>NC_140483.1:47815000-50630000 GCF_964271855.1 Acomys minous
ATTAATATATAATAGTGGGTATATTGCTATAAGATGTGTTACTAACATATCAAAAACACTGGAATATTCTTTTTCTCTAGAAAGTAAAGAAAGAAAAGTCATGGTTAAATAAGCCCTATTATTTTTTTTATTTCTTAGCCCATTTAGTTCAGAGTTTCTCAAAGTGACATTGCACATAAATATGACATATCCTCACCAACATATGCATAAATGAATCACTGACTGCACCATTAATGTAGTGCTTGCTAAAAATGCAGCTCTGGCCCATCCTTTAAACTTTTGGAAACATGCCTCCTTGAGAAAGGGCCCCAAAGAAGTCTCCCCAGAAGATTCAGAAGTAGAATACGCCTAAGAAATGCAGGTACATTTTCACTCTCTTCAACACTGTTTACTAGTTTGACATTGAAGGTAAAAGTGGTCTCCCCCATTCCTTGGCTTCTAGTGTTATTTGCTTTGTGGTCTCTGTGGGGAGCTGGGCGTTAGTTCTGCTATGGGAAATATTTCATGTCTGGGAATCGGAGATGTCTACTAAAGCAATGCCTAACAACACAGCCGAATCTGTAAGGTGTGGCTCTGCCGAGTCAGTTTTTTTCTTTTTTTTACAAATTCTTTTGGGATTTGAGTAATGGACAGTGTGTCCATTGGAGTTAGACTTAAAAATATCATTTACTTGAGAGCTGGGGAAATGGTGCCAGTGAGGAGGAATTGGAAATATTTTCTTCTTGTAAAAGGCCAGCCATTAAATACTTTAGGCTTTGCTAACCATGTAATTTGTGGTGTGATACATGTCACTGTTGTACTGGAAACAGCCAAGGAAAATACCTAAGTGAACCAACAGGGCTGCCTTCCAATGGAACTTTATTTATAAAAGCTGTTTTTACATACTGCCTTTGGCCTGTGAGTTGTAGAATACTGACCTCCTTCCTCAAAAAGCTCTAGTATACACTCTGATGGTTAAAAACAACAGCATGGATAGTGAGTAACTAATTATAAGTTGCGTTTGTAAGAGCACAGGGGTGAAAATACAGTCTTTGGTTTTGGTTCTAGCTTCTTACTGTGAGTGTTACATTGGCCCTTGCATGACTAATCAAACACTGGGGTGATTTGTAAATGTAGCCACAAATTGTCCTCTCACTATGAGGCTGAATCTAGTCCCATAGTCCTTTTAAATGGGCTAGCTGTGCAGTACAGTATAAAGGATACTGTCTGGGTTCCCATCCTAGGCTCTAAGAGGTCATGAATCTTCTTCCAATGTTGCTGGGCATCCTGTGGTACATCAAGGCAGATGTCTGCTGTCGCCTCACTGCCTCTTATGAGTGAACCCACCTGAGAACAACTTAAGCCCAACTTATCAAGTCACAGAGAGATGGTTTGAAAAAGGTGAGTTTGTTTGTTTTAAGCCTCGATGTTTTAGCTCTTTGTTATGCAGACATGGACCTCTGTAAATAGGTAGCAAGGTCATAAGTTAAGCATGTGTTTGAAATTTCAATAGAAAGCATGAAATGGTGAAATGGATGATGGTACATCAAAGAATGTTCTAGAATGAACTAGGGAAGTAAAGGCGGGCTGCAGGAGAGTACTAAAACTTCACTTGAGCCTGAATGTAGTGGCACTCACCAGTCAACACTTGGGAGACTGAGGCAGGGGATTATGAGACTAGTCTGAGCAACATAGTAAGATTCTGTCTCACAAACCCTTTGAGTTGAGCGAGCTCAATGTAGTTCACGAACTTCAGATTAAGGCCAGAAAAGAGTGTTTTCAGCTGTGCTCCTGCTTTGCAGCTGTAGGCGCTGATTTAACTGTGGGCGGTCTTGTTTTCACAAGTGAGTGTGATGGAGCGAGGGAGAAAAGAGTGAGTTGGGAGGTTTAACAGAACCAGAGGCAGTGGCTGTAATAAAAACGGGCATGGAGGATGCTGCTGTGACCGGGAGGGTCCTTGCAAGGAAGGTCCCAAGTATGTTGGCTCCAGTGAACCTGTTGCATGGAACACTGGGGGAACCTACCGGAGGGATACGCTTTTGGCATTCAGAAAGGTCAGTACTTAAAGTCATGGAAGAGACCGCACTTTCCTAAACTGCTAATTTGGCCCAGCTTGGCTTCATTTCTCCGAACTCCCTCCACCTTTCTATTCTTGTGTTGAGGGAGGTTGATGCGAAGCCGTGGCCATTTTGGCTTTATACACCAAGGTTGGGGCAGGTGATGTGGTAGCTCTTGTCTGCTGGTTGCCTTTAGTACAGCAGGATTCTTTTCTACCTCATGACACCCCCGGGTCCTCCTTTAGCTTTTCCAGTGTGATGTGTTTGCCTGCATTGAAATGGGAACCTGGCTCCTGGAAGACGTGATTTTTGAGGTTGGAGGTGGTGAAAGAAGGACATGCACTTCAGCCCATTCTCACGCGTTCCAATTTTAGCTCCCCCTCCCCCCCCCCCTCGCTTTTTGGGTCCATGCTTTCTATTCCGATTCCTGTTTTAACTCCTGCCTTCGTGCCTCATGGACCTAGCCCCCAGCATTTGATATGAAGATAACAACTTTTTAGACCCGATGGTCGGTGCGGCTCAGTCTCCTATTGATACTTTAAATCTGCATTCACACTTCTGCTGAAAGTCTCCAGGAAGACTGACCTTGAGATGTTCCTCCTTGCTCATAACTAAGAAGGTAATTTTTAAAGGGAAAAGACAAAATGCCATTTCCCTCCTTATGAATGTAATTTATATTTAACAATACCCACACATACGTATGTGGCATGAGAGCAGAAGTGAGGCTTTCCTGAGGAGTAGATCCAGGAAAAAGGTGGGGAAGAACAGTGAGAGGTGAATATGATGCTTACATATGAAAATGTTATGATGGAATCCGTTGTTTCATATACTAACTTAAAAAAGAGAATTAACTGCCACTTAATTGTAGAATTTCAAATGTCCTATAATCCAAGATGCTGTTTCACAGCATTAATAAATACATACATTCATTCTATTAATAAAATATTTAACAAATGCATACTTTGGGTGTGTGGTAACACAGCATACTTTCTTTTAACCTTTCGCTGCAAGTGGAGTGCTTAGCAAATGCATTATTAAAAATATTGTAGCACGTTAATAGACGTTTTCAACTTTTGATATTCATTTTCTCTGCCATCGCCTGCGAATAACTAATGTTGAGAGAATTCTTTTTCCGAGCCCTCCACAACCGCCACAAATGGCGCCTCAACTTCATCTGACCCAATTCTCTCCTCCTTCAAAGACTCATTGCTTTTTTTTTTTTTTTTTTGTATTGAGTTTTTTCAACCAACTATCTGTGTCACCGTGTTTTCATATTGCTGGGCTTAAACATTAGTATCCTGCAGCTCTCCGCTTTTAAATTAATTTCTTTAATCTTTGCTCCTGTTTTCTTCACCTGGCTCCTCTGCTGGTAAATTGTCTGTGGGGGGGGGGCGGTCTTTTTAGTCCCTCAGGTGCAGCTGATTCTACATAATCCCCCAGCCAGGTTGTAGTTCTTCTGCTGCTCTGACTCAACCCAGCCCCAGCAGTGTGTTTCTCTTCTCTGTATTTTTTTCTTCCTTTTGTTCACTGGAATTATACTTCTCAAACCTGTTTGTTCTCTGCCGTTCTCTAGCCTGTCCTGTTCTTTACTCTTTCAGTGTGTTAGTCCAGTTAAAGATCTTTTTTTTTTCCTTCTCCTCTACGTCTGTCCCCTCCCATCAACCCCCTCTTCCCGTTGTCCTGAACACACTCTGCTCTGCTTTTCTTCAAGGATACTGTATTTCAGAGGGGTAGAGTACCCCTGACCTTGGGTCAGAGCATGCTATATACACACCTTTTATCCAGCTTCGTGCTGTACTGACCGGAAGTGTTAAATGACCACAGATGGTACCCGTGAGCGACAGTTCTGCATCTCCTTTTCATCTTGGACTGAGTTTGTTCTGTAGCATAAGTTCTAAGGCTGTGTACAGACTACATAGATATGTAGTGCTCCTCTTTGTTTCATGTGATTTTTGGCTCATGTGGCATATGTAAGTTGTTACAGAAGGACAGTAACATGATTTGGAACTGGGTGGGGTCAGTGTGAAAGCAGAGGAAGAATAAATCAGTCCTACGTTTCTTCCTTTTTCTATGCTATGTGACATTCTAGAAGAGAGACAAGGAAAAAGGAAGAAAAGGAAGAAAAGGAAAGTAGAAATATGAGCGATTAGGCAGGTTTGGGAGTTTCTCAGCTTTAAGATGAAGAAACTAAATGGAAAATGATAAATGGCGGTTGCAGATTCCTGCCTGCTGTGCTACCTCAGCCCCTTGGAAGGTCTTTGTCTTCTAGTGTTGGCCACTTGTAAGGGTTTGTTGCCCAGGAACCTGCCCCTTTGATGGAACATGCTTGAGAGTTCAGAGCTGTGTCACTAGTTCCATGGATGATAAGTAGACTCTGAGATGTTTGTCTAGCACCAGGACTGCAGCTTGGTGGAACAGTGCTTGACTGAGTTGTGGGAGATCTGGGTTCAATCTCTAGCACTATGTAGCAATAAAAGTGTAATCATTTAGTCCCTGGGTATTTGTAAACAACTGGGATCTCTCTTTAGCATTGTATGTTTTTTTTTTATTTATAAAAGTCAGGTGAGACCTATTAAAGATACCCATGTATAGGTTTACACGTAGAAAGAAGAGGGCTGAGTGCCAAAGCTTTCAGTGATCAACTTATGAAAGATGACAAGCATTTGCTGATTCTTCGTGAGAAGTGCATTTGGCTTCTAATATTTAAAAGCTGCCATTCTGAGCTATGTAGTAACAAGAGTATAAGGTGAAATTTCACAGAGCCATGAGGAAAGAGCCTGAAGCCTTCAGCTTTAGTTTGGGATAGGGTAGGCAAACTTTTTGGAAAGGACTACATGCTTCAGGTCTACAGGCTGCATGGTTCATGTTACTTTTCCTTAGGGAAATGCATTTTACAGTGCTCGGACCCCAGTGAATAAGCTTCAGTTTGCCTCGTTACTATTCTGCTTGAAGCCGACAGAGGCAAAGTGCTTGACTAAAAACTTTAAAAGCCTTCCAGAAGTTTTCCTTATGCATTGACTTCTCAAATGTGTTGGAAACCACCTATATAAATGGGTTGCTCTCTTCAAACTTAGAACTTCCAAGACAAGGTACACAGAATAAAACCTGCTTTAAATGATATTTTGAAAAAACAAACAAACAAACAAAAAAACAAACAAAAACCAACATCCCCTTTCTCTTGCCCACCACAGTACTAAAGTGCATTGCTTTAGTAGTATGGAGGACAGAAGCAATTAAGATTGTAGTTCATCTTACACAGAGCAACACTGAAGTGTAGGCCTGGTTGTGATGAGTGTTTGCTCCCTGGTATAATTTGTGATGGTTTATGTGTTAATAACAGTGTTTAACTCACTGGTACTCACTGATGTTTAGGAAATAAGATGTGAATCATAGATTATCACACAGTAGTTAAACATCAGATTAGAATTTTATCTGTAGAGTCATGGGTTGTAGCTGTAATACAATCAAAGACAAGTAAGACTTTTCTTTTTTAAAACATTTTTTATTTTTTTTTACATGTACACTTATGTTATTACACATAAATACAATAAACTACCTATAGCTAGAAGAACCATGACACAATCAGGAATTATATAAATGATACATTCTTAGTGTTTTGGCTATTTGTATTTGACAGCCTTGAAGAAAACATCTTTCCTATCTTAGTGTGTCTAAAATTCTGAATGTAAATCTGTCTCCATCACATCTTGCAAATAAGACTTTTAATGACCCAATTCCACCTGCCAACTGTTTAACTTATTGGTGTAGAATAAGTCACAGGACAACAGTATGTGATACTGTTCGCTAAAAGAAAGAAGTAAAGAGAAGTTAAAACAGAAAATATTAAGACCTAAAACATAGCAAAACATATTTTGAAATGGTTCTAACTATCTTTAGAAAGTTAAAAGGCAAAGTCAAGTTGAATATGCCAGGCCTGCTGTATTCTGGTGTGTATCTTAGTGATGCTTTATTCTGATGAACAGTACCCCTGCTTCTCATGTTCCTGCTCATTATGGCTCTTGTTGCATAAAAACAAAGGAGCAGGTTTATCTCTGCTGTGTAGGTAGTGTTCCATACCGTCTCAACTTCCCTTCTGGTTCTTCTTTTAGTTGGGGCCGGTGGGCTGTTTCTTTCACGCTTCCATCAAAGCCCTTACATGAAAGGGTTAACACTGTATGGTATGGTTTTAACTAGGTACAGGAGAAAATTGAGGAGAGGGTATCCTTCTTCACACATTGAACAAATATGGCCTTTCAAACCCATGTTAAAACTGAACAGTAGCAATGCTGTCATATTTGTAGATCAATGTCAAAAGTCTAACCTGTAGGAGTATTAGATTCATAGGCCCTTTGGTTTATCTGTTAATACAGCTTTATGACTTTGGGGGGAAAACTGTTAGCTGATATAATTGTTCAACATCACTTCAACTTTTATAAACAAATTAGAATAAGTATATTCATCCATTTATCTAAACTTGATCTCCCAAGGGGAGAAAGATTTCGGTTGATATATTCAAGGAAGAAAATGAAATTGAGCTTTGGGAAAAGAAAAGCACCTGCAAGCCACTTAGAAGTACAAGTAATTTGTGAAATAATATTTGCTATATTGTGGTGCTAGATCTGAATTGTAAAAGGCATTACTCAAAATGAAAAAATAAAAGGTTTAATAATTGTGCTATTTTATTGGGACTCATAAAAAATAAGTACAATTTGCATTTTATTTTAATGTTACAAAGTTAGTTATTTACAAACAACAACAAAACAATGCCTCCCCCAAGTTAATGGGACTAAAGAGATGGGTCAGGAGTTAAGAGCCTGTACTACAGGACCCAAGTGCCGTTCCCAGCACTGTTAGAAATGGGTCTGCCGCAACAAGAAAATGACCACAGAACTCAAAGCATTTTACTTCATTAGGAGAGTGTGTAGCTATGCAAAATGAAGCCGGCAGGCATGCCCAGAGGGGACACCTTTGGGATTTTTATTCCTATACAAAGGAGGAATACTGTGCCTCACTTGGACTGGCCAAAAATTGGCTTTACATTCTCAGGCCATTTGCTAGCTCCAAAGGGCACAGGTGGTTGTGAAAGTGCCACTTGTGAGAACAGGATATACCCTTCAGTCCATACTTTGTTTACTGTTTTTAAGATTTATTTATTATATATACAGTGCTCTGCCAGCACATACACTTGCAGGCCAGAAGTGGGCATTAGACCATATTATAGATGGTTGTGAGCCACCATGTGGCTGCTGGGAATTGAACTCAGGACCTCTGGAAGAGAATACAGTGCTCTTAACCTCTGAGCCATTTCTCCAGCCCCCAGTCCATATTTTGATCTTGGAAAAATACTTAGGTGGTGGGGATTTTTTGCCAGATGGCATCTTCATAAATTTTTTGAGAGATGGAACAAAGTCTCATTTAACTCTTTGATAGCAAGACAGAACAAGTCCTGGACATTTCTCACAGCAGTCATGTTAAATGAGGCATATAATCCTGCCACTCCAGATGAACTTTTGTTCTCAGTTGAGCTCTGCAGGCAACTGCATTCAGTGCACATACAAACACAGCCAAATAATTAAAAATATTTTTTAAAAGGTAAGAAATGAAATTCAAGATTTTATTTGTATTGTAAACAGTCCCCAAATTCATGTCTGACCTGAATTGAAGCAGAGGCCATGAAAGAAATTGTCTGGCTTACTTAACATGGTATAAGAAAGCTCAGCCTGCTTTCTTTTATTTTTATTTTTATTTTTATTTTATTTTTTTATACATTTCCTACTATAATAATACAGCAAATACATGGTATGTCTGTAGTCCATCTTAAAAGACTGAAAAGGATGTAAATTATTTCTTCGAGTAGTCCCATTTATTGATCTGAAATTTATCCTGCAAGGGAGTGGGTCTTTGGATGTTGCCTCTACACTGATTAGGGTGACCAGTTCCTGAGACTTCACTAAAAATATACAACGTTGGGTCCACCTGAATCTGTAGATCAGAATCCATTGTTGGTGCTAGGGATATGCATTTTAAGAGGATCTCCAGATAATTGGGGTGGATTTGGATGTACCTTCACATCTTAGGTCCTGGGAGAAGATGTGCATGCTGGCTAGTCTTTGTCAGCTTGACTCAGACTAGTTATCTGTGAAGAAGGAAGTTCAGTTGAAAACCTGTAAGCCAGGACTACTGGTCCAGGGACTGCACTTCCTACAGTGGCCTATCACACATTAGTAATAATTGGGAAAATGCCCTTATAGACTTGCCTATGGTCCAATATAATGGAGACATTTTCTCAACTGAAGTTTGCTCTTCACTGACGATCTTGGATGTGTCAAGTTAAGAAATCTAACTTTAATATCACACTCTCCACTCTACTGTGGAGAGTGTTCAGTCCATTGGCTAGATCTGGGTAGGAGTTTAAGGTTTACCGCCTGTATTGTCCTTGGCTGGTGCCTTAGTTTGAGTGGGACCCCTGGGCCCAAATCTGCCTATCATAATGCTCTACTTGTAGGCTTCTAGGACCCTCTGGATCCTTCTACTTTGCCATTCTCCCATGCTTCTCTCATCTAGAGTCCCACTAGAATGTCCTCCCCTCTGTCCCACTTTCCTGGTAAGTGAAGGCTTTTGTGGGACATGCCCCTTGGGCTAATCTGCAGATATAAGTGAGTATATACCATTTGAGTCTTTCTGCTTCTGGGTTAACTCACTCATTATGATCATTTCTAGCTCAATCCATTTATCCACAAATTTCGGGAATTCCTTGTTTTTAATAGCTGAGTAGTATTCCATAGTGTATATGTACCAGAGTTTCTTTATCCATTCTTCTACTGAGGGACACTTAGGCTGTTTCCATGTTCTGGCTATTATGAATAAGGCGGCTACGAACATGGTTGAGCAAATTTTCTTGTTGTGTGCTGGAGCATCTTCTGGGTATGTTCTAAGGAGTGGAATAGCTGGGTCTTGAGGAAGCCCTATTCCCATTTTTCTTTGATAGCACCAGATAGATTTCCAAAGTGGCTGTACTAGTTTGCATTCTCACCAGCAATAAAGGAGTGTTCCTCTCTCCCCACATCCTCGCCAGCATGTAGTGTCACTTGAATTTTTGATCTTAGCCATTCTTATGGGTGTAAGATGGAATCTCAGAGTTGTTTTCATTTACATTTCCCTGATTATTAAGGAGGTTGAGTGTTTCTCGGCCATTTGATATTCCTCTGTTGAGAATTCTCTGTTTAGTTCCAAGCCCCATTTCTCAATTAGGTTATTTGGTTTGGTGGTGTTTAATTTCTTGAGTTCTTTATATATTTTGGATATTAGACCTTTGTCAAATGTAGGGTTGGTGAAGATCTTTTCCCATTCTGTAGGCTGTCGCTTTGTTCGCTTGACAGTGTCTCCTGCCTTACAGAAGCTTCTTAGCCTCATGGGGTCCCATTTATTAATTGTTGACATTAATGCCTGGGCCGTTGGTGTTCTGTTCAGGAAGTTGTCTCCAGTGCCAATATGTCCCAGGCTCTTCCCCACTTTTTCTTCTAAGTGACTTAGTGTCTCTGGTATTATATTGAAGTCTTTAATCCACTTGGATTTGAGTTTTGTGCAAGGTGACAAATATGGGTCCAGTTGCATTTTTTTACACAAAGACATCCAGTTAGACCAGCACCATTTGTTGAAGATGCTATCCTTTGTCCATTGAATGGATTTGGCTTCTTTGTTGAAAATCAAGTGACCATATGTGTGTGGATTCATATCTGGGTCTTCGATTCGATTCCACTGATCAACCAGCCTGTTGCTGTGCCAGTATGAGCATATACAGGGGGAGGTAATCCTCCTCAGGAACAGTCATAGGGGAGAAGAATAAGGGGAAAATGGGAGGGAGGGAAGAATGGGAGGATACAAGGGATGGGATAATTGTTGAGATGAAACAAGAACACATTAATAAAAAATTCAAAAAAAATAAAATTGTGTTTGCAGGGGTATTTTTCGCAAAAGTGTTTGCCAAGTGAGAGTTAAGTATCTTAATGCTAATGCATCAACAATTTAACATGTTTTCTGTATTACAGTGAAAAATAGAATAAATTTTAAATATTTTTGTCTTTTGTCAAAACTGTATCAAAGATTTGACAACTAGATGCTTTTTGTGCTGTTGATTTATTCTTGCATTTTTTTTGTGACACAAATAATTCTAATATTGAAAATGAGACCCAGACTGTCCTCTCAGATAGAGTGACAAGTCAGTCTGGTGAATGGGGAAGAGCTTTAGGGACAGGTGCTTGGTTCCTTCTAGGTAGTAAGGAAGTGGGTGGAAAGAAGAAACCCAGAAGATGAGGAAGGGAGCAAGTCTTCCTTAGCAGGGCAGCTCTCCCTCATAAGGTATGAGGTCTTTACAGCCACTTCTTGATTGAGATTTTTTTCTTTGAGTTTGTGAGTTCACGAAGAGGGTCTGGGAGATGTAGGGATTGTGGAGCTTGGGAAGGTGCTAGAAACCTCTGTATTCCACTGCTGGTGGATAAGCTGACTTCTGTCCAGTTGTCCTGTGTAAAGCATTTTAGAGCCAGTCACTACCTAAGTGTATCCACTTTGTGGCTTTGGAGGCTAGTCCTTATTTTGACCTGAGGGCTTGTAGCCTATTCAGACTATTACAAATTATAAATTACAAATTGAGACTTGGCTAAGTAGATCAAGCCAGAAAGTTATCTTCAGAGTACATTTAATTTGGGCATTGCTATGTTTGCTTTATCCAAATAGACAGCTTTGGATGGCAAATTATTTATTTTTTATTTATTTTTAATTTTTTGAGATATTTTGTTATTTATTTATTTTAAAATTATTTTATTTCATATACATTTATATTATTACATATAAAAATTACAAGTAAACTATTTATTTGTTAATGTTAATGGAAGTGTGGTGACCATCAATTGATAGGCTGCATCAACCTTCATATTTAACATATCATTCCAATAAAAAATAAATCAATAATGGAAGCACAAGACCTCACTCTTAAAGTTAATGTATCTGTTGCTTGTGCCCCTCCTAATGAGAATGCTTGACTAAGTTACAAAGTTTTTGTCTTTCTGCATCTGACTTCGTTTAGCACAATAGTCTCCATTTCATTTAAAATGACAATTATTTGCTTTCTAGGGTTACATGACAATCTATATGTGTATAAAATAGTTCTTAACCATTAATCCATGGATGGACATTTAAGTTGTATGCTTCCACTACTATGAGTGATGCTACAATGAATAATATGGGGGTATGGGAGATCTCTCTTTTGCAGATCATTTTTATTACCTATGGATATAAAATAAGAAGTGGGAATACTGAACCTTATAGTAGTTCTGTTCTTAATGTTTTAGTAACTTCCACAATTTTCTTAATGGTTGAATTGACTTACATTCCCGTTGACAACATATAAGTATATTCTTTTCCAAATGGCCTTAATGGTTATTATCTTTGGAGTTTTAGTTACAGCCATCCTAACCTGTAGAAATTCTAAAGTTCCAGTTTTAATCTTTTTGTGTGTGTGTGTGATAAAGAAAGTACTTAAAGAGTTTGCTCTTCAATTAAAATTTTATTTTAGTTAAAATGTAACTATGTCATTCCCCCTTTCTTCTCCTTCAAATCCCTCCTGTGTCTTTCCCTCACCTCACTTAAATTCATCATCTCTTTTTATTTAATTTCTGTTCTCTCCCTCTCTTACACACACACACACACACACACACACACACACACACACACACACACACACACACACACATTTTTCTGGGATGTTTTTAGGGTGTACTACCTGGTATTGGCTCATCCCTGGAGAAGCCTCATTCCCCTTCTCTGAGCATTTGTTAATTGTTTGCATCTCTTATCTAGGGATGGGGGCCCCATGAGGTTTGCCCCCATACAGGTACATCAAGTGTTGTTGGTTGTTTGGGTCTTGTTCAGAGAGCCATATTGTTAGCTTTCCATGGGTGATGCTTTCTTGTCACACATAGAAGACACACTCTTAAAGCAGAACCCCTGGTCCTCTGGCTCTTACAATCCTTCTGCTCTCTCTTCTGATAGGTTTCCTGAGCGTTTGGCGTAGGGTTTGTAGTGTAGATTTATTAGCTGGGGATGGGAATTCCACAGTGAGTTATTCTCTGCACTTGGACCAGTTGTGAATTTCTATAACGGCCTCTGTAGCCAAAATAAGCTTTCTAAATAAGGGGTGAGAACTCTGCTTATATGTGGATACAAGGGCAAGAAGTTAAAATGTAGTTAGGGATTAATACCGGCACGCTAACATAACAGTAATAGATTCTCTGTTAAGATCTGTGCCTTTATTAGCAACAGGTAGTTGCCTAGGTTTCTGGTATCAAGCATGATTTTTCTCCTGGTGATGGGGACCAAAGTCCAATCAGATTAATTTTTATTATAACTAAGATATTGCACCTTTAGGGATCTCTTACCATGCTGGTCATTGTTATAGTCCCTAGGCATCACTATTGATTCCTCTGGCAACATTCATAACACCTCTGGTACTATGGATGCTAGCCCACAAGAGATGAGAAGATTAGATCCAGTTCAATTCCTCCATGTCCTGTGTCTAAAGCAATTGGTGTCTTTCCAAAAGGGACTTGACTTCAGCCTCTCAAAGGCAATCAAAGACAAGGGTAATAGCCTGTAATGTTTTGAGAGTTTCTTGGACTCTCTTGACCAACAATTTGAAAAGAGGTCTATTGTGCTTCTGTTACTGGTGTGTGTGTGTGTGTGTGTGTGTGTGTGTGTGTGTGTGTGTGTATGTGTGTGTGTGTGTACGTGTGTCAGATCAACATGTCCTTCATGGTTACTTGAGTACATTTTCAGGTATGTCTGGCCATTTCTAGTTTTCATACTATCCATGGTGGACTATAGATTTAATGCTCTTCTGCCAAAATTCCATGGCATTTTTCACAAAAATAGAGCTAAAATTTACATGGAATCACAAACTTGAATAGCTAAAGGAGTCAACAAAAACAAAATAGCTGCCACTTTGTCTAATTTCAAATTGCATTTTGAAAACTTACTAAGCTTGTATAGAGCAAGACCAAAAACAGATACATAAGTGAAAGGAACAGAACACTGAACTCAGAGATATACACATGTGTTGTCAACTCACTTTGAGAAAGGCAAGAGGAACATCTAACTAGGAGCAAATAATCCATTCAAAAAGCACTCACTGAAATTAGATCATTATAATAATAGGTTGACAAAAATGCGAGTTTAAAATCTTAAACACACAGAGGAAGCTGTTGGACTGGAACAGGTAATGCCATCTTAGCTACCACTGTAAAAGTACAGGCAACAAAGGGAGAAATGACGACCACATTCTGCAAAGGAAGCTCAGGTTCTTTGCTAAGCTGGCAACACTAAATATTGTTGGAAAGCTGTGGGATGCGGTGCTCAGTATTTACTGGGGCACAATTAAGGTGATACTGCCAAATTGTTTGTTTTAACGACTTCCTTGCTTATGGTGAAGCATATTTAACTTACCGTTTGGAGAGTGAGAGGCTCGATTACCAAAGAAAACAATCAAAATGAAAAGACAAACTGAACAGTAGGAGAAAATGCCCACGAATTGTATATCCAATAAGGGGCTAGTATCCAAAACATACAAGGAACTCATTACAGAGAGTAGTGCTTTACTCCCTGAAGACGGCGACTTCCCTTCCCTAAAAGGATATTCCTCCCTTTTGCCTAATGTAAAGATGAAAAGGTTCTTTTACATTGGTGTTTGAATTCTGTAGCACTCACTGAAGTTACACTGAGTTGGAAAAATTTTTCCCCTGACATCTTGGTGCTGGCTACATTCTGATAGAGGGAACAAACAAGTGTCTGACCAAAAAAAAAAAAAAAAAAAAAAAAATCACAAGAACTAGTCTTAAAATTTTTATAGCTGAAGATCTCTACATGGGTAAGAGTGCAAAAAATCATCATTCTCACCCATCCCACAGGCACAATAGTGTTTATCCCCCTCCTCCGATTAGAGCCTAAGAAATGATACACACTAAAATTGCAAAGTTAAAGATCTTTACTAAAGTGGCAACACTAATTACTAGTTAGAGAGCCTGAGATGTTGTGTTCAATATTTACTCTGTGGCACAATTACAGTGATTCTGCCCATTTATTTATTATAATTGCTGCCTTATTTATGATGCAATATTTATTTACTATCTGGACAGTGAAATAGCCAATGTGACTGATGCATAATGTGCTTTCAGTGTTTGGTTCTAAGGCTGGCTCTATACTAAGGCTGGGGCTGAAGGTACTGTACAAAGGCTTAGCAGAAGCTGTCAGGAGTCCAGCATTTACCTTGAGAAAGCAGATTCTGGACCGTTTTAGTCCACGTTGAATGCTGAGTCATTTCTGCCTTCTCGACTGATGGCAGAGGAGCTCAGTAGGGCAGCCAAGTGACCTATTTTCTAATGGACAGGGCTGCATCTGCACTGTAGGAAAATATTTTAAGTGTTGTATTAATGAAAATATGCCATGAAGTCAGGACATGTCCTTACAGGAAAGAGTTCCTTGAGTAGTTATGCAAATTCAAGCACCTTGAGCCTGTCCTGAATTAGGAACACTACACTTCAGCCTTGAGCTATAACAAAAGATATTGGAGAGAAGGCCTTTAGGTGCCTAGCATCACAAAATGATGTTTAGGTGTGACGCAAAGGGATGCCTTCCTGAGAAATTATGATTGACTGACTTTTCTGAATCAATAAGTAGTAACCGTTCTCCTAGGACTCGTAGATATATATTTTTTGCTAACATGTGTGTTATAACATGGACGTGTGCATGCCAGGGAGCTCAGGAAGTTCCATTAGCTGCCCTGTTAGTTCATGCTGAGAATTCTGGCACTGCATCTTTTTATATGTGTACTGGAGATAGGCTTCTTTTTTTTTTTTTTTTGGCACATCAAATATTCAGGGAGAATTGGCTTCTGATTTAACCATAAGAGCCTTGGGAATTGTGATGTCTGCCTGACATATTGGGTCTTAGGTGTCTCTTCAGAGCTTTTCTGTACTGTTCACAAATCCTGCTGCATTCTGAAGACAGGATTTAGACTGAGTCATCTCCTCTGACCTCTAAATTTATCTTGACTTAGAGTTCTATATTGCTTTTATGCTATAGACTGACAAGCTATAGATTAGAATTTAAGGGGCAGGAAAAAAAAGGAAGATGGCAATAAGAAAATGCTGAGGATTTTATCTGATAGGATAGAACAGCGTAGGGGAAGGCAAGGCAGCCTCATAGTGTGTTGGGGGTGCATAAAGGGTGGAGGATAGAGCCTCTGTGAAAGGTGGCGAATTGGCATCTAGGCAGTCAGTCAAGATGGGACTTGAGGCATCAAGTTGAGCTAAGAATAGATCTTTAACAGGAAAGTGCCTAAGAAGAGGCTCACAGTGAAGATGCAGTCATTGGCAATGTAAAGGCTGGCACAGGACCAGTGACTTTAGGACTATAGGGATAGTTCCAGAATAGTAATAGTAATTGGAACAGAAAGAACAGAATAGCTACTTCTAATGCCCCTATTCCTTGTCAGCTGAGTTCTATTCATTATGAAGTTATTGTTTTTTCTTTGTAGACCCCAAACCTATGAGAGCTGTTTTTTTAATGAGCATCTTGGACAAGTCTCTTTGCTTCCCCCAAGTTTTAATTAATAAAGCCCTTGTCTGATTTTTCAGAAGTCTTTAACTCTTTTTTGACAATAGAACAGTGTTTTAAAAAGTCTCCTGAGGCAGACCTTGAAACATGAGTGTGCATGTGGGTTCTTGATGGTAAATGGGCAAGTGCCCATAATGGTCTCTTTATAGTTTCCTTTCTTCACACTGGACATTAATGTCTACCTCATAGTGTTGTTGTGAATATGTACTTATAATACATGCATAGTGGTGCACCCTCAGAGATAAGTACTTATCATATATGGTCACGCATGTTTGGAGTAGCTGATTTAAAGCTACTTACTGCATTGTCCTCATTGACTAGGGAAGCACCTTGGCCTGCTGAGTTTTGTCTCTTTCCATCTTCAGAGTCTAGGAGTGAGTTGTGGTTATTGCCTGATTAGAAACAAATTTTCCTCCTCTCAGGTCTAGTTCCAAGTACTCATGTGAATTCGTATGCAGTATGTGGGGTGGTTTTGGAGTGGGATGACTGAAGGGCAGGAATTGTGTGCAGCTAACTGATCTGTAACAGCCTCTTTGAAGCTGACGTATGCCTGAGAGGCCTGTGTGTAAACTCTGAGAATGGCCCTGTAGCCTACTCCACTTGGAATGCCTGTTTGACGTGGGATGTCTCCCTTTCATAGCTCCCTGTTGCTGGTGACCAGTGAGTATCCTCCTAGAACACCTCGGCTTTGTTGTACCCACCAAACTAAATTGTTGTGTTTAAAAAGTAAACCCTTTGAAATTGGTCTTAAAAAACTGAACATGCCTGTTTTCAAATATGAATGCCATGTAAATAGTAAACCCACTTCTCTTAGTGACATTGGGACATAGCAAATAAATTGGCCAAGAGCCATGTATAAAGAGGTACTGTATAAGAGGAGAGGAAAGGGAGAGCATATCTGTCCCACCAGACAGGCAATATGTATACTCGGGCAAAACAGGTGAGACAATCTTGGAATTGAGTGGTTTCCACATCATTCATACAGTGTTCTGTTGGAAAATGTCAGCGTCAAGGACCATTTAAGCACAGGGGTAGTTGTGCCCCTGTGATCAAAGGAGAAACACATATTTTGTCCATACCCACCCCCCCACACACACCTTGAAATGGAGCTTCTAGAGCCCTTTTCATTTTGTGATTTATGGGCTGACAAGAGCATCTTGTGTTGTACTATGTTATCTCAGTTTGTGCTCCCCAACACAATAGCAGCACTCTCTAGAGTGATACTAATGAGATGCCAGGTGTCCCGTGTCTTGGTAGCTTTAGGATTTGGTGACGGTATAGGAAAGATCAAAACATGATTAGAGGAACGGAACTTTGGGCCCAAAGACCTGTTTTCTGGGGCCTTTCAACCCCAAGAAAAGGAAATGGGGATTCCAGGTGGAGATTCCAATTCCGGGAGACTTAGCTAGATCTTGCCCTGTATTGCTCATTATCCACCTCTTCTTTGTACCCTTTCTTGTGCTCTGTATAACAACCTAGTAATAGGAAAGTCTGATGCTGACTTCTATGCACCATTATAGCAAATGAGCAAGAGGAAGAGGTTGTGGGAAATCATGGTTTGCAGCAATGTCATGCAGAAGTGCAGGTAAGGGTAACTGGGGACTCCATACTTGATTGACGTTTGAAATGGGAAAGAACACGCCTGTGAGGCTGAGCCCTTAACTGGGTGTGTCTGTAGGCCACCCACTTGGTGTTTGCTAAAAACTAGAGATCTGTTTGGTGTGCCAAACTCCATACTGATACATACCGAGGAACCAATATGTTGTTATGATCAAAAGAGGTTTCTCCAGCAGCGCCCAATGGAGTTTTCTGTTGCTTTCTTCTCTCCTTTCTGTGCTGACTCTGAAGGGATTGGAGGTCACATGGGCCCTGATGTGGGAAGCGGAGTCCTCAATCTCAAGCCCTGAAAAATAGACAATTGTGTCTCCTTTGACACTGTAGTCTTCTGGCTCAAGCAGACAGAGCTGTTTTTGAAAAAGTTTAGTTTTTTAATGAACTGCAAGTGTTACTATTTTGGTGAGAACGAATAATGTCTTTTAATACCCTTGATAATCAAGGTAAAATTTATTAGCAGGGGTAACAAGAATAGTTACTCTTAACTATTTAATAGTAACCAAGCATAGGATTTCCCCAGAGGTTTTGTTTGAGTATCTGGAGAAAAATAGATTTTGTAATTTTATAATCACAACCATAGTTGCGGATGTGACTGTTGATCAGTCCTCTCCCATTCACTTGGCTATTTATCATCCCCTACTTTGAATAATGATTATCGTTGATACTTTGTTGCTGCTATTCCCCTCAATAGGTCCTGAATGTGAGTTTGTATGAGTCAGATGATCAGGTGGCACATGCTGTGAAAATAAAACTAATTCACCATAAATTATGGCGCTACTTTGGTTGATTGTCAGCAAGTAAGAGGACAGTGGGGACTGTGTTTTGGGTAGCAGATCTCAACCTGTGCTCCATTTGGGTGCTTCATTTTTGCTCCATTTTCTAGTAGCTGCTGTGGGCAGATTGTTTCTCAGGTTTGCTCCCCAGAAGGACTTACATAAGGGGCTTGGAAGACCAAAAAGAAGCCATTGTTCTTGGAGGAGAAGATGCCATGTGCTCAACAGATGTCTCCCATGGGAGAGTTCGTTGTAGTCGGTCGTGTTGACATCTTCTGTAAGAACACAAAAATACTTACTCAAAATGACCTACAAAGTGAACTCCTTATCTAGAATAGGTTACAACCCTCAAACCAAAATTATATAGCTAAATATGAGAGTCATGATTCACACTTTATGAATTTGCATGAATTTTCTCAGTGTGCTCTGAAGCTATGTCTATGGAGAAAACCAAGACCAAGCCTGATTTTAAAAAACCTCTATATGTAACATGATCCCTTTTTAATGACTGCTCATATGTTTGCATTATCATCTTTCAAGCATAAAAATTTTGCTAGACTTTTCCTTGTCTTTCCTTTTCTGAGTTACTTTTCCTAAGGACACAGTGTCTGCTTTGTGCACACCTTGACATTTCTTTTTTCTTTTGAGGAGTTTTTGCTCCTAATTTATGCCCCTGGCTGAGTGCTCTCTGCTCCATTGCCAATTCCCCCTCTGAGTAGCAGGTCATGTATATTTCTTTCCAGATGATTCAGATTTTCTTTCTGATTTAGAAACACATAATATATCCTTACATGAAAAATATTTTCAATAGAAATATATAAAATAAAAATATTACTTATATGATACTCTAGTCACCTTTTTTTTTTAACTTTTTGAACCTATGTTTTAAACTGTTTAAATTTTTATGTCATTAAATATTTCATTTTACTTGTCTCCTAATATTTACACCAACTCAAGCTAAAATAAATAGGAAGCTGGTGAACACTCCGCTCCTATTTTGAGGCAAGTGATCTCAGTCTCTACTGATAAATATAGTATTCCAAGGGTTTTCTCATTTCTGCTTGTTGAGCTGTAACTAGTCTTGGTAAGTTCCACTGCTTACCCACGTAGCCTGCTTTTATCTAGAAAAACAGAGGATTTGACTTAGCATCTCTGCCTGTGACCTTTAGTGTCAGGCTTAGGCTGTGCTGTCTGAGCTCTGCCCCTCCTCCATGTGGCGTGATGTCAAACATACTTTTGTTTGGTTTCCATGTTTGGACACCAATTTCACAGAGATATTTAAAGTTTGGTGTTTTAGTTAGACTCTGGTCACTATGAGGCAAGGTTGTATTTTGCTTAGTATTTTTCAAGATTTGGTACTCAAACCACATGAAGTATGATTACTCCGACTGCTTATTAAAATTTGAGATTCCTAGAGTCCTTTCCAAGATCTGCTCAATCAGAACTTTCTTGGTTGGTTTTTAGGACTCAAAATTTGAAGCATGAACCCATTATGAATTTTACATACACACACATTGACAACCTCGATTTCAGTGAGTGAATAAATCATGGTATATTTAAGAAATTCTTTGCCCTATTTCTATGGTTCACAAACAAGTATCTAGTATTGAGGCATTTCATGACTTACCCTATTGTCTTGTGTTTATATTTTGCAGTTCTATTGAGAACTAAAATTCTACATTCACAGAGGTATTTGTTCACTTTGGGGGCATTAGTCCAGATATCACATACCCTTCTTTCTCCCTACTATCTGAATTTCAGGAAGCTTTTCCATTTTGTGATCTGCTTCAATCCCCGGTAGATGATGACTTCAAGTATTAATAGTGGCAGCTGTTGGAACTTTGCGAAATACCCAGGTCTCCTGTGTGCCCCTTGAAGAAATTGTGAGATTTACTCAGTAGGTGTAGCACGTCCTGTTCTGCGGTGCTAACCTCTGGTGGCCATCTCACCGGAGCTGTGGAAGAGGATCAGCTTCGTTATGAGTGGAAGGAGGACAAGGAATTGTCTTTCATCAGCCTGCCTACCATTCCAAATATGACAGCAAGGACAGGAAATTTCAAAAGTAAAACGGGTGGTGGCACTTTTCTGTTTTAGATGTCTTGATTTTTGTCACGCTCAGTTTCTTGTGAGCTAATCCCTTTCGTGCTGTTTAGAGGTTGACTTCAAAATGGCAACTAATTAAAAGTAGAAAATGTAGTATCCTTTGAACGTGCGTACTTCTTTGGAGATGAGAGAGGAAGATGCCCTAGATTTATTTTAAAGTGATTTACTTTCAAATCTGTGGCCAAATTGAGCACCACACAGGGTCACTACTAAATAAAGCTCACAGATGTTTTCCAGTGAAGGTATACCTTAATCTTTTTCTAGATCTAACAATCAGAGTGGCTTGTCTGTCTTTGTCCTTAGGATGTTTTCCCCATGAACATGAATAATGATATGAATATTAACTTAAAACCTTTAGAAGCCTTTGGAAGTCTACGTATAGGTTAAAACCTTAATATCATACTACCAAGATTATTGCTGATTTAGAAGCATTTAGTTAACTCCCTCCAAATGGTAGCAGGCTTTATTTTTTATTTTATTTTATTTTTTTTCTCACTCAATTTTCATTATACATAGACAGTATGTGGCAAGAGTCTCTGACTTGGTCAAAGAATGCTTGTGTAGAAGAGTGTGCACCAAGTACAAATGATGCAGATGAGATCATATCTGCTACCAGTGATGTTTTAGAAGGTTTATGTAACTCTGCCTGTTTTAAAGCAGCACCCAAACCTGAATTATTATGTTAAGTTAAAACATAGAATTTTATATGGAGACACACGAGGTGACTATTTCCTTTATTTACATACAAGTAATGTATAGTTTTTGCTAATAGCAATGAATGCTTTTTGTTTATAGTCTTCAAAGAACCATAGTGGTTGAAATTGTTGTGTAGTGTGCACCAATCAAACACACACACACACACACACACACACACACACACACACAAACACACATTGGGTTAGCAAAGATGCTTGCCATTTAGAAAGTAAGCTATACTCCAGGCACTAAGTTAGGCATTTTCATATTTAGTTTTGCTCCATTGTGAAACACCTATTTGCTATAATTCATGTTTCCATGGTGTCATACACTAATAGGGGGAGTTTAGTTGATGGGGGTCACTTAGATTTCAACATGCATAATTGGAGTCACTTGGCAGGCCCAGGTACAAAGGTACCTCACCAACACCACTGTCCCTTTTCACCTGCAGCTCTCTTGAACAAATTTGAAAATGTGTCAAGATGTATCTAATTATTTGCAGTGGCCTGCATATTGGCTGTCTTTATTTGTTCCTTTGAAAAGAATCATACACATGCATAATCAGCAATGGACATTTTAGAAAATGTCAGGAAGTTTTTTTTTTTCTGGAAGTGGAAGTGCTCTGGTCCTTTGTTTTTAGAAAGACCTCTGGGGGAACTGTGCCCTAAAGCAAGTTGCTCTCTGAATCTTTTTTCACTGCTGTGGAGTAGCCATGACATACTTTTTTTTTTAATGGCAGAGTGACTTAGAAATAACACATAGAATAGGCCTAGAGCAGCATTGGCCTTGGAATAGTGTGGATACTGGTTAGAGTTTGTGGGGACCAGGTTCCTAGGTTCTTGTATCCTGGAACAAAAAAAATCAAATGAAAACCTAAATTAGGAGAAGCAGGACTTCCAAGGAGGAAGTAAACCAAAACTGGAAGGAAGCTGGAAAGCCTAATAGTAAACATCAATTTCATGCCTCATTGTCGTGTGCTTTTCCATGCATGCCCCATGTTTTCTCTGTAGTTTAGTCTTCTAGGGGTTTTCTACCTTTTTCTGTCAGCTGGTTTTTTTAATAGACTGATTTTTTTTTTGTGTTCATGTGTGTGTTCACTTGTAGCCAAGTGCAAGCATGTGTGTGTGAGAGTGTGTGTGTGTGTTTGTGTGAGAGTGTGTGAGAGTGTTTGTGATAGAAGGTGTGTGAGAGAGGGGGTGTGAGTGAGTGAGAGGAGGTGTGAGTGAGGGGGGGTGTGAGTGAGAGGGGTGTGAGTGAGAAGGGTGTGAGTGAGTGAGAGGGGGTGTGAGTGAGAGGGGGTGTGAGTGAGAGGGGGTGTGAGTGAGAGGGGGTGTGAGTGAGTGAGAGGGGGTGTGAGTGAGTGAGAGGGGGTGTGAGTGAGTGAGAGGGGGTGTGAGTGAGTGAGAGGGGGTGTGAGTGAGTGAGAGGGGGTGTGAGTGAGTGAGAGGGGGTGTGAGTGAGTGAGAGGGGGTGTGAGTGAGTGAGAGGGGGTGTGAGTGAGTGAGAGGGGGTGTGAGTGAGAGGGGGTGTGAGTGAGAGGGGGTGTGAGTGAGAGGGGGTGTGAGTGAGAGGGGTGTGAGTGAGTGGGGGTGTGAGTGAGTGGGGGTGTGAGTGAGTGGGGGTGTGAGTGAGTGGGGGTGTGAGTGAGAGGGGGTGTGAGTGAGAGGGGGTGTGAGTGAGAGGGGGTGTGAGTGAGAGGGGGTGTGAGTGAGAGGGGGTGTGAGTGAGAGGGGGTGTGAGTGAGAGGGGGTGTGAGTGAGAGGGGGTGTGAGTGAGTGAGAGGGGGTGTGAGTGAGTGAGAGGGGGTGTGAGTGAGTGAGAGGGGGTGTGAGTGAGTGAGAGGGGGTGTGAGTGAGTGAGAGGGGGTGTGAGTGAGTGAGAGGGGGTGTGAGTGAGTGAGAGGGGGTGTGAGTGAGTGAGAGGGGGTGTGAGTGAGTGAGAGGGGGTGTGAGTGAGAGGGGGTGTGAGTGAGTGAGAGGGGGTGTGAGTGAGTGAGAGGGGGTGTGAGTGAGTGAGAGGGGGTGTGAGTGAGTGAGAGGGGGTGTGAGTGAGTGAGAGGGGGTGTGAGTGAGTGAGAGGGGGTGTGAGTGAGTGAGAGGGGGTGTGAGTGAGTGAGAGGGGGTGTGAGTGAGTGAGAGGGGGTGTGAGTGAGTGAGAGGGGGTGTGAGTGAGTGAGAGGGGGTGTGAGTGAGTGAGAGGGGGTGTGAGTGAGTGAGAGGGGGTGTGAGTGAGTGAGAGGGGGTGTGAGTGAGTGAGAGGGGGTGTGAGTGAGTGAGAGGGGGTGTGAGTGAGTGAGAGGGGGTGTGAGTGAGTGAGAGGGGGTGTGAGTGAGTGAGAGGAGGTGTGAGTGAGAGAGAGGAGGTGTGAGTGAGAGAGAGGAGGTGTGAGTGAGAGAGAGGAGGTGTGAGTGAGAGGGGGGGAGTGTGAGAGAAAGGGGTGGTGTAGGCCAGGGGACATTCTTGGGTGTTGGCTCCTCAGCATTGCCCAGTTTTTATTTTTTTGAGGTAGTCTCTCACTGGCCTAGAACCTGACAAGTAGGTTAGGTAAGCTGGCTGGCCAGTGAGCCATAGGGGAACCTGTGTGTCCCCAACTTGCTAGTGCTGAGATTACAAACCCTGGGTATCACAGCTGGACTTTGTCTTTAACAGGGGTTCTTGGTGTCCAAGGGAAGTCCTCAATGCTTGCATAAGAAGGACTACAGTGAGCCATTGCCCCCATGCTAATATGCCAATTTAGACATCATTCCTTGTCTTACTTTCCTGCCACAGAAGAAGATCAAATGCTGGGAGTTGATGTTTTAACAAAAATGCGTGCAGTTCATTTGTTGGGTGCTATGCAATTACATTCAATATTGATGACTGCTGAACTTCAATGTCAATGTTTACTTTAGTGTGTTTATGAAACATATTTTCAGATAAGCATACCAATTGGATACATTAATGGCAAATTTAAGTGCTCTTTATTTGTACATTAAATGAGTCAAACAGTCAATACAGCGATTAAGTTGTTTTCTGGAAGCATTCAGATGGCTTTATGATGATGATGATTCTTGTGCGGCTTCAGAAAGAGATGAATTCCATTAAAGCTGACCACATGGTATATGCACACAAGCTATGTTCATTTAAAAACAGCACAGAGGCAGTAGCCGATTATCAAGGCCAAGATGATTAAGACTTTGCCACATTGATTTATCCTCTTGATCTCCCATTAAAAAAACAAACCAAAAAAAAAAAAAAAACCCCATAAAACATTTTTAAGTACACTAAGAAAAATCTCAAATGTTAGGCTATTCATCTTTGAAAAAGCATGCAATGAAGGACTTTTTATAACTACATCATTTTATGTGTCACATTTCCTAGAATGAATGCTTCTTGGAATTCTCTAATACCTACGGCATAATGAAATTATTACAGTTTTCCTAAATATGGAAATACTATCTAAACACAGCTTAGTAATGTCCCCTTTTTGTATGCCCCAAGGTCTGTACAGAACCATGTCTTGTTCTCTAGAATCTTCTGTGTTCTGGGCTGTTTTTGTTTCCTCCTCTTTGTTTCTTGGTTTCTCACAAATGAAGGTTAGCTCCAGAGTTGTCGAGGCTTGAAGATACTTAAGTGTATCATAAGATGCTGTTTTTTCCCCCCACCATAATTTCCAAAGCAGATACTATGCATCCCCTAAAGAGGTCACAGTAGCTGCTTCTCCTACTGGTTCTTAATGCTGAGGGTAGTGGAGCGGTTTCAGATACCCAGCGACAGGCTTCCACGAATAACCTTTATTTATATGACTATTTTAGCAGATAGTCCTTATGTGGTGGTAATGGGAGGACATTCATGTCTATAATCTTAGGACTTACGACGCGGAAGCAGGAAGATGGAGGATGTTCGTGTCTGGCTTGCGTGAGGTGGGAAGGCTGCTGGAGAGGGAGATAAGAGATGGGAGAGAGAAGGAATAGCATTCTTCTACAGAGGCTGACTGAGATTTATTGAAGTATAAGTGAAAAGCAATGAAGTGAATAAATTTGCAGTGTATAAATTGAAATGCTTTGATGTACACCCATGAAGCATCCCTTTTAAGCCAATACCACGCCCATCCTCCTCCTGATCCCCCTTCTAGCCTTGTTACTATGTGACCATTACTGTGCTTTCTGTCATCTTGGATGAATTCATTGGTTTCCTAGTTTTCTCTAACCCTTAAATAGAATAGGTTTTTGTTTTTCTAACATGAAAATGATGTTAGAAAACTGGCTTCCTTAAGTATAACTTTAATGTGAATTTTTTCTGTCATGTCATGTGTGAAACTCTTTTCTGTGAGGTGAGTGATGTCTGCTCAATTCAGCAAACAGACACTCTCCGTGTTGTATGCTTCCTAGCAGTTCTCACAGAAGCTATTTAAGGTTTTTCTTTAACACAACTTCTACAGATCACTAGCATCTGAGTGATCCTAACAAGACAAGGATTCATTCATTTTCCTTTGTTACTTTGACTAACCGCCCTTGGATGTTTGCATTATAATAAAATGTACAGAATAATTTCTGGTATCATTCCAGAATTGTAGGCTAAGGATTCTTGACACTGTTGAACCAATGACAATTGACCTAAGTTACTACCATAAAAAAGTTCTAATCAACGGGATATCTCATAAGCCAGGTATTCTGCCTGGTGGATAGATCGTAGTTAGGAGGGATGCTGGAAAAGATGGCTAGACTATGAAGTAGGAAACAGTTCATGTAAAAAAAAAAGTGACAGCTTAATTTTTAAGAATTTCACTACATTTCTTTTATAAACCTAACAGGGCCTCCAAATATCATTACCCATAGGTGTATCAATAAATTAGTAAATATTTTCCCTCTAACTCTCAGAATACATGTTTGGCCAGCCTTTGAACAGTAGCTGTACTCCAGTGAGGGACAACACACAAAAGATATGAATATCAGCAACACTGCTCTTGACTTTTTCTGGTTAAGGCTCTGCTTCTATTAATGACTTTGTTTTGTCTGATACTATATCACTTGAAAGCTTCCTGTGGTGTGGTATATACTGGATTTTTATTCACATTATTTTGAAAATTTTAACACATTTTTATTGAAAAATAAAATAATTCATATTACATCTCATTTTCTATCCCATCCCATGCATCCTCCCATTCCTCCCTCCCTCTCATTTCCCCCTTAATCCCTTGCCCTATGACTGTGACTGAGGGGGACCTCTTCCCTCTGTATATGCTCATAGGGTAGCAAGTCTCTTCTTGGTAACCTGCTAGCCTTCCTCTGAGTGCCTCCAGGTCTCCCCATCCAGGGGACATGGTCAAATATGGGGCACCAGAGTATGTGAGAAAGTCATATCCCACTCTCCACTCAACTGTGGAGAATGTCCTGTCCATTGGCTAGATCTGGGTAGGGGTTTGAAGTTTACCGCCTGTATTGTCCTTGGCTGGTGCCATAGTGTGGGCAGGGCCGCTGTGCCCAGATCCACCTGGCAAAACAATTTCTTACACTACTGCAATCTCTATTGCAAAATGCTGCACGCTGGGATATGTTTACAAAGGAATATGTTTTCTCACAGTTTGACACAGACAAGAAGTTTAAGGCCATGTGTGGACTCTTCTTATTGTCAAAGGGCTCTCATCTTGCTAAGTATGCTCTTGATACATGAATTTGTGTGTTCTCCTCAAGTGCAGGATCCTCCCTTCCCCATCGCTCCCTCCCTTCTTTCTTCTGTTTCCTTCCTGCCTCTCCCTCCCTCCCTCTCTTTTCCTTCTCCCCCATTTCATCCCTCCCTTTCCTCCTCATAAGGTCACTTGTTCTTGCAGACAGTGGCCCCATGTTATCTTAGGCTCAATTGTCCACTGAAGACTTTGTCCATTTGGCATTAGCGTGTTCAGCCCACATGTAGCAAGATACAGCTCCTGTCTGCAGCGGGCAGTGGGAGTGAAGCCTTGCCAACATCTTGATTTTTTTAGAGTTTGTCCTGATTTTATAGAGTTTGATTCAGCCAGTGGTGATTTGTCACAGTGCACTGAGACAGTATTCCTTGCCCGTATGTCTGGTAACCTTTAGAATTCTAGGCTTGATAGTTTCTGTGAAGAACTGGCTGCGGGTGAGCCCCAAGCTAGAATCTCTTTTCTTATGTCCTATGCAGCGAGTAGGAGGGGATCTCTGTGGCTCAGACCTTTATGGTAGAGAGTTCCTTGGAGATTTCCCTCACCTTGCCATTACAGTTTGCTTTTGGCCCTGCAGGTAGTCCTTTTCTGCCAGGATTCCAGTGGTTTTGTTGTTTTACAAGTATGCGTTGTATGTTTTATTCAGCATTTTCAGTGTTTCAGTTGGGGGTGAGGGGAGCTCTCCGGATGTGGGGGACTGCTCAGTGCTGAGCAGTCGAGGAGCTGTTCGCAATCACTTCTCCACAGTGTTTTCCCCTGTCAAGGCAGGGACACAGGTGTTCATACTTTGGATCTTTCTCGGGAGCCTGGGAGTTCAAAAGCCAGAACTTTCCAAGACACCTTATTTAGGAAGGGAGAGATTTTTAAATACTAATGACTTTTTATCACTGGCTCCTTCTTGCTTTTCTAAGCAATTCATTATCTGCCATTCATAGAGTATTTCCTGGGAAGGAAGTATTTTGCAGGCAAGGTGCACTTGAGTATGTGGCTATTAAAACCGACCATGCTGAACACCCTGCACCATGATTATCTGATGGATGGTTCTGAAAGCTTTCAGTAAGTTTTCTTTGTATTTTTTATATGCAAAGAGGCCATTCGTGTAGCACCCTCCATCCATCTTTCACCTTGTTATATACAGATAGGTTCTTCAATTGACTCTGACCTGTTTTGTCTAAATCGGCCAGGAGGGAAAAAAACACCCTTTGAAACAAAAAGGTAAATGAGGCAGAACGTGGGAGGAGGCAGCTGCAGCTGCTGCATGGTTTTTCTTGGTCTACATGGAAACTCCACTAAGGAGGGGCACTTGGCTGCTTCTTGCTCTCAGCTTATCTTGAAATAAAGCATAGTAGTGCTAGTCTCTGGTTAAACATTTCCCCATAATAGTACTGGTTTACAATGGGGTCACTGTGGTTGACTTGCAGATACCACATTTTTTAAAAAAAAATAAAAGTGCATTTTCTCAAAGAATGTCAAGACAAGCCACTAAAATGTTTGACAAAAGAGAGGATGAAGCCTATTAATACTGGACTAGAAACAGAATGTTTCCATTTTTTTAAAATGGTAGTTGAAAAAGCCAAATGACTGTTTGGTATAACTAGAGGGCAGAAAAGATTAGTGACAGGCTGGGATAGGAGAGATGATGTAAATAAATAGGCTTCATTTTTTTTTCTTTTTTAATTTTGCTACTACTGGAAAATCAGGCAGTCAGGAGTGCTATAGTTGAAATGTGTAGATGCTGATGGAATTTTGGGTGGAAACATAAATTCAAAGCCTATGTTCTATTATGAATACCAGACAAATGATTTATCTGCAGGTTATTACATTGATGCAGGTTTCTGAAAAAAAATTGTTGCTGTAGCAACAACGTATACTTTCTAAAAATAATACACAGTATAATCACTTGCTTCTCATGCTCTGTAGTGAATATACAAGATTATTTTAAAATTTTGATGTTTCAAAGGATGTATTATGTAAATTAAACTCCCAGAGGGAAATGCTGTATTTCATAAAACAAACAAACAAACAAACAGTTACACTGCATTTTATACTATAAATGATTTATTCTGGATCTTGTCTTTTCAGAAGGTTTTTCTTTTATTTTCTAATACTAAGGAGGCTTATTATTTCTAGTATTTTGTATATTGAGTGCTATAGTGCTCAAATAGATTTTACTTCCTCCCCCCTCAAGAATGTTTTATTTGCTGTGTCCTTCTGAGTTGAGGTAACCAAAGCTGAAAGTGGCAGCCAGGAAATGCCTTTGATGATTTCAGTATAATGTTCTCTATACTTTTTTTTTATATTCTATCCCCAATAACAGTTTAAATTTTATTTATCTATCACAACTCTTGTGTACAAACAAATGCTTTCACTTTCTCCCTCACACCCTCTCTCTTGGCCTGGAGCTTATGCTTCTAATGCTAAACCATGAGCTGAGCAGTAGTTAAATCATTCCTTATAGTGTACAACACTGTATGCTAGGACTGGTGAGTTTCAGATAATGATGAGAACTCTTTGAGGATGTTGATTTCCCGTTCTCACCAGCCTGATTATGAGTAACTACGTCACACTGACAGCCTGCTGTTTAGTCCTGCCCTGCTCCATCCTGGGGACAACCAGGCTACTCTGGAGTTCACAGATTGAGCCCTGGGCTCCTGTGTTGTATGTCATTGTGACACTTCTACTCTCACTGGCTCTTATTCGTCACTTCTGCTGAGCTATTTGATATATATTTGTTAGTCATGTACATTTTTTATTTTTGTTTGTTTTTGTTTTTGTTTGATTTTTGTGGTTTTTTTAGGGGGTGGTTTCAAGACAGGATTTCTCTGTGTAGCCTTGGCTGTCTTGGACTCACTTTGTAGATCAGGCTGGCCTTGAATTCACAGAGATATGCCTGCCTCTGCCTCCCAACAGGTGCATGTTTTCTTTGAGACATGTCTAGTTCTTTAATCCACTTAAAATTGGATTATGGTGCATTTTAGTACTCAACTTTGCAAAGTCTATGTACAATCCAGATACCAATACCTCATTAGATGGATAACTTGCAAATATATCCTACCATTCTAAATGTTGTCATAATTGTGTTAATTATTTCCTTGGCTATGCAGAAGCTTTTTAGCTTGATGGAATCTTACCATGGTTGCCAGTGTCATTGGAATACTAGCTAATGAATGTATCATTGCATGTACTAATGGCTTGCAGTGTGTTTCCTGTGTGTTCTCATGTAGGTTCATAGACACACTTTATGCTTGGGACTTTGATCAGTTTTGACTTGATTTTTGTATATGGTGTCAAGAGTTTTTTTTCTAGATTTATGATCCTTTATATGCGGAGTCATTTTTTCTATGAATACTTACTAAAAAGATAATTTAGAACTCTTGTGCCCAAATCAGTTGGCTGTATGAAGTGAATTTATCTTTTCATCTATAGTCTGTTCTATAATCAGTCTGTGTACTCTTTGTGTCAGTATTATGCTGTTTTGGTCACTATAATTTTGTAGTATATTTTATAGTCATTAGATACTACCATCCCTCTAATGTTGTTTTCTGGTTTTTATTCTGACAATTATGCTGGAGATAGCCTGTTCTCTATCTTTTGTGTTTTTCTTTCCCACTACATTTTGCTTGTCACATTGAATCTATAGATCACTTTGGATAGTATCATCATTTAGATAGTATAGTTATTTAACAGTATTAATGCTCCTGATTCACAAACATGGCAGTATTTTGTACGTTCTACATTTCATCAATATAGAGCTTTGATTTTTGTGGATATGTTTGCTCCTAAATATTTGGTAGGTGTTGTGAAAGGGCTTGTGTTGTAAAATATTCTTTCAGCAAGCTCAATATTAGAGTGTAAAAATGCTACTGTGTTTTATATTTTGAGTTTTGTCTGAAAGCTTCATTGAATATAAATTTGCTTAAGAGCTTTTTTGATGGAACACTTAGATTTTCCTATATATAGAATCATACCACCTACAAATATGAATAATTTAAGTTTATACTTCAAAATTGAGATAGTTTTACTTTTTTCTCATGACTACTCTGGCTGAGATTTGTAGCACTTGATTAAATAAGAGTAGTGAAAATGGAATCCTCATCTTGGGCCCAACTCTAGAGGGAACTCTTTCAGATTATCCCCAGACAATCTCATACTTGTTATGGATTTTTTAAATTTATTATTTCTCTTTTTTATTGAAAAATAAAATCATTCATATTACATCTCAATTGCTATCCCATCCCGTGCATCCTCCCATTCCTCCCTCCCTCCCACTTTCACCCCATTTCCCTTCCCTACGACTGTGACTGAGGAGGGCCTCCTCCCCCTGAATATGATGCTAGGGTATCAAGTCTCTTCTTGGTAGTCTGCTATCCTTCCTCTGAGTGCCATCAGGCCTTCCCATCAAGGGGGCATGGCCAAATAAGGGGCACCAGAGTTCATGTGAAAGTCACTTAACTGTGGAGAATGTCCTGTCCTTTGGTTAGATCTGGGTAGGGGTTTGATGTCCTTGGTTGGTGACATAGATTGAGCAGAACCCCTGGCATTATGGATTTTTTTTTATGTATAGCATTAAGACTTTTGAGACTGTTCATTCTATACCTAATTTGTTATGTTAGGAGTATTTTTAAATGAATGAAGAATTGTTGAATATCATTGCATGCTTTTATTTATCTACTGAAATGAACATAAAGGTTTATCTTCGATTCTGTTGATGTGATGTGCTATATATTATATTGGCTTGCATATACTGAACATCCTGGTATTTCTCACTTTGATGGGGTTTGCTAGCATTTTATTGAGAATCTTTATATCTATGGTCACATTCTGGCATGGACCTATATACCCTAAGGGGTACCAACCCACCCTGCCACCTAAAGCCACAGCAGGAATAAGCACATCCTATACCACTGAGGCCAGACAAGGCAGCCCAGCTAAGGTAAAGATATCTAAAGGCAGGGAATGGATCAGAGACACTTCCTGCTCCCATTAATTTTATGTTATACCTTTGTTTGTTCTTAATACATGGCTTACTCCAGTCTTATAAAAATTGGCAAAGTTTCTTGTATTTAAGGTTTTTTGAAGTAGTTTTGATGAATGGGAATTAGTCTTCAAAATACAAGATACAAGAGCCAATGTACACGTGGTCAAAGTCAAATACAGAACTAATGCATATTTTCAATGACTGCTATGCTTAAATAAGGAAAAGGATATCTAACTTATGATGAAATGGTAATAGGCTATAAAACATGGCTAACAATGTAGCAGAATCTCTACAGACTTATATATAATTTTTAATAACCAAAATTAAAGTGTGGGCTCATTTAAGGAGAAATTTATAAATGTGTAGACAGAAGCAATTAAGGATAGACTTGAGCTGGCAGAGTCAGACTCAAGTGGGAGACACTTGGGTCAGTGCAAAACAGATGACCAAGTTTGTTTTCAGAGAAGCATGTGTTCAGATCATCTTTTCATTCTTTTTTCCCCTTTTTTATTAATTTATTCTTGTTACATCTCAATGGTTATCCCATCCCTTGTATCCTCCCATTCTTCTCTCCCTCCCATTTTCCCCTTATTCCCCTCCCCTATGACTGTTCCTGAGGGGGATTACCTCCCCCTGTATATGCTCATAGGGTATCAAGTCTCTTCTTGGTAATCTGCTGTCCTTCCTCTGAGTGCCACCAGGTCTCCCCCTCCAGGGGACATGGTCAAAGGTGAGGCACCAGAGTATGTGAGAAAGTCATATCCTACTCTCCACTCTATTGTGGAGAACGTTCTGACCATTGGCTAGATCTGGGTAGGGGTTTAAAGTTTTACAACCTGTATTGTCCTTGGCTGGTGCCTTAGTTTGAGTGGGACCCCTGGGCCCAAATCTGCCTATCATAATGTTCTACTTGTAGGTTTCTAGGACCCTCTGGATCCTTCTACTTTGCCATTCTCCCATGCTTCTCTGGCCAGGATGTGGGGAAAGAGGAACACTCCTTCATTGCTGGTGGGAATGCAAACTAGTAGAGCCACTTTGGAAATCTATCTGGTGCTGTCTCAGAAAAATGGGAATAGGGCTTCCTCAAGACCCAGCTATTCCACTCCTTGGAATATACTCAGAAGATGCTCCAGCACACAACAAGAAAATTTGCTCAACCATGATCATAGCAGCCTTATTCATAATAGCCAGAACATGGAAACAGCCTAAGTGTCCCTCAGTAGAAGAATGGATAAAGAAACTGTGGTACATATACACTATGGAATACTATTCAGCTATTAAAAACAAGGAATTCCCGAAATTTGTGGATAAATGGATTGAGCTAGAAGTGATCATAATGAGTGAGTTAACCCAGAAGCAGAAAGACTCAAATGGTATATACTCACTTATATCTGCATATTAGCCCAAGGGGCATGTCCCACGAAAGCCTTCACTTACCAGGAAACTGAGACAGAGGAGAGGACATTCTATTGGACATCTTTCCATTCTTAACTGGACTTTGACTTGAGTTCCTTACATGTTATGTATACTATTCCTCTGTTAGGTGGATAAGTAGTGGGCAAATATTCTCTCCTTAAAAATTACATCTTTACTGTGCTAATCATTTCCTTTGAGTGGAAGCTTTTCAATTTGATATAATCATAACTGCCTTTTTTACTTGTGTGTGTGTGTGTGTGTGTGTGTGTGTGTGTGTGTGTGTGTGAGTGTGTGTTTTGAAAGAAGATATTTAAAGAAAAATCCTTGCTGGTTCCAGTGTCTTGAAGAATTTTCCACATTTTCTTTGTGGTTTTTTGGCTTGGAAAGAGAATGAGTGCAGTAGAGATAAAATATATTGGAGAGTTTAGAATTGCTAACGATAACATTTATTAGATTTAGGAAACCAATATACAAGGAAGAGGGAATAGCCAGACTTGATTTAGAAGAAGTATAGGAAAGCTAAAGGGGAGAAGCAAGGGAGGTTATGGTTGAAAACTAGTTAAAAGCAATAATACATGGGCACATGACAACCATATCTTCAAAGGCCCAATAGAGACTAGTTATGAGCCTAAGTGGTAAAGTTGCTTCTCAGAAGCAAGGGCAAAATACAGTTTATTTTTTAAGACAAGCAAAATAAGAAAGTTTATAAAATTTTAATCATCTTAAACATATTCCTCAGGGTCAAATATGTTTCCCAAAGTAAGCAGTATGGAATTCGAGGCTGTAATGTAGAATTAAAAATGCAAAAAAAAAAAAAAAAAGAGTAGATGGAACATGGGTCTATGAAAGATGCTCAGTAGAGGGCCAGCAAGATAGCTCAGTAGGAAAGGCACTTGTCATCTAAGCCTCAGGACCTGAATTTGATCACCTGATGCCATGATGGAAGGAAAGAACTAATGCTCACAGGGCACGTTGCTTTCACACACGCACACGCGCACACACACACACACACACACACACACACACACACACATGCACACACACACCCCTACTACTACAACCACTACTACATAACATTGTCTAATTTGTAAGCTCATAAAGTAGTATATAGGCAGAAGTATCATTTGGAAAAATGAAACACAGTGTAGAAGAGATGATAAAGATGAAGTTTCTAAACCTTTAAAGCTATGCTTAGTGAGGCTACCAAGAAGAGACTTGATACCCTATGAGCATATACATGGGGAGGAGGTCCCCCTCAGTCACAGTTATAGAGGAGGTGAGTAAGGGGAAAATGGGAGGGAGGGAGGAATGGGAGGATACAAGGGATGGGACAACCATTGAGATGTAACAAGAATAAATTAATAAAAAAAGATTTTAAAAAGGTATGCTTAGTGAATATTAAAACTGTTGAGTGAATTGAAATAGCTAATAATACTTATACAAGGGTATACAAGACAACAAGTAAAACGGAGCACTACTTAAGATGCTAGAAACCCCTCCATTTACCATCAACACCTTAGATATAAATACTATAGCTCATTTAAAAGTTTTAAATGAAATCAAACTCAGAGTACTTCTTTTGTTTACAAAAGACATGACTGAAACTTGAGGTTATGGACAAGTTTGAAGCAGAAGGATAGAGAATGATGAACAGGTAGAATGAAAATTGGTGTAGACTACTAAAACATTATAAAAGATACTTTTAAAAGAAAAAAAATGAGAGTAATGCAATCTATTCTGATGAAGGATTCAGACCTCTTGGAAGTTACAATGCTAAATGAATAGACACCGAATAATAGCTTTAAAGTACAGAAAGCAAAAATGACAGCACAAAGAAAATAAGTCTTTCACTATCATAGTGGGATTCTAATTAATACAAATTGTCTCTTTAATTGTTAAATTAGGCAGATGATATGTCAAGCTATACAAGATTGGGATGTCACAATTAGGAGCATTGATCCAGTAGACACAAAGAACACTCTAACAGCAGTAGGAGAATTATGTGTACTTCTTATGCAAACAGGAAACATTTACATAAATGAACCATTTAAGAGGGCACTGGCCCTCTCCATCAATGCACTTCAGAGAATAGAGATTATGAATAGCACATTCTCTTACCACAATGCACTTAGGACAAGAAGCTAACATAAAGATTACTAAAAGCTCCCATGGCAGACAATGACGCTTATTATCCTCCGGTAGCCGTTCCCTGCTTTTATCTTCCAGGTCTAGAACTTGCTAATGTATGAATAGGAACATGATTATTCTGTTTTCCATGAACTTTGGGGATGGAAGTACGTGGTGAGGTTTTTGTTTGTTTGTTTTGTTTTTAATGAAATGTCTTACAGAAGAAATGGCTCTTAATTCATTGTTTTTCTTTGGCCTTACCCAGGATGCAAATATACTACTGGAGAGTCAACTCCCCTTGCAAAGGAGGGGCAGGAAATTCATCTTACTTTTATAGCATGGCTGCCTCATTGCTACTTTCTCTTGCAGGTTCCCATGTGCATGGAAATTAAAAGATACAGGGCTGGGCATGGTGCCTTTAATCTTTGCACTCTGGAATCAGGGATAGACAGATCTGAATTTCAGCCTAGACTGGTCAACAAAGTGAGTTCCAGGTTAGTCAGCATTATGTAGTGAGACCCTATCTGAAAAAACAAAAAACAAATGCCGCACACTTTTATACAATTTGGGAGTCAAAGATTTAGACTATATATACAAAACTGAGGAGTAATAGTATGCATTTTATTTATTGCACGTTTTTGTGGATGCATGCTTTATGGATAGCTGCTAACATTGCTAAGGTGGAAATGTATAATCCTTTTATAATTAATTAATTAATTAATTTTACATGTAGGCTGCAGTTTCCCCTCCCTCCTTTCTTCCTAGTCCCTCTCTCCCAACCCCCCCACCCCTCCCTTTCTCTTCAGAAAAATGGCAGGCCTCCCATGGATATCAGCCAGCACTGGCATATCAAGTTGCAGTAAGATTGGGTACATCCTGTCCTACTAAGGTTAGACAAGGCATCCCAGTAGGAGGCAACAGAGTCAGAGACAGCCCTTTCTCCCACTGTCAGGAGTCCCACATGAAGACAAAGCTACACAACTGTTACATGTGCAGAGGACCTAGGTCTGTCCCATGTATGCTCTTTGGTTAGTAGGTTAGTCTCTGAGTCCCTATGGGTGCAGGTTAGTTCATTCTGTAGATTTTCTTGTGGTATCTTTGATCCCTCTGACTCATATAATCCTTTCTACCCTTCTCTCTCAGGATTCCCCAAGCTCCACCTAACATTTGGGTGTGAGTTTTCTGCATCTGTTTCCATCAGCTACTTGGTGAAGCCTCTCTGATGACAATTGGGTTAGGCATCAAATGAGTATGGCAGAATATCACTAGGAATCATTTCTTTGACCCGTTAAATTTTTTTCTTATTTTTATCATTTGCCTTTGATTCTATCCTAGCACTCTAGGGTATCTAGCCTCTGGATCCTAGCCCCCCAGGCAGTGTAGGGGGTGGGATACCTCTCATAACATGGATCTCAAGCTGGACCAGTCATTGGCTATTCCCTCAATTTCTGCTCCATCTTTATCCCAGCACATTTTGTAGGCAGGACAAATTGTAGGTCCAAGGTTTCCTGCCTGAATTGGTGTCCCAATCCCTGTATTGGAAGTCTTGCCTGGTTGCAGGATATGGCTGGATCAGGTTCCATATCCTGTATTGCTAGGACTTGTAGCTAGGGTCATAGATTCCTGGGAGTTTCTGTTGCTTTACGTTTCTATCTCATCGCAGTGATGACCCCTGCCCCCCGCCCCCCCCACTTCCAGTTGTCTTCCCCAGTATTCCCTCCCGTTGTCCTCCCCCTACCTGATCCCTCCTGTCTCCATTCCCCTCCCCCATTCAGTCTCCTCCTTCCATCCACCTACTAAGTCTATTCCTCCTTCCCAGTGAGATTCATGCATAACCCCCTTGAGACCTCCTTGTTACCTGGCTTCTTTAGGTCTAATATCCACTTATAAGTGTGCATATACTGTGTTCGTCTTACTGGGTCTGGTTACCTCACTCAGGATGGTCTTCTCTACTTCCATTTACCTACAGATTTCATGATGATATTTTTTAATAGCCAAGTAATACTCCATTGTTTTTAATGTCAGAGAAGCACTTAAAGAAATGTTCAACATCCTTAGTCACCAGGGACATGAAAATCAAAATGACCCTATGATTTCATCTTACACAAGTCAGAATGGCTAAGATAAAAAAAGCTCAAGTGACAGCTCGTAATGACTAGGATGGGAAGCAAGAGGGAACAGACCTTCATTGCTGGTGGCAGTAAAAATATGTACAAACCTGCTTATCATAATGCATTATGATAGGCAGATTTGGGCCCAGGGGTCCCGCTCAAACTATGGCCCCAGCCAAGGACAATACAGGCCGTAAATTTCAAACCCCTACCCAGATCTAGCCAATGGACAGGACATTCTCCACAGTTGAGTGGAGAGTGGGGTCTGACTTTCACATGTACTCTGGTGCCTCATATTTGATCATGTCCCCTGGAGGGGGAGACCTGGTGGCACTCAGAGGAAGGACAGCAGGTTACCAAGAAGAGACTTGATACCCTATGAACATATACAGGGGGAGGTAATCCCCCTCAGCCACAGTCATAGGGGAGGGGAATAAGGGGGAAATGGGAGGGAGGGAGGAATGGGAGGATACAAGGGATGGGATAACCATTGAGATGTAACAAGAATAAATAATTTTAAAAAAGAAAAAAAAAAGAAAAAGAAAAAATGTACAAACACTTTGAAATCAATGTGGTTATATCCATTTGCATACAAAATTCATGCTTTCCTTATTTTTAATAGCTGAGCAGTATTCCATTGTGTAAATGTACCACAGTTTCTTTATCCATTCTTCAGTTGAGGGACATCTAGGTTGTTTCCAGATTATGGCTATTATGAAAAAAGCTGCTATGAACATAGCTGAACAGGTGTCTTTGTTGAATGGTGGAGCATATTTTGGGTATATATTCAGAAGTGGTATAGCTGGGTCTTGAGGTAGCACTATTCCCAATTTTTTGAAAAAGTGTCAGATTGATTTCCAAAGCATTTGTATAAGTTTGAACTCCCACCAGCAATGGAGGGGGTATTCCCCTTTCTCTACATCCTCACCAGCATGTGTTGTCATTTGAGATTTTGACCTTACAAATTCTGACAGGTGTTTTGATTTGCATTTTCCTGTTGATGAAGGATGTTGGGCATTTCTTGAAGTTCTTCTCTGCCATTCGTCTTGAGTAAGCTAACCCAGACCAAGAAAGATACAGATAGTATGCACTCACTTATATGTGGATCTTAGCTATATAGTACTAAACATACTATAGCGCACAGACCCTAAAAAAATAAGTAACAAGGGAGTAGTTAGATAAGGTCTTCAAAACCTTAGAGACATGCGGAATATGTTTTTATTATTTTAAAGATTCACTTACAATGAGACAGCCTACTTCAAAGAGGATGTTGAGCATCAAAGAACCTCCTTATTGAAATGGCTTCAATTGTGGCAAACTAGCCACTGGACAAAATGTCCTTATTTCTGCCACAGACAGAATTCTTCCTGGAAAAGGGCAAGCTTGGACACAAGCAGAGTCAACAGCCAAACTCTGCCAAAACAGGGTAAGCAAGTCTTCAATAGTTCCTGCCTCATAAATATGTCTGTCAGATATATTGGGCCAGAAGGCTAAAGAAGATGCTCCAACATTATAGAGAGTTTTGGTGACTATTCAGGTAGACAACTGTCTCTGTCATCTTCTCAGTTAGAAAGCTACTAACCTGTATTCCCAGCATACTCAGGTAATCAAGTTTATTCCTTTTTAAGTCTCTGATGGAGTTGAAGACCAGGTAGCTTAGTTTTACAATGAAGCTTAATTGTTTAAGGGTTAAGATGTTTTTAGGTCTAGGTACATGTTTTAAGTTGATAATGACAAGATGTGATGGAGATTGATTTACATTCAGAAATTTAGATGCACCATGGTAGAGAAGATGTTTTCTTCAAGGCTGTCAAATACAAATAGCCAAAACACTAAGAATGTAACATTTATATAATTCCTGATTTTATCATGGTTATTCTTGCTATAGGTAATCTATTATAGATATGTATAATAATAGAAATGTATATGTAAAAAAATAAAAAAAAGTTTAATTAATGATAGAGAAAGATAAGTAACAAGGGGGAACCCAAGGGAGGATGCTTAAATCTCACTCACAATAGGAAATAGAATAGACATCAAAGTGATTGAAGAGAGGGAACAAGGTAAAAGAGGAAGCCCAGAGATAAAGGAGGAGATCAGACGTGGTGAGAGTTGGGGCAGGAGAACACAAGGCCTGTAGAGAAAAAGAGAAACTGTGGGCAGGGGCATCTCTGTGACAAGCTAGAGACCTAAGTCAGGATAGGCTTGTAAGACAATATGAGGGGGACTTTAGCTGAGATTCTTAGTAGCAGGGGCCAGGAAGACTGAAGAGGACACCCTCTAGCTAGACAAGACTCCTAGTGGAGGGATACCACCAACCTATCCACAAAAACTTCAGTAAAAAACTTGCTCTGCCTACAAGCTGTGCAGGGATAAAGATAAAGCTGATAGAGCAGAGATTGAGGGATTGTTTTTACCAATGCCTCACCCAACCAAAGACCCACACTGTGAAAGAGAGCCAACCCCTGATACTATTACCGATATGTTTGTACCCAGCAGCAGTTTGAAACAGATACTGAGATTGAAAGCCAAACATTAGGCAAAGTGTAGGGAGTCTAGTGGAAAAGTGGAGGGTGAATGACCTAGAGGTGACAAGAACTCCACAAGAAGATCAACAGAACCAACTAACCAGGACCCAGAGGGTCCTGTGGACACTGAAGCACCAACCAGGGACGATGCATGGACTGGACTTAGGTCCTCTACATAGGTGTAGCCAAAGGACTGCTCAGGCTTCATGTGGGTCCTCTAGTAAGGGGAACAGGGCTGTCTCTGACATGGACTCTGTTGCCTGCTTCCCCCTGGCAAGACTCCCTTGCCAGGTCACATGGTAAAAGGACATGCTCAGTCCTGATATGACTTGATGAGCTGGCATGGGTGGGTGGGGGTGGGGGCTCCCATTTTCTGAGGAATAGGGGAGGTGTTTGGGACTGGAAGGAGAGGAGGGAAGGGGCTATGACTAAGATGTAAAGAGAATAGGTAAATAAATTAATAATAACTAAAAAGAAAATCAATATGGTAGTTTTTCAGAAAATTGGGAATTGATTTACCTTAAGACCTAGTTATACAACTTGTGAATATATACTTAAAGGATGCTCCACCATACTACAAAGACACTTACTCAACTATGTTCATAACAGTCTTTATTTGTAGTAGCCAGAAACTGGAAACGATGTAGAGGTCCCTCAACTGAAGAATGGATAAAGAAAATGTGGTGTGTCTACAGAAGGGAACGAATGTATAATCTTAAATGTTTCAGTAATACATGAAAAAAAAATTCTGCGACCTAAATGATTAAATTTGCTTAGAAAGAATAACAGAATAAGAAGTGAGGGTAAGTAGACAGCAAAAGCAAAGAAGGATTGATAAATACAAAATCATTCCTTTAAACATACTATTGAAAGCTAAATAAGGTAAATGGAGCAAAGGCAAACAGGAAGAATGGAAAAATTTTGGGAAGAAAGAAGAGCTTGTTGAATAGCTGTGACAGAGTGAGTGATAATAAGAAAGCTGAATATGTAGAAAATTTGAAAACTTGAGATGAAATAGAGTAAAATTTGGATTTGGTTTCCCAGAGTGGTCCAAAAATTAGATTTTGGGAGTCAAACAATTCTACAAAGATATGTCTCAGAGATGCAGCTGACCTTCTGAAACCATGGCCCTCTCAATGAACCTTCTGGATTTTAGGCCATCTTGACTTGATCTATTGATTGCAATGTTTGTGTTGACTACTGATAATTTGATTGCCTGGAGTCTGGTTTCATCATATTCTCTCATAGAAAAGTTGTTTCATGGGAGAGTCAGTATGAACTTATGTAATCTTTCTGTCTCTATCTGAGCGGTGGAGGTGTTTTGTTAATATAGTCCTATAGTTTACTACTTTATCCAGTACTTTAACCTACTACAGTAATTTCTTTGTCCCATTTGTCTGTTACCTGGCTAGTTAGCATAGTCAGGACTAAGGAGATGAGGAGGTACCTGGGCTAACTTGCAGGAGGTCTTCAACCCTTACAGGGTACCCCTGAAACTGTGCTTTATTTGGTGTCTCCCATGTCTTAGTTGTGCCTTTGTACCTTAAATTCTGTGTCCTTTCAATTTGTCCCCTCAGTTATTGACTCTTTTCTTTCTTTCAGAACATATTTTAACCTCATCATGTTCTTTTGTTTTTACTTAATCCTGCTATCTATTTGACTGTGAAATAAGATGGAGAAATCCTTAGGGGAGAATGGAATTTAAGAGTCAGACTCAAGAAAGTTACCATGATCGGTGATTATAGGTGTGTGACTGCAAAACACAGCTCTACCTTGAAGGGTTATAACTTATTCTCAAGCCACGTGCGAGTGACTGTGGTCTAGCAGCATGGCCCCAGGTGAGCTCATGTAACGTTCCATTGTGGAAATTATCTTTATGAAGGTTTTAGAGAAGAAAAGCAAGTAAGAATTGAAGGCATTGTTCAGTTGCGGAAGCATCCTGTAGATAAGGGATGTGGCAGAAGGGAGAGACGGATCACGGCTCTGGGTCTCAGAGGTTACTTGGTTGTTCTTAAGCTCTTTGGTTGGTGTAAGGTAGTGACCTCTTAATTCTTTTCAACAGATTTTACCTAATAGTCTTAAAGATGCGTCATGCACAGATGAACAAGGAATGCCTAGTGAAGACACCTAAGGGCTATTAAAAATAGCCCAAGATCATTTTGCTATGAGTATAGATTATTCCACCTCTTGACAATCAAATGGTTCTAATCAGCCAGTTCTGCTTTCTTCTTTGAACTTATCTTCCCAGGTATGGTAATGTTTCTTCACTCAGTGGGCAGAGGTTGTGAATGTAAATATTATATTTTTAGCAAATATATTTGTGTGTTCATTGTATATATATATATATATATATATATATATATATATATATATATATATATATTCAGAATTCCCTGAATTCTTCATGTCTCTAGATTAAAAGATCACAGTTCCACATGTGTGTATGTAAGTTTCTTACTAAATAATAAAAACATCTGGAAATTCTTTTTGTTTTTTGTTTGTTTGTTTGTTTGTTTGTTTTTGAGACAGGGTTTTTCTGTGTAACCTTGGCTGTCCTGGATTCACTTTGTGGACCAGCCTGGCCTTGAACTCAGAGAGATCCATCTGCCTCTGCCTCCCTGAGTGCTGGGATTAAAGGTGAGTGACACCCAGCTTGGAAATTCTTTTAAAATATTTACTCAATTAATCCCTGAATCAGTTTTCCACTTGCCTCCATTTGGATATGTACTTCAATCCAGTCTAGACTTGAGCACCTGTTCTTGGAGCCCCATATGAACGTACCCCTCTTCTACTTGAGCTTCTGCCTCATGCCAAGAATCTGCTGCATACATTTATTTTTAAATTGTAGTGGTTCCAACACCAAATGCCCCCCCCCTTTTTTTTTTTGCATGAGTTCTCTCTTATTTCTGCTCATGTGCCGACCTTCTGCAATTAGAGTATCTGTACTGTTCTATTGGCTGGAGTTTTGATGCCTCTCTGGCACCACTGCCACATGTTAATTATCTCCTAAACTAGAAAGGGCTTTTAGTAACATTTTAGCCTAGATGTGTTTTTTTTTTCTTCTACTCGATTCCATGGATATCTTCCTCAGCTTGGGTGGGACCTGTAGTGCTTAATCTTGATTGCCAACTCAGTTGAACTGAGAAGTGTCTGGGGTATTAGGAAAGTACACCTCTGGGTATGTCTATGAGCAATTTCCAGAGAAGATTAATTGGGGAAGGAGAGAGGATGCCTACCTGAATGCTGGTAGTTGATCAACTAGGCTTGATAGTTCTTATATTCTCTCTCAGCAGCTCACAAGCTATCATAATATGGACTGCCCTACTGTAGCATGGCCTCTATATCAACTTACCCTTAAACTTTTGAAATGTTCATGAAAATAAATCATTCCTGTGTCAGGCATCTGGTTGTGGTGACAAGAACACTATCAGTAAGCTAGGCTTTCAAATTTACGTATTCCTTCATACCACTTGGCCCCATTTGATCAGATATCCCTGCTAGGTAAGTCCAGGACTCACATTACCTCTTATTCAAAGTCTGATGCCTCATGCCAGATCTCCACTCTATAAATGCCTTTCTCTACAGATTGAATTCATTCAGCCTCCTTTTAACCTTTCTTGTTCTGTCTCCATTAGTAACTTGAACATTGAGTTGTTTAGGAAGGGAAGGAAAAAAAGGAACGAAAAATTTAAAGAAGGAAAAACCTTGCTTCTTCCCTCCCCAAGAGTCTGAATAAGCTCTTAGCAAACTTTAACTGTAGTAGAAAACAGAAAAACACAAGCAATCCATCATACACATAGATGCAAAAATTCTAAGTAAAACATTAGAACTCAAACCAAAATGATATTTTAATAGGATATACAAATACATTATGATCAAGTTGGATTTATTTCAGGAATTTAGTATTAATATGATATTAGAACTGGAATCAATGTAATGTATCATATTCAAAAGATAAATGATGAAAATCTTATAATCTTAATAGATGTAGTAGTAGTATTTTAAATTAACTCAATATTTTTTCTTAATAATAAAGTCAGAAAATTGAGAGTAGATGCCAAGGTACAGTAGAGTCCAATATTAACCATCTTCTGAAAGCAAGAATTCTGGCAATTATACATTTTTTTTTGAGACAGGGTTTCTTTGTGTACCCTTGCCTGTTCTGGACTCACTTTGCAGACCAGGCTGGCCTTGAGCTCACAGCATTCCACCTGCCTCTGCCTCCTGAGTGCTGGGCTTAAAGGTGTGCACCACCACTGGCTGGCAATTATACTTTTGATCATCATCATATGAGATGTGATAATCAGTGTCATAAAGTCATGAATTAGGGCATATTTTCTGAGTTTCTGATATTTAAAATATATCTTAAAACGGTTTTACTAAAAAAATAATATAAGTAGACAGGTAGTGAAATTGAAGAGAGATGCAAATTCTTTGTTTACTGTTTTGGATCTAATCCTTCCTTAGTCTAGCCTGGCCTTAGATGATGTTACTGACCAAAACATGACACAAATGATGGAACAGGCGTCATAGCACACCTTAAGCACTTCGTGCAGGTACCTGGAACACTGTTTCTAAAAACCCTGAACCACAACCTACAAAGTCTGTCTTATATAAAACTTTCCATATTGACAAAGCCAAAAATTCAAACTGTATCAGGTGTTTCAACTTGGCTGTTGAGATGTCAGACACAGATGTGAATGAGGCTGTATCAGACCATGTAAGACATTACCTTTCAAAGCTGAGTCCTGAGTAAACTGTGTTCTAAGACAATTGCTTATCTGAGCTCTGCCTAAATTGTCGACTCATAGAACAAACTTAGTTAAAAGGTAGTTGTTCCAAACCATTAATTGTAAAGTTTGTTTTATTGATAGAGGGAACCACTACATAAGTGTAACAGATATAAAGTACAGAAGCTAGAGTAACGGTTAAAAGAGTATACATATCTTTTAAAGGTTTATAATTTTAAATTTATTGCTTTTAAACTTTACTATTTCTTTCCTTACCACCTGTAGATTTCCATGTCTAAAAAACTCTTGCTTACTCAGCTGCTCTAGATTAATTTTTGTATTATTTTGGTAGATTATAATAGTTGTTCCAGAAATATAAACATATTTATATGTAAATATGTTACTCTCAAAGGGTTCAACCTAGAGTCTAATAAATATTTCTTATCTAAAGTATCCACAAGTCTTCCGAACTAATTTAAATTTATTTCTAATGTGAGAAGTTAATTATCTGTTGGATCTACCACAGATGGATTTATTGAGATAAATGTATTTTTGATTATGTCTGTGTGTATAGAATCTTCAATGTCTTGACCTTTTGACAAATGATTTAATTGAGTATATTGTTGTTATTTTTATTGAAAATAGATTCTTCTCTCATACTATCTCAGCCATGGCTCCCCTTCTTTCCACTTCTAGCTTGCCCTGTACCCAAGCCCTCATTTCCCTTCTTCCCAATATCCTTCTGTTTCCTCTTAAGAAAAGAGAAGGCATCCAAGAGATGACAGCCAAATAGCAAAAAACAAGATACAAAAAGACAAGGTGAAAGTGCTCATATTGAAGGCTGTACAAGGCAATCCAAAAGTAGGAAAAGAGTTCCAAGAGCAAGAAAAAGGTGAGAGGCACACACACTCCCACTGGTAGGATTCCCACAAAACATCAAGCTAACAGCCATATCATAATATGCAGAAGACTTGGTGCAGATCCATGCAGGCTTTGTACTTGCCATTCCAGTGAGCCCTGCTTAGTTGATTTGTTAGACCATGTTCTGCTGATGTCCTCTATACTCCTTGACTTTAACACTCTTTTCTCACCTTCTTATAAGGGGTTCCCTGATCTCCAAATGGAGGGACCTGATACAGACATCCAATTTAGAGTCTCTCTCTCTCTCTCTCTCTCTCTCTCTCTCTCTCTCTCTCTCTCTCTCTCTCTCTCTCCCCCTCTCCCCCTCTCTGCATAATGGCTGGCTGTGGTTCTCTGCACCTGCTCCCCTCTTTTGCCTGAGGAAGACTCTCCAATGATGACTGGACAAGGCATTGACCTATGAGTAGAGTGGAATATCATTAAGTCTCTTTGGTGTGGGAAATCACTCTTTGGGCCATGGAAAGAGAAACCTGGACAGCAACATAGTATCCTGCCTGTAATCTGTGCTGAGGCAATGGTGGCACATAGCTTAGGAGCGTGGCCAACAAATGTTTGCTTTAACTTGAGACTCAAACCAAGAGAAGGAGCCCATGTCCTATATTACCTAGAGGACCAGGAACCAGAAACCGGATATCCTAGAGACTTAGGGTAGAACCAACTGTGACTGGCAGAAAGAAAGAAGGAAAGAAAGAAAAAAAGGTTCTTAATGATTATTATAATATTAACAAATTTCTTTTAAAATATGAAGCAAACAATAATAATGCATGAAAAAATTCAGAACTTGAGGAAATGAAAAGTTTTGGTTCTTTAATTTTCAAATTATATTTTTTGAGACAAGGTCTTGCTGTTTATTCATGGGTCACCTACTATTGTATAGACTAGGCTGGCTGTGATAGTGAAGTGTTGGGATTATAGTTGTATATCACCATGCCTGGCTTATTTAAATTCCTTTAACATCTTTAGATTAGCTAAATCATAAAAAATGGTTTTCTGGGAGGACCATTATGGTGCTCAGGGTTAGCTGGAAATACAATTATTCCTGAAACAGTGTTGATTTTAGTAATTGGTCAGATAAATCCTGGAAGTTACCTGTGCAATCTGGCAAAGAGCAGCCCACATCTGAAAGTCTAGGAAATTGGATTATAGTGTCTTCTGCTATGGGTTTGGATTTTGAGGACCTAAAGGGGAAAAGGTTTTCCTCGTTTCATTATGTATCACACGAGGAGGTTGGTTTAGCATCAGAGCTCCTATTTAAGGTTACTGTTAGTATGATGAAACACCGCAACCAAAAGCATCTGGAAGAGGAAAGGGATTTTTGGCTTACACATTGTGAGTCACAGCACAAAGAGGGAAGCCAAGGTTGGAACTAAAACATGGCAGCAACCTGGAGGCGGGAGGTGATGCAAAGAATGGACATGGAAGAGTTCTACTTACTGTCTTGCTCTCCATGCCTTGCTCAGCCTGCTTTCCCATAGACTCAAGGACCACAATGAATTGGGCCCTCCCACACCAATCACTAATCAAGAAACTGCTCTACAGGTTTACTGTAGCTCAGTCTTACAAAGGCATTTTTCTCAATTGGGGTTCCCTCCTCTCAGATGATGCCAGCTGATGACAAGTTGACATAAAACTAGCCAGCATAGGATGCCTTAGAAGAACCTGCGAGTGCTCTTAATGGCTGAACAATCTCTCCAGCCTCAACCCCATTTGTTTTGTTTTGTTTAGTTTTGTTTTGTTTGAGCTAGGTTCTTGCTGGAAAGGCCATTTTCTCTTGGCCTTAAACATCAGATCCTGTTGCCTCAGCTTCCCAAGGGCTGAAAGTGCGGGCATACTCTACTTCATCTAGATTATATTTTACTCTTAATGTTCCTCTAAAGGTATTAGGTAAATTTGTCTTAAATTCCAATAAATGTGGATAATTTTAATTTTAAATTAATGCAACGATTTTAGTAAAAATATTTGGAAATATAAACCTCATTTCAAAATTCTCGCTATTTGACTTTTTGCTCCTAGATTAAATACATCTTTCAAAATTATGTCCCTCTCCATAGTTTCATAAATGAATCCTGTGTTTTGTATAAGAAAGTAGACTGAGCTGGGTGTGGTGGTGGATGTCTTTAATCCTAGCACTGGGGAGACAGAGGCAGGTGGATCACTGGGAGTTCGAGGCCAGCCTGGTCTACAGAGTGAGTCTAGGACAGCCAAGCTACACAGAGACTTTGTCTTGGAAAACAAAAAACAAAAAACAAAACCAAGAGAAAAAAATTTTCTTAACCAGGCAGTGGTGATGCATGCCTTTTATCCCAGCTCTTGGGAGGCAGAGGCAGGTGGGTTACTGTGAGTTCGACTCAGCCTTGTCTACAGAGTGAGCCCTGGATAGCCAAGGCTACAAAGAGAAACCCTGTCTCAAAAAAAAACAAAAACAAAAACAAACAAACAAACAAAAAGGCTGAAGGGTCTTCACAGGTTTGTACCAGGTCCTCTGTGCTTATATTATGGCTTCCAGTTTAGTGTTTTTATGGGACTCCTGAGGGTGTAAATGAGAGGGTCTCCAATTTTTGTGCCTTCTCTTGGGTTCTTTTTCTTCTTTTGGTTTTGTCCTTTCCAACTTTGATGTAATAGCTTTTGTTTTATCTTTTATTTTATTTCATTATATTAAAAAAACAAAGAAAGGAATGAATGAATGAATACCACACAATAAAGGTTAACAACCAAATTGTCATTTATCCCTTCTGGGAGAGGAAAACCCAGTTTCTCCAATGGTGGGACACTGGGTTTATCAACCACTTCCAGGCAGGCCTCATGTTCAGGGGTAGTTGACCAACTATAATGAACTCCATAGTTTTCTGTATGTGTTTTGATTTGGTTACAGTTTAGTGGGGTGTGGAGGTTATTTATTGATTGATTGATTTTGGGGGGTTGTTGTTGTATTAGGTTTTTGAGAAAGAACTTAAATTTATGTGGGTAGGAGAAGGAGAGGACCTGAAGGAAGCAAAGAATATGATCAAAATATATTTAAAGTTAAAAATTATTTTAAATAATAAAAATATAATGAAGAGTTAAAAAAGAAAAAAAAAGCAGAAAGGAAGAAAGGAAAAAAGGAAGAAAGAAAGGAGGCATCTCAGCAAGCCATGGGAGCAAGCTAGTAAGGAACATTCCTCTTTGGGCTCTGCTTATATTCCTGCCTTCAGGTTCTTGTTAGGAGGTTCCTCAGTGAGGGACTGTCAACTGGAGTAATATGAAACAGCCCCTTTCCTCCTCAAGTTGCTTTGGCCATAGTGTTTCATCCTATCAATAGAAACTCTGAGACAGAAACCATTAAGTAAGAAAAAGATATAAAAAATTATGGGTAGAAAATATTTTTGGTAAGAAGATTAAAGAGAAAAGTCAATGTTTTCAGGTAAGAAATGATTTTAGTTCTATCTTAAGCTAAAATAATGCTTCCACAAGGACCACACTAATGCCATGTTCTGTATGTTCTGTAACTGATGACATGGTCTGAGTGTTCTGGGAGAACTTGTCCTCTAGGTGACCCTTACTTCCCCCTGCATTTGGGAGTGACCACATACTGCTGTGAGCTACACCTGCCAGAAGTCTCCGGAAACTCCACCAGAGCAATTAGATACAATCAGTATGCAATGTTCCTCTGAGATTAAAAAAAAAAAAACTTCCCCTTGAGACCCAGCCTCCACCCAACCTGCCGAAGGTGGACAGTCCTGTGACTCTCAACTTCCCCTGTGATCCAGTCTCCACACAATCTGCCTACCCCACCCCCACTTATGTCTTTTTCCTTTTATAAACCCATTGCCCCGAAGCTCTGAGACACTGTCCTATGCTGTTGCATCAGAAAGGATTGTGGTCTAAGCTCCAGCCTGTAATATAGGACCCTGTGTATATGTCGAAAAAAATTAAATTAGAAGTAGATGATCATCAAAAGTACAAAATCTGATGCATAATTTTAAAATTCTCTTAAGTATCCTTTGCATTCTCTTTGAGCTTTAGTTTGATTTTTAAAAATAATCTTTCCTTGATTACATAAGGGCAGTTTAATTTATTAACTGTGTGTAATACTTCCCCCCCCCAATACTTGCAATTAAATAGAAGCTTCAAAAGCTGAAGTTTCCTGATGCTTCACCTTTCTGATACTTTGATTAAAGATTTCCAACTGTTTTAAAGTGTTACCAGTGTTTAGGTCAGTGATGTAGAAAAAAATTCAAATACATAATTTGATGGACAAATTACTTCCCTCATGATTCAATTATTATTAATTGGGTTTATTATATCCAGCAGGAAGAGAAGGCCTGTCTTCTCCTGCTGGGGAATATTTTTGTATTCATCAGCAGCTCCACTAAGAACATCTTGTAGTTTTGATACTCTACCTTAGGAGTTAGCATGCTGGTTCTGCAAAGAGCTAAATAGTCAATATTTTAGTCTTTGTGGCCTACACATCCCTGGTGGGAACTAATAGTCTTTGTTGCTGCACTGTGATATTAGCCCACCAGGCAATAGTAACCAAATTCCCTTGATGGTTATGTTTCTTGAGGCCACCATTCCAAAGAGGACCCACTGGTTGTGGCTTAAACCAACAGATGATTTCCTGTTTCAGTAAAGACTGAACATTGTAAGTGTTGGCAGTGGTGATAGTTTTGGGAGCTGTGGAAAGAGGTCCATGACCAGGTACTATCCTACACTGTGAAGACTGATGGAAGTCTTAGGCATCTCTTGCCTTGTAAAGCACAATTCTTATTTCTGCGTCTAAAGTTACACGGTGTTCTCTTTGTAGGTCTGCCTCTGCCTCTGTGGCTTTATAGCCAGATTCCATTTTAAAAGGTTACCATTTAATTAGATTAAGGCCACCCTCATCTAAAATGGCTTCATCTAAGATTGATTACATATGCAAAGACATTACAAGGGTGTGTTTGATAAGCATCAAGGCTTAGGATTTGAGCATATCTTCTTGATAGATTTAGTTTTATTCACTGTACTGCATTCCAATAAAATGTTTATAAAATCAGATGAAAGGACAGTTAAGGGACTGTGAGCTGCTGATGGTTGATTTTGCCTCTAATTGAACTTAAAATTAAATTGTGAATTGTCATAACTGCCTTTTCCTCTTGGTAGAATGTTGTAGTTGATTTGAATATTATTACACATCACATAGACAGTGCAAACAACCTGATGTCCTTAATGTTACTTAATTTAGTAAGAAGAGGAATCACTAAATTTATATTTACATTTTTAATAAGGAACATTTCTATGTACATACCTACATGCATACATATGCAATTAAACAAATTTTTAAAAATTTATAGGAAGAGTCAAAGTTAACGTACAGCCACATTTAGTTTAAATGAAAAGTTGTGCTTCATAGCTTGCTATGTGAATTCATCTTTTGTACTCAAAGATGTCAAATAAGGCATGGCATTAGTAAAATAGTTGGAGTTGAGTATTGATTCTGGTCCTTCCTCAGCTTTTTATTCCTGGATTCTCCTGTGGTTGTTGTATTACTATAGCCCTTTGGTAGGGGATAAATGCTAATGTTTTTCTGAAATGTAACCTTTATCATTAGCTTCTGTGAAATGGAAAGTTAATACTATTTTTTTAAATTAATTACATGCTGATGTTTTTCCCATTACTGGTGCTAGAAAATATATTTTAAAAGTTACCAATCCTCCAAACGCAGGTTTATACCGCTCAATACACCGTGAAACCACACTATAAGGAGCATTTAGCCCATTTTCTGCACATTGTAATGGGTTAGCTTAACCTCTTGTTTCTCATAGACTTTTAAGGTATTTTTGGCTAGTAGTTGACTTCATCAACTGGTAGCCTTAATTTAATGACTTGACGTGCATACTGTGCATACTACACGTGTGAAATAGGAGATAGCTAGTATGCATGTGTGCAGGCACCTATGTACATGTGTGTTGGGGACTGGTATTTGATAAAGCAGAGTCAAATGTTCAATATGACAGACAAAGGACTTTAGTACTTCCTTCTTCCTTCCTTCCTTCCTTCTTTCCTTTTCCTATTTATATATTTACTTTATGTCCTGATTGTAGCCAACTCCCTCCCCATTCCCACCCTCCCACCCTCTTCTCCCATTCCCCTCTCCCCTTGTCCTCAGAAGAAAAAGAGCTCCCCTCCCAACCCACCCTAGCACATCAAGTCACATCATCCTCATCCACTGAGGCCAGGCAGGGCAGCCTCGTTAGAGCAGAGTGTTCAAAGCAGGCAACAGAGTTCATGTCATAGGCAGCACCCACTCAACTTACTAGGGGCCCCACAAGGAGATCAAATTGACCATCAGTTTCATATGTGCAGAGGGCCTAGGTCCAGTCACTCCATGCTCTTTGGTTGGTGCTTCCATCTCTGTAAGCCCCCATGGGTGTAGGTTAGTTGACTGTTGATCTTTTTGCAGCTTTATGTCACCTCTGGGTCCTTCTAGCCTTCCCTCCCACTCTTCCACAGGACTCCCTGAGCTCCACCTAAGGCTTGGCTGTGAGTGTCAGCATCTGATTAAATCAGCTGTGTGGTGCGAGGTGGGCGGCTCTCTCAGAGAATGGTTAAGTTAGGCTCCTCTCTGTAAAAAGTATGTTGTTAGTGGCGTCAAGGGTTGGCTCTCTTGCTTGGGTTGGGTCTCAGGTTGGGTCAGGCATTGGTTGGTCATCCTCTCAGTCTCTATCTTTATCTCTGCACAGCTTGTAGGTAGGGTAAATTTTAGTTCCAAGGTTTTGTAGGTAGATTGGTGTTCCCTTCCAACTACTATAGGTCTTGCCTGGCTAGGTGGCCTTCTCAGTCTTGTGTCTCCCACTGCTAGGAGGCTCAACTAGAGACATTCCCCATATCCTCTCTGGAGACACAGTTGTAGGTCTCCAGCTTGTCTCAGGGATGCCTTCCCCCTTCAGTTTCCTATTTATATCGAGGCTCTCAATCTTCCCCTCCTTACTCTCTCCACCTCTGATCCCTGCCTGCTTCCCTCCCCACACACTCTCCAATCCAGTTGCCTCTCTACTTCCTCTTCCACTGTCCATTCTATTTCCCCATCTCAGTGAGATTCAAGGAGGACCTTCCTTGGCCTCTTATTGTTACTCAGCTTCTTTGGGTTCATGTTCTGTAGCATAGTTATTCTGTAATATATGGCTAATATCTGCGTATAAATGAGTATATACCCTGTGTTTCTTTCTGGGTCTGGGTTCCCTCATTCAGGATGATCCTTTCTAGTTCCTTCCATTTGTCTGAAATTTTATGATTCCTTTGTTTTTAATATCTGAGCAGATTTCCATTGTGTAAATGTACTATATTTTCTTTATCCGTTCTTCAGTTGAGGGACATCTAGTCATCAGGGAAATGCAAATCAAAATGACTCTGAAATTCCACCTTAAACCTGTTAAAATGGCTAAGAGCAAAAAAACCTCAAGTGACAACTCAGTCTGGCAAGGATGTGGAGAAAGGGGAACACTCCTCCATTGCTGGTAGAATTACAAACTTGTACAACCACTTCGGAAATCAATCTGGCTCTTTGTCTGAAAATTAGAAATAGTGCCTTAAGACTGCCTTAAGACCTAGAAAAATTGACTTCTGAGCATATACTTGAAAGACACTCCACCATATGGCAAGGAGATTTCCTCAACTATGTTCATGACGACCTTATTCATAATAACCAGCACTTGCTAGTTCTTTTTGTGTTTACTTTAAATAAAAAAGGCTGTGTATATACCTATATAACACTAGCTTTAGGAGATCTGATGTTGTTTTCTCATCTCTACAGGCTTTGCCCCCATGTGCATAAACACACACACACACACACACACACACACACACACACACACACACACACACACAAACACACACACACTTTTAGAAATATTCAAAAAATTAAAGAAAATAGATATATCAAGCTTTGCATGTGGTCCTGGAAATGGAAGAGTTAATTATCATTTGAAAAAGGCTCAGAAGGGGGAGGTAATCCCCCTCAGGAACAGTCATAGGGGAGGGGAATAAGGGGAAAATGGGAGGGAGGGAAGAACGGGAGGATACAAGGGATGGGATAACCATTGAGATGTAACAAGAATAAATTAATAAAGGAGAAAAAAATGAAAAAAAAAAGAAAAGAGGTGGGTTGTCTCTTTATTTTTCAGCTTTTGTTAGGTTACCTCTTTCAAGTTTGACTGCAAAGAAGAGAAATTCTTCAAGAATGAATCCTGAAGCACTTAGTGTATGGGATAATGGGAAAGTGAGAATCCTGTCCATTGCAGGTGCTTTTCCACACTGCCTGATACCTTGTAGAAAATGAAAACATAGAAAATAGAATCCTACCAAGCCTTGGTGACTTAATAAAATGTTACTAAAAGTAACATAAAACCCTGACCATACTATCCAGAGAAAATGCTAAACTCTTGCATGAAGACAGAAACCACAGCTGCCATGGATGCCTGTACTCAGACACCACTTAGTGTCAAGTCGTAGAGTGGATGTGTAAGACATTGAGCCTATCCGTCATTTAGTGTTTTAAAATTGTGCTGTGGGCGTTACATCTGCATTTAATTATCTTCTTCGAGTTATTTAATTTTCGCTAAATTAACTTGCTTAAGTAAATTTCCCTAATTTGTTCCTCCCTCAATATATTTAGCTTGATGTGGATTTAAGAGAAGTTGTGTTCTAGAGAGTATACTTAACTGAGTCTCTGGAGAAAAGCAAGAGATCTGTGACAGGGGAGTTGTGGTTTTTAAACTCTTTAATGTTGTAAAAAATCACTTAAGATGTTTGGTAAAACTTTTTAATTCTTGGTCTTCACTGGTAGCAAAAGTGAAATGTTCAATGGCATCTTGGGTGTTGACTTGAGCATACCTCTTTTTACTTAAAAACGCTTTTTAAAAATATGTAACAAATATGAATTGAGTTCCTATTTCATATCATGTAATATCTGGGTAAGTAGATCAAGGTCACTCAACTCAATGAGGCAGAATAATAGTAAATAATAAGTGTTGACTGTGTGATCAAGAAGAAATACATTAAAAATAGAACTATGGAAAAATTTACCTAATTTGAATGATCTAGTAACGTGGGAGGGTGTATTTAGAGCTTGATTTAAAATTTTTATATATTTTACTTTTTATATAGTTTTTATTAATTTATTCTTGTTACATCTCAATGGTTATCCCATCCCTTGTATCCTCCCATTCTTCCCTCCCTCTCATTTTCCCCGTACTCCCCTCCCCTATGACTGTGCCTGAGGGGGACTTTCTCCCCCTTTATATGCTCATAGGGTATCAAGTCTCTTCTTGGTAGCCTGCTATTCTTCCTCTGAGTGCTACCAGGCCTCCCCCTCGAGGGGACATGGTCAAATATGAGGCATCAGAGTACGTGTGAAAGTCATACCCCACTCTCCACTCAACTGTGGAGTATGTTTTATATTTAACTTCGAAAATTATATTTTATATTTAACTTTGAAAGTTGGAATATATTCTACAATTTAAAAAAAGAATAATTGATTTTCATTCCCAGGCTGGGTGTTGTATTCCTCACCAGAGGTTAGTGGCCACAGTGTCTGTTGACCTTCATATGTCTAGAGATTCTCAGGGAAGATGCTGATACCCAGAACTGGGAGTGTGATTCATACTCTTCTATTTGGCTTACAGAGCCTAGAAAATGTATGTATTTCTGGATTTCATTTTGTAAGAGTGTATTTGCAAATATCACCTTAGAGCTATGGGGCCTGATATTAGAGACCAACTCTGGCCTGCCTGCTGTACTTATGTGAGTGAAATAGTAATTTGGGGATGATTCTGAAGTTGGAACAAGGAACTGGGCTATGGAAAGAAGACTCACACCAAAGCCTAAACGGTATCCATAGTGTTAGTTACCTAAGTGAGACCACCACTGAAAAAGAACAACATGTCAACTGTATAGAGTATTGTGGTAGGAAAAATATTTATGTGAGCTCAAACCATGTTTTGAGTTTTGACCCTTAAGGAAACGATCCCCAAGGGACGTAGTAGGTGGCATAAAGAACTTCTTCCTAGTGAGTTGGTTGAAATGGACCCTGAAGAATAACTTACTGTAACGGGGGGTGGGGAATCCTAGTTTGATGTCAGATGTCATTGTATAGCAGAGAACTTATGAAAGCGTATACCCCCCTTTCACTGTAATGCATGTGTAAAATCCTCTATCACAGACAGCCTCTGTGTATATTAGAGAGTTACAGATGAGAAATGTGCTGATTTACTTATTGACAAAAGGTAAGGAAATCATTAAATGTATGTATGTGTGTGTGTGTATGTGTGTACTTTTTAATAACTAGCAATGGTATAGGTGTATTTACATCAACATTAAGACAAAAACCTTAGTTATCACTTGTCTCGAGGAATTTCTCAGCTCTATTATAATTCTACGGTAATACCATTATTATATATATATAATCAAGCATAGACCAAAATGTTGCTATGTGGCATGTGACTGAGGATCTCAAAGTCCTCATTGGCAATGGGGTCCAAACATGGGGATTTTCAGGAGATGCAATCAGTTAATCTATTGGGATGTACTGATCAGAATTGAATTGACATGAAGAGGAAATGATCATGGCTTCCTTGTCTGAGCGCTGATATAAGGTGCCTCAAGTAAGCTGGGTTTGGCCTCACATTGGACAGCACAGACTTGATAAGGGAAGCACAGTTTCCTGTGCTTCCTGCACATTTCTTTTGTATTATTAGTGGCATAGACTATCCTTTTCTTCTGGGTTATCTCTAGCTATTGAGTATACTTTGTGTAAAAGGACAGTTTAACCAAAATGCTTCAATGACTGAGGAAAGTCATTAGCTTTAGAAGGTAAAGCTCAGATACCCCAAATCTAGATTTCAGGGAAAGACTTACAGGGTAGGGATTGAGAAAGGCTGACTGTATCCTTTAAGAACCTGGGACTAAGAAACTATTTTTTTCCAGTTAGAGGTAGAGAGAATAGACTGTCCAGCAGAGGATCTCCTTGGATAGAATCTTGCCATCTCCTTAGGCCCTTTATTGAACCCTAGAGAGGCTTAGGAGCTCCTCAACTTCTTCACAAGCATTTCTGAAGCAACCAGGAGAAACCTTGGGGAGATACAAACCCAACTCGCATGGCACCAAGTGTGAATTGGAGGTAGATCAAAGATCATGTCTGGCTGATGTTGGAATGGGGGGAGAAAGAATTATTAGGCCCAGAGAGACATGTACAGGAATAAGGGTAGGTGGCAGAAGAAGAACACCAGCACAGACACGTGAGTCATAAAAAACAAAACCTCCAAGCTTCCTGAAAAGGACTTAGAACTGGATATAACTTTAGGGGAAGCTTTGTAGTTGGGGGAGGAGAAATTCCTCCCTGACACAGTATAAAGGCATCAGTGTAGAAGGAGAAGAGTCATCAGTCATCTGAGCATGTGAACTGAGACCTGTTTGTTATAAATATTAAACTTCTTGATTAGACATTTTCTCATCTTTTGGATATTGAACGTCTAATACATTTCTACCTGTCTGTAGATTTTCATCGTGTGCCTTCTAGATATTGGAGCAATTGGAACAATCTTGACTCTCAATTCTGACTATATGACACGTATGGGTGAAGACACTCAAACCTTACGTACCCAACGTGACAATGCTAGGAGTGTAATAACAGCACAAAGGCAGTGGGAGTTTATGACATGTGTGGCACAGAAGTCTGAATTCTTCAGAAAAAATAACCTTGAACTTCAAGAATGAGCAGGAATTTGTGAAGTGGCCTAGCAGACAAAAATACTTTTCACGAGTGGGAGACATTACAGTATAGTCATGATTTTTTTTCCCAAAAAGGTTAAGAGCAAAGCTGTTTTAAGCATAATGACCTTTCTTGCTATTTGACATAAAACTGAAGGATGATGTGAGACTACAGGAGATGGTGCTAACCAAACTCACGGGAAATGGAACATCTATAAACAGACAGTGCTATTATTTAAGCCAGATAACGTAACGATCCACCACTTGATTTTTCCTTTAGATATTTAGCAATTTCTTGTCATATTATGGTATCTTCTCAAGTTTGCTTTAAAATCTTGATTTTTTTTCTGATACTGAATTAGAATTGGCTTGTTATTTACAAAATATTTTGTAGTGCTTAAAATTGATAGGAGATGGTAATATAGCTTATTGGTAGAATTCCTGCCTCACATCCTTGAGGTTTTGTGTTTAATTCCTCACACTACAAACAAACAAAAACAAAACTAAACTCCACGCCTGTGCTTACTTCCTTAGAAGTTTTAAAGCAGATTCTGAGAAACTACTAAGTTGTATATGTTTGTAACTGCCCATTTTAACACCCAAATTAGGAGTGGCCAGGAAGCTATTAACTGGCGAAGTCATTATTAGTCCCTTACAAAATAGAGGGCATCATAGAAGGGATGCCACTTTTTTTTCTTTCAGTTTGTTGATATGATAGATTATATGGATGGGTTTTGAAATATTGAACCACCCTTTTATGCCTGGGATGAATCCTATTTGGTCATGGTAGATGATATTTTTCATGTTATTGTATTCAGTTTGAGAGTGCTCTGTTGAGTATTTTTGCATCATAAAGGAAATTAGTCTGAAATTCTCTTCCTTTGTTGGATCTTTGTGTGGCTTAGGTATCAGGATGACTGTAGATTCATGGAATGAATTTAGCAATGTCCTCTGTCTATTTTGTGGGATAGTTTGAAGAATATTAATATTAGCTCTTTATTGAAAGTCTGGTAGAATTCTGTGCTGAGACAATCTGGCACCTTTTCATTTCTGATTTTGTTAATTGGTATCGAGTCTCTCTGCTTTTTAGTAAGTTTGCCTAAGGGTTTGTCTATTTTGTTGATTTTCTCAAAAGAACCAGTTCTTGGTTTTGTTCTTTTTTTCTAATTTATTGGTTTCAGCCATGAGTTTGACTTCCTGCCATCTACTCCTCTTGGGTCTGTTTGTTTCTTTTTTTTTTTTTCCTAAAGTTTTCACGTGAACTGTTAAGTTGCTAGTATGAGATCTCTCCAATTTCTTTATGAAGGCATTTAGTGTTATAAACTTTCCTGTTAGCACTGCTTTCATTGTGTCCCATAAGTTTGAGTATGTTGTGCCTTCATTTTCATTGAATTTTAGGAAGTCTTTAATAAATCAATTAATCCCCCTATCCTGTGGTCATTGAGTAAGGAGTTGTTCATTTTCCTTGAGTGGGTAGGCTTTTTTTCTATTTCTGTTGTTGAAGTCCTGCTTTAAACCATTGTGATCTTGATAAAGTATGATCAGTTAATTCAATTTTCTTGTATAGGTTGAGGTTTGCTTTGCGACTGACTATATTGGTCAGATTAGGAGAAGGTTCCATATGGTGCTGAGAAAGTATATTCTTTTGTGTTTGGGTGAAAATTTCTGTAGATATCTGTTAGGTCCATTTTATTTATGACATTTGTTAATTTCATTATTTTTTCATTTGGTTTCTGTCTTGATGGGCTTGTTTCTTGAGTCTGTTTGTTTGGAAAACCTTTTTCCAGCCCTTAACTCTGAGGTAATGTCTTTGTTGCTGAGGTATGTTTTTTGTATGCAGCAGAATGTTGGGTCTTATTTATGCATGCATTCTGTTAGCCTGTGTCTTTTTATTAGAGAGTTGAGTCCATTGATGTTGAGAGATATTAATGACCAATGGTTGCTAGTTGCTTTTATTATAATTTGGTGACAGTAGTGTGTTTATGTGCTTGTCATCTTTTGGTTTTGCTGTAGTGAAGTTATTTATACTTTGTATTTTTCTTGGGTGTAGTTAACCTCCTTGGGCAGAAACTTTCCTTCTATTATATTCTGTAGGACTGGGTTTATGCATACATGTTCTTTAAATTTAGTTTGTCATGGAATATCTTGTTTTGTCTATCTATGGTGATGATAAGTTTTGCTGAGTATAGTAGTCTGGCTGATATCTGTGGTCTCTTATGATCTGTAAGACATTTACCAGGCTCTTCTGGTTTTTACAGTCTCTGTTAAGTCAGGTATGATTCAGATTTATCTCCCTTTATGTTACTTGGCCTTTTTTTTTTTTTTTTGCCACTTTTAATATTTTTCTTTCTTCTCTACATTTAGTGTTTTGATTATGTATCAGGAGGAATTTTTTCTGGTGTAATCTATTTGTTGTGCTGTAAGCCTCTTATATGTTTAAAAGCATCCATTTCTTTAGGTTGGAGAAATATTCTTTTATAATTTTTGTGGAAAATATTTTCTTGTCCTTGGAGCCAGGAATCTTCTCCTTCATCTATTGCTTCCATCTTTTCGTGGTGTTTTTACCTTTTTAAAAGATGATTTGTGTCAGGAATTTTTTCAATTTAATATTTTCTTTGACAGATTATCAATTTCTTCAACTGTATCTTCTATGACTGAGATACTCTTCTCCATCTCTTGTATTCTGTTGGTGATGCTTACCTCTGTGATTTCTGTTCTCTTCCCTACATTTTCCATCTCCAGGATTTCCTCAATTTGTGCTTTCTTTGTTTCTATTTCTGTTTTCATGTCTTGAACCATTTTACTCATTTCCTTCACCTGTTTGATTGTGTTTTCCTATATTTCTTTATTCATTTTCTCTTTAAATGCCTCTATTCATTTTGTTGTATTTTCCTGTATCTCCTTGACGGATTTGTCTTTAAAGGCTTCTATCATCATCCTAAGGATAGATTTAAGTTTTCTGTGTTATGATATCCACAGCTTGCTACTGTATTACCCTGTTTTTTGTTGATTGTGTTCTTATACCTTTAGCCATCTGATTGTCCTTGGCATTGGAGGTTATTCCTAGAACCTGCTGGGCTTCTCAGGAATGCGGGGGATCCCTAAGTCATGGACTGGGGGCTGGCTCGCCTCAAATAGTTCTCTGTTGGTTGTGTCCCAGTTGGAACTATTGGTAAGGAATTAGTGTGTAACCTGTGTGATCCTGAGGTCCTGAAGATCTTCTCAAGATATCTAGTTGAGCTACGAACCTTAGAGTAGATCCGCATGTCTCTGGAATCTGGAGTTGTCCTCATGATGGTAGGAATTGCTTGGAGGTCTGAGGGTGGTACATTTGTGTCCAACAGCCAGGGTCCCCTCCTTTCTTTAGAGAAACACTAATGGAAGCTGACATTTAGGAGTCCCTAACTCAGAGGCTTGCTAGCCCCACAGTCACTCTGCTCCTGGTATTCAGATTCTGAAAGGTACCACCATAATGGAATGGGACCCTGTGTGTTCCTATTGTCCATCCAGTTTCCACAGTGGGAAAGGTAGAACCATGGACCAGGAGTTGGTTTGTGCCCTTGGTATCCAAGAATTCTTTTCAGGGAGGCGGGACGAGTCTGGTGTCTAGATGCTGGAGCTGTCTGTTTCAGGAACTGGGGAGTCATGTTTGCATAGATGGAAGCTGCCAGTTGCCTAGGGCCATGTATGCCTCTTGCACCTGGAGGCAGTCTACAGGGGGCTTAGTCCTGTGCATCCCTAGCTCAGAAGATGCCTCCTCTTGTCTGAGAAAGATAGACATTGGTGTTTTTGGAGTCAGGCACCAGGTCACGCCCTCGGTCTGCTGTCTCCGATCTCATGCTGCTCAGATACCATATGCTCTGGGCGCCACCATCTTGGAGTCTCCAAGGGTGTGGATTTCGAAGGCCAAAAGGGAGTGTCCTAGATCTGAATCTGTCTTTTAATATTTCCATGCTACTGCTAGGGTAACTCTATGACTGCAGTTTTCTCTTAATCTGTAAAATGGGAAGAATAATAGTATTTACTTCACAGGAACATTTACTTTGCAGGCAACATTTTAGAGATTAAATTTCACGGAGTCACTTCGTGTCTTCATGGCAAAAGCTGTGTTTTCCATTAATAAAACTTTAAAAACACCTGTCTTAGTAAAGACACAAGGCACAACATATATTAAGGCATTCTCCAAATCCTAAAACATAGTACGGGGGTTTTATTAAATCAGGACCATGGACTCAGTTTCAGTTTCCAAAGAAACCTGGCTAGCAATGTGCTCAGATTTTGCTGGGTGAGTAGTAGATTCATCAAAGTATAAAATATACTTGGCAGGAGCTGCTTGCTAGTACTAAATAGAAGTATATAGTTCTGACACTTTGTAAAATATGCAGTAGAAAGTAACAATAACTCCTGTATAGCTATTATGCCTTGTAAATATAAAATGACACTAAAGAGCCTTTTCCTTTTAAAACAGTTCCAAAATGTGAAAACATTAGTAAGGAAATTCAATTTTATAATTGAAGATGTTCCCCATTACTATTTTAACATTCACCTATTTTATATTTTTCCTGTGTACATATGATATACTTCCACCAGAAGGCTTACATTTTAAAACTGGAGCTTTATTTCATTAATTTTGAGTGCAGAAAGGCCTTCAACCTCTCGGGTTTCCCCTGGAAGCTCAGGTTAAAGCTGTTTTCCTCTGAAAGAGATTTAGCTTGAACAAGTACAGGATACAGAGAGTTTTGTCTAGAAGACCGTAGCAACACTCCCAGTGCTCTGCCCAGTGTAGCAAGTGGTTGAATAACTTCTTCTGTGGTGATTCAATGGCAAAGAAGATGCAAGCTGTCAGCTGGGACAGACGCTTGACCAGGGTGACAGTGATGATCTTGTCTAATCGTCCATGGAGGAGTACAGGTATGGAGTCATGGAAACTTAGAGTTCTGAGTGCGATGAGTAGTTACCAACCTGTAGGAGCTGTACATTTGAAAGCTTGAGGAGAAGCTTCTTAAGTTTCCCATGTTAACTCCTGTAACTTTTGCTCTTAGAAGAGGAGAATGGGTTGGAAAACTAAATTCTGGGTTCACAATTCCGCTTTCTCATTCAGAGCAACTTGGACCTCCTGCCACTCCACTTGCCTTTAGTTACATTTCTAGTTGCCTTGTTAGTGCAATCCGTTGATGGTACTTTCATTTAGTAATTGAAAGCTTAGTCCCCAGAGGAAGAAGATTGAGGCATTAGTCATTTTAGGCAGGTATGCATTGTGACTCACAAAGGAAGTCACTTGAGCATGCCTTCTCGTTATCAGAGTTGACTTGATCCTAACTCAGCGGAAGGGCCCATTTGTCTAGCTTGGAAAATGAAACTATACCAGGATTCACTCTTAGGTGGGCATGGGTGTGGGGATACGTAGGAACAACATCCATTTTAAAGTCCAAAGAATAAAGACAATGAAGAGAGTTTGGTACTGAAAGTTAAACCTGATTTACCCAAGATCCATGAAGGCAAACTGGGTAAACTTTGAGAGAACGCAGCCCAGGCTGGAGTTTCAGAAAATGCCTTTAGTGCAGTGCTTCTCAACCCTTGGGGGGAGGGGGTGTCAAACAACCATTCACAGGTCACCTAAGGCTGCTGGAAAACACAGATATTTACATTACAATTCATCATAGCACAAAAAAATAAATTACAGTGATGAAGTAGCCATCTTTTATGGTTTGGAGTCACTATGTGAGGAACTGTATCAAAGGGTTGCAGCATTAGACTGAGAACCACTGCTTTAGTGAATCTGTGGAAGGAGAGTTATGAACAAAGAAGGAGTGAGAAAAATCACAGTGTCTGGAGAAACACATCGTGTTCTCTATGCTTAAAAATAGCCTCTGAACAAGGGACGGGAACAAGATAATGTGCTGACAGGCATGGCTATTGGATCTGGCTTGACAAAGGGTGCCTTTCAGGTTAGAAGGAAAGCATCTCCGTGACAAGTGATGGTGACAGCTTTAGAGTAGGGGTTAAATGTAGCAAGGGAATGGCTGCGTTGAGGATAGCTACAGTGCTGGAAAGAACTCAACCAAAAGTGAAATGAAATAGGCCAGGCATTGAAAAAGGTAGAAGGCCTAAATGAAGCTTTAAATTTTTTTTCTTTTTTAGTGTGTAAGTGAATTTGAACATAATGAGTGTTTATTCCAAATTTTGAAGAACTAAAGTGAACGTTTCGGCTTCCTACAAATACCTAACCGTGTTTGCCGGCAGTCTATTTGCCAATAAGCTGTTAATTATAGTTTTCTTTGGCGAGAGTGGTTGTTAATATAGTTAGTGGGTAGTGTGTTGAAGTGTACATGGAGCTCATTGGCCTTTGCCTTCAGATACAACCATCAGACAAGTCAGTAACTATTACAGATTACTAATTTCTTAGAAACTGCTCCTTCTTATCAAGTCTTTGAGTGCTTACCCCCTTGATCTATAGTGAGTAAATAAATAGAACAAGTTGCTACATACTAAACCAGGGGTTGTACATGCGACACTTAGAGTAAGGAGTAAGGTCCTGAAAGGAGCGATTATACTGACTGGTAAGTAGTTGTGGAGCCTCTCCCCAGGCCACTCCATTGTCAGTAACTAGAACTGTCAGAAAAAACACGGACACAGAGCGCGAGCAGCATAGTCAGAAAGCAACTGAGGGCGGCTGAGTAGAAGCATTGCATGCCATAGGAGGTGAAAGACTTCTCCAAAATAGAATTTCAAACTAAGCTGATTTTTAAAAAAACAACTCAAATATTGTTGTTGTCATTCTGAGCCTGCCTCTTGTTTTCAGGCAATTGTTCAGGTCTATAGCGGTTTTATCTTGACTTGGTTTGCAGGGCGATGATTTGAATATTTGTTGCTTTAATGTCTTTGGCTCTGCAACAGTCGTGGCTTTTCAGGCACTCCGGGAGCCCTAAGGCCTTGCCTGCAGCCTGCAGAGTGTGTTCAGAATCCTTCAGCCTGATGGGAATCCAGTGTGCCCTCTTGATCATACTGTATATTCTAGTAAAACACTTTTGTTTTTCTCCAAAACTTTTGGCTGGGATTTTATTGTTTCTCTTGTTAATCAGAATTGTGGTGCTTGATTTTGCTGTTAATGTGCTAAAATACAAAGCATGGATGTTCAGTTACTAATCAGATTGCTAATAAAATATTTTAAAAATAAAATGTGGAAAGAGATTGCCAACTCTGCTAGCTAATGAGGCAGTTTGGAGCCATCACCAGTTTCTCTCAATGACCTGTTTTCCTACTTAGATTAGAAATCACTGAATTTTTCTTAACTCAAACCCTCTGTAAAGTCCTAGACAATTTACTTAAAAATAAGCCTAACAGCCTCATGTGTAAAATTGTCTCTAGATTGCCTGATTATCGGTATTTTGTTGGCATTCTGGGGCTTTGAGCAGCCAGCCTCTTTAAGACGTGTGGGAAACTGTCCGTCCCAGTGTTACCTGTGACCCAGCTGTATAAACACCTGCTGAAGCTGCTAGTGGGGAAGATTTCTATCCTAAGGGAGATGCACTTTAGACAGTGTGAATAATTGGGATTTTATTTACTGCTGAGAAATAAACTCAGGCTGACATTTTTATGACTATTCAGGGACTTAGATGCATCATTTTCCATGATTGCTGTTGCCCAGCCGAGTTTCTACTTGGGCAAGCTGGCAGTGAGAGGAAATGTTATCTCGTTGTAGATTCTCTTTTTAATTATCAGGGATTTGGAATTCCAATCCAAAAGATTAAAGTTGTTAAAATAAATTTCAAAAATACCCATGATGCAAATGGGGCCCCCAGAAGCTCAATCCCCAGTTTTATTTTTAAAAGTTTTATAAACCCAAATCAGGTCACTTTTACAGCGATAGTGTTGGCAATCTTTGATCACACCATTGGAAATCTGAGTCAGATTTAATCTCTTTCCTTTGCTGCTTCTCTTAAGCTCTGAGGACAGAAGTGTTTGCTGTTTTTACTTTTGAATTCTCACTTATATCAGAGTTGGGCAAAGGGAAATTTGGGGCCCGGAATGAATAGTCACACTGTTATTTCTGGGTGTTTTTCACATTTTGCTAATTTTTACAGAATAAAACAAACAAACAAACAAACAAACAAAACCACCACCACCACCACCCACAACAAAATAAAGAAACACTGCATTTGTTGAAAAGACCATGAACTACAGCTGCTTGAAAGTAGAATACTTTATTAACCATTTCAGTTTTTACATTTTGGAACATAGAGATAGTCACAAATTTATGTAAAACGATATAATTATGGAAGTGAAACATGTCTTAAAATAATTACAAGTCATTCTTTATGTTGTTGAAAAGGGGAGTGCCACTGATAAAAATACTTTTAAGTATTAATGCTGTAGTAAACACACTTCTGGTTTGTAGTCCCTCCCCCCATTGACAATAACAGCTCAAAAAAAAAATGAGTATCTGTCTTTTAATCTTTCTAGGTAATCAGTGTTATGAGAGAAGTAATTAGTGCCATATAGATGGTGTGGGGTCAAAGTTGAATTCTTTCCTGAATTTTTTTTTCACTGTTGCAAGCATGGTGGTGCCTCATGGCTTCAGGGAGTAGCAGCTTCCTCCTTTCCACAATGAGGGGCTCCTACGAACCAGTAGTTAGGGGTCTTTTCCTAGCTGCCTCTTATTCTTCAACTCCCCTGGTGGGAACTTTGAAGTGGAAGGGGACATAGTCTTTCGAGTTGGGTGATACTTGCACATGTGTTTGTGACTGATGGCTAAGAGTCTGCCAGTAGAACAAGAGTGTGTGAGTTTGCATTTTAATGATGTCACTACTGCTCATTTGGGGAATAACCTAAGTTTGCTGTTCTTTAGTTTTCTTCCATGGGAAGTCCTGGCAATAATTGGATCTCACAGGATTGGTAGAGGATTAAGTGAGCCAGCACAGGCAAAGACTTTGAATAAGGAAGATGAAGATCTGATATATAGCTGGCCTCTATGAATTATTTACTGTTACTAAGTGTATGATAATCATATTTACTAGGGTCTGGGGATTATATGAGGTATTAATATGGAAGACTGTGCCAGGGTCATTGAATATGGAACAAAGTGGAAGTGAGAGAAAATTGAGGCTGGAACTCTGGTCTCTCATGTCTTAGAGACCAGGAAGTTATTGTCTAGTGTCATTACTGAAACTCTGTTCATGCAGAACATTGTGTTCAGAATGTCTACCAGCAAGGGGGTGAAGAACTCTGATTTTATGAGTTGGAGATTTCATGAATGTGTTGCTGGGGTGAAGTTTTCTTTGCATCTGGACTCCTGGCCATAGAAACACACACAAGGACACACAGACAGACAGACAGACAGACAGACAGACACACACACACACACACACACACACACACACACACACACACACACACACATGCAAGGGTGGAAAAGTCCATGCGGTGTTTCCCACATCTTATGTTGTTCACACACATATACATACATACGTACATACATATGAATAAGTGCTGAGTGCTAAGCACCAAGGTCTAGGTCTAAACACCCTCAGCTTCTGTGGCAACGGTCCCTGCTTCAGAGCTGAGAGCTCTTGTGATACATCAATCACTTCTTTGATGCTCACAACCCCACAATTGCATTGCTATCATTATCTCCAGGTTCAGGAAGAAAACAGGCTCAGAGCAGCTACGTGAATGGCCTGAATTGAAGTACTGTGGTCAAGTTTTGCTTCTTGGTGGTCTGATTCTAGATTACTGGATTGTCTCTTATCTCAGGATTCAGAGCTGTGATATTTGATCTCCTAAAGGACTGAAAGGAACACATTCGATGGAATTAGGCTTCACTGGCTATATCAGATAATTCAGAGCAAATTAGCAAAGCTGTTGAATTTACAGGCCACTCAGTAAGGTTGTCCATAAGCCAGGGTTGAATGGTAAGTTGGTTCTCAGGAAAGTGAACAACAACATAAAAGACAGAAATGATAACTATGGTGATTATGATGAATTACATTATTTTGGTCTTGTTCCAAATGTGCAAGCTGATTTTTGAATATAAAATTGCTTGTCAGCCTGCCACGGTGGTGCACACCTATAATCTTAGCACTTAGGAGGCAGTGGCAGGTGGATCTCTGAGTTTGAGGTTAGCCTTGTCTAAAAACTAAGGTCAGTACAGCTAAGAGTACACAGAGAAAGCCTGTATAAAAAAACCAAAACCATCAAGGCAGTGGATCTGCACCCAGGGGAGCCTGCACAAACTATTGCACCAACCAAGGACAATGCATCCAGTGAACCTAGACCGCCTGTTCAGATCTATGCAATGGATAGATAGCTCATTCTGCATGGTTGTAGGAAGGGTGGTGACTGCCTCTGGCATGAACTGTGATGCCCCTAATTTGATCACTTCCCCTAGGTGGGGAGGAACACAGAGGAAGGGGAAGCAGGTAATCTGGATGAGACCTGATAGGCTGTGGTCATATGGTGGGAGAGGAAGTCCCCTTCTGTCAGAGGTTTAGGAGAGGAGAATAGGGCAGAAGAGGGAGGGAGGGTGGGAACAGGGAAGATACAATCGAAGGGATAACAATTGGGGTATAATCTGAATAAATGATAAAAATTAAATAAAAACCAAAACAAACAAGCAACCCCCCCCAAAAAAAGACCCTGCTTGTTATATGAAAAATTATCAGCAGTGGATATTTTAAGTATTTTTCACCCCAAAATAAAGTAATGTTGGCATTTTCTAATGCTTTAACCTAATGCTGAAATAGTAAAAGTGATAATACTAATTGAGCTTGTCATGTGAACACTAGGGAAGCAGGACAAAGTCAGAGGCAAAAGAAAATGCAGAGGCTTGCAGGTAAAATTGACCCGAGTGTGCTGAAATCAGCAAAGTAAATAGAGTGGCATGTGAAGGGACCCAAACCCAGGAACCCCAAACCAACCAATGACCTCAGTTGCTTGATTAAACTAACTCTATGACAGGCTTCAGGTTTTCACTCTGCCTAACTGGGCCAAGTTTCTAACAATTCCTGGAAAAAAACCTCACAAGTTATAGACAGATCATGGACAGCTTGTGGGCAGCTAATCAGCTTATAGAACAAAATGACTAGATACCATGTTTTTATTACTTCATGGCCTTGGTAAAGAACACAGCTGGCCCCATCCAATCAACCTAAAGGTCAACTCCTGAGTAAGAGCCAAAACTTTAGTGACTCAGAAGTCCTCAATAACCAAACAAACAGCCAGTCTTGAATCCCTTTGTACACTCTGACTGAATTCTGTTGTCACAAACACCTACAACTATGTATAAATTGAGCCTCCTTGCTCATTTCGGGGTCACCCTGTAGAGGCAATCCTAGCATGCTAGAATAAAAACACTCTTTGTTTTTGCGTACTGCCCTGGGGTCATTCTTCAGTAGACCACCTGAACCCTAACTGCATGGTCTAGAGTTTGTGAGTTACACAGTCATATAGAACTTTGTCAACAAAGTGGCTAGATTTATGTTCATGGTAAACTGTAGTAGATAGTGTTTGAGGGAAATGTGACTAGATTTTGCTTTATATAGTTTTCCTGCATGGAGAAGGGGCCCTCAAAAAATGAGAATAGAAACAGATCTTACCAGGAGACTGTTAAAGACCATGATACCATGAATCAAATTATAACAGTAAATAGAAGTGATTAGCTTCTGCGGTTCTCATTTTGTTTTTATGTGGTGTGTGTGTGTGTGTGTGTGTGTGTGTGTGTGTGTACACGTGCATGTGAGTAGCAGTCAGAAGTAAAATCACATCTCTTCCTGAATCATCTTTGGTTTTTGAGATAGGGTCTCTAATTGATCGCAGAGCTCATCAACTGGCTAAACTGAGTTGCAAACCTGAGGGATACTTAGATTTCTTCTTCCCAGTGCTGTAATTATACGTGCTCATTGCTATACCTGGCTTTTTTTTTCCTGGATGCTGGAGATCTGAATTCAAACTCAGGCCCTCATGCTTGCACAGTAAATACTTTACTCACTGAGCCATCTTCCCAGCTCTTTAGGACACACACACACACACACACACACACACACACACACACACACACACATTCTGAACATTTATCGAAGTATTTACACTACCTTATGTGACTAGCAGTCCTCACTGGACTTTCATAATACTGTGGCAGAGAGGTGTGAAGTATAAGAAAAAGATGAATCAAAGATGACTTCAAGATTTTAATGAGTTAACGGGGTAGACAGTGCCATTGACAGAAAAGATTAGAGAAAATAACTTCTGGGTATAAAAATAAGTAATTTTCAAACAATAAGGGTAGCTCAGGAAGTCTTGTGGAAGATTGGTGGGGGGACGCTTGAGGGATCCAGAGGGCTCAAGGACACCAGAAAAAGACCTACAGAGTCAGTTAACCTGCGCCCATGGGGGCTCACAGAGATTGAACAACCAATTAAAGAGCATACATGGTGCCCTACACATATGTAGCGGATTCGTAGTTTGTTCTTCATGTGGGAGCAGGGGCTCCTGCCTCTGGATCTCTTTCCTATAGTTGGACTGCTTTGTCTGGCCTCAGTGGGAGAGGATGCACTTAGTCCTGTGACTTTCTGTGCGGGGGGTGGGGGTGGGGGGGGTGGGGTGGATTGGTACCTGTGGGGATGGGGGACTCCTTTGAGGGAGGGGCAAATGAGGGAAAGGTGGTGTGGGGGTGGGACTGAGAGGAGGGAGAGGGCTGTGAACAGAGTGAGTAAATAAATTAATGAAAAAAAACCCAGTAATTCTCCTTTGGATACTTTAAGTTGAAGATGCAGGGTGTTTGAGTGGAGACAGAGACGAGATAGCTGTTTGAGGCAGGAGTTTGGAGAGTATTGATATTCAATGTTCATATGGACCTTGGAATCAAAATACATAGAGGTTCTGACAAGCTGCGCATTAGAATGAGGTTCGCCTGGGAGGCTAAGAAGAGAAGTGAGAAGGGCCAAGAAAAGAATACTGGATATTTAAAGACTCTCGGAGGGAAGTGAACAAAGGAGGCTGAGAATTCATGAGGTTAAGAGGAAAAGGGGCAAATTCAAGGCCCAAATAAAAGGCGGCACTCCTAGAATAAGCCAACAGTGTCAAATGCTTTGATGTCTAGGATGAGAGGACAGATATTTGGCCTCACTGGAAAATGAAGGGCATTGGTTTATTTTATACAAATACTTTTCAAATCCTGGCTCAGGGCAACAGCTGAATTGGAGCATAATGTATACAGTGTGGGAATTAGGTGTTTTCCTCTTTAGCATGGCCTCAGCCAACACAGAACAACACAAGTAGGGGCTCTTCTTGGGGGCAAAAATCAGGTGGTGGCTCTTATACTTGTCTCCAAGATGTCATTGGGTATTATGGTGCCTATTTTTTTTTCTACCTAGGCTTGAGTGTCTTGCATTAGACCTAGGTCTTCTAGCAACAGAATTGTATCCTTGTTCAAAAGGATAGTAAAGCAGCCACATCCTATTGCCTTATGTGTTTCAGTGGATATGATTAATAGAAAGCCAGATTATTTTTAGCGTAATTGCACACCATATCTAGGGCAAGCTCAGGGGAGATTAGGTAGGCAATGAATTGCCCTGGTTTGTAGCTAACTGATGAAAATTTTGAATAACTTACAAAAAATGGAGGCCTTTCCTCAAATATCAAGCAGTTCGTTGAATTCCCTCGGCATCCCTGGACACTAACGCACATAATGCGTGGATATACTCTAGTATACATGACATCTGGATGGGAGCAAAACCCAGAATGTCAGCAGATACGGTGAAGGTTATGATAACGGATACAGCCAATCTGGCTTTCAGTGCTGCGTGTTCTTTTGACTGCCTGTGGGTGAGCAAGACAATCTTGTGAAAGCAAATAAACATATTAACATAAGACAGGCAGGGTTTTGAGGCAGTGCCAAACTGAAAATATCACATGTGGACCCGTCTCAGGGCTGGTAGTCTTGGAAAGGCACAACTTGCTACCTCGTAGGGCTTGTATTCCTCTTCCCTGTGGAGAGAAGTTGGACACGTTGTTTAAGGGTTAGGAGCCTGTGCCAAGATGTGAACGCTGATGTCCTACTTGCTTCCTGGTTCGCCTTCTCTGAGCATATGTTCAGCTTGGCTCCTCCACATTGTCTGGAGGAGGCTTCTGGGCAGAGCTTGGCACTTGCTGAAGAGCATCTGATCCCACTTCATTTTCCTGTACCCTGGCTTCCTGTGCCAATAACCCGTGGGAAGCTGGAGATTTGAGTTTGGGGCCTTGTCTGTGAAGCGGAACACCAGTTGTTGTATCTATAAGAGAATGATTTAAGGAAGATATCTTGACTTGCGTGTTCATATTTGGGCAGTAGGGAAACCCTCTATTCTGCTGTCAAAAGAATCGTCAGAATGGAATAACTACAACAACGCGCACAGCAACCTGCAACTTGACAAATGATTGGTACCCCATGGGCTCTTGGGAGTTTTGCAGTGGATAGGAATAAATTCTGGAGGAGGAAGGTGGACCAGTCAAATGTTTCAAATCCATGTCACTATTTCTCTCAGGTTATAACACTGGGAAGAAATGGGCCCTGAAGAAAATATGTGATTCCACACCTATCCACATATATTCAATTAGGATGAGCAATAACACAATTAAGTCTGAAAAAAAAAAAGAGGGGTGGGTAGAACTACTTTGTGGCAGGTAGTGACATAATACCTCAGAGCAGTTGCATTTTCCAGGACAAAGAGCACTTTGAGGTTATTTAGGCAATCTTCAATTTCACCAGTGAGAAACAGAAGTCAAACCTCTTGACCTTCTCTGCAGTCATACAGCTTCTACGAACCAGAGTTGTGACAAGAACTCAAATGCCCTGCATGTGGGCTGATGTGTACCTCAAAGACATGGGGACATCCACAGGTGCCTATTTCCAAAGTGGTAAAATAGAGGTAAAATGGAGGCTTTATGGTATTTTTCCCCCTCCCAAAGTAGTGATCTTTCAAACATCACAAGAAAATAAATTCATAGTAATTACAAGTTACAAATTCAATATAATATGCCTGCAAAATGGGCATTTATGGATGAAGAATCCCACTAAATTAATTGTAGCCATGGAGCATAGAGTTTTCATAGGGGCCAGGAAAGTATGACCAATCTGTATAATTTGAGCAAAAACATTTGTTAAAAAGAATAGAATTTGATGCTCTTTGTTGAAGAGTGAATTGTGCAACTGCTTTGGAAAATGGGTTAGTGTTTGCTAAAATGCAATGGTGACATATATTGCTAAACAGCTGGGTCACTGGGAAATGGCAGTGCCCATAACATCATGTTAAGAGCTCAAATCCCCATCAACATTTAGGCAATGAATTCTTTTATGTATTTATATGGTAGAATCATTCATAGTGTGAAAACACATGGGCTATAGCTATATATATTAGTGAAAATTTGTAAAAGCATAAAAGTCTATGCTGGATTTCATATATTCAAAGTAAAATCTTCAAATAGTTGTGTGGGCAGGCCAGGAAATTCATGTGAATTTCATAAGGGAAAGTAAGGCAAGGCAGTAATCAACATGAAGACAACATGAAGACAGTGGCTTCCTGATGTGTGGTAGATGCATTTGCATAGGGGAAGAGGGTGTTTCTGGGGCCTTTGAAAGTACTAAATGATACAGTGGTAGGTGCATCAGAACTCTGGTGCCCCATATTTGACTACATCCCCTGGATGGGGAGGCCTGGTGGCACTCAGAGGAAGGATAGCAGGCTACCAAGAAGAGACTTAATACCATATAAGCATATACAGGGAGAGAAAGTCCCCCTGAGTCACAGTCATAGGTGAGGGGAGTAAAGGGAAAATGGGAGGGAGGGAGGAATGGGAGAATACAAGGGATGGAATAACAAATGAGATATAATATGAATAAATTAATAAAATATATTTAAAAAAGGATTCTAGTCCTTTAAAAGTACTCACTGATGCTGGGTGGTGGTGGCACATGCCTTTAATCCCAGCACTTGGGAGGTAAAGGCAGGCACATTGCTGTGAGTTCGAGGCTGGCCTGGTCTACACAGCGAGTCCAGGACAGCCAAGGTTACACAGAGAAACCCTGTCTCGAAAATCCAAAAAAACAAACAAACAAAAAAACCAAAAACAAACAAAAAAACTTGTTGAGTGCTCTACATTCAACCTGATGCACATTGTAGATTTCAAATCATGGAAAATATGAATAAAGAACATTTGTGTACTCTACTTTCACTTCATTTTTGAGCATTTGTTCAACATTCAGTAATAAGTTAAGGTTTTTACAAACATGTGAGCAGACATGCATGCAGATACAGTCACACATAGAAACATTCCTTGGAATCTGTGTGTAATAGGTTCCAGAACCTTATACAGATGCAAAACTGCAAAGATGACTCAGTCCTTTCCATGTAATAACTTAGAATTTAAATGTAATATATGCTTCTTTGGTACCTTAAAGCTTTTCTTTTCTTTCCCTTTTTCTTTTCTTTCCTTTCTTTCCTTTCTTTCCTTTCTTTTCTTTCTTTCTTTCTTTCTTTCTTTCTTTTTCTCTTTCTTTCTTTCTGACAGGGTTTCTCTGAGCCTTAGCTGTCCTGGACTCCTTTTGTAGGTCAGGCTGGCCTCAAACTGAGAGAGATCTGCCTGCCTCTGCCTCTCTGAGTGATGGGATTACAGGTGTGCATCACCCATGCTCAGTACCTTAAAGCTTTTCTAGATTACTTATATATCCCTGTAATAGGTCTGCTAAGTCAATCATATTGTTTAGGAAATAATGATGTACAATAAGGAAATGTCAGTACATGTAAAGTATAGACACAAGTTTTACCTAAAGTAGTTTGGTCTATGGTTGGATCTCTGGATCACTGTGGTAGAAGATGAGAAGATTTATTCATAAATTAAAATTTTCATATAATATATTGTGATCATAGTTTCCCCTCCTTCATCTCCTCCAAGATCTTTCCCAATCTCTCTACTCATCCAACTTCATGCCTTCTTTCTCTTTCTCTTTATAAGACAGGCAAATTTTTAAAAATTCAGAATAAAAAAAAAAACAAAGAAAAGGCACAAGAAAACAAACACATATATACATATACACACACACTCAGAAAAATCACAAAATCAGAAACCATAACATATAAGGAAAAGAACAGGAAGATGTTTTAAAAATGTATGAGCAAACATTATGAGACAAAAGAATATTAAAAAATACGATTGAGATTGCTTTGTGGCGGCCATCTACTGTTGGTTTTGGGGGTTACCCTTAAGTCTGGCTTGTATACCTGTGAGACTCCATTGGGGGGAAAAAATCTAACTTTGCCTTTGTTAGTAGTTGCCCATTGGAGATAACTTCTTGGTTAAGGACTAGTTAATGCTGTGTCCACTACCCTTCCCAGGGTTGGAAACCCATCTGGCTTAGACCTGTGCAGGCCCTGTCATTGCTGCCACAGTCTCTATGAACTCTTCTGTGCATCTGTCTTGTTGTATCTGGAGGACCTGGTTTCCTTGGAATCCTCTAACACCACTGGCCCTTACAGTCTTTCTGCCTGCTCTTCCACATAGATCCCTAAGCTCTGAGGGGAGGAGCTTGACGAAGACCATTCTATTTACCACTGAGTGCCTCAAGGTCTCTCACTCTCTGCACATTGTCTAGCTGCGGGTCTCTGTCTGTGTTCTCATCTACTGCAAGAGAAATCTTCTCTGATGGTGCCTGAACTGTACCGCTGATGAATGGGTATAGCCAATATCATTAGGAGTCATTTTACGGGTGTAGTCTCTTAACACAATGATAGTGTTTAGTTTTCCCCTATGTCTTTGGCCTATCTAGTCTCAGGTTCCTGGCCATCTAAGAAATGTGAGGTATGGATTCCATCTCATGGAGTAGGCCCTAAATCCAATCAGAGAGTGGTTGATTTTTCGTACAATGCTTGTATCACTATTGCCCCAGTGTACTGTGCAGGCAGGTCACTGCTGTAGAAAGCAGATTGTTGTTGCTAAACTTTCTCCTCTGGTTTGAGGCTGGGCCTTATTCTGTACCTTGGTCTATAGCAGAAATGAAAAGTTTTTCTACCAGAGCCTCCCAAGGGATAGGATTTCTGGTCCGAGCTACCACACCTGAGAATGGAAAACATTTGGAGAAAGATTTTTTTGGCTTATGGTTTGAGAGGTTTTCTTATTTATTTATTTATTTTTTTGCTCATCATCATTTGGCTTTGCATCTCTGGGTCTGTGGTAAGATAGTACAGCATAGTCAAAAAGCACAATGATGCTACTCATTTCGTGGCAAGTAGGAAAGGGCTTGGTGGTGAGATAACTGATTCAGAGGCACATGGCCAATGACCTGGTATTCTAACAGGCCCCAGATCCTGTAGGCCATTGAGTTTAAGCTTACCATTGGTGAAATTAGAACCATCACAACTCAATTGTATCTTAGTAGCTCTACCATCTAGGCCCCAAGTCCTCAACATATGAAGCTTTTAGAGAAATTTATATTGACATCACAATAGATACATAGAGGTAAAGAGTGTAACTGTATTTATACTTAAATTATTAATGTTTTTGTTGTAGAAAATTAGCATTTTAATAATTTTGATTGTACATATCCATAGCACTAAGGACATGCAAAATGTTGTACAACCAATATTTTAAGATTTTTCTCTTATAGCTCTTTACTCATTAAACTATCCATTTCCCTTCCCGTTAGCCCTAACAATGATTATTCTCTTTTGTCTCTAAGAACTTACCTACTGTCTATATCTTAGGTAGGAGGAATATCACATTGTTTATGTATACTTGCTTCTATGTGTAGAATACTTTAATTCTTCCTTCCAAGAAGAGAGCTGAAAATGCATTCCAATGATCTATCCTGGGCAAAAGATAGAAATAGGTACACAAGACATTGTTCTTTCCAATAGACAAACATATAAGCTTCCTGTGGCCAAGGAACTTGTGCAGTTCAAGATATTAGGGTAATAAGTTAATGGCTATTGTGAGAGGTCAGTATTCTTCAAGGATGAGGCTCAAGGAAAGGCTACCCATGCTCCACTAGGTGGTCCCCTATCCATTTACAAATGGGAGACACTAAAAGGATTCAGTTGGTATTAAACAATAATAAAAGAGACAAAACACATAAAGTTGAAAAGGAAAAGTGTGGGAGGAGTAGAGGAGTAGTTGGAGAAAATAGGGTTGAATTCATTCCGAATACATTATATGTTTGAATATTAAATAAAATATTTAATAAAATTTATCTAAAAGCATTATGAAAAAAGGAAATCCATCTTAAAGCCTTAGAAAAGGATGTTAATGTATCTGGGATTTCCTTAGAGGAAAGGTTTTTCAGGAGGCTCATGAATTGATCTGTCAATCATGCTGTGAATTTTCTGTTCCCACCTATTTCACATAGTTCTCTGTAACCCATCACGTTTACTAAGACAAACAAAATGCATTCTATTCTACCTCAGTCCCTTCTGCTGTCAGCTCTTGAGGCAGAGTATTCAGTGATTTCTCTGGATTGAGATAAGACTCAATAGCATAGGATCTCTCTGGAATTTGTCTTCAGGGGAACTTTTATCTCTAAAGTGATAGATTTGGTAGAATAACACTTTTGGCTTCAAAATATTTGTATTTATCATAATGAATGCCTACTATGAATATAGTTGAGGCAGGATGGATTCCAGGGTTTCAGATTGCCACCTTTCTGAGCCTTTGAAGCTGATCCCTTTCTCCAGATCTCTTTGATCTGGCTCACCTCTTAGAGGACTCTTAACTCCTGCTCCTGTCCAGTATGTCAAGTAAACCTGAAATCTCAACATAGATGTGATTAAAATCTTGCCAATGACAAAGCTTCTGCTAAGTACTTGGCTTCTTCTCTGTCTGAGGTAACGTATGCAAGAGCAACAGAACAAAACACCAGATTCTCACTGGAAGATGTGTTACCTGGTTCAGTTTTACAGAATACCTGAGTTTTGGCTCCTACTTTGATAAGTTATTGAGTGGTTTATTGTTGTGTAGTGGTATGTGGCATTTAGTGTTTATTTCTTAACTCAAAATGTCTCAAATGAGCACTCCACATATCTTAGAAATAAAACAAGGAGAATCTGGTATTTAAAAAAAAAAGCAGCTCAACTCATCATGTAATTTTCACCATACCCATAATCATATCTTGTATAAGGAAAAGGATGGTAGGTTTAACGCATGTGAGTAGAAAGCAAAAGCTGTGACAACTTGGCTACGTGGATGGCTTTGAAATCAAAGTTCAAGTGCAAGGACTAAGATGAAAAATTGAGCCCCACTAAAATAAACAGGGACGAAAAGCTGACCATGGTGAAAGCCAGATGCTATATCAGGGTCTGTTTACTTCTCTTTTTGCTGGAGACTCTGCTGGATCAGCTCACAAACTTCAGCCTGTTTTTGGTTTGAAAGTGTGACTGTGTTAGGGATTTTATAATACGAGAAATGCTTCTAGGATTCAGATGTCCTAGGATAACATCTGATGGAGCACAATCTACTGAGAGGTCACCTGCTTTATCTTCAGCTATACACCTCTACTGTCATTTCTCTCATCTTTTCTTCCACCCGTAATGGCCCAGCAATGCTAGATAGACAAGGTGCACAACTTTATTAGCAGGAAAAGAAAGGTTAATCCTTAGTCTGCTCAAGTGAATTAGTAAGCAATCAGACATTAGCTAACAAGTACAAATAGGCCGTCTATTCTTGAAGATGCCAAGAAGCTCTCAAAATAAACCCTGAAGGAGGAGGGAGAAGAAATATGAGATTCACACTTCCCTACACCCTTTGCATCCAAAAGTTGAGAGTAAAGTGACGGATTATCTGAAAATTTAAGCAGAGGCATTAATTATTCAAAAAAAGGGTGGGGGGGGGAGGCTGTGTTTAAAAATATAATGGAATATTCTAGGAATTCCAGAGTGTGGAGGCAAAAGTATCTCTCTAACTTTGTAGGGAAGGGTGGAGGTTCTTCAGCATCCAGCTGTGAGTGACCAGGGCCCAGGAACAATGGTTTAGGTTGCTCTAATTTTTTTTTCTAGTTGGGTAACTCTTCCATGAAGTTTCTATAGTAACAACAAAGAAAATAACAAATCAATATGCTTTTCAAATGCATTGGTTGCTTTACACCTGTAGGTTACAGTAAAGTGCTAAACCTCTGCTGGAGAACTCAGGTGACATCCTTTGCTTTTGAGTTGTTCATTCCTTGCAAAGGATTTATCTAATAGTCACAATGTTAGCCCAAATACAGAGGTGGACAATACTGGGCATTTAGTGTTGTTAAGGATAGCCTAAGATAGTGTGGCTGTGGACCTGTAGCATTCCAACCTCTCTCCATCATTGGATTCTAGTCAGTTACCAGCTTTGCACATGGTTCTATGTAAAAGGTGGTTTCCTATTTGGAATGTTGGTTCACACGAAGACAGATGAAAAAATATGCTTCAGGAAGATAGCTCTATCACTTGATTTTTTTTAAATTTTATTTTAGGTTTTTCAAAACAGGGTTTCTCTGTGTAGCAGCCTTGGCTGTCCTAGACTCACTTTGTACATCAGGTTGGCCTTGAACTCACAGTTGTCCATCTGCCTCTGCCTCCCCAGTGTTGAGATTAAAGGCATGCACCACCATACCCGGCTTTTTATTACTTGAAATTTAAAGCTGTTTTGAGAGTACACTTTAAGAGATATGATGGAAAAAGTTTGTTATTATGGAAGAAAATGAGAGAATATTGATGAGCCCCAAAGGGAAATTATTCCGTTGTCCAGAGAAGATGTATATTAGATGTGATTTATAAATGTATAATTTAGAACTCAAGTGATAAATTTTGATGTTTAAAATTTTAGAAACTGTCAATATAGGCAGCATGTGGTATTGGTGGCAATAATTTATTTAAATCTTGATTCTTGAGCTTTTTCAAACCTTAGGTTACATGGAAATGGTGAGAGGGTGGAGGATAGCTCCAGCTGGTCAGCTGCCAGACTGAATGGGCATAAGTAAAAGGAAAACTGAACAAGATGACACTACGTGAATATGTTTCCATGACACTGTGAGCAGGGTTGAGGACTGAGAATTAGAAGAGACAGGAGAGTCTTAAATGCAAGAAAGGAGAGAGAGAGAGAGAGAGAGAGAGAGAGAGAGAGAGAGAGAGAGAGAGAGAGAGAGAGAAGTTAAGTGTGACTGGGTTTGTAATCAGCTCATCCTTGTGGTACTTAGCATTCTAAAGGTTGGAATACACTTTCTGAATTCTCATGGCTCCTTGAGTGAAACAGGGCCAACTGTATGCTGTATGGAGCCCTCTGTTGTGCTCAGGTTATGTTTTATAGTCTTCATCAGGATCCTAGAAAGAAGTGCATTTCATAGCATTATTAGAACCTTTAACAAATATCGCCTCTGAATTTAGCAGGGTTGTTGAAATGTTTTGACTATTAAAGTGATTGGTTTTCATTTCCTCGTTGTCCTCTTTACATGAAATATTTACATGCAGTTACATGAAATGAGTTTTGTAATTATTGGTTTGATAATAAGTATACATTGGAGAGTTAGTATATAATATGTATTGTGCTGTGTCTTACATTTCCATTGTGAATTCTATAGTCTAATTTGAATGTTTAAGAAGCAATAAAGTTAGGGATATGACTGTTACACTTCTGTTACAGTATTATTTAGATTTCTTTCGGCCTTTGGGTTCTATATATCTTAGGCACTGAGAATTATTATGCTTGAGTAGTTCTTTGGGAAGATCTGGGCTTAAGTCCAGGCACCTGCAGGGCTGGCTCATGCAAAACAGGGAAATACGGGCAATTTATCTCTGGCACTTTCCTGTTCAGTGTCCTGGGTTTCTTGCTGCGCTTCAACCGTCAAGGGTTATTCTGCCATTGGTAAGCTGTTCTCAGCTCCCATTGTAGTGTATGAAAGGGACCCTTCCTTAGGAATACATTTTGATAGGATGGCTATAAACAACTGAAAACCCTTAACTTTATTCAACCAACCTCTGTACAATGACAAGGACAGTATTGAAATGAGTTAACACTTTGGGTACTTAGCACATATCAGCAACTATTATAGGTACTGTCCATTCATTTCTGGTTCATTTTTGTAATAAGTCTTTGATACAGGAGCTAGTGTCCTGATTTATAGACAAGTTAGTAAGAAGGAATGTAAATATGACTTCTGTGTTGTGATACGGATACCAGGTGAGAGGCCCTACACTGAGCAGGTAGCCTGGCTTTAGGGCTCTCCACTTTTTGTTTTGTCTGTCAGCAGTGTGAAAGTTGCTGAAGATGGATGGATGAGATACTGTCCTCCAATGAATGCTGTAGTCACATTCATGAGGTCCTGTCTTGGTTTTGGAGTGCCATTTTGAAGTGATTTTGGAAAGCAATGGGACAGGAGATAATAAATGCATCCCTTAGTGATAAAAAACATTTAGCCAATCTACTGCTACCACTTTTCTAACATGGGTGACACACATGTCAGTGTTCAGAGTTGTTTTGGACACTTAGTTTGGAATTTACTGTAAAAATTTTAAAGTTTACTTTCCAAATGTTTAAAAAGAAAATAATAAAATTGCTTTCTACACACCAGTATCTATTAGTCTCCCACCTTACCTGCCCACAGCTTTTGACTCTGGCATTCATTTTCCAGAAAATACTTGGAGATGACTTTGAAGTACTTCTTGTGGCTGCTTCCTTTTTTTTTTTTTCCCACTCCACTCCTTCCTGGAAAGAAATTGGTGTAGGATGCAGTAGATTGGCAGTGTTACTTAGCTTTGGCTGTGTGAGCACTCAAAGAATTACAACTAAATGCCATTTGTGTCATTTCTGCTTAATTGTTCTGGTGGAGATCCCCTCCCATCAGACAATTTTAAGCACTGCAGGGAACGTAAAGATGTTAAACACTATTGAATTAGGATGCAAAATGATTTAATTCTGTCTTTCTCATTGCCCTTTGGCTCTTAGAACTATGCATTGATTAACATGATGCCTGTTGTTAAAAATGAGTCAAAAAACAAACCACAAATAGAAGTGGCTTATAAGTAATCAATGATTTTTACTTTGCTCATTTTTAATATTCAAGACCTAGCTAAATGGCATCATTAGAATGAAAATGAAATTACTGCACAGCTGTGTTAATTATGCAAACAGATTAAAGCTTTCGCCTTCATCATTTGGGGTCTTCAGTTTTGAGGCAGGTTGCTGAATTTCTTCTTCCTCACACTCATATTCCCAGCCCTCCCTCCCCTTCACTTTTCCTCCCACTCCATTTAACATTTTATTGGTAACAAAAACATGACATTGTTATAGCTTCCTCAAGGTCTTTCCTGGATGCCAGAAGACACACTTTGCATTCCTTATCTGCAGTAAGACAAAGTGTGCCTAGTAAGAAAGATTAAAAACAATTTTTAATGATCTATACCCCCCACTCTCTCATGTAATCTGTGCCTGAAGATACTGTGGCCTAAATTACAGAATATATTATTGGCTCAGAGAAGGTAGCTGTCCAGGCTCACTCTTAGCAAGTTCAAATTGAACTCTGTGGAATATGGAACAGGAGAAATTATTTACAATCTATGCAGTTGCCAACCCTTCCTTTGGGCTGAAGACAATACACATTTGTATTCCTGTTACACTGTATTGTGCTCTTCCATCTTTTACATCCCCTAGGATAGGGAGAGAGGAGCGAGAGGAGAGAGATGCTTGCTAAGCTCCCAGGTTTCTGGCAAGATGAATAATGTAAACAAATGCGTGGCTTTGCCCAATGGTCCTCCTTAAGTGGTACACAAGTCAAGTAGCATACAAAAATAGGTTTGCATGATGTGGTTATTTTTGTCTGCAAGTTCAGGCACATGGATAAAGTATGCATTCATATAGTAAATACTCTTTGTCTCTGGAAAAATAAGTTCTTTTAGGAAAACCACATAGACTCTCTATCAATATTATGCAAAGTCAAAAGTGTGACTTTAAACTATAATGGATTCCCCTCATCACTAATATGAAGTTCTAAAAGGAAAGCAGGTTTAGTGATTACCATGAGCTTTCCATCCAAGTGATGGAAAGGCTGTGATAAATAAAAAAAATTGTAAAACAAAAGGCTGTGAATGGTGAAACTATTGATGTATTTTATAATGTTGTTTGCTACTAATGCATTTTCCACTTCTTGTCTAATTATACATAAGTATGTTTTGCTCTATATTTAATATCTTGCTTCATAGTTAATATTTTCAAACAAGAACTGGAAGTTTCTATGATCATGAACCAGTGCACTGGATAGTTAATTTTAAGTGGAATCAATAACGCAGCAAACTGGGTATCATTTTGGAGAAAGTTTGCTTTTGGAAGGGTTATTTTCAACCTGCATTACAAACTGCTGCCAGAACCATTATTCCTCACCTAATGAGAGACTTCCCCGGACTCCTAATGACTGCAGCCATTCTCCAATGTAGTGCTCAATACTTACTCATGGACTGTGGTGTTCCAGACCTGGATTGAAATTCATCAATGCCTGTCTTGTTGGTAAAATCATTAGGAAGTAATGCATTATTAAAGAGTTTCTCGGACACATAGGGGTTGGAATTGTTATTGATAACAAATGCTGCTAAAGTGTTCCTGAAAATATGCCATGGTGAAAGCCATGGCTTTAAAGCTTTAAATGGTTTTGAGAGCCTGGCATACTGGAAATAGTAACTACTTGTGTGGTAGGTCTGCGGAGTCTGGGTGTCAGCTTTGAGCGATGCCTCTTCTTCCCTATTCACTAGAAATGTGAAGGCATTCACAGAATAGTGATAGAAGCTTGTAAAGAAAGATGATCTTGAACATCTTTTCCTCAAAAAATTTTAGCGGTAACAGCCAGGCCCTTTATTTAAATGACATATCCTCTCCTCTTTATTGAGGAGTCCTAGTCTGAAGGTCAGGGAGTCAGCACAGATGTTGAGCTGCTGAGGTAGAATGCTGTTCATTTTGTGAGACCCTGAATGGCAGCATCACAAGGTACAAACACTTCAAATGTTACGTTCTACTTTCCAAGACACAGTTTGTCTGTGCCTAGGGATGTATCTGGCCTTTCTACATTTGGCTTGATCTTCTCAACATTTGTTTTTTTTTTGCAATGCAAACAACATTTTCATTATACTTAATTATTATTTTTAAACTTCAAATTGATGCAACAGACAGTGAAGATATAATTCAATTTCTTAGCCATACTTATAACTTACTGAGTTTATTGTACCCCTAAACGCATGTAGCATGAAAACAATTATCAGTAGGCTGACATAGTAGCCCTGAACATAATTAGACATTTAAATAAGTCAGCTTATTAATAAAATTGCTAATTTCCTTTGAATACATTTTAAGCCATGTTAGAACCTATTAGCACATACAGTGAAAAGTAGATACTTGCTTGGCGTACTTTTAAAAAATTATTTAATTAATTTATGCAGGTTACAACTTAATTGTTATCCCATCACTTGTGTCCTCCCATTTCTCCCTCCCCCTCACACTTTTACCCTATTCTTCTCCCCTAGGTCTATGACTGTGGGGGATCCCCACTATATGGTCATAGGATATCAAGTCTCCTTGGTAGCCTGCTTATTCTTTCTCTGAGTGCCACCAGGCCTCCCCACCAAGGGGAGGTGGTTAAATATGGAGCACCAGAGAAGCTGTTTTGTGTTTTCCTACCAAGTGTGGGCATAAAGTTACCTAGCTGTGAAGTGAGACATTGGTGGACGCCGGGACTTAGAATGCTAGAGCCCCTTGTGATTCAGGAGACTTAGATGTTCACAAACCTATACTACTTAAAGTGCCTTAAATAAAAGTGCAGTCCATTTATGCAATGGGCTTTTATCCAGCTGTTAAGATGAATGAAGTTATGAAACTTGCAGTTAAATGGATGAAGCTAGATATACTCACCGTGTGATGAGGTAACCCAGACACAGAAAGACAAGCAAAGCATGCTTTATGCTTGTTTGTTTGTTTTGCGTGTGTGAATGTGGATGTTAACTTGGAAGCTGTAGATACATGTGCTTCATTAAGAATATTCAGATATTAAGTAGGTAGTAAAGGACTAGAGGAGAGAAGGGAGCTTTTCCAAGACATGGGAAATAGAATGTAATGATATCTAGGGATAAAAGGGGAACTAGATGAGGAGGATTAAATGGGAAGGGGTTTGAAAGTGCAAAGTAGAGAAGAGAATGAGAAGGGGGAAATGAAGCTGGGAACACTAATGGCCCTTTGAAAGCCATGCAGGAACAAGCAACTGTGAAAGCTTCCTAAAATATTTACATATATAAAAATATTTAAATTGAGTTACCATATTGCTATCCAAACCCTTGATATCAAAAAATAGGGTTAGGGTTAGGGTTATCTATCTGAGTTTTTGGGGACAGGGTCCCATAGAACCTATGAAACAGTACAAGCTATTCCCAAAGCTATTAGTTACCCTCTACAACATGACAGTAAGACTTTATTGCTAAAGACACGATATATTAATATCATTGAGCATGGAGGAATTGAGGTGGTGCTTCACTGGAAGCTTCACCCCTCCTGACTATTGTTCCTGGTTCTGGAAGGTACTATGACACACTGCTATTAGAGTACATAATCAGACATGTGACCTAGCAATGAAAACTCTGAGCTAAGATAGCATCCTGCCTACAAGAAATGCCCACTAATGCAATATAGGCACAGATATAATGGGAGTAACCAAACACATTTTGGTTTCACTGAAGGGTCCAATCCATGAGATAGAACTCATACATGAATGAATTAATGAATGAATGAAGTCAAGACCATATAACTAAGCAGGCTAAGGACATTAGGGAAAATCTACTACTTTTCTTGTGTTGGATAATCATGTCTGTGAAATGACTACTAATGACATCATGTTGTATCCACAGATGAGGGTGTGGCTCAGTTCTCATCACATATGATTGTTCTTGTGATAGATGATAGTTAACATAGCAACCCGCATTTGGACAATGAACAGAGAGTATGACACTTTGCTGCACTCATCTCTAAATGGAATGTCTTTATTCAATCATTCTCTTCAATGGATCTATGCAGAAGGAAAAAGGAAAGATTTCAAGTGCCAGAGGAGTTGGATGACTTTAAGGAAGTGGTATTTTTCTAGATACAACAGGGATGATCCACATATGAACTAAGATCTATACAAGTTCTAGCCCAAAAAAGTCCCAAAAGGGAGGAGAGGTGGGTGTGGGCACAAAGTCCCATGCCTAGGCAAGAAGCTATTAGCAATTTCTAGCTGTTGAAAGGAGGAAATTCAATTTTCTTAAATAAAGGCCTCTAGGGGAGGCCTCATGTTTAGGAGTAGTTAGTCAACACAAAGCATACTCCATGTTTTTGATACTGGTTTTTTGATTTTAGTTTTTAAAGAGAGAACTCTAGAAGCTATGTAGGTGGAGAAGGGGAAAATATGATCAAAATATATTCTATCAAATTATAAAAGACAAATTAAAAAGTAGTATTCAAAGAGGAAAAATAATCTCAAAGGAATGTCCTAGAAACACCATTAGGTCTGAATTCTTCCTAAAAGAAAGAACAGGGGAAAAGCTATATTCCATGAAGACTGTTGAGAAACCAAATAAAAAATTACTAATCTCAATATCCAATGACCAAACCATATGAAAATCTTACACAGGAGCTGCCCAAGTATACCAGCAGCTGGCATCGTCTTAGTGCTTACATATGCTGGATTCACTGTAAGCACTCAGTAGTGCTTACAAACTGAATCCTCACAAAAGTCTCCTTTTAAGGGAACAGTTTAAAGCAGCTGGCAAAAAAGAAGTTTGTGAGGGTTGAGAATGAGGCAAGAGAGGTTGGCGGATCCAAAGCTTTCACTCTTAGTTCTGTGCTGTGTCGTGTTAACTGTTGGAATCTAAGTTTGATAGGGATGTGAGAAATTAAGCAGGAAAGTAGAAACTGAAATTTCAGTAGTTGGAACATGTTGTCATAGCCAGTCAGTGGCAAAACAGAAACTCGAACTCAGATCTCCCAGTGCTTGAGATGCTGTGTGGTTGGGGGCAGAAGCTCGCCATTTGGGCAGGAACAGGATTTGTCTCTTTATCTTTGTACTGTTACACCTTTCTTCCCATCTAGTTGGGGTGGCTGTTATCCTTTGCATTTGATTACTTCTTGTTGAAACAAATGAACCCCTGCATCTTTATCATTCTGAAATTCTTTAAAAAATTATTTTTACATGGATATATATATTTACTAGAATCCTTTCATTAAGTTATAATCTGTCATGAGCCATTCTTGTACATGAAGCAACCGTCTTAATTTCTGTTGGGATATTTTATTTGTGTTGTGAGCAGGGATTGAGTGTTGGGTACAGGTTTGGACTGTGGAAGTATCTCATTTAATGGACCAGATTGAGACCTGGCTTAACAGAAGGAAATTATAACTAATGAATAAAGTGTGAGTTTATTTTAAAGCTTACATACTAATACAAAAATGTTTATAAAGTTGTCTTCAAATGTTGGTATTGCATCACCAAAAGTACATGGGAGCAGTCTTTCTGTAAAGGGGCAGAATGGATGTACTTAGTGTTGAGGACTGTTTCTTTCCTACTGTGTTACGTGGCTGAGGCTGCAGTCTGCAAGTACCTAAATCATCCCAATAAAACTTTTTTAATATAATAACAAGTACTGGGCTAGATGTCACAAGGTAGTTTGCTAACCCCTGGTGAAAGACAGAACTTATCCTATAATCGAAACTGTATATTAAGTCAGCTGAAACAATAATCTTTCCATTTATTTGTATTATAAAAACACTAGAAAAAATACTAAAGATTTTCTATTCATTTTTAGCTGCTCAGTTCGAGTTTTCCCACTGGGAAAATACATGTCTGATTAAGTTCTTTTCTTGTAAGATTTCACTTATAGGATGTTTGGGATTGTGGATATCTGCTAAGGCTGGATCAGCTTTTTATTTGCCTTCAACAAGTGTTTGTCTCTTATTTTCCTGCCCTCCCTTAAACCTGTCTTTTCATGAGCAGTCTTGTATTGATTTGTTTTCTGACATTTCCACCTTAAAGCTTACACCATTGCCCCAAGAACCATGCTCCAGGCTTACATGATTTCATGAGTATAAAATTTGAGACTTTGAAACACACACACACACACACACACACACACACACACACACACACACACAAATATACACACACACACGTATATATGTATATGTACATATATATGTATATATGTGTGTTTGAAACATATATATCATTTAAAATTTGAATATTTTTGGAGAAGGAAACTTCAGAATTGTGATTTAGGCTTTGGTTCTTAAAGCCTTGTGAAGGTTGTAATTTTCTAAAAACGTGTTGAAAAGTGAGCAGAGCATGATAGAGGCTATAGAAATCTAAGGATTTTTCACAATGATTTTTATTCTGGATTTCTGAGATTTATTATAGCAGAATTAAAAGATTTTACTAGATGTTAGGTTTGTAATTTGTTTTCCCGTTAACTAAAATGTAATAAATTAGCTTGTTACTACCTCACAGGCACTTGGAAAATCTAAAAAGCTCCTAGGTTAGAGATGAAAAGGCTTCATCAGCATGCAATGGCAGCTAGAGATCTGATAGCTTCGTCTGTCCCATCAGTCTACCAAGTACCACAGAAATGACAGAGCCCAGCTCGGGTGTATTCTAAGCACAGTCGGGGGGTGGGTTACATCATATAGAGCAATGCTGAATTTTGAGAATTGACCACTTTTATGATACATTGCTTGACAAACGTCTGCTTTGTCCAGGGACAAATTTGACTTGGGTTGTCAAAGCTGTTCACTGTACATATAATCCCAGGAGAGGAATTCAAAATACAGCAGCCAAGTCCTCATGCTATTGACATAGCCAGTATCAAATGTGGGGAAGCATGGTCTCCTGTAGAATAAAAGCTACAATTCATAAAAGACAGATGTGCATGAGTTGGCATGGGCTAACTGCTAGAGAAAAAAGAAAAATCTGTTTATTATCTTTTGGTTTCCCTGAATGCCAAATATCTAATCTCCTGAAGATTAATCTACCAGAGAGTGAATGTGTGCATTACAAGAGTTCGCCTTGAAAGGTACATGTCTTCTTAAAAAGAAACTCTAAAACACATGCCTAGTTAAAGGCAGTTTGGACTTAAAATTTTGTGCAGAAAGGGAACACTTGAGCTTTCATAGTTTTTATATTTTTGTTCATACTTTCTGCAATTCTTCATACAGTTTTTCATTCTTTGAGTGTTTTGAGTTTCACACAACATGCTTTAATCATATCACGTCCACCTCTTCCTAGATATGTTCCCCTTCTCTACCTATCTAACTTAAAAAAACATATGCTTCAAGATTGATTTCTACTGTCTAAATACCCATGGATGTGTAGTCTTTCACTGAAGTACAGTAAATTTATCAAGGGGTATCTTCAGAGAAGGTGGTCTCCCATTCTCCCTGCAGCTAACAATTGCCATTTGCTCTAGGTGATCATGTTCTAATTCTCCAGTTCTCAGCTCCATATCTAATCTCTCAATTATAATGTTTACTAACACAACTTATTAAAAAAAAAAAAGAAGACGAGTTTTTTTCTTTTGTGGGCTTATTGTAAATAGAAAATGCCTATAAACACCAGCACTGTATTGAAAGTGGCCTGTAATACAGGTATGCTGTTAGAGTAAGCATGTGATGCCCCTAAATGGAAGGAGCTCAGAGACTGGTGTGATGCTGATAAGCTGTGGATTTTCTTTGCGTTACTCACACTGCCATTGATCTGGTGCCATTGTGCATCTGAAACTCAGAGTGATGTGCTGGACTGAAACGGAAGTGAAAGGTTCTTTGATTTTGATGCTGCTCCAACTGCTTTATTTTGGGCACAAAAACATGAAAAATAGAAAATAAAAACCTTTGTAATTTTCTCTATAAAGAAGAGGAACAAAACCTGGTGGTATAAGAAAATAAGAACATTTGGAAAGCTTCGAGTAAAACTTAGAACAATGGGGTGTTGTACTTTAGGGGACCCCTCCATCTGTGCGGGGAATTTTCTCCCTCTTTGACTTAAGTTTCCGACAATAGATACTTTCTTATCTTTCTAAATCAAACTAACAACAAAAACCCTAAAATACAAACCAACAAATTAAAAAAGGACAGTGCAAAGGCATTTTTGGACAAAAGCATTTTGAGTGATTTTTAAGAAAATATTGGTTGACTAGATATGATAAAACCTAAGAGGAGAGCAGAAAAGTGGGCACTGAGTTCTGAAATGCTCACTGTACATGAGGAGGAAGATTACAATTTTGTTTACTTCTTACATGTTAGGGAATAAGATAACTCAGAATTTCCTCCACTAGCAGGCATTGTTTAGATTTCCTTCCCTTGTAACTCTGAGTTTGCAGACACTATAACAGATTTATAGGACTGGCCTAACAGAGTAATTGGGTCCCTATGACAATCTTACATTTAATTTTGTAGCTCTAACTGGTATTAATGGATTGCTACGTTGAAACACATCTGTTAGGAATTAATGGTTCAGAGTGTGCAAACACATATACACCATAGAGTGCTTACATGAACAGTCTTAACTAGCTTTGTTATGCAGAGATGACAGTAACTCAGGAAATAGATAAAACTAGCACATTAAAAGACCAAAGCAGAAGAATTTTTGATAAATGCAAAAATAACTATTCCTTGATAAAGAACAATGCTATGTGCCAAAGGACTTTTAGTCACTAGCTTATAGGGTACACTTTGATTAATTTGACATCAAAAATAAAGTTTTCTATTTTAGGTAGGTCACCACACACAACTAACAGCTGACAGGATGGAGGAGATATTCAGGATTACTATCTAGAAATATAAGCATGTAAAACAAAACAAACCCAGAAATATACATAGGCAAATTACAAGGACAAAAACGAGGGCCAAGAAGGATGTGTAATGATGTCAGTTAATAAAAGGACTAAAATATTATTTAGAAAACATTAGACTCCTTCCATCAAAACTTGAGGTAGAAGTCATGCTACCTATGCTTACAGTTACTTGGGTCATTTATAGGGGTATAAAATAGCTCACACCGTTCATAAGTAAGCATGTTTTGTTGCAATAAAATAGCATGTACAAAAACATCCATCCAACAGGCTTTTGCTGGCAGTTTCATTTCATTTCTTTCCTTGGAAAGATGCTTTAAACATTTTCAGAAATAAGAGGCCAACGATATCACATATGACTGTTAGGAGTTGACTAATAGTGTCATAACAAACAGGCACAAAAGTTAAGAATTATGTCATATTTTTTCATACAAACCAAACTTAGGCTTCTGTACACAAATCTGAAGGTAGATGCTCCCCCCCTTTTTTAAAGGAGATTTTATTTATTTATTATTAGGTATACAGTGTTCTGTCTGCAGGTACACCTGCAGGCCAGAAGAGGCCTTGTGAACCACCATATGGTTGCTGGGAATTGAACTCAGGACCTCTGGAAGAGTAGATGCTGCTTTTAACCTCTGAGCCATCTCTCCAGCCCTTGAAGGCAGGTCTTTGCCTTCAACAAGCACTTGTCTGAGTCTGCATTGCAACTTTGTAATGGTAAAGAAGAGGAGACAACCAATCAAACAGGGACAGGATACAGAGAACCATATACAAGTTCTATGGAATGGGATGGTTGAACAGATAAGCAACAGAAAGTAAAGCCCCAGTCAAGTTAATCAAACTCTAGTTATATAGTACCAGGGGTCTTTAAAGGCACATGCAAATAAAATCTATGTATACTACATTTGAAGCTTTCAAACCCCAATATACCACGCTTACATCTTGATGAGCATACAACCTAAGCAAGCACAGCTGAGATATAAAGAAAGGATGTCTTATTACTTGTGGCTAGTTAGGAGGGTGTTGGGGTTATTTTTAAAACAGTGGCTTCCTTGAACCAAGGAAATGTGGATTTTTATTGGTGGAACCTATACATTTTCCTGTAAGAACCTGTTGAGATAGGCACATTCCTGAACACTCTCAGTTTAAAGTCATAATTAAGAGAAGATAAAATAGTGCATTATTTGTTATGCTTTGCCCAAGGTCCTGGGACACATGCTTGAGGGGTTAAGGTTAGACTGGAATGCCTCTGTGTGTGTACAACTGGCAGCATTAGCTGAAAATAAAGGTGCTCAGAAGGTGTGTTAGCACATGTATTTTCCCTTGTTTTATCTGGCAGTATCTATAGAGAAGACGAGGAGTAAAGGATACAAAACATGAGTATTTAAAGGGCTTGTGACCAAACAATGATCTTCCCTATGTAATAGAGATAGGAGGAGACCAGAAATTTGTGAAGCTGGAATCCCAAGCAAGCAGGATAGGCTGGCTGGCCACTACGGTTGCTTGCACCAAAAGCCAAGCTTCAGCCTGACCAGTGTCTTTGCTGTCTAGAAGCTCCTTTCTTACTAAAGGATAAGGCTGGTATTGGCTTTCCAGAATTCTCCATCAGTGAATGATGTACAAGGAATCCTCCCAGGTTCTTCTCTGGCTCCTCTTTTCTTACCAAGTGAGTCTCATTGGAAGACTTGGGCTCTGGCAGCATTGCTTCAGTTGTTCGCTTGCCTGTAACGCCTTTAGATCTGACCTTTGTGTTTCCTGCTTCCACCTAGAATACTGTATTTCGTATCTTCTTACTCTGTTTCACAGCTATTAGTCACTCCCTGCTACATGACAGGTCGAACTGGACCTAAGAGACAGGTTAGGTAGGATTTTGAATGACAAAAACCAATGTTTCCTTGTATTAAAACAGTGTGAATAGGTGTTTGTTGCTAAGCAGGATAATATAGGAGAGGCCATCTATTGAAAAGAAGGAAATGAATGAGGAACATAAAGTCAAAAACCTTTAGAAATTTTACCTTAAAAATTGAAACATTAACATACGTAAACTTATGTGGCGAACAGTTGATAGTTTGCTTTGGAATAAAATTGAGTGTTTTATAATGTGATCAGCATCTGCTGTAATCCGTAAAAGTTATGTTGATTATTTCAAAGCATGACATTAAAAGATAATGGTACCCTAAACTGAAACTATGTCATAAGCCAGGGGTGGGGTTGAGGTTACTACTTAGAGAAGGACAGGAAAGTAGTTCAGGAAAATTTTAATTCATATTGTGCTTTGAAGCAGAAAGGGCTTGGGGATTTTGTTCAACTATCTGCTTGGATAATTATATATGTAGCAGCAAAGCAGCAGAAAAGCTGTACTGGGTGGGACTGATTTACAGAGAGGTAAAAGGTATGTTTCCTTAAAGTAGGATATATAGTTTCCTTGCATGATCTGTTTTGTTTTTATTAGCATATGTTGTGCAGACATACTAGATTTCATAGACAGAATGTGTTTAATGTAGTTTGATTATACTCATCACCAAATTACCTTTTTTCTATCTTCTTTCCATTTCTCTTTATTTTCTCCCACTTCCCAATTAGTACTCCCTGCATTTTTTAAGTTTTGTGTTTCTATGGGTTTCATTAGAGTTGCCTATAGTATTGTAAGTGAGGGGATGTTTAGAATACCTTATCAGTGTCTATACAGTACTCAGTAAAATCTCTTTCCTTTCCCTAGCAGCTACTAACTGCTTTTAAGTCCTTGGGAAGGGGAGAAGTCATTTGATCCCTCTCCCTAGATAACTTTACCTGCCTAAAAATCCCAGGGGTGTATGGAAGGCTTTAACAGTCCTCTATCCATGACAAGGTGTCCCCATCTTGTTCAGGCCTTTTATAGAGAAGTAAAGATGCTGTGAGGCCGAAAGTGCCATGGCTATGTCATGCCCAGACGAAACAGAGTGTCCTGTAACACTCTATCCTATCCTTTGGCTTTTTTCTTTCTTTCCTTTTTTAATGAAAAGGTTCAGCATAAAATTTACTCATTTAATGGTTTAAGTTGTTCTTAAGAACCTAGTATTAAACATTTCTGTTGAATCTCCCTTTTGAAGTGAGGAAGATATTTTTGTCTTCCCCATCCCACACATAACACTTTGTAGGAACCTAAAAATCCTTTTTATTTAAAGAATATTTCTTAAGTCTGTTCTTCTGAATAACTCACTGACTGCAAATCACATTTTCATTTCCTATTATAGTATAAAATGCCTCCATTAAAAAAAAAGTTAGGAAAAGGCAATAGCCCATCTTCTTAATCTTACAAACATAATTTGTAATGTTTGATGATTGACTTAAAATCAGATTTATTATTCTCTTCACCCACTACAGCTGTTGTTCCAGTATCCCAGCTCCAAATCTGCGCTGGACCTGCTGCCCATATTTGCCAGCAGATCACTAGCTTTCTGATCTGCTGGTGCAACGCAACATAGCCAGAGCTTACAGAGTTGTTAGGCCATGCGTACATTGCCTGACGATCTTACCCTGACCTGTGTCACATCCTATAATATGGGGATGGCACACTGAGTGTTGCCCAGCAACAGTTTTCTTTTGTCCTGAGAGTCTGTTTTCAATGTCAGAACTTAGAATCCATCACTGCTTGACTCTTCACAGGTTTTTAATTGTCTCAACATCATTTGATTTGGGGGAGTGTGTCTTATAGCTTTGATTTCTCCAGATAGAGTAATTGGATAAGGATTCTTCTAATTCTGTTCTGTCTTGTAAAAACTCACATTTTTGTTGCCTCCCATGATTGCCTCATTCAGGCTATGCAGAGCTAGTGGGCAAAGACTACGAAGGCATAGTTTTGAGAAGTAGACAATTCTGGCCCTGAAATTGGTACACTTTCAAAAGTGCTAAAAATAATATTACACTTTTGATGAGAAGGACATGTCCTTGCCTCTCGGGTCTCCAGGAGAATATACCTTAGAAAAGTAAGCGTGCATCTTGAGTAAGCGATACAAACCAGATTGACTATAGTAAGTCAGGCAAAAATAGCGACTATTGGATTTATGGTGTTTTAGGAGGATTTTGTGAAAAAGAGGATTTTCCTCATTCCAATCTTTGAAAAACATAATCCTCTAGATTTAGAGAGATTCACCACTATTTCAAGGGCATTTGACCTATTAAATGTCTCTCGGGCAGCCAGCATGCTTAGGCCCAAGTAGATACGGGAGAATGTAAGATGTTTATTTTCTCTGGGGTTTCAGTGCACATGGGTGTGGGAGATTGGAGATGATCTTATTTTACTTAAAACAGAAGCACAAACAAATGAAGGACAAGAACCTATAAGGCATTTAAATGTTTGATGATTGACTAAAAATACAGGTAACTGTACTCCTGCTAGGGATTGGAATAAACTCTATTTCCTGACCTTGGGCAGCTGCTTTTGATGAGCAGTCCTATAATTCTGACTTTTCATGTTTCTGCTGTGCAATTCTATCAGGGACACACACACAACACACTGTAATTCAGACATGGAGGAAAATGTTTTTTGTTTTGTCTACAGCCAACCTGATTTTAAAGGTTAGTGTGATGTGATGATCTGTGGCAGCAATTTGGATGTCCCTGAGTCTGTTCTTGGCTAATAAAGCTGGCTCTGGAGCCTGGAAACGATGCTTTTTTCCGGGAGGAAGCATAGAAAGGCTATTTCATAGTGAGGCAGAATTGAAGGCCCGTACAGTGTTTCTGGAGCTCCTCGAGGTCCTAGAGCACGCCTCGTTCCACATGGCTCTCTGCTCTCCAGGCATTACAGATGACGTCTGTGCCTGGTGCAACCACCACCGTGCTCTCTTTCAAGCTGGCTTGTGCTGCCTGTAGGGTTGAATGTCTGCCATGGCCTGCAGCCCACTGGCCTTCCCTTCCTTCACTCATTCCCAGCTGCCATGATGGTCCCTTGGCTGAGCTGCTTTTCTTCACCTCAGGGACCACAATACAGAACACCAGAGACAGCAATTCATATTCCCAGCTGTGTAGTCAGATACACATGTCTGCCAAGAATTGGGAAGTGGCAGCTCAGCTCCCCATTCATGTTATTGGGAGCTGTGGTTGCTGACCTTATTTTACTCTGTTCAGGGGCAGAATGACAGTGACCGTCTACTTTGGTTTGCCCAGGACTGAGAGATTTTGCCGGATATATGTCTTCACTATTAAAACCTAGGCATGACATAGTTTACAGAAACATGTTATTTTTTCAAATATCTACAATAAAGGAGAACCAAGGTATGGGATTCAAAGAAATAAGATAAATGCTTCTCGTCCTGATTTCACTAGTATGTCCTATGTACATATTAAACTGTTGTATTTAGCTTGTATGTGCAATTTGTATGTGTGAAAATCAGTCCGAGGTAAGTTGAGATGAGCTGGTAACCCTCTTTGTGAGTTCCTATCTATTAAGCAATTCTCAATATAAACAGGAATATTTTTCTCTACACATAGAACTTTATAATCAAGTTTTTTAACGTTGCCAGAGATATTTGCTAAGGAATCTAAGGAAATATAGTTTATAAAATGGTCGACTTCAAAATGCTGTTTTTATAGATGTTGGAAGCTTTTAAAATGTCATTTTTTTTTGTAGACACTTCTGTGGCCATCTCAGAAGGAAATCTTTCGATAAGTCTCGTGAAAATTACATATTTAGGAAAATAAGTGTGGAAACTATAGTCAACCTTACTCTTTTTAAGGTCAGAGTAATCTTATCCTTCCATGTGAGGCAATAAGGCTCAAGGTATACTCCTATGACCGAGCAGCTGTAAGTTAGTTGGTCCTGGGATTTGACTCAGTGACATGGATTCCAGCCAGAATAGCTGTGTCCATTTACATGTGCATGTGAATAAATGTCTTTATTACAAGTCGACATTTGGAAAGCGACATTCCTTAAAATACTTCCAGATGGCAAAAAGTAGGCTTTCCAGAGGAGCCCACTTCTAATTGGTATTAATCTGCATGCAATAACTTCCTTTTCCAGGAATGGAAGCAAATCCTCTCTTCAGTCATTCTAAGAGTGTTCCAATTTTAGTTACTGGGTACAAACAGAGACCTTAGTTTATTGTTCAGCTCTCATACCAAGTGTAGTCCACAAGTATTATACCAAAAATGCTGACTAAATTATGGGGTCACAATGTCATACTTGTAAACATCAACCTCACTCTTTCTCTGCAATATACATCTAAAGAAAAAAAAACTCAAGTGGAAATTAATGGTCATCTTCATATTGTAACAATTCTTTGATGACTTACTAAAATGTCATTTCTGTTTAAGTAGCTTTTGTAGACTCAATATGTAAATACTTTCTTTCCCTCAGCAAAGGCTCATATATTAATAAAACTAGTATCTATTGATAAATATTAATTTGTGGTGAACGGGTAAACACAATAATCCCTCCCTGTAGAACTTGAGGCCATTACCTCACATGGCCTAGAGTAAGGGGGACAACATATGGAAAGGTTTGATTTTAACACAGAAAGGGTTTTTTGGATCATCCAGATAAATATGATCAGAAATATCCACACATGTGGGAGGAGGTGGAGTATCTTGAATCAGAGTGATATCAGCATGAGAGCTGACATCCCAAACTATTAGCTTTGAAGATGGAAATTGGGGGAGAGGCTGGAGGGAGCAAGAATACAGACCTTCCAAAAATGACCTTTTCCTAAAAGCTGGCGCTCACTGATTCCAGTGCAGTTGGACCCATTGGGAGAACCCTGACCTTTACATCAGTCATTCAGGAAGTCTGTGTTGTTAGCACAACATCCATAGTGATCCATTGGAAGTTGTGGGGTGGCAGTATGTCTTTGTTTTTTTTTGTTTTTTTTTTTGTGTATGTGTGTGTCTAATCCATATCAACTATTTTCAAATGTCTATTTGTACTTAAATGACTTAAATGTTATCAAAATCATGTATGATTTTATCTGTTTCATAACATTTGAAGTTTTGCCATATTAAAAATTTCCCTAAAACAGATTAAGACAGCTGTACTCTACAGCTCACTTATTTAAGTATACGCTTTAAGTCTATTCACAGAATTATGAAATTATCACCTCGAATGATTTTACAGCATATTCACTGGAAAAAGAAGCCTTCTTGAAGTCAGTCTCAGTTCACATTGTTAACCCTTGACCCCAGGCCGTGGCTTACCTGCCTTCTGTCTCTTGGTATTTGCCTGGTGATGCAGTATAAGCACTTGAATAGTATTTTGTTGCACAGAAATAGCAGAAAACTGTACTTGGAATAATTCATTTTTTGAAAATTGTTCCTTCTGTGTGTTCATTTCAGAAATAAGATAAATACAATTGACAAAATTAATGCTCATAAAGCCAAACTAGGAAGAATTGCCATTATTGTAATTTTCTATATGAATAGACAAGATTTTATATACCATTTGTATATGCATATGGGTATGTATACCTATGCTATCTCAGAAATATATACTTTCACAGTAAATAGTTTGTCATTTTTTTGAATGTGTATAACTAGTTCTAAGTAATCTAGGATGGCCTTGACTGCTGATATTGTCCCTGACTCAGGGGACAAGGCTTTATGTCATTTGTTAAATGGCTAGTTAGTGTAAATATTTACATTGATAAGAAGAAATAATTCTTATTTTATAGATCTTACTGACATTTTACTTTTTGATATAACTGAAAAGTGAAATTTAGTTGTTTAAGAATGTTTCAATTCATGGCCTTGGCTTCACATTGAAGAAACAATCATGAGACATCTGAACTATTTCATATTGGTTCAGAATGAACATAAAATGTAAATGTTTTTATTTCCTCAGATGAGGGGATGAGATGAAAGTCATTCCCAAATCTTTCTAGCTCTTTCTGAACTATTGATTGTTGGTTCAACTCAGCTGTTCTGGCCCAAACTCCTCTACAAGCTGACTGATTCATACTGGCTTCTTTTGACTTTTAACTGAATTTCTCTGTTTGGTCTCAAATTAATTCTGGCAATATGCTTTAATCTTCCAGCTCTTCTCTTTCTCTGGCTCACTCTAATCACCTGTGTTTAACTTGTTCTCTCTGAAACCTTTCTGTAAGACTGTCCCAGTAAGAATCTCTCTCTCTCCCTGCGCTGCTCTTTTTCTTCTCCTGTTTTCTGAGAGTTGGTCATATCCTATCTCTGACTCATTCTGTCAAATCTTTCTGATTCGTCCTTTGACTTCTCAATTAGATGTCACTTTCAAACATGGCTTCTTTCTTCTATAACCTAACCTTATCATGTTGTTTGGGATTAAAGGTGTACACTAAGGGTGGTCATCTGTATTCCAGCCAGACGATATTGTAACCCAGAGTGTGTCTGTGTTCCAGGTTAATTACATAGACCTAGAAGGTCTTTGGATGTGAACCTTTGCCAGAGCAGCCATGCACTCAAACAACATATCACATTAATAAGAAAATTATTACATAATTTTAATTGTTTTTTCTGTAAGCTATGCTGAGGTTTGGGTGTTTGACTTTGTTTATTGTCTGTTTAATTCCTGGATAGTAGGCAATTTACTTATGTTATTTCTTTGTGTACTAAACATGCTACAATTTTTCAAGTGTATTGTGTTTTTCAATTTTACTTTTTATATTTTCGGAACACAAACTTTTATGTAGCCAAGTGTGTAATTATACTTTTAAGCATTGTTTCTTCAATTCTACCATAAACATAATTCTTTCTTGGTTATATAGAAAGAACATTTTTCTATAATGTATTCACCAGCCTTTAGAACTGGTGTTTTTATTTTGTTATAGCTTATTAACTGTATATATTTGTTGTTAACACACTGTATTGTATATCTACTTAATTGGTCCAACATGATCAAATAATGTTCCATTCATTAATTTATGTGCCATTTATGCTATAATGCCATAATGATACCTTTTTAAAATTTTTTATTTTTATGTATTTAATTTTTTATTTTGTACCTATACATTTCTTTTATTCCACGTATACAATAAACTACCTATAGCAAGAGTAATGATGACATAATCAGGAATTATATAAATGTTGCATTCTTAGTGTTTTGGCTATTTGTATTTGACAGCCTTGAAGAAAACATCTTTCCTATTTTGGTGTGTCTAAAATTCTGGATGTAAATCAATCTCCATCACATCTTGTCATTATCAACTTAAAACATCTATGTAGACCTAAAAACAATTTAACTCCTAAACAACTAAGCTTCATTGTAAAACTAAGGTACCTGGTCTTCAACTCCATCAGATACTTGAGAAGGAATACATTTGATTATCTGAGTATGCTGGGAGTGCAGGTTAGTAGTTTTCCAAATGAGAATATGACAGAGACAGTTCTTTACCTAAATTGTCACCCAAAACTCTCTATTATGTTGAATCATCTTCTTCAGCCTTCTGGCCCAATACATCTGACAGACATATTTGTAAGGCAGGAACTGTTGAGGACTTCCTTACCCCGTCTTGTCAGAGTTTGCCCGTCGACTCTGCCTGCATCCATACTTGCCCTTTTTTAGGCTGAATTTTGTCTGTGGTGGAAACGACATTTTGCCCAGTGGCTTGTTTGCCACATTTGAAGCCATCTCCATGAGGAGGTTCTCCATCAGGAGATGCTCATAATCTTCTCTGAGGTAGGCTGGGTGTTGCCAGGAGTTAATCTGTCTCATTGTCAGTGAATCTTTAAAACAACAAAGACATTTTAAGTGCCATATTCTGCATGTCTCAGGAGTTCTTGAAGACTTTATCTAACTATCCTATCTTATCTTTCTATAAAATCATATCTATCTGCCACACCTAAGATGTATATTCTTGTTATAAGAGTAGACTAGTGATTGATATGACTGTTATTTGACCAGCTAACAATTAACTTGTATAATTTTTTTTTTATCCTAAACTGCCTGTAATAGCACTTTCAAAGTATGGGAAGTAAACCTTGTATTATAATTGAGTTATATGGGTACAATACCTCACATTAGAGTAGAAATATATATATATATGTGTGTGTGTGTGCGTGTGCGTGCGTGTGTGTGTTTTTTGTCTGACAGATCTTTGACTTTTTAAATTTTTTAAAATTTCTATTCTGTGAATTTTATTTTAATTTATTATAATTTATTACATCCTGATGGTTATCCCCCGGCTTGTATCTTTCCGTTCCCACCCTTCCTCCTACTTCTGCCCCATCCCCATCCCCTAGACCTCTGACAGAAGGGAACCTCCATCCACACTACATGACCACAGCCTATCAGGTCTCATCTGGTTAGCCTGCCTCCCCTTCCTTTGTGTACCCTTAGGGCCTCTGCAGCAAGGGGAAGTAATCAAATCATGGGCATCAAAGTTCAAATTGGAGGCAGTTCCCGCTCCTCCCATAACCATGCAGAATGAGCTGCCCATTGGCTATATCTGAAAAGGGGGTTTAGGTTTACTGCATGCATTGTACTTGGTTGGTGCAACAGTTTGTGCAGGCCCCCCTGTATCCAGATCCATGAGCCTTGATGGTCTTCTTGTGGGGCTCCTGAACTCTCTGGGACCTTCCATCATCCACCCCCCTTCCATACCACTCTCAGAACTCCTCCCAGAGTCCAGCTGTTAGTCCCAGTATCTCTCCTATTCCCCTGCTGGGTGGAGTCTCTCAGAGGACATTTGTGTTGGGCTAATATCCACCTATAGGTAAGATTATACCATGTATGTCTTTCTGGGTCTGAGTTACTTCACTGAGGATAATCATTTCTAGTTTCATCCATTTGCCTGCAAATTTCAAGATTTTTTCCTCTTTTTAATAGCTGAGTAGCATTCCACTGTGTAAATGTACCACAGTTTCTTTATCTATTCTTTGATTGAAGGACATCTAGGTTGTTTCTTGATTCAGGCTATTAAAAATAAAGGTACTATAAACATAGATGAGCAAATGTCCTAGTTGAATGGTGGAGTATCTTTGGGGTATATGCCTAGGAGTGATATAGATGGGTCTTGAGTTAGAACTATTCCCAATTTTCTAAGAAAGCACCAGATTGATTTCCAAAGTGGTTGTACAAGTTTGCACTCCTACTATCAATGGAGGAGTGTTCCCTTTTCTCCACATCCTCACCAGCATGTTCTGTCACATGACTTTTTGATCTTATCCATTCTAATAGGTATAAAATGGAATCTCAGAGTCATTTTGATTTTCATTTCCCTGATGACTAGGGACTTTGAGCATTTCTTTGTTTCTTGGCCATTCAATAATCCTTTGTTGGGAATCCTCTATTTAGGTCTCTACCCCATTTTTTAAATTGAAGTATCTGATTTGGTGGCATTTAATTTCTTGAGTTCTTTATATATTTTGAATATTGGCTCTCTGTCAGATGTAGGGTTGGTGAAGATCTTTTCCCAGTCTGCAGGCTGTTATTTTGTCCTGTTGACAGTGTTCTTTGCCTTACAGAAGCTTTTCAGTTTCATGAGACCCCATTTATTAATTGTTGATCTTAGAGCCTCAGCTGTTGGCCTTCTGTTCAGGAGGTTGTCTCCTGTGCCAATGAGTCCAAGGCTATTCCTCAGTTTTTCTTCTAACAGATTTAGTGTGTCTGTTTTTATGTTGAAATCTTTAATCTACTTGGACTTTAGTTTTGTGCATGGTGATAAATAAGGGTCGATTTACATTTTCTACAGGTAGACATCCAGTTAGACCAGCACCATTTGTTGAAGATGCTATTAATTTTCCCTTGTGTGAATTTGGCTTCTTTGTCAAAAATCAAGTGTCCATAGGTGTGTAGGTTTATTTCTCATTCTTCCATTCAATTCCATTGATCCGCTTACTTGTTTCTATGCCAGTACCATGCAGTTTTTATTACTGTTGCTCTATAATATAGCTTGAGATCAGGGATGGATACACCTCTTTTATTGTAGAGGATTGTCTTAGCTATTGGCTTTCTTTTGTTTATGTTGTTGAGTTCCAGGTTTGATCCATAGTGTTCTGATAAGATGCAAAGGGTTATTTTGATCTTCTTGTATCTGTTGAGATTTGTTCTTTGACCAAGTATATGGTCAATTTTGGAGAAGGTTCTATGAGGTGCTGCGAAGAAAGTATATTCTTTTGTGTTTGGGTGAAACGTTCTTTAGATATCTATTAGGTCCATTGGAATCATGGCATCTATTAGTTCCATCATTTGTCCATTTAGTTTCTGTCTTGATCTGCCTATTGGGGAGAGTGAGATGGTGAAGTCTCCCACTATTAATGTGTGAGGTTTGATATGTAATTTAGGCTTTAGTAATGTTTCTTTTATGAATCTGGATGTTCTGTGTATGGGGCATAGATGCTCAGGATTGAGACATCACCTTGGTCCATTTTGCTTTTGAGTATAAAGTGTCCTTCCCCATCTCTTTTGATTAGTTTTGCTTAAAAGTCTAATTTATTAGCTAATAGGATGCCTACTCCTGCTTGATTCTTGGGTCTTTTTGTTTAGAATACCTTTTCCCAACCCTTTACTCTGATTTAATGTCTCTCTTTATTACTGAAGCATGTTTCTTGTATGTAGAAGAATGATGGGCCCTGTTTTCACATCCATTTTATCAAGCTGTGTCTTTTTATTGGGGAGTTGAGGCCATTGATGTTGAGAGACATTAATGACCAGTAGTGGTTAGCTCCAATTTTTTTTTATGTTGGTGGTGTTAGTGTGTATGTGTGTGTGTGTGTGTGTGTGTGTGTGTGTGTGTGTGTGTTCTTTCTTTTGGTTTTGCAGATGTGGGGTTATTTATTTGCTGTGTATTCCTGGATGTAGTTAGCCTTCTTCTAGTATCTTCAGTAGGGCCAGATTTGTGGCAAGGTACTATAATAAACTTGGTTTTGTCATGGAATATCTTGTTTCCTTCATCATGGTGATTGAATGGTTTGCTGGCTATATTAGTCTGGGTTGGCATTTGTGGTCTCTTAGTGTCTGTATGACATGCATCCAGGCTTTCTGGCTTTCATAGTCTCTGTTGAGAAGTCAGGTATAATTCTGATAGGTTTGCCTTTATATATAACTTGGCCTTTTTCTCTTGAAGCTTTTAAAATTCTATTCATTCTGTACATTTAGTGTTCTGATTATTACATGACAGAATGATTTTCTTTCTTGGTCCAATCTATTTGAAGTTCTGTAGGCTTCTTGCATGTTTATGGGAATTTCTATTTTTCTTTTTAGGTTAGGGAAGTTTTCTTCTATGATTTTGTTGAAAACGATTTCTGGTCCACAGAGCTTGAAGTCTTCTTCTTGTATTCCTATTATTCTTAGTTTTTGTCTTTTTATAGTGTCCCATGTTTCTTGGATGTTATGTGTCAGGAATGTTTTAGTTGTATCATTTTCTTTGACTGATGTATTGATAACGTCAACCATGTCTTCTACACTTAAGATTCTCTCTTATATCTCTTGTATTCTGTTGGTGTTGCTTGTGTCTGCAGTTCCTGTTCTCTTCCCAAGATGTTCCAACTCTAGGATTGCTTCAGATTGTGTTTTCTTTGTTGTTTCTAATTTCCTCTTTAGGCCTTGAATAGTTTTATTCATTTCTTTCTTCCATTTGATTATATTTTCCTGTAACTCTTTATAGGATTTATTCAATTCCTTCATCTGTTTGAATGTATTTTCTTATATTTCTCTGAGAGATTTATTTTCCTCCTTCAAGGCTTCTATCATTTTCATCATATCAGATATAAAATCTTGTGCTTTGTGGGTATTAGTATTTCCAGGGCTTGCTGTGGTTTCCAGAAACCAGTGATGTTATGACTCTGAATTTTGTTGCTTGTGTTCTTGTGCTGGCCTCTAGCCATCTGGTTGTCTTTGGTGTTAGTAAGCCAGGAGGTTCCTCTAATGGGGTCACTTTTGTGTCCCAGGTGAGCCAGGCAACTGGGGAGCAGACAAGGAGAGCTCCAAGCCTAAGGCTCTTTGCTAGAACTCCCCAGAATCCTCCTCAGGATGGTGGACAATGGGTCTTAGTGCCTTTGCCCAGCTCAGCTCTGCTGGGTTCCCTGTCTTTGTTCTAGTTGAATTAGGCAGGAGAGGAGCAGGCTGAGAGAGTTTCAACCTGAAAGCTGCTTGGGTGCCCCTCAGGCCTCCTTGGTATGGTGGACACTGTGGGTTGTAACTGGCATCTAACTCACATCTGCTGTTTCATTCTCTGTGACCCAGATGGGCCAGGCTGGTTAGCAGGGAGTAGAGCGAGATCCAAGCCCAAAGCTGCTTGGGTAGCCCACAGGCCTTCTTAAGATGATTGCTAATGTCAGATCTTTGACTTTTTGTTTTGATTTTCTGTTTATTTTGGTTTAAGTTGCTTTTGAATGGCATAGGTTTTTATATATAGTCCTTGGATTTGCCTTTGAGAAAGAAGAGAGAGAGCGAGAGGGGGGGAGGGGGAGGGAGAGGGAGAGGGAGAGAGAAACATACAAAGCAATACATTTGTTCTTTTTATCTTTTAAAAAAGAATTGATACCTTTGGAGTAGAAAAAGTCTTTTGAGATTTTATTTATTTTTGTTTTATGTGGATGACTGCTTGCCTTATGTCTGTGCTCGTGAAGCCAGAAGATGACATCAGCTCCCCAGAGACAGGAGTTATAGACAGTTGTGAGCCACCATGTGGGTGCTTGGAATTGAACCTTGGATCCTTTGTAAGAACAACCAGTGTTCTTAACCATCTTTCTAGCTCTACAGGGAAGGTTTTTTGTTAGATAGCCTGTATTTTTGTTAACCAATGAATGAAGGTACAAGTAAGTATAGTACCAAATTACAGCTACTGGGCACATAAATCTCTCATTCTGAAAAAACCCTTATAACTGAGTTAATCAATCAAAAGGCTTTGATGTTTGTTTTTTACTGTGTTTTTGCTTTGAGACAGGTCTGACGTAGTCAAGGTTGGCTTTGAACTCACTATGTACCTAAAGTTGATCTTGAATTCCTCGTCTTCCTGTCTCTACCATTCAAATACTGGGGTTGTACTTGGGGTTGTGCAGTATGCCCAAGGAAATACTGTATTTTTAATGAACCAAACATTGAGGTATTATTCTCAGTTCTTTTTCCTCCTCTGATGTCATAGGCATGTGTTTCGTGTATCTTTCCTGAATTACCTTCTCCTTCCTCCCTACTGCGCCTTTCTGATTCTTACTAGTCAGGACACATAATATGACAGTTTACAGAAACATTCAATGTCAAGGTGCAGCTGATGACTTTTAGTGTCCAGTGCTTCCTGACATTTATTTATTGAAGATACTGTGCAAGTTTTCATAAAGCTACCCTCATGGGAATTCCTGTGAGTTGTCTGACAAAGGACTGTGCCTTGCTTCACAGTACCAAACCCAGTGGTGAGGTAGGCAGTGGGTAGTAACTAGGGACTTGCTGCTTGCAATTGTCTTTACGGCTTCCAGGATGTAGTTTCTGACAATGCCAGCCATGCTGTGCTTACATTCCACTTACACAGCCAAGTCAATAAGCACATTTAAGAATCCTCTTTAGAATCCGTGATAATGGTATTTTACTGGGCAAGTTTGAGGCATGATTTGGTTGAGACTGTGTCTTGGCTTTCTTAGCTCATTTTATTCCTGAATGTCTGGCAGGGGCTGCATCTCTGAATTCTCTGTTCTTCCCTGTCCAGTTGCTATACATGTGGCTGTCAGGTTAATGTTCTTAAAGCTTTTGAGTTTTCCTTCAGGGCACAATCTCCACTGTCACCCAGAAGCCTGCCTCCATTTTTTCCCCCCAACATTTTCACATGATGCTTCTCTGCTATAACTAGCCTGGCCAACTTGGTGTGTTGAAATATCCCAGAGTTTCCATTTCCACATCTTTATTTGTCCTCTCTGCTAAAGCATGGCTTCTTCTTCTTTCTTTGTCTTTGCCTAGTTGAAAAATCCTGCCTGCTCTTGAAAGCTAGTCTCTCAGACCATCCTCTGTGTAATCACCTTTGCCTCTCTGCCAAGAGTGGCACTTCAGCCCTTGAAACCAGCAGCCTCTTTTTTATGTGTGTGTGATTATTCTGTTTCATCAGTTATCTTTACCTGCATCTTAATTCATCCCTGCCCAGCCTTTCAATTAAATACCTCAGACTTACAAACAAACTAGTATTTAGTTGAAAATAAAAATTGGAAATGTTCACTTAACTGTGCCTGGTAGTCTATGTGATCGTGAAGGTTTTGGCACACCTGTGTGTTTCTGTGTGATATCATGTGTTTGGGACGTAAGGTGAAGCTGGTAAGTTTACTTCCCTGAGGCATGACTTCTGCTTTTTGACAGACATTTATCAAAATACTAAAATGATTGGCTATCTTATCGCTTCCTTGCTTTCTGCTTCTTTAGACTGACCTTGACAGGATGATCGACCTTCACCACTGTTTCATTTCTTCTGTCCTCTGTATACCTGGTAGTGTCACTGCAACTTCAGAAGTTCCATGTGTCATTTTTTATAACTGTAATCTAGGAAAGCCCCTGAGTTCTCTAGGCTCTCAGCCAAAATATGGAAGAAATGAATAGGTGAGGCATTAACCTTGAAGCTTGGCTTTAACGTGAAAAGTTAATTTGCATAGGTAATAGGAATTGAAATGATCTTTTCCTTTTTGTGTGTAAGTGAAAATATTGTAGAAGAGAGTGGATGGACACTACGTAGTTTCTTTTGGAAGGTGACTCTCCGTATCTGGAGCTCACAAGCTTCATCCCTTTAGCCATGATACACGGAGTCCCCATGCTCCCTAGCGCTTGCATGGCTGCATGCCTGCTCCTTTTTACTCCCTCCTCTCAGTCTCTGAGGAGACTCATTACTTACATTTTTCATTTTTTGACACTTGAGGCTAAGACTTCCATTTCTTTAGTATCCAGGTTGTGTTCAGTTTTCTAGGTGAGGTCAAAGGGTCTTTTCATAGACTTCTAGAAATTCTCAATTCCAGTGCTCTGATTTAAAAAAAAAAAGCCGCAGAAATTTCTGTGATATATAAGGTTTGCCGATTTCCCTTCAGCACTAGCACATGGCTTCTTCCGGTTTTAGTGTTTTGCTTAAATGAAATGCAGATCAACACCAAGAGCTGATTCAGATGCAAACACACAAGGGTCTTGCTTCTTGATTGCTCAGCTTAAGCTGGACCCACACTATCACCAACACTGTGGACCAGGTGTGAGTCCTGAGTACAAGCAGGAAATAACTTTTTATAGATTGTAGTAAGCGAGAAAGCAAGTGAGTGGGTTTCTAGTTTGGCAAGCATCCTATTGATTATTTCCTGAACTAGTTGATATTCATCTGGTACCAGTGCAATATCAACCCATGAGTGATTAACTTCTAAGGAATAACTCTTGAGAAATCCTGGGGAGTGTCTGATATTTTAGTACTTTTATTTTCCAGCTAATTGGCAGTTCTATTATTTTTGTGCCAAGTGTATCTTTTTGCATTTCCTAGAGTTCCTGAAGTTCAAGAGTAGGTCACCCAAATACAGAAATAAAAGATTTAAGCAAAATGGAGTTACTTTGTTCCATCATTAGGTCTTTCTTTCATCTTAAGATATGGTTATTTGGTTACATTTGCTTTATCAAAGCTGAAACTCTTATGTGAGAATGGTACATCCATAATATTAAATTCTAATATTAATAATTTTGTTCCTTGCCTTGTTAATGAGGGGAGTAGCCTGAATTCTGTGTGCCTGGCTTTATAAATGTTCTGACTAAGTGCCTTTTCTTCTGGGAATGCATTCTCTGTGAAGGTTTAGGGAGAAAAGCAGTGTTTGCTGTGACAGCTAGGTTTCATCCTCAGTGCTTCCTACTTGCTGTTGCAGTTAGTGCTGTGTGGCATTCTCAAGATAAAGTAGAAGAAAAGAAGTTAAGAAATGTTTTTTTTTTAACTTCTTTGTCTGCAAGTTGTTTTATTCAACTATAAAAACTTAATTGTGTCTATGTATTTTACCAACTATATCAAGTATAATTACTTCTCAAACAGAAATACAGATTAGGTACATTCTTTCTGGAAACTTGTTTAAGAACTGCTGATAAATTATGATTTTGCTGTGTCAGTATAAATGATTGGTGATCTTATCCCTTCCTCATAAGTCAAAATCAAGGTGATAAAACTTTAGTTAGTTGATGTCTGAAGTCATTCTTTGCTGTGGTAGACGCCCTCATGTGTGCATATTCAGAAGTAAGCATTGGGAAAGCTAGATCTCAAACCATCTGTCTTTGTGGTCCTCCCTTGGCTCCAGTGTTTCTCAGTGTGGGAGACAACTCCTATTAGAATAGCCTATGATGTTTGTGGCAACCTTCCCTGGGCTTCGGAGAGGGACAGTCTTAGGTCTAGAGGCAGTGAGCAAAAATCTTCCTTATATTTGATAAGATTGCAGAAGCAGAAGCACCTCGGGTTTAATTATATGTTAAATGAGGAATTTCTCTTATTTCTTTTATTCTGTAATGAAAGATAACCAAAAGAATGTCATCTAGATTTATCTTGAAATAGTGATAGGACAATATGGCCAATGAACTTTGGTTGATGAAAAAGTTTTCAAGATGTATCAAGTGGGATATGAGATTAACAACTAACTCTGATCCAGAAATATTTCTGTGTCAGTCTCAGTGGTAGGCCAGTTGAAGGCCATGGAAGTGACTGACATTTCTGAGAGCAGGGTAGGGAGGACACTGACTCTATGATCATCTTTTTTTTTTTTCTTTTTAAGCTTAGAGTTGGGGCCAAGCATAATCCATAGTACCTTGGGTTGAAATTAGGTTTGGGTTTTCATGTTGCGGTTACTACTTAGTTATCTAGACATGGAAACACTGTTGCTCTTATCTATCCTCTTGTGAAAAATGGAAATGCTAAAGGCTTTGTAAGAATTAAATAGTGATATAATATAATAATTTTTGTCTCAAATGAAAGACTTTACATGAAATGAAAAACAGAGACCAGTAGATTTCTAAGTAATAGACTGCAATGTTCCTCAGTGTAATGGGAGGGTTCCATTTGTATGAATGGACCTTTTCGTTTGGTTGGTATGTTGGTTTGTTTTACTGCCACACACATTATCATACCATCTTCATTCTACGAGTCATAGGAATACTGTCAGGTTGCTTGGGATAAGTGAGAACCTACTCTGACCTCAGTTGACATAGATTTCCTCTAGGGTTTCTCTTCCAATTGTTGTACCTTGTAGATTTTTGGCATCTGTTCGTGTAACAGACCATCTCCACATCCTGAAATTGTTCAGTAGGTTTCATTATTTCTGACACCTTGATGTGAAGAACATAGTGGACTCTTGATGTCCATAATTCTTGGTAAATAGAAAGGTTCCTGAGTGCCTGGGGCAGAGCCTACCTATCTTTGCCCCTTGGGCTGTTGCTCTTCAATGTCCTAGCTTTATACTTGGCACTGATCCTAGGTCTATAGCTCTATCTGAGCCAATTTTGTTCTCTGTGGGCTTAAAAGCCTTACTTTACAGCATGTACAGCACATTCCCTGGCTTCAGCACACTGACGTCTTGTGGCAGAAGCCATGTCTTTCCACTGAGTTTCTGTTTTGTAGTATGAGAATCTCCTTATGTTTCCACTGAGCTTAGCTATTGATCTTCATGGAGTATGATGTTTAAATTAATGGTGCTTGTGGTAGGAATAAAGTTCAGTCTTTTACCCTTTCAGAACTCAAGTAAGTTTTAAAACATATTTACCATATTTCTGGCATGTAAGATGACGCCCAACATTAACTTTTCCAGTTAAAATATAGAGTCTGCAGGCAGAGTCTGCTGCATAGGGTGTGGGTTGGAAGAGGGGTAGTCTTATCTGGTGAGTATATTCCAAACTTCCCCCTTTACCTCAGCCCCTCTGGGAGGATCATGGTGGCTCACACTCACTGTGGCTAGTTCATGGCTTCTATATTTTACCTGGAAAAGTTAAAGTTGGGGATTGTCTTATATGCCAGAAAATACGGTACTAATCTCTTATCAGTTATATAATTTCTTATCAATTATGTCATAATTTCTTTGCTAAAGTATTTCCTTCAAAGCTTTGATCTTATTTTAGTCATAAAATCATTGGTTATTTTAGTTACAGCATTTAAATTCAAGCATGGCAGGTCCTGTATATTCTAGAACTAGATAGATCTTATGTCCTATGAATGAGGAAGGTTCATGTGAGGAACGTTTTCCTATCAAAAACTTCACCAATCAGTGTTCTGGTTAAGGGAATCTGATGCAGATACCAGGAAAATACTGCAGTGGAGATAATCAACCAATTATGCCAAAATAGTCTAGGACCGCCAACACAGAGAGCAGCCTGGCTCCTGCTCCTCCTTCTGGAGATAAATGTAGGCAATCTCAGTTGTAGAGAAGACCAGGCCAACGCAGCTGTGTCTTGGGGAGGAAGGATAGGCAGAGCATCCAGTGCCTGGCAGGAAGGAAGCAGGGTAGAAATGTTGTTCTATAACACACAGGCTGATCTGACTCCTTTTGCCCCATTGTCTTCTACCATTTTAGGAGTAGATTCTTCGTTACATTTATTGTAATTTTTTATTTTTGTATTTAAATGGTTTAGATTCATTTATTTCACATCAAGAAGAAAATATGATTTGATTATAATTTATTTGATTATATAGATCAATTTGCGTACCATTGATATTTCTGTAAATTGGTTGATATAGCTCATAAACTATTAGTTATTGACATCTTTTATGTAATTTTGTTTTTAGTGATTTTCATCTTTGAACACTGCATTGACATTGTGACATTTTATTTCCAAGTGTTCTACACTTTTGTTTTTTGCTAGTACATATTAATGACAGCAGCTGCCATTGTTTGCACAAGACCTAAACAAGATCAAGCAACTCAAATTACCAACACTGGTAAGGAATGGGTCCTTGAGAACCCACCTTTGATGGAAGATCTGTTGGAATTTGATGGTTGTGGACTGAAAGAAATTATGTGAAGATATTCAGTAATGTAATAATCAGGCCTGTTTGAAAATATTAACTTGAAAGTACATAGAAATATTTAAATTTACATTCAAGTAGAATAGTTTGACTGTTCAATATCTTAAACAGAAGTTTTCAGATTAAAATCCTTTGAGATCTTTAACGTACGACTTCTGTTAAAAAGTATTAAACAACTGTGAAACCCAAATTGGAGACTAAAAGTTAACTAATGGATAGAAATGACCACAGTGGGGACAACATAGATAAACTCCATTTTTGTGCTTTATTTCTCAGACACTGAGCCAAGTGCTATTACATTCTGTGAGACCTTCAGGTGGTTGTAACAGGTATCTATCAAGCCCATATTCTGCCAGACATTCTGAGTCTGAGTACTTAGTTTGCCCTTTTTGGTCACTAGAACCTTTTATCTTTTGTTCTACAATTCATTTGTGTTGATACATCTGGATATACTAATATGAAAGTTATCTTACAGCTTTGTAAACAGCAAAGGCAGCAAGATAAGAGCCCCAAACCCTGTCTTCCTAAGGGCGGAGGAGACATCCTACCTGCTCAAGTGTTGATGATACGGAACTATGAACTATGAATAGAAGAGATGTACACATTCATGGGTTTTTATTTTTTATTATTTGTTTAGTGTAAGTGCTTTTAATATTGAGCCATTTCTCTAGGACAAGGCAAATCTTATAGGTGGCTTCAGATATTTTTATCCAACATGATCTCCAAAATTATTCACAAAAATTCCAAAGATGCAGGTTCCTACTGAAGGTATTAACTAGGATACCCAGTGTACTCTGAAAGCAAGTCCAAAGTAAGATTGTAAAGATTTTTTTTTGTACCATGCATTGTTACAGGAAGCCTGTTATGACCCCCAAGAGACTAATGTAAAGAAGTAAGCAACCCTCTTTGATGTATGTTGGTTAAAAAAACGTGATGACAACTTTATGACTAGCATTCTTCTTTTATAATTGTACCAGTGTTCAAGTACAAAGGAATGTGATTTAGAGGCAGAGAAAAGCAAGGCTCTACTAAAGTGATCTGGACAAGGAGGAAAAAATAATTCAAGTTTACAAAAAAAAATTCTATAAATTCAGATCATACTAAAAGAATCCAGGTACTCTTATTACTGTTTTATGTCTATACCCACTAGTAAGCTCTACCTTTTTTTTTTAAACCTTTCCCCATGAATGTATCTCTATTCCTAGAAGCACTGTATCATCAGCACCTGAGCATGTGTGATGTCTTCTGCTACACTTAGGAAAACAGGGTTGTTGTTTAAGAGGACAGGCACAGGTGTACATTGTCTTAAATGAAGACTAAAATCTACTGTATAAATCACCCATGGAACAGTGCACCATTAGTTCTTGATGCCAGTTTGAGGCAGAATAAAATTTCTTACCTCCTATCAGGTACATTATAAAATACTGAAATTTATTTTGATCGTGTAATAAATCACACAGGCCCCAGAATAGTTACAAATTAAGCAGCAACAATGCAGAAGACAGACTTCCAGGTAGCAGGAGACATAGTAGTTAGGTTTTCCTTTTTATATTTTGTGTTTTAGTTGTTGGGATCATGATTCTTGGTGACTTAAAAAAAAAGGAAAATAGTATGAAATATGTAATATCATTTAAAAGTTCCTTTGATGCTCATTCTTCTGGCTTCTGGAACATTCTCAGTGATGTGAGAAGATGGTGCTCAGCACCAACATTGTGGGTTCCTCATGCTGTTCTGCTGCTGACAATATGTGAGAAAATGATGCACATCTTGTCATTAAATTTTAGTGACAGGGATGGTGTGTGTGTGTGTGTGTGTGTGTGTGTGTGTAGATTTCTGTTAATCTTTAAGGGAATTGAGTTTCTCTGATACTATAACACAAGTGATAGAGACTTAGAAAAAAGTATCATGTAGTTTCTTTTTTCTATAATTCTTGTTTTTCCTCATGTTTAAGCATCTATTTATGTTTTTTACTGAATTTAATACTGAAGTTTTCATATGTAATAGCTATTATAAATTATAAGAATTGTAACTGATGGGTATCTTGGTTTAAAAGCTTGATATAAGGAAAACCTCAGTGTAGGCTTTACCAAACTCACCTGCTTGGCTTTTTAGAGGACTTTCAGGCTTGGTTGGGTTTAGTTCAGTGTCTTTAGTATATACACGTTAGAACATAAAACAAGTTAATTGTCCAAATTACATCCTGAAATAAAAAGACAGCATGTTCCCATCACAACAAGCGTGTCTTCCCTTGGTCCCCGATGATGATGCTGCCTTAGAGGAGAGGAAAAGGCCAGAATAACAACCAATGAACAAAAACCATATGTTAATTTAAGGCAGAAAGGTTGGGAAACAAATTGACATCCCACACGAATGCCTTGTTTCCCCCCTATCACTGCAATACAAGGTTGACACATTACAGCAACTTCTTGAATTCACGTTTACGAATTAATAAATTAATACAAGTGACCATGTGAGTCTGCAAGCAGAGCCCTGTGTGTGCCCAAGGAGACTTAGGCTTCATGTTGAAATAATGCATGATAGGAAAGTAAAGCTGTGTGAGTGAAATAAAATCCTTCCTGGGAAAAAGTAATCTTTTCTCTAAGTTATTAAAGTTTTTTTCAGACTCCAAGGTTTTTGATGAGCTTATTTAAAAAATCTATGGGGGAAAAATTAGCAGCTTAAAGTGCTGACAACATTAAAAAACAGCAAGAAATACTTCATTCCTCAAGGACTTCTCCCTTACCTCCCAAATAGTTTGATTTTTTTCACTCTATTTATCTCCTTTGCCTTTTGATGAAAATAAAAGAATCCCTTGAGAGGACAATTCTGAGGTCTTAATCCATACTTCTCTCCGGTTTATCTTTTACATTCAAAACAAACACCTTTAAAAGGATCCTTTTTTGTATGAGAGCGCTAAGTGCTAGGCTTGGGTATCAGCAGCTAATTAGCTTAGCATCTGCGTGGGGGTTGTCGATGAACTTGTTCTCCTGAATATTTATTAAAGTATTTGTAAAGAAAAGGCTGTTTCCTGAGAAGTGCAGCCTATTGAATATTCTTACATCACATCAGTTGAATGAAAGGGTTGCGCACGTCGGCCCATCTAACACCTGCCGTTACTATAGATTGGAATAATAAAACCCAGTGTGTGTATATTGTAATGAGAACATACCATATTGATCTCATGCTAAATGTTCCTTTTCATTTAAACATCTTAATTGACCTCTTTTGAAGTTGCAAAATCCCATAACAGTCTACTGTTCTTTAATCTCCAAGTACCTTTTGTCATCTTGGTTCCTGTGTGCTTTCTCAGACCAGAAGGCATGGTGCTTTTGTTGTAGAGACTATGTAAGAGGAGTGAGTTGGTGTGTAATCTGATATTCTCTCGCGATGGGGTTATGTACTCTCTTACAGACTGTTTTACCACAAAAAGTATTGAAGTTTCTCCTCCACCACCACGCCTTCCTGTGTCAAGATGGCATTGCCTCCTTCCTCAGTGTCAACCCCTGTACACTTGCTGCTGCTGGTTCACCTGAAAATGGGCCACCTCTACCAGTGTTGCCTCCTGCAGGATCTCATGCCACATCTTTCAGTGCTGCTGCCTTTTCCCTAGCCCTGCCAGCTGCCTTCACTGCATCGCCAGCGCCATTGTCAGCATTGAGGATCGCTGTTCTTCTTTCTCATAAACAGGGAGAAGCCTCCCTTAGTTCTCCAACTTCATCAGGCACGCAGACATCAGATAACAGCCCTGAACTAACAGTATTCCTCTCAGACACTGCCCAGAGATGAGATATTGTTTTTCCTGTTTTGAGAAAAATCTATGGTGTTTCTACACTCCTATTACTGGGTGTCCTATTACTCTGATTTCTTATCTTTTTGTTAGGTTTTTTTTTTTTCTTTGAACAGGATTTCCATCCTGGAACTCACTCTGTAGACCAGGCTGGCCTTGTACACATAGAGACCCATCTGCCTCTGCCTTCCAAGTGCTGGGATTAAAGGGGTGTGACACCACTGCCAGGCCTGCTTTCTTGTCATTATAGGAAAACTTAGGGACGGGTTTGAGTACTGGGGATGGGCACTCAGAGGAGCAACCTTACAGTCCTCTAAATTGGGTGAATCCAACTGCATTCGACGTGAAAGTTGCCAGAGAAAGTAGCCCCGGGTATCTGAGACAGTCTTTATTCAGTTAGAGCCACTGCTTTGGGAAAAGAATGTGAATGCGAAGCTAAAGATGAAGTCTCCAACTAGTCTGAAGTTGATGGAGACATTAGCAGCTGTGGAAACCTAAAAGTCGGGGTATGTAGAGCCCAAGTTGAGTCTAAATTTGAAGCTGTTTGGGGTTTAAGTGGTACAAAGGGTTAAAAAAAAATACCCAGCAGATAATTCATGGAGAGGCCAGCATGAAGATGTAGCTTCATCAGAGATGACAGGAAAGACTTTCAATTTAGGGAGGGCAGAATAAGAAAGGCAGCAGGAGGATGTGGAAGGAGGAGGAAGACATGCTGGCAGAAGAGTGAGAATGTTTAATGTAAGATGGAGGGTGTACAAGACGTCCCAGAAATGACAGAAGGAGAATTTCCATATGGTAGGGCTGTCCACACATTTAGAACTCAGGAACGGTATAACTTAGGACCTCAGCCAGACTCGATCATTCAAAAGTCACAGTTAGATGGGGAGAGCATTTTCACTAAACTGGCGGCAAGCCAATTCACAGTAGCCTAAGAGCTGAGCTCATTCCAGATTTCACCCAGTGTACCACGAGGCTGTCTCACAGCAGACCTAAAGGTGGTTCCTCAGGGATGTACACTAGAGTTGTAGTCCTCTACGATGAAGAACATCCACATTGCATTGTTTGCTCATAGAAGAAGAAAATTAGATGTTGTAGTCAAATACCACCAGAAATCTCTTTTTTTTTCATTTATAATTAATTAATTAATTTCATGACAGGGTTTCGCTGTATAGCCATGGCTGTCCTGGACTCCCTTTTGTAGACCGTGCTGGAACTCACAGAGATCTGGCTGCCTCTGTCTCCTAAGTGCTGGGATTAAAGGCGTGCACCACCAAACCCAGATCCAGAGATCTCTTTAAATTTTTACATTAAAAATGAAAAGTGATGACAATAGTGATAGGGATTTACTCCCATTGATAGGGGATTTGTGATAAATTCTGGCCAATGACCCATGTATAATATAGCACATAGATTTTCATTTTTTATATGGATAACTATAATACGGTAATTATCTCTGGGTATTGAAGTATCAGTTTAGACTTTTAAATTTTTCTTGCACTTTATAATTGAATGAAAGAAGTTCCTAGTACACTTCAAAAGGGAAAAAGACCCCTAAAGAGAGGTAGCGACTTCAGGGTGAGTTTCAGGTTATAGAAACAAAGTTTGGGTTGAGGAAGTGGACGTGGATCTAGTCTAGAAGTCTAGACTGATGACAAAATTTGTGGATCAGCTGAGAAATAACCTAATGAAGCAACGCTCTGACAAGGACTAGAACTAGGGCAGGTTTCATCTGAATAGAGATTAAAATCTTTCTGAGTGTGAAAAAGTTTGGTCCTTCTTTTGGGAAGTAGAGAGTTTCATTGAAGTCATGAGTTCATAGGGAGAAAGAGAAATATGGGTATGGGAGAGAAAATTTGTGGCCTAATTAGACAGAAGCACTTAGGAAACTGTGTCTGCGACCCTGAAGGAAGCATATGGTCTGACTTTGTAGCCTAGCATTTTTTTTTAGATCCTTGCAACGAGTTAATAGGTTTTAAGCCCGCTCCTTGCTTTTGTTTCAGCCCCTCATTGCTGTCTGCCTTAGAGTTGAGAAAAGTGACGGAATGCTTCTGTACTGATCATGAATGGTATTGAACTGCTATTGATCTGAGCAGTGCTGAGGAACAAAATAATTCCTTGTCAAAGCTGGTGGAAGGCACAGGCAGTTACTCAAGTGTAGAAACCAACTGTGTCATCACAAAATGCACGTTCAAGGGCAGCAACACATCAGACACAATGGCAGGTATTTTATTAGGCTACTAAGTTCTTCAAATTTTCTGCAGCTTGAAAAATCAAACTTGCTTGACTGAGTTTTCCAACCTTCTAGCTTCCGTACATACTTGCAACACTTTTATTAGCTTGAATTAGGACTGCCTTGGCCTTATGAGCCTGGAAGAATTGATAGGAAAAAGGTGCTTCTTCTGCATCCCTTAATGGATTCAGGTTGGGTGCTTCACTGTGGAGATTTTCTGTATTTCTGAGTTCAGTGGGAAAAAAATTAAGTAGATCTAAACATATTGATAAGAAGTTAATCAGCTGCCAGTACACACTTTCATTTCCTGTCGGTTCGTAATGCTCAGAGTTGCCTTGGAAGAGGTACTGCCTGCCTCTGGAAGCTCTGAGACTGATCGTTGAAAAGCCCATTCTGTATTGTAAATGGAAAGGGGGCTGAGGAGGAAACACAAAGATTAAAGAGAAGATGGAATGACTTTTTCATTCTGTCAAATGACTGTTTATATTGGGCAATACTGCAGGCTTGTAGGTTCGGCTTGGATGTTCTTCAAATCAGAGGAGCCATTTAATATATAATAGAGAACTGTACAGGCAAGTCATTTATAAAAGTGAAAACATTTCATATCTGCTTTTTTACAGAACAAGTTTCTCACTTCTGAGACAAGGCTGTTTGTTGCTCAGACCTGGGAAATGGAAAGTAGTGAAACTTCATATTCAGTAAATTAAAGACATCAGAAATGTCAGTTTAGTCTGTTCTGGGGTATCTAGTTATTTGTGATAAAAGGAAGATGTATTTATTTGTGACTATATTAATTTCTGGTTATATTCTGCCAGTGAGATAATAAAAAAATTTGGCCACTTTAATTTGGGGAAGCATATCTTATCTCTGGCTGTTATTTTCCACCAGCAGAACAAAACATGTTTATGTATATGGTTGTCATTTTAAAAAGTAATATTCAGTAAAGCAAATGATGCAATTTCCATTTCAATATTGGACATTTGATGGCCAGACTACACATTGACTTTTGCAATGTCAAGAGTGATTTAAAGTAACTAAGATAAGTGTGTCTGTCTTTGGGGATCATGGTGTTTTCATCATCCTAGCCTTTGATAGTGCTTGCTTGCTTTGCATTTTTTCTAAGGATGGCAGTGAAGAAGGAACAGGAGGCAGTAAACTCATGTAACATAGACGAATACTAGAAGACTCCAAGTTTGAGAGTACCTAGATTCAAGGTCATCTTTCTCAATTCTTCAGTTTCTTTGATACTCAGTCTTGTTGTTGTTGTTATTGTTGTTGTTGTTGTTGCTGCTGCTGCTGTTTTGCTGGTAAAATAGAAAAATACTAAGATAGCTTATTATTTAGATTACCATTTCATTTACCCCTCTAACAAATGCAAACCTGTGTAGGATGTTGTTATTAATAAAATTAGTTTGTGTAATTATAAAAGAGTAGCCATTATGACCAAGCTATGATGCTTCTAGTGTCATTTAAAAGCACTAGGTGAATATGAATCTTCCTTAACACCAAGCCCTATAGGCAGCCTTTTTTCCTCCATTAGAAGGTCCCCTTAGTGGTAAATATGACATATGCACTGTATGCTGGTTGCCTTTTGTCTTAATTTGATACTTGAGGAAACCTTAGCCAAAGAATTGGCTGCATCAGATTGAACTGTGGGCAAGTCTATGGGGACATATTCTTGATTGATGATTGATCCAAGAGGGTCCAGGGCTCAGCCCGTTGTGGAAAGTGCCATCCCACTTTAAGAAGGCAATGTGAGCAAGCCTGTAACCAGTGTTCTTCATGGTCTCTGCTTTGGTTCTTCTTTGTTTTCCTACCTCATCTTCTCTCAGTGATGGACTGTGATGTGGAAATGTAAGATAAATAACCCCTTTCTCCTCAAAGATTTTCTGGTAATTCTTTTTCAATCACAGCAATAGAAAGCAAAGTAGGACACAGTGACATCATAAAGTTAAATTAAGCTGGAAGAGGAATTGATGATTCTAAAAATATACCACTTGCATTAAACATGTACAATGTGCTTTTTAATTGTGCTTATTCTGTGTAAATAAATTCTCATCTTAATAAGTTACCCGTCTCAACTATTTTTCCTTAAGCTGAAAATGTAGTACAATTTTTACTTGTAGCTAGCATGATGCTAACAACCAGTCCAACATGAAAAATAGAAGATTTTATTTGGAATGTGACAAACGATGAACTAAGTGGCAAGGAAAATATATATATGTGTATGTGTGTGTTTTGTTTTTTGTTTTTGTTTTTGTTTTTGTTTTTTGTTTTTTTTTGGTTTTTCAAGACAGGGTTTCTCTGTATAGTCTTGGTGCCTGAAACTCACAGAGATCCACCTGCCTCTGCCTCTCGAGTGCTGGGATTAAAGGCATGTGCCACCATACCTGGTGGAGATGATATTCTTTATTGATCCTGTAGACCATTATTATCTGTATTATTGCAAGCTTCCATTGGGTATGGGTTCTAAATTAAAAAGCAAGATAAAATAATCTTTATTAATCAAAAAAGCAAAAGACAGTATTTTTTAAACCCATAGGTTCATTATATGAAGCATCAACTTGTTGGATATTAACTATAAGTAAGGGTACAGAGGTGACTTAGTCTATGAAATCTGAGCAGGCTTAGTGAATATACTGAGTAAAAGTATTACTAAAGTTATGTGGGAAGTCTAGAAGTGCATGGTATGCTCACTGATGCCTGCTAGTTCTAGTTAAATGAAACGGAGATGAAATGTACAGCAATGGTAGTGACGCTGGTATAAAAAGTAACTACGTGACTGTAGTTACTTTTGGGGTCTACATTGCCCTAAAACTAATAATCGCATATATTTGGTGGCTTATAAAAATTAAAATTCATTGAGTATTGAATTCTAGATGTATTTAATATATTTTTCTTGTTTTACTTTACTGTTTGGGGAGTTTATTTTACATATTCTATTTTGTTGTTTAGAACTTAATAGAAGATATTGGTGGCATTAAAACAATAATTAGTAGGCTTATGCATAGAATATTTCTCTTTCCCAAATTCATATGTGGAATTCCTTAACTCCTAATGTAGTGGTATAAGAGGTGGTGCTATTGGAGGGAAGTATGGCATGAAGTTGGATCTCTATCCTTTATAAGAGAAGGTGGCAGTCTGAACACCTAGGCTACTGTTTCAACAACAGTCCAATAACATTTGACTCTAGACTGATTTTTATCTTGGACATCCTAGCATGCCAAACTGTGAGAAACGTGTTTTCTTTTGTTAAAGCATCTGGTTGTCAGTGATTTATAGTATCTATAGATGATGAAAAATGGGGTACAACCACTATGTTCCCTGAGTTCTATATTAGACCACCAGAACTAGAATCCTTCTCCGTTGCTTTCTGTGAGCTTATACAGTAGCAATTCAGCTTCCTTAAGAAGTAGATTGATTCCATCATTTTCTTGGTTAGTAATGTTCTAGAATCCATCTATAGTTAAGTGTAGAAGATCTATTCTCAATACTGTTTTTAGTGACTCTATCTTGTAACTTAAAATGGAATACAGTTGGAGCACTCAAATCAGAGACAGCATCAAATGCTACTCATCAGAAATCTCATCCCTACACTGAAACGGTTTATGATCGCCACTGGATTGGGTTTGGCATTATCTGATTCACTGACCAATGTTAAAATCTTTTAAGTGATAAAAAGATAAAAAGGGAAATCAATTCTAAATTTGTGTGTGTTTGAGAGCGGTTGATAGTGTTTGCAAGTCACAGCTTTGTTCCAATTCAGTTTTCACACCATTGATTTTTTTAAGAATAACTTTACTTAGGCAAAGTTATATATGGACCTTTGTGTATGTGTGTGGTGCTCTCATCATGAACTGTTGGTTATCATGCAAAAAATATACTAGCATCATATTTAGAAAAAAATCTAGTATAAATGAGGAAGTTTGTTGGTTAAAAAAAAAGGAGGGGGCACCTCATGAAAATGAAACACATTTTTGTCACATGAGGACTGAGAATTTGGGTATAATAGTTCCTTGATCTGTGGGTTGGGAAATTAAGAATTTGTTATTCTTATGTTTTCATTTTTTCAAAGGATCAATCTCTGATTTTCTCTGTTTATCATTCTGCTACAGCTTGATTGCCAGCTGCCTCTGATTATTCTTCAGACCCTGTTTAAACTGAAATGCCATTATCACCTCCAATGAGTGTCGGTAAGAAACCTGTCAGAGGTCTCCCTTACTCTCTATATTTTATGTGAGATTCAACTACTGAGGAAAACCAAGTTGGCCATCCAGTTCTCATGTGGCTTTTTTACTTACACACCCTTACTGGTCTGTCAATAATAGACATGAGGATGGGGGTTCAGTAACTGACAGTAATAACACTCCACTATCATGTGCAGGGGAGCCTGTAGGGATGGAGAATATTCACAGTAAAGTCAATAAACAGACACCCTAAAATGTGTTTATTACAAATTTAGATAAAATGTTGTGCTCTTTCAGTAGGATAATTGAACTCCTAATTTCTTAGTGCACAGGTTTGTGTGTTATATTTTTTTCTATATATAGCTACCTAGTCAACTATGAAAAATAGCTGACACTTTGTGCTCTTTCTAACAAATCAAATTATTAAATCATTTACTTGATTGCCACCACACAGAGGAAATGTTTTCCTTTATTGTTTTAGAAAATGCCTTTTATGTTCAAGCATAACAGAGTGACCTAATTAACTAAAAAAACTATATAATCAGCTCTTTAAAAACCCATAAGACAAAACATAAGTATACTAACCCAAGAAATAAAGCATAAATTAATAACACAGACCAGTGGGAAACATATCTAATAAACATGATTAGTTCCAAAATAGAAATTTCATGTCACTTGTATTAACAAATAATTTTCCAAATTGTAGTTCTTCTTTGGTGATAGAAATGTAGTAAGTTTTATTTTTCTATTGAAATAGGGTGGAAAACTGTCAAAATACTCTGAATTTTCTCACCTTAGCTTTCATTAGTGACACTGTGAAAACAGTTTTCTCTCTTGGCAGGGATTTTGAGGAAATTATTGTAGAAACATTAGGAAAACATACTTTAGAAGGTGGGCCAGAGAACTTCCTAGAAACGAGAAGCAAAAATTACAGTATGAAGTGTTTTTTAAAATTAGATTCAAGTAGTTAAATTTCATCATTCCTTATTCTACTCTAAAATGCCTCATTTATTCATTGGCTTTTGACATGAAAGAAAACAGAAAACAACATAGAGCTCTAATTCCATTGTTTGTGGATAATGGAGGTCTTCAAGGCAGACATCTATTAGTGCATTGTGAGTGATGGAACCTCTTTGAGGGTCTCAGAAGAAAATATGGCCTGGGACAAAGAAAAGATCTTTTCTGGCCTCTCCTTTTTTTCGGTAGTAATTTTTATTCCTTGAGAACTTAACACAATGTATATTGATCATATTAACTCCCCATCAACTCCTCTCCTCATATCTACTCTTACCTCCTACGAGGGCCAATCTTGGTTGTCTTCTTGATTACATGTGGAATTAACTAAAAGCCAAACAGCTAGACACATGTGAAGATTTTTTTCTTGATTGTATTACTTGAGGTGGAAGACCCCCGATAATCCCAGTGCCAGGTATGGGTTCCCGCTCATAGAATGGGTCTTAAATCCAACCAGCATGTGATTGGTTTCTCCTGTAAAATCTGTGCCACTGTTGCACCTGTGGACATACCTTTTCATGCCAGTCACTGTTGTAGCTGCAGAGTTAACTGGGTGGGATTGATCTTCTGCTAGGCTATATAGCACCTCGAGTGCTGTGCAAACTAGCCAATGGGGATGAAACTTTCAGGCGGCACCACTTATTTCTCTATGTCCTGTGACTCAAGTATTTGATGCCTTCAGTGTAATAGTGTCTTGTCGTCAAATTCTGGAGGGTAACTAAGAGTATTGGTAACAGTCTATAAGGCTTAGTGGTCTATGTGACCCCATTCACTATGTTCTGTTTAATTAGGGTATTGTTTCCATGTTTTGGGGGTAATTCTATTAAATTATATATATATATATATATAAGCTTCTACAGTAGTAGATTTCTGTATCTTCCAAAAGGCCACTAGTGTCAGAGATTACTTCTACATTCCTTCCTCTACTTTGCCCTCCCATCTCCTAGGACAAATAAACACTTATTTTAAAATTATTTTTCTTTAACCCTTTATATTTCTATCAACTCTCTCTTAGAAGTCCCTTTGTCCCCATGACCATTTCTTAAGTTTCTTGACCGCTATAGGTTTCCAAGTGAAATATACACAGCTAGATTCAAAGCTAGCAACCACAAATGAAAGGAGACATGTGGCATTTGTCTTTACATCATCCAGAATGATTATGTCCAGCTCCATCCAATTATCTGTGGATCTTATAATTTTGGTTTTCTTAAGAGCCGAATAATATTTTACCGTAAAATGTACCATATCCATTTTCATTCATCAGTTGATAGCCATTAGGCTATTTCTTGCATTTATGAATAGAACAGCAATAAACATGGAAGAGCAGGTATCTCTCTACTAAAACATAAATTCCTTTGAATAAATGTTCAAGAGTGATATAGCTCGATCATGTGTAAATCTATTTCTAGTTTTTGGAGGAAACTCCACACTTATTTCCATGGTGGCTGTACCAGTGTTCACTCCCCCAGTGGTGAATAAGTGCTCAGTTCCCCCACATCCACACCAGATTTTGCAGTCATTTTTTTTTTATATTGGCCATTCTGACTAGGATAAGAAGATATATCAAAGTAGCTTTAATTTTTATTGCCCTAATGGCTAAGGATATTGAATATTTGAAAAACAGTTTCCTAATTGCTTATATTTTAATTTTGACAACCCAGGTTAATCCCATGCCCCAGTTTGTTAAGACATTTTTCCATACATTATATTCTAATCACACTTTTACCTCCCTCAACTCTTCCAGATTCTCCCTCCCTCCTTAACTCCATTCCCCTTTCTCTCTCTTTAAAAAACAAACCAACCAATCAAACGCACAAATGAGAAAACAACTTCAAACGTACATACACAGACATACAAAACCTATAAACGCCACAAAAATGGAAACGAAAATTTACAAAGAAAAGACCAGTAAGACCAAAAAAAAAAAAAATGGCTAAACAAAGGACACTGAGACAAAAAGTCTACAAAATACCATTGAACTCATTTTGGATTGGATGTCTACTGCTGGGCTTGGGGACAGCCCTGATATGAGATTAATATACCAAGTGAGACGCCAGTGAGTATATATATATATACACATATATATGTATACACACACACACACACACACACACACACACACACACACACACACACACACACATATATATATGAACTGTTTCCATGGTTTGTTTCTTGATATGTTTGTTTACAGGAAGGTTATTTTGTGTTAATTTTGGATCCTGCTACTTTGCTGAATATATTTTTCTTTTATAGGAGTTCTCTGGTAGATTTTCAAGTTTTTTATGTATAAATTATATTTTCTTCAAATAAACATAGTTTAATTTCTTCTCTTTCTATTTGTGTTCCTCCTATCTACTTAACTTAGTGATCTAGCTAAGACTTCAAGAACTTCCTGAAAAGGAGTGAGAATGGATATCCTTGTCTTGTTTCTATGTTTAGTGGAAATGTTTTGTTTTCCCCTATTTGGAAAGATACTGTCTATGGGATTACTGTATGTTGCCTTAATTATGTTGAATGTGTTTCCATATCTCTAGATTCTGTAGGATTTTTATCATGAAAGAATGACCTTTTCTGCATCTGAAGAGATGATCCTTTAGCTCTTTAGTCTGCTTTGGTGGTGGATTATATTTATTGATTTACATATGTTGAGCCATTCTTGGATCTCTGGAATAAAGCCAGCTCAATCGCTACGGGTAATTTTTTATGTGCTTGAATTTACTTTCCAAGTAGTTTGTTGAGCTTTTAAAATTTCTGTTTATTTAATAAATTGTCTGATTTTCTTTGTTGTTTTGTGTCTTATAAAGAAAGTTTGTAAGTGTTCTTCCTTTATATTTTACAGGACAATTTGAACAGTATTGCTTGAAGGTCTTTTTAGGTCTGGGAGAATTCTGTGCTGCATCCTTCTGGTCCTGAGTTATTTTGTAGATATGTTGAGAGGTTTTAAAGTATGACTTCTTTCTCAGTAGTGGTTTTGGTCTATCTAAATTTTATACACCTTAGTTGTGTTAACTCATATATTCCTATTCTCTTCTGTTTTCCAGCTTATGCATTTTTAACGCATGCCCTCATGATCCTGAGTTTCCTCAGTATCTGTTGTAATGATTTCCTTTACATCTTTGATTTTTATTAATTTCTGTCTTCCATTTTTTAATTTGATTAAATAGTTGTCAAACTTGCTAATCTTTTAAAATAAATAACTTGAACCCATTGATTTGTTGTAGAAATTTTTTCTCCCCCTCCTCCTTCTCCTCTTCCTCCTTCCTCCTCCTCCTCTTTCTCCTCTTCCTCCAAGATAGAGTTTCTCTGTGTAGCTTTGGGTGTCCTGGACTCACTTTGTAGACCAGGCCGGTCTTGAACTCACAGAGATTGCCTGCCTCTGCCTACCCTAGTGCTGGGGTTACAGGCATGAGCCACCACACCTAGTTTGATTTTTTTCTCTTATATTTTGTTAAGCTCAGCCACGACTTTTAACTCTTCCTCTAGCTATACTGTTTCAGTGCATTTACTCTCGTGTACTGTAAACTTCCTTTTTATTGGGTCATATAGTTTTGATATGTTGTGTTTTCATTTTCACTCAATTCTAGAAAATTTAAGATTTTCTTCTTTGATTGAATTTATAGTCAGTAGTATGCTGTTTAGCTTCCATGAGTTTCTGTACTTTTTGCCAGTTCTACTTTTGTTTATAGCTAGCGTTAGTCCTTTGTGGTAAGACAATCTGCAGAGCGTTATTTCAGTTTTCCTGAATTTGTTGAGACTTTCTCTGTTTCCTACTATGTGGTTGAAATAGAAGTCCCGAGGGCTTCTGAGCAGGAAGGTTAGTCTTCAATGTAGATAGCTGTCTATGGTTTGTAGGTAACTATCAGGTCCGTTTTGCTTGTGATGTCTTTTGGCTCCAGAGATTCTCTGTTTAGTTTTTTTTTTTTTCTCAGTGACTTGTCTACTGGTTGGAGTGCAACACTGATGTCACGCACTGTCACTGTGTCGGAGTTAATTTGTGATTTCCGATTTAATAATCTTTCAGTTATGAAACTGGGTACTCATGTTGGGTGCATAAATATAGAGAGGTATTATAAGCTTTTGGTTGGTTTTCCTTTACTGAGTGTGAAATATTCTTTCCCATCTCTTCTGCTTGGTTTTAGATTTGAAATATATTTTGTCATTTGCTTTAATACTCTTTTCCAGCCCTTTTGCCCTAAGGTGGTACCTATATGTGAGGTATGTTTTTGATGGTGAAAAAAAATTGATCCTGTTTTCCGATCAAACCTCTTAGTCTATGTCTTATATTGAAACAATTGAGGTTAATAACAATGTAATTACATAAATATTGTTTATTCCTTTGTTTTCTAGGCCTCTTTTGGTGAATTGTTTTGGAGTATATATTCTTTGTTCTCTCTTGAGTATACTTACTTTTCACTTTAAAACTTCAGATTTCTTCTAGTAATCTCTGTAGATCTAACTTTGCTGAGATAAGATCCTTAAATCATTTTTATTGTGCAAACTTTCCTTCTCCTTTGATGAAGACTGATATTTTCCTTAAGTATAGCCGTTTTGAGTGTGATCTGTGCTCCTCATAACTTGGAGAACGTCAGTCCAAGCTAATTTAGGTTTCTACGTTTCTTTGAAAATTTAAGTGTACACTGGAAGCAGAGGCAAATGAATCTCTCAGCTTGAGGCCAGATTGTTCTGTATTGTGACTTGAAGCCAGCCAGGATAGACAGTGACATCTTGTCTAAAAGAAAAGAAAAAAACAAAACAAAACGTAAAAGTTAGGTGTTATTTCCATAGGACTATCATTATATATGACTTGACCTTTCTCTCTTGCTGTGTTCAGGATACTTTGCTCTGTACATTTGCTGTTTCAATTATTCATATGATAAGAAAAAAATCTTTACTGGTCTTATTCAGTGTTCTATATGCCTCTTGCACTTTAATATATCTTTTAGATTTGGGGAATTTTTCTGTATTATTTTGTTGGAAATACTTCCTGTGTCTTTAACCTGGGTGTCGTCTTCTTCTTGGATACCAATTATTCATGGGTTTGGTCTTTTTATAGTGTTCTAAATTCACAGCATGTTCCTTTCCTAGATTTTTAGATCTAATATTTTCTTTGATTAATCTATTTCCTCTTCATTGTCTTTGAGATCTCATATCTTCTATTCCAATTGCTCCATCTGTTTTAGAGACTTTACTGTTCTCTCTCTCTCTCTCTCTCTCTCTCTCTCTCTCTCTCTCTCTCTCTCTGTTTCTCTCTCCATTTCTCCCTTTCTTTGTTTCTGTCTGTCTTTCTTTCTATTTTGACTTACTCAGTTTTAATATATTATAGCTTTTCTTCAGAAATTGTTAATTAAATACTTTTTTTCATGTTCACATTTGTTTTAATTCAACTATGCTTCCTTGGTCATTTATATAGTCGTTTGTTCATATTATATTTGAGTTCTTTAAACATATTTTGTGTTTTGAAATTATTGTCCTCTTAGCTAAGTTATTTTTCTCACAGAACTTTACAATGAGGGTTTGAATTTCTAGAGGGAATGTGTTTTCTTCATTGTTCATGGTTGTGAGTTTTGCAATGGAACTGTGGGTTTAGGTTCTTGGTAGTGCCTCTTGGTGTGGCTGTTTGGTCTTCCTTTTGTTGTGTGGTTCTTTGGATCCATATTTGCTGTTACCTCAACCTTGTCGGGTTGTGAACCAGTTTGAGTGGTGATTGGTGTTCTGTCTTAGCTCCAGTCTGTGTTGTGAGAAGTAGTCTTGCTCAGGTAGGAATAGAGAAGACTTCTGAGTCTAATAATAAACCTTCCTTAGGCTTAAAATTGCCTCTGTTTGCCCTAACAGGTTTGTTGAGAGTTGGCAAGGTTCTGCAGGTGGTCTTTGGATAGCAAGAGCTGGGATCACAGTGTGGATAGGCAATAGTCTATAAGGCAAGGTGTTTTGGTAGGTGGAGTACATGGGCTTGTAGATTGGTTCTTAAGGCTTAGCTAGAGTTCTGGATAAGACTGTAGGCAGTGCTGGTAGGTGTGATGGACAGTGTTGCTGATCGGCAAGTGGTGAGTAGGAATGAGTCTGGGTGACCTACATGAAGTGCTGGATTCGGCTCCATGTGATTCTCGGCTGGGTTGCAGGGTGGGTAACTGGTGGTAGATACGGGCAATTTACTGGCCATGTGGTCTGGCTTACTATTTTATGGAATGACTCTCCTGGCTCCTTGCCCATAGTTTGTTAAGTACTTGTTATTACCTCTAAATGCACAGTTCCCGCATCTTTGATGAACAGTTTTAGTTGTTTATACGCTGTGTTGGCCAGTGACTTCACAATGGAACATCAAGTGAATGTGATGGTTTTTGACTTGCATGGCTTCCAGCTGAGGGAAGTGGATTGCTAGTGTCGTATTCAGGAAGAGAGGGAGACGTAGTCGAGTAAGATATGCCAGCAGAGTGGTGAAGTGGAACTAATGTTTCTCCAAGGGAATGCTACTGTGCATTTTCCAGAGGTGGCTTAGCTTGGGTGGCACAGATGGCTGCCTCCTCTTTGGCATATTCCTCCTACCACCAACTGGGGACCGCTGTGCACCAGGTGCTAGTGGAAAAACTCTATTTTGGCTCAGGGGATCATGGAACAGGATGGAGTCTTCTGCATCCAAGAGCTGCTGATGCAGCCTTCGTGACTTTGAAGCCAGGAGAAAAATTTTCTACATTTATTTCTCAGTATTAAGTTTGAGGAAGTTTTAGGTTCTATGTCTAAAATATTTGCATAAATGTAGCGTTGCTAGCTTACTGTTGCTTGGGTAATAAGATAATGAAACTATTTCAATACTGAAGAAGGAAAGAAGAAGATTCCCCAATTTTTTCTTCATATGAAAGGAAATATGTTAGAAAATATGTTCCCCACAAAAGGAATGGAAACCTTGACAAACATTAGAATGTAATTTTTAATTTTGTTTCATTTCAGATTGTATGCATGTTATACATATTGAAGCATGTGGTTTCAATGTCATTTATTGTGGGCTAGGAACTATACTGAGGGAGCATAAGTAAGACCCATTTAGCTATGTGGGTGATGCCAGGCCTCAGTGTCTACATGCAATACCACCACAGCTACTATGGTGAGAGAGAAAAGCCCACAGTGAATCTGAAGGGCTGTGACAGTGATTGGAGCAAGAACCAGCCATTGGGGCATAATTAATGAGGCAAGCAAGCCATATAGTTATTTGTATGTAAAGTCGTAGTGACTTTGTACTGTAGGGTGTGGAGAAAGAGAAATGACTCTTTATTTTCTTGCTAGCCACACACCTGTAGAAAGTAAACATGGTGGCGGGAAGTCTTATTTCTGATATTGATTTCATATGAGATAAAATTTCAAACATTGCATCCATTTCTTTATTGGAAAATGATAATGAGTTATAGTCTCTAGCTATATAGTGGTTTTTGGGTCTTCACATCGAATAATCTAGCATCCCTGTTGGCTCCCTCTCTTAAACATAAGGAAACAGGTTTCTAGAAGCCATGTGCTGCAGTGTTGCAGTTGGGGTTCCAGGGTCATGTTTGTTCCTGAGTTTTGCTTTTTCAGCCACAAAAAGTAAGTAGTCTTTACAGCCATTTATGGGTTTTAAGAAGCCATCAAATGACACAAATTTTCATAAGTGCTTATATCCATCATCTCATCTCTTTGTACCTCTTTAAGGAGGCCTTTTAAGGAAGGCTTTGTTCCTAAAGTGACAATTAAGAGGAATTTGCCTCAAATGATATTAAAATCTCTGAAGTTCTGTGCTCTGAGGAGGTGCTGGTGTTGTAATACCCAGAGTGGTGTTATGTTTTGCAGGGAGCTGGGACTTATTTTCTGTATATTTCACTACCTCTATGGTCTAGAAAGAGGTAAGGTTTAGGAAAGGAAGTGCGGAGCTTTCCTTGTCCATAGGATAATATAAATCTAAAGGGTTATATGTGTATGTTGAGTATGTGAAAGAGTAAATCTGGGAGATATCTAAATACGATTTGAAAGTTTGGTTTTTCTGGATAAACGTTAATTTCTCATTTTGTACTTGGGCAGAGGAATCCTTCAATAATCTCTGCTTATGGGGTCACATTTTCTGAGTGCTAAGAAAGAATATACTCAGGAAATAAAAACTGAGATAACTTGAGTACAATGGAAATGACTATATTATAGATAAACATAACACTTCAAGAACATGTGAAGTTCTTGTATTAGCTTGCTTGATTGGAGCAAGCCAGTCATTGTTGAAGACTAAATCGACTTCAATGCTGAGACCATCATGTACTAGTCTAGACCTTGTGGCCAATGTTCCTCAGGAACTCTGACTAGAATTCATAGGGTCTATCTCTTTTTATTCATCTGCCAGTTCCCTTCTTAAAATCTGGTTTCCAGAGTGGAAAAGGTCATAGAGGAAGTGAACATAGAAGAATTCACTTTATGGAGAACATTATTTTTACTTGTGCTCGTGTTCCCTCCTTCTCTCTCTTTCTCTCTCTTCCTCCCTCTTTCTCTCTTTCACTCTCTCTCTCTCTGTGTTTCTATCTCCTACTCTATCTCTCAATTCCTCTTGATGCTAAGAGAATGATCTTAACAAACAGATCTATCAAAAAGACTCAATAATGTCCAAGGGTTAACTTTGCCATGTTTACTCACTCTTCATGATAAACTATTAATGATAAACTATTAAGAGTAGTTTACTAAATGGCATTTCCCTGTTACGTCTTCTAACATACCTGGTTTTTTTTTTTAAGTAAGAGAGATTAGAAAGTAGTGTTAAAATTTTTCTATGTGTCTGGTTTGCTTTGTAGATGGTGAATATAACCAGTGGAAGTGTTTGAAAAGAGAGAACAAAGTAAGTTAAGGAGTATAGAGAGAAATGAAGGTGAATATCAGCTCTGGGGAGATCATGGGGCAGGAGGACAGGGAGCCTACAGAGAGAAGAGAAACTATGTGCAAGGGCATCTCTGTGACAAACTGGAAACCTAAGACAAGGTCAGCTTCTCAGAGGATATGAGGGTGACTCCAGCTGAGACTTCTAGTAGCAGGGGTCATGGAGAGTAAAGAGGACACCCTGTAACTAGACAGGACTCCCAGTGGAGGAAGGGAAATACCAACCCACCCACAATAACTTTGTCCCAAAATTTACCCTTCCTAAAAGAAGTACAGGGATAATGATAGATCAGAGATTGAGGGAATATCCAATCAATGCCTGGCCCAACCTGAAACCTACTCCAAGGGAGAGCTAACCCTTGACACTATTAATGATATTCTGATAAGCTCTCAGACAGGAACCTAGCATAGCTGTCCTTTGAGAGGCTCCACTGAGCAGCAATTTGAAACAGATGCTTAGACTAAGAGCCAAACATGGGGCAAGGCTTAGGGAGTCTTGTGGAAAAGTTGGAGTAAAGATAGAAGAACTTGGATTTGCCAGGAGCTCCACAAGAAGGCTAACAGAGCCAACTAACAAGGGCCAAAAGGGCTGGTGGAGACTGAAGCACAAACTAAGGACCATGTGTAGACTGGACTGAGGCCCCCTACACACATATAAAAGATGGACATCCCCTAGAAAGAGGATCAGTGGCTGTCTTTGAGATGGACTCTGTTACCAGTATTTGATCACTACGCCCTGGTGGGGCAGTCTCACTAGGCCACAGGGAAAGAGGATGTACTCAGTCTTAATGGGACTTGATGAGCTGGTATTGATGGGTAGGAGGGGGCTCCTCTTTTCTAAGGAAGGTGGGAAGAGGAAGGGAGGGTAGACTGGAAGGAGAGGAGGGAGGGGGCTATGATTGGGATGTAAAGTGAATAAATAAATAAATTAAAAAGTATATAGCAAATTTGGAATAGAACCTTTCTTGGCTCTTGACAAGTTAGCTTCATAGGCTAGGGCCTTGGGAACTTGAAAGTCATTAAACCCGCTATTAGCCAGGAGCTTTCCTGTTATCTTGTGAACTTAAATAATGGCCTTCATGCATCACGGAGGGATAGATTCATAGGTGTTGCTTGAGAAACAGAGAAAGGGGTATGTGTCTTGGTCAGTGTTCTATTGCTATGAAGAGACACCATGACCACAACAACTCTTACAAAAGACAGCATTTAGTTGGGGCTTACTTATAGTTTCAGAGGTTTGGTCTGTTATCATCATGACAAGGGACCATGGTGGCACACAGTCAAACATGGCTCTGGAGAAGTAGGTGGAAGTTCTACAGCCATATCTGCAGGCAGCAGGAACGGCCTGGCCTGAGTCTTTGAAACCTCCAGTCCCACCCCCAGTGACATCCTTCCTCCAACAAGGCTACACCTCCTAACCCTACTCAAATAGTGCTACTATCAGATAACTAAGCATTCACACATATGTGCCTGTGGGGCCATTCTTATTCAAAGAGAAGAGGAAAGAAGGAGGAAGGGAAAAAAGGTAGAGAGGAGGAGAGAGAGAAGGAGAGGGAGGACATCTGTGTAGCATTAGTGGCCTCTCAGGAATGAGGCATCATCCAGCTGCTGCTCTGGGTTCTTTGTAATGCACAAACTAGGAGGAAGCACAGGAATGGATCAAGATGATGAGTTCAGTTGGCCTAACCCCAAGGCATCCAGATACCTCCAGCTAGTCACCCTCATATATTCATTTGCAGATTCCATACATGTGGAGACAGCACCAGAACTCCTCAAGTTAGGGATACTTTCAGAACCACTGCGTTTGAAATTGCTGCTCATTTGGCAGTTGTTATCCAATGTTCTCATCTACTGTCGTGCTACTATAGTGTCACAGCCACTGAAGTAGAATATCAATGTGCATCACTAAAATCACATGACAACTTCCCCGTTGAGTTAATCCAAGAGCCAATACTTCCTTGAGATAGTGATCTCTAATGGAAGGATTAAAACTCCCACTCTGAAGGCAGAGCACTTACTACTATCTAGCAGAGGACTCACATTCACACTGTCTGTCATTCCAGTTCCAGGGGGATCTGGTGCCCTCTTCTGGTCTCTGTAGGTACCAGGCATGCATATGGGACATAGGCATATATGAAGATAAAACATCCATACTTCACAATTAAAAACTGGCACTCTGGCACAGCAAGTTGATGGGGGATTTTGAAACAAGAGATGCATAGAATTACAGGAAAAGTGATTTGGGAGGGAAGGATTTTTTGTCTATGGTGTATCTTGTGTTCTCTGTTCCCAGCATCATTAGGTAGACTCTGACAACTAGATCTTGGGTTTTGGGGGATTTGTTGAGCTACCAATAACCAAATGGTGAGGTTTCATTCTTGAACAACCAAAAGTTTGTAAAAAAGATGACAGACTGCAGTTACCTGAGAAAAGGGGCCCAGGAAGAACAGATGTCAGCTATAAGCTGACAGTTCTCAGATAGCTTGAGCATAGTTCCCAGAATTCCCCAAAAGGGATTTACATAGCAGTACTGGCTGATACATCTCAAAAGGTTTGATGGTAGTGGAAAAAAAACAGACCATAAAACAGGCCTAAACTACGGAGTCTCCCTTAGAATACACTCTCCAAATATACAAAGTGAATTCTTACTGCCTTTTAACACTCTTAATTCATCTCCACTGCCTTAGTTTAGGTTACTATTGCTGTGATAAAGCACCATGATCAAAACAACTTGGGAAGGAAAGGGTTTATTCAGCTTATACTTACACATCACAGTTCATCATCAAAGGAAGCCAGACAGGAACGCGAGCAGGGCAAGAACCTGGAAGCCAGAGTGGAAGCAGAGGCCAAGGAAGAGTTCTGCTTATTGCTTGCTCGTCATGGCTTGCTCAGCCTCCTTTCTTATAGAACACAGAACACCAGCCCAGGGGTGGTACCACCCACAATGGTCTGCGTCCCATTTGTCACTAATTCAGAACATGTCCTACAGTCTGATCTTATGGAGGCATTTTATCAAACGGCGTCCTCTCCATTCAGTGAACTGTAGCTTGTGGCAAGTTGACAAGAAAACTAGCCCTCACACCTACATTTTGTTGTAAGACCTCTGAAATAATACAGCAAAATCTGAGCTGGCAAACTTAACTTGCTGATGCAGTTGTGATATAGGAATATTGCAGTGTCTTCGAGAAAGATTACAATTTTCTCAGAGATCCTAGGTCCTGGAAGTGACTGCCATCTAAGCCTGTCTGAGCCAGTAGCTTCTGGGGTTTTCTTTGTCTTGACAATGTAATGAAATTCACAGACCAGAGAGGATGAGTTTTAGGAGTTTATTACAGATGAAAGAAGGGAGGGAGGGAGGAAGGGAGGAATGAGACAGAGGTTAGGGGCTCTTGTATAGCAGAAGTGGTCCCAGCAAGAACTAGGGAGTGATGTCAGCTATTCAGTCCTGTTGGCAGAACCAGGTTTCCAGTTCCCTACCATCAGTTTCAGTTACATAGTCACTCACAGATTTTAGACAGAGGTGTTCATTTAGGAGGTGACAACAATATAGGAACCCAACTTAGCTTTGACATTCCTGGCCTTCAGCAAGGACATTCTTTGAACTGTTGCTTTGGAGTCCCTGCCCAACCTGAGAAGATTCTGTCTCCTGTTCTCATCATTTGGATAATTAATCATTTCTAATACTTATTATTTCTTTATAGTTTTTTCATAGATAATATAATAATCTTTCTCATCTTTATAAATAATTGTTACTGCCTATTTTGATACCATTATTTGTCTGTACATTTTATGTCTATAATCTGACATACATGCATATATGTAAGTCGTAATCACCCTACTAAACATCTCTGATGACAGAATGTACAGTATCTACACAGGCTGGTAAATGATTGAATTAAATAAATATTCATTGGCTTTGAAGTGTGAGGTACAAGAATGATGAATGACTAGCTCCCCCAATTTTGCCTTGCTGGCTTTCACACTGTTCTTCCTGAACATCCTTTCCTGGCTCTTCCCTCCACCTTCCCGTTTCCCTCCATTCCATTACTGCAAGTGGGAGAATCAGACTGAAATCCCCTAGCTCATAGGAAATACTAGTTAAAGATCAGGAATGTCTCATTCCTCCAACTTAACACAAACGGCAGGGATGTGGGATGAACCCTCGGAAGACAAGAACATTTAAATGTCAGTGTGTTTTCCATCTTCGTTCAATTATCCCTCTTCCTTTTCCTTCTCCATCTGTCTTTAACACACAAACAGGCATGCTCATTTAAAGTGTTATTTCACTCTGGGAGGTACTTTGTAGCAACATGGAAGATTGCTGATGGGAACAGGAAAACATTCGCAGACTATGGTCTGATTAAGCAGGCACATGCTGTGCGTTGTTGTTCTTTTGAAAGTAGAAGAGACAATATCAACTATGAAGTAGCCTCAGATGTTCACATGAATTCCACCTAATTCCTTCTACTGACAGAGAAAATATCAGAAGTAAAGGGGGGAAATTATGTAAGTAAGCATAGTAGCATGCAAAGTCTCCACCTGCTAGTCACTCATATCTTATTGTTGATCAACTTAGTATTTTTAAGTCATGATGAAAAAAAAAAAGCAGCGAAACCTATTCTGAACACATGCACAGGGGGCTAATGTTACTAGACTTAAGGCTGTGGCCTGGGCCACATAAAACCAGGGTTGGCCATCCATCCTGCATGAGCCAAATTAATAGAGAAAGGCAGAAAAGAGATTTTTTCAGTGTGGCCACATTGGCGAAATTGGAAAAGAGATCCACTCATGCTGCAAGCCCATCTTCAGGATTCTGAGATGAGGTTTAGCTTTAATTAGCAGGACAGAGTTCCGCCTATCTAAGTGGTCCTGGTCAAGATGTGGTCCTGTCCATCACTGAGTCATCATTGTTTTATTTCCATCCCTGCTTGCTGTCTCTCACGTTATGTTGCCAATACTTTTCTAGAAGTTTCTCTTCTGGCAAGTCAGCTTAGATTTGAGACTTTCTCTTCTCCCAGCATGAGATCTCTAGAGATATTCAAATTTACTGGGGCCTATTATTTCAGCAATCTGATCACCCAAAGTGGAAGACACAAATACTTCTTTTGAAAAATTTTCATTCCTACAAGGTAAATTTACTTTCACAGTTTTGAAGGGTCAAGAAAATATCTTTAATGGTACACAATTACTCTAGTTATCTTTTTTGAAATAAGAAGATATGTTATAAAATTGAGGCTTTATTATTTATGACCTCACGTGGTATGTATTAAAGAGGAGGAAAAATGAGAAACATATTCCAATACAGTGTCATTGCAGAAGATAAAATAAAATGGAGTATTTTCAAAGTTGTTTTAAATTTATTCTCAGTGGAGGATTTCTCCCATTTATCTATCAACACAATTTCCAATTAGAGTTTAGACTTACAAAGAAGTGCTATGTTTTCTCAACTGTTGAGGAGTTTTCATGAACGTAACTGATTTGTTATTTGCTAATGTTACACAAGAATTGATTGGGTTAACTGAATGGATTTAACCAAAATCTTCAGTACCATCTCTATCAGAGAATGATGCCTTTTCCCTGTCATGCATTTTCGCTTTTACTCTATTGCTGAGCTTGACTTTCGGAGTACAGGAAAACTGAGTTTCCTAATTAACCTGAATGTGCAGCAAGAACCAGCCACAGAGAGAGAACATGAATCAAACATTGAGCCATTAAACTGTACCTAATAGGCATTTATTCAATGGGCCTTATGAATGCAAGTTGTGCCCCATTTAAAATCTAACTCAAATGATTGCACATTTCATTAGTGAAGATAATTACCAATTTGTTCCTTCCCCCCAAATCATGTACATATGGAAAACACTGTTAGAAGGTAAATAGTACTTCATTAAAGATACCTCATTTAAAGGGGTTAGTAGAACAAGAGACCCATTCTTTTCCCCTATCCCCATCCTCCTCCCTCCCTCCCTTTCCCCTCCCTCCCTCCCTCCCTTCCTAGCATTGAGACTTCAAAAACAGTCTATTTTAAAGTATAGTCTCATAGAAAATGATGTCTTTTTCCTTTATTGCTTTTCCCAGCATGTTGCAACATAGTATCCATCTCTTAATGTTAAAAGCAAATGTATGCTTAACGATACTCCAGTGACATTTACATGTTCAGTGTCTCCATCTGGGCAGGCACACTGCTATGGAAATTTTAGGGGGCCCACATTGGTCTTCACATGGTATTGGAGAAGCTGATGTTCCATTTCAAGGTTCTGTCTCATTTAATAGCAAAATATAAGAATGGACTCAGAAGGAAGCAGGAAGACAATTTTGGTAGAGTTTAATAGAAAACAATAGAGCAGAGAAGATGAAAATTTGTCAACTACCAGGAGGGGGAAGATGAAAAAGGGAAAGCAAGCAAGCTATGCACTTAGAGTTAAGCTGGCATGTCCAGCAATGTAAGTCAGCCATGTAGAACATAGGCAGCAGCATGAGAGAGACAGAGAAAGAGAGAGAGACAGGCAGAGACAGAGACAGAGACACACACACAGAGACACACAGAGAAACAGAGAGAAAGAGAGACAGAGAGAGAAAAAAGAAGAAGAAGAGGAGGAGGAGGAGGAGGAGGAAGAGGAGGGAGAGAGGGAAGGAGGAAGAGAGGGAGTCAGGGAAAGAGTAAAGAAGGAAAAATCTCAAAGTAACAAAAACTATACTTAAACTCTAGCCAATATCCAAAAGAATAAGAAGAGAAGAAAGGGACTGAGAAAGGTGGAAATTCATGACATCACCTCAGTGACTACACTAGGGGTGTATTTTCTGGAATGAAAAAATTGCATTATTTCATTAAAGGGATAATTATTGTTTCCTATTCTTCCTGTCTCTGTAGCACCACTTCCTGAGGCACGGTACCTTGGTCAGGTGATTGACTAGCCCAAATAAGGGGTATCTACCAAGAGTTACACTTTATTCTTTGGGGAAAAAGGAAGTAGTTTTGCTATAACGGGCTTATAACACGGTGTATTCGGTTTCTAAATCTCTGTGCTATGGATCACTGCTCTTGCTATAGTTCTGCAACTATTTAAAAAAAAGCTGTCTAGCTTTGATAATATCCCCTCTTTTGTGACTTGTGAGGACCTAAAGATTTCTAGGTTTCTAGGTTCTCTTTCATCTCAAAATGGCTTTACCGTTCTGCTGTGAGAACACCAGTTCATACAGCATAATAGGGTCACAGGATCTGCTTGGTAATTTCTTATACAAAGATCAAGTATGTTGATTTCCAAGATAGCTGTCACATGAAAAAAAATATATTCCCCCCTAAGGAAGTGGCTTCCATAGATCAAAATGTAATTTTTTTACCTTATGAGAACAAAGCAGGGTTATCTCTTCGTTATAAGATGGAGTAGTTCACAGGCATGTTCTGAGTGCCCAGTTAATGCCAGGCATAGTTTTATGTAGTAATGGTGAGCAATCTGTCAAAGTTCTTACAATATAGTGATGAGAAGGATATTAATAAAGTATAACCTACTATTAAGCCATGAAACTTGAATCATAAACCTGAGTTTCTAATACCTAACAAAAGTTTTTGTTTGTTTATTTTGCTTGTTTGTTTTTTGAGTCAGGGTTTCTCTGTGTAGTCTTGGCTATCTTGAACTCACTTTGTAGATAAGGCTGGCTTCGAACTCACATAGATCCTCCTGCCTCTGCCTCCCCCATCCCCACCCCAGTGCTGGGATTATCGCCATGTTCCAATACACCTGGCTTCCTGACACAAAATTTAAATGCACGAACAAGTTGTACATAATCAGAAACACCTTCAGATACTGGGAAAGGTGAGACATTTCAAACTCTATGCTCATCACCTTGTTTTGTGGTCTTTGGCCTTTTCATATTTTCCACAATCATTAGGCTTTAAATGGCTAAGCCAAATGTTCATGTTTACTTAGCCCAAGTCCCAGTTCTTCCTGTTCTTGGTCCTCAAATCTGTAACAATAAGCATCATTTTTTTTTTCCTGGGAGTTTCAAATTTTCTAAGCATTGTGTTTTTCATAAGCCTGGTCAACCTTCTTTAATGTTGATTTCTTTCGACACATATCTCATGTACTTGAATACAAAAGACATATTTCATGTGGAGCTGGTGATAGTGACAATTCTGAATTTTCAGGGGAAGTAGGACAGTGTTTAGGCCACTAGAAGAAACGCAGTCATGTGTGTCGAATCACAAACTGAAGTTTTGAGAATCTTTGTCTTTGACCTAAAACTTTCCAGGAATGTTTTGCCTGAGGCAGTAGCAGAATCAGGAGAGCTATAAAGCGGTTTTGCATAATTGGGGCAAAGTCAAAGAAGGGGAGAACCTAGAACAGTTTCTTTTACATAAACAAAAATCAGTAAGGGGCTGTGAAACTTAAGAGAAATTTTCACTGTAGTAAACAATACTCACTAGGGCAAATGATGACATGTGTGCAAGTTTGGTACCCAGAAGTGAGTTGGAGAATGATGCAAAGGTGTATCATGCACATGAATTTCTCACTGACTTACTGAGTAACATTCTGAATTCTGAAGCTGTTACCTGCAAAGCAAAAGATTCAGCAGTAACAAAATGAAGCTCTCATTTATTTATGAAACTACGGTTTTTGAAAATAGAGGCTATTTTTAAATTGTGACTTGTTACTTTTTGGAAATATTTAAAATGTTTCTGTTATAACAAGTTTAAAAATACCAATTGAAGATGTTAAGACTTAGGATAGCAAGCTGTACCCATATCCCTGTCTTGGGCTTTTTCTCTAGTTTTGTGTGCACATTTCCTAAGCATTGAATTTTCTTCTTCCAATCAATAAGGCCTCCAGATGGCATAGGGAAAAAGCATGTAATTTATACTTGATATTTTGTTCTACCTAGTTCTATTTTTATTGCTGGACCATAAGGATTGTAAATGTTGATTTTGAATTTCTATATTCCCTTCAAAGATTACTCTATGAATTAATTGACAGATATTTTTTAACATCTTAAAATCAATCTTGATTCTTTTATGAAAATTTTCTAACCATAATAGATTGCAGATACAATGGAAGAGCAGGATTTGGTAGCAGCAGATTCTTTAGGAGTGTGTTTAATCTTGTTTCCAAATACCAAGTTTGGTGATGCAAATGTTTTTGTGTCTTAGTGTCATCCAACCACTTTCTGGACCTGGAGTAGCTTTCTGGTAGAGTTTACTTTGATATAATAAGGAAATGCACATTTGAAGACATTTTGGTGATGATATTAATGTAAATGAGAAGAGGTTTTGAAAATACCTTAGCTTTGAAAACATCTTAAAAGGGTGTGATTAAAAGTTACTTAGTTAAAAAGAAGTAAAATAACAAAAACAACAAAATATAAAGTGAATAAAAGAAAAGCGATCGAGGGCTATAGTTGGGCAGTAATACCTAACAGCCATCAAGAGACCAGGTATAAGGCTAACATGAGAAGGAATATTTGAATAAAAATATTAAACAAAAAGGCAAAGGTTATGGGGGATTTTTTGTATGACTTAAGGTACTACCATAGTGATGAGTTTCTTATGGAATTCCACCAGTATTGAAGAATTCTAGATCTTCCTGCCTCCTGCCTACTTAAATGTTGTAGTAAGCTGTCTAGTGAAAATAGCAAGCATGGTTTCAAGAACCATTGCCTAATTTATATAGTGCTTTGAGATAGGAAGGTAAGTAGCAAATCTTTAGCAGACATCTTTTTATATTAGTGGACTGATAAACCTGGGGCAGACATATGCTGTGCCTGATATAAAGTCAAAATACAAATTACTTTGAAATTCATAAAAACTAGATTTGTAAAGCTGATCTTGAGCTTTCGTCCCAGAATACCTGGCGTACAAGGAATGTCTTTCATGAGACATTTTGGGGAATGTGCTACTACTTTGATCAGATATATCAGCAAACCACATACAAGAATTAAATTATTTTCCATAGAAAATGTTTGTGGAATTGAAATATATTTTCCTTAATTCAATACCTTCAAGAAATCACGCAAAAATGCTCCATTAAGATATGGGGAAGGGCTCATTCCATGGTTATCTGCATTCAGTAGCTAGGATGGTTTGTGGTTCTTAGAGCATGTGTAATAAGCATGGTTGAAGAAATGAAAAGTGCTGCCCTCTTGCCCATTTTTTTAAAGTATAGATGAATACATGGTGTGTATTATATTTTAAAAATTAGATAGTTGATAGATTACATACCCAGATTACACACTGTTCTATTGCAGAACAATCTATGATTCTAAATGAAAGTAAAATGTTTATTATTTTATATGCAGGGAGTCATTGAGTACTTTAATGGGAACTCGTTCTGACTCATTGGGACTTTCTGTGTAAGAGGATGTCTTGGTTACTGTAGTCTGTTTTTCCTGGGCTCATAAAAATTTTGGTTCCTATAATACAACTCCTGAGTCTGGGTAATTTTTTTTAAAGAATGAAAATTTATTGGTCAAAAAAAAAAATAGCTCCTCAGTGTCATTTTTGATATGTAAGCATGAGGACCTGTGTTTGATCCTTAGAACTGGTGTTGAAAACAAACACACACAGTAATGGTGGCATATACTTATAATCTAGTGTTGGGGGAGGAAGGCACATTCAGAGTCATCCTGCTCATTGCATAGGTGGCTTTACTGCTCTGTAAGCACTAGGCCAACGAGAAACCTTGTTGCATAAAAACAAGGTGAATGGCTCCTGAGTAACAGAACCTGAGGTTGACTTCCGGCCTCCATACCTGGATCAGTACAGATGTACTTACACACACACACACACACACACACACGCGCGTGCGCGCGCACACACACACACACACACACACACACACACACACACACACACACTGTAGAAAATAAAAAGGCTGTTCATGTTTATTATTAAAAGCCTATAATTATTACAGCGGCTATTATTAACCCTTTCCCATATCAATAAAAGACACAGCCCCTGATAGAATTTTAAGTGTCTTATTTCACCTGGCGCAGGGCGTAGATATAAGCCCCGCCCCCCTCAGCTACCTTGTTACCTCCCAGCCCCACACCCCACGCCATTTGCTTAATCATTCCTGTCTGGGCTACTTCCTACCCATAATTCCACAAATCCTTGCACAGAATTTTTGTCTGGGCTGCCTCTCTCCAACACCGCCTCAGAATAAATTCCTCCTGTCCACGTGGTTCTCTCCGTGCTAACCCATCGCAGTGTTACTTCCTACTTCTCCTCTGGTACCTATCTCCCTCCTTCCTGTGATACTTTTTGTCCTCCCCTCCCAAGAACCTTGGCATCAGGGAACAAAATAATTAACAATCAAACACAAAGCGCCAGACCATGTTGTGACTAACACAATTATTTTGTACCTAGGGAGGCCAGTAAGGCACAAAATGTCATCAAGTGAGAGCTTTCTTGTCGCATATAAACATGCTCGGAGAGAGTCACATGCCAGATAGAGCCAGTATACTACTTTGGATTTCCCTTATTTTTGAACCTGTACTGACAACATGAGGGCTCTATTCTCATGACCTCATCTAATCCTAATTGCCTTCCACCGTCTTCCTCTATTTTATATTATATAATTATAAATTATTTTTTTATAATTATATATATATTTATTTATATATATAATTTATATATAATTATAAAATATACTGTAGTGGAACTTATTTTTTTCAATATACTAGCCTTTGAAGAACATAGTCATATCCTTTTGATGAGGAACAAGCCGACTTGCTGGCCTTTTATTCAGACAATGGACAGTGAATGAGTAAGTGCAAAGAAAATCAGTTTTGTGAATATTTTTTACAAGCCAGTAATTGGAAGGCTTGCATGTGCTTCTTAGAAACCTGTTGATTTCTTTGTTTTATTTTAGATTCTAATATTCTTTTGCAGAGATGAATTTTCAAAGAGTTTCATTTTTACACATATTCTACAAATGTGATTCTTCTACATTTTTGATGTCTCAATTTATCCATGATGAATTTTTACTAGTTACTAGATAAATTTTTACTAGAAAAGGATGTCATCTTCAGAAAACAAATTGTGATGCTTTGAATGAGAATGACCCCCAGATGCTCATATGTTTGAATACTTGGTCCCTAGTTGGCAGAACTGCTCGGGAAGGATTAGGAGGTGTTGCCTTGTTGGAGGGGGCAGGTCACTGAAGGAGGAGGATGGGTAGGCTTTGATGTGTAAAGTACTCAGGCCGTCCCCAGTGTGCCCTCCACCTCCTCTTGTGGATGTAGATGTGAGCTCACAGTAATTCCTGCTGCGGAGCCTTTGTTCCACCATCAGAGACAGTATCCCTCTGCATCCATAAGCCCAGCTAAATGCTTTCTTTTATTCTTTGCTTTGATCATGATGTTTTGTCACAGCTAGAAATGCACAGAGACACTAATAAAAACAGAGGATAGAAACTGTTCACAGAGCAGAGACCTCCAAGAGCAATTAAAAAAATGTCCTTGAGAGTTATGGTTCCTGTTTTTTGTTGTTGTTGTTGTTGTTGTTGTTGTTGTTGTTGTTGTTGTTGTTATCGCTTAGCCTTGCCTAGAAATTATAGAAAACTATGACTAAAACGAGAGTAAGCACTTGGACACCTCTTGGATGGCCCACCAGGCTTTACCAGCTCATCCCCTTCCCATGACTCACTATAATTTCTTTAAAGTGTCCCAGACTAGACACTCAATGGCATTCCATTTCTGGAGCACAGCTCTTGATACTCAGGAGCTCTTCCTCTTTATAACTCTTAAGGCTCCAACTATAGAAATCTACAAAAAACTTTCCCCTAGACTCATCTTGAATATTTCATTAAATTTTATTTTTGAATTCATTAGCGAGGAGCCTGAAACCACTCAGGAAGCTCAGGATAGTGGGGTAGCTTTGGTGACTTCCAGGATGCTAGACATCCATCCTAGCTAAGCCTACCAAATGTGAAGAAAACAGTTTCCATCAAATTAAGGGTACCCAGACTTTTTTATGTTAATACGTTTAAAGTTTATAAAAGTACACCACTTTTTAATGTATCATATTAACTGAGTACAGTAATGATTTGACTACCACTTGAATGTGCTAAAATAACAGCTTTTTTTTTATATATAAAATATGTTGTATTTTCTTCTCTGAGTTAATAAACTTCCTAATGTTATCCTAATGTTATATATTAAATTTTAAAGTCTTTTACTCATTTCTCTGAATTTAATTGAAAAGTTCCTTTGAATTTGTTAAAAATTAAGCTACTTTAAATTATGAATTCAATTGTCTTTAGTACAGAATTTATCAAAAAGAATGTGAATATAAATCCACATAAGCTATTAAATATTTAATACATAAAATGTATTTTAAAGGAAATAGATGGATCTATTTTTTTCTAATAGTTTATAAGTCTTTAGCTACGAATTACATACTGCTGTGGTAAAGGAGAGCCAGCTTAGAGCTTACTTCTTATTGTTATGCATGTAAGAGCTGAGGAGCTATGGAAATAGAAGTGTTTCTTTTTTCTATAATATTTTAATTGCTAAATTGCATGCACTTATACAGTCTACTTCAGTCATCCATCTCTCCCCAACTCCCATTCATTTTCCTCATACCATCACTCTCAAAATTCAATAAATTCCTTATTTTGTTGTTACTAGGGATGTCCGCATGCATACAGATGTGAGGCTCTCCACTGAGATGTGGGCAACCCTGGGGTGTTCACAGTCCCACAGGAGAGTAACCCTACCTCTCTGAGCAACCATCACTGGCTAGTCCCTCATTTGCTCTCTGTAATTTTCTACTTCCTCTCTCCTGCTGGAATTCTGGGGAGCTTTTTGTGCAGACAACCAGTGCTGCTGTGAGCTGATATATACAGCAGCAGCTCTGTCATGTTCAGAGATCAGAGTCTTAGCTTGACTTTTCTTTTCTTTTTCTCCTGTGGTTTTTCTTTTTATTGTGTTATTACTTGTATTTAGTTACATAATAGCTTTTTTTTCATTTTTTAAAATTAATTTATTCTTGTTACATCACAATGGTTATCCCATCCCTTGTATCCTCCCATTCTTCCCTCCCTCCCATTTTCCCCTTATTCCCCTCCCCTATGACTGTTCCTGAGGGGGATTACCTCCCCCTGTATATGTTCATAGGGTATCAAGTCTCTTCTTGGTAACCTGCTGTCCTTCCTCTGAGTGCCACCAGGTCTCCCCCTCCAACTCTTACTCTTCCTGCCTAGTCCTCCTCAAGTTTTCCTGAGACTTTGCTAGTGGGAGTTTAATACAGATGATTCATCCACAGCTGAATACTCAGGGTTACTTAGACTGGGAACTTTTTACCAGATTAATATCTCTGCATTAACTGCTATGGATTGTGCAAAGAAACTTCTCTATCCGAAGTTGAGAGTAACATCAATCATGGGTTGGTAACTAGGGCTTTCTTGGAGAAATATCAGTATGAATTAAAAAAAAAAAAAGGATTTATTGCTTTTAACTCTGTCTCTCTGCTCTGTGTGTGTGTGTGTGTATGTATGTATGTATGTATGTATGTATGTATGTATGTATGTACGATGTATAAGTTTGCATGAGTGTGTACAAGTGTCCATTGAGGCCAGGAGCATTATAGACCCTGGAACTAAAATTAAAGTCACTTGTGAACTGCCTGATGTGTAGATACTGTGAACTAAACTCCTGTGCTCTGTAAGAAAACTATGTGTCACCCCCCCTCCCCCCGCCTTTTTTTGAGACAGGTTTCTCGGTGCAGCTTTGGCTGTCCAGGACTCACTTGGTAGACCAGGCTAGCCTCTGACTCACAGAAATCTGCCTCCCTCTGTCTCCCTGACTGCTGGGATTATAGGTGTGTGCCACTGTGCCCAGAAAAGTATGTGTTCTTAACTTGTTGAGCCATCTCTCTGGGCCCTGCTACTGGAGCTTCTCAAGTTATATACCAACAATTACTTGGCCATGGATTAGTAAAATGCATATTTGATTTGTCACTGACAATTCTAAGTGTATTCTCCTTCAATTTTTATTAGAAGCAAAACACTTGAATACACATGTCAGGTATTTCCTCATATTTAATTTATTTTCTTTATATCCAATATCAAGATTGAAATATTTACTGTTGTCCAGTGACTCAGAAAGTTTTACACAAAAAGATGTTTGTGTACTTGTTTCTTTGGTAAAATGTGATGAAGGTGATTTTGAAAAAGAAAGCAAGATAACTGGTGCTAAGTGATGCCCTTTGTCTAGGAAGGGTGCAGGCAAATAATACTAGCAAAGAGTTCAGGTGGCTAGGCAGGTTTGATGGTTTATGTCCTTAAATTAACCATTTCCACATTCTACTTGAAAAGTATGTATGTGCCTCATGGCCATTTTTACCATATTGAGAAAACAATTACATTAAGATATCAAGGGGAAAAAGGACATCTGAAGTCAATTATAGACACTGATTTTGTCTTTTATTCATGTCACCCATCCATTATATTTAATGGTAGAACTTGAAGGATAAGACATATTTCACTTTCTTTATGAATGTCCCCTTGTGCCTCTTATGAGAAGCAAAATATTTTCAATGAATCAATAGAATGCATGGCAAATATAATAAACAACCAAAGACATTATAGTTATAAATTCAATAAATGTGCTGTGAACACACTGGGATCATTCTGCGGCTCTAAATTAAACAGCACCATTTATAAGATTAAGACTGCTATAAAGTTGTAGTTCCTATAGGAAAAGAATTATAAGATTCTATGAGCTCTGATATGAAAGCAGGAGCAAAATGGAATGTTTTTACCCCTAGAGAGGTCTCAGATACTGCATCATCTTACAAAGAAGAGAAAACATCTGTAGGGGTTAAAGGTATTTCATATTGATGGAATGAGGCAAGGGTGAAGGAAATTAACCTATGCAAGAGCCTTAGTAATGACATAGCATCCTGATAAGGAGTGGACTTGTGTGCATTTTATCCCCATAATGTACATCTGGCCCTGACAGTTCTTGGCACTCACCTTTGGGTGTGCATGTGTTTACTTATCTCCCAGCCCAGTTTCTTCATCTGTCAAATGAGATGGATGACTTTTAATCTCCCTGTAACGTGAACTCCCTTCCTTTAGTAGCAATGTTATTGAAGTATATGCTTCAAATGATAATGAAAGTAAATTGTTCCTATTTCTTATATTTACAACTTTTAATATACAGTTTTAGTATAGTTCACTATTAAAAAACCACCTAAATGAGAATAAACACTCTCTTCTCTTGGCCTTATTAAAGACCAATGACAGCTAGCTTCCTATTGGTTTATAGTATGCTGTGGTTTATAAGTATAATCAGAACGTATATAATTTCTTTTAAAGGCAAAGAAAACTAAAATATTGGGTTTCACTATGATGTAGGAATAGGCTGATATAAATTTACTTTAGATGGAGAAATATGGGGTGTGCGAGTTTATTTCCCAGATGAAGAATCTCAGCTCTTTCTCTAGAACCATGATTGTCTCCCAGTATTTGTGTACATCTCAAGGTGGTCTTCAAGTGGCTTCTTTCATTAGGGCTTTCAGGAGCTTCCTCATTCTAAGGGGTACACTTATCCTCCAAATGACAGTTCACTGTTTTTGTAGATTGGGTATTTTCAATACAGGATATGCCTCTTCAAGAATGTTTACTAAAATGCTTCTGTGGACCCATGAAAGTCTTTACTGTAGAAGTTCTTGAGATTAAAGAGGGAGCAACATCAAAATAGAGTTTTGTGAGATGATCCTTCCATTGCACTGGGGAGGGGACAACATTGACATTGCAAAGCAGAGAGCAAGGCAACTTTGAATGAGATAAGTTGTGACCTTGTGGATGCAGTGTCAGTCTCACATTAAAATCAACACCTTTACAGCACTCTTAGAGTGATCATTATCATATTTAATGGCCACCATTTGTGATGATGAGAACAGGGGTAGCAAGTAGGGGAAGTTTTCTCACTTGTGTCTGGGGTGTGAGATGGCAAATCCTAGAGGACATAAGGACACATTCGAGGTGATTTCATCTTCATTTATCAGGTAGCATACATATTAGTAGGATTCATTGTGATGTTTCCATACGAGTATTTGGTGTGCATTGATGTGCCTGTCTGCTTGCTACTCTCCCATCCTCACCTCTTTACGTACCCTCCCTCATACCTGTCAGTCAAATTGCATTTTCAAGTTGACTTTTCCTTTTATGGCTACATGTGAGAGACAAATTGCTATGTTCGGCTTTCTGTGTCTGACTTCTTTTGACTAACATGATATCTTCTAGACTCGACTGTGCTGCAAATAACAGAAATCCATTTTTTCCTTCCAACGGAGTAATAACCTATCATATATAAATATTTTTTATAGCTGTTTGCTTTCATTGGAGTATTAAATGTACCCAACAGGGCCCATGTGTTTAAGTGTGTGGTCCCTAGCTTACAGCGCAGTTTTGGGAGGTTATCGATCACTTGGAGCTGTGAATTAGCTATGTGAAGTAGGTTGCAGTAGGGACATCCTTTTCTCACTCCGACCCAGGCTCTTTATGTCCTAATTGACCAACATGTGCATGCACACAAGCCATGCCTCTGTAACTTCCTGAATGTTGAGTTGAAATAAACTCCCTCCCCCCTTTTAAAAAATTCTTCTTTCATACAATACATCCTGACTGAAGCTTCCATTTCCTCCAGTGCTGCTGCCCACCTCAGATTCATAGGTCCTCCTCTGCTTTCCTGCAGAAAAGAGCAGGCCTCCCAGTGATAGCAACTCCATGGCATAACAAGGTGTGGTAACAAGATGCAAGCCCTCATACTAAAGCAAGTCAGTAAGAAGCCGGAAGCTCAGTGGTAGAACACTTGAATGCAAAATAAACCTTTAAAATTGCTTCCCTGAGGTATTGTATTGTACTGACAAAGGAAGTAATAATACAATATTTGAGTATTGATACACATCAATGGTGATGTTCTAACTAGGTGAACAGTGCCCCAGTTGACACAGACAGAACATTATTTCTTTTGTATGTGGGTATCACTATTGAACACATACCCAGGAATTAGAGAGCAGTATGATACTGTAGTTCTGAGTTTGTGTGCAATCCCTGGTGCTTTCCATAATTGCTATAGTAGTTTGCATACCTACTAACATCACATATGCATTTCCTTCTCATAGCATTCTCAATAGCATCTTGTTATTTGATTACAATCATTTTAATTGGATAAAATTACTGGCACAATGTTGGTGTTTAATGACATGTGACATTTTTTCATGTATTTGTATTTTGTGAAGAGAATATGTTATAAGATAATCACCATTTAAAAAGTTTTAAAATTTGATCACTTCCTTTCTTTGTGTTTTTGAGATATATTCTATTCATTATCAGATTAATATAAAACTAGATATTTCAGTCTATTGACTGTTTCCTTTTCTTATCTTGATTAATCTTATTACTTAATATTTATATTATTTACTACTATTTGCTACTGGCGCACACACACACACACACACACACACACACACACCAGCCACCTAAGAACCCACATAGTCTATACTGACAAACTGAAGTGTTTGCCCTATGTTTGTAGAGCTGTAAATTTTATACTCAAGTCCACAATCTATTGTGAGTGATGTTTGTGAGGGGTAATAGCATCCAAGTTGCACTCTGCATGTGAATATCCAGTTTTTCCAGACCCACTTTTCAGAATGTTATTCTGTCTTATTTATTTATTTATTTATTTATTTATTTATTGGCACCTTTGGTGGGTCAGCTGTGGATGAATGTTTTGTTTCTCAGTCTTTTTTATTCTATTCACTTTTTTATACACTATTATTAAGCTACTTTGATTACTGTGGCCGTATAGTAACTTTTCAAATCAGAAATGATAATGCTTGTAACCTTGTCCTATTTTGCTTATGATTCTTTCGACTGTTCAAGGATTTTTGTACATTCAAAAGGATTTTAGGAATTGTTCTAGTTTCAATTTTTCTAATGCTGTGAAGAACATTATGAAATTGTATTGGGTAGTGTTAAATATGTACATCTCTTAGGATAGGGTCAGCATTTTAGTAATTTTACAAGCGTGAAGATCGACCTTTTCACCCTGTGTCTTTTGTAATGTCTTGCATTGGTGTTTTGTAATGAATGTGTTTTGCTCTAGTCCATCCTAAGGTTAGTCTGATGTATTTCTTCAAGGCTACTGGAAATTCTGTTATTTTCTGGTTTCCTTTCTGTTTCTGTGATAAAAAACACTCTGGTCCAAAGTAGCTTACGAAGGGAAAGGCTTTATTTTAATTCATAATTCCAGGTCCCAGGCCATCTTTATAGTGAACTCAGAGCAGAAACTGGAGTAAGCTTTGAAATTACAGAGGAATGTTGTTTGCTGGCTTTTGGCTTATGCTCAGCTTATGCTCAGGGGTCTAAATCTCAGACCCCTTCTACTCAGAGATTGTGCCACAGGCTGGACTGACCAATCAAGATAGATGCAGCCACAAGCCATTCTGATACAGGCAGCTTTATTGAGGCTCTCCTTTCACAGGTACGTATAGTTGTTTTGGTTTTTTTTTTTGCTCTTTTTGCCACATTGACAATAGTTGACAACAAGAAATAACCAATAAAGATGGTTATGACCTTCTTATCAAGCAATTCACTATTGGTTTATAGAAAGGCTACTGACTTTGGTGTTCTACTCATTTTTATGAATAGCAAGTTTTAGGTTATCAATCTCTCAATTCTGATAGCAATTTGGAGGAGTCTATAAATTTATCAATCAGCAAATAGTGATAGACTTTCCCATTGTATGCTTTTAATTTCTCTTTCCTATAATTATTCTCATTTAAATATCTATTACCATGTCAAGTAAGAGTATTGATAGGAAACGCCATTGTGTTTGATAAGAAAGGAAAAATTTCCCCTTAAACTGTTGTGCTTGTGGGTTTCCTGTAGACAGCTTTTATTGCTCTGAATTGTGACCCTTTCGTATCTAGTTTGTTAGGGCTTCTTGTCTCTTATTGTTTAACTGTCTGACAGTCTGTCTTTGTGGTTGAAGCATAGTTACTCTAGCTTGCTTTTCTTTTAATTTTCTTGGAAAATTTCTGTCCTTTTACTTTGAGTTTATGCATTATGATATCTGAAATGACTTTCTTTTTTTTTTTTTTTTTTGTTTCTGGATGCGAAATGCACCATCAAATCTATCATCACGTGAGTTTGCTGTCCTATAAGCCTCCTGCACATGGACAGATGGCTGTTCACGGCTTTCTTAAGGCAACAGGTCTGCTATACTTTCCTGAACTAGTTTCCTTTGCCATTGTTCTTGGTTTCTTTGCCTCACCTTTGCAAATCCCTGGAACACAGATGTTTGCTCAGCAATGACAAGGGATTTTGAATGCTCCCATGCCTCTTTCTTAAGATGATGCTTTAAAAGAGGTGTCTGTGTGGTGTGACATCATATTTCCTGCTTGGCCTAGTCTATTGGTGAGGCTTTCAAGTGAATTTTTTTTTAAAGCTATTCATTCTCAAGATTTTAATTTGATTCTTTTTTAAAAAATTCTTTTTGGAATTTTTCATATCCTGTTTGTCTAATTTTGTTGCATTCTTTTTCTGCATTCTTTCAGAGATTGTTAAAAAGATTGAGCTAGTTAAATTTTGTTCTTAAAATTCATTTCTTTTATATTGTTTTATTTAGTTATTGCTTGTTGTTGGGCAGGGGTGGTAGTGAGCAGGGTCTTTCTATATAGCCCTGGCTGGAATTTGTTATAGAATGACCAGAATGGCTTTGTCTTGAACCCACAAGAGCCCTAGCTATCTGTCTCCTGAGTGCTGGGATCCACGTTATATACCACCACTCAGACCTAGAAGTCTTAATCAGACATTTTATCCATTTCTCTTTGAAATATCTTAGGACATTCTATTTGCTTACTTTTAGTGTACAAACTCACTTGTGTCTCTATATCTAGAACAACAAATAACTTTCTTTATTGCTATATTGGGTTGGCCTTCTTAATGAATGGCCTTTTTATAAAGATAATATCTTGGGCTATCAGTTTGTTGGAACACTGAGTTTATTTTCATTAGGACACCATGGTTACATTAGTCCCATTATTTGCAAGGTTTTTAGTTACCATTAGTAGTAAGTTGTGAGGAAGTAGGAACAATGATCCTTGACCAGACAGTGGTACTCACTCAGATACTTCTCTGGGAAAAAGAGACATAGAAATCCCAACATTCAACCTGGGCTTATGGGGGGCTCACAGAGACTGAACCACCAACCAAAAAGCATGTGTGAACTGGTCCTTGCCCCCTGCACATATGTAGCATGTTTGCAGCTTGGTTTTGATGCGGTTTTCCCAACAACTGGAGTGAGGGCCCTCTCTGACTCTGATGCCTCCATTTAGATCCTGTTCCTCTAATTGGGCTGCCTTGTCTGGCCTCAGTGGGAGAGGATGCACCTAGTTTTGCAGGGACTTAATGTGCCAGGGGGAGGGTTGGTACCCATGGGGGACTCCCCATTTTCTGAGAAGGAAAGGGGAGAATTGAAGCTGGGAAGGATATATGAGGGAGGACTAGGAAGAAATGAGGGGAGGGCTGTAATCAGGATGTAAAGGGAATAAACTAAGAACATTAAAAAAAAAAAGGGAATCCCAACACTTCTTCTGGTTATTCAATCTTGTCTGCATTATATCATCAGATAAAATGTGGGACAGGTGGATTTAACTATGATGGCAGAGCTGTGATGGGAAAAGCTGGTGGGTTTGCCCAGGAACAGAGAGGGCTTAGTCATCCCTTAGCCACGTGTGTCTGGAGTTGGGCATTTACCAGGGTTCTTCTCTCCCATATTCGTTTAGTCATAATATCTGCCAGGGAGAGAACTGGAGTAGGTTATGTCTGGAAACAGACACAGGACCTGCCAGGGACTCCTTTGAACATGTGTATCCAGGGACATAGATGCAGACATTTGTTTTCTCCCACCTCTTCTTCCAGATGTAGATCCTGCTAGGAAATGCATAGAGGTGGTTGCATTGGGAGCTTGGCCAATTCCTCCTCCAGGGTATTCCGAATGCAGCAGGCACTAGGCAGTTTTAACTGCAGACCATTCTCGGTCATGCGCTGTGGCGGGGAGGCAATAGCTGGATGCTTGGCAATACTATGGAGTTTCAGAAGATCATGCAAACACACTTATGTTTACAGGACAACAACTATAGCATACTTCCCCTGCCCTGTTAGTGACAATCTTCTGTACGCACGCGGGAACTGCGTCACTAACTGATTTCAGTACTGGCATCATTGTGATTTTTGCCTGAGACTCGCTGTGTCCTTTGGCCTAGGAGAAACTGAAATTCTTTAGTTCTTGAATATATCGTCTTGAAATCCTCTCTGAATCACATTGTTTCTTCTGTGAGTCATTGCTATGGAATGCCTCTGGGGCTCCATACTAGGAAGTGCTCTAGGGATTGTGACTCCGTAGAGCAGTGAGAATTCAGGCTGTAGGGCCTATCTCAAGATGCATCCAGATTCCACTTTCTATGATACACTTGTCCGGAGCAAGGCTCCTCTACAGATTTCAGTTATTTATCTTGCTAATACATTTACATTAACTCTACAGTGGCAGCGAAAGACACTAGTAGCCATTGAAACCTGCTATTCATACTGACTAAAGAGACTGGGTGCGTACCCTTCACCCTTACGGTACAGAAGGAGGAGACTAACACCTCCCCTTCCTCTTGGCTTTAGTGCTGTCATGGCAAGTACTGGGCTATTTAGTTTCTCTATGTTGCTCTTCCAGTTTCTGAATCTTACAAGATTCCCACTTTTTTTTTCTGGTATTGATTCTCTGTGTTCTCCCACAATGAGTCACTTCAGAATACAGCCATACAGCTGTCTCTTGGAAGCCTTTGTGTGGAAAAAGCAGGTTGCTCTGGGTACCCTTCTCTAGCCATCCTGTTGCACCCCTTATCAGTGTTTTTCTGACTCACTGATTATTATCCCACTTGTTTAGCCCACTCTGCTTAAGGTTGTTAGCCATGGGGACAATTTTGTGCTAAATGAATGAGAGCCGTAAGGAAACAGCCAAGGTGAACAAGAGCTGTTTCCGTAGGTGAACTTTACACACATCAATCATCCTGCTCTCAGCTAAGTAGAGTGCTCCGCCACTTCAGGCCCTCCCAGAACAGATATTTCTTGATGGGAGAGCTCTGTGAGATCCTCCACTTGCCCTCTAATTAAACCCATCTTGCCTCTGCAAATTGTTTTGGTCACTTTGGTCTGGACCCAATTGATTGCTTACAGGCTGCAAAGAATTTCTAATAATGTAGGCTCTTCTCTGAGTGGCTCTTGGAGGACTGAAATGTCAAATTCCTGGTGTGACATTCCTTACCAGGTAGAGGTGTCACAGCTATTAGAGATTCTCACACCCTCTCATTACATGCCACTTTTCCTTAATACTGTTCCATGTTCCTAAGTCTTGATTTTTCTGGGAGGTATAAATGTGTTTTCTTTAAAGCCAGTAAGTTTACTAGAAAAAAAAACCAGGTCTTTCTTATTTGCCTTTTATATTATTATTTTTCTGTGGTCCCTAAGATTTTGGTCTTGAAGAAATTATCAAATTAAGGTTGATGTTCAATATTTAGGGAAAAGTTCTGTTTGCTTTCTTTCCACTTACCTTAAGTCCGCTTCGAGACATAATTTAGGTACAGAATTTAAAACCACACACACGAGGAAGCCTGAATTTCTTAGTTTTGCTGCTAACATCTTTGCTGCTTTTTCAGTGTTACAGGTTTCGTGGGAGAGAGTTGAATTTGTTGTCTCATTATTGTGAAAAATGACAAGGTAGGAGAGTGGAAGATGGGTGAGTTGGAAGAGTTTAAGCAAAGAAACAGCTTTCAGCATCCAGGAAGGAACTCAAAAATTGGTTGCCAAGTAGTATTATGGAGTAGAGGGGCGGGATTGTACTGGAGAGAAGCCAATATGGTTCCATCCATATGTAAATTAGGCAGGGATGATACAAGGAAGAATCTGGCTGGCTAATTTGTGTGCATGTAGGGAATTCTGATTGGTTGATGTGTTGCACAGAGTAACACAGGCTCAGAAAATTCCTCAAGTGGGAAAATGGTTACAAAAGGTTCTGAATTTGGATGTGGGGTCCTGCAGGTAGAAATGGGCAGAGAACTAGGAAGTTGGAAGGGCAGAGGCTAGTGGAAAGAACAGTAAGATCTTGATGAGTCCCTGAGTGAACCTATTGTATAAAATCTCCATGTTCTGGCATCTCAGTACCAGTTCCTCCAGGGCAAGTAGACATTAATACTTTCCTTGAGCTGGTAACACTAATTGCCTATTGAGTAGGGCTGCCTAGCTCCTAATTCTGACCCATTCAGCTTTAGTTTGGTTGATTGACTAATAATGTGATACTATGTCCATGGTCTAATAAAATTAGTAACGCAGCAAAAATTATTTTTAAGGATAAGCTGGCACAATTCATCAAGTTACGTGCTAGACACTGAGCCTCCTTGAAAAATCTCAAAGGGTAGGCATCTTGTCTTCATTGTGCTGAGCAGTCCCCTGAGGCTTACGGCAGTTAGAACTTAAAATGAGGCAAACTGTCTTGCAAGCTCACACTTTTTAGCTCATATTATACTATGCTGCTCACTTGCTTTTCTGTCTATAAGAAATTACACATTTGAATTTAGCTCTCTTATTTTGGAGGCTAAACTGAAGGTAGGTAAGAGCTGAAAACCTTGCTGGTCTCATGTATGACTGTACGAGCTTGGGGAGGAAATCACCATTCCCATCCTTACAAGACAGAAAAATCCAGGCCTACTGAAAATGAAGTCACCGTCTTTCCATAGATGACTCAGAGCAGTGAGATCGCAAAGCCAAGCATGGCGGTGAAATCCGGAGAGACAGGTGAATATGAGCTGGAGCTGAGCTCTGCTTCTCTGGGCGAAGAAGGATGGGGCAGCAAACTGACAGGAATAGTAAAATGGTGATTTTGCCAAGCTGCTGGACGCTGAGGGTGGACAAGTGTGAGAGTGAAAGAATCCTGCGACCAAGGTCTTAAGTGCCTGTACGGTGATCAGACTTGTTCTCTGCACCCTCAGTAGGTTCTTGCAGTGAAGATCCTTTGAAGCAACTGCAAAGCAGGGAAGGGAGAGTCTTCCAGGTAACAAAAGACTAGATCCTTCCCCCACTCCAGTCAGTTCTAGTCTTCCAGGGTCTTTTTTCCCCAGGGTCTTTTAAATGTAGCAGAGGAGGAAAGCCACTAGAGGGTCAAGGTTTGTGGGGACTAGACCTAGAGGACTGTAGCCAGAAAAGAGATTAAGGGTATGTAGAGGCGAAAGCTGCTCTGCTGCGCTTTGGCTTTGAAGTTGGTATCGCCACAGAAACAAGAGCTCAGAGAAAGATCGATTCAGCTGATTACAGAATACTGTACTCAGCTATCTTATTGTTAAGTCTCTGGTACAATGAGGGCGGACGTCTTTTGAGAGAGCTACAAGATGCGGATAGCCCAAGGACCAACGCTTAAGGAAACCCCAAATTTAATGAAGAGAAGAATACATGCTGACACCTGTAGCTACAACAAACTGAATTTACAGATCTAGTTGTAGCAGATTAACATAAATCCCTTTATTTGAGGCCTGTGTATCTCAGTCCTTGCTTATATAATGCCACATGTCCAGCTTTCAACAAAACAGGATATATGCCAGAAAACAGGAGGGAAAAAAAATCCAGTTTGAGAACACAAGCAGGTATCAGACTCAGAAGCAGCAGACTTGAGGAGGATTCTAAGATGAGAATTTGAGAATAGTTGATGCATATGCAAAGGACCACAGTGGAATAATTAACTGGCTGGATGGGGACATGGAAGAGAAAGTCAGCTAACCAAAGGGAATGCTAGAAATTAGAAATGAAGGAAGTGTTTTGATTGGTTCATTAGTAGTCTTTTTTTCTCTTTATTTATTCATTTTTAATTAATTATTCATATTACACCTCAGTTGTTATCCTATCCCTTGTGTCCTCCCATTCCTCCCTCCTTCCCACTTTCACCCTATTGCCCTCCCCTAGGTCTGTGACTGAGGGGGATCTCCTCCCCCTCTATATGATCATAGGGTGTCTTAACTTGGGTTAGTGAAAGAGTCCACGAGCACGAAGATGGGTCAGCAGAATGTCCAGGACAGTAATAAAATGTATAAAATGTTTCCTCAATTTGAACATCAAACAAACAAACAAACAAACAAACAAACAGAAACACAGGGTTTAGAGGAATGATTAGCTGATAATGTCCCTGAACTTATCATAGACACTATCTAAGTCACTTTTCTACTGCTGTGAAAGGATGACATGACCAAAGCAACTTACAGAGCAAAGAGTTTATTGGGAGCTTTTTACCACTTCAGAGGCTGAGTTCATACTCATCATGGCAGAGAGCAGGACAGCCAACAGCCAGGCACGGCCCTGGAGACGTAGTTAAGAGCTTACACATGATCCACAAGCACAAGGCACAGAGAGATACCAGAGAATGACATGGGATTTTAGAAACTCAAACCCCAATGAAACTCTATTTACCCACATCCACCAACACAACCACATGTCCTTCAACAAGGCCACACCTTTAATATCTTCTCAAACAGTTCCACCAACTAAGGACCAGTTATTCAACCCTATGAGCCTATGAGGGCATGTCTTAGTCATTTTCCCTTTTTGTCCTACCCAAGACAGGGTTTCTCTGTGTAGTGTTGGCTGGCTTTGTAGATCAGGCTGGACTTGAACTCACAGGGATCCACCTGCCTCTACTTCACAAGGTGCTGGGGTTAAATATATTTGCCACCATGTCTGCCTTTACTCACTGTTCTATTGCTTTGAGGAAACACTCAATTGCCAAAGCAATTCTTATAAACTAAAACTTTTAAAAGCATTTAATTAGGGGTTGCTTATAGTTTCAGAGGTTTGGTCCCATGGTAGAGAGAATGGAGGCCCCATTGGCAGACATAGTGCTGGGAGGCGTGGTGAGAGTTCTACATCCAGACCTTCAGGCATCAAGGGAAGAGGGAGTCACTGAACCTGGATTGGGCTTTTGAAACCTCACAGTGACACACCAGCTCTAATGCAGCCGTACCTCTTCCAACAAGGCCACAACTCTTAGTTCATTCTCAGATAGTTCCAGCAACTCAGGACCAAGTATTTGATTATATGAGGTTCAGATAAGCCATTCTCATTCAAACAACCACACACACTGAGCCATGCATTAAGAAGCCCAGAAGAGATCTTAATAATAAATGACTTTCACAGGATCTCTGGTGCCCCATATTTGGCCATGTCCCTTTGTTGGGGAGGCCCAATGGCACTCGGAGGAAGGATAGCGGTCTACCAAGAAAAGACTTGATACCTTAGCACCATATTCAGGGGGAGGAGGTCCCCCACAGCCACCGTCATAGGGAAGGGGGATTGGGGTGAAAGTGGGAGGGAGGGAGGATTGGGAGGATGCATGGGATGGGATAGAAAATGAGATGTAATAGGAATTATTTTTAATTTTCAATAAAAATGTGTTATTATTAAAAAAAATAAATAAATTAAAAAAAATAATAAACACAAAGACATCATGTGTGAAACCAAAGACAAGAGCACTGAGGAAGAAAACAAGGTAGGAAAACACTTGGCATAGGAGAAGCCGGGACTGGAATCAGAGAACTCCTTGCTATTGCAGACCTTTTAAGTAGGAAGTGGCAGAAAATTATCAGCAAATTTATATAATGACAGCATAAACCTAGACTACTATATTCAGGAACATCATGCTTCAAAATTTGAGTAGGATGGACGTTTTATTTTTCTTTCTCAGAGAAACAACAATGAAGGGAACTTCAAAAATATTCCATGCAAGAAGTGTTTAACAATATTCTTCAGACTGAGGCAAATGATAGAGATCATATCCTTGAATCAATGTAAAGAAAGGAAGAAATATAAGAAATAACAAACTACGGGAAAGTTGAGTTATTTTATGCACTTTCTTTAAAGATGATTTAAGTTATAACTGTTGGAGGAATAATAACACATGACACAAAAAATATAGCTCTCCCCTTAAAGGAAATAAGAAACAATATATTTGCAGCCATTTTGAATGACCATGGCCCAGAAACACAGATTTAAATTGTTCCAAAGTCCATGTTCCAAGTTGAAAGTTTTCTAATTCTAAGTGTTACAGAACAAAGAGAGTCGTAAATTACAAATTTAAATATGTTGGAGGATACATCAGATAGATGGTTACAGAAAGATAGTGGAAGCTTTTCTACAGGCCTCACATGCTGTTGATGACAATCTTAGCTTTTGGGTCTGCTAAGTTACAGGTTACAAAAATGTTTTCATCTCGTAGCGTTCTTACACAGAGGTGGGCAAGAGATAAAATGACTAAACTAAGTGAGGAGACAAAGTAGAATCTTGAGTTAAAGGCAGGGAAGTTATGAAAAGAAAAGGGAAGGGGACAGAGAACAAAGCATACAGAAAGGAGTTTAAAATTATAACCATGCTAAGTACAAATAGCCTAATCTCACCCACAAAAGAGCAACGTTTCACCCTTCCACTGGTATTTAAATATTTCAAAATATAAGGAGCAAAAGTTCTTAGAGCTGAAAGGAGACCAGAGAAATCCACTATTAAAATAATTTTTACTTCTTGTTTCTAAGTAATAAATCAGGAAGGTCAAAAGTAAAGATATATATGCATGCCTCAAACAAAAGTGCAAATAAAGCAGTATTGAAGTAATAGTAGAACATGTTTTTTTCTTAAGTTCATATGGAGTATCTACCTTTACCAAGACTCCATGCTGATCAAATAATGTGTGCTAGGAAATGAAAATGGGGTCTGGTGAGATGACGTAGGTAAAGGCACCTGCCACCTGATGACTCAGTCCTTGGAAAGTACATAGTCCATAAAATAAATAAATGCAATGTAAGAGTGCTGTTTGTTTTCGTACTACAAAATCAAACTGTCAGTAGCAGAATAATAACTGGAAAACCCTATGATTTTGGAAATTAGTATACATATATAGGACGTATTCCTACAAATAGGAAGTATTGAAGAGACATTTTGAATCAAATGTGAAATGCAATTTACTAAATTTGTGGAGTGCATCAAACATATTGTTTACAGAGCAATATTTTCTAATATATGTATATGTTTTAAATCAATATTTTTTAATCTACCAGTGTAAAGAAATGTAGAAACAACAAAACAAATGACTTTCTCAAATTAGGACTATTACACATGAAAGATGAAAAAAAAAAAAAAACCTTAACAGAAAGAAGCGATAACATCGAAAACTAGAAAGATCAATGGATTGAAGTCTTGATTTGATAGTAACATCAATTATATTGATAAGAATTTTGGCCAGACTAAGCAGATGAAGAAAACACAAATAACCAATATCAGAAATTAAGAGACTGATACTACTGACCTTCTGGAACTTATAAAGCAGAACAAAAGAATGCCATGAGCAAGTCTTTCCCAACAAATCTGATAGAGCAGGTTAAATGAACCTAATCTATGAAAGACATGATGTGTCCAAACTTATACAAGAAGCAGACAGTCTGAATAGGACAATATTGATGGACAAAACTGAATCAAGCAATTGGGTTTGTAGTTTAAAACCTTCAAGAAGAAAAAGCACTAAGCCCAGATGTTTGGCAAATTGTACCGAAATCTGGAGAAATGATAGTTTCCAAGAGGCAAAGGGATGGTTTCGACACATGTGTAAGCCTAACACTGCTATAGAACTGATATTACAGGAGAAGAAAGCTAAACCAGAAAGGCTAGCAGTTAGTCGTGAGGATGCCAGGGAAATGTGGAGAGAGCTCATGAGTAAGTCTAACCTGGCATCCTGAAACAGCCAAAGGAAAGACAAGTCAGGACATCTGAAGTGTGGGTTGAGTTGTGATCTGCTCATGACAATAGAAATAGAGTGAGTGAACATGGAGTGTTAATGTCACATCTTTAAAACATCTGTAAAATCTAGACTATTGTAGAATGACAAGTAAAAATAAAACACATTTACAAATCTTTCAGGTATATGGAAATGCAGATTATATACACTTTGAAAATCACCATCTTAGCTATCATAAATTATGACATTAGTGAAATGTCCATGTTAAGTTAAAAGGTCATGTAATAACAGGAACACGTTGTGTTACGTGTATGTACTACTGTATTTAATGTTAACAATGAGGGAAAACAACTATCTGCCATGGTCTTAGAGGCAAAATTTTCCCACTGTGTCATATTTTATGTTTTTCCAGTTCCCTTGGGTTTTTCTAGAGATCCTGTAATTAGTTTTTTTTTCCTACCACCTCTGACTGTACAGAAGCTTTGCTGATTTGGTGGTGGTACAGGGAAGGGATTAATGATTGGGTAGAAGCTTAGATTGTGCCCTCTCCTTGACTGATGGGGGATTGAGGTGGATACTTCCCCTGTGCCTGTAGAAAGGAAGGAAGGGAGCATCTAGTTTTCCTCTCTCCTGGAATAGATGAACTCTGGTGAATTAATCTTCCTTTACTACAGGCCTTGTGAAGGACAGAAAGCTGTTGTACTGTGAAATTGTGGGTTTTCCCCTTTTTTCTTGTATAGTGTAGGAAGGAAATTCTATCTTTACAGTCTTCCTGTGAAAAACTAAGGCCAGTTTAGGGGGCCCTGTTTCATGTGTACCTGTTGGTTCTGGGTAGGAACAACTCCATTTTGTTGTTTCCGTTAGTGTAGTTTTCTGCCATTCCAGTTTTTAGGAAAATAGTTTGCCCTTATAGTGGAGTTTTCTATTGTACCTCAGAATAGCTCTTGATTTTCCCATGCGATTTTTGTTTGTTTGTTTGTTTTTTGATTCAGTTTTCCCTTGTGAGGGATTGGCATGATATTAGACAAAGTCATAAGTCTCATGTCTTTTTAGTAGGCATAGATTTTCTTTTCCCAACAATGCTTAAAATTGAGGTCTCATGATTAAAAAGTAACATGGGAAAATTTATTTTAAAACTTGAACATTTCAGATTCACCCTAGTTTTTAAGCCCACTGGGTGGAATTTTTATGATGGCTATCACAGTATCTTCTAGTCTTTATGAATGCAAACTGAGATAATTCAACATGTGAAAGGTCACTCACCAAAGCAAAATACTTGACTCTTCAAATAGTCTTTAAATATTAAATGAATCTCTGTATATAATAACAATACCTGAACATCATCTGAAGTAATTACCATCTTACTAAGAAAGGAAATTCTCAATTGTTTAATGAATTCACTAACAAAACATAACAGCAGTTGTCAGATAGTTTGATCCATGAATTAATGAGAAAATTTTAATTTGCATCTAGCAAGGCAGTCATCTTTTGCTTAACAATTTACAATGAACAGATTTGTCCTGGGAAACAAAATGGCCAGCATCCTATGAAACGCGCTTGTAGGAAGCATAAAAGAACGTTACTAAACCCCCATGGAATCCAGACAAAAGGACCGCGTTTTGCTATAGCATATATCTCATGTGAATGTCAAACTGAGGGAGTACTTCATGGTAATTTAGAACTACAATGATAAGAATTTACTTGTCTATTATATAACTTAAGCAAATTACTTTGTCTCCAAGGGAATCATAAGGTTTTGAGCCTTAGACTCTGCACATCTCCCAGAGTCAATGACTCAGATGCGACTCTGGGATGTCTTTCACGTTACTAATTCAGGGCACAATTATTTCTGTCTTGAAATAGAAATTATCTTTTAATGAATTCCATTTAAAGTTTTCTCCTGTGCGTGTTTTTTTTAAATGTTCATCTCATTGAACAGTGTAATCTGAGAAAAGATGAACTTGTATTATTTGACTGGAATTTCCACAAATCATCTTAATGTAATCTTTCCATATTTTCCTCCTATTCATTGTTTTGTTGTGCTATTCTTTGCAAGCCCTTATGCACAGGTGTGATTAAAAGGCTCTGTTTACTCACTTTTCCAGATCATTAATAAAATGTTAAGAACTGGCTGAACACCAGTCCCTGGGCATTGCACTGGGTACCTTCTTCATTATGTGACACGCTGTCATTTGTCATTCACATCCCATTGTTTGTTCCTCCTGACTGCAGCCCTCTCCGGAGTCATCCTATCAAAGTCATTTTGCATGAATTTTAAAATTAAGGCTGTGGGAGGCACTGCATCAAGTACTGTGCTGAAATCTGACACCTGTGATATCTGCTTCATAAATGATCATCATTAATTTTTAAAAAGTGGTAACTAATCACATCTGTCCAGAATGGCTAACATCGCTACTGCTTTTTAAAATATTGGTGGGAGGTGACACTTAGATAATATATTAAGGTTTTCTGTTATAAATGCTGCTACAAGATAACAAATATTGATGTGAAAAACTCTTGGGTCATTAGTTATAGTAAAGATAGTGATTGGGAAAAATATTTTCTTTACTGTCCAAAGAGTTTTGAGAAACGTGGGTGTTTGGTTCCTTCAGATTTGCATTTTTGAATTTGCCTTTGTCCTTGTAATGAGTACAAAATAAAATTAAGGACTGGAGAGATGGCTCAGCACTTAAAAGCTAGGGCCACAAACAAGAATATCAGAATTGTGTTAGGATTTTGATGGGAATTGCATTGAATCAGTGGATTGCCTTTAGCAGGATGGAGGCCATTTTTTTCCTATGTTAGTCATGAGCATAGTTGATCTCTCCATCTTTAATTCATTTCTTCAGTGTCTTTAAGTTTTTAATCACACAAGTCTTTCATTTTCATGGTTAGTAATTCCAAGATTTTTTAATGATCTTTGAGGTATTCTGAAAAGTACTTTCCCCTAATTTCTTTCTCAGTCCATCATTTGTATATAGAAGGACTACTGTTTTTTGTGTATTGATTTTTTTTGCATTTTTTCTCCTTTATTATTTTATTCTTGTTACATCTCAATGGTTATCCCACCCCTTGTATCCTCCCATTCTTCCCTCCCTCCCATTTTCCCCTTACTCCCCTCCCCTATGACTGTTCCTGAGGGGGATTACCTCCACCTGTATATTGTATCTTACTAATTTGCTAAAATATTAGCTGTAGGAATTTCCTGGTGAGGTTTTTCTTGTGGGGTGGTATGCTATAACGTCATCCACAAACAGAGATACTTTAACTTCTTCCTTTCCAATTTGTATCACCTTGATCTTCATCAATTATGTTATTATTCTAGGTAAGACTTCAAGTATTATATTGAATAGGTATGGAGAGAGTGGACATATTTTTTCCTCCTGGTTTTAGTGGAAATGCCTTGAGTTCTTCTCCATTTAAGTTGATGTGAGCTATAGGCTTGCTGTAAGTTGTGGTTATTATGCTGAGATATGTCCCTTGAATCTCTAATCTCTCTAGGACTTATGAAAGAATGCTCTTTTCAAAGGCCTTTCTACAAGCAATTTTATGATCATGTGGTTTTTGCCTTTCAGTTTGTTTATATGGTAGATTACATTATTGATTTATGTATGTTGAACTACCTCTGGGATGAACCCTTCTTGATCATTGTGGATGATCTTACTGATGCATTCTTTGATTTGGTTAGCAAGCATATTCAGAAATTTGCATCTATGCTCCTAAAGGAATCTGGTGTAAAAGTTTCTTTCTTTCTTGGGTCTTTATGTGGTTTATGTATCAGAGTAACTTTAGCCTTGTGAAATGAATTGGGCAATGCTCCTTCTGTTTCTATTTTGTGGAATACTTTGAAAAGTACTGTGGTTAACTATTTTTTGAAACTGAGGTAGAAGTCTGCACTAAAATTATCTGGCCTTGGGTGGTTGTTGTTGTTATTGTTGTTATGTAGATTTTTAATGACTGCTTCTTTGTCCAGAGTTTATACATCTGTTTAAATTGCTTATCTGATATTTATTTAACTTTGGTAGATGATATATATAGAGAAATTTATCAAATTCTTTTAGATTTTCTAAGTCAGTGGAATTCAGACTTATTGTTTTTCCTTTTATTTCTCAGTATCTGTTGTTATATTCTTCTTTTTATTTCTAAATCTGTTAATTTGGATCTTCTCTCTGTACCTTTTAGATAGTATGGATAAGGGTTTGTCAATCTTACTGATTGTTCTCAAAGAGCCAATTTATTTCATTCATTCTTTGAATTGTTTGTTTGTGTTTTCTAGTTTGTTGATTTCAGCCCCAAGTTTGATTACTTCTTGCCATCTACTCCCTTTGGGTGTTATATATTTTTTTGTTGTTGTTGTTTTAGAGCTTTCATGTGTTCTATTAATTTACTGGTGTAACATTGCTTTTATTTGTTTGTTTATTTATTTATTTTAAAAAATGATATGAACTTATCCCTTAGAACCACATTCATTGTGTCCCATAAGTTTGGGTATGTTGTGTTTTCATTTTCACTCAATTGTAAAACGTCTCTAATATTTGTATTGGCTCATTTTTTATTCATTAAATTCAGTAGAGTTGTTCAGCTTCCATGACTTGTAAAATTTCTTTTGTTGTTGATAAACAGTTTTAATCTGTGGTGGTCAGATAGGATTCAGGGTGCTGTTTCAATATTTTTTATCCATTGAGACTTACTTTGTGTTTGAGTATGTGTTCTCTTTTAGAGAAAGTTCATTGAAGTGCTGAGAAGAAGGTATATTCTTTTGTGTTTGAGTGACATGTTCTGTAAATACCTCTTGTTTTATGATGTCACTTTAGTATATCTGTTTTGTGTTTGTCTGCATGGTCTGTTTAGTGCAGAGAGTTGGGTATTGAAGTCCTCCTCTTTCAGTGGGTGAAGTCAATATGTGATTTAAGCAGTGCTAGTGTTTCGTATATGAACTTGGGTGCCCTTGTATTAGGGGCATAATTGATAAGAGTTGAAAATTCCTCTTGAAAATGTTTCCTTTGAATATTTAGTGTCCTTCCTTATACCCTCTGATTAGTTTTGTTTGAAGTCTATTTTGTCAGATTCTGAAATGGCTAGACCAGCTTGCACCTTAGGTCTGTTTGCTTGGAAAATCTTTTTTTTTTTTCTACTTTTACTCTGAGGTAATGTCTATCTTTGATGTTAAGTGTATTTCTTGGTTGCAGCATAAAGATGGATTCTATTCTCCTAGTTTATATCTTTTTATTAGGGAATTGAGGCCATTGAAATGGAGTTATCAATGACCAATCATTGTTCATTTCCATTTTCATTCCATTTTGTAGTTATGATGTGGTCCCCTCTCCATTCTTTTGATTTACTGGTGTGATATTCCTTATTCCTTGAATGTGGTTAACCTCTTTAGGTTTCCTCTCTAGTGCCTACTGTATGACTATATGTTTAGATAAATACTGGTTAAATTTTATTTATATCATGGATTGTCTATATTTCTCCATATATTGTATTGAAAGTTTTCCTGGTTAGAGTAGTATAGGCTCACATTGTGGTCTCTAGTAGTCTTTAAATATCAGTTTAGGTTCTTCTGGCTTTTAGAGGTTCTATTGAATGCCAGGTGTTATTCTATTAGGTCTGCCTTTATATGTTGTTTTGGCCTTTTTCTCTTGCAGTTTAATTTTTTGATTATTACGTGCTGAGGGGAGTTTGGTTTTGGTGTAGTCTATTTTGTGTTCTGAATGCTTCATGAGATGAATCTCCTCTTTTAGGTGGGGGAATTTTCTTCTATGATTATATTGAAAATATTTCTGTGACTTTGATCTGGGTTTCTTCTCCTTTCTCTAATCCTATCATTGATCCAGTCTTTTCATAGTATCTTGGAATTCATGGGTGCTTTGTGCCTGGAATGTTACTATTTTAGATTTAACATTTTCTTTCACTGAAGTATGCATTTCTGCTAGTGTGTCTTCAAAGCCTGAGATCCTGTCTTCCATCTCATATCCTCTGTTGGTAAGCCTTGCCTTTGCAGTTCTTTGAGTTCCCAAATTTTTAATTTCCACATTTCTCTCATTTGGGGTTTTGTTTATTGATTAAATTTCTACTTTTTTACGTCTTTAAGTGTTTTTCCCACATTTCATTCCACTGTTTGTGTTTTCATAGATTTCTTTAAATGATTTATTAAGTTCTGCTTTAAAGACTGCTATCATATTCATTAAGGCTATTTTGAAGTCTTTGTCTTGTCCTTCAGCTTTATTACATTTCTCAGGGTCTGCTATGGTAGAATTGCTAGGCTTTAGTGGAGACATGTTGTGCCCATGGTTATTTATTGTGCTTTTTTTGCTAGCACCTGTGCATCTGGGTTTGGGATTATTGAAAGCCTAAGTGCTGATATCTGGTCTTGTCTCTGTTGGGTAGGTATTTCATTCCTTGGTGTCTGTTGCCCTCTCTGATTTTTCAGAGAGTGTGATAGCTCTGGGTTGCCTGATGCAGAATGCTTCTGATCCTGCTAGATGTGTGTACTGGGGGTTCTGGATAGATTGTGTTTCTTGGCAGTTATGGATGAAGATGAGTTAGAGAGAATGAGCCAGAGGGGATCTGTAGGAGAAATAAAAGCAGTATTTGCTACCAGGATTTGCTTAGTTAGCCCCCTGGGGAATGGAGTAAAGAGGGAGGGGAAGCTGCAGCAGGCCATTTGCTACAGAGCTGGGGATGAGACTGGGGAATTGTAATAGGAAGGGAGGAAGGAGAATAAAGATTGCCTACCTACTCCCTTCCTGTCTGCTTCCCTGGACATATTGACCTGTAGATCCCCAGGGAATGCTCGTGAATATCGGTGGCTGAGAGAAAGGCATTGGATGGTGTGGGAAGCTGGAAGAGAAAAATCTGTGTGATCCACTGGATATCTACTGTGTGATCTGCTGGGGATGGCAAGCAAGGGGAAACCATAGTTGGTCTGCTACAGAGCTTTAGGTGAGGGCCATTTTAAATTAAAATTTAATTATATTATTCTCCCTCTTTCCAGGTCTCCCTTCTGGTCCTCCTATATCCCCTGCCTCTAAATTCTCATGATCTCTCCTCAAATTGATAGCTGTTTTTTCTTTGGCTATTATTGTTACACACACACACACACACACACACACACACACACACACACACAAACACACACACACACACACAACACACACACACAAAATCTGAATCAATTTTTGTTATTTGTATGGCACTCATATGTTGGTGCTAACCCGATAGCTGTCTATGTGTACTTAACTCACTTTATAGAAGGGAAATCTTGTCTCATTTTAGAAACCTAGCTAACTATTGAAGTGTTGAGATCATGGATGTCAGGAGAAAATCTACTACTGCCTTTTTACTAGACTGGAATATTTTCTTATCTATATTTAAATGGAGATGCTGTTTTAATTATTGTGTTTGCTCCTTTTGAACATTGTCATTACATTATTGAATCCTGGCTTCTTACAGTCCTTTAATTCCTGGAATCTGTAGTTTAGGAGGAAATAGTGGTAGAGCAGTCATTGACCAATTTTTGTCATGTTGTCCTATCTCTTCAAATAAAGATTATTTCCTCTTGAATCCATTAGAAGAACCCATACAAGGTGTTCTTATGTGTTTTCCATCTAAGGTAACTTCTTCATAAATTTAATCAAGAAGGATGATGTTTCATTATTAAAAGTTAAAAATTTCACTTTGAAATCTCTGGACATGGCTCAATACAAATAACAATAGTTTCATTGTTGTGAAGTAACCCCCCTCGGAGACCACCGGCGCTCTTAAAGTCATCAATAAAATATTTTGCAGGTGGTTGCCCAGGGAAGCAGTTGAAATCATGCAGCTCTGAGCTTTCCAGAACTTTGATTTTATGCACAAAACCACATCCTGGTTGACACACTTGAGCTAGCAAGAACAGTTAGCAAGATGTGGGAAAAGTAAAACCGAAAAGCAAGGTTATGCAATTAGGGATTTTTTACTTGGAGACTTTGCCAACCACATCCTGGAACCATTGACTTAGCGTTTGTTTCTGTTTGGCAGGCTTTGCTGCTGCTTATGTGCTGGGTCTCAAAGCCTGAACCATGCTTCTATTATGATATAACTTGTGCTATGGTCTGGGGGGGCCTATTAAGATCTTGGAGCCTGTTATATTACAGAAAAGGGCATCATCAATCTAGGTTTAATAGGGAGGCATCTTTCAGTTGGAAGATGAAGGTTATTCCTCAGTAATGATATGTACTGATATCAGACAGACTGTCTTTGAGCCAATCATAGAATGCTGTGTTTTGTAGGCAGCATGAATGACAGATGGTGGTGCTAGGGAAGCAGGGTGTCCCACTTGACATCAGCTTTGCTGTTAGCTTGTAATGTTATGTTAACTTCCCTTCACCTTTTCCCTCCACTCTTAATCAGAGAATAAGTTTTAATAGGGGTTCATTTGACATGACCGATGATAACATGCTTTCTGTCTCTGACATTGTATCCCCTTCTACTTAAACTGCTATAAGAAAATAAGACAAAGTGGGTGGCTTATACACAGAAACTTACTTTGAACAGTTGTAGAATCATGGAGATCCAAGATCGAGGTATTGGCGAGGTTGGTGTCTAATTAAAATCCCCTCCATTGCTCTAGCAGATGGCTATCTTCAATGTTTTTTTTTCACGTGCTCTAGCATCTCTTGCATATGTCCTCTAATCCCAGTTGTTTATCTGTTGCCTTTATGATTTGTTGTCTTTCAAAGATCCCTTTTTGGGATTAGGATTTTAGTGCATAGTCTTTTTAGCAGCTGTAGCCATGCAAACCATGGAGCCCTGAGGTTAAATTTGTATGTGGGTAGTTCATGTTAGATAATTTTCCAGGAGAAAAGGCTGGCAGCAAGGAGAACAAACCCAGTTAAGTATCAAAATCAACTCCTTTCAATGAAGATGGCTTGGCTATAGGTACCATACACATATGTACATAGTGACAACTGTAGGCAGTGACTTCTAGAAAAACTGCTTTTATTTGCTTATTTATTTAAAATCACAAACCATCAGGACTTCCCATGAGGCCTCATATAACTTTTGGCATATATTCACATTGAAATTCATAATCCCAGTAAGACTGTTTCTCATTCCAACCTACAAATGAGACTTCAAGGGAAGAAAGAAGCCTAGCCAGTAAGCACGGATATGAGAAACAACATGGCTTTTAACTGTTCGTGCTTCCTCCCTGTTTCCCCACATAGCTGATTTGCAGTCCTGTTTTACATCATCCTCAGAGTGCATAGGTGAGGAATATTTCTGTGAAAATGATAACCATTCCAGGATTGACTGTGCACTGGGTGCTTTGAGGGGGGTTGTGATTCTGGGTTCTCATGTGTGCATGGTAATGTCCGTGGATTTGGGCTGTAACCTGTTTCCTCCTCTGACCTTTGTAGAAAAGAAAGAATGAGATATAATGGGACCATTAGAATGTAAATACAGCGTGCTGAAGGATGCAATATTAAGTGCAAGACCAAGGTTCATAGGCAAATGCCCAGAGAAAGTGCTAAAGAGTCTATCCTGTGTTTACGTGTGTACTGAAGTCCTTGCCTTCCTAGCTTTGTCTGTTATGTTCCTGACACATGGCCTTCAAATAAAAATTATCAGCTGTTATACAAGTTTTCTTTTGATATAAAAACTATGATACCCTCAGCTCTATATCAGTTTGAAGGAAATGTCAGGAAAAATATGTTCAATGTAACTTGACACTGGAAAAACTATTATTTATCATTATTATTATTATTATGTGTGTGTGTGTGTGTGTGTGTGTGTGTGTGTGAATGTAGGTGACCATTAGAGGAAAACCCTCAGGAGTTGGTTCTCTTTTCATTGTAGACTGTGAAGATCAAATTCAGGTCTTGAGGCTTGTGTGGTAAATGACTGTCTAGAAGGCCTAGTTTCTGATTTTAAAAGGAATTTAGAAATGGACAGAAATGTTAGTAAATGGAACACTGAAATGCACATTTTTCCTAATTCATATTTTCTATAAATTAAAATACCAGAAAGATTTTAGGGGAGTGATAACAAGCCAGTTACATAGTTCCGGTTTATATGTGTGCATGAGAAAGACAGAGAGAGAGAGAGGGGCTGGAGATGACCAGATACTAATGAGAGAGGCTGCGTTAAGGTCTGTGCTGTACTGTATGATCAGCACAGTGCTTAGACCTTCACATGTCTACCCTGGGTCAGGGAGTAGGGTTGTGGTGGTTTGTCTAGATTGTGTCCTATCTTAATTACATAATCATTCTGGCATTTTAAAGAAATTATATAATATTTCTGACTTTGTCTTTTTTATCTAGATGTTAAAATAATGTTCCTCTAACAGAGTAATGTGAAGATTAAGTGGATTAGTACATATAATGCAATCAAGCAGCTTGAATTAGCAGCAAAGAACTACTGCCTCTAACTCTAGCATCACCAAGAGACTCGAGGACAAAGACCAGAAATAGAGCCAAACACATATGCGAACTCTGTATTCAGTGCAGGTGTATTGTAAAACACTGAGGAAAGTGTTAGTCAAGAGATGGTGCTCAGAAGACTGGCCATCTGGAAAAATTGCAGAAATTCCTTGAAGCTTCCCTCCCCCAAAAATCCTCAATGGACTATTTAAATATTTACCAAGGGAGGATACCGTTTCTTCAAAGTTAACCTATGACTGAGCAACTCAAGCCCAATTCTACATATTAACCAAGATGTATAAAAATATGTGTCTACATAGGAATTTGTACATAAATATTCATAGAAGCTTTATGACACCCAGAGAAGAAACACCACAAAAATCTAGCCACAGGAAAAAGGAAAAAGCACTTATGACATATTTGTTTTAAAAATACATGTTTATTTGTATGGTGTGTGTGAGTGTGTGTGTGTGTGTGTGTGTGTGTGTGTGTGTGTGTGTGTGCATTCACATGTGTACATACCATATGCACATGTTGAGATTGGAGGACAATCTGGGAGAGCTGATTCTCTTCCCACCATATGGGTCCTGAGGATTAAACTCAGGTCATCTGGCTTGGCAGCAAGCATTTGCAAATACTACGAGGCTACATTTGACAGAAATAGAAAATTTTTTTTTTATCTCAATGCCATTATCCTGATTGTGTGCATACTAAATCACTATAAAGCTGCTTATATTTTAAAGGAAAGAAAGAATTTGGACTGTTTTTAAAAGTATGTTAGGTCTCACCCACCTAAAGGTGGAGCCCATGCCTGTTCCTTCATCTGGTCTGTGATTGTTTGAGGAACAGAATGACATTAAGAAGCTGGATGTTTCTTGTCAGATACTTGGTCACAGTGATAAAAACAGTAGCTCACACTATGTTTTGAATGATTTTTCATGTCACATCTGTTATATGGAACCAAAGATCTATGAGAAAATGTAGAATATTACAACAACAGAAAAACAGATTATAGACAGATGATATATAGATAAATATACATACATGTATCATATGCATGTGTATTTTTAAACATACATATACATGTACATTTACATATACATACATATAAATGTATATTGCTAGGAAGAATGTGAGCTCCTGCAGCAATTATGAAAATCATTGTAGAGTTTCTCAAACACTTAAGAATGAACTACCATTCTCCAATTCCTGAGCATATACCTGAGGCAGTCTAATCCAACACAATACAAAAATTTTCATGTTTATTAGTGCTGTACTCAAAATAGTCAAGATATAGAACCAGTTTAGAACTCCAACAAGAGCATATTGTATAGACACTCAATCAAGTTTTATTCACCCATAAAGAAGAATGAAAAATTGAAAAATGTTAAATCAGAAATAACATTAAATGAAGTAAGTTCAGAAAGGCAGCATGTGCTTTCTGTCATGTGCAATTTAAATGAATCTTGATACATATTGTATGATTTGATTAAAAAATAAAACCTTATTGAAACTACTATTATTTTCTAAGATACATTTACTAAATGTTAAATTGTGGTAATTATTGAAGAAGAATGAGCTAATTTGGGTCCTCTACAAAAATAAATTCTAGGGTATGTTTTGCCAAAGAAATATTAATATTTTTTCCAAATGCATTTATCAGTTTTTCTTCCATACCTTATACATTTTTCTGCCATACACAGGAAAGCCTCATGATCATAAATTGCTGTAATATCCTACATTTCTCATAGATCTTTGGTTCTATATAACAGATGTAACATGAAAAATCACCCAAAACATAGTATGAGTTGCTGTTGTCATCACTAGGACCAGCTATCTCACAAGAAAGATCTAGTTTCTTAATGTTATTCTGTTCATCTATCTATCTGTCTGTCTGTCTGTCTATCTATCTGTCTGTCTGTCTGTCTGTCTATCTATCTATCTGTCTATCTATCTATCTCTATACAAACACACACATATATACACATGTACACACACACACACACACACACACACACACACACATATATATGAGACATGAAAATAGAAGATGTAATGTGAGGAGAGAAGCAGGGGTCTAAAGGGTAGGGGTGAGGGAACACAAGAGAAAGTAAAAGGTAAGAGGTAAAATCCAACATGTAGATTTAACTATATGTGTTTGTGTGTATGACATGAAAGTTGCAGCACGGTTGTAACTGAAACTGAGTGGAAGGAAGAGAGAGAGAGAGTGAGTGGCAAGAGGATAAAGTTTGAGCTAAGTACAGCGATTTTTTTTTTATATCAATGAAAACTTGACTAATAAAACATTGACATGGGATTCTTACCACTCAACCATTCAAGTAGCAAGAATTCCTCTGGTGTAGAATTTTTGCAGCAAACAGAATTTCAGAGCTATGAGTTGTCTGTTTATAGCCACTAAAGAAGGGAGACAGTGTCTGCACGCATGTAGGATGCTAGGGGTTAGGTGGACTGTATCAGTTATAGCAAATGTGAGAGCTCGATTTATTTTGGTTTCAGCATTATATGAATGTTTTCGCTCCTTTCAGAATACTCTCTCTGCACTTCTTATTCTGTCAATGTAACATAAAAAAAGATGTCCTTAGCTTCAAAATGTTCCTGCTTTGACTATTTCTGCAATTCAGAGGTTTTCAATTTTTAAATAAAAAGGCACAGTGTAAGATATTACTCTCATTTGTATTAGAGAGTAAGAAGGAAAAAAGTCACAAATAATTTAAGACTATGTATTAATATTTCAGGCCAGCATCGTTCATGGAATAAGAACTATTTCTATATTTCCAATTCTTCATGCTTCTCAACAAATAATATGCATGGGTAGTGTTCAGGTAGATTTTTTATCTATTTCCATAATTGACTTTGGATCATTATTATTACAATCTATTTTGGTGTATGTCATTTAAGAATTCCCTTAGTAAAAGACACAAGGGCACACATTTGGTATCTGTCTGCATTTATTTAAATCAGAGGTTCAAATTGGTAACATAACTGCTTTAAAAATTGCATCTTCCCAATTATATCAAAGAAGCCAATCCTGGAAAGGAGATCTGAAGCATCTTTCGCTGGACACAGCTAGTTGTACGAGTACAAAATCTGTGATTCTCTCTTCGGTATTACCTGGGCTGTAGTTAGAGTTTTCAATGCTATTTCCATCCTGCCACACCTGCTCTCACTTCTGAGCGCTGAATATGAATGTTACCATATTTAGCATCAGAAAAGAAGAGCTCTTAGCAGCCAGGTCAACTGTGGTTTCCTTGGTGAAACTGATTTCCTTAACATAAGATTTTTTTTTTCAGCCGTTAGAAAAATTTCCACAAAATTTAGCTAGGAAGTTGGATTAATCCTGAGGATTTATGAATTATTATTATTTGTGTGGTGAGGAAGAGGGAAGAGGGAGGGGAGGGGGGAAAAGAGGAGAAGCAGAGAGAGAGAGAGAGTGCCCACACGTGAGTGGGGGTGTGGGGGTGGGACAAAGGAGGGGAGTGCATGTCTGAGCATGTCCACTGTGGGATGGATATGCAAGGCAGGGAACAATTTGGGGTAGTCAGATTTTCTGAAGTTGGTTCCTAAGGTAGAACTGTGGTAATGGAGTTGCTTGAATACTGTTTATCCTAGTGTTCTATTTTGTTGGCCCAGGTTTTACTAATGTGCTAAAAGTTCTTAAAAAAAACTATTGATTCATTTTTGTTTCTGGATCAATAACACAGCTCTGTGTGTCTCTTCATTTAGATCTGTGACTTGCTGTTAGCCTCCCTCAAGAGTCTAGATGAATCATTTTCTTCCTTTCTGGTCTGCCTTGCTTTCTAAGGCCGTCCTAATTCCCAAATACTTTGGGTTATGGTAAGAAATGCAACTTGACTGTAATGTTTTCTTTAATCTCTGAAATACTAATTAGCAAACCTTTACACATACTACATAAAACTAAGAAGCATTAATCTCCTACTAAAGTAGTGTTAATAACTGCACAATTTAGTATAACAAGACATACTCTTAGGAACCAGGAGGTAAAGGCAGTATTGAGTTAATAGATTGAGACTGTGATCTGAAAAACAAAGACTCAAGGCAACCTATGTCTACACAGACTCATTGGCTGATCAGAATTTTAGTATTATGGAGAGATTGGAATGTTGCAGGCACAAGAAGCTGGTTATCTTATCCTGGGCTAATTCTAGCTTTCTAGAACAGCTATTCCTTGCTCACCTCTAGTGTCAAAATAAACATCTGTGACTAATCAATAAAAAAACTTCTATAATCTACTAATTTAACATCTTGGACCTATAAAAAACTTTCCTGATCTTGCTGTACCTACTCCTCTGAAGTATTCACTAATATATTTGGAAGTTGCCTTGATTTGTGACTTTCTTATACAAGACTTTAAAACCATCATGAAACTGCTTTCACTTTGGAACATGGAATCTGGGCTAACCCAAATCTGTGTTCTCAGGCCATGGTCACTCAGAATGGCTCCTAGAACAAACGCCTTGGACTTCCTTTAAGATGAGATCTATAATTTTTGTGTTGACAATTAAGAATTAATGAAAAGGAGGACTACAATAGGCAGAGCAAAATATAATCTTTTATGTTTATAAGATGAGCTGCTTCACCTGGCAGAGTAATAGGACCATAGAGGGTAGCTATATAATTTATCACCAAACAGGATACCAATAGTTGTGCAAGGGAATGCTACTTCTAAGCACTCCAGGATTGTAGGTATAAATCAGCACTGACAGGCATACAAATCCTGGTTGAACATACAGTGGCCGTAAATTAAATTGATGATAACTAGCCAATTGCCAGTGTGTCCGATCAGATTAGGTAGAATCCACTTAACCTTAGGCCAAAGGTCATGAGAACATTTTTAGAGCATAATTAGGAAGAGACAAGGGTAGTCCTTCACTTGTTGAAAAACCCTTTCCCAGCGTTCGAGGAGGATAAATAATCCTTAGGCGTAGAGCCACAGATGTTTTAAGCAGATGCCTTTGCCATTTAGGGCAAGGCTGGCGAACAGCAGATATATATTTGTGCAATGGTGTTCTGAGACTGTGTCCTTGAAGGCTAGTTTTGATTGAGAAAGCTGAGCACAACTGGGTTGTCTGATTGTTCTTGATGGGTCTGTTTCCTAGAGATGACTAGCTTGGTGCCTGTCATATGGCCTCCTCTCAGAAACTGGTCTCCATTTTAAGAGAGTTTAAACTAGAGCCCCAAACATTTGAAAGAACTTTAAAGAATTTCAAAATGGGACTAATGATTTTATAATGCAACATGAGGTAATTTTTAGGCTATGTTTTAGAGTTTTAGCAGGATTTCTTCTGTAAAACAGCTAGGGGCCACATTGCCAGGACGTAATCACACCTTCATTATACCCACACTTTGAAGGGAATAAGTGAGAAGCTTTGCACGCAACTTCAATATTTCCTAACTGACAGTTTTATTCTGAGAAGACTCTGAAGCTCTAGTATGAATATAGACGTTGTTTTTATTGCAGAGCAAGGTCTTAAGCAAAATTTTATGTTCCCCTTCAGCGGTCATCAGACTTTGCCATCCCTATTTTCCCAGTGTGCATTTCTTTTTTTTTCTTTCAGATTTTTATTAAATATTTTTTACATATACATTTATATCGTTATACATATATACAATAAACTGTCTATAGCAAGAAGAACCATGACACAATCAGGACTTATATAGATGTTACATTCTTAGTGTTTTGGCTATTTGTATTTCAATTGTGCATTTTCAATGAAGCCATTCAATTGAAAGTGTTAACTGAAGGTGTGGTTGGATCTGTATGTTTCCTGGTGTTCCTTTCTCAGACTTATCTTTTTAGTCAAGAGCAATGGTATGGACCTTGGAAGAATATAGGATAGGGGGAGGGAGAGAGCTGGAGCAGAGAGAGTCTTTCATTGGGCTGGCAGATACCTGGCACCTGGTGGTGGCAGGTGAGGTCATAAGCAATTGTCTCTGAGAGCAGACCAGCAGAGTCAACTGCACACTACCACTGGGAAATTATAATCTCAAGATACCAAACTTAAGTGGAATACATATTGAGAAGCTGCATCAGCAGACCATTAAGATCATAGGAAGCATCTTTGTGAAGTTTTGTCAAGGCCTAAGTTCGTAAAGGCTAGAAAGACTATCAATTACATCTCAAAGACATAGAGATGTTACAGGAGTCTCTTAAGAAAAGAAAACAAAATCTAGTTGGGAGAAGCTTTAGAGGTTGTCACTAAGATAAAGGTTGTCAAGAGATACTGAGACTGGAGCATCCCGGCTTTATCCGTTTGCTGATAGAACTCAGGAAATAAACGACACCAGCTTGATTGCACTGTGATTGAAGCTAGCAGGTAAGTGGGAATAGAGACGCAAGTGTCTCAGCAGCTTCATTTTCAGAATCTGATCACTATCCCGTGCAAAGACAATTCTCAGGTAGACTGAGCTAAGCACCTTACGTTGACAGTAATTGAACTTGTATGGACCAAGATTAGGGCACAGATGGGCATGGACAACTACTATTAGCGGCATTCACTAGACATGATTAAATCTTTAAATCTATCACATAATCAATAGTGTCTTCAGCAATAATGTGATATTAAACTTACAAGTAGTCTTTCAACTCTTTAAAAAAGTAACTTAGAAGCATAAACCTAAAAGGGTTGTTTTTCATTTATGTGGTACTTGATATGCCACAAAAGCTATAAACCATCATTGTTTTTCCTCTCCTTAATGTAAGCAATATTATTTTTAGGATTAATTTGCATATATATACATATATATGCTTGTATAAAGGATTAAAGTATACATCCCCAAAGTTTATACTTGATAAAGAAGCTACTGTGAGAGTAAGTACTGAGTTTATTCATTTGTACACATAGCAAGTCAACATTATGATTTGCAACAATATCTGCAAACCCTTTATATTTACAAAATACTACTACTTTTTGTGGTATATAAATATAAAGTATTTATATCTAGATTTGGTGAAAAGAATTTTTCTCTATTTCTATAATAGCAACTCTAAATATCTCTCTGTATGTATGTGTTGGCTTGATTTAATAAAGAAATTTGTATGTATACATGCTATACATGTATGAACTTTATATAATTCATATACACATGCACATACATGCTAAGCTTTGTGTGAATGAACTCAAGCTCTGTCAGGTAAGTTACAATTTCAGTATAAATTAGAAAAGCATTCAGTTTAGTAAACTTTAATTTTTGGCTTGACCTTCTTTAAAAGGGCACTTTATTATTGTATTTAAAACTATAACAATTAACCATTGAATGATCCCAGTGAGAAAACATACACAAAAAAATTTTTTTTAAATCACAACAACTTGACAAACTTCATGAGAGAAAATACTTGATCTTCTTATCAGTCTCGGTGTTCCATAATTGAAGGAAATTGTTAGTAACTCAGAAGCCATCTCTTTTAAATGTGCTCCTACATTTTTGTTGAAGTGGGAGTCTCTAAATATGTAAAGTGATGTTCATAGCATTTCAGCTACCATCACCAAGGCAATGCCTCTGTGTGTGTGTGTGTGTGTGTGTGTGTGTGTGTGTGTGTGTGTGTGTTTCCAAATATTTAATTAGGGTTTTGTTTACAGTTTTAGAGGGTTAGTCCATAATCATCACGGTGGAGAGCAGACAGGTATGGATGCAGTGCAGTAGTTGAGAGCTTTTTATTCTCATGTGTGGATAGCAGGATGGAGGAGGGGGAAAGGGAGGGAATGGGAAGGGGGAGAGGGCTTGTGAAACCTCAAAGCCCATTCCAAGTGACATACCCATAAGGTCACAGGCCACACCTTCTCCTATTAGGCCACACCTCCTAATCCTTTCCAAATAGCTCAACTAACTGGTGGATTAGTCACAGTAAATATATCATAATACTCACTTTACCGGGAATAAAACTGGATAAACCCTGGGAGAAAAGCAGGCTGAGTACCTAGTTTCCCTGGATGTGGATATTTTCACCAATGTGTAGGATGCATTTACGCTCAATTAATGCATTGAACACCAAGTCTGTGCTCCATTTTTGTAGGAATTCAAACTGTTTATATAATACATTAAACTTTTAAATTTCAATTTTATTTATAAATTTGTGTGGGAATCCCTTTTATAAGTAAGAGAATCTACTTAACAATGTGGAATCCATAAAGCTTCCTATTACTTTCTTCCTTCGAACAGATTATAGAGTGAGAGAGAGGAAGGATGTGATTGCTGGTAGGATAGAAGATGTGAAAAAATGAATCCGTAAGTAGTCAGATTATCGGATGAATATATATCAGAGGAATCTTTACAAGATGATAAAGGTCATATGTTAACTGTGATAATCTTTAAAGGTATTCTAGAATTGAGTCGGGTAGTATGGACCGTTTCAAGCATGGTAGCACAGGTTTTTAAAAAATTCATTTATCGCATCAATTATTTATTTGTTTTAGTGTATGCATATGTATGTACTCTGTATGTATGTTTTAGTGCATGCATGTGTATGTATGCATATATGTATGATATGTGTGTTTTATTGTATGCATATGTATATATGTATCATATGTGTGTGTTTTAGGGTATGGATATGAGTGTGTATATATATGTATAATATACGTGTGTTTTAGTATATGCATATGTATGTATGTATATATGTATGATATGAGTGTGCTTTAGTGTACGCATATGTATGTATGTGTATATAAGTGGATCCACATTGTCATAATGAGCAAATGGAGATCAGAGAACAAGTTGTGGGAGCTAGTTCTTTAATACTACTGTGTGGATTCTGGAACTGAACTCAGGTCACAAGGGCAAGTGCCGTTATCCGTTGAGCCAACTCATTGGTCTAACACTGGCTTTAAAGATCACAAGTTAGAACAAGGGAAGGCGTGATAAATGATTTGGAGGGGAAGGGAAAATGATGGGGGAGAGAGAATGCCATATGGCATTAAGTTCTGGAGAGAGGTTTCAGAATATCTACTGTGTATTGTTTATGTAATTTTTCCACCACTCTGACGTGAAAGGTAAGAACACTGGATATGTTCCTACTAAAATTTTGTATGGCCTTCAAGAAGTCTCAAGACATAATAAGCCTTTTTCTTTTATTGATGATAATGTATTTTGTATGATGACATCTGTTTATAGGTAGGCTTTGGAAAGGTAGTCATGAGTGGTTTAAGAATTGGTAAGCTTAGAAAGCCAAAAAAAATCTTGAGAATGGGGGAGGGGTAAGAGTCGCAGTTAAGAACTTTGTACCACTTGGTGGGTAGGGGACTGCGGACTCCAGCTTTTGACCAATTAAGAAAAAATTATAGTATTGGATAGAGGCCTCATTGGATAGGAAATAAAAGAGATCAGTGTTGAATAAAATATAAACAGGAGGGAGGCATAAAAGACTTTAGCTAGACCACTACAATGACATATAATGAAGGGAGCTTCAGAACGAGCTAATACTGATTTTGTGTCCTTTACTGGGAATTCACGACCTCAGAGTCACAGAGTTCAGTAATAACTGCCTGTTGGCTACTAAATCTTACCACAGCACCTCAGAGCATTAGCTGAGAATCCAGCAGAGGCTAAAGGTGGAGTTGAGAACGGGAAACTGGTATTAAAGCTACACACATGCTAGTAGTGAGAAGAGAGGGCTAGCTTTTTCCCACCTTTGTTCAGAACTCCACAAAGTTCGGTGTGGTCTCCATCTGTGGTCACTGATGTATACAGGGAGTGAGAGACAATGGGGGAGGGGTGCGTACATGCACTTGGCAGCGACCTTTGGCATTGACCATTGTGAAAGGGGATAATGGAGTCACAGTTAGAAAACGTGTAAATACTAAAGTATATTGGACGTGTTGCTTTTAAATTTCAGTTGTCCACATGTGATAGAAGACAAACCACACTTACTTGATAAAATTTTTCTTAGAGTTATGAGACCCCTGTCTTCTGGTTCAAGGTAATAGCCCAAGAATTCCTTTTTTTTTTTTTTTTTTAATTTAGAGGTTTGAGAAAGAAAGAAGTAAAATAATCTTGATTCACAGAACTTGATCACATCTGTGGAAAAATTGGGATAATTTACAAATTCTTAGAATTAATAGATACATTTGGTTAAGTTTATGGAAAGATCAGTATATGAAAATGATTCCTATTTTTATACCAATGTAACATAATTATAAATGCAAATATTTAAAATCATTTGTAGTAGTTACATAGCTCAAAGGCCAAGCCATAAAAACTAAGTGTGGCTTAAAACAATGTTAAAAGAAATTAAGCAAGTCCTTAGCAAGTGGCAGAAGATGCGTTTATAGACTGGAAAATTCTGTACTGCATATACCCCTTCCTCATAACTTGTTCTATAGGTTTAATGTAATTATCCAAAAGATCTCTGCTGGTTTCTTGGTCTTAATGCATTATAATTTATTCAGATTATATCTAGACTGTTTTCCCCTCACTTGTACCTTCCTGTTCCCACCCTCCCTTGCTCTTCTGCCTTATTCCCCTCCCCTAGACCTCTGACAGAGGGGACCTCCTCTCCCCCCTTCTGACCACAGCCTATCAGGTCTCATCTGGATAGCCTACATCCCCTTCCTCTGTGTGCCCCCAGGGCATCCCCACCAAGGGGAACTGATCAAATCAGGGACACCAGAGTTTCTGTTGGTTTGTTTTTGTACACCAAAATTGATACAATTTTATGGCTTCTTGAAAATTCTAAGTATAAAAGAAGCCAATCAGTCTTCTACAGAAAAATATATTAAGTAAATATAAAGATAAACCAAATTGATACCAATCAGGAAGCTTCTCCTTCCTTTTTAGCTTTCATAGCACCAGAAGGTACTATGTAGACTGCTGTTGGTATTGTGGGAAAACTACAGTAAGGACCAGTGGCAAATATGTCCATGGGTGCAATAGTGGCATTCACGTTGTGATGATAATCAACTGCTTTATGATAAGATTTAAGGTTCATTCCTTAAAAGGAAATACATGCCTGCACTATAAATCTGGTGAAGAAATTAAGGTAAGGGAGATCACAGGTGCTGAAGTAAACCTGTAACTATTATTCTGCTAAATGGATATAGTGTCAAACTGCTCTCTAAATTCATATCACTGAAAATCAATGAAGCTGGGCAGAGAGGAGCAGAGTAAAACAGTGTCTTTGAACATAAAGGACCATTTAGACTCAGGATCTTTTGTTGTTTGTTTGTTTTTTGAGACAGGGTTTCTCTTGTAGTCCTGCCTATCCTGGATTCACTTTATATACCAGGCTGGCCTCAAACTCAAAGAGATCTGCCTAGCTCTGCCTCCTAAGTGTTGGGATTAAAGGTGTGTACCACAATGCTAAACTGAGGATTTATGAAAGGGAAAGTAGTATAGGAAAAAGCTGGCATCAAAGAATATTTTCTTGACCTTGTTATAAAGCAGATGGTTTTATGTGGAGTATAAAACCTTATAAATAACAATAAATTGAAGCGTATTAAAATGTAAAGCTTCTATTTATAGCATCATGATGGTAAGGACAGGCTAAAGAAGAGATATAGTATTTGAGTCGAACATAACTCATGAAAGATTCTTTTGTTAATATTTTATTTTTATGTGTATGGGTATTTTTCCTGCATGTATATCTGCGTATTTGCCTGGTGCCTGCAGAGGCCAGAAGAAGACATCAGATTCCGTGGGACTGACTGTATATTGTAGATGATTATGAACTACCATGTGGGTGTTAGGAATTAAACCTTGCTCCTCTCAAAAAGCAGCCAGGGCTCTTAACAACTAAGCTGTCTCTCCAGCCCCACATGAAAGATCCTTTTATAGAATTTATAGAATCCTTCTAGAATCAATAAGAAAAACCAATGAACCCAAAAGAAAAAAAGGGCAGAGGCATTCAATGTTTTTAAAGCCTTGTGTTCTACTGACTGAGCAAGCCAGGCAATCCATTATTCAGCATCTTAGAACAGATTATCTGGATGGCCGTTGTAATATAAGAAGGCATACAACTTCATTAATCATTAGGAAAATACGGGTTAAAGCTGTAGCAACTAGCTACAATGGGATAAACAAACAACCCAGCCTACCAAGTGTCACAGTGAGGGAAGCTAAAACTCAGGCAGTAGAATTCCTTGTTATATTGGGTATGCCAAAGAAACAGCAAAGTGTTCACCAAAATGTATTACATACTGTTGAAAACAGAATTGTTCAAACTGAAATTGTTCGGACCTCATGAACCATGAACTGAATATGCTTTGTATTTTCATGCAACGAAACAACTGTGTAGCATTGAGCAGACATGTAAATGTTTCGGAAATGCAACATAACAGTAAAGAAACCAGGCTAAAAGGAGTCCATACTGTGGGATTCTTTTTAGTTCAATGCAGAGATAAACAGAAGGACTCTGGTCCTACACAAGGTTGATGCTGATTGCCCTGGAAAGGCAGACTCACAGAATTCAGGAGCTGCAGAGAGTGTCAAGTGTTGCTTAGGCTGTTCTGTTTTATCTTATGAACCTGAGTTCTGATGACTTCAGTAGGTTTCAAAAATCTGTTGGTCTCTGCGCTATGCTTGGTGTACTTTGCTTCCTGTATGTGTTTACATTAATAGAAAGTTATTTTGTGATTCTCAGCAGGAGAGAGATAGTCTAACTAGAAAAACAATCCTGAATGCCTTTCTTTCCGTGGTAGCAGCACACATGAATTCACATTGTGGTAATCATTGACTTGATAAAAAACGATGACTGTATTGGTTTTGTTTTTCATTCCACCAACATGCATATATCTGGACCCAAAAACAGAGGTGTTGGCAATAGATAATGTGAGTAAATATTCATTCTGGGTATATTTTACTTTAAGGTTTAGTTGACGAGACACTTTCCTAAAGGGTGTAAATGGGTTATTAGATAATGACATAGCGACAGAATATTAAACTGTAAATTTTTTGTATTGATAGTAAATCTGAATTAAAAATTTCCTCAATTACTTGTTGCTAGACATTGGTGACTTCCTATGAAGTAGTAAGTTTGACCTTATTAGTGTCTTCAGAATTTGTGAGATTTCTAGATTTGTTTCCAGAAACTCACTGTGTACAAGTTCTGGCTGTCCTCACCATAGTCAGGGAGGTGCTTGTGTAAATGGACTTGGGGTGCCACTTTATTCTTTAGAATTTGGAACTCAGACAATAGCAGAGGTGTCCCTGCTATATCTCTATCATTGTGTGCTTTTGAGACCATGTCTAGAGCCAGTGTCCAGTGCACCAGGCTCCTTCCTTGAATTGCAGAAGTCTTGACAACAGGACACTCATGCTGCCTACTTTTTAAAATAAGGCTTTACAAGTGAAGAAAGTTCTTTAAACTAGGGGTTCTTGAAGAGGGCATTAGGTTTTGAAGGTCTCTTAATAATCACAGAAGGTTCAACTGTGAATTGCTCTGTTGAATTGCAAATTGCCTGTGGCATTGATTGCTGATTATGTTGCAAGCTGTTTGTAGTTGTAAAAGAATAATAATAAAGTCATAAACAAACCTATCCATGTCTGCTGCCACCAGGCATTGTCCAGGGCTCTTTGCCACTCCCTGGTCTCATCTTACAAGGCAGAGGCATCTAAAGAGCTTTTGCCTGCCCAACTCTGGCCCTTTCTGAATCATTTTGTAGGGGTTAATTAGAAGGATGTTGAAAATAGCCATCTTAATTTTCTAATACCAGCAACTGGGAAGATTTTGCTATTCTTTCATTACACCTGCCACTGAGGAGGGGCAACAACATTCTCCCAAGAATCCATAAAGTGTTGGAATTGTATGGGGATATTATAAGTAGCAATATAGCAATAACACCCATTAGTTGTTTAACACCATGCACATCAGGCACCATGCTGAAAATCCTTAGAAATTCTAACAGTTATTAGAAGCTGCTCAGTTTTGCAGATGAAACAGGCTCATGTAGTATGAGCAGCAGTCTACCATTGACCAAGCAGGGGTGTGAACTCTGGAATTCTGTCTGGGTGTGGTGCCACAGCCCTTGGACTCACAGATGCCCCAATGTAAAGAGGATAATAAAGGCATTTTTTTTTTGAGACAGGGTTTCTCTGTGTAGCCCTGGCTGTTCTGCACTCACTTTGTAGACCAGGCTGGCCTCTAACTCAGAGTGATCTGCCTGCCTCTGCCTCCCCAAGTGATGGGATAACAGGTGTGCACCATCTTGCCTGGCTATAAAAGCACATTTCTACCTTTCAGGGGCAAGTCAGATGATATGTATTTTAATGTCTTAGAATGATATTTATATATAAAAAAAAGAATTCTGCAACTGAGTCAGTCTTTGCATAAACTGGCCCAGATTTGTCTTTTATATATGTACATCTTTTTATCATAAACTTTTATTTCTTAAGATTATATAGTTACATCATTTTCCCTCTTTCCTTTCTTCCTTCTAACCTTTTCCATGTATCTCCCTTGATCATCCTCAACTTTATGATCTCTTTTTCTTTGTTCACATGTGTGCGTGCGCATGCGCGCTCGCACACACACACACACACACACACACACACACACACACACACTCACACACTCCTATATATATGAACACAACCTTTTCAGCCTATATAGTGTTACTTGTATGTATATAGTCACTGTTGTCCATTTAGTATTAGAAAACCAGTTGGAGTGCTCTTCTATATACCCTCAATTGAACACAATGCAGAATTGTGGTGTCCAGCCCCAAACAACACACCTGCAACACAACTCCTTTACCCACCTGAGGCTCAGGGATCACTGTGAAAGGAGGTGGGGTTGGGGCAGAAAAGACCTTAAGAGTCAGAGAACCAGGGAGTTTGCTGTGAGATTGTGTCTCCTAGGAATGTAAGTGGAAGACATTTATTTATGCCCTTAGTTAGAGGCCTCAGCAAAGCTGTAGGCCCAGTATTTTAAAATTCCCTTTTGAATAAGAGTTATGCCTAATTATTTGGTATAACTATTGGCATTGTGGTAACTACAAGAAAAGCAGAGCATGGATTAAAATAACGAACACTCCTTAATTTACTTATTTAATGAAATGTTCTTTGTAGTTCCAAAAAGGGACTTGGAACAAGGAGTTCAGTTCTGGCCTCACCAGTGGGTTTGCAATGAAGGAAGTCATCATCCATTGGCTTTGCCTCCTGTTGAGTGATGTTTGTGATCCTGGCTGTATCTTGTATCTCACAGCCTTATTATTTCACGATGTTCTGCATTCTCAAATGTGGCTATGATCAGGGACCTATTGAGGTTCGAACCATTTTTTCATTCCCCCAAATTGGATTGTTATGTGCAGATTCTCTAGAGTGCTCTGATTCCCAGAAAGCAGATTAGTTGTCGATAGGAATGTCTCAAGCCATGGTTAACAGGACTCAGATGATCTTAGGCATTGCTTCCTTCCTTTCCTCCCTCCCCCTCTCTAAATATAACAACTATGGGCATGCCTCCAGTCACTCTCTAAGTATAATAACTATAGGTACTTATACAGAGACATAATAAATTACATTTCTATAACATTTGCTTCCCCAAGGCAGCGTAGCAACAGACAAACCTTGATTACCTCCTTCAAAGCAGAGCTTGGATGTCCTTCATGACCTTCCCTTTTTCTACACATTTGTCAGAAAGTCATCCAGTCTCTTCCTTTGAAATGCTGTGTACTTTGGGGTTCATGGAACCCATTATGGGCCTGTGTTCCTTGCTAGGGATTATTTTTAAGCACTCACCCATCATACTAGGAAGAGCCTGCTGGAAAAGTTTTTCATTACTGAGAGCTGCTCCTTCTCCTTTTGGGTGTTATTGCATATTGATGTTTGCTCAGTGCCTGCTGTAGGTTTATTTGGCCCATGTTAACAAACCTTAACACCAATCTGGTTCACTCAAAAAGCAGAGTGGTGAGCTGGCTAGCCCTACCTTTCTGATGGCAGATTCAATAGCTGCCTGAACCAGCCTTGCAGTCACTGGGTGTCTGGACTCTGGTTTAAGGTCCTCTTTGTTTCTTTTGAACTCCACTGAGTCATATTTCTACCACTTGCTGGGAAAGCCTGGGTGAGTAAGTGCCTGGTCTGTGTCAGCTTGAAGGGTCACATGACCTTTTAATGCTCTACTTCCTTTTGTTTTCTTGCCAAGTATGTTGGAGGAGATGAAATAGAGGAGTGAAACAAACATTTATTGAGCCTATTATTTGGAGCATTGTGCTAAATGCTTCATAGACTGAGTCCCTGCTGATGCTGACACCGACTCAGGGAAAGAAGCTCGTTTTCTCACCTGATCCTGATTTTGCAATGTATTTGTTGTCAACCACAACCACTACAACCACAACCACAACCATAACAGATCATGTGACATGATCTTGTTTTTGAGAAGAATGTTGATAGAAAAATTCTTTTCAGTTTCATTTAGCTCGTGATAAAGCACAGGTAAGAACTATTGTTTTAAGTTTTTAATTATTTTAGGAAGCCTTCCTGACAAGGGTGACAGAGTATGATATAATGGTGATTGAAAAAAAAGTAGGTTGGAAAGTGTAGATGATCAGCTTTGAAGGTCCTAAAAAATTATCCAAAATTAGATATAGGGCCTGACAGAAGTTAAACTGGGAAACCATTGAAGCTTTTCCCATTTCCTTGCTAAGGAGAGCACCTCAGCTGCGTGGGAAGCAGGTAAATTGGGGAGAAGAGAAAGACTGAATGTCCATGCCTCAATTAGGAAGCTATTGCAGGGGCAACCATGGAGAAGATGAGAAGGCCAAATTAAAATTGCAAAGAATTCTCATTTGTTCAAGTATTAAAAAGCAGAAAGTCTCAGTTAAAAATACAGTATATATTTTATGGATTATTACTGTAGTAGCTGCTGTTTTGTGTGTGTATATGTGCAGGCAAGTGCTAATGTGGATGTCAGAGGAAACTTTGGGGAGTAAGTACTCCACTTCCACAGTGGGTTCCAGCAAGTGATTTGGCCCACATGGCCACATGGCCAGCCCCATTGTGTGCTTCATTACAAAGAGTGATGATGTTCACAGGAATTCTTGAGAGCTCTAGGTATTATTTAGTGACTTCTGGGTCATAGGGATGGGGTAATTTGTATTCAGTCCTATTTTAATGTTTGTTGCTTTTCGGAAAAATAGGCTTATCAGATAAAAATTTTAACAAAGAATTTGTCTCCATAGTCTGTTACATAAATTACCAGAGTGGAAGGGAACCTGGTCTCTGGCCAATGGGCACATGTGAACTAGTTAAAGTATATTCAGAAGTTGAATGGTTTTCATATCTTTCAATTAGAAGAACTTGCAGACGACTTACAGAACACTTTCATGCTCTTATAGGGAAAGATTTTGTGTGTGTGTGTGTGTGTGTGTGTATTTAATTTATCTGATGGCAAATACTCATTTTTTCACATCAGAAAAGCAAACCCATCCACATGTTTTAGATGACATTTTCCCCAACTTTAGAAAGTAGAATTGTTCAGGGAAAATACCCAGAACAAAGCTATCTGTGTCAGATAGCAACAAGATGCTATCTGTTAAAAGAACAAGATGCACCAAATGATAGACTGTAAGGGAAAAAAAAGGAACAAGAAAGATAATGACGTGCTACAGAACAGAGGGGACTGGGACCGAGGTTGGGTACCTCGTTATGAGTGCAGGCGCAGCACCTCCAGTGAGTGCAAGGTCAAAGCCAGAATTGTCACTTAGGACCTCAATTTCAGGAAACAAATCATATGTGGCCTAGGTGTTGTCATGAAAGGTTGTTTCCTGCTCTCATTTTTTTTTTATTTCATTCTTTGATTGATTGTCAAAAATATACCAAAAAAAGAACAAACCAAGAAAAAGTTCTGGCAATATCTTTAGATATGAATCTGAAACTAGCATTTTTAAGAGTTTTATCAAAAAGTGAAGACTTGTAAAATTGACTGAAACTCCTTCTCCATGAAATGTACTTGCTAATATACGCAGTTTTTAAAAAAAGAGACATTAATAATACTGAGCATGTCCTTCCCTTCATTCCTTTTGTCTTTTATGGGTAAATGTTAGGTCATTTGCAAATATGAGTTCTTCAAATTTCTAATATCTGCTTTGAAGATAGAAACTCAAGATATGAATCCCACATATAGTCAGAACATGTTAACACTTAAAATTTTAGATTAGCTTTCAGATGATATAATGTCAACTCCTTAACATGGATGTATCTATGACAAAACCTTCAATTTTATGTCCCAAATTAGCCCCAATCAGGTAACACTCCAAAAGGGAAAAGTAATGCTGGAATAGTTTGTACCTGCCCTTGTAACGTTTGCACTAGCAGAGTCACAGATCCATTGGAGTAGCTTCTCTCTGAGCAGCAATTTGGAGGCTTGCCTCTTCCCATTTGTGGTTTTGTCCTTTGGGGTCCTCGGAGACTAAAGAGAACAGAAAATTCTGTGTGGGCCCGCTACAGGCCAGACCTCCCAAGAGCTCACATTGTTCTTTCATCTCATTCAACAGTGTAAGGAAAACTGAAATGTAACCAGTCTATGCCAAGCAGAAAGAAATGGTTCAGAGAACAAATAATTAGCATGCTGCTGGGAACTAAGCTGGGTAATCACAGAACAAAAGTTTGCTTATATTCTATGGTAGGTCATAATTCCCCTTAACATTTATTTTTTCCCTTCTCTCTGAAAAATCAGGCATTCTCTCCAATTCCGTATAAACTGCTGTCTCCAAGTGTAGAAGGAATATACTTCCTTTCTCCCTAGACACTGAGTGTGGCTTTCATATTTACTTCGGAGAGTGAGATGCAAATTTTACCTCCTCTGGCAGAAGCTTAAAGAGCTATTGAGGTTTTTTGCCCCTATTCCTTTCTCTGTGCTGTGAGCACAACTTGTACCAAACAGTCTGTTTTTTTTTTTTTTTTTTTTTTTTTGTGTGTGTGTGTGTGTGTGTCCTTGAATAAGATCAGAGCCAAGTAGGGAGGAGTAGATGGGATTGGGCTAGCAGCAGCAGCCGCCAGACAACTTTCATCATGCAACAAGAGCAATAAGTTTATGCTCATTATTAAAATGTACAGATGGTTTGGAGCTGTGTCTTACATACATCAACAGACTGATTAAAGTCTTCATTGTAGTTGGATCAGAACTGAAAAGTGGGAGAGAGATAGAATCTTTATTTCTGGGAACAGACTCAAAATTGACAATTAGTATGATTTGAGGTATTTGCACCCCTCCCTCCACAGTGTCAGTACTTAGTAATCCTGGTCCTGTTGTTTTCCTTCTGTTCTCAATGATTATATTTTCGAACAGTAACATCACTAAACAGTTAGGAATGAAACACACTGCTGCTATGTACCAGTTGAGATGAGCAAAGGTGTTAGGGAGAATGGAATGATTAGTCAATTTTCCTCAGTAGCATTTACTGAAAATGATATAAAGTTTTGATAAGTTGATATTTGACACCAAAGATTTGAGCAAATAGAAGCCCAAATAGTTGTATTTATGAAATATTGCATTTGCTTGTTTACTTTGTGGGTGCATGGGCATGCAAGTGCGGTGGTGCAAATGTGGAGGTCAGAGCACTCATTGTGGAAGTCGGTTTTCTTTCTACCACGAGAATCCAATGTCCTGAACTCGTGTTATCAGGCTTGATGACAAGCACCTTTCCCTGGTGAGTCAGCTTTCTGACCATAAATAGTTATGTTTTTAACAGAAGATGAAGAATAGAGCAGATCAGGCCTATGCCCAGGACCAGCAAACAGGTAAGTATTGAAGACTGCTGCATGCAAATGACCCGCATACAATTGATTGGGCCAGTAAGTTTAGAATGCTATATAGAATCAAAAAAGAATACCCTGCCCAAAGTTTCCCTAGTCAGGATTGTTGACAGACTCATGAAAGATGTTCCGAGCTGTTTAAATTGTACGGAACCATGATAAATATCCTGGCTATAGTCTATGTCAGTGGAATCATTTTTCAAGTATGAATATTAGTCAGTTTCCAGTACATTGGTGTTTTTCTAATGGCCTCAGGTGGACTGAGAAGCACTGGATGGGGAAGTTGACTTAACTGATTTTTGCTTCTGATATGAGTGAGGATCAGCAAATATCTTTGAGACTTGCAGGGGAACTGATCTGCAGATGGAATCTTCTAAAAGCCTACTTTCCATTCTGTAAAGTCTCCAAGCACGGTCCCCTTCACGTGCCGTAGGCCCCCTTCATTTCCTCAGAGGGACTACAGTTTTTCTGATTAAAAGAACAATAAGCATAAACGAATGCTACTTGGTGCTCAGCTTTATGCAGTTCCGGATCCGGATCCATTGTCTAGGGAACAGCTCTGTCAATACTGGAAACATCTTCTTGATTTAAATAACAAGATAGCCTCTGGTACTCATGGCCAGAGGCCTATCGCCTATGTGATTCTAGGTTATGCCAAGTTGACAACTACCATTTTCCGTCACATTAGAATCCGATATAAGTAAGCAATAGCATTCTTTTAGTGCTTGCAAATAACAGGAAGACCAAATTTAAGTGACTAAAATCAAGTCACAGTTGTGCTTTGCATAATGATGGTTATTGGAGTCAGGTCAGGTGATATTTTGGTTTAATATAGAGGCTTTATTTCAGTGGTTCAGTGATAGTCTCATCTCTGTCTGTTTTTATTACAGATAGCTATCCCTGCTGCTTTCAGTGTAACTGCAGTCAAAATAAAGATAATATATTCTGCTTCTTTAGCATTAAGAGAAAACAATGCATGAACATTCCTACATTATCTGAAATACATTCTTGAACTTGCATGACCCCACCCTTCACCTGTCCATACTTATGATGTAATAAAAATCCCAATCAGTGTAGTACCATCTACCTTACTGTCCTACTTGGCTCTGGGTTAATTGTTTGGATGAGGGATTATCATCTCAGATTCTGTTTAGGTTTTCCCTATTATAAACCTTCTCTGTACTAACAGTTTCGTGTACCCATGAATAAACTATGTGGATCCGATTGGATAAGATCTAGTATTTCTACCCTCAGTCTCAGAGCTGTGCATGTTACCATTGTCCCACACTCCTAGCACTAACCTGAATTTTAACATCATCTGAGATGTAGGGGACATTTAGAATGCTTGGCTGACTGGGTGAGTAACCTCCTCTTTCTAATTCGTGCTGTTTTGGCCTACAGACCTATGAAAGCTGAGTCCTCTCTGTTTAGTTTGCAATGCTTCTGACACCAAGCAGCTTATCTTTTAGGAAACCACAGTGGAAAACTTGCAGGACATCTACCACTTTAATTTATACTTTAGAGGATGAGGCTGCCTAGAAAGGCCATGGAAATGACCACACTCATTCCCATTTGTTCAATTTTAATGCTTCTCTCAGGACAGTAGGTTTGCTGCTAAGGTTTGAGGATTTGCCTTCTCTTCTGGAGCTGGCATATGCTGCCTTTAAAGGTAGCCACTTGAAAATGGCACTTCAAAGGGTTTGCAACACCTCCTACACAGGAAAATTACTATGTCAATGGGCTGGAAAGATGCTGAGCTGAAAGCACTGGTGTTCCTGACATAGCAGCAGCCAATAAAGAGAAGGATGGGAAGCCATCCACTGATTTTTGGTCCATCTGATGCTGTTTAAGATGACAGCCATCTTTTTGATAAAACAAACAAACAAACAAACAACAACAACAAAACAAATGCTTATCTCTCAATCTCCTTTGCTCAATGTGAGCTTTACTTGACAAGCCCATAAAACTGGAGTAAGTTAGTTCCCATAGAAAGTAAAATTAATATCTTTAGGCCAATTATCTCTTAATAAATGTAATCAAGAATCAGTGTAACAAGGCTTATATTTAGCTGCTTCCCTGAGTACACCAGTGGATCTGGAAGAGTTAATTCTTTGTGAAAAAGAGAGGGATAAAAATATTTGCTGAAGATGCCTGCTACAAATTTCTTGACAGGAGTTTGCACAAGAACATTAATGTGTACTTGTACAACTGTACTATAATATATGTGGATGTGTTTCTGTTTCTACCCAATGAAATGGAATCTCAGATGAGATTATGAAACTCTGTAACAGTATATTAAAAATCATTGCAAGTATACATATTGGGCTGTGAGGTTGCTCTTTCTTCCTAATGTGCTTTGGTAATCTGGAGCTGTATTTTGTGAATTTCTTTGTCAATCATTGTAATAACATTTATTGAATATTTACACTGTATCAGGCTTTATGCCAAGCATTCGGCATAATTATTTTATTTGATTTTCATAAGAAACAAAATTTGTTTTTGAGATGAAGAAATAGAACGCACAGTCTGTATCTTTTATTTATCTCATGCTCAGAGATTATTAAAAAATGCAAATCTGATCATGCTTTTTTTAATTGATATTCTTATTTTTTTCACTGTACACCCCATCACACTCCCTTCCTCTCTCCTCTCAGAATCCCCTCCCGCCCTTTTTCCCATTTCCCCCTCCCCTTCTCAACAGAAAAGGGGAGTATCACTCTTTTACCAACCAACCCAGGTAAGTCATATCAGGACTAAGTGTACCCTCTTCCACTGAGGCCAGACAAGGCAGCCCAGGTAGGGAATAGTGATGCAAAAGCAGGCAGCAGAGTTCAAGTCAGAGACAGGCTCTGCTCCACTTGCTAGGGGACCCACTTGAAGACCAAGCTTCCTATTAGTAACATATATGTTAGCGGTCTAGATACAGCTCATGCATGATCTTTGGTTGGTGCTTCAGTCCCTTAAAGACCCCATGGGCCTAGGTTAGTTGACTCTGAATGTCTTCTTATGGAGTTTTTGTCCCCTCTGGGTCATTCTATCCTTTCCCCCACTCTTCCACAAGACTCCCCAAGATCCTCAAGGTATGTTTGGCTGTGGGTCTCAACATCTGTTTTGACTCACTGCTGGGTGGAGCCTCTCAGAGGACAGTTATGCTAGGCTCCTGTCTGCAGGCATATCAGAGTATCTTTAACAGTGTCCGGGTTGGCTCTCCCCCCATGACGTGGGTCTCAGGTTGGGCCTGTTATTGGTTAGCCGTTCCCTCAATCTCTCTACATCTTTATCCCTGCACATCCTGTAGGCAAGAAACGCTGCACCACATTTGCCTCAGTTATTTCTGGATGAGGAAAAGGGTGACCTTCTGAAATGCAGGTGCCTGCAACCTAGGTAAAAACTTGGCCAGGATCATCTGGAATTGACTTGGTAAACTTTTATTCTCTCAGAGAAAATGAAAACTGGAGTAGGAAATTAATTTCCATGATAGAAATACACAGGTTTGCACTGTTAGATTTGTAATAGGTGTGAAATTATATCTTTGATTATTTTGTGTTATTCTTACTTATATGTATCTTTTAAACATGCGATATGGAATACCTCTTAGGGTGTGTGAAATCAGTAGCTAAAATACTCTATCCTCTTGTAAATCCCAAGGGAAATACTACTTTACATTTTGTTCACAGAATCGGTAAGACCTGGGGTTGAAATTGCTTTATTCCATTTTGCCAATAAGACAATAGGAACTGCATAATTCATTGGGTACACATAATTCAGGCTTTAAAAGCCAACTGCCCACAGAAAAGGAGAAATACCACTTTTTATTATTTTTCTATACAACTTGGTAGTATTGCATTGAAGATAAACTGCTTCAAATTCCAATTTGCCAAACCAGAATACTCTAATGAAAGCAAGGTCTGTCAGGTGGCCAGATTTAGCCTTTTCATAACTTTGAATTCCTGGTAAATACAGGAATTTGCTCGTACAGTAGTGTTTTCGCTTCATATTTTGTTCTAAACTGTAACTGACCTCTAGATTCAATTTTTCCATTTGGAGTGTTTTACTTCTTAAATGTTTCCTCAGAACGTGAATGACCTTTTGTGAGCAAAGTCCAGTTCTGATGTTTTGTTGACTGTCCTTCAACTGCATCTCTGCCTAAAGAAGTAAGGTGCTGCTGTAGGTTACCTGGCAAAGTAGTCTCACTGTTTTTCATGTCAGATCACAAGACTTGATTGCCTATTTTATATAATGAACACAGGATCTTAAAGGGAAATAATTCTGCCCCAGTTTTCATTCTTCCTTATCACAAGTCAATCTCACTTTGCATTTGAGAGTGATTTAGAATTGTTTCTTGTTCTGTCCTACATTTTAATAAGAGGTTGGGCATTAGTCTAAGAGTTTTAATGAGCACTGCAGCTTTTGCTCTGTTTCTTGTTGTTGTTGTTGGTGGGTTTTTTTTTTGTGTGTGTAAATCAGGAGATTCTCTTGTGCAGCCAGCAGTGAGGTCAATACATTGCAATACAGCAACATATGTAATAAAAGTTCAAAGGGTAGAGACTGTTCTTTAAATACACTGAGGTTAGAGGTTCATATAGCTTCATCTTAACAGGCCCATTTCTACATAGTACTGTGCAGCTGCATAGCCAGCTTGGGAGTATTGGCTTTTAAAAGATTGATCCACATTTTCATTCCATATAAATAACCTCAAAGACCAACTGAATAAAATCAGGATTACTCATACAAGTATATTTTGCCCAGTCATGGCTCTGTTGAATGGAGCCCGTAATCAAGCTTAGTGAGGATAAACTTATAGGGTTTTTATTTCTAATGGTATCATTATTTTTCTTAGAAATATTGCTGATTTTTGTTTAAAATGAGTATATCAAGAAATCTTAATACACGCTCTAATATATTTATACTTAGAATAATGATGGCATTGAGAAGGAATATTTCACAAACTATAAAATGTTTAAGAGAGAAACATCCTATGTGGGATTATATATCAGCTAAACATAAAAGACATATTCAAGACTGTCTTTGAAAATCCTTTAAATCTGGTTTTTATCTGTCTAGACAGCATTCTTATATGCCATGCTCGTAGCCAAATACCTGTATGTCCACTCCGATGCATATTGCTCTAAACTAAATCCCCTGTTTCCTTTCCTGATGCTGCTGTACTTTGCTGAACTCAGTGATGACAGATTTATCTTTTTCACTTGTTCCTCTCAGGAATTCTACTTCATTGTCTGTCTCTCAAACTTCATGATGAGTAATCAAATGACCCTGGTGGCTTGACATTCAAAATGCATTAGAGCTTGACATGTTTACTATCTCTATGCTCTCAGCAGCATTGCTGTCTCTGGCTCGATTATTATAGTAGTTTCCACCTTCATTTCTGCCCTCCTGGTATAGTGTACCTTTATCTTAACTGTGTGTTTCATTGGATCTCTCCTGGGGATTTCCCACCTGCTTTTCTTGCTTCTGTTTCTTTTTTCTTTTTCATAAAATGTGTTTCAGAGAGTGAATGGAGACTGGCTGGTCTGGAGCTTACTGCGTAGGCCAGACTCGCCTGGAACACATTTTGTAGACTAGGCTAGCCTAGACTTCACAGATATCTGTCTACCTCTGCCTCCTGAGTGCTATGGTTCATCACCACACCTGTTTCAGCACATTGTCATCACTCCTACCATAGTGGTTCTTTTAAAACCTTTTTCCTTCCAAAGTCTTTAAAGTTTTCTTGACTCAGAGTAAATGAAGTTTTACTATTGTACCCTACAAGACTTGCTACACTTGGCAGACCCACTAACTCAAGAAGCAGATGGCCCTCTCCCTCATTTAGTGTCTCCTACCCATTTAAGTCTTCATGTGGAGATCTCTTTGACAACACATACATTTAGCTGTTTTGTATTAGTCATTTGCAAATGTCTAGAAAGTTCTACCAAATAGAGACATGTGGAACTTCTTCACTGCCCTCAAGTCTTTGCTCAAAAGCCTTACAGTGAATTGTACAATTGTACCTTATTCATCCTTTTGAAGTTTCCTCACAGTTCTCATAGCTTTGTAATATATTATATGACTTATGTTTTCGCCTGTGTTTAAAAAGATCCATGAATATGTGTGTTTTGTTTAGTTTAATTGGAAGCATTTAATGCGGCATTAAAACAATGTATTCAAAATTTAATTAACATTTTTTCGAATTCAGTCATTGGAATGCTAACGGCTAAGACCTAAATTATCATCATCCTCTGCTCTGGGCTTTGGTTTCCCTTGAAGAGTGGGTTCTGAGATTTAGTTTAGAGTTGCCTTGATGATGCAATGCCACCAGGAAATTTATGGTGGTCTTGTCTAGTTGATCTGTTCAGTTTTTACTGTGCTAGATTTCATTTATCCATCATAATGCTAGGATGGAGGACTGTACATTGCCGTTCTTTATGTTACGATGAGAAATACTTGAAATGAGGGTCAAAGTAATCAGGAGAAAGATGCAGTATCAATAAGTAACAGATAAAGTCAAGGCAGAACATTGATAAGCTTAGAGAACATTAACTATATCGCTTTTGGCAAAAAAAAAAATTCTTAGAAATGTCGAATGTGCAGAAAGACAGTTACTATTAAAGGAAAAGATGTATAAGTGAGGGTAAGGCTTCACCCAGGACAAGAAGGTCTAGAAATTTTATCCACCTTGCTATGGAGTAGCAGTTAACACCAAGATGGAGAGTGTGTAGAAGAATTAAGTTAAAATTAGATACTACTTTTCAATAAAATAAAAGCTAACATGTTCAGATTTTTTTAAATTGTGGCTTAATTAATTGTTTATGCTGGCTAATTGAATATAGATTGTACAGAAAACTAGAAGATTGTATGCTTTGGTGATGGCTGTTCTTGATCATTGGAGTCCTAACTAGCCCAATTCTTTGGCTGACAGTCTTTTTATTTGGATTTCCTAGTAACATTTCTAGGTGTTTCATGAAGCCTAACCTCTGTCCCCTTTGTCATCATGGGTTAACTTGAAACTCAGTACAGAACAAATTAAATCTCTTTATGGTTTCAACATTGTAGAAAATACCATGTCACTAGTAGCTGTAATTAAGCTCTTTAGGTCTCTCTCTCTCTCTCTCCCCCTCTATCCCCATCTCTTCCCCGCCCCCCCCCCCGCCCCCCGTGTGTGTAGGAGGGAGGAGCACTTTCTCTGCAGGATGCTTGTGGAGTCAACTCTCTTCCTCCTACCATGGCATAAGTTTTACAGATCAGTCTCAGGTCACTAGGCTTGCATGACAAGTGATTTTTACCTGCTGAGCCGTCTTGCCAGCCCAAAGCTGTAATAAAGTTCTAAGGTATATTTTTCTTTCAGGCTTTTGAAAGAACATATTCAAGAGATTAATAAAGTAAAATTAAATGCTGATTATAAGAAGTGGGCTGAACGGACTTCATTGAGCATTCACATTAGGCTGGGAAAGGTTTCCTTTTCATGTCCTGGTGGGTTTTTTTGTGCATCAAACCTCCAGTCCTTCATTTTCCTTTCCTCGTCTAACAAGATAGGTGTGCATTAAACATAGATTCTTATTTTATGGACAGATTTTAGAATGAGAGATTCCATTTTTTTTCTTTTAGGATACTTTTCTTGCTATCAAAAATATCTCAAGCAGGTAAGCAAAGAATAAATAGTAGAATAGGTTTGTTGCGACGACTTTAAAACAGATTGACAATAAAATAATTATATCAGGGACATAAATGCGCTCACAAATAAAATTACTCACAGGAGAGGTTATATTTTGGGTTGTCAGGTGGTAGCATCTGGAGATTTATAATGAACCACCTAAGCCTTTCTATTCTTGGCAGTTACTAGTTAGAATCTACACGAGAAGGAGCCCTAGTGGCATAGTATGTGGAGCTACTGACTGAATGGCTCTCTTAAAGTAAAACCTTCTGCACAAATAAATTCAACATCATACAGATGAGTGCTAATTCTTATAGTATTACTGCCCCCAAATGATAGGCCTTTTTCAGTGTTTAGGATTATGGTTCATAGAACATAGGAGATGAGTTACAGATCTGTCTAACATCAATGTTGATTGGCTTTCTAATTTTGGACCACCAAATCCATGATGAGTAGCTTCCTTTGTTTTGATAGGGTATAATTAATCATTGTGATATTCACTTGGATAAATGAGTTAGTCTGTTTTCCAGAACTTATCTAACTGTGTAGAGCACCTAATTGACTGCCAACTTCATTTTCCCATGCCCATGTGCAAACAGGGAAGTGGAGATAGTGTACCTGTTCAGTTACTGCTTACCACAATTTGCTTCTTTTTGAGATAGTAGCCATTGCTAGCCTAGATCTCACTCTTTAGACCAGGTTAGACTCTTTAATGGATTATACTGCCTCTGTTTCCTCAGTGCTGGGACTGAAACCATTTATCACTTTGGAAGTCATTATTATCCTTGGTGATGGCCACAGTTGCAATGTGTTGCTATGGTAAGGCAACACATGGAACTTAATAATAATGGCTTCTTCATCTTTGGTTTGCTTAAACATTATAGAAGTCTTTTGAATGTATGTTATGGCTTCTGTTTTTGTGTTTTTTATATAGAATTTATGTGTGTTTGAACATGTGTGTCTTTGTCTTTGTGTCTATTGGCTCTTTTTCTTCTATTTATTTTTGTCCCAGTTTCTTTATTTTTGTTTTATCATATCTTATTTTGTTATTATTCTTTAGAGGCCTGTTTTTGAAGGAGACACAAAAAAAGGTGTGTATTTAAATAGAAGGTAGGGAAGATATAAGAAGAGATGGTTGGCATAACATAATCATATTCTATAAAAACATATTTTCAATAAAAGAAAACCAGGGGAAAATCATAGGAGTCAGCATATGATTTGACCTTAGTGAAAACTTCTACAGGCTCTAGGCATATGTTGCATGCCATTTCTAATGGAAAAGTTTCCTGTATTACTCAACTGCCTTTTCATTATAAGTGCTATTTGATGAGACTAGCAATATCTCTAGGGAAATCTTAGACATTTTAGATTTCTGGAATGTTTCAAGCACTGGATTAGTATTTACTTGGGTTTGTGATCCATTAATTTACTTCGTTAAGGCCTCTGTCAGACAAGGAAAGTGCCAAGTGGGATCTGACATTCAGATAAAATCACTACATGTGTATGCTTGGTGGTGATTATTGAGGTAAACACAGTTGACATTATTCCAATGTGTCAGGTGGAGAATATATATATATATGTTCAAATGTGTGTGTTTTGGGAACAATACGTCTTTGGTGTATTAAAAACTTGGTAAATAAAAATGCTTGATATTTACACACAGGAAGAAAAAATTCAAGGCTTTTTTTGAATTTTTATGAAATCCTTATACAAGTTTAATTTATAGACACAAATGAATTTTATCTTTTGCTCTTGAAGAAAAACTAAACGCATTTTCTTATTTGGAAAGTCATTAATGAAAAGGTCTAATATAAATATTTTTTGTGCATTTGATACCAGATTCATATACTGAAAATGTTACTAAATATCCCCGAGTCTTCATTTCTCATTTTGAAAGTAGAGATAAAACTTATTATATTTATTTTCTTATTTTAATTAAGATAGTAAGTGGCATAAATAAGGTAATATGCTTGGTACTCAGCACAGGGCTTGGCATATAGACTATGCTACTATATTGTTATTAATTTGAAATCTAACACAGGTGGCAAGATTTCATGCCTTTAATGTTAATACAGAACTTTGAGTCAAAAGCTGTTTAAGCAGACCTATGTGTAGCATAGCCACTGAGTGTGCTTTTTTAATCACATGCTCATCGGGAAGCTTTGTGTTCTATGATTTTTTAATATACCTGAAAAAAACCCCACTGATAGTTTGATATGGTACGTTTCTTCTCAGTTTCCTGTTTTTTGTTTGTTTGTTTAAATTGTATAGCTTTGGTATTTGCTAGCTGTGAAGTTTGTTTAGCATCTGCTGACCCTGGTTATGTTAACTGTCTTTGGTTTACTTGTATATGTGTGATGACTTGCTGATTTTATAGGAACACGAGACGGAGTGGTTACTCAGTTAGCAGGAGAGTGATGCTGACACACGAGACATGATTGTCTGGCTTTCCTGGTCACCTGTGTGGACACTGCTCTGCTGCTTGAGGTGTGAAGTTTTGCTGACATTTTATAATATTGAAGGCAGTAATTAGAACATGAACATTTTTGCACTTTCTAGAATTAATTCAGAAATAGAAGGGTTGACATTAACAACAAAGGTGTCACAATATGCCATTGGGAACAGTTTTGGTAAAACAATCCTACTTGGAGAATAGATTCATAATAAATAATTTGAAAGCGATAACCATTTAATGATCTGCTAGTTTATAGTATTACTCCCTAATTTGCTATTTAACACCAAGAATTAAGGTAATATTGGCAGCTTGAACAGAATTGTAACTAGGTGTAGCATTTGCTAATTGGTACTTTATATCAGGGCCACATTTAGAAAATTTTTGTTGATTAGAATCACCTTTGTTCCCTGCTTAAAGAAATACAAGGGGTGTGTTAAATATGGAAACTAACTATGGCTTACCGAAGGCTTCTTCGAGGTGCAGAAAGTTCCTCTGATGACAGGAAGAATGCAGTGAGTTCTGACAGTCTTTCCACAATGAGCTTGCCACTACCTACTACACAGAAAATGCTGTTGTTTTTTAGCTGGAAATCTTGGTTATTAATTGTTTGTAGGTGTTTAGTTTTCTTAAAGTGCAAGTGTAGTTAGAGGATTATGCTGGTTTAGTAAAATGTCAGTTGAAGAAGGAATACGGAGAGCAGGAGAAATAGGAAAGCAATGGATTATGCGGTATCAAATGCTCGGCTTTGGAGATATATATATAATATACAAGACACATTATGTGGACTTAGCAGGTTGTACTATGTAGTTGAAAAGTCCATGAATTTGGAAGGGGATAGAACAAATGGGAGGATTTGGAGGGGAAAAAGGGAAGGCAAGAAATGCTTTTATTATATTATGATCTCAAGTGGACATAGGTAGAAGTTTATGGGAACCTATCAGCCAGTATTATAGTTTAACTTATAGCATCCGTATTTCCCAATGAGATCCCATGGAAATATTCCTTAGACTCCTCAGATTACTTTTCATTTGATCAGAAAATCAATATATTTTCTTTCTTTCAGAAGTCCCAACATAGGAAAACATTTGTGCATTTATGAATTGCACATGTACTCCTTTTGGCTACATTTGTTCCTAGCGTATTATGTTTAAGTTATTACCGCCGCCACGGTTATGAGCTAAATGATACTGTAGAGAGAGAATGTTGCATCTGTCAGTGTCTTGAGTTGGGTACTGACTGCCTTTGCTCTGAGATGCCGGTTTGCTTATAGGGATCAACCAAACAATCTTGGAGGTTGAAGATGATCTCAGGAGCCTCAGGACAGCGTGCACACTCCCCTACTGTCATACAGACTGTAAAACAAAGGAATGATATTATTTTCTCTATAACAAAGAAATAATGTTCTTATTGCCCATTATAGAAAAATTCTGCAATACAGCTCCCTATGTGTGTGGATGTCACTTGCTCTTTCTGTGTCTTTTCTAGCTTGTAGGGCTAGTTCAAATGCTTACATTATGATTGCTGTTATCCTTTTATTAACTGTCATCGTTTTTTTACCTAGGATCTCTTACACTATTAGTATCAATAGATATATATGAGAGCAACTTGTTAGCTTGAGTACATTAAATGAGTACATCCTTGAGCACACCCTTCCAAGTTTAGTGGAAACACCATCCCAAGTCTCTCTGATTAGCTCAATTCATATTATTATTTGACCACTGCCCCTCTAATTATTTAGCTTGGAGTTTGCAGGTATGCAGTGGCCTCCTTGAAACTTAGTTTACTCATCTACAAATGAAACAATACTAACTTTATGGACTGTTTAGAACATTAAAAAATATGTATCAGACTGTGCAAGGCAGTCTACTGTTCTAGTAATTTCAATGATTAATGCTCCAGCTTACATTAAGTTTTCTGTTGGAATGTGTGAGTGAGCATTGGCATGTTAAAATAATTGTAACAATCTGTCATCAGGACACTAACACATTCTTTTGAAATTAGAAAATAGAGGCAGAATTTGTTTTGTTTGAGATTGAAAATAAAGACAAAAGTTAAAGGTGTGGTTTTTTAAAAGTTTTCTCAGGGTTTCATAAATTTGAGTATGTAGGCATGTTAGGAAGCAGGCTGATCTCATAAGTAAAAATACACAGATGTTTATAACTATGCAACATTTTCAAAATAGTGCTTATTGTGAATAGATATTTATAATGGGAAGTTGATATTGCTGCATGTTCCTGAAGAGAGTTACTGTTGGTGTGTCTTCATATGATATGTTTCAAAAGGTCAAACATAGGAAAAGTAGAAAGTTAAGTGCTACAATATTATTTAGGAAATTGCTTTCAAATTAGCCCAACCCCTCTTAACTTGCTTCCCTTACAGACTTTCATTGCTCTTAATTCTGTTATCATATGTCACATATTTCTAATGATATAGAGGCAGGTGATGAAAGGTATGACAGTGGGTCCGGAGAGTGTACATAGGTGAGTTACTCCACAGAGTGATTGCTCATAAATACACTGATGAAGGGTTTACTTTTCATAAGCAACCTATAGCTGTGAGGACTCTGTTAAGAATGATAAACAGATAAGATCCTTCCTCATAGCTGATAGCACTCCCTTGTTTGCTCCAAGGTCCAACTATCCTCTTGGCAAGAGATTAGATCAATTGTATAGTTTTTTCCTCCCACCTGCAGGACTTCTTTAGTGAGTCTACTTCAAACCAAATATGTTAGCTCTTTGCTCTCCAAGTATGATGGGAAGAAAATACCTTCAAAACTTCAGTTTAATATTTACAATGAATCCTGATAACTTTATTAAAATATTTTAATAAATATTTTATATATCTTATTTATTGACAAAATATGATAAGACCAAAGATAGCAATCTATGCTTACAAATGAAATTAAAGAACCAAAGTGAGTATTTTATCCAAGAATATGTAGATACAAGTATTGTAATCAAGATGTGAATCCACAATTTCTTAATAAATCATGGCTGACCTCCTCAAAACACAGACACTTGAAATCTAATATGTGCCAGGCACAGGTGGGAAACTTGAGACTTTTTATCAATGTCTGAGGTAATTCAATTCCCCCCTGAGCCCCAACAACCCTGACAACCTTTTATTATTTTGAGGGAGCAGTTGCTGACCCTTCTAAAACGCATCACAATGACTCTTGCTTTGTTGACACTGGAGTGTTTAGAAAGTGAGTCTAGCATGCTGGAATCCTTTAAATTCTGGCCACACGCCTTATTTCACATATCCTTTTGCTCACTTGAAGTAAACTAAAATGGCAGTTACCAAATGACAAAATGTTAAAATTCTTATAATCAAGAGGATAGAGAAAAGAATGCCTTGCCGGTACTTAGAGAATAATGGAACTCCACTAGTGTGTTTCAGCCAGCTCTATACTCAAGTACCAGGCAGGAGTTGAATGAGGTTCTCAGCACCCAAGTGCCCTGACTTGCTGAGGTTAAGGGCCGTTTTGTCCTTGAGACTGTCTTGCTTCTTTCTCCTTCACTCTCTTCCCTACAAAAACTTTTTTTTATCACTTTTGTATTATGTGTTAAACACTTCACCTGTTAAAAATTCTCTCGCTCCCATGTTCCCCACCACACGAAAGTCATAGGCTGCTGTATACACTTAATCTCTACCCTGTTTTTGGAGGTAACGGAATAGTTTGCCTGCCAGAAGTGAAGCAGTGGGTTTGGTACCTTTGCATTTGTGTTTAGGAAGTTGGAGGTGGGGGATAAATAGTAGTTTGCAAGTTTTGAAATAATCTGTCTCCTGGTTGTTACAGTGCTCGAGCACATAATTGGAGGTTTCTCACGAGTAAGTGCTCATTTTAGCTGTAGGCTGACAGTGTTCCTAGCTGGTGTAGGAGAAATTTATTATCTTGGTTTTCTTCTTGTAAACCGCATACATCAAACCATTTATAAAAGAGAAATAACGTGTTTATAATGATTACAATTACGCATTTAGGCATTTATATTGTTCACATATGTGACTGATTGTGAGAGTTGTCCTCAGGTACTTAGAACCCATACTATTTCTTATACTAAAGTGTATTCAACAGAACTAAAGAGCAAACAGAACACTTTATTAGAACATAAAATTCTAAAGTGTTAGTTATTGACATATTTTGGTTGTTCAAATTAAGTCCCACAACTCGTGTGTAAGGTGCTTCAGATGTGACTGTAGCCCTAAGGGGTAATAGACTACTTTTTAGTGTTTGTCTTACGCAAAGCCTTTCAGAGAGAAGTAAAGGAATTTATATGGGCTTGCCTAAGGTTGAGAATTGCTAAGGGAATGACTTCAGGTCTCGTTGCCATCAGCTATGTCTTCTGCTGGATTTTCTTTGACACATAAATCGTTGGATATATTTCTGTAAGTTGTTCAGCTTTATGTTTGTGATTGTGAGATGTGTCCGTTTTGCTCTCAGATTGCTGTTTCGTGGGGACACATGTGGGATGAATGAGTTAATGTCTAGAAAACTGCTACCTTTGGTAAAATCCTCTCCTTCTGGGTATGATACATGTGTCCTATCCCTATCCCATGTCCTATCACAAGTGCACTCTGATACTTTCTTGCTAACATATCTCTTCATTTGTTTTGTTTTGTTTTGTTGTGGTTGTTTTTTATTTTCTCTGCATAGGACATGTTTCATGAACTAAATAAAACTTGCTTTCTAGCCAGGCATGGTGGCATACACCCTTAATCCCAGTGCTCAGGGGAGCATAGGCAGGCAGATTGCTGTGAGTTCCAGGCCAGCCTGGTCTACAAAGTGAGCCTAGGACAGCCACGGCTACACAGAGAAACCCTGACTAGAAAAACAAATGAACAAATAAACCAAAAATTAAAAAAAAACAACCAAACAAAAAATTCATCACCCCCCAAAAAAAACCTCAAAATCAAAACTTGTTTCCTCTTATACTATGATAGTATGTAAAATAGCACATGATATAAAATGGCATTAAGTAAGTGGAGGCAAGAAAAGAACATGAAGACAGGTGTCCAGTATAAGAGGTGATGTAAATTGGCTTTTTAAAATTATAATCAAGAACAACATTTAGATAGTTTCCTTAGTGAGAGAAAATTTCCTCTGTAATAGCTGATCTATGAAAGTACTGCCTGATTGTTGCACTGAAGATAGAATAAACAGACCTAAGTGAAAAGGGTCTAAATATGCAATTTGTAAAAGGAAATAACTTAAGAATGGCCTGTTGTGTCCAGTCCAGGACTTAATTTAGGAATCTGATTACTCATGGAATTGAGCTAGAGCTGACGAAGAGAGAAAGCTACAGCCAGAGGAGACTTCGTTTCTTCTTTTGTAAGGAGACACCTTGAATATCCAGCTGTGAATTAAGGCAATTAAAGGCCATATTTCATGGCTTCTGTTTTCTGGTGAAAGCACACATGTATGCGAAGAAAACCTACTATTAATAAGTTTGTTCAATTCAATCCCCACGGGGAAGAGCGTTTTGACAAGTGAGGTAACCCTCAGCTACTTAACCATCTAAAAATAAAATGCCTCTATTCGTGGATCAATATGTGTAGCTATTTAGAGAAGGATAGAAGGAAATATCTTTCTGTTTTCTTTGTCTTGAAAGGCTGGTTGATTGGATACCTTCCCTGAGGAGGCAGCTATGTTAATAACATCAGCTCTGGATTTTAAGTAACAAATTCAATCCTGGCCAGTCATTAACTATGATTATGACTCTGAAAGCCTCAATTTCCTCTGCCACGAGAAGGACGTGATATGGTAATAAGGCTATTTATAGGATTAGAAACACACACACATATATACACACACACCTGTTTAACATAAGCCAGTTACACCTAAATAGTGAGTAAGTACGGCTCTCAACTCAAAAGCTGTTATAGTTTGAGCATGTTTCTCAGGGTCATGTGCTAGCATTTTTATAAATAGTTTTGAGATAATATAATAACATCACTCTCCATCTCTTTTTCTAGGGAGTTTGCTGTGAGATTGTGCCATGCATTAGACTTTTAGTCTCTAGTGCAAAACTGTTGACACTTGAGACCTTTTAGAATTGATTAGGCCGTTGCAGCTCTTTCCTTATAAGTGAACTAACGCTGTAATCATGTTAATTGATTGCTGAACAAGGATGAACCCCACACTAACCTTTGCCTCTAGTCGGATAAGGCAGCATGGAGGTCCTTATGCAATATAGGCCATTTGCTTATGGTATTCCAGTCTCCAGCCTGTGCTCTTTCAGAGACTAACCTTAGGAATTCTGTTGTAGTGGCATACAATTGACTTAGTCACTCAGAAATGGAAATCAGAGATGTGATGGGGGTGTGTATGCGGTCTCCTTATGCTTTTGAAGCTGGAGCTCTTTGAAGTAAATGTTTCTGCTATTTTTCCAGGAGCTCTGAAGGAGTAAGAATTAAGATGGGACTTTGTTATGCTGGCGAATGTGTCAAGTGGTAGGAGAGGCAGTTCCACATCACAGAAATACGAATCAGGCTGTGGGGCAGCACTGTGGGCTACAGCATTTGTTGGCAATTACTAAATATTGCTAGTTTTCTGTGCTTCACAGGAGAATTTTTGAAGTGTGTTCTTTTGTAAAAATAAAAGACCTGTATCAAAAATCTTATCTTTGTGGTATATTAATGCGAACAGAATGAGAAAACCAATTTAAATACCTTTGTTCTTTGAGCCTCCTATTTTTCTTGAAGAGAGAACTTGTTTTTTTTTCTTTCAAAATACCATATTCAGATGAAGAATTTGGAATGGCTTGTGTTTGTTAAACTCTAAAACCTCTAGGAAGGAGAAAAGCGCATATAAAAATGTGTTGTATGCACAGATGCACGTAAGAGTGTTCGCTTGTTCAAGTCATGCTCTTCTTGAGTAGTGGAGAAGACAGGTAAAAGAAGACATATATGGTTAAATGATCTTATGTTGTTTTTATTTTATGTATCGGAGTATTTACTTGCATCTATGTCTGTATAAAGTATGTGTGTCTGGCACCCACAGAGACCAGAAGACAACACTAGATGTTCTGAAGCTGGAATTACAGATAGTTGTGAGTTGCTAAGTGAATGCTTGGCTCAAAACTTGAGTCCTCTTTAAGAATAATATGTGTTCTTAAGCCCTGAACTATCTGCCCAACTCTCATAGCTCAATTATTAAATACTTGCATTTATTGTTGAAAAATCTATAACATAAAACAACCAAACAACCAAACAAACAACCCAAAACAAAACAAAAAGAAAATCTATAGCATTTAAATAGATAGTTTAGCTCTTTATACTGTAAAGTTTTCTTTGGGGATGTTGCTTAACTCTTAGAAGTTTATGGTTTATTTCCACCAGTCATTTTACCAAGTCACTCTCAGTTCGTTTTCTGGGAAGTGTGGAGAAACAAACTCATACTATACCTACTACTATAGAAGATGATTATCAAAACGAGCAGAATTTGGGGAAGATAAAGGATGTTCATTATTAGTAGTTTCCTAAGGTTTTTAGTTTAACTAAAATATTCTGTAATTTGTACTTATGTAAGTTAAATTTTAATATTAGCTTAACTTCACACAGAATTTCATTACAAGCCATTGATCATCCAAAAGTAAATGAGGACGGTCCTTTAGAGAATTCAGTTTGGAAATTGAAGTGTCACAAGCAAAACAAAGCAAACAAACAAAACAAACCCCAAAGCGCAACACAAAACAAACAAACAAAATACTTGAAACAGACATAACAAAATAATCCTTGAGCAATTCCCATTGTTACATTCCCTTTGAGTAAACACAATAATCTTAGTATGCAAGTACATCTAAGGTCTGGCAAGTCATCCACAGATGGATAAATGTGGCCTCTCAAAGTTGTTGTTAACAGGTTCTGGAGAGATGGCTCAGAGTTTGTATTATTACCAGCAAACACCCACAGGTTGGGTGGCAAGTATGTATAACTCCAGTATAAGGGGTTTGGCACCCTCTGCTGGCCTCCGTGGGTGTCAGGCACACACGTAGTGCACATACATATATGTAGATAAAATACTCATACACAGAAAGAAAGAAATCTGTTAGAAAAAGTTACTGCCTGTAGAATCTAATAGCTTTGAATTGTGTGTTGAGGTTGTGCGGTGTGTTGACTTTACAGAGATATACATAGCTCCACTGTCCAGCCTGTTATAGCTCTACTCTCTGGTGGATTTGTGTTACTAGGAGTCCACTTATTCTCTTGCTGGTTCCAGATACTCCAAGCTGTAATGGTGGCTGGAATCTGGTGCTCTTTAGCTCAAAAGACTGGTTGTTTCAGCTGAGTTGTGAGTAGATTTTTTTTTTGTAACATCCCAGTTACAAATGCTTATAAGGTTGTTATGAGCTTTATTCATCAAGCAAATTTTACTGATAAACATCTCCTTCTTTCCAAGCTATCCAGATCCTTAGCTTTACTGATTATGGCTGACTTATGTGAATGTTTGCTGGCTATATTCTTCCTGTTGTGACCAACAAGATTGCCCCCACTGCTCCTGAAACCAGCCTTAGGTATTTATCTCCTAGCGATAGGCTCTTCTTATAAATCCTTCTTGCATGTTTGATCATTACATTTTCATGTTAATTTAAGAATATCCTTCCAATTTCTTAACGCTATTTGTATCTATTAGATTTTCATTAAAGCGTTGATTATTAAGGAAGACTATTATATCTTACTTCTTCTTTCTCAAAATAAGCTCCTAAAAGTCACTTATGTCACTTAATAAAGTTCTACCTTTCTTAAAGTAGCACTTTTATTCAGGCAGGAGTTTGAAGGTGCTTTTTTGGCAGCAGGTATGGTGAAGCAGCTTGTAACCTGGTGGAATTATCAAATGTGTGAACTTGAGGACTCGTCCTACTCTTTCATCTTGTCTTGGTCTGTTTGTGTTGCTGTAACAAAACACGAGAAACTGACTAACTTATAAAGAACAAACCTTTCCCACATATCTGAAGGCAGGAAAGAAAGTAGAAGTTGGAGCTGAGAGAGCTCTACATCCGATGAGGCCCCTGCTTCTGCCCCCCATGCAGAATTTAGTTGCAGTATCTCAACGTGGCTCAAGTCAGTCATGGAAGAGATAATGCTCATGGCTCCAGCCCTCTTAAGCAGCTCCAACTCACTCATTTGGTGGAGCCCTGGTAATTTAATCATTTCCCCTAAAGGGCCTGATAGCAACACCACAGTGGGGATTAAGTGTCAAGGCAAATTAGGGAGAAGGGATATTCACACTACAACTCAGCTGCATAGTAGCCATTTTTATAAGACTAGGTTTTAGAAAGCAGTTTAATATAAGGATCTTGTTTGATCCTCTCAGTCATTGTGAAGTGGATGCTCCCACAATCTCCATCCTTACAGACAGCTCCTCCCCAAGATGATCTCTTATCCCCACGGATGTGTCTTTAAATCCTGAAACATCCTTCAAAGTCAGTTAAAGTGTTACCTCTTCCGCCGAGACTTTTGTGATCTCCCCAGCTCACTGAAGGGAGTAATCTCATCTTTTAGTTGCCTTTGTTTCTGTCTTGCAAAGGGAGTGCTTATTTTGCATTTTATATCTTTCTGAGACCAGATAACTATAGTCCCACAGCGCCCGCAAAATAGATGTCATGAAAAAAGGCCACAGGCCCACTGTCTCTCAAACTGCTGCTGAGTTGCAGAAACAGAATTTCAACAGCACAGGTGGTTTTCCACAGAGTAAACATCCAAGGTACACTCAGACTACCAGGCGGCGGCAGCCACTAGATAAGGAAATCCATGTTTTTATTCCTAGAGGGCCCACTCCTATTACATCACATCTGTGTTGTGCAAAACCCAGCGTGATTATAAGTGGCCCTTCGTAAAAAGAATGCTAGAAATGTCACATGTGTGAAAAGTTTTCACTTCAATCTCCTCAGTTCTTCTCTCCTTTCTCTTTCACAAAACTGCGTGCTGTGAGTGTGCTGCTGTTACTCCTGTTTAGGTTTTTCCAGGATTGCTTTGTGAAATCTACTAGTTCATATGCACTTCCATTTTTTTTTTTTTTTTTGCTTAAGAGGATTAAAGGAGGATTAAGACTACAATTTGTTTTATTAAAACATGCAACAATGTTTTACACTGTGGCTCATCCAGATTCTTCAAGAGTGGACACATTTACCTCTACTGGTTCATCACAGGCAACTGCACGCGGCATGGGTGCTAGTCTTTCAAATAAAACCTAAAGCACTGTGATCCAGTGCACAGATAGGTGTGGCAGAAAACCTTTTTATTTTTTATTTTTTGCAGGTTAAAATAAACAGGATGCACAATTTCTTAAGGTTTCTTGTTCAGAACATGTTTGGCAATTTGAAGACAGACCTATAATTAAAAATTAAAATTTAATAGTATCAGTGTTTCCAACTTTCACAAGCATTATAAAGAAAGGAACATTGGAATTTCATTAGAAAATCTAATAGGAAATTCCTGGTATTCTGCTTTTATACAGATAATAAAAATAGCACAGCAAATGTTCTTGTTGTGTGCTGGAGTATCTTCTGGATATATTACATGGAGTGGAATAGCTGGGTCTTGAGGAAGCCCTATTCCCAGTTTTCTGATATAGTGCCAGATAGATTTCCAAAGTGGCTGTACTAGTTTGCATTCCCATCAGCAATGAAGGAGTGTTCCTCTCTCTCTCTGCATCCTCACCAGCATGTGGTGTTGCTTGAATTTTTGATCTTAGCCATTCTGATGGGTGTAAGATGGAATTTCAGAGTTGTTTTGATTTGCGTTTCCCTGATGACTAAGGAGGTTGAGCATTTCTTTGAGTGTTTCTCAACCATTCAATATTTCTTTGTTGTGAATTCTCTGTTTAGTTCTGAGCCCCATTTCTCAATTGGGTTATTTGGTTTGGTGGTGTTTAATTTCTTGAGTTGTTTATATATTTTGGATATTAGACCTTTGTCAGATGTAGGGTTGGTGAAGATCTTTTCCCAGTCTGTAGGCTGTTGCCTTGTTCTGTTGACAGTGTCTCCTGCCTTATAGAAGCAGCCTTATTCATAATAGCCAGAACCTGGAAACAGCCTAACTGTCCCTCAGTAGAAGAATGGATAAAGAAACTGTGGTACATTTACACTATGGAATACTACACAGCTATTAAAAACAAGAAATTTCTGAAATTTGTGGAGAAATGGATTGAACTAGAAACGATCATAATGAGTTAGTTAACCCAGAAGCAGAAAGAGTCAAATAGTATATACTAACTTATATCTGGACACTAGCCCAAGAGGCATGTGCCATGAAAGTCTTCACTTACCAGGAAAGTGGAACAGAGGGGAGGACATCCTATTGGGACTCTAGTTGAGAGAAGCATGGGAGAATGGGGGAGAAGGATCCAGAGGGTCCTAGAAACCTATCAGAAGAACATTATGATGGGCAGATCTGGGCCCAGGTGTCCTCCTCAAACTATGACACCAGCCAAGGACAATACATTCAGTAAACTTTCAACCCTTACCCAGATCTAGCCAATGAACAGGACATTCTCCACAATTGAGTGGAAAGTGGGGTCTGACTTTCACACAAACTCTGGTGTCCCATATTTGACCATGTCCCCTGGAGGGGGTGACCTGGTGGCACTCAGAGGAAGGATAACCGGTCACCAAGAAGAGACTTGATACCCTATGAGCATATAAAGGGGGAGGAGGTCCCCCTCGGTCACAGTCACAGGGGAGGGGAGTAAGGGGGAAATGTGAGGGGGGGGAAGAATGGGAGGATACAAGGGATGGGATCACAATTTATATGTAATATGAATAAATTATTAAAATATATTAAAAATAAAAATAATACAGAACTCTGATTAAGGGAAAAACCTGTGTAGCTAATCTATGTCCCAATTTAGTTTTTATTCTGCTGTAACCATTGATCAACACTGGCTTCTATCCCTTCTCTCGCCAAACAGAAAGAGGTGAACGTAAGCCTGTGTGTCAAGGACCTGAGAGAACAGGTTTACTGAACGTACAGTTTTTTGGAGTGTTCTCTCCTTACCATTTGCCTTAGGTGTTGAGTTTTTTCTTTCCTTATTTCCTATTATTTATGTATATGTACCATTTTCTCTCATGAAAAAGTATAAACATAAAGCATCTAGGTTACTCTAAGAACTTTGGGGTTATTCCAAGATCTTTGTTGTATGGTTTGCTACCTTAAAAATGAGAACAAAAGCAAACAAACAAAAAAGCAAAGAAGAATGAATTGCTTGCAGATGAGAAGTGCAGGAATAATTAGGAAATTACAGTGTGAAGCCAGAGGTTTGAAGCCTTGTTGGATATATTCAAAGAAAGTAGCAAAATTGCAAGTGCATATTTTTATACAGACCTTGATTTTTATTAGACTTTAAATAAAGCTATGTCTCTGCATCAAAAGTCATGGAAATTGAAGCATTTCTTTTTTTACATACAGGTCAAGAGAAAATATCTTCCCTCCTTATTACCTACGTGATTCAGGTTAATTATTTTTCTGACCTAAATCTTCTGGGAAATGACTTTAATTATCCAGTTACCCTTGCATGTGTAACAAAGTTTTAGCAAGCCACAGAAACAAAAGAATATGATTTTTAAGTGTAAAATCAGTCAAACCATTTATTGATATTCTGTGATTCAAAATATAAGGAATGATGATTGCTTAATGTAACTTGCATTTACTGGATCCTTTGGCCACATTCAGTTCAGTGGCACCTCATGATTAGAAATTTCAGATAAGCTAATCAACTGTGAATGGTTCACACCTGTTCCTTCCAAGTTTTCTGAACCCAGTTGCATGCTGTACCATTTTTTTTTACTGTGGTTTTATGCACTATATAGCTTAAAACAACAGCAGAATTTGCTTTCCTCATAGTTCTGGAAGCTGAAGTACATAATAAGACATGTCAGGAGAACTACACTGTCTCTGAAGTTTTATCCTTGCCCCTTGCTAGTTTCTGATGGTGGCTGTCACTATTGGTATTCCTTGATTTGACTCAGCATTCCTCAAGTTCTCTTTCTACAATTTTCATGGAATTTTTTCCTGGTGTGTCTGTGTCTTCACATGACTTTACTATTATTATTATTATTATGAAGAAAGACTCCATTTGGACTAAGAGTCTAATATAGTATGGACTCAATATAGTGAATTAATGTGCAACAGCATAATTTCCAAGTGAGGCCATATTCTGATGTCCTGGGGATTGGTTTGGGTGCATCTTTTTTGGGGAACATAACAAGTGGCTGTGTTTATTTTCAGGCCAGGTGTCTCACTTGGCTCCTCACATTATCACACCTAATGACAGTTTTCATGTCTTTGTAATAGCCACTTTCCCATGACATGGTCAGGGCACTACAGGTCTGAGAGCTTTGCTCTCTACTTTCAGTCATTCCTGTGATGTAGAATTGCTGTTTATCTAAGTGAACAGACACTATAGCTTTAAATGACTATTCCTGTAAACTATTCTGCATCAAAGCTGATCTGATGACATAAATCTATGCAATTCTTTGACTCCTTCATTCTCAAGCACTATGGTCCTACTGGAGTTTTCTAGATTTGTAACTTTTTCCTTTATACTAGGATTTCACATTTTAACATCTACTTCTATGCTTCTAACTACTATCATATGCTAATAATTGCCTCCTTTGATCTCAGTCTAATATTTTATGTCTCAAGAGCCTACTGGACACTCTATAGAGATGAACCTCAGGTTTCGGTTCAACTGCTTCTTAATCTTCTTGTTACTTTGTTGTTGTTTTTCATCTTCCTCTTCCTCCTCTTCCTCCTCCTCTTCCTTCTTATTCTTCTTTTCCTCCTCCTCCTCGTTCCTCCTCCTCTTCTTCTTTTTCTTCCTCCAGGTTCCTCCTTCTAATTTTCCTTTTCTTCTTCTCTCCATTTTCTCTTCTTCGTTTTATTCTTCATTTAGCTGCTGCTTGTCTGTTCCTCATCTTCCTCCTTTCCTCAAACATATATCTTCCTTAGAGGCAGAAACTTAAGACTTCTTCTAGAAACCTGTTTGTGGTAAATGTATGCATATTCTATAGCTCATTAATTCTCATCTATTCAACTTTTTTCAGTAATTGTCTGGCCCTTTCTAGAGATCCAATTATCTCACTATTTTGAGCCAGCTTTCTTTCCTAGATTATTGCAGTTTCTTCCTCAATTGAATAACTGTCACACACAGTTTTTAGGTTGATAATTTAAAATTGCATTTCTTTTATTTCTTTCTTTGTTTCAAGGCAGGGTTTCTCTGTGTAGGCTTGGTTATCCTAGCCTTGCTTTGTAGACCAGGCTGGCCTTGAACTTACAGAGATCCATCTGCCTCTGCTTCCCAAGTACTGGGATTAAAGGGGTGCACCACCATGCACAGCAAAATTGTGTTTCTGAACACACCTCTTCATTTCTTTAAATCCATCAGCACCTGCTTCAATTAGAATAAACTGTATGCTGCACTCTGAGTATAGTATGAGAGTTCATACTCTGCTGCCTTTCTGCTAAAGTTCAGAATAAGCTTCTAACATATTTTCTCCTGTCAGCATATAAATAAGCCTCTTGAATTTTTTTGAATGGTACTTACCTAAGGAAATCTATATAATGGCAGCTCCTAGATTGCGTTCTAACTGAAAATATTTTGGGAGACTCTGATTATTTGAATTCAACTTACTTTGCACTTTTATCAATCAGTATAAGGTCATAATTCTCCTTTGACCATTCCACAATTGCTTTGGAAAATTAATGACTTTAGTACCATTCTTCTGTTCCACTTGGAAGTGGATTGGAGCTGCACTAATGACTGTTTAGCCAGCATTTCCACTGATTAATTATTGAGATGTATGGACCAAAAATTGCTTCTCAAACATGGTTTCATTTTAAATGGAAAAGTGCTGTAGTGGATGGTAAATAGTGGAGATGATGGAGGCTCTCTGGAAACTGAAGTGAAAGTCAGCTAATCAATCACCAATTTGGGACTGTCATAATGACTGCATTACCTGAGTGAACCGGAGTGTCACGAAATGAAGCTTGGTTATATGGACTGTCTGACCTATGTGTCATCAGTTGTACAACAGTCTGATTGATTACACTATGACTGGCCTAAACTATCTAGAAAATGATCAATATTCTGTCATGTCTAATCCTGTTCATATTATAATGCAAGCAATCGCTTTGACTCTATTTGTGCAGGTTTCCATCACTAGTGAACAAGGTCACTGTAACTGGAGACGCATGTCGTCTTCTCATCGTGTGGGTAAGGAGGATTTAGATTTTAACATCGCCTCAAAAATGAATCATTTAATTTAATCAGAGTGTCTGTAGCTTAGGTGGATATGCTTCTCTCAAGTGCTCGAAGAACCTGCTTGTATCACTTCAGCGGGTTCCTTGCTGACTTCTTAAATTGTGGTTTTCAAATATACTATGTGTTTTGCCACCTGCATAAACTTCACTTTTGTCTCTTATTATTGTAGTGTATTCTAGGTAATAAACATTAATTAAAGAAAAAAGTAAATGTTTCTGTATCTAAGGAGTATATAAAACAAAGAGAATTGTGTGTTATGTGATACATTTACAAGCCAAAGAAGCTCCAAAATAGTCACTGGCCTATTGATAAGGAACAGAGTAAAAAACACTGTTTTAAAAAAAATGCAGCATTTTGACTTGTCTGAAGACACTTCCCCACAGTTGACAGTAGAATTCAGGGGTTGAACATAGGCTAGGAAAAAGGCTAATCATTGTGCTATGGTTTGACAGATCACTAGGATTTATTTCCTCATACGAATTGTGAATAGAATGTTGAGTTATTACCATTTAACTTCTATATTCCTGCACTAAAACTTTTTACAGAGCATATGAATAGTAGCAATTTCATTCAGATATGCCGTGTAGCTCGACCTTATGATGGCTAAATGTTACTCGTAATCTCATCTGCCACAATCTTCAATTTACTATTTCAACCATCAGTTGTACTATGAATATACTTCAAAAGAACTCTTGAAGAAAGAGTCTGATAACTGGAGGCAGAGAAAGTCCACAGGGAAAACATAATTAAAAAAAAATACACCATAAACAGAAATCAAAAGTTCAAACAGTTTATGCCTAGTGATGGATGCAACCAAAAGAAAGTGCACTTGAATGACAGGAATTACTGAGACAGTTCTCAGCAGTTGTGAACTTCTTTGAAATTGTTACTTCAGAAATAAGGTCCTTGAATGTATTTTAAGAAAATGTCAATAACACCTTAGATCCAGATTCAAACTTAGACATATTTTTGTATCTCAATTACACAATCTATATTGACCTTGGTGGGTCTCTCTCCTCTTCCTCCCCATTCTCTTCCTCTCCTCCCTCATCTCCATATTTACATTTATTTTACTTCATTTATTAGAAATATACAAATTTATAAATATCAGATAAAACAGTAAAAGAAGCAAAAATATTATATGCAATAAACTTTAAAATTATTTTTAGCAAACCAGTAATCTTATTACTCACTATACACTTAAGAAAAGACACATAAGTGAATATAAAACCATTATTAATCTTAACCTTAAGCATAAAATAGCCCAAATGTTGATTAAAATGGCTCAACACACTGTCTTAATATAATAGAGAATTCTGAAATACAAATGAGCAAGAACTAGAGTTGTAGTCAACTCTTATTAACTTTCTGATGCTTGTGAGTTAAAGCATCTCACAAGGTTCACAGCCTGCTTGTGGAGTACCTGTTGCACTGCTGGACAACACTATGGAGTGCTTTAGGAAGGAGGGTATCATTGTGAGAGGTGGTACAGAGCTGCTTCCAGAAAACACTCCTTTTTTAATATGGGTGACATATTGATTTGTTTACACAGTAATAATTTGTGCATAATTTATACATTTTGCACATTATATTTCAGCAAAACAGTTTTCAACATAAAAATTTAAGAAAGTCACCCTGATTAGAAAAAAGTAATAAAATTACTATTTTTTTGTTTGTTTGTTTGTTTTTCGAGACAGAGTCTCTCTGTGTTAGCCTTGGCTGTCCTGGACTCACTTTGTAGACCAGGCTGGCCTCGAACTCACAGCGATCCGCCCGCCTCTGCCTCCCAAATGCTGGGATTAAAGGCGTGCACCACTACGCCCGGCAAAATTACTATTTCTAATAAGATAGATAATTATTTAACTTTTAGTAGGTTTCTATCACTTATTAGAATAAATACCCTCAAGATAGCTAAAAAAAAAAAAAAAAAGGAAAACAGGTAGGATTATCTATAGTTCAGAATTGTATGCTGCTGAGCAATTGTTTTTTTTTTTTTAATGAAACTATTTTTATTTGTTTCATTTAGTTGTATGATTTAATTAAATTTTCAGGTCTGTAACTTGTAAATAGTGTATAACACATTAACATATATAACTTGAGCATGGTCAAATTTCAGTGTCCCGCTCCTTACGTAGAACTGAGTTGTTCCCTCCACACCCTGCCAGAAGTCATCAATTGTGGAGAGCTAACCTCAGCATCCTTGTCATACCTTTTCAGTGCTCTCTTTGATGACTTCCTGTTTAGGCTGCTATTTTGGGGGTTGGCAGAGAGTGGAGGTTGTGGTGGCTTTAGGGTTATCTCAGAAGCCTTTCATGGTCATCCTTTTCTAATATGTAGCTATAATTACTGATATCACCTAAAAAGTAGCTTCCTTGCTCTTTACAGTCTGTGAAAGCATGGATCATGGTCTTACACATGTTTTCCAGTGACAGCACAGACAATGAACATGGTCTCCAGCTACAGAACTCCCACAGACCCAGACAAGGCCCTCAGAGGCCTGAAGCAAGGACATCACATGGCCTCCAGTGGCTGTGAAGGCTATTAAGATCAATAGGGCCTAGGTGGCAGTACAGTCCCCAGACATCAAAATGGCTTCAGGGGGCAACCCAGACCATAGACACCTGGATGACCTTCAGTGGGAACACAGGGCCCAGACATCATCGCAAACGCTGGTCACAGCAGCACCATTGGCCCAGATATGGGCCTCAGTAACATAATGCAGTAACATTATGCAGTGACATTCTACTTGCAGCACTTCCCAGTTTTCCATTCTCCGATATTTTGTTGATCATTTAAAATCCACAGTGGGATATATTTGCATTCATCAAAAGACACTGGTTAGAACGATTCTGTTTAAAGTGACAATAGGTGCACATGTGGGAAGGGGATCTCAGTTCACTATTGATGTAGTGATGTAAATTTACAAAGCCAGTTTAGAAAACAGTGTGTTTCTTCAAAAATTTTAAAGCAGAGCTCTGATAGGACTTAATGATCTCATTCTTGTGAGCATTCCCCATAGAGATAAAATCAGTCTTGTGGAAAACTATCTGCACTCACATTAGTGACCATAGCTCAAACACAGAATTCCTGTAACTATCATTTGATGGCTTAGTTAAAAAAAAACATATTGTACATATCAAACAGAATATTATTAAACCTAAATAGAGGGTTTAAATATTTTCATTTATGACAACTTATATGAACCTGGAAGACATGCTAAATGAAATAAGTCAAACAGAAAAAGAAGCAATGCCACATAATTTCAGTATATTCTAAAATGTTGAGCTCATAGAAGCCCAGTTGAATAATTGCCAGGAAATGGTATAGAAATTGGGAGGACAGTGATAAAAGGGTAGAGAGTTTTCATTGTCATATGACCTAGATCTAAAGACTTAATGTACAACATAGTGATTATATTTATTGCAATAGTATTTCTTGGACTTTGCCTAAAGATCTTACGTACATTCTCCACATGCATAAATTATAACTATAAGGTGGTATATATTCTAATTAGCTGGGATATGCTGAATATTTGATAATGCATAGATGAAGTATTATTGTAAATTTAAAATATACATGATTTAAGAAGTTAGCTGTGCCTTAATAAACATGGGTATCCTTTGATAGACACTAACATATCATTGACATAGAAATCTCACCCACTGTTTTGGTTTTAAAAGTCATCAGAAGTCCAGCCTCATCAATATTCAATTTCTTTAGTCCAAATTTGTCATTTCTCACCTTGCAGTGTTTGAATGAAGCAGATGGCCAATCTGTGAACCAATTAATCCCTGTAGTCAGGGTTGCAGTTTGTGTCTACTAGAGGCCTAATAGAGGAAACAACACTGAATAGGCTAAAACTTGCCAAGTCAAGCTACAGTATGCAGAATTTACCTTGGTAAAGCTACAGTTTTAGAGAAAGGAAGTGAGCCGAGAATTGAAATGGGCATTCAAAGAGTGGTTTCCTCTAGTCAGTTGTAACCCTCCAAAGGCAGGGGGTTAGTTGAATAGTCATTATACATAAAAAGCAGCTGATTACTCTGGTACTTTCTTACCACTAGGGCAAGTTAGGGATGATCTGTCAATAAATAAACATTTAGGAGACCAACATAATAACCTCAGGCAGTTCATTAAATGTCTTTTTGAAATGGTTCAAAGTTCAGTACATGGAAAAATCTTTATTATATTTGTTGTAATATACTCAGCCATCTTGTTGCTAGGTGTTATGTATGTTTATTCAATTACACTAAATCCTTTTTATTACTATTCCATATTTATTGTAGACCCTGATAATTTTTTTTCAATGAGGAAACCTTAGCAAAAGAGTTGATGGCAAACAATATGCATAATAAGTATGAACAGGAATTAAATTAGGTTTCAGATGGAGACCAAAAATACCTGACCAATAATTAGCAGGGGAAAATACTGTGCACAATTTTTTAGCTGTGTTCCATATAGGATGGTATATCACAAAACTGTGTATCGCTATGTAGGTCAGAAGTTAGAAGTTATTTTATCTAAAAAGATGTGAAATAATTGGGGTTCTGTAGGCCCTTGAGTCTCGGCTGCAGTGTTGGAACTTTGACACAGTTGTAGTTATGTACAAACAAAAGATGCCATGTAAGGGAGCAGACAACGCTCACTGGCAAGCAGCTCATGGTGTTGCAGTTTGCCAGAGTTGTGTTTATAGCAATTAATATTTGGTGATCACAACAGCTAATTTTCTCAGAGCAAAATTTCTCTTTATTAGTTCTATTTTGATCATATTAACTCAAAGTTTCTCAGATGATAGCAGGTGAATTACAGTGTACCTTTGAGGACTGCTGTCAATCAATGTGGATGTTTCAAACTCCAAAGTACTTGTTTTTTAATTGTTAATTTATTCATATTACATCTCGATTGTTAGCCCTTCCCCTGTTTCCTCCCGTTCTTCCCTCCCTCCCACTTCCCTTCTTCTCCCCTCCCCTATGTCTGTGATTGAGGGAGACCTTCTCCCCCTATATATGCTTTTAGAATATCGAGTCTCTTCTTGGTAACTTGCTATCCTTCCTCTGGGTGCCGTCAGGCCTCCCCATCCAGGGGACATGGTCAGAAAAGGGGCACCAGAGTTCGTGTGAAAGTCAGATCTCACTTTCCACTCAATGGTGGAGAATATCATGTTCGTCGACTAGGTCTTGGTAGGGGTTCCAAGTTTACTGCCTATATTCTCCTTGGCTGGTGCCTTAGTTTGAGGAGGACCCCAAAACCCTGGTCTTCCTGTCATAAAGTTCTTCTTGTAGGTTTCCAGGACCCTGTGGGTCCTACTATTTCCCCATTCTTCCATGCTACTCTCGCCTAAAGTTTTAGTAGGATGTCCTCTCCTCTGACCCACTTTCCTGGTAAGTAAAGTTTTTCATGGTATGTATCCCTTGGACTAGTGTTTTGATATAAGTGAGTATACACCATTTTTGTCTCTTTTTGCTTCTGGGTGAACTCACTCATTATGATAATTTCTAGTTCAATCCATTTGTCCACAAATTTCGGGAATTCCTTGTTTTTAATAGCTGTGTAGTATTCCATAGTGTAAATGTACCACCGTTTCTTAGTCCATTCTTTTACTGAAGGACACTTAGGTTGTTTCCATGTTCTGGCTATTATGTATAAAGCAGCTATGAACATGGTTGAGCATATGTCCCTGTTGTGTGGTAGGGCATTTTCTGGGTATATTCCAAGAAGTGGGATAGCTGGGTCTTGAGGAAGCTTTATTCCCATTTTTCTGAGAAAGTGCCAGATAGCTTTAGCACCATGAATGTGCTGCATCAGAGTACTGCATGGTACCCATACCAGGCTGATCTTTTAAGGCAGTTGCCAAATTTAAGGACAGGGTGCCAAATTTGATAACCATCAGCTCTCAAAGGTAGGAAATTGAACAACACTCAATTTGTAAATAAAAGTTTGGGAACAGAAAACAATACAAATAAAGAATTTCTTGACTGAGGATATTGAGTTCTGTCAAAATATACTGAGAAGAAGCAAATGTAACTTAGCTACCAACGCCTCCTGCTGGCCAGTTTGTGTCATCTTGATTCAAACTAGAAACTTACCTGGGAAGATGGAATCCTAATTGAGAAAAAAAATGGCCTTAAGAAATCTGTGGTACATTTTCTTTGTTGTTAATTAATATGTGTTCTTTCACTGATGGGGTGGTGGCCCTTGGTGCTATAAGAAAGCAGGCTGGGAAAGCATGATAAGAAAGCCATAAAGCAACGGTCTTCTATAGGCTCTGTTTCAGTGCCATGATGAGGAAGCCAGTAGATAGCACTCTTCTGTGGCCTCTGCTTTAGTTTCTGGCTCCAAGTGTCTGCCTTATGTTCTTGCCCTAAGTTCCATTAATGATGCTCTGTGATGTGGAAGCCAAAGAAAATAAACAATTTCTTCATCAAGTTGCCTTTGGTGATGGTGTTTTCTCACAGCAGTAGACACCTTAATGAAGGCACTCCTAGAAGATGACTTGTAAATCAAATAATAAGATTGTTCTCAAGTGCGATAATTAATTTTATTGATCAATTTGCTAAAAATGTAAGTTGCCTAGATATTTGGTCAAACATTATGGGTGTGTCTGTGATAGTATTTTTGGATGAGATTAGAATTTAACTTTGTAGACTGAGTAGATTACTACCTTTATTGTGTATTTATTGCTGTGATAAGACATTGTGATGAAGGCAACTTTAGGAGAAAGATTTTGAGGGCCTATGGCTTCAGAGGGTATGTCCATGCCCACCATGACAGGGTACAAAGCAGTAGGCAGGCAGTCATGGTGCTGGAGCATCCTTATCCAATTGCAGGAGTCAGAGAGAGCTAATTGGGAATAGTGCTAGTGCTTTGAAACCACAAAGCCCATCTCTAGTAACCCACCTCTTCCCACAGGGTCATGCCTCCCAATTATTCCCAAACTGTTCTGCCAACTAGTGACCAAGCATTCAAATACATGTGTCTGGGGCTATTTATGTTCATGCCAATACAAGTATCTTCCCCAATAGGCCTTCCTAAATCCATAGGTAACCTAGGCATTATAGAAGATCCTTCTGAAGAAGAATCTCTGTTGCCTGCTGTGGCCTTGATTGTGATATCTGCTCTTTTCCTGTTGTCCCACTCTACTAAGATGTTATTGCTTCTAGATTGCCATCTGTTGGCCTTGGAAGCTCAAATGTGCCATTGGCTCTCTTGGTTCTTTGGCCTAGTTCTAGCTCATCAACATTTATCATTCAGTTTTTGGATTTTGGGAGTTACCAGCTTCTGCAGTTTCATAATCTGACTGTCAATCTCTCTCTCTCTCTCTCTCTCTCTCTCTCTCTCTCTCTCTCTCTCTCTCTCTCTCTCTCACACACACACACACACACACAATGGACTGCAATAATTTATTAGTTAAATCTGAAAGGTTTTTGTTCCTAATGCAATCTTGGACTTATTTAAGCACATCTCCTTACCCATATTTTAAAAACATGTGATTTGAATCTAGTACCTGAACTTTTAGTTTACTAATATGTGGATCTAATTAACCTGTACTATTAAAGCCCTTGCCATTAGCCTCATATGGATATTGAAATGAATTTTGCTTTGCTTCTGAGAAAACTGATGTTAAATCAGTAGCATGTTTTGTTGCTAAGGCAATGCAAAAGGAATCAATCATATTAAAATTAAGAATATATTCTTATCACATCTTATAAAAAAGGAAACTGTGACATGCTGCTCAGAGTAACTGTTTCCATGCAAATATCTCTCCCACATTTGTTCACAAAAAGGCTCTCAGCAAGTAGAATTGATCTCATCACTCATTTATAAAGGATGCTGAAGATTATGGAAAATAGCAGGTGCTTTTTGGAAAGAAAGCAACTGATTAACATACCCTGCCCTCTGTATTTATTTAAAAATAACCTAAAGTATACACATAGCTAGATTAGAAGTGAGATGAAAATTGATGAGAATCTATATATTTTTTATTCCTCTGTTTTTACACTTGAATTCAGAGCCACAGGTATCTGCTTAAGAGTAACTAATTGTACCTACAGTTAGTTCTACAGAAAGGTGTGTGGCCAATGACCTAGCCAACTATCTAATTTTACAAGGGGAGAATTAAATTAATACAGAATTTTTGTTGTAAAATTTTTTCTCTTTATCTTGATTAGTTGCAAAAATCACTTGAAGCATGACCAGGTCTTTTTAGGTATGATTTTGGCCATGATTTCTGAGCTAGTTCTGCACAACAGCTTAGCATACCTGTGTTAAAAGCCAGAGCATTTCAAAAGTGTCCTACAAAGGAAATCCTTTTTAGACTCAGACCTAGCTGAAGCATATCTGGCTTCATTCTCTCATGAAATGAGTATAACTAATTAGAATAGCGAGCACGTTAGCTTTTATTACAAGAGTGTGTTAATGCAGTTGCTTTAGTTTGCCATTATTCCTTAATAAGATACAATAAAATCACCATAATGCATGTAAACAACTCTCCTATCTGGGATAAAAATGGATTAATGACATATTTCGTATTTGTAGAAATAAACACCATTTAGCAGCCATTCCTCTAGGGAGATTTTTCTTTACCAGTAACCAGGTATTTATTTTAGACCTGAAAAACATAGTTAATAATACTGAAGGGTTATTAGTGCAATAGGATATTTATGATCCTATACAATGGAGAAGGCAGGTTCATTTAAAAGATTCATAAAGAAAATTTGCATATTTATATGAACTGATGGCTTTCTATCTTTCAGGATTTAGGGTTATTTTCAATTATGTATTTCCTTGCTGATTTGGGTCCAAGAAAGGAGATAACAAAATTGGCATTTCTGAATTGAAAATCCAAATTCTTCTTTAATAACAGTGTTTTGAACAGCAACAGAGGAAAACTCACAAGTAGTAAGAAAGTATTAACAGCTTAATTAACTTTGCATTAAAAGTCCTATATAAGTAGATCATCACAACAGAGGTGAATCTTCTGTTTGTGTGTCCCTTTGCTTTAGACTCATGAGGAATTAGGCTGTATCCTTCACAGTGGTCTGGAAAGACTGTAGTGTAAGTTTTGGTTATCCTGTGTAAACATGTTTTTGTTTTGATCTCAAATGAAAGATGCGAACCTGCCTTTAACCTTGTGAGAGGATAAAGCAGTCTTTGTCAGTTGGAAACTGCCTCATGTGGGAAGCACAGTCAAAAAATAGCTTTGTGTAGACTCTAAGATTCTGAGAGAGTAGAAATGAGAGAGAGAGAGAGAGAGAGAGAGAGAGAGAGAGAGAGAGAGAGAGAGAGAGAGAGAGAGAGAGAGAGAGAGAGAGAATATGAGCACTTTGAGACTATCCTAGAAACACTCCAGAGAACACTTCTACACTTCTAAGAGGCTGCTGGTCCCTGTTTTTGCTTCTGCTCCTGGTGATTCCTGTTCGATTTGCTCTTGCTTTGCTGGACTGGTGGGATCCTGATGATGAAGGGTAGAATAGCCCCCAGGGAACTAGTCTAACAAGGTCTATATCCCCTCTCTGTCTTTCTCTCCTACCTAGGGTAGTTGGGTTGGAAGGGAAGCAGAGTCATTAAGGAACCCCAAATAAACTAAGTTTAAAAAAATCAAAGCCTATAGGTGGTGTCTGATGTGGGGCATCAAAATGTTAAATGTATTTTTATAAAAATGTGTTTTGTTTCTCAATTTCTCTCTTAAGCCGGCTATTATATAAGTAATTGAGAATTTTTAATATTATTTTTAACAAGCTTCACAGCACAGCAACTGAGCAGTTATTAATGTATTCATAACCATCTAAGCTAATTTGTTTTTTTTCCCATGGTTCATCCCAGAGATACTTGCACTTTATAGCTTTCCTCATTCCAGCTCCTTTCTCCTGATGTCACCTGGACCTCTCCTGTGGCTTAATCCCTTACTTCTTCTTCTAACTCCCCCTCCCTTTGCTGGCAGGAGGTCCAGCCCTATTTTCTCCCCTGCTCAGTGATTGGCTATAAGCTGCTTTTTAATTGGCATATCAAGGGACAATTGGAGAGCAGAGTTTATACAACATTGAGAGACAGGAGATTCTAAGAACAAGGATTGCAACTAGATATGAGAGTGAGGTACAGACATCATCATTTGAATTATACAACAACCTTATGCCTACAGAAGACCTTCTCACATATTGATGTTCCTTTGCCCAGCTCTTAATTTTTGAATAAAAATGACTCTGTTTAGTTTACAGTATATAGAGAAATATGTTACAGCCCAGCATTAGGATCCTATTGCTGTTGTCACAAATGCCTGTGGACATTATAGAAATTCTGTCTGTGTTGTTGAAAAATTTTCCATTTAAAATATTTTTATTAAATTTTTTTACATATTGTATTCTGATAAAGACTTCTTTGAGAATTTTGAAGAAGCTGGGTGCTAGTAGCAAATGCCTATAATCCCAGGACTCGGAGATGCAGAGGTTAGCCTGATTTACAAAACAATTCCAGGATAGCCATGGCTACACAGAGAAATCCTGTCTTGAAAAACCATTTTGTAGAATGTATGTTGATAATTTCTACCCCTCTCTCCTTCCAGATCCATCTCATTCCCCACTCACCTGACTTTGAGCCCTTTCTCTTTTTTCCATGAACATCAAGTCCATGTATTATTATGTGCCTGGTCTTCCTCAGGTTGTGGCTGTCCCACCAGAGATGGCTTTCTTAGAGACAACTCCTTCACCAGTAGTTGTCACTTGCTAACAGAAACTTAGCTATGGGTGGGAATTCATGCCCAAATTCCTTCTCCATGCTAGGATTTGGTCCGACTTGAGCTTGAATAGGTTTTATGCTTGTTGTCACAACCACTAAGAGTTCACATGGGCAGTTATACTGTTATGGGAGTGATGAACCACTTCTTGATTGAAGTACCCTTCACAAGATGAAACCATGTGAGGCAACATTAATGGGCCAAGAATATATGGCTAGATAGGTCATAGGTCCTAGAGGAGAGCCTACTATTGTACAAAAGATGCATAGTATTAAATCAAATCCTAATTATGACTATACATCTCTTCACTCTCATCAAAGAAGCTTTTATTGGCAGTAGATGGTGATTAACACAGAGACCCACAACTTGCCAATGCTCAGAGAAAAAGAGACTGGAATTCTCAGCCTTCAGTGCATCCCAACCCCAAGATTTAGAAATCATTGCAGAAGACTAGGTTAAAAGAGTGCAAGAGACACAGGCAGTGGATAACCACAGTGCTTTTAAGGTTTCTTGAGAAACCTCCATGTCATTTATATCAATGCTGAGTTGGATTTATATTCCCACCAAAATTGTCAAAGAGTTGCCCCTTTCAGCACTCTTCTCAACATTTATATTTTTGACAAAATAAATTTCTGGACTGAGATGTTATACCATTGTGATTTTGACTTGTGTTTTCTTGGTGGTTGGTGAGATTGTGAATCTTTACGTATGTTTGTTCATTACTATATGTTTAGAGAGGCCCATGGTTCTTTAGCTGGTTTGAGAACTGTGTTTGCTTTTATGATGTTCAACTTCATAGATTCTTTATGCATTCTGGATAGCAATTATTGGGCTAATGAGTAGTTTGCAGATCTTTTTTAATGTTCATTAATTTTAATTCTTTTGATCATTTTTTTTTCTGCACAGGAGCTTCTTGATTGACTCCTAATAGTCTAGTTTTAAGGTTGGTTTTTTTTTTTTTTTTTTTTTTTTTGTCTATAGTTGTGGGTCTTGTCTGAAAAATCATTGTCCCATCAATGGCTTAAAAAGTTTCTTCTGGGTATTCCTCAAGTGAATTTATAGGTTCAGGTTGAACATTTGGGTTTTTGGTGTACATGGAGTAGATTTTGTGGGTGGTGGTGGTGGGAAAGGAAGCGATCTAATTATATTCTTCTGCATATATATGTATATTCAACTTTGCCAGCAATACTTAATGAACAGGTTACTTTTTTAGCCACATTATATTCTTGATGCTTTGTTAAAAGTTAGTTGACTATTTGAATATGGACTAATTTCTGAGTTTGGCATTGTGTTTATTAACTAATGTGTCTATTTTATTGCCAGTAGTCAAAAAATAATATTTTGTTTGTTTTCTTTTAGCATTCTGTGTCTTTTAGGGTTCAACATGACTTGTAGATCTTGTAGATTTATTATTATTATTTTTTAAAAGAATGTCATTGATATTTTGATGGGAAATTATGGTGAATATATCAATTGCTTTAGGGGATAATGTGTATTTTCAGCATTAATTCTTGCTATACACAAAAAAGTATATATTTTTATTTTCTATGTATGTGCATTATGTTGCTGTAATTTATTTTGCCAGCATTTTAATTAAAAGTCCTAAGTGGTTTTATTACTTCTATAAATAGCAATATTTTCTGATGTTTTAAAACAAGTTATTTGTTGGTGTATAAAAACACTACAGTTGGGACATAGAGGTGACTCAGTGGATAAAGTACCTCCTTTATCCAAGTTGATGATATGAGTTTGATCACTGGGATCCACTTGATAGAATGAGAGAACTGACTCCCACAAGTTATTCTTTGACTTTCATAAGTGCTCTTTGGCAAGCACTCAGCTACACATATACCTGAGCACACATACACAAAATAAACTGTGATAATTTAAAAAATGCTGTTATTACCCATATATATTTTTTGACATGTTTACAAGGTCACTTTATTCAGACTAGGAAGTGGCCAGCACAATTTCATTATTTACAACAGGATCTGGGAATACTTGAGGAAATTACAGACCATTTAATATTGATTCTATTGTGGTGGGCATTTTAGGAAGGATTTTAAGAGATTAAATGGATAACTCAGAAAAACACAACTTGATTAAGGATAGCCAATGCTGTCTCTATTATGAAAGTCATTCTTCAACAATTTTTTTACTTCTTTAGGGAAGTGACTACCAAGAAAAGCAAATGAAGGCTTTAAAATTCTCTACTTTAAATTTCCAGGAAATATTTGTTAAAAATATTGCTTAATTAATTCACATACACAAAGAAGTTGCTCTGTAAAACTGGAGAAAATTTGAGGACAAAGACTAATTGTGTATTAGATTTATTTTAAAATGAAAAGGAATCCAGGAGATACATCACACAATCAGAAGAGTTTTACTGAAACAAATCTCCATTGTACCCATCAGGAACATCAACTCTATATGTTTCTGTGCATTTATTATGTGGACATTTTCTATAAATAAAGGAAAAAAGAAAATCCACAACTTTCAAAAATGAATTGGTTAATAAAAATAATACCTAATAATACTGAAGTCCATAGAGAAGTAAGCAATGAAAAGACTAGAACATAGACATAAGGACATATAAGCACCAGCTCAACTTCTCCATGTTCAATGTGTTGTATGGGTATTGTGCTCGGCAGTAGGGGCCTCACTGCCAGTTTGTGGAGAGCAATCCTTTGTCTTAGGAAGACCATGGGTTGTTTGGGGATTTCCATGGGATTCTATTGGCCAACTTAATTGAATGCAATCTAGTCTCACCATTGGAATACACCTAGTTATGAGAGACGGACAGTTGAAACTCATATACCCCATAACTAGGAATCCACATTAAGATGACCTTGATCTATTCCAGCCAACTTCCCCAGTACTAGGTTTCCACAGCACCCTGAAAGACTCCAAATTCCAACTGTCTTTGTCATCATTCTTTCTCTACCCTGTCTTCTCCCTTAACTGATCTCCCCTTCTTATATTCTCACCCACTGACAGTCTGCTCCTTGAATTTATACTATTTCCTCTTCCCAAGAAGATCTTTCTGACATTCCTAGACCTATCCCCTCTGGGTCTAATGATTGTGGTTTACCATTTCTTTAAGAGCTAATATCCCTTAGAAGTGAATACATGCTATGTTTGTCTTTCAGGGTCTGGGTTACCTCACTCAATATTGTTTATTCTAGTTCCGTCAATTTGTCTGTAAGTTTCATGATGTCATTTTATTAAAACATATGAATAATACTCCCCTGGATAAATGTACCATGTTTTCTTTATTCATTCTTTGGTTTGAAGGACATCTAGATTGTCTCCAGTTTCTGGCTATTATGAATAAAGTAGCAATAAACATGGTTGAGCAAGTTTCCTTGTGGTAGGATGGAGCATCCTTTGGGTATATGCCCAGGAATAGTATAGCAGGATACTGAAGTATATCAATTCTTAACATTCTGAGGAACTGCCATATTGATTTCCACAGTGGCTATATAAACTTTTCACTTCCATGAGCAATGGAAGGGTGTTCCCCTTGCTCCACAGTCTTATCAGCATGAGCTATCACTTGTGTTACTGATCTAAGCCATTTTGACAGATGTGAGATGGAATCTCAGAGTCTTTTTAATTTGTATTTTTCTGATGGCTAAGACTGCTGGGCACTTAAGTTTTTCTCAGCCATTTGAGATTACTCTATTGAGAATTTTCTGCTTGGATATGAACCTTATTTTTTAGTTGGATTATTTGGTTTGTTGAAGTCTAATTTCTTGAGTTCTTTATGTATTCTTAATATTATTCCTCTGTTAGATATGGGGTTAGGGAAAAGTATTTTCCCATTCCAGAGGCTTGACTTTGTTGTCACAACCCCTCCAATGTCATCTGTGTGACAAAGGTTATACAGAACTTGAGGCAATGACCCCTATGCAAGGGAGAGAGCCTCATGGAATGGGTCTGATGTTCCTGCCAGGACTAACTGCATTTTTTCTTCTCATTCATTTGTTTTGGAATATCCTATCTTGGTTTTTGTTCTGACCTACTATCATATCAAGAAATTTACAAATGTAACTGTGTTCCTAGGAGACCCCTAACTTGGGACTGTAGCCAAGGGTCATTCAGTCGGGTTTACCACCAAGTTCCATTCCACTAGTTAATAAAAACATGGCTAAGGATTAACCATAGTTTATATTACGACTTACAAACAAAATGTTTGAGAAAGCTCCAGATAGTAATGGGAAAGCTAAGAAAAAATAAACTGTCTTGACTCACAGATGTTTGACAAAATGAGAAAACATTGACCTTTGATAAAGAGGGGACATGCACTGATACCAATCTAATGACTTATAAATGATTATTCAAGATTGATGACATTATTACTCTACATCCTGTATTTTGAATTGTATGAAAAAAATGTAACCACAAAAAAAACACCCCACACTTCAAAAACGTATAAAAACCTGGGTTACTAGTCTGCAAAATACACTCACATTCACACAGCACCTCTGGGTTTGTCCTTGTCACTTGCCTATCTCTGCCCACCAATGCTTTGAGAACTCCTATTCCCAAGGACCTGTACCTGACTGAGATGGTCTGTGGCACTTTGTCAAAATGATGTTGTTCTATGCCTTACTTTTAGTTTCATGAGATTCCATTTATTAATTGTTTTTCTTAATGTCTGCTCTGTTTCGAAAGTTATCTCCTTCACCAATGATTTCAAGGCTATTTCTCACTTTTTCTTCTGTGAGGTACACTGTATCTGGTTTTATGTTAAGATATTTGATCATTTAGGCTTGAGTTTTGTGCAGAGTGATAAATATAAAGCTATTTTAATTTTTCTATATGCAGACATCAAGTTTGAGCTGCATACTTTGTTGAAGATTTTTTTCCCCAGGGTGAATTTCTTGCTTCTTGATAAAAAAAATCAGGTGTCCGTATGTGTGTGAATTTGTGTCTCAGTCTTCAATAAGATCCACTGATCATTGTGTCTGCATTTAGCCAATACCATGCAGGGTATTTTTAAAAATTATTACTATAGCTCTGTAGTACAACTTAAAATTAAGGATGGCAATACCTCCAGTGGTTCTTTCATTGTTCAGGATTGTTTATTTATCCTATTTTTTTCCGTAAGAAGCTGAGAATTATCCTTTCACTGTCTTTACCAAGCTGTATTGGAATTCTGATGGATATTTATTAATTCTGTAAATTGCTTTTCATAAGATGCCTGTCTTAATCCTACTGATCCATGAGAATGGTGGAATCTTTGATCTTTCATGTCTTCTTCAACTTCTTTCTTTATAGACTTGAAGTTTTTGTCACACACAAGTCTTTCACTTGCTTGATTAGATTTGCCCGAGGAAACTTTATATTCTTTTGGGCAATAATGAACGTATTGCTTTCTTGATTTCTTTCTCAGCCTGTTTCTCATTTGTATATATGAGGATTACTAATTTTTGTTGAGTTACTCTTGCATCCTGCTACTTTGCTGAAGGTGTTTATGATTTATAGGAGTCCTTTGGTGGAATTTTTGTATACTTTTATATACTATTATATAATCTGCAAGTGCCAATACATAGTTCTTTCTTTCAAATTTGTATCCTTTTGATTTCCTTCAGTTGTCTTACTGCTAAAACTTCAAGTACTATATTGAATTGTATGGAGAGAAAAGGTTTTTTTTTTCTTCAGATTTTAGTGAAATTGCTTTGAATTTCTCTATATTTAATTTGATATTGGCTATAAGATTGATGAAAAATACCTTTATTATATTGAGGTATGTCCCTCATATGTGTAATCTCTCCAGGACTTTTATCTAGAAGCAGTGTTGAATTTTGTCAAAGGCCTTTTCTGCATTTAATGAGATGATCATGTAGTTTTTTTCAGTTTGTTTATCTGGTAGAATACATTACTCATATTTGTATATTGAATCCTTCCTGAATCTCTTGGATAAAGCCTACTTAATCATAGTGGATGATCTTCCTGATATGTTCTTGGCTTTGGTTTGTAAGCATTTTATTGAGTAATTTTTCCTCAATGTTCAGGGAGTTGGTCTGTAATTCTCTTTCTTTTCTGATTCTTTAAGGGTTTGTGTATCAGGGTACCTGTGGCTTCATAAAATGAGTTGGGCAATGTTCCTCCTGTTTCTATTTTATGGATAGTTTGAGGAGTATTAGTATTAGCTCTTCTTTGAAAGTCTGGTAGAATTCTGTCCTGAAACCGTGTGACCCTGGCCTTTGTTTGTTTGTTTGTTTGTTTCTTTCTTTCTTTTTTGGCTGGGAGAATTGTAATGATGGCTTCTTTAGGCATTATAGGTCTATTTAAATTGTTTATATGTTCTTGATTTAGTTTTCATAAGTGATATCTATCAATAAAATTGTTCATTTTCTTTAGATTTTCCAATTTTGTGAAGAACAGGTTTTTGAAGCATGGCTCTTTCTTTGGATTTCCTCCTTGTCTGTTGTTATGCCCCTCTTTTCATTTATGATTTTGTTAATATCCTATTCTGGATAAGTGTTTGTCTTGTTGATATTTTCAATGTACCAACTCTTAGTTTCATTGATTCTGTGTATTGTTCTCTTTGTTTCTAGTTATTTGATTTCAGTTCAGAGTTTGGTTATTTGCTGAGGTGAAAGTTTCCGCTTTCTTTGAAGACTCAGTTGTGTCATCCATTGTTTTCTAGGAAAGGTCTTGTGAGAGGGCACATGATATTTTTCTGGAGGATGTTTTGTGTTGGGGTATGTGATATTTGCTGGGAGCAGACGTGAGAGGGCATGCAATGTTTGGAAGGAGTAAAAGCAACCTCATGGAAAGTAGGACCATGTTTTTTTTTATTTCTGTTCTGCTATGCTCTGCAACTCTGCTGGTTGATTGGCCTTCTATGGTCTTCACTTCCCAGAGAGAAACATTCCAGAGAACTTCTGTGTTACTCTGGCTGATTCTGGCCTCTTCCTCTGACTCATGCCAATTCAGTGGAGCCTTGCTATGTTGTTTCTGCTGGACCATGCCACTGGTACGGATTCCAGTTGCTGCTGGTATTGGCTATGGAACTGGACTGCTGGTATCATGATAACACAGAGTGGAATTGTCCCAGGTAACTACATCTAAACAGGTCAACAACTCTTTTTCTCCTATTACCATTCTTTGTCCCCTTCCTCTGGTTGATGGGTTAGAAGTGAGGTTGAAGTGTTTAAGATGTCTAAATTAAGTAGGTGTTGAAAACCTAAGCCTAAAATATCTTTTGGTCTACTCTTCTTGGGTGTGGTTACTTACTTTTGGTTTAGAGTTTTCAGTTGTGTTGTTACATTCCTGATATGAGATCTCTTTGTGTGTGTGTGTGTGTGTGTGTAAAATGTAAGTGTTCAGTATTATGAACTTTCCTCTTAGCACTACTTTCACTGTGTCCCAAAATTTTAGTTGTGCTCTGAAGTCATTTTAGTTGAATTTTAGAAAGAAACTAATTTCTTTCTTTCTGTCTTGACTCATTTTTCATTGAGTAGAGGTGCTCAGTTTCCATGAGTTTGTAAGCTTTTTGCTGTTTTTGTTTTATTGAAATCCAACTTTACTCAATGGACAGGACATTCTCCATAGTTGAGTAGAGAGTGGGGTCTGACTTTCACATGAACTCTGGTGCCCCATATTTCACCATGTCCCCTGGATGGGGAGGTCTGGTGGCGCTCAGAGGAAGGATAGAAGGCTACGAAGAAGAGACTTGATACCCTATGAGCATATACAGGGGGAAGAGGTCCCCCTTAGTCACAGTCATAGGGGAGGGGAGTAAGGGCAAAATGGGAGGGAGGGAAGAATGGGAGGATACAAGGGATGGGATAACAATTGAGATGTAATATGAATAAATTAATAAAATGTATTTAAAAAAAGAAATCCAACTTTAATTCATGTTGCTTTTACAGGATGTAGGGAGTTACTTAAATTATATTATATTTTTTGAGACCTGTTTTATGTCCTAAAATGTGGTCATTTTTGGAGAAACTTCCATGAGGTGCAGAGTAGAAGGTGTTTTTTATTTTATTTTATTTTATTTTTGTCTTCAGGTGAAATGTTATACAAGTATCTTTTAGGTCTGCTAGATCCAGTAACTCTCTGTTTTGTTTTTGTCTGGATGATTTGTCTATTGATGAGAGTCAGGTGTTGAATTCTCCCACTGTCAGTGTGTGAGAGTCAGTATGTGATTTAAGCAGTAGTAGTGATTCTTTTACAAACTTGGGTGACATATGTTTGGTGAATAGATGTTAAGACTTGAACTGCCATCTTGATAGATTTTTCATTTGATTATTTAATGCTGATTTGTTTTTAAATATATTTTTGTATTAAAATGGCTATACCAGTCTTTTTCTTAGGTCTATTTGCTTAGAATATTTTTTAACCCTTCAGCTTGAGGTAATGTTTATTTTTGGGTCATGTCTCTTAGATGCAGCAGAAAGATGTATCCTGTTTTAGCATCCATTTTGTTAGTCTGTGTCTTTTTATTGCAAAATTGAAACTATTGGCCTTGAAAGATACCAATGACCAAAGATTGTTGATTCCTGTCATTTTGTTGTTGTCATGGTGGTCTTGGTGTTAGTGGTGTGTGTATATGTATGAGAGTAAAGGGGAGGGAGAGAGCGAGAGAGGGAGAGAGTCCCTTCTTTTGACTTTACTGGTAGAAGATTATTTCCTATGTTTTTATTTATGTAGTTAACCTCTTTTTTGTTGGATTTTTTTTCTTCTAGCACCTATTGTAGGTTTGGGTTTTTTATAGATATTGTTTAAGTTTTACTTTATTGTGGAATATATTTTCTCCACCTTTGGTGGCTGGGTGTTTTTCTGGATTTAATAGTCTAGGCTGGCATCTATGGTCTCTTAGTTTGCATCCTGTCCTTCCAGGCACTTCTGGCTTTTACATCTACATTGAAAAGTCAGTAATTTTAACAGTATGTTTTTATATGTTACTTGGCCTTTTCCTATGCAGATTTTAATATATTTCTTCTTTATGTTTAGTGCTTTGATTATTATCTTGTGAGTGAACTTTCTTTTCTGGTCAATCTACTTAGTGTTGTGTATGCTTCTTGTACTTTTATAAGTATGTCCTTCTTTGTGTTGGAAGTTTTTCTTCTATGATTTTGTTAAAAAATTCTTCTGGAGTTTTGAGCTGGGATTATTTTCTTCTTCTATTCCTATTATTCTTAGGTTTAGCATTTTCATAGTGTCCATGATTTCCTAGATGTTTTGTGTGAGGAGATTTTAGATTTAACATTTTCTTGGATTGATGTATCCATTTATTATCATATCTTCAATGCCTGAGATTCTCTCTTTCATCTCTTGTATTCTGTTGATGAAGCTTGCCTCTGTAGGTCTGTTCAATTCCTAAAAATTTCATTTCTAGTATTACATTTTTGTGTTTTCCTTATTGTTTCTATGTCCATTTTCAGGTCTTGAGTCATTTTCTTCCTTTCCTTTAACTGTTTGTGTTCTCTCCTCTCACCCCCAGCCCCTTTTCTGTCTTTCAGGCATTAATTATTTTCTCCAATTCTTTGTGTTTTTCTGGATCCCTATAAGGCATTCCTTTTTCTCTTTAAGGACCTTTATAATCTTCACATAGTTGGTTTTAAAATATTTTTCTTTTGCTTCATATACTTTGAAATATTCAGAGCCTACTGTGGTATTGGCTGTAGTGGAGACCTACAGCTCTAGATGTTGTTGATTGTGTTTTTATGCTGGCACCTAGGTATTAGGGTTTGGGATGACTACATTTCTAGCAGTTGATTTCTGAACTTGTGTTTGTTGGGTGGGTGATCCCCTGCCCTTGGTTTCTATTTCCTTTCTTGGTTTTAGGAGAGCATAATGGATGTCTGCTGCCTGGTTTTCTGAACTTCTCATCTGGTATGGTCCTAGGGAATGTCTGGTGACATTAGAGGCTTGGAATACTGGAATGAGTTCAGAGAAGGCAGTTGGAAGGTTTTCATGATCCCTGGGTTTGGGGTTAGAGAGGAGAAGGAGACCACAGCAAATTTTCTGCTCCAGATCTGAGGATGAAACTGAGGGGAGAAGGTTGGATCTTCAGAGCAGGAATGATGTGGATCTGACTTCAACCTACTTGTTGCCCTGGGAGGAACACAACTTAGGTTATCAGAGGGTGCCTGTTGGACTTGGGGGTCTGAGACAAAGTAGTAAGTAGGGGGGAGTAAGGTTATAAAAGGAAGGATCCAAAGGAGATGGGAACAAATGGGCATTGAAGGTGCGGATTGTTCTTCTGGGGATGAGACCGGGGAAGTGGAACTGGAGGACAGAGAGCTATTTTTTTTTTATTCATTCACATATCTCATTGGATACAGATAAAGTTAAGTTCAACCATAAATTTATCCATTTTTAAGGATTTTCCAGATGAATGAAATAAAGGTTTTTAAGTATGTTCTTATGATTTTTCTCCATGTTATTGATATCTGTTGTGATTCCTCCCTTTTTGTAATGAGTTTCATTTATTTGTGTCTTCTTTATTCCTTTATATTTATTTTACAAAGGGTTCAACAGTCTCTTCTTTTCAAAGAATCAACTCTGTTTCATTAATTTAAAGAAACCTTTATTATAACTTATTCAGATTACATCTCACTTTTTATCCCCTCAGTTACATCTTCTTTTTCTCATTAATTTTTTAAAATATATTTTTTACTGCAATTTCATGAACTGCTGTGATCTTAATTATGTCTCCCTGTGTACTGTTTTTGTTTCTTTCTAGTTTATCCAAGGCTTGAAGATATATGACCAAGCTATGTGAGTTCTCTGTGACCTCTTAAATTCAGAATCTTAGAAGTATAAATTTCACTTTTTCCTCAGTTTACCTAAGCTTTGTCAATTTTTTTTTATTTTTAACTTTGAAAATTGGTACTTTTTCTGATACGTATTTCTATCCTTGTACTAATTTTAAGTTTATTTTTACTTTCATAACTTGATGAGGCACCTTATTAGTGATTTTTTGATATATGAACATGTTACTATAATAGCAATTAACATTTTTAGTTTTTGTGTTGTGCTTTTCACTTGCTTCTAATCTGTTATTTCTCCATTTTCTTCACTTAACTTTTCTTATTGACACCACATTGTTCACGTTTCTTGATTTTTAAACTTTCAATTATTTTTAAATCAATATGTAGCTTTTCTGTTGAAATCTGAGAAGATATTATTATAATTTTTTGTATCAACTGTGAGTTGTTTTGAGGCTACTGTAATCGTCCTGTAAAATGCTATGAGTTTTGATGAAAAGAATATGCATTATGTTGCTGCTGGATGCAATATTCTAAAAATATTTCTTAGATGTATTTGTTGTCTTTACTGTGGCTCATTTTAGATATTTCTTTATTTAGCTCTCTAATTAGATATTTTTTATTGAGAGAAGTAGTGTGTTGTAGTCACTAATTATTATTGAATTAAAGTTTCTTTCTTAGATGTAATGATATTTGCTTTGTACAGTTGGATGGTTCTATGGGTGCTTATGTATTTATTTATAGCTATTACATCTTATTACTGAATCTGTTCTCTTACCAGTATATATTGACTGTTTAGTCTAATTTATATAATAAGAGTATAGGTACTAACTATGTCTTTGCTTTTTAATTGCATAACACATATTTTTCCCATTATACTACTTTTGTTTATTCCTATATTTACTAAGAAAGTGAGTTTTATCCGCACTTGACCTTTTCTTTTTTGATCCATCAAGAATATGTCTTTTGATTGATGGATTTAATCCATTTTAATTCAGGACCTTTTATTGTAAGGTATGAATTTACATCTTTCATTTTTTTCTCTGTTTTATTTTCACTTTCATAGTTTGGCTACTTTTTCCAGTACTTTTGAGAACTTGTAGTTTTATGTTGAGTTAATTCTAGAGAATCTTATAGTATAGTCTCTTGGTGATTTCAGTCTTTGATCATTATCAGAAGTGTTTTTGAGTGTGTCACTAATCAAGGACACGTCAATTCATGAAGTAAAGTTACGAGTAACCATAGGTAGCATCAAGAATTGTGACATGGAAGCGACAATTCTTTTTTCCACGGACCTTGAAATGGATGTGGGTTATTTCTGGTGGTATGTCACCAGGTCCTACAGTTTTTGAGGCACGATATAGTACAGGCTTTGTCCTGAATGAACACACATGATCTGGTTTCTGTTGTTCTGGCAATCACAGACTTAAGGTTAAATTCACAAAGGAGGTTGTATTAATCCCCTCATATCTAAAACAAAATAACTGATGAAACAACTGAAAAAATAGCTGGACATGGTCCTACCCCAGTCAGGAGGAAGACACTGCTAAATGCTTGTGTAGGACACATTTCTTGTTTCTATGCAACTCAGGACTCAAGCTAAAGTAAAGGTGTGGATCTTCCTACCCTAGTTAACCCAATATAAATAATCCTTCACAGATATACTCAGAGGCTAATCCTTCCTAGATATGCACCAGTGCTTGTCTTCCTGGTGATTGCGGAGCCTGTGAAGCAGACAGACAGTGTCAGTTGTCATGAGGCACTTCTCTGGGTGCCAGAGATTGTGACACTCTTCGCACCTTTTGAGGTTTGTTCTTGAGTTCTTGAGGTGTATTTTTAAAATTACTTTTATTTTGATTTCTTATATCTCTTTCTCCCTTCTCCTCCCAGTCCCTTCCAACACCCCAATGCCAACCAGGTAGGAGAGAAAGAAGGTTAGTGAGAGGAAGGAGTATAGTTTTCCTTAGCTACTTCCTGCAGTTTAGGGCCATTGGGTTCCTTGGGGCAAGTCCCATCCTCATTTCAGGTTTTTCTCCAACTTCTTCTTGTCAAACTGCATCAACAGCCACCAGGAGCAGCAGGGGGGAATACCAGCAGCCTTCTTCTTTCTCAGGGCCCCCCCTCCCCCCCCGCAGTCTCTCTATCCCACCCCCCTCTCTCTCTGAGTCTGGCATTTATTCCCACTGGCAAAGACCACACCCCCACTCAAGGTAGTTCTCAGCTGATAAAGATCACATGGCCTCTCATGAGGCAGTTATCAAATGTGGACAACCTGGATCAGCCCCCATATCCCACACTTGGGGTTAAAACAAAAACATGTTTACATATAACCTAAAACTTTCACAATGGAGGTTGTTAGTGGCAAATCCAAGCCATACTAAGGATTTTTTTTAAAAACCAATATCTGTAGTTTAAAGTTTATGGCATGTACACCTTCCAGTCTTGCAAGACGGAGTAAGATAAAATATGACACTTGTGGTAATGATATTCATGCTCAGATATGTAAGCTGCTGGGAAGACTTCTCTTAGATGCTACAACTTGCATACAGAAGCTAGTAGGGTTGAGTCTTTGGTCTTGGTGGTTCTGGAGCCAAGAAATATAATTTCAATATCATCAGGCTGTATAGGACACAGAAGAAAAACCTGTAGTATTGCATACCATTGTCAAAGATGGAGCTTTCTAAGATCTTCAGGCACATATGGTTGGACTAAGGTGTTTTACATAAGCAGCTGAATTCCTGGGACCACCACCGGCAAAAGGAGATCTATCATATGTCATGCCAGATGAACACAGATTATACTGACAGGGTCAGTCCACTGGTATCCTAGAGGTCTTGGCTGGGAGATTTCCACTCCTGACAGGTGGGCACCAATGAAAGCAGGACTTAACACAATCATTTCAATCCAGTGTTCTTGTGTTAATGATGCAACCTGCAGGGCTAGTTCATAGAGCAACTGATGCTTGTAATTATGCAACCACGCCTTGAACCTACAGGTTACTGAGGTGTAGAGGAAGGGTTTTACCCAGAGAACCAATGTTTAAGGCATCTGAAGGAATTAGGGGTCTTCTACTGACATTTATTTAAACCAACATGGTGTGTCTTGGTGGTAGTTGTAGTATCTTGGATTCTGTGGTCTGGGAGATAGCCAAAGCGAACTCCTCTGTTCCTCAGCCTCTCCTAAGACAGCGACCTCCTCAAACTGGATTTGAAGCTTGTAAAAACTGTGGAATTATCTGAAGTTAAGATGGGCAGCCTGCCACAGTGATTGGCCTGCTGCCACTTTTTCTGCAGTTGCAGCTTTCTCCTGGCCAGAAGCCAGAGTTGAACATAAAAATTGCTTTGTTCTTTTCTGTTGGTAGTTTCTCTAACCCTGGACACCTTTGGGGGTTGCTACCATAGTCTTAATGGATATAAAGATGTATTCAGAAGCTAGTTGACTTAGAGGAAAGTAATTTTGTTAATATTTTTAACGTATGTAAAAATGTTCTTTCACTTAATACCTAGAGGATATTACTTTCCAGAACTATCATTCATTTTTAAATTTACTTCTGAAAAAACTAAATGTTTATGATCAAGTAAGATAATTCAATATAAAGTACATCTGACACTTTTGCACACAGTGGGAGAAAATGAAAAGCTACTTGGAAAGAGGGATGTGTTTATTTTATGTGCAATTCTTAGCACAAGGCATATATATTTTAACATTTCACAAATTACATATCCTTCCTTCTTCAGAGATAATTTTTTAAATAGGCTTTGATAGGCTCTACAATGCAGTAACATTTTGTAAAGGACTTAATGCACTTTTGCAATTTTCTATGTGTCTATTTCTAAAGAGAAGTTTATGAGAAGCGTTGAATCTTAAAGGTGAGTTCCTTAGTTCTGTAGGAATTCTTCTGCGTTTCAATCAAATGCAAACTGATTGAAGCACCTTCTCTGATAAAGCTGCGAGACTCTGCACTTTCTGTTCCTTTCAAGCATGCAGCTTTGTCTTGCAGTAACTCCACTAAAAGCTTCCAGTTCAATGGATGAACTTCTCTTTTTACTTCACTAAGAAAAGGTCAAATTCTGATTCACCCTCCAATCACCTCTCACCATTTACAAGCACCCGTGATGCAGGGTGAGTTATTGAAAATCTTATTTTACCTTGAGATGCTGGAGTTAGTTCTTTCAAGGCTTCTAATCAGAGCTGGCACTTTCCTGTCCCTGCTGATTCTTTCGCTGCTGAAATCATTCTTCCTTTCGTCTTGAGTTTAAAGCTGTCTCTGAAGGGCCTTCCCTCTGAATTTTCATGTGTATTTACATGCTATCACTGTAACTCACTTTACAGTCGATTGATCTAGTGGATGTTGCTGATGGGTGCAGTGGTGAAAGTGTGAAATAAATGACTGCAAAATAGTGTGCGATGATGTGATCGAAGATAACCTTAGTACCTTGTTGACTGAGGATAAAATGATGCTGAAAATATTTTAAAATACTGCCCCTGTAAAAGGTTTTATAAATACTTAATGCACTAAAACTACCATTTTAAAATGCTACACCTAGGAAAACCGTTACTTTACTGCATAACATACACATGCTGTGTACTCACACGAATCATTATTATGTGTGTAAAGAATAGCCTTCTGAGGGGCTGGGCGTGGTGGTGCATGCCTTTAATCCCAGCACTTGGGAGGCAGAGGCAGGTGGATGGCTGTGAGTTCAAGGCCAGCCTGGTCTACAAAGCAAGTCCAGGAAAGCCAAGGCTACACAGAGAAACCCTGTCTTGAAAAACCAAAAGAAAAAAAATAGCCTTCTGTGAAAAGTAGCTTTGGGGAACATGCTGTTGAATGAAATATTTTTATGAGTCCAGTGTTATGACAGTGTAAACATGCATTTATTTGTCATTTAGGCAACAGTGATGCTAACAACAATTAGTTAGGACTTGTTGAAGTTGAGTGTAAAATATCTACTTTTAAGAAGCACTTTTTGGCCAGTTGGTGGTGTCACATGTTTTTAATCTCAACACTCTGGAGGCAGAGGCAGGTAGATCTCTGAGTACAAGGTCAGTCTGGTTTAGAGAGTGAGTTCTAGGTTAGCCAAGGCTACACAGAGAAACCCTGTCTCAAAATACCAAAAAAAAAAAAAAAAAAAAAAAGGTAGAAAGAAAACAAGCAATTATTATTCAGAGTAACTGGAGCAAATGTCTATATGTTGCTGCTGACTAGCAGCAGTTGTTTACAGCTTTGGACCTTTGGACATAATTACTGAGAAGCTTTATGGTTGCTTTTAGAATATGAGCTTAATTTTCAGAATGAAATATTTTTTAAATGCCTGAACATCAGCATTAAGTATTTGAGATGTGTGGTCAAATATTTAAAGCAGCATTCAGCTGTGTTTAACTCTAAAACTATAAAGTCATTGTTAATATAAACAGTTTGTTTCTTTGGACTTCATCAGCAACCTTTCTCTCATGTACTCTCTATGGATTGTGACTTTTCTAGGAGGCAGGCATAACTCATGGCTCTGTCCTATCACAGTTTTAACTGTGGCAAAGGACATACTTTATTATCTCTTTTCCTCTTTTGGTTTCTTGTTATGTAACTGCTTCATGTTAACAAAGCAGATCTGTAGAAATAAAGGCAACTATGATGAAAACCATATTAATTGTGAACACTCTTTGAATGCCTCATATCTGTCCATGAATGGCTAGGATAGTAACTTTGCCAGTAATTTTGCTCAGTATTTCAATATATTGTAAAATATTTCTTGACATCATTTACATAAATGTAGGAAGTGATACACACACACATACATACATACATACATACATACATACATATTTGTATACACATACTACTTTTGTTATAGTGCAATCCCATAAATGAATTGTTATTTTATGGGGAAAATCTAGAACACTGGAGTTCTATAGCCTGTCAAAGTCTTTTCTCCCAAAGAATAAGATGGTCATATTTCTAAAGGGGTATTGTTGTTCAAATAAGACCTGCAGCTTTACACTCAATTGCCAAATAGTTAACAAGTAATGGACAGTTAGGAGGTATTTGGTAGTTAAAGGGATACAACTGACACCTAAAGGGTTTGTTTCTAGTCCAGCTCTTCTACTCACTGGCTCATGTAGCTGTGGGATTCCTTTGAAGTTTCATCACTTCTAAATCAAAAGACTATATTTAGTGATGTGAAAATATTCCCCCAGCTGGATGCAAGGGAACATGTCCCAGTGGTGACAGAAATAAAAAGTGAGATTAAATGCAAACTCTCATGTAAGTTTTAAGTTTTAATTGAAAGTGAAGAGGTTGGATTTCTGTAAGATTCTGGAGTTCATTAGTCATAAAGATAGCACTGCCTTTATCTTCTTTCTCCTCCTCGTCTGACTATTTCTAATTTTATTCTTCATTGAAAATTGTTTCCTTATTGTGTAAAAAAGACTTTTGTTGCACACATACATATGTATTATATACATGAGAATTTAGGACACTGCAGTGGCCAGTTTGTTATTGAGACATCATAGCATGTTCCTGTGCTTGGTGACTTTTATACCTGTGATAAGATGAAAACAGAAGGGATGGGAATATTGGGTACATCATTAACAAGGGAGGAAAGGAACTCTGTGGGTAACAGACTTTATATGGATGTAGGGCATGGAAATATATCTTGCCCCAGGGGTCTCCATCTGTCCTTTCTTCCAAAGACTTTCTCCTACTTAAACTTAGGGCTACTTCAAGAAATTCCTTAAAGGTCATTGAAGACACGTGGCTCTATTTGCTGGAGGGATAGATATCCTTGGATAGCTCTTTTAATAGGGACAAGCTTTATGTGTAGACTATCTGACCAAAATGATTTGAAAACTATGGGTGAACATCAGTCAATTCGGAAGCTGTAGACGTCAAAGACAAATTTAATCATGTTAAACATACCCAGACAAAATGTTAAGAATAGAATGGTTGTGACTACTAACTTAAAAGTGTGTAAGCCAGGCAAAATTAGGAATTTAAAAAATGTCCAACAGAAGGGTCCCATAGCTTTCAGTCCTGAGAGTATGATGCCCTTGGCTTTTAAAACTGAATGTGATAAGTTTCTGAACTTTCATATGCCATGCCAAGGTTAGTTTGGGTGTTTCAATAGCAAGTGGAACTTGCAGCCACTACTTTTTATTTAACAGCTTAGTCACCACTGCCCCATTTGTTGTACATGTTCCAAGAAATGGGCTAATGGTTTGTTTCATTGTGGGCTCCTCTGTCTGAATTTGTCTTCCAGATAACGAAATACTTAACTATGGTTTAGCTAAAGGGGTAGGACAGTAATAGAACATATTTTTTAAGTGAGGAAAAATGAAACATCTCACCTTAGCATTACTATTAACTTGTTTTTCAGCACTCATGCTTTAGCAGTAGTAAAGTAGGTTGAGTTGGGACACAATATGTGGATCCAACTTTCAGGCATGGAAAAGTTGTATAGTTCTTTTGAAAATATTTATGTACTTTTCATTTTATGTACGTGGGTGTTTTGTTTGCATACATTTATGTACCATGTGCATGCAGCATATTACATCCTCTCAAATTGGATACTCTCAAATTACATACTGTTGTACCACCGGCCGTGCTGGGAATTGAACTTGGTTTCCCTGTACGAACAGCTAGTGCTCTTAACCATGGAACAATCTCTCCAGCTCCATCATAGCTAATGTTAAACTACATAATGCTATAAGTACTCTTCTTAGCTAGATATTTAGACTTTACTCCTCTCATGTGACTAGATCTTTGGACCTTTGATGTCTCTTCATTCATTCTTTAGAGTAGGGATTTTACTGGATTTTCTTCTGACTCTAACATGTGGCACTTAAAATCAGAATTGTAAAAATGCTCTGGTGTTAGTAAAGACTAAACAATTCAGTGTAGAATTATGCTCATTGCATTGCAGATACAAGTGAATATCCCCAAATGATATGCAAAAAGGCATGTAAAGGTGTTAGATTACACAGGAAAATTGTCCATAAAACTGTATTAAATTCACCATTTTCCAAATAATGAGGAAGATTTTATCTCTTTAAAAACCACATCTTTCTAAAGCAGCTGTGGGGGTTTGGCTTACATTATGTTACTCTGATATTTTTTAAATGAAATGTCAAATATAATTTAGTGCTTGAAGCATGAAGCAAGCCTGACTACACTCAGTTTGACAGCCTTGCTATATTTCCATTAAGCTATCTATCCAGTGGATCAAATATTGTGGCTAGCACAGAAATGTATTAGGATATGTCTTTGGATGTGTGTACACATGGGTTGTGGATTAATAATCACTGATAGTGTTTACTGGGTGCACTGTGTGACATGTTATTTCCATGCCTCATCATTCGGAATACACTTAGGAACTGTAATGAAAGGTACTGTTTATTTTGACTTTGCACACGGGAGAGCTGACAGGGATTCTCTAAAAGTTACAGAGCTGAATAGAAAAGGATTTGAACCCAAGCAGCCTCACTCCAGAGCAGCACATAGTTATGTTACCTGGTAATTTCTAAAATGAAAACGAGACTCATCTGTTTGCGGATTGCTTCGGTTTTATTCTCAAGGTGACAGTTAGTATGGTCCACCCTTGCCAGCCCAGTCCTGCTTGGAGAGAGAGGACTAATGAAGAATTCCTCATGACTCTGTGGAAAGCATAATAAAACTGAATTTCCCCACCCTGTGGTCTTGTTCCTTCCACCTAAATCTTGCCTCACTCTCCTAGTGATGGTGTAGACGACTCTGTGGCTATGGATGTGCTTTTCATACTCAGACAAGTTGTTTGCACATCAAACTATTTATGGAAGAGTGAAACATATACCCCATTCTCTATTTTCCGTTAATCTGATAACTAGCTTTGTATATTTTGTCCCACTATATTATAGTAAAAGCCTGTGTTTTGATCTGACATTATCTCGTTCTTGATTTAGCCCACATGACTATCAGCCAATGGATCTTTAATATATATGTTATATAGTCTAGTCTGTGGAATTCTGTTATAGTAGAACTAAATGAACCTACAATATCTATCATTCTCTATATAGTAATATTTATATTTATTTATAGTCTTATTTATTATTTTTGGATTCTTTTTGTTTGTAGCTTTGATAAAGGAAATGTGCAAATTTATATTGTTGATAACAAAATGAAGATTGTTTAAAAATTCACAAAATGGTTACAGCCACATTCTATCAAGAACTCTCATTCAATGTAATACATTTATAATTTACTTACATCTTAAAATCAATGATTTAGTGTATTTTTATATATATGCCACATCAAGCATATTTTGAACCTTACTTATTTGGTTAATAAATCAGTCTTGATTATAGTAAAGGGTTGTATTTTATCTGACTATTTTTCCTTCTTACATCTATTGATTCTTTGGCTCCCTGACCGCCTAGAGTGTGTGCCTAAGAGACTGTTTTTAGAACATCTGACATAAAAAGCTGCTGAGTATGCCAGCAAGGAGCTAATGATTCGGCAGAAGTCCCTTGAATGATGAAGTCAGGCTTGCCAGTTGTGCTCACCTTGTGTGTTGACCTTGAGTAAGCTCAGAGTCGTGTACAGGCAATTTAGTGCTTGCCTGCTGAGTTCCAAGTACCCACCTTGCAGTGACCTCCTGAAACAGTAAACTTGGCCAGCACTGTGCCTTAGACTGACATTTAAGGAAAATGAGCTACAGTCATAAGGGAGAGCAAGTATAATAAAGCTGAGGAGCCAAATTTTGATTTTAATATGTAGAAATAATGCTGATCTCATCCGGTTACCAATTTTATTAATAAGACAAATTATATAAATAATAAATAAGAACACACGTGTGTGTGTGTGTGTGTGTGTGCGCGCGCGCACGGGCACATGTGTATTTGTAATGGAAACAGATACTGAATGCAAAGAAGTTGCAGAGACTCTTCTAAAGCCTTGCTGCTAAGTGTCAGTGAAGATAGTCACATGTTGACAATTGAGGATGAAAGCCAGGGCGCTGCAGAAAAATATGCTCAAGTCTTAGGACAGGATATTACATTTGCTTCAGTTACTCCTTATGTCTGAGACATAATTGAATGTTCTTTAATATGTCTTTCTTCCCCCAAGCAAGTGTGCCCTGACCCAGTTACAGAGCATTTGTGGCAATTTCAGATGAAGGGTTGAGGGAGAGGGTCATGAGTCTGAGATAGTAACAGAAAATTTAATTTACTCTGTAGATCCCATGCCTCTTCGGAGTCTTCTGCCACATTGTTGGTACAGTTTTGTTTTGCATGGGTCTTTATTTTAGCTTGAAAAATAACATTTGTTAAAATAGCAAGTTCACTCAGTTCACTGAGCTGATTTTTTTGGTGAAAGATCTTATTAAAAAACAGGGATTAATTCAAACATGCCTAGTTTGTAAACTGTTCTATAGTACATTAAAGTTGTATATATTGCTTGGCTTCAAAAAAAAAAAAAAACCCTGGACATTATTGGGCTGTAACTTATGGACTCTCGACATGAGGTATTATAAAATATGAAGATTTTTTCATAAAAGAAGAGAAAACCAAAATGATCTACTGTTTGTTACATGGTAACCTTTGCCTGGCATGTTCTGTTTTAATGCAGCCAGAAGAAGGAATCAGATCCCATAACAAATGTTTGTGAGGCACCATGTATTTGCTGAGAACTGAACTCAGGTCCTCTGGAAAAGCAGTCAGTGCTCTTAACCAACTGAGTCATCTCTCCAGTCCCTAGTTTCCATTTTTAAACCTCCAAATAATCCATAGTACAATCTTACTGATAAAGTTAGACTTTATATATAGTTCTCATCATTCTGGTTTGGAGAATATTAAACTTTGGAGACATAGTTACTAAAATCCACCCATTATCCCTAGAAAGGGGCAAACTTTTCCTGAAAAGAGAAAACTAGCACTCAGTTTGGTTTGGGGGAGCCCCTGAAGTTGAACAAATTTTAGAGTGGATCTTTGGACGCTAACATTCATTTTTTTTCCATATGTTATATGCTTATTTTATCATGGTGTGTTTATTATATGTCATTCAACTATTAATATGTTTATGAATCACCTGAGAGATATCCTCAGTCTGTCTGAGGTGGGGCCTGCATCTGTGTTTCTAACAAGATTCCTTGTCAGGGCTGGTGTGCTGGCCTGGAACCCATGTGGAAAGGACTGTAGGGAAAGTACTGTGTGGGGTTCACATTTATATCCTCACAACATTCACCAGCTCATTACTGCTAGACACATTCCCTAACCTCTGACCGTTAGCTTGCCTACTTGTAAAACTGAACATGCTGGACCCCTGGACAGATCTGGGCCCAGGAGTCCTGCTCAAACTATGGCATCAGCCAAGGACAATATGTGCAGTAAACTTCGAACCCCTACCCAGTTCTAGCCAATGGACAGGACATTCTTCACAGTTGAGTGGAGAGTGGGGTCTGACTTTCACACAAACTCTGGTGCCCCATATTTGACCATGTCCCCTTGATGGGGAGGTCTGGTGGCGCTCAGAGGAAGGATAGCAGGCTACCAAGAAGAGACTTGATACCCTATGAGCATATACAGGGAGAGGAGGTCCCCCTCAGTCACAGTCATAGGTGAGGGGAGTAAGGGGAAAATGGGAGGGAGGGAGGAATGGGAGGATACAAGGGATGGGATAACAACTGAGATGTAATATGAATAAATCAATAAAATATATTTTAAAAAGGAAAGAAACTGAACATGCTTAATAGGAAAATTAGAAATACAACAAAAGTAAGGAGAGCTTCACATTTCTGTTTCGGACTATACCATCTGCTATAGATACGAATGTTCTTTGCAATTAAATAAAATTGTGCAGAGTGTTAGGTACTGTTCCTCCTGTGAAGTGCCTTTTTCTTCTCCCTTGCTTCCGGTCCCCCATCCCCCCTGTCTCCCTCCCTCCTTCCCTCCCTCCCTCTCTTCCTTCCCCCATCCCCTCCTTCTCTCTCCTCTTTCCTCCTTCCCTCTTTTACTCCCTCCTCTCTTTCTCTGGCTAGAATGTTTTGAACATCCTAAGATAAAGAAGACACTATAATTATATAGTAGGCAAGTTGGATAGGAACCACAGAGATCCTCAGTATCTGGGCATTCAGTCCGTGCTGCTCTAAGAAGTGATCCTGGCCAGCCTCAGAAGTCTGGCAAGGGTTTGCTAGCACTGCTGTTTCATGGTTTTATTCCAGACTTCCTTCCCTAGGTGCAGCTGGGAAATCTCTGGCTTCAGGAATCTTCCAGGTAGCTGTGGTACATACTACTGCACGAGAATTGCTGATGAACTTAGAGAAAAGTTGTGTATATCTCTGGGGTTCCGTGAAAGTAAGTTTAGGGGATCATCTCTTTCCCTGGGCCCCAAAGTGCCCTGAGTCTATTCTCTTGTTATAGCTCTAATATCAATAAATGGTTTGTTTCAGAAATCATTATGCATGTATTTCTAATGAAACAGCAAGGCATTAAATAATCAGAAACCTAAACTAAAGGATGTAAATTGGGATTAGACCCAGAATAAAGAATGACAGAAAAAACTGACTGCAGTGTAGGGTCACGGAAAGCTAATTTGAACAGATTGAGACCAGGAGGAGCCTCTAAAACATATTCAGCAAACAGGAAGAATGTATTTTTTTGTCATATATGTCATACAGTAGAAAATGATTGTTGTTTTCTGGCAAAGAAAAGCTTTCAAAAACCAGAATTTCCAAACTCTGTTGGTGTCATAGATAATACCAAAGTAAAATGTCTATAAATTTGGGGGCCTCCAATGAACTAAGATGAGGAAAATGATGTTTAAAAGATAGCTTATGTTTAAGACCATTTAAAGGAAGGTATGACCACTGGATGGTGGAACATTGCTGTGCCCGTGGCTCTGAACCTGTTAGCAGCATTTTAATATCTGCAGTTCTTGAAATCTGAGATTGTCACATGCTGCTTTTAATAAGTTAGCTGCTTATTTCTCTCTGTCTCTGCCCACAAAGCATGACATTGCAAAGAAGCATTTCTCAAAATAGAAAACAAATATGGGGCACCAGAGTTTGTGTGAAAGTCAGAACCCACTCTCCACTCACCTGTGGAGAATGTCCTGTCCATTGGCTAGATCTGGGTAGGGGTTCGAAGTTTACTGCACATATTGTCCTTGGCTGGTGCCATAGTTTGAACAGGACCCCTGGGCCTAGATCTGCCCATCATAATGTTCTTCTTGTAGGTTTCTAGGACCCTCTGGTTCCTTCTACTTCCCAATTCTCCCATGCTACTTTTACCTAGAGTCCAAATAGGATGTCCTCCCCTCTGTCCCACTTTCTTGGTAAGTGAAGACTTTCATGGGACATATCCCTTGGGCTAGTGTCCAGATATAAGTGGGTATATACCATTTGACTCTTTCTGCTTCTGGGTTAATGCACTCATTATGATCATTTCTAGTTCAATCCATTTGTCCACAAATTTCAGGAATTTGTTTCTAAAAGCTGAGTAGTATTCCATAGTGTAAATGTACCACAGTTTCTTTATCCATTCTTCTACTGAGGGATACTTAGGCTGTTTCCATGTTCTGGCTATTATGAATAAGGCTGCTATGAACATGGTTGAACAAATGTTCTTGCTGTGTGCTGGAGCATCTTCTGGGTATATTCCAAGGAGTGGAATAGCTGGGTCTTGAGGAAGCCTATTTCCAGTTTTCTGAGGTAGTGCCAGATAGATTTCCAAAGTGGTTGTACTAGTTTGCATTTGCACCAGCAATGAAGGAGTGTTCCTCTCTCCCCACATCCTCACTAGCATGTGGTGTCACTTGAATTTTTCATCTTAGCTGTCCTGATGGGTGTAAGATGGGATCTCAGAGTTGTTTTGATTTGCATTTCCCTGGTGACTAAGGATGTTGAGCACTTCTTTAAGTGTTTCTCAGCTATTTGATATTCCTCTGTTGAGAATTCTCTGTTTAGTTCTGAGCCCCAATTCTTCAGTTGAGTTATTTGGTTTGGTGGTATTTAATTTCTTGAGTTTTTAAAATATATTTTGGACATTAGACCTTTGTCAGATGTAGGGTTGGTAAAGATCTTTTTCCAGTCTGTAGACTGTTGCTTTGTTCTGTGGACAGTGTCTCCTGCCTTACAGAAGCTTCTCAGCCTCATGAGATCCCATTTATTTGATATTTGACCACATCCCATGGATGGAGAGGCCTGGTGGCACTCAGAGGAAGGATAGCAGGCTACCAAGAAGAGACTTGATACCTTATGAGCATATACATGGGGAGGAAGTCCCCCTCAGTCACAGTCACAGGGGAGAGGAGTAAGGAGAAAATGGGAGGGGAGGAATGGGAAGATACAAGGAATGGAATAATAATTGAGAGGTAATATGAATATATTAATAAAATATATTTAAAAATAGAAAACAAAGACTGCTTTCGGAACATAATGTAATGTCTCTTCATTTTCAAATGAAATGCTTTGCATTTCAACAAGGTCTGAGAAACCAGAGATTTTTCTCTGTACAGCAGTGATTAGGGTGGGGGGAACCAAGAAAGCAAACATTTCAAAGTTTATATTGTGCGGGAATCAGGTTAATGAGCAAGAGAGAAAAAGGAGATAGGAAAGAGTGATATATGTGTGTTCTATATCAGTGTTCACCAGGGTTAGTTAAATGATGGTTCTTCTGTGTATAATTGAATGAAATGGGACTTTAACCCTGTTTATTTTTGCTCCATTGTGAGCAATCAATGGACATAGAGGCCCATTTCTCTTTCTTTCTTTCTTTCTTTCTTTCTTTCTTTCTTTCTTTCTTTTCTTTTCTTTATTTTGTGCAGATTGGGATGTGGTCACCTCTGCTAACCTGTTCTAATCACTGAAAGAAGGGAGTTAAGAAAGCACTGAGTTACTATAGCAGCAATGCTAGAAAGAAGCTGAAACTAGGCCTTATGCTTTCTGTATGCTTTCCTCATAATGTCTTTTCTCTTTCTCTGGTGATTGTTTTATGATTTTTTAAAAAGGGAAAGGGAAAGGTGAAGAAGCAAAGACCTAAATTTTGAATCTTTCTCTGTTCTTTAAATATAACCTTGAATTTTTTCCTAAGGACAGAGTTGTGTGTGTGTGTGTGTGTGTGTGTGTGTGTGTGTGTGTGTGTGTGTGTTAGTGAGCATGCATGTGTTCATGTACATGTAGAGGACACATGGATTGCTTGTGTACTTGTATATGCATGCATCTGGAGGCCAGAGGGTCATATTGGTTGAAGTCTTCAATTGCTTCTCAAACTTATTTTTTTGACATGGCATCTCTCACTGAACCTGGAGCTCACCTCTTGGCTAGACTGGATGGCCAGTGAGCAACAGCAATCCACTTGTCTCAGCGGTCCCATTGCAGGAATTACAGGTGGACTCTGTTAATCATAGCTTCTTAGGTACATACCCAGTATCCTAAATGATGTCTTCATATTTGTGCAGCAGATAATTTAATGATTAAGCCATCTCCTTCCTCCTGCTTTACTAGTTTTATAAGCAGGAGCCTGCCCTTCATTGGCCAAATATCTGATCAGAAGCAAGTGAAGAGATGAGGAGCTTACCTCTGGCTCACAATTCAGGTGAAAAGGGAATGTGGTGCTGATCAGGAAGCAGGGAAGGGGAGGAGTAGTGCTCAGCTGACTTTCTCCTGCTTTTCTCCATCTGTATTCCTAGACAATGGATGGCTCGGCCCACATTTAGGGTCAAGTCCCTCACTCATTAAACTGCTCTGGAAACATTCTTCCTGATACCTCAAAGTGTGACTCATTAATAATGCCCTAGATATCCATCAACCCAATCAAACAGACAGTCAAAAGTAGTTATCCACCACAGCTAACACGAATGTGAGCTATTTAATGAAAAATAGATATTTATTATAAAGGAGACCCTTGTGTCCCAGGGGTTGTAAGTGGAAATGGAGAAAGGGATGTCCCTCACATTTTGTTTTTATACCTTAGAAAAATAAGAAATAAGACCATCTTAAGTCTTATATTTTATTAGTTTGTCAGTTTCATTTCATGCAATTTCTTTTGAGTATTGCTGGACTGTGAGGTCAGACTGTGGTGGAAAGTAATGAAGTAATTCTATCTTTGGATTTTTTTCTAGCGTGGTTATTGGTAATAAGTGACTAAACAACTAAAAAGCAATAAATTACTAGTTCATTATTAAATGAGTAGATACTGAATATACTTTTTCATATATGTTTTGGATTTGGAGAAATGAAAAGTCACATTTGGAATGTAATAACATACTAAAGATGTAAATGTATGTGAAGTGATGGATTTTGCACATTGTTTCACCAATGGGGAAACAATATGAGAGTGGTAAGATCCTATATCAAGTTATATAAACTGTTGCTGTAAATACATTTTTAAAAATAATTGGAGAAAAATTATAAAGTTCCAACAAATCAACAGTAACTAATCTATACTGATACCATTAGCCTTAAGCATTTTTAGTCCACATTAAATACTTCCCATTATATTTATATATTACATATATACATATACATATATATAGTGTTCAAGTTGAATGTGTGCATATGTGCAGACCTAGGGATTGAACTCAAGTCATAAAGATTGGCAGCAGGCACCTCAACCCACGGATCTGCTTCAGTAGAACATAATGTTCTTTCACTCCCACTTCTCTCCATCCCCAGATTCCTGTACTCAAGTCCTGGACTTCATATGGCTTCATTTGCATACATGTTAGTATGTAACCCCAAATGATAGAGACAAAATAGCCATGATAAAATTATCAGGCATCAATATTAAAACGTACTAGTTCTTATACAGTGTTTAATGTCCAGTACGTATTGATATTTCTTTGGTTGGCTTATATGTTATTCAGTAGCTTAAGTTCAGGACTCAAACATATCATATATTATGACAGGTTGTCCCTTGGATACCTTTCTCTGTGTATCTCCTGTTTCTCTACCACTCTTTTAATTATTCCATAAAGATAATTCTCTCTCCTTTTATCTGCTTGGGGCATTTCGTCCTAAAACAAGTGCATATTGGTAAGGAATCTTCAGAGAATAGTCAAATAAGTGCAAATATCTCACAGGGTTTTTATTATGAAGATTGACTCATAGAATTATGGGGGCCTGTGGTTCCATACTATACTTCCTGTATGTAGTACATACCTGTATGTAGTAAGGCCAGGAGAGCTGATGGTACCATTTTTTCACTCCTAATGTACTGAGAAAGATGGGGATAGAGTTGTGGTTATGGGTTGTGGGATCTGCAGAAGCCCCGGATATCGCATCCTAGGAAACGATATCAAGGAAAGAGGGATTTTACCCCTTGACTACTGTTTTAATGTGGCCTTCATCAGACTGAGTGGTTGACACTCAAACACTCACTGAATAAAGGTAGCTCTCCTTCACGCAGTGTAATAGTTCAAATGCTAAAGCCTCATGTCTCAGCCGTAGCCAGAAACAGTATGTTTGTCATTCATATTGATGCCCTTTAATCCATCCACAGAGGTAGATAGCATCCACTATCACAGCTAGTGATTTGCTGTTTCCTGTGTCACAAATCTAGACCTCGTGGGTTACCTAGGGTATAACCATTTAACATAAACTTCATTACATATTCATGTTTTTAAAACTTCGTGAGAGACACCTACAGGTATTTGAAAAATGTTTGTGTAATGAATACATTTTAAATGAAAAAGTTGTGTATGAATCTCTGCTTGAAGAAAACGAGAAAGCCTTAAATCCAACAAAGTTTTTCACATGGTTCTTAGATGACCTTATTAATTTTCTGAAGTGTTTGTTTGTCTTCTTTCTGTTTGATACTTGGATTAAAATCAACTTTTAATTAATGCTGAAACATACAAATCAGAATGGTAATGGGAGCTTTCCTAATGCTTAAGTGTTCCTTGGCTGATCAGAGCAAATCCAAAGCTGTTACATTAATTTTTGTAATTATTTAGTTTCTGTTGGGCATTTATAATAGGAACCAAGTGGATATTTCAAAACACAGTCTTGTCAGACTTGCTAGAATCTTTCTTAGTAATTGTGGCTGGTGACACTCTGGATCCAAAGCAACATTTCGTGACCTCTCTGGCTTATAGAACCAGTATAGCCTCCAATTTCATCCCTGTAGGCATCTGAGAATACTTGCAGAGATTTGTAATAGGAAATTGGAGGCAATTCATGAATTCTCATTTTCTTGCATTAAAGAGTCTCTACTATATTTTAGATGGACATAAGGTGAAGAAAGAGTACAGCCTGCACATAACTACATTTAGTTTTTTCATTTAATTATAGTAATGTCTGGACAATTGATGGTCATTGGAAATCCCTTTAAAAGGAAAGTCATCCCCTTCATTAGAGATTTCCATTCTCCATTTGCTCCTCTGATGACCCAGTTTTCCTCTGGGCACTCAGATTTCTGCAGCTGCAAAAACACTGGCATCTTAAACAGAGCCAGTGCTGATTCGTGGGCAAAGGAACATTTGCTTTTCGTTTATTTGTTTATTTGTTTAGAAGTTCCTAAGAGGGAAAGACAAGTGAACAGACTATGGACTCAATGAATTACATTTTTAAATATAAAACTATTCCCGAAGAATATAATGCTTAACCTGCATTTTATTAATTACCTTCAATTGGCCAAGATATTTAGATGGCCGAATTAAGCTTAGAAACTTTAAGATTGGCTATAACAACTTTGAATTTTATATTCTTTTCTGAAATTAAGTTACTTTATTCCTTTCAAACTATATGATCATGAGTTGCACATACTCATAGGTCTCAAACTTCTCACTTGCATTTTTCCATAACACATAGAGACACTTTACTGAATATTAAAATTTGTAGACACCATCAGTGGTTTTCCTGGAATTCCTGGATTGAGTCTGAGTGCCACGGTCTGGCATGTCCAGTCCCTCTAGATTAGCCCTCTTGTGCATTAATTGAGCCTCTCTCTACCTTAAGGTACAGTAATTTTTCACTATCATCCATAGAGCACATGGATGCTATAGGGAATGCATTCTCTTTACCTTTAGCTTGACAACATCTTTTAAAAGTAAAAGATTGAAACGTTGCAAGGAAGAAGATCAAGAGAGGCTGGCCAATGGGTACAAAGTTACAGATAAGTGGAATAAATAAATTCAGGCATTTTAAGACACAGAGATCTAATTTAGTCATTAATAATGTTTACTTCAAGATTGCTAAAGTATTATGGATACTGTTATGAAAAAGAAGTGTTATTTGAGATGATGTCACAGTTACTCTGATTGGATTGCAATACAACAAATACATGTATCAGAGCATCATCTTGTTCCCTATAAACATATTTTTTGTGTGTAAATCAAAATACTGGAGAACAGAGAAGTAAACAGGCCACTGCCTCTTAATATTATCCATTATTTTTCTTCCAGTACCTTGGAATACTGATGGTTGTTTTAACATTGTCTTTCAAGCTTTAAAACTGATACTTATTTCTTATATATATATATAAATTTATTCTTGTTACATCTCAATGGTTATCCCATCCCTTGTATCCTCCCATTCTTCCCTCCCTTCCATTTTCCCCTTATTCCCCTCCCCTATGACTGTTCCTGAGGGGGATTACCTCCCCATGTATATGCTCATAGGGTATCAAGTCTTTTCTTGGTAACCTGCTGTCCTTCCTCTGAGTGCCACCACATCTCCCCCTCCAGGGGACATGGTCAAATTGTCTACAGCCATACCACCCTGAACGCACCCGATCTCGTCTGATCTTGGAAGCTAAGCAGGGTCGGGCCTGGTTAGTACTTGGATGGGAGATACTTATTTCTTATACTAAATTCTGTGGAGATTAGGCATCAGTTACCATGGCTGATCTAGTGTCTAGCACAGAATCCTGAATATGGGAACCAAATAACTGTGGTTGGGGAGATACTTTAGTACATGATTTCACACAAGCATAATGATCTGAGTTCAAATCCAGGAATCACATAAAACCAGGCAGGGCAGCATGTGTCTAACACCAGTTATTTTGTGGAGGGTGGAGAAAGAACGAAGTCTAGAACTTATTGTTCAGACAGCCTAACTAACTGTGTTAGATCTCTACTCAAAAAGTAGAAGGAAGAACTATAGAAGACGACACCTAATATTGACCTCTTGCCTCCACATATTATTTTTTTTCCTTTGTACTCTTTGCACATCATCATCTGCTCTGTTTTTGGTTTTAGATTTTTATTAAACATTTTTTATTTTTACATATACATTTATATTATTACACATATATACAATAAACTAACTATAACATGAAGAACCCTGATACAGTCAGGAATTATAAAATGTTACATTCTTAATGTTTTGGCTATTTCTATTTCCATATACTCTTTTGTGGGGGTTAGAGACAGGGTTTCTCTGTGTAGCCTTGACTGTCCTGGACCTGCTTTGTAGACCAGGCTGGCCTTGAACTCATAGTGATCTGCCTGCCTGTGCCTCCCGAGTGCTGGGATTAAAGGCATGCACCACCACCGCCCGGGTCCACATACTCTTAAAAGAATTATTTTTTACTTTTGATACTAAGTCCAATACAGTGGTTCTCAACCTTTTTAACGCTGAGACCTAATCCTTTAATATAGTTCCTCATGTTGTGGTGATCTGAACCATAACATTATTTTATTGCTATTTCATAGCTATAATTTTGTTACTATTATAAATCATAATATAAATATCTGTGTTTTCCAATGGTTGTAAGAAACCCTGTGAAAGGATCATTTGACCATCAAAATTGTTACAGCCTACAGAATAAGAATTGCTGGTCCAGCATAATCTTTTTCTGTCACTTGTCACTTCTTGATCTTTGTGTCAGGCTGCATATCTTTATGATTTGATTTTTTTTGGGGGGGTCAGGTATTTTGGGTTTCTTTTCAAATAACTTAGCTAAAGCTATGAAGTTCTAACTGTATTAAATAATATTACAGAGGTGAGTGTATGTACATTCTTAGTTTTATAACATTGGTTTGACCTTCTTGAATTCTTGATATTATCAATTAGTTCTTCATAAATAACTTCTGTGTTCTGGAGCAAACTGTTGTGACGGGTTTATTAGAATAAATTGAGCTAAGTCTACTCTTTTGCTAAAAAGTAAACAAAACTTTAAAGTTTACAAGAATATACAGTTTTATTTTTGCCATTGTCTTAGAGTCTTATTACAGAAAAGTAATTACATTATATCAAGTGATTATACTACTTTTTTGAATAAAATTTGGAATAGCACTAATTTCTGGGGGTCACATGACACATTTTTGAGATTTTAAACATATTTCTCCCTTCTCTTTTGTCCCTCTAAACCTTCCCTTATACCTCTCTCCATTCTCTTTCAAATTCATGGCCTCTTAATCCACAGTGAGACTTTCTAAGACATGCCAAGTCCTGAATATTGTACTCCTTGTTTACAGATGAGAAGGCCAGTACGTAAGAAGCAATGCACTTTTGAGACTCTAAGTATTAAACATTTTTGGTGATAAACACAATCCTTTTTGATAAACTCACTTTTGATACAGTGACAATTTATTTCTCCCTGCCTCATGGCCTATCAAACAAAACAAAAATAGCAAGCCTGTGTGATATATCACTTTTCTTGGGCTGTTATGTAGCCTTGTCGATATGGAACTTAGACTTGTCTTCTCAAGCAGGGTTTGCTTGTTTGTTTGTTTAGGTATTCTTAGCAGAATACTTTGGATGGACGAACTGAAGAACATTTTGGTCAGGAAGTGTGAGCACAAGGAGTGTGAGGAAAGCGTGCGTGGTTTCAATATGTTTTATTCAACATGGATGAAATGTTAAGTGTTAGTTCCCGGCTTCAAGTAACACACACCAAGTGTCTGTCTGGTGTTCCTGAGCTCCCTAATGAACTGGAAAGCACTCTAAGGTGGGAAGAAATACATGTCATCAACCCCCTGAGCAGCAGTGATTTGCCTCAGCTTGTCATATGTACTCAATTCTGATTGAAGGAAAGCAAATGAAGTCCTTTACCTCTCTTGATAAACAGTTGATTTTGTCTTTAATAGACCTCAGATTTCCCATTATATGAGTTGTGTGCACTGAATATTAACAGACAGACTAGCAAAGTTGACAAAACAGGATGAGGACTGAGTTTTTTTGGTCACTAATATGCTCCAAATTAATAGCTTTTTAAGTGTCGTAAAAGACAAAGGTAGCAGGATTGAATGAGAGATGCCTGCCTAAAGAGACTTCAAGAAGTTGTGATTAAACTGAATCCTCCTCACATGGCTCCACTCATTGCCAAAATCTCTGGCAGTTACATTAACAAAATTCACACTAATGCCTGATGTTCAGGAAGGCATCAAGCTGTCTGGAAAAAACCAAGTCAGTGCAGAGTCATGTGGATTCATTTTTTTAATTTATTCATATTATATCTCAATTGTTAGCCCATCCTTTGTATCCTCCCATTCTTCCTTCCCTCCCATTTTCTCCTTACTCCTCTCCCCTGTGACTGTGACTGAGGGGGACCTCCTCCCCCTGTATATGCTCATAGGGTATCAAGTCTCTTCTTAGTAGCCTGATATCCTTCCTCTGAGTGACACCAGGTCTCCCCATCCAGGGGACATGGTCAAATATGGGGCACTACATGCTGGCAAGGATGTGGAGAGAGAGGAACACTCCTTCATTGCTGGTGGGAATGCAAACTAGTACAGCCACTTTGGAAATCTATCTGGCACTACCTCAGAAAACTGGGAATAGGGCTTCCTCAAGACCCAGCTATTCCACTCCTTGGAATATACCCAGAAGATGCTCCAGCACATAGCAAGAACATTTGCTCAACCATGTTCATAGCAGCCTTATTTATAATAGTCAAGTGGATTCATGGTCCTGTGCCCTAGACTCCAGGTAGAGAGCAGTGATGTGTATGATATACATACAAGGTATAAGGGTACATGTATGATGCACGTGAAAATGAGCACACATATGTCATGATGCAAGTGTGGAGGTCAGAGGACAACTTCCAGTATTGGCCCTCACCTTGTTTAAGACAGAGTCTTGGGTAGGCTGTGTCATATACTAGGCTAGCTTCCAGGGGAGGACTAGTACAGCAGATGTATTCTCCTGTGCCTTCATGCTTTCCAGGCAAAGGCTTTACCCACTGAGCCACTTCCCCAGTCCATAGCCGTGTAATTTTAAGCAGAACTCTGTTTGGCCACACTAACAGTAAGTTGGGATGGTTTTATTTATAGCAAGGTGTTCTATATTTTGTGGAGCGAGTTCAGTGTAGGTGCCTTGTAACATTTATGGAAACCTTTCTTGGTGTGATCATTCTCACTTGCCTAGTGGTATTTCCAGAACTTAAGTCAGTACTCCACAGCTACAAAATAAAGGCTTGTTTTCTAATTTCATATCTGATACTGGGTGACTATTTTATCCCATACAAGTCACCTTGACAGAGTGCCTGGTGATCAGGCGAAATATTTCAGTGGTTACTGTGCCTTGCTAAACTGTGGCTTTTTCCTCTTCATGTTAATGTATTGACATGCCATATATTTCAAAGTCTACATCATAAAATATGGTATTCTTTTGTTTCACCTTATATGTTTTAATATCATGGAACATTCAAAAATGCCACATTAATTTATTATTCCAACTGGTGTGTGTGTGTGTGTGTGTGTGTGTGTGTGTGTGTGTATGTGTGTGTGTGTGTGTGTGTTTGGAAGATGGCATTAGACATCATCCTCCTCTCACAATTTGTCCTTATTCCCTTGAGATATGGTTTCTCTCTACTTGGAGCAAGGCTACCAGTCAGCCATCCGTAGCCAGTTTCCTGTTGCTCTACCCACGATGATAAGGTGAAAGGTTTATATGTCTCACATATTTGAAACTCCATGTATATATGACTCAGTATGACATAATTGAATTTAGGAACAAGCCTCTATGACTATTTGCATATGAGGGAAAGCGGTTCATTCAGTTACTGGTCCTAGGATCCCACTGGCTCATGTGGAAATGAAAAAACAAATCAGTGTTTTGGCAAGTGAGACTTTGTCTTTTTACTTATAGAATTGAATCCCCAAACAGGTCCATATTGCTGTTATAGTTTCTGACATGTGTTAATACCAATTTATTCTGCTACTGTAAGAAAGTGAATCATTCACTAGTCTAACATTCCCTGTTGACTGTGTATTTTTGAGAATGTACTTTTAGGTTAGGAATGATCACAAAATACCTGGCTTTGAAATGCAGAGTTCTCAGGGAGGCACCTGTAGTCCCTATTATCTCCTTATCCTGCTCCTTACTGATAGGCAGCTTTGGAATCTGCTTTAAATTTCTTACTTTATAAACCTGAGCTTTGTCTGTGATGCAGTGCTTGTGACATTTATTACAGGAAAAGATGATTTCTGCTCACCTTTCATCAGTGGGTTCCTTATATAGACTAGAGCTTCTTACAGCGGTGACTCAGTTGTCAACATAGGCCAGCTTCTATCTCATTAAAATCTGGATGCTAGTTGTATCACCTAGGAGTACTGTCTTCACCAAACAACATTCCAAATGACCTTTCATAATTGAGACTGTTATTTGATCACAGACTACATGAATCCCAAATGGAGGAAAACATTTTATAGGAATGAAATGTCACCTGTCCTTCTTTGGTGATACTATCCGTAAATGAAATATTATATACTGTGAGATATGCATGTACACATATATGAATGTATGAATACATACACAAAATGTATGCATGCATACTCTGAAATAACTTACAGTTTTATAATTACTCATTTTAAGATGCTTGGAATTCAAGATACATTTGTAGCATCTAGCTGAATTTCTACTACCATATTATTTTTTTTAACCTGTAAGTTTAAACTATTTAGCTATGTAACACTTACACTTGCCATTTCCTGGTCAATCTGTTTTCTTCTAATCCACCACTTCAGTGGGTCTTTTCAGTTATGAAACAGAAAGATTTAACTATGCGGCAATGAAATTTTAATCTGTTTATGTAAGACCCCAGCGTGTTAAGGACACTCACTAGAAAAGAGCCGACACAAGACCAATGTTTGCAGCTGGACTGGAATATGGGAAGATCAGAGCTATAAAAAGATGTAAGTTTCATGTGGTTTAGAGAAGGCAATATTCCTTGAAAACCTTCAGAAGTATACTTCCCAGTGTATTTAAATGTTGGTCTCTCCATAACAACAGAGATCAATATCTAAAACAGATGGTCTTGAAGAGTCTTACAAAATGATCTCCATGAGAAGCTGCACCATCTAGGAAATGCGTGCTTGCACACAGCAGTGAGGTTTATTCTCACCCTCTGACAGCAATAAGCATTTCTTATGAAGGGCAATGGGTTGCTGCTCTTTCTGTCTTAACAGCAGTAACTGTCAATGTGGCTTGTAATGCTATCAATAATTTTAACTGTATGAACTTTAGGCTTACAAAAACATACTATAGGTTGAGTTTTATTTTCTTACTTTACGATATCATGATTGAAAAAATAACTTCCACAAGCTCTTCAAATAGATAAATGCTTAATCAATAGTAATATAAAAATTAGTTAAGTATACTTTTAAAGCAGAATGTTGCCCAACACAATAACTAAGTGACCTTACCGTGAGAACCAACAAATCCATGCACTAATGTAAACAAACAATAACAGTTAAAGACTCATTAATTTCAATTTTTTATTTAATTTTTAATTTTATTAATTTATTCAGATTACAACTCAATTGTTATCCCATTATTTGTATCCTCCCATTCCTCCCTCCCACTTTCACCCTATCCCCCTCTCCTAGGTCTATGACCGAGGGGGACATCCTCCCCCACTATATGATTATAGGATATCAAGTCTCATCTTGGTAGCCTGCTTATTCTTTCTTTGAGTGCCATCAGGCCTCTCCACCAAGGGGAGGTGGTCAAATATGGAGCACCAGAGTTCATGTCAAAGTCAGTCCCTGTTTTCCACATAACTGTGGAGAATGTCCTGTTCATTAGCTAGATCAGAGTAGGGGTTTGATGTTTACTACTTGTATTGTCCTTGGTTAGTGCAATAGTTTGAGCAGATCCCCTTGGGCCAAGATCCACCCACCACGATGTTCTTCTTGTAGGTTTCTAGGACCCTCTGGGTCCTTCTATTTCTCCATCTTCTATATTTCTCTTATCTAGAGTCTCAGTAGGATGTTCTCACATCTATCCCAATTTCCTGGTAAGTGAACACTTTCATGGGACATGCCTTTAGGGCTCGTGCCCAATTATAAGTGAGTATATACCATATGAGTCGTTCTGCTTCTGGGTTAACTCATTCATTATTATAATTTCGAGTCCCACCCATTTGTCCACAAATTTTGGGATTTCCTTGTTTTTAATAGCTGAGTAATATTCCATAGTGTAAATGTACCATAGTTTGTTTATCCATTCTTCAACTGAAGGAAATTTAGGCTGTTTCCAGGTTCTGGCTGTTGTGAATAAGGTTGCTATGGACATAGTTGAGCATATGTCCTTGTTGTGTGGTGGAGCATTTTCTGGGTATATTCTAAGGAGTGGAATAGCTGGGTCTTGAGGAAGCCCTATTCCCAGTTTTCTGAGAAAGCACCAGATAGATTTCCAAAGTGGTTGTACAAGTTTGCAGTTTTTAAGTATTCTGGGATATGAAAAAATGGCAAGGTTGGGATTTTGTTTCAGGTCCTAAGTAAACTGTGTCAATGTGAGGAGTTGTGGTGAGGAACAGGTTTTTAAAATATCAGTCAAAACATATTACAGGTAATCTTCATGTTTCTTTGTTTCTGTTTTCCTCATATTATGATTGCCTAGGTATGTTATTCTTTCCTCTCATGGTAATGAGTTACTTCATATATCAGATATAATCTTTCATTTTAAAATATTCTGGTTGCTCCTATTAGTAGTAAACTTACTTATATAAGTGGAACATTATATCTGCTATGTACATTTAGATGAAAAAACACAATTATTTCAGAAGTTATACTGAAGAGCTATTCAATAAGTGTGGACTGGTAGAAGAAGGTTTATACAATGTGGTCTTGGATGAAGAACTGATTTTCTCTGGGACATATATCCATAGAAAGCTTACATCCCCCTGTAGATTTGGCATTATCAAATCTTGATTTTCTTTTTGAAGAGTGGGGGAAATCCATCTAGGAACAAAGCAGTCTATAGAGTTTGTTTTTTCTTTATGTATTTTCCTTTTGTTGTTTTGTTTTGTTTTGGGTTTTTTTGAGACAGAGTTTTTCAGCCTAGCTGTTCTGGAACTCACTTTGTAGATCAGCCTGGCCTCAAAATCACAGAGATCTGCCAGCCTTTCCCTCTGCCTACTGAGTGCTGGGGTTAAAGGTCTATGCTACCTTGTCTTGCTCCTTTCTGTACTTTCAACAGAAACTTCAAAGTAGTTTGACATGAGGTCAAATATTACATGACAGAGAGAAGAAATCAAGAAATGCACTTTCTAATAGTACCACCTGTGCTATGTGTTCCTCATGCTATCAATGTTGAGTTGCCAAGTAGCCCTAAAGGAGTTTTCCAGAACCCAGGACTATGTTAGCCTTTTATCTCTTTGATAGTTGATGATAGAGTCAACTTGAAAAGTAGAATGGTCTATTTCCTTTTATCAACTTTAGATGTTTTATTCCCTAGTGGTTTGGTTTCATTTATGCTTATATTGGAGACGTACAGTTTGGCCAAAGTCTGTAGTGGAAGAAATATTTTGTTCTCATTATGTCTGAAAGCAGAAAACCAAGAGGAAGGGGCCTGCATCTTTGTATTTCCTCCAGGATCACTTTCCCTGTCTAAGTTCTGTGCATTATCTGTGCAAGTATTGATGTTCTTAACCAGTCATTTACAAGCCTTCAACACATAGGCTTTTGGAGAGGCTCTGGATTTCAACTATGGTGAGGATTAATACCCCTTGCACGTTGTGAAAAGATCAAGTAGCATCAAAGTGGATTGGTCATCCCAAGAAGTCTATGCCTACTATTCAATATGGTGATGTTTTGAAAGTTGCTTATCTACATCAGGGTTCCTTGTTTCAAGTAGGGCATAGCAAGGATGGAGAAGAGCTATGAGCTTACCTTTTATACTATAACTTCTAATATTAGTTAAAAGACATCTTAATGAAGGTGATTTATAGTAGGGAAAGGACATAATTCAACCTCCCTTAGGAGTGCATCAGATGTAGGAGGGGTACATACTAGGAAGAAAACATTTTCCTGCTTTTATAGCATGCATTCTACTGCCTCATTAGGGATACTGCTTTGCTATCATTTGCAAGTAAACAAATGCTATGTAAAAGGAGCAAGGAAGTTAACAAAATCTTCTCTGTGTGAGCATATCATGTATTGTTATGCTAGAAGCTAAAACTGAGAGAAAAATACGTAGAAAATAGAGTGATAACTTGAAGTGGAGGGAAATCTAAATGAACTAGAGAGGCCATAGCACTGACAGTAGATGATCTAACAATCTTACCGTGGCCATGTGATAGTGGATTGCAGAAGGAATATTGACATTTGCTAAGAGTTGGTGTTTGGATACTTTGGTGAATTAGTGTGACTTCCTTCATGAGTGACAGATTAGTCAATACTGTTATTTCTGGATAAAGATTTTTACATTTGTTCCACGCACCATTGAATTATTTTGATCTTCTTCTCAGCTTTTATTTTTATTTAGCTTCTTTAATTACTTAAATATGAGAAGAGTTCCCTTTTTTTGAAAACTGCAGAAGGCTCCTTGACTATAACTTAGTAGTTTCATGCTCTCACTCTGCAAGGAGATGGTAATGTGCAAATACTGTAGACGTGCTCTAGGGAGAAATTTGTGATACTATGATCTCTTGCACTTATTTGGATTTACACAGTGGGATGAAATTGAAGCATTGTGAAATATGAGATAATTCCCAGAATCATTTCATCTTACCATTAAGGCTTCTCACCAGAGCATTGCACCAAGATTTGGCTGGTATTATCTGAATGAGGTCTGAGAAAAGAATTGGAACAAATTCCCCTTTGTACGTTTATGGAACATAAAACACAGACATCTGGGGTAAACAGGACCTTGAAAATGATAGGTATACATATAGAAAAATGCCAACGTAGTAGAGAATATTTTTAGAGTCTTAATCATTTGAGTGGCTTAGTAGTCTTGGTAACTGACCTGTAGTCAGAATGCAGCAACCTTTCGTGCTTATGAGTCTTTTTTTTTCTAATCCTTCCATTCAGAGAAAGCAGTGCTACGTGGAATTTGCTTATAGTTATGGCACAATGATGGGCAGTGTTTACGTGATACCTCAGAGGTACCAGAAGAAACAGCACTGAGTTACCAAAGAAGTTCAAAACTAGTCAAAGTCACTATGTGAGATACATTTTATTATGGAGTTGTTTCATTTTAAAAATTATTATAAGACAGTGTTATTCACTTCCAAACTATAGTGACTAGAACAATTTTGCTGTGCTGTCTATTCAATGGACTTATTACTATAAATATTTTTATCAAATAATTTTAGTTGTGCTTAGTGCTAAAAGAAAACAAAGTAAGTAATTTGGCTTTAGGGTAAGGGTCTGGTGTCTTGTAAGGTCCTCTGAAAGTGTTTTTCATAATTATAGAAGTGTTTTGGGAGTTGAATCCAGGGCTTAATGCATGCTAAGCAAGTGACTCTGCCGTGAAGCTATAGCCCCAGGATTTTCTTTCTTTCTTTCTTTCTTCTTTTTTTTTTTTATTTTTTTTTATTTTGTGACATGCTCCTCTAAATTGCTCCCCTATGGTGGTTGAACTCACTTTGTAGCCCAGGTAAGTCTTGAAGTTACAGTTCTCTTACCTCGGCCTCCTGAGTACCCAGGATTGTAAGCCTGTGCCACTAGCTCTACCTAAAGTAATGGAATAATTAAAAGGAATATGAATGTCGGTTAGTAAAAAGACATGAACAATATCTTTAAAATATTAGGTGAGGGTGTTGTTAATATGCTTCCCACTGACTTGTCCTGAAATCTAGGTAGTAGTGATTCCATGCAGGGGTTTTGGTAACATCAGGAGAATTATTGCAGAAATGTTTCATAAAATACATAAAGATCTGACATAGAATGTGCAAATTAAGAAACCAGAAGGAAAAGTATAGGAATTTTACTGTAAAATGAAGCACTTTTGTATAAGCATACCAGATCACATTTAGAGAAGCCTGGCCACTCACCCTAGTTGTTTTCCGGTAATACATCTTGGAGACAGAAACCCTAAAATCTCAATTCCTAACCCAAAATAAGAGACAGTAGCCTCATATGAGCAGGATTCTTCCTTGCCACATTTTGTCTTTTTTTAAAAAATATTATTATTTTTTATTAATTTATTCTTGTTACATCTCAATGGTTATCCTGTCCCTTGTCTCCTCCCATTCTTCCCTCCCTCCCATTTTCCCCTTATTCCCCTCCCCATGACTGTTCCTGAGGGGGATTACCTCCCTCTGTATATGCTCATAGGGTATCAAGTCTTTTCTTGGTAACCTGCAACATGTTTTGTCTTTATGGCTGCACCCAAAGTTACTGAAGAGTTCTCTTAGGGATACCAATGTTCTCTAGAGCACACGGGGAAAGGCCAAAGCATGAACTTTATCACCTGAAGGTCATCTCCAAAGAAAACACGTATCTCTTTTCAGTGTGTGTTCTATTTCTTTTTTCTTTATTATTTTTCTTTTTTTACATATACATTTATATTATTACACATATGTACAATAAACTACCTATAGCAAGAAGAACCATGAAACAATCAGGAAGTATACAAATTTTATATTCATAGTGTTTTACTTCATTTGTGAGTTCAACAGCAAAGGGTCAAATAGTTCTCCCACGGTGAAAAATTTAACAATGGGAGTCAATGCATCAGACGAGGTATAAAAATATTTTGAATAATAGCACACATCTAACACAGACATGCTTCTAATTATTTATCATTAGAAAATGGATAAAAATTCTAGGACTAAGTATGGCTAAACATAATGCGGTTCATATTTACATAGTTTTACTTCACAAGTCCCACACTTTTACTGTCTAAAAAACACTTAACAAGTTTTTAAAAATTATTTATTATTATTTTAAGCACTCCATATGTAGCTACTTTAAGTTTTCTCACATTCACTCATGAGTATGATGGTGTCTTGTCCACCAGAGTTCAAGTCTAGTTATTAATTATTCTAATTATGCTGTATAGTATGAGTATGGGCTCACTGCGCTAATCTGAGATACTGCATCTTTTAAATTGTTAAATATGCTTGATGTACATTTTATTTTTTAAGTAAATCAGTACTACCAGGTATGTGCCACTATTCCTATTGACATTGACAAATATTGAGAGAGGGTTAGGGGATAAGGTTGTGTGTCCAAGGTCATAGCTTTGTGTTCCTCAAATGGCATCATAGCTTCTGCAGTCTAAGTTTTATCTCCTACCTCCTGTATTGCCCACCTACATTTTTTCTTTAAAAATATCTTCTCTTGTGCTATTGTGATTCCAAAGTCAATGTCTCCTCTGGGCTTGGCAGCAGAGTTTTTAACAACAATGAGAATTAAGAATATCATTTAAGGTCAAGGCTGGCGTGCACATCTCGTTGGATAGCACATCACCATGTCAATTGCTGCTGTTACTATTATTTTGAGATGGGGCTTCAATCTCATCTTGTTCAAGATCCTTGGTATGGGATTACTCCCTAGTTCAGGTTTTCATTTTTTCCAGTATCATTAGAGTTTGCAATAAAGAATATTCCAGGCTTACATACAGCTTGACATTACACAGAGTGCTTCATTCTGTGCCTTCATGTAGCCTACAGATTCCAGGAAATATTTTGTACCAAGTGATATAGCTATATACAGGAATGTCCCAGGACATTGAGAAACAACTTGGTCTCCATTGCTTTTTTCTTTTAACTTTCCTTTCATTTTCTTTTTTTCCTTCTGTCCTTCTGTCTTTCCATTCTTCCTTCCTTCCTTTGTTATTTCTTTTTCATTGGGATTTTTAACCTTGTAGCAGGAATAGCCTGTATCTTTATCTTTTTGGTATGAAATTATACTTGATGTTGTTACTAGAGATCCTGCTGAAGATTGCTTTGGGCAAGAGAAGAGGAAATCCTTATCACTTGCCAGTGCCATGTGGGGCTCTATGAAATCTTTGTTGGGTACTTTGTGTTTATAAAAAAACATTCCCTACTTTTATCTTCTAGAGTGTCCCCTTTTCTCTCAGCTTTCCAGTTTTTCTCATGTGGCTCCTGACCTTTTTAAAAATATTTTCAACGAACCCTCAACTTATTTTCAGGTTAGGTAATTCTCTATATGCCCCCCTCCCTGAAATTGGAGCAATTTAGCTGTTTTAGTTCTCCAGTCATGTATCTCTGGTATTTTTGTCCTGCTGTTATAAGAATGCACACTCTGGAGACTGACATTTACTCTTCCTTGAGCACAGTGGGGATTAGGAAGACTAAATATAATTTCCCCATGAGAGGCATACATATATGCATACTTATATCTTGAGATCAGAGCATCTTACATGTTTTGAATATGTCATCTGGATGTTAAAATTGTCATTTCTATCTTTAGTAAGATTAACTTTTTATTTTAAATATTATTTCTGGTATTTGAAATTGTTGGTTAACGTATAGAAGGAATTAAGGAAATCTGATGCCATCATCTGCTCTCAAGTTCCTACAAATACATGATACTTATTTTTAAGAAGATAGCTAAGACATATTACTCTTTTTTTAGATACACTATATTTCAAATTCTGGCAAGTCACACAGGAATATATTTAGGGAAAATTGAATTCCTCTCTTGTTTCTAGCATAGGATGGGGGACTTGGCTTTGTGGTGGCAGATTGCTATCATCTTGATAGCTATTGATATCTACCCTTCCTTCCTCCTGGTCCTCCTCTGTTCTCCAGCACTGCTGAGTTTAGGATAACTGAAAACCCACAGAAATATGCTTTCTGTATCTATCTAGTACACCTAGATTTCTAAGCTGCAGGTATGATAGATAGGTGAACTCGTGAAAGAAGAGTAATGTTCAGACAAAAGGCAATGAGGTGCTTGGAGGAAGATATAGATTCGTCTTTGAGCGTAAGAATGGAAATTAAAGCCTCTTGGCTCCACATGTCCTGCAAGGCATATTAAGATAATTTGTAGTGTGTATCATGATATAATATTTTATTTAATTCGTAGTTGTTTTACTTACTTTTAGTAAATGCAATGACATTTAATTTTTAAAAATCTTAAGTTTGTTTTTGTGGGGTATTAAGTGTTTCCTCTATTTTCTCTTAAGTCTTGGTGTTCTACCAATCCAATATTGATACCTAACTCAAAACTCATGAAGATGTGAAAACATGTAAGAGGGGATTAAGAGGTCTGCAGCTATGAAGTAGAGCAATGCAATATTCATGATGAAAAATCAGAAGAGGTACTAACAGGAAATTTAAACAGCTAGGGGCGACATGGGAGGGCAATTGTATATTATATATACATGTTGTGATGAAACTCTTTATTTGTAGGATAACCTAAAAGGTTAATTATTGAAAGAATATTATGGAATTTCTAGCTGATATAATTGAAAACAGTACCATATCTTTCAAAACTTAGGCGTCTTCTCAGTTTATTTTATACTTTATAAAGTTAAAATAATTGTCAAAGACAGTGGGATGCCAGGATATTTGTATATTTTACTAATGTAAATACATGATATTGTTTAGTTTTGTTTAAACTTAATTAAATCTTTTCCCTTTTAAAATATAAAATAAAATATAAGATAATTATGGTCACATCAAAGTTGGACAAGACACACCAACAGAAGAAAAAAAAAATCCCCAGAGGAGGCACAGGAATCAAAGAACTTGTGTAGGCTCTGTGCTTGCTGCTTCAGTCTCTGTGAGTTCATATGAACTTTGCTCAGTTGATTTAGAGGGCCTTGTTTTCCTGATGTCCTTCATCCTCTCTGGCTCTTCCTCTCTTTCAGCCTCCTCTTCCCTGAGCTCTGTGGAGAGAGACTTGATGGTGACATCCCATTTAGAGCTGTGTATTCCAAGATTCTCCTCCCTCTGAGGATGTGTGTGTGTGTGTGTGTGTGTGTGTGTGTGTGTGTGTGTGTGTGTGTGTGTGTGTGAAGTGTCTGTCTCTGTATGTGTTCCCATTTGCTACAGGAGGAATCTTGTCTGGTGATGGCTGAATAAGATATTGATCTATGAGTATAGCAGGTTATCATTAGGAGTCACTCCCCATAACCATTTTATTCACTGGATTCTGCACAGTTTGTAATGTACAATATAGGCACTTTCCTTTTTTTTGAAATTTGAAAGTCAAATATTATGTTAAATTGTTATGGATGCTTTGAAAATAAGATTTGTGATTTTTAATTGACTTCTAGGAGAATGACATAATTATTATGATGGTGTTTTATTTATCCCCCAAATTTAGTGTAATTCTGGGAGACAGAACCCGGGACAGTCTTTACTGTTAGACGATGTAAATAATATGAGATGGGTAGGAGATACTACTTGTAATGAAATTAGATATTATGTGTTACATTTTGATCTGTGGCATGAACTTTAGTATGGACAGACTACATTAAATTGGCACTTTCACCTTTCTATTCACATTACAAGATGGAGTGTTTTGTGTCTCCTTCCATGAACCAATGGAGTCTATTTTTTTCACCCAAATAATTATGGGTTGGCTTTCCCATTCAATGTGGCCAGAGCGTCAGTGTAGAAATGAAACCATGGACTGTCTGAATCCATTTCAAGAGACCTTGATTGCATCTCTGCTGTCATCATTGTCACCCTGCCCATTGTATGAAAATGCCAAGCTAGCCTCCTTGCACACTAGAGACAATGAAAGCAGGTATCCTCCACATGAACTCACATCCAGATAAGCTTTTGAACTACTCTGATGAGGCGGATGCGATAGACTTGCCCAGTGATTTTGGTCACATTAATGACCTTGTGTGAGGCCAGTGAACTATCAGGCCCTTTGAACCATTTTGTGAGCTGCAAAGCTGACTGAGATGTTAGAACACTGCTGCTTTTTAGCCCAGGTATTTTAGAGTTAGTGTTACCTAGCATAGAAAACTGATGGAGTAGTCAGTCTGTTGAATTTTTTACTATGTCTATGCTGTGGATCATCAAATATGACATGAGAGTAGCTCATGCATTATTACAAATTTTAAATAATAGAGTATACTACATTATAGAATAAAGTGTTGGTGATATGATGAAAATAAGTCCTTTGATAGTAAGGCTTGTAAATGTATTCAGAATTGCTCTATATTAAATCAAAGATTCAGCCTTATAAATTACAGCTCTCACTTGAGTTATTTGGTTGCAGCTGGGCACAAATTCACATAAATGTTTCAAAAATTAAACAATAGGTCTAATAATTTAATATTTTCTTAAATATTTTACATTTAATACTGTTTAACAATTTTCATATTTGTTCCTGGGCACTTATGTGTCACAATAGACTTATCTCTGGAGGGTTTTCAATCATGCCACACAGCAAAGCCTTAGGGTGACTTCCAGAGTTCTTTGAGGACATACAGGATCTATAGAGAAAAAAGTAGAGTTCTAGGATTGAGATCAGCATCTTCTACAACAGAGACCTGTTCTAGTCTGTAATATGCATTCCTGACAACTCTTTTGTGTGACATAAGTAAAATAAAAGCCATGTATTTTAGAGTAACTTTAAAGTGTGACAAGTATATATATAAGGTCCAAATAAGACTGCATTCAAGGTACAAAATGTTTCGCTTAAGGGGTCTTAGTGCCTCTACAGTTATTATCCAGCCTCTTCCTTGTACTTAGGCAATAAGTGACCTAAATTGCTTTACATTTACTATATTCTTTTTCTTAGAGCCCATATAAGTCACACTATACACCATTTATATTTGGGGGCTGGCTTCTTTCACTTAGCATATTATTTTAGAGCAGTGGTTCTCAACCTGTGGGTTGTGAGCCCCATGGGAAACATCTGTCTCCAAAAATATTTACATTATAATTCATAACTCTAGTAAATTACACTTATGAAGTGGTAGCAAAAATAACTTTATGTTTATTTATGAGGAACTGTATTAAAAGGCCACAGTATTAGAAAGGTTGAGAACCATTGCTCAAGAGATTTAGTCATCTTAAGTGTATAGTGTGTTAGACTTTATTGTCAAGTAAATTCTATCTTATGAATATACAAGCTGATTATTCATTTACATGTTTATGGGCATTTGAGGTATTTGTATATTTTATGGTGATTAAATCCATGAATGTTTGTATGTATAGATCTGTTTTCTGAGAAATAGGTTCCAAGCTTTTGAATTTGTATGAAATGTGTAGTGATACAACTTTGCAGAGTTAATTTATAGTCCTTAGTGACTATAAATGTTGAAACATTTAGATAATCCGTTCTTATTTTTCAGCCTCTCTACTGGAGTGCTTGACTCTGTGTCTTCATATTATTAGTTTGTGGAAGCTTTTTCTGTATTTTCTATATGAATCATTTGCATATATCCACAGAATATTTTCTACCTGGCTTGCTCTTTCACTTTCCTAATAGAATTAAAAAGAGAGCTCAATTTGATTTTGAGAAAGTGCATTTAATCAGTGATTTTTTTTTCCTATGTGGTTTCTGTATCAGATATAAAACTTATTTGGCTACTTCTCTGGGACACAATTTTTTCTTCTGTGAGTTTCTTTCTTGTTCACATGTTTACTACGAAATCTGTGATCCACTTTAAGAAAATGTTTTTGTACTTATAAAGGTTAAGATACATTCAGTTTTTTTTATGTGCTTGTAGAGTTGTTTAATCTTTTTATGTGTGTGTGTGTGAGAGAGAGATTTATGCATTGAATTGCTTTGTACATGTAGCTTAAAGGCAAATGAATATGTGCCTGTCAATTTATTTCTATATTATTAATTATGAGAGGATATTTTTAAAAGTATGTTTAATTCTTTTGTATGTTTTTTTTTAATTATAATTTATTCAGATTACATCCCACTTGTATTTTTCTGCCCCACCTCCCCCTTTTGACCTATTCCCCTCCCCGAGACTTCTGACAGAGGAGGACCTCTTCCCCAACCATATGATCACAGCCTATCAAGTTTCAGCCAGATAGCCTGCTTCCCCTTCCTCTGAGTGCCACCGGAGTCCCCATCAAGGGGAAGTCATAAGATTGTGGGCACCAGAGTTCATGTCAGAGGCAGCCCCTGCTCTCCCCACAACTGTGGAGAATGAGCTTTCCATTGGCTAGATCGGAACAAGGGGTCAAGATTTACAGCATGCATTGTACTTAGTTGATACAGTAGCTTGTACAGGACAGCTGGGTCCAGATCTGCCAGCCTTGATGGTCTTCTCATGGGGCTCCTGGAACCTCTGGCTCCTTCTATCCCTCCCCCCTTACTCCACACCACTCTCACCTGGAGTCCAGCAGCAACTCCCAGCATCTGTCCTGATCCCCTGCTGAGTGGAGAATCTCAAAGGACACCAAAGTTGGGCTAATAATTCACTTACAAGTGAATATATACTTGAGGTAGCTTATTCTCAATTTTCTGAGAAAGCATGAGAGTGATTTCCAAAGTGGTTGAACAAATTTTCACGCCCACCAACAATAGAGGAGTGTTCCCCTTCCTCCACGTCCACGCCATCATGTGCTGTCACTTGAGTTTTTGATCTTAGCCATTCTTATGGGTGTAAGATGGAATATTAAAGTCGATTTTTGTTTGGTTTTTGTTGTTGTTGTTGTTGTTTGTTTTTTGTTTTTTGTTTTTTTGAGACAAGGTTTCTCTGTGTAGCCTTGGGTGTCCTGGACTCGCTTTGTAGACCAGGCTGGCCTGGAACTCACGGTGACCCATCTGCCTCTGCCTTCTGAGTGCTGGGATTAAAGGTGTGTACCACCACACCCGGTTTTAAAGTTGTTTTGATTTGCATTTCCCTGATGACTAAGGATGCTCAGCATCTCTTTAAGTATTTCTCAGCCGTTAGATATTTCTCTTTTGAAAATTCTTTGTTTAGCTCTGAGCCCCATTTCCTAACTGAGTTATTTGGTTTGGTGGTATTTATTTCTTGAGCTTTTTTATATGTTTTGGATAATTAGACGTTTTTCGAATGTAGGGTTGGTGAAGATCTTCCTGTCTGTAGGCTGTCATTTTGTTCTGTTGACAATGCCCTTTGCCTTACAGAAGCTTCTCAGTTTCACGAGGTCCCATTTATTATTTATGGATCTTAAAGCCTGAGCTACTGGTGTTCCTTTCAGGAAGTTATCTCCTGTGCCAATGAGTTCAAGGCTCTTCTCCATTTTTATTCTAACAGAGTTAGTGTGTCTTGTTTTGTGTTAAGCTCTTTAATCCACTTGGACTTGAGTTTTGTGCAGGGTGATAAATATGGATCTACTTGCATTTTTCTACATGTAGACATCCAGTTAGACCAGCACCATTTGTTAAAGATGCTATCTTTTTTCCATTGTGTGAATTTGGCTTTTTTGTCAAAAATCAAGTGACCATAGGTGCATGGATTTACTTTTGAGTCTTCAGTTCTATTCCATTGATCAAGCTGCATTTTATGCCAGTACCATGCCAGTTTTATTACTGTTGCTCTAGAGTACAGTTTGAGATCAGGGATGGAGATTTCTCCAGAAGATCTTTTATTGCACAGGATAATTTTAGCTATTCTGAGTTTTTTGTTTTTGTTTTTGTTTTTTTCATATAAAGTTAAGGTCTTTTAAAACTGTGTAGGTATCTTAATAGGGGTTGCATTGAATCTGTAGATTGCTTTTGGTAAGATGGCCATTTTTACTATGTTGATTCTCCTGATCCATGAAAATGGGAGATCTTTCCATCTTCTGATATCTTCTTAAATTTCCGTCTTCAGAGACCTGAAGTTTTTTTCATACAGGTCTTTCACTTGCTTGGTTACAGTTACAGTTACACCAAGATACTTTATAGTTTTTTGTGGCTATTGTAAAGGATGCAGTTTTCCAAATTTCCTACGCAGCCCATTTGTCATTTGTTTACAAGAGGGCTACTGACTTTTTTGAGTTGATTTTTGTACCAGCCACTTTGCTGAAGATGTTTATCAGCTGTAGGAGTTCTCTGGTTGAAATTTCGGATCACTTATGTACACTATCATATTATCTGCAAATAGTGATACTTTGACTTCCTCCTTTCCGATGTAGATCCCCTTGATTTCCTTTTGTTTTCTTATTGTTCTAGCTAGAATTTCAAGTACTATATTAATGATCTATGGAAGAGTGCACAGCCTTGTCTAGTTCCTGGTTTTAGTGGAACTTCATTGAGTTTCTCTCCGTTTAATTTGATCTTGGCTATTGGCTATATAGCCTGTATTATGTTTAGATAGATGCCTTGTATCCCTGATTTCTCCAAACTTTAAACATGAATGGGTATTGGATTTTGTCAAATGCTTTTTAGGCATCTAAGGAGATGATCACTTTGTTTATATGGTGGATTACATTGATGTACTTCTGTTTATTGAATAATTTCTGCATGCCTGGGGTGAAGCCTACTTGGTCATGGTGAATAATATCTTTGATGTATTCTTGAATTTGGATTGTGAGTATTTTATTGAGTATTTTTGCATCAATGTACATAAAAGAAATTGATCTGAAGTTCTCTTTCTTTGTTGGGTTTTGTGAGGTTTAAGTATCAAGGTGACTGTGGCCTCATAGAATGAGTTTGGTAATGTTTCTTCCATTTCTATTTTGTGCAGTAGTATGAAGAGTGTTGGTATTAGCTCTTCTTTGAAGGTCACAGAATTTGGCTCTGAAATCGTCTGGCCCTGGTTTTTTTGTTTTGTTTTGTTTTGTTTGTTTGTTTTTTGTTGTTGTTTGGGAGACTTTTGATGACTTCTTCTAGTTCCACAGTAGAAATAGGACTATTTAATTTATTTACCTGGTCTTGATTCAACTTTGGAAAATGGAATCTATCAAGAAATATATCCATTTTCTTTAGATTTTCAAATTTTGTGGCATATAGGCTTTTGAAGTAAGACCTAATGACTCTTTGTATTTCTTCAGTGTCTGTTGTTATGTCTCCCTTTTCATTTCTGATTTTGTTGATTTGGATAGTGTCTCTCTGCCTTTTTCTTAGTTTGACTAATGGTTTGTCTGTCTTGTTGATTTTCTCAAAGAACAAGCTCTTGGTTTTGTTGATTCTTTGAGTTGTTCTCTTTGTTTCTAATTTATTTATTTTAGATCTGATTTTGATTATTTCCAGCCATTTATTCTTCTTCAGTGTTTCTGCTCCCCCCCCCTAGAAGTTACAGATTTATCATTAAGTTGCCTGTATGAGATGTTTCCAATCTCTTTATGAAGGCAATCAGTGCTATTAATTTTCCTCTTAGCACTGATTTCAGTGTGTCCCATAGACTTTGGTATGTTGTGCCTTTAGTTTCATTGAATTTTAGGAAGTCCCCAATTTCTTTCTTTCTTTTTTTTTTTCCTGACTCAGTTGTCATTGAGTAGAGAGTTCTTCAGTCACCATGTGTATGTAAGCTTTTTGTTATTTCTGTTGTTGTTGAGGTCCAGCTTTAGTCCATGGTGGTCTGATAGGATAAAAAATTATATTTCAATCTTTTTATATCTGTTAAGGCTTGCTTTGTGACCTACTCTATGGTCAATTTTGGAGAAGGTTCCATGAGGTGCTGAGAAGGTATATATATATTTTTTTGTTTGTGTGAAAAGTTCTGTAGATATCTATTAGATCAATTTGATTCATGACATCTGTTAGCATCATTATTTCTTGGTTTAGCTTCTTTTTGGTGAAAGGAGAATGTTGAGGACTCCCACAATTAATGTGGGTGAATAGATATGTGGTTTAAGCTTTATTAATGTTCTTTTTACAAAAATCAAGGTACCCTTGTAATTGGGGCATAGATGTTCAGAATTGTGATGTCATCTTAGTTGAATTTTATTTGACAAGTATAAAATGTCCATCTTCATCTCCTTTGATTAATTTTGCTTGAAAGTCTATTATGTTAGATACAAGAATGGCTACTCCAGCTTTCTTCTTGTGTCCGTTTGCTTGGAAGTTCTATTTCCAGACTTTTGCCCTGAGGTAATGTCTATCTTTGTGGCTGAGATGTGTTTCTTAAATGCAGCAGACTGTTGGGTCTTGTTTATGCATCCATTTTCTTAGCCTGTGTCTTTTTATTGGAGAGTTGAGACCATTGATGTTGAGATATATTAATGACCAGTGATGGTTAGGTCCTTCTATTTTGCTGTTGGTTGTGGTAATATGTTTGTCTGGTTTTTGTTTTGCTAAATAAATTATCTATTTCTTGTGTTTTCCTGGGTGTAGTTAGCCTCCTTGGGTTGGAGTTTTCATTTAGTAACTTCTGTAGGGATAGATTTGTGGATAGGTACTGTTTGAATTTGTTTTTGCCATGGAATATCTTCTCCATTTTTAGTTATTGAAAGTTTCTCTGAGTATAATAGTCTGGACTGGTATCTGTGGTCTTTGGGGTTTATAAGACCTCTACCCAGGCCCTTCTGGCTTTCACGGTTTCTACTGGAAAGTCGGGAGTGATTCTGATAGGTTTGCCATTATATGTTACTTGGCACTTTTCCTTGCTGCTTTTAATATTTTTTTTCTTTCTTCTTCACATGTTGTGTTTTGATTATTATGTGGCAGGAGGATTTTTCTTTTCTGGTCTACTCTATTTGGTGTTCTGTAGGCCTCTTGTATGTTATATGCATCTCTTTCTTTAAATTGGGAATTTTTTTCTTCTATGATATTGTTGAAAATATTTTCTGGGCCTTGGGTTCTAGCATCTTCTGATTCCTCAATTTCTATTATTCTCAGGTTTTGTCTTTTCATGCTGTCCTTGATTTCTTGGATGTTCTGTATCAGGAAATTTTCGGATGTTACATTTTCTTTGATGTTTTGATGAAATTCTTCCATTGTATCTTCTACACCTGAGATTCTTTCCTTTATCTCTCATATTCTGTTGTCAATGGTTACCTCTGCATTTCCTGTTTCTTTCTCTAAGTTCTCTCTTTCCAGGCTTTCTTCAGTTTGTGCTCTTATCATTATTTCCATTTTAATCTTCAGATCTTGAACCATTTTATTGCTTTCCTTTATTTAATTGTTTGCATTTTACTGCTTGGACCCAGAAACTCTCCCTGGATTGGCCAGGTGTCCAGGTCCACCCTTGCAGCCCCAGACCCTGGTACACTGCATTGCACAGTTTAGTCTGAGACAGAGTGAAGGTGGAGTGAGCCCTGCCAGTGTGTGGCTAGGCTTTGGTGCCAGTGCAGGGCCTTCCTGAGCCCTGGAGCCTTCTGTGGATTGCCTCAGTGAGATCCACCTGTGCTCCACACTCTGGGTTCTCCCCTGGTGTAGCAGACACAGAGGATGGTGCTCTGCAACCCACAGTTCAGTCTGAGAGCAAGCACAGGTATAGCCAATAACCTGCTTTGGCTGGGCTTTGGTGAATATGCCTGCACCAGCACAGGCCTTGGGGTCTTCCATGGATTGTCAAGGTGATCTGAGGTCAGAGCCACATGTGCTACCCACCTTAGGTTCTTCTCTGGGCCAGAAGACTCAGGTTTTGGTGCTCCACAGCCGACAGTTCAGTCTGAGACACAGAGTCTGAGATGTAGAGCACCGATGCAGCTCCGAGGTGGATATGCGTCCAGACTCTGAGGATGGGGCACCCACCCACATGGCACCAGGGACTCCTCTGTGGACCAGATCGATGGCCTGAGGCCAGACCCACCCGTACTCCACACCCTACAAACCCCTCTCACCTAGGGCACTCCAGCTCTTGTGGTCTATAGCTCCCAGCCGGGTCCCTAGGCTCAATCTTGGTGATCAAGCACAGTGCATGGTCATCACTGCCATTCTTTTGTATGTTTAATCTATGAATACATCTAGGTCAACCTAACATTTAAATTTAGTAACAAGAGTGTATCACTTATCTAAGGGAATAATAATGTGTAGAGACAAGATGTATTGTAAATATGAAAAGGCTTTATGCTGCAGCTTTGCTAAGTAGTGGAATAATGCTCAGGTATCAAATGCTAGCGGTAAGAGAAAAGTATTCTGAAAGTTTTATCGGGTCAGCAAAATGACTCAGGGGTTAACAGTGTTTCCCCTTGAAACCTAGAGACCTGAGTTTTATTCCTAGAACCTCCTTAAAAGCAAGGTAAGAACCACCCCATAAAGTTGTTCTTAATTTCAACATGAGTTACTTGGCACATGTGCCCCCATACCTCCTGGACACCCCCCTTCCAACAGCTTGAAAGTTTTATCCTTTGATTCTGGGCTTATGACATAGTCTTCAGTTTATACTGTGGCTTCCAAGGAGTAGGCTGACGTGGATAGTGCTCTGATGATACATTATTAGTTTCTGGTCCCCTGAGTCATTACAATTCTAGAAGCAATTGGGCAAAATGCCATTTCAATTGCATATCGTAACCCCTAGTAGCTTGAGTAGAGAGAGAATCTGCATCTATGAATCAAAAGACGAGAGTAGGAGGCAAACTTCTATTCATCTTCGAGGAGGAAAGGAGTACAGTATAAAAAAGAAAACACCATGCGGCACAAACTGTGGCATCATATGAGATCTTAGGGAGTCATCAGAGGGATTCCCCATACACAAAGAATTTTTGGAATACAGATATGGTTTTTAATCCACCTTATAATTCTATGAGCTTCCGATATTCAGTGTGAAAAACAAAATGCATATGTTATTCCCTTTGTGGGAAAATGAACTACACTTTTTGGTAGAATAGGGATGCTTTCAGTTATCATGGTCCATGAGTACAGGCCTGCAGCTACAAACCATTAGGTACAGATTTTCAAGGGTTGAAAACACAAAGATGAATTCCCGTTCACACACGGTGAGACTGTCCAATACAAAGAAGTATAAATACGCTATTTAAATGGTTTATGTATGTTTCAGAGACTCATTTAAATAGATGTTTTAAAAAATCTCAGCATTTATATTTCTCTTTAAAATTTAGCTCCTGATTTAAAAAAAAATAGACTTATATTGTGAAAATAGAAGCACAAATCACTCTTTTTCCTCGAAGGTACCATTGATATGTGGGAAAAGATATTAGAATTGTCAGCTGACATCAGCTATAGTCCTTTGTTGCAATGCTGGCTCAAATGGATGTATTTTAAATTTAGATTCTGAAACATGAAACACAGCTATGAAAAATGATAGTATTCTCGGGCGAGATGACGTCTGGTGATGTTTGATAATAGTACAGTCTGACAAATGTGTGACTGCTTAAATGCTTTTATTTTGGAATAATAGAGTACAGAATCTCACCATTGTTCTGCCTCTAAGCAGGGTTTAGGTTTCTGTGACTGGTTTACTTGGACAGAGCTAAAAAGTTACAGATACACAGTCAAATGAAGTATATCCGTGTCTATTCAGTTAAGAAAAAAAAGAATAGATACCTCATTCTATTTGCTCATTGCAGATGAAATCAGGCATTCTCTCTCTTTAATAACATATAGACAGTGCCATGTCATGGATTCTGAGATGGTATTTGGTGAATTAATGAAAGCATAAGCTTTAGCCCTACTCCTGTGAAAATTAAATGTGGAATTCAATAGAGTGTGTCTAGACTGAACAGAGCATTAAATTAAATTTGTACTCCTTCATTTTGGCTTAAGAAAATAAAGGAATTATTGGTGGAGCATAGAATGTGGATTATTCACAGAATTGGAGCAAATTATTAGTTTTATATGGCAGGCTTATTTATATTTAAGAAAGTACTTATATATTTAATGTAAGCCATGATTTTTAACTCTTCAATATACAAGAGGAGAAATGTGTGTGCTAAGGCTGAAAGGGTCAAAAGCATATGTTTATTTGAAAGGGATTTGTTCTACTAGATTCTTCCTATGGAGAACTTAATATGTAGGACTGGCCAACATGGTACAAGAGTCTGGCAAACTAAATAAAAGATATGAAACATTTGCATGATATATGAAACTAGAGGAAGCATGAAATTATGGTTCCTGAAAGAAGGAAGCTCTCTGACCAGAGAAAATGTCTAGGCTGTAGCAGACAGAAGTTAAAGAGGTTAAAGAGGGCTACATTAAATTTGCAAGAGCTCTCTGGTTCAGAATGGAGCAGTGAACTTGGTTGGTAACATTTTAGGAATTCTATACTAGGGCTTTTTTTTTTTCATGAGGAATTGTTTTACCTATAACTTTTAACTTCCTTAGAAAACAAACTTCAGCATTTTCCAAGAAAAACACAGAGTGTTGAAAAACCATAATGAACAACTTCTAATAAAAACATACTTATGGGAACTAGAATTGCAGTAAAATATGATCCATAAACAAGAGTAGACCTAATAAGGACAAAATTGGTAGAATTGTCCACTATGACGTGAGCATGGCCTTGATATGCACAAGTAGGATCTGAAATGGAGAGGGTTTGAGCTCTGAGCACTTTTTCAAAGAGTTGTCTGTTGAAAAACAGTTATGTAGAAGAAATTATAGGGAACAGCTCAGTAAAGCTTGAGAACACAATAGTAAAAACTTCCACAGCTAAAGTACAAGGTAAACAATCAAAAGAAGGAACATGACGGGAGCCTACTGTCGCTGTCCTCTGTCCTCTGAAAGACTAAGCAGATGCTGAGACTCACAGCCAAACTTTGGACAGAGCATAGAGTGTCCTCGGTAAGAGCAGAGGGCGGGGTAGGAAGACCCAAGGGCACAGGACCTCTTTAAGAAGACCAACAAATATGGGCCTAGAGGGGCATGTGGAGGCTGATACACCAAACAAGGAGCATGTATGGAGAGGCCCTAGGCCCCCTGCTCAGATATAGCCAATAGGCAGCTCAGTCTCCACGTGGGTCCCTTGGTAAGGGGAGCAGGGTTTGTCTCTGCCATGAACTTTGTTGCCCACTCCCTCCTGGCGGGAAATGTGATAATGCTACATATAAACAATAATATTAGGACAGTAAAGAAATAGAAGGCAAGGAGTTCATAGTAGAGCTAACACTAAAAGATAATTATTAAGAAGGGAGGAAAATGGAAAACAAATTTAAAAACTGTTTAACCCAACCATATGTTGGTATTTACTTGAGATAACAGTGACCTAAACACTTAAGTTGTAAACTAAGTATTGTCAGAATAAAATCTATTTTTCATGGCCTAAATGATGTGTGACTTACATACAAAGATGTATCTATAAACTACACATATGGAGGTAAGAAAGGCTTTTCCATACTGAGAAAAGACCATATTTATGAAGAAAACAACATCCTAAATACAACTTTGTTACCGATAAGAAGTGCATAAGTACATCATTTATATTAGCACATACTAATTTTTACATTAATAGGAGTCAGTACGATCTTTCTGTGCATGCATTCGGCATACTTTCATTATGATGAGTCACTTCTCCCACTACTATATTCTGCCCTCTCACTGGCTTTTGTGCCAATTGCTATGTTCTCTAGTACACCCTAAAATCATACAGGAAGATACCATTAGATTTACTATTTTTGCATATGATTCTGTGGCTATTGAAGGTCTTTTGTACTCTCTCCTGAATTTTAGAACTTTTTCTAGCTCTGTGAAAGGGTTACTGTTAGTTTACTTGGGAATAGTAATGAGCCTGTAGATTGCTTTGGGTGGCTTGGACATGTTGACATTTGTTGAAATCCGTCAACAGAAGAGATATTTCCATCTTTTTGCATCTTCTGTTTCTTCCATGTGCTCTAATTCTCATTATAGAGGTTATGCATTTCCTGTTTATTCATAGGTATTCTACCTTAATTTATGAACCATTGTGAGTAAAATTGCTTTAAATTTTTTCTCTTTTTTTCATTTTTTAATTATTAATTTATTCTTGTTACATCTCAATGGTTATCCCATCCCTTGTAACCTCCCATTTTTCCCTCCCTCCCATTTTTCCCTTACTCCCTCCCCTATGACTGTGCCAAAGGGGGACTTCCTTCCCCTTTATATGCTCATAGGGTATCAAGTCTCTTCTTGGAAGCCTGGTATCCTTCCTCTGAGTGCTCATCAAACTTGTTACTAATGTATAGAAAACTATTGATTTTAAAAAAAATGTTGATTTTGCATCATGTTACTTTTTTGACTTTATTACTTCTAATGGCTTTTTTGGTGGAGATTTTAGGTTTTCTATGTACAGAATCATGTTGTCCAGGACTATGTGTAATTTGGCCTTCTCTTTTCCTGTATGTGTACTTTTTATTCCCACTGCTCAATTACCTTGCTAAAAACTATTGTTCTATATTGAGTAGGACTAGGTCTTACTCTTAAAGGAAGTCCTTTTAGTTTTGTCCCATGCACTGGTATGTTGTGTTGTGTTTGTAACACATAGTCATTATTACATTAAGGTATGACGCTATGCCAAATTTGAATATGGCTTTTATCCTTAAAGGTGTATGGAGTATTATCAAATGCCCCTGTGTATATGATGAGATTTCTCTGACATCTATTTTACCTTCTATGTGATATGTATGACTGTGTGTAGTCAGCCATGCTAATGTCCCTAGGATTAACATTACCTTTTTGATCTTCGGTTGAACCTAATGTACTAGCATTTTGTTGAGGATTTTTCCATTTGTATTCACCAGAGGTATTGGGAACTAGTTGCTTTAATTGTTTATTTTCTAGTACCCTTGGTTTTGAGTAATATAATAATATTGACCTCAAAAACTGTGTAAGGATTTCCTCACTTGTAAAAGATGGGTAAAACTCAGCAAAGGCACTACATCTAGTATTCATTTGTTTTCATTAGGCAACTTTGCTGCTGGTTCAGTCTCATCAGTATTATTCATCTATTGGGTTTCTTTTTCCTAAATATTCTAGGTTTAATTTTGGTCAGCCATGTGTGTCCAAAAATTAATTCACTTTTCTGAGATTTTCCAGTTTATTAGGCAGGATATGACATAGAAAATAATCCTTTATGGTACATTGATGTCTGTGGGTACCACGTGTAACAACATCGCCTTTTTTAAAACTATTATTATCCTTGAAGTTTTCTTATTTCTTGATTACTACTTTTCAATCTTGGTTATTACTTGCAAAGAATCAGTTCTTTCATTAATTTTCTGTGAGGACCCATTTCTTTCCTTCTACTTATTTTGAGTTTCATTTATTGCTGCTTTTATAAGTCCTAGACACATGTTTTTAGATTATATTTAAGAAGTTTTTGTTTTTATGCAAATATTCATTGTTATAACTTCCAATACCAGTCCTACTTATGCTGGATTCCACAGGATTTAGTATGCTGTGTTTCCATTTTTTTATTGTCTCAAGAAATGCTTAAATTCCCCTTTAGACATCTTGGTGACTCACTGTTCGTAAATGATTGACCAAGTTCGGCCTCAGTTCAAATCTTTTGCTGATTTGAGGTTTTGTTCCTTTGTGATCTGACAAGATAGAGGATATGATCTCAATTATTTTGAATTTATTTAGACTTACGTGGTCTGATAGGAAGAACTTGGTACTGATGAGAAAAGAATGCGTATATTAAAGTCCTTGAACAGGATGTTATATAAAAGCTTGGAAAGTCCATTTAGTCTGAAATATAGTTGATTCTTTTGTCTGGACTTTTGTCTGTGGTATGTTCAGATTGGAGCTTGTCTCTTCTTTCAGACCTAATAATGTGTTTGCATAATTTTGTGTACCTATTGGACCATAATTATAGGTTCAAAATCTTCATGTTGACTAGAATTATTCCCTTTGAGAGTTATATAATTAATTTGTATTCTAATCTTTAGTATTCTAAAATTGATGTACCAAATAATGTGATTTTTTTTGGTTTATTTCAAAAGTCTCATTTGCAAATTTTATTTTTCCCCTTTATTTGGTGGTCTTATGAGGATTCTGCCTTAATTTTTTTATTACTTTCTTTTTTACCAATATCATAAAAGTATATAATACATTCTGGTAACATTAATCCCTACCCTTCTGTATCCTCACACTCTCATTAGTCACCCCCTTTAGTCTTCGTTTCATTCTTATGTCTTTTTAAAATTGTATAATTTTTAAATTTCCTTTCCTCTTTCCAACCTATTCCACTTCTCCTCCCCCTTTGAAATCATGGCCTCTTTTTCTTTAGCTGGTACTGTAACATGTATATACACTCATAAGCATGTATACATTTTTAATATTTAGCTCTTTTGATGTCCTTAATGTACTTTAATTTTTGTTTTCTGACTGACTTCAGGATGTAGCATCTTATATATAATATAGCTCAATGGTTCTCAACCTCTGAATACAGTTTGACATGTTGTGGTAACTACTACAAAATACCTCATATACTAGTTCATAACTGTGGTTGCGCTACTTTTATGAATTTTAATATAAATATCTTATGTGAAGGATATCTGATATGTGATCCTGTAGCTGGATTTAGCTACTTTGTGGGATCTTCTTTCTTCACTCTTCTCTACCTGTTTTTTCCTCCCGTTTAATCCTCAAACACTAGGTAACAGAGAAGAAAGGATAGAGAGGAAAGGAAAGAGACTGCTGAATAATAAAGTCAGGGATCAGAAAGGGGTCAGCATTATAGTTAAACTACTTCCTGATGATTAGGGGCATTGAGCTTTGAGGCTCTTGGCAACAAGTTGGATCTTTAATGCCAGGATACCAAATTTCTTCTTCTTGTTTTTTCTTTGTAGGCAACTACTTAACAAACCATTACCAAGAGCAACCAACAATCCACCATGCCTTTCAGAGCCCTAGCATTTATATACCCTCTGAAAACATCACACAATTATAGAAACTGTCTGTAGCTGACAAAAATCATGCCTCTGTTAGAACGCAAGGCAGATGATAGTAAGCTGCTATGAAGCAGCCCCATATGCCCATACCTGGGATTAAAATGAAAACATATTCTTTTAATATTTCTGAGTTTTTTTAAAAAAAACAAAACTCCTAAATTTTCCCATGACTCCCCAAAGGGGTTGTGAGCAACAGGTTGAAAACCACTGTTATAGCTTGTAGTAATATCTGTGCATGATTACTATTTTTCTGTGTGTCTATGGACATTTGTTGTTTCATAACTTATCTCTAAAATAGTTACATCCCTTATAGTAAAAATTGAGATGTAAGACTAAACTGCTTAGTCAGCTAAATGCATCCTCAGTGGCCATGTCCTTCTGACGGTTACTGGATATGAATCACATTTTATAAGGCACTTAAGTTCTCACTGACAAATATGTGAATTCTTACAGAAACTTTCACAACCTATTACAAATTGATATATTCAAACAGTATTAAAAATAGCCTTCTTGAAGTGAAATTGAATATATCATAAAATCTGCCCTTTAAGGTTTATGGGTCTGTGTGTTTGACAAGTGAAATAGGTGTTCAGACACCACCAATGATGCAGGTGACTCCTCTTGTGCTTTTCTGTCAGTAGTAGCCTACATTGATCCCTGGGCCATGGCAAACCTTGTTCTCATTTTCATACCTGTGGCTTTGCCTTTTCTAGTCTTGTCTGAGAATAGTACCCTGATGTTTATAGGCTTTTGTGCTGAACATTTTTCACCAAAATGAATGCTTTTTTTTGCAGGCATATTATAAGTATTTGTAGTTTCTTTCTTTTTATTCGATAATAGTGCTCTTACTATACAGATACCACCATTTCTATATTCAGCAAATGATGAGCAGAAATTTTAAGTAACTGTTATACAAGTTTAGGGAAATTTCAGGGCTTTCAGTTTTTTTATTTTTTGGTAAGTTTGTTTGCTTTATTGTCACATTCACAACAAGACAAACAGATAAATGCATGGTTATAAAGAAGAAGATTTGAGACAATTGTCAGTATGCAGAAAAGAAGAATATAGAAGCCAGTGAGTTCTCCCAGAGGCCAAGGGTTAATAACATTGTTAGATGACATGGAAGTACTTTGGTGGCAACCACATCGAATCCCAGGCAACCGCAACACTTGCTCTTCATTTACTTATGTTTATTACTCTTCTTTCTGCATATTTTAGACTCAATATGGTTCCTATGCCAAGGTTATGCTGTGACACTGAAGAGCACTCAGAGCTCAGAAGAAGAAGATAACTACATCCTAGTCAGCTATCACTGATTTTGTTTTCTCATTTTCTTTATAACTTAAAACTGTCAGGAAAAAATAGATCTTTTAACTTTTGTTAATTTTGCTCAGTCTTTTATTCTTGAGAAAGAAATTGTAATGGGTTAAGTTTAATCAGCTCCCCACAAAGTCTTGACAATCAATGTTCACATAGAACCTGAATGGTAGTAGCTATCTGCAAGTCAGATCCATGCACCTATGGTTTCTCAGTCAGGCGGTGATTTCCAGTGGTATAAAGAGGGATATTTTTTCACTTGCTGCAAAACATTTTTTTATATTAAGCCAATACTATTTTTTAAGATAAATTAGGCAGTTACAGTGAATAAGAGATGGATTTTCTTATACCTGGCATGGTATAAGAGATTTAGGATTACAACTGAGCCTCAGAATTGAAAAAACAGATATCAGGGAATATATTTTTCATTATAGAAATTTATAGTCTTTCTCCCCAGAAGACTAGGAAAAGAAAAAGAAACAAAATCTCTCCATTTCTAGTTGAGAGGATTTGTCTACAAAGCTTTTTAAATATTAGGTGATAAAGAAAGTTGTTGTGAGCATTCGTATCCAAAACATTTGATCACAGTCGTGAGACATAGCTTCCAGTTTCAGTCAGAGACATCTATGAAGTGAGGTGACTGTATAACATACCATGTGTACGTGCCATTTTTAAGATTTCAGTGACAGATAAACTTCCAGTCACCTTTTTAAACACTTTGTCTCATTGGTTTGCCTCAAATATTGTTCTGTTATTTAAGGATACCATAGTCCTATTTATCAATCAAGCAACAAAGCCTTTTCTATCCCTCTTAATCCCCAGTATGAATGCTCACTTCCTTTTCAGAACAACCAAGGGTCATCTGAGTTCAAATGTCAAATACGAATTACAAAGCCGCCCTTTTCTTACATCTCTTAAAAGGAACTGAAGGTTTTTTGTTTTTGTTTTGTTTTGTTTTTGTTGTGTTGTTTTGTTTTGTTTTTCAGTTTTTCCTGTTTTAGACATGTGTGATGCCCTTTATCTGAAAGACCATCTCCAAGGTGAATTCTGTGTTCTCACATTGAGATGAATGTCAGGCAATCTGAACTCAAGAAAGTCTTGAGTGTTGACTTGCGGCATCTTAGTCAATGGTAAGAAGTGAGATTCTCAATTCTGTTGAGGTCAGAATAAATTCTAAGTAGAAGGAAGTGGACTGTGGGAGCCCTGTTACATCCTTCAGAAGTTAGGGGACGATTAGGATTTATTATTTATCTTGTTACTCAGAGCACAGGGTTTCTCTTACTTTGTAAGGCACAAGTAACCAGGTCCATTGATAATAAACACATAGTACATATATTCTTAGCCTTAAGATCAAATTATTGTAATGCTGGGCGCTGTCATTCATGCTTTTTAAAATAATGTGCCTTGTTTTAAATATTTTTGACTTCTCATTAAAAAATTTGAATATTGTAGAATTTTGGCTCTTTATACACTCAAACTTATGGCACTTTTCACTTTTCCTCCTCCCCTCTCTCCAGTGCTCTGGTTGGAGCTATTCAAAGGCTCCAATGTCGGCTAGCAGGCAAAATTCAAGAGTAGAGACTCTACCCAGCAGGGCATTGGCAAAGATACTCGGACATGCTGCTGGACTTCAGGTAAGAGTTTATGCAAGAATGGGGGAGTGGAAGGATACAGAGATGTTAGGAACCCCTCAAGGAGGTCATCAAGGCTGGCAGATCTGGATTAAGACCGCCAACCCCCCCTCCTCCTCTTCCCCCCTCCCCGTGCCCACACTAACCAAGGACAACGCATGCAGTAAACATAGATCTCAATTCAGATCTAGGCAATGGACAGCTCATTCTCCACAGTTGTGGGTGAGCGGGGACTGCCTCTGACCTGAATTCTGGTGTCCCCAATTTGATCACTTCCCCTTGGTGGGGAGGCCTGGCAGCACACAGAGCAAGAGGAAACAGGCTATCCAGATGAGACCTGATAGACTGTCATCATATGGTAGGGGAGGAGGCCCCCTTCTGTCAGAGGTCTAGGGGAATGGATCAGGGCAGAAGAGGGATTGAGGAGGAAGGGTAGCATCAGGAAGATACTAGGGAGGAGATGCCATTCATGATGTAATCTGAATAAATTATAATACATTTAAATTTAAGAATTAAAAGAAAAGAATTGCTATTTGTTTTTTTAGAGGTTTTGTTTTGTTTTAATTAATTTATTTTATTATGTACACAATGTTCTACCTGCGTGACTTTCCACAAGATCTCATTACTGATGGTTGTGAGCCACCATGTGGTTGCTGGGAATTGAACTCAGGACCTCTGGAAGAGCAGACAGTGCTCTTAACCACTGAGCCATCTCTCCAGCCCAAGAATTGTTATTTGTAAAGTTAAATTTTAGACTAAGTGCAGCCGTTTTTTCTGAGGATGCCATCATGTGAGTGGTACGACTCCAGTGATGAACTGCTTCATCGTTTCCGCTGCGCAGGAGTTTCACATTCCCAGATTTGATAGGATATTGGCCTCAATAGAAAACGTTTATAGAGAAGTTATTGCCAAACTGATCTAGACAACAGTTCCACAGTTTCTTCTTGTAGCTAACATCCCAGACTTCTAGCAAGCCATTTTTCTCCTTGGAATGGACTCCCTCAGGCTCACTGCACAGATCCACACAAAGTCTTCCTATCTTTCACATATTCCCCAAACGAGGGGTATGGAAATCCCAGGGCGAGTGTCCTCGTCTGTAACCTTCATTGGAAAGATGGATGGGTTCTAATCCTATATGGATATATAGGAGACTTTTTTTTTTTTTTTAGCGATAAGCATGTACAGAGCAAAGGTGGTGAGACAGGGAACATGCAATGCAAGTGACACTGCAGAGAATGCCTGAGGTTGCTAGGAACGAGGCAAGGAGTATGGAGCTTTTCTCCCTGTCTTCAGAAGGAACCAACCCTTTTGACTCCTGATCTCAAACTTCTCCTCTGCCGACTTTGAGACAATAGGGTTCTATCAGGTGTGCTACCCAGAGGAGTCCCAGGAAAGAGATGCACCACCACGCTTGCCTAACACTCCTATTTAGATGAGTCTGACCAGATCAAGTGTGGTTGTTTGAATTTATAAATATACTAGGAATATGCATTAGCTTATTTGTGTACTCTCGCTTAAAATATAATTATAAAATTGATATATTACTTAATGTTTCTGGCTTCTTCCTGCTTATCTAGGAAACTAACTCATAGATTTTAGATGAAATGAATTTTACTTAGTGACAATGTCTCTGGACAAAGTCTCTAATGAAATTTTCTGTCCTGTTAATGATTGGTGCTATTTTTATGAATATTAAAAAATTACATGTAAACTAACAAAAGTTGATTAGGCCAATATGCAAGTGAAATTGAAACTAACTAAATTAAAGTGGATGTACTTTCAAAACGTACCTAAAGATGTTTGTTAACATAGCATTCAGTTCTCTTAGGATTCTTTTCAGGGATTCCTTTATTTACAAACCACTTCCTGAAGAGCTGAGGTCATTTTTAAAAGCAAGTGGATGCTCTCTAGATTTCTTTGCCTTGTTCACAAAATAGCTGCTTGTGAAATGTAATGTTTAATGTAAGTTTTTTTTCTTAGCTTGAGACTCTAGTATAAAAGTTATAATAAAAGTGATTTTGTATAATTTTAAAATATATGTATAATATGAAATAATTCTTAAAGTTGACTTTATAAAACATTTAGCATATTCCATTTTCATAATGGAATTCTCCTTTGGAATGGCAGTAGAAAGCAGTGGCTTTTGGAACAATGCCTCATATGTTGTCATACTTCATGATAAAAATCCAGATCTGTTGTTAAACTCCAGGAATTGCCTTAGGATATAGCTGGACAGAAGCTCTCATTATTGCTTCCTATAAAGGTTAAACATAACTATAGGAATGACATAATTGCCTTTTTCTGTAGTACCATTTTTTCATTGAAATATATAGAAAATGGCACAGAATAATATCATATTAATCAAATACTTTTCCCCACCAAAAAGTTATTTTTGGGAAACTTAGTAGGATATGGCGTCATTAAAAAATAGACATTCTATGAATGCCTTGTAGTCTTTCTTTTTTCCTTTCTTCCTTTCTTTCTTTCTTTCTTTTATTTTTATTTTTGTTTTCCAAGACAAATTTTCTCTTTGTAGCCTTCTCTGTCATTGAACTCACTCTGTAAACCAGGTTGGCCTTGAACTCACAGAGATCTACCTGCCTCTGCCTCCTGAATGCAGGAATTACAGGCATGCACAACCATGCCAGGCTAGCCTTCACTTTTAAGGGTGAAATATTTATTTGGCTGCTCTTTGCAATGTTTGTCAAGCTTCAAAATCTCTAAATAGTAATTTAATAGTAAGAATATTGTAAATTTATATAGACATTTTTTCTCTTTCAAATTAAGTGATGTTTGTCTATATTGCATTGTTCTCTCAGCTATAAAGCTGAAGAGAATTATACTAAAATAAGTACTCACATTTCCCCTAATTGCAGCTAAGCAACATTACTTCTGTCCTTAAAATTACATGACAGTGGAGAAGCAATTAAATAGAGTCACTGTATATGTTTAGAATTTTCATGTTCTCCTTCTTGCTTACCTAGCCTCTATGTCCTTGGATACAGACTTTTTTGTTTGTTTGTTTGGTTGGTTTTTGAATGTTTATTCTTAACTATTTGATGGCTGTTGAGTGTCTTATTAACTTTTGGAAAAAATAGTTTGTATGTAGAACAGCCCTTATAGCAGCTGCTCCTGTGGGTCATATTTGCCCTGCACAGCCCATTTGTTTGGCCATAAGTATATGGTGTTGTTGTGGTTTGAACCTAAGCATCCAGGGAAGCATTCCACCACTGAGCTCTATCTTACTATTTTTTTTTTAATTAGAAAATGTGATGTCAGTAGGTTGCCCCGACTGGTCTTGCCCCTCTGACTCTGTATCCCAGGAAGGAATTGTGTTTATAATCCTCCTGTCTCAGCCTTATAAGCAGCCTTATAGCCCAGCTATAGATCTGGTTAACTTTCTTGTAAGTGCTTCAATACAAAAGTAATAACTATGTATTCTTTAACTCTGAAATGGAGCAAGTATCTGTGCTTCAAAGACTACAGGGAGCCTAAGGTTTCACAGAGCCAGAGGTGATGATATCCAGGTGCTGTGAGGGGGATTTCCTAAGGAAACTGGGGAGTGGCTATCTTCCAGCATGCCTATTGTGCGGTAGTCCCATAAACATTGTGTGTTTCTCTCTATGCTGTAGTCATCCTGATGAAGTGATAATGTGTTTTTGATCCTGGGCTTGCAGTACCACAATTCTTGTCACAAATGCTTCTTGAAAAGAAATGAGAATGAATTAAAATGAATACTGTGAAAAGGAGAGTGGAAAAGATAAAAAATCTGTGTTTTTTTTTTCAAATTATAAAATAACCCTCCTGGATTTGAAAAATGTATCAATTAGATCTTGTTATATAGGTCTGATTTCTTTAAGATCCCTAGCATTTTAAAGCTATGAGTTCACTCTGGCCTGTGTGCCTTACTGCTTAGTGTGAATTTGGACTGACAGGAGCTAATACATTTTTTTATATCTATTTTTTTTCCATTCCTTTGATAGATGCCTTTCATAGATGCCTTAGCAGTACTTTGGGGTTCTTAGCAGCTGCCTCTACTCCTTCTTTTCCCTTTATAGGAATAACATTTAGCCAGTAGTCTACCATGTTGGCTGTCTCTCTCTTCCTCTCCACTGGCAATAAAGCCTTTGCATGACATAGTAGGCTTAATAACAGCTTTTCCTGGAGTCTCTGATATTTGTGTGCGTTGTTAAATGCTTAAAGGGAAATGAAGATGGTATTATGACAAGAGTTTTATGATAGGGAGAGTGTTGCATTGTACTTAATATAAACAAAATGTCCTTACAAGGAGGCAGATGGCCAGAGAGAAGAGTGACAATATGATGACAAAAGCAGAGAAAGAGAGGAAATGGACCCGTGAAAAGAGACTAATGTTGTGCAGCCAGGAATCCTGGGGTTCAGTAGCCAGTGAGGGAGCAATAGATTTTTCCACAGCACTTGGGGTAGGAATGATTTTTGTCCATTTTTGTAAGGTCTGCTTTCAAATCTCACCTTGGGAGTTATAAGGCAGTAAATTTGTGTTAAGCCCTGTGTTTGTGCTAGCAATGTGTTCCAGAAACAGCAGTGGGAATGTGACAGTCACCTACCAATTCTGTTTGACATCTGTTTCTCTGAGGACCTAAGCTAAACAAATTTTTGATAAGAAAGGCTGCAAATGTTGATCTAAAGGATTATTCATAGAAACATTTTATTTTGTCACTTTTCAAAGTCTTTAATTTTAAATGAAAATATCCAGAAGTAATAAAGTTCCAGTGGGAAGGCAATCTCCATCTTCAAACTGTAGCCTAAATCATTTAGATATATTGTATGTAATATCCATTGTCAGGGAAAGACATTTCACAGATGTATTCATGGGTAAAATATTTAAAAATCATTGTAAATAATGAATGAGGCCAGTTAGAAGAGTCACAACTATTATTGTGGAATACAATAGTTTTATGTATTTGTATCAGATTGAAAAACGTATTATAAAGTCTTTCCATTTAGAAATGTTAATTGATGGGGCATTGTCTGCCAATATCTTACCTTGCATGTCTGCATCCTGCTCAGTACAGCCTTGGTCTTGTCTTACAATGTAGTTATTGTTAAAGTTAAGACTTTCTTTCCACTTGACCATATATGGTAGTATTCTTCAGGAATACTTTGTTAGTAGCCAAGTCTAAGATAAATTGGTCTGCTAGTTTTGTGGGGTCCCTTAGAGAGGTCAGAGTCAAAACTTCAGTCAAACTAAAAGAAAAACTGTAAAACATGATATTCTTCCAGTTTTTGTCTTTATGTGAGTGTGGCATATCTCAGTCTGTTATCCACTCCGCTTTGGGTTTTGATTGCCTGTATTCCATTGCATTCTGTGAAGTGTACCTGCTTTTCTGGTAGGCTGAATTGAATTAGCTAATTCTTAATGGCTCTTATTGTTAGTAAAATTTCAATTTAAATTGGTGGGGATTAAGAAGATTACCCTTTCCTCTAAATAAAAAGAAACACCAACAAGACTATAATTACCTATTATAGTCAGATTACTTGTGAAGCTTCCTAGCTTAGTTTTGCAAATGAAGTGAAGTTCATTTTCCAAATGGCATTTTGGAATCTTTAACATTAATGTTAGTTGACCACAAATTAAATGTACTGTGGTACCTACATAGTCTATAACACAAAGGGATTTAGAAAGACTATACCATGGACAAATGATATAGACTTAGATCTATATCATAGTTAACATCATCCCCTCCTCCCCTGTTTTTATATTCTAAAAAACAACCCTTTGGGGAATAAGTTTAGCCTTCAGGTGGGGTAGGAAATTCATCCTGACAGAGCTAAAATGAGGAGCCAGTGAGTTGAATAAGGAAAGGAGGAGGGGGACGGGGTGAAGGGGGAAGGAAAAAGGAAAGGGAAAGAGAGAAAAGGGAAAGGAGAGAGGCAAAAGGAAAGGGAACAGAAGGGAGACTGCCAATGCTGCCCTTGGAAAGTAGCTTGGATTGCTATTGCTGATAGCAAAGACACTTTTGAGGCAGTTACAAGAGGTGGGAATGAAATAATAGGCAAAAATTGAGTTCAATCAGGGCCATTTGAAACTACTTTCTTTCCTGTCAGTCACAAACACAGTATCTATCATTTGTTGCCTATTATTCATTCCTTTATCTTTTTTCTTATGTTCTGATTTTACATTCTCCTTTCCCTTTTTTTCTTTTTGTAAATGGAAAAAAAGTTTATTTCACATTTAGTTTGTGATTTTTGGCTTCTTTTTGAAAAAAAAAAAAGATGACTCTAAGTTTTTCTTTTTTCTTTTTCCTTTCTTTGAGTCTTGGAGACTAAGTTCTGGTGTGTTTCACACTCCAATGTGCTTTATTGGCTCTTTCCATTTTGAACTTTCCCAGATGTGACAACACAGTGTAGATGTTTGCTGTCAAGGGGAGGTAAAGAAATGGAGAAGTGTGAGAAGTTGTGCTGCTGTGGGTGTGTTTACAAGAGCTCATGCTGGGAACATTAATTTGGGAACACTTACCCTGATACTCAAATTTGGTACAGTTGGGTGTAATGGAGACAGAGTGGAGGAACCTAGGCCAGCGAGGATATGTGGGGAGACAGACAGTGATGAAATAAGGCAGGAAAGCAAGGAGAGCACAGATGTGCAAACAGAACCGATGCAGTTCCTTGGAATTAGTGTATTTCTAATCTGAATGTCTGAGTGATGCTAAGATACTAACTGAACTACAAAACAGAAAATAGTTTTTTTTTTCAAGAAAGATGGTGTTCCACTACTAGAACAAGCTAGAATTGGTTAAATATATGACATTGTAACTTAACAAGTCATCTCCAGACTTGAATACAGATTTTGGTGTTCAAGTGGTTGGTGATACAGAAATTCATGAATAATCCTAAGAGAGTTGATAGTTAACGTACATCAGGGAGTGTGTGCAGGCACCATCCTAACTGCTTTACATGGTTACACAAGTAATAGCTACCCATGAAGAAGAATTTTTTTCAAGAGGAATTTTTTTTCTATCTGACATGTGAGGAAACAGACCCTGATCAACTTGACCAGTTTATAGGTGCATGCCATGGAGCTGGCAGTTAAGCCCATCCTGCAGTGCCAACTTCCTGCCCACTACACTATTAGTGAGAGACACAGAATGAAAGGGAAAAGTCATATTACATGCTGTCTCCAAGGGAAACAATATTTGTCAATGGAGGAAGAAGAGACCATCCACAAACATCAAAAGTAAATAGTAGAAATAAGTCACAGTGGTTTTTAGAAATAAGAGGAAGAGGGTATTACAAGGAAGAGGAAATAATCAAAAGAAGGGTTTTCTTTTATTTTACACATAAAATTAAAATTGACACCATGGTTCTTGCATAGCTCATAAGTCTGTTAAAGATGAAAAGATTATGTACGTATATAGAAAACAGGAAATGTCCAAGTAAATGTACTTTTCCAATTAGTCGAGTGGTCTATTGGGGTTGTTCATATTTACTACATATTTTAGTCCTGGTAATATTTAGCATATGGTAATATTTCACTTTTTTGCTCTTCGTGGTTCTCTTCAGACAGACTGTCAACATGAACTACTTCTGCCAGTTCTGTGCTTCATACTCGTCTACATTGTATGCTATTATGGCTCATCAGTGGACAGTGGTATGTCTGTTGTTTTTTTTACTGTTAATCTAATCATGTTCATCATTATAAACCTATGTAGGATAATATATCAGAGAATATTATTATAAACTCAATTGTTCTGGGGAAATAAATTACAGAAAAATATAATAAGCAGTGTGGTGCCAGTGAGATGCCTCAGCAAGTCAAGACCCTTGTCCCCACACCTGCAGGGCTGAACTTGATCTCTAGAATCTACATGGTAGAAGAACACAGACCAGTGGAAGTTGTTCTCTGACTTATGCATGCTAACTGTGGAACTTGTGCATCTATGAACGTTCCCATAGCACAAAAGAAATATATATAATAATTAAACTGACAAATTTCTGAGATTAATTCCTTTTCAGAGTTTAAAACTCAGGTATATAGCATATGAAACAATATTCACATGTAAATATAGCAAACAGGAGTATATCCATGTGTCATGTACATGTGTGTGTGTTTGTGAGTGCGCTCATGTGCATCCAAGTGTGTAGAGGACAGTGTCTGCTTCAGTTCTCCAGCTTAGTTTTGAGACATGATCTTTCACCAGACCTGGAGTTTTCTGTCTCTCCCTCTCTAGTACTGGAATTACAATCCCATACTACCACACCTGGCTTTTTTACCTGGGTGCTACAAATTTATCTTGCTGACCAACTGAGCCACTTTTTCAGCCTGAAAATACTTTATGAAGCTGGATGCCATCATTAAAAGTGTTTTGAACCTATAACTTATACAAATTAAAAAATATTTATTATAATTTAAAAAGTCAAAACTTGTTACTATGATTTCGACAAGCATATAAAATGTTACCACATAAAACATGTTGAAATATCTTTGTTTTCTGCTTTGGGTTTACAGACAGCATTTAATTTAAATGTCATATATATATGTATTCATATGTATATATTCATATATATACATACATATATATTCATACACACACATATATAAAGCACTTCAGATACTCAACCAACATACAAGGTGTCTTAATTATTTTAGTAAGTGAGGAGACTGGATTGACTTTGACATATTTTGATTTAAAAGTTTTATGATAAATTCTATTGATCAAATTTCTTTCTGCAATATTATTCAGTTACATGTTGGTACGTAGATGCACAAATCACTTTGACATTGTAGCACAGCAAATATCAACATAGGAGAAAAGCCGGTGTGTAATGTAAGAATTGCTGTTTTATTACTAAGAAGCAAAAATGGGAATGGGAAAATTGCTTAGTAGGTGAAGTTCTGGCCATGCAAGCTTGTGGTTCCGAGGTTAATCTTTAGCACCTAAATAGAAAGTCAGGCTTGGGAGCATGGTTTTGTAATCCCAGCGAAGAAGCAAAGATGGGCATATGCTGGGACTCTGTGGCCAGCCCACCCAGCTTAATCAGTAACAGGTCCTGCTTCTAAAAACCAAGTGGACAACAAGCTAAGAACAATACTGCTCTTAGAAATTTCCTCTGAATTCAGTTCTTCCAGGGTGTAGGGAGGAGACTTAGTGGTGAGATACCAGAAAAAAGAAAATTTACATGTCCGGGAAAAGCTGGAACATGCACAGGATTCATGAAGGCCCTTTTTTGGGTGGGTAGAAGCTAACTACTGCTGTGGAGAGGAGTGTCCGACATGTTGAACTGCCTGTGAGGTACACAGAGAATGCCAGGGTTGCAGCCTTCCTGAGGTACCACCTGGGAGAGATGAACCTTGAATGATGCAGTTGTTTTGACTCATTCTGATGCTTCTAGGTAACCCCATATCCACATTCATATATATATATAATCTCAGTGCAGGGAGCATAGATGTTTATTTTTAGCAATTGTTTTCATATATTTTCTCTCTCTCTCTCTCTCTCTCTCTCTCTCTCTCTCTCTCTCTCGACTTTATTCTCCTGGATTTCCACAAGTTTGAGACACTCATTGACATTCCACTTGTGGGAAAGTGTGAAGAATGACAGTAAGAGTTGGCAGTTGGTCTGGTGACAGAAGTAGTGCAGATGGTTCCTACAGCAGATCCTGAAAGGAAAGTGGTGGAAACAGCAACTTGAATGTCTTAGAACATCGCTGTTAAATAAGGTAGAGATAAAAGTTTGGGTCATTTGACACACCTGTGAAAATACCTTAGGGAAAATACAAGCCCCACTGACTACGTTTGGTGGTCAGGTTGCTTGAGAAAAGCATAGACTGTGATTTGTGGCCCGAGGATATTCAGGGTCTGTCACAGACAGCAGTGGCTATACTCACAGGATTGTCCTTTTGAGAAATATGATCAGGAAGCATATTCTAGTTCCACGCCTCAGTATGGGGGAGAGTCTTGGAGTTAAATGTACATGTACTTCTGTATATTTCTGATTCCTAGCAACTAAATTTTGGGAATAATTATTAAACTGATTATCAGAACATACCTACTTCACCAAAATGGTAACAATATAATAAATCAGTGCATGAGAGGTAGGGCTTTAATTTAAAGAGAAAAATAATTAAAAATAATAAAACTAGAATTTCAGATAAACTTTAAATAATATTTTAGTAATAGTTTATTCAATATATTGTTTATCTTATCTGGTAACTATAATACTGAATTTCATAATAGCACCAATAATACTGAATTCCTCAGCACCATTGTGTGTGTTCACATATGTATGTGTGCACATACATGCTTGATTACATTTAGTCTAGTGTGTTTGCTCTCTTAACTAAAACCATTCAGTAGACTGAATGCATCTAAAACTTGTAGTTTGATTATTGTCAACAAAAATTCTGTTGAATTGCATTATACCTTTTATTCTTCATAATCTCAAGTATAGTAACATTCTGAAGGCTGTGCCAAAGAAAAGGATAAAGTCTCCAGTTTTGAGCACAATGTAAATTGACATCTCATTGCAGTTTTCCTGGAATCTGAGGCTGAGGCTTCACTGGTTGTGAGAGCCATGTCTCAGTAGCAAGACTGCTATCTTGCATTACCCTCTTTGAACTGACAAAGGCGGAGATTTCTAGCTGCTGTTGCTATTCCTTTATTTCTGCCTTTATTCATTTCCCCTTCTCAAAACTAAGCACCCATTCCCATTATTTTTGCCATCTGTCTTAAAAGCTGAAATGAATAGGGACGTGTTCCCCCACCCCACTTAAAGTGTACATAGGAATTTCTCTGTTGGATGTGGAAATATATAATTTCTTCCTGCAGGCTGCATTGATATTTGAAACTTTGGTTTTAGGAATCATAGCTTTTATATTATTGTTTTCATTTTTAAAATTGTAGTTATAGAAAAAACTCAAATAAATGTAGATAAAACTGATAGATACAAAATCTGAATGACAGAAAATGATGGATTAGTTTTTATTAATGAACTTTTCATGTTTTGTCATATCTCCTCCCTAACATGTTCACACACAAACAGGAGATGTGCTCTTTAATTTTATGTATCTCTGTTTAACATTATTAGGCAGTTCATGTGTGCTATTTTCTGAAGTTTTATTTGCTTATTTTTAGAAATTTATTTATAAGATCTTAACCTCATTTTCATTACAAGGTAGTTATTTGACATTTTTTCTTTCTACTAGGATTCAATTAGGTTGTCTGTTATCAACCCAATATTGTGGCTATATCTTTCCTTTATAAATGTTAATAAATATGAATTTAGTTCTTGAATTTCTGTGTTATAGTGCTTTAATTTTGTATGAAATTGAGAGTAGTAGCATACTTTTGAGTTGGATTATTCAATTTGGATTATACATGTCTACATTTTACCACTGAATCAAGCCAAATTAGACAATCTTACTGAATTAACATTTTGCACTTACAGATATGATTTTATGATGTAACATAGGTGGACATTTATTATTTATTATTTTTAAATTTTATTTTAATTTAATTAAATTTTAATTAATTTAAATTTTACATCTTAATCATAGACCCCTCCTCCCTGCCCCTCCCTCCCACTCTCTTGCTCCTATTCCCCCTCTCATTGTCCTCAGAAAAAGGGAGCCCCCCTGCAAACTACCCCAACACATCAAGTCACATCAGGACTGAGCTTCTCCTCATCCACTGAGGCCAGACAGAGCATCCTGGATAGGGTGAAGTGATTGAAAGCAGACAACCTATTCTATGTCCTAGGCAGCACCTGCTCAACTTACTAGGGCACCCACATGAAGATCAAACTGCCCATCAGTTACATATGTATAGGGGGGCCCTAGGTCCAGTTCATGCATGCTCTTTGGTTGGTGCTTCTGTCTCTGTAAGCCCCCTTGGGTCTTTGTTATTTCTCTCTGTTGGTCTTCTTGCAGTATTCTTGTCCTCTTCAGGTCCTTCTATCCTTCCCTGCCATTTTTCCACAGGATGCCCAAGCTCCACCCCCTGCTTGGCTGTGAGTCTCAGCATCTGATTCAATCTGCTACTAGGTGGGACCCCTCAGAAAACAATTAAGTTAGGCTCTTGTTGATAAACATATCAGAGTATCAATGGTGTCAGGAGTTGGCTCTCTGCCATGGGGAGGATCTCAGGTTGGGCCAGGCATTGGTTGGTCATTCCCTCAGTCTTTATCTTTCCTGCTGCGTGTCTTATAGGTAGAGTAAATTTTCGTTCCAAGGTTTGCAGATGGATTGGTGTTCCCCTCCTGCCACTATAGGTTTTGCATGGCTAGAAGGTGGACTCCTCAGTCTTGTGTCCCCCATTAGGCTAACATTTAAATCTAATGCCTGGATCTAATGAGCTTATTATTTTAAAACAAAACATTTAGTTTTTGAACAATTACTACTACTTAAAATGTTCTTTTATCACTGAGATTGTTCTAATGTAACACACTTTTTTCTTAATTTGATATTATATTCTTTTATTCACCATTAATAAGAGTAAAATGAGAAGAGGGTGGCTTAATGATGCTATGTATAAAGGAAGAAGTAATTTCTAAAAATAAAGTTCTGGCAAGAACCTTCCTTTTATGTGGTGAAGCACAACGAAGTTTTTGTTTATTTGCCTAGAGACAAGACACTTGACCCTCATCATCATGTATCAAGTATTAGTGACCTCATTTGGCAACAAGGATGAATATTGATGTAGGAAGCTTTAGAATAGAAAACTGAGTCTTTGTCTTCTTAAAACACAAGGCAAACAATAAACATATGGTCGGGGTGGACCAAAACCATGCATGTAGATGTAGCACCCATTATAGTATATAAGGAACTTTATATAATAGAGCACAAATTACTAGTTTAAATGTGTAAGTAGATAAGGAAATTTCAAATGATGTCATCAGATTTTAGACTATTAGTTTCTCTTTTAAATTTTTCTGAAAACATATTTATACCACTTTCCTCCCCCCTTTCCTCTTTATGAATTCTCCTATGTATCTCTTTCCGTCTAGGTTCTTGTATAATTTGTACCTCTTTTTCTTTAATCAATATGTTTAAACCCTGACTTCCCCTATATGGATAGATATATAATGACTATCTTCTGAATCAGATTAGTTTTGCTTGTATGTAATGTATATGTTTCTAGGACTGATTGCATGGTATCAGATAGCCAGGTAGGAGCTTATCTGTAGGAAAGATGAATTATTCCTATCTCACATGTACTTAACTGTTCTTCATCTAGGGATGGCCATGTCATATGTCCTCTATCAACAATGGCATGTCACTTGCTGTCATTGTTCAGGTCTTATTAAGGCGGTCATATTGTTAAGGTTTCCTTGTTGTATCTCCCCCTGTCATAACTAAGAGGCAACATTTCACAGTGGAATTCCTTGTCCTCTGGATCTTAGAGTCCTTACTACCTTTTTTCTGAGATGTTTTCTGTCTTATGTTTAGGGATATTATTGTAGATGTATCAATTAGGGCTGCTTATCCCACAGTAGGCTGTTCTCTGCATTTTTGACAAGTTGTGAATTTCAGTAATTGTTTCTTTCTGATGTAACAGTGAGTTTCTTTGATGCGGGGAGAGATACACACTTAACTCTGGGTGTAAGGCTAGGTGTGTAGAAATCATGAAGGCGTTACACTGGGAAGTACACGTTTCCCACTGAGGTGGATGGCCTCACAAGCCATGGGTGGTTGGCTATTTTTACACATCAACAATAATTTCTCTCTTGTTGAGCAGACCTTCAGTGCAATTAGACAGCTGTTGGCTACCATCAAGATTCAGGTGCTGCTATTGACCTAAAGGTTAGCTGGCCATGATGGTCATTATTTTAGTTCCTATCTCACACCTCGGTAGGACTATTGGTTGTTTTTTGCTCCTTGACACTATGCCTAGTGCCTTCTGGTATTGGGAAAGCTGATTCTTCATGTTATATCCAGCTCCAAGTTATTTCTCTAAAATTCACTGTATCTTCAACAGTAGTATTTTATCTTTAACTTCTCGAGGTAGGCAAGAGCAACCTATATTGTTTTGGGGTCTCTGGGACTGCCCTGACCAACTACTAAAAAGAAAGCTTCTCATACCTGGTACTAGAGCTTTTGTTAGTCTATTGATTTTGGAGGAAGCATTGTCATCTTAATTGGCACACACACACACACACACACACACACACACACATATATATATATATTTATGTGTGTACATACCTACATGTGTGTTTATATATGTCTATGTATCCATATGGATATGTATACATGTGTATATGTATATATTTATTATGTGTTATATGTAATTTAAGATAAATATAAAATAGCATGACTCTGGGTATTTTAAACTTTGTAGTATTTATTCTTCCTCCTTCTCTCTCATTCTTTATGTCCTCCCTCCCCACCTCCGCAATTAAAACACTTTTTTACTGGTGACAAAACAGGGCATAGTGGTGCCTGCCTGTAATCCCAGAACTCTGGGCATCAGGGTCTTGGTTGGGATCACTGTGAGTTCAAGGCCAACCTCCTGATCTACAAAGTGATTCCAGGACAGCTAAGGTTACATAAAGAAACAACACTGTCTTGGAAAACCAACAAAACAAAACAAAACACCAAAAACCAAAAACCAAAACCAAACCAAACCAAAACAAAACAAAACCAAACAAACAAAAACCACTGGAGTGGTGATAGTTCAGTCCAGACCTAACAGTTCATGTCAGATTCATGTTACAGAGTTATAAGGAATAGATTTTATAAGCAGAAATGAAATAATTATGGTAATCACTTTATTATAAATATCTAAATTATTATGTTTTATACTTCATCTATTATGAGTTTTGTTTTTCAATTATATACCTTGCTAATGCTTAGCAAGAAAAATAAATTCAAAATAGAAAACATACTAGAAAAAGGTATCTGGGATGGAAATTTCTTTATTTCTCGTCTCTCTACATTCATTTCCTATTTCCTCTGGCTTCAGAAATGGAAATAAAATGGGGAGAGGAGTAATAGTCTGAAGTATTATTTTATTCTTTGTTTCATATATTTCTATTTGACAAAATAGAGTTCTGTCAATCTCCATATGAATTATGTAGCACTCATAATGCCTAGAATTTCATTATTATAAAGGAACCATTTGGAGCTGGAGAGATGGCTCAGCAGTTAAGAAATATACTACCTGAGTTTGGTTCCCAGGAACAATATAAGGTGGATCACAACCACATGTGACTCTAGCTCTAGGGCATCTGACACCCTTGTATGACCCCCTGAGGGGTACTGTACATCCCCCATATAACTAAAAATCATTTTAAAGGAACGATTTGAGTACTCATAGAAAACTCTATACCATGAAACTATAAAGAACACTTTTTTTTCTCTCTGAACTTTATTTATTTATTTATTTATTTTGCCTTTTTAAAAATTAATTTATTCTTGTTACATCTCAATGATTATCCCATCCCTTGTATCCTCCCATTCATCCCTCCCTCCCATAAGAACACTTTTTTTCCATGAGAATATTATAGCAGTTTGTTTTCAAAAATTACGTGCCTTGTTTGTGTCTGATAATGTAAACATGAGAAAAGGTTTGTGCTTAAATGTCATATGGTCCTAGCCCCTGGAAAATCTTTGCACTGCACGTAGCCACAATGTGGAAGGCTCCCTGTGACTCTGTTACACTCAACCAAAGACAAGACAATTAGGCATCAAATATAATCGTCTCTTAGAAAGTATCTCCTACATTTGTACAATGAAGGATAAATGTACAAGAGAGAATAATTTGTCGAAATTCTCAAAGCCAGAGGTAGAGCACAGGGTAGAGATGGGGAAATGTTAAGAATGCAAATTTTTATGATGGTAGAAGAAAATTGGTAAAGCTTTATCTTACTAGAAAAGCCGTCAAAAAATGAAAACTCCTAAGTGTATTAAAAGCTAATTAAGTTAGAACAAATACAACAAGCATTCCGAGAAATTGATTTAACTGAGTAAATAATTCTTTCAGATAATGGTGTCTTGAAAGAGGAGGGTGTCTGGAGAGTTAGCACATGGGTGATGCACTCACTCCACTGTATGAAGCATGTCACCAAGAGAAGGTTAAATCCCCACTGAGAAGAAGGTTCAAAGCATTATATGTAACAGCACAGATTCTTAAAGGGTTTCTATTAACCAAACAGGAGACTCAGGATAAGCATGCCTGTATCTAGAGATGTCAGATGAGTAGACAAAAAAGTATAGCTATACAAGATGTAGATTGCATCAGTTGTCCTCGGAGAGGCAGTGCCCTAACCTTCAGGAGGTGTGGTTGATAAGAAGGAAACAAGCATGGATTGGCTGAGAGCAGTCAGAAGAATCATGGTGCTTTCTGTGGGTTCATTTAAGGAACTAAAGAAGAAATTGGTTAACAGCTTTCAGTTTTGGTGGAACAGTAAAAAAATGAAGTTCCAAATTTTTTTAATTGAATGAAGCATGTAAACACCCCATAGGAGATGTTAAAGAATTGAATTGTTAAAGATAATTTACTTCTTTCTTTTTTCTTCTTCTTCTTTTTTTCTTTTTTCTTTTTTTGAGACAGGGTTTCTCTGTGTAGCCTTGCCTTGACTGTTCTGGACTTGCTTAGTAGACCAGGCTGGCCTTGAACTCACAGCGATCCACCTGCCTCTGCCTCCCAAGTGCTAGGATTAAAGGCATGTGCCACTACCGCCCAGCTACTTATTTCTTTTAAAGTCATGGATCTTGTTTAAAATGATCTTCTGAGTTAAACTAATATATTTTCATCACTTTGAAATTCTTACTAAAATAACCAACATGTTATTACTGGAAGAAACTCTTGTCATAGTTTGATCCTAATGTAGGGCGACATGCTCCTGTGGCAAAATTTTGAGAAATTCTTCCATATGCAGAACAAGAGGAGCTCTGATGAGGGATAGATCAAACATGCTAACTTAACACATACAAAAGAATCTTCTGTTTAGGCATTACCCAAGAATAAACCTGGCTGTGTACATGTCCAGGCAAATAAGTGCAGATGGGCAGAGGCCACAGGACATACGGCAGGGTAATTATCCTTCCTACTAAGAAGTGTGCTCATGCAATAATTGCCAAGTCTACAGACAGAGCTAACCTGGCTGAGTAAAGAGGCAAGCCAGGACAGCCTAAATTAGCTGAACTGAAGTGATGCCTACAACAGTTTCAGTTCTAACTCCCCTCTCCTACCTCCACTGCCTCTTCAGATAAACAAGTTTAAATTATAGTAGTCTACATTTTTTTTCTGCTATGATTTCATCTTGGCCTGGAGTCTTTGATCAGAGACCACATTTCCTGAAGGAATATTTTTGTGTGTGAGAGTGAGAGTGAGCTATAACAACAACAAAACTACAAACAAACAAATAAACAACAACAACAACAACAACAACAACAATAATACCAGGTCTCATGAACCTTTATTATAGAGTGAGCAGTAAGACACCATGGTCAGTATGCACAAATAGTGATCACTTCAAAATATTAAAAAACTGTAAGAAGTGACTCGTGAGAATTTAGAAGGTGATGCAATGGCAGCTTCAGGATGAGTGCTATTGTACTTTTTCTCTCTTGGGTAGAATAAAACAATTCAATGTACTTTTCTAAAAAAAATTCTATAAATTTTCAACAGAACTGGAGAGGATTAAAACAAAAGTAACCCTCCTCCCTTTATTTAACATAAGGAAATCTTTGCAATGGGTTTCATAGACTATGCACTCATTCAGGACACAGATTTGGAAAAAAATTTTTTGCTACAGTACAAACAACAGCATACTTCCTAAACTTTTGCTATGCTGGGCCAGTGCTGTGACCTTTAAGAAGTCAGAATGATGTTGAACAAATTCAGTTATCAATGAGAACCCCAGGTCCTCTCTGAGAAGCAGCTCAAAGATTCAAAATGCAGCCAGTAACTTATGGGCTGTCCCTGGTATCTAGGACACACTTTGGGTTGGGCAGAGGAAAATAAGGACAATTACATGTTGTTCATTTACTCTTGAAGAAATGATTGTAAATTACACCAGGTTTAAAGTAAGGTCGCTTGGAATCTTTGGTCGTCATGTTCAGTATTTTGGAGGATATTTAAGTGTCAGATACCAATTAGAAAAGGCTCTTCAAGCCTTTGGAGTCTAGTCATTGTCTATATCTAGATTTGCTACAGTGGCACAAATCTTACAGAAGTAACCAACCAAGATCTGATTTGATTTATAGCACCTTCCATGAGTGAGAACCCATATCTGACACTGCTCAGGTGGCCAAGAACTGGGTAATACATAGGCCATGGACCTAGGGGAAAACCCAATATTACTGTTCTGCTAAAGGAACTTAAAAACAAAATAATTCCTAAAGACATTTTCTATACTCATAGAACAGCCATCATCAAAGAAGCTTCCTCCTGCAGAAGATGTGAATAAAAACAGATATCCACAGCTCAACAGTGTTCCCAGAAGGAGAGTGCTTGGAACACTCAGTCCTAAGTGGAATGTCTTCATCAAATCTTCTTCTAAGAGCTCAGGGAATCCTGTGAAGGATGGGGCTGAAACTCTGTAAGGAGCCAGAGAGGAGAGAGGACACTAAAGAATCAAATTCTTAATACAGCAGGGCTGATGCACATATAAACTCATAGAGACTGTGGCAGCATGCACAGGGCCTGTATGGAGCTGTGACAGACACGGTCCCACTGCTTATAGGAGAGGTAGACACAAACCTCATCCATAATTGAATTGATGATATCACTATTGTGTGGGGAAAGGAGGGAGGACGAGACTGAGAAGAGAGGAAGGAGAGGAAAGAAGGAGTGACTATCATGAGGAAATTGAATAAATAAATAAATAAATTAATAAAAAAGAATTGAAAGAAAAAAGAAGCTTAGGCCCACATGTGATGGTACACGCCTTTCATCCCAGCACTCAGGAGACAATGGCATGCAGATCTCTGAGTTCTGGTCAGTGCTGTTTAGCTAGTTTTGTCGAGTCAGGGACTTAAGCGGCAATAGAGTGAAATTGAGTTTGTGGCTGTTCAGTTTGTTGAATTCAGCGGTAGTTTACCAGGAGAGTTTTTCAGAAAGCAGTTGAACAAAGAACAAGCTAGACACAGGTGTGAAGACCAAGGAAGCCAGAGAAGGAGAAGGAGCAAGCCAGAAGATTAGACCAGATTGCCAAAGTTAGTGTTAGGCCAAACAGAGAGAAGCCAGTTTAAATCAGTAGCCTAGGAGAGTATTTTGAGGTAGAATAGCTGAGGAGAACCAGGTAGCCAGAGTTCAGAAAGAGCTAGAAGGGATGAGTTTATTCAGCGGTGGCTCAGAGGTTGAAAACATTCTAGGGCTAGATTAGATTGTACGGAGGATAGAAACTTTCAAGACTAGGCTCAGGTTAGCAGATGGAGGCAGTAAGGCCCTGAGATAACAATTACCTCAGACGAATAATAATCACTTCAGCCGTAGCTGGAAGAACAAAAACCATAATCAGAATATATTGTATGAAAAAAAAATCAATTTTCAGTCACATAAAGAAAAATATAAAGGGGAAAAAGTTACTGAAATTAAAAAAGTGAACAAGAATGTAGGCAATATAGTGTTGGTCTTCAGTTATTTGTTAAGGCTCATCTTTTATATTAGTTTATTAATGCCTCCATAAGTAGTACCCACAAACTGCATGGCTGAAAACAAGAGTCATTTCTTCTCACCTAATTCTGGAGCCGAAAGTCTGCAATGAAGGTGTTGGAAAGGTTGGGTCCCTCTGGAAGCCAAAGGGAGAAACAAACACATTGATCATTATGTTAAAAAGTAAAAGGTATACTTTTTCAGATTCTAGAGGTTTTTATACATAAGCGTACTGTTTTTGTTTATTTGTTTTTGAGATATGGTTTCTCTGTGTAGCCTTGGCTATACTGGTCTTGCTTTGTAGAACAGGCTGGCCTTGAACTCACAGATATCTGCCTGTCTCCGCCGCCCTAAGGGCTGGGATTACAGGAGCGTGCAACCATGCCTGGCCATAAGTTAACTGGTAAAGGATACGGTTTAGCCCCCTATGTCTTTAACTGCACAGTTGGAGGATGTACGCAAGAGAGGCTGTGTTGATGTGGTATTCTGTTTTGATGACTTCTTTGTTTCTGTTTGAAGAAGTAGGGTCCTGAATTATATAGAGTAAAAGGCACAGAGATTTCAGTAGAGAAAGCACAAAGCTGTGAAAACCTGTAGTGGAGAATAGTGAGGGCAGACTGTCAAGATGTGATAATGTTGAGGCTTGTGATCTTAAGTATAAGTGGCACACATCTGCTGCTAAGAAATTTAGCATCAGATTTCATATGATGGGCTGCAGAGCACTCTTTGATGTGAACACAATAGTATTTTAGGCTGTTCATTTGACCTTTCATCAAATAATATACCTAGCCAAAATCCATGCTACTCCACAAAAATTTCATAGCAGCATCATGCTTACATAGACCTATTAATCATTTTTCTTTCTACATTGTACTTGCTTATATATCTTTTGATAATATGTCAAAAAATATCCCTCACGGTAGTTATCTCAGACAGACTTTTCTTTTCTTTCATTTTTCAAGACAGGGTTTCTTTGTGTAGCCTTGAATGTTCTGGACTCCCTCAGGCTCTTTTGAAATTGTTCGTTCCATGTCTTTATTGCTGCAAAGTTGTTCTTATCGATCCTCTGTTTTTACATATCTTCCTCCTCCTCCTCCTCCTCCTCCTCCTCCTCTTCTTCTTCTTCTTTGAGAGTGTTTCTCTCTATAACAAGCCCTGGATGTCCTGGACTCTTAGACTGGCCTTGAACTCACACAGAGATCTGTTTGTCTCTGCCTCCCGAGCGCTTGGATGAAAGCATGTGCCACTACACTCGGCTTCATGTCTTTAAAGTTTCGTATTTGTATATTTATTTGTGTGTGTATTCCTCTGTGTGAGCTGAAATGTCTGTCTGACATTTTATGGGTGTGCAGGTCTAAGGACAACCCTAGGTATTGGTTCTCACCTACCATATTTTCAGACTGGAGTTTTGTTTACAGCTGTCTGTGTTCAGATAGCTTCCTTTTCCGTCTCACAGTAGAAGGCTAATCTTCAAGGATATTTATCACTAAGGCAGTGCATACAGACTAAGACAGAGCTAGCTGTGCAAAGAATTAGATAAAAACAATCCTACCCTGAAGTGATTTTCTCTCTGCCACATGACACAGTTTACTAAGGCAGATCCAGAAATGTCCAGGCAAAATATATTTATGCTTAAAACTAGAAAACACATTTTACTTACATGTAACCTTACTTAGAATTAACACTTTTTTCCACAAGTGAATCATATGCTTAATAAGGTGAGAAATATGCATTTGAAAATGAAGAGTAATTTGCATTAAAATAAAATGAAGCTTGTAAAGTTCAATTGCTTATAATCTCACTAAGCCATTCTAAAATATACTTTTCTTGAGTTTCAACATTTCACAGCATGGCTGCATTAAGTAGCACACTTCAGATGGCAGAAAGAAGAGCTTAGAAATCACCAGAAATAAGTTTTATTTAAATGTGGTGAAAACAGAAAAAATATTGAGTAGAAAATAATATTCACTGAAAATAGACTTTTCTTAATTATATATTCTCTATATCATGTGTCTGGATAGCACAGATGCTCACAATGGTTTGTAGTTTCTTCTGTGTTTCAGTCTTTCTGACACAACTACTTAGAAATAAGATAGGATTTGTGATAGCTGTGAATGTGTTTATAAGAAGGTGTCTTTCTGGTATTTCTCATTGAAATATTTTATAACATACCTTTGACAAGGTCATGAAACGAAGGTTGTAAAGTGATAATAACATAAAAGATACAGATTATAAATGTAATACATTAATGTTTGTTCTCTTATCCTCACAGGTGAGGACTTTAAACATTTGATAACTTTTCAGGTAACATAATACTAGTTTTTGAGCACTGAGATCTTTATCTAAATGCATGTATAATGTGTTCAAGTCCCCTTTGTCCATGATTCAAATTTTTGTTTGAACCCAAAATTTATGTGATGTATTCTATAATCTCTGAAACAAGTGTAGTATAAAATTTATTTAAAAATATGTATATATGGTGAGAATAGTTCTTACAAATGCTACCATAGGAACACATAAATCAATGCATGTCAAACGGTGATAGTCTGGCATGCACGCAAACTGCGGTTTCCATCCTTTGGAGACAGCATCAGTGATATCTAAGGAATCCTACTGAGGTGGCATCATGAACTCTTATGCTCATGCAGTGTCTGAATGAGCAATGACATGGCCTGTCAGTTACTATCTTTCATCAGAGAGAAGTAAAGTATACTTCAAGTCTAGAAACACTAATATTTAGAAATACTATTTTACCTAGTCAGTCCAGTGCGTTTTCAGCATAAGTTTATTAATTTGTGCTATCTTAGCTCTTTGTACTATCTTCGCTCTTTCCTCAGGTATAAATTATTGTAGTATCATTTCTTAGAGAACAGAATGTCTAAAATCATTGTAAGCAATTATGACTCAAATGTATTCTAGCAGTGGTCTTTAAAACCTAAATGAATAATCATGATAACAAATTAGAAAAAGAAGCAAATTCTTTTTACCTCTATGGTATATCAATTGAATTACAAATGAGGAAGTTACAAGCAGAAAATTCGTGACATTTTCAAAAGATAAGTTTAAAGCATTTACAGGCAAAAACACTGTATTGTAAATCATTACCACCTAATCTATTTCCATAAAGCAGACTTTTAAGTTTATACATGTGAAATACACTTAAATATAGTTGATTGTTTTTGAGGCTAGAACAAAATGCATCTGATTGTTAGCAGGTGTGAGAAAATGAATTATAAATGAATCAAATCTTCACAGTGAGAGGTTGGTGTAAGGAGGATGAACATTTCTACGAGGTCAATGCAGAGATGCAGAAGTGTTCTCTGTCATGCAGCAGTAACTAGAGGCAGCTGATTACTAAGCATTTGCTGACAAACTAGCTCAAGTTCAGATATGGTATAGCTGAGAAAACACAGATTTTAAACAAAATATCAAATATAATGTGAAACATCTGACTTATAAAGTTGCAAATTCAAGGGATGGACTAACCATTGAAATGTAACAAGAATAAATTAATAAAAAAAAAAAGTTGCAAATTATTCTATTATCATTTTAAGTATATTTAACATCAGGTGTGTGTGTGTGTGTGTGTGTGTGTGTATCTACCTATTTGCAAAGGTGTATGATATATACACTGGGCTTTTTCCTCAATCTCTTACCCCCTTATTTTTGAGAGACAAGCTCACTAAACATGGAGCTCAGTGACCAACTATATTTGCTGTCTTGCAACACTTAGGTATGAATTCCTGTTCAGTCTTTACAGGCCTGGGTTTATAGGCACACATGCCATGCCAGGCATTTTAAAAAATATATTACTCTTTTTTAACCTGTGTTCAGAGAAACTGAAGTCCTCATTCCTACTTACTGCTCAGCATTTTATGGGCTGGACCATCTTTCTAGCCCCAGTTGTATTCTTTTCACTGTGGATGCTAAAACGTGTAAAGTCATGTGACTTGCCTATGTTCCTTGTGGACATCGTTGGGCTAGAATCTGGTGGCTGTGTTTGTCATGAGCTCCCATCTTTGGTTACTATGTTCGCAGTGTATGAGTGCATCTGCTTGATCTCAAAGGTATCTTCACCTCCAAACTGTTAATTGTGAATTGGGCTTAATGCCCTCAGAACTTAGACTTTTGTAGCACTCATTGACAAGCTGTTTTACTGTATAATCTCCCTCGCATTTGCTCTGAAATAATTTGCCTTAAAAAAAAAGTTTTAGTCAAGCTGATGTATTTCAAAATATCTGGCTCAAAAGTAGTTTCATAGAATGCTACAAATATATTAAAATTATTCTGATACTTTGGAATTTTGATCTACCACAAGTGAAATTTCCTACTCAATTTCTGCCATTCTTCAGGATTAACATTGTGTAGCATTTGTAATGAAAGTCAAATATTATAATAGCAATTAATTTAAAGTTATCTTCTGTGCTTGCTATTTGAGACTTTAATAAACATTACTCTCTTTGTAGAACACTTTAAGAATAAACTTGTGGTGTAATTATCTTGCGAACCAAAGGCCTCTATATAATTACTCATAGATCTTAGTTAAGAATGATCTGTGATTAAGATATTCCCTGACTGTTTAATAGTCTTTATGCAATGGGCAGAGGAGAAAACAAACACCAAAAGATCCTATTACCCCTGGCTATAAAATTTGGAGAGGGGGTTAATAGATATCTTAAGCAGAAAATAATAAAACGAATATTACACAGGCTAAGCTCATGGCTGCATAATGTGAATTCTACTGCTTATTCAATGTCATTATATGAGGGGGAAAGTCTAGAAGATAAATTGGAACAATTAGGTGACTAAAGTATTTGGATGAAAAATGTTTCTATTAAGTTTCCTTCTAACCCTACTTTTTAAACTTAGCAATCTTTTGTCTTTAGTAAAAAAAAAAAAGAAAATGAATTTGTTCCTTCATGCTTCTCCTGACTCGCATGGTTAACAGTGCATATACACTTGAATCATATGGGTCTGATGAGGGAAAAATACTAAATGGCATAGGTGCTTTCACATCAAGAAGAGGATTTTCTTAATAAAATAAAGCAATTGCATTATATGCGCTAAAAAGAGTTGAGGGCTCTCTAGCTTGCAAAATGTTTATTAGATGATGGCCTTGTGATAAATACTTTTGAAGAGGAGGGGAAGCGGGGAAGTTATGAATTAGGTAGAAGCCCAATCAAATATGGTACCACTGACAGCTTTCTGAGGTGCCCCCCACCCCACCATGGGACACTCCAAACACAGCCAACCTTTGGAAATAGCTACCCTTTAAACTGCATATGTCAAACGTGTCATGAATATGGGTGGATCTAGAGAGGGAGTGACTTTTGCTGAGATGGATTTTTTGCTGCTGAGGACGTTACTGCTGTTTTAAGCTGAGGACTACCTGCTAACAGTGCTGTCAGAAGTAATGGTCACTTCTCATGCCTCCTCAGAGTATCTGGGCAACATATCACTGCATTAATCATGGATACATTTACAAAATGTACGACAAAGGCTGCGATAGCTAGTTTGTCGTGAGGTTTATAGACCCAGTCACACGATAATTGTATCAAGTGTTCTGAATATACCAGGAACTATGGTTACTTTCCAGGACTTTCCAGGGTACCAAGAAAGAAGATGAAATCTGGATCTTTAATTCTTATTGTCCAATTGACTGTCACTGGTTCTTTCACAGTTCTGACTCCCATAGAAAATCTTTTGGTCTTGTAATCTCCTTGTAATGCATCATATATTTAATGCCCCCTTTCCTCCTTTGTTCATAATATATTTTATAAATCACTATTATAGTCATAATCACTCCCATAGTTGTTTGTTTGCTTGCTTGCCTTCTCCTTCTCCCCTCTTCTTTCTCTCAAACTCTGCCCAAACAAAGCAGCAACTCTGGTGAAATTCCTCATTGCAAAGCTTCATCAAAGAGTTAGATGTTATTGGAGAAGCATATGCAGACTTTCGCTGACTCTTCTCATTTAAATTTGTGACCATGATCCAGTGCTGCCTGGCACCCATTCTCATGCGTTTCTCTGGTGATTTCATCCCTCATGCTGATGCACATGGCTATGCACCAGCGTGCTGATCAATGTTTAGGTGCCTACTCTCCTAGAGGGCAAAAGCTTTGATGTGTAACGTTGACTAATTTCAGGGGCATAAATGTTTGTGTGGAGGCTAATTTTAAACTATCCATGTGACATTCCCCAGAGCTGGAGTGGCAAAGTGTGCACACTCAGCTCCCTTGGGCTCTCAGGAACTAGTTTCAGCATATGCTTTGTATAATTCACACCTTTCTCTTCCTCTTCAAGCTCACAGAAGTTTTGTTTTGTTTTTTTTTTTTTGTTTTGTTTTTTTATTTTTTATTTTTTTACTCTCCACTTTCAGTCACATCACTGAGAAAATAAAAATATTTTGATGAAATTTTCCGTATGTTTAGACTAGGAGTTCTGCCTAGTTCCACCTCGCTCCCACACATTCAGTGATCCAGAACTCAGGCCAGCCTGGAGCTTGGGAATTCTTTCTTGCTTAGTAGTCTTTCTTATCCTGCATAGTTTTTCTATCACCTTGCTTGTTTTCTTTTCTGTGAGCAATTAAAAATTTCTGTTTCTTATTACTCATCACGAAAATTTGATAGTCACTTTGGACACTTGAATGGCCAGTACTAAGTATATTGTTAACCCCAATGTTGAGAAAATAATGATTAAAAGCAAATTTTTTAATAAGAGTTTATTTTTGTACTAAGAATGAATATATCTTCATAGTGGTAAACTTTGAGTAAAAAGGGATGAAATGATTTCAAGAAAAAATATAAATGAAAAATCCAGTTGTAAACTAATCCAAGGGATGAGCCACTATCAGATAGCTAATTGTAGAAGGGGAAGATATTCTAAGGAAGATGTCAATATTTTTTACAGCTTATTTCCCATTACAATGCATGAACAAATTGCCAGATATCTTGACCAAAATAACCAAAGCAGTGCTTAGCTCTCAGTGAAGGTCAGAGTACCCTAAAAATAAGTGCCAAGATGATGAGTCAAGTCAGAAATCTAAACTCAGTTACATGAGATGCCCAAGTGGAGCCATTATGCATGCTACAAAAATACAACTCATTAATTTTTTCTGAGCTGTTAATTACCTAGACATTACCTGTTATCATTTAACGATGAGACTGAGAGGTTGAAGCCTAGATAGCTTAGTTTATGTGGACAGAAACTAGTGGAGCACGATCTGAATATTAATATAACCCTTCTTTACTGCCTGTCTCTGAAATCCTTCTGTATGTTCTGTCCTCTATCTCTGAAACATGAGAGCAGGGTTGATGTTTGAGATATACAATTTGTGGGTCTGGGGAACTGTGGGACTAGGGGAAGCCACCCTGGTGCAAGAGTGGGGTCAAGGCGTGTCCAAACCCAAAAAGTCTTGTCCTGAGATCAGCAGATGTAGGATTACTGCCCCCCATTGCCCCAGACCTGTGTGTCCTGCTGTACATAGCCCTGTAACACCACTCAACCCAGGAGGTCACCTAGCCCTGTAGCCAGGCTAACCTTCCTCTCCCTTTATAAGGTTATATCTCATAGCATCTGTAATTTCTCCTTATGCAAATAAGGCATACCCAGCACCCTGGCCCCAGCCAATTATATATGTATACAAACATACAATTATATATATATATACACATACATATATATATATATATATATATATATATATATATATATCCTCAAGTCCCTACCCACCCCCAAAGGTTTAAGTAGCATTTGATCCCCCCAAAAAAGAGCTGTCTCACTAAACCCTAGCTCCAGCAGAGAGTCTGTTCTGACTACACTCACAGCTGCCTGAGGTCTCTTCCACTCCCATTCCTGCCTTATTTCCCCTTCTCAGGATCTGGTGCCCTGGTGGGCAGGGAAGTGCAATCTAAACAGAAGCAATTCACCTGCAAGCATACAAAATTCTTAAACCTAGGGTTTTAAAACAACACATATTTATGTTTGCAGAGTCAGTAGACTATGGAGTTCAAGATGAAGATGCTGGCAGATTCAGTGACTGGTAAGGTCATAGTCTGTCTTTACAAAGCAACTTAGTGTTTTGTCTTCTCACATGCTGGAAGGACAAAGAGTGTCCAGTGCTGTGTGCAGTGATTCTGTGAAGGTGCTGCAGATGCTTTTCATGGGGGATGCACTGTCAGAAACTGCACAACTTCCAAGGTCCTTCCTCTAATCCTAGTTTACTAATGCCTACGTTTAAACATGAATCTTGTGGGAACACAAATATGCAGAAGATAGCAAAAGAGAAGAGGCTGGATTATCCTGGAGCAAGCTCCAAGTGTCTTGAAAGACACAACCTTGGAAATACTCCTTAAGGAATGTTGTGAGCAAGAAAAGTCTTTGAAAAGTGGAAGAAAAGCAGAGGATCACAACAGAGAAGCTTGAAGGAGGGTTGTTCAGAAGCTAAGTGAATGGCCAGCACTGGAAGCTTGTGAGGTCAATGAGATGATGCCTGAAGTAGTTAGTAATGAAGTTGGGCTCTCTGTGACAAGCAGGGCCAGAGCAGCAACAGGAAGGGAAACCACAGTTCAATGAATTTCTAAAAGCAGAAATGAGGAGGAAAGAAAATCTTTGAAGTTTTTCCACCAATGAGAGGGAGGACAAATGCTAAAAGGGAAATAAAATATCAAGAGGTCGGTTATGTATTTTGAGAGTAAGAAATGTGGAAATGGTGATGACCTGGGGGTAGCTAAGGTGGAGAAGTTAAAAGGATTAAAGAGAAAACAAATGCCAGGATGCAAAAACAACGCCTAGTGCATGTGAGTAGTGAGACTCATTAGGAGAGTGGCAGCATCCCAGATTTCTTACAAATCATGCTGCTTTTCATGAAACAACCTTAGTATATGAGGGAAAATACACCCCACAATGCTATATGCAAATTAGTCCCTAGCATCTGAAAACCCATCTATTTGGAAGGAAACATTCTTTGTCTTTCAGTTTCCATTTATTTTAGCATCTAGTTTATAGCTTTTCTAGATTGTATCCTGCTGAGCTTCCACAGTTTCTATGTCAGCCCTCAAATACTTATAATATTTGATCAGTGTTAGGCATGGTTCTTTGGATTCTACTTTGAATGAGTAAATTTCGCTCTCACTTATTCATTCATGCCCTCTCTGGAATAGAAAGGCTAATTATCGAGATGTGTCATTCTAGATCCAAAAGTGTATTCAGACTTTTTCTTTCTATTTTGTAAGTACAATGGTAGATTGTATTTTTCAATATAAAATTAAAAATGAGAAACAATATTTGCTAAGAAGGGACAGTGATAAGCATCCTGTGAAAAGTAGCAATATACAAGACAGGTCCTGGTGACACATGTTTGGGGGAAATACTTTCATGGGACCTGCAATATTGTGCCATTAAGATGTGGAGGATACAAGGGATGGGATAACCATTGAGATGTAACAAGAACAAATTAATAAAATAATATATATCTTGGAAAAAAAGATGTGGAGATCTGTGGCGTTAGGGCAGGGAGTATTAAGAGCAGAAGATGCAGCTCTTGTAAGATTTTTTTATTACCGAAGAAACATTATTTATTATGGGAAAACATGGCCTGCTGATTAATTTTACATCAAGGTAAGATCTATGAGTTCATGGAGTAACCCAATTGTCTTTTCATAAACAAAATCCCAGGTCTTTGTTAGCACAGTGCTCTGGCTGACACTTGTATTTTGAGTATGCAGAGCAAAAGGAGGTAGAGGATTGAAAATCATTGCCTGAGTGAATGGAAGACTGGCTCTTCGTATAGGATGGAGAAGAAGGAAACAACGGGAGTAAGATGCAGGACTGAAAACCATATGGGAGGATGAAGACAACAGCAGCAGTGACTTTAAAGAGCACTCAACATTGGAGTCCCAAGTAATGGATAATTGGTGCTCCCAGTTTTCTGTGCCATTGGCAAATGCTGCTATAACTAGACTGTAAAAAGAGACAGGAAGATACCTTCCTTGCTCTGAGGCCACTTTGAGACACGGTAGCATATTTGAGTCGGCTGCAGTGTTTCTTTACTGTGTAGGAAATAGCTGAGATATTGAAAATGGCAAGCCTACCTTCCTGAGTTATTCTGTCAGTAGAGTTAGCTGACAGACAGTGGTTCTGGAAAGTCTGTGTAATATATGCCTTCAATTGTATGCATGGAGTTTTTGTGCATGTTTGAAAGCAGCAGAGTTGCTGTTAGGGAAGTTTGCTCTGTATGTTTGAAACTTAGTCAAAATAGTCTATTAAATTATGCATACATTGGAAATTGACCTCTGACTGTTTTTAAACTTTGCTATGTACTCAGCAGCTGTGTTGTGATATATATTGAGAAATCTTGGAAAAGTCTTTCTGTGTACCTGGTTTTCCTGGTATTCCATTCCACCGGAACTTGAAATTACATATCAGAGAGTATGTTTTGATGCCAATTTTCAATCCAGACTCCCCTTGGGAGGGCAATGAACATAGTCTCTGTAGGTATGCATGATTTTGTGACACTGGAACTTCCTTTTTTAAAAACTGAAGACACAAAACAATATTTTAGTGCATTGAGTTGGGATTTATGAGGACAAAATGGGACATAATATGCATACAGAAAGTGGACCTAAGATTAAATATAAGTTCAATTAGGTAACAAGATCATAGAACATTTAACCTTTGCAAGGTTCTTTTCTAAGTCATCCTGCAAGTTTTAACACATTCAGCCCCTGTGAAAATTATAGGCAGTAGGTACTATTATTATCCCATGTTACAGATGAGGAAAATGAAGCATCTGGCAATTAAGAAGCAGATCCAAGGCTGTGCAGCTGAGTGGGCTAGAGTCTGTCTTAGGCTAATTGAGGAGCAGCTGAGCATAATGGTTAACTAACACCATTGCCTGTATATTCACTCATTCGGATAGTTAATCAGCCTTGGGTTTCTAAGCAATTTATAAGGAATGATGCAGAGGACTATTTAAAAGAACCAATAGCATCTGCATAATTTAGAAGAGAATTGAGAGTGATAAAACTGTCAGTGCCCTCTCCTGTGGTGATTATGTAAGGCAGAGAAACTCAATTACATCCAATCAAATCTCAAACTGGAGTGTGGAGTTTTTATTAGTAGTGGTGAAGGCAGAAAAGTATGCATTCTGAATATGAAATTAATGAGACACTAAAATAAAGAAATTAAGCAGAACATTTTAAGCTTGTGTTCTAATTATTTTCTTCATTATGTTCTAACATTGTATATTTCCAGATCATGTACCAGTGATGTAGTGTATAACCTTGTAATGTACTGTAAAGCTTTGGAAGATACACCTGGAATAGTATTGCTCTCAGATCATTTATAATATGGATATGAATATTTAATGTGATCTATCACACTGACTTTCAGATGTGCAAATAAATTTATTAATGCATCAGAATTTATTAAACTACATACATACCCCTTTATATCAATGAAGGAAGGAAAAATTAGCTAGGGAATGGTTCTGGAACACTCAGATAACTAAAACTAATGCAGGGAGGGTCTTTGTTTAATTCCATACATCAACATGCGCTTGAAAATAAACTATAGTCTTTCAATTGGTCACTCTGAGTAAGCACATATAAACTTGTTTAAAGTGGTCCCAGATAATGGCCCAGGTACTTAGACTCACATAACATTGACAACTAGTTTTTGTATTCTGCTTAGGGTAACAGATAGAAATCACTCCACAAATAGAAGCTAAAAAAAGAATTAAGTGCAGACTTTTGATTTCTGGGATCATGCTTGTCTAAGGAGTAACTGAAGGAATGACCAGTGAATCAGCAGACACCTCTCACAGGGATGGTCCAGCAGTGCAGGTATTAAACCTCTCAGCAGCACAACCTAGACATAAACCCTCTCATTCAGAACAAATGGCATTGAACACAGAAACCAGTGATACCCATGTAATATATTAACAAATATACCTATTTGGTCAGTTTTGTGTGGCATGACCAATGAAGGCTCTCCATTTAAATATGTGAAATTGTGGCAGATTTGAGCATCCACTAAAGTGAAGGTCAGTTCCTAGGTTTCTGCTTATAGGATGTCTGTACTTCCAACTTATTAATTACAGTTACTATGGAAGTAACTGTGACTTTATTTTAGCCAGCAGGCTTATATTATGACAGAGTCAACTTAGAGACTGACTTCAAGTCAAAGTTAAGGACTGTCATTTCTTGGACGGGTATTGCTAAGTTTCTTTAATTACAACACAAAAATATTTAATAAGTTGATTTACTTTAAAATAAATGGTCAGCTAATTATTTTTCTAATATGTTTAAGAATAATCTAGAAAATGCAGTCCTCTTTTCCTTTTCCATTTAACTTGTGGAGATAGAATTATACTATGTATGTGTATGGAACTCTGTCTACTGATTGTATTTGATACCTGCCATTTTTGATTCATCTCATTTATTTCCCACATTATTATCACATGGTAGTTAATAGTGAGATATCAGTGTTATTTCACAGGCAAATTGCCATAATTTAGCCCAATAACTAGATCACAAAACCCAGAACAACTTTACTATTATTTGGCCACAAAAGCTTGACAAATGCTTTTTAAGTCTTATCCATAGATTCTTTGTTACACTGAAATAACAACTTCTATTTGTTAATACAGTATCAGACATGGTGTTGTTTATTATGTATGACGCCTACGTCAGTGAACACCATGTGGGTGGCTTGTGTTGCCCTCCTTTCAAAAGTGAGGAACCAGAGAATGGACAGTCCAGGGAGCTAGTTTGAGACTATGTATCTAAGATGTCCGAGTAAGAAAGAATTCAAACCAATGTTAACTTATTTCACATTCGTTTTTTCATTTAATAAAACATGTTTTATTTGTTATTTTTCTCAGTTGTCTAGTTTTAGGCTTAGATTTTAATGTCAAATACTCTAAAAAATGCTTCTAGGTGTGAGTCAAACACGAGTGCTCTGTGTTATAGTCTAGAAGATGAACTGGGAAGAAATGAAGATGTGCTTGACCAACTTTCTTAGACTATTTTAACCTACTCTATTGACTGCATTGAAAGATAGTAAATCAGGCTAGTTATAAGAAAACTTGATTTATTTTTCAAATTATTGAGTTAATCAAATAAAAACAAAAACTTATAAAAAGAACTTAAAATTTAAAGAATTCCAGAGATCTACTCCATATTATACCGCTTTGTCAATAGTAGTTTGTAAACACCACAATATGCTCAACTTGTCTCTGTCTGACATACAAAAGAGTTTTTCCTCAGTAATTATTAATTAGAGATAAATTTATGCTTCATATTTGTGCATAAACAGTGTGTCCCTCTTTCTGAAGTGTGTGGAGGAAATGCTGCACAAATATACTTGAGTGCATTTGAAAGTAAATCGTTTCAACTATATTTGATATTTTACATAAATTTTTTATGGTTATTTGTAGTATTGACCTTTAAGACTGCTGAATGTAGCATTATTAGAGCAGTGAGAGTGCCATTGTACTTTAAATAATTTTAAAAGTGGTGGAAGAAAGTTATATTTGTCACAGTTGAAAACATTCTAATCTCTTTTGATTTGTGGACCTCAAAGTTCCCTGGAGAATTTTGTAAATCAAAGTAATACTCGCTTCAAATTTGCTTTTAGATTTCTCATTCAGATAAAGATTTGCAATGTCACAATTTTGACAACTTTGATTTTGATCTATTTTCACCAAAAAAATTTTGATTTTTATCTGTGCTATATTATAGTAAGTGGGCAATTTAGGCCACCAGTGAAGCAAGGGCAAATTGTAGCATGGAAGAAAGACATTGGTTTAAACTGATACCCTAACACTCTAGTTGTAAGATTCTGATTATGAGCTGTTTCCTTGTCAATTACGTTCTGATTTGTGGTTTCATAACACAAGTTCAGCTTTGTCTCCCATTGCCCTTGCAGAATATCCCAAAGGAAACCACTTTCCTTGAAATTCTTATACCATGTACTCTCTCCCAGGGCATGTTCTTGTGTTTTATAAAGGAGCTATTTGATTGCCTTATCTTACTTTCCTTCAGTCTTCACATTTAACTTCATCTGCCCCAATGTCAAGATGGTGACAGCTAGAGCACAGCAAGCTGCTCACTGCCTGGCTGCTGGCAAGTGTAGGAAAAGGAAGGGATAGGTTCCCTAATAGGAGCCTGCCCACAGTGACTTACATTTCTCCATTAAACTATGAATTCATGAATGATTAATCCCCTGACTACCTTAGGACCTCAAAAACATCTAATATCTTCTCAGGGTTCTGCCTTTGGACCCCGATCCATTGAAGAGGCAGCCTTTAATAGTGATTTTTGGGGATAGCATTTATATTAAAATGAAAATAGAGTCTTTCTTACTTTATCATATCCATAGAGAGCTTGGCTTCATGAATTCCTTAATTTCTGCCAAATATGAAACTATATCTACTTTGAGCTATCCTTTTAGCTAAAGTGCAAATACAGACCTCCCAAAACTGAACAACTCTAGTTAGTTTGGCAAGTTCCCCCCCCCCTTTTTTTTCACCCTCAGTCCCAAATCTATATTTCAATATATATTTTAATTTAATGTATTTTTTGTATTATGACTTAAAAAGATGATTTTCAATATCAGCAATTCTCTTATATCCTCTTCTTGGCTGGCACTGATTTTCCAAGGGTACTTGGACTTATGCTCATGGTTTTCTTTCTAAACTGTATCCTATTCAGGTGTTACTGTGCATGCATTGGTTCATGATTACATTACCCAGTCAGTGAGGAACTTGCTAGAAACATTTGCTTTTCTTTGCCACCCGAGTTCAATGGGATCCTGTTTATTTCTGATTGTATTCTGATGCAAAATTTTAATATTCATCTCGCTTTGTTCATCACCACATATTATTATTCTTTTATGGGAATATATATTTTTAGCTAACTTGTCAGAATTACTAATCATAAAAACTAGAAGGGATCTGACTCATAGTTCTATCACTCTTTACACAATGTATTGGTTCTTGAATACGCAGACCTAGTGATGATTTTTGTTACTCTAAATGATGTCATACAGTAGTTCTAAAGTATGCCCTAAGGTACAGACTCTGCAGCAGTGATAACTACCATAATTGTTGTATGAGAACTTTGATATTATTTATTGTTTGCTGTTGTTTACATATTATGCACCGTTTTTTTAAAATAGGAAAATCAGTGCTTCCCATGCCTTAGCAACAAGTGGTGAAAATGGATTTACCCATATATGGTGACTTCATAGCTCACACCAGCGACCATCTGAAGAGCGGTGTTGTAGAAAACTGACCTCCCAGCCCAACAGCCATTAATGCCTTACTGAAGCCGCTGTGATAACCTCACAACTAAGCCTCATCACTTATGCTCATAGAGTGAGCGGGTAGGAAAGAGTCATTAGAACCTCAGCTCAGAGTCAGCCACTTCCGTCCACACTCCACTCCCAGCTCTGTGCAGTTCTGATAAAGCTTCCTGTGGCCTAAAACCTGCTACAGTACACAGAGGACAGAAAGATAAAGGAAGGTGGAACTCCATTTCTACCAATTTGCGAAGTTGTCATGTATGCCGAGTTAAGATTTTCTAGGGATGCAGGTGTTTTAGGGTCGCACACCTTCCTTTAAGTAAACCTAATAATCTTGCTGGTTCACTTTGGTCTGTTGTTGGGTGCTCTGTCTACAGTCAGCGGACATTTGCTCACGTGTCCTTGGGAAAATGCTGTGAACCAGGGGCCTAGGTAATGCAGTTATGGATAATTAAATGAGAAAGCACATGTGAGGGGAGACATCTTTGAAATGATTTGTCATGTCTACAAGAAGAGAGAAACAGAAATGAGGATTTATTTCTTCGGGAAATTTTACTTGAAGGCGTGATGTCTATGATTATTAAACCTCTTTCATGAGTAGCTCACGCCCTGTAGTATGCAAAAACATAAGAGCATAAATAACTTGCATCTTTATGGACATATTTGAACATTCAATGATGTAACAGTGGAGGTGTCTCTTCTTGGACTTGAGTTAAATTATTTCTTTTAAAGCTATTTGGTGAGTTATGTGTGGCCTTCATCCCGAAGCATTCTAACTGATGAAATTATATCAGCATCACTGGGAACTTTATGAAAGTGTTTACGTGGCAGTGATTGTGCTGGAGTAAATCTGGAGATTACTGTCTGCAAACTGCATCTGTAACTTTCTGGACAGGAAATTGCAAGCAGAGTTACATTTGGAAAACACCAGAGCTTCTGAAAGTTGTTATTTCTCTGGCTAATACCTTCTAAGATCTGACCCCTGTAAACCTCTCCATCCTCTCTAACTTTATTGTTCACGACCCCATAAAAATGCATAAAGTCCTCAAGTGCTGCTAGCTGCTTGGAAATTCACAATTGGCTTCTCAGCCTTGAGTTTTTCTAAGAGTGTGGTTTTCCTTTTTGATGTTTGGCAGACTTCTCGGTTTGAAGGCTTAGGTAGCTTGGGCTGTTTCTCCTGTGATTTATTTCCTGTTATATATTAGAGTGTGGCTTGTAGCTTTGTTCTTGTGCTACCCACTATATCTAGAACACTGTTTAATGAATAGAGGACACAGCAGATTAGTTTGCCTTATATGCTGTATTTGCTGTTAGGTTTAGAGCTCTGTAGGAAAAAATGCAATGTTCTATTTCAAGTCAGGCTTTTGTTTGTCCTACTAAATTAATTGCATAGAGATCCTCATAAAAATTTTTAAAAATAGGACTTACATTGAAGAGGCCAATGCCTCTCAAGAAATATGTTAGGAAATGGTTGGGTTTGTTGTTGTTGTTGTTTTTTGTTTTTGTTTTTTGCCTTTGAATTTCACGTACTTTATTTAAGAACCTTGCCTTGTGGGTTGTGTTTCTTTCCCTAGACATTCTATTCTTTTTAATCTTTGGTTTTTCTCTCTGCTAAGCCCAGAAAGATTACTTCCTTTTTTCCTCCCTTGAATTTGTTTTTTGGGGATGGGAGCCGGGGGGCGGGGGGCGTGTGGTTGGTTAGATGGAGGAGTTGCAGTGCACAGCTATATTTAGAACAAAACATTAGATCCTACAACAAAAAATAATTTTTATCAAAACTAAATTATAAAACCTTAGGAAAGCTTTGGCAACCTGAAAATACCAGAAAACCAACTGTCTTATGGTCAGTTGAAGTTTATGAAAATTGAAGCAACGATATTACATGAAATAAAAATTTGCTATTATAACATAAATATATCCATTCTACTTATTTCATATAAATTTTAATAAAATTTATTTCACTATTTTATTCCATTTCAATTGAGGTTAACTAATAAAAATGTTTAAATTGTTACACTGCTGTGTTTCATGTAGGGTTGATCAAAAACTTTATCTTAACTAATTGGAGAAAAATTATAAAGATTATTATATGTGGTTAAGTAGATCAAAGGGCTGGGGATATGTAAGGCAAATTCAAGACTCAGGCAAATGGTGAGTGAGTTGGTAAGCAGTGCACTGCAGCTGGTGTCTTCCTCAAAGGCATGCAGGAAACCTGACACAACTGAGTGTAACTTACCTTCATTTTCAGGACTATTATGATAAGAAGAAAAATTAAGGGCCCACATGAAGAGAATACTCTTAATATGAGACACTGCGTTATAGATAGATTAAACTCTACATAAAGATACACCTTCCACTATTATTTCCCTTTCCTTCCCTCACTTCATCTCTCCCTCCCTACTCCCCTTCTCTCTTTTCTGTGTGTCTACAGAATTACACATAATATATGTACTTTTAGGTAAATAGGATAAGATTCTTTCAGACTCTTCACTGCTATTTTACTTCCTTTTATTCACTATTATCTCCATCTTCTCTCCCTAAATAATAGCATATTTTTCCATTTTCTCCTACAAATTCCTTGTGCCCTGCTATTACTCTATCTAATGGTTCCTCTACCCACCCATGGCCACCTTTTAATTTTCTGTTTTCTGTGGTTATTCCAAGTGGTATACTCACATCTAAAGACTTGTGCTAGAAACCACAGATGAGAGTGAACATCTGTTTGTCTCTCTGGAACTGTGCTATGTCATGTCACTCAGTATGATCCACCCATTTACCTACAAATTTCATGATTTCATTTTTCCTTACAGAAGAGCAATACTTCTTATTGATATATATGACAGTTTCATTAACCATTCATCAGCTGAAAAGTCTTTTGTTGTTTTTATTTTCTAGATCTTGTGAATAGAGTTGCAATGGACATGGATGAAGGAGTATTGGTGGACTAGAATTCCTAGTCAGTTGTGCATATATCCATGAGTAGTATGGCAGGGGCATTTGGCAGATAGATTTTCAGTTTTTAGAGGAATCACCACCCTGACTTCTAGAGTGGCTGGACAAGTTTGTAATTTCACAGTGAATGACAGTTCCCTTTTGCTCCATTTTCTCCAGTATTTGTAATCAGTTGTTGTTGTTGTTGTTGTTGTTGTTGTTGTTGACCTTTGGCAAACTGATTGATGTATTCCATGTATTCCAGGGAAGTGTAGAGAGATGAAGTTACTGGTGGAAAAAGATAGACTCTGTGTTTGGGGAATCCTTGAGATTACTAGTATCCAGGGCAGAAAAATGGCATGATATATAAAATCTTGCTCATTCTACTTTTTATCAGCAATATTGTTTTTGGTTAAAACTGTGAACTCATGATGGTCCTTTCAATGTCTGCTAATACTTCAGCTGAAAGGTGTCCCTCTCCACCTATAAAAGCTCATCTTCAGTAGTTACCTTGAGCTTCCACTAGTGACTTTTAATACATATGTTTCATTTCATACACTATTCTCTCAGAATTATGGAAGAAATAATTATCTTTCGTGAGTAACTTTCCTAAGTCAAGGATGTCTCAGCAAAATATTTTTAAAAATTATGTAAATTAGAAAAAACCTTGACATTTCAATAAGTTCATTAAACTTGGCAGTATGCTTTATAGTATCATTTTTGTACATGTATATAATTTATTTGAACACATTTCTCTCCTTTCTCTTATTTCCTTTCCACTCCCACTGACCCCCTTTATTTCCAAATATGTTCTAATTCTACCTTTATGTATTTTCCTTTCATAAATTTTTGTTACCCAAAGAGTTTCTTTTTATTGATTATTGATCCTGTTTACAAAATTATTCTAGAAATTTAAAAGGCTCAAAAGAAATATAATGGTAAGCAAAATATCTTGGATACTGATGGTCCATATATTCCAATAGACTAAAATGTTACTTTAAAATAGATTGGCCAATAATATATTTAAATGATTAGGTCTTGAGATAGGACTAACTTTTCTTTCATATCTCCCCAAAGCATATGTGGTAGTCAGTTATTTTTTTTTATTAAAGTGCCAATTTGTCAAGCATTATGAATAGAATTATTTGAGTAATAGTCAAAATTCCTAACCTTATCTGTGTCTTCCCTATTTCAAATAATATAGTGGGCTCCTAAGTTGAATGTAGAAAGGCTAAGGCTCTTGTGCAGTATAAGTACCTTGCCTGCTTAGTTTACTTATTTTTGCCTCCAAATTCTCTTTGCCAGAATTCTCTCTCTTAAGAAGCTCTGATCATTTTGTCTGCTCTCTAGAGATCTAAGAAGCACAATCTGAAGCCAATTTTAGTAGATAAACCATGCAGGCAAAAGACTTTTCTATTTCCTTCTTTTATTACCACTTTCTTCAAATTTCTGAGACAAATTAAATGCTTAGATGAAGTTAATGGTTGGCTTGAAATTAGCTGCTGATAGATATATTGGGTATACAGAATTACTTAATAGTTCTTTGGGGCTTTTCTCATGCTCTCCTTCACTGAATCATAGAATTTCTGGAGTTAGAAATAGCCTTGGAGAAAATTTAGCTTAATCTTCCACTCAATGAGAGGCTTCTTTCATAGCATTCCTGATAGATGGTCACTTAGCATCTGAGCACTTCTAGTCACTGAGTTCATTTCCTTCCACAACTGTTTCCTGTATAACAATTCTTATGATTTAAAAATTCTTTCTTATTCCTGTCCCAAACACACATTATGGTATTTCCAATCACTGACAAAGTTATTCCCCAAAATCTTTTATCTCTTCTCCATCTGACCTGATAGGTACCACTTTGCTCAGTGTGCTCTTTGGTAGTGGCATTTATTTTTTTATTCTCAGATAGTACTTTTGGAGACTCTACTGAATTTAACGAATGCATATCAATGATAGTTATGCTGGTAGAGTAACTGTGAGCCATCCCAGAGTTATTTTGCTTGAAATATTAGCATCTAGGAACCATATTAGGAACCCAGCCAATGTCATTTTTGTACAGTTTGATTCCTGATGGCCACTTTAATTAGGAAGGAAATAGGGAGAGGCGTGGAAAACATGCCTTTATGATTGGGTAGTCTTATGAGGAGTTACAAAGATGAATTCCTCTAAATTCTCAAAAAATGTTTTATTTATACCTAAGTAGTAATTTAAAAATAAGTGAAGTCAAATTACAGGCTGTGTTAAATAAGTATATCATCTTTTAAAAAATGAAACTTTTGGAGTTTTGCCTTTTATCCATGGTAACAGTACCTAAAGATTAATATAGTCACAAAAAAGACTACTAGCAATTTTAAATATAATTTTAAATATTTGTATGTATGGTTATCTATCTATCTATCTATCTATCTATCTATCTATAATTTAGCCATCATCTATGTATGTATGTATATATGTATGTAGCATCAATTTATCATCAATCAATCATCAATCTAATCTTTCATCTATCTATCTATCTATCTATCTATCATGTATAGTCTATGTAGGTGTCATCTATTCATTATTTATTAATCATATATCATCTATGTATGTATAAATCATCTATTTATCATTTATTAATCATCTGTCATCTATGTATGTAGATCTATTTGTCATTTATCACTCTATCTAATCTATCTATCACCTATCTATCTATCTGTCATCAATCATCTATCTATATATCAGCTCTCAGTCTCATGTACGCATGTTTTTGTATGTCTGTGTGTACCTACACGTGTATGTATGTATAATATGTGTGTGTGTTTGTCACAGTGTATGTAGATGTCCCAGGACAACTTTCCATAGTTGGTTCTCACTTTCCACCTTTACTTATATGATTTCTATTATTTCTTATTGCAGTGCTATATACCAGTGACCTTCCAGGTCATTCTATCTCTACCTCTCACTTTGGCCTGGGAGTTTGTGTTAGGGGGGAGCTCTTATTGTATGTTTCATTTTGTATGAGATCTGGATGACTTTTCTAAGGTTGTCTGGCTTAGGCATTAGGCTTAGAACGAGAAATGCACCTCCTCAATCTCAGGCATCTGAAGAGTAGCTCTACCACTAAAGTAAATGTTGGAAGACTAGGAGGCTTGGCCTTGTTGGAAAAGACATACCACTGTGGGCTGGCTTGACCTTTCAAAAGCCCCCTGCGATCCCCAGTGAGATCTTGCCTCCTGCTGATGGCCTGAGTTGTGAGGTTTCAGCTTTTTCTGCTTCGTTCCTTCATTCCACCACCATGGACTCTTGCATTCTGAAGCCATCAGCCCAATTTTATACCCTTTCTTTTATAAGTTGCCTTGTTTATTGGTTTTTAACACAGCAATAGGAAAGCAACTAATATGGTCAGCAATTGCTTTGTCTAGCAAGCCATCTACCAGGCATAAAATATATTTTTTTCTTTCTTTTTCTAGTATAGTTACTTTTTTATTTAAATAATTTATTCCAATTACATCTAAATTGTTGTCCTTCCACTTGTATCTTCCTGTTTTGCCCTCCCTCGCTCTTTTACTTTATTCCCCTCCCTTAGGCCTGTTACAGAAGGGGACTTCCTCCTCCACCATATGATCACAGCCTATCCTGTCTCTTCTGGGTAGCCTGCTTCCTCTTCAAACTGGGCAATCCTTCCTGACCGACTTAGAGTTCATGGTGTCATTGTTGCCTATGAATGAGTACTAGCCCTAGCTTTCCACTGAGATGGCTAATCTTTGTTTATCAACTTGACCATATCTAGAATCAAATGAAACCCAAGTGGCTGAGAAGGCCTATGAGAAATTTTCTTGACTAGAAAGAACCACCTAAATATGATCCACAATTTCAGTTGCGTCCTACATAAAGGCTATGGAAGAAGAACAATTGGGGTTTTGTCTGTTTGCCTTCATGCACACTAGCAAATATATATGCCCTGTTGCTTCAGCTGGGATTCTAATATAGACTGAAAAGCAACAGATCTCCATTAATCCTCTGGACCCCAACACCCAGTTCAGATTCTGATAGCTGAGATGTCAAGTTTCAAGGAGTGAACAAATACAAGATTTTTGGCCTTTGTGTCAAGAAACAGCCATTTTTTGCCATATGTATCTCTTAGTCCGTAAAGCATTCTCATGGGAGAGGGTGGAGGGGAAGACATATCCTAGTGATTTATACCTTTGTAAAATCTTTCACTATGTTAACAGTGCTTTGATGGAAAAAGTATAGTAATTTTTATGAAGAGATAAAGGGCATGCAAGCACTTTTGTATGTTTTGACAGACATGGAACGAGGTAGTACAGTATAAGAGAAGAATTTCTGTATCCTGGAAGGCATGTAGGTAGTGTCACATAGTATTATAATCATTTAGCTCTATTGTTATTTAAAAATGTCATTGCTAACTGGGCATCAATGGTGGACCCTTTCTCCTTAATATTTATATATTTTTTGTATCTTAAATTTTGAATCTTGGAAGTTCTCATCATTAAACCTTTGTAAAACTTTAAGTTGTGCTATAAACATGTGTATCACTGAGTATAATATTTTAAAGGTAGTTTTTCAATCTTCTTGCAAATACAAGTAAATATGATTGTGCTGTTTTATGTTAAATTAGAATTTACATTGTTATCTATAGTATTGCTGGGATACATATATGTATATATGTATATTTATATATAATTTTGATTAAACACGTTACATTTTTAGGTAATGGTTTCATTGTGAAAATGTTACACACACACACACAGACACACACAGAAATTGTGTTTTTACTCCAATGTTATCTCTCATTTTTCTCTCCTTGTCTTCTTCTCAAACACTTTTCAATATATATACATACATATAAGTACACACCTATGTGTATAAATGCATGCATGTATATTTAATCAAGGTTTTATATATGAAAGGAAAGGAAACAGGCAATGTTTATATTTTCTGGACTATTTTCCTTATTATAATGATATATAATGCTATCACACTTTTCTACAAATGCCACAATTTCATTCTTCTTTAATTCTGAATAAAATTCAATTATGTATACCTGCAGAGATATTTTCAATTTATATTGAAAGATTTTTTTCAATTTTTCTAGACTTTACAGAAATGTAGTACTGTCTTTAAATCATTTATGTCACTTTATGATCATGAGAATTTTTATTTTTGGTTAACATAAATATTTCTTAAATACTTGTAATAAGTTGTTGTAACTTTACATATTTTTTACCCATCATCTATAGATTTAATAGTATAATCCTAATTATATGTCACCAATTATCTCTAATTAAATTTTGTTGTACCTTTCTGCATGTCCTCTAGATCTTTCTCAGTTGTTGGCTTTAAGGTGCTCAACTCCATTTACTTAATCTCATGGCATGCAGTTTTGGTACTGAATTCTGCCCTATAGCTGTTTGCTATGCTTGTATTTGCTCCTAAATCACAAGAAGGCTTTGCATGCCTGTCCCATGGATAAGATGGCTTTGCAAGGACAGATGATGACAAATGTTTTGCTTTAACTAAGTCTAGAGTTAATATTACAAAATTAAGTATAATCTAACATTTAAAAATTAAGTTATAGTCTTAGCTAACTCATGATTAATCAAATCATTACAGAGAAAGGTTTCATAATGTGTTCAGTGGAACTCTTAAGCTTTATTTAGAATCAAACTATGTTTCTCTAAATATTTGTGTTCATTTGATCAAATAAATACTAAAAGTTAGCTCAAGTATTTTTTTTCTATAAAAAGATTTATATTTGAGAATGCCCCTTCAAATCACAGATTGAAAATTTAAAACATGTTTGCCAACATTTGAAATTCTCCAAACTCAGATTAATTATCAAGTGATCCTGCAAGGTCAGCAGCAACAAAACCCCGAGCTCCACAGACTTTAGCTTTCACAGAATTGGTATGTTTTTGAACTTGTGAACCCTCTGTAGACTTCTTATTCACAGTATTCTTGATCCTTTGTGCAAAGTTCGTTTTACAATTACTACATGTTATTCTAGGTCTGTGATCTGCAAACTATTGTAAAATGTTAAAAATCATCTAACAGTTTTACTTCAAAGAAATTATTTGATTTGCATATGACTTTTAAAATGGAAATTAAGTTCATAACTACATTTGATTTTTTATTCCATGTTACAATTATGAGCAATGACTGATTTTCATATTTATAAGCCTCCATTGTTTTCTGAGAGTCTAAAAGTTTATCTATTCCTATTGGGGAATTAGAAAAAAATGATGTGACATATATATTAGAATTAAATCAATAGGTGATCAAAGACTTTCTCTCAGACTCAGTAAGGACATCTTGGAGGAATTTAGAGAGAGGAAATTCGATGTTGAAAAGGGTGAATATTGAGTCAGGGAAATTAAGATGTTCTATTTAAAAAACATTGTGTGGATTTTACTTTTTTATTATTGAGCTCAGTTATTTAATTCTGTCCTCTCATTCTACCTGATGTCAGATTTTTGTGCAGCTATGCTAAACACACACACAATTATGCATTTATTACTAAACAACCACAGACTTGTGTAGTACCTATCCTCCAATTATTATTTCTTAGTATCAGAATAGGTCCCCTGGCAAGTTTGAACCATGGTATTTTATTTTCAAAGCCTTTAATGAAGTTGCTTGTGAACGAGACAACAGTGCTGCGTAGGAACTGGATAATGTCTAAATATTGATCATGGTGTCTGTCACAGCTTTTCAAGTACTTGTGTTTAATTCAGTTAAAATAAATCAGGAGTTAGAAACTGGCAGATGAAGACAGCACATTTAACTTTTAAAACATAATTCAGGGTATTTGTGTGTAACAGAAAGAAACGAGAGCTGAAGTTGACTAGGAAAGGCATTCATGTGATAATCTATTACAGGTGTATCTGGCCACTTGTATTTTTTGGGGGGGGGGGGAGTTTATCATTATAAAGTTTATCTTCTAGAAATTCCAAAGGCAAATTTTTGGAGTGAAATAGAAGAGCATTTAATAGCAACATAAGGTACAAACTGAGAATCCTGACGTAAAATTGAAAATATATGAACAAATTGAGAATATTGTATCACTATCGTAGAGGTTTGCAAACTACATATACAATAAGTACATAAAATGTACTTTAAATCAAATCACACAACCACAAAAAAATTAATAAATCAAAGGATAACATAGGAAGATAGGAAGATACGTAGAAACCTTCAAATCGAAATCAATTAACAAAATGTCAGTAGTAAATTCTTATCTATTAATAAGTACTTCAAATATAAATGATTTGTTATTATATTTTTATTTTTCTCATACTCAAGCGAAATTAAAAATTAGAAATGAGGCATGACAAAATATATTTTAACTCAAAACATACTCATATATGTAGAACAAATTCCTTTAGCAACAGATAAATTAACTTTTCTTCCAGTTTTCTTTTTTTTTTCCTTTATTAATTTATTCTTGTTACATATCAATGGTTATCCCATCCCTTGTATCCTCCCATTCTTCCCTCCCTCCCGTTTTCCCCTTATTCCCCTCCCCTATGACTGTGCCTGAGGGGGACTTCCTCCCCCTGTATATGCTCATAGGGTATCAAGTCTCTTCTTGGTAACCTGCTGTCCTTCCTCTGAGTGCCACCAGGTCTCCCCCTCCAGGGGACATGGTCAAAGGTGAGGCACCAGAGTATGTGAGAACTATTCTCAACAAAATCATAGAAGAAAATTTCCCCACTTGTATTTTTTTAAATATGTATTTTCAAATCTCATACAGTACAGGTAGTAGTTGTTTAACATAAATTGGCTGAGGAATGTATTTTAATCCCAAGGTAACTAGGCTTCTAAAACCTTCTTTGTGCACTCAAAATACTGTCATAGTTGCTACAAGGCAAACACCAGACCTTAGGAAGTTTTAATAATGTGTGTGTACTTCTCACTGTTACAAAAGTTGTGAATGCCAAGATCAAAGCACCAAGAGATCAGGTATCTAGTGTGTTCCCCCTTCATAGTTTGTAGGCAGGATGTCTGCTCAATTTACCTTCCCTTGCAGAAAGAGAGTCTCTTTCTTTAGTTGTTTAAAAGACACTAATTCCATATATTAGAGTTTTAGTCTTTAAGCCTGTTATCTTTCTAAATCCCCTCCTTTGTGAAACATCACATTGCAGATTAGTTTTCATCAAATTAATTTGGAGATAAAACCTCATCAATAGCATTTAAAAGTTTAATACCTATATATATATATGTATATATGTTATATGTACACATATATCAATATATGTATCTATACCTCACACATATATATGTTTACAACCAATACTATGTATATATATCACATATAAAGCATATATATACATATATAAACTCTTCATATTTTATTGGGTCAGATAAAATATATTAGAAATGATAGTTTGTGGAAGTTTCTAGGAAGAAGTGTTTAATAGTACCACAACAAAGAGAATCAGTATTAGCTTTAGTTTAGAGGATCAAATAGTGAATCCAAGAATTTACTTTATGAGTTTGTTAATATAATTAATACACAACTCAAATAGTACTTGGATAAATCTGAAATACTGCCCAGGCTCATGTATTGAATGTTTGGTTCCTAAACTCATGATGCTATTTTGGAAAGTTATGAAACTTAAGGAGCTAGGGCTGGCTAGAACAAGGGAGTCATAAGGACATGGTTTAAACAGTTCTCTCTAGACCCTCCCTATTCCCTTTTCCTGTATTCTACTTTGTATCTGTTTTAGGGTGAACAGTATCTGTTGCTCTGTGATCCTGATACTTTGATGCTTTTTGCAAGAGAAAGACTAAGTACCTATGCACACAACCCTCTGAAACCAAGAGTCAATAAAAATCGTGACTCCATTGAGCTGATTTTGTCAGGCATTCTGCCATAGCAATGACAGAAGTACGTATACCATACTGATGAATTGCCTTATGTAAAAGAGAGGTACTTCTGATGTCTTTTTGCCTTTATACAGCAGCTAAACATCTCATTCATCTTTTAAAAATTAAGCTCTAAGAAATCTATATGAAATTGAAGGAAAAAAAGATTGTTGTATATGTATCACTGTTCTATAGGCATTTGCTGAAACCAATAGAAATGTAGATATTAATAACAAATAGAAAACTAGAAACAAAGCATTGGTGAAGCATGGGAGAAGGACGGGGAGATGAAATCTTCTCATGGATACTCCTTTACTGCTTCCTTATATCAAGAAAAGCTGAGCTTCTAATCAAAAGAAAAGATATTACTGAAAGAAATTAAGGAAAGTCTAAGTAAACAGAGGGACATATAATGTTCAGGTTTCAGAAAGCCAATGCCAGATAAATATTACTTCTCCATAAATTGCCATGTAATTTCCATTAAGTCTTTACACTTGAAAGCATATCTTTGCACTTTAGAATTAGTAAGTTTATTCCATAAGTTATATGGAAATTTGAAATATCTATGAAGAGATGATTATCAATAGTTCAAAGAGAAGAGAATTAACATATGATACATGTCAAGGAATAATACAAAGACAGAGTCCTTAAAAGTATGGCTTTTCATGTGAGCTGCTGGGTATTGCAAATGTAAGAGTGGATGTCTGAAAATTAATATATATACAGAACCATAATTTATGGCAAAGGTACCAAAGACTCTGAGACAGTGTGGTTTACTATGTGTTGAATAGTAATTGAATATCCATATGGAAAAAAGTGAATCTTTAACATCACACTGAGTCTAAAGTTACATGGTGAACACACGCATGGATTGTAAGCCTAAAAGTACATCAGGAACATAATACATTAACCCTTGAGGAGGCAAGATTTCTAAAATCAGATGCAGTAATCATAAAGGAAAATGTGAATATGTTGGAATACAGCGATGTCAAAACATTATCTTCATCAAAAAGGTAGCATCACAAAATGACAAGTCAGCCGCACCTAGGTTCATATGTAAAACTTAGTAAGGACCTTTATAATTACAAAAAAGGCACTCCCATAATACAGTAAAAAATCTAGATCCTGGACTAGAGTGTAGTTACTAATGGGTAAGAGGAAAATAGTCATTTAGCATACTTCCTAGCTTGTGTACTGATAGGCACTGACTTCTTGTTCAGTGACAAGGCCTATAGTAAAAGTGGTGTCCTTAGCATCCTGGAGGCATGATATATGTGTAATAGATGTTTCGCTTTTAAGGAAAAGTTTTAAAAGATGTGTTAGGTAATCTTTGCTTTCGGCTATATTCATCATGGTGTTATCAGAAAGTGATAAGCCATATTTGTGAAGCAGGTACTATTGAGGACTTGCTTACCCTGTCTTGGCAGAGTTAGGCCATCGACTCTGCCTGCATCCAAGCTTGCCCTTTTTAGACAGACTTCTGTCTGTGGTAGAAATGAGGACACTTTGCCCAGTAGCTTGTTTGCCAATTTGAAGCCATCTCTATAAGGAGGTTCTTTGATACTCACCATCCTCTTTGAGGTAGCCTTGGTGTTGCCAGAGGTTAACCTGTCTCATTGTCAGTGAATCTTTAAAATAATAAAAACATTTTTAATGCAATATTCTGCCTGTCCCTGAGGTTTTTGAAGACCTTTTCTAACAATCCTACCTTTTCTTTCTATAGAATCATATCTATCTGCTGTACCTAAGATGTATATTCTTCTGATAAAAGTAGACTATTCAGGTAGCAAGCTGTCTCTATCATATTTTCATTTGGAAAGCTACTAACCTGCACTCCCAGCATACTCTGGTAATCAAATTTATTCCTTCTCAAGTCTCTGATGGAATGAAGACCACGGTTAAGAGGCTTTTAGATCTAGATAGATTTTCTTCTTCTTCTTTTTTTAATTTTTATTTTATTTTTTTCCTTTATTAATTTATTCTTGTTACATCTCAATGGTTATCCCATCCCTTGTATCCTCCCATTCTTCCCTCCCTCCCATTTTCCCCTTATTCCCCTCTCCTATGACTGTTCCTGAGGGGGATTACCTCCCCCTGTATATGCTCATAGGGTATCAAGTCTCTTCTTGGTAACCTGCTGTCCTTCCTCTGAGTGCCACCAGGTCTCCCCCTCCAGGGGACATGGTCAAAGGTGAGGCACCAGAGTATGTGAGAAAGTAATATCCCACTCTCCACTCTACTGTGGAGAATGTTCTGTCCATTGGCTAGATCTGGACTACTAGATAGATGTTTTAAGTTGATAATGACAAGATGTTATGTGGATTGATTTACATTTAGAATTTTAGACACATCAAGATAGGAAAGATGTTTTCTTCAAGGCTGTCAAATACAAATAGCCAAAACACTAAGAATGTAACTTTTATATAATTGCTGAATGGGTCATGGTTCTTTCTTCTTGCTATAGGCAGTTTATTTTATATAAGTGTAAAAATATAAATATATATGTAAAAATATGAAAAAAGACTATGAAACAGAATAAATAATTTCTCTTAAAAAAAAAAAGGAAAGTGATAAGTCATCCTGTATACAAAAGATAAACAGGCTGAGAAAGAAATTAGGGAAACTACACCCTTCACAATAGCCATAAATAATATAAAATATCTTGGTGTAACTCTAACCCAGCAAATGAAAGACCTATATGAAAAAATCTTCAAGTATCCAAAGGAAGAAATTGACGAAGACATCAGAAGATGGAAAGATGTCCCATGCTCACGGACCAGGAGGATGAACCATCATAGTAAAAATGACCATCTTACCAAAAGCAATCTAAGATTAAATGCAATCCCTATCAAAATACCAACACAGCTCTCTACAAACCTTGAAAGATCAATTTCCCCATTCATATGGAAAAACAAACAAACAAACAAAAGCACAGAATAGCTAGAGCAATCCTGTACAATAAAAGATCTTCCCAAGGAATCTCCATCCCGGTCTCAAGCTGCACTACAGAGCAACATTAATAAAAACGGCATGGTACTGGCATAAAAATAGGCTGGTTGGTCAATTGAATTAAATCAAAGACCCAGCAATAAGCCCACATACTTGTAGACACTTTGTTTTTTAAAAAGAAGCCAAATCGATACAATGGAAAAAATTATCTTCAAAAAATAGTGCTGGTCTAACTGGAGCTTGTTAAGTTTCAAGCAGTGAGGAAAGGGGATGTAGAACATTGAGAGACCTAAAGCTTTAGGAGGTTTGAAAAGGGCAGTTGACTCAAACCACTAACAGTGAGAGCATGTGAAGAATATTCAAAAATATCTTTGCATGACCTTGGAGTATTACAGACTATCCTACGTGAAGACTAAAGTACAATTTCTAAACCTGTTGTTTATAACCTGCTGTGGATTATTATTCTTGAAGTCTACATTCTAGTTTGGGAAACTGGGCTGAACAAAGAATTTTTATTTCATTATTGTGGTTCTAGGCATGTAAAATAGATTGAGATCAGGCCGCTATGACGTTTACAAGTTTTGAAAGGGTCGTTGTTCCTAAATGAGCCACAGTCTATGGCTCACAGTTTGACTCATGATTATCTTTTCCCATCATACTTATGTAAGACTATTTCTCTTTACTTTTCAGAAAAGCCTACCTCTGATGCTCCATTAGGATGTATAATATAAGCTAGTACAAATTTGTCTGCCATACAAAGCCTGAAAATGTATAAAACACAAATTATGCTACCAAATAAAATATTTAAGACATAAGAATGGTTTAATGTACACGTATTGGACTAGAAATAAAGTGGTGTATAACAATGAATTTTATTCCTCTGTGTTCTTAAAAAAAAAACCCAAAAAACAACAACAACAACAACAACAACAACAACAACAACAACAACAACAACAAAATCCAACAGCCAGGTGAGGTGGTGCATGCCTGTAATCCTAGAACTAGGGGAGGCAGAAGCAGGTAGATCTCTGTGAGTTAGAAGCCAGCCTGGTATACAGAGGAAGTCCAGGACAACCAATGCTACACAGAGAATTCAAAACAGCAACAACAACAGCGACACTACTTTGTTTGGGGACAGGAGAGAAGGATCAACTATTAAGAGGTGTTGCACACTCACAGAGTATCCAGGTTCCATTCTTAACACCCATGTTAGGTGCCTCACAACTGCCTATAACTCCAGCTCTAGGAAAATCTGAAACCTCTGGTTTCTGTGGGAGACTGTAGTCACGTGCATATAGTTACCCCATACATGAAAATAAATTAAAAATTTAAGAATTTATTTTAAATTAAAAAAAAATAGCCTACACACACAAGAAAGAACAAAACGAACAAACAAACAAACAAAACCCTGGGTTTTCTTAAGAGATTTCATGTTTATGATTACCTCCCCCTTTGCCACTTATTTCCCTACCTGCCCTTCCCTGCTATACCTACCCTCTCAGGCTGACTCTTTCCTCCTCCATTTGTTCTAGCTCCTTTCCACCCATGCCTTAAAGTCTCTTTATTTCCAGTCACATGGGCCCTTTTTGAGTTATCTGGTCTTTACCCATATTTACTCTCTTCTGGATGCTTGTATTTGACAGTTAGAGGCTTCCTAGCTCTAATGTGGCATGTTTCTTTGTTTGTTATTTACTTATTTATATTTTTGAGCCTCAGTTACTTTGATTAAAATGATGTTGCTCAGTACCATCCATTGTAATGCAAATTTTATAATTTCCTTTTCCTTCATGAATGAATAGAATTCTGTTGAATAAATGCATCCCATTTTCATAATAGATTCTTCCATTGATGGATATCTAGGCTAACTATTAATTCTGTTTTATACCTGTTGTGGAAGGAGAGATAAATCTGTATTTATATGAATACCAGTAGTAGGATGGAGAGTCCTTTGCATTATATGCCCAGAGATTCCCTATTAGGGTTATATGGTAGTTCTGTTTTTAGTTTTTCTGAGATTTCTCCACACTGATCTAGAGTAGCTTACACTGGCATCAATAGCATGTAAAGATTCCTCTTCACCTTCATTTTGCTATTTGCTTTCTTCATCTGACTATTAATACTAGGGTAAGATAGAATCTCAAGGTACTTCTAATTTGGACAACTCAAAATACTTAATATTTAAAAAATATGAATTGACCATTTGCCCTTCCTTTCAGAACTGTATGTGGAGATCATTGTTAACCTGTTGATTGGCAGTTTTAAGTATTTTTGACATTCTTTTATATTTTTATTTTTTTATTAAATATATTTTACATATACATTCATATTATTGCACATATATACAATAAACTACCTATAGCAAGAAGAACCTCGAAACAGTCAGGAATTTTATATATATATATATATATATATATATATATATATATATATATATATAAAACATTCATAGTGTTTTGGATATTTGTATTTGGCAGCCTTGAAGAAAACATCTTTCCTATCTTGGTGAGTCTAAAATTTTGAATGCAAATATATCATATCTCATCATTACCAACTTAAAACATCTATCTAGATCTAAAAATATCTTAACCCCTAAACAACTAAGCTTAATTGTAAAACTAAAGTATCTGGCCTTCAACCTCATCAGAAACTTGAGAGGGAATAAAATCAAAATCAATTATCTGAGTAGACAGGAAGTCCCTTGTATAATGCCAGACTTCTAGATCATTCAGGAATTTTTATTATAAAGATGTGCTGACATTTGTCTCAGTTTGTTCCTACATATATTGAGATCATGCAACTTCTGTCTTTAAATCTAATGATATGTTGTATTACATTTCTTGACACATATGTTGAACAGATCTTGCATCCTTGGCATAAAACCAACTTAATTGTGGTACATGATCTGCTTAACCTTGAACTGCAAGTATTTGCTAATGAATATAGATGAAAAATCCCTGAGAAGATTTCTCTGTAGTTTTCTTGTGCTTTGATCTGTTTTAGAATCAGGATTATAGTTTCTTTTTTTAAATTTAAATTTAAATTTTAAAACATTTTTATTTTTTATATATACATTTATATTATTACAGATATATACAACAAACTACCTATACCATGAAGAACCATGACACAATCAGGAATTATATAAATGTTACATTCTTAGTGTTTTGCCTATGTATATTTGACAGCCTTGAAGAAGACATCTTTCCTATCTTGGTGAATCTAAAAATACTGAATGTAAATCAATCTAGACCATTTATAAAGTGTTTGATAGTGTTATTTCCTTTTCAATTTTGTGGGACAGTTTTACAGGTTTTAGTATTAGGAGATACGTATGTTTGCTAGAATTCAGCAGGAGGTTTGTGTTCTTAACCAAGATATTTTTATTTTTGTGTGACATAATGTTTTAAATATTTAAGAATCTCAGAAATGTTTGTGATATGCTTTCATCAAATCCAACCAATGCCTTCAGCTCAAGATTCTCTCCTATCACTCATATCCCCTTTCTCTGCTGCTTTCTTGTGCTCTGGGTTCTTTGTTTTGTTGGTTGGTGTTTTTCTTTTCTTTTCTTTTCTTTTCTTTTTTCCTGTGTTTTTGTTTTGTTTTGGATTTTAAGACAGGGTTTCTCTGTGTAGCCTTGGATGTTCTGAACTCACTTTGTAGACCAAGATGTCCTCCACTTCGCAGAGACCCGCCTGTCTCTGTCTCCCTGACTGCTGGGATTACAGGCTTGCGCCACTGCTCCTGGTTGGTGCTTTGTTATGTATTTATTTTGTTTTTATTTACTTATTATAGCTTATTCATCTTGCAGCCCAATTGTTATCCCCTTCGTTGTATCTTCCTGTTCACACCCTCCTCCCTCTCTTTTTAGTCCCATTCCCCTGCCCTAGGCCTCTGACAGGAAAGCCCTGACTCCTAGGTCCTCATATGGGTAGCCTGCATTCCCTTCCTCTGTGTGCCCTTAACCCTACATCTGGCAAAGGGTAGCATCCAAAACATATTGTGCTCTGTCTTTAAAGTTTCACTTATTGCTGCCTCTATAGGCATGGTATAGGACCATTTAGAGAGCCTCAAAGGAGCCAAATCCCTGATGGAAATTCTTAGATGAATGGATAATGAAAATATGGTAAACATACACAATGGGATATTATTCACCTCTAAAAGAAAGTATTATAAAATTCATCTATAAATTGATGGAGCTAGAAATAATCATTTTTTGTGAGATAAGGCAGATCCAGGAAGTCACACTTTTATGTTCTTTCTTATGTGTGGATCGTGATACCTTTGGGAACCAAATGATCCTTTCTAAGTAGTTGCCTAAAACCTTTGGAAAACAGATATTTATATGACAATTCATAACAGCAGCAAATTAGTTATAAAGTAACTGGAAATATTTTTATGATTTGGGACCACTACAATATGAGGAACTATATTAGTCACAACATCAGGAAGGTTGAGAACCACTGTATTAGATAACTGTGTTTAAATTTGGAGTAATCACAGCAGGAATGACTAGGAAGGGGCCTTGAGAGGAGGTGGATTTCAGTAGAAAGAGGATAAAAACCAGATTAGCATCTGGTAAAGGGGGAAAGTACATGATAATCAGGGAGAGTTAAATGGTACATGGAATAGGAAGGCCCGGTAGAGAAAGGAATTTGTGGATAGATAACACTGAAGACTTTGAAAAGGATATATTGAAAGCTACCACTGTAGACACTTCCTCAAAGATGTGGAAATTCATATATCAAAGTAATTTAAATGGGGTTACTCTATAACAGATAGGTTATGGACAATGCATCTCTCAGGCCATATAGACTATTAAATTAAAAGCTCAGGGCCAGATCTGGGTTACCTCCTTTCGTGTTGTCAGTCAATGAGGCTCATAGATTCCCAACACTTGCAGACTAAAGCTGTGGCTCTTTATTACAATACCTTTTCACAGCAAAATACATATACGTTTAGTAAAAACTGCCAAGAGCTGCCCTGTTAAGGGAGCTCACTAGGCATGTGGACTGTCTAGGAGGTGATCTGGTATTTGCAAGGTCTGTATCATGATATATCCCAGAATTGCTTCCAACCTCTGACTACCCTGTCAATTGTGCTTTGCCACACCTCTCTAAAATCTGGCATTAGAGCCAGGTATGGTTGTGCATGCCTTTAATCCCAGCACCCAGGGAGGTGGAGGCAGGTGGATCACTGTGAGTCTAAGGTCAGCTTGGTCTACAAAGTGAATCCAGGACAGCCAGGACTACATTCATGGCCAGCCTGATCTACAAAACAAGTCCAGGACAGTCGAGATTACACAGAGAAACCCTGTCTTGAAAAACCAAAAAGAAAAAACATCTGGCATTGTTGTGAACTGTTACTTTCTGGTATTGACCAGCTCTGATTGAGCAAACTTCCTACGGGATCTTGTTGAAGATGTACTGTTTGTTATTCAGATGAATTAATCCTTGATTATGGAATTCCTGATTTGATTCAAATAGTTTAAAAAGTTAAAGTTAGTTTGTAGCTGCAATAAATACATTTGTGGACCTCCAGATGCCTCACTAAGGGGGTAGCCTTGTAGCAGATTTGTGGCTTCAGATAAGTCTCCACTCCAGATGGCACCACGAATCCTGGTATTTCACCATAAATATATGCAAGTTTGTTTAAACTTTCCATAAACCTAAGTTGGAACGAAGTTACCTAGTGATGTCTGAATTTCCTCTGTTTCTTAGAATGAAAAAGACAGATAAAATGATTGTTCTGAACTCATTATGAACTAGGAGATAGCTGGATAATGTATAGTTAGGTCAGTCCTAATTAATAAGTCGTATATTCTTGTAGCTTTTAGGCCTTGTCATTCTGAACTCAAGGCGAACTTATGTTATGGTTACTTAGATAAGAAATATTTAGATTTAAAACATGTAACCTTTTGTATTTTAGAATTCATCTGTTCTGTGATCAATTGCCTTTTTTCAACTATAAGATAATCCCTTTTCTCAGAAGTATAAGTATGATCATCTACAATAAATGGTGCTGAAATTGGGAAGCTTAACTTCAGTTGAGGTTGAGATGCCTGACTTCACCCACCTTTTCTCTTGAACCTATTCTCTTGAATGTATGTGTTGAGATTGGAAACCTGACTTCAGTTGAAGTCGAGATGCCTAATTTCATCCACCTTTTCTCTTGAATGAATGTGTGTGAGTGGTTTATTTTCTATCTCTTTCTTATTTCCCTGTGGAATTGCAAATAAGTTAGCTGACTCAGGGCCATCAGCCTTCTATTGCTAATTAGCCTAAATTCACATTAAATTCCTGGAGATCTCAGCAAGGAGGCCTGTCTACAGACCAAAGAGCCTCCTTTTATGACCTCAGTGCAGTCTTGAGCCAGAAGCCACTTTTACAACCTCAGCCATAGGAAAATTGTGGTCAGTTTAAGCTCTCCTCCTCGACAGCAGTATAGCCAGTCCCTAGAGAAGAAACCCTGGGCTCCCTTTCCTCTTTCTCTTTCAATCCTGAACAGTTGTTGAGCCATCAGCTCTGGCCACCCAAAAGATAAAGCGAAATGCAAGGGCATCCGCATCCAGCCCCAGAGACCCTGCCCTGGACCTCTTCCCAGCAGCAGCCAGGCATTAAGAAAAAACATACACATTAGCCATTTCAATTTTTTAATATAGAATTTAATATAATGGATTTCATAGACAATTGCATCAGACAGAAACTCAGCTATCTGTTTCAAAACATGATACATGACGCAGCATATTAGAATAGTTACACTGTGGGTCCAATAAGATATGTCCATATGATTATTTCACAATCTAGATGCTGAAAATTTTAACTAAGAATGGATGTTTTTGGCAGTTCTGAGGCATAGTGATTTTAACATCTAAAGTAGGTGTAAAGGAAACATACGGCACAATTGTATTTTCTGATTTAAAAATTTTTTAATTGTGTTGGGTCGTATAGATAAAGGTAAAAGGCGGGACAAGACTGAACAAAAAACCTAGAAGTTCTTTTTAGACCCATTGTTAAAGGAAAGTTCAGTAGAAAAATACTATCAGTTAAGGTAAATTGACATTCTGAGTGAAGCAAATTTAAATTTTTTTTTTTAAAGTACAGACTAAGTGAAGCGTGAGAAGTGAATGTGTGTATTCCCTCTAATGCCTCACGAATACCTTCCAGAGCTTCTTCAAAGGTCAAACCCACATAAGCAGTGCCTTGCCAATTAAAACTGTTTACAGAGTAAAGTGTTTTTTGGCTTTCATTAAGTTATTCTGAATAATTTCAGATGCCTGAAAGGGTCAGTTATTGTGCTAACCTGAGCTGGGGGCTGCTTTTCGATGTCTGGTGTTTCAGTCAAAGATAGAGACTAAGCTGTATCAACATATTTAAAGATATAAATGCTTATTTCATGTTTGCAGCATACTTCATTAGCACTGCTGGCCTCCCGCTGGCCTCTGGAACACTGAGGACTCTGAACATGGTTGGCACCACAGCCAACAGGGAGGAAAGCAATTGTCAAAACAGGCACTGGCTTGTGTCTTCCTAGAAGTGAGAAAGTGATTTCTGCAGGCCCTTTGTTGACATTAGGGACTCACAGAGCCAAATTGGCAGAATATGGAAAGTTTAGACCTCTTGCATGAAACAAAATGAGCAAAACAGAATCTCTTTTACATGCTTAGCTGGTTACCATGCAGATTAAAACTGCACATTCAAAGTGACTGTTTCAGGAACTAACACTATTTCTTTAGAAGTTTTACATTACATTGTGTGGTCTCCCACGACACACATACTGTGTAGATGGCAGAGGACATGTGAGGAGTTCTCTCTCTCTGAAGCATCTTGGGTCTCAGTAGTTGAACTTAGGTCAGTAGGCTTAGCAGCAAATACCTTTACCTGCTGAGACATTTAATGGCATTTTCCCACATCTTAAACTTTTATTGTAAGTATTTTTGTCTGTTGCTATTAATTTTCATTGCTACTTTTTGGTTCACAATGAATGCAGTGTTGGGTTATTAGGAAATTCTATAAATACAGCTGGGTCTGTTTCCTGGTGCTGAGGAAAGTGGTCAGCTTTTAACACTGATGTAAGTGTTGGCTGTGGGTGTGATCCTGAAGTCCTGGTAATACCTTCTTTTTATTTATTTATTTATTTATTTATTTATTTATTTATTTATTTTAATTGATTTATTCAGATTACATCTCTATTGTTATCCCCTCACTTGTTTTTTTTTTTAACTTTTTTTTCTCCTTTATTAATTTATTCTTGTTACATCTCAATGGTTATCCCATCCCTTGTATCCTCCCATTCTTCCCTCCCTCCCATTTTCCCCTTATTCCCCTCCCCTATGACTGTTCCTGAGGGGGATTACCTCCCCCTGTATATGTTCATAGGGTATCAAGTCTCTTCTTGGTAACTTGCTTTTAAGGTTTTAAAATAATCCTATTTATTTATTTACCTATTTGTTTACTTATATGTATATATTTAGTGTGTGTGTATGTGTGTGTGTGTGTGTGTGTGTGTGTGTGTGTGTGTAGGTCAGAGGACAATTTACAGTAGTTGGTTCTCACTTTTCTTTTTTTCTTCCTTTTTAAAAATGTATTATAATTTATTCATATTACATCCTGAATGTTATCCCCTCCCCATTTTCTTCCTGTTCTTACCCTTTGTACCACTTATGCCCTATTCCCCTCCCTTAGACCTCTGCAGGGTACTTGTGGGGGTCACTTCCCCCACCATTTGACCACAGGGTATCAAGTCTTATCCAGATAGCCTGCATCCTCTTACTCTGTGTGCCTGTACTCCCCAACTGTGGAGAATGAGCTGTACATTGACCATATCTGAACAGAGTGTGGTCTAGGTTCTCTCCATGCACTGTCCTTGGTTGGTGCATCAGTTTATGCAGGCCCCCTTGGGTCCAGAATCTCAGGCCTGGCCTTGATGGTCTCTCTGTGGGGTTCCCAATCCCTCCAGGTCCTTCCATCCCTCTACTCTTCCCTACAACTCTCAGCGCTCTCTCCTCCTCCCAGAGTCCGGCTGTGAGTCTTAGCTTCTGTCCTGAGAGAGTCTCTCAGAGGACATCTATATTGGGTTTACATTTCTGACACGGCTTCTGGGTTTTAGCAATAAGAGCCTTTACCTACTAAGTCTTCTCACTAGCCATGTCTTGGTACCTTCAAACTGAATGTGAGAATGAGAGTATGCATATCATCGTGGGAAATTAAATGCAGACCTTTTAAAAATTCCAATATCAAAAAACTAGAGAATACGTTCATATGTTCTGTTGCTGGTATTCACTATATAAACATTCATTCAGTTTGTACAAGGTTATGATTTATTTTTACTAAGTGTATGACTTATTGGAGCTAAATACTTAAAATTAATTTATAGTCAGTTGGTATCATAGTTAGTAATATTTTCATGTTCTATTGCTTTTGAATTGTCATTTGAGGTCTCATTTTATATATGCTTTTCCTCACCATTTTTATTTTAAACTTCACTGCCTTTTACATTCCTAGTTATATGAAAGTTGGAATTTTAAATAAAAGTTTTTTAAGATTAGCCTTTAATCATTATAAATCTTTCAATACTATAAATGCTTACAATGTTTAACATTGACTCATCAGAACATTTCCCAGCTTACATTTCCCTTTTATTGGCAATTCATTCCTCAAATTGTTCTAGTCATAAATCCTAGAGTCATTTTTTACTTTTCCCCCACTCATTAAGTTCAATCTGCCGCAGGTTTCATTTAAAATATTTAAAGTTTTATTTTATTTTATGTGTACGATGATTTTTCCTGGACATATGTCTCATTATAACTGTTCTGACTAGTGCCAGTAGAAGAGAGAAATAGGAATCAGATAACTATGGAACTAGAGTCTACAAGCCACATAGAACTGAATCTATAGATGCTTGTGAGCTACGACATGACTTCTGGGGCGTGGAACCTGTACTTCTGGCAGTACCAGTAGCATCATAATGGAGCATATATATTTAATCAAAAAGAGTTGTTCTCAATAGTGTATAAATATTTTAATGAAGCAGTAGAATGAGAGATATTTATTATCATGCATCATTTTTATATTAAGTTACAATTTTAATTATATATTTTTATTTAATTTATTCTTTGACAAATTACTTTAACCTCCCCACTCTCTCTTTCTTGTTTCCTTCCCACCCTGTTAGTCCTGTTTCCTTTCTAAGAGTCTCTTTGTCACATTTGCATCTTTTTGCTTTGTTCTGTGATCCGCTGAGTTGAATCAGGTCCATCTGTATGAGCAGACATAAAACTATTTGTTGGGGAATGGTATATGATCTGTCTTAGTGTTTTATTTCTGTGAAGAGATACCATGGCCAAGGCATATCTTAAAAAGAAAAGCATTAACTGGGCACTTGCTTACAGTTTAAGTGGCTTTGTTCATTATCGTCATGGAGGGGAAAATGGTGATAGGCATGGCAGCATAGTGTTGGAGAAATAGATGAGAACTGCATCCTCATCCAGAAGTAGAGAAAAGCCTAGACCTGGCATGGGCTTTGGAAACCTCAAAGACCACCCCTAGTGACACACTTCCTCCAACAATCTACATCTCATATTTCTTTTAGTCCTATCAAAGAGTTGCACTCCCTGGTGACCTAGCATTCAAATATTTGAACCTATGGATGCCATTCTTACCCAAACCACATCTATCTGTGTGTCTGTGTGTCTGTGTGTCTGTCTGTCTGTCTGTCTGTCTGTCTATCTATCTATCTATCTATCTATCTATCTATCTATCTATCTCTTTTCTAAGAGATTTATTAGAATGGCTTCCAGTGGTCTAGATAGTCCAACAATGTCCACTTACTAATGGAAAGTCCAAGAGCCTAATAGTGGTTCAGTCTATGAATGGATGTCTCAGATAGTCTTCAGTATACACCATAATCCCAAAGAAGAAGGCTATAATGGCAATAAAGGAATGGACTTGACAGCAAGAGAAAGGACAAGTAGACAAAGAGCAAACGCTTCCTAACTCCATGCCTTTATATAGGCTGCCAGCAGAAGGCATCGCTTAGTTTAAAGGTAGACCTTCCAACCTCAGAATATCTGTATCTAAATTGTATCTTCTTACCCAAGATACCTGGGATTAGAAGTGTGTTTTCACTATCTTAGTGCATATAAAATTCTGAATGAAAATCGATATCTATCATAGCTCATCTCTACCAACTTAAAACATCTATCTAGACCAAAAACCATCTTATGCCCTAAAGAACTAAGCTTAATTGTAAGACTAAACTATCTGTTCTTCAACTGCATCAGAGACTTGAGTAGGAATAAAATTAATTATCTGAGTAGGCAAGAAGTACAGGTTAATAGCTTATAAACTGAGAAAATGACAGAAAGAGTTTGCTGCCTGAACAGTCATCCAAAACTCTCTATACCATTGGAGCATCATCTTCAGCCTTCTGATAGGAAAGATGTTTTCTTCAAGGTTGCCAAATACAGATAAGCCAAACATTATGGATACAACATTTGTATAATCCCTGATTGTTTCATGGTTCTTTTTGCTGACAGCAGTTTATTTTATATATGTGTAATAATATAAATGTATGTATAAAAAAAGAAAAAAAAAAGAAGTGTGTCTTCACAGTTCAAATATTTTACTTTAAAAAAGTCCCTTATAGTTCAATCAAGCTGCTTAGGTTTTAAGTAGTTCCAGATATAGTCAAGTTGACAACTGAAAATAGTCATCATATGATGCCTGTCATATAGTTGATTTGGGAGTGTTTCTTCTTTTTTGTTTTACTGACTTTTTTAGTATTATCTTTTTCCTACATCATCTTGGTTATGTTTTCAGTCTAAAGTACACCTTCCAGCATTCTCTAAAGCATTCTATGAAGATTTGGATGAATAGTCAGGAATTTGATTGGCCTCCTCCTATTTTGGAAAATTTTTGTTTTCCCAACTATACAGATAGACTTTTCTTTTCCTTTGTCAGTCTCTCTCTCTCTCTCTCTCTCTCTCTCTCTCTCTCTCTCTCTCTCTCTCTCTCTCTCTCTCTCTCAAAAATATATTTGAGGCAGGGTTTCTCTGAGTAACCTTGGCTGTCCTTGACTTACTTTATAGATCAGGCTGGCCTTGAACTCACAGAGATCCACCTGCCTTTGTCTCCCTTAGTGCTGGGATTATACAGTTAGGTTTTCTGAGTGTAATATTTTGTTTTGGTAGCTGTATTTATTAAGAGATTATAATATATCTATTCAAGCCTTCCTAGCTTTTAAAGCATACATTGAAAAACTTAACTTTCTTCCTCATGGTTGTGGGGAAGCAGGGATATGAATTGTGGTGCCTGTGGTTTGATCACTCCCCCTTGGTGGGGAGGCCTGGAGGCACACAAAGGGAGGGGAAGCAGGCTATCTGGATGAGACCTGATAGGCTGTGAATATATGGTGGGGGAGGGTGTCCCCTTTCGTCAGGGGTCTAGGGGAGGGGAATAGGGCAGAAGAGGGAAGGACTGTGGGAATGGGAAGATTCAAGAGAGGGGATAACATTCACGATGTAATCTGAAAAAAAAAATATAATAAAATAAAAAAAGAAAAATGAATTTTTACTGTGTTTGACCAGCCAGTGTGAGTTGGCTCTTTCTTTTGTTGTTCTCAGAACTCTTTGTTCTGTGTTCTTAGGCTTCTATCTCTTACGTGGCATGAGCATGTCTCTTTTTGCTCCTGTCTGATTTTCTCTATGCTTCTTCTATTGGATTGGAATTTTTTTTTTTGTTATATCTGGGAGAGGTTTTTGCCATATCTCCTAGGATTTTGTTGAACTTATTTCTATGAATATGGCATGGAATGCCAATCTTTTTCTGTCCACAATTCATCAATTTATTACTTTCATGGTTTCCAAATGCACTTCTATGTCCTACTCATACTTTTATAAGTGTATTATCAGTCTTGACTAAATGATCCATGTCTTTGAGCCATGGTATTCTTTTCACTGTGTGATCCATTATATTGGTGAGGATTTTCACTGATTTTTTAAAAAATGTGAGTAAATGAAATGTTTACTCATAGCATCTTTCACTTTGTTTTTGTTTTCTATATTTTTTATTGAATTGCATTTTTGATCCCTAAATTGATTTATTTTGTTCAGTTACTTGTTTTTCTTCTCTAAGAATTCTTCATGTCTTCTGTTAAAATTTAAAATATACTTACAATCACTCATATAAATTTTTGTTTGAAATTTTCTCTAAGTTGCTTTAATTGGGAGTCCTTACTATGGATCTAGTAATATTAGAAGAAGGATGTATGTTTTCTTGCGTTTTCATAATTGTTTCTGTATTGGAACTAGGCATGCACAATTGAGTTTTCTTTCTTTTCTCTTTTTCTTTTCTTCTTTTCTTTCCTGTTTTCTTTGATTCATCTTTCTTCCTCAAATAGGGCACAGTTCAAGTTTTATTTTTTTCCTCAGTGGAATATAGAGGTTTCTTCCCTTGTATCAGTTTTGAAAGGTCAGAAACAAAAATGGTAATTTTGGTATGCCAATCAATATAAACCTGTGTACTTTGTGCTGACAGAACTCAGAGTTCCATAGCCCTATTCTCTCTTTTGATTTGACCCTCCTCCAGTATATATTTCATCTCTCAGAGATACTACATGGTACCTGTGCCTCTCTTGGCCTACTCACAGCCAAATACTGTCCTAACCTCAGCCCATAGGTCCCCATAGATCCTTCTGTTTTATGCTTGGGGTTTCACAGGCCCATGAGTACACCAAAATCCTATCTTACTTCTGGGCTGCCTACTGTCCATATGCTGCCTGATGCTTGGATGGCATGCCCTATCTAAGTCTAATTTCCAGGGTTCATGATATCTTTGAGCTTAAGAAATTGCTTTATAATTGATGTTTCATGCACAGGAACAAAATTGAACCCATATCTTTCACTATATAGAAAACCAAGAGTGGGTCAAAGATTGAAATATAAACTATAAATATCAATTAATACAAAACCATGGGGGCTGGGGTACTTAATGGCCAGAGGCTAAGGAAGATGTTTTGAATAATGACAAAAAGAATGAACTGCAAAGTAAATATATGTATATACATATATGTTGTAAATGTATATATGGGACTATATCAACTAAACAGCCGTGTACACCAAGATAAACAGCTAGTAGCACAGTGGAAAGGGGGAAACATTTTCCAATTCTTTAATCAGCAAGAAATGAGCATATAGACTCTAATTTGTAGATGAAAATAAAAGCTCATTTAAAAATGGGGAAATCCAGATTAGAAATTTCCTAAAAGAACATATATAAATACATGAAAAATGTTACACATCACTGGCCATCAGGGAACTGAAATCCAAGCCACACTAAGCTAAGCACAATGACACATACATTTGGCCATCACAATGGGGTGGTGAGTTTGGAAGAATATTCACTAGAAGCCAGACTGGCTTTAATGACAAAAAATAAAACAAAGCTTGGTAGATGGACTCAGCAGTAAAGGTGTCCTTGCTGTACATGACTAACAGCCGCAGCTTGATCCTTGCAATCCATAATGGTAGGACGGAACTGATTACCCCCAAATTGTTCTCTGGCCTAGAGCCATTCATGTGCATACCTCTCTCTCTCTCTCTCTCTCTCTCTCTCTCTCCCTCTCTCTTTCTCTCTCTTTCCTCTTGATTGCTTGCTCTATACTTCTCTTTAACACACACACACACACACACGCACGCACGCACCACACTGAACATGAGAACTCAAAAACCTCTGTAATATGATCTAGTGATCCCACTAATGTATATATTATATATTAATGAAAGGAACTCAGTTTATTGAGATATCAAACTCCTGTCTTACTAAAATACATTTCACAGAAGCTAAAATAGGAACTTAGTCCTGGTGATTGTTGATTAAGTATGTGATATACATATCTATATATTGATGTAAACATTTCTGTAGCTTACCTCTATGTGTCTATACATATATTTGTCTATATACCTGTGTATACAAATGAATATAATTTAGCTACAAAAAATAAAATGTTATGTTGTGCCATTAGTAGACCTGGAAGATAGTATGTTAAATGCAATGTCTGAAACAGACTTAGAGGGGTTTAAAATCTTCATCTCATACACACAGAGAGTAGAATTGCCAGAGTCTGGATGGGTGGGGCAACTATGGCATAAAGACAGTGATATGAGAGTTGTGATAGTAACATAATCTGTGAGACAGTTCTGATCTTTCCTACAGAGGATTATATTGAATACATCAATTGACCTAGGAAAACCTGGTCAGTATCAGGGCATCATCTCCTGACTTAAATCTTGGACTGTATAAATGGAGAAGGGAAGCTGAGTATCAAATATGCATTAGTTGCTTGTTGTTCCTGACTATGCGTACAATGTGACCAGCTGCTTCATGCTTTTCTGTGTATAATTTCTCACCGTTATGGACTGATTGTACCTTATACTGTAAGCCAAAATAAATATGTTCTTCCATATGTTGCTTGTGCCAGTGTATTTACATTGCAATAAGAAGAGAAATAAAGATGTGTACAGCCCCATAGGAGGAATGACTTCCAGTACACAACAGTATGTTCAATAAAGTAGCTGACATTGAAGGGTTATCTGAATATTTCAGTATAGCCAGTTGAAGGGAATTTGATTATTTTCAACCTAGTTATACTTTCTTATTTTTTCATTTTATGTAACAAACAATAGTTATTCTTCTGACTTGGTTAATAACTATCATTATTCACCAATTATTATGTTACTGATATTTATGTATAGTAATTATATGCAGGATGTTTATTTTGCTCCCCATTGTGGGTTTGATTTTAACTTCAGTTACCATATCTTGTACCCATGATAACATCTGCTTTACTTAACTTTGGTTCTTAATTGGAGTTTTGCTCTTATGAACAACAGCACTTTGGGTCTTCTTTTGCTGGTTGTATTACATAGTATTATACACATCTAAAAATACTTAAGATAATTGGCTTATGAACATAAATATCTTACTTTTGCTCTCAGGTTTGAAGGTTGATGAGCTAGTCAATTACTCTCTTTACCTGTAGTAAAGCAACACCAAGGTTGGGACATAAGGCCAACCCAAGATCTTCACTTCATGGCTAGTGTACAAAAGCTGAGAAGAGGAAAACCCTAAGATGACGATTTCTGAAATGACCCCCAAATTTTCCTAGGTTTGATCCTAATCCAAGCCCATCTTCTTTTAGTAGCACTAAGTTAAGCATGAACCAAAATGGGTTTTCTTTGGACATTTGATGTTTAAATTATAGTAGCTATCTTTACTGTGAGATTTCTTTTAGTAGTTTTTTTCCCTCCTGGCATAGCTTACAAAAACTCATACGATCACAGCCATTCTAAAGCTTGAACTAGTTCTAAAGAGTCCAGTATGATGTCATCTGATCTATAGGGTGAGACTGGATGTTGCCTGAAGAGAAGCAGCTGTCTTTTATTTTTTATTTTTTAATACATGTTATTAATTTATTCATATTACATCTAAATTGTTATCCCATCCCTTGTATCCTCCCATTCCTCCTTCCCTCCCATTTTCCCCTTACTCCCCTCCCCAATGACTGTGACTGAGGGTGACTTCCTATCCCTGTATATGCTCATAGGGTATCAAGCAGAAAGAGTCAAATGGTATATACTCATTTATATCTGGACACTAGCCCAAGGGGCATGTCCCAGGAAAGTCTTCACTTACCAGGAAAGTGGGACAGAAGGGAGGACATCCTACTGGCATTCTAGGTGAGAGAAGCATGGGAGAATAGGGAAATAGAAGGATCCAGAGGGTCCTAGAAACCTACAAGAACATTATGATGGGCAGATCTGGGCCCAGGGGTCCTGCTCAAACTATGGCACCAGCCAAGGACAATACATGCAGTAAACTTTGAACCTCTACCCAGACCTAGGCAATGGACAGTACATTCTTCACAGTTGAGTGGAGAGTGGGGACTGACTTTCACACAAACTCTGGTGCCCCATATTTGACCACATCCCCTGGATAGGGAGGCCTGGTGGCACTCAGAGGAAGGATAGCAGGCAGCTATGCTTTATTTGTTATTTCTTCATGGGGAGACTACCTGAGATTTTACTTTACATGGTAGTCTTATGATTTCAAATGAATGAGAACAAAATATACACGTTTCTTTAAAGAAACAGTTCTTAACATGTAGGTTGTGATCCCGTTGAAGGTCAAATGAAGGTCACAGGAGTTGTATATCAGATGCCCTGCATATAAGATATATAAATTATGATTCAAAACAATATTAAAATTATAGTTATGAAATATCAATGAAAATAATTTTATGGTTGGGGTGGCTACCACAACAGAAAGAACTGTTTTAAAGGGTCTCAGCATTAGGAAGGTTAAGAACCACTGCCCACCAATTTTTCAGTTAAAAAATATAAAGCTCTATCTTCACTCTGCATGTCAGATACAAGTAAAGGTTTAAGGTAGAAAAGAGTATATTTCTATCAATGTAAAGAACTGAGATTATGTGCAGTGTTTGTTCTAAGATATATTCCAATATTAGGAACATGTATTTTTGTTTGATTTTTAAATTTTTTATCAATAAACAATTGATATTGATTTGGACTTTTAATTTTTTCTGCCTTCAATAGTATATTTTGAATAAATCTATCCAAAATGATTGACTATTAATTATCTTCTTATAACTATGTCGCTTTATAATCTTTAAGCATTCTTCTTATTTTGTCCTGTGAACTAACTTCCATTCTAGAACAAAAGTTTTTAAGGTTGTCATTTAATCAATGCACAATAATTGCACATGCTTTCATGGCCTGGTATGGTGTGTTTATATGTAGAAGTTGTATACTGATCAAAACATGGTTATTAACATGTGCAGATACTTTCTGAACATTTCATTACATTGCCAACCATTTTTTTTTGAGGCGAGAATGCACAGAATCCTTCTTTACAGCTCTTTTGAAATAGTAGTGCATTATTACCAACTATAGTTATATATTGAGAAGCAGAAAACTAAAACTCATTTCTGTGTTGCTATAACTTTGCTTCCATTGACTAAATCCTTCTTCCTTTACATATCGCAGGCATCTAGTAAACACTAATTTACAGTCTGCTCCTAGGTTATTATCTTTTTAATATCCTATATGGTCTTTTTGTATCTCTTATTTGACATACTATGGTACAATCCATTTCAGTTCCCTATAATGGTCTTATCAATCAGCATTCCCACTGACAGTGTATAAAGGCTTTATTTGCTCCATATCCTCATGACAAATTATCTTTGGCTATTCAGTAAGTCATTTGAATGGTAGTGAAATGATATTTCTTTGTGCCTTTTATTTACATTTCCCTAGTATTTACTAATATACATTTTCTGTGTGATTTTGCTCTCTTGTGTATGGTATTTTGAGAATTTGTGTACTCAGGTATTTTCAAAATAAAACTTGTTTTTAGTTAATTGTTTAAAGTTAGCACACAACCCAATGCATTTTACTAGGATCTTTTTATCCATTTATATTATTTTTCTATCGTTCCCCACCCATTAAGATTTCTTTTTATCTTCTATGGCTCCTTTCTAGTTCAGGACCTGCACACACACAAACACACACACACACACACACACACACACACACACACACACACACAATATTCTCGATATCAATCTCTGGTTAATTTCTTAAACTATGGGTTGTCTTCTCTCTCTGCTCGTTCTGTTTGCTGTACAAAAGCTCTTCAATTTGACTCCATACCTCTATGGCTTTTTACTTTAGAATTTTGTTACCTGAGGTTTTGAGGTCTTTTGTAAACATTTTTTGCCTAGTTTTATGTCATGCAACATTTTCCCTAGTTTCCTTCTTTTGATAGCTTCGGAGTTTTGAACCTTATATTTGTCTTTGCTCTGTTTTGGTCTGATATTATTTATGGAGACAGATCAGGTCTAGTTGCTTGCTTACAGGAGAGTGTTCATGTGGATGGTTTCATCTGTATGTTATGGAGAGTTACTTTGTTTTTGTTTCTTAGATTCTTTGTAATTGTAAACTGGGATTGAGTTAGACAGAATGATAGTACATACTACTTTTGTTCTTGAATCCAACCTACATTTGTTCTAACGTGAAGTTTATAAATACGTATTCTTTCAAGCGGTGCTAGTCATTTTTTTCTTTTATCTTGGAAATCTGCAGAACCTAGACTTTCCGTTTGATGTTGACTAGCGGGTATTTATACCTAAGCATATATTATCTTCATAGTAAACTCAATTAAAATATGATCTTATTTCTAATGGAATTTAAATGTTAATTTTCTTTAATTATATTTTAATACCAAGTGTCTAATTTTCTCATGTTGAAAGAAAAATTCAAGTGGTGCACCATAAAATTACAATGCAGTTTCTTTTAGATTTCCTTAAAGACATTGTGCCAGAAATGCTTCCTCACTATTTACTTGACAAACATAATTTCTTACCTTTGAGGCTGAATGCATGCCTTTTTATTTTCTGCTGTATTCTTATATTTTCTCAAGTTATATGTAAAATATTTTCTTAATACTTTATAAGTTATGGGGAAAGTGTTATTTATATAACAAAACTTGGTTTGAATGCTTTTTGTTCTAGTTTACAAAATTACACTATTTATTCCAAAGTAGTTTTCAAGGAGCCTTGTGAAATGAAGAACTGTGATACAAGGTCGAATCATCAGCTAGATGAAATATGACAAAAGGTTGGTTTTCCAGAGATTTTAGCTATGGAGGGAAAGTATGACAGTCAAAAAAAAAAAATAGCAGGGTAAGAGTGGTAGACTAGAAACTTTAATTCACTATTTTCTCTCTAATATTATTGGAGTAAATTGCTTTATTTTTCTCTCCAAACACAGAAGAATATATCTGTTAATACTAGTGAAGACTAAAGTGTGAGGTCCTGATCAGTGAGTAGATAGGAGACCTCAGGCTATAGAGTGACTAAAATAATCAGTGCTCTATTTATCAGATTCTATGGTTGGATAGACTCCCGACTTTGTTGTTCTGTTATCCACTGAGCCATAGCAGTGTCTGGAGATTGTCTTTTTGGGGGACACTCAGTTAGAAGAGCTGGCTACAGTTGAAATGATGTGATTGCTCTCTTTCCTTCTGTGCCAGATGCTTATGGAGATACTAAGGCCCAACCTCCTGCCTTGAGCTTCTCGAGGATAGAAGAAGCATATGTGGAGAAAAGACAACTAGGAAGCCTAGACCTCCCCTCATTGTCATAGAGACTCTCTAGGGATCTTTGTTCCTGCTCTGCCCCTTGATAAGGGCCTACAAAGATCACTACTCCCTGGTTACTAAGGAACACTGAGCAAGCATCAAGACCCTTTTCCATTTGCACCATGGTTAATCCATGAATTAATTAGTCAGCTCAAGTAACTGAGAGTTAAAAGTATTTGCTTATATTACTTTTAGGTTCACGAATAGTCTCATTAAAATGCGAGCATAAGAAACTCCACCCTGATTAACTCCAGGGAAAGAAAGCACACACAATGAACTGGCTTCATTATCAGCAAGTACAGGTTTTGCCTGAGTCCCTGGAGCAGGTGACAGTTTGATTTCTTAAGTGGCTCACTGATACTTTGCATTGATGTAGCACCATTCAAAGCAAATCTCAAAGTGCTCTACAAAACATTAATTAATGACAACTCATAATGTCCCACGGAGGATGGAACATTCTGTAGCTGTCCTTTTAAATAGAAAAACCTCCAGAGGTTAAGAGGCTTGATAAAGTCACACTTGAAAAGCATTTGTGAGGCTATGCAGAGTTCAGATTTGAAACTCTCAGTTACTTGCTATATCAACCATGACTCTCTGCCTCTTATTGTGTGTAAATAATCATAGCAATTTATTTATTTATTTTTAGCTTTAAAGCAAAAGTAGTAAAATTCAGGGCATGAATATTTCTGTGCATCAGAAAAACTTTATACTTAGGGCTAATAATAGCTTTAACATGCAGCTCAATGCAGAAAGAGGAGTTGGACTAAAAAAAAGGGAGAGGGGAGAGTATCTGAATTTGTTTTACCTTTATGCATTGTTTGAAAATTGCATCCACATATACAATATATTTTGATTAGATCCATTCCCCACTCTACTCCTCTAGTTTTACTGGGAAGCCGTCCAGCACGTATCCTCCCTGCCCAGCTTCTGTTCCTCTGTGTTTCAGTTTTGAATGTTGTTAAGCCTTTGAGTTCTGTAGTGCTTCCCATATATGAATTGCAGTAGATTCATCTCCCGAGGCACAGGCAGCCTATCAGTAGCTACCATCTTTAAGGAAGTGATACCCACCTCCCCATGACCATCAAATGGCAATAGTTCCTCTCAGGTCAGGTTGGGGCATGGAAAGCTTCTCATTATCTATGCTACAGTTAAAAAAGGCAAGAGGAGAAATAACAAAGATATAAATAGAAAACACAGAAGCAAAGCCACAGTAACTTGCCAATGATTTGCTTCTATTCATGAGACTCTGGAGACACCATCAGAAAGCTCTTAAATATGGTGAACACTTTAATTGGTGCTGCAGGAACAACATTAACATATAGAAATGAATAGCCTTACTATATACAAATGACAAATACTGCAAGGAAGACATCAGAAAAATAATCCAATTTACAATAACCTCAAGAAATATTTGTCAGAATACCCAACTATGGAACAGAAAGACCCTGACAAGGACAACTTTAATATGCAGAATAAAGAAATTAAAAAGATGAAAAGAACCCCATGTCCATTGATTGGAAGAATCAACATTATAAAAATTATCATAAACCACTTACTGATTCAGTAAAATACCAATCAAAATCCATATTACTTTCTTCACAGAAATATAAAAAAGATTTAAAACTACACATAGAATCAAAAATGGTCCAGCATAGCCAAAGCAATGCTGAGCAAAATAGACAATGCCGAATGGATAACCATACCTACCTTGTACTTATAATACAGAGTCTTATTAACAAAAACAGCCTGATATTGGCACAAAAATTCAGTGGTGAACATACTAGAAGGGACTTGGTAATAAACCCATGCAAAATTAAGCATATTCTTTATGATAGATGCTAAAACTATACAGTAGAGGAAAGACAGCCTCTTCAACAAATGTCTATGGGAACACCAGATCTCCACATACACCTACACACATCTACACACACACACACACACACACACACACACACACACAATCCAATGGTGTTTTATTAAGATGGAAATTTAAAGGGGATGTAGAACAAATACTGCAAGATACAGGTATAGGTGAGGACTTCCTTACTCGGTCTTTGATTACTAGTGAAATAATAACAACAGTCAATAAATTCAGCCTCATAAAGTTAAAAAGCTTTTGTGGTAAAAGAAACAAAAGATAAAGTACAAATGGCCAGTAAATATATCAAAATTTGGTAACCTCCTCAGCTGTGAGAGAAATGCAAGTTAAAATTATATTGAGATTCCATCATTCAGCCAGAAAACAATGTCTGGAGAGGATGCACACAAAAGCTAACATTCGTATGCTGCTGATGGGAATGAAATCTTTTACAGGCACTACAGAAATGAGTCTGAAGGTTCCTCACAAAGCCCCAAATAGGTTTCACATATTGCCCAGATATACTAGCCCTGGATATTTACCCATAAGTCTAGTGGTCAACATATCACAGAGATACTTGCATATAAATATTTATCACGCTAAGTGTGGTGGTGCATGCCTTTATTCCCAGCACCCAGGAAGCAGAGGCAGGCGGATCACTGTGAGTTCGAGGCCAGACTGGTCTACAAAGCCAGTCCAGGATAGCCAAGATAATATAGAGAAATCCTGTCTTGAAAAACCAAAACACACACACACACACACACAATATTATTCACCATAACTAAGTTATGTAATTACTGTATGTGTCCATCATTAGAAAGAAAGGTAAAAGAAATGTAAATTATATATATGAAAATTTTCAGCTGAAGAAAGAACAAAGCTGCATTATTTGCATAAAAGTGAAGGCAATTGAATATAGTCATATTAAACAAATTAGGGCAACCTCAAAAACAAAACAAAACCAAAATGTGAAATACTTTCTTTCATTTGTGGTTCCTAGATTTTACATATATATATATAATCCTGTATGTATAGTAAAACTAAAGTAGAATAGAAACTGCCTTGGGGAATTAAAGGAACTAACCAACGAGTAAGTAGGGAGAAAAGAAATGTGGAGTTAAGGAAGGGAACAAAGCTAGAATACATTTTATATCTTATTTTTCTATTTGTGTGTTTGTATGTATCCGTGTTTGTAATACAACATGAGGTGTGGTATGCAGTTTACACTGGTGTTGTTTCAGAACTCAAAAAAATGGTTTAAACTTTTTGATTAAAGACAACTTGTACTGGCACTATTTTGACTTTTGCTAATCTCAAAGCTATAAGTGTTTTTCGTTTAACAGAGTACAAAATACTAAAATCAGAATGCCCTTAGAGGGGTAGCAGCTATCTTACTGACACTTTATTACATGCAGCAGGCACTGTGCGTGTCAACTCCAGTGGTTTAAATATCCCATCGCTTCTGTGCTAACCTTTAGAACTAGAGCCATGTTGAATCAAGCTGTCTAGGAAAGTGCATTGTAAGAAAATACTCCAACAAGATAATATAGTTCTATAACCAAGTTTAGCTGGTTAGGGGACAAGATCGTTTTTAGATCAAGATAAAGAAGTTAAGCTATTAGAGTTGAGATAAGATAGATATTGAATCTCATTCGGAGATCTAGACCTAACAAGACAGAAAAAACACTTCAAAGGAGACGAATGCAGATGGCCAAGTCACTATGAATGTAACATATATAGAACTCATTATTCTCATGATTGTCAGATGGTTCGCCCTGCTGTATGTAGTTTGTGTTATAAGTGTGTAATAAAATAAAAGTATAAAACACAATGGCTTCAAAAAAAAAAAAAAGAAAAGAAAAGAAAAAAAAAAAGAGAAAATACTCCACCTACTTTTAAAGGATATCATTCTCTTTCTACATTTTGGGTGATATTGATATAGCTTAAGGTTCTAAAATTATTTCTCAGCCCTTAATGTAGCTCTAGTTTAATTTAGGAAAGACTAATCATTAGCCTGATGCATATAACCAGGATAATATATGATATATTTCATCAAAGCTTTTGAATACTTATTTTAAAGGTTTGTATAATGAACGTTTGCCTCTTTTGGCTTGCTTGCTCATTTGTATTTCTCTCCTTGTTGAAACGCAGTTATTTTGTTCACAGATGCAATGTGTGTAAATAGATTTGTGTGCTCGTGATTTTATATCCATGGCTGCCTAACCCTGATAGTAGAAGCCGTGCCCACAAAGTCATTTGTGTTATCATGAGATAGAATGTTAACTTAATGTTAACTGTGCTCCAGAAGGATTGGATTTGATGTTAGTAAAGCTGATGCTTATTTTGCCTGTGTACAAGATAAAAGCTGTAGATATTTATTCTCTGATCTTAATTATCCTGATAGATTAAACAATGTTCTCCTTAGACTGGAGAAGCTCAAAATTGAATCATTCTTCTATTTACCCTTTCATCTAAACTAGGGACCTGTGTGTGTGTGTTTGTGTGTGTGTTTGTGTGTGTGTGTGTGTGTGTGTGTGTGTGTGTGTGTAGTGTATTAACAAGAAGACCTAGTGTAAGAACACAGATGTATATGAGGCAGATTAAAAGATTGGTCAGAACACTATCATGTCTGTTTTAAAGGGGTTTCTACCTGCATTTTTCATAAGCTTGATACTACAGTGCTTTAGGGAGTGACTTCCTATGCAATTGCTAAATATAACTCTGAATGTAATTGCGAATGGTTAGAGGCATATTTGCTGAGTTCAGTATTCAAGTGATCAGTTTGGTTTCACCCTCTAAATTACACTTTTCCATTTCCATGTATTGTACAAAGTATATTGTATTTAGAACCACTCCTATGGTATGTAACACTTTTTCATCATATTCATTTCTTTTGCTATATTTTTATTCCCCCTTCCTAGTGGTCCTTGACATCTTTCTAATTAGATCTTCCTTTATTTACATGCCTTTTCAAAATCTTCTATTTCACATATGAGAGAAAATGGAGATAGTGACTTTTCTGAATCTGATTTCTCCTAATATGACAATCTATTTCAAATTGTTTTTATTTCAAGTACACAGTTTCATTCTTCATGGGCAAAAATCACTCCATTACATATGAGTACTGCATTTAAAAATGATTCATCCATTGATAGGCATAAAAGATCATTCTATACCTTGGGTTTCGTGGTTAGTGCAGTGGGTAAATATGGGAATTGAAGTATGGTTCTCAGTTTCTTTGCCTCTTTTCCCAGGAGTAATGTAGCCGGGTGGCTTTCAGTTTTTCTAAAGAACTTTATATATATATGTCCATACTGGTAATATATAACCTCACAGTCCACAAAAGTCCTTCCACCTCATGTTCTCACCAGTGTTTGTTCTTTGCTTTGTGGAAGGCAGCCATTCTGATGGGGCTACATGGCTTCTTAGCACAGGATTTCACTTTTCATTTCTCTAGTGGCTAATGACTTGGAGCATTTACTTTTATTTTATTTATTTATTTTTCATCAGGATTCTTGTGACTGTGTATATTTTTCTTATTTAAAATCAATGTGATTTGTAGCCATTTAAAATGTATTCATTAAAATTTGTGTTTGAGAATTTTCTACCTGCTTTTGTTAAATAGCATATATACCCTCTATTTCCATCTACCACTCCCCACATTTCCCTCTCATTTTATTTTTTAAATCCAGTAAGTCCAGTTAGAGATGTCCATAAATGTATGGGTGTTAGGCTACCCACCAAGCCATGAGAAACTTTCAAGTGACCATATTCTTAATAAAGACTGATTCTTTGTCCATCAGCATATATATACACTGCGAATAGCTCCTAGGGCAGAGATGGAGCCTGGAGATCATTGAACACATCTATGCCAGGTTTTAGCTGGATTGATTTGGTATAGGTTTTGTTCAAGTAACCACAGCTGATATGAGATAACTGTGGCATTATTCATGTCATGTCCAGATGACAGCATTTCATAGAACACCCCTCACCCCCCAATACTCACACATCCTTTAGCTCTTAGATTCTTTCTGCCTCCTCTTCTGAGATATTTCTTTGACTTAGTGGCTAGGGTTTTAAAATAAGTGTCTCATTTAGGACTGAATAGAGAATGTTTTATTCTTAGAACTTTGACCAGCTACTTACCTCTCCATTGATTTCTCCATCGCAAAAAGAGGCTTCTTGGACCCAGGTTGAGAGCTGTCCAAGTCTATGGATATAAACATAGACATTTAGAAGGCAATTTGACAGTATGGCTGTTTGGCATAATAACAGTGTTAGGCTTTACCCTTAGTCCTGTGACCTCTGTAGCCATGGAGTTTAAATTGGATTATAGTACCAAGTGTAATATTCCCTCCTGGAGGGCTGTTCTCAAATTCAATCAGAAAGTAGTTACCCCAGAGCAGTGGTATCAGGATTACACCAGTACCACATCTTGCCTGGTGTGTGGTGGGGAGGGCTTGCCTTTGTGTGAGCTCAGATGGCTTTTCTGTATGGGTTTACTTCTAGATCACCATCTTATACCATTGAATTACATGCCTTTCTTTGTGTGTGTGCCAGTATCGAACATTTTTCTTACTATAGTTCTCTACTTTAAGTTAATAGAAGGTATTACACCTGAATCATCATTCTTTTGGCTCAGATTTATTTGTCTTTGTCTTGTTTTATATTTCGAAAATTAGTTGTAGGACCGCTTTTTCTACTACATTGAAGAAAGTCATTGTACAATGTAAATGATGTAATGTCTTAGTAAAACTTAAAAAATGTTCTAACATATTTTGCCTAAATAATCAAATATGATTGATTAATTAAAAATAAATTGTAGGCCCAGTGTGGCATTCATTTTATTCAGTTACACTTTGGGTCAAACTTGATATATTTTAAACAAAAGTACAAATATAAGCAGTTTCTCTGCATGATACCTTACTGGATTCTCATAGATGCTTCTCTTAAGCTAATGTGTTCTACAAGTCCTCTAAGAGAATTCCTTAAGACAATAATGAGTGCTTGCCCTTGGTAGGTTTTATTCCTTGTCTAAGCATCTCCAGGCTGGTAAGCATCCTGGTTTAGCCATGGCCAGAGCTTGTATGTTCTGTTGTACACACTGTGAGCTCAAAACGGCAGCTGCCCTGCCAGGTATGGAGGACACCTTTCCTTCTATTCATTCACTACCTCTAGATTTTACAGTCTCTTCTCCCATCTTCCTCAAAGATCCCTGAGCCCCGAGAAAGGGATTATAATATATAGGCTCCATTTAGGATCGAGAGTTCCATGAAGGGTCATATTCCCTGCTCCGTGGGCAATTGTAGTTTTTTTTTGTGTGTGTGTTAATTGCCATTTTTTTTAAATTTTTCCTCCTTTATTAATTTATTCTTGTTACATCTCAATGGTTATCCCATCCCTTGTATCCTCCCATTCTTCCCTCCCTCCCATTTTCCCCTTATTCCCCTCCCCTATGACTGTTCCTGAGGGGGATTACCTCCCCCTGTATATGCTCATAGGGTATCAAGTCTCTTCTTGGTAACCTACTGTCCTTCCTCTGTGTGCCACCAGGTCTCCCCCTCCAGGGGGCATGGTCAAAGGTGAGGCACTAGAGTATGTGAGAAAGTAATATCCCACTCTCCACTCCACTGTGGAGAATGTTCTGTCCATTGGCTAGATCTGGGTAGGGGTTTAAGGTTTACCGTCTGTATTGTCCTTGGCTGGTGCCTTAGTTTGAGCGGGACCCCTGGGCCCAAATCTGCCTATCATAATGTTCTACTTGTAGGTTTCTAGGACCCTCCGGATCCTTCTACTTTGCCATTCTCCCATGCTTCTCTCATCTAGAGTCCCACTAGAATGTCCTCCCCTCTGTCTCAGTTTCTCAGTAAGTGAAGGCTTTCGTGGGACATGCCCCGTGGGCTAACATGCAGATATAAGTGAGTATATACCATTTGAGTCCTTCTGCTTCTGGGTTAACTCACTCATTATGATCATTTCTAGCTCAATCCATTTATCCACAAATTTCGGGAATTCCTTGTTTTTAATAGCTGAATAGTATTCCATAGTGTATATGTACCACAGTTTCTTTATCCATTCTTCTACTGATGGACACTTAGGCCATTTATTACAGATAGAACCTTCACTGATGAGGGTTTAGAAGTCATTTTAGTACTAAGTCTATTTAGCACTGTTCTTGGCACAACAGTGATGCCAGATATGAATTTCATCTTGTGAGGTGAGCCTTAAATCTAACCAAAGTATTTGGTGATTACCTTGGTGTTGTGCAGCTATTGCTATAGTGGCCATGTCTTTTCAAGACAGTCAATATTGTATTGTTTTGTATTGTGATATGATGTAGTATGTCACTGGTTGATAGCTGGGTAAGAAGGACCAGTACTTCCATTTTCCTTCTAGAACAATCAAAGGTAACCAAGAGAGATTAGGTTGCAATATATTTATTTGGAATATCATAGGCTCTAAAGTATTTCTTATTTATAATGAGTTCCTTGGAGATTAAAGGAGTGTATACATTATTTAGAATAGAATTATTCCTGCAGTGCCAATGTGCAGATACATACACTGTCTCCTTTAAGATGATTTCATATTTTCTTCTAGACATTAAAAATGTGCAGATCATACTAAAGGCATATTTAAAGACCAACAGTTCAGAAGAAAATGTTTTATTTACTGGGTGCTTTTCACTCTTGTTGGTTTTTGGCAGAACTCAGGGAGTTCTTTGAAAACTGTCCCATTGCAGGGCCTCCTGAGGCCACATCTCTCTACATTCTTTTTACAATGCACATTTGTCCCTTTTAAGGGACTCTATCTTGTTGCCAGCATCTGTAGAATACTTTAGTGAAAATATATTTGAACTTCTTAGTCTGTATGGAGACTGCTAGAAACTCAAAATGGAGGGAGTTCTTCTTCAATAGCTTCAAAACTAAGTTAGAGTGGTAAGTTTTTTCTGCTTGCATATATGCCATACTTATGGCTATAAAATGTATTTTCATTTTAATACTCTATATGTAACATTTTTAAAGTAAAATATTAGCCTGCTTTATAAGTACTATATGTGAATATATTAATATTTTATCTTAAATAACTAGATGTTAGGTTTTCTAAAGCAAAACCAGCAATGACAGAATAATAACATATCAAAACACTCCAGCAAAAAAGGCTGCAGACTCTTTCAGTGGGGGCTTTGGGGAAGGATATAAAAATACTTCTCCAAAAATAAAAACATAAAAATTGTATAAAGATAAGAACATGAATACTTACTTTAGCTGGATAGGAGCCCCTTTAGAGCACTGAATTGTTGTTGTTACTATAAAATACAAAGATAGTTGAGTTTAATAACCTATCAGCACTTCATATAGACATCTCATTTTATTTGCAGCTTAAATAACATTATTTGACCATCAATATGTTGTGATCATTTTAAAGATGCCACAATCAAATCTATGATTTAATTATTCAGTACTAACTGAGAGGTTTTTCCTATCCAACAGGGTAGGAAATGTGTGGTACTGTTTTGTAATAGTGAAGCACATAGCTCACTTTTATAGCCCTGTTGTATGCTGACTCTGGGAACTTAGTGTCTGCTGTCCTGCTGAGTACACCCTAGTCTCAACTGGCTGTATCATGGAGGCATATTTATCTAAGTTAAGGATAAACATTTTTGCTACTCCTGCCAACCTTTTTCTGTTCTAAGACCTGGTACCTCATTTATCTTCCCTGACCTCATATAGTTATCTCCCTATCATCATCATCATCATCACCATCATCATCATCATCATCATCTATGACATATAATTGTCCATATTGAATTATTTATGCTATGCCAAAGCTAAGAGGTTTTAGGTACTTACAAATAACTAAAAGGTATATCATACAAAAATTTTATTTCTTGCTGTGGTCTAAGAAGCCATGCTGAATGTCACAGAGTAATCATACAAATAGAAAGCCTTGGATTTGTCATGAGATTTCAAGTATTTTTTGATAAATTTCAAAATATCTAGGTGGTCTTACTTTAAAGATTGATTTAAAAAATCCTTACAGCTAGCTCACAGTTTTGGTAGCTATAGTGCATTTGTGTCAAGCACTCTGCCATAAAGGAAACAAATTTAATGATTAGGATAGTATTCTATAAATTATTTTAAATTTGTAAAAATGTTCTACTCAAAAGTAGCATCACAGCTATTCACTGATGGGAGAGTTTTAGGAACTTTTTGTTATGTTTGAATAAAAACTCAGTCAGCAGTCCCCAAGAGAAACAGCCAAGCAGCCTTTTCACAAAGTATCTTAGTTGCATATTTAAATATGGACCCTGAGAATTGAGAGAGGATGTAGTGGAGAGCAGTAGATATGACTTGTAAAGTCAGTAGGAGTGGCACACTTAAGCCATCTCTGTCTTCTTTTCAGAAGATAGCAAAAACAAATGCAAAAGAAAACAAAAAAAATGTCATCTTTGTTAAGTCCTTCAAATTCTATTATTTTTGTGTTTGCTTATTTCAACTCTTCTCTTCCTTATTTCTTGACTAAGAAAAGAAAATGGCTTCTTGACTTATTCTCAGCAGTTATATAAGTGGGGCCAAATTTAAATTAACAGGAGAGAATAAAAAATAGAAATTATCCGCTTGTCTTAGTTAGGCTGCTCTTAAGGAGGGTCCAGGTTTTCCTCCAAGCATCTTACTCTTTAAGAGGTCTGCACCCATCAGCAGCACTGTCCTTGTCAGAAAGGAAGTTCCATCAGAAAACCATGAAATTCACACCTCACCTCAGAGAGACCGATGGAATAAATTGCTGCCTGTGGAGCACAGCTTCCTGAGCCTGTGAGTGTGCTTGTGGTTTGGCACCTAGGCGTCAGTTCTAGAACATGGATTCTATGGTGGTTGTGGCCAGAGTAGAGGCTCTACAGGGCCTCTTATTAAGCAGCACTTCTCTTTATTTCCTTGACATCACAGAGCTAGTCCAGAGTGTGGTGAAATTGTGACTGGACTAGCTGATCATGTAGGGAAAGTAGAAGATTCATCTATATTGAGCTTTGTATCAATTAGAGATGGTTCTACTTGTCCCCAAACAGAATAAAATAATTTCTTTCTTGTTGATTATAATGTGAAAGTAGTTAACATTTATTAAAGGGCACAGAACATGCAGTATTCAAATAATTTATGCGTCTATGAATGCCTGTGTGGGAAATTACACCCTGATTGGTTGACATTTTTCTTACTTTTAGGTAGATGATGCTAAGGAGAAAATGGTATATAACCATTTTCAAAGTCTGATGAACACAATGTGGTTGTTTCCCAATGCATTTCCACAGCCATTTCCCTGAATCCCCTTTCTGTTATGGAATGCTCTTTGATTTGTAGGCATGTATCATGCGTAACTAAGAAAAAACTTTTGGAAGTTGTTGATTCAAGCAAACTTCAAAGTTCTTAACATATGGTTGTTTTTGATAGAATTAATCTAGCATAACAAGAAACTAAGATAAGATTTTGTTCAGCAGGAAAAAAAGTCCAAATAGGCTGAAAAAATATCACTTTGTGGAAAGCTGTTAGCTTTCTAAAGTATGAAGTAATAGGAGAAATGCAAATAACAACAGTGTAATTAAACTGTCAACTGTGATAGCACAATTCATATGACAATACATATAGTCCCAGCATTCTTTCCTTTTTTGCCCCTAGTTTTAAAGGAAAGATCAAAAGAGTTACTTCTGAGAATATTTATAACCTGTCAGGAAAATAGACTGGAAACTGTGACTATTTATCCCTGAAGGAAAATGTTGGTTTCAAAGCACCATTGATGTAAATATAATATCTTTCATATTTTGCAAACAAGGTTGTTATGCTGATAAGTTTAATTGTGATAGAAATAATTATCAAAAGCCACTAGCATTAAAAACACTAGTATATTTTTGTAATAGGATTATTAATATGAAATTGTCCTTAGTATTACTGTTGCTTTTTATGTAGAAAAGAATATGATAGTAATAATAGATCCTTCAGAGCAAGTTTGATATGGTTTGATATGGTCTTAAGGCAGATTCTAGGCCAAGAATATTGCTATTTTGCTATGCTATACACATATTGGAATGTGTCTAAAATTCATCTTCATACAGACACACACAACCATCCCTCTCTGGGATTTTCATTTGCTTTTATGTACACACTAAGCCTTTTGCAACATAAAGCAACACAATTCTAATACAACAACAACAACAAAAAACAACCAAATTACACTGTAAGTAACTATATATACAATATATTAAGAAATATATATTTTGGAAGCCAAAACTTACTTCTAATGAGTAAGAGTTACATACTATCTATCTAAAGGAAGAAGTATGAGCATGGAAGGAGCAATGTAAATAACAGTAGCTATAAGAAAGGAATGTATGTATCTGTGTCCATGTTACTTATTTAAAACTATAACTTGTGTCCTGTTGAGAGAACATTTTATTAATGCAAGCTGTCAGCAAGCTGTAACATATTTCACCTGTTAAGGGATGGTTACAAAAACTTGTATCTGTAATCAGTTTTGTAATGTTGTCTTGTGACTCACTTCATTTTGGATCACTAATATAAATTCTCAGTAGCAATTATTTTCACAGGTTTTGTGAATACTGAGTAATAAAGATTTAAAAACATGATATGAGATTGTGCATATGAAGTATGTACACATTTCTTAATATGTTAAGATATGTCAAATGTCCTGAATGTAGCAGAATGACAGGTGTTGCCCAGATGGATGTGAGCTACATGGTTGTGATGTGTCCAAGGCACCCACATAGATCATATTTGTTCTGAGTCTATTCAGATAATAATGCTTCATATTTTTCCGTTGAAATCATTTCTAGCTTTTTCTTTTACCATTTTTTCCCTAAGGGCATGTAAGTGTGATTTCACTTTGTGGACTAATATGGCTTTAAATTTTTGTTCTGCCAACTTTAGCCTCCCAAGGCTGCCCAGCCACCATTTATGCTGATTTGGTTGTAACAGAAATCATAGAAAAGAAAAATTAAAGAAGAGGAAAAGAAGGAAGGGGAGAGAGTGAAGGGAATAAAGATCTTGATGCAGTTTTCCCAGTATGCTTAAAGAATATAAGGACTATCTCCAAAGATGAAGGTTCCTTTATCTTACCTAAATCCAAAAGCTACCAACAGTCTTTAACTGCCTTTATAACTCTGTTGAGTTTCTTTCTGTTTCATCATAACGTCACCCAAGAGACCATTGCCCAACTATAATGGATTAATATTATACACCCACTTAATAGATATGCCAGAAAGACCATTTCTTATGGTTCTAGGGTGACATGTTCCATTTTTCTCAGCAAAGAATCACTGATTGTTAGTTACTTCACTTAAAACCAGGCACTGAATTTTGGCTCATTACAAATGAAGAAAAGGTTGGAACCCATATAGTATTTATTCCCACCATACTTTTATTTGCTAATTTTATGTTGACCTTATTCCAGTCAGCATTGCCTCTGATCTCCAAGAACTGAAAATCCCAGACCAAAGTCAAGAACTCAATGTGATGCCCTTAGTCAGCCAAGAGGACTTCCTGTTGTGCTAAGTCACTCACAGGATGGCCAGATCCCTACACAACCTCATTGTGACAAGTTACAAAGTGAATAGCTCATATATAATAAGTGAGGTGCTACCATCCAGCATGGGCTAAAGTATACACACACACACACACACACACACACACACACACAGGAGTGATAATCTATGATGATGGGAATAGTGGGGGAAAATAGTGTGAATGATTAGTGAATTATCTTTGGAGGCCTTTAAACTATTCTAGAACCTCACTACTTAACCACACAGATATTTTGATTATGAGTAGGAAAGCTATGTTCATGTGATAGCTTCAAGTAGCCCATTAGTATAATTTATGGGTGCTTATTCTGAAAATTTTCCTGAAAGTGAAATTTTAACAACCCACAAAAGGTATTAAGTTCCTCTTTGAGATGCTATAAAACCCCAGGGTACCTAGAGGAAAAGCCTTCGTCATGTGCCACTATATGTAGAGGCTTTTAAAAATATGTATATGTGATATCCCATGCCCTACTGTTACAGTTTTATTATCATCCTGAAACTAGTAATACTGCTGAAATGAAATTCATAAGATTTAGCCTATGTTTGAGAGCTTAGAATAGTATGTTTGACATTTTAGTGGGGAAACGCTGGCTTGGCCCACAGAGAGTCAATCCCGTGCCTTTGCTCTCTATGTATTTTGTTTGTCATCTTGGTGAGTGGATCGATGGGGTCACCATGTTCATATACTTTGAATCTGAGCTATTGACCTAAAAACCAGATAATTCCATTATCCTCATGGACACAATTTTCCTATCTGTGTCTTTGGTACTTACTAGACATTGACATCTCTCTTGGAGTGTTCTAATGTTCTGTCTGTCATCCAGGGGGCCTGTCAATTCCTCTACCCATGTTTAATTGGACTATGTGAGAGTGGTAGTGACATCAGGGTTTAGTACTGTGTGAAAGAAAGGGTTACAAAGCCAACCCAAGTAGTGTACATAGCTATAAGAAACACCACATTAGACAAGATCAGATTACACACGTTGCTTCTGGTTCCCACACAATTTTCAAAACAGCAGGGCTTTGTTTCCAGATCTTCAGTTCTTACAGCCTGTGAACTCTTTATCAACATGGAAAAGTCAATCTTTTTGCTCTTTCTGGAAAGTGAAAATCTTTTGAAGTTGAGTTTGCTTATAGTTGGTGCAAAACTTAAGAAAAAAAAAAAAAGAAGGAATTTAGCCAAGCAATGTGCAAAATCTCATTAAAGTATTTGAAGAACCAATTTATTGCCTTATGTAAATATAAAATGATAATTAGAGAGTATTTTATAAAAATGATCATAAGTTGAAGAAAATAGAGCAGTTAGTTACTAGATATATCACAAATTCCTTTAAGGACCTTTCTGTAAAGAAAAGGTGTTGGTGTTCCCCAAGGCTGATGTGTTAAATGCTTGGTCACCCAACTCACAGTGCTGTCAACAGTCTTCATCAGGTAGAGCCTAATGGGGGGAACTTAGGTCACAGGAAGCCTATGTCAAAAGAGTTATGACTGAGAGCCAAGACATTCCTCTGTATCTCTGGTTCCTGACTGTTGTCAACTGATAGGTTCCTCTTTAGCCTTTCTTAACATATGAGTCCTATGTTGCCATAGGCTCAAAACCAGTTGCACAACTAGCCATAGGCTGAAACCATGGGAGAATATAGATGATTTTCTTTCCAAATGTTGACTATTGACATATTAGTCACAAAACATCAACAAGATTTATAGTTGCATTTAGAATACTACTCTGACAGGGGCATTAAAAAATCAAGACAAAAACAATTTCCTAGGAAGTCAGTCTGCATCAAACAGTTGTATTTCACACCCACACCCACATACTTTTCTGAATTGTTTTTAGTTTATAATTTCATATGATTTAGTTGGCATTCTGTAAGTTGCAATCTGTCCTCACACTATATTCAAAATGTTAAAAGTAGATTTTCCATCTTCTGCATTTCCTAGCATAAAGTGTATATTCATTAGTTTTCATTATGTAGCTATTTTGAAATTTTGTTAGGGGTCATTTAGATAATATGATTTGTCCACTGAATAAACCAAATAATTATTTTATTCCTATTACTATCTGGAGACAGGAATATAGTTCCTCAAAACAGGAAGGATTAGTGACAAAGACAAGCAGGAGGTAAAGCCAAGTTTCTCCCCACCTACCATATTCATCCTCCTAAATGCAGAGTGGAGAGGAAAACCTATGAGCTAAGCAGTCTACACTGTACCTTGGACAGGGAGAACCAAAACCAGTCTCTGAGGAATTCTTTAGATCCTCATCATCCTTGGGAATTAGCATGAAGCAGCTTTACCAGGGGGCCTTTGTCTGCCATGTTAATCTTGGCACATTGCTGCCCGTACTCAAGTTTGTTCCTATAAAGTCATGTTCTTTGTTGATACTTTGTGGCCTGGAATTTTTTTTCATATTGCTTCTTTGAATACTATAAAGTGTTTATGTCTCTTGCAACTTTTTCTGGGGATATACAAACAAATGTCTATATAGCACAGGCCACTGATGACAGCACAAGGACACAGTTTCCCCAGCTCTCAGTCAGCTTCGTTGTCTTCTTTTCCCAGTGATTGTTTTGTGCTTTGGAGAGGGAACTGGGACTCATTCCTCTGGATTCTTGTAACTGTCCCAAGCTCCTTGAGACTTCTGTTTCATTGCTTACATCTTAGCCTCCATGAGGGTGTGTTTTCATTCAGAGAAAATAATTGCACAATATGCTTATACTGAAATATACCTGTGAATAAACACATTCTTCTTAATAAGCACTTTGGTAGCTAAGACATGTTCCAGTGATCAGTCTTTGGGATACTTTTCTCCTATAAGTGGCATTTCCAAGGTAATATGTCAGATGGAATATCCAGACTTCAAGAATAATACAATTTCATGTACTTAGTAGATATCAATGAACAGGCTTAAACACTGGACAGTACTTTTACATAAAAAGCTATAAGGTAGTTTCTTATTCTTAGATAGGATGTGAAAATTATTCTAGTCTCATATTTTAAGTATATTTTCCATGACTCTTTTATGGGACTAGGTAAGGGACATTTTACTCTTGATTACATAAAACTCCTTTCTTTAAAAATAACAATATTATTTTATGTGTATGGGTATTTTGTCTGCATGCATGCATCAGAGATATATAGCCTTGCCCACAGAAGACAGAAGGGAACATCACATCACTTTGAGCTTCAGTTATAGAGGGTTGTAAACCCCTGTGTATATGCTGGGAATCAAATCTTGGTTTTCTAGAAGAAAAACTGGTACTCTTAACCACCAATCCCTCTCTCCAACACTACATAGTAACTCTTCATATGACTTTGGTATGCATATAAAAAACTAAGAATATTAAAGTACTTTGTTGGTCATGGTTATTTTGAGGATTAGCAAAATAATTCATGCTGATGTGTTTGGGACACATATTCAGTGTGTTATGTATATTGTAGTCCTTACTGGAATTTTTATTACCCTGTCTGCTTTTATATCATCTGACCTTCTTCCAAGCATTAACAGACATTATCAAGGTTACACATTTAAAATTAAGAGTTGAAAGAAGCATGTGGATCTTTATTTCTAAAGAATATGAACAGTCTTGGAAACTGAGACAGAGGGGAGCACATTCTAGTGGGACTCTAGATGAGAGAATCATGGGAGAATGGCAAAGTAGAAGGACCCAGAGGGTCCTAGAAGCCTACAAGTAGAACATTATGATAGGCAGATTTGGGCACAGGGGTCCCGCTCAAACTAAGGCACCAGCCAAGGACAATACAGGTGGTAAACCTTAAACCCCTACCTAGATCTAGACAATGGACAGAACACTCTCCACAGTAGAGTGGAGAGTGAGATATTACTTTCTCACATACTCTGGTGCCTCACCTTTGACCATGTCCCCTGGACGGGGAGACCTGGTGGCAATCAGAGGAAGGACAGCAGGTTACCAAGAAGAGACTTGATACCCTATGATCACATAGAGGGGGAGGTAATCCCCCTCAGGAACAGTCATAGGGGAAGGGAATAAGGGGAAATTGGGAGGGAGGGAAGAATGGGAGAATACAAGGGATGGGATAACCATTGAGATGTAACAAGAATAAATTAATAAAGGAGGAAAAAAAAAAGAAAAAGAAAAAGAAATACTCCTTGACTGACAAAGTTACAAAATTGGTGACAGTAGTAGGGTAGAGTTTCAAGTGTATGGAGTTTCAATCTAAGATTTTCTTCTATGACTACCTTTATCTTTAGACAGCTAATTCCCAAAGGATACACCCTATTTAATGCTATGACCAAGAGAACTTTCATATAAATACAAATTTTGATGAAAACACTTGTCAAAGATTTTAATTATCCTTTTAAAATCCAAAATAAAATATTTTAAACTAAATCTTTTTAAGTTTTAATTTTTTTAATTAAACAATTTTTATGAAGTAAAAATAATTATATTCCAAGTGAAGGAAAATGTGAAGGTTTCTTGTCAGCCATATTCTTAACAAGCTTATATTTACAAGTTACATTTTCCATTAAGATAGTAAAATAGGCTTAAAAACTGTATGATAATTTTTCATAAAAACTATATGTTAAGTGGTTCCTTATTCTTTTACAGGATGTAAATTTATGTTGGAAAGGCATTAGCTATTAGATGGTATTTAGGACATGGAAGGTATGTTCTTGGGAAAGTTTTAGGTCTCATGACTTCTTGTTACTCACTTTTACATAGATCTTAGATGTCATCTAAGGTCCTTCCACTGCAATGTGGTTTGTTCCCTCACTACAGGCACCATGTTCAACCAATCTTGAGCTGTAATCTTTGATCTTCATTAGCTGAATAGCTCAGGGTATCTGCTCTTGCCATAGACAGCTGAGCGATATACCCTGTAATGGCTTTCCTTCATGTATGTAGTAGTATTTAGTTAATACATTATGCTTAGTATGCATATTTAAAGGGACAGTTTCTACCTGTCACTCATGTTATTTTTCAGTACACAGCGAGTTGTACTCGATGAAGCCTAGCATCTGGTCAATTGAAAACGATGCTTTGTGTGTGGCATGTACTCACTTATAAGTGGGCACTAGCTCAAAAGGCATATCCCAAGAAAGTCTTCACTTACCAGGAGATTGGGATAGTTGTGAGGACATCCCACTGGGACTCTAGGTAAGACAAATATAGGAGATGGCGAAATAGAAGGACCCAGAGGGTCCTAGAAACATACAAGAAGAACATCGTGACTGGTGGATCAGGGCCAAGAGGGATCTGCTCAAACTATTGCACTAACCAAGGACAATACAAGCAGTAAACATCAAACCCTTACTCTGATCTACCCAATGTACAGGACATTCTCCACAGTTATGTGGAGAGCGGGGAATGACATGAACTCTAGTGCCCCATATTTGACCACCTCCTCTGGGTGGGGAGGCCTGAGGGAACTCAAAGAAAGAATAAGCAGGCTACCAAGATCAGACTTGATAGCCTATCACCATATAGTGTGGGAGGAGGTCCTCCTTGGTCATAGACCAAGGGGAGGTGAATAGGGTGAAAGCGGGAGGGAGTGAAGAATGGGAGGATACAAGCGATGGGATAACAATTGAGTTATAATCTGAATAAATTAATAAAATTAAAAAAGAAAACTAGATACCTATAGTGCTTTCATCTGAATCTACTAGCACTCTCTTTACCATGAACTTGGCTTTAGATGACAGTTGGCACAGCTGAAAACCCTATAGGTTTTACTTAAGCAGAGTGGAATCTGGAAAGGTTACTCCTATATCTTTGCCACCTAAAAATATTGCCACTAACAAACCCACAAACTTAAAGAGGTATTGCATATTCAAAAGATGCACAGTGTATATAACATTCTTTGATTTTTTTCTTCCTTTCTGAACATTAATGGAGTATGTGATATAGAGTTTGAAGGAAGACAGGTTGCATGTCAGTTAATAAAATGAATATGTAGAGTGAGGAAGGCAGGTTTAAATTTGGGCTCATCAAGGTAAAGAACAAATGAGATATTTAATCTCTGTGAACCTTAGTTCTATTTGTAGGCAAATAAATATAAAATAATCCATTAGGTACTGCTTAAAGTAAAATAAGGAAAGGAATAATTTTTGAAATATTGTAGGAATTTAATAATTTCTAATTAACATATTAACACCATTACATTAAAAAGCTCATCCTGGAGAGATGGTTCAGTGGTTAAGAACACTGGTTGCTCTTCCTGAGGTCCTGAGTTCAATTCCCAGCACCTACATGGTGGCTCACAACCATCTGTGCTATGATCAGATGCCCTCTTCTGGTGTACATGAAGACAGCATACTCATATATATAATAAATAAATATCTTTTTTTTAAAAAAGCTCATCCAAAGTAGGAGAATTTGAGGCAGTTTGTTTTCAGCTTAGAGTACACAGTGAGAGTTCCAGGCTAAACTGGGCATGAGAGTAAGACCTTGCATCAAAACAAAGCAAAACAAAGCCAAACAGAGATGATTGTTGTGTCTTTTGTCTGTTATCTACATCAGCATTGATGACACCCACACTCATCTCTCCAGTCCGAAACATTCTGGAGCTTCAGTAGAAGCTGTCTGAAGAATTGCATTTTTGAAGAAAAATAACTGACAAATCCCAAACACCAACAGATCATGCATGAGGACACTTTTGGAAAATAATAATTACAGAAGCAATAGTCAATATTGTTAGAATTCATAAAGTCTTGAAGACTATGTTTAGCAAACAGGTTGACATTTCAAAGTAAGTTTTAGCCTCTGAACTAATGTCAGCTTTTAGTGTGAAGAGAAATCACTCCTATTTCTCTTCAATTTTGAGATAAGTGACACACAGTCCCAGATGATAATCACATTCTGTTTCTCATCAGTCTGCCACACAAAAACTTTCAATGCAACTAAGGCAGTGTTTTAGTAAACAGCACTTGTCCTCCTCGGGTTAAGATTGTTTGGAGATTAGATTTCACACATATTTTTTCATTGTAGAAGACATTTGAGTTTGAATAATGGTATTTTAAGAAAAAATATTGTTCGTTTGGTTTAAATAGTATTTTTCTTACATACTGAAACAAAGAATATCAATAAATCTTCCACTTTGGAGTTGATCTTCATGATATATCCGCCTATCTAGTCACATACATGTACTTAAAAAATTCATACCCATGGTTAGTGACAATGGTTAGGAAAAACAGTTTACTGAAATTAGTGAGTAATAGAAAACAACAAAAAGTAATTATCCCCCTGGGACATAAAAACCCATAGTTAACCTTGGTGTGGTCAGTTTTGTAGCCATTCTCATAAGAGGAAATATTTGAACCATTTGGATCTAACTATCTTGTGGTGGAAATTCATTTAGATTTATTCCTTAGAATATACCATTTGAAATGGGAAAGAACACAGAGAGTGACTGGGTTTACACATTAACACTATATCATAAGAGTTTGGCTGCTCTACTTATTTTAGATAATCTTTTCATTTCCCCAGAGGTCAAGACTTGAACACCTGAGAGTTGAGAAGTATGATTTCCTGAAAAAAAAATTTAACAAAAGTGAGGTTATGAATTGAGAATTAATATCAGAGAAAATCTTTTTGTTTCTCCTCTCATCCTGACTCTCCAGCTGGCAGATTTGTTTTTTGATTGTTTCTGCTCTTAGCCTGACTCTACAGTTGACAAATGAAATTAAGAGACTAGTACCACGGTATGATTGTTTCATGGATGAAATCTATGAAATGTATTAATTGTTGACAAAAACACAAACACGTACACACACCATGGGGGCGGGGATTATCACTGTCTTCAGCTATACATAATTGAAACGTTAAAATTAGGTAGAAATTCACCAACAAATTTTCAATAAAAAGAAACTGAAAGATAGGACAAAGATCCAGTCAATGCCATCAGCACAGGATTTTGTATTAAATGTCAAGATGAACAAAGAGACAGAAATAAATGACCAATGTCTGTATTTCTGCTTGTAATCACAGAAGGAGTTTTATATCAGGAAAAAAATGGAAAGAAAGGAGCCATGTTATGGTGAGTTAGGGTGTGTAAGACCCCATGACTTTGATTACTGGCTAGAGTTTAAAGGGAAACACCTTGGAGGCATCCACAGCAATGCTAACCCAATGAAAACTAGGGTAGCAAAAATAACTTTCCAGGAGGTTTTTCTCTTGAGTTTGGATATGACGCGGACTATTCATGTTTTCTCTGGATCTAAAGCATGAAGAAGAAGACAGAAATGATTGGACAAATAAATTTTGTGTGTTTAGTGTAAGTACAGATGAAATATTAAAGTGATAGCTGAGTTGGTGATTGGTGAGACATTTGCGGCAATGACTGCCATTATCCAGAAACACTACAAAAAGCATCCTGTTGGTACAGACATTAAGACAGGTTTTGATACCTGTGTCAGAATTAGGTTACAGAGCAGTGCTCTACTTTTTTTTCCTGTGTTTATAATTTTATTTGTGTGTGAACATACATATGAAACTAAGTCCTATAATGCCTTCTTATTTGTAAGAAAGTGAATGAAACTATAAGTATTTCTATTTTATGAAAATCACCAGCACTAAACTTAGAAAGAGAATGCACAATGAAGTTAAAAAAATATACTTGCGATACATGTTACCTCAAAATTAAGTCTGTGGAAATGACTCAGGGAGAACTAGAGTTTGGATCCTCAGAACCCGAGTCAAAGCCGCATGCAGTGATGGACATATGTAATCCCATGTGTCCAGTGGGGGGATGGGAGGCAGAGACAGAAGTAGCCCTGGAATCTCTGAGGCTAGCTGGCCTAGTGTATACAGCTATGATCAACAGGAGACCTTGCATCAAACATGTAAGGTGATGACTCACAATGGAGATTGTCCTCTGACCTCCATGTTCATTTTATATCAGGTACACGCCAACGCTTACACATGAACATGCATATGCACATGAAAACATAAAAACCACATATCGTAAAGAAGATTAATTTCATTGGAACTATTGAAGATTTTAAAATAGTATTTTATGATAATGAATTATATATATATATACACATATATACACATACTTAGAAGCAGTAAAGATTTACATATTTGGCTCTAAAACATAACTATACAAATTATGTATGTACATTAATTTTTTAAAGTATACTATGAAACATTTAAACTTTGTTTTTATATGTCCTAACCACAATCTTTTCAGGCCTTATTTTCATGACATGCATTCAACTGAAACCTAATTTATGCTGATACAATGGAGTTATATTAGTAGTATTTTAATAGTTCTATGTCAAAATTTGAATGCTATGGTAATCTGTTTTTTAGCATGCATTGTCTTTATGTGACCCTAAATCAGTTCCCTTGAAACTCAAAGCACTTTTGAGTTTCATTTTGCCATCATTAAGTTTATGAAGCTTTAAAGTAGTCTAGTATCTTTTTTAAATTTTTTATTATAATTTATTCATATAACATCCCAATTTTTATCCCCTCACTTGTATCTTCCCATTCCCACCCTCCCTTCCTCTTCTGCCCTATTCCCCGCACTAGACCTCTGACAGAAGGGGCCCTCCTCCCCCACCATTTGACCACAGCCTACCAGGTCTCATGTGGATAGCCTGCAGTCCATACCTCTGTGTCCCTGCCAGACCTCTCCACTAAGGGGAAATGATCAAATTGGGGGCACTAGAGTTCATGTTAGAGGCAATACTCACTCTCCCCACAGCCAGGGAGAGTGAGCTGTCTATTGGCTGGATCTCAACATGGGGTCTAGGTTCACTGCATGCATTGTCCTTGCCTAGTTAAATCACTCTTGTTATTTGGGATGGACCTTTAATTTTTTCCCTTTATCCATTAATGTTTAGCTTTTTCAATAAAGTATATGCTTCAGAAATATAAAGTTAAATTTTGTCTCTTCCATATTGCTTTTTCTTTTTTTAATCTACTTTACAATTTTGTAAAAATTTTATTTATTTATTTATTTAAAATGTAGCTAAATAAAGGATGAGACTGTTAACATGCTGACAATGGTTAAAACTACACACCCAGCCCAACATTCTTACTTTAATGAAAAAAATGACTGGAATGAAGGTATCATTATGACTTCATCAATACCAGGGAATTATTAGAAAGTTGAAATTCATAAAATCTGCCCCTCGGTATTTCGTTAATACTGATGATGTTCTTCCTTGCTGAATACTTTCCTTTCTTTATGACTGAGGAGAAGAACTACTTTGACCGTCAATACTGAGCACTTACATGAGGTTTAATAACTGAACAGATTTTTCCATTAGCATATGATACTAAAATATGACCAAAATTCATTTTTAAATGTCATCAAAAGCATGAAAAAGGTGCATCAACTGGGAAGTTGTGTTGTTTGTCATGAAAGACTGTTAGCTCGATGGATCACACCTGAACAGCATCACACAAGTCCTTCCTCCTCTACTGCATCTCTGTTTTGTTTTGTTTTCTGCCCAGCACAGACTGACACAGTAACTCAACTTTTACTGGGAACACATCAAGGACAGGTAGTAGTTTAGTCTTTTGGTGTTTGGCTCTTAAGATGTATTCCATAAATGTTGAATGATGCTAAACATATTTGAATGCAGTGAGGCAGATTGATTATATATGAAAGGATCACAGTGTAGAAGTAACATCAGAGTGGGGTTCACTGGGTGAAGGAAGATTTGCATCACTGAAGACTAGATCCTTTAGTAATATAACATCGGCCTCAAATTTAAAGCTGTACATTAAAATGGGAGCAATGGGAGAGAAGATTTAATGTATTTTTCATCCTGACAGCACATTAATGATGTGGTCTTTAAATTATAGTTTATTACCTATTTAAATTATGATGAAATTTCTTAACCTACAAATGAGGATTCGGCTTTAAAAGAATTGCACACAGTAATGTTAGTGTAGGGTCCTTAAGAACATTTTGATTTTTCTCCCGTGAGGTTCTCAGTTGTGGAAACACACTCATGATAATAGGACTTTGTCATCTCTTAGAGGGAAAAGCTTAAAGATCAACAATACCAAATTCCCAATAATTTTAATTATAAACTTCAAACCCCTACCCAGATCTAGCCAATGGACAGGACCTTCTCCACAGTTGAGTGGAGAGTGGGGTCTGACTTTCACACGTACTCTGGTGCCCTATATTTGACCATGTCCCCTGGAGGGGGAGGCCTGGTGGCACTCAGAGGAAGGATAGCAGGCTATCAAGAAGAGACTTGATACCCCACAAGCATATACAGGGGGAGATAATCCCCCTCAGTCACAGTCCTAGGGGAGGGGAGTAAGGGGAAAATGGGAGGGAGGGAGGAATGGGAGGATACAAGGGAGGGGATAACCATTGAGATGTAATATGAATAAATTAATAAAATTTAAAAAGAAAAAAATGAAAAAAACTTAGTCTTTATATATCATTTCATGCCCTTAATATTATTTCAAAAGATGTTGCAATTATATGATATTCACAATGCCTATGATTATTCTCATTTTATATATTATGAAAACTACTCTGTAAAAATAATAGTTAGCTAAGCTTATATGGTAGTAGAAAATATTGAAATAAAACTAATACAGCTCTAAATGGGTGAATTTCTATGGTATCAAGATAATTATAAAATTTGAAGAGTAGCTGTAATTGTCTACTCTCTTGATAGATCTTCTCTCGTATAAATTTTTTTTTGGATAATGGTGTATATGACTTTTGAACTTGTTTAATTTTGTTCTCTGTATCTTTATCTCCTCACATATAATATCTAGTGTGGCTCAGTTGGTTACCTAGTATACATTAATAGGAGGCACCTATAGGAGTATGTAATTATTGAAGGGTTTTTTTTTGTTTTTGTTTTTGTTTTTGTTGATTTTTTTGTTTTGTTTTGAGACATGGTTTTTCTGTGTAGCTGTGGCTGTCCTGGACTTGCTTTGTAGACCAGGCTGTCTCATAATCACCATGATCCTCCTCCTCTGCCTCCTGAGTGCTGGGGTTAATTTATAGCTTTTTTGGTTCAAGTGCCATCTGTTAGATATGAACAGTTATCAAGTTTTGCAGAAGCATTTCTGTAAATCAAAGCACAATAGTGTTAAAAGTAGAATTAATTGACAGAAATAAATGTATAAATATCAATTGAGACACTCAATTGAGGCAGAGGCAGGCAGATTTCTATGAATTCAAGGCCAGCCTGGTCTACAAAATGAGTCTAGGACAGCCAAGGCCACACAGAAAAACCTTGTCTTGAAAAACAAAAAAACAAAAACAAAAACAAAAACAAAAACAAAAAAAATCAATTGAGAATAACCCTTAGGGAAAATTATTACAGATAAACAAAAGCATATTTATAGTTGCTTGTTGTATTTAGCTACCAGCATTATATGCATAGATATATGACAGGCTTTAATACAAGGAAAAAGTAAAAAAATGAAAAATAGAGAGGAGATATGTTATCTATCTGTCTATCTATCATCCATCTATCTATCTATCTGTCTATCTATCTATCTATCTATCCTCTCTTCTGTTAGTCTCTTTTGACCTACTAAGTAGTTTTCTTTTTTCATGCCATATATGGATACATAATTTTATGATATATATAATATCATAAATATATTTATATTTATATAATATATAAATTCTAACATATATGCATTTATGTATGTATATATAATGTAGGAAGCACAAATTAGGGAAACTCACAGCATGTGTATTTTGCGACTGCCTTAATGTTCACTTAATCTTGTTCTCTTCACTTAGCATGCGTTTCTCCCCCAGCAGCGTGACCTTGTTCTTCTTCATGGCTGAAAGGTCTCCTGCAGTGTGTTCATGACAGCTGCTCTATATCTGTTTTAGTTTTTAAGAAAAAACTTTATACTGATATCTATTGTATTTGGAAGAGTTTATGTTCTGACGAGAACGGCATACCTTTTCTCTACCTCCTTGCCAGAATTTGTTATTCATTTTTTAAAAGGGTTTCTTGCCTCATTCTGACTGGGGAAGATGTAATCTTTATGCAGTTCTAATTGCTTTTCTCTAGTGACTAGTGATGTTGAGTGTTTTTGTTTGTTTGTTTGTTTTTACTGGTCATTTGTTTCTTACCTTTTTAGAACTACCTGCTTATTTCATTGGCCATTATATTGATTGGCCATTTTGCTTTCTATTTGGAGTTTCTGAGTTCTTTGTATACCCTACAAAATACCCTAGGTAATTATCCTTTATTAAATGTAGCAAAGAATCCTGTCATGATGTAGGCAGTTTCTTGATGAACTATTTTTCTTGCTGGGAAGTCCCTTTCTGATCCCATTTGTAGATCTGCCCTTATTTCCTAAGCTACCAAAGTCTGATTAGAATGTCTGTGCCTATGTGTACCTCCTGAGACATTTTCCGATTTACCCCTGATGGTTACAGAGTTTGAAGTTTCATATTAAGGAATTTTGTCCATTTGGTTGATTCATGAACAGAATCAGGGATAAGGAGCTAGTTTGGTTCCTCTACATATGGATAATTTTCTTCGTACTATTTGCTGTAGAGATTGTCTTTGTTCAATATACACTTTTGTCAAAAAATTGGGTGATTAATTTTCAATTTCACTTTCTGCTAGTGTCATGATACTTTTGTTATGTGTGTGTAGTAAAACTGTAAATCATTACACCAATGTGTCTAGCATCACCAGTTTGTTCAGAATTGCTTTGACAATTTGGGGGTCTTCTGTGATGCTATATGAATTTTAATATTTTTCTCTATCTGTGAATAGCTATGTTTAAGTTTTGGTGGTGACTCTCTGAATCTATAGGTTAACTTTATAAGATAGCCATGTTCCTTATATTTATCCTTTCAATCCATGCATATGAAAGGTTTTTTCATTTTTTTTACTGTTTGTTGTCTTTAATTCTTCAGTATTTTAAACTTTGCCTTATAAAAGCCCTTAACTCTCTTGACTAACTTTATTTCAACCTATTTATTTTTGAGGCAGTTTGTAAGTGGAATGTTTCCGGGCTGGTTATTTCTTAGTGACCTTGCTGTTGATTAATAAGAAGGCTACTGATGTTTATGTGCTACGGTTATCCTGCTACTTTGCTTAAACTGTTTATTATTTCTAAAAGTTTTCTGATGGAGAAACGATAAAGAGAAAATTTGAATTTCAAAATGATTTCATTCTTCTAAACCATACTTCATCACATAAAAGAAAGGTATAAGTTGAATGTTTCTCTTCCATTCATCAACAATTTGTGGTTATTTTTAAAAATTCCTCTATTAATTTATTCAGATTACATCTCAATTGTTATCCCATCACTTGTATCCTCCCATTCCTCCCTCCCTCCTGCTTTCACCCTATTCCCCTCCCCTAGGTCTATGACTCAGGGGGACCTCCTCCCACACTACATGGTCATAGGCTATCAAGTCCTATCTTGGTATCCTGCTTATTCTTTCTCTGAGTGCCACCAGGCCTCCCCAATGAGGGGAAATGGTCAAATATGGGGCACCAGAGTTCTTGTCAGAGTCAGTCCCTGCTCTCCACGTAACTGTGGAGAATGTCCTGTCCATTGGCTAGATCAGAGTAGGGGTTCGATGTTTACTACTTGTGTTGTCCTTGGTTAGTGCAGTAGTTTGAGCAGACTCCCCCCACCCCGGGCCACGATCCACCTGTCAGATGTTCTTCTTTTAATCATTTTTTTAAAAAATCTTTCTTATTTGTTTGTTCTTATCCTTTTCTTACTTTGGTGTTTGAGAGTTAAGTCTGTGTAAGGGAAGGTTTATTTTCTTTTGTACTTTTTGCCATAAACTGTTCCGTGATAGCTCATAAGACTGCATTCATATAAAACTAAATTATACTGAATGGGGAAAACAAATTTATTTTGTCTCATGCAGAAGAATATACTGTAAATACCGATGAAATTACCAGACCTGTCAACGGGTTGCTGAGTAAATTTGTGAAATATTCATGCCATTTTCCCTTTGAAAGCAGCATTTCAGAGATTTATGGTTAAGTATACGACTAATAAGAAAGCACCAAATGAAAACACCAGAGCTGATAATTTAAGAAAATACTCAAAATGAAAATAAAGCCGCTGAAGCTTCACAATTAATGTAGTCATGGCTGGATAATGTTAAAGCATAGAGGACGTGTACACATTTATTGTTTTATTCGGATGAAGCAGGGAATATGATTCTGGATGAGCTCCACAGCAGTGGAGCAGAGGCTTCTGGGAGAAAGTCACATTTCACACCTGAATGGCTTTTTGCAAATTGAAATTGGTGCTTCCTTTCTGTTACACGATTCTAGTCCTAAATGTTTGTCCTTGCCAAAAATATAACTTAAGCTATTATGTATCTTGATTTTTAAGTTCAGCTTTTTGCAGAGAAGGTAAAGGTATGTTTGCTACAATTTAGTTTCTTAATTTTATGACTCATTAAAAATTACCATGAAGCCAATCCAAGCAACATTACTCATTTTTATTTATGTGAAGTGAAGTGATTCTGGTTATACATGCTAGGCATTATCAAGAAGAGGCCCTTTTGTCGTAATTCTTGGGTTGAAATTTTTATTTTAGTGTCTTTTTCTGCTTTTATTTCTTAGGAGATGCTTATAATGAGTTTGGTGTGCTTACTAGCTCTCTACATGACTACTCACTGACATTATCATGACAGCTAAATTTAAAATTAAAGTAATAAACTAATTCTTATACAAGTAATTTTCATATATTATTTGTAAATATTCTGAACTTGAAATCTTAGCAACTGAAAAGAACAATATGCATTCCTAATTAAGACTAGAAAACCACTTGAAATAACTTTACACATTGAAAACTAGAAAATATTACTGGTGACAGAAGACTGGTGTCTACAGATGTTTCAGTGGTGGTAGAAACCGAGAAAAATGGCATGAAGGAAGGATTCTTTAAATAGTGAGCTTTTAAAAAAACTGTTCCGCTTATTGAAAAATAATTTTGTAAGTACTTCAGGATCAGATTGCCTCTTATTCCAAATTCCTTTATGAAGTGGTGTATAATGCACTGCATAGAAATTTAATCTCAGATTATTTCATAGCAAGAAATTATCTTTTCTTCTTACTTTTTTTTGTATACTTGTAGACCATTAAAACATTACCTCCTTGAGTTTGGATCCTCCATTGTCTTTTTTGTCTCTCTGTGAAATGCGTGCAAGTTAGGTCCTGGATCCTTTTTCTGTTCTCATGTAAAACGACCTAATAATCTAAGAAAAATAACAGTACAGTATCATCTCAGACAACAGCACTTTAACTTAAAAGTAATCTCTTTTACAGAATTCTGCGGTGTCCCAACGTATGACCTTTAATGAAGGATTTTCCTGTCTCTCAAAACACACTGCAGGTACCTGAGGACTCTATACAAGCAAAATAACTTTATTGCATTCATAAGTATTATTACCTGAAACACAATGTTGGGGGAAAGGTCTGTATAGGCGAAGTTGATTGCTTTCCCCTTTCATTAATTTTTTTTCCCTCACACTACTCTCTTCATGCTCTTTGATTACCCTTTCCAGTCTGTAACATCTGCAGTGTCCTCTGGCAGCGTTCAGGTATTGTAGACTGCTGCATGCAGATCTTTTTTCTTCTTTAGTTGCCTTGCTGTCAAGTTCATGGTCTAGTTGCTCCATATTGGGAGGCAGTGAAAACCAACTTGTTGAACAGACACATCCTGTCATGGTGTTATATGGTGAGGTTCATCCGGGTCTCAGCAGGACAGCAGGACAGCAGCGTTAGCTGAGATTTAGTAACTGGTAAGAATTGATTACCGCAGAAACGACAAGTATGCTTTTATGAGTACGAGTGAAGTTCGCGCAATTCAGTAGCAGTGGTGCTGCTGAAATTCAAAGGATTTGCCACCAAAGACACTCACAGGAATAAAGAAGTCATTTCTGTACAATCCCAAAAACCCGCATTTCTAATCTTTGTGGCATCTACTGCATTTCAGTTTTATTATTTGTCCCTTCTAAAAAACAATGTCATGTTTGAAGTTATGGCTTGTGCGCTTGACCTTTGTTTTCCTGATTCTTTTTAAACTTATTTTTATAGCACTTTTTCTGATGTTTCTAAAGATCTTAAAATTAATTTATATTTTGTTAGAATATAAAATTCCCCTTTCATCCTTGCATCCCCTCCCATCTACTTTATCTCAAATTAAATTACCCCATTGCAAATTGACAGCTCGATTTCCACCCTCCCTCTCTGTACTTTTTTTTTTTTTTATAGGGTGGCAATTTTTCCTCCTTCTGTCTTAGAAAGTATATTGAAATTTTCATTGTTTAGTTCTTGTTTATGTAGCCATATTTAAGAGAGACAGTCACACAGCAAACTCTTCATTACTCTGGCTCTCCCAGTTTTTATGCTGCTGCTTATATGATATTTTTGAGATATAAACGTAGCAGCTATGCTGACGTTGTAGTCACTTGGGCTGCCTCCCTCGGTTCCATTGATCTTTGCAGTATATCCATCTGTAATTTTCTGTAACGATCTCTGTTTGCTATAGAGAGACTCTGCCTTGATGTTGGCTGGTGGTTACACTATTCTGCAGGTATAAGGATAAGATTCAGAATGTAGTTAGGGAATTATGTTGGTCTAGCAAAGTTACCGCAATAGGTCTTCTTCTAGCCTCAACAACATCACTAGCCTTGGGGAAACTGTCTAGGTTTCTAGTACTAGGCAGGATTTCCTTCCAGCTGAATAGGCCTTGAATCTACTTAGACTACTGTTTGTTACTACAAACATGTGAATTCCACTAGGGGACCTTTACAAACGCCTCCAAAATGTCCGAGAAACACGTTTAAAATGTTCAGCATCCTTAGCTATCAGGGAAATGCAAATCACAACCACTTTGAGATTTTATCTTACACAAGTCAGAATGGCCAAAATCACCAAAACCAGTGAGAGCTCATGCCAGTGAGAGTGCAGAGTAAAAGGAACACTTACATGTTTTGCTAGTGGAGCACAGTCATATAACCTCTATGGAAACCAGTGTGGTCATTTCTCAGGAAGATGGGAATCCATCTACCTCAAGATCCATCTACACCACTCTTGGGCATAGACCCAGAAGATGCTTCATCCTACTACAGAGATAATTGCTCAATCATGTTCATTGCAGCTTCCTTTATAGTAGTCAGAAATTAGAAACAACATAGATGCCCCTCAACAGAAGAATAGATAAAGAAAATATTCAGTCATTTAAAAAATCCATAATTACATTTTTAGTGTCTTGAGGAAAAGATGACTCAATCTAATGCTTTTCTTACAGTAATCAGTATAAGGATTAGGTGAGTTTCTAGGTTTTTAGAATATCATGTAACATTATAAACAGATAATATCATTTATTAAATATATTCCTTATAAAAGTAGCATACAAAACTAACTCATGCCTGCTGGAATTGAATTTAGGAGTAAAGATTATTTTCTAATACACTAATGCCTCTGAGTTCTTAACTTTTCTCATAGGTAACATGAGTTGCTCTATAGATTCTCAATTGCCTTCAATAGAATCATTCACATTTTTCGAGGAAAAATAGTACTAATTTGAATAAAGCTGTTTCAGTTTGTAATTGCACATAGACAATTAGGAAATGTGGACAATGACACATCATATATAATATTGACTAGAGATTCTCATTCTATATCCTCTTCCACATCCTTGCCATCCCAATATGGTACAAAAATATTTCTTTCATACTCATGTACATTTTGTTCTTTGGCTCACTCAAGCCTGGTAGGCTCAAACAATGGCTGTTCTTCCAGAAGACCAGGAATGATTCATAGGGGTTTATAAGGAAATATATATATATATATATATATATATATATATATATATATATATATATATATATATATATATAAAACTTCTGTCTCAAGGGAATTGATAGCCTCCTCTAACCTCTTTTATTCTTGTGTATATTTTATTCTATGACCCACACGGCCTGGTGATCTTAACAATGGGCAGATATTGAAGTTAAGATTCCTACTCTTTTATGATCTCTCAGTCGCCTATAGTTAAGCAGTAATGTGTAGGCCCTCTGAGGTATTCCCCCTTTCATGACTGATTGCTTTTTATTTTTTTAAATTCCTTTTATTTAATGTATGTGAGTGTTTGCCTATATGTATGTCTATGTACCAGGTGATTCCCTGGTACACAGAGGTCAGAAGAGGGTATCAATTTCTCTGAGACAGGAGTTAGAGTCTCTTATGAACCACACTTTGCATATTTTGGAATATCAGAATTGTGTAGAATATGAAGGGTATTTCCTATTCATGTAGTGTGTGTGTATATGTGTGTATGTGTGTAGATGTGCAGAATCATAATGCACACATTTGTAAGCACACATATGAATATATATGTATATGTGTGTATCTTGTCAATATCTCCACTGTCCTTTGTACTTTACTCAGAATGAAGATATCCTTGAAATCCAATATGTTACATATTATTTTTGTCAAGTTGTAAGCTTATCAGATGAAAAAATATTAATCAATATAACATTACCATTAAGCACTTATTAGGGTGAAAATAAATATCAAAGGAAAACATGGGCTTATGACACTATGTATATCTAACAAGGTGACAATATAAGTTTGTCAAATTTTCACAAATTGGAGAAGCAAGTCAGCAATGTGATTATGCCATACAAGAGGAATTTGATCTTCTGGCAACATGTCTTGTTGGAGTTTTACATTTTCTGGGACATTTGGTGATATTTTTAATTATTTTATTTTATTTTTTATTTTTATTTTTATTTATTTATTTATTTATTTTTTGGTTTTTTGAGACAGGGTCTCTCTGTGTAGCCTTGGCTGTCCTGGACTCACTTTGTAGACCAGGCTGGCCTCGAACTCACAGTGATTCACCTGCCTCTGCCTCCCGAGTGCTGGGACTAAAGGCGTGCGCCACCACGCCCGGCTAAATTTTTTTTAATTTGTTCACTTTACATCTTGATTGTAGCCTCCTCTCTCATTGCCTCCTGATGCTACTCTCCCTCCCTCGTACTCTCCTCCTCCCTCCCCTAGTCCTCAGAAATGGGAGCCCTCATCCTCTAACATGTGACGTCAGCCTATCAAGTCTCATCTGTACTACCTGTATCCTCTTCTTCTGTGGCCTGGCAAGGTTGTCCCACCAGGGGGAAGTGATCAACATGGGGGGGGGCGGGGCAGAGTCCATGTCAGATGTAGTCCCTACTACCCATATTATAGGACCCACAAGGAGAATGTGCTGCCAATCTACTACATCTGAGCAGAGGGTCTAGGTCGCCATCATCTATGCTCCATGATTGGTGCATCCATATTTGTGCTGTAGTGTGGTTAATACCTGCTTATGAGTGAGTTTATACCATGCATGTCTTTCTGGATCTGGGTTACCTCACTTAGGATGATATTTTCTAGTTACAACCAATTGCCTGCAAATTTCAAGATTTCCTTGTTTCAATAGCTGAGTAGTATTCCATTGTGTAGATGTATCAGAGTTTCTTTATCTATTCTTCTGTTGAGGGACACCTAGGTTGTTCCCAGATTCTGACTATTATGAATAAAGCTTCTGTGAACATAGATGAGCAAGTGTCCTTGTTGTATGGTAGAGTATTTTTCAGGTATATGCCCAGGAATGGTATGGCTGGGTCTTGAGTTAGAACTATTCCTAATTTTCTGAGAAAGCACCAGATTGATTTCCAAAGTGGTTGTACAAGTTTGCACTACCACCGGCAATGGAGGAGTGTTCCTTTTTCCCTACCTCCTCGCCAGCATGTGCTGTCACTTCAGTTTTTGATCTTAGCCATTCTAACAGGTAGAAAATGGAACTCCAGAGTTGATTTTGATTTGCACTTCCCTGATGATGAGGGACGTTGAGCATTTCTTTGTTTCTCGGCCATTTAATATTCCTCTCTTGAAAATTCTATTTTTAGTTCTTTACCCCATTTTTTAATTAGATTGTTTGATTTGGTGATGTTTAATTTCTTGAGTTCTTTATATATTTTGGAAATGAGTCCTCTGTTGGATGTAGGGCTGTTAAAAATGTTTTCCCAGTCTATAGGCTGTCATTTTGTTCTGTTGATAGTACCTAAACATAATAAAGGCAATTTACAGCAAGCCAATAGCCAACATCAAACTAAACAGAGAGAAACTCAAGTCAATTCTACTGAAATCAGGGACACGACAAGGCTGTTCACTCCATATCTCTTCAAGATAGTTCTTTAATTTTAGGTAGCACAATGAGACAACTAAATGAGATCAAAGGGATACAAATCAGAAGGAAGAAGTCAAATTATCACTGTTCACAAATGATTTGACAGCATACATAAGTGATGCCAAGAATTATACTACGGAACTCCTGGAACTCCTGAAGATGATAAACAACTTCAGCAATGTAGTAGGATACAAAATCAATTTAAAAAATTGGCAACCCTCCTTTGTACAAAAAACCAAGAGGTTGAGAAAGAAATTAGGGAAACAACACCCTTCACAATAGCCACAAACAAAACAAAACAAAACTAAACACCCATCCAACCCAACAACCAACCAAAACAAACAAACAAAACCCCATAAAGTATCTTCGAGTAACTCTATGCACACAAATAAAAGACCTGTATGATAAAACCTTCATGTCTCTGAAGAAAGAAATTGAATAAAATATCAGAAGTTGGAAAGATCTCCAATGCTCAAGGATCGGTAGGATTAACATAGTAAAAATGGTCCTCTTACCAAAGCATCTACAGATTCAATGCAATTTCTATCAAAATGCCAACACAATTCTTTACAAACTTTAAAAGAAAAATTCTCAACTTCATTTGGAAAAACAAAAAACCCAGAATAGCTAAGGTGACCATGTATAAAAAAAGATCTTCTGGAGGTATTTTCATTCCTGATATCAAGCTGTACAACAGTAATAAAAACAGCATGGTACTGGCATAGAAACAGACAGATAGGTGTACCAATGGAATTGAATTGAAGACCGAGAAATAACCCCATACACTTATAGACACTTGATTTGTGACAAAGAAGCCAAATCCATACAATGAAAAAAGATAACATCTTCAACAAATGGTGCTGGTCTAACTGCATGTTTACTTGTAGAAAAATGCAAATATACCCTTATTTATCACCCTGCAGAAAACTCAATTCAAAGTGGATTAAAGACCTCAACATAAAATCAGACACACTAAATCTATTACAAGAAAAAGTCAGGAAGAACATTGAGGTAATTGACACAGAAATCACCGTCCTGAACAGAACACCAATAGCTCAGGGTCTGAGATCAACAGTTATTTAATGGGACCTCAACATTTTTTTTTAGTTCCATTTGTGACAGTCCTGAAAAGATAGCCATGGAATTAATGTGTTTTATACTACAGTACTTTATTCTTAGACTAGAGGGAAGCCATTTTTCCCCTCTTAGTATGTAAGCCAACTCTCTGAAAATTCAGATGGTCTGTAAACCATGTGATACATTTTCATAACACTTTTCTGGGCACTAAACTTGATTAGATTTATTCATTTGCAAATATCAACACTTATATGCAGTTTGAAACATTAGATAATATGATGATGGCCATATCTATGTCACCTTTTTCTATGAATTATTTTAGTCTTAGTTGGAAAATGTGGAAGATCATGTAATGGATATGAGAGAATGAACACAATTTCTTTTTCCATAAACTCTGTCAAATCAAATATATTTTAGTTATAAAGGACATGAATGCTATTTTGATGTTCATGGTGTTTGCTATTTTGATGTTCTTGCAACACACTTTTATCACAGACTCTAGCATTTCTAGAATTTTTTTCTAGCATTTCTTAAGCAATTTGACATGCTACTTATTTTTATAGTCATAATAGCTCTTCAAACAACAAGTTTGGATTATGACTTCCATCTTAATGAGAGGAAACTGAAGACCAGGCATCTTGTCTTATATTAGTTTATGCCCTGTGTGAAGGTATTTTTCTTTATGCTTATTTAGGCCATCATTGACCTCAAATATGTGGATGGCCACATTACAATCCCCATTGGCTTTTACTTATATTTAAGAATCAAAATTATTATATTTTGACTGATAGGTTGCTTTTATAAATTGATTAATTATTAACTAAGTACATGTCAAAATATTATCTATAATATTTAGAGGCTGTGATTGCAGCAGACATCATAAAAACCATTTACTTTTCACACTAAGAAACTCATAATAAAAAGTTCATGTCTTGTTGTTATAGTTCTTCATAATAAAAATATGTCGTGATTTTCATTTAGATCACCTTATTAAATATAGTAAGAAATGTTTTTTATAATCTGATTACTCAGTTATAAAATAAGATTGACTTTATTCTCATTAATAGTATCTTTTTTTTTTTGGTTTTTTGAGACAAGGTTTCTCTGTGTAGCCTTGGCTATCCTGGGCTCACTTTGTAGACCAGGCTAGCCTCGAACTCACAGTGATCCACCTACTCTGCCTCCCAAGTGCTGGGATTAATGGATATAGTATGGCTTACGATCTCTAATTAGCAGGTTTGTGGTCATGGTTGCCACTAAACCATTATTCAGTATCTAATACAGTTTTTTAAATTATATGTTTATTGTGGCATTATGTGACTTGAGGGAACTGTTCCTAAATCCAAAATTCTAATTAGTAAATAACAATATTGTCAATTATGATTTTTAACTGGTAGAAAATTAATATGTGGTTAGATGTCATACTCTCCTAATCACTATGGTATATATTCATTAATTGGATATTTCTATGATTAATTGACTTTAAATTTAGAAAATATACTAGTGATTATTATATCATATATTTTATTTGAAGGTTTAATCCAAGTGGAATATATATATGCATATATATCTACATATATATAATTATTTTTCCCAGATAAATGTGTTGTGATATTAAAGTTATATAATCATTATTTACATTTCCAAATAATGCCTCTGTATAATTGTTCCCTTGTATTATTATAGGACTATTGGGACAAGTTAACCTTCTCATTTCCCTTAAGACAATCATGATGTATTCTATTGATAATGCTACATACAGTAACTTTTGATGCTTATTTCTGTTCATAATGCAATTAACTATTCATAAATATTGGGCAAAATTCCACTTGAGTCTAAGTAAATTTAGTTCTAGTGGACTATATAGAAAATATTCCATTTATTTTAAAATTAATCTTAGTTTGGACATCTTGGCATGGCATCATATTAAACAATTTTAAAGCTCTGATGATATTACTCATTTTCTCTGAGAACTAGCTATTATATTAGTTGATTTGTATTATTTTCTTCATTTCTACTTTCATTAACTTCAACTCTGATCTTCATTTATTTATTACTGGCCAGTGGGTTTGGCTTTGGTTTGTTCTTATTTTCCAAGTGCCTGAATTGCATTATTAAGTCTCTTATTTGTGGTTTTAATTTTTCATCAATATAGCACTTGGTGTTAAAAATTCTCTCTTAGGAATTTTGTTGTGTTATATTTTCATTTAATTTCAGAAGAATTAAAAAAAATCTTGGTATTTCCTTAGATTTGGTCATTTTTATATAACGTCTTGTTTAGTTTGGATGAGATTGTGCAATTATTAAAGATTCACTAGTTGTTGATTTTGAGTATTGTTGTGTTATGGTCTGATAGCTTACATGGAGTTAGTTCAATATTTCTGATTTGCTCAACTCCTGTTGCTACATCTACAGACAATCCCTACATCTAAGGCTCAGGAAATATCACAAAAAGGAGCAGGAGAGTGTAAAGGGCCAGAAGACCATGAAATCTGCATGATATTCTATCTTCTAGATGTGAAAGGGAAGCCAAATCCATGAAATCTCGACCATATGGCCACCTAAACAAGACTTGAACACTGATACCAGCAGTAGACATGATAACATGGAAAGACAAAAATCACACAAGGCCCCAACATAGACAAAGATCTATAGGCAACTAATGACTGTTGTAAAACAATTACTCTTCCCCACAAATGAACTCTGTAGTTGGTAATCAAATCACAAGTGGTCAGCTATAAAACATATATATGTAGGTGTGTATGCATGCAAGCAATACTAAGCAGATTCAGTAGGTAGTATTCATATATTTGTTCATATTTGGGTATCAAATATAATAATGTTAATGAGAATAAATGATAGGTCATAAATTTGTACAAGACTGTGGGGATACAGAACATGGGATAGGTTAGAGGGAGCTGAGGAAGTTTATTAATCATCCTTAATTTTCTAAATTTTGTGGTCAGATCATATATGGTGAATCATGCTCACAATTGAACTATAAAACAGATCATTTGGGAGGCATAGTGTATGTAGATCATTCTGATTAAATTAAAATATCAGGTGGTTATTTCAGACAATTGAAAAAAGCTGATCCATTGAAAATTTTTGGTTTTGTCTTTTCTGCAGTTTTAAAGAGTTTAATATGTAATTTTATATAGTAAGTATTATAAGCTTTATGTTCAAAATCACTGTGTGTTGCTGCAGTCACACTGACTATTTTATTAGGAAGATATCTGTACTCAAGACTATATTTATTCTCTAGGGAACATAAGCACCAATAAGCCAAACAGCTAAGTAAAACTGTACTACATGGCTGAATACATCAGTAATATTTCGGAGACTGTAGCACAGAGGGGATCATAGGATCTGGGATTATTCAACTAGAGAAGGAGCAAGCAAAATTGAGTGGAACATTTATTATCTATGTAAATGGAATGAGGGCAGGCTACTGAAGCATGAGGACATCTTTCCTCCTTTTATTTATTATATAAAAACAAGCATGTCACAGCCATCTAATCCTTGTTTCACTGACTTCTAAAATGATTAAGTAAATGTATACTTAATTCCCATGGTTAACATCATGGTACTGGGCTGAAGGTTTAGTTGGGTGGTAGAGTAGTTGAGTGGGCATGCGTGAGCCTCTGGGTTTAATACCTAGCCTCAAGAAGTTAGAAGGATCCCTTAGCAACAACAACAAAAATGGGAAAAAATGATATGTTTTTATTTTGATATCAAGGTGAAAAATATTTTATTAGGCATTGCAGCCTGAAGTTTCATAAATGTATTGGAGACTCAAAAGCTATTAATATGACAGAGGACACTGATTGTGACATGCAAATGCATGTTACCAGGATCAGTGTGGAAGACTGAGACTAAGGAAGAGCGAAGATGAAGAAGCATTGTAAGGGAAAAAACGAGAACTGTGCAAGTTCGCTCTTGAGGTGTGTAGAAGGGAAGACTGTCTCTGTTTGTCTGCTTTACAGTCACAAGGATATCCTGCTGGATACGTGTATCCATATAAAATTTAGACTTAAAAAACAAAACAATGAGATATAGCAAAAAAGCAAAATAGAAAAAAAAAAAGAAAAGGCACAAAAAATTAAAACAGACTAAAGATTGCATTTGAAAATTTCATGAACTGCTTACCTCTCAGAAGGAGTTGCAGAATTTCTAAAAATAGATTTTACATGCATTGTGGAAAACACCTATGCAAATACTATTTTTTGAACAGTCAAGCGTTTCACTTAATCCTTCCTCCTCTTTATAGTACTTCCATATCCTTTTAATGAATGAAGACAGTGAAAAAGGAAGCAATCATCAACACAGCTAAGAACTTTGACTCCATGATGCACTTTTAAGAGCACAGTTCTGACTCATTGACACACTCTGAAAGAATGTGAGGCGTAGCCATGCCTTCTGTATTGTTCAGTTTGAATGGATTCATTGTAAATCCATAATGCTCCCACCCAATTATGTTTGTTGGAGATAAATGCCAGTTAAACAATTCATTATTATTCATCTGTACATTCTCTTTCACAACTTCTAAATCCTTTCTAACCTTTGAATAAATCCTCTTGCTTCATTAATTTCCTATGTCCTTTGAACTTGCAGGCTGTTTTTCAGTTTCCTTTGTGAACTATTTCACAGTAGGGAACTTGCGTTCAAGGTTAATGTTCAGAGTAGAACTCCATTTATTTCATGTGGTAAATTGTGTGAATAGTGACTTCTGAAAAGTAGTATTTTAGTAAAAAATTGCATGACTAATGCAGTAGAGCAATAACATTGAAGAAGCACCTCTTGAGTACACAAAATGCTTAAAGGAATCTTAAGGGAAAACAGTTATGCTATGGTTTATGGGTGGTAAACAAGTCCTTCTGAGACAACATATATACTTAAAAAGAAAAATGACCTGTTGTTGCCGAAAATTTCTGAAGTCTGTTTTAAGCAGTTGGAGTATATTTTATTATCCATTACTTATGAATATTTTCCCTATTAATTTACTTAATTAATATGAAAGCATTTGTAAAATTCAATAAAAAATGTCTGGAGTATATTTCTTAGGTATTAAAGAAATATTTTAAAATACATTTTAACTATAGATATAAAGTTATATATCATGTGGTTTTATTTTTTTTACTTACTTATTTATTTATTTATTTATTTTTGGTTTTTCAAGACAGGGTTTCTCTGTGTAGCCTTGGCTGTCCTGGACTCACTTTGTAGACCAGGCTGGCCTTGAACTCACAGTGATCCTCCTGCCTCTGCCTCCCGAGTGCTGGGATTAAAGGCGTGCGCCACCACACCCGGCTTCATGTGGTTTTATTTTTAAACATTTTTATGAGCATTTTGTGTTTACATGAATATATATATATATATATATTCATGAGCCAGAAGGTGGCATTGGACTCTTTAGGAGGCCTGTAGGTCATTATGTTCAGAGATAAGTACTAGTGAAACCAAGAATATTAAACAGACAAGGTTGTCACTTCAAAGAGAGAGATATAACCTGTTTGGTTGTTTGGTTGATTGGTTTTTGTTGTTCTTTGTTTTTGTTGTTGTTTTTGCTTTTGCCTAGGAGACTGGGAATAGATGTGAATAACAGCTGGTCAGCTTTTCTCTGTCGATGTGACTGGGACCACATCAGATCCTTCCCCAGGTCCTTATCCTTATTTTTCTCAGTCAACCTATAGAAGCCATCTTATGGAAGATGTCACTTGTGTGTTAGAGTTTCAAAAGCATCAGCTGCTGTTAAGCACTGAGCCATCTTTCTAGTCATCCCCTTGGTTTTCTTAACATTAAAAAAAATAGGCAAATTGCAGTTACCCTAAAGCAATAACTAGTACTTTAAGCAAGTAATGACATCAAATATCCACTTCTGTAGTTTGTACAAGTGTGATTACCATGTGGTAGGAACATGCATATGCAAAGGTGACTATGTTGTCTCTTTTTTTTCAAACCTTATGCTACAATTATTTTTAATGTCACTTGAAAATCATTTGGCTCTCCTCTCTTGGCTCAGGAAGCAGTTTAAAATATTTAATACAACTTCCTGATATAGCTCTTTCAGAAATGTGCACTAATTAGATTTGCTTCTGGGGGAAAATGGAATGGGAAATGTTATGAGACACAGCAAATAATTAGTGTATTTTTACAGTCTGAAAGGTAACATGTCTTGGAATGGTAGACAGTGATCTATTGACATAAAAAGCAAAGGCACCCACAAAAAATGACCCTTTTATGGCCAAACTGATTGCTTTTACTAAAGCAAATTCATCATGTTGCTAGGTCCGAAGTGTGAATTATTCTTCTCAAGTCAGTTTTTGTCTCCAAATGTTGCAAGTGGCTGATTTTAAGAAGTTTATATATAGCTCTTGGCAGAGAGCTACAGCCTAAGGATTTATTTCAGATTTATTTCAGACTCATGTGAGTCTCTCTCTCTCTCTCTCTCTCTCTCTCTCTCTCTCTCTCTCTCTCTTAAATGTTTATCAAAATAGAATAAAACTGATGCTCTCTCAATATATTGTACTGACTAATATAAAATGTACCATACCCTATAAAAAAAACAGATGATCACAAGAAATTCATTAGGGGAGGACACAGCATGGGCTGGCATTTGGATCCAGAATGGTAAAGTGATCCCTAATATGAGAGCAGAATCTATGATGAAGAAAATGTTCTCCAGCGGCAAATGCCTCAGGTGACTGTAAAGGAGTATAATGCCCTTTAACTACCATACTCCATTTCAAAAATTGTCCTGCCTTCCTCAGGATTAACATGGAGAGATTTAGTGGGATGTTCTCGGTTTTTAGGACACTTGTACCCCCTTTTAGTCTTTTAATATTAAAATTAGTTTTTAAAGTTAGTAAAGTAATTAACTTCATTATTTTGTCATCATACACAGCTATTCTTACTGGCTCACCTTCCCCATGCCCTTTGCCTTCTTCTGTTGATTGCCCCAACGTCCATAGCCCCAAATTCTTCATGTCATGTATATGCAGTTACCCCACTGTTCGCATGTGCCACCCATCAATTATGATCTATTCTTACCTCATCTTCATTGACCACACTCTAGTTTGATGTCATAAATATATATGTATGTATGTATGTATGTATGTATGTATGTATGTATGTATGTATACCCATAAATTAATTCTAGGGTCCATGTATGAGAGAAAACATAATTGTATTTGGAAGTCTAAATTATTTTCATTAATGGTTGCTATTCACTTTTCTGCATGATACAAATTTTGTGTATACACCATATTTCCTTAATTTGTGTATTGATACACATCTAGACTGCTTTTACTAGCTAAACAGAGGTGTTCAAGTGTCTCTGGAGTGTGCTTGGTTAGAGTGCTTTCGTAATATAACCATAAGTGGTGTTGGTAGTTCATATAGTGGTTACACTTAGGTTTTAGAGGAATATTCATACATAATCTATGATAGCTACAGTAGTTTATGGCCCCAGGTGCACTTAATAAGGCTCTTCAGCTCCAATATCCCCACTATCATATGAGTTTTTAAGTTAAAATATAATTACATCATTTCCCTTTCATTTTTCCCCTCCAATCCCTCCATGTGCCATCCTCCATTTCTCCCTCCTGAAATTTTGACATCCTTTTCTTTAGTTGTTGTTATTATAGACAGATAGACAGACAGACAGACAGACAGACAGACAGACAGACAGACAGACACACACACACACACACACACACACACACACACACACCTCTAAATATTTAAATACAACCTAAGTCCATTTAATGTTACTCATATATAAAAATTTCAGGATGACCATTTGTTATTGTATAACAAATTAAGGTGATCACCATGCTGGGAGTGTGGGGACTATTTCTCCTGCTACCAGCATATATTGCGCATAGTTCTCTGTCTATGGGTGACACTCTGGTGAGATGTCTTCCTCTCGTATTAGCATAACTACTAGTGTTGTACTTCATCATATTATTGTGGTTATCATAGGTTGACATTCCCTGTCATTTCTAGGAGACATAATTTCATAGCAACTTTTTTATCCTTTGGCTCTTACAGTCTTTCTCTCCCTTCTTCAGTAATGGTCTCTAAGCTTTAAAAACATATTATATTTTATAGATATATTAACTAGAGATAAATACCCTATAATCAATTCTTCTTTGTATTTGGACTAGTTATACTTTTTTACAATGGTCTTCTATGGCAAAAACAAGTTTCTCTGATGAAGCGAGACAGCTACACTTACCTACAGGTATAAGTGTAAATATTTACGAGGCAGTTAGTAATTATGCTTGTATAGTTAAATGTCAGTGAGTGGTAGGAATTTCTCTAAGATCCTCTTTAGGAACTGTTGTCTAGTGAGTTTCCATAAATCGCCAAATATTACAAGCTGCTTTCCATGCTTTTTTTTTAACTCTCTAGAACTTGATAGTAAAAATCCTGAAGATAATGAAGATACCACATATGTGAGTCATAGAATATGATGAAATTAATCTGGTGTAGATGTGGAAGCTTCATCTCATTTGTCTTAGCTTCACAGTGCTGGAAAGAGCTATGTATGCTAATGGAGGAGAAAAGTAATCATAAGTCTTGCATATCTATGAGTCCTGTGAACTACAGTAATACAACTGTAGTAATACTACAGTTGCACCATGGCAACACATGCTCATTGGTACAAAGAGACAAGAATATCAGGAAAGTGACTGGCCATTTTCTGATTGCATTTAAGTCTCACTCCACTAGATGAAACCCATGCCATTAAAAGGCCAAGAAGCTGTGGCTAGGCAGATCCTAGGCACTAGTGGAGAACCCACTATTACTGTGCTAACTGACATAATACTAAGCTATTTCCCCATGAATTATTATAAATATAGGTTAATGAACTGCTCAATTCCTATCAGAGAAACTTCTGTTTCCTGTAGCTAGGAAGCAGGTTAACAGAGATCTATAACTGGGAAAGGTATAGAGAATAAGAAACTGAGGAGTGCTCAGTCATACATGGAACATATATGTTGCACACTTTCCTCCCTCGGTGCTGGATTCACTGTGTAAGAGGGCGCAGAGTCCTACAAGGAGACAGTGTCATCTGGATACAGCAGGCCAGCTGCACTTATGCACTCATACCGCTTGAGACAGCAGGTGCAAAACCTGCGGAAGCCCAAACCAGGCTAAGTCCCAGCATGGACTGAAGACCTGGGCATGGAGTCCTAGTCATTGGCCAGGGTGAGAAGAGCTTGGCAGTTAATAGCTGCTGGGGAAGGGAGAGTCAACTTCCTCTAAGAGTGATGAGCCAACCACACTCTAGTGGAAAGCATTGTATCCAACAATATTTGAGCAACACAAATAGGTCTTCATTGGTTTAAACAATAAAAAAAATTAAAAAAAGACACAAAGACAGGTCGGATCGAGGCAGAGTTGAGGGAGGTTGTATTAAATAGTGTTTAAAATAAAAGATTATTTATTATAAATATTTAATAAAAACACTATATTAAATAAGAAGAGTATTGCACAGTACATTAAATACTCAAAAACTAAAAGTGTAAAAAATATTAGTAGGAAATGCTTAGCCTTGTTAACTACTTTTAACAAAGCAGGAACATAAAACATCTAAAGACAGAAATCAGTAATTTTTCTATGTGCATGTAAATTTGCCAAATAATGAGGAAAAATATACCATTCTTAGAATCTTACAGAAATCATATGACACTTAGGAAAAAAAACCTGAGAAAGGTGGTAGAAGACCACCATATCTGTAAGATACTGAAGAAGAAGCAGTAAGAAAAGGGGGAGATCCTCCTATAGTCTAGGTATTGGATTATTGGATGTAATATTGCCAAAAATGGCTACAGTAATGAAACTGATCTACAGTACAACACAGTTACCAAGGAAATCCCAATTACATTCTTTAGATAACTAGAAAAAAAATTCATAAAATTCTCCTAGAAACTGAAAAGACACCAGATATCCAAAAGCAATCCTAAGCAGAAAGTATAGTGCTGGGAGTATAAAAAATCCTAGGCCTAGAAATAGCTTAGTGAGTAAGGCGCTTGTCAACATGCCCAAGCACCTGAATTGGATGCCAATAATGAAGTTCAGTAACTTATTGTTCATCTCTACATATAAACTGTGGCGTTTCCCTTTCATCTACAAAAAGAAATAAACATAAAACTTACAAAACTTCCATGGAACAAGCACAAAAATCGCATGTGGACAAATGGAACCATAGATGATTTAGCAAAACCACAATATATCACACCCACCTAATTTTTGACAAAGGCGTCAAAGTTTACACTGAGAGGGAAAAAACAAAACACATGGTCCTTAAAAAGAAAACTGGATATTCACTACAGAAGAATGAAATTAGATTTCTATCTCTTATTCAATATAAAAATCAATTTGAAATGCATTAAAGAACTGAAAATAAGACTTGAAATCCAAACATCTATGGAAAATAAAGGGAATGTGCTTTCAAGATAGAGGTACAAGGCAAAAAATATCAGAACAAAACAAATCACATAAAAACATGGGGTCGAGTTTGTGTTAGTAAACTAGTTTGTTATGATTTTTCCTTTCTTGATTGTTAGAGATAGAAAAAGAGCGTGAGTTTGAGTGGGTAGGCAGTGAGGACCTGGACTTGAGCGGCAGTAAAGAATATGATCAAACTAAGTTTTATGAAAAAACTTTTAATTAAAAAAGGCACAAGCAAGGACTGTGCCATTATTAGAGATTTGGTTAACTTGGCATAAGCTAGAAAAGCTAAAAAGGAAAAAATGTCTGTGAACATATCCATGAGGCATTTTCTTGGTTGATGATTTAGGCTTCCCAGTATTTTGTTTCATTAGTTGTATAAATAGCATGTGTGTATATATATATATATATATATATATATATATATATATATATATATATATATATATATGAACAATTGAGCAATTGGACAAATGAATAATTTCTAGAATGGGACAGTTATAAATATATTATCAGCAATTATAACACAAGTCTTTTGTGTTGATGCAAGTTTAAATTTCATTTATATAAATGTTTAATAGTGTGGTTACACATTTGCAGTGTTGTTTATTCATTCTTAGAAGGCTAGACATTTTTCGAAATATTTGTCCTTTTTTTATACTTCTACTTGTAATATATAAAATCATTTACTCAAAAACTTGTATTGCTATTGTTATCCTTTAAATATTACTGTGTATATACGTATCTGGTGGAATTTAGAAAAGCAATGACCATACGTTTATTTACGACTCACGTATCTTCTTAGATAAAGCATATGTTCAGATATTTTACCATTACTTTTATTGGCGATTATTATATTTTGGTGGTAATCTAGAGGGAAAAAAAGAAGTCTTGGGTCTGTGTCTTGCTTCTTGCCTTACCCTTTGACGTTATTGTACCTCTAATAGAAGGATAAGGGGTCAGTATGCAAGAATTCTCTTAGAATTCGCTAAGAAATCTAAGGTCTAGCCAAACCTACTCCTAATTTAGATTAATTTGTTCGAACTATTAATTTTCTTTCCTGCTTTCATGGGTACTACTTCTTTCTTCTTACTCATATAAAAGATGACACAGGTAATAAACACTATATGTCGTTGAGGAGCCTCTGAATTCCATATCCTGTCTGCCATTTTATTTATTTATTTATTTATTTTTAGAATTCAATTGTCAAGTTTCTTTGTTTGATCTAGTGTTCTAGGGCTCAATTAAGATTTTATTATAGTCTTATGACACACACACAAAACATGTTGATAGATAATAATATTTGTTTGTTAGCGATAGATCATAAGCTAAACATGTATTTGTTTTGTTTCGGCTCTCTTTATTGGCAGTAGCCAATAAAACAGCAGCATTCTCTTTTATTTATTTGTTTGTTTCTTAAGCAAGATTTCTCTGTATAACCCTGGCTGTCCGGGACTCACTTTGTAAACCAGGCTGGCCATGAAGACACAATGATCCCTCTGTATCTGACTTCTGAGTTCTGGGATTAAAGATGTATGCTACCACACCTGGCTTAGAAACATTATTATAGTGAAGGGATAACAACTGATATGTAATCTGAATAAATTAATAAAAAATGTTAAAAAACTTGCCATAGCTCTGAATCATTGTGAATTTGTGCTTTGTTTTTTTAAAACCCGAATTTAGCTTTCTAAATGCTGAGTCAAAAATTTATTTAAAAATATTCACAGTTTACTTGATACTCATTTAAACTGTATAAAAAGAATATTAATAATAAAAATGTCGATTGTAACACTTTGTTTTCAGAAACTTAGTAGTAGTTGCAAACTTACATTGAAAATTGAATTTTCATATAGCAATTATGTTATAACATCTATATTAAATCTATACTTAGTAAACTGCATATATATGTGATTATAGTCATAAATTTATTTAGATGATACATTAGGTTAATTTACCACTAAATTCTAGTATAAATAAATGTTTTTTCAAAATTAAATTGAAAGTTTATTAAAAATTTATCAACACTTGTGATACAGTCTTGTGTCTCTAACTTCTAAGCATTTAACCATTAAGATGTCTGATATGTTTTAATGATTTTGAAGGATTTTCCTTAATTATCAGTGTCATACTAGAAATTAGATTGAAGGACATCTGGCTGTAGTCCCTAGAGAAACCTATTAACCGGATGCAGGAAGAAAATGTTTAAGCATACAAATTAATAGATTTGACCTGTATAGAATTCTATATTCATAGACTCCTTTATCAAGACCATTTCCTTTTTGTTTGATTAACTTTACTCTTGTACTTGTTCTGGAAATTCTTTTATCCCTTATAAATGGGAAGTATGGTCAATACTTGAGCATTGTGTAGTGTAACTCTCCTGTCCCATGATTTTATACAGTTACGTAGCCTTTTGACACCTTGACTGCTCTTGTTGTCCTTGGCTATCGCCCCATTGTTGCGTGTGACTGCGCTGTAAGTTTCTCAGCAAGTGACTGCAGTAAGCACGTTTCCTTTGGCCTATCTCTGTGTCGTACATGAACTCATTAATACTCAATTAAAATATTAGAATTAACTGAAAATAATTATATGATGTATGATGATTTTTATAAACTGCACACTCCATTTATGTAGTTCAAGGGGAAATCATAGTACACAGTTTACAAGTTGGGCACTTCAAAAGCATATGTTAGCTTAAGATGATCAAATATTTTTAGATTTTTACCTCCAAATTACAGAATAAAAGCACTGCCTTCAACATTTGACATCCTAATTCAGGTGGAACCAGTTTAGCCGTACTAACAAGTCAGCTATATAAACATATGGTCTCCTTTTCCACATGCACAGACACACATATCTTTAAAAGAAAGGCACCAAGAGTTCACAAATATATATCTATATATATATCCTTGGACAGGGAACTTTAGTTGAGAGATGTATTGAAATGTAAGTAGAGAAAATATATTTTATAGTCTGAAAGTGAAGTTCTATGTATGACTCCAAAATTCAAGCCCCGAGATCTCCCCAAGAATGTTTAGCTTATCTGTATTCCCTCAAATCAGGACTGTTTCTTGTTTAACTGATAATCTGTCCTCCAGATCTCCAATAACTGCTTGCTAAGTAATGGAGTTCATTGAGCAAGCTGGTGGAGGCCCTGATCAGAGAGTGTTTGGTGGTGTGTTTGTATGGACTGGCCAGCAAGTAGAAGGTCCACTAGGAGAACAGATAACCCTGATTGAGTGATGGACTCAGGCTTCCAACTGGCTATGTGACAAAGCTAGAGAGGTAGCCGTGATTTTGCTAAATGAGGAAGGGATGCTGAAAAAAATGGGAAAAGATCAGATTTCTATCTTATGTCTATTTTTTTTATTTAATTAATTTATTTGGATTACAACTCAGTTGTTATCCCATCACTTGTATCCTCCCATTCCTCCCTACCTCCTGCTTTTACCCTATTTCCCTCCCCTAGGTCTAAGATGGAGGGGGACCTCCTCTCCCACTATATGGTCATAGGCTATCAAGTCACACCTTGGTAGCCTGCTTATTCTTTCTTGTCATCAGGCCTCCCCACCAAGGGACATTTCTCTGAGTTAAATTTCGAAAAAGTAAAGTAAAACAATCTGTATAATATAAAACAATCTCATATGTGTTTTGTAAAACTAAGAAACAGCCAAACAAATACAAATTTAGAGCATATTATACTCATATGCATTCCTTTTACATAAAATCATATTTTGAGAACTTGGTGTGGTGGTACATGAGGTAGTCCTAGGATTTCAGAGGCATCCCAGTAGTATGATGACAAGTTCAATGCCAGCTATGTCTACACAGAGAATTAGTGGTCAGCCTAGGATAAATAAGAATTTTATCAAAAAAAAAAAAAAAAAAGAAAAAAGAAAAGAAAAGAGAAGAAATAATTGCATCACAGGCAAACAAGCAAATAATTCACAAACAGCTCACTGAACTTTTATTTGTATTTCTAAGAAAATTCTTTATTGAATTTTAAATTTTTGTTGGAGTTTTTGAAATGCATTGCCATTTAATTTCTTTCTAGTATATTAAATTAATTGTCATTTCATATTTAAAGTGATACCAATTTTCATTTTTTAACTTCCAAATATGTTTCATAGAGGGCTAGTTATGTAACTCAGCAGTAAAAAACTGCTTTGTCAAGCCATTTGCATGAATGTTAGTTACACAATAAAGTAAAATGGTAAAAATAAAGTGCTAATTAAACAAAGCATTAATTAAATACTTGGGACAAGCCAACAACTATGTCACAAGTAATGTAGTTTTGTTAAGGCTTGTGAAACTTTGTAAAAATCTAATGGGGGAAAAGTGTTTTGTGGAAAAGTCTGAGTAGAACTTTCCCCATCATTAGATGCATGGGGTTTTCAGTTTTTAGGTTTCCATCTGTCTTTCTGAGTAAGTTATTTGGCCACTTTGATATTCATGCTCTGAGTTAGCCTTCACAAGACTGGAAAGGTTGCAGCATAACCATTTCACTGCACCTTGAGTCAAATCTCATTCTTTGCGCTTTCATTTCAGAGGCATCCTGGATACTGCTGGGAGGAAATGTGATTGGAAGGCTTGTGCTCTTTCTCTGAGGAAGTCTGCACTCAGATGTGAATAGAGCAGCAGCTTTGATGTTGTATTGAACATCAGAAATTCAGGTAAGGTTAGCACTGGTTAAATTTGGTCAAGTTCTTATGCATTACCTGATATTATATATACTTTTGAATAGTAAATCTATGGGCATTAAAGGATATTATGGTAAAAATATTTGTGTGTATGCAGGTGTATATGCAACCTGGCATTTATTAACCAGAAGAATATTGTGGTGTGTGTGTGTGTGTGTGTGTGTGTGTGTGTGTGTGTGTGTGTGGGTGTGGGTGTAAATGATCTTGAGATCTTTGCTGGCAGAAAGAGATTTCCTTTGTTGATTATAATAAGAAGTTTAATTAGGAAAATTATAACTTTTTTCAGCTCAGCACAGTAAGTTTGACCCTACCAACACTAAGCTGACAGTAGTCCAGGAAAAGAGAGATAGTACATGAAGAGTGAGAAGTAACACCTATATCATCTTTTCATCCATAGGCTTCAGACAACGAGTAAGGAAGACATGTTGAGGTGAAAGAGGAGCTCCTGGCCTCAGCTCTTTAGGTACTGGATGGGAGGTGAGGGTGCTTGGTAGCTTGTGGGTAAATTGGAAAAAGAGTGACAGTGACTTCTCTATGGGAGGAAGCTATAAGTGGTTCTATTGTAAAATTGGATTTGGTCGTAGTGCACTGGGGTCCACAAGATGAGACTGAGGTAGCCTCATGTCTTCCTGCATCCTGCATGCATGACAAAAGGTGGCAAAAATGTGCAGGCACCACTGAGCAGGTGCAGAAGAGGGGTGCTTTCAGGACAGAGGCTGCCTTGCCTGCTTGACTTCATGACAACAAGTGCATCTCTGTTGGAATAGTTTATCTCATGAGAACACCTGATAGAACCACGGGGCATTCACTTTTACTATTTTCTAGTACTTCATAAGGACAAGCTGATGTAATTCATTCAAGAACTTAAGCAGACTCTGGGTTTCTTATCACTGGAGGCTTGATTCCTCATCTCCCCTTTACTCCAGATACCATATCTAAGAAGGTGATGGAGAAGGAAAGCAAACCAGAAAGCTAAATGTAGGGAAAACGAGGAGTTTCAAAATCTATTTAAATAGCATTGAGAAAAGAAATTAACTTAGAATTGATTGTCTCAGAATCAGGAATATTTTTGTGATGATTCTGAGATACTACTTAGAAATTGAAGATTTTTTAATTTAATTTTTTTAAAGAGAAATGGTTGAGAACAAAAGAAACTCAGAGCATAACTGAACATATGTGTAGACAATTGTGTCACCTTTATCTTTGCTAAAGTGAGCATGATTAAATATTGACTCCATGCTCTCCACTGTTAAGCTGGCATTATATATTTTCTTATTCATGTGAACTGATACGAGCTGAAAATAGAGCATTATATGTGTTGCTAAAAAAAAAAAAACAAAAAAACAAAAACAAAAACAAAAAACAACCAAAGTGTTTTGGACAAGGAAAATAAATATGGGCTAGTTAAAGAAAGATAAGGCTGGGTATTGTTCCTGTCCCTCGTCGTCTCTTCCAGCTTTTAAAGGTGTTACAGACATTCTTAAGCTCATATTTTTAAGAGAATGAAGATATCATAGTAGAGAGACTTTGGGGAAATGCAACAACCCGGGCTTCCATCATGTGCTGTTCTTTACCAAAAGAGTAATAACGTAACATCTCCATTTATATTTCAGTATCTGTAATATTGTGATTTACTGTGTAGCGTTAATTAAATGCTGTACTCTTCCTTTTTTTTTAACAACATCATTATTTTGCACATACTTCTGTTCACTATTCTTCTTAACCTAGCATGCAAAAGACACTTTGTTAAGGGATTTATTCTGCCTTTGTTTGAGATTAGTTTGAGGCTTGTTACAAGCAATTATTTGTTGAGTGTGGATGTAGCCGGATGCCAACTGTTCATTGTTTTTGCATTAAATAAAACATGGAATGGCAATCCAGACTCTGTCATTTCCCATCAACCTCGGCACTGTATGCCTCTATCCTGGGAAGGGAAAGGAGAGTGGTATTGCAAGAGAAGGTATTCTAGTTAAGAAGTTTAATAACTGAGAAAGCAATGCAAGGTATATAAAGTCCTTTCAAAGTCTACCTTCACGTCACTACTTCTTCCTGTCTTTTTTCTTAAATGAATGCCCTTCACTTCACCAGCCATTGATAAATGATGTGAAATTGAGTCTATAGCCCACTGAACAGGCAGAGATTATTAATAATTCTGCCATCTCTTTAAATGGGTTAAATGAGTTCATTTTTGAACACATTGAAATTCAGCTAACTTTTAAGCGATCTCAAAAAAGTTAGTTTAGAATATGGAGGGATGTTTTTGCTAAATTTTCTATTAATTCCCTACTAGATTATTTTACCACTTCCAAAGAATTATTTACTTTACGTTCCTGGTTTTAGCCCCGTCCCTCATTGCCTCCAAATACCACCCTCCCTCCCTTCTACCCTTCCTACCCTCCTCTAGTCCTCAGAAATGGGAGCCCTCTTCCCCTATCATCTGGCCTCAGCCTATCAAGCGTCATCTGGATTGCCTGTATCCTCTTCTTCTGTGGCCTGGCAAGGCTGCCCTGGCAGGAAGAAGTGAACAACATGTGGGGGCCAGAGTCCATGTCACAAGTAGTCCCTACTCTCCATATTATGGGACCCATAAGGAAACTGTGCTACCTATCTACTAATCTGAGTATAGAGGCTGGGTTCTCACCATGAACAGTCTCTGCAGCACCCCTTCCTTTGCCAGGATTTGTTGGTCTCCTTGTGGGATTTCTGACTTCTCCAGGTCCTTCTACTCCACATTTTTTTCCATAAATCTCCCAATGCTCCACCCCGAAGTTTGGCTGTGTTTCTCAGGATCTGTTTGGATCTCATGCTGGGTGGAGTGTTTCAGAGGACCTCTATGGTAGGCTCACTTCCTGCTCCTTCTCTTCAACTGCTTCCATAGTCTGTTTGTCCTTCTGAATGAGAATTAAGCATTGTCTCTGGTGGTCTTCCTTGTCATTAGTTTCTTTAGGCCTATGCCTTCTGGTGTGGTTATCGTGTATTATTTGGCTAATATCCACTTATAAGTGAGTATATGCCATATGTGTTTTTCTGAGTCTGGGTTACCTCACGCAAAATGATCTTTTCCAGTTCCATGCATTTGCCTGCAAATTTCAAGATTTCCTTGTTTTTAATAGATGAGTAGTGTTCCATTGTATCAGTGCACTACAATTTCTCTATCTATTCTTCAGTTGAGAGACATCAAGGTTGTTTTGAGTTTCTGGCTAGTACGAATAAAGCTGCTTTCAGCATAGTTGTGTGAATGTTCTTGTTGTATGGTTTTGATCTTAGCCATATTGGTAGGTGTAAGATGGAATGTCAGAGTAGCTTTCATTTGCATTTCCCTGACGACTAGGTATCTTGAACATTTTTAATGTGTTTTTCAGTCATGTGGTAGGTATTCCTCTGTTGAAAATTCTCTGTATAGTTTTGTACCCAATTTTTTAATTGGATTATTTGGTTTGGTGGTGTTTAGTTTCTTTAGTTTTTAAATAATATTTTGGATATTAGCCCTCAGTCAGACAGAGGGTTGGTGGAGATCTTTTCCAAGTCTCTAGGCTGTTGTTTTGTTCAGGTGAGAGTGCTCTTCACCTTACAAAAGCTTTTCAGTTTCATGAGGTTCCAATTATTAATTATTGATCCTTAAGTGTGAGATATTGGCATTCTTTTCAGGAAGTTGTCTTCTGTGCAAATGAACTCAAGGCTCTTCCCCACTTTTTCTTCCAGAGTTAGAATGTTTGTTTTTTCTGTTGAGACCTTTAATCCTTTTGGGCTTTAGTTTTGTGCAAGGTGATAAAAAGAAAGGGCCTATTTGTGTTTTTCTACAAGTAGACCAGAGCCATTTGTTGAAAATGCTATCTGTTTTCCATCGTATGGTTTTGGCTTCTTTGTCACAAATCAAATGTCCATAGGTGTGTAGGTTTATTTCTGTGTCTTTGACTCAATTCCATTGATTCATCTGTCTGTTTCTATTCTAGTACCATGCAGTTTTTGCTACTATTGCTGTATAATAGAGCTTAAGATCAGGGATGGAGATACCTCTAGAAGATCTTTTATTGTATAGTATTGTCTTAGCTATTTGGGGCTTTTGCTTTTTCCAAATGAAGTTGAGAATTATTCTCTTAGGGTTTATAAAGAATTGTGTTGGCATTTTGATGGAAATTTCACTAAATCTGTAGATTGCTTTTGGTAAGGTGGCGATTTTTACTATGTTAATCCTACTGATCCTTGAGTATGAGAGATCTTCCCATCTTCTGATAACTTGAAGCTTTTTTCATATAGGTCTTTCCCTGGCTTGGTTAGACTTACACTAATATACTTTATGTTTTTTTAATTAATTAAACATTCTTTTAATTTTTTACATATACATTTATATTATTACACATATATATAATAAACTACCTACAGCAAGAATATCCATGACATAATCAGGAATTATATAAATGGTACATCCTTAGGGTTTTGGCTATTTGTATTTGACAACTTTGAAGAAAACATTTTTCCTATCTTGGTGCATCTAAAAATCTGAATGTAAATCAATCTCCCTCACATCTTGTCATTATCAATTTAAAACATCTATCTAGACCAAAAAACATCTTAACCCTTAAACAACTAAGTTTCATTATAAAACTAAGCTATCTGGTCTTCAACTTCATCAGAGACTTGAGAAAGAATAACTTGGTTGCCTGAGTATGCCGGGAGTGCAGGTTAGTATCTTTCCAAATAAAAAGATGACTGAGACAGTTTACTACTTTGTGTGTGTGTGACTATTGTGAATGGTGTTGTTTTCCTAATTTCTTTCTCAGCCTGTTTGTCTTATGTATAATGGAACGCTACTGATAGTTTTGAATTGATTTTGTATCCAACCACTTTGCTGAAGTCTTTATCAGGTATAGGAGGTGTTCCTTGGTAGAATTCTTAGGGTCACTTATGTATACTATCACATCATCTACGGATAGTGATAGTTTGACTTCTTTCTTTCCAATTTATATCCCTTTGATATGTCTTATTGCTCCTGAGTCTGGGGCATAGATGTTCATGATTGCGAAGTTTTCTTGGTATATTCATCCTTTGATGAGTATGAAGTGTTCTTCTCCATCTCTTTTGTTTAGTTTTGGTTGAAAGTATATTTTATTACATACTAGAATAGCTACTCCAGCTTCCTTCTTGGATCTGTTTGCTTGGAATATGTTTTCCAGCCCTTTACTCTGAGCTAATGTCTATCTTTATTGCTGAGGTGTGTTTTGTGTATGCAGCAGAATGGTGAGTCCTTTTTTCACATCCATTCTGTTAGCCTGTGTCTGTTTATTGAAGAGTTGAGGCCTTGATGTTGAGTGATATTGACTGGTGGTTGTTAGTTCCTTTTTTTATGTTGGTGGTGGTATGTTGTGTGTGTGTGTGTGTGTGTGTGTGTGTGTGTGTGTGTGTGTGTGTGTGTGTGTGTCCTTCTTTTTTGGTTTTGTGGATGTGGGGTTATTTATTTCCTGTATTTTCCTGGGTATATTTAGCCTCCTTGGGTTGGAGTTTTCCTTCTATTATCTTCTGTAGACCTAGATTTGTGGCTAAGAACAGGTTAAACTTTGTTTTGTTGAGGAATATTTCGTTTTCTCCATCTATGGTGATTGAAAGTTTCCTGGGTATGGTAGACTGGGTTGGCCTCTGTGGTCACTTAGTGTCTGCATGACATCTGTCTAGGCCTTCTGTCTTTCATTGTCTCTGTTGAGAAGTCAGAAGTAATTCTGATAGCTTTGTCTTTGTGTGTGAGTTGGTCTTTTTCTATCATTTTATTAAAATTTTTTCTGGGCCATGGATCTTAGAGTCTTCTCCTTCTTCCATTACTGTTATTCTTAGGTGTGGTATTTTTTTTAAAGTGTTTCAGATTTCTTGGATGCTTTGTGTCAGGAATTTTTTAGTTTTAACTTTTTCTTTGACTAATGTATTGATACCTTTAATGGCATCTTCTACACTTGAGATTCTCTCTTCCGTCTCTTGTATTCTGTTGCTGTTGCTTGTGTCTGTAGTGCCTGTTCTCTTCCCTGGGTTTTCCAACTCCAAGATCGCCTCAGATTGTGTTTTCTTTGTTGCTTTGTATTCTCTTTTTGGTCTTGAATAGTTTTATTCATTTCTTTCTCTGGTTTTATTGAATTTTCCTATAACTCTATATAGGATCTATCCAATTCATTCTTCCGAATGTATTTTCCTGTATTTCTTCGAGAGATTTATCTTTATCCTTCAAGGCTTCTATAATTTTAATCATCTCAGATTTAAAGTCGTCTTCTTCAACTTCATGTGTGTTAATATTTCCAGGACTTGTTCTGGTTAGATTACTTGTTGCCAATTTATCATACTGCTCTGGGTTTTGTTGCTTGTGTTCTTGTGCTGGTCTCTTGTCATCTCATTGTCTATGGTATGCAGGTTGGTTCCTCTAATGGGGCTTGTATCTGTGTGTATGTCCCACATGATCCAGGCAGTTATGGCACTAGCAGAGAGCTCGGAGGTGAAGGTTGTTTGCTATAGCTCTCCTGAGGTCTTCTCAGGATAGTGGACAAAGGGTGTTGAAGCCTGAATCCACCTCATTGCTGCTGGATTCCCTGTCTATGTCCCGATTGGGTAAGGCAGGAGACAGAAGGCTGAGAGAGATCCAAGATGAAAGCTTCTCAAGTGCCCTACAGGCCTTCTTGGTATGGTGGATAATGTGTGTTGTGGCCAGGAAGGTAAACAGTGGGTAGTGGGAGATCCAATCTCTAAGCTGCTCAGGTGACCCACAGGCCTTTCTGGGATAGAAGCTAATGTGGGTTGTGCCCTGTGACCAACTCACCTTTGCTTGTTAGCTCTCTGTGTCTCAGATGGGCCGGACCAGTAAAGAGTAGGTGGGCAGAGAGATAATTTTACTACTTTTAAGTACCTTGGGTCTACTGAGTTTTCTATGTGTCTACTTTAGCAAATGATACATTCAGCCCAATGCCTTACTTTACTAAAAAAATGTTTAGGAAGTCCTAATACAAAGAAGCTCACTTGTCATCTTCTATTACAACAAGTGGAAGAATTTCCCAAGGGTACCTGCTGAATCTTCTACCTAGGACCAATCCCTGGGGATTCCCACATATCTGCCCATGTTATATTAGTTGAGAAAGAAAGAGTTGGTTTTAGGCACTGGGTTTACTTACATAGCAGCAACTAATGATAGATCTCCCATTTCAGGGACTAAATCCAACTAAGTAAGTAGAAGTAGATGAGTTGAATAATGGAGTATTTTGGAGTAGTTTTTGAATCTAGACTCTATGAGGGGTGTTCTTCTCCACGCTCCACTTCACTAAAGCTGAAGTGTGTTTGTTTCTGACTGTAGGGGCAGCAACATTCTCTTGGAGCATATAGGGGACAAAGTCCCATGTCGAAGCCCTTGAACTTAGTGTGTAGACCAGACTGTCCCTGAATGCATAGAGATCCATCTTCCTCAGCCACCAAGTTCTGGAATTAAAGGCTTGTGCAATTGTATTAGGCTTTGGAACACTTTCTTTAGACAACTTTGGAGTACGCTTTCTATGATCACTTGTGATAAAAATATTTTTTCACATTTTGACCAATTTCCTGGTCTCTTAGACAGGGGATATAACCCCTCAGTAAGTTTCAACACAGACAGATGGAAACATTCCATTGGCCACAATCCATTACTCCTATTTGTTGTAATCCCACTAACTTGCTGCACTGTGTCTAAACTCTCTCACTTTTTTTCATAGTTACTTGAATTCAGTCTCCTACTCTTACTGCAATAGTCTTGACTCTGTTGTAGACATCTTGCAGAAAATCTCTCAGGTATAACTCCGTATATTTGTTGAGGATAAAAAGAACTACTATGTTATTAATGTACATAAAGAGACATTTGTAAGTATATATGAGCTTACAAATGAATAGACTTCCATGCTTAAAAGGACACTATACTATAATAATACACATGCCATTCTTTCTCTTCCCAACTTACCTTATCGGTAGTACTGAAAGTAGGTAGGTCACAGTGGTAGCAAGAGAAATTTATTTAATTGCATTATTTTCATCTTTATAATACCTGAATACTATTCATTTATTTATTAATTTATTTTTGTGTGCTTATGTGTAATATATACACATATGTCCATGTTCATGTCAGAAGGCAAAAAGAAAAAGATAACTTGCCTAGTATTTTCTATGTGATTCCCTGAAACATTATGTCACTGAATCTGTAACTAGGCTGATAACCAACAAGGCCCAGGCAGTTTCCCTTCTCTGCCTCTCAAAATACCATAGCATTGAGTTATAGACCTGTGTGCAAACATGTCCGGCTTTTTGCATAGGTTATGGAGATTTAAAACGCTGTCCTTGTGTTTATATAGGAGGTGTTTTTTTTTTAGCTATCTTTCCAATCTCATACATGAGTTTTAAAAAGTGCGTTGCTAAAAATATTTTTATGTCACGCTATTCCCATTGAGTACATGAAAATGAAGCTCAGCAAGGTCACATATCCCCTCATGCCATTCAGGATTCTAGTGCTTCTACATGTTGTTGATATTTCTTGCCTACAGGATCCATGTGCATGCCTGGATTATTCCTGTCTGTCTTTTTGAGCTGTTATTAGTTTCTCAGACATATTGGTGAAGAGAGTTGTGAGAGGGCAGGTACGTTTCCTATGAACTGTGATCAGTTAAGGAAAGACACACTCAAATGTTGATGCAGTTGTTTTTTATTCAATTTTAATTTTTTAATCAAAAGTATTCTTCTTCTATGATATACTTCATATCGCAGATTCCCTTCCCCGTCTCTACTCCTGTAAGCCCCACTCCCCACCTTCCTCCTTCCCCAGATCCACTACCCCACCATTTCATTTCCTCTTCAGAAAGGAGCAGGCAAACAGAAAAGACAACAGCCAAACAGGATAAAATAAGATACAGTAAGGTACAATACAAGACAAAAGCCCTCATATCATGGCTGGACAAGACTCATGCCAGCACAGAGCTGAGACTTTTTTTTTAAACTTAGTTAAAAAACAAATTGCTTTTGTTATTTATTTGTCCTTAACTTAGTCCTGAGAGTCTTTACTAGAATAAAGGAGAAATTAATAGTCATAAATTTATAAATAAAATTGAAATTCAATAGTTTCAAATAGTCTTCATATATATATATTAATACCTATTATTGGATATTTCATCTGAGAAAAATATACAATAAAGTAAAATATTTTAAGATACAAAAAGAAAAATGTAGTACATTTTGTTGATAATTTGAATTTTTCTTTTGTAAAATGTTTTGCAAGTGCCATGAAGAGAGCCCCTAGGTATGTTGAACACAGAATATCAGTATAAGTCATGCTAGGGTTAGTAATTTTGTTTTGAATATGTTTTAACTTCAGTCTTGTAAGATATAACCTAAGAAAGGTATAAGCTCTAGTCTCATCTCTAATAACATTGTATACATAGAGCATATGGTATATATTCATAGTTCTGCAGTGGCATTATATATATATATTGATGGATGCCAAGTGACTTATAGACTTTTTAAATTTGCCATGACATATCTCTAAAATAAAACCATATTGAAAACAGTCAACAGAGAAAACTAGTTTCTGACATTTCTGGTATATGAAATAACATGGAATAGAAAAGAACAGAAACACACACTGCTTCCTACAGTCAGGAAGAACTTACATGACTATCGTACACAAAACTTGTGGAGATATTCACTGGCAAGTTTCTATAATGCAAGGTCAACATCTGTAATACGGGAGAATAAATACATGCTCAAATTTTCCATTCTAGGCACCATATGTGCCTCCCCCCCACCCCGGTGACATGTGCAGAGACTAGGAAATATGTATTTTTCAGCAATTCAGCTTTTTCTCAGGGCAGTACTTCAGTATGAAAAGGCGAGCATAAATCTGCAGAACTTGCTATCATCCTTTCTTCCAGCCTCTTGAGAAATCTTCGAAGAAGTGTCTATCAGTGAAAGTTTAAGGTTCTCCCGAGGAAACATAAACTAACATCAATAAAAGAGGAAATTACTATTATTAGCTCATGGGGTTACAGGGGAACATGCATTTCAGTATATGCTGCCTATAACTTGGAGAACCAGGAAAGTAGTGGTGTATAATTCAGCCCAGGTCTAAAGGGCTCAAAACCGGAGTGCGAACCTGGACAACTGGTGAAATCTGTGTCAGAGGTTCAGCTACGGAGCTCCGAGATGGTATGGCAGGAGAGAAGAATGTGGCAGTTCATAAGCAGAACAAACACATCATTCTTTTCTTTCTCTGCCATCCTTTATTCAACATCCTGATTCAAATGCTGGCCTCTTCTAAAATACTCTCTCAGATGCTCCAGAAACAATGTTTGTGTCTGTCCATGCTTTCCTCAACCTGACTAAGAATCTTAACCATCACAAAGATTATTTATAGCCTTATTCTCAGGGCCTGCAACGTGACCATTGAAAGAAAAAATGCTTCACAGAGAAAGAGAGAGAGAGAGAGAGAGAGAGAGAGAGAGAGAAGACAAATTGCCTTGTAAAGTTGGAGAGAAATGAATATAAATGAGAGAATGAGATGAGACTATGGATGAATTGGAAGTTAGAAAAATTTTCCCTTTCCTAATATCAACAGGTAAATTTTTTTAAAAGTAAAAACTGTACTTTTTACTTGATTCTCAAAAAACCCGGGCAGGAAAGAAACCAAAATTTTGACATTATTTTACAATTAGAAAAGTAGAGATCTAGTATGAGGTAGTCACTATTTTTTTTCAGAATGTGTAATTATTAACTTAAACATTTTATTAGATCTTTCTATGTAATTATATTTTCAAAAAATCACAGAAATTTATCTAATAAAGAAAAAGTAATCAAGTTTGTGCTTACAGACTTTCTTTTACACTTTAACATGCTTTGGTGTTCAATATTTAGATAATATCCTACATCATAAATAGGTTTCCTTATTTAAATGCTTAAAAATACTCATTTATTTTTAGATCATTTTACTTAGACATTCTTCTGCCAAGAAACCACTTTAATGATTTACAAATATAATTTTTAAAAAGTGACAGTGTATCACTATATGACCCTGATTATCCTGGAACTCAGTATATAGTCTAGGCTGACCACCAATGTAAGATCTCCAACTGCTCTGCCTTTCAAGTGCTGAAGTGAGAGGCATGCACCACCACGCCTGGCAAAAACTATGACATTTAGACAGCTCTAATTTGGTTGTGGAGAGATGACCCAGTAGATATGGCCAAGGGGTGCTCTTCCAGAAGACCTCGGTTTGATTCCAATCATGCACAATTCAGCTCTCAGCCATCGGAAACTCTAGTTCTAGGGGACCAGTGACACCATTGTCTTCTGGTCTTTGAGCTCACTGCATGCATGTGATGTGTACATATACAGGCAGGCAAAGTACCTCTGTACCTAAAATCTTTTTTTTAAGATTAATTTTTCTTATTTGATGATAGTAAAATATTAGACACAATATTTATACAGTAGTTGCATTAGTTGTCCTACTCCAATATCAGCTTCTTTCAGTGTTCCTATATGTTACAAATATGCCAAACTAGAAGACACTTGGCAGGATACTTGGTTCCCTGTTCAAACCAGCTTTTTAATGTAAAATGATAAGTGAACCCCCAGCCCACTTTATTTTACAAAATCTCTGTCTTCCTCTCTGACTCTGTTACTCTATGACAAAGGCTTTTGTTTGTTTCTCTTATGGCTGTATTTTAGTGATCTGATAACAGGCTCATTGGAAAAACATATTTCCAGTAGACTTATTTTTTATGTTATGGGAAGTATGTAACATAGGTCTCATTAGAAGTACCTCGTTTACATAATCTGTTTGGCTGTATAAAGGTAGAATGACTAAATGCTTGTTTCATCCAAAATCAGGTGTTGGGATGTAATTCCCTAGAGACACACCCCTAGGATGTCAGACATTTGGAACATGGCTGACTGATGAGGGGAGAGTTCCCATGAATGGCTTTAGAGCTTTTATTATTGCAGTAGAGAGATTAAATGCTGTTCTTTATAGTGAGATTTCTATTACTATGATAAAGTGCCAAAACCAAAAGCAACTTGTCCATCATCAAAAGAGGTTGGGGAAAGAGTTCAAAGAAGGAAACTGAAATATCAAGACCATGGAGGAACATTTCTTACTGGCTCCTCAGGGCCTCATCAGGCTACTTTCTTATAGACCTCAGGTCTACCTATCTAGAGGTAGGTAGGGTGGCCCCTTTTTTGAAGAGAAATGTAGAAGGAGTGGATGGGACAGTGGAAGGAAGGACTAAGAGAGGAGGGAAGGAAAACTGAAGTTGGGATGTAAATAAAATTAAGATAAAAATGATTCTCTTTTCCAAGACATGTCCAGGTTTGTGTTAAGTTGACAAAAATCAAACAGCACACCCCTTCTGCTGTATGAGGACACAGAGAAATGAGGACTGACTATGAACAGGAATGGGCTCTAGACACAGATGGGAACTGATGACATAACCTTCTTGGCCTTTCACCATTTCTACAGTGTGAAGAATGTGTATCCAGGGTTTATAGACTGTTTGTTTGTATCAGTCTCTATATAAGCAGTCCATGTGGACTATGACTGGAACGCTTCATACCGAATTCTTAGCAATAACTTGAAATTCTTCTTCTTCTGTAACTTCTGTACACTGTAGGGAATTTAGTTGCTGTTATCTCTCCAGTAATTTATTCACCAGTGGGACAAACTCTCTTAAGAGTATTGATTGAAAGCCTGCCTATTTTCTTAGCTGGAATCTTGTAAGTAAAAAGTGCTCACTGGGTGTTTTAGGGAAAGACCAACAAGGAATGCCATTTTCAAAAGCAGTTGGTAAAGTAAGTTATTTTATGAACACTTAATTATGGACTACCTGCTTTCCTATCTGAGTAATAATTGATGATTGAAGAGCTGAAGTGAAAGTAAGAAATAAGTTGAATATATGTATTATTTTAAAAAAAACATATTCCCACACACAGAACATATCGACAGGAGAGGAGAATCCTGGAGGAATTGGGAAGAGAAACTCTAATTAGACTATTTTGTATAAAAATGTCCATTTTCAATAGCAGAAAAATATAAACAATTTTTTTTGTGAGACTAAGGAAAGAATAGAAAGTGATTTACACTTGTTTTTCACATAGGTATTCACATACATAAGTGTTATGTTATTACATGTTAGAGATCTATCTACACAGGTAGCAGGAAAAAACATCATTTGAAGCAATAGACAGATAGATAAATAGGTAAATATTTACAAGAAGTTTGAATTTCAGAATATATATATGGTTAGGAAATAAAAACCAGGAATCAGGAATCAATTTATCCTAATTAACATGTAAGAAGCAAAAGGGGACCCCAAGAATTATTAAATTATAAAAAAGAGAACCCACAGTTGAGGGAGGCAGGCGAGGTCAATGGAAGAGCAAGGGATTGCTTATATGACAAAAATACACAATAAGAAATAATCAAAGAGAATAAACAAAACATTATATTAAAGAAGTATAGCCCACAGTAAGAAGTTGCCATACCTGTAATATGGATCCTATCTGTCAAAGAGGTATATTTAAGAAGGCTGAGTTCCCTGAAGGGACAAACAGTTAAACAACATCTTGGATTACACTTGAAAGGATAAGGACACATACTAAATTAGAGGAGGGAAGTAGAAACATAATAGCTTTAGATTCAGTAATTGGGTTAGAGTGCTGGATATAACCTTTAGCAACATGAAGTAAGCTATGCAACTAGAGCAGGAAATTGGCACAGAATATAAAGGTGTGCTTGTGGCATACTCTGATCTTGTATAGTTCCAAGATTCCTTCCATTCACACTTCTGTAAACATGCCATACTGTCAACACCACAGCCAGCCACACAGCGTAACATTATTTCAAAAATTTCCTCTGGAGCATCTGTTTATTGCTCACTGCCCAACTCTTACATTCTTCTTATCTTTGCCCTATGCCCTATTTTTGTCATTCGTTATTTACCATTGCTACTCTTGTGTTGACCTAGAGTCTTTCACATATTTGTGTGTCCTTTTTACATGTGATGGAGCGGAAAGGAGCATTATGACATGGCATATAGGTTTCTCAGTAAATGAATAAGAGGAGAATTTGTTTCCCAGGTAGACAAATAATAGTCCATTTCATTTATCTTTCTCTAATCATACATAACCAGATAAAAAAGGAAATTATAGATCCGTGTTCAGTTTTTGTTTTTGCATGTACTTTTAAAGGCAAAAGTAAATCATAGAAGCATTTTACGTTTTTAAAAATTTTACTGAAAGTAAATTTTTGTCATACAATGTATTTTGACTATAGCTGTCTGTCAACTCCTCTGAGACTCCCAACACTTTTCCTATGATTGGAATATAATCCTTTTCTGCCTCTTGTTATGAAAAAAAGCAAAAAATGAAATAAAACAAGCAAATGGAGTAGAACAAAACAAACAACAGAAGAAAAGAAGTCAAAGAAAAAGTAAAAAAATACATGCAGATACAGAGATACACACACACACACACACACAGAGAGGAGGGGGGGGGGGAGAGGAGAGAGGAGAGAGGAGAGAGGAATCCCCTAAAATAAAAAGGCCAAAGCTAAAACATATATGTTTAAAAATCTAAGGTTAAAACATGGCTACTTTGTTGAAAGCTTTTTTGCTAACCATAGGAGTGTCCTTTAATTTCAGAATTTCTCTGTTTAGTTTTTGTTGTTACGATATGTTTATCGGAGACAGTTGGGTATTGAGGTTAGCCATACTGTGTGGGAGTCAAATTGTGGTCTTAGCTGCAGTCATGTTAATTTTATATACTTGATTATCTTTGTGTTTGGTGCATATATGTTTAGACCTACAATATTCTTTTGGTGGATTTTTTTCCTTTGATGAGCATGTGGTGTCTTTTCCTATCTCTTCTGATTGGTTTGAAGACAATTTTTGTCAGACATGAAAATGTCTACACTAACTTGCTTATTGGACCCATTTGTTTAGAGTATCTATTTCCAACCCTTTTTCCCCCAAGATAATGTCAATCACTATTAAGGCCTGTTTCTTGGATGCAACAGAAGGATGGATCCTGTTTTACAATCTGAGTTGTTACTCTGTGTCTTTCTATCAGGGGAACTGCAACCATAGTCATTGCTGATTCTTGCCCCTATGATGCCTAATATTTTATTTCCAGTTTTCCTTCAGTCTTAGTTTTCTTTATTGGTTTTATTTCTATTTGTTTATCTTCAAAGGTTTTCTTCATGTCATCCCACTGTTTGTGCATTTATAAATTTCATTAGTGGGTTCTTTCATATCCTCTTCAAGGTATTTAAAGCTTTAGCTCTTTTGTAGTCCTTGAGCTCTGGGTCTATTGAATTACTCATGGCCTGTTTTAGTTGGGTGCTTGGACTTTATTGGAGATGTATTAACCTTTGCTGTTGCTGATTGTGATTTTACTCTGATGTTTAGGCATCTGCATTTGTAATGATTGTAATTCTAGTTGCTGATACCTGGTCTTGTGTTTTTGCGAAGGAGTTTTGTTCTGTGTTTGGTTGCCCTCCTTGTTTCTTTTCTTTTTTTCTTTTTTTTTTTCTCCTTTATTAATTTATTCTTGTTACATCTCAATGTTATCCCATCCCTTCTCATTCTTCCCTCCTTCCCATTTTCCCCTTATTCCCCTCCCCTATGACTGTTCCTGAGGGGGATTACCTCCCCCTGTATATGTTCATAGGGTATCAAGTCTCTAGGAGAGTATAGTAGTTGTGCCCATCCTTGTAGGACGTGATTTCGAGAACCTGCCATACGTGGCCACTAGGGGTCGCAGGTAGTGTGTGTTTCTAGTTATTAGAAGCTGATATTAAGGAAAGGGGATCAACTGGGAGAGAGTAAGCTCTGATGGGATTCATAGAAGGGGGCTGGGGGACAGGGGTTGGGGGACTGGATGTGAAGCACGGATTTGCCTTGGGCCCTTGGATTGGAGGCAGAGTGGAAGGAGAGGCCCATGCTGCTAGTCCGCCACAAAGCTGGTGGTAAGACTGAGATACTGGAATTGGAGAAGGCTGAGAGCGAAGATTGCCCACCTCATTCTCTGGCTACTGTGTTTCCCAGAGAAATGGTGTCTGAGACAAAGGAATCAGCATTTGGTTGAGGAAGGCTGCTCTCCTGGCTGGAATAGTATACTCCCATTGAGTGCCTATAGATTGTTTTAGATGTTAATCGTAGCCAGGTGGTATGATTTATCTTTATTTTTCCATGCACTCACTGGTTGCTACTTAAAATTATATGGCTAACAAGACCACTTTTCTCATCAAAGCTCATGCTCCGAGTCCTTTCCCAAGGGGTCATATCCACTCTAATAGCTTGCATAGCCTTGTTTCCACAGGTGCCAGTAGCCCCTCCAAGCCTTTCCAACTTGTTTGTTTTCTGATAACTTGTGAAAAAAGGTTGCCCAACAATCCAGCCAATCCATTCTACTGGTGCTGTGACAAATTCTCAAAATGTCCTTTCCTTTGACCTATTCTCATCTAAAGTTTACTCACTTATCCAGCCCCAGTGCCAGCTCACATTTATCTTCATGGAATCAAGCACCTCAGCCTGAAATGAGCACTCCCTCTCCTGAACTCCTGCAAAATTTATTATCTGAATAATTCATCTGGCAATGAATCATGTTCTGCTCTCTGACATCTCTTTTATAATTGTCTGGTGCTGTTATTTAAGCATTGCAATGCCCCCCCCCCTTGGTTTGCATGCTTATACATTTGCTTTCCCCCAAAATACCAGTTGAATTTTATATTCTAAAAGTTCTTAGATATTAGCTTGGTAATAGCGTGTGACTGAATAAATATTTATTTATTTGATTTATTTATAACTGTACTACCATTCTCATCCTCTTTTTGTGTTACTTAAGGATTGTGAATGTGCCACTTATACCCTTCAAGGATATTTCTTCTTGGATCCATTACATCTGGGTTTGTCATAGTTCTGATGAATTACAAAGGACATTAAGCCTAGTAAAATTTCTTTGTGCTATTAGATTCTAGAGAAAAGATAGAAAGATTATGTGCTTAATATTTTGAATAAAAATTCATCTGAAAAGTACAGAAGTTTAACAGAAATTTAGATATATTAATGATTTGCAAAACCAGATTCTAATATCTGAAAGAGTCACATTTGTTTCATCAGATAGTGAAATTCAAGTTCTCTCATATGGATAGCAAAAAGATATCTGACCTATTTTTTCATATTATGCCATGAATGATCAGGCATTCAGTGCAGTAGTGATAATGTTTCTTAAATGTAGCATTATCTTTTTTAGATAAGATTAGATAAATGGGGTGGATGGCAATACAGTTAGGAAGTTTCATTCTAGGTATGTACCAAAGAGCTCATAAATGAATCAGTACTGGCCTGGATGGAGGGTTATAAAAATTCTTTATAGATTTCCTTCATAGTATTTGCACTGCTCAATATTTATTCATTGAGTAAGACATCCTGTAAGTCTGTGATTATCCAGGGCAAGGAGACATTGAAAATCTTTGTTAAGTCAGTGGCACTTGATGCTAAATTTTATAGAAGCAGAATAAGATAAAGATAGAAAAACGCTGACTCCCTGTTCACCAGTGTGAAGTTTCCTGAGACAAGGCTGTAGATAGGAGGGATGTTAAGGGTACATAAATAAAGTTTTAGTTGTCAGAAATCCTGTATTAATAGGAATATTACTTGAGTTTTAGTTATTAAACACATTTCTGATTTGGTTTTGTGGAAACTTAAATTTACTTATGTGATGTTCATTAAAGCACTGAGGGGACTTACAATGGGGCCAACAGGAGATGACTAGTTCTGTTGGTTGCTAATCTTTAATAAGGTAATACTTTGAGGCCTGCACTAGCTGTCCTCAGATACTTTAAAATTACTTCAAATAAGAATGATTACATCTGTTAGTTTATGTGTGTGTGTGTGTGTGTGTGTGTGTGTGTGTGTGTGTGTATTTAGGTTCAGTAGTGATGGATTTTGACAAGTGTAAAGAAAAAATGACAATTGTAGGCAAATGTGATGAGTTACCAATGTTTGTTCTTGTGTGAACTAAGAAATATCATCCAGGGAATCTATTAAAACCGAACCAAACCAAACCAAAGCCTTTATATCCAGGCTCTTCCCCACTTTTTCAAATAACCCTTTAGATCCCTTGCATTCTTATGATGTGAGAAGTGTGTGTGTGTGTGTGTGTGTGTGTGTGTGTGTGTGTGTGTATAGGGTGTGTTGTGTAGGGTGTATGTTTAGGGTGTATGTGTATGTATAAGTATTTGCACATGTGTGCTAGCCCCATGGACATTTAATAATATCAGGATATCTTCCCTAATCTCTTCTTTAACTTAATTTCAGAGACAAGGTACCTCTGGGAATTTGAAAATCAGTTTGTAGGCTATAGTGACTACTGAACTGTATGTCTCAGACCTCATCTCTGCTTTCAGTTTAGGGATGCCCATGGTCATGCCCGATTTTAAAATGGATTCCAGGGATCCTAACTCAGGTCCTCAGGCTTGCACAGCAGTCATTTTATAGACTGAGCCATTTTCACAGCCCACATCTGAGGATTTGATTTTCAGATGTAGTGTGTCTTGTGTTAGTTCTCACGAAGAAATCTTTAAGAAATCCCAAAAAGCCAGTGGGATGTCCTTCTTGTGGGTCATGGCAACTTTCTACAGATTATTGGCAACATGTATGTAAATGAGGTCTTTCTTTAATATTGATTTGGTGTGTTTTCCGATATACATGCAATTTTAATATTTAAACATATAAAGTTAGGCTAAAAAGTAAGAACATCTCTTGAATTTTGTCTTAGAAACATTTCCATTAGTTTTTAGGGAGCATTTCCATTGATCCTCCATTAGCATCTAACTTACTCATGTTTTTAATATCTGTATTGAATGTTGTCCTCCTCATTGCTACTGCCAATGCTCAGGAACTCACCTTACACTATAATTTTTTTTTACTAATGGTTGAATTTAATTTAGTTATTCTTTCTCTCTGTCCTCCTGTGGTCTTTTAAATATTACTATTTATACATTACTAAACAACCTCAAATAATGGCTTACTAAACCAGCTACTTAATATTTCCCATGTGTCTACTGGTTGACTAGGCTACCAAAGTAATCTGATTGGTTTGAGTGACATCTCACTTTTTAATTTGTAGATTCACTCTTTTTCGGCATCCTCACTAGGTAGAATAACACATTAGGTTTCCCAAGGAGACAACTGGGATGACTTGGTTCTGTTCAATCTAGCATTCCTTTCTTTAGAGTGCTAATTCATGCTCATTTGTTATAATAACAACAGTAGAGAATGGACTTTTTCTTGCAGTTCAGATCATTTTTTGAATCAGAGCTATCACCTCAATTCTGTGCGTGAATCCAGGTCAAAAGTCCAGCTAATTGCTCTGTTTCCCCTCATCTGCAAGAACTAAAATGATGCCCTGAAAATAGAATAGAAAACTTAAAAACTGCAAATGTAGCTAGGGATGGAGGTTTTGGAAGAGTCTAGAGAGATCAGAATGCAGTATATGCATGTATGGGAAATTTAAAGTGGAATTCAGTATTATGTACAGCTGATATAGGTTAATAAAAATTAAACAATTGTATCCTGTGTGCAAGGTTCTATAACTTAGTATAGATTGTAGAGTATTATCATCACTTTGCATAGTGTAGTTATACAAGGGGAAAAACATCAGCTGTTTTTGCAAGCCATTTATAATAGAGGTGTGAAGAATATGCTAAGAATTCAATTCTTAAATAATTCACAGAAGATGATAAATAATTAAATGGGATCAAGCTTAAACTTTGAACCCAGAATAGACATTCAGAATTCTTGTATAGATGTTTCTCATAACTCGTAGCACTGAGAATGCTCTGATTCTAGAAAGGTATGAGGGCTTCATGGAGATAATTGTTACAGATCCAGAGGAAATTCTAACACAATTAGTCAGTCATGTTAGAATCCGGACTCTATTTTTAGTTATTAATTTTTATTGAAAATAGATTCTTTTTTCTCCTTTATTAATTTATTCTTGTTACATCTCAATGGTTAGCCCATCCCTTGTATCCTCCCATTCTTCCCTCCCTCCCATTTTCCCCTTATTCCCCTCCCCTATGACTGTGACTGAGGGGGATTACCTCCCCCTGTATATGTTCATAGGGTATCAAGTCTCTTCTTGGTAACCTGCTGTCCTTCCAGAATCTTATCTCATACATTATATCCTGACCACAGTTTCCCCTCTCTCCACACCTCCTAATTCTTTCCAACCTCCCCCTTCCCCAGATCTACTCCCCTTACATTTCCTCTTCAGAAAAAATCAGGCCTCTAAGAAAAAACAGCCAGACAGGACAAAACAAGATACAATAAGGCATGGCCAAACCCTCATATTGTGGCTAGACAATAGGATGAAAAATGCCCCAAGAGCAGGCAAAGAATCAGAGATATTCATGCTCCCACTGTTAAGAGTCCCACAAAACACCAAGCTAATACTCAGAATGTATATGCAGAGGACCTGGCATAGACCCACGCAGTCCCCGTGGTTGGTGTTTCTGTCTGTGTAAGCACATGCTTCTGTGTGCTCTGTTACACAGGTTCAAGCCTTTTAAATTCTTGGTTATTTCCCCATGTCTTACAAAACTAAACTGTGTGTTAGTAAATCCTCTTAGTCCCAAACAAGCTTGATATTAGTTATTTAGTACTATATGAAACCTCCTTCATTTCAGTAAGTCCTATATAGCTAGTAGAATTAATCCATTTTCCTGAGTAGGTCCAATGTCCATCTTATATGTAGAGTTTTGAGTTGCTTTGAACACTTCTATAGAACAAGTTAGATGCAAGGGGTAGGCTGAAGTGTGGTAAACTTGAGGACAGGTTTGGGTGAAAAATAAGTAAAGAAAAGATACTCCTGCTTTGCTAACCTGCCAAATAGGATCTTTCCAGGACAGATTCTTTCTTAGTTAAGCTTTAAGATGACTGAGGTCCAGATGGCATCTTGATTGAGAGAAGAAAACTTCTCACCTACAACCTATGAAAGATCAAAAATATAAGGTCCATGTCTGTGACTAAATTGTGGACACTCATGTATCTCTTATTAATAGGGGTATTTAATAAGAAATGTTTCATCAGGCGTGAATAGTATGGGTTGCAGTTACACAAACCTAGATGGTAGAGGACAACACCTGACAACCTACCATGATGTGGCCATTGTATTGGGCTCAGATAAGGTGTCTGAGCCTATTGTCAGATGACCACTGCATACTGTTTTACAGTAAACCTTGCACACTGTTTTACAGTAAACCTTTTATGCTTTAATAAAAATGAATGGATTCTACACTAATAAATAAAACCATAGGAAAGATGAATATACTAGTCTAGGCTGGTTTATTAACAAATACCAGTTATTCTACACATTTGAATATGTTATGTTGTAATACACCTACCATGAACCACAAGCATAATGAACTATGATGTTTTAATGGTTATGGTATCAATAGACAAATAATTTGTCACCTCAATATAATCTTAAAGGTCTCTTGTTTTATATTTGGCTTTTTGTTGATCAAAGTATTGTTATGCCCCATATTAATGTATGATCAAACATACTTTGAAGACTTAGAAAATAAATAAAAGTGATATGTTTTTAGTATGTATTATGTGAGAACTTTCTATAGTCTTTTTTGATGTTTTTTATTTCTTTGTTATTTAATATTTTTCATTTATACTGCAATACTATTCAGTATTTTTACTGACTAGAATGACCTAAAAAGATAGTAAAATATAAGAAGATGCTATTAATTAAATTGAATACACTTTTTCATTGAAGTTAAAATTATTTTAGAGGTTATAATATAATTATATCATTTCTTCTTCCTTTTCTCCCTCCAGATCACCCCTTGTTCTCTTTAAAACTCATGGATTTTTAAAAAATTTGTTGTTACATATATACTTCCAACTACTAAAATACTACCTATCCAGATTATATAACGTTACTTGTATCTTTATTTTAAGAGCTGACTCTTTGATATAGGACAAATAATGGGTGTGTTCTTTACTTGGGAAGAACATTTCCAATTATCTTAGCATTTCATTTTAAAATTTTGGTTTTCCTTTTATTGGAAACAGACTCACTATTATGACTGCCTAAACAAGAGATGAACAAGGACAATAAGGATAAACATATGATAATGGTGAGGTAAAGTCTAGGAGACTTCAACACTACACAAGTAAATATAGGCAACAGAGGAATGCTAAGAGTGGGAAAAATAGTCTTTGGGAAAGAATAAATTGGTTATTCAATGGAAAATAAAATCCTTTCTCATAAATATATCCTAATTAGTTTTCCTCCTTCCACTCATCCCAGTTTCTTCATACCTCCTTTCCTCTCTGGATTCTTTTCTGTTTCTCACTAGAGAGGAAAAGTCTTCTAAGAGATAAAAACCAGGCATGACAAAATAAAGTATAAAACGATTAAGCAAGTCACACTGATGTTCTACAAGGCAAACCAGCAGAAGGAAAAAACCTTGAACAGGCACAGAAATCAGAGACTCGTTGTATGCATACTTAGTTGGACCATTAAAATATTAAACTGGATTCTGTAATATCTATGCAGACCACATGGTGTAGACCTGTGTAGATCCTGCTCTTGCTGCTTTAGTTTCAATGAGTTTATATGAGCCTTGCACAGCTGATTAGGAGGCTTTGTTATCCTCCTTGGTATCCTTCATCTCCTCTGGCTCCTACAATCTTCCTGTGTCCAGTCTCATGGAGTTACATGAGCTCAAATGGGAGGGATTTGATAGAGACATCCCATTTAGAACTGTGTGTTACAAACACTCTCTATCTCTGTATATTGTCTGGCTGTGGGTTTATACATCTGTTCCCACCTGCTTCGGGAAGAAGCACGTCTGATGATGACTGATAAAGCTCTAATCTGTGAGTATAGCTGAATATCATTGGGGTAATTTACTGATACTTAAAAAAAAAACCAATCCAAGAGTGTTTGGGTTTACCTTTGGTCTCAGGTTTATCCATTCTCTGGGTCATTGTTACCCAAGCAGTGTTGATAATGGGTTCTATCTTATGCAGTGGCCATTAAGTCAAATCAGACAATGGTTGGCTCCTCCTTCAAGTGCTATGCCACCATTGCCCTGGTATATCTCTCAGGCATGGCAGATTGTCGATCAAAAGTTTTGTGCTTGGGTTGATGTATACATTTCTCTTTTGGTAGCCTACACCCTCCTGTACAAAAGACACTAGAAAGTAGTGGCAGAGGATTACCAGTTTAACTTCTTCATCTTCAATGTGTTGTGTGGGTATTGTCCACAGGAGCACCATAGTCAGTTTGTAAAGAACAACCAATTGTCTTCGCAACATCCTAGGTTGTTAGGGGATTTCTATGATACACCTTTGGCTAACATGTCAATTGCAATGCAACCCAGTCCTGGCACTAGAAGCCTTGTTTGGTAATAAAAAAATGATCAGGTGGGACTCCTAGGTCTCATGAACTTTCCCTTTTCCAAATTAGCTGCCTATTGGTGTTGTCCTTGTTCAGGTTGTATTTAGGTAGCAATGTTGGTGTGTGAGTTCATGGATATACATCCAACATTGCTAGGGGAGCGAAACCCCATTTTGCTCTTTCTCTTGTGAGTTTCCTGCCTTTTCTTCTGCAATCATCTCTAAGCCTTAGGTGCATGAGTTGTGCTGTAGATCTGTTTTGGGGACTGGAATCAATAATTGTGCATTTTGATTTCCAGTTGCTTTCTATATTGGTCTTTGTTGCAAAGAGAAATTTCCTTGATGAGGAGTGAGGACTATACTTATCTTTTGGTATAAGGATAAGAATCTAGAATGTGGTCATGGGTTATGCAGGTCTAGTACAGTTATGGTTGTAGGTTCTCCTCCAAGATCCATGACTTCACTAGTACTGAGTGGTTGGCTAGGTTTCCAGTTCCAGGTATGATTTTACTCTCATTGAATAGATCTTAAGTTCAATTAAATGTTGCTTACCACCAAACTATGCATGCCACTGCTGCATCAATAGGGTTATTATACTATGCTGATTGTTGTTATCACTCATGGCATAGTGGTTTGGTAGGATTGTTGGTTGCTTTTCTCTTTTGGAAATGTACATTTTGCTTTTCAGTACCATAAAAGATATTTTTTAGGAACAAAGTTTTTAGGTCAGATCCAGCTTGTGGGCTTCTATGCCCTGTTTCTGAAATGCACAGGACTTTTAGTAATGCATCTTCCAATTCTGGAGGGCAACCAACAGCTATAGTATATGGTCAATAATGTTTTGTGGGTCTCTTGAATACCTCTGGCCAACAACTTATAAGAAGGCTTCTTATGCTTGGTGTTGTAGCTTTTGTTATTTGGTCTATGATTCTTTGGGAGGCATTGTCAGTCCAAATAGAAAACATCATTTAAACTGTACAGGTGGTTATGTAGGATTATGTGTAGGTGGATAGTTAACAGTATGCTTTTTTATTGCAAACAGTCTTGGCAGGAGCTGTTAAGAATGTTAAGAATTAAACAAAAGCTTCCCATTGAAGTATATGAGATGCAGTTGGGAATACAAGGAGGAGTCACAAGAGAATAAGGTAAGTGTATACTACAGAGTTCTTTACCACTGCTGTAAAGTCTAGCTAATGAAAGCTAGGTAAGAATGTGAAAGTTTAGTTAGCCCAGGATTCACACCATAGCCTTTATAATTCATGTGTAGAATGGCAGTCACGAAGAAAAGAAGCCATTGTGCTGGTGGACACAGGTGCATCTTAGATTAAAAGGTCAAGTACTTATAGAGTAACTGCACAGAGGTAGTCAGAAGCCATAGTGGAAGAGATATTGTCTTATCAACATTCTTGGTTTAAGCCAAAACAAATGACTAAGAGGGCCAGAACAGAGCATTAACACTTAGGTGGAGATAACCCTCAGCAAGGTCCAGGGAGCATTTCTAAAAAGGATATAGAGAGTGTCTAGCTGTAGCATAAGGGAGGTGAGAAAACATTATAGAAAGACTAAAAATAAAAGAATATTGGGTATAAAAGGTAAAGCGCTGTGGAGCTGGACAGCCATGCAACCTGCTCAGCCCAGACTGGAGCAAGAGTGAGGGTGAGACATGCCTAAGCCTTAAAAATCTCATCTAGAGACAGGCAGGAATAGGACTGCTTCCTCCATGCCTCAGGCCTACATGTCCCTGAACATGTAGCCTGTACCACCCTGACCTCTGCCTCCCTTGAGATAGTCATGTAGCCTGGTGTCCAGGTTTCATGCTGAACTTCCTATCTCCTTACAGGAACATGTCCAGCTAGCATGTGGAATTCCTCCTTACATAAATAAAGCATTTCCAGCACCCTGGCTACAGCCAATGATGCACACTCACCCCTCCCCAAACTCCTATCTACTTCTCAAGGCTTATGGAGCCCTCATTTACACCCAGTAAGCAGTGCTGTTTCACTGACAACCACCTCAGAGAAGGCTCTTTCTCCCATACTCAACTCTGACCCGAGATCCTGCATAACCCATCTGCCCTGGTTAAGCTTCATTCTCTCCAGTCCAGTTGGATGTACAACAAAGCCTGGACACCACAAGGAGAAAAGCAGACTTGGGGCAGCAAAACATGACACACAGACTGTTAATATTAGAGGCTAAGAGGGATCAGATGGTATAAAAATATGTACAATAAAAATCTCAAAGTGCTTTGCACATTGGGGATTAAAACATCTTGGAAGAAGAGGACAATTTGACACAAATCTGGAAAATAATACAATATTAAATATACATAGCCTTCTCAGCTAAAATTAATGAGGGACATAACTGCTACTAATATCTGAAGGGTGTTAACAGGAAGAAAGGAGCATAATTACTTTGCACCATACCAGTAAACATAATTAGGAATAATGGTATGCAATTAGGAAAAGAAAAATTTAGTCACAACATCCTAGAAGTTCATCTGTGCTAGTGACATCTATTAAATTGTGGCAACATTTCTTAAGGCAATTGGGAGGAGTCATGTTCCCTGAAGCACACAGAATAAATGAAACCAGACTGTAAAAGAACACCTCTCTGTGACAATGAAAACAACCACCTCGGGAGGCTGTACAGTTCTCAGTGGATCTAGTGCACTGATTTTGTTTCTTTGAATTGGGGTCTTGGAGAGCAGAATCAAGTCCTGTGATTGTTATTGTTAATTCCTGTTGAAGTTTGCTGTGTGTGTGAGAGAGACCTTACTGTTTGGTGTACTTATGGAAACTAAAGCATTTGGGCGAGAGCTGATCACATCACTGCATCCATCTCAATCCAAGGCTTGACTGTCTTTTCTTTATATTTAGGGTGAAAACTGACAACGAGAGAAGGAACTTTAAGGGCAATTAAAGTGTTTAGTATTCTTTTCTTCCATCTAAAACATCTTGGTGAACTCTTTTTAAAAATAGATAGGGATTAAGTAGCGATCTGTGGCTGGATAAGAGAAGGGCAAATGAGGGTGACTCCCCAGGCTTCAGAGTTCCGAGAAGCTGCTAGCAAAAGTGGCACTGAACACAGGATTCAGAAGCCTGTTAGAGAAACCTCGGGTTGTTAATTGGGAAACTGATAGTAAAAAGAAAAGGTTAAGGGAAACTGGATGTAATGTTTTTTTTAAACAGTCTGATTTTTAAAATGACAAGGTTTCACCTCAGCCCTGATGCTTGCATAACTCATAAGACATTCTGGCTTTCACGGAGTGTGCACATTTAGGGAACTGCACTTGGCTCTAATGTAAATACTCTTTGGCTGATTAGTATGAAAATGGCCCTTCCTTTCTGCTTTCCTTTGAGATACTAACAAGAAAGTGACCGGGTGGATACATGAATTATGTATTTCAGCAGACAGATCTACTGAAATTGAAGATGAGAATACTTACTTTACATTGTCTTCTGCTCTCCAGACGGCAGATATCTGCTTAAATGAGCGTGTTTAATTTATGAGGGCTGCCATCTCTCTGCTTAATCTTCAGAGCAGAGAGCTCAGCTCCTCACACCTTTGTCTCCAGGTATTTTAGCTTGTTTTCCAGAAAGTTGCTGATCTGTGCCTCTTGGTAGGGGCAAAAATTCAATCAGAAAGGCTATGATTCGGATAAACATAAAATCTATCTATTTAATTCACATGTTTTCCCCATCCAGAATGACAAAGTATTTAAATCCTCTAACACAACACTCATTTCTTTTGATGAAGACACAATTTAGTACTGTATCATTTTGGTATGAAAGTACTCATGGCTGGACATAGCACTCATCTTATTTTCTCATAAGAATTAAACTAAATTATTCAATGCCTACCAGGAGTTTAGCTTCTTGTTTGAGTCATAGTTAGGTTTTAGTTTATGTTTGTTATTGTTATACATATTCTGACTATGACTGTTATTTTTACATTTCCTATATAGAGTAACAGCCACACAGTATTCTAATGCAGTAATCATTGCTGACTTGTGGGTTATCTGTCAAATATTGGGACTCTAAACTGAAAAGAACAATGGGGAATACTTTTTGTATAAGAAAACAGTCTGAGTAGTCTAGGGCATGGCTTCTTCCCAGTTTGCTGTCACACAAGTGCAAGTAGCAGCATGGGTCAAGTCAATAAAGATCTAGGCTAGTTCTAGCTTTTGAGTTGCAGGGCTGGCCCTGTCTTTTCAAGAAGACCGTTTCTAATTGTCATCCAGAAGTTTAAATATTTAGGCCCTTCATTGCCTGTAAATATCACTAAGTATGTACATGCCATTATCAGTTTGTAACTTTCCATAGCAGGCTCTTTGGTGATAATTTTGATTTGTACATAGTCATCTCTTGTTTGATTTGTAGGACTTATTTGGCCATTTCCAACCTGTAAGATTTCCCCCAACAAACGTCACATCTGTATTGTGTATAGTATATTTCATTTGTCGATCAGGTTGAGATGGAGATACATCTCATTTAATCATGATGCTTGAATAACTTGAGTATTTTGGAGAAAAAAGACATGGATGATGTGAGAAGCACTCACAAAATTGGATTTGTTAGCAATAATGCATTCAATTAAGTTTCAACTGGTTGTTATAGCAAGTGATATTTGTATTAAATATATTTTTCCAGAAAATTCTAAATTTAAATATTATTCTATTTTTCTTTTCTTTTAATTGTTGTATCCTGATTCATTCTGTATTTTAGGTCCCCTTTATTGAGTTGCCAAGCAAAAAGGCTTTAAAAAGTTGAATTAATAATGAGTCCTTCTGATCAAAATGTTATTATGGCAATTGAACACATGTGTACATATTACTGTCATCTACTTCTACTTAGAATTAATTATCCATCATTAATTAGAAATGAATGACATGCTCTAAAATGAGAATTTAAATATAAAGAAATCATACAGAATAAAAAATTGGAAAAGTACAAAACAGTGTTTTTCCTCAAAATGTTTAAAAAAAAACCAAAATTATCAATGCTATCTAAGTTACATTTGAGAAAGTCCACTTGAGAGGAGAAAGAAACCTTTATTTCAACAAAACTCACTAAGATAGAAAATACTAAAAGAAATAAAACTATTCCTATTTGACATTGAAGAATACCCATCTCTTAGCAGAAAGTATTAAAAATAAGTAGGTCATAAAGATGAGAATTTAAAATGCTGTGATATTGGCTTCTTATCTTTAAATGAAATTCTAATTTGACTGTAGCACAAGGAGAAGGAATGAATACAGTATGTTTTCCCATGCGAGCTGTCAAAATGATAAAACTGAATACTCTGTAAATCAGCTTTTCCATGGACAGCTGGTTCATCATCATTAGTATGTATATCCTTATTAATATCTAGGCCACTCAACTCTGTTCAGAGCCACATTGCTGTTCTTTGAAATTCTGCTCCCCTCTAATCAATTGCAAAGATCTATATACAAATATCATGGTATAATGAACAAAAATATATTATTATTTGTTCTCACTTCCTCTGTAATGGAAACTTATTTGGACAGTATACCATTCCACTCTAAAAGCCATCTGAAGATTTTTTAATACTGCAGAGCATGCCTTTTTGTTGTATGCCTGCATGCCTGTGAATCTAATTCTTCAGCTTTCAGAGTATTCCTGTATTCTGTTATTTGGGTTGGTTTCTCAGTGAGCCTGCCAGGTACCCCAGGCTCTTTGGTTTTTCAAATGAACTAATTTAAAAGATCAATTGTAAGTTCTGATCATGGTCTCTCTATCATATTTCTTGTTGTCATTGCTAGGCCCTAACAGTAACTACAAAAATCATGAAAAAGGCAGCTTATGTGAATGATTCTAGCATTAACTACTGGCATGTAAATTGAGGCAGTGACAGGTGTACTTACTAAAGAGCAGGATCATGGATAGACCTGAAATTTTTGTCTAAAAAATCTAGAAGACAATTCTAACAATAGACACAGTTTTGAACAAGACAGTTTGTGAGTATACACTTTTAAGTGCACCCATTTGTTCTGCCATGGCTGGTATGTAATATCAACTCACCAGACTCTTCAAAGTTCAGGTAGGTTAGTGGAAGTCAATTTCTTCTGCCTTTCTCTGTGTTTTCTTCCCTTAACCAAATGGTCACTAGGGCCATTTTAGCAACAGGTTGTGCATCAATGCTCCATTCCTCTGGTAAACTGTAGAATTCAATGATCATTTGCTACTCTGACATGCTTTCCCCTATTATTTATTATTTCTTGGGCTATATAAGCGGTGCATTTGTTAATATTTAGAAAAATCTATAAATTCTTTCTTTTAACTGCTGAGCCCATCTGTGCCATGCCTAGGACTCTTTTCATAGCTCATCTATTTACAGCAAAGAACACAGCATTTTATATTGCCTAACAACCCACTAAAGTCATAATGTCTGTATTTGAAAATAATGGGAATTTTCCTAGGATCTTGACAGCACATCATACTATAAAGCCTACTGAAACTGCTTCTGTGAAACTGTGGATGGCCCTCCTGTTTATGTTGTTGTACTTGTATTTTTAAAAGACATAGTCTTCCAGGGTTAAAATTCATCAGAAAAAAGGCAAAGAACAAAAAGATTGTTTTAGAATCAGCAACAACGCATCTATCTATCATCTATCTATCTATCTATCTATCTATCTATCTATCATCTATCTATCTATCTATCTATCTATCTATCTATCTATCTGTCTATCTATCATCTATCTTAGAATGACTTTCAGACTGTGGTCCTTTCAATCTAACAATGGCTGTCTGCCAATAGAAAGTCCAAGAATCCAGTAGTTGTTTAGCCCATGAGGTTGGATGTCTCAGATGGTCTTCAGTATATATAGAATATTGAATAATTGGGATCTAATTCCAGTAGTGATATGATGGACATTTCAGCAATAATGAGATCAAGCAGGTGAAGAGAACAGGCTTCCTTCTTCCTTGCCCTTTACATAGGCTGCGGGCAGAAGGTGTGGGCCAGATTAAAGGTGTATTTCTCTCACCTTCAAAGATATGGACTTAAAAATGTTTCCTCCCACTTAAAGGGACCAAATTAAGAAAAAGATGTTTCTCATAGGTTTATCTAGCCACTTATGTTTGAGTTAATCCCAGATGTAGTCACACTGACAACCAAGAATAGCTATCACAACATGCTTTTCTATTGTGAAAATACAGTCTGGAGTTGAGGCCATGTGGTTTAAAGAACGAGAAAATATGGATTTTGGTGAAGAGCTAGCAGTTCTCATAACATGTTAGTACTTCTAGTGTTTATGCTTAATCAATAACTAAAATACTCTGACAGCTACCTGAATGTGTTAGTGTCATCACTATGTGACAGAGTAGGAAAAACTCTGAAAGGTAGCAACTCTTTGAAAAACATTGGCACAGTAATCTTCTCCTGCTTGGAGAGTCTATTGTCTACATTCTTATGCTACACACACACACACACACACACACACACACACACACACACACACATATATATATATATAAAACATGTGTGATATATGGATAGTGAAAGACACAGTTTTCCACTACATTTTTCATGAGCACATCATGAACAAAATCATAGAAAGCCCTCCTGGAGTTATAATTCCTTCAATGTAATTCTACCTTTCTAACTGTTGCTATCTTTTCTCTATATCTGTCCTATTTTTGGAAGCCTCATTAGTCTGAGTTTTCTCCAACCTTATTTTTATAGTCCTTTTAACACCTTCAGTGGCTGAAAATTTATCTAAGCAACAGAGCACATATAAAATAACCAAAAAAGATATAATTTTTGGAGCCTCAATTTCATACTCATTGATTTAACCTGTTTTTTTCCAACATATTTTTATCACTGAAAAATAATAAAGAACTAAAGAGAGATGGAGTGAGAGATATGTTAAAAGTCAGAATGCTATTAAACATAGTGGTAGTAGGAAACTAAAGACTTTTAGTACTTTGGTATGAAGATGTAGCGTTAAATAACAACATGAACAAACTTGCCATACTCAAAAGAGGTAGAAAAAGGTTTTGCAAACCTTCATGTTAAATGCCACACAGTGTGTATTTTATATATTAGCACTGAAAGTATATGGAGGCCCTTTTCTGAATGATATATGATGATTATCTGCCACAGGGGTGTACTGTAGAATTCAGGATAGTTTCTTTTTATTTATGTCAAAACATGGTTATTGCTCACATTTTTCTATCACAGGGACTGTTTTTACATATCCTCAGAGATAATTGAACTCAACTGCAAAGAATGAGCAAGAAGCTAGTTCCCACTTAAGTCAGACAGTGTGGTGATATGCTTGCAAATACACACAAACGTAATTGCACAATTTATCAGTTATTTTTCAATCCCTTTATAGAATGCACATTTGCTTCTAGAAATAATATAGACTGTATTGGTAGAATTCCTGTGCAAACTCAATGCTGTGATATTATATTTCAATAAGATTTTAAGAAAAGATTAAATATAAAAATACTACTCTATAGATATATAGTATGAGAATGTATCATAGAATTTATGGCTCTGATTCTGTAAACTTGTTTGTGTTATACTGCTTCTTGTGTTCTATTCTAAATGATGAAGAAATGGGAACCAAACAAGACCAAATATTCATTGAGCATCTGTGTTGACATGTGTTTATATTCCCCTAGCTTATAAATAAACCTCTTAAGAGGAAGAAGGTTAAAAGTTTATCATATAATTTTTTCCTCAAGAAAAAAATTAACCAAAAGAAATGAAACTAGTAGAGAAGGTAGTGGAGTGATCTAAAATATCTCAACAGTAGTTTCCAAGAAGGTTGGAGGAGTGGTAATTAATAAGCCCTACTTCTCATGATAATCAACTCCAAATGGAACAGAATCCTTAATATAAGGCATGAATCTATTACCAAAAAGGGGAGGAAAAAAACACTCCAAAATGGTTGTACAATTGTGCACTCCCAACAGCAGTGGAGGAGTGTTCCCCTTTCTCCACATTCTCCCCTGCATGTGCTGTCACTTGAGATTAAAAGCAACGAAATCTTGAAATTTTCAGGCAAATGGATGAAACTGGAAACAATCATCTTGAGTGAGGCAACCCAGACCCAGAAAGACATGCATTGCATATCCTCAGTTATAAGTAGATTTTAGGCCAACATAGATAGATGTCCTCTGAGAGACTACACTCAGTGACAGATTTGGACAGATACTGGGGCTTAATGTTGGACTTGGAGTGGAGTACAGAGTGTAGTATGAAATAGTGGGTGGATGGAAGAGCCCAGACAGGAGTTCCACAAGGGAGACCATCAAGGCTGGAGGATTGGACATAGGGGGCCTGTACAAACTGCACCAACCAAGAACAATTCATGCTGAGAAACTAGACCCTCTGTTCAGATGTAGCCAATGGACACTGGACAGCTAAATTTCCATGTTGGGAGGTGGGTATACTTCTGCTGAATCTCTGACATGCAGTCTGGTGCCCATGACTTGATCACATCCCCTTGGCAGTGTAGCCTTGAGGGAGACAGAGGAAGGGGATGCAGGCTTTCCTAATGGGACCTAATGGACTGTGGCCAGATGGTGAGGGAAGATGGCCCACCTATCAGAGGTCTGGAGGAGGAAAATGGAGCAAAAGGAGGAGGAAGGTTGGAAACAGGAAGATAGGAACAAGGGGATAACAATAGGGATATAATGCAGTCTTCAGGGTGGAAGATTTCAGGTCAGGTCCAGTTTCATTTCTCTTATGAGAGATGTGTTGAGATTTTAGCAACAGAGACTCACCATCTAGCTTTGGTGAATAATAAATACCAATGACAATAACCTGTATTGTTTTGTGGACATCTGAACCCACTCTGGCCACTCACTCACTTGGAGATATTCTGTAGATTGATACTTGGATTTATATTAAAAAGTAGTAGGCTTTCATTTTTAACATTATTAATTTTAGTTAACCCAACCTACCTTTCCCCATCCTTCTGAATGATCCTTGTTTAAATATTAGCTCCCCGTGAATGTAAGAGGTTATTGAATGTTCATCCCTAAATGAAATGCCTATATAAGCACCCCCTCTTATCCTCCCAAAGTCTCAGGGAATATCATAGAAGAGGGTCAAAAAAATGAAAAACTCAGAGGATATAGAGAGAAATTATATTTTTTGGGACATGGAAGGACTTGAAGGTTTGGCCAAATATATGAGATAAAGGCAGCTTTCCAACAAGCAACATTAATTGGACCCAGTGAGTTATTAGTAAGGAAAGGAGAGGACAGGAAGAGGGGGTCAAGGATATGTTTGGGATGCCTGGGAAGAATAGGGAGAAATGGAGTGGGAGGAATCTGTCAGGGTTTCCTGTATGGAGTGGACAGGGTGGATTGTGGGCAGCAGTTTTGACATTCTGTAGAGACTGGGAAATGGTGTTGTTGCTACATATGATCAAACTTTATTGTTTACATACAGAAAATTTTTAAACAATAAATAAAGTGCCTTCTGTCAACATCAACAATAACAAAAACAGATGAAGATACGGACAAACAGAACCTTTAAGGCCTACTGATGGTAATGTTAACTGATCCAGTCGCCAGGAAAATCTTAACAGAGGATTCTGGGGAAAAAAAAAGTAAGAAACCTCAGATAGATCTACCATTCAGCTCATCTCTGTCATTCCTGCATATCTACCAAATGAGCATTAGTCAGCACATCACAGAGACATTCATATGTAGTGTTTATCAATCACAATAGCAATAGGACAGAACCAACTGAGATACTCACCAAGAGACTAGGGGATGAATAAAATGTCATATGTAGGCACGGTGGAATTATTTTCAGTCGTGGAGAAGAACGAACTCATCATTAGGAGGACAATTGATAGGAAAGAAGAATATCATATTAAGAAAACTAAACCAAGATCTGAAATTACAAATATGTTTTTTTTTCTCATTTGTTATTCCTAGATTTTCTATAGTCATACAAGATCACATTAGTATCTATATCTAGTGAAAATGGAAATTAAATTGAAGGGGAGAATAAATGGAAGAGATTTGAGGGGTGAAAGGCAAGAAAAGGTACAACAGGGGAAATGGAACACAGCACTCAATGGACAATATATCTAAAAACTCTAAAAGTTAAATTAAATTTTAAAAACGGAATATAGTAAAAAAAAACTAGGCAAAATAAGTTTGTAGGCTGGATTATGGGATCACATTGTTTCTCAGCTAACAAGTGGCCATTTATTTTGTATCTGCCCTTTACCTAGACGACTTAATTACCTGTAGACCATCTTGGTTTTGTGGTCACAGCAGTCCCTCCAGTCTGTGAGTGTGTGTGGTTCTACAGCAGAGCTCAGAGTACTGGCCACGCTGCCTGCGTGGTGGGAGTTTTCATCCCTTGTCCACTCTGGATATTCACTAAGATTCCATCTAGGTCTTATATTTTGTCATAAATCTTCTCAGAATGTAAAGTCATTTTTCCTTTGAAAACTTAGGTAGCCAAATACAAATAGCCCAAACACTATGAATGTAACATTTATATAATTCCTAATTGTTTTGTGATTCTTCTTGCTGTAGCTAGTTTACTGTATATATGTGTGACATTATAAACATATATGTAAAAAAAGAAAAGAAAAAGAAAATTTGCATTTAGCCAGGCAGGAAATACTTTCGTTCCCTACATTGTGTACTGTCTTACTTTGCACTTAGGAGTCACGCTTTTTTCCCCAAGCATTAACTTTAATGATTGGAATGGAGATATACCTGCAAAGAAATAATTTTGATGTTTCAGTTAGATTATCAATGTATTTGCAGTTCTTTAGAAGGCACATTATGAGCACCCATGTATTCTAGTGCTTTACGGGTGAGAGACTACAACACTGAAAACTATTTTTGTAATTTGATTGAACCTAGCAATACAATTTTAAGTTGTTATCATTTTCGAATATATAAATATTACTCTGAATATTCTTTTAATGAAATGCAAATGATGGACTCCTTTTCTCATTAGTTATTTTATTTCTTCCTAGCCCCTGTGGTATAGAGAGCATTACTAGCTGAAAATATTTTGATTAAAAGAAGCAATTTTCACAGAGAATGCCAAAGAAGTTGGCTCTAGAAAGACTAGCCCACATCCCAAAAATGTATGGACACAGTGAGTCCTCACAGTGAAAGGATATATCCCAGATACAACAGAGGAGGCCTGTTTTTTAATGTTTGAGTGATTAGCACATTTTTCCCTACTTCTGTTGAGAATTAAGGAGAGAGAAGACCTTTGATGAAGTACAGCTGTGGAAGAGAAGTTCTAAGTTTTAGCTTTTGGGACATTTTAATTGGTGCTTCTATGATAGCCTCCCAACTCTCAGAGCCTTTCCTAATGAGAGATTTTTCTGGATGACCCATTACCTTGTCTTAGCATATACCTAATTTATCAGCTCAGTTGAAAGTCTCCTTTTTTTGAGACCAAGACAGACACTATCATCTAAATACACTCCCCTACTTATGGTGATTCAAATGTGTCCTGTTCTTTTTAGTTTCACTTAAAACTAAAGCCAAAAGAAAGCAGATGGCTAATAACAGAATCCTTAATTGTTCTGCCGAGATACATAAAACAGAAGATCTTACTTTGATGTATGCAGACACTTCGTTCTGATCACAGCTTTAAACATAACCTTCGGCTCTTTTACAAAATGTAGTATGGAGCGTCTCTTGGTAGAAAACTTTATTTTAGCATGTTACAATTCTTTTGTTAATGCTAAACTTTGGGAGTAATGTTGGATAAGCTAAATTCAAGATGCTTGGCTTATTTTTTTTTTTCTGGAGCTTAATATTTTACATAACAAAGACTTCTTTTAATCTAAAGGGAGATGTCTTTGTAGATATAGCTACATATTATTTTGTAAGAATTTCCTTGTAATCATGTTTCCCCTTTGATTTGTGTACATAGTTAACATGAAAACAAGCTGTTCAGTTGACTCACCTGTAAAATTCTTTAGGAACTTCATCACATAATGTATATTGTCATCTAACAAAATACCAATTTTCTCAAGTTAAAATATTCAAGTGAAATTAGTTGTATTTTGAAATTACAGCATCTGTGGATTATCTCATTCCCACATAGAACTGTACCTGAGGGTAAGTGGCTGACCTGGGAACTGCTACTGGTTTGTTGTGTGGCATTAACATATGAAGATTCTGGGCCCAGGTGTTCTGTTCAAACTACTACCCCAACCAAGGACAATACTTGGAGTGAATGGACAGGTCATTCTCCACAGTTGAGTGGAGAGGTGGTACTGACTTTCACATGAACTCTGGTGCCCCATATTTGACCATGTCCCCTTGATGTGGCCCAGTGGCACTCAGAGGAAGGATAGCAGGCTACCAAGAAGAGACTTGATACCCTATGAGCATATACAGGGGGAGGAGGTCCCCCTCAGTCACAGTCATAGGGGAGGGGAGTAAGGGGAAAATGGGAGGGAGGGAGGAATGGGAGGATACAAGGGAGGGGATAACCATTGAGATGTAATATGAATAAATTAATTAAAAATATTTATACAAAAGTTTTAATCTCCCCCCAAAAACAAAACAAAACATATGAATAGTCAGTACTAGAGCTTCCAGTGATGAAGGGAAGGATGGAGCAAGCTATGTAGCTAAAGCTGAAAAGATAGTTGTAATTAAAATTTGATTAATATTCCAAGGAGATTAGGTGTCTGGCTATTATATAGATAAACATGGTCTCTTTACCTTTATTATAGTACAATGCCAGGAGTACAGAGCTACACAGTCTATTTATTTTAGTTTCATTAATCTAAATATTATGAATAAGCCCAATGACCTGCTAATACATAGGCATAATTTTAAAATTTACACGGAGTGGAAGACAAGACTAATGTCTTATGTATATACTTAGGATATTCTGCAAATCTTCATTCACTGCATTTACTTTAGGAAAGAGATTCTTCATTGATCTGCCATTACCTTTTTTTTTTTAAAATGATGTGCCATTTCTTTGCTTTCTTGTGGCTTTTATTTCAGATAGTCTTTTTAAATTTAATTAAATTAATTAATTTATTTCAGATAGTCTTAATGTCTATCATAGCACATTATATTGGTGTTGGAAATTAATTTTTATTTGATCATTTTGGTGACAAAATTGAGAAAAAAGTAAAACAAAGCTTAGGATTAATATAATTCGGTAAGAGTATCATGAAGATTAACATACTCCAGATATTTTATGTTGAATTAGTATAGTTATTTTTTCTTGTTTGTTTCTTTTATTTTTGAGGTAATAATTAAATCATTTCTTCCTCTGTTTTCTTCCCTCCAAACCAGTCTATATCTCCCTCCTAATTCCTGAAATTCCTGGTCTCTTTTCTTTTTGATTCTTGTTACATTTATATGTGCACATACATATCTTTTCCTGAATATAACTTGCCCAATCTGTTTTCAGGGCTATTTTATATTAGATAATGGATTGCTGTGCTCTTTATTGTGGAAGACTCATCTCCCTTCCCCTTCTACTTCCCTCCCTTCCTCCCTCCGTCCTCCCTCTCTCTCTCCATTCCTTAGTTGACTAAATTTCTTTGTGTTGGGTTGAAGCCTCATAGTCTGCAAATGTGCTTTTAAAATTAGTAGTGTTCTTTCAGTACATCTATTCCTTCTCCCTCTGAAATCATTTCTTCCTAAATCTTCTGCTTGGAGAGTTACAGAACTAATGATTCTACATTTTTTTTATCTTTAATTATTATTAATTTTGAGATTATAACAGTAAACACGTCAAAAACAAAGTATTGAAACACTGAGCTATATTTGACCTGAAACCTCCTCTTTGAGGACTTTTATGGTACCAGAAGATTCCATCCATGCAAGCTTCCAAAAGAGGAAGGCCACCAATGGTAGTGCTAAGCTATGCTGCCTATGAACCACATCCCTGACAAGCATGGCACAATAGCCCTGAGGGTGCAGTAGTGGCATGCTTATCTTGGTGGGAATCAATAGTTCTCTAATTGACTTGATGATTCTATAATATGTCCTGACTTTCCGAAATATGATGCTCATTTGATACTTGCATCAGTGTTACTTTGAGGGATTGATTTGATCATCAATATTATAGTCCTTTTATCATAAAACATAATTTTTACTTGTGTTTGAATTTACTTAATTTTCTTTCCTAATGTATAACATTGTCAATTTGCAATTTTGTTAAGGTTACAGATAATGATACTGCATTTGTAACTATTGGAGTATGGTCTTTTGAAGTCTTATGTGTGCATCTGACTTTTTAGAGAACTAGTCACAGTTAAACTTCAGCATAACTATTTCTCTGGATTTTGCCTTTACATGTGTTCTGTAGTTTCTGAGAATGGCATTATAAAATTTCCTTATTAAGCATCTCACAGTAGACCTGAATCCTGTTAACAGGAATTAGCTAATTTTTTCCTTCTTTATCTTCAATTCTTTGGCCTCTTTGGAGACGTCATAATAGTTACCAAGTAAACCTTGATCTTACTGACATAATTTTAATACTAATGTCTTTTATCTCTATTATTTTCTAGTTTAGAGTCTATGATTTATGCTGACTAATGCTACTTGAGTCTAAGTATTAATCATCTCCAAATCTCAAATGTTTTTCATCTTTCCATTGGTATCAGCAAATCCCCACAAGGCTGACCCTCTCTCTGCCCTGAATATTGTTGGAAAAATGAGAAGAAAAATCATGTTAGTGTTATTATTATTATATAATCATCAACTTTGTAATAGGATTTATGTCTAACTCATGATACTTCTAAGGTATGAGAAGTCTCAGAGACCTGGACTATGAAGCTAATGTGGAGACAGATAGGTCTTTTGCTGTAGCTTGTGAACAAAATAAAATAATCGGGTTGCATGATGGCCAAAGAAAGTGTATGAAGTGGGACAAGAAGAATTATAAAGCTTAGGCCCAGGATCTGTAAACTTTTGCTATAAAGACTGAAACAGTACATATTTAAAAGTTTTGATGGTCTCTGCTGTCACTATTAAACTCTGTTACTTTAGTGTGAAAGCAGCTGTGAACTGTCAGCTGCTAATTTTGTAAACAAAATTGTTTCCTGCCAAGAATTTATTACAATCTAGTCTGCACAAAATTTGACAGACCAGATTTAGGTCAGGGATTTGTGAGATAAAGAGGACGGAAAAAAGGATTAGGGAGAAAAAAAATTAAGGAACGAAATCCAGGAGTGTGATGTGATAGAAAGCAAGGGAACAAGACAGTGTTTGAAGAGGTTACAGTCTATAGCTTTACAGAAGAGAAGTACTAAAACTTTGTGGCAATTTAACAATGTCTAAGTGATGTAGATCTTTATATCCCAGAATAAATTAATAAAATTTGGATTTTAATGCACATTTAGAAATTGAATTATCATTACCTATCTATTTTATAATCTTAATTTATATTGTTCTCTGAATATCATTTATAAAAATGCTGGCATCCTCTATGAGTCATCTTGTGTCATCTTGTTTTTGTTTTGAGTGAAAATGTGTGATGTTATGTATGTGTTACCTATATATGTCTCTAAGAGTGAAGGCTAAAGAGTTGATACCTTTCTTTAATATTTAAAATAGTTGAAAGTAAGATACATGCCTCTATTTCTAGCCTTTCATACTTTCGAAAATATTTTCACACTGTGTATTTAGAGAGGCATTAACTTAAGTGTTAGAGCATCTTCTTTAGTATTTTGCCAGTTAATGATAATCCTTAAAATAATGTAGACTTTAAGATACTTTGATAAATTTTGGGTTATTACTCAGATCTGTAGTGCCATCTGTCTTATCCAGCCACTCAGAGGTTGCTTGGAGTCCCACAGTCAGTATAATATCTTGGTTCAATTTGCATATATATAATATCCCCAAGGGCACAGATATTTATAAACAGTTTCTTCTGTATTCCAAGAAGTTAGTAGAAATTATATAAAATATAATAGTTTATAAAACTACTATATTAATGTAGTTATAAGTGTAATTACATTAACTGTACTAATGTTACTTGTATATATATATATAATTTTAGGGATGACTACTTGGTAGTGGATAACTAATGAGTGTGCTCTTCCCTGGTAATGGTCATTTTTTGTACTCTCAGCATTCCTTGGTTACCCATAGATCTTTCTCATGGGTTCTGGGTACCAGATTTCCCACTTCCATTTTGGCCTGTCTATTGTCATGCATGTTTATGTTCTGTTTAGGCAGTTAATACTGATTAGGCACCATGTATATAGCATTTTTGACATTTATGTGAGACACAGAAACACAGACTTTCAAGGGAAACTTCCTGTTTCTCTGGCTGCTATAATCTTTTCACCATCCCTTTCTTTATGGTTCCTGAACATTAGGTTGTATAACAGGTGTGTATTAGTTAGGAGTATGAACCATACTATAACTTGCTATCTACAATTTATTGATTGTGGTTTTCTATTATGGTCTCCTTGTATTGCAAATAATTGTTTCTATGATTAGGTTTGAGAGCAATACTTATCTATTCATAAAAATATGTTTTTCATATGTAGTTAGGAAGTATGATGGTTTATTAAAGTTGCACTTCTGCATTTTTCTCTAAGATCCATGACTTTACTAGCCCTGGGATGTTGGATAGGCTTCAGAACAATGCATGATTTCCCTTTGTTGAATGAGCATTACTATATATCTTTTTTACATATACATTTATATTATTACACAGAAATAAACTATATAGAGCAAGAAAAACCACAAAACAATCAGGAATTATATAAATGTTACATCCATCATGATTTGGCTATTTGTATTTGTCAAATTTGAAGAAAACATCTTTACTACCTTGGTGGGTCTAAAATTCTGAGTGATAATCAATATCTACCACATCTTATCTCTATCAACTTAAAACATTTATTTAGACCTAAAAACCTCTTAACCCCTAAACAACTAAGCTTAATTGTCAGATTAAACTATCTGGTTTTCAACCACATCAGAGACTTGAGAAGGAATAAAACTTAATTACATGAGTGAATCAGAAGTGCAAGTTAGCAGCTTACTGCAATTGCTTTTACCCATTGAACCATCTGCCAAGCCTTGGAATTCTTTTTAATTCATGGAGCATTGTGTTTCTAAATAAGATTTTTCTTTATATCTTTTTTTTTTTTGCTTAATTTTCTGTGTATTTCTAATAGTACTGTTGTAACAATTTACTTTGTATAACTGAGTTTATTGGTGTTGAAGAAGCCTCAAACTTCCCATAAAAATTCCAATCCAAAGTAACTATTTCTGTTCTTTGTATTCTTAGCTTCTTCTTCTTATTCTTCTGTTTCATCTTTGTTTATGACAGTTTATGACATTTCCTTTTATGTTGTTTCATTTCATTTAAAAATTATATCTGTTTATTTGTTTAATATGTAACATCTGTTATTTACATTTTATGTAAATATATATTATACTATAGTATATTACACACACACACACACACACACACACACACACACACACACACACACACACATTACATTCCCACTGCTGTCTCTCACAGCCTCTATCATTTCCCCTGCATTGGTCCCTCTCTTCTTTCTGTAAATAATTGCTTCTATTTTTTCACCTATAGCTAAGTGTCCATAGAGTTTAGTCCGGGCTTTCCTTGTGATTCTGAGTTTGGCTACACTGGTCAAAGCCTAGTGGGCTCACCTGTACATATAAAACTAGATACTGTACTTCATCATCTCCTGGGATCTGCTGGTCTGACATATGTAATCTGACACCATAAGTATGCAATAGGTCCCCTCCATACCTGACTGTTAAAAGGGCCCAACTTTTATGGACTTAGTAGCAGTATGTACAGCTGCTGTGAGTTCACGGTTCTCATGTCTGTGACCTGTTAGGAGATAGTGTTTTGTACCCCATCTTCCCATCTTGTGGTTCTTATGTTATTTCTGTGCCTTCTTCATAAATTTGCCCTGTGTCTTAAGGGCGAGATGTCAACATTTAGTCCAGTCATGATCCTTAACCATCCTTTATCATCCATATTGTGCAAGAAAAGTCTTCTCTGTTTAATTCTGACAAGAGTTTTTTTTCTCTGTGGCTAAAAAAATCCCAAGCATATTGAGGGTGTGGTTTGATGCTGGGCCAATTTAGCTGAGCAGTCATTTGGTTTCTTACAGTATAAAAGTTTGTTTCTATATTTGATAACAAATTGAAGTAATTCAACTTTTTGGAGTTATAGTTTTTAATCCTCAATTTCAGAAATGCACATTTTTTTTTTGCTTTCCCACTACTGTCCCTCCTTATTGACTTTAAGTGAGTTTGACTAGACCACTTTGCCTGTGTAGTTATCCTTATTGTCCTTTTGTTCTTTAAAATAATTTTACTACTTTGGAAATCTATCTGTCACTTTCTCAGAAAACTGGGATTAGGGCTTCCTCAAGACCCAGCTATTCCACTCCTTGGAATATAGCCAGAAAATGCTCCACCACACAATGAGGACATATGTTCAACCATGTTCATAGCATCCTTATTCATAATAGCCAGAACCTGGAAACAGCCTAAATGTCCCTCAGTTGAAGAATGGATAATGAAACTGTGGTACACTATGGAATATTACTCAGCTATTAAAAACAAGGAAATCTTGAAATTTGTGGACAAATGGATTGAACTAGAAATGCTCATAGAGTGAGTTAACCTAGAAGCAGAAAGAGTCAAAAGGTATATACTCACTTATAATTGGGCAATAATCCAAAAGGCATGTCCCATGAAAGTCTTCACTTACCAGGAGATTGGGATAGATGTGAGGACATCCTACTGGGACTCTAGGTAAGACAAATATAAGAGATGGGGAAATAGAAGGATCCAGAGGGTCCTAGAAATCTACAAGAAGAATATCGTGACTGGTGGATCAGGGCCAAGAGAGATCTGCTCAAACTATTGCACTAACCAAGGACAATACAAGCAGTAAACATCAAACCCTTTCTCTGATCTACCCACTGTACAGGACATTCTCCACAGTTATGTGGAGGGTGGGGACTGACTTTGACATGAACTCTGGAGCCTCATATTTGACTACCTCCCTTTGGTGGGGAGGCCTGGTGGCACTCAAAGAAAGAATAAGCAGGCTACCAAGATCAGACTTGATAGCCTATGAGCATATAGTGGGGGAGGAGGTCCCCCTAAGTCATAGACCTAGGGGAGGGAAATAGGATGGAAGCAGGAGGGAGGGAAGAATGGGAGGATACAAGTGATGGGATAACATTTGAGTTATAATCTGAATAAATTAATTAAAAGATAAAATAAAATAATTTTACTTATGTTTTAATATACACATCAAGTTTTTTTGTATGATTGTTTCAGTAGAAGTTAAGGAAATGATATTAAAATAGGGATCCCCCACTGTAGTTATTAGTTGAATTCTTCTCTGTTGCTATCTGGTAGCTTTTATGGAGGCTAGTAAGGCTTTTCCTGGGAGCTGGAGGATAATCCAGGAATGTAGTGTCCATCCATTTTATTTATGTCAAAAATGTTGTTCTCATCTGTCAAGGAAGAACTAAGCCAGTAGTGCACCATGCTCCTGTCTGTCATCAATGGAAAGAAAGGAAGATGAGGTCAGGTGACTTTCTTATGAAACAGTTATTCAGCTGTTATACATGTCATTCAATTCCATGTCAATGTTAAGATTGTGAGTGCACCACTACCATTCTGTTAGCTAAACCACAAGCCATCTAGTGTCAGAATCACACAGATAACTATATTATCTGTTAAGATTCTGTATTTGAGTGACAGACAGACTTGGATGACTCTAACATGGGATGATTCTGCTTAGTTTATTTTTTTGCTGTAAATGTTGATGCTGTTACACATCATTCTAGGTAATATGATCTCATGGTGTCTAATTTTCTTGGAAGCAAAAAATGTTCCCTAATTTTTCCCCATGTTAGTACTTTTAGTGTCTAAGAATTCAGTGTCTTTCTTTGTAGCCTCTTGTACCATGTCTTACCTTATTGGTCCCTGAATGTGAATAAAAAGAGAAAGCTGATAGAAGAAAATTGCCTTGGGATCATTTAAAGAATAACTGAAAATTTTGTAGTGAGAACAGTGAAAGGCAGGAGAAAATGGGAGCAAAGGGACATCAGTTTCTATGCACTGAATTATAGAGATGCCATTGTTCAAAATGGCTGGCAAAACTGTGGATGAGAAAGGAAAAATAGACTCCTTTCTGCTGGAAATAGAAGGACTGGTGAAAGTAAAGAACGGAATTGAGCCTTTATGACAATAATCCAATCCTGAAGTTCCTTTCTCACATGGTTCCTCTGTGTAGTGGAAGTAAATTGATCAGTCAGTCTACAGTCGCTGTGCCCCTGTTTAGAGGACACACTCTGAATCTTTTCAGAGCCATGCATTATCTTTATGTCATAGTTGTGGCTACAATTAGACGACAGTCTGTTTCCCCAGGGGATTGTTTATGGAGCAGAGATGGTATCTACCTCTTCAGTGTACTTGTCAGAGTGATACATATTTCTGGGTGAATCTAGAACAGAAATTCAGAAATGTTTATGTTTTGAATTTGGAGAAATAGTCTTGAGTTATGCTATGGCATTATATAATAACACTGGTTGATGTGGCGAACATGAAAATGCTTAAACTGCAGCATCATAAAGGGATTATAGTTTTTCCTTCCTAAACAAACAAGTATTTGCATTGTGATGTAAAGGATCTGTGGAGAATCAAATGCTGATAACTAAAATAAAATCTTATTTTTAAAATAACATTTTAACATTCTGTTTGAGGTTGGTTTTCACAAAAGAAACATGAGAACATTCCTGTAGCCTGGTCATTTTTATTTTATGGAGACATAACAATAGAGTAATTTTAGTAAATTGCCTAAACATCTTTTATGGATATTACATATATATGTATATATATACATATATATATATATATATGAGATTAGATGCAAATTTATTCATAGTAATGTATTCCATGAAGACAACATTAGCAGAATAACATGGCCTCATTTAAAGGAGAAAGAAAACAATAATAACTAACTTTAGAAATTAATCATATGAGTTACAATAATTAATTAGGAAAAAGTAAAAAAAAATTAATACTATTTTCAAAATAAGTTTAATTATTACATTATGAATGTATATATTTTAAGTGAACAATGTTTTTAACTACTGTTCTATTTTTATTTAACATTCTTATTAGTTCTTTGAAAAGCTTAGAATGTTTTATATATTTTTTAACCTTCCAACTATTCCCTAATCTATACCCTTTCTCTTGTATCCCAAATTTTTAATGTCTTATTTTAAAAAAAATCTATCCAGATCATTTTGTACTACCCAAATCTGTTTAGAGGTGTGTCCTTCCACTGGAGTGTGACAGACTTAACAAGGGATACACTCAGTTCCTTATTTGTACGCAACTTCCCTCTTCATGTTGGATTTGCTGTAGTCTAGTCTTACATAGGTCTTATGCTTGCTGTCATAGCCACTGTGAGGTCCCTTGTGTACCACTTCTGTTATATCTTGAAGATGCTTTTTCTTTTAGTCATTCACCACTTCAGGTATGGCATTCTTTTTGCTCCTCTTGATTCTTGAGTATTGGGCAGACAGCTTTCAGCAGTATATGTGTTCCAGTTCGCCCTGAATATTTTGTAATATTTTGTTTTCTGTGCACAGACAACTTGTGAGTCTCTGTATTAAACACCATTTACTGTAAACACAAGCTTTTCTATGAATGTTGAGAGATGAGTTTAATGATAAGCTGCAAGGAGTCACCTTAATATTATGTCTATTAGCCACATAATAGTGCTTGGATTTTTCCTAGGGCTTCTGACCCAACTAGCCAAAAGATCTTGGCCTGATAATGATGTCAGGTATTGGCTTCATCTAATGAGTATGGATTTAAGTCCAGTCATTAGGATGTCAGTTATTGTCCTGATATTTATACTGCTACTGCAGTTAAGTAGAGTAAGCAGAGTCATTATTATAGCTTGTAAGGTTTGCTCATAGCTGTGTAAAGTAGATGGTTACTTTTCCCCTCATGTAGCATGTGTAGCAGTTTCTAGGCCCATGAAAGCCAGCCAGTACAAGTGAAGCTTCAAGGTCATTAATTACCATCTTGATTTCTCCATATCCTATGACTTGAGTTTGTGGTACCTTAGACAACAAGGTCTTACCATTAAAGTCTGGGGGAAGGTTAAAAAGAACAAGGTCTTACCATTAAGGTCTGGGGGAAGGTTAAAAAGAACATAGTCAATAGCCTATGATGCTTTGACACCTCACTAGCCAACAGCTACAAAAGAGACAAGATATTGTAAGCACTCAGCATTCTACTTGCTTTTTTATTTAGTAGAGATGTTTCATTGTCATAGGGAACCCCATTTTAGTATCTACATTTAAATAGTTAGCAAAAATAAAGGCACAGCTCTTTGGAGGTCTTTCTCAGTTGCAAAGATTGCACTTTATATTTAATTATGAATAATAATATATGCTTTGAGATATTTCCTAGCCAGTTTTATTTATTCTTCTTAGAATTCTATGTTCATAACTCATTTTTTAATGTATCTGTTGTTTTTGATGCTTTGGTGTTTTACTTTTTATATATTTTGAATAATATTCCTTTATTAGATGTATAGTTGACTAGGATTATCTTCCATTCTCCAGAATTACTCTTCTCTAAACTGATTATTTTTCTTTGTAGAGTCTTTTAATTTTTATGACATCCTATTTGTTAATTGTTGGCTCATGCCGATGCACATGGGTCCTATTAAGAATGTCCTTTCTTATGCCTAAATGCTATAATGTACTGCTCATGTTTTCTAAAAGTTCGATTGCTTCTTAATTCTTCTTAACTTTTGATTAAAATTAAACAGATTTAATAGGCCATATTACTTATAAACTTAAACAATTAAATCCCCATCTGGTATTTAAACTGAATCTACAAATTTAAAGAATTCTGTTTGCTTTTTAAATGCTTAACTACTCCAAACCAGCCTAACCTATACAGGATGTTCCATGTTAATAATTAAGTAAATCTTTAAAGTAGGATACATTAAACTATAACATTGAAATATATATTCTAAAGTTATTTACAAGATGAAATTATATATTACATATGATTTATAAATTTAATATTCCAGATGGACCAATCAACAATATTTAATTTTTTAACAGCAGGCATGAATGCACACAAGTGATTCTAACAACAAGAGTAAAAATAGTTATACATTTAAATGTAGCTCTCAAGTATATGTTAAGATTTTATACTTAATAATGAAATGGTAACAAGAAAAATGCACAAAGGTCTTTTTATCTTTATAACTTCTGTGTATCGAGGTGACACTAAAGCATTCATTGTCTGCGTGAGGTTTTACTGAGTTTTCTGAAAGCTATTTAAATTCACATGGTTTCAAGTACTGTGGTTCCTTCAGGTGTTTGCTTTTTGTTTGTTTTTGACATCTCTTACTAACAGACTTGATACCCTATGAACATATACAGGGGGAGGTAATCCCCCTCAGGAACAGTCATAGGGGAGGGGAATAAGGGGAAAATGGGAGGGAGGGAAGAATGGGAGGATACAAGGGATGGGATAACCATTGAGATGTAACAAGAATAAATTAATAAAGGAGAAAAAAAGTGTAAAAAAAAAAAAAGAAAAAGAAAAAAAACAAAAACAAATGAAGCTTCCAGTGTTGGAAAGGGGTTATATTTAATTGATGTATCAGCCTTTGGGGTCCCATGGGAATCTTCAAACCACCTAGGTTTGCCAAGACAGTAGGCTCACTTCACAAACTCATAATAAGGTCCCATTGCTGAAGAAAATACTCAAACAACTCATGAATATCACAATGCTGGGTTGGTGCCTAGATAGAGCCTTCAACCCTATGTTCTAGTGTCCTTAGTATTTGCATAATACCCAAAGAAATAAAGAAACACCAAACTAGTCACAATCTCCTTGAGCTATAATACTGTCCTTTTTGCCAGATATGTTAGGGTAATGGTGGCATAAAGCTTGTGGGAGTAATCAACGAATATCTGATTTGTCTTAAGGCTTACCCCACAAAATGGAACCCATAACCACAGCACTGCTTAGGTGACCAAGAACCTGAAACGAGGTAACCTACGAACCTTGTGGCAAAACTAAAAAAACAAATACTACTCTTCCACAAAAAGTAGCAATGAAATTATTCCTAATGATATTTTGTTATATTCACATCTATGCTTTGCTCAGCCATCATCACAGAAGCTTCCTCCTTCATAAAATAGGACCAAATACCAGTACTCAACAGCCAGGCATTATGTAAAGATAAAAGACAAGGAACACTCAGCCATAAACTTGATGTCTCCATCAAATCCTTCCCCACAGAGTTCAGTGAACCCTGCCACAGAGAAGGCAGAAAATATTTAAGAGCCAGAGGAGATGTAGGGTGCCAAGAAAGCAAGGCCCCCTAAATCAACACTACCAAAGCTCATATGAACTCATATCATGCATAGGTACTGTACAGGTCTGATTCAGATGTAGCTTTCTGTTTAGTGTTTTTATGGGATTCTTGAGTGTGAAAACAAGTGATTCTCTAGGTCTTGTGCCTTTTTGGACTCTTCCTTTTGTTTGCTTTGTTCAATACTGGTGTGCTAGCTTTTGTCTTATCCTATTAAAGTATATTTTCTTTTATTATTATCTCTTTGAAGCCTGCTTATTTTCTAATGATAGGCAGAATGAGACTAGGTCTGGCTGGCGGGGTTAGGGTAGAATGGGGTGGGGTGGGAGAAACTATGAGGAGTAGAGGGATGGAAAGTGCTAATCAGGATATATTATGTGAAAAAGTATATTATTAAATAATAGGAAACATAAAATTATAAAGTTTTATTATATGTAATTGATCTCTTTTTGTTTTATTGAAATTTAATAGCATTGTATTTTTATATAATACTATTTAAAGATATCCCATTTCAATTTCAAAATTTTCATTCTGTATTCTTGTAGGTTCATGATCTTGAGCAGTGATTTAATTTTCACAGTTTCATTTTCTTTTGCTACAAAAATAAAGATGGCAAAATTGCAGGTTGAGAAGATCATTTTGATCACTAAGAGGTTCAGTACATGCAGCCCGGAGGCTGATACATGTTAAATAATAGCTAAAACTGCTCAAACTGATATAATTACAAACATGCTCTGATAAAACTTCATAGTGAGGCATGAAATTTGAGCTTTCTTTCTTTGTGGAGGTTCAGGATTTGTGATCATGTCTTCACAATTTTCAGTTTGGACTTCTTCAACTCAGGGGCATAGGCAGAGTGGCATCTGATTAAGTTGTAATCCTCTCTGATAGATTGCGCTGGTATGATCTGAAAGTACCACACCTCATTATGGTTAGAACTGGTCACTCATTGGGTCTCTGTCTTTTTTCTGCATAATAGTAATGACTCTCACCACTGTTTCACATATCCTGTAGATAGCAGATTAAACTAGCCATTTGTTCTTAGTTGGCTTGAGTTTTAAAAAGAATTTTAACAAAACTAATATTGTATCATTAATTAAAGTAGGTAAAAAATATATCATGAAATAAAGCATGTTTTTGTTGTTTGTTATTTTGTACCAATGAAAAGTAAAAAGTGTTGAGTTTTTTCTCCATCTTTTTTATTAATTTATTCATATTACATCTCAATGGTTATCCCATCCCTTGTATCCTCCCATTCCTCCCTCCCTCCTATTTTCCCCTTACTTCCCTCCCCTAAGACAAAAGTTATTTATATTGCAACTAAAGATGTATTCTCAATTATAATTAAATAGTAAATACCACAGAGTTATATACTTTTTGCCATTTCTGAGAGGGTCTGGCATTACTAAAAGGCCAGTGACAGAAGTCACAAACGGGCACTGGCTGGCACAAGCCAATCCCAGTTGGAGTCATGTAACAGGATGTTCCTGGTCCCAGAAAGACTACAGGTGGGAAAGATCTGAGCCAATCAGATGCTAATGTAACCATGTAAGGTCTAATGTCGGCATTCTGCCCTAGCCTTCTGTGATTGCTCCTTAGTCCACCCAATCAAATTAGAAGATAGGGGACCCTCTTAGAAGGGCCCTAGTTCTCTATAAAAAAGGGCCTGCATGCCTTTGACATGGAGGTGGATGCGGGGGCAAAGAGGGTGGGGTGGTGAGGTGGAGGTGGGGTTGCTGCCATTTTGTATGGATAATACTGATCCCTTCATGCAGGCTGTTTCTGCAGAATAAATGTTCTTTGATTTTATATACTATTTGAGTCTTGGGTCTCCAGCGATTTTCAGAACCTTATATTTCTTGTTCCTCATTTGAGTTAAATAAAATAATGGATAAATTTATATTCCATGAGAGAGTTAATTCCATTTTATAGAACACTTTTCCCTTTCATTAGAAACTTTACTAATTTTTCGTGAGATTAAACAACTGATTCACAGGCAAACATATGGTACAGCAAGTGTGCATCTTTTTTAAACTCATAGAACGGTGACTTTCTATTTTTGATAGGACCTTTTACAAACCCATTCCCTTAATTTTCTACAGGGACATAGGAAATGAGCTCTTCATAGTACCTATAAACAAAAAATGTGCTAATAAGAAGTATATTTTAATTTAAAAATTCTCCCAGAGTAAAGTTCTTATAGGTTTCTTAATCTTATAGGAATCAATACTGTTAAAAGGTGCTTTTTAAACCTTTAACTCTTTTTATTTTTTTCCCTCAAGATAGGGTTTGTCTGTATAATTTATTCTGAACAGAAACCTCTGTTTTTCCTGCCTCGGCCTCCTGAGACCTAAATTTGTAGGCCTGTATCAACAAGACCAGCTGTCTTATATAAGTTTAAAAACTTTCTGTTATCAAACTTTCTTAAGAAAAACAAACAAATACACCTAATGACAAAAGCATAGCAGTTCAGAGTGCTCATCTTCATATTTTAATAATTCAGTGCTCATTTCTGGCAGCTGGTTTCACTGAAGCTGAGCAGTGACAGGATCGTTTGCATTTATGATGTGTGCTTTTCTGGCTCCAGGTTATTAGCTTCTACTTTGAATTCCCACATTTTTGTTTGTTTGAAAGCAATTCTTTTAACTCTCATTTAACATATTGAACTTAATAATAGAGGTAGGGAATCGATATTTGAGAAAAGACAATAGAATTGAGCTCATAGCTGAAATTTAATTTTCTTCCATTTGTTTTCAAACAAAGTAGTAAAACTTCTAGCTTATTCTAGAAGTGGGAAAATATGTGGTTAGGCATGTGATTGGTCAGGACAAGATTTGGGTTCAATTTTATAATTAAAAATTTACATAATTGCTTGTTATTTACTATGAAAACAGACATAAAATAATCACATAGAGTCCTTTTACATTTATTCTATATTCATTTTGCTTACCTGAGTCTTTTATTCTTCCTACCATTGGATAGTTCTAATTTATAATTCTGTTTAAATAATGAGGGACTTTTGAAAATAAGTCCAGTTGATTTTGACTGATTTCTTATTATTTTTTGCAAATGGTGCTTCATTGATTTTCATATTGAAATGAGTTTACCAAATAATCAATTCTCTACAACTAGTTATACCTAGTTATACGTGGGGACAGGAGATTCTTCTGGCTGTGGATGTGTATTGAAGGAGATTAATTATTATAAATGATTGATAACCATGTCACTGGATTATTTTTTGAAATATAACAATTTATTCCTTTATTTATTTATATATTTATTTATTTATTTATACATGTAATTATATTATTACACATATATACAATAAACTACCTATAGCAAGAAGAACCATGAAACAACCAGGAATTATATAAATGTTACATTCTTAGTGCTTTGGCTATTTTTATTTGACAGCCTTGAAGAAAACATCTTTCCTATTTGGAGTGTAAATCAATCTCCATCACATCTTGTCATTATCAATTTAAAACAACTATCTAGACCTAAAAACATCTTAACCCATAAACAACTAAGCTTCATTGTAAATCTAAGCTACCTTGTCTTAAACTTCATCAGAGACTTGAGAAGGAATAAATTTGATTATCTCAGTATGTTGTGAGTGCAGGTTAGTAGCTTTCCAAATGTGGCGATGACAGAGACAGTTTTCTACCTGAATAGTCACCCAAAACTCTCTATTTTGTTGCAGAATCTTCTTCAGCCTTTTGGCCCAGTATATCTGACAGACATATTAGTGTGGCAGGAACTATTGATCAATTGCTTACCCTGTCTTGGCAGAGTTTGGCCGTCAACTCTGCCTGCATCCAAGCTTGCCTTCTTTAGGCAGAATTCTGTCTGTGGTAGAAATGACATTTTGCCCAATGGCTTGTTTGCCACATTTGAAGCCATCTCCATAAGGAAGTTCTTTGATACTCAGCTCCTAGGACACTTTCAAAGAAAGCTCCTAATCCCAATTGGTCCAGCATTTCAGACTGTTCCACATAGGACTCTACTTAAACCTAGAATTCCTCAACATTTAAAAACTGCACCACAAATATGATTCCTACATTGTTTAACCATTTCCCTAATTTTATTTGGTTGCCTACTAGGTATTATTTGTCCGAAATCAGGCAGAAGAAACCTTAAGAGAACATTGCTCCATTTCCTTTTGGGGGGTTGGATTCTTTCTTGGGCTATAGAGGGTTATTATCAATGTGAGTTGGTTACAAGTTATTATTGGTACTATTTAGAACGAAAGCAAGGTTAGACTCAGTGATGTCTTTCTTTTCCCTTATCTTACATTCTTAGATTTGTATATAGATGTTGAAAAGAAAGAAAGGGGAATAAAGAAATACATAGGGAAGAGAGAACAAAAAGTAAATTAATGAATCTACTCCTCAAATCATCACTTTGGGGCCTTTGTCAGGAAAATTGCCATGAGCTCAATGCTAGCCTATAACATATAGTAAATTCCAGGCTATATTAGAAAGGACAATAAGTCACTGTCTCAAAATAACAACAACAATAACAACAACAACAACAACAACAGTAGTAATAATTTCTGTAGCTGATAAGGAATATTTGTCTGTCTGTAGTCCCCGAAGGAAACCATGATCCTGTACTTAGCAATGTTGAAGCAGCAGCCCTTTTGACTATAGGTTTTCTAGAGAAAAAGCTCTACCTTCTCAGCTCAGATCACTTGTATTTATTTTCATGAACATCTGTTTATTTCCTATATCATGCATTTATTTGGTTATGCAGCAGGTCCCACCATGTTCTGCCCTGCCTCATCTCAGACACACAGCCCTTGAAAGCGTTGTCAGGGGACTTCAGGAATGCTGAAATAAACAAGACTAGTTTAATAGTGCTATATTTATTCTCTGTAATTTATTCAGATGGTTACTTTTGTAGTCTTTGGGATCTAATTACATACACTTACCTATAGTTTAAAATAGAAGATATGGGATATTAAAATAAGAATAGGCTACACCTTACATAAGACAATTTCTTTATACTGATGAAAACAGACAACTGTATATACATACAGATAGACACAGTCATCGGTGTACCTTTCACCGTCTTAGGTTTGACATGTGCTGAAAAATGCCACTTAAAGATTTTATGACTTTGGTTGTTTTTTCCATATCTAATAGTGTCTTAGTACATTACAGATTATCATTTAGGTTTCCTTGTGTTTGTTTCAAATATACAACTTAATTGAATATTTTCAGATATATTTAACAACAGCAAAAGTGATAAGGAAGTACATTCTTTAACCTGGGATAGAGCCTCAAGTCTCAGTGTTACCATCCTTTGCTGACTACAAATTGCTTTCTATGGCTTCTTTTAACTAGTAAGGAGTTTTATTTGGAGAATCCAATTAGATCTAGTATACCATTATTCAGCATTCCCCCTCCTTGGAGTGATCTAGCAGGATAACCTCATAGTGAAAAGAGTAAGTTTATACTCTAGACTACTGGTACAGTTCTCCTCTAGCTTTTAATTATTTTGCTAATGCATCTATAACAGAAGAGACAGAAACACATTTTCACACATCTGAGAAGAGTCTTAGCAGGAAAGACTGAATCTAGAAGAAAAGGGGAAGTGTGGAAGGCAGAGGAATACAGTCTTTGCTCCCTGGTCCTCAACAGGAACCACTGGCCATGTTATTGCTTTCTACTGCACTGCTACATGTCTGGACACCAGTTTGTATTCATACAGATTATCTGAGTTTGGTAGTAAGTGGCCACTTTCATAGCATTATCATATTAAAACCACTAATTTATAACTTTTAGTCATTGTCTAACATCTTATGAAATTTCATGTAATGGTGGAATTACTATAATCTTCTTCAAGACTGGCCTAATGGGTGACTAAATCTGTTCATTTTAGTCTCATTGTTGTTGCTTTGGAGGCAGGATTTTTCTCTGTAACAGCCCTGGCTGTCCTGGGACACACTTTTGTAGGCCAGACTAGCTTTGAATTGACAGTGATCCGCTTGCCTCAGCCTCCGAGAGCTGGCATTAAAGGCATGTGCCACCAGTGCCCAACTCATTTTAATCATTTTTTGATGGATTATTGCCTGAATGTGTGCGTCAGAATAAATAGTTCAACACAATGATTAGAAATACTGGTCTTTAACAATTTCATTGTTTTCTCAACTCCAAACTTATTCCCAACCTTTACGTTTAACCTGTTTTGTTAGATTATTGTCCATCTATGTTGTTAGGATTAACTCTACTTATTATGACTGTAAGAATTAACCAGAATGACATATTATTCTAAATATTGTCAATTAATACTCACTTGTAATTCTTGAGACTTTAGATACAGAAACTTTATTCTCAAACCTAATATCTATATATTCTGAGAAGAAACATGATATAAACGATAAAAATAAATAACTTTCCCCTTTATTCCTCTTGCAATTGTCACATCTGAAAGAGTCATGTGTAAAGTCTCCTTTGAGATATACACATTTGAAGTATTAATATTTGGTACAGGCTGGCTCTCTTCTTTGAAAGGTTTCCATAATATTTAATACACTGATGCAAGCTGTTTACTCACTTTCCTCATTTCCCATCAGTGAACACAACAGCTGTTTCTGGTGTATAAAAAAATCATAGCAGCACAGTAGGTTTAGAATAGCAGAGGAAGTCTACCATAGTAAAATAAAACCACATGGGGGGGATTTAGGTAGCTGAATGCTATTGCTCAGGCTGAGGCTCCACCAGCTTGGCAAGTCTGATGTCCCCATTCCTGAGTGACAGCTACTGTGAAGAAAAAAATATTTGGTTAAAAGTCTACTTCGTCTCTTTAAAATGTGTTTACTCAGTGTGCCGTTGCATAACATTAAGCTTAACACATCACTCATAGCGGGTGTTTTTAATCACACAAAGTATTGCTACAGAATCAAGAGCAAGGAATGGAGGCTTGCTGTTCTGCTCCTCAGTCTCTAAAGCAATTCTTCAGATGAAAGCGTAACTTGGTGGTTGAGTCATATTTACTGCCAGCTAATAGACTGTTTTAGAATATTTACACCATTCTCTTTTAAGTGCATGGATGTTTTCTACAACTTCTCAGTGGGAATAATTAACATAATGTTCATAGCTGTTGAAGCACAAACATTGGGACTCAAAATATAGTACAGTGGCAATTTCTTCCTACATGGCTCATGATAAAAATTAGACATGTAGTTATTTCTTTTTCTGAAGAGAAAATGTCTGACCAGCTTAAAGAAAAAAAAATCCTTACAGTGTAAAGTAGAGAAAAGTGGGAGAGAGAAGTAGGTTAGAAATTCATTTTAATGATATATTGAAAAATATTAAAAGATTACAGTTTTGATAATGTCAATAGTGGGCTATCTCTTGCTCACTTTAAACAGACTATAGCATGTGTTTCAAATGTAGAAATATACAATTTCCTCTCATTAACAGGGCTTCCTAAAGCACAAGCTCAAATGTTTGTAAACGATGCCCTTTAGTGAGAAGACGAATCTTGGGAAATATGACTGAGATTACACAGTGCTGTCACAGTGGCTACATGTTAACGAGTTCAGGGGATTCTGCATTGTGCTGTCCTCCTTAGCTCTCTGTGAACCTCCAGAATGTTCTAGGTTCTGCTTTTACGATGTTTACTTTTACTATGTTTACTAAGACGTTTTCTTTTAAATCTTTGCTGAAGTAAAAAGAGGGGGTTGTGATATAACACAGATTTTAAGTGTTCGTTTAAGCAATAAAAATGCCCTTTTGTTTCTCAACACACTTTTATTCAACATATTGGAGTGTATTTCACAGGGAATGAAAACCAAAGGGCCTCTGTCTTTAGCATCTGACTCACTTCTTAGACGGTGTCTCCTGAACTCTGAAAAGAGTAATCTTCTGGTCCTTGTTGCCAACTGTGTGTATGTATGTATGTATGTATGTATGTATGTATGTATGTATGTACACATACATACATGTATATAAATGATTTTAAGCTTAAGTTTTAAAATTTCCCTATAGCTAACCTCAATAGTTAATTTATTTGAGAAAATATTTGTTTTATTGCTTTGATTCTATTTATCTATTCATGTATAGTAGATGGAATATTGGGTGTCATAGTTGCGGTGTAAAATATTATGGGAGCAGTAAATGGGTATAGGACATTCAGAAGTATATTTAATTTTAATGCCTCATACCAACTGCTTGGCCATTTAGAAACATGTGTGGTTTTGAGTATGAGCAAAAATGTGTATAGCAGTACCTATTTAAAATAGGTCTTCAATATCAGAAATACTTAGTTCTTACAAATCATACATGCCACTCTGTAACTGAAGATATCTGGCCTTACAACCATGGATCTGCATATTTATTTCTAAAGTAGTGTGACTATACTGTATTTTTACAATGTCCTCATAGCCTGTAAACACTGTGTGTTGATTTTATGCGTCTTTTCTATTTAATATGATTAAATATAACATGTACAAGTTAAGAAGTCTATTACAATATTAAGTTGTGAAACATATGCATGATATAGCATGATGTTAAAATATAATTTTTGAAAGTAATCCAAATGATAAAAAAATTGTCTTACATTTTCAGGTATTAGGGCAATGTTTTTCAGGGAACCAATATTACTTATTATTTTCCACTTAGAATGATAAAATTAGAAAATTTTTAATAAAGCAAGGACACTAGTTTCAAATTCATAGGTGAATGACATTTGAGATGTATTATGTTTCTTATCCTAGGCCCAAACTTGCCTCCTGCAGCCTTAGTCTGCTCTTTTCCTTTATTAAGTGGTTCTAGATCACAACTCATGAGAGGAGGGTTTCCTGACATTTATTTTCAGTACAGCACATACTATATCAAGTTCACCCTATTAATTGACCCAATATTGAAGAAAAGAAAACATAATGTATGTAAAAAAATAACATTGATTGTTAAAAGTTTTGCTGATGTTGTATTAAGTCCAGTTGAAATGATAGTGGTGTGGGCTTTTGTTGATAAGATCCAGATTTTCTTTATGATAAAGTCACAAAAAGCTGTACTGTACCTTCTCATCCAATTTTAGGGACACTTAGCATTCTGTGGTGGTATACTCATTTTTTTATTTATATAAAACACCTGTGTGTTCTGCATTATATTTTTCTTATCATATGAGGACTTTAAATGTGATCTTGTATTTATTTTATGATAGCACAGGTTTCTCTCCTCTCTCTCTCTCTCTCTCTCTCTCTCTCTCTCTCTCTCTCTCTCAAATTTATTAGTCAGAAGTTTTACATTTAACACTAAACATATCATTTGTTGGATATCAGTAGTATTGAGAAATATTTTGTTTATTCAGCAGGCATGAAATTACATGGTGTAGGAAATACTTCTTTTTAAGAATGAATAGGTTACCAAGAAGAGACTTGATACCCTATGAACATATACAGGGGGAGGAAATCCCCATCTGGAACAGTCATAGGGGAGGGGAATAAGGGGAAAATGGGAAAGAGGGAAGAATGGGAGGATACAAGGGATGGGATAACCATTGAGATGTAACAAGAACAAATTAATAAAATAATATATATCTTGGAAAAAAAAGAATGAATGACTTTTTGCTACATGATATGAAGCTAAATTTAGACAGGATTATTATGTATCATAAAGTAGTTATTTTCTTCTGATTTTCAAAAGAAAAAAGGTGGTTTAAAAAGGAGACATTTATTTTTTTATATAGTAAAATTAAATGGTTAAAAATACAAGTATATCTTTTTATTTCTCATTATTTGGCCATTAGATAAGCTGAGAATGCACCACATGTTTCCAAAGGGTAATTTTATTCCAATAAATATATTGAATCTGGAGCTAAAGAGAGCAGAGGATGTCAACACTTGATTGCGCCTGTGGGGACCAGCTCCCCACTGAGCCTTTATAGAACAACTGTTTAAGAAGAATGGAAAGTAGAACAGACACAAAGTTAAAAGACAAATGTGCCGATTCCTGCTTTTAATGGTAGACAAGGGTTTAGCAAACCATTAACTTTAGTGCTGGGGAATTGCTGAAAGGAAGATTTAAAAATAAAACGTGCAGTTATCCAGGGACTGGGAGGCTAGATGATTCAGAACGACTGTTTACGATGGAAGAGGATCTCCAAACATTAGAAGACAGAGTCAATCAAAAGAAGCAGAGACTTGGTAATAGATGACTCCAGAAGAGCCAACAGCAGGCGAAGACAATGAAGATTAGTCTTCGGTGTGTTAAGTATATAAGCTATCTCTAGTTTTTTGTTAGATTCAATAAGGACATTATCATATTATACTATTAAAAGTTACTAAAAGTGAAAAGTTGTCAATAATAATGAAGATTTGGCCATCAAACATTAAGGAAAAAATACCATATATTACAGAGCTGAAGGGAGAATGGCTGGTAACCCTCTGATGAGGACCTCCACTGTGTCCTTCCTATTGCTCACACTGTCTTTAAAACCTACATCACCTGTAAATTTTAAAATAAAAGGAATTTCGGTATTTTGAAGTTAAGATATCCAGTTTTAATCTTGTCGCTGTGATCAAATTTTCTACTCATCTGGTATGCCCTTAGTAGTTTTACTTTTCCACCAAGTAGAAAAAAGAGATCTGACCTTCCTTTAATAAAAATTAAATCTGAATCTGCTATTCATAAAGTATGACAAAGATGATATCTAGGTTTTGTTAGCTGGGGATAAAGATAATTTCTAATGAATCTGCCTGCAGTACTTCATGTAACAGGACACTTACTTGCTGCCACACTATGAAAAAGAATCAAATGTTCTTTACTAAGGTACTTTTTAGAGTTAGGTATTGGATGGAATTCATCTATAGACAAATTGTCCATCTATAGACAAATACACACTCTGGACAGACGAGGTGGCTGCAGATGAAACTGAAACTTATAGCTTGTTATGAAGGTGACTATAAAGCCACTCCTAGTCCTTTACCTGAACCCATTTAAATTGAAGTAATGCAGCACTAAGATCCTCATATGTAAAGCTTGATGGTATTAGTTTAATGTGGACTAAGATTACCTGAGTTCATATCCTAGCTCTGTTCTATAATATTTTGTGATATTGAGCAATTAATATTTTGTAATTAAATTACTTCAGTATGCTACATACCTAGCAGAGTTAAACATATAAGGTGATGCCTGTTTTTTCATTTACAAAATAATAATTATGAGTATTTAAGGGTTTAAAGAGTTTGTGTTGGGAGCTCTATGAATCCTTGCCAAACTACTGTGTGCTGGATAAACATTTGTTGGTATTGTTGATAAAAGATGTGAATTAAATATCACAGAAGAATGCCTGGTGCCTTACAGATTTAAAAAGATGTTGTTTAGGCACATTTTGAAAAAGCAAACTTATCTAACTTTAATATTAATTAGTCATTGAAATCAATATTCACTTTAGTAGAATGATATCAATTACTAAAATACATATTTAATATTATAAAATGATATTATTGTGTTTAGCTAGATATAATATTACAATAAGGTATCATGGGCCTACCTAATGAGAAGCCTGGAGAACTGCCCTAGCTTATCAATTGTATGCTTACATATTACTGAGTTTGTTTCATTGTTTCAGGACAGTTAGGTACTTGAATGGGAACTGGGCAATCCTGCTGCTCTCTTTTTGTTTTTCAGCTGTAATAGATTATAAATACCAGAAATCCAAACTAGAGAACATTCCTTGTAGAGGAATTTTAAGCTAGGATCATGGTGGCTCTGGAAAGGGATCAATCCAAAAACATAGGTTTGTGTGACCCACTGGAATGTAGACACACCATGCACCTTTCATCCTTCTTGCTGAAATACACATTTAACCTTTTTGGCTGGAAGGCAGAAATGCTTTAGTACACTGCTTTAATCCTAAACAATGATGTCTAAATGAGGGACAGAGTGACAAATCAGCAAATCAGGAAAGATTTGCAGAGAGAGAGAGAGAGAGAGAGAGAGAGAGAGAGAGAGACAGACAGACAGACAGACAGACAGACAGACAGACAGACAGAGACAGAGACACACAGAGAGAAAGAGAGAGAGAGACAGAGACAGACACACACAGAAAGAGAAAGACAGACAGAGAGAGAGAGAGAGAGACAGACAGACACACACACACACACACACACACACACACAGAGAGAGAGAGAGAGAGAGAGAGAGAGAGAGAGAGAGAGAGAGAGAGAGAGAGAGAGAGAGAGAGAGAGTGTTCAGGGAGACAGTACAGTCAGTCAAATTTGGAAGTACAGTAGAGTTGAGTCAAGTTCAGTTCATGGAGTTGAGGGACAGTTTTCCAAGGAAGAACTCCAGTGAGAAGCTGAGAGAAGTCAAATTAAACCAGTCAACTTGGAGTAAGAACAGCTGAGTTGAATCAGCCAGCCAGAGTTCAGAAAGAACTAGGGAAGAGCTGGATATTCAGCAGTAAGCAACCAAGACAGCAATTACATCTGGCGAATAAAAGATATATTTACAATTCCTAAATATTGAGTATCTGTGGCTTAGTGGAAGCAATGTAATTTTATAACAACATATAGGAAAAGACATTGGTAATAAATTTCAGAAATTCTTGAACCTTACAGGCACTATAAGTGAACAGCGAGAAAGATACATTTGTGAAGAGGTAGTTGCAGACCTATCTGTCATAGAGTTTTCATTCTGTAAATAATTGAAATTTTAAGAAGTATATCCTCTATATTTATATGTTATTGAGTGCTAATATGACACAAATTTCTGTTTTCTCAAGCTATTCTCATGTATCAGACAAATGGGCTCCTTTGGGCATGTCAGGTTTCTATCTTTTCATTCAAAGAAAATCTTTTCTGCTTTTTTACATGACAAAGTAATTTTTTTCTAAAATGGGACAACTTCAAGTAACTTGAAATATCTTCTGCTTTTGGTATTGATTAAATGCTGACATATGTTTTTATAAATACACTTTGAATATGGGGCTCTGTTGCATTATAGTAGTTCATGATATTGTAATGTTTTTAGGCATTTTCCTTGAAGAATTTTAAATAGTCATAATATTATAATTTAATTGCTTCACTATGCTACATACTTAGCATAGTTAAACATTTATATTTTGTTCAGTTTGTATTTTGGAATTTATATATATTGCTCAATTTTAACTATAAAACATATAATAATTTTAATAATTATAATATATGACTTGATATCTTTGAATATGTAGCAAAATGAAAGACCTGAAGGAAAAACGTTAATGAAAAATTATGTCTGGTTTTAATATTCTCTTTCTTGTATACTAGTGATTCCATTGATTAAAATTTTAATTTATAACAAAAATGCCTGGATAAATTCTGTACTGATATGTTCAAGATTTTCCCCACTTCCTCTTTCATCAGATTCAGTGTTTCTGGTTTTCCTGAAGTCTTTTATCCACTCAGACTTGAATTTTGTGAGAGTCATAAGTATGGATCTATTTGAAGTATTCTACATGTATACATCTGGTTTGACTAGCATTATTTGTTGAAGATGCTGATAGTTTTCCAGCATGTATTTCTGGTTACTATTGCATTGACCAACATTTCTGTTTTTACCATGTCTATATCACGCAGTTTTTATTACTGTAGCTGTGTAGTACAACTTGATATTGGAAATAGTGAGACATCCAGCAATTCTAGAATTCTTCAGGATTGTTTTTGCTATCCTAGGTTTTTTTGTGTTCCTATATGAAATCAAAAATTGTCCTTTCAGTGTCTGCAAAGAACTGCACTGGCATTTTAATGGAGATTGAATTGATTCTATAGACTGCTTTTGGTAGACTGCTAATTTTCACTGTGCTAATCCTACCAAACCCTGACCACAATCTGCCATTTTCTGACATATTTCTCGATCTCTTTCTTCAAAAGCTTGAAATTTTAATCATACATATCTTTCACTTGCTTGGTTAGAGCTACCACAAGATATTTTATATTATTTGAGGCTATCGTGAATGGTATTGTTACCCTGACTTCTTTTGCAGTCTGTTTGTCATTTTTATATAATGGCTACTTATTTGTGTTGAGTTATTTTTGTATCCAGATACTTTGCTTAAAAGTATTTATCAGCTGTAATTCTCTGGTGTAATTCTTAGGCATATATATATATATATATATATATATATATATATATATATATATATATATATATATATATACATACTTGTGTGTATGTATATATGATAATATTGACTGTGAATAAAAAAGTTGACTTCTTCCTTTCTAGTTTGTATCCCTTTAATCTCCTTTGTCTTAGTGCTGTATGATTTCACATACTATATTAAATAAATATGGAGAGAGTGGACAACCTTGCCAATGGTTCTGCTTTTAGTGGAATTGCATTGGGTTTTTCTCCATTAATTTAATGTTGAGCATGGGCTTCCTGTAAACTGTCTTTATTATCTTTACATATGCCCCTTGTATCCCTAATTTCTTCAGACCATTCATCATGTAGGAGTATTGGATTTTGTCAAAGACTGTTTCTGTATCTAATCATATGATCATGTATTTTTTTCCTTTCAGTTTGTTTACATGATGAATTATATGTATTGATTTTGTATACTGAACCATCCATGCATTTCTGGGAAGAAGCTTCCTTGATCATGATGGATGGTCTTTTTGATGTGCTCTTGTATTTAGTTTGCAAGTATTCTATTGAGTATTTTTGTATCCATGTTCATAACAGAAATTGTTCTGTAAATCTCATTCTTTGTTTCATCTTTATGTGGTTTGCATAGTAACTCTACAATGACAAATTGAATTGGGCAATGTTCCTTCTGTTTCCTTTTTTTTTTTTTGAATAATTTAAGGAATATTAGTGTTTATTCTTTGAATTCTATGCTAAAACTCTCTGGCCTTTTTTCTTCTTCTTGTGATTGGGAGACTCTTAATGACAACTTTTATTTTAGGGTGAGGGAATGAGGGAGTGGAATGAGTGTATTGTTCTATTTAAGTTGTTTATCTGATCTTGATTTAACTTTGGTATGTCATACCATTTCTTTCAGATTCTCAAATTTGATAGAGTACAGGTTTTTAAAGTATGTCCTATGATTCACTGTATTTCCTGGGTGTCTTTTGTTGTGTATTCCTTTTATTTCTGGTTTTGTTAATTTAGATATTCTCTGTCTTTCAATTAGTTTGTATAAGCATTTTGTCTATCTCGATTTTCTGAGAGAACCAACTCTTTGTTTCATTGATGTGTGTGTGTGTGTGTGTGTGTGTGTGTGTGTGTGTGTGTTATTCTTTTTGTTTTAAAAATTTTTCAAGCCTCAGTGTATCTTTCTATCTACTCCTCTTGGGTATGATTTCTTCTTTTTGTTGTAGAGCTTCCAGCTGTGCTATTAAATTGCTAATATATCTCTCCAGGCTTTCTCTTGATGCTTTTGCTTGTTTGTTTGTTTGGTTGTTGTTTTCTTTTCTGTAGGCACTTAGTGCTATGAGTGTATCTCTTAGAACTGTTTCCATTGTGTCTCATAAGTTTGGGACATGCTGTGTATTAATTTCCACTGAAATCTAGAAAGTCTCTAACTAATTTTTTCTTTTTTTATTCCTAGCTTGAACAATTGTTTTTTATTAAGTAGACAATTGTTCAGTAAGAATGCTTTTTGCACTATGCCTAGAGTCGCAGCATCTGTCCCAATCCCTTGATGGGAGTAGTCTCTCAGAGGACATTTTTGTTGGGCTAATATTTAATCTACTTATGAGTTTATAGCATGGGTGTCTTTCTGGGTCTGGGTTACCTCACCCAGAATGATAATTTCTAGTTCCATCCATTTTCCTGCAAATTTCAAATTTTCCTTGTTTTTAATAGCTGTGTAATATTTCACTGTGTAAATATACCATAGTTTCATTATCCTTTTTTTTTTTTTTTTTTTTTTTTTTTTTGGTTGAGGGATATCTAGGTTGTTTCCAGATTCTGGCTATTATGAGTAAAGCTACTATGAACATAGTTGATGCGATGTCCTTGTATGGTGGAACATTTTATGGGTATATAAGCCTAGGAGTGGTATAGCTGGGTCTTGAGGTAGAACTATTCCCAATTTTCCGGGAGAGTGCCAGGTTGATTTCCAAAGTGGTACTATAAGATTTACTTCCCACCAGCAATGGAGGAGTATTCTCCTTCTCTACATCCTTGTCAGCATGTGCTGTCACTTGAATTTTTGGTCTTAGCCATTCTGGTAGAGCTGAGAGTGGTATGGAAGAACAGGGGAATGGAAGAACTCAGGGGATTCAGGTGCCCCACAAGGAGACCATCAGTGTTGGCAGATTGCACCCAGGGGGGCCTCCACAAACAGTTGTGTCAATCAAGGACAATGCATGCAGTGAAACTAGACCCTCTGTTCAGCTATAGCCAATGGGCAATGCATTCTCCACAGTTGTGTGGGGAGCAGGGACTGTTTCTGACATGAGTTCTGGTGCCCCTGATTTGGTCACTTACCTTTCTCCTTGCTAGAGATGCCTGGCAGTTACACAGGAAGGAGAAGCAGGCTATCAGGATGAAACCTGATATGCTGTGGTCATGTGGTGGAGGAGGAGATCACCTTCTTTTTGAGGTCTAGGGGAGGGGAATAGGAGAGAAGAGGGAAGGAGAGCGGGAACCAGAGGATACAAGTGAGGGGATAAAAATTGGGGTGCAATCGGAATAATTTATAGTACTTTTTTTTTAAAGTATGCTTTCTACTGTGTCTGTTGCTGTTGATACCCAGCTTTAATCCATGGTGGTCAGATAGGATGTGATGCTGGTAGTTATTTTAAATTTTTTGGTATGTGTTGAAACTTGATATATGTCTGAGTATGTGGTCAATGTGGTCAATTTTGGGGAAAGTTCTATGGCATGTGGTGAAGAATATATATACTTTTCTCTTTGAGTGAAAGGTTCTGTGAATATCTGTTAGGTCCTTTTACTTTATAATGTCTGCTCACTCCAGGACTTCTCTGTTTAGTTTCTCTCTGGATGGCCTGTCTAATGGTGAGATAGAAGTATTCAAGTTTTCTGCTATTAGTGTGTGAAGGTCCATATGTATAGCAGTGTTTCTTTTGTAAACTTTTGTGCCATTCTGTTAGTGGCAAAGATGTGAAAAATTCAGATGTCATTCAGGTAGATGACCTTTGATGAGTAGATAGTGTCCTTCCCTATCACTTTTGATAGGGAAGTAGTTTTGCTTTGAACTCTACTTTGTTAGATATTATAATGGCTACATCAGCTTGCTTCTTAGGCCCATTTACATGGTCTTTAGCCTGAGGTAATGTCTATCCTTGATGTTGATGTATGGGTTTTTTTTTTATGCAGAAGAAGAATGGTCCATGTTTTTACATCCATTCACTTAGTTTGTGTCTTTTTATTGGGAAATTATTTCCACTGATACTAAGAAATATCAATAACAAGGGATTGGTTTTGATTCCTTTTATTTTGTTGTTGTTTCTGATGGTGGTGGTGATAATGTGTGTGCATGCTTCTTTTGATTTTGCTGGTGTGAGATTATTTATTCTCTATATTTTGTGGATGTAGCATTAGGAAATGGAGCATGGGAGAATGAGTAGCCATTATGAGTTATCCAAGCTGAAATATTTTAATGAATTAAGGAAGTGAAACAATAATTTTAATTTTTTTCTTTTGCTAGGAGATTTATGTTTCAAGAAAAAAACCCCAATATTTTCTTTATTTTAATAGTCATTAATATAACAATGTAAATAACCAGAAAAATATAGAACTTCAAAGCCTACATCATATTTTACTATGTCTTGTTGTCACTTACTAATGTGTATGTAGAAACAATCTTATGAAGTGCTGCTTAAGTGTTAAGTAGTCATAACACCTTATGATATCAATTTCCACAAATGAAAATGAACATAAAATAAATAACACTGCTGCTTGGCTGATAGACAAAAGTACTTGCTCTGCCAACATGGGAACCTGAGTTCAAGTTCTCAGCGTCTTGCACACACACACACACACACACACACACACACACACACACACACAGTAAGCTACATTAAAGTATATTCAGAAAGTTGACTCTATAATTTTAGTAATTAATACTAAAAATTAAAAAATGATGATATGGTAAAAGGAATGGTCTTAAATTAGGCATGAACTGACTCATGCTGGGCAAACAAGAAGCCCATGATATGGGTTATAAATTTCATGATCTAAATTGGACTTTAATTGATTTGTTACTTAACAATGCCAGAAAAAGGAAATGTGAAGTATACATAAAACTGAAGAATTCTATTCTATTCTATTCTAGTTAGTTAGTTGGTTGGTTTGCTTTGGAAGGACATCTAGAAAATAAAGCTGTAATAGAGATAAGTGAGCCAGCGGTGTGTTAGAGATGGACAAGTTGCTTAGTGATGGGTTTATATTGTTGCATAAATACAGAATTAAAGTTGGAGGATGGCAAAATTTTATCTAGTCAAAGTATATCTTTTTTCATTCCACTCTAATAAATCAGACTAGCAGAATTCTATGTCTATTGTTCAATTGACACTCAGACAAAATTAAAGTTTAGTGGGATTACTAAAATTCAAAAGAGAAATAAAAAAGAGCTAGTGATAACGTCCTTGTAAATAAGTGCAAATATGAACTGCAGGTTAGTAGAAGGTTGTTTATATACTTCAGAAGGAATGTGTTGTTACAGGTTTCTAATTGCTCATCTTGTATTACTGGAAAGGAGGTATGGCAAATCCTGATGACGACTTCGAGAGGAGATGATGCTCACTCTGTTTTATCAAGACTTTGCAAATTTCCTCCCATTCAAGCAACATGAGATATGCAATTAAGAAATAAAATGAGAAGATTTGAGTTTCTGTCATATCTTCTTTGTGGAAATACTAATCACAAGAAATTATGCATTAAGGAAACAATTTAACAGTGTCTTAGTAACTTGGTAACATTCACCTGAGGGCAACCCTTGGTAAAGATGGCAAGGATTTTTAGAAATAACTTATTTACTTGTTACTCAATCTGTGTCTATATTTGTGGGATAAACATATTTTTTATCTCCTATACACTAGTGGAGACTGTTTGTTACCTCAAACATTTTACTTAAAGATAGTGTTTATTTTATTCCTATGTGTGGCTTTCTTTTTCCTTTTGTGTTTCTTAATTGATTTGATTTCCCCCACAAAAAGTTTCATCCACTAATGTTAAGCTGAGATATTGAAACTGAGGGGAATCTTAAACTTTTATAGCTATAAGAAACTTGGAAGAGCAGACCAATTGAGTACATTGATTTTCACTTAGATAAGCCTCTTTTCACATAACCATTAACTGAAGACCAATTTTGTAAAGACTTTAACATTGAATTTGACAACCTTACCATGTATCTTCTAAAAGAGGTATGTAACAATAAATTCACCTGTTAATTTTTATCCTAGTTATAAGATAATTTCTTTTTGACATAAAGTCTATCTTTCATCTTAAAGTTAGAAGTTTAACAAAAACCCAGCTGGATAAAGTGGTTTATATTGTTTATCACATTTTCTGCTGGTCAAAATCAATTTTATTGATAATTATATGACATTTGATTTTAGTTACTTCAAGTTTTAAAATTATTATTCCCAAATAGTGATTATTAAATAATCCAATAAAACTCTACTTCTCTTTGTTTAAATTTTTGTTCAAATATGTTGGATTCAGTTATATATGAGATACATATTTCAAGGCATAACATTTTAACTCCATTTATTGGCCAAAAATTAACTTACAGAAGAACTTGTGAATGGGGTGACATTTTATGAAAAGCAGCAAATGGCTTAAAATTTATGTTTCAAAATTTCTCATATTATGGATTATCTGTTCAATAGAATTATACAGTTGGTGGAGTTATTTATCTCATAGAAAAATGATATTTGCAACTGAGCTCCTTGGAAAGGAAGACCTTTAAATGGAATTAAGAAAATAATTGTGACATATATGTGTGCATTCATATGAACTAGGCGTGTAAGGTAGTCCTAAACAAGTCAGTACCATACAGTTTCCTAAAGAAGAGACATTGTTTATTACTTAGATGTGGATGCTGCAGCCCCGGGTGGGGCCTGGTACATGAGGCTTCCATACCACTCTATAGTATGAGGGCCCATGTCCACTGGCGTACCACATGAAATAAAATAGAGGATCCAAGCAAACTAGTAGAGACTTAGAATGGGCCCTGAACAGGACAGAGGCTGCTTCCCCCAACTTCAGAATAATTCCCTTGAGTGCTGGCATGCCTGGCACCTCCACATAGTGTCAGTGTGATGGCTTGATAGCCCATTGCTCCAAAGGCTATAAATGAAAAAAGCTTGCTGCTATGCAATAAAGACAGATCTTCTCCTCAGTGCTTGTTTCCTGAGTCTGGGAGTCTGTGGCCTTGGTGACTTTGTTTCCTTCCTCCCCTCCTGGATCCTAGTTCTCACATTTAGAGTTAAGTCATTTCTTAGATGGGGTAATAGCAGTTTATTTTTTTTTAACCAAGAGATTTATTCTGAGCAATACTAATTTAGAATACGTTTATCTATTGATGTAAAATAAACCTACAAGATAAAAAGTTTTAAACATCTATGCAGGTAGCATGGGGCTTGCATTTTGAAATATATAGCATTGACTATGCAACTGGCAGTTGAAATTCATGCCTCTAATTCCAAAACTCGGTAGGCAGAAGCCAAAGAATTGCTGCCCATCAGTACTATGAAGCAAGACGCTGAAAAAGAAGAGTAAAATGATATCAATTTTAAAAAGAAAACATGCTGTATAGATTTGATGTTGATAAATATCATAATTCCACTGATTTTAATATACATTTGTATGTTTTATAGTCCATGTATCTCTTCCTTTATAACCAGGCTTTGTCACTCCTTTTTAAATATATTTTGTTAATTTATTCATATTACATCTCAATTGTTATCCCATCCCTTGTATCCTCCCATTCCTCCCTCCCTCCCATTTTCCCCTTACTCCCTTCCCTATGACTGTGACTGAGGGGGACCTCCTCCCCCTGTATATGCTCATAGGGTATCAAGTCTCTTCTTGGTAGCCTGCTATCTTTCCTCATCACTCCTTCTTGAGAGTTCCATTTTTTTAATCTCAGTTCATATCTGCCAAAAGCATTTTGCCTTCTCACAAGGCATATAAAACATCTGAGATATATAAAACATCTGAGATTGAACACTCTATGAGACTGATCAAATTCTAAATATGGCATCAGATAATAATTTGGAAGGAAATGTTTTAGTTTTGAGTACCTTGTGGATTTGATGTTTATGGACCCATGTTTTACATATTAAAGCTTAATTTTCCATTGGAAATGGCAATTGTGAGAAATCTTTGATATTGGCAAGAGATGGGGCTGTAGAACAAAATATGCAATGATGGCAAATTGGTCTTCGATTCCCATACTATAGAAATATGAGAAATATCTTTATAGTTTTTAAGTCACTCATGTCAGATCAATACATCAAGATAATGGAATACATTTGATAGGGACGACTTGGGGTGTCTTTTTAGGTCAGTGGAACCTTTTTCTGTCTAATGGGTGGCTTACATGTGAGGAGGCTAATATAGAAAACTTTAGGGCCATAAAACTACACTGAAGTGACTTTGAGGTTCTTGTCTTACAAATTTGAGCAGAGGCTAAGCTCTAGTGAGACATTTACTGCAATTCAATCTTCCTCCAGAATACTTGAATGTGCATTTTCCATCTACTCTTATCAACAGTGACATTTATTATTATTCAGATGTGGAACCCTGTGTCTGATTGGGGCCAGAGCAATGATAGATTGTTCTGCCCATCTAATAGACACAATAGTCAATTGAAAAATTGTTTTGGTCATATTTATTTTGATGTATTAAACAGAAGTAGACTCTGCATTGGTTTTTAATTTCATTACATATTAGACAAAAATATATCATCCAATATCTTCCTTTTTCTTCTATTTAAAAATATTTTAATTATTGTAAAAAACCTTGGTAAGTTTGATATATCTATAATTTGTTTTGGAAAGACATAGGGAAGTAAGTTGTATGTAATGTATAGAGAATGTATAAATGTAATGTTTGCCATTACATTTATATGGTGATTTACATGAAAATTCAAGTCAAGCTCTTTGAGATGCAGCAGCCATCCACATTTTCCCCGTATTCCACACTCACTCAAAGCATCATTAGTCTTAACTATGTGCTCTTTAAAAGAATGTGCTGTGATGCTCTACTTTCCCCCATTTTCTCTACTTTTATTCTGTCAAAATGTATTCTTTCTTTGCCTAGAATACATCTAGCTGAAAGATTTTTCTTCTACTGAAAGTTTCTAATAATTGATTACTTGCAGTCCCTGAAGCCTTTACAGCAATCAGAGTGATTGCGTTTTCAGTCTAAATTATTCATTTTCCCATATTTTTTTTGGAGAGCACCATCTCCTACCTCATCACCATAGTTTGGTCACGTGACTTGCTCTGTCTCTTAGAATGTAAACAGGAGTGATGCAGGTTTTACCTAAAAAGAGGCTTTAAATGCACCATGTAGGTGCTACTTTGCTGTCTTTGCTTCAGAACAATGATATTCTACGCAGAGCTTTCTCCTGTCTGTATCTCAGTGAAAGATTTGTGTCTTAGTGTGGGTTTCTATTGCTGTGAAAAGACACCATACCATGGAAACTTTTATAAGAAAAGAATTTAATTGGGCTGGATTACAGTTCAGAGGCTTATCCATCATCAACATGGTCGGAAGCATAGCAATGCGCCGGCAGATATTGTGCTGTTAAGGATTTAAGAGTTCTACATCTGGATCTGCAGTCAGCCAGAAGAAAGAGTGAGTTACCTGGCCCGATTTGAGCTCCTGAAACCCCAAAGTCCACCACAGTGACACAATTTCTCCAGCAAGGCCACACCTTTGCCAACATAAGCCATACCTCTTAAGAGTGCCACTCCTTGTGGGCCAAGCATTCAAAAACATGAGTCATTTGAGTAGGGTTACAGCTATTCAACTACCGCATTCCATTCTCTGACCCTCTTGTAGCCATAACGAAATGCAAAATGCACTTAGTCCCACTTTAAAAGTCCCCACAGTCTAATAGTCTCAGATTCGTTTAAAAGCATAAAGTCCAAAGTCTGTTCTGGAACTCATGCAATCTCTTAACTGTAATCCCCTGTAAAATCAAAGTCACATATGTCCAACATACAATAGCACAGGGTATACATAACTGTTCCAAAGTGGAAGAAAGAGAACATAGTGAGGGAATTCTGTACCAAAGCAAGACTGAAAATCAGCAGGGCAAACTCCAGACTCTGCATCTCTGTGTCTGATGTCAAAGTGCTTTTCAGATCTCCAACTCCTTTCATCTTTGTTGACTGCAAAAACAAAGTTCGTTCTCTTGGGGTGGTTCCACTCCTCGTTTGCAGATTTTCTTGGAAGGTGTCCCGTAACTCTGCCATCTTCAACATCTTGGTGTCTCCAAGGCACTTCAAGCTTCAAATTCAGAGTGTCATGCAATGGCCACTCTAGGCCTCTGTGCAGGGACATTGTTGACACATGCCTGGCCTAGGGGCTTTCCTTAGTAGTGGAGGGAAATTCCATAACTCCTTTCTTCTCTCCTTGATTCTAAAGTTAGAATCATGTGACCCAAGCTGCCAAGGTCTCTTGCTTTCTGAGGCTGGAACATGCTGCCTTGTTCAATTACATATTCATCACCCACCTTTCTGTTTTTGATGGTTTCCTTCACTGCCTAAGCTTGGATGTCCTGGAACTTACTATATAGACCAGGCTGATCTTAAACTCTGAAGTTTGCCAGACTCCACCTTCTGAGAGCTAGACTTAAAATTGTGTCCCATCATGCTTGGCCCTAAGATTTTCTTTAATTATTTTTTACTTTTCTTTAATTACTTTTTACAGGATGGAAGCTTAGGTAGGTGGGGTCTTGCTCTGAAACCACCACTCCCTTTATTCCATTTAGCATTAGACATTTTTTAAGCTGTTGATACTTCCTGATCCCCCTTTTCTCCTTAAACTATACATTTGTCTTTTTCCTTGTTCAACTTGCTTTTTTCGTGATAGATCTATATAAGCATTGTCACTAATAACCATAAGACATGGTCAACACTAGGCTGTTTTGAAATCTCCTCTGCCAATGCAATTATTACAAATTTTTCAATTTTGCCTCAGTCAGACTTTTCAGACACGGGCAGATTGCATCCACATTCTTCAACATAATATAACAATAACAATCTCTAGGTCACATGTTAATATTTTCCCTCTGAGACTGCTTGAACTAGGCCATCCTAATCCCAGAACCACTTTCTTCTATGCTCCTACTATGATGACCCATTAAACCCCACTTAAAGCATTCATTTGGGACCTTCTTAACTTAAAGTCCCCAAATCCAAATACCCCCAGACAAAAGCATGCTCAGGCTAGCTAGGGTTTCTATTGCTATGAAGGGACACCATGACCATGGAAAGTATATATAAAAGACATTTAATTAGGAATGGCTTCTGGTTCTGAGGTTTACTCATTATGACTGGAAACATGGCAGCAGGGCAGCATGTAGGCTGATGTAAGTGCTAGAGAATAGCTGAAAATTCTACATCTGGACATGCAGGCAGTAGGAAGAGAGAATGAGCCACTGGGTCTGGCTTGAGCTTCTTAAACCTCCAAGCCCACTCCAGTGATAAACAAAGCCACACCTACCCCAAGATGCTCATACCTCCTAGTTCTTTCAAATAATGGCACTCCCTATGAGCCTTTGGGGGAACATTCTTATTAGAACTAAAATATCTTCTTTCTCATAGCCATAGTGGGTCCAGGCAGTGTATAACATACAAAAAGTAGCCATTACAAGCACCATTTTAAAATACATTTTCCAACATGAGGCCTATGGAACATACCTTTAATACCACAACTTGGGAGGAAGAGGCAGGTTGATCTCTGGGTTCAAAGATTTCCTGATCTACCTAGTGAGTTCCAGGACAGCCAGGGCTACAAAATTAATAAAATATGTGTTTCATTACCCCTAATCCAATAAAAATGTTGTTTTTATTTTTTTTCTTTGCTTTTGGATTTTGTTTTGTTTCTTTGTTCTTCTCTCTCTCTCTCTCTCTCTCTCTCTCTCTCTCTCTCTCTCTCTCTCTCTCTCTTACTTACATCAAGTATGGTTTGCTGCCAATGCCCAAACACAATGACTATCCTTTCTGTCCTGAGACAAAGAAATTGTATACCTGTCTTAAGCCTGTTGTTGCCCTGTGTTTGGGCAGAGCTAACTCCTTCATTCTGTTCTGTCCCCAGCGCTGAAACAGGATCCTAGCATGAGGTTACTCTCTGCTGATTCATTTCCTTTTGTTTTCTTTATGTTGCTCCAATCCATCTTATTTAGCTTAATTAATTTCTGAAAGCAATTAAGCTGGTATGCAGGTATGTACCTTCTTCTTGGAACAAGTATTGTTCTGTAGCAAGGTTTCACTAATTACATTCTAAATAAGTAAATGAATAGTGTACTCCTTTGTAAAGTCATGTTTTATGCTAGTACAACTTTTCCCTGTCTCTTACCCTTTTAAAATGCTACTTAATTTTGATTGGGAGTTCTTTTTAGCATAGTCTGATGTAAAATCTTACTTGGAATTTAAAACAAAATACTACAATGGCATCATGGCTAGAACTCTATCATTGTAAATCCTATGTCATTTGATTTGTAGTTTCTTTGAGACATGCAAGAAGACCCATACCTTCCAAAAGGTGTATGATGAGAATTTATAACTTCTAATACTTAAATTTCATGGTACATATTTATTATAGTCAAAAGTTCTTCATTATGTTTCATTTTAAATGACTTTCCTTGCTGGGTGTGAATAATGTGGCTGTTTATTGACAGGTATTAGATCATTCCTGGGCCAGCCATAGGGGCAGTTGTTGCAAATAGAACTCCCTCACGATACCAAGACAGAATTCCTGGAATACTGTCTCTATAGTTACCCATTCCACCTTACTGGATTTTGTCCCAGTCCTGAATGTACATGATATGGACAATTGTGCATTAGGGGTACTGTAAGGGACATGACTTCAGCAGCTGTATTTGTTGACTCCATGAACTCTGATCTGGACAGTCGCCATCATTTTAAATCCTCCTGGTTGTTTTGTATGTTACAAATATCTAAGTAGTGAGACCAAGATTTCATTTCTGAATTGTCATTCATTTTGGGAGAGGTCGCAAAAAAAAAATGCCATTCACGACTTGGAAGGCTATGGTAATGACTCCTTCAAATGACTATCAAATCAACCTTCCCTGCAGTAACTACAGTAACTACAGATGTTTTTCCCCACATCCAATCTGGACCTCATCACTGCAGCCCACAAATGGGATGTTAAGGAGCCTTTCTCCCACCCATGGTACCTAATGGGCATGTGCCAGTGTCTATATAAACAGAGTTCTCCTTTACTATGCAACGTTCAGGGAAATCTCCATTCTGTCCATTTGCATTCCAATAATACCTTTTTAGGGTGCTTTTATTTCATAGCGATGGTCTTTTACCAGTAGTAGAGTGGGCTGAGCTGCTGGCATACAAAGTAGGTATCTCCCAGGATCTCTAGCTCCGTGCATAGCCTGTCATAGCCAGGGGCAGCAGAAGAGCGACAGACCTTGGAGCACAGAGACTGCAGAACTCTGAGTCTTCCGAGTGCTGGGCAGGCGAGAGATAACAGAGAGCAGAACCTTTCGGGGGAGGGGAGGGTAAATGAAGAGCTGTGAAGAGTAGAGACTGCTGGGGTGAAACACTGCCAGTAGCTGAGACTGCAGAAGAGTGAAAGCCCTGACTATTGGAAGAGCTCCAGGAAGCTATGGGAGACAAAGGTCTAGTTGCTGGAGAGTAACTTAGAGCTACCACCACACTGGGATCTGAGGAACACTCTCACCCTGTGTTCAGAGCTGTAATCCCAGCTACCGAGTGCTGAGTCCCTGTTCCTGCACTGCAGAAGTAAGACTGGAGGTTTCTAACATGCTAAGGTTGACGTGCCTCACTCAAAGGGAGCTATGCATTTCCTGTTTTGTAATTCCCAACTGTATAGATCAAAAGAACTCTCATCTCATTGGTGACAACCACACTGGTTTCTTGCTTACACTTTTTTTTTTCTGCTTGTGACTCTCTAGCACTTTCTCATGAATAAATGCTTCAAGAGATAAATGAAACATGACAGATATTCAACCTTAGGTTTGTTGGGAGACACATTGATAGCTAGTAATTAATAACGTATTAGGTTTTCCTTTTAAGATGGAGGGGGAGACCTGGTGGCACTCAGAGGAAGGATAGCAGGTTACCAAGAAGAGACTTGATACCCTATGAGCATATACAGGGGGAGGAAATCCCCCTCAGGAACGGTCATAGGGGAGGGGAATAAGGGGAAAATGGGAGGGACGGAAGAATGGGAGGATACAAGGGATGGGATAACCATTGAGATGTAACAAGAATAAATTAATAAAAAATGTAAAAAAAAGAATAAAGATGACAAGGCTGGAAAAAAAATAAAATACACATAGCCATGACAACTTCAAAAAAAAAAAAAAGATATCATGATGCAAGGAAAATTGGACTTAGAGAAAGTGTAAGGAATTTGGATTTTGTGTGTGGTTTTTAAAGGTCTAGTTGATTTGGGATACTAACAAAAAGGCCAAGGGTTGTAAGAAGCACCAGGAATGACTTCTAATTTCAATCCTGTGTGTTTGGCTAAAAATGTCATTTACTGTGAAGATGGGATCTTTGGCCTTAGTAGCTATCAGGAGAAAAAAAACTAATCTTATTTTGGTACCATCATCTGTGAATAATTTGACTTCCATATGAAGACATTGAGCTGTTTATTGTAACATAGAGAATTCTTGAAGTCAACAAAGATGAGTGCAAATGACTTAAATATTGAAATCATTTACATTAAGAGGGCCTTAAACTCTGTGAGAAGAAATACAGAAGATCACATCGCTGTGTTAATGCTTTCAAACATTTTAACATTTATATATTGTGAGGAGATGGTAGAAGAGTCATTGCTGGAGTAGAATTAAACATTTAATTCATGTTCAGCTGCTTTTTATAATTAGATAAGACTTAGTTATTCCCTAACGGTATTAACAGTCAAAGATGAAACTCAGATCTGAACCACAAATACTTGAAGGATATATACATTAAAGGTCTAAAGATATGCTGACTTATGAATTGGTGAATGTGGAGTCTTTCATGTTCCTCTCTTATTAGTATTCATTGACAAAGCTTTCCAAATAAGTTCTGAATTTTATTTACTTGAATTTTAATTGGTGAATCTATCTTCAAATACTTTTAGTTTAACACTCTGAACAGGTCTGGAATCTTATTCTTAATGAGTATTTGAATGAAAGGACTTGTAGTTTAATTTTATAGACAATAAACGTCTACCTTTCCAGGAAGAGGCATGAGGGTATCATGCTTCCTTATCTCACCCCCACCCAGATTATCATATCCTTCTTAGAAAAATTGTGTCATGCCCATCAAGTGTAATTTCCATATCTTTAACTTTCCGCATCTGTAATCAGTCTCCTGTGAATTTTTGAAATTGAATTGAGGTCACTGTGGTCTGCCTCAAATCCAATTTACTACAAATGTCACGTGAATTCTTCCCTTGTAATTCCCATTTTGTAATTCAATACTCCACTCCTTTACTATTTAAAAAACAATAAAAATTGAATCATCAAAGATGTCTAATTTTTATATTTCCAAAAAACTCATGACAAAGGCTAAATTATGAGTGATTTGATTGGTTCTTTATTCATTCTTTGTTTTAATTCCCAATGGTAGTGCAGTAGTGTACCAATGGTATCAAATATTTTAGGTCTTTAGAAAAGAAGTAACTCTGAGTTACTTAAACACAAATAATCATAGTCCCTTTTTATTTATTGTCTTTGACTTAAATGATTTATTTAAATTAAGGACAACTATTCTCATCCAATTCAAGCATCCTTATGAGAATGACATAATAATCTCAGAATTAATAGGCGTAAGCAGTAATTTAATTTTCCAAAGCCAAGGTCTGACTTTGATATTTTGGAAACCTTTTTGGAAGTTGTGTTATGAAAGCAATTAAACTGACTAAATTAGGCCATCTTGTTTCTTTGTAAGGGGATTGTGTCAAATAGGAAACCTTGTAAATCAATTTATTAAGGACTAGATACCTGGGGAGAATATTTAAATTATTGAAGTAGCACTCTAAGAGGAGTTACAAGAGAGTCTTATGAGTATCTTTTTATTTATAATTTAAAGTCTTTAAACAGGATAAAATTCCTGTTCTAATCCAATAGAATTCATATTTGCAGAGATGTTACAGCCAATCAAATTATAGCCACAAAATTATCAACTTAGATCGTAAGACACACTCTCTGTCTTAATTATTTCTACTTTGTTAGGAAAATAGAAGAATGCTAGGCACTTTTTTAAAATGATGTGAGGGTCTGGAGAGGGTGCAGCAGGGGATAATGCTTGCTGTGTTTCCAGAAGGAATGGATTTGGTACCTAGCAGCTAATAACCTTGTTGTATTAAAGTAACAGGGGATCTGAAACCCTTGTCTTGCCATGGAATGCCTGCATACACACAGGCAAAGTGCTCACACATATAAAAAAATGAATCTAAAACAAAGTTTATATCCAGTGATTAAAACAGAGGTTATTAGAAAAATTGTGTTTTATAAAATGAGTTACTAATGATAAAAAAAATCTTGGTTTTAGTATTTTAAAGAAACATGTAGGTTCTTTTATAATGTATAGTTTTCTTGAAATTACAGAAGGCCATCTTTAAAATAAATAAGTCTGACAGAGAAAGGAAGTATAATCTTGCTTATCGTTGCGTCTCTAGCCCCCAACTTAAACACATCTTTGGAGAGTTAACGAGTTTTTGTGTTTTACTTTCTGTTGTTGATTAGACAGAAAGACAAACACTTGACGCATTTTGCTCTGTAAAGAGCTATGTAGAAGGAAAAAATGGCCCAATAAACATAAAACAAAAATAAATAAATTACAACAATTGATCCAGTGCACTAAGACAAGAAAATTAAATTGAAGCAAGGTATATTAAAGGTAATCCTATAATAAATGTAAGACAGAAAAAAAGCTGAAAGACCACCGACTGGCTTCAGTGGTTTTTTAGCACTGCTCAAAATGTACTTGAGAAACACTAGATATTAAATCTGCTAAAGATGGTTTGAACTGAGTCTCAAGAAGGAACTGGGCTCATTGATTTATATATATATATAAAGGTCTTCTAGGACTATAGTGGTTGTAACAGTGTTTGACTTGCTAATCAAGTCTAACTTTCCCACGTAATTTCTTATAACTTCACTTTACTGTGTTTTTCTATGTGCTTCTCTCTCACACAAACATGACCACACATACCTTCAAGAACTCTCCAAACTCTCAACGAGCTCTCTAAAAGTCAAGTTTCATTACTTATTGAAATCCATCTCTGAACAATAGCATCACTTTCTCTAGAGTCGTAGTTCTCCACCTTCCTAATGCTCTGGCCCTTTAATACAGGTCCTCATGCTGTGGCGACCCTGGACCATAGAATCATTTTTTATGGTACTTCATAATTGTTACTTTGCCACTGTTTTGAATCATAATTAAACAAGCGATATGCTGATGATCTTTGGTGACCAATGTGAAAGGGTCATTTGATTCCCAAAGTGGCTGTGACCCGTAGGTTGAGGACCAATGGACTAGAGTGTGCGGAGACTGCCGTTGCTTACATTGTCTTTTTAGCCTGCTGTTACCAATGACTACATTGTAAGCTTGGGCCCTTCTGATACGCGAAGAAGTGCAAGCTGAAGGACTGTCACCGAGGCTTCCCTTAGCCCCTTCACTCTAAGTCTCAATTGTTTTTGTATCTCTTGTCAGATCAATACTTCAGTTGTCAGAGCCTAAGTTCTCATCTCAGTCCGCCGTTAGTCTCAATAATACCTGACTCAGGGTACCCACCCCCTTTTTTTCTTGAGGCCTTTTATTATGTGACGTTACAAACTCCACTTTGTTCTTACAGCTGTGACGAGGTATCTCATGGTTTATTTTTCCATCTCATGTTGTATATTAAACATTTTATTGGTTCCTGAGTGAACACTCAGATTTCAGCTCGTTTTTTGTTCAAGTTTTTTTTTTCTCTCTGTCTGAGGTTTAAGCCTGTGTTTTAAATACCATTTCTGACACTTCCTTTGCTGTGTAAGGCTAGGACTGCTTTCCAGTGGTTCAGTCCCAGGTCTGAAAGCAGCTGCCTCTGGCCATGGAAAAGCAATTTAAAGGTCACAGTTCTCATGGTGTGTGTGTGTGTAGTTTGTTTTTTTTTTTTGGAATTTTTATTTTTTATTGTTTTTCTTTTTACATATACATTTATATTATTAGACATATATACAATAAAGTACATAAAGTGAGAAGAACCATGATACAGTCAGGAATTATATAACTTTCTGGCTGTTTGTAGGTAGCAACCTTGAAGAAAACATCTTTCCTGTCTTGGTGCATGTAAAATTCTGACTGTAAATTCACATCTATCATATATCATCTTTATCAACTTAAAACTATCTAGACCTACAAATACTTTAACCTCTAAACAACTAAGCTTAATCGTAAAACTAAATCTGTTTTTCAACCTCATCAGAAACTTGGGAATGAAATTAATTACCTAAGTAGACAGGAAGTGTAGGTTAGCAGCTTCCAAAATGAGGAAATGATGGTTTCCTGAATATTCACCCAAAACCCTCTATAACATTGGAGCATCATCTTCAGCCTTCTGCCCCAATACATCTGACAGACATATTTGTGAGCAGGAACTATTGAGGACTTGCTAACCCTGTGTTGGCAGAGTTTGGCCATAGACTGTGCCTGCTTCCAGGTTTGCCTATTTTAAAGGCAGAATTCTGTCTATGGTAGGAATAAGGACATTTTGCCCAGTGACTTGTTTGCCACATTTGGAGCCATCTTCATAAGGAGGTTCATTGGTGTTCATCCTTCTCTTTGAGGTAGGCTGGGCATTGCCAGGAGATAACCTGTCTTGTTGTCAAAGAATCTTTAATAACAACATCTTTAAATGCCATATTCTGTAGGTCTCTGAGGGGTTTAAAATTACCTAAGTATTTTACCTTATCTATCTATAGAATCTTATCTATCTGTTAAATCTAGGATATATATTCTTGTGATAAAAATAGACTGGAAATTGACATGACCATGATTTGATCAACTTATATTAATTAGTATTACTTAACTATCCCAAGGAGCCTGCAATACTTTCAAAGTATTGGAAGTAAACCTCGTATTATAATTGAGTTATATGGGTACAATACTTCATATTGGAGTAGAACATATATAATGTGTGTGAAGAATAATCTTAAATTTGAATTCTACACTGATATATCAAAATCAAACTTCTTTTGCATCTGTATACAAAATTCTATACCAGTGAATTAAAAATAACCTTGTAAGTAACAATTAAGGCATTAAGTTGAGGAGTAGATTCAATAATATACTTTTTGTCCTATCTTCTCTATATATTTCTATATTCCTCCTCCTCTCTTTTTAAACCCTATCCCCAAACCTAAGAAAGAAAGATAAAGGAAAAGAGAGACATCCCTGAGTCCAGCCTTTTTTTTTCCTCAGATTTTTTTGTTGCTTTCTTGGACCGTAGATGTTTATTTTCACTGGGAGTTGGTTATACGTTATTATCGGTCTTATTCAGAGAGGAAACACGGTTGGATTAATGGTGCTTTTTTTCCACACCTGCCCATGAACTCTTCTTCTCATCTCAATAAAGAACTCTCCCATCCAACAGCTGCTCAGAAAAAGAAAGAAAAACCCACAGACATTCTTGAATTTTTTCTTATTGCTTGTATCTAATTTTCAGGAAATAATTTTCTTACTTTAATTAAATCTTTATAAATTCTCTACCTCCATAGCTTCATACTTTTCCATTTAATCACTCTTCATTATCAGAACTACTGTAAAGGACTTTATTAGACACCCTGCTTACATTCTCATAATTTATTTAAACCCATGGCATCCAGAATAATGCATGAAAATGTAGACGTCCTATCTCGCCATACTTTTATCATATATATATTTTTTTTTTTTTTTTTTTTTTTTTTTTTTGGTTTTTCGAGACAGGGTTTCTCTATGTAGCCTTGGCCATCCTGGACTCACTTTGTAGACCAGGCTGGCCTCGAACTCACAGCGATCCGCCTGCCTCTGCCTCCCGAGTGCTGGGATTAAAGACATGCGCCACCACGCCCGGCACTTTTATCATATTTGTAATCAAGATAATGGTCATCTACAAACAAGATGTCTAGAAGGTCTCTGTGATCTAACTCAGGATGTCCGTGTGTTGAAACTTTAATTTCTTCCTTTGTTCATTTCTTTTTCCTTTTCTTTCTTTCTTTTTCTTTTTTCTTTTCTTTGCTTTTTTCTTTTTTCTTTTCTTTCTTTTTTTTTTTTTTAAGGTAGAGTGCTTTGGTGTCCTCTGCAGAACCTGTTAAGGCTCAGGTATGCCCTATAAAAGGCTAAGATAAAATCCTGACTTCATGACTTTCCATTATTCAGTCTCCATTTTATTTCCTTTTTAAGCGTTTTTATCTGAATAGTCTAACATGTTGCATTAGTAATTGTAGCTCACTCACCTTTCCTACATGTTCTTATTTCTCCTCAAGGAAGTCACTCACTGACCCCTTGTAGAAGCCATTCACCAGCACCAGTTCCTAGTTTAAAGAAACACAGTTTTTATTACACTAATGAGAAAATAAAATACACATAAGTTCATGCTTATATGAATCTCATGATGGTTTGTGAGATTCCCTTTTCAAAATCATAGTATTCAGGTGACAGGAGTAGAAATAAGCTACTGACACATACATCTGTGGATCAATATAATCCACATTAATTGAAAAATGTTTATAAAATAAATCCTACTATTTAAAAACATCTTCTTGTAACTGTGTTATCTTCTAATGTTGCTTTATCAATTAAAATATTAATAAATGGCAGCCTATTTTAATATACTAAAACCTAAACATATACAGTATTTTTGACATGTTTTGTGTTTTAAAAGGTTATCCCAAAGGCTATTGACACCAAGACTTTTTTTTCATTTCTAAGATTTCAAAATAAAAGATAATACGTAAATGTTTTGAGAGACCAGAGGGAATTGGAGCTGGAATGCCGAGAGGAAATGACTTTGTCTCACATGGATAGCTAGGAAGAAGCTTCCGTGTGGTCACACACAATAGATTTTTCAATTGCCTCATGAATCCAACTGCCACATGGTAAATGGCATGTTTTTCACATTGAAAGAATTTATTCCTGTCAACATAATGGCCTATCTGTGTTATGGAAGGATGGCCCCATGCCTTTTTGACCAAACATGAAAGCTCTTTTAGTGTCTGCTTTTCAGCTCCTGTATCTTTTTAGGGTATAACTGTCAGGAGCTTCTTCACAATTTCTCTTTACATTTTAGAAAACATAAGTGTGTCTTGTAAATTATCTAGGTTTGGCCTAATTCAACCATTGCCACATCAATCACTTACTGCCCCCCACCATGAGGGTAATGATATTTATGCCCATATAAATGACTTAAATATAAATAATATAACCATTTTTGCATCAAAACTAATCCCTCTTTCTGAACTAATAGATAACTTTTATATGATAAAATTTAAAATACTTTTTTTTTTTTTTTTTTTGGAAAATAGGCTATATGACAGACATTTGATCACACATATATAATTAAATGAAGAAAGGATTTTTCTGCTGTTTCTGGGGAAAAATCCACAAATTAATTGATTTAACACAGATTATTATACTCCATATATGCACATTTTCCATGAATCTCATAAAGCTAAAATTGATGCCCACAGCATATCTACAGAAAAGTTTAATTTCCAGCTCATTTTCAGTATCTCAGAACTCAGTCCCTCATGTTTCTACGACCGAATTGCCACCATCTGCATTGGGTGTGAGAGGCCCTCTCTTCTGCAGGCTGTCCATGGTCCTTCTCTTGCTCACGGCCAGCTATGGGTCTGTTTCCTGCCTTTGTATACTAACCCTTATAATTTACAGATAAAAGCTGTGTTTGGTGTGATTCCTCAGTGGATTCCTCTGAGGTTGGAATTTTCTGTGTATATCGGTAATTGTAAATATATCGTATGACTATTTTTCCTATATTCTGTTCACTTTTATGTTGTCTGTATTAAATTTTTTTGTAGTTCAAAGTCTATTTTTATTTATTCAATATAGAAGCATGAGATGATTCCTAAGCTTTTTTTAATCTCCATTTTATATTGAAATTTGTATTTTGATAGGCCTTTTGATTATTGGTAATTTTTAAAATAAAATTTAATGTTTTTTACATTTATGTATTTATGCATGCATATGTGTATGTGTTTTTACATTTATTTATTTATTTATTTATTTATTTATTTATTTATTTATGTGTATATGTGTGGGCATATGTATGCTATTGCTTGTCTGTGCAGTCCTAAAGACAAGCAGTGGGAGTGGGTTCTCCTCCAATACATGAGTTCTAAGAGTTGAGCGCAGTTGCCACGTTTGAGGACTAAGGCCTTTATCCAATGAGCCAAATTGTTGGCCCATGCTTTTATACATTTTTCTTTCTTTTTTCTTATTGGGTAAGGTTCCAAATTGATAATTTATTTCTTGACTTTTTTCTTGTACTTAAATGATGGAGTTATGTTTATTTAGGTGTGATCCAATAAGCAAGCATATATTCTGTGCGTAGCATGGTGTATTCATCTAAAATATTCTTCTTTAAAATGCTTAGTCACCATTGCTGGTGGGAATACAAACTAGCATTTGGAAATCAGTCTGAATTTTGGGAACAGGTCTACCTCAAGACCTAGCTATACTACTCCTGGTCATATACCCAAAAGATACCCCACCATAGAACAAGAACATCTGCACAACTATTTCATAGCTGCTTTATTCACAACAGCCAGAAATTGGAAACAATCCAGATGGCCCTTAACCAAAAAATGGATGAAGAAACTGCGGTACGTTTACACAACTGAATATTACTCAGCTATTAAAAAGAAGGAAATTATGTAATTTGTAGACAAATGGATGGATCTAGATAAGATTATCCTGACTGAGGTAAACTAGACCCCAGACACCTATGGTATGGTTTGTATTATCTTATAAGTGAATTTTAACCATATAATACAGGATAGCTATAGTACAATCCACAGACCCAAAGGAGATTAAGTAATGAGGAGGACCTAAGGGAGGACGCATAAACATTACTCAGAAGTGGAAATAGAATGGGCAGTGGAAATTGTTAAAGAGAGAGAACGTGGTAATTGAGGGAGCATGGAGAGAAATGAGAATTGATATCAGACCTGAGTCGGGGCGGAAGGACAGAGCACTCACAGAGAGATAGGAAACCTTGGGTGGTAGCAGTGTAGGCGCCGGAGAGGATATGAGGTGACTCTGGCTGAGGCTCCTAGTAGCATGGGTCATGGAGACTGAAGACACTCTAACTAAAGACGACCCCTAGTGGAAGAAGGGAACACACCCACCCACTGTCCCTTTAACTGAGGACTTGGCCTGCCTATAAGATGTGCAGGGACAGGATGGAGCCCATGTTGAGGAAATGTCCAGCAGGTGCATGGCCCAACTTGAGACCTACCCATGGGAGACAGCCAGCCCCTGGCACTACTGATCATACTCTGTGTGCTTGTGGATGGGAGCCTAGCATGACTGCCTCTGAGTGGCCCACCCAGCAGCTGATGGAAGGACATGGAGATTTTTTTTTTTAATGCACTTCTATTTATTTATGTCCTAACATAATACACTCTAACTAATCATCACTGTTCTGCTTTTATTGTTTAGATTTTGAATGTTGTCATTACTAAACCTAGTCTAATATGTATGCTTTTTGACTCATAGTTAGATACTACCTAAGTGGTCTTACTCTTTGATAAAAAACAAGGAAGCACGAAAGCAAAAAAAACAAACAAACAAAAAAACAAAAAACAAAAAGCAAAAAAGAGACCCTTGTTCATCCTGATTTTTATTGCTACTGCCAGCAAAACAGTAGACTTACATGTTATTTTTTTAGAAGAGAAAACTAAAAGAATATTTCTACCTCACTGATGAAAATTGAATTACTTTTGATTTCCAAGTGGTGCGTATTGTCTGACTTTCCTTGTTTTTATGAAGTTACTGTCCTGTTATGATCTAGCATGAGTTTATTTCTACCTCCTCTTCTCAGTTCATTAATAGTTTGTATCATCCCACACAACAATGTATTCACTTTATTCCAAATTCTTTATCTCTTCCTTTGACATACAGTTTGGAATAACCCTCTAATTAACTCTAAGTATAATTTATCCAAGCTTAGGTAAAATCACTAGTCATTTTCAGTAACTGAGTATTAAAAGAAAAATCACAATTTTCCTCTCTTGTATTATTAATTTTATAAATACAAATCTTGTACTGTTAGAGATGTAGCCCTATATACATTTTTAGATAATAGTGTGGAGGAAGCAAACTAGCCATGCTTGTAAAACAGGGTGGAGATGTTGCCATTTCATTCTTTATTTTCTTAGAAAGACTATAATAAAAAAATACTATAGAAAACTAAATGGGCCAGAAAATGTACTACTAAATGAGTACAAAACTATCCCTAGGATAGTCATTCCTTATATGTCGATAGACAAAGACTACAGAATGCTTCAAAACAGATCATATCTGTATTTTCTTTCCAAACAAACGAAACTCCCAAGATTTCAGTTTGAATACTGATGACACCAAGCAAGAACTGGATTTTTAATGGCTTTCATGCATCTGGTTGTCACTAATTTTTTTCTTTCTTTCTTTTAATTTAATTTATTTATTTTTAATTTATTCACTTTACATCCCAATTGTAGGCCGTTCCTTTTTCTCCTCCTGGTCCCAACTTTCCCCTTCTTGCCAACTTCCTCCTTCCATTAGCCCTCAGAAAGGGGAAGCCCTCCTCCCCTACCATCTGACCCCAGGCTATCTATTTCACCTGCACTGCCTGCATCCTCTTCCTCTGCGGCCTGGCAAAGCCGCTCTGCCAGCGGGTAGTGATCGATGAGTGGGCAACCAAGTCCATGTTAGAAGCAGTAACTCTGACTCCTCATATTATGGGACCCACATGGAGATTGTGCTACCTACTGACTACATCTGACCAGGGGATCTAGATCTCCTCCATGCATGGTCCTTGATTGGTGCATTAGTCTCTGCAGGTCTCCCTGTGGGTCTCCTGTGTCCTCCATGTCCTTCTGTCCCTCAGATCTTCCATAAGCCCCTCTGCATTCTGCCCAGAGTTTGGCTGTGAGTCTGAACATCTATCTGCTTTGATCCCCTGCTGGGTGGTGTCTTTCAGAGGACCTCTTCAACCACTCCCAGTGTCTGTTCTATTTGCCCTTCTCCATGAGAATTAAGGTCCTCTCTAAGATCATTCTTGTTATTTAGCCTCTTTAGGTCTATGGGTTGCAGTGTGGTTATCCTGAATTATAAGATTAATATCCAATTATTAGTGAGTATATACCATGCATGTCTTTCTGTGTGTGTTGTGTTGCGTGCTGTGTTTCCGCAATAAAAATCTGTCATGCAACAGGGTGATGATTAAAGAAAAAAAAAAAGACCCTTTCTAACCCCTGGCCTCCCAGGCTACCTGGTGTACCTGGTGACCTCTCCTTTCTGCCCACGTTCTCTCCATGATGGCATCTGCCACTTTGTGACCCAGCCAGTAGTGACATTCCTTGTGACTTAATCAGCCTAATTTGGCTTCTTCCTCACCAGAGCGGTACCCTCTAAATCTTCAGCTTTTCATTACATATTAAGTATATTCAGATATCTTGTTATGGCAACAAAACTACAATAATGCAAAAAAATCTCTTTTTTTTTTTGGTTAATGAAATTTGCTCATATACTATGGAGGTAATTATGCTTCGATGACTTCATGAAGTGAACATTTAATAACATTTGTAACTTCACTGGAGAAAGGGGACTCAGGCAAGCCTGCTCTCCCTGTGTTGCCATGTGCCAGCCTCTGTCATGTTGTAGTGCATGATTTGGGTTCCAAGATTCAGAAGACATAAGGAACACATCCTTGTACATTTCAGCATCCAGCACCATGTCCCACACAAGCTTTCGTTTTTATAAATTGCCTATTCTTAGATACCTGGTTAGAGACAGGAAATTCTTTTTATGACTTTAATGGGAATATTTTAGTAAGCATATTTTCATTTTAATTCAGAGTAACAAGCTTTTGGGGAAAAGAGCAAGATGTAGATTTATTTAGGTCACTGAAATGATTCATTTCCCCTTCATTTCCTAACAACATTGTGTGATCTTTTTTTACAAAGAATTCAGAGCCTATGGTGACATTGGGTTTCCTGTGAATTTTTCACTACTGTCTTTATATCAACTCCTCCACTCTCTAAATTGCCTTTTGATATCTCTAGCACAGTTGCTAGAAAGTGCTATGACAATCATATGCTTGTGTGCTTACTTTCATCTTATAAATGAAGCCATACATTTAAAAATCATTTGGATTATGAATTGTACTGTCCAGCATATTTTTTCAGGAATTATCTATATTGGCAATGGGAAATTTTTCAAACTATTTTTAATTTGGCAAGATTTACTATCATGATGAGTTAATTAACTTTCCTCATTTCTGTTGAGATTTGTAGGAGGCAAGAATACTTAATATAAGTAATTAGCATGTTTTCTTATTTCAAATAATTTTCTTACTGAATGAGAAAATATTTCCAAAATCAGAGGGAAGTTTTCATTCTTTTTCTGTTTATGACTTTAATGAAAATATTTTAAAAATATAGAAATGATCACTGTGGTAATATAATATAATTATAGTAATGACTAAAAAAAGTTAAAGAGAATTCACAGAAATTAAAGACCTTAGTGAAAAAATTGAGAAACTTAATCTATCATAGTTTTATATCATGTAATTACATTTATATTCTTTAACTTTAAAATGAAACATATATTTCAATATTAGTAAATCATTACTTTTACCAAATGTCTTACCTGATAGTCTCAAGGATTTCATTCCCACATGCATTAAACATATGAGTCCAATTTTTATGTTTGCCTTAAAAGATTCTTCAAACCTATAATCTAGTTATTTTTTTCAATTTTGGATATAGCATGATAGATTATAGTGTTTAGGATCGAAATCTAGTATGTAATTTTTTGTTTATAGATTTTAACCAAAGGTTAGTGTCTTTTATACAGTGTTTAACCTATGTGTGTTCATGATAAAGAACATTATAGTTTATTTTATAAAATATAAATAAGTGATTAATTATTATTGGCATAATTAGCAGTAATATGTCTCTATCAAGTTAAATTTATATATCTCTAAGTTACAATGAATTCAAGATTTTGAACTATAAAAAGACAAGAGAGTAGAAACAGGTTTTTTAAATGTAAACTTTATTAAGCTTTTCTTTGGGGGGTGATCACTTTTTTCTTTTTAGTATTTTATTAATTTATTCATATTACATCTAAATTGTTAGCCCACCCCTTGTATCCTCCCATTCCTCCCTCCCTCCCACTTTCCCCTTTACTCCCCTCCCCTATGTCTGTGACAGAGGGGGACCTCCTCCCCCTGTATATGTTCATAGGGTATCAAGTCTCTTCTTGGTAACTTGCTATCCTTCCTTTGAGTGCCACCAGGCCTCCACATCAAGGAGATGTGGTCAAAAATGGGGCAAACAGTTTTAAGGCCTGCTTCCTAACTACCTTTTAAAAGATGAGGGTATTGGAGTAGTAGAATATGGATTTAAAGTTCTACATGATATATTTAAAATAAATGCTCACAACTAAATATTTTCTCATACTTTTATAAGTTAATGACAACCCCATATATACATATATGCATTTTATATTTTCTTAGTCTATTAATCTCTAAACAGTAAATACAGAAAAGTATCTCAAAGATAAAATACCTTTCACTGTGTGGAGACATTCATAATTTTTTATATGAGAAGGGTTTGTTTTCTGATCTATGGGAAGTTATTAGTCTTTTTATCTAGATATTTTAGGTAGTGTATCAAGCCTTCTAGTAATGATTTCAGAATGACACTATAGGGAAACAGTGGGCAACTTACCAGTAAATAAATGAGAGGTTTGGACATGACAATTGCCTTTGAACAAAAGAGTCAGAAGAAAGTTCTTCTTAGTACCTCCCTAAATTCTGAGGATTTGGAAATAATTTTTAAAAACTACCTTGAACTGGCCTCATGATTTTTTAGATTTATTTAGAAATGTCTCTATTTTACACTTAAGTAATAATTTGAGCCACTGTTTAAAAATTTTTATCCATGATATGTGTTGTATTATTTTTCTGCTTGGGTGGAGAAGCAGGATGAGGCACAGCTAACTATAAATCTATCTTCTGAATAAAGCCTTTGAAACATCCTGTTTTATGAGGTCTATGTGATGCTGATCTTGCTAGTCATAATTACCACTTAAAAAAAATACACATCAAATATGTCATTGAGGTTTCAAAATTATCATTCATTGTTAGATTGATGTACCACTTGGTAGATGAGGAAATGATTCTAAATAATTTAATTTTTAACAGTAACATAGCTAATAAGTGGTAAAGCAGGAATTAGAAGAAATAAAAGTTCCCCCTTCATCATTAAAGGTTTAGAAGTTGAATTTATTTAGAAATTTAAATGTTGTTTAATTTTCAAATTTCCCTTTCCTACATAAACATTGAATCAAGTTTCAAAATTATATTACTCTGTGGCAGTGCTACACTGCATACATAACACTATCTGGCATTTGAAGTCAGCAGGAATGGAAAGTTGTCTGGAGTTAATTCTGTGGGAATGCCATTTCTAAATTTATACATGCTGCACTTGAGTGATTATAAGCAGCCCGAGCATGGAATGACATTCTACCTCCTCATCAGAAGCACACACCAGCTTTCTAGCATATGGAAGCATTTCTGCACTACCAGTTATTCTGAGAAGGGAACACATGATTTATAAATACTGTCAAATCAAATATGCATTTCCAAATTCTAGCAGTCTATTGAGATGTGCTGGAAACAGCGCCCTTCCATAGAGCCTTAGGATCACCCCCCCCCCCCCCGATGGAATGGGCACACTTTGCAGTGAAGTCAGTTCAGGTATTAATCTGACTCAGCCAAACATCATCCATGGAATATGAAGTAAAATTACTTAATGCGTCTGGATCCTCACTTTTAACACTTTTTCAATGTCAGCGATAATAACTACTAATAGGTTTGTTTTAGAATAGCAATTATACCTTCTATAAAAATTTAGCTCAGTGTTGATAACCTCTACTCTGAAAAAAAATTCTCTCTCTTTTCTAAATCTATCAAATATTTTTTCAAGAGTATGCATATAATGCATCATAAAATTGAATGCACCTGCCGTTGTTTCTTGTAACTCGGGATAGAATTGCTATACCAAGAGTTGTCAGAATTATTGACATACTTAGCAATCATGCCTCATCTCATAGGATATTGCACACCCAAAATAATTTCAGTGAGTTTTGTTCATACTGTATTAGTCACTTTTCATTACTCTGACAATATACCCAAGAAAATGATTATATGGGATAAAGTATTTAATTGACTGTTTGAGGGATTTCAGATGATCATCTTTGGCTCCAGCTCTCACTGACATACGTATGGTGAAACAAAATCATTGTAGGGAGATAACTGTGGAACAGGAGTTCATGGAGGATAGAACATAGAGGACAGGAGATAGAGAGAAATAGGAAGGGATCAGGGATGAGGAAAGCATTTCAAAGAATGTACTTATTTTCTCCTGCCAGCTCTCTCCTCCTAATCGCTCATTCTGCTCTATGACCCCAACAACTGAGTACCATGCCTTCACATACACACACATTATAGAGAGGAAATTATTTGAATCACAATAGTCATAGTGTCAGAAAAAGAAACAATCATATAGTGGTTGTAAACCTTAGAATGTATTAGAAATATGCACATATTTACAGATGAAGTAATTCCACTCTGTAGGTTATGCTTTTTTATCCATGTTGTTTTGATTGCTGTAATTTGTCCTGTGTTTCTTTTTCTCCTTTTATTGAAAAAAGATTCTTTTCACATACAATGTAATGTATTTCAAAACCAGATAATATAATATTTACTATTTTGTTCTCTTTACTCAATATGTCTTTAGCAAGTTATGTTTCCATATGATTTTAAGATTATTTGTAATTAGTGAATAATTACTATTTTGAAAGTGTAACTATATATTGCTTTAGGTACTCTCAGAATTAAAACAGTATTAACTCTTATAATCCATTATCATGAGAGGTATATTTGTCTGTGTGTGTGTGTGTGAGAGAGATCCTTGGGTTCTTCCATCAAACTTCTGAAACTTTCTTTATACAGGCCCTATAATTCTTTGATAAAAATTTTCCCATGGTTTTAAGATTATTTCATAGTTGTTATGAATGAGAATGTTACATGACTTATTTTACGGAAATACCGTTATGTGAAAATAGAAGCAAAAAACAAACAAACAATAACTCAGTTGAAATATGACAACTCCTAAATATATGAAGGTTATTCTAATGAAGTCTTCAAATAATATGGAAGACAGAGTACCAATTGGCCATCTGTTGTCACCAAAGGAAGCTTCCAGTATGTAAGAGGTTATATCCAATAGAGTTGTTTGCCAAAAGGGTCCCACTGGAACCCTCAAACAATGCAGGCTGTTGCCAAGATAATAGGTTTCTCTCCACAAATTCATAGTAAAGCCCCGTTGCTGAATGTAATAGAACTCATTGGACCTGGAGATATTGACTTGGTTGCTACATAGAGCCTGTACCCCTACATTCTAACATCTTTGGTACAGCAAGATACTCTGCTGGCTACCAAAAGAGGTATGTGTATGACAACCCAACCATAAAACCTTTTTCTTTTATCCATAATCTGTCCTGGCTACAAAAATAAGTTAGGACAATGGTGGCACAAAGCTTATGGAAGTAACCAACCAACATGTGATTTGACTTAAGGTCCATTAAGTGATATGGAATTTATAGGGTGACCAAAAGCAAGAAACTAGATAACCCAAGACCTATGGTAGAGCAAACAAACACACAAACACACAAACAAAAATAGAAAACCTACTACTCTTCCCTTTAAAAAAGTAATTATAAAATTACTTCTAATGATTTTCTACCATACTCATAGATCAGTGCCTTGCCCAGCCACCACTGAGATCTTAATGGGATGCCTCCAGTAGATCCCTCTTCTTAGAGCACAGGGAAACCATGGTACAGGAGGCAGAGTTTATTTTATGAGCCAGAGAGCATCTAAGTCAACTGTGAAAAGCTCATATAAACTTACGGAGACTGAAGCATCCAGCAAAGTGCCTACATGGGATGAGGCTACACCAGGCCCTCTATGTAGATATTGTAGGTTTTAAGTGGGTCTTTGACTTTTCTTAGATGCTTTTCCTTTTGTTTATTTGCCTTGTCCAACTGTAAGGTGATAGTTTTTTGTTTTATCTCATTATGTTTCATGTCATGTTCTGATAATCTCTTAGAAGCCTGCTCCTTTCTAATGAGAGACAGAAAAGAAGTAGACCAGGAAGGGAGCAGAGATGGGAAGAGCAGGGAAGAGAAGAGAGAGCAGAAGCGGTAATCAAAATGTATTGTATAAAAAAATCTATTTTCAATAAAATGGAAAACAATTAAAAAAAAAGATGACAGCCCCTGATAACTATTCATGTGCTTGTTTAGTTTTAAGATACTCCTGTGTGGTATGTGGGAATGAGTTTTTTTGCTTCCACCTCCATCTCAGATTCAAAAACCCATATCTATTCCACTCTATAGTTGCGTGCAAAGAATATACCCTAATCCTGTACAAGTATAGTCAAAAGAGAGATTTAGAACCTGCCAATCAGATAAGAGGACTCTGAGGGAAAAAAATGATTTCCCAGTGAAACGCACACTTTTAGAAATGGTAGGTATCTCTAAATGGCCAGTGAGTATTGAAAAGCTTTCCGTCAGAAAATGATGGCAATAAAATGTTAGTGTATTTGAGAGAATAAAACCTAACAGCTTGAAATAGGAAACACATAATATCATTTCAGTGGCAAAGCCCCAGCCTTCATTCAGAAAGAACAGGGCCGCTAGCAGAAGGATCTTGCCTTGGGCAGTTTTCTTTCTCTTTCTTAAAAAAAATGTCTTTTTATGATGTGAAAGTTTCATACATTTATAAAATGAATGTAATCACCTTTTACATCATTTGCCCCTTCATCCCTCTCCACACTCCCTCATCTGTCTCCTTCATCCATCGATCTCACCCCTCTCCCTCTTCTGCAACTCACTCTCCTTTCCCCAGCTTCATTATTATTATTACTCAGATCTTGGGCCAAGGGAAGCACTACTTTTACTATAGGTAAGTGAAATGTAAATTTTTTTAAACTATGGTATCATGTTTATGCTAGCATCTACATACACACACACATACATATGCATACATACTACATATATATACATGTGTGTATAAAGAGAAACAGTGTAAAAACGAGAAGAATATTCCAAAGACTAAGAAACAGCTTTCTTGAATTCCAAGTAATTTCAAGCACTGTAGAACAAGGAGTCATGGCAGCATTTCCTTTACATTGAGCAGCTGTTAGTTAACATCAAACTGTTCTGTGTACAAGGAAACCATTTGCCATTGTGGGTAGGATAATGGTCCGAATGAGTCTAATAACTGAAATACAGTTAGGCCATTCAGTTTCAAACGATGACTATGAAAATACTATGCAAAATAGCACCAGTCATACAAGCTGAAACATGAGGCAATTTGCTTTTCTGGAAATCACACTTATCATCTGGGTGATAACTGAAAGCAGGGTCCTAGCTTTGAACTTTCTTCAGGACTTAATGCATCCAAGTAAATTAGCCAATTATTATATTCATTTTTTAAAAAATGATTCACTTAAGATGTTACGAAAGGCTTTATTAAAGACTGCTCTGTAAGGTAGGAATTAATGGACAAACTGTATAATCCATTGCACTGGGGTGACATTTCTGAAGGCAATTAAGAAGGGTAAGACAATCCTGTTACAATTTAATAACTATAATGGGGGATGGGAAGCCAGTATCTTCACACAGAAATGAAAGCACCACTGAAGTGTGGTAACTCATGGAAGCCAGAATTGTAGGGGTCATTTTACAATAGGTGAATATTTTTGTATGATTTTATAAATATAAACATATATTGTAGTTAGAATATTTTTGAACTTCTCACTTGTATCCCTTGCTTTCTTAGCATTTTTATTTAACACTGAACTATTTGTAATAACTTAGGTTTAAGTAATTATTATTTTTCTATTCTGTAAAGTTATACTGCATGTCATAACACAAGAGGTATCGTAATTAGTGAGGCAGGCACAATCCTCACTTCAGGATACGCATAACATAGCTCAACAAATAATGAAAACACTGACATGACTAAGACATAAAATGCTCATTGGGGGTCTATCAGGATGATCCACCTAATTAAAATCATTTTTTTTAAAACCAACTGAGTGTTGGTTTTAGAAAATAAACAGTGGTGGAAATTAAATAAGTAAAAAAATCATACGTGAATGCCACAAAACTCTGTATGAAGTACAATGAATCCTGAATTCTTGTCCTTTCTCAACAGAGAATAACACTGTTTGAAGAAAACATCCTGCTTCATCTCTCCGAATGAGGAGGAAACAGCTAGTCTGAGCCTGTCATGTTTTAAGCGCATTCATAACAAACGTCAGTGTGAATTAGTACTCTGTTTTGGATATTTTGTGTGTTTGGCCTAGAGACCCAAGTTATCAGTTAGAAGCAGTTGACTTCGGTGCCTCCTAGCAGCCAGCTGACCACACCATGCTTGGTAATGCCAAACCTTAAGGAGATCAAAGCAGGTGCTTTCCACATTGTTTCACTCTGGCTATCCAAAGGCTCATGGCTGGCTCTGCCGGCACTGCCTCTCGGTCCCCTTCTATTGTGAGTGATGCCAAATTAAAAAGTTACTGTTTGACCAAATAAAGTACCAGATTCATTGAAAGTTCTTCACTTAATACTTTGTTTTTAAATATGCATTAGAATAAGAAGGCACAATTCTCTAATTAGAAGAAATTTTTCATGCAGAAATTTGTAGAAATTGGTGAAGGGACTGACTGTGTGCCAGTTCACTGATATTTCCATCAGATGTATCAGACAGTAAATTTTGTTCTTAACTAACGTTTTATTTAGAACACACCCTGCTATTTTCCATCGTTAATAAGAAGTGGCCTCTCAGGAGGAATTGTGATCCATCATTCCTGTGATTCACACTCTACATTTCCTTAACCTTTTGAAAGATATTTCAGACCCTGGCATTAAGTATTAACCTAGGATTTATGGATTACAAATGTATGAAGCTATTTCCCATTATTAAAACTTTGTTCCTCATTTCCATCACTCATCCCCAAGAGTTGTTTTCTTGAATTAGATTGCTAGATCAGAGCTGGATGTGGTGGTGCATGTCTGTAATCCCAGCACTTAGGGAGGCTGAGGCAGGTGGATCTCTGTCAATTCTACGCCAGCCTGGTCTATCTACAAAGTGAGTCTAGGACTGCCAATGCTACACAGCGAAACCCTGTCTTAAAAAACCAAAAAGAAAAATAAAGCCAATTAAAGGAAAACACATCTGGGTGTGTCTGTGTGATCATTTCTAGAGAGCTTGGACCATGATGGGGAAACCCACACAACATCAGAGCAGTGCCATTCCATGCATTATGGTTCCAGACTGAAAAAAATATTATGTTAGCCAAGCCACAACATTCACCTCTCTCTCTTTTCCTCTCTCCTGTCTCTGCTTTCATATCGTGAACTGCCTCATGTCCTACCACATTGATCCTTCAGTGTTGTGGAATATACTCTTGACCCATAAACCCAAATAAACGTTTCTGATGCCATTTTAATGTATTATTTTGTCACATGATAGGAATATTAATTGATACACTATCTTTCAGTTTTTTTTTCCTGTGCTCTGAAAGGTCTGCCACTAAAGAAGCTGTCAGGCTCACTTATGTGGAGACACTAAGAAAAGATGAGAGCATTGGGACGGAAAACATTTGCTTAATAGGATACAGTTAGTCTTATGGCACTGTGCCCCTATGGGAAGACACTCTGGGGTACCCACTCTTAAAGCAATGGGTTTTATAGATCACATGTACAGAAAAGACAATGTGAGACAGGGAGAAAACAGGTTACCAAAGAAAAAGAAAGGCCTGGAACAAATTTTTACCTCATTAACCTCAGAAACAACTGCCAATATTTTCATGTGCTAATTCCATCCTCTAGAGCAGAGAGAACATTGCCTGCTGTCCAGTCTATCCTTTCTGTCCCCTTGGGCTTTTCTGGCCTAGTAAATGGTTCAGAAGTGTCTTCTGCACAGGTGTGAGCTCTGCTTCCTGTGGCTGATGTCCTTAACCCTGAACATAAAATTTTAAGTATTTCCTTCCTTATACATCATTAAAGCTTTCTTTTCAGCGTGTCATTTCTTCCTACTGGTGTCCTGGCAGAAACAGAAAATGATTTTGACATCTTTTCCTGGTCTTCTATAGTGTTTTCTTCATGGTTCAGCCTCCCATTATCATAACACTTCATGCTTTCTTTCTGTCCCAGTAAAATGGCTTTTTGAAAAATATCCAGTGTATAATTCACAGTAGATGCCACTATCAACAAAGTAGATATGAGGCATTATCATAAGTAACAAATAACAGTGTCATAGCATTTAGATGATTTAGATAATGGAATCTCCCTGGGACCATGATAATAAAACCTCAAGCCTCTCTGCATTGTTCATTTCTTTGCTCTGATACTAAAAGAGCAATAATCAACTCAAAAGAAATAAATCAAACAAAGAAGTAATACAAATAAATAGGGTGCAAATCCAGTTAATAGACAATTCTGAAGTTTTAATAGCTAAGAACAGAATATAAAATCTTCTAACATGTAAAAGGTACAACATTAAGTGTAGTGGAACAAAAGATATAAAGAATAAATGAATGGAAATCCCACTTAGAAATCCTTGACATTACTTGTCTTTGGTTGTAAATGGGAATATAAATCCTGAAGGTAGATTGTGAGATCACTTGAAAACAAAATAAATAGAGAAAAGAAAAGTGATGAAATGCTTCCAAACAATGTGAGCAATTATTTGGATGAGAAGAGATTTTTACCTTTTGATAAAACAAAAATAGCCAAATAATTCCAAAATAATATGAAAATAATTTCTCCAAGCATTATTTAAATAAATTTATAGAAATACAGGAGATCAAATTTCTACTATTTCCAGGGCATGTAAGACAAAAGGAAAATGCCTTTCTTCATTTTTTTAAAATAATGAGGCAATGTATTGGTGGAAGTGAAATGAGACTGGTCACTAAAACAAGGCAGGCAAACTTTGAATAAGTGAATAACATGATGGTGCACATTGCAGTGCAATTGGAGACTATATTACAGTCTAAAATTGTTCACACATTTAATATCAGGTTACTATCATAAGTTTTCTTCTGCCTTTTCTGTATAGATACTGATTAATTCTCCAACATTCATGTAGGATTTGGTTGGTCACAGGAACTAATTTTGCACATGTGGCATTTTTTTTCTTCCCTCCTTCTGCTCGTTTCTACATATATAGTTGTTTAACTTGTGTACAGTTGAGGAAATGATATATAGAACTTCTTTGGAATTGTACATAAAGTTGATCTAAAGCACCATTGGTTATTTTTTAAACATTGGTTATTTTGTTTGTTCTCTTCACAGATTTCATCAGGCTCTATGACACTAGGAGCCAAGCTCTTATATTTCAGCTACACCATAATATAGAATTCAATGTCTATTTTGCACCTTTGCTGAATTGACATGTTGTAAGTTCCATTCAACTAGAGTGTCACTTTCATATCATGGACCAAAGAGGAAATATAGAAAGATATTACAGACATTCTAGAAATCAACAAGAAGCTTAAGAATCTGGAACACCTTCCAAAATGAAAAAAAAATGATTGAGACAGTTTACTGCCAGAACAGTCACCCAACACTCTTTATAATGTTGGGGCATCATCTTCAGCCTTCTGGCCCAATATATCTGATAGACATATTTGTGAGGCAGGAACTATTAAGGACCTCCTTACCCTGTAATTCCTGATTATCTCATGCTTCTTCCTGCTGTATATAGTTTATTTTACCCATGTGTAATAACATAAATGTTTATGATAAAAATGAAAGATAATAAAAAATTAAAACAAAATGAAAGCAACAAAACAAAACAAAAAAAGAATCTGGAATAGTTGGCTATAATGGTGAGTCAAGCATGTGTAGTTAGTTAATGTACTTGCTGAATAAAATTGAGAAAATAATGGTACTTAAAGTACCAAAAATAAAGTAAGACAATGTCAGTTGATAAAATGGGTAAAAGTTAATGAATAACAAAACAGGGAGACTTAAGACCTTTCTTATCTAAAATAGTGGAAGAAGGAATTAGAAGTAGATGTTTTAGTCAGGGTTCTCTACCGTCATAGAATTTATGGAATAAATCTCTCTCTCTCTCTCTCTCTCTCTCTCTCTCTCTCTCTCTTAGATATCTTATGAGGTTGAAGGCTAGATAGGTATGGTCTTGCATATAAGCTTAAGTTATTTAGGATTTTTAAGATATTGTAATGTTTAATGTATTTTTATGTTGGTAATGCAAGTTATGAAAGTTATAGGATATAAAAGCAAAATAGTGGTAGATTAATCAAGACAGGATATATGACGGCATACTTCCTCCAGTGTTGCCAAATACAAATGAAATGGACATTATGAATGTAATTCTAACCTGATTGTTCTCATAATTGTTCCTCTTGTGTATAGTTTTTTGATGTTAGATCAGAAAGCCTTTTTATTGGTCTAGAAGGCAGAGATGTTAGGGTAAACATTTTGTGCACTGTGTGAAGGTTTTCTCTATATTCTTCAATTGTGGATTCCTGTACAGGCAGAGAACTGAGTACTGGCTAGTTTTGGATATTGCTATTCATCACCAGCCACATATTTTGTAAGCACTCTTCATCTCTCACTCGCTGAAAGGTTTAATAAAGAGCAGGTGGCCATAACTAGGCCAGAAAAGGAAGGCAGGACTTCTAAGCTGATACAGGTTCTCTGGGAGAAGACTCAGACATGGTGGATTCACCAGCAGGACACAGAGAGGGACAGATATGACCAGGAGCAGAGAGAGGTAGGGCTGGCATGTCATGGCAAGATAGATGGGATAAGTTCTGAGCTAGCTGAGAATCTGCTCAGATAAAGGAGTAAGCTTATATAAATATTAAAAGTCTCCATGCCATTATTCAACCACTGGTGTACCCAAAAAGTCCTGCTATAATTATATAGCTATCTTGGTACATATCACTTAGATTCTAAGGACCAAATATGAAGTGGGAATAACTTGAGAAAGTTAAAAATACCTATTAGAAAATCTGGTTGAATTACTCTGGGAGCATCAAGATGGCTCAGCAGGTAAAGGTGCTTTCTGTTAAGAAAACTTGAATTAGATTCCCAGAGCCCATATGGCGGAATGAGAGGACACATTCCTTAATGTTCCCCATCACTTCCACACTCTCAACATGGCACACGAACACACACATGCACACCTACACGTACAGACATACTCACAGGTACATGTACACCCACACTCATGTGCACATGCAAACTAAATAAGCAAATAAATAAAATTTTAAGATTTAAATGTAAACATATATTATAATTATCCATTATATCTTAAAAACATGAATTTCATGAGTCCTTTGAAATTTGTAATAATGATGAGTGTTATGACTTCACGTCTTTCATAAAAAGAACTACATGGAATACTATAGTGCCTACATTCTGGCGTAAGGCAGATTATATAGCTCCTCTTTCTTTATTCAAATCCAGCATAAATCAATTTACTACAAATATGATGCCTACAATGACTATAACTATAATTACCAAATAATTTACTTTTATACTTATTTGAGGTTGGGTAAAACTAAGAATGCAAACATAACTTGACAATAACAAGTTAGTTCTGGTTACAAGGGAAGTAATAAGGTACCAGAGAAGTCATGGAGCCTGGTAGACTGAGGGGTCCTGCTTATGCCCATGACCTTATTGTTAAGGTACATGATTGTATACCTTGTGTGGAAAAGTCCTCTGCTAATGCGATCAAATTAAAGACTTCGGAGTGGGGAGATAATGTAGGATGACTTGGCTGGATTTGAAGAGATTATAACAGTTTATTAGGCAGGAACCTAACAAATAGGATATTTGATTACAGCACAAGGGAAAGGAGAAAAAGTTCTGAAGATGCTTGACCAGCTCTTTGAAGACAAATGAGCCAGGCTATGAGACCAAGGGCTTGGAAGCCTTCTGGAAGCTAATATAGAGAAAATGACCCCTGTGCCTAGAACCTCCCAAAGAGAACAGCCTTGTCAGTACTTTAACCCAGAAAAATTATTTCTGACTGTTGGCTACTAGAGCTCTGAGACAATCCATGTGTGCTATTTTCATCACTAGGTTAATGTTTGTTGAAATGTCAATATGAAACTAAAGTTGACAGACTCTGCCACAAAGCTATGAAAATAATTTGTTTTTTTTAAAATTAATATAAAGAATATAAAATTAAGCTCAGGAGAAGGTAGCAAACATACATATGAAATCATGAAATATAAAAGAGATTTTATGTGGTGTAAATTTACAAATGCTCAGCAAAACCTCTATGATATAATATTAAAAACACTCATGGTGACCTAATATAGACCTGCTCAAACAGTATTTGGGGGGATTTACTTTATGCAATCTAGTGGGTATTTAGGTTAAATGCAGAGAGCTTTGCTGAGCTTAGTAATTTTCTGGCACCCTGTTGATAAAATGACTTGTATGAAAGTAATATGTTTTATCATGTCTGTAGGTAAGAACTAAAAGTTTCTTCCTGCCACATTTGTTTTGTTGATCACATCCATGCTGCCATTTTCTCAATATTTCTGCAACTCCAAGCGCCTGGAAATTCACACAAATTTACTCTAGAACTTTAATACTGAGATTTTTAGAGTAATCTAAAGTTTGGGGGTAGTGGTATATGTATCAAAGAGATTTATTGTGTCCTGCACAAATGATATGTGTCAAGACCTTTGGAAAAGGGCTGTGCCCACGGCTGATAATCCACCTAGATGTAGAAGTTGTTGCTTGTTTTACTTTTCCCAGTTCTGGGAACTGAACTGTCATTGTGTTCTCACACCCTATACACACATGCAGAGATGTACATATGTGATAGATAGATACAAATTTAATTAACACTTGTTCTGGTTACACACAAGAAACTAAAGCTCAGAGAAGCTTACACATATGCATAAGATAAAATATTTAACGAATAATTATATTACAATTAAGTACTGTCTACCAGAGGCAAAGCCCCCTTAAATCCTAATGCTTTAGCATATCATTCCCAAAAGATGAATAAACTACTATTTCAATATTTATCATTCATTTTCTATTATATTATTTTGCACTGATAGACAAATATTTCCTTACCTACACTATAAGATTATTATTTTATGTGGTGTTATCCTTTGAAAAAAATCCATAGAACTTCTTGGTTAGAAAAGAGAGAGGAAAGAAAGGGTCTATAAATGAACAATCTGAGTGATTCCACAGTTAGTTAGATCTAATAATTTAGACAGAGAAAGAAACACAGTATAAGATTATGTAACCAAGAGAAACAAGAGTTTTGCCGAGGTAAATGCAATCAATGCTGCCTAAATACGCATTTAGGTCAAACAGACCAAATGCAAAAATATCTTCATAATAACTAGATGCACTTTCTGTGAGGAACACTCCTTTCTTTATCTCTATTGATTTTAGTATGCATTCCAAGTTGAGTGGGCTAACTACCTTCTGTATATTTTATATCCTTTTGCCATTAAGGTTTCCTCGAAAAATCGTTGAAGGTTTTTCCTAAGTGACCTTATATTTAATTGTGTTTGTAATAGAAACATTAAAAGCAAAGTAAAGTTGTAAGGGTATTTTTAAGTAGTGAAATTATCATACATGATTTAATTTTGTGGTTTGTATTTGCTAAACACTTGTACTTTGAGTTCTGTTTTTTAGCATATGCTATATACAGGTACATCAGATTCTAAGAAGTGTTTATCTTTGTAACTTGGAGAAATGTATATGCCAATTTGAAAGCTACACTGCTTAAGATTATATAGTTTCTTCATGTGATTGAGAAAGTGTTTTGACAAAGTGATGGAGAGAGAATTTCCATTTCATATCCTCCATGAATTTAAAGGTCATTATTTTATCTAGTATTAAAATACCATGTATTAAGCCTCAACTCACAGTATACATCTGCAGAGAGTGGGCTGCTTGGGGTGAGTCATGGGTGTGGATATATGAGCTGATGTGCTGTTCAGGGGCCAAGGTATAAATTCAGATTGCTGAAAATTTTTTAGAGCTATAGACAGTACTGGTTTTCCTGGGAAAAGCTCAGCAGGATTTCTTCTATATAAAGTAACTAGCTGCATGTTTGTGTTTGTACTGACACACATCTTTATTTGAACCAAATGATACACTTTGTGCTGAGTACACTTTCAGCTTTTTTTCAAAGTAGCAAACCCAAAGAGTAAATTGTGAAATGATTTAAATGAGTAAAAATAGTCCAACATTTCTATGCCCTTGATGTTTTTAAAATAACTAAGCATTTGTCTTTTAGTAAATGTATGCTGTTTTTATTATACCTATTTATTAGTTGTAATTTAGCTACTAACTGTACCAGCCTCAAAGTCTCTGGTGTTGATGGGTGCTTATCCATCTGGTACTTCTACTGAAGGGATGGGGGCTTGGGTTCATCAAAGTACTAGATTCACTTAGTCACAGAACTTAGGGGTGAGTAGATATGAGGAGCTGGGGCCTTGCTAGAGAAGATTAGGATGTTCCTTTAAAGGTGTGTCTTCTACCTAGCTCTTTTATATACCTCTTATTTTTGATTTCTGGTCACCAGAAGGATGAAAAGCTTTTGCACTCACAGACTTCTGTCATCATGATGTTATGTCTCACCACAGGCTGACAGTACAGGAAGCAGCTGATAACTGATCAGTGATAACGGATCATTCTGAGACGATGAGCAAATAGAAAGCTGCCTACTTTGCCATTTGTTTATTTTATTTTATTTTTACATTGAGAAATTTTTATTTTATTTTATTTTATTATTACACATGTATAAGACAAACTACATACAGCAGGGAGAACCATGTGACAATCACGAGAATAATGAGTTCGATATACATGTTACATTCATAGTGACTTGGCCATCTGTATTCATCTCATTTGAAGTTAAGTGTTTTTCCTGTCTTGTTGGGTCTAAATTTCTGAATGAGGTGCAACATTTATCCTATCTCAACTCTAATGCCTTAACTTCTTTATCTTGATCTAAAATGATCTTGTCCCCTAACCAACTAAGCTTGGTTATATAACTATACTATCTTGTCTTCAATGCCCCTCAGAGACTTGAGAAGGAATAAAACTTAAATTCCTGAGTGAGCCAGCAGTGTGGGTTAGCAGCTTCCAAAATGTATAAATTGGCTTAAGACAGTTTCCTGCCTGACCAGTCACCCAGTACACTTTATAACATTGGAGCCTCATCTTCAGCTTTCTGGCCTAATATCTCTGCCAGACTTGTTCTCAGGGCAGGAACTATTGAGGACTTGCTTACCCTGACTTGGCAGAGTGTGGCCATTGACTCTGCCTGCATCTAAGTATCCCATTTTTAGGCAGATTCTGTTTGTGCCAGGAAGGAGGACATTTTGCCCAGTGGCTATTTTGCCACTTTTGAAGCCATGTCCATAAGGAGGCTCTTTGCCATTTATTTCAGTTACTTTTTTTCAGAGCAAATAAAGGCTCTGAAAAATATTTTGATATACATTCTATATGCTTATGTCATAAATTATATTTGTTTGAATTACACAACTCAATGCTTTTTATTATCATCACAAAGTTGGAAAAATATTATTCTAAGTTAGGTTTCTACACATCCTGCCAAATGAAACCTTACATATGTTAAAATTTTCTATATGACCACATTTTTTTCTCAGTCATAGAAAGTTTTCCATGTTTGTTCTGTCCTGTGGGTGTGCTATTTATTATTGACATTTCTTGTATTTGGAGCCAGAGAGAGAGAGGGGGGGGGAGAGAGAGAGAGAGAGAGAGAGAGAGAGAGAGAGAGAGAGAGAGAGAGAGAGAGAGAGAGAGAGAGAGAGAGAGAGAGAGAGAGAGAGAGAGAGAGAGAGAGAGAGAGAGAGAGAGAGAGAGAGAGAGAGAATATAACTTTTCTGGGAAAATGTGAACAAAGTATTTTCAATGAATATAGGCTTATACAAAAGACCAAAGAAATTATTATACCCAAGTCTAGCTAAGTAAACAGATGAAATTATTGGCTTTATTTAGAGGGACTTGTGTTATTAGAAAATAGATGTATTGCTGGAAATTCCACCCTATTACATATTATGATTCTTAAGAGCTAAATGTAAATGTACCACAGTTTCTTTATCCATTCTTCTACTGAGGGACACGTAGGCTGTTTCCATGTTCTGGCTATTATGAATAAGGCAGCTATGAACATGGTTGAGCATATGTCCCTGAGTTCTGGGTATATTCCAAGGAGTGGAATAGCTGGGTCTTGAGGAAGCCCTATTCCCATTTTTCTGAGAAAGTGCCAGATAGATTTCCAAAGTGGTTGTACTAGTTTGCATTCCCACCAGCAATGCAGGAGTGTTCCTCTTTCTCCACACCCTCGCCAGCATGAGGTGTCAGTTGAGGTATTGATCTTAGCCATTCTGATGGGTGTAAGATGGAATCTCAGTGTCGTTTTGATATGCATTTCTCTGATGACTAAGGAGGTCGAGCATTTCTTTAAGTGTTTCTCAGCCATTTGATATTCCTCTGTTGAGAATTCTCTGTTTAGTTCTGAGCCCCATTTCTCTATTGGGTTATTTGGTTTGGTGGTGTTTAATTTCTTGAGTTCTTTATATATTTTGGATATTAGACCTTTGTCAGATGAAGGGTTGGTGAAGATCTTTTCCCAGTCTGTAGGCTGTCACTTTGTTCTCTTGACAGTAATGAGTGAGTTCACCCAGAAACAAAGAGTCAAATGGTATATACTCACTTATATCGAGACACTAGTCCAAGGGGTACATCCCTATGAAAAATTTTACCTACCAGGAAAGTGGGTCAGGGGGAGGACATCCTATTGAGACTTTATCGGTGAGAAGCCTGGGAGAATGAGGAAATAGAAGGATCCAGAGGGTCCTGGAAAACTACAGGCGGGTCTGAGACCTGGGGTCCTCCTCAAACTATGGCACCAGCCAAGGAAAATATAGGCAGTAAACTTCGAACCCCTACCCAGTCTAGCTGATGGACAGGACATTCTCCACCGTTAAGTGGAGAAGGAGATCTGACTTTCACACAAACTCTGGTGCCCCATATTGGACCATGTCCCTTGGATGGGGAGGCCTGGTGGCACTCAGAGGAAGGATAATAGGTCACCAAGAAGAGACTGGATACCCTATGAGCATATACAGGGGGAGGAGGTCCCTCTCAATCACAGACATAGGGGAAGGGAGTAAGGGGGGAAGCAAGAGGGAGGGAGGAATGGCAGGATACAAGGGATGGGCTAACAATTGGGATGTAATATGAATAAATTAAAAAAAATAAAATTTTATATACTGTTAAAGAAAAAAGAGCTAAATGATCAGAACTTGCTGCTCACATTACAGGCATCTCCACTGGAGACTGTCTTCTCCATATCCATTGCTACAGCATACACAAGCTATTTATTTGACTTATGGAACTTCTTTGTTATTCTTATAAGATTAATAAATTTCTTGAGGCTTATGAGGTTTCTATCTTCCTACTGTACTTCTTTCCCTTCCCTTCCCTTGGGGAGTTTTTAATTCAGAGGATATAGCTGCATGTCAGCCACATCTAATGATAATATGTGTTGTAGCATGTTTCAGTATACTATTCCTTTAAAAGCTAAGTTGTAATCAATTATGTTGTATACCACACTTTTTTTATATGTTCAGCAGTTGGTTTGCATATGGACTTTGCCCATGATTTGGCCCTTTAAGTAATGGTATTATGAAGGGTTAGTTAAGTGTGACTTCATGTGGGAATATGTGTTTAAATCTCTCATGTAGCAAAGGGTGGAACTGTCTGATCATAGTCTATTCTGTATTTAATATGTGAGGTGCTTCCAAATTTCTTCCCAATGCGGCTAAATGAAAAAAAAAAATCAAACAGAGCTCGAAGAGTCCAAAAATATCTTTACAGTCTCTAAAGTGAAGCAGTGGAGTGTAGTGGAGTTTAAAAGGGGAATGTAAGAATCTGGATTTTGTCCCAGCTCTGTTACTAATTAGTTGTTTGACCTTAAGCAACTCATTTGCATTCTTCTAAGCTCAAGTTTCTTCATTGGAATAACTAGCACGTGCTTCTTCAAACAAGAACAATTTTCAATATAATTATTCTTATTTTACTTTTCCTTTCTATTGTTTCCTTAAAACTGTGCTGAGTTTAAATTTTTCTCTGTTCCTGATATAAGAGTTTAGAGCCGACCACACGTTTATCACTGATGTGGTTACACCCAACATCTGGTAACAGACTTGCTTATCTTGTATAGTAATCAAAAGCCTGAATCTGATTTTAAATCTAGGTTTCCTTTAAGGCCAGGATAAAGCAAGGATGCTGATGTATTGACCCTGTATATGGTGAAGCGTCTGGAAGAGTGAGACGATCAGTTCCTTTCTTTCATTCAGAAAGATACATTGATCTGATTTGGACCTTGCCTATAGTTGTTTGATAGCTAAAGTTAAGGTTTCTCAGTATAAGCAGAAATTAATTATATTATTATTGTTATTGCAGTAGTTTACTTGGTCTACTGTAAATAGTAGTAACTGTAATAGTAACAGAATGCTGGAATGGAAATTAAAAATTTGTTTTCAGAACTGGAAAAGTAGGGGACTGAAATATTTAATGACAGGTTTAATTCTCTTGTGCCCTAAGAGAAAGAATGTGTTCCTGTCTCCTCTCTCCATTTCTAGCAGCCCTTAGCAGTATCATTCTTGTGCTATGGACTTGTCAACTTGATAGATGCATAAGGAAATCTTTGTATTCATCCTCTGTGTAAGCTGCTATGTCTGAATTTGCTCTTTGAATAATAATGTCAGTTATACTTAGTAAGAATGTTCACTTCAAATTCATTTTTATTCCATCTATAATAAATTATGTTTCCACAGATTCAGGTTCTGAGATGTTAACCTTAGGGCTTGGACTCCAACCAATTCTTAATATTTTTGAAATGGAAGTATAACTTGGTCCATAAAATTCCAAAATAGCTGTTTCTTTCTTGCCATATGGCCATCCATCAGTGATCTTTGCCTTGTGATTTCCCCGTGACTCATAAATTGGTCACTAATTCCTGTTTGGCCACACAGCTTTCCTTAAAGATGGGCAGGACACTTATGAAAATCTCAGTCTAACGTTGAACAAGAACATGCATTTCAGCTTTCTTACCTACCGTTTTCAAAGAGAACAACATATTTTCAACATTTCCTCTTTGCCAGTCTGCATTCTGGAATAATACTTGTGTACATAAAATCTGCAAGACACAGCAGAGCTAGTTCACTGTCACACGCCATGTACAAGGTCAAGCAGGTCAACACACTAGCATAGGTGTTGAATGGCTTTTCTGACACCACACCTAGCTGAGGAGCTGGTGTTAGCCTGTGGCCATTGGTGGAAGTGTCAGCTTTCTTCAGGAGCGTGGGCCCTGATAGGTTGCTTGTGTGCCAGGGAATGGAACCCACATATGTGCACACAGACTCCACTGATTAGATCAGTGGGTTATTAAAATGTTGACGTGTGCTTGGGAGGAGGATGCAGACATAGATGGGAATGGGGGAGGAGCTGAAGAAGGCATGGTGGTTATTACCTAAATAAACTATTTATATATAAAACTACCAAAGAGCACATAACAATTGAAAGTCAATTACAATCTTTGGTGTACATTTACTAGGCATTGTGTAACATACATAAAGAATTGTTTTATCATTGTAAACTGTTTCTCTGTTACTAGGAATATGCCCACAATCTTTGTCATTATAAGTGCTGACTACACCACCGTTACTATACATTTGCTTCCTTTACACTTCAAACATCATCAGCTTGCCAGTTCATCATCTGCCCTCTAATTGCAGCCAAGGCTGAAGCCCTAGGCCATGAGATGTCTCTAGAGCTTGGGGAACACATATCAGGTACCACAAGCTCTTTCATGTGTTGTCTAGCAGGTTTGCTGTTCACATCTCCAAGATCACCTACTGTGAGAAGCATAGTTGATTGACAGCCCCATCTGATGTCTCTTTGATTATAGTGTTTACAACAGACCTCCACTTACCCATTCCCATACAAGGATTAAATAAAGGTGAGGACTGCTGCTAGTCCGTTCTTAGCTGTCAGGGAATTCTTGTAACTAAGGATGTCAAATTAAATGCAGGACAGCCAATTAAATTTGAATTTCAGATTAAAGATTAGCAATTTGAGGAATACGCAGAAAACACTTGGGAAATACTTATACTAAATATTGCTTGTTGATTTGAAATTCAAATTTTGCTTGGCATCCTCCATTTTCATTTATTAAGTCTACCTGTGATGATAACGATTGCTTGGGGACACCCTAGCATCCTGGTTCAATTTACTTAGAAATGTTTTATACCATGGGCTTTTTCTTTACCTTAATGGTCTCATTTGTCCTACACACTCTTGTTTCTACATTTTATCCATAACAAGCATTTCCCTCTACACACTCTTTTATTCTTATCCAATTTTTGGTATCTACTTTTTAGAGAGTTATAACTTCCACACAGTCTTTTAAAATTGATGAAATGTCTATCTTTATCTCTGCAGAACATTCTATTTTTGCTTTCCTCTGTGGCTATTGGACTGAATAATTGTTGAATTCCTCCAAGGTATCTATATATATTATGTTGAAATTTCTCCACGAGGTAGAAAGAGACTATTTTTTTTAAAAACTTTACTTTTACTACATGGAAATAAGTGCAAAACCTAACTTTCTTAGGAGTGATTGCCTACTTTATACCTAGTACAATTCTAGGGAAGTTTCCACAGCAAAATACTACAAATGTAGAAAAATGAGGTGATGAGCCAAGTCACTTTTGTACTGTAATAGTACTGTATAATGAAAGCTCCATTATTCGCTAACTTACCCCCAACTACAAATGCCCAGTGATAGAACCGGGTCAGCTTATACCTTCTATTCCATCCTGCTATAGTTTGCTGGCTTGAACATTAGCCAGAAGGAACTGGCTCTTTAGTGATATTTCATACAATTCTCTGTTTCTGTCTTCAACTTGCATCAAGTTCCACTCAATACGGAGTACTAGACCTTGCTTAGGTGAGCCATGAGGTAGAGGATAGACACTATTGTTATGTTTCCAGTTTGGATCCATTTTCCTTAATAATGGCTCATGGGCAAAGAAAACACCTTCTTCCTTAATATTACCTTTGTGTTATTGAAATATGAAATATAACCAGGGCACTGTCTTAACATTCAACATAGAGTGCTAGAATCAAACCCAGAGAGGAGAAAATAGTCTCTGTCAGGAATGGACAAGATTTGCCAGTGGTAGCATAGTGTGGCTGAGAGGGCATTCTGTAAGCTAAATATGAACCATGAGAAAAAAATGATAAACTCCATGAGGTATATGATATTCACTATCCTGCAACCTCTAATAAAGTACATAGCCCCATTTAAAACTGGAAGTTAATAAGCAACACTACCATTTTGCATTGGCTTATAAAACTGTTATTGTAGGAAACATACGTAAAGGGTAATATTTCTTTCTGAAAGAGAATTAAGCATTTTCTGTAAAGTCCTCCTTAATACATACCTTACTTAGGTTTGTGTTTTGTATTGTAGTTATCCTGTACTATGAGGTTAATATCTGCTTATAAGTGAATATATTACCATGTGTGTCTTTCTGAGTCTGGGTTACCTGTCAGGGTGACCGTTTCTAGTTACATCCATTTGCCTGAAAATTTCAAGATTTCCCTGTTTTTAATAGCTGGATAGTATTCCGTTGTGTAAATGTAACACAGTTTTTTAAATCCATTTCTGGTTGAGGTACATCTAGGATGTTTCCAGATTCTGGCTACTATGAATAAAGCTTTTATGAACATAAGTTGTGCAAATGTTCTTGTTGTATGGTGGAGCATCTTTATGGTATATGCCCAGTAGTGGTATAGGTGGATCTATTCCTGTTTTTCTGAGAAAGTGCTAGATTGATTTCCAAAGTGTTAGTATAAGTTTGCACTCCCACTAGCAAGGGAGAACTGTTCCCTTTCTCCACATCCTTGCCAGGAAGCAGCTGAAGAGGAGGAACAGGATGGAAGCCTACCATAGAGGTCCTCTGAAAGACTTTACCCAGTGGGGGATCTAAGTAGATGCTGAGACTCACAGCCATACTTTAGGGTGGAGCACATGGAGTCATATGAAAGATTTGGGGTATAGAAGGACTTGGAGGGGACAGGAGATCCACAAAGAGACCAATGGAGCCACAAATCCAGGTAGGAGGGTGGATGCTGCAGACTAATGTACCAGTCAAGGGCCATGCATGGTAAGGACCTAGACCCTCTGCTCAGATGTAGTAGATAGGCAGCACAGGGCATTGTGGGTCCCATAATATGGGGAGCAGGAGCTACCTTTGACATGGAATCTGGTACCAATTCAATGATCAGTTTCCCCTGGTGGGGGTGGCCACAGAGGATGAGAATACAGGCAGTCCAGATGAAACTTGATAGGCTGAAGTCAGAGGATAGTCAGGGGTCTCCTCCCTTCTGAGGACTAGAGGTGGGGGGATGGAGGATGAGGGAAAGAGTGGGATCAGGAGGCAATGAGGGAGGGGACTACAATCAAGATGTAAAATGAGCAAATTAAAAATAAAATAAAAATATTTGTAAAAATGTAAGAAAAAAAGGATAGTGTTTCCATTTCTGTGGAAATAAGACTGTTGAGTGTATAAGAGAGAAATATTAGAAAAATGTGAGGATTCTTACAGATGAAGATGAATAGACTACAAAAGTATGTCCTGTACTTGTCTTAAGCATGACAGTGGGCAGCCTTTATCAGGCTGCCTCTCCTAACTTGGTTTTCCAGTCTGGAAGGGTGAAATACAGGCTTGTTTTTGCCTCATCCAGATATCTATACATCTGGTGTTTGACTGTTCATTATTTACATTTTGTGACTTTACCTAACTCTTGAGAACTGTTTTTTTTTTTTTATTAAAGGGCATGGCTCACCAAAATATGTCTAGAGTTAATTAAGTATCTCCCTCAGTATTAACTAATGGCTAGCTTCTAGGGATATGTGTGCTAAAGTTGGCCCTGTTGTCTCAATTTGGGTTCTTCTAGTCTTTCTTTCTCCCAAAATGCTGTTTTTGATAAGCTTATACTTAGACTTTAATTGTCCTTCTCCTCTTTGCCTAACTTCATTCTCACCTTTTTAATGGATTCAGATGGTTTCTTATAAATAAGTTGCTTGAGAATCCTTATTTCTCACTTTTCTCTGAGAGAAACTTAACCATGGAGATGGCCTTATACTTTCTTTTTTTAAATTTTATTTTTTAATAACACATTTTTATTGAAAAATAAAATAATTCATATTACATCTCATTTTCTATCCCATCCCATGCATCCTCCCAATCCTCCCTCCCTTCCACTTTCACCCCAATCCCCCTTCCCTATGACTATGGCTGTGGGGGACCTCCTCCCCCTGAATATGGTGCTAGGGTATCAAGTCTCTTCTTGGTAGTCCTCTATCCTTCCTCCAAGTGCCATTGGGCCTCCCCAACAAAGGGACATGGCCAAATATGGGGCACCGGAGATCCTGTGAGAGTCAGTCCCCAGTCTCCACTTAACTGTGGAGAATGTTCTCTCCCTTGGCTAGATCTGTGTAGGGGTTTGATGATGAAAATTTGCTCAACCATGTTCTTAGCAGCCTTATTCATAATCGCCAGAACATGGAAACAGCCTAAGTGCCCCTCAGTAGAAGAATGGATAAAGAAACTGTGGTATATTTACACTATGGAATACTACTCAGCTATTAAAAACAAGGAATTCCCAAAATTTGTGGACAAATGGATTGAACTAGAAATGATCATAATGAGTGAGCTAACCCAGAAGCAGTAAGACTCAAATGCTATATACTCACTTATAACTGGACACTAGCCCAAGGGACAGGTCCCATGAAAGTCTGCACCTACCAGGAAACTGGGATAGAGGTTAGGACATCCTATTGAGACTCTAGGTGAGAAAAATATAGGGGATAGGCAAGTAGGTGGATCCAGAGGTCCTAGAAACCTACAAGAGGAACATTATGATGGGTAGATCTGAGCCCAGCGGTTCTGCTTGATTTAAGGCATCAACCAAGGACAAAATGTGTAGTCATCATCAAACCCCTACCCAAATCTGGCCTTATACTTTCATAGGTTCTACGTTTCTCTTACAGTAGAATAAGGCATGTGGGCAGTGATCTCTCAAGTGGTACCGCCTTAATATCCCATCTCATGTTTTCTCCAGGATGGAATGTGTATTTCTCTAATCGTACCACTTAATTTCCTGTAGTTCCTCTCCAGGAATAAAAAGTTATTCTAAACTCTCTTGCTGTGTTAGAATGCATTTTAATGGAGGGGAAAATACTATGATAACCTACAATTTTTCACCCATAGATATTGAGGCAAAAATTCTAGTGAGAGTCATGTCTTATGTGTGTTTACTTGATTAACATAACATATCTTATACAGCCACCAAAAAACAAAATAGGATAAGATCAGGAAGAAAATTAACTATGGGACTTCCAGAGTTTGTGCACCCACATTCTTTTAAAAATATGTAGAAAACTTTTACAGATTAAATAATTCATGTTTCCATAACTCTCAGTAGCTTAACATTAATGTACAGACCTCACCCTACCAGCTCTGACTTATCAGCCTGACACATACTACCTGGGAAATAGTATTCCAGTGCTCTCAGTTAAAAAAAAAAAAAAGAAAGAAAGAAAGAAAAAAGAAAATTGGCATGAAATTTAATTCATGATCTTGTGATTTTTCTGAAGGGGAAACCATATGTCTACATATAGAATTCCAGTGCTAGATTTAGAAGAATTGCAATCTGAAATTTTATTATGAGCTTCCATCATTAAGATTCTTAGGTTTTTATGTCACAGAGGTAGCTGAAAAGTTTTGTGAAAAAATTCAAATGCTCTTAGCAAGTAGCTCTTAAAATCTATTAGATTTTCCTTATTATTCAGTTATTAGTTTAAAAAGGAAAGATAAAAAGAGCTAACATTCAAATAGAAAATATAGACACATCTCCTGGTGATTATAGTATGAAGAAAATCACGAATTTGATAGATATTTTCATGGCATATTTCAATGTTACATAAACCACTCTTCTACTAGGTTAGTAGGTTAATATTTTTTAAAGTATGTTTTTTAGTTGAAAGAGAATTATATCACTCTCCTTTTTCCTTTCAGCTCTTCCAAGGTTTCATCTCTGCAATTTCCATATCTCCCCAAACCCTCAAGTCAATAACCTTTCTTCTTCTTCTTATTGTTGTTTTTGTTGTTGTTAATTACATCATCACACACATATAATACATATTTAAATATAAGTAAATTATATAAATACATACTCATGTGTCTGTGTTTGTTGTTTTTGTGTATAAAGTTCTAGGAATCACTGTTCTCTATTAGACACTGATTGGGACTCATCTTAGGAGAGGCTAATTTTCCTCCCAACAGTAATTAATTCTTTGCCTATATTCTTTGACTAGAAGTGGACCCCATGGAATTTGCCCACTCCACATTAACATATTCATTAGCATTGACATAATTGCAGTGTTTATGGAACCATTTCTATGATAGGCTACTTCACATCTGACTTTCTATTATTCTGCCTTTTACACTCTTTCTGCCTCTTCTTTTGTAGCTGTAGGATCTGTGATGTAGATCTGTTGGGTGTGGCCTCCCATGATCTTTTCAGTGTGTACATTTGTGTTTTTTTTTAAACAGTGGTCTCCATTTACAGCAGTCCTTTTCTGTGGATGCAATGATAAGATGTACAGTGTAGTAGGGAATTGTGCTAGTCTAACCAAGCAGCAATAGTAGATTCTTTTCTAAGGCCTCTGACCTCACTCTCCTGAAGAAACTGGCTCATTTCTCAGTACCAGGCAAGATTTCACTCCTGGGGAGGCGGGGTAGCATTTAGTCCAGTTAGACAGCTAGCGATTACCACTAACATGGGAGTGCCCCTTATTACACATTTAGATATGTTGCCACGCTGGTCACTGTCATGATACAATGAAAGTTTTATAGCTAGATAGAATGTTTTATCCCTTGTAAGCAATCTTACATATTACTTTCTGGTACCATGGGAGCTGATGTTACTCTTGCTATAAGAGTAAGATTGCATCTAACAATTAGAAATAACCTATTAGAAGGTGCATGATTTTTCCTATAGATTACAGATTCTAGCTTACTTATTTACTATTCCTTAGAGAAAGATTTTTATGATTTTATAATATGGTTATTGCCAACAATAATTGCATAATGTAAATGTAAAATATAATAATGGGCCATTCATTAAACTTGTTTCTTTTTACTTTCTAAATGTCTTCATGTAATGAGTTTTTAGCTTTTAATAAAAAAGTCTAAACCTCATTTGACTATTTCAAAATATTTCACCAAAATATTTTAATGTATAATACAAAATATTTCACTAAAATAATAATGCATGTTAATATTTATTATCAGTTTACTTAATTTTATAATCTTCCTTTTAATGCTAAAAACAAGTTATTTTGAGTACCCAGAATATTATTTAATATCCTAGTCAGTAATTTAAATTCTTTTTTATTATATCTTTTAATTTTTCCATTCTAATCTTTTAAACAATTTATTATAATTTATTCTTATTACATCCCGATTGTTATCCCCTTGCTCTTATCTTTCTGTGCTCACCCTCCCTCCATCTTCCACTGTATTCCCCTCCTCTAGACCTAATACAGTGAGGTCCTCCTCACTCACCCACTGTCGGACCACAGCCTATCAGGTCTCATCTGGATAGCTTGCATCCCCCTTCCTCTATTTGCTCACAGGGCCTCCACACCAAGGGAAGTGATCATATCATGGGCACCAAAGATCTTGTGAGAGGCAGCCCCTGCTTCTTCCACCCCACCCCCACCACACACACATGGAAAAATGAGCTGTCCATTGGCTACATCTGAATAGAGGGTCTAGTTTCTCTGCTTGTAGTGTCCTTGGTTGGTGCACCAGTTTGTGCAGGCTCCCCTAGGTTCAGATCTGCCAGGCTTGATTCAGATTACATCCAGATTGTTAGACCCTTGACTATATCTTTCCTTTGTCAACTTCCCCTATCTCCCACCCTATTCCCCTGCCCTAGACCTCTGACAGAAGGAGACTCATCACCCACAATATGTCCACAGCCTATCAAATCTCATCCAGATAGCCTGCTTCCCCGTCCTGTATGTGCTACCAGGTCTCCCCATCAATGCAAAGTGATCAAATTGAGGGTACCAGAGTTCATGTCAGAGGCAGTACCTACTCCTCCCACAACCGTGGAGAATGAACAGTCCCTTGGCTATATCTGAACAGAAGGTTTAGGTTCGGTGCATGCATTGTCCTTCCTTGTTGTAATTTAAATTCTTAAGCAGAAAATTTCTTTAGTAACCAATAATTATTCCCAAATTTAATCACTTCATTTTATCATTTTATTTCTAATTATAAGCACATATAATGAAAATTTTTTCATAGCTTTGGTGACTTCATGTAGTCATTTTCACAATTTAAAGTTCTTTTTTTTTTTTTACATTCTGTAAAAAATGATATTTTCTAATTATAACCCTAGTGTAAACTTAGGTTTTCTTTAATGATTTTGTATGACACTTAAATTTGGTCTGTACTTACTAATGCTCACCTCTACAGCCTCTGCATCAGTTCCCACCTGTAGGTTCCTGCCCTGTTTGAGTTCCTGCTCTGAAGTTTTTCAGTGATGGGATGTTTGTTACCTGTAAATGTAGACTAAAGTAAACCTTTTCCTCCCCAACCTGCTTTTGGTTTTGGTGTTTCATTGCAGCAAATAGAACCTCTAGTTAAGACAATCAGTATACTTTCACTTACATATGTGTGATTTCAGGGACTACCAATTGTAATTTAGGGTTCTTCCCAGGGGAAAATTGTTGATCTTGCTCTTAGCACTAGAAACTCTAATTAAGACAATCAGTATACTTTCACTTACATATGTGTTTATCTTGCTCTTAGCATTTCTTGTTGCGTAGAGTAATTTGTCTTATGGCTGGGACCTCATGAAATTTCTTCCACCATGTTAGCTTGTCTATCACTGTGAGCCTAGTTCAGGACATCATTATGCCGCCATGGTGATGTCATTCTATTGGTGTAGTTTCTGGACCTTTCTAGGATATGCAATCTTATAATAAACTTCTTGTTCCTCTGGCTCTCACAGTTGCTCTGCCCTCTCTTTCATTATGATTTTACTATGATATTGTAGAGAGCTTCTTAATCCAGCAACAGGGTTCCTCTGGCCAGTGGTAGCATCGAAAGTCATAGTTCTGTGTGATCCAGCTATAATACAGACACCTGTAATCCTTCGGTCTGCAATACAGACACACCAAACAATGGTGTCTAATTGAAGATAGTACAGTAGAATTTCTGGAGGCCGTGGCTTTTGGAAAATAGTACAGTTCAGTGCAGTTCAGTTGAGTACAGTTGGCCTTGTGCAGTTCAGTTCATGGATTTCAGAGGCAGTTTTCCAAAACAGACCAATTTGGTGAGAAGCAGAGAGAAACCAGTTTGAATCAGTTAGTCTGGAGAGGAGTTTTGAGCCAGAACAGGTGAGTTGAACCAGCCAGCCAAAGTTCAGAAAGAACTAGAAAATGTGATCTTATTCAGCAGTAAGTCTCAGAGGCTGAAAACATTCTAGCCCTAGGTTAGCTAAAGCCTTGAAGGTCCAGGCTTGCAGAAAATTAGACGGTACAGAAGTGAGAAGCTTCTAGGCCTATCCCTTGGGATAGTTAGGTAGAAATGATCTCGGCTCAGCCCAGCCAAGTATTCACAAAGCTTGAATATGGCTCCCAGGTCATCTCCTCATCTGAGACAAGAACAAGAACAAGAGCATTTGCATCACATCATAGTTCCTTTGCAACAGGATCTGGATTGTAGATGTATCAATTGGAGTTAGGAATCTTGGTTTCACTTATCCCTTGCATTCTAATTAGTTTTGGTTTTCTGTAATTTTTTTTTGTGGTTGTTCGAATAAGAGTGTCCTCCAATAGGATAGTGATTAAGACAGTTTCCATTTATTGAATCTATTTGATTAGAGGTAAGACCTATCCTTAGCTGGCAATATAAGGATAAATATTTAGAATATAGTTAGGAAGTATTGTGGCTTAGTAAAATGACAGTTGTAGGTCTCCTCTAAAGTCCAGATGCTACAATTCAAGCTTCAAACGAAGGGCAGCAACCAATAGTCCTACTCAGCTAGGAAGTATATGAACCACAACAATGCCCAGCCCGGCAGGATATCCCTAAAGGAACAATAGTGGCCACAATGTGTGAGTGGTAACCAAGAACTCTCCAGTTAGACTTATGGCCATGCAGTAGGAGGAAAGTCGTGGCTAGTTTGGGAAGCCTAGCCAACTACTAAGGGCTAGTGATAAAATAGATTTCAGTCACCGTTTTATTGCTGAAGTAGACACCAAGAGAATTCTTTTTTTTTTTTTTTTTGACAGTTTAAACTTTTATTTTCAGTTCTGAAATGTGTTTGAACAGTGAACACTATTTTTCTTTTTTCTTTTTGTTTTTTGTTTTTTGGTTTTTTTTTTTGTCTTTTTTAAATGAATTTATTCTTGTTACATCTCAATGGTTATCCCATCCCTTATATCCTCCCATTCTTCCCTCCCTCCCATTTTCCCCTTATTCCCCTCCCCTATGACTGTTCCTGAGGGGGATTACCTCCCCCTGTATATGCTCATAGGGTATCAAGTCTCTTCTTGGTAACCTGCTCTACTTCCTCTGAGTGCCACCAGAGGCGAGGATGTGGGGAGAGAGGAACACTCCTTCATTGCTGGTGGGAATGCAAACTAGTACAGCCACTTTGGAATTCTATCTGGTGCTATCTCAGAAAACTGGGAATAGGGCTTCTTCAAGACCCAGCTATTCCACTACTTGGAATATATCCAGAAGATGCTCCAGCTCACAACAAGAAAATTTGCTCAACCATGTTCATAGCAGCCTTATTCATAATAGCAAGACAATTCTTATAAAGAAAAGCATTTAATTGGGGCCTTGCTTATAGTTTCAGGGTCTTGGTACATTATCACCAAAGCAGGGAGCATTGTAGCAGGCAGTTATGGTATGGAAGAAGTAGATGAGAATTATATCCTGATTCACCAGCAGAGAGGAAAAACATGCTGCTCATCCTGTGGGCTTTTGAAACCCCAAAGCATACCCCCTAGTGACATATTTTCTTTAAAAAGACCATCCCTACATCAAAGAGGAGACACCCCTTAATTTTTCACAAATAGACTACTTCCTGATGATTTAAAAATTCAAATATATGAGCCTATGGAACCACAGTTCCAGGGTAAAACTAGATCTGGCACTCAGGGTCATGTGTTTAAATTACATAGTGTTTCAATAGAGTTAACTTCTTCAACTTTTTGAAGCTTTTTTTTTTCTGTGAAGAGTGAAGTGGGAATTTTGTTGATAATGCATTAAACTTATCAATAGCTTTTGGATAGTCATGTTCACAATATTAATTCTACCAATCCATAAGCATAAGATGTCTTTGCATCTTCCTCTTCATTTAGACACTTAAAGTATTAGTTGTTAGGCTCTTCACTGTCTTAGGTTGATACCTAGATATTTTAGTTGAGGCTATTATAAATGGAAGTGTGTCTAAGATCTCTTTCTCTAAATGTTTGCTGATGGTATAAAAACACTATTGATTTGTAAAAGTTGATTCTATATCCTATATAGAATGATTCTATACTCATCATTTCTATTATTTATGACAGGATTTGTGCGAAATCTTTAATGTATAGGATTATATTTTCTATAAATGAGGATAGATTGAATTTTTCTTTATTTATATTCCTTTAATTTTTTCTCTTGCCTTATTCTATTCAGTATTCCAAGAACATATTGAAATAGAATAGGGATAACACACATCTATGTCTTATTCCTGACATTAGTGAGATTGCTTCAATCTTTTCTAAATTTAGGATTGATGGTGGCTATTTATTATGTTGAAGTGTATTTTCATTAGTACTACATTATCTAGGACTTTTATCAAGAAGGCATATTATATTATGAAATGGCATTTTCTGCATTTTTGAGATAGTTCTGTGATTTTTATCTTTATGTCTATTTGTGTGGTTTATTACTTATAGACCTTTTGTATATTGAACCATCTCTGTACTTCAGGGATAAAGCTAACTTGATCTGGGATAATAATCTTTTTGATGTACATCTATATTCTTTTTGTAAGTATTTTTGGGCATTTTAAAGTCTTTATTCATCAGCAATATTAGCTTCTCATTTTATTTTTCTCAGTCTTTCTTTTCTTTGTGTGTGCCTTTTATTAATTTTAGTATTGGAGTGACGCTTGTTTCATAGGTGTGTTGGAGCATTACTTTCTTTCTTTCTTTCTTTCTTTCTTTCTTTCTTTCTTTCTTTCCTCCTTCAACCCTCCTCCTTTTTCTTCTAATATTATTTTATGTCCTTTCAGAATTGGAGATAAAAGTATGATGAAGTTATTATCTTTATTTTTAAGCCCTTGGTGAGTCATTAAGCTATGATCACTTTGAGTAACCCTTCTGCTGTTTGCTATTAATCTAACTTATGTTGCCATCACTATTTTTCCCAGTGAGAGACAAGGTATATATGTGATAATTTTTCCTGATTCTTTTATGTTAAAACATTGTACTCTTTTTTTATGAGTGCTGACACCATAGACAAATAGAAGTGATAGTCCATCAAACAGATGGATGTAGTGGACAGAGACATATCATTAGAGCACTCAAATTTTAGCTTTTATTTTATGGGTATTGATAGAGAACCTCTTAATTTCAAATGGAGTTTATGCTATAGTCCCATAGAGAGAAGAGGTAAACATGAAATCCCTCCCGTACCCAAGGTGTTATTGACAATTGATAGCTATTAGAAAAGGGATAGTTTTCTTCAACAGCATTGCTACTAGACAAATGTCCAGTAGAAGGGTACACATCAAAGAATATGTGGGTAGCACAAACTAGACTTGTGTGATAGAGAATAAAGAGAAACAAAATGGGTTAGTAAAGGGGACATAAATCTGGGAGGAGTTTTGAGGCATGGGTAAATATGACCCTAGCACATGGTACAAATTCTCAAAGAGCTAATAAAAGACAAATAATAAGATAAATATTTGTTCTTGACCTGAAATAAAGTTTTATGATTAGAATAAATATATTATTTTAAAAGATACATATAATTGTATTTAAATACCACCTCTAAATGCAGATGATCAAGAAAAGTATTTTTTTTATTGGTTACCTAGTGGTGTATTACAAATTACACAACACTGTGATGCTCAAAACTGGGACAGCCTCTCCATTGGTGCCACTCGGGGTTCTATTACCTACAGTTTCTTCCTAAACCAGGCCTAGAGAAGCCCGAGAAAGCATGTTTTTATTTCCATTGTGAAGGTATCTTGCATGGAGTGATGTGGAGAGTTAATCTCAGCTATTATTACTGTTCTTTCTAGATAAACCAGTGGCAGAAAAGAGATAGCTAAAAACTACTGTGTGCCATCCAGCCTAAGCCAAGATGTATGTATGGTTGCTATAACATTTTTGGCACCTAAACATGGTCAAATATTGAGAAATAATCTGTTTGTCCCATTTAGGCACTAAATTTAGGGAACTCTTAAAGTATAGAATATTGAACTGGGTACATTTATGTGGTGGTTGTGATGATGATGATGATGATGATGATGATGATGACAGCAATATAGATAATCATGGGGAGGAGGTCCCCATTAGTCACAGTCATAGGGGAGGGGAGTTATAGGAAAATGGGGGGAGGGAGGAATGGAAGGATACAAGGGATGGGATAATAATTTAGATATAATATGAATAAATTAATAAAATATATTAACAAATAAAACTAAATAAATAAAAACTTAAAACATACACAACAATGTGCATTTAGGACATGGCAGCTGAAGGTACTGATACACATGGAAGGCTGCTGCTGCTGTTGCTCGAGGCCAGAATGACCATAAGAAACCATTAGAGGCTGGAGAAAGGCAATCTGTGTTATACAGTGGTAGAAAAATTGACCAAAACAGCCTGTGGTAATTTGGAAGCTAGAAGCTAGAAAGAGGTTTTGGATCTGTCAGATGAGGCTTTCAGAAAGAGTGTTGAAAATGCCAATTGGCTTCTCATTTGCAGAGATGGGAGAAGAAAGAAATGGCCTAAAAATAAGCCATATCATTTTCAAAGAATTTTGAAAAAATAATGAAAACCAGTATTTGGGGAGTTAGAAAATAGAATCATTTCTTATCTATATTCTACTTAGCCAGTATGCTTTGATCAAAGCAAATTGAAATTTAACTATTTATAAGAACGTTTGCTAAGATACCAGATATGTATAAATCAAATTTAATTAAACACTCATGTGTAGACATGTGTGAATGCTTCCTCACATGTCCCAAAATATCAAGAAAATTTATGCTCTTTATCCCGGGTTGAGAATGTGATTTCAATGATGAGCTGCATCTCAGTGGTACCAGTTTCAAGCATCACTCATTTGTGTTGTTTTCTATACCATACTAGTTAACTGAAATAAGATAGTCTTCATAATTATGTACAGCTAGAAGGCTTATTTATACATGGTTCGTGCATTTAAAAAATAGTAGTTACTCTTAAACATGAAGGCTAGAACAAACCATGCTATTATTTGTAGCTTTAATTCTCTCTGATATGATTGTGCTGGTCAAAGGCCATGCAACATTATTTCCCTTCAGCAGTGTAGCATGAAGCCCCAGGAAATGATGAGCTTCATCATTAGTACCAGAAACTGGGCACTAAAAATATGTGAGATTTTGCTGATGCTACTTCCAATATGGGAGACAAATTTCTTGACCCAAACCATATATTGAGATCTTCCTCTGTAGAGAGTGCTATTAACTGGTAACTGACACAAAGGCACCAAACAGCTGGCCTCTTCCCTATCTATTACATTCAGGATTTAGTAAAAGCTTCCCATTGGAATGAATGTCACCTTTCACTCTGGCCACCACATGACTGTGACCCAGTACGGACTTGGAATCACAACTGGTCAGCAGTCTGCCAGTCTGTGTTAGCATTGTAAATGCCCTGAAACTGGTGATATCTACTGAACACAGATGTCCTCTTTTCTCATGTCGTACCTGATCACAGTTGTTAAAATGGTATTACTGATTTCTCATAGTGCAGAAGGAAAAGAGCAGATTAGATGAAAAAGTAGAGTTTTTTTAAAAATTTATGCTGGTCATAGCCCACTCCATCCTCTCCTTCTGGTCCCATCTTCCCTCCCTGCTTCCCTTATTCACCCTCCCCTATTTCTTAGAGAAGGGGAGTCCTTCCCACCTCAGCATTTCAAGTCATATCAGGACTGAGTGCATCCTCTTCCCCTGTAGCATAGCAGGGTAGCCCAGCCATGGGAAAGTGATTAAAAAGCAGGCAACAGAGTCCATATCAGAGGTAGCCTCATTTCCCTTATAGGTGACCCATATGAGTACTGAGCTGCCCATCAATTATATCTGTGTAGGGGTCCTTAGTCCTCCGTTGGAGCTTTAGTCTCCATAGGCCCCACCACATAGGGGCCTGGTTAGTTGGCTCTGTTAGTGTTCTTGTGGAGCTCCTGTCTGTGGCTAGCGTTACCGTCTCGCCAGCAAGAACGACTCTGCACACACAAACAGGATCCTTCTGCAGTAAAGCTTTAATGCATCTTGAGAGGGAGAGCATAAGCTTACACAAGTAAAATGGAGACAGAGAGACCAAACAGCAGAAACCCATCCCTTATATAGGAAACTGTCCTCCGCTTAGGATGTGTCAGTCCCTGATTGGCTGTTGCTCATCGGGCGAGATGACGCCACGGGAGAGGCAGAGCACAATGAGTGGAAAATCCCTTCGCACATGCGCAGATTAGTTGTTTGTCAGCATGGGACACAGGATGTCAGCGCCATCTTGTAATGGCGAATGTGAGCACGGCTTCCCACACCTGTCCCCTCTGAATCTTTCTATCTGCCCCTGCCCCACTTCTACAAGACTCCCTGCACTCCACCCAATGTTTGACTGTGGGTCTCTGCTTCTGTTCTCCCTCCCACCCTGCTGATTGGTGGAGCTTTTCAGAAGGAGGACAAGAATGTTTTGGGGGTGGGGAGAGGGGACTTTGGGAAGCATATCTTATTTTATTTTATTTTTAACTTGTTCACTTTACATCCCGTTTGTAGCCCCCTCCCTCATCTCTTCCCAGTCACACTCTCCCTCTCTCATCCCCCTCTTATTCCCTCTTCCCACCTTCCTTAGTCCTCAGAAAGAAGGAGCCTTCCTCCCCCAACATTTGACCATACCCTATCAAGTCTCATCTGGATTGGCTGTATCCTCTTCCTCTGTGGCCTGGCACAGCCACCTTGTGAGGGGGAAGTGATCAACATATGGGCACCAGAGTACAGGTCAGAAGTACTCCATACTTCCCCCATATTATGGGACCCACAAGGAGACTGTGCTGCCCCTCTACTACATCTGAGCAGAGGATCCAAGAACACCTCAAAAATATCATTCACTATGACCAAGTAGGCTTCATCACAGGCATGGAGGGGTGGTTCAGTATATTGAAATCCATCAAGGTAATCCATTATATAAACAAACTGAAAGAAAAAAAAAAACCCACAGGATCATCTCCTTAGATGCTAAATAAGCATTTAACAAAATCCAACCCTATTCATGTTAAAAGTCTTGGAGAGATTGAAGATACAAGGAATGTACCTAAACACAGTAGAGGCAATATATGGCAAGCCTGTAGCCAACATCAAACTAAATGGAGAGAAACTTAAGTCAATTCCACTGAAATCAGGGGCATAACAAGGCTGTGCCCTCTCTCCCTATCTCTTCAATATAGTACTTTAATTCCTAGTTAGAGCAACAATGCAAGTAAAGGAGATCAAAGGGATACAAATTGGAGAGGATGAACTCAAAGTATCACTATTCATAGATGATATGATAGTATACATAAATGACCCCAAAAAGTCTACCAAGGAACTCCTACAACTGATAAACACCTTCAGTAAAGTAGCTGAAGACAAAATCAACTAAAAAAATCAGTATCCATCCCTTTATACAGAGACAAACAGCCTGAAAAAGAAATTAGGGAAACAACACCCTTCACAATAGTCTCACACACGAAAAAATTAAGTATCTTGGTGTAAATCTAACTAAGCAAGTTAAAGACTTGTATGAAAAAAAAAACTTCAAGTCTCTGAAGAAAGAAATTGAAGAAAAAAATCAGAAAATGGAAATATCTCCCATGCTCATGGATCAGTAGGATTAACATAGTAAAAATGGCCAGAATAGAACAAGTTATTTTATGATTGCTTTTCATTTAGCCATGCCACTCAGAATCTGAATTCCAAAATTATTTATTTGTGGTGTAAACACAGATGTAATAGATTAACAGAAAATAGCATTATTGTATTCATATATTCCAGATCCTTTCTCAAACAGGTGTGGAGTAATATATAGTTTAACTTTATGAAGCTACCATAAGAAGCTTCAGAGGGACATGACTTTTGGGCTAGTGCCCAATTAAAAGTGAGTGTATACCATGTGAGTCTTTCTGCTTCTGAGTTAACTTACTCACTATGACCATTTCTAGTTCCATCCATTGGGATTTATGTGAGGATATCCCACTGGGAATCTAGGTAAGACAAATATAGGAGATGGGGAAATAGAAGGTCCCGAAGGTCCTAGAAACCTACAAGAAGAACATCATGATGGGTGGATTGGTGCCCAAGGGGTCTGATCAAACTATTACACTATCCAAGGACAATACAAGTAGTAAACATTGAACCCCTACTATTATCTAGCCAATGGACAGGACATTATCCACAGTTATGGGGAGAGCATGGACTGACTTAGACATGAACTCTGGTGCCACATATTTGACCACCTCCTCTTGGTGGGGAGGCCTGATGACACTCAAGGAAAGAATAAACAGAATACCAAGATGAAACTTGATAGCCTATGACCATATAGAGGTGGAGGAGGTCCCCCTCGGTCTTAGACGTAGGGGAGGGGAATAGGGTGAAAGCGGGAAGGAGGGAGGAATGGGAGAATACAAGTGATGGGATAAAAATTGAGTTGTAATCTGAATAAATTAATTAAAAAACTTAAAAAAAAGAAGCTTCAGTTGGTATGCCTTTTCTGAACTGGCCCTTCACTGCCTGGCATTGAGTATATTAAATTCTACCTACTATTTAGACCTACAATGTTTAGTTTTAATGCTAAATATAAGCTTTGACAGTTTTAAGCCTTGCACATACAGTTATAATGTACAAACTTATCAAGGAAAACACAGTCACCTGTTTTGCTTTCCTCAAGCAGAATGGAGCTATCTGTTGAAATTTGTTCTTCCTGGGAAAAAACTAAGATTCCAGTTCAAAACAAAAATAAAATAATGTCCATGTGAAGGAAATGGAAAGTGATGACAAATATTTCTAGTAGATGGACTATCAGTATCAAAATTGGTTGGCTATTTGGAAGACCTGGAGAGCTCATCGTGCCCCGCTTAAGTGTTTTATACTCTATACAGGATTAAGATGTTCTATCTATGTCTGAAGTACAAGTGAAAGTGATTCTTAAAGGCTATTTTGGAGATGAAAAGGAAGCTGTAAGGATTTCCTGTCATAAAACCTAGGAAAGACTGCTATGTTCAGAACTGTCACTCTAATACCCTATCAAACATTTTGGCAACCATTTCCTTCGTAGTTGTCAAATGTGTCACCATTAATAGGTCTGCGTCGCAGAGGCGAAAGGGGATATTAAGAACTTAATTCCCAGAACTTGTCAGTTAGGGTGTCATGGGCAGTTTAGTGAAGGCCTTACTCAGTTCTTCTTCATGTTCAACCAAGGTCTTGCAAAGTGATGGCTTTTGATGTAAGAATTGGGAATTTATTAAAGGTTTCTACTATGCTTCATATTTCCATTTTGCAAATTTTCTACAACCCAAAGAGGCCAAATTTTATTATCTTCCCATTCCTTAATACAGAGGTGGTATCCATACAGTTCACTTACATTTCCAGAGCTCCTACTTGACAGTGTTCACAGGCATAGGACCTCAGATTGACAGGTTTTTAGAAACTGTATTCTTCTCAGTGACTCATGATGCTTACTTCATGTTTGATGACATGTGGCATTCAGGAGGCCTAGTAAATAGGTTTCTTTCATAACATTGTAGGTAAATAACATGATCATCTGTATTTCCAGAAAAATAGAGTGTCAGCAAGCATTCCTAGAAGGCAATGCTTTATAAAGATTTCAGCAGCATTATAGTTTGACTGTCATGGGTAGGAATCCTGTTGCTACTTAAACTTTCATTTTATCTTCAACAAAAAATTATTTTTAAATACTATATATGTATCCTAAAGCCCTCGGGCATATATACAAAGACACAAATAGAATTTACATATCTATTATCCTATTAACTGACACTGCATTTGCCAGGCATTTGATACAATTAAGCAAATGCTTGACTGAACAGATGGGTCTTATATGGATCCCTAAGGGCATTTCTACATTAACTGTGCCAAGGGGGGTTAATGCACCCATTTGGCATCTGTGTGTCTTTTCTCAGCAGCATATATGCATACTACTGTTTGGTATGATTTCAAGTGGATCCATTTTTATCCAAGAGGACTGAGTATGAAATGATTATAGTTACTTCCAGTGTGTTTCACTTTTCCACTTTATGTTAAATGTTTCCCCAATCTTGGGATTGTTACTGACATATATTTACTTGAACTGATCTATAGAAATTGTGTGTGTGTGTGTGTGTGTGTGTGTGCGCGCGCACGCATGTGTGTGCGCGCGTGTGTGGTATCAAATGAATAGACGTTTTTCTAAGAAAAGCACATAGCCTTTTAATTTTTTCTCTTCCTTTATGTAGTTTCTAAACCAAGCTGCAAAAGTTAGAGGAGGAAAATAAAAGCAGATCATATCTTAATAATTGAAACATTAAAATACTTGAGAAAGGAAGTATTCATTTTTTACTGCAATTTAACATGCAGGGTGTTCCATGACCTTTGGAAGAAAGAGACCACCCTAGCCACTAGCATTTAACTTGAGTGAGTAGACTTCCTTTGTTGTCTGTTGGATATGCATAGGTATCTTTTGAAAACTAACACCCGATCTGCCTAAACATGTTTTTCATGACTAAAGTTTCAGGTTTCTTTTTAAAACTTCTCTCAACATGAGCATAACTCATGACACAGTATGGGAGAATGACTGCTTTGAAAGAGTATATGCCACAGTAAAAAACCTGTACAATGAGCCAAAATGTGGATGGCAAAACCCTTGGGATTAATACTATGAAATGCACCATGGACTTTATCCTTTGGATGCTATATTGCTCTATACATTTGACAGCGTTGGCCTCATAATTTTTAAATTATTGCAACATGAAAATAAACCGCTCATTATGTAGGAGTGTACACTAAAAAAGAGAGTAGCTCAATAGCATTCCAGTTATGTAAGGCAAGGAAATGTATTCAACAAATGCAATTGTTGCACATTCTTTTTAAATCAGGCATGAGAAATAGAAATGAGCTGACTTTTATTTTTCAATGTGTTTAAAAATTTTTTGTGATCGACATGTTAATTAGGGAAATTTTTACAATAGCTAAATCTACTTTTAAACCCTCCTTTCACAACCTGTATATTTTCTTTTACTCATGAAAAAGAACATGGATAAAAATAGAGAGAATCTTTTTAGAGCACCTATGAATTAATATTCCACTAAGGAATCATTTGATTGCATTGTCAACAGTCTTACTTGTCAGCGTATAATAATGTAATGGAATGAACGTAAGATGTACTTTGTTTTAAAAGTATATTAAAATGTCTAGCATATTATAAATGTAATGAAAGTACAGCATTGATCCATGTTTACTTTAATAGCTTCTTTTTGTTGCTTATACAGATTACCTAAGAAGAATGCTTCAACAAAAATGTTATTTAAATCATATAGGCTTGTGGTTGTGTGTGTGTGTGTGTGTCTGTGTGTGTGTGTGTGTGTGTGTGTGTGTGTGTGTGTGTGTGTGTGTATGGGTGTGTTGATGGCTAAATGATACAGGAAGACTCAGCCCATCATTGTAAGTGACAGTATTCCTTGGTGCTTACCAAATGACAATGGAAAGGGGGAATGCTATCTGCAATTGTCAGCTAGGATGTGTTCATTTCTCTTTTCCCTTGGCTGTGTATTTGATGTCATTAGCTGCTTTAGGGCTTGCCTTGACTTTCTTGATCTCAATGATTAAGTTCAGCTTATAACTTTAAGGTAAATAAACTCTTTCCTCTTACAAATTGTCTTGTGTTAGGTTGTTTGACACAGTAACAAGCACAAAATTAGAACAGTTACTATATTATAAATACCATTTGCATTTTGCTTTTCTAAATAAAACTACATTTAAATGCCATATTCTGCGTGTCTCTGAGGTTTCTGAAGACCTTATCTAACTATCTTACCTTATCTTTCTATAGAATCCTACCTATCTGCTGCACCTAAGACTAGTAGCTGACATGATCATGATTTGATCTACTAACATGTTTTTATTATTTTAAAGATTCACTGACAATGACACAAGTTGACTCCTCTCAACACCCAACCTACCTCAAAGAGGATGATTAACATCAAAGAACCTCCTTATGCAGATTGCTTGAAATGTGTCAAACAAGCCACCAGGCAAAATGTCCTCATTTCTACCACAGATAGAATTCTGCCTAAAAATGAGAAAGCTTGGATGCAGGCAGAGTCGATGGCCAAACTCTGCCAAGACAGGGTAAGCAAATCCGCAGCAGTTCCTGCCTCACAAATATGTCTGTCAGATATATTGGGCCAGAAGGCCAAAGAAGATGTTCAAATGTTATAGAGTATTGTGTGACTGTTCAGGTAGAAAACTGTCTCTGTTATCTTCTCATTTGGAAAGCTATTACCCTGCACTCTGGCATATTCAGTAATCAAGTTTATTCCTTCTCAAGTCTCTGATAGAGTTGAAGCCCAGGTATCTCTAGTTTTACAATGAGGCTTAGTTGTTTGGGAGTTAAGATGTTTTTAGGTCTAGACAGATGTTTTAAGTTGATAATGATGAGATGTGATGGAGACTGATTTATATTCAGACTCTTAGACGCACCAAGATAGGAAATATGTTTTTTTCAAGGCTATCAAATACAAATAGCCAAAACACTAAGAATATAACATCTATATAATTCCTGATTATCTCATATTTCTTCTTGCTATAGGTAGCTGATTCATAGAATGGCTCAAACATTGCCTTTACTACATGAGACCTAGCATCATATTTTGCTAGTTAGAATGCAACATGCTTATTAACATGCTTATTAAGGCTGTATGAAAATTAAAAATTTACCTTGGTGATTTGCCCTAGCAAAGGTACTATGACTACAGTTCTGCTTAGGTCCACTGTACAATATATGCTATAATAAAGCATGCTGTTACTCAATTGTGAAAGATAAAAATATCTGATCGATAAAAAAAAGAGTAGATCATGGTCCCTAGAGATTAGACCAGGTAAGGAAGTGAGATAGATAAAAGGTAGATATTAACAACTAACACAAAGGGTTAAGATGGATTTGTTCTAGGGTTTTGTAGTATAGTATGTAATTCACATAATAATAAACTATAATACATTTAAATATCATTAGAAAAGTCAATAGCTCCTATTATTTAAAAGTAATACATACTTGAGGGAGAAGAAATATTAAATACCTTAATTAGATTTTAACTCATGTATGCATATATTTAATTATATTACACCACCACCATAGATACATAGCATGTATCAAGCAAAAGGTACAAATGTGAAAAAGTAGAACCCGAACTCAAATGATTAAAATCCTAATTATATATCTTTTATAAAGCCACTTTATTTCTGGATGTTCAGGCTAGGCTTCATGAAAATGTTTCCCTAGAGCTTTAGAAGCCAGTCCAGGCAGAGCTGTCATTGCAAACACCCAGCACAGACAGGCACTCTGGCCCACACTACCCAGAGAGCACAGGCTTTCAGTTATCTGACCTTCTGCCTGCCCAGAAAATACGTCAATGTCAGTCATAGCTGGGGAGGTAAAGACATAGCATCCCTGAACTCAGCCTCTTAAGTTGTTCCCCACAGATGCCAGTTGGCCTTTTGAGAATACAGTGATTGGCTTAGACCACCTTCTTGCTCTCTCACTTACATGGTTATATATTTCATATTTAATGAGGTCTTGACAGAGATGAAACAATACACATGTGTTTTCTCTTAGTGCCAATCCAAGTTAATAGTATGATATAGCATGTGAGCCAAACATGTGTTCATTATAGATTTATTTTTTCTATTGCAAAACAGTTCAAATGTGAAGCAGAGACCAGATTACCTACAGAATAATTGTAACTTTTATTTATTTTACTAAAAAAATACATCTTAGTTTGCACCTTATTTGAATTATTGCAAAGAAACTATTTCTCCCACTTTGCTCTAAGAAATGTCTATTACGGGTCGCCAGCCTGCACAGCCTGATATGCTGACAGCTCATTATTGATTGCCATAGATGAACAGATATTGGTCATATGCAAATCTTGGGAGGAATTTGGCAGGATTAGAGGAATTTCTTAAAGAAATCCATAGCTAACCCTGTGAAGTGTAACTGTGAAGAGAGTTTCTCTGGTGGTCAGCAATCTGATTGGCTCTAATAAATCATTCTTCATCATTTACATAAACCTGGGATAGAGGTAGAGGGAGAGAGAGAGAGAGAGAGAGAGAGAGAGAGAGAGAGAGAGAGAGAGAGAGAGAGAGAGAGAGAGTGTTTGGAGTAGCTATATAATGAAGTTTTAAAAATTCTTACTTTTCTTAAGATGAAATTTGAAAATTAAATCACTGTATTGTAGAAATTGGAAACAATGCTTAATTTATAGTGGAAATTAATACTCTACTAGATAGTTGTCACTACCAAATATGTTCTACAATGTTATTTACTGATATCAGGCATTAAACATTGCCCAAAATATATCGGCTGATAGCAGGATACTACGATGTTTCCCTTTTGGTCTTAGTTAGTTAGTTATTATAGGATATTATTAGCTATTTAAAGGGTCAATCGAAGAAGCTACTAATGCTGTGATCCTTTCAAACAGTTCCTCATGTTTTGGTTACCCCCAACTATAATATGATTTTTATTGCTACTTCAAAGCCATAAATTTGCTACTGTTGTGGATTGTGATATAAATATCTACTATACAGGCTATATAATTTGTGACCCCTGTAAAAAGGTCATTTGACCCCAAAAGGGGTCACATCTACAGGCTGAGAACTGCTGTTTTAAAGGAAGCCATAATGTGTATGAAGGAATAAAAGTCCAGGTCTAAAACTATAACACACGTTAGTGAGGAAGCAACATCATGCAACCTTCACACTAGCTCATGGAAGCTGTTACTATGTAGCCAGTCTGCAAGACAGCCTAGGGCATCCTCAAATAAACAGTTTCCAATTGTTCCAGTAACTCCATTTCTAGATTCATATCCAAGGTCAGTAAAAGCATATATCCATGCAGAAATCCTGATATAAGTGTTAGCGCAATTGACAATAGCTTCAAGGAAGAAACAATATAAATGCTGAGATAGATGAGTGGATACATTCAATGTGTTTATCTGTAGACCAGGATTGTTATTCTTATTGCTGTCATTACTACTACTCCCCTATTTCAAGATGGTATCGAACTCTTGGTTTATTAGTATTTACAAAAATAATATTGAATGTATCTTTAGTTGCTTGTTAGGCTTTTTCTTAAAACTCATCTTCAGGCAAATATCTATTTTAACACCTTGCTTACTTTTAAAATTAAGATGTTGGGGTTTGCATTTTTGAGATGTATGAGTTGCTTGTTTGTATGGGCTAATTTTTAGTACAAAGCCATCTTCACAGTGATACTGTCTGCAAAAATTCTCTCTCCTTTTCTGTGCTACAGACACCTTTGGTGTTGTCTTTCCTCTCCTTTAAAGAAGGTATCTGAGTGTGACAGGTGACTGAGGACTACCGTGAAAGACTAGAGCATCTGGTGTAGTACTACACAAGCTCAGTGCTATTTGTGGTAGTACTGAATTTGTAAGCATCACAGAAGCTACATTAGCAGTTATGTCTTACCTAGCAGTGGTAAGCTGCAGGTGTTTTTTTTTTTTAATCCTTTTCAAAAATTGTCACCTTGGTTCTGGTTAGGTAGGGGCGTTGTACATGGGCTCTGAAGTAGGCCTGCCTCACATGCCCTTTCTTGGCCCTCTTTGTAATTATGTAGTGTTCAAACTCCATGGAGGGGGATGGAATTTATCACTGTCAGTCATGACATGTCCTCCATGAATAATGGCTTCCCTGTTTACAATGTTGCTTCCTAGTTTTTGTTACTATTTAGTAGAGAGCCCAGACTGCCCAAAGTCTCAGAAACTTGGGGTAAGCTCAGTATCAATTGTGTATCAAATAGGGCAACAGCTACTACCTTCAGCAAATTATTTAAGGGTTATTTAAAGAAAATATTATATATCAAGACAATGCCCTCTAAATAAGACTAACATAAGAAGTACTTGTATCCTCCATGAAAAGAAATAGTGTAGGTTCCGTTTAACAGCCCTTTCATCATAGTATGAGAGGTAAAGACTTGAAGTCCATATTGGTATGAATGTTCTCATGACAGTCTCAGCTCTGAGCCTAATCATAATAACAGCTTGTTTGCCTTGTTATTGACATAATTCTGCAATTTATATAAGTGGCTTACCTGTATATTTCAGTCTATTCTGTCATTTGGCAATAATGTTTATAGTGAGCAATACTGGGTTATAGATAATTGAAAAGCCAGAGGCCTAAAAAAATGAGATGGGTTGCTTCTAAATCCATAAGTAGCATCCTCTACATGTATTATTTGACATCTAGTGCTAACCTCAGCCTCTGACAGGGATTAAATTATATTCTCAATGAATAGTACTGATGTTACTATAGTGACACCTTTTGAGCTGTGATTTTCATATCTAAAATGCTGGGTTACTCAAATTATTTAGAGTCTGTCTCAAAATTAGTACGAATCTATTATATTCTATAAACTTTGAAGGAAGACTGGAATTATCAGTACACATCTATGACGTGTCACCTGATCTTTAATATCTTATAGATTCTCCAATCTGAGCCCTGTACTACCTCTGCGAGCCAGAAACAAGGGAATGTCAATTTTAATTTCACCCCAATAGATTTCAGCGGGCCAGTGGATTAAGCAATCCTACACAGCTGGGCAAACTGTAACTTCTAAAATCCGTCTCCATTTTTTCCCCTATATTTTTTATATACCTCTAGGACACAAAGCCAACCCATGAGCAATAGAAAACTGTTATCGAGGCATTTTATAATCCCCCCTCTCTCTTCCCCCTCCTTGTCTCTTCTTCCCATCCTCATGTATGTGTCCATGGGGTGCTCTTTCTTTGTGGTTCATTGATTGCTTATATTTTAAGACTCAATTCAAGAGTTATTTCCTCTTGGGTCTCCTCAGATCAAAATATGCACCATTTGATGGCCTGCTATTATGTCTCGTCATTTCTTATATCCATCTCTACCTTCCTGCTTACCTGCAGTTTAGTTGAACTTGCCTATTAATGTGTCTGAGCCCTATTTCACTGAGTTTTCCATCCCAAATACGCTCAATGCTTTGATTTCTTAGCTCCAAACACTATGTAGTGATGAAAGGCATGCTAGGTTTTTCTGTTAAGCAAAATTACATATATTATGCTATCAAGTTTAGACAAGATCATAACAATGTTGGTATAGGCCTTTACATTTTTTTAAATATGAGAATAAATATTTGTCCTTATCCTTGGAATGATACCCATCCAGACCCTGCTCTCACCTGTTTCTTTCCCGGCCCAAGATCTAGCCATGTTTAATGTTTACTTTCTTATCATTTACAATTAAGTATACAGATAAACTCTCATTAGTTAAATTAGTTCCACTTATAAAGATATTCATTGTCAATTATAAAGTTTCATTTCTGCATGCTGTTTTAACTTGAAACTGTTGAGAATTCTTAATTATTCCTTTTTTTGCATGAAAATCAAAGTTGCATCTACCCCCTTTTTCATTTCTAATTGGCCAAATTTATTAATGACCCAAATGATGAAATCTACTAGAGTTTGGCAGAACAGATGTAAACAGGTATGTCTTTGTGCTTCTACCAATAGTATGCTCCTGTTTTCCTTTAGGTGAATCATTACATGACTAAAACACTAGATTTTCCATAAAACTTTACAGGCTTTTCCAGAGAGTTTCTGCAACTTAGAGTCTCACACTGCATTGATGTAATTTGCCTTAATTGGCAAGATTTAACTAGAAAGACACTGGACTATGGTTTTAATATTTTTTTACTTTGTCTAAACTTTTTGAGTATACCAGTTATCCAATTTGCTGTAGAAAAATAATAACTGTAAATTTAATACTTGCATTAGTGTATATAAACCATAAAGAGCCAATGATAGCATTTATTAAATATCATTTAATAGATCATTTAGTGATATAAATATATAACCACTTTGTCAAAAGTCAAGTGTCCATAGGTTTTTATTATTTTAAAGATTCATTGACATTGACACAGGTTAACTTCTGGCAAACACCCAGCCTACCTCAAAGAGGATGATGAGCATCAAGGAACTGCCTTATGGAGATGGCTTCAAATGTGTCGAACAAGCCACTGGGCAAAGGGTCCTAGTTTCTACCACATACAGAATTCTACCTAAAAAATGGCAAGCTTGCAGGTAGGCAGAGTAAATGGACAAACTCTGCCATGACAGGGTAAGCAAGTCCCCAATAGTTCTTGCCTCACTAATATGTATGTCAGATATATTAGGCCAGAAGGCTAAAGATGATGCTCCAGCGTTATAGAGTTTTGTGTGACTATTCTGGTAGAAAACTGTTTCTGGCATCTTCTCATTTGGAAAGCTACTAACTTGCACTCTCGGCATACTCAGGTAATCAAGTTTATTCCTTTTCAAGTCTGTGATGGATTTGAAGATCAAGTATCTTAGTTTTACAATGAAGCTTAGTTGTTTAGGGGTTAAGATGGTCTTAGGTCTAGATAGATGTTTTAAGTTGATAATGATGACATATAATAGATATTGATTTACATTCAGAATTTTAGACACATTGAGATAGGAAAGATGTTTTTTTCAAGGCTGCCAGATACAGATAGCCAAAACACTAAGAATGTAACATTTATATAGTTTCTGATTGAATCATGGTTCTTCTTGCTGTAGGTAGTTTATTGTATCTATGTGTAATAATATAAATGTATATGTAAAATATTTAATAAAAACACACAGAAAAAATCTATCAAAAAAGAAAGAACAACATATTTTTTCATTTACACAATTCACTTTCATAATAAAACAGAGTAGGCTCAAGAAGATGCCCTAAATCTTATATGGAATATTTTCACTCAACTCATAATAAAAATGAAATAAAATGTGAAGTTATAGCATGTCAAATATATCAGGTACATGTTTGTTTTCTAATGAAAAGTAGATGGGCAGAATTCAGATGGGAGGGAAGGTGGGAAGGAACTGAAGAGGATATAGGAGAAACCATAATCAGGATATATTATACAAGAAGAATTACTTCAATAAAAGAAAAAATAAAATAAAATGAAATGAAATATTTATTTGCTATGAAATAAAATCACAGGATTAAAAAATACCGTTTATCGATATTGAAAATCCACCAAAATAGCAATAGTGACATTGTATAACCTACCTTTTTAGAATCTGGTGCATTTTGATGACTTTATTATATTTTTAAAGTCTACTCTTGCATTGTAAAAGGCTATTGACATTTTCAAAGGTAACAACATGATTTTATATAAAAAATGAGTAATAAGCACTTCAAAGCTGTATTCAATAACTAATCTGTTTAATTCTAGTTAATTCTTTGTAACTACTTAGGACTTCTTAACTACTCAACTTCTGTATCTCTGATTTAGTTATTTATATTCAAACCTCTTACCTATTTTGGGAGTAGGATTACTGAAAACTATTGATGTTTTGCATTTTTCATTATTTATGGATTTGTTTTGTGCTTTTATATTCTTGTTAGTATAACTTTTATTCCTATAACTTTATAATTTTATAACCTAAAAGTTTTATAACTTTATATTCCTAAGTTAGTATAGTATTTAAATTCTGTGCATTTTTCCTTATCAATGAATTCTTGTTCAAAAATTTTTTTTCAAAAATAGTAACGGATTGTTTGGTATGTTCAGACTGATTTCAAATTACCCCTTATTGAGAACAGAAATCTAGTATTAATTTTAAATGTTGCACATATAGTTTTTGGCTTCTGTTTTTATTTTGTTGGGGGGAAATTTAGTCAATGTGTTCCTCACTATTATATTTGTCTTATTTTCAATTCTGTGTGTTAAACTGAATTAAATTATTTCTGTTTTATTTAGGAAATCTATTTCTGTCACTAGCCCACAAATGAGTACATTCTTCTGTTTTTCATTTTAGAAATAGGGCCTTTTCTTTCACATTTAAAGGACTAATTTATCTGAGATTGATTTCTGTGAGGGTGTTAGCAGGCTAATTCCACTTTTTCCATATGGATAGCCAATAGTTTCAGCACCATTTACTGAAAAATTCTAAAGCTCCCAAAGTGCAACAGTACAAGCTCAGCCATAAATCAAATTTCTATCAATGTGCACTTTTGAACAACTTTAAAAAAATTGTTTCCTAGCATTTTAAGTTTTCTGTCCAAGTCTCAATATTGCACTGTATTTAGCCTAACTTTTAAAAATCTTTTCTCTTGGGGGGGGTGTGGAGCCAGTCTTTTTATTGGATATCTTAGATATCTTTGTTTCTTTGCTGGTTCCTAGAAATTTTAGATTCATATTCCCTGTATCTTCTGTAACATAAAGACTTCATTTTCTTTAGTAACTGCTATTGTGCTTGTACTGTACTGTAGGAGAAGTCAACATTGTTAAACTATTGAAATTAATATAGAGTTGACTTTGACACCTATTATCACATTGTCGTAGATGGCTTCAGGGAGGTAATAGATTTTTGAACTGCTAATATTTTAACCCAGAAAGGATAAAACTATTCAATAAGTCCAGTTTTGCTTGGCAATACACCCCACCCCGTTTTGTGGGTATAATCAAAATGCTAAGATACTACCATCATTTTCTTTGTTTCTGGTGATTTCTCCTTTCTTTATTCCCTTATTCATTTTTTTCATATTTATTGGATATTTAAGAATTTGTATAATATACATTGTTCAATTCACCCTCTCCCCCAACATATCCCAACATTTTTCCTAATGATAAAATTTTTTCTTTTTCTTATTTTCAAACTGTAAAGAAAAGGCTTTGCGAACTATATACTCTTGATCTTTAGTGGAATGTAGTGAACCCACCAGAGGCATCACCATCCAGGAAAACTGACTCTCTCTCTCCCGCCCCTCTCTCTCTCACACACACACACATCACTGTCACTTACTAATAGCTAGTGCAGAACACTGTGCCCATGTTTTTCCTCCATTTTGAGATATTGTCTGGCTTGAGCTTGCACAGGTCTTATAAATGCTGTCTCAACTTCCATAAGTTCATATGTTCAGCTGCCTCACTGTGTACAAAAACCACTGTTTCCTTGTTGTCACCTACTATCTCTGGGTTCCCATAATTTTTCTGCATTCTTTTTCAAAATTTTCCATGAGCATTAAAAGGATGGGTGTAATGTTGGTGTCCTGTTTAGGGCTGAGCACAGTAAGGTCACTTGCTCTTTGTAAACTATCCAGTTAAGGGTTTTTTTTTTTTTTGCATTAATCACTCTATCCTGTCTCTTCTTTAGAGTGATGTGTAAAAGCTTTGTAATTTCATGAGGTCATATTTATTAAGTCCTGTTTTTACTTACTAGGTTATTGGAATCATTTTCAGACAGTAATTTATGTTTATGTATAAGTTATAGCACTGACATTTTTCCTTTCCTTATCTATTAGATAAAAGGTACCAGATCTAATGTTGAGGTCCTCTATCCATTTGGAGTTGAGTATTGTGCAAGGTGAGAAATAATGATTAAATTTCATGTTTTTACATGTATCTCTGAAAATTAACCAACACCACTTATTGGAGATGTTCTCGAAATATCTGTTTTGATTCTGATAGTTCTTCCTTTGTAAGTGACTTGATTTTTCTCTTTTATGACTTTCAGTATCCTTTCTTTGTTTTGTATACTTAGTGTATTGACTATAATATTCTGTAAGGAATTTCTTTACTGGTCCTGTCTATTTTGTACTCTTTATGTGTTTCAGATTCTTATAGGCCATAGTTGCCTTAGATTGGGAAAATTTTCTTCTTTGATTTTGTTAAAAATATGTTTGGTGTCTTTGATGTGGGATATCTTTTTCTTCTATTTTTATTATTTTTAGGTGTATTCTTCTTATACTGTGCAGTGTTTCTGAATATTGTGTTCTTGGATCTTTCTGGATTTTACATTTTTTTTTTTTAGTCTGAGTGATCTATTTACTCTAACTTGCATTTAAGGCCTAATATTCACTCTTGTATTTGATCTAGTCCATTACAGAGACTTCCCTCTGCATGTTGCTTAAATTCCTCCTGTACTCTCCATTTCAAGTTTTGGGTTATTTTTGCATTTGAGTGTTTATCTTTTAATTATACTGTTTCCATATATTTAAATTTTCATTATCTAATCAAATGTTTGCAATCTTTATGCCATCTTGTATTCATGTCTTAGAGTCCTTTGACTGTGTATTACTGCTCTCTTTATATAGTTTTCTTGTGCATCATCTTTCTTGGGTGATATTAAGGTATAAATGTACTGCTTTGATTATTCAAGTTAGTATATTTCTGAAGAAGCTTAAGCATTTAAAGTTTACACGTTGGTAGTCTTTCTGGGTATAAAATTATCTTGTCTCTTTTGTTGAGTGTGTACTTGAACTTGTTTCCTATTTTTTCCGTGTAACTGATCAAGCTTTACAGAATTTGGGTTCAATCTTTGAACCATTCAATGATAACATACAAAAGGGTACTAGATCAACTAGAGCTAAGGGAGCTTCAAGTTTGAAGTCTGGAGCTGGATATTTTGCTGAGTTAGAACATTTTCATAGGCAATCTTCAGAAGTCTGTGGGTGGTCCTCCTAGTTTTTTTTCCTGAGGCAAAGGTTATTGGTGGAGTTGACAATGCGAGCCTAGCATCTTTCCATTAAGACGATGTATATTTTTGGTTGTGAGCCTAGCCTTTAATGGCTGAGCCATCTCTCCAGCACGCCTTTAATCCCAGCAATTGGGTGGCAGAGGCAGGTGGATCGCTGTGAGTTCGAGGCCAGTCTGGTCTACAAAGAGAGTCCAGGATAGCCAAGGCTACACAGAGAAACCCTGTCTCGCAAAAAACCAAAAAAAAAGAAAAAAGAGGATGTATAGAAGGCTCGGGGATCAGAAAGCAGCCTAAAGACGTGTGTTCCTCTATTGTATCACAGTGGAGTTAATAGCGAGAGTTTGATGTCTGCCTAGTGAAAGTGTCAAGGATGCACAGTGGGGATGGCTGTAATTCTTCCCCATATTTATTTCTTACTTTTTATTTTGTTTTGATTTTTATATTTACTAATAATAGAAATATTGACTTCCTATAATCATTGTTATTTTGCTTTTATCTATATCTTTTAATATGAATGAATTTTTCTTGCCTAATGATAACATACTGTGGGCACATTCAAATTGTTCCTGCTTAATTGGCCTTTATAAATATTGATATATTCTCTTTATTTAAATATTTTTTAATCTATTTGGAGAATGATGGTTTGGCCATTTTTATTTCATAATTTTTATGTATTGGCTTTAGTTTCAAAGTTAGTTTGAACCTCCGAAATTAGCTATGGATTTCTGTTCCTTCTCTGAACTGGTATGTAAATTTTGAATTATTTCTTGGTATTTTAATAGATAGTCTGTATAGAAAATGCTGGTTTGAAATTTAGCTGTTAATATGCAGATATAAGTGAGTATATACCATTTGAGTCTTTCTGCTTCTGGGTTAACTCACTCATTATGATCATTTCTAGCTCAATCCATTTATCCACAAATTTCGGGAATTCCTTGTTTTTAATAGCTGAATAGTATTCCATAGTGTATATGTGCCACAGTTTCTTTATCCATTCTTCTATTGAGGGACACTTCGGCTGTTTCCCTGTTCTGGCTATTATGAATAAGGCTGCTATGAACATGGTTGAGTAAATTATCTGCATATTAGCCCAAGGGGCATGTCCCACGAAAGCCTTCACTTACCAGGAAACTGAGACAGAGGGGAGGACATTCTAGTGGGACTCTAGATGAGAGAATCATGGGAGAATGGCAAAGTAGAAGGATCCAGAGAGTCCTAGAAGCCTAAAAGTAGAACATTATGATAGGCAGATTTGGGCACAGCGGTCCCGCTCAAACTAAGGCACCAGCCAAGGACAATACAGGCGGTAAACCTTAAACCCCTACCCAGATCTAGACAATAGAGAGAACACTCTCCACAGTAGAGTGGAGAGTGGGATATTACTTTCTCACATACTCTGGTGCCTCCCCTTTGACCATGTCCCCTGGAGGGGGAGACCTGGTGGCACTCAGAGGAAGGACAGCAGGTTACCAAGAAGAGACTTCATACCCTATGAACATATACAGGGGGAGGTAATCCCCCTCAGGAACAGTCATAGGGGAGGGGAATAAGGGGAAAATGGGAGGGAGGGAAGAATGGGAGGATACAAGGGATGGGATAACCATTGAAATGTAACAAGAATAAATTAATAAAGGAGAAAAAATGGAAAAAATTATAGATTTCATTAATAAATATGTACTAATTGGAAATCTGAAAAAAAAGAAATTTAGCTGTTAAATTTTGACTAATAATTCATTTTAAAATGAATACAAAATGGTCAGCTCTAACACCTACATACAATTGAAATGATGCGGAATGTAGAATGAACACTTTGTATTTGTGTATTTAGGAAAACACACACACACACACACACACACACACACACAAACAGAGAGAGAGAGAGAGAGAGAGAGAGAGAGAGAGAGAGAGAGAGAGAGAGAGAGAAGGAGGTGACAGAGACAGAGAGACAGAGAGAGTCTTTAGTATAAAACAACGTTTAATGAAAAAGGCCCATAAATTTGAAGAGAGCAAAGAAGAGTATATGGGAAGATTTGAAGGTAGGAAAGGGAAGGGAAAATAATTATAAATGCAAAATAAGAGTAATAATTTAATAATAATAGGACATGGGGATAAACTTTTACCAATTTTATATTTTATAAATCACAATTGTAACTACTGTAGTTCAAAAATTGTTTCCCTAAAAGATCTTTTTAAAAGCATGTTTTACATCCAGAAGCAAGGGAGCCACAATGTGGCCTAACTACATTATAAGACAGTTTTAGCAGAAATATATTGCTTTCTAATCAACATCCATAAATCTCAATTCTGTACCAGTGCTGCTGAAAGGATGAAAAATGAGATGACCTTATGGATATATTTCATAAAAGCACTTCTCTTCTAATTCGTTTATGATTGTTCCTGCTGGGAAATTCCCATGTGTACACAGAGCCCTAACTGTAAGGGAGTCTGACAGACTCTGAGACAATCCAGAGGAGTGGTTCACAATACTTACATGGGATGGGCCGAGCTGGAAAGGCCCAGCAATGCAAAAATGAGCTATAGATTTGTTTAAGAAAAAACGGTGCTAGAATTAGAGCACTTTTAACTTTGTAAGTGTTTGAAGGATCACAGCTCTTGTGATACTTTTTCATAGTCAGTATAAGCCAAATTTTTTGCTGACTGTTGATATGTGAGTAATGACCATGATAAAGAATCACAGAGATGGCAGCACAAATATTCCTGTCACAGTGATATAATTAAGTATCATTCAATATTGTACAGTGTATTTCATTTCATATTTTGCCTTAACAATATGATGAAATAAATTGAAATGGTAGAACTGATAAATCTGAGGAGAATAGTTGGTTCTTCTATCAAATGACTTGTTTCTTTTTCTTTTTCTAAGTGAAAAATCATGTTTTAATTATTTGTTTTTTGTTTCTTTTTTATATTAAACATTTTTGTTTTTTACATATACATTTATATAATTACACATATATAAATTAAACCACCTATAGCAAGAAGAACCATGACAAAATGAGGAATTATGTAAATGTTGCATTCTTAGTGTTTTGACTATTTATGTTTGACAGCTTTGAAGAAAACATCTTTCCTATTTTGGTGCATCTAAAATTCTGAATGTAAGTCCGTATCTATCATATCTCATCATTATCAACTTTAAAACATCCATGTAGACCTAAAAACATCTTAAGCCCTAAACAACTAAGCTTAATTGTGAAACTAAACAATCTGGTCCTGTTTTTTGTTTGGTTGTTTTTTTTTTTTCTTTTTGTTTGTTTGTTTTTGTTTTCTGTTATCTTTCATTCAAGAAATGACAATATTTCTGTGCTTGACAAGATATAGACTATTATAATCAAATTTGGCTTAATTAAGTCTCTCACTGCTATTACAAATACAACCAAAGATAGGAAATATCATTTTTTTCTCCTAATTTCTGAGATTTCATCCATTTTGGAGTAGTGAACACAGAGGAGTTGAGAAGCTATTGTTGTGGTAATAAAGAAGCAGAACAGGAGAGAAGAGGCTGGGTTTGCTCCTTCCTAGGCAAGTGTCTCAATCTGACCGATCTGAGATACAAGATTAACCATAATACATTTGTAAACTAAAACTACATTTTTCTTTTTTTTTCTCCTTTATTAGTTTATTCTTGTTACATCTCAATGGTTATCCCATCCCTTGTATCCTCCCATTCTTCCCTCCCTCCCATTTTCCCCTTATTCCCCTCCCCTATGACTGTTTCTGAGGGGGACTTCCTCCCCCTGTATATGTTCATAGGGTATGAAGTCTCTTCTTGGTAACCTGCTGTCCTTCCTCTGAGTGCCACCAGGTCTCCCCCTCCAGGGGACATGGTCAAAGGGGAGGCACCAGAGTATGTGAGAAAGTAATATCCCAAAACTACATTTTTCAAATTCAAATTGCTGCTACTGATCTTTCAGGAATGGAGTAATACTGGCTAATATTGCCAATGTATCAATTACCCCTTTTAATTTCATAATAAGGCTGTAAAAATAAAATCTTAAGAAGCTTGTACATGAGAATATAATGCAAATTCCAAATATGGCTGAATGCTCCCACTTTCTACAGTAGCTGAAAACATTCTCAGTCTTCATCAGTAGCAGAAGGGGGTTCCACTTACTGTGCATGCTCAGCACGGCTTAGTTTTCCACTTTCAAAGATATTAATATAAAGCAAATTGAAACATATTATTTGATATATAACAATTTTATGACCCAGAGGTCTGTTGGTCTTTTTTTTTTCCTTGCTCTATGCTTTATTGTTTGTTCCCTGGCAACCCATGCTTTTTGTATATTAGATTGAATTTTAGTTTCTTCTTTAGATTTTTAAAACTTATTTATTGCTGAAAATCAGTTTGTCCCCTCATTGTAATATAACTTGATTTCAGGTTTCAACTCCATGCAAATACATCACAAGGGTGCAATTGGCCATCCTAGTGAGTGTGAAATGCCTTCTCTCTGCTGGAATGTCATTAATAACAAGTGTGTCCATCATTTGCTTCTTCCCTTTGAGACATTTTGGTGTTTGTTGTTCATTATTGGCTCTTTTGCAAGGGCTGTTCCTTGTCAGCCTCTTTATCATCTCTTTTCTCACAACTACATCACTCACTTTGGAAGGTTGTCATGGCTCATAGGCTTGGTGTCTCATTCTCTTCTGAGTGGTAAGGTCATCTGCACAGCAATCATCTCAGAAATATATACCAAGCAATGTTGTTCCTAAAATCCGTACTTTATCCAACTGTTTCCAACATTCTGATTTAGACAATTAGTGACTTTGCACATTTTTAACAGTATTTTGAAGTGGCCTCTTTCTCTGTTGTGTCTCTTTCAGAGACCTTTTGACTCTTTTTAATTCCCAAGTTTCATCTAAAACTCCTATTTTGGAAACTCTTAGCATTTAGAAATGCATTGCATAGTGTAGCCTACTCTACTTCAGAAGCCTAGACACTGTGTAAAAATACTTTCTACACTACTCTTTAGAGTAGAAATGTGTCTGAAATTAATTAAACTAAAAGGAAGTTGTAATGTGAAGATGGTCCTTACCCTCATTACAAGATGGTGATAAACAATAACTTCATACATATATGACTTTGGCTAATATGGTTATCTTACTGGTTTTGTTGTTGGTTGGTTGTTTTTTGTTTTTTGTTTTTTTTCTTTTTTCTTTTTGGGGGCTGTGATACTGAGAGAATCTGATGGACATTTACACTTACAATGTGCACGATGAAGGTAAAGCATGTGACAAGTATTCCTAGAATGTATTTCCAGGTCTCCTCCCAAACTGGCATAACCTAGGCACTATGCTTCAAACACTAGAATTTACTTATACACCTATCCATTCACATGTTGAATTTCCTTTAATGAATAGGAACATTAGCGATGGAGACATTGCTTTATGCATATAATGAGATGATATCTTAATATTAATATTATTTAGAAATAGATTGAGGCCAGTATATTTGAACAACTTAAATATATTGCTAAAGAAAAATGTAATATTTCTGAAAGTGTATAATGTATTAAAATATTTTTGACAGTGTATTGGCATGAAACTCTAAATTTTAGAATGATGGAAATAAAGACGATATCATAGATCAGTTTCCCTTGTACAAATGAAGAAGATATAGGGCAGATATGTATCTAGAGGGCATCCTACTTTCCATTTCTTGTCCTTTTTTTTTCTGTTGTTTCTCTGCTTTCAGTTAGTGTTTTCTTATGTGATATGAGATGTTTAATTTGACATGTAAACTTGACTGTGTTTTGGGATAGCCATTGTGTTGGTTTGAATAAGAATGACCCCAATAGTCTCTTATATCTGCAGGCTAGGTTCCCAGTTAGTAAACTGTTTAGGAAGGCTTCCAAGGCATAGCCTAGTTGAATATCACCACAGGGGCAGGAAGACTTTGAGGTTTCAAAAGCCCACAGCAGGTCCTCCTTCACCCCCTCCTCTCTTCACCTTATGGTGAAATGTGAACTCAGCTACTTCTCCACTATCATGCCTTCCTGCCTTCTACCATACTCCTTGTCATGATGATAACAGACTAATCTGTACTTGCAAAAACCAAAAGCCAAAACAACAACAAAAGCAATTAAATGCTTTCCTTTCTAAGAGTTGCCTTGGTCATGGTTTGTCTTTATAGCAAGAGAATAGTAACTGAGACAGAACTTGATACCAGGACTGGGATAATGATACAATAAGTCTGATCATGTGGTTGTTTGCAGTATGTGGAAGATTTTGAGACTTCGGACTAGAAAAAGAGTTGAAAGCTTTAAGGAGAGCTAATGGCCATCCCAGTAGAAGCATTGGAGGCAGCCATGCTGAAGGCAATGTGGACTATGCAGCCCCAGCTCAAGAGGTTTCAGAAGGGAAAAAGCTATTATGAACCGGCCTAGAAACATTCTTGTAATATTTTGGCAAAGAATATGCCTGATTTCTACCCTTGTCCAAAGAAGCCTTCTGGACATAAGTTGAAGAATTTCAGGGTAATACACATGGCAGAGGAGATTTTAAGACAGTCTAGTATTAACTGTCACATGGTTACTCTTATGTGGATCTACAATGAAAATGAAGGACAAGGTGAGATACAGAGAAATACAAAATGTCCAGTTTGAGGAGAAAAAGTGCACCAGGGAGCCAAGTGTTTTGGTCAGAGAGAAGAGCCTGACACAGAATGCAGTGAAGGTAGTGATAACCTAGGGCAAGACAGTACCCAGTTAATCTTTTTTTTTTTACCATTTTTTTATTAATTTATTCATATTACATCTTGATTGTTAGCCCTTCCCCTGTTTCCTCCCATTCCTCCCTCCCTCCCACTTCCCCCCTTCTCCCCTCCCCTATGTCTGTGATTGAGGGAGACTTCTTCCCCCTATGTATGCTCTAAGATTATTGAGTCTCTTCTTGGTAACTTGCTATCTTTCCTCTGAGTGCCACCAGGCCTCCCCATCCAGGGGACATGGTCAGAAAAGGGGCACCAGAGTTCACGTGAGAATCAGATCTCACTCTCCACTCAACAGTGGAGAATATCGTGTTCGTCGGCTAGGTCTTGGTAGGGGTTCGAAGTTTACTGCCTATTTCTCCTTGGCTGGTGCCTTAGTTTGAGGAGGACCCCAGGACCCAGATCTGCCTGTCATAAAGTTCTTCTTGTAGGTTTCCAGGACACTGTGGGACCCAGTTAATCTTGAAAACCTGTGAACGCAAAAGGCCTTGAGGGTTTCCTTGACTTAAACAAGAAAAGACATTTTATGTAAATTAACTCAAGGAGGAATAGATTTTCTAGAACCAGCAAGCTAAAACTATGCCATCTTTGGCCATTTTGGATTCTAGATTTAGTCTTGAAGGGCATAAAATATGGGTTGAATTTGTAGTTTTTATGGGATTGCTGCGTGCACGTGCGTGTGTGTGTGTTTGTGTGTGTGTGTGTGGTTTTTTATCATCTTCTATTTTGTTTTGGATTGATCTTATTATATTTTATTATTTTTTAGATGCATGTTTGTTTTCTATGAAGAGACAGTAAAGATGTAGAGGTACAGATCTGGAGGGGATATGTGGAGAAACTAGGATTAATAGGGCATAGGCCACTGTAATAAGAGTATGTTGTGTGAAAAAATGTCAATCAAAGGAAAGAAATTTTAAAAATGAAGAAGAATATAGTACTGGGATTGTGGAATCTTCCTGCACAGTTAAAGACAGCCACTGAAGCCAGGCATATGGCAAGAGAGGCCATGCAGAGAGGATTGGAAAAGGTATAGCAGAAAGCTGTGAAAGTAAAGCTTGGATTGCACTGGAGATCCAAAGATGTTGGAGATGCCAAAGCTGTGGTATCCCACTAAGAAAGCTGTGGACTGGATGGGTATTCAGTCCAAAAGAGAGAAGTGTATTCTAGTAAGTAAAGCTAGAATGGTGGGAGATCTGGAAAGCACTTTGACATTAAAGATGGAGATGCAGAATTTGGAGTTTACCCTAGTAGGTCTTCGTCTTGCATCGATCCATTATTTTCATGACTGTATCCTCAGTGCTAGGATAGTATTTAACAAACATATACATACTAAGGAAAGAATGACTGAATTGGTTCATGAGTATCTTCCAGGCTCTTTTCCAATCTGATCTGGTTTCTGTCAGATCATTCTACGTATAGAACTCTGACAAAGTTTCACTTTATTTTTATTTTGAAATGTAGACATCTTTACTTTACCCTACTTAATAATTGCATTATGCACTTTGAATTACAAACTATATATTAAAAAGACATTACCGCTTATTATCTCTAAAGTCTCATAACAACATCTATAACCGCAGAGCCTTATATACTCCATTACATTTGAGTTTTCTCAGTCTATTTTTTCCCAGTCACACATACCAGATATAATCACTACTGTGATTTATAAAACAATTAGATTGAAAATACCCTACCTGGAATTTGGACTGTTTTTATCAAATAAATATATCTTGGGCTACACATATAGCATATTGTGCTGCAGTTCCTTTTTTTCTTTCTATTTCAGTAACTAGCATCATTCCTGCATCTATCAAACTTCTTGGTTTACTGTATTGATAGATAGCAGGTATTTTGAGCTTTGCATCGTGTTGATTAAAGTTACCATGAATTTTTTCATATAAATCTTTCTGTGTATATATTTCCAGTTCAGAAAATTTTATGAATTAGTTCCTAAGCTGTAACATTGTGCTGTACTTAACTATAAATATTGTCACAATTTTTTCTAAGCATATTTTTAAAATATTGTTTTATTCTTCTAAGCAATAGTATGATTCCTACTTAATTATTTAGTTTTTGATTGAATGTTGGTAAATATCTCACTTTTAATTTTGGTTCTTTAGGTAACAAATGAACAATATTTATGTGTACTATTATTCCTTGTGTTTTTGTCTTTGGTATTGACTCTATTCTGTATTTTATTCCAAGATATTTACAACATCACTGCATATGTTTTATTACATATAACTCTCCCCATTTTGCCTCCCATCATCTTTACATTATCACAAATATTCCCTCCATATCATTTTTCTATTTATGTTCTCCAAAATTTTCATTCTTTCTGGGTCCAAAAGGTAAGAAAACTGGGCATTATTTCTTGATATTTTTATTGTAAGTTTTTGTTATTCAGAATATACAATGAATATGTTACAACCTTTGTATTATACAGAGATGATTGTAGATTAGCAGGTGTGAGGGACTATGTGTGTATATATATATATATCATGGTGGTATCTTAGCACACTGTACTAATTTCTGAATTCTATTTTAGTCTTTTAGTTTTGTTTTGTTTTCCAAGACATGAAATTCCAGGCCTCAAGTACTGAAAAGAGACTGAAAAATTTTAGGGAAATCACCTTTGGTGAGTTATTGGACCCCCTAATTCCTCAGGAATTCATTTAATAATACAATCTAGAATCATATCACTTTAATAAGCCTCATTAGACATATGATGTCTCATTTATATTTGTAATCTTTCCAGTGGTAGGTTCAAAATATGTATTTTTAAATATATTTATATATTCAATAATCTCTACATTATAATGCTACAATAAATGTATATATTGACAAAATACTATAATGATAAACAGGAGTATATTTAGCAATGAATTTTCAATAATTTAATTTTAACATTATCTTTGAGATTCAAAAGGATATTACTTGAAGAATAATACAATATGAAAAAATATTTAATGTGCTTTGCATATAATCAATAATATTAAAAGATATTAATGAGTTGTTTGCACTAGTTCAGATGAAGCAGCAAAGTCTCACATATTTTCCAGTACATCATATATAATTGTAGGTGATAAATAGTTGAGGTTATTAAAAAACACATAATTGACAAGCAAACTTAATTTCTAACATAAAGAACATTGGTACATAGCAGCTGATATTCTGTTATGATGTCTTACATATTTTTGTTTCTAAATATACAAAGTAGTATATGTCATTATGATATTTTCATGTGCAATTTATTTTTCCTTCATATTCTTTCCCCTATGTTTCTATCTGATATTTTTCCATCCACAGTGTTCTCCTTTGTGCCCACAAATTGTGTGTACTCAAATAATATTCCCTTCTTTCTCAAAGTTTCTTTTTCTCTCTCCCGGTCCCACTTCTAGTTTCAGTATGTGTACATACACTGACTTGGATATATGTATAAAAAGGAAATGTGATAGTCTTCGTCATATGAGAAAGAACATGGTATATTTGACTTTCTCAGCCTAAGTGACCTCATTAGTTATAATTTCCAAATCTATTTTCCAAACAACTTCAGTTTCCGTTTTCTGTACAGCTAAATAAAATTTCAGTCTGTATATCTACCATATATGTACTTTCCACTCATCTGGGTTGACTTCATTTTTTTTGTTATTTTCAATAGAGCAGCATTATACATAGATGTACAACTACGTCTGTGGTAAAATGGTAAAATACAGAGGCTTTTGTATATATGCCCAGGAACAGCATAGATGAAGCTAATTCATGGTATTTAAAAATAAAAAAACTCACAGACTAATTTCTATAGTGACTTTATCAGTCTGCCCTCTTACCAAAAGTAGATAAGATTCCTTTTTTTCCTAAACTATTGCCAACATTTAATCTAATTTGTTATTTTGATAGTCACTGTTATGACTAGGATGAAAGTCACAAACATTTATAAATTGTACCACAAATGCTATTCCTAGTTTGTTTAACCATTTTCCCCAATTTTATTTGGGCCCCTACAAAGGTATTATGCATCCCAAATCAGTCAGAAGGAATCTTAAGAAAACAATGCCCCATTTTCCTTAAGGGAAATGGGTAAGTTTTTGGTTACTTTCTTGGATGATGGTTGTTTATTTTCATTGGGAGTTGGTTATAAGTTATTATTGATCTTCTTTAGAGAGAAAGCAAGGTTGGACCGAGGGAAGTATCTTTTTTCATTTCTCTTTTATTCTCAGGTTTGGAGATATGGGTTGAAAAGAAAGAACGGGGAATAGGGACATACATAGAGATGATAGGACAAAAAAGTAGATCCATGAATCTACTCCTCAACGTAATGCCTTAATTGTTACTCACACGGTAATTTATTCACTGGTATTTTGTGTATATATGCAAAATACTTTTAGTTTTACATACATTGGCATAGAATTCAAATTTAAGATTATTCTTCATACACATATATATTTCTACTCTAATATGTGGTACTGTACCCATACAACTTAATTATTTACAAGATTTACTTCCAATACTTTGAAAATCCTATGTCAGGTTGCTTAGGATAAGGACAAGTTAAATGTTAGTTCATTAAAGCATGGTCATATCAATTACTAGTCTATTTTTATCACAAGAATATACATCCTAGGTATAACAAATAGATATGATTCTATAGAACCATATAGAAGGTCTTCAAAAACCTCAGAGACCTACAGAATATGGGATCTAAATATATTTTTTTATTATTTTAAAGACACATTGACAATGAGACAGATTAACTCCTGGCAACACCTAGCCTGTCTCAAAGAGGACGATGAGCATCAAAGAACCTCCTTTATGGATGTGGCTGGGCAAAATATTCTTATTTTTACCAAGAATGGAATTCTGCCTAAAAATGGGCAAGCTTGGATGTAGGCAGAGTCAATGGCCAAACTCTCCTAAGACAGAGTAAATGAGTCCTCAATTGTTCCTGACTCACAAGTACATCTATCAGATACATTGGGCCAGAAGGCTGAAGATGATGGTCCAATGTGATAGAGAGTTTTGCGTGACTGCTCAGGTAGCAAACTGTCTCTTTCATCTTCTCATTTTGAAAGCTGCTAACCTGTACTCCTTGTATACTCAGATAATTAATTTTATTCCTTCTCTAGTCTCTAATGGTGTTGAAAACAAGATAATTTAGATTTACAATTAGGCTTCGTTGTTTAGGCGCTAAGAAGTTTTTAGGTATAGATAGATGTTTTAAGTTGATAATGACGAGATATGATAGCTATTGATTTACATTCAGAATTTTAGATGCACTAATACAGGAAAGTTGTTTTCTTCAAGGCTGCCATGTATAAATAGCCAAACCACTATAAATGTAACATTTACATAATTCCTGATTGTTTCATGGTCCTTCTTGCTGTAGATAGATAATTATATATATGTGTAATAATATAAATATTTATGTAAAAATGTTTAAGAAAAAAACAAAAAAACTCAAAGAAGTTTTAACTTATATTTCCTTGGAGATTACATATGTTGAGCAAACTTTTTCAATGTATTTACTGGAAGTCCAGCAGAGGAGAAGGAGGGAGAAAGAATTGGAGGAGCCAGAGGGATCAAGGACACCATAAGAAAACAACTCATAGAATCAGTTGAACTGGACTCATGGGGACTCACCTAAGTCAGGCAGCCTGTAGGGATCTGAGCTAAGTCCTGTGCATATATGTTGTGACTGAGTAACTTGATACTTTTATAGAAATGCTAACAGTGGGATATGGGCTGTCTCTGACTATGTTGCCTGGTTGTGTGATTCTTCTCTTCTTACTGAGTTGCTTCCTCCAGCCTCTATATGAGGCTATGTGTCTGGTCTTTCTTATTTTATTTTGTTATGCCATGAGTGGATGACGGCTTCTAAGGGAAGCAGAGGGGTGGACTGGATGGGGGCAGGAGGACCACAGGAGGGGAGAGAGGGAAATCTGCAGTTGTGATATAATAATGTCAGAAGAATAAAAACAAAAGAAAAGAAAAAAATTACTGGCCACTTTTTTTTTCAGAAATATCCAAACAAATTCACTATTCCTTGTATTTATTGGCAGGTTTTAGTGATTTTTTTTTTCTTTCCGTTTTTAATATCTTGCTGAAATTAACTTTCTGTCTCCAGTATGTCAGGCAAATATTGCCAGTTCATCAATTCTTGGATTTATCCACCAACTTTTCAGTACTGCTCAGAATGTTTTAGGACAGTGTACATCTTTAGTGGTATTTTGCAGAATATTGTTAAGGCACAGGGAATATATCTAGCTGTTATTCAATATTTTAAAATACTTGATAATTGCAAGGATTGAAAAAGTAGGCTATTGTCTGTTCTTATAATATATAGTATCATTAGTCAGAAAAATGGGCAATATAAACAAATCCAAATGATAAGTGAAAATTACCATTCTAACCAGTCTTATTTAAAGATATCCTCAGTTAAAAATTTGGAATTAGTTTGGTTACTTAATCTGAAAATATGAAAGTATTCTTATGGGAAGAAAGCACTTAGATACAAGTAGTCCATTCAGTTTGATAAATTCTTGATGACCAATGAATTCAAGCCTGGTCTGATGCTACAGTCCCTATAAAATCCCCAACCAGTGTCAGCCTTGTAGCAGATGGGCAGTAATCTGGAAATTATGTGGATTTCTTATTATTTTAATCTAGGCATATTGTATGTGCTTAACCAATTACTTTCTTTAGTATATACTTCTAAATGTTTTTTCCCATTTTGATTAAATCTGAAATATCTTTAATCTTACCTACTTTGTATCTTGTTAATAGCATAGTGGACTGATTAGCTTAGCACCTTTTTATTGCTTTTAAACTTTTATTTTAATGATTTATCATTCACAAGTGTTGATTATTTTCAAGAAACTAAATATAAATGGTATTTTGTTCAGCATGCATTATAGGTAATTTCAAGCTCTTTACTTTTAATCCACATCAAAAGATGGAATCTTCTATCACGAGCTGTTACCAAATTTGAAATAGAGAAGAGGAGCCCTGTGCTCATCAGTCTTCCTGTCCAACAGTTCATTGTAATACTTTTCCATTTGTTCCATGAATCATCCCATGCATTCATTACAAATTGCAAGGTGAATCCCTCATACTAAATCATTTTGATGGTATTTTTCCCTTTGGATATTAAAAAATATAACCCTTGACTTAGTTTGAAGCAAATAATCCTTTTAATGAGAAGATGAACTCAGCAATAGCGTTCCTTTGATTTTTTTTCTCCCCTTCGGGTACAAGTGTGTTAATTAGAAATGAGTCAATGGTAGCAAAAACACTTGATAGCCAATTTAATTAAATTTCCGTGAAATAACAGAGGTGGGGATCTGACTCTGTGTCTTCCCAGTTGCGTATTAAGAACAGTTTTGTATTATTACTGAGAATTTAAGATTGCTCAAGTGGTAGCTTAACTTGTATTAGATACATTTTTTCCAGGCTTGTTTTTCACTGAAGCATAAAAAAAAAAGCACCCTTTCACAATGTCTTATGTAGCTGAAAATGGTTCTCAGTACTGAAAAATATTCTCATAAAACCAGAAAAATTCAAAAATAATAAATGAATTACTAAAATAAGTACTTTTTCATTTTATTTACGTAGAAAAAAAATCCTCGAACCTTTTTAAAAACTAAAGGCGACCAGTTGAAGGAATCATTATGCTGGGATCAAATATATTAATATACTAATGTTCTCTTTTAATCCAATCATATAATGGGACTTGCATTACATTGTATGCAACTATACTGTGTGTAAGGATTGTATTTGAAAGAATAACTTAAAGGTTAGGATTATCTTTCAAACTTTTTGAATATTTAACCACTGTTGGTATGAGGAGCATTTGATATTTATTTTCAAAATTTATGTCTTTTATTCTGCTTTTAATTTAGGAGAAGAAATTGTGAGGTTTCTCGTTTCTTTTCCATAATACTTCTTTACCCCTCCAGACTCATTAACTTACATTTCTAATTATGTTTGTTACTGTTATCTTTCTTGAAATTTGTTGTTTTCTTATATTCAGTGCTCTTTTCCTACAACAAATATCCTACTCTAAACTGGAGGAAGCCACAGGAGGCTTAAAACTTCAGAGAATTATCAACATTCCAATAGATTTGGTTAAGAATAAATGATGAAAATATAAAAGAAAATAAGATATGTTAAAATATTAGAATCCTAAGCAGAATAACTTCTAGAGATCAGTAGAAAAATATACCTATGCTTGTGGTTGAGAGTATATTTTGAACATATGTAGCAAGAAAACCAAAATTCTAATTGTACAAACAAAACCAAGCCATAATATGTTAGTATGTTTTGATTGTTTCCATTAAAGAATGGATCATTTTTGGTGCACAAGCTCAAATATTCCTGGAAAATCACATGTACTGACATGAGTTGTCTATACTTTGTATTATTACTAATGTTGACTTTATTTTCATTTTGCAGTAACACTCAAGTTATCTATCTTAAATTACATACATTGAAAAGAGTGTTATAGCTGTGGCTGGAAGGATGAAAAATTTATAAGAAGCTTGTATTTCTCTTCAATCTCTTCACTAGTAGGAAGAAACTAGGTCAGATGCAGCTAATCAATACACACTGGGTGACATATTGTTTAAGTTATGTTATTTTTTCATGCAAAGCAATGCTGATTTACAACAGATATTCAAGTTTAAATGAAAATGTTGGAAAATGACAATTTTTTTCTTCATTCTGTAATGATGCCTTTGTTCAGTATGGTTTATGTATTCTCAAGTTGATTTAATGTAATTAAATAACTGTCATAATTAAATTCCAGCTGGTAATTAATTTCAGATTATATAGCAGAAATAACAGAAGTTGCTGTCCTTTTGTTTTTTAGATTATTAACTCAAAGACACATTAAATTTGAGTCTTCTGCTCTTCATCCCTCATTTCTGTTTGTGTATAATCTCAGAAGAAATGAATCTACTCATTTTAAATAACATTTAATTTAAATTTAACATTTAGTACTATTACAGATACCTACTTGTATATCTAGGAGTCACAGTGGCAGTGAAAATATTTCATTAACCAAAACAAATCTGATGCATTTCCTTTGAAGGTACACTTCCAGGTCTGAATGCAAGGATCTCCAACCATTATCATTCCTTTTAGACCCAATGTTTCAGCTTATACTGATGTAAAGGATGGTTGAGTAAGATATTTTTCAGTGTTTTAATAGTTAGAAGTGGTATATCAGATTTTTAATTCTGAAAATGCTTATTAGGTTCTTAGTAGTTACAGTCGCTTAAGTATGTTACTTTCTCAGGGGAGATTTTTATCTTTTTCCTTTTTGGAAAATATCTTACCTTGTTAACTTTGTGATTTCTTATTTTGTTTTACTATATCAAAGAAAAGATATGAAACATGAATAATGACATGGAAAAGTTAAAAGCAGAAAAAGGAGTTTGAAATTGTAATGATAGCATTGGTCCCTATTTTTTAACTTTTTAATTTTATAATACCTTAAGATATTTTCTAATATAAAAGTAAAAGGATTAGACCTAGAGAAGAGAGATGGCTTACTAGTTAAGAACACTTTCTACTTTTGCAGAGAGTTCAGTTCCTAGCACCTACATCATGCCACCTGCCAGTCAAGTGCCGTGACTCAAACACCTTCTCTGCCCTCCATAAGCACTTATACAAACACACACACACACACACACACACACACACACACACACACACACACACACACACTATATTTAATATATGTAAAATAATTAATCTTAAAATATGAAAGGGTACATTAAATGAAAGGATGTATATGAAAATAAAATGATGAATACACAATAATTCTAATCAGATAAAGAAATTATCAGCAAAAATTAAATTGTGGTTGAACTCCTAGAAAGCAGAAAGCAAGTTGAATCTTACTAAAAGAAAATAAAATATGTGGTTTGTAGCATGTTAGTGAATTGGCACTCTAGAAGTAAAAGCAGCTGTGAAAATCCTCAGGTTCAGACTGAAAATTTAAAAAAAGAATTTGGAAATTCAAGTCTAATAATCAGAATAATTTATTAGCATTTCACTTAGAGAAGCAATTGGGTCAGCACTTACTTTGTCAAGGGAAGCAAACAGCTGTTGACATTCCTCTGAGGTTGTGTTATTTATCCCGTGGAATGTGACCTACTAAGAGAGAGTAGGAAGTAAATGCAGATTCCAACAAGGGCAGAGAAATGAAACAGGGAAATAGGGTCTCTGCTTTGCCATTGGCATCTTGCTCACTGAGGACCACACAGTAGATGCAAATTATCAAGGATGACAATTTACAGGAGTGGGGTACCTCTCCTGACTTACAAACCTAAAAAGGAGACAGATTACCATATTCCGCAATCAAAAGCAAGTTATATTTTGAGAAAAATGTAATGTGCTCCTGGATTACCATCTCTGTCAAAACTTTGTATTCACTAACAGCATATGCTGAATAAAATATGAAAATATAACGAGTACAGCTAATATTTGAGGGGAAAAGTCTATCATCACAAAAGGAAGCCATCATTGAAGGTCTTACTCCTAACTATCTGTAACTTGGAACCTATGAACTCGCATCCTTCTCTGCTCTTTAGAGCTCGGGTATCCCCCCACTGTATTCTCAATGTCTAAGAACAACTTTTTCATATTCTACCTATGAGCAGTGCGGTATGACGCTTGTCTTTCTGCACCTGCCTTCATGTCCTAAATGAGTTGTAGTTTCACTCATATTGACACATGTGACATTTTTCATTCTTTTTATGGCTGAATATGATTCACTTGCATATATGTACATATTTTTAAAACCCTATTTAATTACTCACCACTTTTATGACTCCTAATTCTTTGTTATCGTAGATGCTATTTAGTGAACATGGTTTTGCAGATATTTTACCTGACTAATTCATTTCCTTTGGATGTATAAGCAGTGGGTCATTCAGTATTTTTTGAGAAATTTTATACTAATTTATTTATATAATGGCTCTAATAACTAGCATTCATAGCTACATTCTAAAGGGATTTCTTGCTTCACCATCTTCTTAGCACACTTCAGGTATTTGTTTATCCATTGTTCCTTGGAGTGGTGAACACTAATTGAAAAACATAACCGAAATTATTAAGTCAGTACTCAAAACTGCAATGAACCTATACTCACATCAATTTAAAAATTATCCATGAGAATATTTCAAGAATGTGAAACTTAAGAGATGACTGTCAATACGATGCTTTTGGCTCAGGCATGAGGTTTTAAGTTTGGTTCTACGGTGCCCGCATAAAAAGCAGTACAATCATAGCACTGAGAAGACAGAGACAATAGATGTCTAGTGCTTGCTAACCAGCGTCTCTAGACGAATCGGCATTCTCCAAGTTCAATAAGAGACCTGCGTCAGAAGATTAGACAGAGAAGTGGTTGAGGAAGATCTTTTTATATGGAACTTTTTACATGCACACATGTACTCATGCCTCTTAATGAACACATGTACCTACATTTGTATCCCCCTCAACATACCATTTTAAAAACAAATACCCAAGGAACTTGCATCACTGTACAAAGTGAAGCTGCTCACCATTGCGGTGAGGATTTGCATGCAGGAAATCAAAAATCAAATAGCTGTAACAAGATGTGTTTTAATCATTAATTCCATAGCAAAATCAGTGTCAACCTCTCAGGATACTAGAACTGCTTTCCCAATGTGCTGTTCTAATTAGAGCATTGCTGAAACTTGCAGCCTTGCATCCTCAATAGCGGCGTCTACTTGGCACAGTGAAGCAATGATGGTCACAAGTATGGAATTACTGCACCCGCAGAGAACTACATACTTATGTGAGAAATAGCTTATACTACAAGAGTAGACAAATTTTAAATGAATCCACCAAGCTTTAGAACAACCTGGGTCTTAATTCTGTCTGCATATTTATATTTCATAGTAGTTTGTTAAAATTCTAATGACAACGAGCTTCCATAGACCATTTAAATCAGCACCTCTAAGCATAGGTCTTTGTAGAGGTGTTTTAAACTATTAATTTTTACTTTGATTTAGAGGAATAACTGAAACAAAATGTGATTTACAAAAAGTTATTTCTCAGTATAGCTACTATTCCTAAAAAAAAAAAAAACAAGACAAAACAAACAAATGCATACAGTTCTTATTGGAAAAATATAACACAAAATGTCATAAACTCATATTTCTGTCACCTATCCATCGGTGTATCTACCCATCTATCATCCATTTATCTATCTTCTGTTAGAATAATTCCTTCATAATCTATACTACTTATTATAAATACCAGTATGGAATGTTCTCTTGATATTTACATTTATATTTAACTAACCCATTCAGGCCTGCTCAAATTTTGTCAGTTTTGAAAAATCCATATCTCTATTTTTTTAAACTAAACAAATTAAACTTAACATAGGCTGAGCATTTTTTTTTACTTACTGTAGCATTAGATTCTTTAATACATTTTTTTAATTTCATGAAACTAAGCTTGATAGCCTTTATTTATCTATTGTATAATAACAATGGAAATAGCCAATTATTAGTGTCCTTACTCAAGTTCATCCAAATGAATGCAGACAATATAGGATCTGAAGTCAAGAATAGATGGTTTCAACTCACCAGGCTCATCACTACTTTCTCTATGCGACTGAAGATATTCACAGTTTGCTCTTTCCTGCACCCTTCAATATGAATAACTTATTTACCCTGTTTTATTTCTATAAGTCTATCATCTATCTATCTATCTTCTCTCTCTCTCACTCTCTCTCTCTCTCATCTATCTATCATCTATCTTTTGTTATTCACTTTATATCCTGGTCATAGTCACTTCCCTCCACTCCTCCCAATCCCCCCGCCCCTTCCTCCCTGTCCCCTAAACACCCTACCCTTTTCCTCAGAAAAGGGCAGCCCACTTCTGAGCCACCTCATCTAATCAAATCATATCAGCACTGTACATGGCCCTTTCCCCTGTGGCCTAAAAAGGCAGTCCTGTCATCAAGAAGTGATCAAAACCTGGCATAGAGTCCATATCAGAGACAGTGCCCACTTCTCTTCCTGGAGGACCCACATGAAGCCTGAGGGGCCCATTGCCTACATCTCTGTACCAGACCTAGCTCCAGTCTATACATGGTGCTTCAGTCTCTGAAAGACCCTCTGGGCACTGGTTAGTGCACTTTGTTGGTCTTCCTGTGGAGCTCCTGTCATCTCCAGGTAATGTTCTCCTTTCTGTCACTTTCCCACAGGAGTCCCGATACATCTCCCAATGCTCAGCCTCTTTTCCTAAAAAGGAAATATTCCTTCAAATTTTTATCTACAGAGTCACTTACTAGGAGTCCTTAAAGAAAAACTTCTCTCTTGTCTGCTTCCCAGTCTAAACTAAGATAAATCTCAGATTTAAAAAAAAAAAAGGGGGGGGGGAGGAAACACAGGCAGAAGGGAACAAGGTAGGAAAAGAACGTCAGAATGACCTGCCTTTTATAGAAATGAATTATTTTGTTGGCATCTTTCCATCACTACATCATGGAAAGTATATTTAGCAAAATGGTTTTTAATAATCATAAGGTTTTATACTCATTAAATTTAGTAGCTGCAAAGTATCATGTGATTTTTACTGCTTTCATTAACTTTCTCAACAATACTTCAAGGGAGATGCTCTTAATAGCGACATTTTACAGTGATTGTGAGGCACAACATATTATGGTGATACAGCTTAATGTTACATAGTTATTGGCTGGCAAATGTAGGCATTAAAGGATTAAGAATAAATACAGAATATTTATTATTATGTATACATTGCTCTGCCCTCATGCCAGAAAAGGGAATAAAATCACATTATAGATGGTTGTGAGCCACCATGTGGTTGCTGGGAATGGACTCAGGACCTATGGAAGAACAGTCAGCCCTCTTAATCTCTGAGCTGTCTCTTCAGCCCCTACAGAAATTATACTCTAAGCCACAATTTAACACATATGTCAAAGCACAGAATCTTTGTTTATTAAAATAAAAGTTTATAGCTCAGCTGATTCCTCCACTGCTACAACAAGTACACACAAAGTTTTCATGGCTTTATGTTGTTAAACTAGACTACTATTTCTTAAAATGTCCTACAAAGCCCTAGATTCAGGAGACATTCAGAGTATAATCCTGAGTCCTCAGATGCATTTCTGCTGTGATGTACACCAAATTATGTTAATGATGATTTGTCATACAAACAGCTGTATGCCAAATCCTGAAAAATGTTTCCAAGAAAGAAACATATTTATACACACAACCACATAAATATTCACATGAAATTTTTTATCGGAAATTTAAAACCTACTTAACTATAATAGCTTACTTTCCAACTTCCACTACAATTTTGCAGAACTAGCATCATTTTTTCATATATGACTAAAATGTGTTTCAGCAAACATGTTTCCTATTCCCTCCCTTATTAATCCTCTCATGTCCTCAGAATCACTTTCCTCTGCTAAATTAATGTATTCATTTGTAAACTATTGAAGGTACTTAATGTTTTTGACTTAAACACAAAAAAATGTGTTTTGGCTATTAATGTCTTTCCCTGTATAAAATGTGTAAGTACTTTCTCCTGCTCTGTAGGTTGCCCCATAAGCCTGTTGATTTCAAGAATGTCCTCTCAGATAATTATGAATAATGATACTATACTAGATTAAAAATCAAAACAAAGTATTTGTCTGTAAAGAAATTATGTATATTTGGGAAACATATGTAAATATGCCGAAGCATTGCGTAGCATACACAGATATCTAGATACCAATGATTTTAAAATTAATTTAGTTAAAAGGAAGATATCAAACTCAGTGAAAATTTAAAAAGTAACAAACATATTCACCCTTTATTGGACACCGTAAGTGTTTATTGGCTTATGTATATATTTATGTGAAGAAGTCACCTAAGATTTTCATTGATCAACACACTGATTATAGATCCAGGGCTCAGGAGGCAGCTGTTATCTAGAACACTGATAATCACGGTTTCTCACAAAAAGAAAAAGGTCAATTCTATTCAATCCAAATGTTATTCAATATTTGGCAATAACTTTGTGGTGAATATATGAGGTTCATTTACCTCAGTTCTGTGTCTCTGTAAAACCTGACACTTCATGAAAGAGCTTTGCAAGATAAATCATACATATCTATGTCCTTATATAATTTATTTTACCATATTTATGTAGATAACACGCGACATGGATGTGTAAATGTTAGCGAAACTAGGTTCACAATTAGGCTTCCAGATGTTATCATAAATACATGGCTTCTTCTTATTATTATGGAAACATTATTCCAGTTGGTTGGTGCCTGACTTCATGGATTAAGTGTTAGTTGCTTCATTTGAGATTCATGACCTACTCTTTCCTCCATGACCTACGTTTTCAGCTACAGGACCATTAAAAGCAATTAGTGTAAAAATTTTCTCTGATATACATTCAAAAATATTGTAAGGATATCAATTCATAAATTAAATTTCCATCTGAATTTGTAGTCTATAAAAGACTGATACTTTACATTAGACTAAATCCTTGCTGGCATGGGAAATGTTTTAAAAAATTATAATTTCCCTGGCTTATATATGAATGCTATGGAAATGAAGAGTCCTAGTAAGTGAAATCTTGGTAAAAATGTGACTATCTTGTTCATTTGTATTGTTCACTCAAACAATAATTTTATGAGAGAACACACATATTCACACCTTCTCACTGATTTCTAATTATAAAGAATGTATTATATATATGATTCTTTGGTTGATGCAACAGTTGGGCAGGCCACTCTGGATCCATATCCACCAACCTTATGGTCTCCTTGTGGGGCTCCTAAACCCTCTTGGACCTTCCATCCCCCCATTCTTCCATACCACTCTCAGCATTCCACCAAGAGTTCAGCAGTGACTCGTGCATGTTGTCCTCTGCCTTACATGTGCTCAATGGTGACATGTGTGACATATGCACCTTACACCTCAATTACAATCCTCGAAGTATGAAGGAGAGCTTCTGTTGACACTTCTGTTTCAAAAGACCCATCTTATTTGTTGAATATCTAGTTATATCCCAGTTTTGTTTTGAATGGAATATTTATTTTGCATCTCATGTGCAAAACGATCCCAATTTATAAATATTCATGTTTATATTCTCATTTAATGATTATAATAGATAATGATTATAATGGATAATTAACCCATTTCCACTTCGAATTCCTTTTGTCTACTAACATTATCTTTTTAGTTCATGAGCAACACATTAATATTGACACAGCAATGGTCAACCAACTCTCTGCATCATAGTCTCATTATATAGAGTAATTGAGACTGGACATTTTCAACATAAAGGAGGAGGGATATACTTTTACATATTTTGAGGTTTTTTTTTTCAGGACAAAGAGTTGTGTGGATGTTTCATTAAGAACTGTTCTTACTTTTAAAAAATTATACACCCATTAAGTAATTTTTATCATTCTGCCAAATATAAATTAAGATAGCTTATTCTAAAGAGGAAACACAAATTTTTGGTCTTGCTTCTTGTGTTGTTTCTGTAGGAAATGCTTGTAAATTTACATAACAGTAATAAGAACTTTGTCTATTAGGTTGCATTGTGGGAAGGATGCTGCCTGAGTACATCTCTCTGTCCACCTACTACCTTTATTAAAGTATATCAAGCCTAGTCTGACGGTTCTTCGTATAGGAACCACAGGCTCTTTTGTGCTAATCTCATTCCTTATTAGTTTGTCCAGGCTGAGAGTCAACGAAGCTCACTAAGTAGGAGTCCGTTTCATAAAACAGCGTTAAGTATTTAAGGAAAGTGATTTCTTAAACATTGCTGGACAAGTTTACTAACTTCCTAAGCACTCTTTCCACAGTTCTCATTTCTCTAGGACCCAGGCAAGTCTAATAATTTTTTTCAAGATTTAGAAATACTTATTGAATGCCCTTGGGTGAGTTCTTCAACTATGACTTGCTATTAATTTAGTAAAAATTCATATTGTTCAAAATAATTTAAATGTTTTGGATTTTTCTCTTATTTTTGAGACTATATAAATTTATCATTTATTGCTTCTATTTCATTCCTCCAAATCTTCTTATTTATTGCTCTTGCAGTCTATCAAGTTCATGGCCTCTTTTTGCATTATTTATTATTATTCTTTCTTTGTCTCTGTGTCTTTGTCTCTCTCAGTCTCATTCTGTCTCTGTCTGTTTCTCTCTCTGTATCTGCCTCTGTCTCTCTCTGTCTCTCTTTCTATGTCTCTGTCTCTCTGTCTCTCTCACTTTCTCCTGAATAGAACCTGCTTGGTCTGTATAATGTTACTTGTATGTTTCCAGGGCTGAATATCATACTGGAACTGATATCATATCCAATCAATTGGTTAACTAATTGATATGATCTTCCATGAGAAAGACTATTTCCCCTACTCTCAGCATTCCTTAATTGCCTGTAGTTATTTGTATAGGGTTGAAGTCTCTTGGGCTTTCCCCTGGGTACTTTGACTTGACATGGCACTTGTTGTTCTTGATCTACTTGTGTTTAGGCAGTCATGTTTGTGAGACATATGGTTATAGCTTCTGACATCACCAGGAGACACTATTTCAGAACAAACTCTATTCTTATGGCTTTTACAATCTTTCTTCCTTTTCTTCCATGTTTCTTCAGCCATAAGTGCAGAAGTTGTGGAGACCAAACTCCACAATTTTGCATTTTGATTACTTGTGGTTTTCTTTACTGATCTCTTTTAAGAAATGTTCTTGGTGTGGTGTGGACTACATCTATTAATGTGTATACCTGTGCACTTTGATGTGTAGTTAGGGATTATGCTGGTTTAGTAAGCCAGTGCTTATTGGTTCTCCTCCATGATCCAAGACTTCATTAGCCCTGGGGTAGCGGCTAGATTTCCAGTACCAGGAATGATTTTATTCTTGTTGAGAAGCTCTGTGGCTGAGATTTTATTTTCTCTTTTTAAGGAAGTTGCATTGCAGAAAATAAGGATTATTCAGAAGGTTATGCATAGTCTAAAAACAAAATTATCATCTATGTAGTATTTTTCTTTAAATTCATGTTTTTTCTTTTAACATTTTATTTAAAATTTAATGAGTTTTTAAAACTTGAATATTATTAAAATATTCCATACCTGTATACTTCATGGAATATAAATTAAAATGACATTGAGATACTTTCTTTCCTTAAAATGGCTATTATCAAGAAGAGGAATAAAAAAAATTCTATGCGAATGTAGAAAGTGAACCTTCTGTGTATGTCTCTAGACATATAAGTTAATAATGTCTCTTTAGAAATCAATGTGAGATTCCCTCAAAATTTTCAAAATATAACTTCCATATACCTATGGATAAAGAAAAATTTTAAAAATTATATATGCTTTTCAGCCACAAAGACAAAACACTCTTTATTGTGAGTGGGCTGGGATCTTGTGGATTGTTTAATGGCCATTTTAGGACTCAGAACTCCTCCTAGTCTATGATTATACAAATCATGTGTAGTTAACACACATGAGCTTGCATATAGGTTTACACACTAGTGCTAGCTTCTCTCTTCAGTTTGCTCTAGGCTTTCCTCCACATATTCTTATCCATCCTGGATTTTTGTGATGTTCTCTTTGATATGCTCCTGCTAGAATGTTTGTTGTCTGTGTTCCAGTATGCAGCTGGTGTTTAGCCAATGTTCACAATCATAGGCGACGAAAAAGGAACACAAGACTGGAAACTCACATGCCACTTGTCTTTTTGTGGAAAGCTCAATGGTCCCTTCAGTTTGGTTTGTTTTCTAGGGTCTCCAGGTAGCTTTGTCTGTTTCCTTTTGTTATTTATCTAAATTTAGACTTGTAGTGAGTAAGAGCTATGGGTCCTGCAAGCTTGTGCTGCTACTGGCAGTTTTCTCACATCGTATATTTCTGAAAAGTACAGTGAGATATTGCAGGAGTTGCCATTTGAAGCATGAAACTCAGTATTTGTAACACTCTGTGAGGTGTATTTGATTAGAGTTGACATGGTGTTTGTTGTAGTACCGTATTCAGCACTGACCTGAATCCACATGGCAATTAACTGACACCGTTCAGGTTGATGTACTTCATGGCTGCCCAGCTGCTTGGCAGAATGTAAGGTGGGGAAATCAACCTCTGTGTTTGCTATTCTTGATTACCCATATTTATTATTTTTGAATTTGAGCAGCTGCTCTTTCTTCTAAAGATTGGACAAACACATCTGTCTAAGAAAGCCACTGGATTTAAACAAGAAAAAGGTTTCTGTTAAAGCAAATATTTATTAACAGGTTTAATGCCACAGCTCTTTTCATCTAGATTATCTTTTACTAAAGGGCAGTTTCAGTCAAACTAGTATTTTATGTAATAACTTATTAACAAGAGGAGAGGATTTTAGAAGTAGATATTAAAATAAATGTGATCGTTGATTAGTGACTCCATAGTTGAATGCAGAAGAATGATTAAATTTCATTTAAAAAACCCACTATATTCTCATTACTTGCTGCTGCTGCTGATCAGGCATCCTATCTAGAGACCCCGTTGTTAAATGCCATGAAACAGCAAAGTATGTTAAAATACACAGCAGTCATGGTTGGCATTAATTGAATTATTCATGTTCCGTTCCAGGCTGAGGACGGGGAGAACATAATGACATCAATAAATACAGGAAATGGTTTTATTTGAGTCGTTCTCTGAAGATCATGCTGGGAGTCTTGTACCTGTTTTCTCACCAAGTCTCTCTTATTTATACATTATCTTCTCTCTGCTGGGCAAGTGAATTTGGCATTGATTTTAGTTTAATGTGGTCAAACCACACATTTCACATCGGGAGAAATTTCTTCTCCATTCCATTTTTACTATCTCTGGGTTCATACACTAAAAATTAATCCCTTAGGAATAAAAACTTATAATTTTGTATACAGACCCATCTGGAAATTAAGGCATTAACTTTTTTTCTTTCATGAAACAACATTATTTTCACCATAGGTTATTTAGCATATGAACAGTTTAATAATCACAAACATAGTCATATCTATGTTGACTGGGATGTTTTTAAAATTTAAAACATTCTTTTCATCCTGGCCTAAGTATTCATTTAGGTCACACTCTTCAAGCAACTGAAAAAATGAAAATATTAGCAGCTATGTTTCCTTTCATAGAAAAGTAACAAATTCCTTATTCTATTCTTCTAGATGCTGGACATGGCTTTAGAAATATGTTGTCATAGTAGCCGTGTGGCAAAGTATAGAAGTCTGAGACCCAGGGGTTGCTATGGCAGTTTCTTTCTGAGGCTTCAAGGGAGAAATACCATACATTCTTTCTCAGCACCCACTGATCTGTTGTCTATCAGCAGCATGGCTTGCAAAGTGGATGCATCACCCTCTTCCCCACTGTGCACTTTCAGGTGGTGCTATCCCTATGTATATGTTCCTGTGTTCACAGTCTCTTTCAGGAGATACTGTTTGTCCTGACTGAAGTCCCATATCAAAGATCTCATTTTAACTTCTATGAAGAGATTATATATTAAAGTAAAGCCACATTCTGAAATAGGGGGATTAGAAGTTTTATTGTTTTTTTTTTTTTTCAGAAAATGTAACTCTACCAGTAACAGTAATTAGATTTTAAGATAGCACTTCAAATCAAAAGATTTGAACTCAATAATTTTCTTGATATCATAGAATTATCAATTTTTATAGCAATTGCTCTTCATTATTTGGTTTCTTCTTTTCTGAAGAGAAGATATAAAACTTCAGATAACTTAATAAAGCAAATTATTTAGTATAGGAGCCAGTTATAGTATGGTGATGATTTATTTTATTTTCATAGATAACAAATACATATGCATACAGTAGGAAAACAATCAGTGATTGAATTAAGAATTGAATTTTTCTTTTGAAAAGTAGAAAGCTGTTTTCTCAGAAAACATTTTCCTCTTCCTTCTGAGCAAACCTTGATATTTTGAATGGTTGAGATTAATCAATAACACAGTCTCTTTAAATTGAGATCATTAAAAGAGATCAATGAAATGGATGACTTGCAAACAGTAAAACACATGGCCAGAAAGCTAGATATTTGCTGTGGTTTGAGCCAATGGCTCTCCTTATTCAAATGTGGCTGGAAATCTGTGAGCTCTCTGTACAGCATGGCTTAGCAGGACTCTCACAAGAAAAGAGGGAGCTTGTAAAGGATTCTCACCCACATGCAGATTTTATAACACTGAGCAAAACTGGTAGTCTTTGTTCACAAGAAGGAGCTAGAACAGAACTGTTGATCATGCGTGAGTTTTATTTTTAGCTCTTTTAGAAACCACCCTGTGGTTTTCTATAGTACCTTTACAAATATATTTTCATCAGTAGTATACAAGAGTTTGCTCTTATCCATTTGAACAGTATTTTTACAATAAGAATTTATTGTAACAATATATAAAACTATACATTAAAACTTCCTAAGATATTTAAATTTTATTCATGCTGTAATTTATTGCTTGTAGATGATATGACCTTTTCTAAATTGTTACAGATCTATCTATAGCAAATCTTTTACCATTTTTACTTGGTAATGTAGTTAATGTGATTTGTTTACAATCACTGTGATAACAGAATATTTTCATTCCAATATATTATATTTTTGAATGAGTTTATTTTATATGTAGCCACACTTTAGTTATTTCTGTTTCTACTTCAAGAATTAGCTTTTACATTTCCTATAGCTGGTCAAGAAAGGTCTTTCCTAAATCTCTCTTTCCTTTTAGAATAAAAAGATTCTTTTCAATATTTTTCGATAGATTCTTTTTGTGATAAAGTATAAGGTAATGATTTTTTAATGGCGGTTTCACCCATATATATTATTACACTTCATTCTCATTCACCCCGTCTCCTCTTCCCTCCCCCAGTCCCTCTGAACAATACTTGTTAGTCTTCCTCCTCCTTTGAACTATTTTCTTTCCTGCTTTCATGTTACATATGTTGTATTACTCTTAGCAAGCCCTTCTCCCTGACTTAAAATCTTTTTTCATCCTCTTCTGCTCTCCTTTCTACTTTCATCACACATGTGCAATTAAATATGGACTGTATATATAAGAAAAGACATATGCTATTTATTATTGTAAACTGGTTTACAATATTGGATGGAACTTAAAATATTTAAATTCAGTTCCATCAACCTTTTTACCAATGCTATAGTTGTATTTTTTCTTTTATCTGAATAAAATTCTCCTCGTTTTATGTAGTATATTTTACTTGTTTATCTGCCAGGGCACTTCTAGATTCACTTCACTCTTCACCTGTTGTGAGGAGAACGTCCACAGACAAGGATACTCTGCCCTTGTTTGAAAGATCATGTGATACATAGGTCATTTTGGGAACCTTTGTGTTTTTTAATTTCCTTTTAGCCCCACGAGCTTAAATTCCAACCAGTATTATATTAGGCTTCCTCATCCCCATTGACCTCACAGGATTCATTCCTTGATCTCTGATAGCTTTTCTTCTCTATCAGCACTTCAATTATCTCATCCCGTTACCTTCTCTGAAACAGATATGCCGGGAAATCTGCTTATGAAAGATCTTGTCTGTATGCTTTTATTTTTTAATAGTATTTTCTTTTTGCCACTTATTTATTGACTTAACTCTTTACAGCCTGATCCCAGGCACTCCTTCCTCTCCTCTTGGTCCTGCCTTCATGCTCCTCCCCTATTCTCCCTTTCTCCTTTTTATCAGAGAAGGGGACCCCCAAAAGGTACCCACCCACCCTGGTACCTCAAGTCACAGCAATACTAAGCACATCCTCAACCGATGGGGCCTGACAAGGAAGCCCAGCTAAGGGGAAGGGATCCAGCGCCAGGAGATAGAATCAGAGACAGCCCCTACTCCTATCGTTAGGGGAGCCACATGTTGACCATGCTAAACATTTGCTACATATATGTATGGGTTCTAGGTCTAGTCTGTATCCTCTTTGGTTGGTGGTTCGGTCTCCATAAGTACCCACGGTCCCAGGTGAGTTGACTATGTAGGTCTTCTTGCGGTGTCCTTGAGTCCTCTAGCTCACTCTATCCTTCATCCCACTCTTCCACAGAACTCCCCGAGCTTAGACTATTTTTTTTTTTTTTACTATGGGTCACTGCATCTGTCTCCATCATTTGCTAGATAAAGTCTCCTAGAAAACAATTATGCTAGATTCCTATCACTCATGTCATTCTGGGTCTATGTTACCTAACTCAAGATGATCTTTTCTAGTTCCATTCATTTGCTTGTAATTCCATGATTTCTTTGCTTTTAACTGCTGAGTTGTATTCCATATTGTAAATGTGCCATAGTTTCTTTATCCATTCATCAGTTGAGGAGCATCTAGGTTGCTTCCAGTTTCTGGCTATTACAAATAAAACTGCTATGAACATAGTTGAGAAAGTGTCCTTGTGGTAGGGTAGAACATCTTTATATATATGCCCAGGAATGGTACAGCTGTGTCTTGAGGTAGAGCTATTCCCAGTTTTCTGAGATACTTCCAGATTGATTTCCATAGTGGTTGGAGAAGTTTTTATTCCCATCAGCAATGGAGGAAACTTCCCCTTGCTCTGTATCCTCACCAGGCTTTGATCTTATCCATTTTGATGTATATAAGATGGAATATCAGAGTTGTTTTGATTTGCATTTCCCTGATAACTAAGGAAGCTGAACATTTATTTATGTGCTTTGTGCCCATTAGAGATTTCTCTTTGGGGATTTTCTACTTAGCTTATGTACCCCATTTTTAATTGGGTCATTTTGTTTTTTGTGTCTAATTTCCTGAGTTCTTTATATATTTTGGGTATTAGCCCTCCTTTAAATATAAGGTTGGTGAAAATCTTTTCCAACTAAGTAGACTGCCATTTTGTCCTATTGATAGTATCCTTTCCCTTGCAGAAGCTTTTCAGGTTAATGAGGCCTCATTTATTAATTATTGATCTTAGTGCCTGAGCTGTTGGTGTCAATTCAGAAAGCTGTCTCCTGTACCAATGAATTTAAGGCTTTCCCCCACTTTCTCTTCTATTAGATTTAGTGTATCAAGTTTTATGTTGAGGTCTTTGATCCATTTGGACTTGAGTTTTGTGCAGGGTGATAAATATGGATCTTTTCACATTCTTCTACATGTACACATCCAGTTAGACTAGAACCATTTGTTGAATATGCTCTTTTCCATGACTTTTGAGAATTTATTTATGACTCATGATATATTTTTTTTATAATGTGTGTACTTGCTTTGTATACAACCCATGGTAAATGTGTTTTATATCTAATATTATATGTGAAATGTAACTTATAATGTCCATGGTGCATAAAGTAGTGTTTTTCTGACTCACGTGCCTGGATTTTCACATACTATTCTAGGTTTGATAGGCTTTCCATGCTGCCCATTATGTAGCATAATCATTGTACCTCTGAGCTCCAGATTGTATTTGGCTCTTTCAATAGGTTCTGTCTTCACATAACTTCTAATTTTCTAGGCAATATTTATTTTCTCACTTTGAATGATCTGTATTGTCTTGTAGTTTATACAATTTCTCTTAAAGTTATTACAAATGATCTCTCAGCAGTTTGTGAGTTTTCATTTTTTTGGTATCCTAGTGGTGGTTCTTTCTCTCGCTTCTTTTCTCCCTCCCCTTTCTCTTTTCCTGTTTTTCTCCATATCTCTCTCCCTTGCCTCTCCCTCACCCTCTCTTTCTCTCCTTCCCTCCCTTCCATTCCTCAGTACCTCCTTCCCTCTTTTCCTCTCTTCTCCTTGTTTTCCTACCTCCCTTCTTCTCTTTTGGGATATGTTGGTATCAGATTTCCTTTCCTTTGAACAAGTTGACATTGAAATTAATCTATACAGACTAATTTCTGCAGGGAATGACCTTCACAAATTGAACAAGCCAGTGACTTGAATGTGGCCATGTGGAAGCTTACTGTTTTAATCCTCCAGCAGGTCACTCACACCTGAGTTAGCACTTTAGTGGACTTGGTATCTATCACTACGAGTCAAACCTAACATGATGGGTACTAACCTACAGTTTAGTACTTCTCTGAGATGAACATCAATCATGAATCATATGCTCCAGCCTGGCTTTTTCTAGTAGGTTTGTTTTATAAATGAGAGAAGGCCTCATATGGGTAGTAGAGGCCAGGCTAACACCTGATTCCACAGAGTTGAAGAGAACAAATGATGGCCTGGAACTTGAGCCTGAATACATTGTTAGTATATCACTACAAGGGGCCTGTTGGCTTGGTTTATAAGAAATGACTCATGACTTCAGTCTACAGGGTCTGCTTGATGCTGAATGAGGCTTGCCTGTGTAGCAGTTGTCTGTACTTTAGACTCAAAACAATAGCCCTAGAATCTGGGGATTGGGTGGAAGCCCAATGTGGTGTGCATATGGCAGTTTTAAGCTCTTAGTCTTAGAGATTGGGCTGGAGAGACCATCCTGGATTTCTTATTTGCTTTCACTAGGTTAAGCCTGGAACTGGCATACATAAAAATAATAGTTCAGGGACAACAAACAATATGTCCCGTAGAGTGGGTCTAAGGACCTAGACTAAAGCTGGACAAGCTTTATGCTTTGGTTATAAATGTCATGGCTTATATTTAAATGTACAATAGTCTGTTTTAAAAAAAAGTAAATAGGTAAAAAGAAAATATACTGACCAAGAAATAAGCATAAGAAAGCTAGAATGACTATTGTGATGGCATTAACTGCTCTTGAAGATTCTAGTAAGAAAGAGTATTTATTAATAAAATAGGAACAGTTCATATGTTATAACATAAAAGTATGAATTAAAAAACAGCCTAAAACATCCAGATAATACAGTTATAGAATTTATACTGTAATGATCTAGAGAGGCTAATAATTGTTTATATAATTTCAGCATTTGAAAGATATTCATTTACTAAGAATGTGGTTTCTTTTCAAATTTCAGTTTGCACTTAGAGGTGAAAAATACTTTATCCATAAATTAGTTCTATATTAATTTTGGGAAATTAAAATGTTGTGAATTATTTTTATGTCACAAATTACTAGAAGTAATAGTAATGAAATATTTTAGACCCTCAATGCAAGTGGAAATTTATACATATGTAAACAATGAGATAAAGATAAATTATATTGATTTTAAATAACTTTTGAAATGAATGACAAAATCATACATGCAAACAAAACTCATTGGATATAAGCAAAAGAAGTTCAAAGAAACAGAATTTAAATGTTACAGTTAATACTTCTATAGACAGTGGCCTAAAGATCTATATTAAGAAGCTAGTAAAACAAAAGCAAAGTGAACTCAAATATGTGGGAGGAAGGAAACAATAAAGAAAAAGGCAGAAATCAATGAGGCAAAATCAGATGGATTTAGTGAAGCCAAACCCAAGTAAGTTGAAAAAGAACCAACAAAGTTTATACATCACTCAGAACAACTGACCAAACAATAAAGAGAGAAGACACAAATCAATAATATCATAAATAAAAGACCAAGGTTATCACAATAGGCAGAATGGCTCTAATATCCTTGTAAAAAGAGTTTAGACTTCAAGGGGATGGTATTTTTAAATATATTGAGCTTTTCTGTAGCATTTACTTTGTCATATTGTTGGCTATAGCACCTGGTTTGTTTTTTTTTTTAATGATTTGCCTGTCAAGGCTATGAAATAGTCATTGTGGTATTCTAAAGGTTTATTATCAACATTTCTTTTTCAGACACATTCAATATATTTGTAAATTCATGTATTATGCCAGAATGTTCCACTCTTTACTTTAAAATATTTGTTAGTTTAAAATATTCCTAAATATATATCCATATCTTTTTATTTTAACCTAAATGTTTTTTTTATTGTAGAAGCTTTAATATTGAAAAATTATTTAACACATGTACACAAGTATGTATTATTCTACCTATTTCATAATAATTTTAGTAAGAAGCAGTCCAAATGACACATAATGTGATAAACATATGTAGCTTGCTTCCTAGCCTTAGAATTTAATATATTCAAATTAATTATGAACACATTAGTTTAATGTTATGATTTATAAATCAATGCCCACTTTAAAACAAACAATCCAATACAAAAGCTTGTGATAAAGCTTTGAATCCATGAGGGATTTTAGAAATATTTTTTGAGTCTTTGGAAGGTCATTAGACCATGAGAGTGATGATCGTCCTATTGGTTCAAGAAATGCTTAACCTAAATGTTAAGGTTACTTAATTAAAAACAATAACTCGAAAACATAACAAACTACTTTTAGAAGATCTCATGTCATCTGTGGTAGCTACTACTACTGCTGCTGCTGCTGCTGCTGCTGCTGCTACTACTACTACTACTACATGTCAACTTGGGTACTGTTGGTGAATCTAAGTTTCATCAAAATCCCTTATCCAGATTCCTCATCTTTTCCATGAATACATAGCCATGACTTACTTCTGTGGGATAAATATATTTTTATATGTTTACTTTGTGACAGATCGGAGTGACATTTCTTAGGTAGGATGTGGTTGAGCTAATAACAATTTTCCTACCTCCTTCCTTAGAGTTCTGCTTAGGCCCCCATGACTAGTGTGTTAACTTTGATTCATTCTTTTTAAAAATTTTTATTTTATTAATTTATTCAGATTACAACTAAATTGTTATCCCATCACTTGTATCCTCCCAATCCTCTCTTCCTCCCACTTTCACCCTCTTCCCTTCCCCTAGTCTAAGACCAAGGGGGAATTCTACCTTCCCAATATATGGTCATAGACTACAAAGTCTCATCTTGGTAGCCTGCTTATTCTTTCTTTGAGTGCCATCGGGCCTTGCCACCTAAGGGAGGTTGTCAAATATGGAGTACCAGGGTTCATGTCAGATTCAGTCCCTGCTCTCCACGTAACTGAGGAGAATGTCCTGTCCACTGGGTAGATCAGAGTAGGGGTTCAATGTTTACTACTTCTATTGTACTTGGTTAGTGGAATAGTTTGAGCAGACCGCCCCCCGGGCTCTGATCCACCTATCATGATGCTCTTCTTATAGGTTTCAAGGACCCTCTGGGTCCTTCTGTTTCCCCATGTCCTAGATTTCTCTTACCTAGAGTCTAAATAAGATGTCCTCAGCTTTATCCCAATCTCCTGTTAAGTGAAGAGTTTCGTGGGGCATGCCTTTTGGGCTAGTGCCCAATTATGAGTATATACCATGTGAGTCTTTCTGTTTCTGGGTTACCTCACTCATTAGGATCATTTCTGGTTCAATCCGTTTGTCCACAAATTTTGAGATTTCCTTGTTTATAATAGCTGAGTAGTATTCTGTAGTGTATATGTACCACAGTTTCTTTATTCATTCTTCTACTGAGGGACATTTAGGTTTCTGGTTTCCAGGTGCTGGCTATTATGAATAAGGCTGCTATAAACATGGTTAAGCATATGTCCTTGTTGTGTAGTGGAACATTTTTATGGGTCTATTCCAAGAAGTGAAATAGCTAGGTCTTGAGGAAGCCCTATTCCCATTTTTCTGAGAAAGCGCCAGATAGATTTCCAAAGTGGTTGTACAAGTTTGCATTTCCACCAGCAATGAAAGAGTGTTCCTCTCTCTCCACATCCTCACCAGCATGTGGTGTCACTTGAGCTCTTGATCTTAGCCATTCTGATGGGTGTAAGATGGAATCTCAGAGTTGTTTTGATTTGCATTTCTCTGATGACTAAAGATGTTGAGCATTTCTTTAAATGTTTCTCGGCCATTTGATATTTCTCTGTTGAGAATTCTATGTTTAGTTCTGAGCCCCATTTCTCAAATGGGTTATTTGGTTTGCTGGGGTTTAATTTCTTGAGTTCTTTATATATTTTGGATATTAGATCTTTTTCAGTTGTAGGGTTGGTGAAGATCCCCTTGATCCCCTTTTGATGTCTTATTGCTTTGGCTAGAACTTCAAGAACTATATTGAAGAGATATGGAGAAAGTGGGGAACCTTGTCTGGTCCCCGATTTTAGAGGAATTTCCTTGACTATCTCTCCGTTTAATTTGATATTGGCTATTGGCTTGCTGTATACAGCCTTTGTTATGTTTAGGTACGTGCAGGGCCCAGAGGGGCCTGTGGAGTGTGAAGCACCAACCGAGTACCATGCATGGACTGGACCTAGGTCCTCTACATAGATGTAGAAGATGGTCAGATCAGACTTCATGTGGGTACACTAATAAGGATAGTGGGGAATGTCTCTGACATGGACTTTGTTGCCTGCTTTTTAAAAAATCACTTCCTCCTAAGGAACTTCCTTGCCAGGCCACAGGGAAGAAGAAGAACTCAGTCCTGATACCAGTTGCTTCTTACCTACATAAAAAGAAATTTAGATGCGTTAAGGTTTCATTGAATGAGTGATGGATTGTGTTTACATTGAAATATGTCCCTGGTTAGTATTAGAACTGAGCTTGAGATCAGAGGTTCAGGGAATGATTAAAAAGATAAGTGGTCAAGAGACTTCACAGGAAACTCATTTTGTGATGTTGTTATGAGCTCTGTGAGGTATCTAGTTGGATATATCCTGATAGAGAGATAGACAATAACAACATTACAGGTAACATTCATTTAATATTTTGTGTCAGTTATTTTTTCAAAATATTTTAACAAACCTAAGCCCCACAACTTGAGGAGGTGGTACTAGATCTACAGTTTTTATGCCTTAGGCCTTTAACCTACCACTACTACTACTGTAGAATTCCAAAACTTTATATGCAGTGTATCCTAATGATTTCAGTAACTTTTAGTGAGTATATTGAGTATTTTTATCAAATCAATTAAAGGTCTCAATAAAAATGCAGATTTCTTATGTGTACACTAGACATGAAGAATCAGAAAGTATTTAGAAATGGAATGATTTAATATTGAGATTTGTCATTAGGTAGGAGGGTTCTGGATAATGAGGCAGGGAATCCAAGGGAGGAAGGCAGTCTTGTGGGGAAATTGCCAGATAAGCCTGAGGAATAAAAGCCAGAGCAATTTTCATTTGAGCATGGCCGCACAAGAGAATCACTTGGGGAGCTGTTAAAACAAGTGTGAGTCTTGGCTGTACCCCAGACCCATTAAATCTGGGTCTTGCCTATTAGTACTTTAAAAATGCTCCCCAGACAATATTAATGAGAAGCCAGGTTGTTCACAAGCATAAAACTCTACTTTAAAAATATCTGTTATCAAATGTGACTCATTCTTAAGGCAAAGGAGCTTCTCTGATCTTTTTTATATCACAGTGCATCTTTCAATGGCTTTAGGCAGCTTCTGCCATTCATGACAATCAAATTATGTCACCCACATATATATGTCCATATTATTAGTATTATTACTATTAGCAAATAATATTAGCTGAATGATAATATACATTTCATTCTCCCTTATGAATATCTCTTAAAATTTATTTTAGTTTATTCTCTCCATGAGTATATATGTATGGGCTCCAGTAAATATATTTATGACTATATATAAAAATATATGTATATGTACACATATATAAATATTATAAATACATATAAACACACCTATTTATACATGTATGTATGCTGGTGCCCATGCAGTCCAGAAGTTGTCATTGGAGCTACTGGAGTTGGAGGTACAAGGAGTAATGAACTGCCTCACAGGAGCTGTAACTAGACTGAGGTCCTCCTCAGTAGATGTGTACTAAGTGCTGAGATATTTATCAAGCCCCTGATATTGTACTTTATAAGAACAAATTATCATATATTGTGTTACTAGACAAAGATTTACACTCAATTGTCTTGCCATTATTTAAATTCATAATGAATACTGTCATGCTAAGAGAGTATATTTTACAAAGTGATGATTCAGTTTACATAGGCAAAGGTTGATCTAAGGCTATTTGTGTGACTCAAACTTAAACACTATAGCAAAAGCCTCAACGCTCTAAAATCAGCTGATATACTGTGGTCTAAAAAATGCGTTCACATAGGCCTTGCTCTGAGGCACTATACTTGATTTCATTTTTTAAAAGACTTCTTTTCTCTCTAGTCCATTAATTTTTCTTACTATCACAGGTCTGTTTCCCCATTGGGAAGGAGAAAGTTGAAGATAAGTTAAGGCAAGATAAGGTTGCCAAATAATCCAGTCATTCTTTACTGTCACAGGTCTGTTTCCCCGTTGGGAAAGAGAAGGTTGAAGATAAGGCAAGATAAGGTTGCCAAGTGTACCGTAGAAATTATAGGGAGGCATTGGGAGCATTCTGAGCTGATATCTCTGTTTCCCAGTACTAGAACTGCAGATGCACATTGGTGTGCCTGGCCCTTTGACACGAATGTAGGTGCTTATGGGGTTACTTGCCATGACAAATTTTCAGCATAAAATACATGGCATAATTATAACTGATTTATTAATTTTTATTCTATGAGGAACAACTGATATTAGTTGATCTATGCAAACCTTATTTCTTGGTGTCCCATTAGCACTTAGTAATCATTACAAATCTCTTTGTATTTTTCTTTAACATATCCTATACTACTATCTCTTTAATCAGCACTTATATCCTGATATTCAGGAGAATCCTGAGCTCAAAATGCCTATATTTAAATATCAGAAATGACACAAATAAATAACTTAATGATGGAACTAAAGAAAGAAGCAAACCCAAATCAAAAGATGTTAAGAAATAATAAAAAACCAGAGCAGAAATCAATGGAATTTAAATGAAGAAAACAATACAAACAATCCATGAATCAAAGAGCTGATTCTTTAAGAAAATATACAAAATTGACAGACACCTGGCTCAAAAGATGAAAGGATATAACATATATTGACAGATTCAGATATGAGCAAGAAAACACTAAGACGGCCACCAATGATTGTGTTAGTGTTATAAAGTTATACTTTAAAAACCTGTACTCTATTAAGTTGGAAAATTTTACAGAAAAAGATGAATTTTTGCGTTCATCCAAATTACTAAAACTAAACCTAGAAACTTCATGATCAAAACTTAATACGACCTAACTCAGGGCCTATTTGATCAATTGTCCAATTGATAAATGAAGAAATGAAAATTTACTTTTCACCAAATGAGTATCACTCTGTATACAAACAACTCCTAATGCATGGCCCCATTCCCAGCACTAGATGGCCAACACAGATAGCATTTTTGAAGGGTTTTTGTTTGTTTGTTGTTTTTTTTGTCTCAATATGTTTTGTCTGGATATTTTTTTTAATATGCAGCAATTTGCTTAAATGTTATGACTTCTAATTTTGTATTTTTATGGGATTTCTATGTTTGTAAATGTGTATGTTTCTGTTCTATATGTGGTTTTTTTGTACTCTTAGTTTTGGTTATTTTATTTTTTCTGTTTGTTTAGTTCTATTTGGGCATGTTTATTTTTATTTTATTTTATTTTATTTATTTAAAATTTTAGATTTCAGGCTGTTTTCTAATGTTAGAAAATAAAAAGTATAGATTTGGGAGCATATGGAGGTGGGGATATCTGGGAAGGGTTGGGGACAGGGGAATCAGAATCAGAATATATCGTATAAAACTTCTCAAAAATATATAAATATCTTAATACTTTTTATACTGCTTTATTTTGGATTTAAAGGTAAAGTGTCTAACAGTTTAGGTAAATGTACTGAATTATAGCTTGAGTTTCTTCAATGGGGACTTTGTGTGTGTGCGTATGTGTGTGTGTGTGTGTGTGTGTGTGTGTGTGTGTGTGTGTGTGTGTGTGTGTGTAGACTTAAGTTTTCTTTTGCGTGCTTGTCTATAGTTGTTTCTTCTAATATTATAACATTCTTTCTTGCTTTCTTTTCATCATACTTTTATGCTATTGTTACTCTATCTTGCTCCCCTTTCTGTGTATCCCCATACACTTTTTAATTTTTATGCATTTTGCTAAGATTTCCACAGTGAAAAGAATGCATTTGTTTCTTTCAATTTGCTATTTTTGTGATTATTTTACAGAATTCCTACTACTTTTTCTGTTTCCTCCTATTTTATCTGCATCTAATCACTACCATCTCTTCTTTGAAATTTTATACTTCTGTCTTGTGATATTGGTAGACATAATTACTCTGTTAGGTTATATTAAAGTATGTAAGAAAGGCTTTTTACAAAATTTCCTTTAGCTAACTAGTATTCTATAAACACATACAATTTGGAACTTTCCTAGTTCATGCTGGGCAAATCCTTCTAACTGAGATGTTTCTATCTATCTATCTATCTATCTATCTATCTATCTATCTATCTATCTATGTATCTATCTATCTATCTATCTATCTATCTATCTATCTATCTATCTATCTATGTATCTATCTATGTATCTATCTATCCATCTATCTATCTATCTATCTATCTACTAACTTAACTATCATCCATCTATCTAACTATATTGTTTTAACAACCTTTTGATAAAATACTATTTGGAACATATTCCTGTCATATTCCCATTAGATAAAGAATGTGTATGCTCCGCCAAGTCATCTAATATTGCAGCTCTAAGTGTGTCTCCTCATTAGATGCTTCCTTGTACTCATTAGTTTTTTGTTTTTGTTTTTGTCAATTTGACACAAACTAGAGTTATCTAGGAAAGAGGGAACCCCAATTGAGTAATGGCTTGTATCAGATTGTATATGCAAGTCTGTGTTACAGTTCTGTAATTAATGATTTATGTGTGAAGACCCAGTGCACCTAGGAAGGTAGTCGTGGTGTATATAAGAAAGCAGGCTGAGCAAGCCATGAGGAGCAAGCCAGTAAGCAGAGTCCTCCATGGTCTTTTATTTAGTTCCCTCCTCCAGGTTACTTCCAAGCTTGAATTCCTGGTTTGCCTTCCCTTTATGATCAGGCCTTAAAATATAAATAAATCCTTTCTTCCTCAAGTAGCTTTTGAGCATCTATTTACCACAGCAATAGAAAGCACACTAGGACATCTTCTTATTCTATATATATTTTAGTAGCTCAGTTCCCTAAGCCTCTCAAATTCTATAGGTGGCCACCTGTTCCCCAGGAGCTATATCTTTGTTTAATGTTAATTTTATTAATTTGTTCAGATTACAACTCAATTGTTATCCCATCATTTGTATCCTCCCATTCCTCCCTCCCTCCTGCTTTCACCTATTCCCTTCCCCTAGGTCTAAGACCGAAGGGAACCTCTTCCCCCACTATTTTTGCAGTTATATATCAATTTTGAGGTTATATATATTTCTTTTAGATTAATGTCTAAATGTTGGGGATGACATGAGCACTGTACTGAAGTTTTACAAATACATGGCTTGGGCTGAGCCCAGAGTGTTTCTATCTAACTATCCCTAGGCCAAGGCCTGGAAGCTTCTCACCTCTATGCAATCTAATCTGCAAGTCTGGAACTTGTAGGCTTCAGCTTCCAGCCTCCATATGTGTCGATGCCGCTCCCGTCCAGCAGGAAAGACACCAACACCGGGAACTCTTCTTACAGCAGTTTTTTATTCAGGATCCTTGACTACCAGAGTGACCCCGGGAAAAGCTCCCACAGAACCTTTATAGTGTGCATGTCCTATCAGAAACTGCCACATCGACACTCCTGGTTGGTGTATTCGGATCACACCACCTCATGCTATGTCTTGTTCGAATCATGCCAACTTATGTCATGCCTTCAGGCATGCACATAAGGGGCTTGCTCACTGCGCATGCGCATATGGTTTACTCACTGCGCATGCGCAAAAGGGGGCGCACTGTGCATGCGCAAAAGGGGTGCATTGTGCCAGGGAAGCAGCAGGGGGCACTGCTATCTGTGGCTTTCCACACATATGTTAACTTAGGCCTATTTTGTATACCATCACTGAGACTTAACTGATGAATACACTCACCCTTTCTAGTATTTTCTGAACTCTGGCTGGATGGTTCAACTCAGCTCTCCTGACTCAAAACTCCTTTCAAATATGACTGCTTCAAAATGGCTTATTCTGCTTCTCATTGAATGGCTTTGTTTAGAAAAACTGGCTCTGCTTGTAGGTTTCTAGGACCCTCTGGATCCTTCTATTTCCCCATTCTCCCATGCTTCTCTCACCTAGAGTCCTAATAGTATATCCTCCCCTCTGTCCCACTTTCCTGGTGAGCAAAGACTTTCATGGGGCATGTCCCTTGGGCTGGTATGCAGATATAAGTGAGTATATACCATTTGACTCTTTCTGCTTCTGAGTTAACTCACTCATGATCATTTCTAGTTCGGTCCATTTGTCTACAAATTTCTGCAATTCCTTGTTTTGAGTAGCTAAGTAGTATTCCATAGTGTAAATGTTCCACAATTCCTTTATCCATTCTTCTACTGAGGTACATTTAGGCTGTTTCCGTGTTCTGGCTATTATGAATAAGTCTGCTATGAACATGGTTGAGAAAATATTTTTGTTGTATGCTGGAGCATCTTCTAGGTATATTCTAAGGAGTGGAAGCGCTGGGTCTTGAAGAAGCCTTATTCCCAGTTTTCTGATAGTGCCAGATATATTTCCAAAGTAGTGGTACAAATTTGCATCCCCACCAGCAATGAAGGAGTGTTCCTCTCTCTCCATATCCTTGCTAGCATGTGGTGTCACTTGAATTTTTGATCTTAGCCATTCTGATGGGTGTAAGATGGAATATCAGAGTTGTTTTGATTTGCATTTCCCTGATGACTAAGGAGGTTGAACATGTCTTTAAGTGTTTCTCAGCCATTTGATATACCTCTGTTGAGAATTCTCTGTTTAGTTCTGAGCCCCATATCTCAATTGGGTTATTTGGTTTGGTGGTATTTAATTTATTGAGTTCTTTATATATTTTGGATATTGGGTGAGCCCATGGGTCCTGTTCAAACTATGGCACCAGACAAGGACAATATGTGCAGTAAACTTTGAACCCAAATCTAGTCAATGGACAGGACATTCTCCACAGTTGAGTGGAGAGTGGGGTTTGACTTTCACACGAATTCTGTTGCCCTATATTTGACCATGTGCCCTGGATGTGGAAGCCTGGTGGCACACAGAGGAAGGATAACAGACTACCAAGAAGAGACTTGATACCCTATGAGCATATACAGGGGGAGGAGGTCCCCCTCATTCACAGTCATAGGGGAGGGGAGTAAGGGGAAAATGGGAGGGAGGAATGGGAGGATACAAGAGATGGGATAATAATTGAGACGTAATATGAATAAATTAATAAAATATTTTTAAAAATTGAAAAATACTGACTCTGATCTCCATGAACTGAACTCAACCAAACTACACCTGACTAAAGGAACTCTATTATATTATCCTTCTCCCACTGTATCTGCATTGGTTTTTGGTAGCTTCTCTTCCCTGCCTGTTCTCTTGAAGGTTGGACATACTCATCTCTGTCAGATCTTTTTCTGCATCATCCCTTTGTCTGTCACTCAATCAGATGCCATTGTTTGGAATTAAAGGTGGATACTAAAGGCTGTCCATATTCCTACCAGAGGGATCAAGATATGTTTTCTAGCCAGATGGATTGAAGGTGTATAGCATGTCTGTGTTTCAGCCTAGCATACAGACCTAGATCTTTGGATGTAATCCCTTGCCAGAGTAGCTATGTTGTTGGATTAAAATACCACAACATGTATCCACTATTTATCTTAATTGTAGTATGGACATACTGACAAATGCATACTTTTTGAGTGTTATCTAGTTCTAGCAAAACATGTTTTTATATTATCTTTATATGGATCATGAAAATACCAAAGAAAAATACTAATATTTGTGTCCAAGTTTCTATTGAAAGCGAATAAGTGCAAAATTAACATTTTCCCCACAGATTAAAAGTTGAAAGCATCCTGAAGTCATACTATATGCCTCAAATTAGGCAATTATTAAGGAACAAAATTAAAATTTACCTAAGGAATTCAATCATCCGAAACACTTTCATGAGTATATGCTATAAAAAAGAATAATTTTTTTGCTAGAATGTTAAGGCAGAATCTAGAAATATTGTTCTAGATTAAGATTTGTTACTCATATAATCAGTATTTTTAAGAATTTTTTTGTGATGGAAACTTAAAATATATGTTTATGTTCTTTATTTTTTCTTCATTCATTCATTTAGGTTTCTGCATCAATGGGATGGTGGTGGTGTGGAAGACGTACTATATTTAAAAAATATTGGGGACCATGGTAGACATCATTTATTCACCAACTATTTGTGATTTCTCACTCATAATGTAATAGTGTTACTACAAAGTGTCTTTAGGAAAGGGCTACATTTCACAAGTACCTTGGCATCTAGACAGGATCCTTGGTCAATGGAATAAATATACCTAGAACCAACTTATACTACATCTGGGCCTAATCCTTACAAGGCTCTAGTAAGATGCTTTACTCTGTTTCTTCTCTCATCTGCCAGGTGAATGTCAGCAGCAAAGATAGCCTTAAAAGCTTCTTGAAGAAGCCAAAAGAATGTTCTTTAGCTTGAAACTTGAATGACTAGAACAGAGCATTAACCTTTCCTACCTTCAATCTCTAGTTGTACCAATTGCTATTCATATTATCTTAAACCAATTTTTTTAAAGTTTGCTAATTTCTTAAAGTTAATTCATATGTTATGCTATTGTATCTTTCAAAGTTATTATTTTCCCCCCTAGAATGTTTGAATACCATGCTAGGATTTCATTTTGAGACACTGAATGTGCACACACTGCTATGAGTTGAGGTATAGCCACAAGACTATAATTCTTCCTACTTTTAGTGTATAAACATGTACACATTAATAAAACAATCTTGCAACCCCCCAAAATTTAAGCTTTTATGAATTTACTATTTTAATTCAGAAACTGTACTAATACATATTTTGTTGGATATTATATAAACACAACAAATAGGAGTATGTAAGTAAAATTTTACATATATTTTAAATTAAGTCACTTTTAGATATTTTTAATTGAGGGAAGTGCACTATTCTCCGGACAAAGTGTGACAACCTTTGGTGATGATGAAAAGGAAGTGTGCTTTTGTTTATTCAGCTGTCTTCTGTGTGGCTGTGCTTATACCTTGGCCTTTGATTTTGTTTGATTTTCACTGGAAAGAATCATCACTAAACAATTTTTCTGGTTTTTTTTGTAGATATATGTATGATTTTCTGTGTGTTCTATTATTCAATTTACTTTTTTGCCTCTTTCTCTACATGCTCTCAAGTTTGATGGAAAACTCTGTCACAAGTTTGTGCTGGTTTTAATCTCACTCTTTTTGTTCACAGTTACGGATACTAGAAAAATATTTCATTTACTGCCTTTGATATTCAAGCATAAAACTTGTGTCCATTTTATTTTATTATTAGTCCTCCAAAATATTTTTAAATTCATTACTTTTGGGTGGACATCACCTATGATTTCTGTGAGCTGACTTTACATTTATTTGCTTCCGGTATTGTTTTCTGTGTGCCATGCATATTATCATATATTTTTGCAAAGATGTCACCTTCATCATCAAATATAATTAGAAGAATATGTCTCAAATTATACTTTCTGTTTTCAAAAATGTTTAAGAAACTGAAATTTTGAAAAATTTACCTAGTAATCATATTACTTATTTTTAGTTTATAAATGTACAGTGTAGTAATATATGATCTGAAAGAATTCCTTTAACATGAGTCTTTTCATCTGTATGAAATGAACAAAACTATACTTTATTATATTTTGGTTATCTATGCTTAAGTTATAAAAATAGTTAATACTTTAATGAAAAAAATTCCTTAAAAAAACTAATGTGCATGTCTTAAGTGAGTAGATTTTTAAGGTTTATGACAGGAGAAAATAGATATCATCACTCAAATTTGATATCTTTATATCTATTTCTACTTACAAACATATACACACAATATATATACATGTATATATATGTATATATTGATTCCAAACAAGGAATTCATATATATATGTATATATATAATGTATATATATATATTCCAAACAAAATATTCTCGTCAAAATCTTTTAAAAATTTAGATTCTTTGTTATAGATGAATGGTGATCCATTGATTCATACACATACTTTCAGAAAAAGTGGTTATTGATCTAGATTTCTGAAAATAAAAATTATTTTCATTCAGGATGTAGGTAACTTTCTTTTCCTTTGAAAAAGGAAATCCACTTAAAATAGTTTTGTGCGGTTGGAAAAATGGCTTAGTGGTTAAGAGCACTTACTGCTCTTTTACCATGATAGTAAAACAAAATTCAAGGTAAGCAAGAGCCTAAAGCAGTTGTTTACATTGCAGCTACAACGAGAAGAAAGAGAACAATGCATCACTATGCTTAGCTAAGTTTTGCCATTTTTGTGCAATATAGGATCCCAGTCCAGGGAAGGGTACTAAGCATGGTAGGTAGTTCTTCCCCCTTTAGTTAACCTAATCAAGTTAATCCCCTACAAGTATGCCAAGAGTCGTGTCTTCAGATGATTTTTACTTCACAAATTGACAAATGAGATTAAACCTCACATCTTGATTTAAAAAAAAAAGAATGGATTTTCTGGAATGTTCTTTAAAGAAACCAGGATCTTCTGGAATTAAAAATTGAAAGAGTGAGAAGCCTTTTCTTTATAAGCAACTCCTAAATTTAGACTATGAAGTGTGAGAGGGCTTATGGATGGAGGCATCTGGAGAGGCTGATTGTGGTTCCCAGCCAAATGCTAGGGAAAAGGAGAGGGACATTAACGCTTCCCAGAAGGTACTGGGCCCTTGATATATGTCTCCTCTGTCGTATTAGAGTCATGGGATGAGGACACAGCGACAGAACATTACCCTTGAGAAACTCTGAAGAGAAAATCCAGCTAAGTAACAATGCATATTTTAAGTGTTAGTTAAAGCATATCCTTTATGAGTAATGATCTTGGGTAGATTCTAAGTCAGTAATCCCCCACTTCCAGACAAACACGTGTGTGCATACATGCACACGCACACACACACACACACACACACACACACAGTCTCTCTCTCTCTCTCTCTCTCTCTCTCTCTCTCTCTCTCTCTCTCTCTCCTTTATTTCTATATTTTTTATTCACCTCATATCTCTCAGACTTTTTCTGACAGAAAAATTCAGTTATAATGGCATCAGTAATAGAAAACTCCATTTGCTTTCTAATAATTAAATCCTGTCTCCTCTACAAGTAAAAATGTTCATCTATAAATGTTCATCTCCTTCATTCTTATTTTTTTTTGGTTTACCTTGCTTTTTCTTTTATTAATTATTCATACATCAATGTCAGTGTTATTATCTAGCATAAAAATTTGTCATTCTATTGCTCAAGCTTTTCATTAATAGTATTGTTCTTGGAGAGGAATAAAGTGCATATGTAACATGCATTACTTAATATTATGCAACTGTATTGATTCATTAGTGTGTATATGTAGGTAAATCAGTAAACCATCAATCAAACCAAGATATCAAATATTTTTCTCTAAGGCAAATATAGAAAGTATATCATAGATTTGTTTTTCCTAATTTTGAATATTTTAATCAGTAAGAACTATACATCATTATTTTTGTTTATATTCTTTCACTAAATGCATAGTTTTTAGATTAATCAATACCTTTGTGTGGTATGCTTAGGTAATTTTAAAAATAATAAGTTTTTATTATCTTGGTGTAGTGCCACATGCCTTTATCCCATCACTGCAGAGGCAGGTGGATTTGTATGAATTTTGGCTATCCTGGTCTATATAGTGATACTCAGGCCAGTCAGGGTGACATTGTGAAACACTGAAAGTCTTTTGTGGCTATTCTACAGGATGTTAATCTATTTTAGAGTTAACATGCATTATTTGTTTTAAGTTCTTTGTTGTTTAACATAATATCACTATTAACCTTCTGCTACTTTCTCTTCCTTTGTGTTTTATTAGTGTGCATAATTGTTGAGGGCTGAGGTAACTCAAAGCATTCTCTGAGGTTCTGATAAATGGAGAAAGAACATAGTTTTTTCTCTAAACCAGGAATATGCTTCACAGAGCCAGTAACAGCCTGGGATCAGGGCTTTTGGGGAGATTCTGCTTTGTATTCTATGAACACATGCTTTTCACCCTAAGGGGCTGTGGTTATCTGTCCCAGAGCTGTGATCTTGGTCTATGACACTCGAGATATCCTGTGTTCCCCATATGCAACATTGCTTGATTAACCTCCCTCTGAATGTATTCCGTTAAATGATAATTTCTGCTGACTTAGTCCAATTTTCTATCTGGAAATAGTGTACAAGATACAGTACTTTGTAATATGCTTGTTTGCCATAAGGCACAGCTTATTGAAGACATCCTTGAATAATTGTTCTCTATATTTATCCCTGATTCCTCTGTACCTTCATTCTCAGGACCCTGTCACTGAGGGAAAGGCTACTAGTCCAAGTCATTCACTTGTTTATTTTGGATATATATTAGAAGCGAGAATCATGGGTTATGGGTTACAACATCTGTCATGCAGTTAATTAGCAATGTGTAGTTGTCTAAATAGTATAACTTTATGCTCATCTGTGATAGGGAGTTATGGAGACCTGGGGAGATATCAGGTAGTGAAGTATTTGGCTATGCCAGCATGAGGACTTGAGTTCGTTCCCAGACACCATGAACAAAGGCCATATGTAAGGATGCCTGTTTGAAATGCCAGCTCTACAGAGGTGGAGATGTGGATCCCTTAGGTTTGTGGACCAGTCTTCCTAGGCTATATGGAAAACTACAGGCAATGAGTGCCTTTCTTAAGGAAAAAATAAGAAAAAAAAGTAGATGGTGGCTGAGGAACAACCAACATTGAAATTGACCTTCTTCCATATACATTATATAAACTAGGACATGACCATGTTTGTGCAAAATATTCTCTTTGAGTTTCTTCATATTTATCTATTGATTATCATTTTAATGTTGCTATTTTGCTCTTTTCAGCTGCTCTGTTATCACATCCTTTGATGCCTACCTATTCTTATTACCATCTCTTATTCTTGGTGGCTATTGGACTATTATTTTAATGAAATAATTTTTCTAGACATTTAGAGAGATAATACTTTATTTCTTGGTGTGATTTTATGGAAATCTAATCTGTGGGAAAGGGAGATATAAACATATATTCATGATATTGTATAATGAAATGCTTTTAACAAGGAACATAAAATGAATCCTACCCCAGTTTGTCTAAATATCTTACTGGAGATAATTATACTGAAAACTGTGCTTTTATTGTAAATGTATTTTCTAGATGTTGGAATTTTATTTCAATTTCTTTTCCTTGCTGATTCATCACCTTCATATTCAGAAAACTTAAAAATACTTGAGCTATAGATGTTCCTTAGAAATTTTGTGTTACTTTGACACCTGCTAACAAATGAATTAAACTGGCTTACATCAAAGAAGATGATGAGCATCATAGAACTTCCTTATGGAGATGGCTTCAAATGTGAAAAACAAGCCACTGGGAAAATGTCCTTGTTTCTATTACAGACAGAATTCTGCCTAAAAATGGACAAACTTGGATGCAGGCAGAGTCAATGGCCAAACTCTGCCAAGACAGAGTAACCAAGTGCTCAATAGTTGTGCCTCACAAATATGTCTGCAGGTATATTGGGCCAGAAGGCTGAAGATGATGCTCCAATGTTATAGTTTTGGTGACTGTTCAGGCAGCAAACTGTCTCTGTCATCTTCTCATTTGGAAAGCTGCTAACCTGCACTCCCAGTATACCAAGTAATCAAGTTTATTCCTTCTCTAGTCTCTGATGGGGTTGAAGATGAGATAGTTTAGTTTTACAATTAAGCTTAGTTGTCTAGGAGTTAAGATCTCTTTAGGTCTACATAGATGTGTTAAGTTGATAAAGACAAGAGATGATAGATACTGATTTACATTCAGAATTTTAGACTCACTAAGATAGGAGCTGCAATGTAAACAACTGCTTCAAGGCTGCCAAATACAAATATCCAAATCACTATAAATGTAACATTTATATAATCCCTGATTGTTTTGTAGTTCTTCTTGCTATAGGTAGTTTATTTTATATATATATGTATATATATACATATATAATATAAATGTATATGTAAAAATATGTAATAAAAAAGCTAGTTTGTAAAAAAAATCCTTAACCATAGAAAATTGGTAGACTATGTGAAGATGGACTTAGAATATAAGAGATGTGTAAAACAGGCTGTTGGAGCATTAACAGTAATCCAGTATAATTTTTTATTATTTTGAGATTATAAAACAATCACATAATTTACAGATTCCTTATTCTATTAACAAACTCTGTCATATACCACTCCTTGATTTCTTAGAAATTATTGGCCTCTGTATTTATTGTTGTCACATACATGTATGTATACACACATATATTAAAATATGCATAAATGCGCCATGCTCACTATGCATATTGTTACTTATTTACATATTTTCAGGGCTAACCATTAGGTATTAGATAATCAATTTGTGTGTTCTTCCCTGAAGAAGACTATTCTGTTTTGACAACTCACCATTGTCTGTAGTTCTTTGTATAGATGTGAGTTCTCCTGGGATGTCTATCCCAATGCCCTCCCTAATGCTAATGTCCACATTAGCATGTCTATTGTTGTTATCCTTGTTCAGATCATGTTTAGAAAGTCAAATTATTGAGATTATATGGGTGTAGCTTTTGACATTACTAGGAATAATGATCTCATAAGAAACTCCTCTTCCTTGGGCTTTTAGAACCTTTATGCCCTCTCCATTTTGATGAATCCTGAGCTTTAGTCTCAGGATTTGTTTTGTAATATGGCAGCATTCTACTTTTATATCTGAGGATCATTATTCCAATTCTATAAATTCTGAAAGACATTTTAATGATTTAGAGCCTGAATTACACAATTGGTGGATACACAACTACCTTTTTTTTTTAACATGAGTGCCCCAGCAAAAGCACTATCAATCTTTTTGTCTTGATACTTAATATTATTATTTGTTGAAACTTGAAAATATAAATCTTGAAATTTTAAGAGTTTTCTGGGTCTGATCTTTTCATTTATTTGGAGATAGCTTAATTCAATAAAGGCAAGTGAGAACAAATTTCTTGTATGTCTTTATCATTACTTTTTGTCACTGTGTAAAGCAATAATTTCATCATATGAAAATTTAAATCATAAATGATTTAAAATATATATAATCTTAGGTAAAAATAATTATTGATTAATAGGTTTAATTAACTCATCAATACACTATTTTTTAATGTTTCTTTTTTTTTTTCTTTGTGCTTATTTCACATAAAGTCATGCTGGCTTATACACTCTATTGTACACGCTGGCTCTAAATTCACTATGATCCTCAGCTGTCAGCTTCCTGACTGTCATGATTTGAGGCATGCATCATTTCTAATCAAATATTTTTCTAATTCCCTGAATTTTTCTCTCTTTGGTTAGGCACAATTTGGTGGAAAACTTACAAAAATGTTTTTTATTTTAAAAGTTGTTCTTAATTTGAGCTGGAAAAGATAACTGTGGCTTCTTTGGTCACTTCTGTTTTCCAAAACTTTATGTGAATTTTAAAAGCTATCAGTTTTTGCTATTAAAGATTCAATTTAAAGCTCCATTGCTCTATAAAAATGGAATTGTCTGCAGTCTGTGAATGTGGTCCATTGGTTAAGAGAACTTGCTATTCTTCTAGAGGACTAGAGTTTCTTTTCTAGCATCCAAGTAGGAGACCTTATAACAACATGTAAGTCTAGCTCTCTTCGACACAGTCTTCTGGATTCCACAGGCACCTGCCCTGATTTGTGCATACACACATAGACATACATATATAAACCCAATTAAAATTAAAATAGACTTTAAAAATGATTTGATTTTATTGCTTACTCCCAGTTGATTCCTGGAAAATCAGTGTTTGTTTACTATATTAGATTTGTTTGACTTAGCTACAAAATTTGAATAAATATGTGAACTGATTATTGAGAAAATTGATTTGAATAAGATTGTTTCTTCTTTCCATATCTGGCCTATTCTGTGAACATTTAAACAAACAAACAAAAAAAGCAACTGTTGGAACTCATCATAGGCTAGTTCCTCTACTGAGGTCAGCAGTTCGTAGAACAGCTAGACATGGTAGACCAGATGACATAACTGAGGAAGAGATGTTCTAAGGTGAGAAATACCCACTTTTAGATCATAGACAACTACTTAAAGTGCTATGTTGATTGCATAGTGCAATAAATTAAAAGTGCTAAGAGATTTAAGATAGGTATACCAGAAAGGAAGACTTTGTGCTTATTATTTCAGCTAGAACAATATGGATTTCTTTAGGGAAGAAGAAGAAGAAGAAGAAGAAGAAGAAGAAGAAGAAGAAGAAGAAGAAGAAGAAGAAGAACTTCTTTAACAACAACAACAAGAAAGAGAAGAAGAAGAAGAAAGAGAAGAGGGAGGGAGAGAGGTAGAGAAAGAGAGAGAGGGGGAGAGAGAGAGAGAGAGAGAGAGCAAACAAATCAGAGAAGTGACCTATGACCAGTGCTGCCAGTGAAATGCTTCTGTATCCATGGGAGGAAAGAAAATGATGCATAAGTCAGGAGATCAAGAAATGATAGAACAGATCCCAGATGAGAGATAGTTTAAATATACATAAAGAAATATTTATTTCATTATCTAAAAACACAGAGAGATTATCCATTTTTTATAAGGAGGCCACACTTAGAGTCAAGGTGCAGAGTGGTTACAGGCAGGGACTCTGGTGTTCCAATGCAAGTATCCATTTCCATGCTAAGCTATCCAGTTCTTAACTAGTCTCTGATAAGTCTGGGTATAGAGTAAAAATCCATTTTGTTCATAAAGTGAGAACCCCATATATGTCTACATGATCCTCACACCATGGATCTGAGTGAATGTCTACCTCAGCTCTCTTGTTTACCTCCATTCTGGAACATGGCTGTCACTCAGTAATACTGGCTCATTGAGTAAATAACTGGATTTTGTAGATTTTCAGGAAACAAAAATTTAGATTTACAACCACTACATTATAGCCGTTCACATTTGTTCTTTAGTTTTCAAGTTCAATTAAAGAATTAATCTAGATCTGGGTAGGGGCTTAAGGTTTACTGCCTGTATTGTCCTTGGCTGGTGCCTTAGTTTGAGCGGGACCCCTGGGCCCAAATCTGCCTATCATAATGTTCTACTTGTAGGCTTCTAGGACCCTCTGGGTCCTTCTACTTTGCCTTTCTCCCATGATTCTCTCATCTAGGGGAGGGGAATAAGGGGAAATTGGGAGGGAGGGAAGAATGGGAGGATTCAAGGGATGGGATAACCATTGAGATGTAACAAGAATAAATTAATAAAGGAGGGAAAAAAAGAATTAATCTAATTAATAATTATATTTTTAATTTCTTTGATGGTTAAGACTGTATTTCTTCATCATTGTTAGATATGCTTTAGATGGCTGTTCTTATTACGTGCCCTCAATCAAGTTCTTTTTCTCTGTGAAAGTCGTCAGAGCTCTCAAAACATAACCAAATGTTTATTTCTGGAAAACATCAAATGATACTGCTGAGATTACGTATGATACAACATTACATTCAGCCTTTATTTCATGCACATTATTTTTAATTACTCTTTATGCAAAATAACTAATATGAAAGGTATTATATAGAGATTTTTCTCTTAGGGATAGACCTAACAATTAGACTTTTAAAGATATTAGGCAAGCTCTGTCACAGAGCAACATTCACAGTCCTTGGAATAATTAATTTACCTTCTGGCCTTAAACTAACTATACTCCAGGCTGGTCTTGAACCAGGATCCTCCTTCTTCATGAGTAAGCTTTGTTGTATTACCCTTCTTGTTTTTTAGTTTTGTGTTCTTTAGTAGATCTTTCCTTCTTTAAACATGCATTGTCCCAGAGAATTATAGCTTACTAATATTTACCTAATTTTTAAAATTCATTTTACATCTTGATCACAGTTTCCCCTCTCTTCTTCCCTCCTAGTCCCTTCTCCTCACCTCTTCCCCACTTCACCCTCACCTTCTCCATTTTTCTTCAGAAAAGGGCCAGCCTAAATGGATATCAACCAGCCATCATATATCAAGTTAAAGTTGAAATAGACATGCTCTGCTCTCTTCTGTTAAGGCTAGACAAGGCAACTCAGTTAGGGAAAAGGATCCCAAAGGCAGGCCACAAAGTCATAGATAGCTCCTACTCCCACTGTTACTCCCACAAGAGCTACATACTCTAACGTATGCATGGAGGGCCCAGGTGAGGTCCATGTGGACTTCCTAGTTGGCAATATGGTCTCTGTGAGTTCCGATGGGCTCAGATTAGTTGATTCTATAGATTTTCTTCAGGTGTCCTTGACTCTTCTGCTCTTACAATCTTTCCTCTCCCTCTTTGCTGGGATTCCCCAAGCTCTGCTTAATGTTTGGTTGTGGATTTTTGCATCTGTTTCCATCATCAACCTAATTCTTTTAAGTTATACCAGAGAGAAATTCAACTTTGGGTGATCCATTGATAAGAGCTAGTATATCAAGAGGGTTCAAAATGGTTTTGTGCGTATGTGGTATACTGCTTATAATTTTTAAAAAGGTAAATTTAGCTCTACTAAGTCATAAAGGAATGATTGCTGGATGTGTTCTTCAATTGGAACTAGACTTTGATATAGTCTCACACTTTGAAATGAGGACCAAATCATTACCATATCAATTTTAACTCTGATGCACAATGGTAATTCATACTATTCTTATGTTAGAAAAAATAGTTTTGGAAAGAAATAGATCAAGTATGATTTTATTTTTTATTTTTTTAAATATTTTTTTATTAACTTGTTCATATTACATCTTGATTGTTAGCCCTTCCCCTGTTTCCTCCCATTCTTCCCTCCCTCCCACTTGCCCCCTTCTCCCCTCCCCTATGTCTGTGATTGAGGGAGACCTCCACCCCTATATATGCTCTAAGATTATCGAGTCTCTTCTTGGTAACTTGCTATCCTTCCTCTGAGTGCCACCAGGCCTCCCCATCCAGGGTCAGAAAAGGGGCACCAGAGTTCGTGTGAGAGTCAGATCTCACTCTCCACTCAACAGTGGAGAATATCATGTTCGTCGGCTAGGTTTTGGTTGGGGTTCGAAGTTTATTGCCTATATTCTCCTTGGCTGGTGCCTTAGTTTGAGGAGGACCCCAGGACCCAGATCTGCCTGTCATAAAGTTCTTCTTGTAGGTTTCCATGACCCTGTCGGTCCTACTATTTCCCCATTCTTCCATGCTACTCTCGCCTAAAGTCTCAATAGGATGTCCTCTCCTCTGACCTACTTTCTTGCTAAGTAAAGTTTTTCATGGGACGTATCTCTTGGACGAGTATTTTGATATAAGTGAGTATATACCGTTTGTCTTTTTTTGCTTCTGGGTGAACTCACTCATTATGATAATTTCTAGAACAAAGCGACAGCCTACAGACTGGGAAAAGATCTTCATCAACCCTTCATCTGACAAAGGTTTAATCTCCAAAATATATAAAGAACTCAAGAAATCAAACACCACAAAATCAAACAATCTAATTGCGAAATGGGGCTTGGAACTTAACAGAGAATTCTCAACAGAGGAATATCAAGTGGCCGAGAAACACTTAAAGAAATGCTCGTCCTCGTTAGTCATCAGAGAAATGCAAATCAAAAGGACACTGAGATTCCACCTTACACTCATCAGAATAGCTAAGATCAAAAACTCAAATGCCACCACATGTTAGCGAGGATGTGGAGAGAGAGGAACATTCCTTCATTGCTGGTGGGAATGCAAACTAGTACACCCACTTTGGAAAGCTATCTGGCGTTTTCTCAGAAAAATGAGAATAGGGCTTCCTCAAGACCCAGCTATCCCACTCCTTGGAATATACCCAGAAAATGCCCTAACACACAACAGGGACATATGCTCAACCATGTTCATAGCTGCTTTATACAGAATAGCCAGAATATGGAAACAGTCTAAATGTTCCTCAGTGGAAGAATGGACTAAGAAACTGTAGTACTACTCAGCTATTAAAATCAAGTATGATTTTAATGCCACCCAATTTGTAAGTAAGAGTAATTTCCATTCCTAATGATTCCTTGTGAAATGGACTTTTTCATCATCTTTGGGTTTGTGAAGTAGTCATAATAATTTGTCAGATTTTACATATAATATTAGAATTAAATGAGTATCTCTGAGTTTTAGTTTTAAAGCAATTAAAGAAAATATGATAAAATAATAAAGAACTCTCTACAGAGGTTTTGCATTGTGAGATCATGGTGTGATATTAGCTACACCCTTGTACACCTTAGCAGTATCTATGCATTATAGTGATGCACATTCCATGCTGTAGGTTGAGGTAACAGTATCTTGTAAGTCAAGTTTCCCTGTTATAAAGATGAGGAAAGTCAAAGAGTGCACATTCAAGGATAAAGTGTAGGTTATTGATCTGATATTCAATTCATGGTACTTTATGAACATCTTTAAATCTTTATTCAGACTCAATTATTCATGGATCATCAGTATCGACTGCCAGAAAATTTAAAGTCTGTTTAAAAATCTAGAGATCTTTGCTGAGTTGCATTTCTAGGCAGTTGTCATTTCAAATACACACTATGAAACAAGGATGCTATAATCTAAATATTTATTTATATAGAAGTACAAACCTCTTTGTTCCACCTAGGAAGATAGTGCTTGCTACCTGGCTGTTAACTCTAGAGTATAGAGATCATAATTCTGACATTGCTTGCCCTATCTTCCTCAGAGAATTGAATTGCTAAATGCATTAATATTTTGCTTGTGCTGTACTGCATCTCAAGTAAGGCATATCTTAGAAAGGTAGACAATTTAGTATTACTTTGAATAAATTAAGGAACTAATTAAAATGCTGGTTACTTTGAAAGGTTATACTAGAAATATGAAATTTTAAAAAGTTGCTGATTTTTTATCTCCTAAACCAATATGTTTTTATTTTTATAATCAAATTAATACAAATTTAATTCACAGATATGATCAGAGAATGCTTATTATCTCAATGCTATTAATTTTTTAAAAATCAAAAGTATGTTTTACTTGCAATTTATAGTACATTACTTAAACTTTAAAATAACTGATAATTACACAAATGTGTGTGTGTGTACCATATATATTTATGGTATATACATATGGTTGAAAAGAATGGCCCCTATAGACTTATATGTTTGAATGCTTGGTCACCAGGGAGTGAGTGGCACTAGTAGGTGATGTGGCCTTGTTGAGGTAGCTGTGGCTTTGTTGGAGGAAGTATTACACTGTGGGTAGGCTTTGAAGCTACAGATGCTCAAACATGGTCAATGATTTACTCTTTCTTCCTACTGTCTTAGGATCCAGATATAGAATGCCAAGCTTCAGCAACATGTTTGCCTGCTTACTGCCACACTTCCCATTATGATGTCAATGTGATAAACCTCTGAACTATAAGCCAGCCCCAAATAAATGCTTTTCATTATAAGAGTTGCACTAGGCCAGGTGGAGATGGAGCATTCCAGCACTCAGGAGGCAGAGGCAGGTGGATCACTGAAAGTCTGAGGCCAGCCTGGTCTACAGGGTAGGTTCCAGAACATACACAGAGAAATCCTGCCTCACCTTCAAAAAACAGTTTCTATTGTCACTGTTTGTCTTCACAGCAATAGAAACCCATATATGATATATTTTGATTATATCTTCCCTCCTACTATTTAACAACTTGTTAACAGTTACCAGTTTCTTCACTATTATTCTTCACAAAATCAAGCAGTATTACAGAATAAAGTGTGTAATATCAAAATCTGACTTTCTTCTGTTATATGGTGTACAAAGATTATAAGAGCCAGAATTCAATGGTGACTGGTATGGAATAGTGTCATTGTACATGATAGGGCCTTTGCACAGATACACGCAAAACAATTGTGGTTTTTTGCATACGTTCTCCACAAGATATACCTACTCAGTATTTCAGGATGGATAAGGAAGGGCTTGTGGACTCACAACAGTAGCTGGAGGTTTTTGCCTTTTGTTGGTTTGTTTTGTTGTGTTTGTTTGTTCAGTTGTTGGTTTGCTTTTGGTTTTATGAGAAGGGTTACTCTGTGTGTAGCCCTGGCTGTCCTGGAACTTGATTTGTAGAGCAGACTGGCCTTGACCTCACAGAGATCCACCTGGCTCTTCCATCCAAGTGCTCAGTTAAATTCTTACACCAGCAAGCATTCTTTTTTCTTTTTTTTCTTTTATCAATATATTCATATTACAACTCAATTGTTATACCATCACTTGTGTCCTCCCATTCCTCCCTCCCTCCTGCTTTCACCCTATTCCCCTCCCCTATGTCTATGACCAAGCAGGACCTCGACCCCCACTATATGGTCATAGGCTATCAAGTCTCATCTTGGTAGCTTCTTATTATTTCTTTGAGTGCCACCAGGCCTCCCCACCAAAGGGAGGTAGTCAAATATGGAGCACCAGAGTTCATGTCAAAGTCAGTCCCTGCTCTGCACAAAACTGTGGGAAATGTCTGGTCCATTGGGTAGATCAGATTAGGGGTTCGATGTTTACTATTGTCTTGTCTTTGGTTAGTACAATAGTTTGAGCAGTCTGGACTTTATTCCACCCATCATGATGTTCTTCTTATAGGTTTCTAGGACCCTCCCAGAAGCAGAAAGACTCACATTGTATATACTCACTTATAATTGGGCACTAGCCCAAAAGGCATGTCCCACGAAAGTGTTCACTTACCAGGAAATTGGGATAGAGGTAACGACATCCTACTGAGACTGTAGGTAAGAGGAATATTGGGGGTTAATTTTAATAGCATGTTATTGTATCTTGCAATAATTCTTGGCTTGTGAAAAATATCAGTGGAGAAAACATGAACAGTTAAATTGTATATTATATATATTATAAAATGTATACACTTTTAACTTTCATTTCATCTTGTGATTTCTCATATAAAATTCAGGCATTGCTACTTTTAAACAAGATCCTTCTCAGGTAACATGGTTTATCATAAATTACTGTGAAAATTGTTGAGCATCTTTCAAAACACACACACATAAGTAATTTTGTATTTCTGTATGTCTTCATGTGCACTGATTATATTATAAAATATTCTTAATTTTCACCATCAGCTTGCTAGTCCTCTGTATCGTGTAATGTTCAATAGCCATGTATAAAACATCTGATGATTATGCTGTTTGAAATCTAGCTTCTAAGATTGCAATTTAAATAATTAGGAAACTGAAATATTTTTCTTGAATGTCATTTAAGCATTTTCTTTTCCAAATACTAAGACACGTTTCTGTAAAACACTGTAATTGATTGCTACCAACACATACCAGGTGTCACTTCTGATTCTATTAAACCAGAGCTTTCAGTTAGTCACTCTAATAAAATATTCTCATGTGAGGACTTAGCGCAATTGCAATGTTTACTCTGATAGTGATAGGATGAGTCAAGTGATATCACATTATTGTTTATTAGATATGATCCACAATAAATCAGATGAAAGCTCAGCTGTCATGCATTGCTACAAAAAATGACAACCAAATTTTAAATCTTAGACCTTTTGAAAAATTGATTTTAATACTTGATACAAATGCACAAAAATAATTCTTTAATCTGCTTTCACTCTGATTTGCTGTGTGTTTGGGTGGTTTCATTGTTTTCTTTAATTTTTGACAAGGTCTCTTTGTGCCGCCAATCCTGGTGTGAGCCCTTCATGCTAGTACTTCAGCATATAGAGGGTTGGACTTCGGGTGTCTGCCACTACTCCTGCATAAATTTTCACATATTAGTCTCCTGGTATTAAACATGTCTGTGACTAAAACCAGGAGTGTTTTCATTCCTAAGAGAGAAGGCTAAATTGTATTTTCATACCTTAAGTTCCAAAAGGCCATACTTTTGTTTAATCAAATAATCATAAGTATTGAGTAAAGAAGGGTAAACATCATCCTCTTTCAAAAGTATAAGCACTACTTTATAGTATAACAGATGCAATATCATTTGAGGTCTTCCATATTCAGAGAGAATGTTGAGCATGTTAGATTTAAACAGACTTACAGTCTACATCACATTTCTGTTTTTAAAAAATTCACAGTAATAAAGAATTGGGTTGGAGTCATAACAATTCAAGTTTCTAAATGTAATTTCACGAAGATGACAGATATAAGCAGTATATGCTGTTACTTCAGAAGAGAGGGCAATTATTTCACATGAACATCTTCTGCTGTTTTCCTTGCTGCTCTGAAACTTGACATGTATTTGGAACGAGAAAGAAACCAACCAAGTGAGAGTAGCTTCTTCCCACATGCCATACCATGTGGAAGTCAAACTAGGCATCTGCCAGTAACTAAAAATCAATCACCATGCTCTTTTCTGTCATCATAATAAATTCAACCATCAGCCAACTCAACATCTACCCTGCACTTTTATCAAATATCTTCTACCAGATACTTTTGATGGAACGTTTTTTCTGAGTTCAAAAAGTTGTTCCCATAAGCTTTTAAAATTTGTTATATGTTCTCTAAGAAAAAATTAGGCCAGTGTCTGTGTAAATTGTGACTGTTGATACAGGATACTGAGCTAGAAACCGTTTAAGATGACTTGATACCCTATGAGCATATACAGGGGGAGGTAATCCCCATCAGGAACAGTCATAGGGGAGAGGAATAAGGGGAAAATGGGAGGGAGGGAAGAATGGGAGGATACAAGGGATGGGATAACCATTGAGATGTAACAAGAATAAATTAATAAAGGAAAAAAAGATGTTTTTTTAATCAGTAAGAAGTAGTAAGCCACTCTCTGAGAGACAGCCATAGTACACTTTGAATGGTGAACTCATAGACATTTTTAAATAAATCCATGATGCAAGAGACAATGTAAGCATAAAAGTATATACCTTATATTTGAACTTACAGTTCAGTGTTGAAATTTGAGTTTGTATAATTGGTATTCTAAGGTCATTGGAATAAATTTCAAAACAGTGCAATCAACCAAGTTAGTAACCTTGAAATTAATATTTGTATGTCTAAAATATGCTTAGTATTTATTTTAACTTAATTATTTACTTTTTCAATTAATAATGTCCATTGATAATCAAACTTATACAAATGTTAGAAGGGCAAGAATTTAAATTCTTAACAAAATTGTAATACATTGCATTGAATATTTAAATTATCATGTAGAGAACAACACTAATTTTGTAGACTAAAATATGTAATCAAAGACTGTCTAAACAATATTGTTATATAAAACAAGTTTGAAATTAAAATAATACTTGTGGAAATTCACAATTGGAAATTCATCCATTACATTGTTTGGAAATGACATTTTTCTGGATGCAGACTCCAATTATTTATTTTTCAATCAGCTCATTTTCATTTTGAATTGTCTATTCCATATTTATATTACATAGTTTAAAATTCAGTTTTTAAAATTTTTATTTCATATATGGCCTGGTTCACATAAGGCTTCTGTATTAAAAATAAGACAAAGTAATTTTCATTTAATTTTGTTCTTTTAAATTAACACTCATTATATATAAGGGTATGGGAAGATCTTTTGATGTTTGAATGAGTAAATCTAGAGTGTGTATATATCCTTTGTCAGTATCATTTTTGTGATGTCTAATAATGTTTTACCGTTATATTCATGTTTCAATGGCCGAGTTGGAAGTTTTCTATTTATATTTAAAACTGATCTGTTTCTCTGATGTAAGTTCTATGAGTTATTCCTACAGTATCCTTGGCTGCATTTGCTCTCAATTGTCTCTTTCATGGTGCAGAGCTCTTTGGCTTCTTAGGCTCTTTAGATTTCAGCTCTTTGGCTGTTAGCTCTCTAGATCTTGAGCTCCTGCGCTCCTTTGCCTTTGGCTTTTTCAGCTTTGAGTTAGCAATCTTTTGACCTTGGTTTTATTGGCCTTTTCTTCGTGGGCAATCAGATGTACTAGTGATCTTTTGGGCCTTTTCCACTGGGACATAAGCTAAGTAGGAAGGTCAGCTGGGTAGTTCCTTTGCCTCTATCACCTAGCAGGTTTTCCACCACAGCATCTGGCTCCTGGGTCTTTATTAGTAAAATACAATGATCTTGGCTTTTGATTTAAAATTACACCTATCTTGTTCCATTGGTTTGCTTTTATGCATTGACCATATTATTTTGATAACTATATAACCTTATAATATAATTTGATATGAGAGTGTGATGGATCAAAAGATTTCAATCAATACATAAACAGTTGGTGAGATTGTTCAGGGGGTAAAGATATTTATTGACAATATTCAAGACGTGAGTTTGATTTCCAGAGCTCATATGGAAGGAGAAAAGTGGCTCCAAAATGTTATCCTCGGACCTCAGTATATGCATCATGGCAGGCATATTGTCTTCCCTCCAAGACAATAATTCAAGGTTTAGAAAAAAAGTGTTGTGGCTCTAGATTTGCTCTCTTATGTCCTCAGTATGAGACTTATGACGATCAAATATACTACAGCTTAATCTTAGTAGTATATGTTTTGGAAAATGTATTCTGTTTATAACAAGAACAGCATTATATTTGTAGGTTTCTTTGGGTATTATAGATATCCTCTTGATAACAAGTTATGAAGAAGAATTCATGAATAATACTTACCTGGCCGGGGAGATACCATGATCACGAAAATGGTTTTTCCAGGGCGAGGCTTATCCATTGCACTCCAGATGTGCTGACCCCTGTGATTCCCCTGCCCCCCAAAAAAGAATTCATGAATATGGATGCTTCCTATTTGTGACTTTAATTTCTTTTTTTTTTCTAGTTTTTTGTTTTATTATTTTGTGTGTGTGTGTGTGTGTGTGTGTGTGTGTGTGTGTGTGTGTGTGTGTGTGTGTTTTGGTTTTTTGAGACTAGGTTTCTCTGTATAGTCTTGGCTGTGCTATACTCACTTTGTAGACCAGACTGGCCTCAAACTCACAGAGATCTGCCTGCCTCTCTACCTCCTGAGTGCTGGGATTAAAGGCGTGTGCCACTATACCCGGCAGACTTAAATTTCATCATGAGTATTTTTCTAGTTTTTAGGGTAAGTTTGTATCTCACTAATTAAATTTATTCATAAGTCATAAAGACTTCCTAGTTAAATGTCTTTAAGAATCTTATAGAATAGATATATGTATAGAACACACACACACACACACACACACACACACACACACACAACTGTATGGTACAATTTTTTATTTGCTAGACCATTCCTTTCATTTTAAGTATTTTTGTTGGCTCTTTTTCAGTACTTAATTCTTTATACTGTACAGCTTTTCCTTATTTTGAGCTTTCTCATACAGTTTACTAACAGTTTCTTGAATTTGGAGATTGCTTTGTAAAGATCTTAGGTTTCCTTAGTCTCTGCATCTATTGTTTTCTTTTTTTAAAACCTTATATGTAATCATTAGGTTCTATTTTGTATTTTGAGAATATTTTCTTTCTTTTTTCATTTAAATAATTTATTCAGATTACATCCTGATTTTTATCCCCTCACTTGTACCTTCCCGTTCCCTGCCCCCTCCCTGTTTCACTTATTCCCCTCCCCTAGGCCTGTGACAGAAGGGGACCTCCTCCTCCACCATATGATCACAGTCTATCAGGTCTCATTTGGATAGCCTGCTTCCCCATCCTCTGAGAATTTTTATTTATTTATTTATTTATTTATTTTCCTTTATTAATTTATTCTTGTTACATCTCAATGGTTATCCCATCCCTTGTATCCTCCCATTCTTCCCTCCCTCCCATTTTCCCCTTATTCCCCTCCCCTATGACTGTTCCTGAGGGGGATTTCCTCCCCCTGTATATGCTCATAGGGTATCAAGTCTCTTCTTGGTAACCTGCTGTCCTTCCTCTGAGTGCCACCAGGTCTCCCCCTGCAGGGGACATGGTCAAAGGTGAGGCACCAGAGTTTTTATAACAAATTTTTATCATATTCAACCTCTATTGCCCAATTTCCCCCAGATATACACATTCCCTTCCTAACACACAGCATATCCTGCCCTTCCCTATCTAGCCTAATTTTTGGTGCCAAAATATTTTTGAATGTGTGGCTATCTAGTAGAGGATAGTTCCAGGGTTCATCGGGTAGGTTTACAATACTGTGCCCAACTGTTTTCTCCATGCTGGGAATTAGACTTGGTTTGGGATTGTGCTAGTTTTATGAATGCCATCAAAGCCTCTGTCTTTTCAAATGTTCAGCTGTTCTACAATATCCAGAGGACACTTTTTCTTTTACTAATTTACCAAATCATGCTCTTAGACTCTTTTAATCCTTTGTGCTACAGTGACACCTGAATCTTTGGAGGAGTATGTAGTGTTCCCTGTATGTTTTTTTCATTCTGAAGTCTTTCATTTTCTTCATCTTGGCCAGTTGTGTTGGTCTCTGTGTTGATAATATGTACTATAAACAGAAGTTTCTCTGTTGAGGGTTGACATGTGCCAAAATTTATGGATAAATGATATGTCATTAGGAGTCAACATTGTATCTGATATTTTGTTCCACACTGTTTAATATTGTGACCATTTAGCAAAATTATAAGAGTAGGTTCTCTCTTAGGCCATGTGTAATTAGTGATTCTTTACTGAAATAGTGATGACAAGTGTAGTTTTCATCTTATGGAGAGTTAATTCTAGTAAAGAGTCGTTGGTTACTCTCATGGTGTTCATTCTACTATTGCACTCAAGGACACATCTTTCAAGCTCACAGTCCTTACATTAGGTCACAAGATTCATGGTTGGATAAGACTGACAATTACTTTTCTCTTCTGGTAGTCTTCCTAGCTCCTTCTAGTACTCTACAAAGTAGTCTCTGGGGTGAGGCTTCCTGATCAGTAACGAGTTCATTTCTCCTTATTTTATGACTAAGTTATGTCTTCAGCAAGAGAGTCTTATTGCCAATTTCTGAAATGTATCCAACAGAATAATAGTGTATAATGCTTGAGGGTCTTTGAAAACTTACTGCCAACATTTCCAAAGGAAGTAATATAATCTGACAACACTGGACTTTTTATTAGTTAGCCTCTAGTGTGCAGTAGGGACATTGTTGTCCTGTAATAGCTTAACTCCTTTATAAACTCTTTATGCATGTGTATAGATGCATTTTAAGAGAAAGATTAAACAATAGTAGGACTCCATATTATGTATTCAGTAAATCATTAGGATTATTTTTAACAGTCTCCTACTACTTCTCTGCCTTCCTTTCCCTCATCATAATTTATCCCTTCTTACTTCATAATTTTCTTCTAACATTTTATACCAGTGCTTTCTAGATCCCATTTTTCTAGCCCATAGAAAGTTCCTGACCTCCTTGACTATTCCAAATGTATCAAACCTTATTTACACTTAAAAGTAAGACTCTGGATTTTTTCTCAGATATTTCATCTGTCTATGTAATAGTGGATTCCATTGTAGGAGAGATGATCAGTTAGGGATGGATCATGATTGGTATTTGTGTTATATACTTCATGCTTTGTATTTTTGTGGAATGGACTTGTTTCTCACTATTAATTAGCTTCCTTTCAAATTTATTTCTATGCTTACTACTCTGTGAATCTTCCTAAAGGAATGTCTGCATGAAATACTGTTATGTGGACTAGTGAAACTTGATGAAGTGGAGTAGCTGAGTTGATCCCTCTTTTGCCTATGTCCAAGTGTGAAATTACATGCTGACCACAAGGTGACACAATGTAATGAAAACCTGAGCCACACTTTCAATTCACTGAACTTTCTGAGATTTAGTTAACTTCCTGGGAATAAATACTACAAATGTAACTCCCACCAGAGTAATCTGGCTGATGGAAGTATATAAAAACCACAATTCTAAGATGATTTCTTAAATAGTTGGAGTGTGGATTTTTGGTTGGTCTTTTAATGACCACTGAAACCTCAGACATCAGAACTTCCCCCTCTTTGGGATCACTCTATTCCAAATTCTGATCTTTAAAGGGACGTTATACCAATGAAAGCTAATGCCGAGCAGCCCTATATGAAACTATAGGTGTTGTGCATATGTGAGGTCAGCTCTGGTCATAGTCTTCACAGAATCATTTGCTAAAGTAGAATATGAATGTCTCATCAAGGTGAAATAGCTAAGAAGCAGTGTTGTCTTCCTACAAGTACAATATTTAAGTATCATTTTCCTCACCACATTTCAGGAAGGAGCTTAAAGAAATGGAAAGTATTAGAAAGCCACTAGATATTAAAATAAGTTTGTTTTTTTAAAAATATATTTTATTAATTTATTCATAGTCCATCTCAGTTGTTATCCCATCCCTTATATCCTCCCATTCCTCCCTCCCTCCCATTCTCCCTTTACTCCCTCCCCTATGACTGTTCCTGAGGGGGACCTCCTTCCCCTTTATATGCTCATAGGGTATCAAGTCTCTTCTTGGTAACCTGCTGTCCTTCCTCTCAGTGCCACCAGGGCTCCACCTCCAGGAGACGTATTCAAACATGAGGCACCAGAGTACGTGTGAAAGTCAGACCCCACTCTCTACTCAACTGTGGAGAATGTCCTGTCCATTGGCTAGCTCTGGGTAGGGGCTCGAAGTTAACTGCATGTATTGTTCTTGGCTGGTGCCGTAGTTTGAGCAGGACCCCTGGGCTCATATCCACTTGTCATAATGCTCTTCTTGTAGGTTTCTAGGACCCTCTGGATCCTTCTATTTCCTCATCCTCCCATGCTTCTCTCATCTAGAGTCCCAATAGGATGTCCTCTCCTCTGTCCCACTTTTCTGGTAAGTGAAGACTTTCATGGGATATGCTCCTTGGGTTAGTGTCCAGATATAAGTGAGTATATACTATTTGACTCTTTCTGCTTCTGGGTTAACTCACTCATTATGATAATTTCTAATTCAATCCATTTGTCCATAAATTTTGAGAATTCCTTGTTTTGAATAGCTGAATAGTATTCCATATTATAAATGTACCACAGTTTCTTTATCCATTCTTCTACTGAGGGAAACTTAGGCTATTCAATGTTCTGGCTATTATGAGTAAGGCTGCTATGACCATGGTTGAGCAAATTTTCTTTTTGTGTGCTGGAGCATCTTCTGGGTATATTCCAAGGTGTGAAATAGCTGGGTCTTGAGGAAGCCTTATTCCCAGTTTTTTGAGATAGTGCCAGATGGATTTCTAAAGTGGATGTACTAGTTTGCATTCCCACCAGCAATGAAGGAGTGTTCCTCTTTTTCCACATCCTTGTCAGCATGTGGTGTCACTTAAATTTTTGATCTTAGACATTCTGATGTAAGATGTAATCTCAGAGTTGTTTCGACTCAGTGAGTGATTTGTTATATATGTTAATCTGTATTTTTAATGGAGAATTCAAAGTGTGAATGTTGAATGTTTTTTAAAACAGAAATTGGTACTCACAACATAGAAGAGAATACAGAAAGAAAAACTGCCAATAGTTTATATAGATAATATAGAGGTATGAGAACATTTTGAATGTATTGTTTTTGACTGCACTAAGAAGGACACTGTACTGAAGATTTGAAGGATACAGCTGTATGCATGAGTCAGAAATTTGTGTGAGAGGCCTGGAATGCAGGGGAAAATGTCTGCCATCAGCACATCACTACTTTATTGACCCATCTGGAAATCAGTGATGGTTTTATTTTTATCCAATTATTGCCTTTGAGAAAGAAAAGAAGTAGCCCCCTCAGCTGTCAGCTGAGAGCTGACCTTGCATTAACAGCCAGGGCATAGTGTTCTACTGAAAAATACCACTTCACAGAATACTAATATCAGACAAGGGCATTCTGTGACAATGATGGAGTGAGACAGAAATGAGCCTCCTCTATACTCACATCAGAGAAGCAATAAATGTAATATTGTCCATATATGTGAGAAATAGCCAAACACCCCCCTCTCCAGGCTAACAAAAGTGTTAGACATTCTCTTATTTTTCAGAAAAATCTTATTTCCTCTACATTCATTGACTTCTACTGAACTAAGACATCTAAGTACTATACAACCCTTAATAGAGCATGTTGTCTCTTCTAGGAAAAACAATTCTGTTTCTAACATGTGAAGCATATTTATATGGTGCATTCTATATCTTTGTGCTCTTGAAATGGTTTTGCCATCCAGTCTTGCTGTAGAGTGGGGATTCTGTAATATGTTTCAATTACAGTCATCTATGATTGCCCAACTGAAATTTCTTAGAGAGCCAAAATCTAAGGATTATGGATGTGGTATTCACACCTGTTCTGTTGATTCTACTATAATCTTCTTTCTTTTGTTTACTCTCTGTTCTTCATGGATAAGTCTGCTGTACCACTGCATAAGAAGTGGTGCACGACCCCCACCCCCAGCTCCTTCCTGTTTTACCTGTTGCATCTCATACACATGTCTTCAACATGGAATTTCTAATATAGAGAGCCATCGCTGGCGTTAGTGATGATAAAAAAATGTTTATTTTTACCATGTGAGGGAAGGAAGGGTAAACACACAAATACTTCATTCTAAATTCTGTATCTAGCACAGAATTTACTAGTAAACAAATAACTATTAATATTAAATTGATATAAAATTGAAAACCAAATCTTTGAAACTTACTTTTTGTTGTTTTTCATACAGGGTTTCTCTGTGTAGTACTGCTGGATGTCCTGGAACTCATTCTTTAGATCAGGCTGGCCCTGAACTCACAGAGATCTGCCTTGTTTTGCTTCCTGAGTGCTGGGATTGAAGGCAGAACCCATCTTTGCTTTTTCATTTTTATATTATAATTTATTTACATATTCTCCTTCCCTTTTCTCCCTCGAAGTCCTTCCATGTACTTCTTTATGATCTTTTTCAAATTCATGACCTCTTTCTTCACTAATTTTATCTAATGTATATATGAATAACATATATGTTCCTAAATATAATCTTTTGATCCTATGTATGGGTAGTGGATACCATATTGAATAGGTCATATTGAAAATTTTTCAATGATCACAGAAATTTCATTATACTGACTCTAAAGAAAGAAACATGAGTTGGGTTGAAAAATGGAGTAGTAGAGCATGTTCATGGACATAATGCATAATATGACAAAATATGTAATAAATTACCAGAAACCTAAGTTCTGAAAATGATATATATCTGATCAGAAGTCTGAATGTGACTTGGCTGGACATCTATTCAGTGTTCTACAGGTTACTAAAAAGGTATTAATCAATATGTATTTTTCATTGGGATTTGAGAATTATCTCTTATTCACTGAGTTGGTTGGCCATAATTTGGGTTTTTGTTTTTTTATTTTCTGGGTGATGTGAACAAGGCACTCATTGACTTTGGAGCATATAGCTCCTACCTCACATACATAGTTTCTCACCCTGTGATTCTCATAGACATAGCTAGTGCCTTCTTGCAGGATATCAGGAAAATATTTTGGACTTCCTTTATTGGCAGAAGTAAACATTATATTTACAAAGCCCTCAAAAATGAGGCTACAATTGGTCAAGCTGATAGGCTTTTTGCCTATTAGTAAATCATGAGCATGTTATTTCTTATTTACAAGGCCCACTTAGAGTTAATGGAATGTCTAGGTCCAAACCCCAAATTGTGGTTGCCTTCTTCTTTTTCTTTTTCTTCTTCTTCTTCTTCTTCTTCTTCTTCTTCTTCTTCTTCTTCTTCTTCTTCTTTAGAGACAGGGTTTTTCTCTATAGTGTTGCCTGTCTTACACTTGCTTTGTAGACCAGGCTGCCTTCAAACTCATAGAGATAGGCCTGTCTCTGCCTCCCTGCATGCTGGAATTAAATACTAATGCAACCACTTCCAGCATTAGTTTTCAGTCTTGAAGGGGAAGTTTAAATCCCACATATGGACATTTTCTTACCAGTGTTACAGTTTACACAAAGAATATGAGATATTTGAATTCAGACTTAACACACATTTATTACATTTGTGATATGCTCCTTTGTACTTCATAAATGCATAATAGTGGTGAAACGTAAACAGAGAGATTGACTAAGATTAAAGGAAACAAATAAGAATTAATCTAGTAAATCAAACAATTAAGGAACAGATGTAGAAAACTGAAAAATCAAAAGAACTAAGGAAAACATATCTGTCACATTAAAGAAGTTATTGAATAAAATGTTTTAAGGTAGGAAAATCTTCACAGCACTCAATATCAAGATAAAACATTAGAAGTTAATGAGAACTGTTGGATTGTTTGTGTTTTAACTGGGTGTAAAGAATGAGGGAGGAAAGATCTACTGGGGAAGAAAAGATACACATGTACACTATTCAGTTAAATGAAGGAGTTTGTAAATCAAAGTCAAAATATTTCAACTCAGTTTTGCATTGAATGTGTGTTACTTCCTTGTGATATCAAAAAAAAGTTGATGCTGCTTTCAGTAACTGGGAAAGAAACTAGTTGATATATGGCTCATTTGGAAATTGAGATTATGAAATAACTACTTAGTAAGATAAAAATTTGCCAAAGAAGACAATAGATAGAGGGAAGGTTAAATGTGTAAGGAAGACACATCTTCAGGTGGATGAAGAAGTATCATCATATGTCTGAAAAGTGTGTAAGGATACCAAAAACATGCAGAATGTTTTTGATTTTTGAAATAAATATGAAAAGAAACACAGTACTTATTGAGAGGACAGCTAAAGATAATAATTAAGAAGCTTTAATAACATATTAAGAGTTTGTAAATATGCATGGTCACTATGTCCTGAAAGTTATAGGAATTACAGGTGCAAAAAATGGAAGTAGGATTTAGATTATAAGTGGGATTTGTTAGTATTCTACAGCACCAGCTGATCACATATGAGAATACTGACTGCACAACTGCTGCATTTGCCAGGTGTTTGTGATTTATAGAGTAGGAATATAGGAAAGAACAGGGATAGGATAGGAGGCAAAAAGAGGCATTGACAGAACAAGTGTATAAACAGGATATGCGTAGTTGGAAAGGGAAGTTTTGCATGAAATCAAGTATGTAACATAACCTTGGTTGAAATCACAGGTGAAGAAATATAATTAAAGCCATCTAACTTCTTGTTACATTAGTTTTTATTTTACAGTTGTTTTGTATATTGTACATGTGAGTTACAAATATTTTAATTTGTAACTAAATGACATTTTGTTTCTGCCTTAATATTCCTATAAAATATGTAGAATAACTAAAGAAAACATTAAACATTTCCAACGAACTGAAACAATGTATAATTGTCTACTTCAGGGTATAATGATTACGGAACCAGACAACAACATCCAAAGATAATAGTATTACTTTGCCAAGTGAATAATAAAAAATCTGGGCCATGATATTTAATGAAGATTAGGTAACTCATGCTAGAAGCCTCTTGCAGATGGGCAGTGGGCATAGCTTTGTGAAGAGAGGCCCCCAACAACATTGATAAATGATTATATCTCTAAGTCATAAAATGCTATCTTCCTTTTTGCAGTCAACATTTCCCCAAAATTATAAACTTGTCTTTTATGTTGAACCATCATAACCATTCAATGGAAATGCATAAAATAGAATATTTAGAAAATATAGTGTGGTTTAAAAATACTATTAAAATATATTAAAATAAATTCTGTTCCTAATTTAACATGATCACATCTGGAAAGCATATTAATTGTCTGTCTTAGAAGGCAATTTAATGGAAATTTCTAATGAACAACAAAATGGCTACATTTTATCTTGACTATAGGAGTTTCATAATGAAAGTTATTTTGTATTTCACTACACTGGTGTCAAAGGACAATAATAAAGAAATCAAATGAAAGAAAACAATCTGTTCTCTGGAATTAGCATATATTTAAGATATGAAAGCAAAGATTTCTTTTATTCTCAAGCACTTTAGCTTAATTTCACATGCATGTTTTCTAAATCAAGACATATTTAGTGCATAATGAAGATAATTTTTGTATGTGTAGTTATAGTCAACCTCTGTCTTTATGCTGATGTTTCAGACTAAAGCATGCCTTTTCCCCCATGTCCCACTTTGCAGATGTGTGTAATAAATCATAACATAAAGTAAAATACACTGGACAGATTTACATTGTATTTGAGGGACTCTGAAACACTATATTTTAATATAATTATAATTGCATAAATTATTAATTATTCATTAGGTTTGTTATGTTTTGGAAACAGAATGATTCTCAAGCAGAGAATAGACAAAAGAGGTGAATCTGAAGAAAATTTGAAGAATAATTTACTTTCTAGAACAATTGCTAATGTGTTTCTAAAAACCAATATGATATTTTAATTAATTATTTGAGAATTTCATAAATACAATGAATTTTCATATTTAGCTCAATTACTCTTTTTTAATTTAATTAATTTATTCAGATTACATCTCAATTGTTTTACCCTCACTTGTATGCACCTGTTCCTCCCTCCCGCTTTCACCCTATTCCCCACCCCTAGGTCTGTGACCAAGAAGGACCTCCTCCCCCACTATTTGGTCATAAACATCTATCAAGTCTCATCTTGATAGCCTGCTTATTATTACTCTGAGTGCCACCAGGCCTCCCAACGATGGATAAGTTGTCAAATATGGGTCACCAAAGTTCATGTGAGAGTCTCTCCCCACTCTCTATACAACTGTGGAGAGTGTTGTGTCCATTGGCTACATCTGAGTAAGGGTTCGATGTTTACTGTATGTATTGTCCTAGGTTGGTGCAGTAGTTTGAGCATACCCTCTGGGTGCAGATCTGCCTATCACAGTGTTCTTCTTGTAGGTTTCTAGAACCCTCTAGATCCTTCTATTTCCCATTCTCCAGTATTTCTCTCATCTAGAATCACAATAGGGTATCCTCACATCTATCCCAATCTCCTGGTAAGTAAAGACTTTGATGGAACACCTTTTTTGGTCTAGTGTCCAAATATACCATTTGAGTTTTTCAGGGTCGGAATTAACTCACTCAGTATGATCATTTCTAGGTCCATCCATTTGTCCAAAAATTCAGGATTTCCTTGTTTTTTTTAATAGGTGAATAGTATTCCATGATGTAAATGTACCACAGTTTTTCTATTTTTCAACTGAGGGACATTAGGTTGTTTCCAGATTCTGGCTATTATAAATAAGGCTGCTATGAACATGGTTGAGCATATGTCCTTGTTGTGTGGTGGAGCAACTTCTGGGTATATTCGAAGGAGTGGAATATATGGGTCTTGAGGTAGCCTTATTGCAAGGTTTCTGAGAAAGTGCCAGAAAGATTTCCAAAGTGGTTGTACAATTTGCATTCCCACCAGCAGAGAAGGAGTGTTCCCCTTTCTCTACATCCTCACAAGCATGTGCTGTCACTTGAGATTTCGATCTTAGCCATTCTGATGGGTGTATGATGGAATCTCAAAGTCGTCTTGATTTGCATTTCTCTGATGACTCAGGTCTTTGAGCATTTCTTTAACAGTTACTCAGCCATTCGATATTCCTCTGCTAAGGATTCTCTGTATAATTCTGAGCCCCATTTCGCAATTGGGTTATTTGGTTTGGTGTTGTTTGATTTTTGTATTCTTTATATATTTTGGATATAAGACCTTTGTCAGATGTAGGGTTGGTAAAGATTTTTTCCCAATCTGTAGGCTGTCGCTTTGTTCTGTTGATAGTGTCTTCTGCCTTACAGAAGCTTCTCAGCATCATAAGGTCCCATTTATTAATTGTTGACATTAAGGCTTCATCGCTTTTGATTAATTTTGGTTGGAAGTCTATTTTATTATATATTAAAATTGCTACACCAGCTTCCTTCTTGTGTCCATTTGCTTGGAATACCCTTTTCCATCCTTTTACCCTGAGGTAATGTCTATCTGTATGGCTGAGATGTGTTTCTTTTATGCATCTATTCTGTTAGTTTGTGCCTTTTTATTGGAGAATTTAGGCCATTGATGTTGAGAGATATTAATGACCAGTGACTCTTAAGTCTCTCCTTTTTTATGTTAGTTGCCATACAGTGTTTGTGTGGTTATGTTTTTGTGATCATCTATTTATCTATTTCTTGTGTAATTTTGGTTGTAGCTTGTCACTTTGTTTTTTGTTTGTTTATTTTTTCTTTTTTTTTATTAATTCATTCATATTATATCTCAATTGTTATCCCATCCCTTGTATCCTCCCATTCCTCCCTCCCTCTCACTTTCATTCAATTCTCCTACCCTTTGACTGTGACTGAGGGGTACTTCCTCCCCCTGCATATGACCATAGGGTGTCACTTGAATTTTTGATCTTGGCCATTTTGATGGGTATAAGATGGAATCTCAGTGTCATTTTGATTTGCATTTCTCTGATGACTAAAGATGTTGAGCATTTCTTTATGTTTTCACAGTCATTTGATATTGCTCTGTTGAGAATTCTCTGTTTAGAGCTGAGCTCCATTTCTCAATTGGGTTATTTGCTTTGGCGGTCTTAATTTCTTGAGGATCTTATGTATTAACAGCGGCGGTGAGTTTTTGTTATTTAGTTATTTAGTTTTGTTTTACTGTTTAGAATAAAATGCTTCACTCCACATATTCTAGATCTATTTTGAAAATTTAATTAAAATGTAATTACATTTCCCCCATCATTCCAACCCTTTCCATTTCTCTCCGTCTTCACTCCCTTTTAAATTTATGGCTTCTCATTATCGTCTAGAGGAGAGCTATCTCTCATCTATATGGTCATGTCAACTGATAATATTATTGTCTGGGTATTTAAAAAAGTATATTTTATGATTTTGTGATACAGGTTATTGATCCCTGTACTATCTAAGAGCTATGTTCTACAACAGATATTTGTATGCTCTGGCTCTTGTAGTCTTTCTGTTTTTTCTTCCATGATGTTCCTTGAACCCTGGGTTTATAGGGATTGTGTTTTACACTTTTTCAGTTGTGGCTGGGCATGTGATAGTTGTTGTTCTCTTAGTTGTTGTTGTTGGTTTTTTTTTTTTTTTTTTACTAGCAATGGGTTTTTATAAGAGTCTCCATCTGCCGCAAAAAGAACCTTCTTTTATGAGTGGTGTCTACATTTATTTTGTGTATGTAAGGGATAAAACTTAATATGCAATTAGGAATTATATTGGTTTAGTAAAATAGCAGTAATTGGATAGTCTGTGATCCATTACAGTATTCGTAATGAGCACCAGGCATGCTTTCTGTCCATTTAGATGGGCTTTAAGTCCAGTTAGACAAGTGTTGGCTGTTATCAGGATACAAATAACAGTATTGTACCACTACTTTACCTTGTCCATAGTCCACAGGTGTCATGTCACACCTAGGTATAGCAAACACCTTCAGCTTCTTTGAAATTTAGGCCTACTGGGAAAACTTTTAGGTCAGAACCAACTCAATTATACCGAGTCCTATGCCCAGTGCATATAATGTCTTCAGAAATACTGACTAACTTTAAAGTTTTAGAAGTGAAACAAGGATAACACAGCAATAGTTTGTATTGCTTTGGGAGTCTTTTGGATATCTTTGATCAGCAGTTAAAAAGGAGGGTTCTCAGTTGATATATCTTTGTTTTTCTCTTTGGATCCACCTGATTGAATTTCTATGACAAAAGTACAGTCATTAATTGATGTAGCATTTGATGATGAAAAGTTATTTTCATGCTATAGATAAGATAGTATAGAGATCTAACCTGAAGAAGCAAAATACTATGTGCTCAACAGAACTTTCTGTTTTGGATACCACTGTCAAGGAAGCAACCAATTACTTTTCCTTGTTTGTGTTAAAAGAATTACCCCAAACTATTCTTTGGTTGGGGGCCTCTTCTAAAAATTGACTAACAATCCATTCAGACTAGGGCATGAAAATTCTCCACAAAATATTCTCCACCTATGGCTGTACCACTGACAGAGCATTTTTTTCATTTTTCCAGTTTCATTTTCTTTACTTATAAATTGAAAAAAATAAGCTTCCAAGAAATGTATCAGGGAGTCAACTTCACCAGTTTGTTGGAAATTAGATGTTAATTAGCCACACTATTGTTATAATTCTAGTGTTTATTTTTTAAGATAGAAATGGTTAATATTTAATTATATTTCAACAATTCTTAAAATTTTTACACATTTCTTTTCCTGGATTTTTTTCATTGTTTTATATCTCATTAACCCAAAGATCCTAGCTACTGCCACTGAACAATTTTGGTCTTAGCCAAAGTGTAAATGTAGAAAGTATTTACTTAGCTTCCTTTAAAGAATTCTTGGTAACATATAGTACATATCCCACAGCTCTGTGTAACTTCCTGGCATATCACTGAGCCTGAAAGTTTTGTCTTATTCATTCTATTTACACCTTATAGTTGTTGAAGTTCACCATTCTTTATTTAATATTTGCTGACTTGACAAGAGTAGCCTCCAATCATCTTGCAGTTGAATATAGGTCTTGCCTTTTTACTCAGTATATTTTAAAACTCAAAAAGTGTTATTTGTCTGTAATATAAGTCAGTTCTGCCTGTATTTCACACTTAGTCACATTTTATTTTATTGTTTTCAGTTTTTTTGTTTGTTTTGTTTTGTTTTTTTGAAATGGGATTTCTCTGTGTAGCTTTGGCTGTCCTGTAACTCACTCTGTAGATCAGGCTTACCACAAATGGTGATCGCCCTGCCTCTGCCACCTGAGTGCTGGTTTTAAAGGTATGAGCCACTGTCACCAGGCTCTTACTCACATATTTTTATAAAGAACTATAGTTCCTTTCATTTTACAAAACATCTAACTTGCCGTGCTTAAATATACCATTCCCATTTTTGCAAATTATGTTCAATAACACTGTTAATGACATGTACTCTCCCCTGTTAGACATAGCTAGCTATAATTAACATTTTAGTAAAGTTCATTTCTTCAATTTGTTTAAAAATATTACCATAAAATAATAAAGATTGCATACATGCAAGCTGGGCAGGTTGTATATAAATATTTATTTATATGTGGGTATGTAAATATGTATGTATATACTATATCTATAGTTTAAAATAGTAATAGCATCATGGCTATTCATTAGATTGCCTTCAATTATTAGCATTATGACTCAAGTTAACCATGATCAAAAGAACATATCATTTTTTTCTAAGAACCCAGCTCTCTCCCCTCCCCCTCTCTCTCCCTCTCTCTCTCTCTCTGTATTTCAATAAGATGCTCAATTGTTTAAAGCTCTCTAATGTACAATGTATCTTATTTGCCAGAATATAGTTCTCTGTGGTATACGTATATGTTAGGTAAATACTTTCATTTCCATTATGGAATCATGTTCTCTATCATCAACCTCATTATACTCACAAAGACCTTAATTCTGCAAAACACTAAACATTTCATGCAGTGTTGCAATGAGGTAAGAACTGAATGAAAACTGTTACTCTCCCTTGCACATTGAGAAACATTTCACGAAAATCTTCACATTTCTCTAATAGAGATGAACATCAAGACAGTTTGCATGTAATCCTATTGTGCATTTACTGTCCATTTGCTGAAATAATTATTATTAAGTCATATACAGTATTATTTTGTATTCTTTAATGGATGTTCATACTTTCTGCAATGTACAATATTTATTGAAACAATTTATTTTTAAAACATTTAAAAGTAAACTCTCCCAAGTGTGAAGTAAGTATTTGGAGCCTACTATTTTAATGCTCCCTCATATTTTTATTTCATTAAACTTTTATATTTTATGAACATATTCACAGACATTTCATAGAGTTTTACATTTTATGTTAATGGTCCAAATTATGAGTGATGAAATAATTAATTTTTAGCTGGTTACAGAGAAAAATGAGTATTTCAGAAATCCTGTAGCTTGCTTTAGTTTCAAGTTTATTCAATGATACAGTCAGTGTTCTTCTTATTTTTTTTTACTACATAACACACTTGAAAATAACTAATGATTTGAGGCTTTTAAATAGAGCACAATAAGATTCACAGGTTGTTTTCAGCTTCCTGTTTGTTTTAATGATAAATGACATTTTAGACAACTTGCTGTGCCCTTGTTATACATTACCTTGTTTGAGTAGCTGCTTCATGAAAAGTACTTTCTTCTCCTTGTTAATCGGTCAGAAAAATGATCTTCACATGATGGTCACAGGTCACAGATAACAAATAGAGCTATTAATCAGAATGAGACAGTCAAGTCACTCAAAGGAGTCCAAATGTGCTTAACAGTAGACATGGGATATGTTATCTGATTCAAGTTGACAGGTAACCTACATCTTAAACAAAATCCAACTATTTGGGGTGATGTCAAAACTAACCATATAGAGAACTTACTGACTTTTTGCCTTACTTTCAAGTAGAAAGAAATAATTAATCCTAAGAAAATTGATACAAGAAGAAAAAAATAGAATCAGACAATCTGCTTTTTAAATGAAATAAAAACATTCACTCACCACGATCAAACATATCTTGAAATCAGAGTTGAGTTTCTTGATCAAATGCCAATTAAAAGAAATTTACAAGGGTCTTCGAGAGAAGAAATAAAGACAAACAATGAAAAAAGACTAAATTTATACTTATAATCTTTTATTTAGAGTTGTAATTGCAAACAAATATCCAAGTATGTGAAATGAGAAAAGAAAGAATAGAATCATATAAAGTCATGAAAATAACTGTCATGAAATTAAAGTCATGAAAAATAGCCCATACGTGGGTGAAATGTTTACTTTTTGTTTTATTTTTGAAATTGAATTTTAATAGTAGCACTTCTTTATTATTTTTCATTCTCAATATTCCCCAAGTACCCCTCTTACTCTCCTCTAGATTCATGGTCTCTATTTACATCAATTGTTTTGTATGCATATATGATATATACATACATACATACATACATATATATATATATATACATACATACATATATATATATCTTAATGTAACTTATTGAGCCCATATAATGTTTCTTCTGTGTATGTTAGCTAGATGGAAGACTTGGCACTGGACAATCAATTGGTGGGTATGCTATTCCTGGGGGAGGGATATTTTTTCCACTTCAAGTTTATTCAGTTGCCTATACTTCTTTTCATAGGGGTGAGGACTTTGGAAAAAAAATTCCCATATGTCTCTGTAATAGAAGTTTTAGAAAATGGAGAGCTAGACAGAATATGCCTCCACAAAAGAGAGGCTATGTACAAGAAACCCAGAGCTAGCATTATTTTAAGTGGTGACTACCGTGAAGCTATCCATCTAAACTCAGGAATGAGACAGGGAAATCCATCATCTTCACTTTTCTCTAAAATACAATCCTAGCACTGATCATAGAGTCAGTTGTGCTGTGGTCCGGAAGGCTATGTCTTATCAAGATTCTACTGTGAAAGTCTTTGTTGCCACGGGGATGGCAGTAAGATATGGTGCCACAGGGAGCTAAATATTGTCATAGGGATACATCCCTAAGGAATGTAATTACTACCTTTTTAAAAGCATCCCTAGAGAACCCATGTGGCCAATATATTCATCAATAGCTATCACATTTTAATTTAGTTTTCTTTATATCTATGGACCACTAATTTTAGTGTCCTTCAGAATAACATTCACACATAGATTTGTGGTAGGTTAGAGCTTCTCATGAAACAGCTTTGTTCCCTAGAATTTTTTTAGAGTTTGTGTTTTTTGGTGGTAGTTTCTTTGTGCATCACATATTGGGGCTAGAGACAACATTGTGTTCTGGTTGGTCACTATTAACTTTATTTACCCTGACAGGGATTTTCACTGAGCCCATAGGTCACTGGTTTTAATAAAGCTGCCTGATCAGCAACCCCCAGATAACTTGTGTCTGCCCCCAAAGCAATGGGATTACAGGCACCTGTGTTTCAGTTCTTCTTCCTTAAATTTGGTAAGTTCAAACCATTCCCAAATGATACTAAAATTACAGACTACTATTTTAAGTTACTAGTCACAATTAGTTATTAATAACAACTAGTAAGTTGTTATTATAGCATGTATGATTAGCATCTGGGTAAGACTATTGGTTTCTTTTATTGTCCAGCGATATACCAAGCACCTTTTAGTACTATGTAAGCTAGCCTGTAGGGATGAATACTCAATGTCAGTACTAGATTTATTTTTCTGTATTCTATAATTCAAATATGTACTGTTTCACCAATACAGTTTTAAAGTCGAGTTGTGGAGGGGAATCAAGAGTAATGGCAATATCCTGTAATATTTGGAGGCAAGAGATCTATTGACCTCACCAAGAATCAACTTAGAAAGAAATAACCAATATCTAACACTGGGCTTTTTATAGCCTATGAGGTCTGTGAGTGGTGTTTTCTTTGTAACTCCATTTAAACTTTTTATAGATGCATATACAAATATTTTAGGAAGCTTCTACAACAGTAGGTTAGCATATGGCTTTGTCAAAAAGATTTCAGTGTTAGACATCTTCTCCATACTTACTACTCTGCCTTCCACTCCCAGCACACATAATCCTCTCTCCCTCATTATTGTGCTTTCTCATTTCTTAAAGCCTGTGTAATAATATATCACCTAATTTAAAAATAAATATTTAATTATTCAGTTTATATCCTGATTGTAGGCCCATCACTCTTCCACTCACAGTCCCACCTCACTCCCTCTCCCACATCCTCCCTCCTCTTCAATTTCCTTGTCAGAAACTTGAAGTTCTTGTCTTACAAGTCTTCTATTTACTTAGTTAGGATTACACTAAGATACTCTATAATATTTGTGGCTTTTGTGAAGGGTGTTGTTTTCCTAATTTCTTTCTCAGACCATTTTTGTTTGTATACAGAAGGTTTACCTAGTTTTTAAATTAACCTTTTATCCAACCACTATGCTGAAGGTGTTTACCAGCTGTAGGAGTTCTCTGTTGGAATGTTTGGGATCACTTATGTTGATGTGTTTTATAAAATAGTGTTAGTTTCTCTTGGTTTATTTCTTAACACAGCTATCACACAAATAATTCAGCTTACTTTATAATACAAGGCTTCACAACACAATCTTGAGAAACTTAATTCTGTTCTCAACCCTGTATTATACACTCCCAATGACATCCCAGTGATACTTGCACTTTGTAGCTTTCCTCAGCTCCAGCTCTTTCCTCCTGATCTCCCTTGGTCCTCTACCCATGGCTGAATCCCCTGCTTCCTCTTGTAACTCCTCCCTCCCTGGCTGGCAGGAATTCAAATTCTATCCCCTCCCCTGCTCATATATTGGCTGTCTTTTCTTTTTTTTAATTTGGATACTCTCACTTTGCCTTTTAGTTAGTTTGGCTAAAGGACTGTCTATCTTCTTAATGTTCTCAAAGAACTAGCTATTGGTTTCACTGATTGTTTGTATTGTTCTCTTTCTATCTAATTTATTGACTTCAACCCTGAGTTTGTTGATTGTCATATACTCTTCTTTGGTGTGCTTGCTTCTTTTTGTTCTGGAACTTTTCAGTATGCTGTTAAACTGCTAGTATGAGATCTCTCCAATTTCTTTATTGAAGGATCTTAATGATATGAATTTTCCTTTTAGCAATGCTTTCATTGTGTCCCATAGGTTTTGGTATGATATGCCCTCATTTCATTGAATTTTAGAAAGTGTTTATTTCTTTATTTCATACCTGTACCAGCAGTCATTGAGTAAGGTGTTGTTCAGTTTCCATGAGCATGTAAGCTTTCTGTTCCTTCTGTTGTTGTTGAGTTCCAGGTTTAGTACATGGTGGCCTGAGAAAATCCAGGGGAGTATTTCAATCTTCTTGTATCTCTTGATGCTTGATTTATGACCACGTATATAGAGAAGGTTCTGTGACATGCTGAGAAGATGGTATATTCTTTTGTGTTTGGGTGAAATGTTCTGTAGATATCTGCTAGGTCCATTTGATTCAATGTCTATTAGTTTCATCATTTCTCCATTTAGTTTCTGCTTCCATGATCTGTCTATTGATGAGAGTAGGATGTTGAAATCTACCACTATTAATGTGTGGGGTTTGGTATGTGATTTAAGCCTTAATAATGTTTCTTTTACAAATGTGGGTTCCTTACATTTGGAGCATAGATGTTCATAACTGAGACTTCCTTTTGGTGTATTTTTCCTTTGATGTATAAGAAGTGTCCTTCTCTATCTCTTTTTTGTGGGGCACTGCTGGAATGGTCTAATTCTGGCATGCCCAGATAGACAACTATGCTCAATCTATTGTGATACACAACCTTTCTCAGCAGTGTCCCTTTTCTGAACCCTAGAAACTCTATAGAATGTCACAAGGCACTCAGGGGATATTTCAGACATGACACATTCCTGATTAAAAAAAAAACTGTTCAGCAAGCATTTGAATATTACCTCACCTTTTACTAAAGGATACTATCTTCCAGAAAATGACCTTAATCATACCAAGAAGGTCTTCCTACACGCATAGGATAATTAAGTACTATATTTTCCTTCTTGTGATATGACCCCATGTTACTAAGGTAACTGTAAATGTAAATGAGGTACTGTACCACTTTATGTAGATTAAGTATGCTGGCATGCCTAGCCCCAGCTAACCAGATATATTGACCCACATCCCCTCCAAACTGCCCATGGTTATAAATAAAGACTGGCTTGTTTGCTCTCTAGCTGTTTGTACCATACCTTCACCATGACTGTCTGAGACAACATTTATTTTGGGGGAAGAATTGCCACTGGAAACCTGGGTCTTGACTCCTGGTCAAGGCAGTGATGGCAGAGCTGCTTTGACAGCAGATGAAGCCAAATACATCCAGTGAAGTGTTAATTCCCAGTGAAGCATCTCCAGTCCCAAGTCTCACTGGACCTGCCTGCCAGCAGGTTTCAGACAACAGCCTGCTTCCTCCATCTTGCTTAGCACAGCAGTTTAACAAAGGGCTGTAACATTTTTGCTATCCTCACAAGCTTGCAGAATTCCTTTGTCTCCACTACTGTCTGAAACCAGCAATTTCATTCTAAAAGAACTAAACTGTAAAACCTAGTATAAAAACTTGCTAGTATGTGATCTCTCTAGTTTCTTTATAAAGACACTTTGTGCAATGAACATTCCTCTTAGCACTGCTTTCATTGTGTCCCATAAGTTTGTGTATGCTATACCTTCTGTTTCATTGAATTCTAGAAAGTTTTTTATTTCTTGTTTTATTTTGTGCCTTACCTAATGGTCATTGAGTTGTTCAGTTTCCATGAGTTTATAGGTTTTCTGTTGTTTCTTTTCTTGTTCGGTTTCAGCCTTGATCCATGGTGGTCTGATAAGATGCAAGGGATTATTTTGATTTTCTTGTATATGTTGAGGTTTGCTTTGTAACCAAGTACATGGTCAATTTTGTAGAAAGTTCCATGCGGTGTTGAAAGGAAGGTGTATTCTTTTGTGTTTGGGTGAAATGTTCTGCAGATATCAGTTAGGTCCATTTGCTTCATGATATCTGTTGGTTTCATTGTTTCCCCATTAATTTTAGTCTTGATTATCTGTCTATTGGGGAGAGAGGGGTGTGGAAGTCTCCCACTATTAATGTGAGGGGTTCAATGTGTGATTTAAACTTTAGTAACATTTCTTTTATGAATGTGGGTGCTACTGAATTTAGGGCATAGATTTTCAGAATTTTGTTTGATGAGGATGAAGTGACCTTCCCCATCTCTTTTGATTAGTTTTGGTGGAAAGTCTATTTTATTAGATAGTAGAATGATTATTTTATCTTGCTGCTTGGGTCTATTTGTTTGGAAAACCATTTTCTATCCATTCCCTTTCAGGTAATATCTATTATTATTGCTGAGGTGTGTTTATGGTATATTAAAGAATGATGGGTCCTGTTTTCACTTTCATTCTGTTAGCCTTTGTCTTTTTATTGGGGAGCAGTTGAGGCCATTGATTTTGAGAGATATTAATGAACAATGGTTGTTAATATCCGTTATTTTGGTATTGGTGGTGAAAGACTCTGTGTTTCCCTTCTTTTGGTTATGCTAATGTAACTATCTATTTTCTGTGTTTTCCTTGATGTAGTTAGTCTTCTTGGGTTGGAGTTTTTCTTCTAGTATCTTCTGTAGGGCTGGACTTGTGGATAAGTACATTTTAATCTTATATTCATGGAATATCATGTTTTCTCCCTTTATGCTGATTAAAATTTTGGTTGGGTATAGTAATCAGGCTCACATCTATGGTCTCCTCATGTCTGTATGATATCTGCCCACGCCCATGTGGCTTTTAATATTTCTGGTGAGATTTCAGGTATAATTCTGATAGGTTTGCCTTTATATATGACTTCCCCTTTTTTTTTTTTGCAGATTTTATATTCTTTCTTTGTTCTGTATATTTAGTGTTTTGGTTATTATGTGGCTGGAAGATTTTCTTTTCTGGTCCAATCTATTTGGTATTCTGTAAGATTCTTCTATATTTATAGGAATCTCTTTCTTTAGGTTGGAGAAGTTATCTTCTTGTTGAATATATTTTCTGGGCTTTGGAGCTGGTAATATTTTCTTTCTTCTACTCTTATCATTATTAGTGTTAGTCTTTTCATAGCATCCATATTTCTTGGATATTTTCTGTCAGAAACTTCTTAGCTTTAGCATTTTCTTTTACTGGTGTATCTATTTCTTCTATTGTATCTTCTACACCTGAGATTCTCTCTTCTATCTTCTGATGGTGTTTGTGTCTGTAGTTCATATTCTCTTCCCAAGGTTTCCCCGAGATCACCTCAATTTCTCCATTCTTAATTGCTTTTATTTTCATGTTTAGGTATTGAATTGTTTTATTCATTTCTCTCTCTCCCTTTTGATTGTATTTTCCTATATTTTTCAGAGATTTGTTTGATTCCTTGACCTGTTGGATTTTTTTTTTTCCTTTGAGGATTGTTTTCTTGTGCTTCAGGTATGATAGTATCTCCAGGGCTTGCTGTGGCAGAATAGCTGGTTTCAGGTGGTGTATGGCCCTGGGGTTTGATGCCTGTGTTCTTACACTGATCTCTAGCCACCTGGTTGTCTTTGGGGTTAGCAGGGCTGGTGTCACTGATGGTCTGGCAGTTTAGGAGTAGGCAGGGAGGGATCTAAGCTGAATTTTATTTGGTCCCAATGAACAGGTCTCTTTAGCATGGTAGAATGATGATGTGGGTCAGTGCTAGATTATAGCTCACCACTGTTGGTCTTGTTCCGGGTCAGGCAGATCAGCAGCCAGTAGCGAGTAGGCTTTAAGCTGAAGGTAACAGTGGATCCCACAGGCCTCCTTGGGATGACGGACAATGGGATTTGTGGCGGGCATATAGCTGACCTCTTTGCTACCTGACTGTGGTTCAGGCAGATCAGGAAGATCAGAGTCAGGGCTTGGCATTAAGAAATTCTATTCAGCTATGCAGGTGCTTGCTAGCCAAGCAGGCACTGTGCTCCTGGTACTAAGATTTTGCTGGACTCTGCCATCTTGATCCCAGATCCCTGTATGCTCATGTTGTCCAGCTGATCTCCCCAGGGGAAACCATGGATTCAGGTTTGAATGCTGACTCTAGTATCCAAGTGCTACCCTCGATATGCCATATTTTGATATCACCCCTTTCTGGACTTCAATTAGTACTTTGGTGTAAACATGCATATCTATAATTCAAACTATGACAAAGATATGGAAAAACAACTTGAAGCAGATGTATTTCTGGTTCTGGGTCACTACATTATGAGTAGCTATTTCTAGCCCCATATATTTACCTACAAATTTAAAATATTTAGTTTTTTATAGCTTTATAAGATTCCATTGTGTAAATGTACCACATTTTTTCTTCCTCCCTTCATTAGTTAATAGATATCGAGGCTATTTACTTTTCTTCCTTATTGTCAAGAGAGAACAATGAACATAGATGAGTATCTTCTTATATAAGATATAGAGGCTGTAAATACTTCCCAAAGATTGGTTCAAGTGGGTCATAGAGTATATTTCTAGATCTCTAGATCTCTGTAGTTATTTTCACAGTGGCTATACTAGTTTGAACACCCCACCAATAGTGAACAAGTGTTCTCCTTACATACACCCATGGTAGCATATGCTACAATTTGTTTTCTTGATAATTACTCACTTTCACTGGCATATGAGTCAGACAAAATATCAAAGTAATTCAAATTCCCTTTCTAGTTAAAGAGTCTCTCTCTCTCTCTCTCTCTCTCTCTTTCTCTCTCTCTCTCTCTCTCTCTCTCTCTCTCTCTCTCTCTCACACACACACACACACACACACACACATTTTTCATATGTATTATGTCTCAGTTTAATGACATGCCCCATTATTTGAGTTGTTTGTTTTTTTGATGCTCAGTTTTCTGGATATTCTAAACACAACGGTCAACCATCCAAACCATGGCTTCATAGTTCATTGGCCTTAATAAATAACCTACTTCTACTCTCTTGTTAAACAGACATACTATGAAACTGCCTCTTAAATACTTCTTTTATACCACTATGTCAGTGAAGCTTTCATCCTCATCAGAGAAGCTGATAAGGATAACAATTAATACAAAGATGTACAGCTGATCATTGTGCAGAGAATAAGAGGATACAGAGTGCGGATGGCATGAAATGGGAAATCTGTGTCATAATCATATTTCTAAAACTCTCAGAGATCATCTCAGTATACAAGATAAAAAGATTATAAGAACGAGAATTTCTTGTCAGCTTTAGTACAACAAAATTTTCTGAACATGACAGGACCATTATACATATGAACACAGCAGTAGCCATGGCTGAATGGAAAAAAAATCCAGCAGAAAGTCCATCTATATAAAATCCAAACATTGATGAAAGAGAGGCTCATGAAGTCCTACTTCTGGACAAGTGTTAGTTAACCTCAAGAGTATGGGGCCCTCGTAGGGTGCCTATGCTTCAATGCATGGCCCTACATCATGAACATACTAGCACTAGTAAATGGAATCAGTATATTTTAAAAAGAGAACATGAAATTGGGAGGGTGTATGGGTTTTGATTAAAACACTATATAAACATACAGGAGATTCTTATACAGTATAATTTAAAAGTTTTAAAATACAAATTTAAGAAACAAGTTAAAAATATTTGGTAGTGAGATGACAAATAAATTACTGATGCCTCTTGTCAGAACATTGTATGTCAGAAGCCATGAGAGCACAGATGGTACCACTCTTGTGGTGTTGACATCTGCAAAAAGCTGGATCATTTTTATTTTCCCATAGGCCTACATTGCTATCAAAACAGAGCTGTCAATTGTTATTTAAAATAACAAAATAAAAATTACTTAGGAAAACAGTTCTTGGACACAGTAAACAACTGCTGTAACTCTTCCTCCATCAATAAAGACAGAAGGATTGTGTTTTAAAAAGAATGTTCAATTTAATGTGTTCAATATAAAATGTTCTCAGTTAATAAAGCAGAATATTTGTCACATATGTGTACATATATACATATTCATATATGCATTATACAACCACATATATGATTTGCTGCCTATGCTCCAATGCATGGATTTATATCTATGTGTATATTAGTAGAGGTAAATAATTTGGTGGTTTCAAAAATAATACATAAAATTGGAAGCGATATTTGAAGGGCCTAGAGGAGTAATAAGTGTGGCTTTGATCAAAATACTTCATGAACACACACATGTATACATATACATATATGTTTTCACACATATATATGACAATTTTTTCTGTTGATATAAATAAAACATTCTAAAATAGGCCATGCTCTTAACATACTAATTCTTAGACATTTTACATATCTCATTTTGATCATTATAAACACATTGCAAATAAGGTCCATTTTAAAAATGATTCCAAGCTCAAAACACAGAGTATTCATTATACCTTGAAATTTAAAGGTATGCTTTATTTTCATTTCACATGTGAAAGCTCATTTCTTTTCAGAAGGAAAGTACTGCCTTTATGTCCTCTTAGATATACAAGATGATTTTAAAAAGATATTAGATATTTGGATGCTACCATTTAACTGCAAAGTCCTAGAAGATAGTTGTGCTATGAAAATTGTTCATCTTATCAATTGTTAGATAAACTGTTGAAATGATGTTTGTCACAGCTAGTACATGTATTTCAGGATATCCCCCACCACTTGTCGTTCCTTGAGGCCATATTAAGAGGACAGATGGTACATCTAATCAGATCCTCACTCACAGTGTTGAAAAAGTGTAGCTTAGGGCATTTTCTGTTTAAATACAATATATCTCAACCTCCTGAAAAAAATGAGTACTTCCTATTATAACCTTTATTTCTGTAAAGAAATATTAAAGGAAATTCTTCATATTTCTCAAGAATACCATAGAATCATAAAACATTTCCTACATGGTTTTAGATCAATTCAACTTTACAAGAGGAATAGTAGAATGAGGAGAAAAAACCTAAAAAGCTTATTAATTCAATTGTATGGCCAAGAAAACAGTAAACTCAAAGTATTTTGTAGACTTATCAATACAACACAATTTTATTTATTAATATACTGAACAGAAGCAAAGCTAAATATTATATCAAGGAATCTATAGTGGATAAAAACTCTAGTACATTAAACACAAAATAGTGTAGAAAACTGGAAAAATCAGATGAATATTTTGGAGATATCTTCATCCCTGATCTGAAGCTGTACTATAGAGCAACAGTAATAAAAACAGCATGGTACTGACATAGAAACAGAAAGGTGAATAAATGGAATAGAATCGAAGACCCAGAAATAAACCCACACCCTTATGTACACATCAACAAATGGTACTAATCTAACTGGAAGTCTACTTGTAGAAAAATGCAAATAGATTCTTATTTATCACCCTGCCCCAAACCAAAGTACAAGTGGATTAAAGATCCCAACATAAAACCAGACACATTAAATCTTTTAGAAGAAAAAGTGGGGGAAGAGCCTTGATTTCATTGGCACAGGCGACAACATCCTGAACAGAACGCCAATAGTTCAGGCTCTAAGATCAACAATAAATAATTGGGACCTCATGAAAATGAAAAGCTTCTGTAAGACAAAGCACACTGTCAACAGAACAAAATGACAGCCTACAGATTGAGGAAAGATCTTCACCAACCCTACATCTGACTGAGGGCTAATATCCTAAATGTATAAAAAATTCAAGAAATTAAATATAACAAAACCCAAAACCCAATTAATATATGGGTTACAGAGCTAAACAAAGAATTCTCAACAGAGGAATATCAAATGGTGGAGAAGCATTTAAAGAAATGCTCAATGTCCCTACTTATCACAAAAATGAAAATCAAAACAACCCTGAGAGTCTACCTCACACCTATCAGAATGGCTAATCAAAAACTCAAGTGACAGCAAATGCTGGTAAGGATGTGGAGAAAGGGGACCATTCCTCCATTGCTGGTGGGAGTAAAAACTTATAGAACCTCTTTGGAAATTTTGAATTATTCTCAGTAAATTGGGAATAATTCTACCTCAAGACCCCACCATACCACTCCTGGGCATATACACAATTGATGCTCCACCATACAAGAACATTTGCTCAACTATGTTCATAGCAGCTTTATTCATAACAGCCAGAATCTTGAATTACCCTAGATGTCCCTCAACTGAAGAATGAAAAAAAAATCCTCTGGTGCACTTATACAATTGAATACTACATAGCTATTAAAAACAGGAAAATCTTGAAATTGCGATGCAAATGAATAGAACTAGAAATGATCATCCTGAGTGAGGTAACCTAAACCCAGAAAGACACACATGATTTATACTCACTTATAAGTGAATATTAGAGGGATCCAAGATGGCAGCAAGCAGTATGGACCATGTTTGGAAGCTCCAGTGAACAAATCAGGGAATTGCACAGATTTTTGAGCCAGGAACACCAAGGTCCCGACACCACGGCAGCAGGAGTGCTCCACAGTTCAGAGGGACCAGGGTGTGGAGGACCTGCATGCCCCTGCACAAGGAAGGAGCGCAGATTTTCTCAGATGGGAGAAGCAGCGGCAGCAGCAGCAGCAGCAGCAGAAGCACCAGTGGTACCAGTGGCAGCAGTGGCAGTGGCTGAGGTTTGCAGCTCAGAGCCTTCTGATGGAGGTGATTGGTGTGGTGGCCAGTGGAAGTTGCTGTGGGAGAGGGACTCTGGACAGGATATGGGTCCCATGGTGCCTTGTGACCCAAACTGGACTCGGCGGACAGTTCAGCCCCAGTGTCCCAGGTTCAGCTCAGTGTGCAGTGCCGTGGAGACGCTGGCTCAGCACAGCAAGCAATTCTGCTCAAGGCACCAGCTCAGCTCAGCCACAGTTCCCCTGCTGTGACGCAGGCTGGGCAGAGCACTCAGTTCCACCCTAGGTGCCAGCTCAGTGCAGTGGCAGTTCTGCTGTGATGCAGGCTGGCCAGAGCGCTCAGTTTCACTGGAGGCAGAGGTGCCAGTTCAGCACAGCCACAGTTCTTTGGCTGTGATGCAGGCTGGGTGGAGTGCTCAGTTCCACCAGAGACACTAGCTCACCTCAACGAGCAGTTCTGCCAGAGACACTAGCTCAGCTCAGTGGGCAGCTCTGGGGTGCTGATGCAGGCTGAGGTCAGCACACAGATTTAGCCCAAAGGCCCTAGCTGGACTTGCCAGGCATATTAGGCCCAGAGACTCTAGCTGAGCTCTGCGCATAGGCTCAGCGGCCCCAAGACTCTGGCTGGACTATCTACACAGTATAGACCCGGAGTCCTGGGCTGAACTCAGCGTGCATTGTGGGTCCAGAGTCCCTGGCTGAGCTCAGTGAACAATTCCGCTCCGGAGACTCGGGTAGAGCTCAGCGTCCAGTTTGGGGCCAGAGTCCCTAACTGTGCTTGGTAGACAGATTGGGCCCAGAGACTCTAGCAGAGCTTTTGGCACAGTCCTGGCTCTAAGACTCTGGTTGGACACAGTGCGCTGTTTGAATCCAGAAATCCTGGCTGAGCTTGGTGGATGGTTCAGACCCTGAGTCAATAACTGACCACAGCATGGACTTTGGGCCAAAAGCCCCTAGCTGAGCTTAGTGCGCAGTCCTAGCCCAAAAATTCTGGCTAGACCCTGTGTGCATTTTGGGCCCAGAATCCCTAGCTAAGCTCAGCAGACAGTTCAGGCCCTGAGAATCTAGCTGAGCTTGGCGTGTGGTTCGGGCCCAGTGTCCCTGGCTGGACTTTGCAGGGAACCCAGAAGGCTGTGGATACCTTGGCCTAACCAAATGCTCATTCAGAGACCAAGAATGATTGCAGGACCTACAGCAGAGGGGAGCTGAGGATCACTGGCTGTGACAGTCCAAAACGACAGGGTTAACCTTCTGTCATCCACACCAGTGAAGTATCAGAGCTTTCAGCCTACAGAAATCGTGAGAAAACAAGTGAATCTATCATCAGACTCCGTCCATCCAACTCTGGAAGCTACCCAACAAAAACAAAGATGGCAAGATGTCTAAAGGACAGCGAAAAAGCATACGCAAAAACAAAACAAAACAAAACAAAACAACATGGCATCTCCAGTATCCAGCTATCCCAAAGAAAACAACCTAGAGAACCCAAATACAACAGAAATACAAGAAAATGACCTCAAATTCTTAGTAATGAGGATATTAATAGAGGAAACAAATAAAATTCGTAATCAAATGCAGGAAGACGCAGCCAAATGGGTGAGAGACATAAAAGAAGCACATAGAGTGGAACTGGAAAAATTTCAGGAAAATGCAAACAACCAGATGAAAGAAATCAATAAAACGGTTCAAGCTCTGAAGACCTATAAAGAGGCAATGGAAGAAACTCAGGAATATACAAACAATCAGATGAAAGAAATAAAAAAATCAGTTCAAGATCTGAAGACGAAAGTGGATTCAATGACAAACACACAGACAGAAGAAAAACGAGAATGTGAGACCTCAGAGAAGAAGGCGAATGACACAGTGCTGGGCTTTTCTAACAGAATCCAAGAGATGGAAGAACGAATCTCAGGTCTAGAAGATACAATCACAGATCTTGAAGCAACCATTAAAGAAAATGCCAAATTTGGAAAACTCCTCACACAAAACATCCAAGAAATTAAGAACACCATGAAAAGAAGAAATCTGAGGATAATAGGCATTGAAGAAAGAGAAGATATCAGACTCCAAGGCCCAGAAACTATTCTTAAAAAATCATAGAAGAATATTTCCTCAATCTAAAGAAAGAGATGCCTATAAACATACAAGAGGCCTACAGAATACCAAATAGAATTGACCAGAAAAGAAAAACTGCCCATCACATAATAATCAAAACAAAAACATACAGAACAAAGAAAAATACTAAAAGCTGCAAGGGAAAAAGGCCAAATAACACTTAATGGCAAACCTATCAGAATTACACCCGATTTCTCAGCAGAGACCATAAAAGCTAGAAGGGCCTTGACAGAGATCCTGCAAACCCTAAGAGACCACAGAATTCAGGCCAGACTACTTTACCCAGCAAAACTATCAATAAACATTGATGGAGAAAACAAAATATTCCATGACAAAAACAAATTCAAATAGTACCTATCAACAAATCCAGCTTTACAGAAAGTACTAAAAGGAAAACCCCATCCAAAAGGGTCAAGCTACAACCAAAACTACTCAGGAAATAGATAACTCTACCATGGCAAAAACACAACTACACAAACATTCAATTGGAAACAACATCAAAATTAAGACTCTTAACAGTCACTGGTTGTTAATATCTCTCAACATCAATGGTCTCAATTCTCCTATAAAAAGACACAGACTAACTGAATGGGTAAAAGGTTGGAAAAAAATATTCCAAGCAAATGGTCACAAGAAGCAAGCAGGCATAGCCATTTTAATATCGAACAAAATAGACTTTCAACCAAAATTAATCAAAAGGTATGAGGAAGGACACTTCATACTCATCAAAGGTAAAGTCAACCAAGATGACATCACAATTCTGAACCTCTATGCTCCAACTACAAGTGCACCCACATTTGTAAAAGATCTGCTAAAAAAGCTTAAATCACACATCGATCCTCACATAATAATAGTGGGAGACTTCAACACCCCACTCTCACTGAAGGATAAATCATTGAAACAGAAACTAAGCCAAGAAATAACATCATTAACCAATGCGATGGGTCAAATGGATCTAACAGATATCTATAGAACCTTTCACCCAAACAAGAAAGAATATACCTTCTTCTCTGCACCCCATGGAACCTTCTCCAAAATTGCTCACATTGTAGGTCACAAAGCAAGCCTCAGTAGATACAAGAGGATTGAAATAATACTTTGTATCCTATCAGATCACCATGGTCTTAGGCTGCAATTCAAAAACAACAGAAATAACAAAAAGCCTACACGTACATGGAAACTAAACAACTCTCTGCTAAATGACACCTGGGTCAGGGAAGAAATAAAGAAAGAAATCAAGGAGTTTCTGAAATTCAATAAAAATGAAGGAACAACGTACCCCAATTTGTGGGATACATTGAAAGCAGTGCAAAGAGGAAAATTGATAGCACTAAGTTCTTTTAAAAAGAAATTGGAAACATCACACATAAGCATCTTAATGACACAACTGGAAGCTCTAGAGAAAAAAGAAGCAGAAACACCCAAAAGGAGTAGACATCTGGAAATAATCAAACTCGGGGCTGAAATTTACAAATTAGAAACTACAAAAACAGTCCAAAGAATCAACAAAACCAAGAGCTGGTTCTTTGAGAAAATCAACAAGATAGACAGACGATTAGCCAAACTAACTAAAAGGCAGAGAGACAGTATTGAAATCAACAAAATCAGAAATGAAAAGGGAGACATAACAAAGGTCTAATATCCAAAATATATAAAGAACTCAAGAAATTAAACACCACCAAACCAAATAACCCAATTGAGAAATGGGGCTTGGAACAAAACAGAGAATTTTCAACAGAGGAATATCAAATGGCTGAGAAACACTTAAAGAAATGCTCAACCTCCTTAGTCAGCAGGGAAATGCAAATCAAAACAACTCTGAGATTCCATCTTACACCCATCAGAATGGCTAAGATCAAAAATTCAAGCGACACCACATGCTGACGAGGATGTTGGGAGAGAGGAACACTCCTTCATTGCTGGTGGGAATGCAAACTAGTACAGCTACTTTGGAAATCTATCTGGTACTCTCTCAGAAAAATGAGAATAGAGCTTCCTCAAGACCCAGCTATTCCACTCTTTGGAATATATTCAGAAGATGCTCCAGCACACAACAAGAACATTTGCTCAACCATGTTCATAGCAGCCTTATTCATAATAGCCAGAACATGGAAACAGCCTAAGTGTCCCTCAGTAGAAGAATGGATAAAGAAACTGTGGTACACATACACTATGGAATACTATTCAGCTATTAAAAACAAGGAATTCCCGAAATTTGTGGATAAATGGATAGAGCTAGAAATGATCATAATGAGTGAGTTAACCCAGAAGCAGAAAGACTCAAATGATATATACTCACTTATATCTGCGTACTAGCCCAAGGGGCATGTCACACGAAAGCCTTCACTTACCAGGAAACGGGACAGGGGGGAGGACATCCTATTGGGACTCTAGATGAGAGAAACCTGGGAGAATAGCAAAGTAGAAGGATCCAGAGGGTCCTAGAAACCTACAGGGAGAACATTATGATAGGCAGATTTGGGCCCAGGTGTCCTGCTCAAACTAAGGCACCAGCCAAGGACAATACAGGTAGTAAACTTTAAACCCCTACCCAGATCTAGCCAATAGACAGAACAGTCTCCACACTTGAGTGGAGAGTGGGATATGACTTTCTCACGTACTCTGGTGCCTTACATTTGACCATGTCCCCTGGAGGGGAGACCTGGTGGCAGGCACTCAGAGGAAGGACAGCAGGTTACCAAGAAAAGACTTGATACCCTATGAACATATACAGGGGGAGGTAATCCCCCTCAGGAACAGTAATAGGGGAGGGGGATAAGGGGAAAATGGGAGGGAGGGAAGAATGGGAGGATACAAGGGTTGGAATAACCATTGAGATGTAACAAGAATAAAGTAATTTAAAAAAATACTTGAAAAAAATAAGTGAATATTAGCCAAATAAGATAGGATTACCACACTACAATACATAGACTGAAAGAAACCAAATAACAAGTAAGATCCTGAAGAGAATACTTAAGTCTCATTCAGAAGGACAAATAGAATAGACACTGGAAGCAGTTGAAGAAAAGGAACATGAAGGAAGCCTAACATAGAGGTCCTTTGAAAGACCTCACCCAGGAGGAAATCCAAGCTGATGCTGAGACACACACACAGCCAAACTACACAGAGGAGCACAGAGAATCTTAGGAAAGAGTTGGGGAATAAAGGGACTTTAGAGATTAGGAGCTCCATAAGGAGACCAGTGGAGCCAACAAAATCAGGCAGAGGACAGGAGTGTTGCAGAGACTGATGTAAAAAGGAAGGTCCATGCATGGTGTGGACCTAGACCCATTGTTCAGATGTAGTAGACGGGAAACACACTCTCTTTTGGGTCCTATAATATGGCGAGTATGGACTACTTCTGATATGGACTTTGGCCCCCACATGTTGATTAATTTCTCCTGGCAGGGTGGCTTTGCTAGGCCACAGAGGTAGAGGATACAGGCAGTCCAGATGAGACTTGATAGGCTGAGGTTAGATGTTAGGGGAGAAGGGCCCCTGTTTCTGAGAACTGATGGGAGGGAGGATGTGATCGGGTGGCAACAAGAGAGAGGGCTACAATTGGGATGTAAAGTGAACAAATTAAAAATAAAGTTTAGAAAATAGAGAAGAAAAGAAATCAGTGATCTTTACATAAAAGTGGGTTTTTTTTTCTTTCCCCATGGATGTTTAAGACTTAGTTCTTCACATTTTTAGCTAATTACTCCTACTTTAAGATTAATTGTAATGACATATGTTTTTCACTGTAATGAGTTATGTGTTCTTGATAATGACAGAAAGTATGTGAACATTTTTATCCAGGAAGTGCAAGTGTAATCACTGACCAAAATGGCATCCTCAAAATGAGTGCCCTGGTGACCCTGTTCTCTACCTCTGAACAAACTGTGATACAGAGAAGTAATAACTGCGCAGAGATGGTAGCATTGCAGAGATGAGGGAGCAAATGTCAGGTAGGAGGTTGCTCCCAGTTTTTACCACTTCCCCTTCCTAATTAGCTGCACACAATCAGTGGCTGTGTACAGTTATTTTAGAAATATGCAGTGGAAATTGGTTTGTATGTAATCCTTTTCCTAGGAAGACTGTGATTCCAAACGTTCTTTGTGAAGCAATGGGGTCACATTTTTTTTTCTGAGAAGTAGCATCTGCCTCTGGGTGTCTGCAGTTAAGGGTCATTTTTAATCTCATACTTCTTTGCATCATCCTACTTTAGTCCTTCCTTTGGAATAAATTAACAAAGTTTGAGGCCATGTCTGTTTTTCAAACTCCAAGTGTTATGTCTCTCTGTGAGACTGGTATTATTAGTTGATAGTTCCTCTCATACTTTTTGTTTTTACATCCACAGCTCGATAACATATTTCACTGCCACTCTGTTTATTTTTGTAACAACTATTTCTCTCAGTTGCTATAGTAGATTCTCTCTGACATATCAAAAGTTGCATTAGCTTTTGAATAACAAAGGTTATGATCTTAAAAATGAATAATTACTCATATATGTTCTTACACAAATACTCATAAAATTGATTTTTGCAATTCTCAAATGATGCAGTTGTAACAGCTGGAATCAGAATAAAAATGCCAGAAATCAGAATAGCAACTTTTGTTCAGGCTAAACTTCTTTCATGAAATGTCCAAAACTATTTCCAGTGTTTAAGAGTTTTGTGCACATGTACATTTGTGAACCATATATGATGTGCCTGATGTAGATGCAGGCCAAAGAATGGCCTCATATCTCCTGGAAATGGAGATAAAGATGGTTTCAAGCTGCTATGTGGTTGTTTTGAATAGAGCTTTGGTCTGATAGAAATTCTTCCAGAACTCTTAAGCACTCAGCATTTTCTTCAGTCCTGTGAAGTACTTTTTTTGATGTTCTTTTCTTATCTTGAAAATAGATTTATATTTTTCTCATATAATACACTGTGATTATTGTTTTCACCCTTTTCCTCCCTGAAGTTCATCCCCAAAATCCCTCCCTTCCAGATAAACTCCATTTCTGTCCCTCATTAGAAAACCAACAGGCTTCTAATATTAAAACATAACAAAACTATTACATCAATGTTGAGTGATGCAAACGGAGGAAAAAAAGAGATCAAGGGAGGGCACAAGAATCAGAGCCCCACTCATTTACACTCAGGAATTTTCACAGAAGCATTGAACTGAAAGCCATAATATATACCCAGAAGACCTGCTGCAGACCCATGCAGGCCTTGCGCATGCTGATTTAATCTCCCTAAGTTCATATGAGATTTGCTCATATTGATTTCTCAGCATCAAATACCACCTTCTAGTAAGATTTTGTGGGTATAGCTTCTGCTATTACTAGGGGATACACTAGCTCACCAACCCTCTGGATCTTATCATCTTTCTGCCCCCTCATCTGGAATGTCAGCTGAGCCTTATGTAAAAGAGTTTCATAGATATGTCTATTAACCAGGGATACACTATCCTGAATTTTAATTCAAGCCTATAGCCAATGCCAACTTAAATGGAGAGAAACTAAAATCACAAAAAGACAAGGTTAGACACTCTGCATACCCATTCAATAGATTAATTGAAGACTTACCTAGAACAGTAAGAAAATTACAGAAGATCATGAGGATACAAATTAGAAAGGAATAAGCCAAGTATCTTTATTTTCAGATAATATGATGGTATCATAATACAATATGATTTAGATATTTCACTCATATAATATGCCCTAGTTATATTTTTTGCTTCCTCTACTCCCACACCCTGTCCCATCTATATATAATGTCTTTCTGTCTTTTGTTAAAAACAGACAGGCTTTTAAGGGGTAAAAATAAAATATAAGAGAAAAATACAATAAGATTTTAAAAAAATAATCACATAAACACTGGACAAAGCAAACAAACAGAGGGAAAAGAAAATTTTACTAAAATTTGTGAACCTAAACATCACACTGGGAAACACTTACAGTTTATAAACATTTTAAGCAAAGTAGCTAGATACAAAATCAACTAAAAAATAGTATTTCTCCTATATAAAAATAATAGACTGAGAAATAAATCAGAAATAACACTTTTCAGAATAACCTCAAATACTATAACATATCTTGGGCTAACTCTAACCAAGCACATAAAAGACTCTTATGATAGAAGCCTGAAGTAATTAAAGAAAAATATTGATGAAGATATCAGAAGATTGAAAGATCTCCTATACTCATAGATCAATGGGATTAATATAGTAATATTGCCCTCCTACCAGAAGTAATCTACATATTCAATGCAATCTCCATCAATATTCCAAGATAACTCTTTCCAGATCTTTTTTTATTCATTTATTATTGTTACATCTCAATGGTTATCCCATCCCTTGTATCCTCCCATTCTTCCCTCCCTCCCATTTTCCCCTTATTCCCCTCCCCTATGACTGTGCCTGAGGGGGACTTCCTCCCCCTGTATATGCTCATAGGGTATCAAGTCTCTTCTTGGTAGCCTGCTATCCTTCCTCTGAGTGCCACTAGATCTCCCCCTCCAGGGGACATGGTCAAATATGAGGCACCAGAGTATGTGTGAAAGTCATACCCCACTCTCCACTCAACTGTGGAGAATGTCCTGTACATTGGCTAGATCTGGGTAGGGGTTTGAAGTTTATGACCTGTATTGTCCTTGGCTGGTGCCATAATTTGAGTGGGACCCCTGGGCCCAAATCAGCCTATCATAATGTTGTTCTTGTAGGTTTCTACGACCCTCTGCATCCTTCACATTTCCTATTCTCCCGTGATTCTCTCATCTAGATCTTGTAAAGACAGTTTTCAGCTTCATATGGAAGTGCGCGCATGCACACACACACACACAGACACACACACACACACACACACACACACACACACACACAACTCTCTATACAAGATTGCTAAAACAATACTGAGCAATAAAAGATCTGAAGGAAGTATCACCATTTCCTGTTCAAGTTGCAGTACTAAGCTGTAATTAAAAACTGAATGGTATTGGGTACAAGAAACAAACAAAAAACCCTAACATTACATGTTTATCAAATTGAAGGCCCAGACATAAATCCACATACCCACACATACCTGATTATTCATAAAGAGACTAAAATTACACACTGAATTTGTTGAAGATAGCATCTTCAACAAATGGTGCTCATAAACTGCATGGATGCAAGAACCAAACACAACTAGTAAATAAATAAATAAATACAATGAAAAACAAAGAAAGGAAGGTGGGAAGGAAGGAAGGAAAGAATGAAATTATTCCTAATGATAGTTTGCTATACTCAGAAATTGTTGACTTGTTTAGTCATCATAAAAGAGGCTTCCTCTGGCAGCTGATGGAAATAGGTGCAGAGACCCTTAGCCACACATTACGTGTTGAGTCTAAAATGGAGGTCTCCTTTTGGAGTATCTCCTTAGATGTCAGAGTACCCTATGGAATAGAGAGAGGAAAGATTGTGTGACTCAGAGATGATAGAGGACACTGGTAGAACCAAATTAACTAAGCAGGATACTCATAAGCTCACAGAGACTACAGAGGCAAGAACAGAGCCTTCAAGGATCTGCCCCAGATTCTCTGCATACATATTTATGGTTGTTAAATTGGTGGCTTTGTGGGACTCCTAACAGTGGGAGCCAGTGTGTATCAGACTTTTTCACCTGCTCTTGAGACTCTTTTTTTTTTCTATTGTGTTGCCTTGTCCATCCCTGATATAGCGGATTTTCCATTGTCTTATTGTATTTCATTTGTCATGCTTGACTTTCATCTCTTGGAAGGTGTTTTCAGAACTGGACATGGATTAAGTTAGAGAGAGCTAGGAGGAAAAAAAGGAGGGGGAAGTTTTGTTGCCATATATTGTATAATAGAAAAATCTAATTTCAATAAAAATAATAAGTTTTAAAAAGAAGCATCCAAATAGATTAATATTTATAATCCTGTACAAAACTCAGTTCCAAGTGATCAAAGACCTCAGCCTAACGCTAGGTACACTGAACCTGATAGAAAATAAAATAAGTAATAATACTGAAATCTTTGGCACAGGGGAAGGCATTCTGAATCATTATTATTCTGAATCATTATTTTTCTGAATCATCATTAGCAAGGGCATTAAGATCAACAATGAATAAAAGGGATCTCATTAAATGAAGGGACATATTCATGATAAAGGACACCATTATTTAGCTAGAGCAGAAGCCTACAAAATGGGAAAAGATTTTTAGCAGCTACATATCTGATAGAGCGTAAATATCCAAAATATAATGAACTAAAGAAAAAACTCTAGGTATAAAACCCCAAGTATCTGTATTTAAAATATGGAGTATAAATCTAAACTGTAAATTTTCAAAAGAGCAAAGTAAAGTGACTGAGAAACACATTAAAAAGTGTTCAACATCCTTAGCCATCAGGGAAATGCACGTTTTACGCATCAGATAGCTAAGATCAGTAAAGTGACAGCTCATTTTGAAGAGAGTGTGGGATAAGGAGAATACTGGTAGTATTCAATGTGGTGATTCCTCAGGAAGACGGGACTCAATCTATTCCAAGATGCAGGTCTATCACTCTTAGGTATATACAAAAAGGATATTTCTTCCTCCCAAGAGACACTTGCTGATCCATGTTTATTGCTGCTCTATTTATAATACTAAGAAATAGTAAACAGCCTACATATCCCTCAATAGAAGAATAAAGCACAAAGGAGTATTTAAACATTAAAACATAAAATATTAAAATTATTATACCATTAAAATTATGAAATGCTCAGGTAAATGGATAGAAGCAGAAAAAAAACTAATCCTCTGTGAAGTATCTCAGACCCAGAAAGACAAAGATAGTATGTATTATATTATATCTGGCTATTAGCTGTTAAATCAATGATAACCAATGTACAATTCATAGAACCATAGAGGTTAATTATAGAGTAAGGGACTAGGGATACAGATCTTTTTAGGAAAGAAAAAGATAACAGATGGCTATGGATGGAAGTGGGGTCTGGAATGGGAGGATAAAGGAGTAAGGAATGGAATTAGGGGAGAGAGAGCTAAAATTAAGGACTATTTGTGTAGCAGTGCCAAAACTCAATAAAGTAAAAGCTTCCTAAAATGTGTACCTATATGTAGGAGATATACACGAGATGGCCAAATAATGAAGCAGGCAGAGGTCCAACTCTTGCCACCAAATAAAGCTTCCAATATTGTGTTTGGGTTACATCTAATTGAGTTGTTGCCTAAGGGGCCACACAGGAAACCTAAATAACTCAGGCTTGTGCCCATAATATAGGTTGCTCCTCAAAAACTGAGAGCAAAGCCCCACTGCTGAAGAGAACACTGAACACAACTTATTAAACATGGAGAAGTCAAGCTGCTGCTTAGATAGAGCTTTCATGTACTGGAAAGTTTTAGCATCTATAAAAACTCAGTTATGTTATATAAACATGTTTTTGTTGTAGTCCTAGGTGTGGGATATGGGGCTGATTCAGATTGTCCAAAGAAGCAAACCATTTGCCATGTGCGGCCTCTGAGAAGGGCTTTTTGATACCTTCAGATGGTTGAGTTCTAAGGATTCTGAGAGGGTACACATAAGGGAGCTCCTGGAAAGTAAGCTGCTGCTGCTGCTCCACTCTGCTGCTCCTGGTTGCTGCTGTTTCAGTTTGAGAAGTTAGAGACATCTTGAAATGAAGATTGGACTTGCCCTCAAGGAACCCCAGGACCTTAAACCACATGACATGAAAGGTGGGCCCTTTACAGCCTTTGCCTAGACTGAACAGGAGTTTGATAACTTACTCCTACTTTTGTTAAAATAGTGATTTTATGACCTTGGGATACTCAGCTCTCATGGATTCATTATGTACTGCAATTTTCTCCTGTGCTAACTTCCCACAGTCAACTGTTGCTCTGCATGTTATGTCCTGAGATTTCCTTTAATGATGGTGATAAGGGCTTCAGACAACTTTACCTTATTTGGCAATGCTATAAGCCCTAGTCCAGATATTGTATGCATATAACATCAAAAACAAAGATATAAATATAATTTGATATGATGACAACTTGAAAAATATAAACTAGAAAAAATAAGACTGTATTTCTAATGAGTTCCCTTTTAAAAAGTAAACTCCACTAGAGATAAGACTAAATTATGATATACAAATCTGAAAAAAAAAAACATGATAGTCTGGGCGTATTGCTGTGTTAGAGAGCCACAGATTCCTACATACCCCAAAGCACAAGTGAGAAAATAATTTAAACAGATGAATTAGAATGTATCCAAATTTAGATTTTTGCATTCTTGCAAACAAAATATACTATGGACAAGTATGTAACAACTGAAAAAAACATTCTTATTATCCAAAACTTTATAATGACTAAGAAGACTAGTAAGAGGAGCAGGGCCTGTCTCTGACATGGACTCTGTTGCCAGCTTTTTGATAACTGCCCACTTGTAGGACTGCATTACCAGGCCACAAGGGAAAAGGACATGCTCAGTCCTGATGCTACTTGATGAGCTGGGGCAGATGGGAAGGAGTGCTCCCCTTATCTGAGAAATAGGGGAGGGGGGATAGGGAAGGAGAAGATTGGGGTCTATGACACATAAAATGAATAAATAAATAAATAAATAAATAAATAAATAAATAAATTTATAAATTCCATAGTGTGTATGTACCACTTTTTCATTACGTGTTTATCATTTGTAGAAGATTTAGGTTGCTTCAGTTTCCGAATTAGTGTAGATAGAGCATCAGTGGACATGAGGTAACAAGAATAGAGTACTTGGATTATATATCCACATCTGGTACAGCTGTAATTCCTTGAACCCAAAGGACTCCAGAGTGCTTTAATATTTATTATACATGGACTTCACTTCATTGGGTAGTCAGATTGCTAATTTCTAATTTCTAAATTCTTAGGATCATTTGTCATATTCCTTTTCTGGTTCCATAAATTTCTGTTTTCTTTATTGTGTTTAGTAACCATGTAAAGGATACAAAATTTTGGGTTATTCCTTTTTTGAGAGAAAATTGTTTCAGTTTTTCATGTTCTACATAGAATTGGCTCTATGTCTGTCATATACAGGCTTTATTATACTAAAGCGTATTCCTAATATTCAAAAGTTCCAAAGACTTTTATAATTAAGAGGTATAAACCAAAGCATTGTCTAATGCTTTTCATGCATTTATAGATATTATGTTGTGATGTGATTCCTTGATGTTCGGTTTATATGTCATGACATGTTAACTAATACTGAATATGTTAAATAATGAGTTCTTGTATATTTTGAACACAATTCATTTAAATGAAACCTTTTTAATCAAATTATGTGACCTTTTCATAATTGAATTCTGCTTTATAATTGTTTCGCTGATAATTTCTCCATGTTCATTGGGGAAATATTTTTACACTTGAAAATGTGGTATTTGATCCCCTTTTGTTATCAGATATATACTGGATTCAAAAAGTAATATATGATGCATTCCTTCACTCAGCAGTTCTTTTTTGTTTTTGTTTTTGTTGTCTTTTTGGTTTGTTTTGATTTAGGATGCATAGTTTTTCTCTGTAGTCCTGGTGGTCCCAGAACTTACTTTCTGGACCAGGTTGATCTCAGACTCACAGATATCCACCTGTCTCTGCCTCCTGAGTTCTGGGAATAAAGGAGTGGTCCACCATTACCCAGCTTGACAGTTTCATATAAAATATTCATCTCCTCCCACAACTCTGAATGCATTCCACTTTCAGGCTCCACTCAACATTGTGCCTTTAAAAGAAATGGACCTTCAATGCCAATTTGTGTCATGCAGATACTCTTGGCTGAGTGGGCATCTTCATATTGGGTTGCTTATCAAGGTCTCTCCTCTTAGAGAATAACACCTCTTCCCCTTCCAGAAGCTAACTATTGTCTACAGATCTACAGCTGGAGATTGGATTTTGTGTCTAGCCCCTCTCCCTTTGCTGCAGGTAACTTTGGCTTCACTGGCAATCTTGGTGTTGGGAAGGCTGGTACAAAAATAAACATTTGGCTTACTGGCCAATCAGGCTTCTAAAATCAGGGAGCCTCAAGCCCATGGGAGAACCCATTTTGATAACAAGCAAAGTGATCTGCTTCTGAGGAACGACATACAAGGTCAAGCACTGACCTGGGCAGACAAACAAAGATGTCATATTGATTTCCTTTTGAGGAAGTGTGTGTAACAACTGTCTAGCAAAGTTACCCCTTCTAAAAAGATAATGTGAATATTCTATACATTTTTATGTGATTATTAGAAATGTCAAATGGAATACATTTTTAAATATTTTCTTTTACCAAATAAAATATCTCCTCTCTCAGGTTCCTTCTTCTTCCATACCCTAACATACCTGTACTTTGACCTACATTGGGTAGTTTCAGTACGTGCATAACTTGGCACCTCTAGTTCATGGTACTGTCACTTAGATACATGTACTTACACATAGCTTTGAAACCAAACCTTTCTTGCCAGAGAACTATCAACTGTTAGTTACCCAATATCCTGATTTATATGATATTTTAAATTATGTTTTTTATTTCAATTTTTTTTAATTAAGAAGGTACAGGAAACAAGAATGGATTCAAAGCACACATTACTTGGTAGAACTCTGACTAGGCAAGCAATATTCCTAAGGGTAATTTGTACTTCTCATTATCTTTCTAGAGGTGGTAGGTTACTGTTCCTAAATCCAGGGCACAGTGTTTTCCTGAAGGGCACTATGAGCCTAGCACTTTTTTTTTTCAGAAAAAAAGTTTTATTTTCTCTTTTCACATCTGTAGAATCTGGTAAGTATTTACTTCACTCACCTCCTATCACACCATATTTAAAACTTGAAGGCTTAGCATTGGTATTGACAAAATTAGTCTAAAAAGTTGAAAGTATAATTATACTAATTGTGCTAATCGGAACATAATTTTATCCATTTATTTTATTTACTCCTCTACTCAGATGTTATGTGTTCAATTATAGGTGAACGGAAAACAGGCACATCACCCGTGTGCTCACAGTTTCTAATTAGGTCTCAATTTATTAGCCCTATCCCTTTGATTCCAAAGAAGCTGTTTTCAGCCATGACCTATATTTTATTCTATTTTTAATTGACAATGTTATTTCTGTCAATTAAATTGAAGCCACAAAGCAGCTGAGGTATAAGCCTAAATAATTTGTCCTAACCTGATTAAGCATAGCTATAATCTTTGGTGCTGACTTTCATTATTTCTATTATATCTGATTACAGCATCACCGAGCAGCACAGTGCCTTGATCGAAAGCATGGACTATGTTCTATGCATTGAATTTCTCCATTAATTCTATTTTTATTTCTGTCTCTTAAAAGTGAAAAAATATTTCTATATCAAGTATATAAATAACAACAATTTAAATAAACATATTTATTCAGAAAACAAACATATTAAATTCTGATTTAGAGTAATTGAAAACAAAATTCCTTGACAACAAATCAGAGTTACCAAATTTACTGAGAGGCAAGTGTCAAAAGTATTGAGTATATAAATATGAATAAAACTGCCAAAGCAAACAAAGTGAAAAGTTTTTAAAATAGTAAGCAGATGAAAAATATGACAAAGGCTTCCTCTTCATTTGGAGAATAGTATATAGGTATATTCTCTTTTCAATTTCACATATAAGTATCTAAAATATTGTATTGATTTCCTCATAGATGCTAAAAAGCTAAGTAGTAATTAATATATTTGTAAACATCTTTGTTTTTCCTTTATTTTATATTTATGTGTGAATTCATATATGTACAATTATAGAAGAAAAATAATGTACTGGAGAAACACTATAATTAACCAGGTGATATATTCATAACATGGAACATTTTATGACTGTTTAAAATTTAAATTCTCTTTCAAGTAATATATAACCTGAATACTTGATCTCAAATAACAATATTTTGTTCAAATGCTAGGATATACAAATTCATCATAGTAGTTTCTTTCTCAGAATGATGAGATTATTTCTAATAGCATACCATAATGCTATTACTTTTTAATTACTTAAAATAGTTATTATAAACACAAATACTATAAATTAAAATATTACAAAGTTATAAAGTCTCTCACAATTGGGAGTTGGTTATAAGTTACTGTTGATCTTTTTCAGAGAGAATATGGGGTTGGATTCAGGGATGTCTCTCTTTTTCTTTATCTTTCTTTCTTAGGTATGGATATAGGGGTTGAAAAGAAAGAAGGGGGTATATAAATGTATAGGGATGATAGGACAAGAGAGTAGAGGAGAACATTATGATAGGCAGATTTGAGCCCAGGGGTCCTGCTCAAATTAAGGCACCAGCCAAGGACAATACAGGTGGTAAGCTTTAAACTCCTACCCAGATCTAGCCAATGGATAAGACATTCTCCACAGATGAGTGGAGAGTGGGATATTACTTTCTCACATACTCTGGTGCCTCACCTTTGACCATGTCCCCTGGAGGGGGAGACCTGGTGGCACTCAGAGGAAGGACAGCAGGTTACCAAGAAGAGACTTGATACCCTATGAGCATATACAGGGGGGAGGAAATCCCCCTCAGGAACAGTCATAGGGGAGGGGAATAAGGTTAAAATGGGAGGGAGGGAAGAATGGGAGAATACAATGGATGGGATAACCATTGAGATATAAGAAGAATAAATTAATAAAAAACTATTATAAAAAAGAAGAGAGTCTACTTCTCTACTTAAGGCCTTAATTGTTACTCACAAGGTTATTTTTACTTCATTGGCTTAGAATTTTGTATATTGATGTAAAATAAGTTTAATTTTGATACATCGGTATAGAATTCAAATTTAAAATTATTCTTCACACATTGTATACATTTCTACTATAATATGAGGTATTACATCCATACAACTCAAGTAGAATACAAGGTATACCTTCAATACTTTGAAAGTGCTATTGCAGGATGTTTATAATAATTAAGTAATACAAGTTAGTTGTTAGTTGAGCAAATCATGGTCATGTCAATTAGTAGTCTATTTATATTACAAGAATATACATCCTAGGTTTGACAGATAGATATGATTCTATATATAGATGAGGTGAAACAGTTAGATAAAGTCTTCAAAAACCTCAGAGACTTACAGAATATAGCATTTAAAGATGTTTTTCTGATTTAAAGGATCCTTTGACAGTAAGACAGATCAACTCCTGGCAACACCCAGCCTACCTCATAGAAGATTATGAGCATCAAAGAACCACCCTATGGTTCAATTGTAGCAAACCAGCCACTGAGCAAAATGTTCTCATTTCTGCCACAGACAGAATTCTGCCTACAAGTGGGCAAGCTTGGATGCACATAGAGTCGACAGCCAAACTCTGTTAAGACAGGGTAAGCAAGTCCTCAATAGTTTCTGCCTCACAAATTTCTCTGTCAGATATACTGGGCCCAAAGGCTGAAGATGATGCGCCAATGTTATAGTTTTGAGTGACTGTGCAAGCAGCAAACTGTCTCTGTCATTTTTTCATTTTGGAAGCAGCTAAGCTGCACTTCTGGTTTACTCAGGTAATTAATTTTTATTCCTTCTCATGTCTCTGATGGGGCCGAAGACCAGAAAGTTTAGTTTTACAATTAAGCTTATTTATTTAGGTGTTAAGATATTTTTAGGTCTAGATAAATGTTTTAAGTTGATAGAAATGAGATATGATAGCTATTGATTTTTTTAATTAATTTATTCTTGTTACATCTCAATGGTAATCCCATCCCTTGTATCCTCCCATTCTTCCCTCCCTCCCATTTTCCCCTTACTCCCCTCTCCTATGACTGTGCCTAAGGGGGACTTCCTCCCCCTGTATATGCTCATAGGGTATCAAGTCTCAAATTCTGAATGTAAATCAATAGCTATCAAGAAGAGATTTGATAGCTATTGATTTACATTCAGAATTTTAGACTCACCAAGATAAGACAGATGTTTTCTTCAAGGTCTCCAAATACAAATATCCAAAACACTATGAATGTAACATTAATATATTTCCTGATTTTTGTGTTTCTTCTTGCTGTATGCAGTTTATTTTACTTATGTTAATTATATAAATATATATTAAAATATTAAAGATCATTATTAAAATACCTTCAGGCATGCATTCTAAATGTATTTTTTAAGAATATGGACGATTTTCATATATATAATCTTGTGCACTGTATGCATCCAGGGTGCCCACAAAGGCCAGAAAAGGGTGACACATTCCCTAGAACTGGAGTTGTAGGACACTTAGAGACACTGTAAGAAGGTGGGGAAATGAACCTAGGTTCTCTGGAAGGGAACTTGTACTCCTAACTGATGAACAAATTTCCAGGATCCTTTCATAATTTCTTGAACTTTATACTTCAATTATGCTTTTTTTTTCTGCTTACAGTTTAGTTTATTTGATTAAAAATGAGAAATGAAAGGTAAATATTACATAGTAAACATTTTGGAGCTGATTTAGTGGTTGAACTTCCCTGATATTTAAACAATTTTCTGTTTTTATGTAAACACTTTTTATTTTTTCATACATATTTATATTATTATCCATACATACAATAAACTACCTATAGCAAGAAAAACCACGACACAATCAGGAATTTTATATAAATGTTACATTCTTAGTTCTTGGCTGTTTGTATTTGACAGCTTTGAAGAAAATATCACTCCTATCTTGGTGTATTTAAAAAAACTCTGAATGTAAATCAATCTCTATCACATCTTGTCATTATCAACTTAAAACACCTACCTAGACCTGAAAGCATCTTAACCCCTAGATAACCAAGCTTAACTGTTAAATTAAGGTACCGGTCTTCCACTCCATCAGAGACTTGACATGGAATAAACTTGATTATCTGAGTATACCAGGATGGCAGGCTAGTAGCTTTCTCAATGAGAAGACGACAGAGAGTTTTCTCCCTGAATAATCACCCGAAACTCTTAATAATATTGGGGCATCTTCTTCAGCCTTTTGGCCCAATATATCAGACAGACATATTTGTGAGGCAGGAATTGTTGAGGACTTGCTTACCTTGTCTTGGCAGAGTTTGGCTGTCGGCTCTGTCAGCCTCCAAGCTTGCCCTGTTTTAGGCAGAATTCTGTCTGTGGTAGAAACGAGGACATTTTGACCAGTGGCTTGTTTGCCACATTTGATGCCATCTCCATAAGGAGGTTCTCTGAAGCTCATCGATTAATCTTGACTTGATTAACTTTCATTTATTAGAAATTATATCTTATTTATTGCATAAAATGTTTTAGTATACATAGAATTATAACATGAAACACCTTCAAAGTATGACAAGAAGACATTGTAAAATGTTAGGTAAAAAGAAGTCTTTCTTTGCTGTACAGCCCTAGAGCCCATGCCTGAGGGCTCTGTGTTTACCCTATAACACTGTATACACACACACACACACACACACACACACACACACACACACGTGCACAGAGAGACACAGAGAGAGGGGGAAAGGAAGAGAGACAGAAACAAGGAGAGACGGAGTGAGAGAGATGTCTGTTGTTTTTGCTCTCTTTATTAATTTATTAATATTTTTATTAATTTTCAGTAAATTTTTGTTTTTATTAATTTTTAATTTATTAATATTATGTTTAGAATTTTATAAGAGATAGCAGCAAAAATTGGTTAAAAAAATTAGGGCTGTATATTTTCTAGCTAATATTTAGTTAAATTTTGTGCTCAAAGTACAGTGTACCAATTCTGCATAATTTCATTTAATTAATAAACTGACTTAATGAAAACTGTATTCATATGGAATAAATATGTTACAAAGACAACTGGTATTCTTAGTACATAAATGGAAGAAGTCTATTGAAACAGATATTATTTATGTAAATTTATTACTATTTATTAAGACAGTCTCAAGAAAAATAAAATTTTATAAGGAAAGTATGAATTGAAAAGGATATTTGAAGTATATAAATTGTTTTACTTGTCATAAAAATTGAAAATATTTGTTTTTTAATAGAGTACTGACATATTATAATGTCCTGAGAAAAGTTTTATTCTTTTTATATCATTTCATGAGAATCATCCTTAGAATTATAAAATATTTATTGTATTATGAAGTAGTTTTAGACATATTTTTGTACTGAAGCAGGTTATAATCATTTTGAGATAATTTGTATTAATACGAAATGTATGAACACTTCTCATATTCTGTTCATGATTTGATAGGTATTTCTAAATTGAAATGACTTGTATAATTTAATATTTATTTTGTATCTTTTGAATAACAATGCTTAAATTGTAACTAATTTTTCATATATCAGATACAAAGGAAAGATGCTTTTAATTAAAAAAAGGAATGAATGAAGTTCAGAGTTCAGCTTTGTGAATTATCTTAATTTTTGTCTACACTTATCCTATTATTAAATGAAAGACAATAACCACTCAGTATAATACACAGTTAACAGTAGTTCTTAATTTGTGAATAAGAGGTAAGAATAGATATACAGACATCCCCTTCAAAAGCAGAGAATGCTGGTGATTACTTACCAAAAAATTAGAAATGTAAAATATTGAGTACAGACTCAGCTGACTGCAAACTACAGTGGCGGTTGTTCACAAAGATAATTAATAGTATTAAATGTCACTGTAATGACTTTGATTGTTCTATTTAAGAAAATTGTTGACTAATAATTGGACATATAGAGAGGATAATTGTATATTTTTTTGTGAAGACTAGACTTTTGTGGTATTACTTGCTTGAAGTTCTTTCTAATATCAAAAGGGTATTATTAGAAATAGATGTATTGAAATTGAAAAATGTATTTCAGTTTCCAACACACAGGTAAGCTTTAAATTATTCTAAACATAAATATTTAGTACAAATCAAATCACTAAAATAAATTTATTTACAATAAATGAGAAATATTATGAGATAAATACAACTGAAGGTACAGAGATTCTGAAGAAATTGTATATAAAATGATAGGAGAACCTTAGAATATAATTTCTGTAGGAAGTACTATTCACTAGGGTTCAAACACCAGTCTCTAAACCCTGGTATTAGAGTCCCTAAACTCTGGTTCCTTGTGCTAGAAGAAACAACTACTATACAACATTAGCCATGATGAATCATAGCAAAATCATGGCTATTTTGTTTTGTTCTGTTTTGTTTGCTTTGTTCTTTTCATCTCTGCTATAAGCTTTAACACTTGTAAGTTCAAGGTAAGGATATATTCGCATACACACACGCACGCACACACACACACACACACACACACACACACACACACACACACACACACTTCCTTTCATTTTTTAAGGCAGGTCTTCACAGCACAGCCCTGGTTGTCCTGGAACTCTAACTCACAGAGGTCTGCCTGACTTTGCCTGCTGAGCGCTGGTTTTCAAGGCAGGTGACACTACTACATTTCCACACACACTTTCTTAATAATAAATGTTTTTCATATATATATATTGTATTTAATCAATTTACAGCCTAATCTCAGCCCCCACACTCCTCTCTTCCATGTCTTCTCCCCATGCCACATTCTCCTTACCCCCAGAGAAGGGAAGACCTACAAGGGGCACCAACCCACCCTAGTATCACAAGGTGCAGCAGAACCAGACACATCCTCTCCCATTGAGGCCTGACAAGGCATGCCAATAAGGGAAAGAGATCCAAAGGCAGGCAATGAAATTATGAACAGAGTCAAGCCTCTGTAAAAATGTCTCTGTCTCCATCCTCAAGCAGGTATATATCTTTCTATGTAGGCATTAAGTTTTTGTGATTTACTTTTATCTTCTGCTTTTTTCCTTAACATTCTTTGTGTATAAATTTCCCTTTTGAATTTTTGTATGAATCATTTATTTTTAGTTATGTGCCATGTCTTATTTCTAAGAGCAAAGGCACTGGAAGGCCGAGGTTCTATCCGAAGGAGAAATAATTCCCTAGCATATTGTTTCTACTTGATGTGTTACTACTAGTTTCCTCCTTTAATCATGAGTAATAACATGAGCTGTACTCCTCCTGTTTCTTTTATCTAAAGTCCCAGTGCTACAGTGGGAAAAAAATCAGCTAAAAATTGAAAACAAGTCATTTGAGATACTTTAACAATTCACCAGCTTTGCTTTACCTTGTCCATTTCTCTCTCACTATTTTGACATGTTACTAATCACAGTCACGCGGTGAAGTTGCAGATTTCCTATTGTCACTAAATGTAGGAGAGCTGCCAGGTGTGGGAGGAGGTTGTAGAGAAGTCTAGGGATGAGTAAGGAGGTGTCTGGCCAAGTCATCTGATCATGCATATTTCCTAATTGGTACTTATCTAAAGAGTCTTCCCTCCCACAGAGTCTAGTAGATGGCTCTAATTTTATAGGTGACTCTGTAATGGACACATAGTTTTTAAGGGGATGAGAAACACATTCCTAGATTCTAAAACTTACAGGAATTTGAGGGATGGTTTATATCTCAAAGGGTCTCAGAAAAGATAACAGAAAACTTCCAAAGAAAGAGGGTTGGGTGAAGCTTATAATCAGGAAGATATCTATATAAACTTGAGCCAAGCTAAGAGGAAGGTCAAGTCTGCCATGATGAGGAAATGTACACACTCAGTGATACTGTAGTATTCTTATAAAATAGAAAGTTCTTCCAATAGTAACACACAAATGAATTCAACTTTAGGAATTCTTATAATCTTAAAAATTCCTGTAGCTTAAAATCCATGTCTCATCGATGAGTGAAAACAACCTAGAGCTCCAATGAAATAAAAATAAAAAACAAAAACAAAAAACATAAAACGACAACAAAAAAAGCCACATAATCCTAATAAGCAAGAGAGCACAATTATAAATGATTCGCCAAATCAAAACAAAAGTCCAGCAGGGCAAACAGTAAGACTATCATTTGCCACTTACAATGGCATTGGGATGGCCAGATAGCCCTAATGCCACAGCTCTGCCATCTCCTGCATGCACAACTTCTTGGACTGGCTCTCTACATAAATACCTATAGATTTTCTTGTCTGATTTCTCATTGTCCTTGTCCTTCTCATATCTTGGGGGCCCAACATTGCAATTTAGTCATCACCTCTACAGCATCACAGAGTATCATCTTGGGAAACTCTTTGCAAAGATCCCAACCATGTCCCAAATTTCCTGTCTTCAGCTACTCTCTGAAGCCATGGAGACAGACACCAGGACCCTGTTAATCTTACATCTTCCATGGCAGTAAAACTGGTGACCTCATGGAGTTCATCCAAAGTTTTTGCCAGTTTTACTGCTTTGGGTGAGCTACTGGTTGCTGACCTTCTAGAAACACCTCCATTGGCATTCACCTTCTAGGAGTAGAATGCACCTTCATTTTATTCTTTTCATAAAATAAATTTGGAACCTTCAATGGTGTGATTTTTTTAGCCAATATCCTTAGGAGATTCCTGTTTGTTGGTATTGTTCTTTTAACAATTACATCATCTTTCTCAGTATAACCCTCGATGATTACCTGTCACAAAATATCCTTTGATGGACACATTAGTTCATCACCTTTAAATGAAAAGCCCCTTGAGTTTGCCAGACATTGATAGAATAAAACCAGATTTTTCACCAAAAATGTTACTCATTCGCCCCTAGCACAGTTTCTGGTAGAGTCTTTATTCATCAATAAAATGCTATTACCCACACTTCAACTATCTGCATTTTTACCTCCCAAGTTCCCACCAGAATACAAAACAAACAATGTCTTCTAGCATGCTAGGACCTTTCTAGCCACAAAATACTAAACTCTCCCCCATCCTAGGCATAGAATTGTTCCAATGGCAAATATCCCGGTAGCGAGGTTTAACTTAGTAACAATTGCCCCCTCCATACCAATCTTCTGTCTTAGTTACTATTCTAGTTTATTTGATAAATATTCCAACCAAAGAAAATTGTAGAAGTAAGAGATTAATTGGGTGATAGCTTAAGACTACACTCCATTAAGGAAGGGAAGTCATAATATAGCAGGATCTTGAAGTAGTTGGTTACACTGCATCCATTGTCTAAGAAATGAATGCTAGTGCTCAGCTCAATTTTTCTTTTTTATTCAGTCTTGAAGCCAAGCCAAGTCACCTGCAATGGGAGAATTATCACAACACAATTAACCTAATCAAGATACTACCTTATAGACATAAGCGGAGATCTTTCTCCCAGGGCACTTTTGACTCATCAAGACATCAACTAAGAAAAATAATTCCTGAAACCCACCAAATAATAGATATGGAAAGGAAATTAGTAAGAATTTCAAGTTCCTAGTAAAATAAGATTCTATAAGTATGACTGTAAGTTATTATTTCACAATAATATAACCTCTTATTACAGAATCCTGAAGACATACTAATAAGGCTCAGTATATCCTTTGTCCCTCTTCCCAGTGTTTTCACGTTGAATGATATTCACTTATCTATTGTCCACTATTGAGTTAATTTATTTAATTGACTTATTGAGGGCTGGCTGAGTAGCTGGAATCTCACTTGGATTTCAGGCTGTAACTCCCAAGTATCAATTGTTTGATGAATTAAAATAAACACAGGTGAGACAAATGAGAACTGGTTAATGATTATAAAACTTAAAGAATAATAGTATATAGTTTTTTTCAAATTGAGTATTGTTTACATTTTTCCTGGGTTCTTGTTTGTAAAAATTAGCTAATATCTTCAAATGACCCTCTTTACAAAAATATTGATCACAGATTTTTTTCAGAACCATTCTCATAGCTAGTCTTTTTCCATCAGAATTTGGAAATAAGGTGACATAAAGAGTCCAGTGAAGCTGATATCCAGGCTACTTGTTATGTGTCTGTTTTAAGAAAAGTGGGTTGAAGAGATATGCTCCTATTGTCAATATTATAGCCAATATTATAGTTTTAAGTTGATAGTCTAATACATCCTAGGGAATTATGTAATCATACGAGAATGACTTGCCTTTGAACTGGTTTTGTCTAGAGAAAAATGAGCATTTTTCACATAGGTATTTAGTAATCAATATATTTTATAATCTAATAGTATCTGTAAGAGAATGTTTGATTCACAGTATTTTATTTTCTAGTCTTTATAAAACTATAGAGTTTAGAAATAAAACTTTTCTAAATGTAAGTATTTGAGCTGATCTTGTGACACTCAGAATTGTAAGTCCAGTGTATCAGAAGTGGAGCAGGAGGATTAAGGAATTCAAAACTATTCTCAACTACATAACTGGTTGGAGGCCAACCTATGCTACATGAGATACATGAAATGTGTAAGAGTTTTCATAGCAAGAAACTCAGATTATGAGTAATATTTAAGGAAATCAGCTCCTTTGATTACTCAGTGTTGTATTCACTTATCACAATCAAACAAAAAATACTTAGAAGCTACTTTTGCTAAAACAAAACAAAACAAAAACCCCTTTGATTGTCTCAACAAGGAACCGAAATTGAGGATAAAGCCCTTTATTCTGTGTCTGTTGCCTATCATTTTAGATTATTTTTTTACTTCTACACAAAAGCATGCTAATCACACAGGGGTGCTTATCTGCCCTATCTCGTCCATGCACAGTGCTGCGGGTAAAGAGGTAAGTCCTTGTGAGAGCCTCAGTTAGGTTAAGATGGATTCCAAAGAGAGCCCAATCTTACATGACAACTCACACTTTATCCCAGATGATGACCGTTTACCCATAACTGTGTGTCTATACTAGGAAAAATTGATGGAAACATATTTGAAGAACCATATTAATCCCTTAAGTGATACCAGCAATAACACTGTAGTGTATATTGAAGAACCAGAACTGAGAAAAATGAGTAACCAGATCATATCTTGACTAAGATGGGTTAATTATGCATAATTCTTCCATATCTGGTTAATTATTCCTTTATGTAAAGTGAAACATTATGTCAGTACCCCCTTTTCTGCATAATGTGGCCATATTGATGAATAAATATTAGTGTTCACTGCTACTGTATCTTAGATTGACATTCTGGGGACAAGCTGCTAAGCTTAAGTTATGGAAACAGCTGGATCACAGATTTCAACCACATTTCTAAAGCCATATATGTTCATTATATAAATATTCACACAGAAAAAAAATCAGATTTAGAGATGTTCTTTAAATTCTTTTAATGGAGAAGAGATAGTGAACCTTTGCCATGATTTATTCATTCTCATCTGTGTGTCTCGCGTAAACAGCCCTTGAAAGAAATCACAATCTATCAGTCAGTGAAGAGACACATGCTACATTTTCAAAGGTTACCCTTAATTTAAATGTTTGTTGAAAATACAGAGTAAGCAGAAGCCTCCATCTTTATCATCAGATTTCACGTTATCTTGTAAAGCTGCACACCTAGAGGATTTTCTTGGATAAAACTAGTTTGCACAGTGGACTTGGGAGCAGAGCAGACATAGTTGGGAGGAGGAATGTGATAAGCATCCTAATGGACTGAGAGAGACAGAAGGAGAAATCAACACAGGGAAGGACAAAATGCATCGTATAGTAATTATCTGCAAAACAGCAGCAGATGTTCAAGCTCTTGGATGACTGAAATTCTGAGAAGTCCAGAGAGAAACATATGGTATAGTTCATCACAAAACTATTTAAAGCTGTTATTGTTCATGTGGTATCTTTATGTTATCCTCAGTGAAAGTTAATAGGTACGTAGATTGGTTTTGGGTATATCATGAATGTGTGATGTTTCTAAGGTCCTCCAACACTTAATTATGTCAGGAACCCCTCACAGTAGATCTAGACAAAAGTTACTGATTTTATCTATGTGTAATGAAAAGACTATTTTTTATTAAAAGTAAAACTCATTTACTTTGCAGAATGTTACATTTTATGAGACTTAGTTTTGAACCTTTATGTACAATTCCATAATCAGAAACCCTTGGCTTTTGAGAATCTGCACTGTGGTTCTTTTTCAATAGATATTCTGTAACAGAACAAACTGAAAAGGACCCATTAACACTTCCTACTTATTTGTGTGGGCCCAGTTATAATTTTAAGACTTACAAAGGGAAGTGTTAAGACTGGCATTTCAAAATACTCATTTAAAAGGGTGGGGATGACTTTGCTAAAACAGACAGAACAAACACCCTGTTCTAGAATTTTGTGGTTTGAAGTGTATCACAATCTTACCGAGTATGGAGCAGATTATTATGTCTGATCACTATCACTCTGTTCTATATCTCAAAAAAAAAATCACTCCTGTCTACTTGAAACTTTATTTTAAAAAATTATTTATATTTAATTTATTAGCATTGGCGTTTTGCCTGCATGTACATCTGTGTGAGGGTGTCAGATCCTGGAGTTACATACAGTTGTAAACTGCATGTAGGTGCTGAGAATTGATTCTTGGTCCTCTGGAAAAGCAGTCAGTGCTCTTAACCACTGAGTCATAAACTCATTTCCTTCCTGCTCCAATGTCTACTCCAACCAGCCTTTTGATACTCCTTATAATTATTTCTACAGTTTCAAAATTATTTGATTCTATGGATAAGAAAGTGACTGTGATGTTCGTCATGTGATAAGTTACTTTAATCTAGCTAATGTCCTATTTATTAACTCATGTCTCAAAATGCCAGGCTTTCTCCCAATATTTATTTATTCATAATAGTATTTTACTAATTTTTTGAGAATGTATTTTGATCACATTCCCCTTCAGCCCCTCCCACGTCCACTGTCTGTTCTCTAGTCACTGAAGTTTGACTTCTCTTCTTTTGTTTTCCCCATACATTATAGTCTTCAGGTAGGATGGTTATATATAATAGTTATATTATTAAATTAGTAGCAAATTATAGGGAGATGACACAGTGCTTAATGAATCTCCATGTAAGCATGAGGACTTGAGCTTAATGCTCAAGCACTTACAAAAAAATCTGCTCATCCAGATCTGAGGTAAGCAAGTCCTCAACAGTTCCTGCCTCTCAAATACATCTATCAGATGTATTGGGCCAGAAGGCTGAAGATGATGTTCCAGTGTTATAGAGAGTTTTGGGTGACTGTTCAGGCAGCAAACCCTCTCTGTCAACTTCCCATTTGGGAATCTGCTAACCAGCACCTCCTGTATACTCAGGTATTAAATTTATTCCTTCTCAAGTCTCCAATGAGGTTGAAGACCAGGTAGCTTAGTTTTACTATTAAGCTTAGCTGGTTCAGGGGTTAAGATGTTTTTTGGTCTAGATAGATGTTTTAAGTTGATAATGACAAGATATGATAGATATTCATTACATTCAGAATTTTAGACGCACCAAGATAGGAAAGATATTTTCTTCAAGTTTCCAAATATAAATAGCCAAAACACTATTAATGTAACATTTATATAATTCCTGATTGTTTCACAGTTCGTCCTGTTGTAGATAGTTTATTGTATATATGTGTAATAACATGAATATATATGTAAAATATTTAATAAAAAACACAGGAAAAAATATCTGGTCATCACAGGCTTGTAACCAAATTATGGAGGGTATAGACAGAGAAGTTGAGTGGCTTGCCCTACCATAACCTACATGAATATATGAAGGCCAGATTCAGTGAGAAAACCTGTCTTGAAACATACAAGGTAGAAAGTGATTGATAGATACTTGATATGAACTATTGGCCTACCCATAAAACAAAGTAACATAGAGTACAAACATATTTGTGTATGCACATACATAAAACATACACATACATATTCAACATTCACAAATAAATAAGTAAGAAAATAAAAAGGAACATGACGTTTGAAAATGTTATAAAAATGGAAAAATGCACACAACTTATGGTTTTTAAATAATTAATACTTAAACTTTGGAGGGTTATATAGGTTATAAGGGAATGGGGATGCAGGCTATCCAAATGAGACCTGATAAGCTGTGGTCAGATGGTGTGGGAGTAGCACCTCACTTGTCAGAGGTCTCAGGGAATAGGGTGGAAAAAGGCTCAATGGTGGGAACAGAAAGATAAGAGTGAGAAGATTGTAATTGAGATATAATGTGACTAAATTATAATAATAAAACATAAATTATTAGTGAAAAGTCTGAGTCACTCCTCCATCAAATTTTATAAGATCCATAATTTAAAAACAAATGTTTAAAATGTTCAAACCTGAAATTTCAAAATGAGAACAACATGGTTTATGCTTTAGGAAGTAAGGACTTTGGCCTTTAACTTTCTTCTGATTCTTTCTCTCTTTGTTTCTTTCATATCTTTATTTCTTTTCTGGTGTTTTAAGCTCCTAGATCACAAATAAGGAAGTTACTCTTATCTACCCTAGTAAGTAAAAGAAGAAGAAGAAGAAGAGGAAGGAGAAGAAGAAGAAGAAGAAGAAGAAGAAGAAGAAGAAGAAGAAGAAGAAGAAGAAGAAGAAGAAATGCACAACTCCTATAAATTCTTTTACTCAGTTACTCCCCTTTATCTCTCTGATTATCCCTTAATTCTGATAAAGTTATGAAGCTCTTTAAAATGTCTGCATGAAATCTTCTGAAGGGATGTAACTAGAGGGTGACCTGCCTGTCCTTATTACTAATTACTGTGGGGAAGGAAATAAGCATATTATGGCTACTAGTTTGAGATCTCAAGGATCCTTTACCAGATGTCAAATTTTCACTGCCAAAACCTTACTATATATTTCATCCAAACTTCTCACTTCCTTCTCTGGGGTCTACACTATTACAGTCCATGTCCTCCCAAGGCACATCATCTTCACAACCCACCAGATAGAACACAGGTCTCACATTAAGTGGCACAGCTTATTCTACCTACCCTGCCTGTGCTGCAACTAACCTCTAGACTTCTGAAAAGACCTACTCAACTTGCCACTCCTCACAGGTCTCCTCTGTATTGAATCCAAACTCTTCCGATAGCCAGACCTCTACATTTCTTCCCCTGAGTGCAACTGGGTGAGTCTCCATGATCTCAGCTTGCATGCCTTTGTCCCAACCCATCAAGTCTATCCCAGGTCCAAATCTAATTCTGTGCCCTTAGCTTCCCATGCCAAAAGATCTCTAGGCTACTTCTAGAACATTATCATTGCCGATCCTTCAACTAACAGTCCCTTCTCACAGGAAATCCAACATTTCCACCCATCCAGATTTATCACCAAACTCCAGGCTTGAATTGAAAAGCGTACATCCTATATACCAGCACAGTCCTCTATGACCACCTGATTACATTCTAGCCAAGGAATTTTTAAGCTCTAGACTCTGCCTACCCATACATTCTCTTTTCTGACTTAACCTGTTCTATCAATATAAGACACAAACCTAATAAAAAATCATATGCCTAGATCTCATAGGAAAAATACAAAGGAAATAGAAGATCAATCCATGATTTTTCTCTCTAAAATATACTGTAACTGTAGAAATGTTTGCCTACATGAATTATGTAGATAAATCAAGGATGCAGAATTTAAAAGAACAATCATAAACTCCATAAAATAATTTAAAATTATTAAAAATTATTTCAATTTAAATTTAAAATTATTAAAAATAAGACACAAACAGCTCAATGAAATTAAGGAGAAAGAACATAAGGAGAACAAATGCCTGAGTAATGCTAAGAAAACACAAACATAAGGCTGTTGAAAATGATGAAGAGGATGAAGAACTTGAGAATGGAACTCAAAATGAAGATATAAGCATTTAAGATGATTTAAGCTCAAATAAATATGGAATTGAAAAAGTACAACAAATAAACCAGAAAAATCAAAGGAAAGCCTTACAAGTGGCATGAAACCAACAGAAGACAAAACTTCTGGACTAGAAGATAAAGGATTTAGAGCAAATAAGCAATATATAAAATATTTTTAAAACTCAGGAAAGGATTTATCCTACAATGTTGGGCACCATGAAAAAACCTTTCAATTATTATCATAAATAATAGAAAATTATCTAAATCAATGGCATAGACCTGATTTTCTCCAAAAATCATAGATGAGAACTGCAAACGAAGACATGATACACCCCTTAACTTTTCTATTCTAAGCAAATAGCAACAGAAAGCAAGCAAATATTCCTTTCCTAATATCTGACCAAAAAAAAGAGTACAAACTAAAATTAGTCAGGAGAGATAAATAGGGATACTTTACACTATTCAAGGGAATAGTTAAAAAAGAAGACATTTTATACTAAATATATATACATAAAAATATGAGATACCCAATTACATAATTAAAGGTACTTCTGCATTTAAAGGTGACACTGATTAACAACAATGCTTTAATAGTAGTATCTCCATGGCACACTTTCTTGAAAACACAGGCCAAGTGGAATAAAAATAAATGGAGAAACATCAAATTTAATGGCAGCTTCCATCAATTGGAATTAACAGATATCTAAAGCATAGTACACTCAAATATGAAATAATACACATGCTATTTAGCAGTCTATAGAAGCTTTTATCAAACAGATCACATTCTGGGATATGAAGCAAATCTTTAAAAATTCAAAAGGACTGAAATAACTTCTTGAATGCTATCTTACCAAAATACAACATCACATAAAATCAATAGTGACCAAATATCAAATAATACATGGAGATTATAAACTCATTACTGGAGGATAAATGCATCAAACAAGAAATAAAGATAATTCCTGTAATTAATTAAATTGAAAACATAGAACAGTTAAACTTATGGGACACTTTGTTAGGGAAATTATATCTGCAAGCTTCTATATTTAAAAAAAATCAGAGACAACACAAATAATTGTCTTAATAAAGAAAATAAAAAGGTTGGACTATCAATAAAAAAATCAAATCCAAATCAAGTCAATTGCAAGAAATAATAAAAATTAGTGGAGGAAACAAGTAGAAATAAATAAATACAAAGAACCAATGAATCTTAGACCTGGTTCTATAAAAAGATGAAATTTACAGACCTTACAGACCCTTGTAGATCTAAATTAACGATGTCAGAAGCAAACAGGGAAACACTACAATGGCCACCAAAGAAATTCAAAATATTAAAAAGGACTATTTTAAAAACCTGTATTCTTATAAAATGGAGAAACTTTTTTTTTTTAATTAATACGTCTCGAGATTCAGCTAAACCTTCCAACTTAAAGCAAGAATAGGCCAGCAACCAAACAGACCTATAACAAATTAGAGTATTTAAATAATAGTAAAAGAAAAAAAAGTAAAAATGTCTAGGAACCGATGGATTTAAACAGAATTCTACCATTTTCAAAGACTATCTGCAGCTAATCTTTCTTAGTTTGTTTTACTGAAAACATATTCTCCACACTTATATTCTGATTATAGTTTTCTCTTCTCCATCTTCTTCCAGGTCCTCCCCACTTCCTTTCCCACCCAAATTCTCACCATTTCAATCTTTATTTTCTTTGGTTACAAATATTATCTAAAAGATAGCAATAATAAAATAAATTAGATCAAATATAAACAATTGAACAAGAATAGGACAAGACAAATAGAAGAAAAAGAGACAGATGTCAAAGCTCTAGAAATCCCATTATAAAGTGAGACTGGAAAAAAAAATATATATGTAAAGGACATATGAAAACAAAACAAAATAAAATAAAAAGACCTTTCAAAGCATTGTGACATAAAGATATTCCAATATATGATATTAAGTTTCTTTTGTGTTGGCCATTTGCTATTGTGTATGGAACCTTATAGCCAATTTCTCCAAAACTGTGAAAATAATAAAAATAGAAAATCAGGTAAAGATAAATAAAAAGCAAAGCAAAACAAACAAATGAAGAACTGCAGGCCAATATCCACAATTAACATAGACTCAAAGTTGCTCAATAAAATACTTGAATACCAAATATAGACATATGTACCAAAAGTATAATAGCGAAGATGTCCTTCTTTCTGGACTTCAGAGATAGTTCAATATACACAATTCAATAAATGAAGTAATCCACACAAATGAGATTTTTAAAAACCACATTATCTTCTCAAAAAAAGAAAGCAAAGGCCTTCCTGATAAAAGTATCAGAAAATGTAGGACTAGAGGAAACAAACCTCAATATAATAAAAAAAAAACTATACATTATAAACAAAAGAAACTGCCAATATCATCCCAAATTGAACAAAGCTTGAAGCAATCCCACTGAAGTCAGGCTTGAGTCCAAGATGTTTACTATTTCCATTTCTTTTTAATATTGTGCCTTTTCAATAAGGAAATAAAGAAAGAAAAGGAAGGAGGGAAATGGATACAAACAGATTTGTATATGACATCACAGTATTCATTAGCAATTCCAAAAATTCTAGAAACAATAATTAAATTTAGCAATGTAGCAGTGTACAAGATCAAGTTGGATGATAAATAGGTTTTTTTATAAACCTCCAGCAAACACACAGAGAAAGACAACAAAGATAGAGTTACATTAACAGTGCCTCAAAGAAAGAAGATACTTAGTTATAAATCTAACCAAGTAGATGGGGGACCTCAATGATGAAGATTGAAGCCTCTGAAGAAAGGGAGAAGAAAGACACTAGAAAATAAAAAAATACCCTATATTCATATATTGTTATAATCAGCCAGGTGAACATGATCATATTATTTAAATTTGTTTGTAGATTCAATGCAAGCTCAATCAAAATCCCATCTCATTCTTCAGAGCTAATATTCATATAGAAACATAAAATCCTGAACTAAACAATCCTAAGCTAAAATAGCAGTGTTAGTTATTATAATTTCAGATTTGAAGATATATTACAGAGCCATAGTAATACAAACAATATGGTAGTAGAACAAATACTTATTTAGGCCAATAAAACAGAATTGATATTCTAAGCATTAATACACTTCTTTTAACTGCAGCCATCTATCATTTAGAAAATTTCCCAATAACTTAAACTGGAGTAAAGAAAGAACTTCAATAAATGGTACAACTAAAACTGAATATCCACATGCAGTATAAAACAAAATTTAGACACATATCTATCACTTTGCACAAAAACTAAATGCAAATGGATTAAAGACCTTAATGGGAACCGTGAATCACTTATACCATACATGATAAAGGTGTATGAGAACACTTTGTAAGACCCTATTTGTCCAAAAATTAAGCATGAGTAGGATTCTACAAATCTAACAAGTTTCTGTGCTGCTAAAGCAAGCATCAAACAGATATAAAGTTTCCTAGAATGATGGAGAGTCTTGGCAAACTATACATCTTACAGAATATTAATATCTAAAAATGTAAAAGTACCTTATACTTTCTATTTTATATGTCATCTCTGAGGTTCACTGTTGAATAAGGTCCTCCTTTACAGCTCTTTCTGAACTCTGGATGGCTGGTTCAACTCAGGCGTTCTGTCCCAAACTCCTTTCCAAGCAGACTAATTCAATTTGCCTTCTTTTAGTTTCTCATGGGAGTGATCTGCTTGGAAAACTGCCCCTGAACTCCACAAACTGAACTCCACGGAACTAATGTCCATGGGACTGAAATCCACTGCACTCACTCCCAACTGACAGCTCAACTCAAGTCCACAGCACTGAACTGATTGAACTCCCTGTTCTGCGTTCAATTCTCCTATACTATCTTCTCTACTGAACTATTACTGTTCTCTACTCTGCTGTATTTTCTTCTCTACTCTCCCTTTACTGTACCCTACCCTACCATCTCAACTCTCCTGTACTGCTCTTAAGGAGATTCTTTATTTTCTGTTCTCAGAAGAGTTGGGCAAATCCTATCTCTGCTTCTTCACTTTTTCTACCCCTCAATCAAACATTGCTTTCACACATGGGTGCTTCCTTCTACAAACTTTACCTTCACTGCTGGGGATTAAAGGTGTGTACTAAGGTTGTGTTTGTTCTCCAACCAGAGGAATTAAAGATGTGTCATTCCAGGCAGATCACAGACCTACAAGGTCTAGGAATGAGATCCCTTGCCAGAGCTGCCATGCTGCCGAATTAAAATTCCTCTACAACAAAATATACAAGTAACAAAAAAAAAAAAATACTGAGAAAACAAACAAACAAACAAAACCAACAAGAACAAACCATTCAAAATGTCTCTGTGGCCTAAACTGAAGGACTCAAAATGTAGGGAAAATGGCTAAAAAAGGCTTCAAAATTCCTTACATGCAGTCCCATTAACCATTAATTAGGGTTCTTAGTGCTACTGAAATATACGCTAAACTTTTTCCCATGCCAATGAGTTTAAGGTTAATTCTCACTGTCTCTTCTATCAGGTTCAGTTTATCTGGTTTTATGTTGAGGTCTTTGATGTGAAGTTGAGTTTTGTACAAAGTGATAACTATGGATCATTTTGATTCTTCTCCATGCAGTCAACCCTTTTGACCAATAAGATTTGTTGAAGAAGCTCTCCTTTTCCAGTTTACGTTTATGGCCTTTTTATCAGAAATTAGGGCCCCCTGGATGTGGGTACTTGTGTCTGGGTCTTCAAATGTATTCCACTGATCATCATGGTTTTTTTTTTTATGCTAGTATCATGCGGCCTTATCATTATATGTCTATAGTAACATTTGAGTGCAGGAATGAATCCAGAAATTTGGCTACCTAGTTCTTTTTGTCTTTCCACATAAAGCTGAAAATTTCCTTTCAATATCTATGAAGAAATGCATATTGAAAACCTTCTGTATAACAAAACATCATCTAGACAAATTTTTAGAATAAAGAATGGGAAAAGACTTTTACCAAATAAACATAGATGGCTAATATGTACAATATGTAAAAAATCTAATAAACTTAACATTAAGAAAACAAATACATTTAAAATAGGCTAAAGATCTAAACAGATAATTCACAAAAGAAGAAACACAAATATTTGAGAAGCACTTAAAATTTCAGCATGCTTTGAATCAGGGAAATACAAATCAAAACTACTTTGAGATTTTATCTGACACTAGTAAGAATAGCCAAGTTCAATAAATAAATCACAGTTCATACTTGTAAAGATGTGGAATAAAGATAGCTCTCATCCATAGCTATCTTTGTACATGCACATGTAAACATGTACAACCACTATGTAATAAATGTTACAGTTTCTCAGGAATCAGAGACTTCATCAACCTCAATATCTAGCTATACTATTTGGGGCATATACTCAAAGGACACTTAAGTCATACTACATATACAGTTGTTTAGCCATGTGTACTGCTTCTCTATTCAGAATAGCCAGAATTTGGATACAGCCTAGCTATCTGCCGACAGTTGTCCAAGAGACTTCCAAAACACAAATCCTATTTATAAGCTCTTTGGTTCCCTTAGAAGTGGAAGGCAAGGTTCTATTGCTGAAGACACTATGAGCTTCAGACACAGAGCTCAGACATCAAAGAGACTGAAATAACATAGATACTTTTTCCCCATAGGACTAGATTGATGGTACCAGAAAGTATCATTCAAACTCCCAAAGGAAGAAAACAAGTATTTCTAGCCAGATATGAGACTTATGAACCAAAACAACACCACCATGGCACAATAATTGTAAGAGAATAGTAGTGCCATGCATATCTTGGAAGTAATCAATAGAGATTTTTTTTTCTGACCTAGGAAATCAAACTCAGGGTTAGAATTTAAATGTACTTGTTCCAAACTTCTGGAAAACTTAGACCATAAAAAAGTAAGAAACAGTATCTGAGACCGAACTGACTAAAGCCACCAAAGTCCTGATTACTGCACCATGACTATGGATCAGCAATTTCTTCCTTCTTAACATTGTAATTTTGAAGGAGACAAAAATAACATCATTTCAAAACCAGTTTAATGTTTATAATACATTTCCTGTTTTAAAAGAGTATTCTTTTATAGGGCAACTAGCTAAAAGAGTAAAGGTGTTTGCTGCCTAACATGAGGATCTGAGTTCTATTTCCTCTACCTACATGAAGGAAGAGGAAAATGGACTCTAACAAGCTTTCTTCTGAATTGCTTCACAGAATGTGAACACCCATACATGTACAACTCACACACACACACACACACACACACACACACACACACACACTATTAACAACAAAGTGAAACCAAGCTGTTTCTGACATTGTCTTTGGGTCCAACCACTTGAAATGGTTATTTAATCTGCCCAGGTTAAGGATAGAATAGAAAATGACTGATGTGTTTCTTCTTTATATACATCACCTTCCCTTCGGTTGTCTCTTATTTTTTAACATGTAGATATTCACAGATAAAGCTAAAGGGGAAAAGGAAATCCTCACACAATAGCAGTAGTTTTCCATTTTAAAACTGTATTTTGAAATGTATTAGGTGAACGGACATATAGATTCTTGAAAATTTTCTTATTAATTTTTTCCTCAGCAATTTGTCAAATATATATAGGTAACATCAAAAAGAAGGTTTAAATGCTATAATTAGTATAAATTTATTGATCCTAATTCATTTCTTGACCTTTTCAGATCATATATGCCAAATCTTATTACAAGGCATGATAATAATGTAAAGAAATGAGCTTAGGGAACAACATAATGAGCAATTCATCTTTCAAATTTAGTTAACAAAGCAAGAATTTTATAGCATACTTTTTTATGAATCTATACTTCATTCAGCACTTGGCCTTACTAAATATCACACTATGAGATTTAAAAAAGCATACCATAGCCAAAATATATTATAGCCATTTGTGGATCAAGTAAAAACATCGAAAGGTTTATCCCCTCAACTTATTGAGATATAAGCCAAACCCACTTATTAATTGTGCATTCATAAGTATGTATACACAAAGCCATTCATAAAACTAATCCACCTAGTTTTCTGATCTACTGAGACTTCAGACTACTCAGCTGCTCAAAAGCTTGATCAAAAAATGTGCACAATCATTTTCTAGGGCAATTTCACTTATTTCAGTTACATAGAAACTGGCCATCTATGGTTGCTCCTTATCAATAGTCTGACATGAAACCATTTAAGCATTCTACTTAAAGACTGTCAGCTATAGACCTACCTTGAATCAGAAATGGTAAGGAGTACTGTTATAATAACGTTCTCAATTCATCTAACTTCAAGAGTGCTTTTATTTTACCAATGAGATGCTTTTTTAAGATGAATTATTCAAATCAACAAGTATCCAAAATAAATCTTCATATTTCACACTTTAAAGGGAAAAGCTACAGGTAATTTTGTTACCACATGGTTTTGTGTACTAATTTTTTTTCAGTGTACCCCTTGCAACTGGATGTGTAGAATACTTCAAAAGTATGAAATTTGGGAGATTCAAGATGGCAGCACTGAGTGCATACTGTACCTGAACAGCAGGACAGCAGTGAGAACAGAGTGGCTTACAAGCTGTGCTGTGGACCCCTAAAACTCCAATGTCTGTGTTTCCCAGGTGGATGAGAGTCCATGGTGTGGAAGTCTTGTGCATTCAACCTCAGATCACCAGCTAAACCCAATAAAAACTCCCAGATTTCATCTGGACTGGCCTTGGCCTCAGGGCACATGCCTGTTCGCACTCACTATGTATACCTTCCAGATCTTCCCTTGTTGAGAGAAGGGTACCCAGAATCCTAAGGAGCTCACTTGCTCCCCATAATCATACACCTGAGGAGAGCATCCAGCAAGTCCCTGTAAAACACCCACCAGTCACAGACCATTCCCAACAATCTGAGGAGGATACCTATAGGAACATCCAACTTCTTGCCCAGGGCTCTTCCTGTACCATACTCCCCCACTACCCCCCAACACCCATACCCCAGAAGTCCATCAGGAGGGAACAGGTTCTACTAGCCATCACCATAGTTAACCAGATGTCTAGAGGCCAGTAGAAAAGCACAGTCAACAAAAACAAGAGCAATATGGCATCTCCAGAAACCATTTATCCTCTGGAAAGCAATCCTGGATCCTCTAACAAAGTTGAAACTCAATGACTTTCTCACATACTCTGGTGGCCCATATTTGACCATGTCTCCTGGAGGGGGAGACCTGGTGGAACTCAGAGGAAGGATAGCAGGTTACCAAGAAGAGACTTGATACCCTATGAGCATATACAGGGGGAGGTAATCCCCCTCAGGAACAGTCATAGGGAAGGGGAATAAGGGGAAAATGGGAGGAATGGGAGGATACAAGGGATGGGATAACCATTGAGATGTAACAAGAATAAATTAATAAAAATTAAAAAAAAGAAAATGACATCTATGCTTATGAAAGTAATAATGGAAGAAAATAATAAATTTCTTAAACAAATATAAGGGTACAGGCAAATAGTTTGAGGCCTTTAGAGAGGAAATGAATAAATCAAAGAATTACAGGAAATTACAAACAGGTGACATGCTTGGAAACTAAACACAATGACAACTGGGTAAACAGGCTGTTTAGGATAAATAAGTTATACAAGCTAATTGTTAGTTGATCAAATCAAGGTCATACAAATTACTAGTCTATATTTATCACAAGACTGTACATCTTAGGTACAACAGATAGATATGATTCTACAGAAAGATAAGGTAAAATCATGAGATAAGGTCTTCAAAATGTCAGACATACAGAATACGGCATTTAAAATGTTTTTTATTATTTTAAAGATTCAGTTACAATGAGACAGGTTAACTCCTGGCAACATCCTGCCTACCTCAAAGAGAATGATGAGCATCAAAGAACCTCCTTATGGAGGTGGCTTCAACTGTGGCAAACAAGCCACTGGGAAAAATGTCTTCATTTCTACCACAGACAGAATTCTGCCTAAAAAAGGGCAAGCTTGGTTACAGGCAGAGTCAATGGCCAAATTCTGCCAAGATAGCATACGCAAGTCCTCAGTAGTTCCTGCCCCACAAATATGTCTGTCACATATATTGGTTTAGAAAGCTGAAGATGATGCCCCAATGTTGTAGATAGGATTGGGTGACTATTCAGGTAGAAAACTGTCTCTGTCATCTTCTCATTTGGCAAGCTACAAGCCTGAACTCCTGGCATACTCAGGTAATTAATTTTATTCTTTTTCAAGTCTCTGATGTGGTTGTAGACCAGATAACTTAGTTTTACAATTAAGCTTGGTTGTTTAGGGGTTAAGATCTTTTAGGTCTAGATAGATGTTTTACATTTATGATGATGAGATATGACAGATATTGATTTATGTCCAGAATTTTAGATGCACCAAGATAGAAAGGATACTTTCTTCAAGGCTGTCAAATACAAATAGCCAAAGCACTAAGAATGTAACATTTATATATTTCCTGATTGTGTCATGGTTCTTCTTGCTATAGGTAGTTTATTGCATATATGTATAATAATATAAATGCATATGTAAAAAATAAAAAATATTTAATAAAAAAGAAATTAAAGTTCTCCCAGAATTCAATTTAAATGAAGGCATAACATACCCAAACTAATGGGAAAAAAATAAAAACAGTGTAAAGAGGAAAGTTTGTAGCACAAAGTGCCTTCATCAAAAAAAAAAAAAATTAGAGCAATCTCATACAGGCGACTGAATGGCACACCTGAAAGCCCCAGGAAAAAAAGAAGCAAACACATCCAAGAGCAGTAGATGGCTGGCAATAATCAAACTCAGGGATGAAATCAACAAATTAGAAACAAAGAGAACAAGTATTATTGAAACCAAGAGCTGGTTCTTTAAGAAAATCAACAAGATAGACAAATCATTAATCAAATTAACTAAAGCAAAAGAGAAAATATCCAAATCAACAAAATTAGAAATGAAGAGGGAGACATAATAACAGAAACCAAAGAAATACAAAGAATCATCAGGTCTTATTTCAAAGACCTGTATGACACAAAAATTGAAAATATTAATGTAGTGGACAATTTTTTTGAGAGATTTCACTTACAAAACTTGCATCAAGATAAGGTAAGCAGTTTAAACAGTCCTATAATCCCTAAGAAAATGGAAGCAGTCACCAAAGTCTCCCAAACAATAAAATTCTAGGGCCAGACTGAATCAATGCAGAATTCTACCAGACCTTCAAAGAACAGCTTATACCAGCACTCATCAAACTATTATACAAATGGAAATAGAAGGAACACTACCAACCTCATTAATAAGGCCACAGTCACCTTGATACCTAAACCACACAAAGACCCATCAAAGAAAGAGAATTTCAGAATAATTTCCATATGATCATTGATGCAAAAATACTAAAAGATACTCAAAAACCAACTCCAAGAATACATAAAAAATATCATTCACCATGATCAACTAGGCTTCACCCAAGGAATGCAGGGGTGGTTCTATTTATGGAAATCCATCAATGCACAATACTATATAAATAAACTGAAAGAAAAGACCATATGGTCATCTCCTTAGATGCAAACATAAAAAAAAAAGCATTTGACAAAATCCAAAACCCCTTAATGATAAAAGTCTTGGAGGGATCATGGATATAAGGCACATACCTAACCATGGTAAAGGTTATATACAGCAAGCCTATAGCCAACATCAAAATAAATAGAGAGAAACTTAACTTCTCCCTTAAATCAGGGATAAGAAAAGGTGGTTTACTGTCTCTGTAGCTCCTCAATATAGTACTTGAAGTACTAGCTAGAGCAATAAAATCTAAAGGTGATCAAAGTCACACAAATTGGAAATAAGAAGTCCAAGTATCATTACTTGTGGATGATGTGGTAGTATATACAAATGGCCCCAAAAATTCTACTAAGGAACTTTGACAGCTAATAGACCATTTCAGCAAAGTGGCTGGATAAAAAATAAGCTTAAAAATGAGTATCCTTCATGTATACAAAAGACAAGTGGGCACAGAAAGAAATTAGGGAAAACGTACCCTTCACAATAGCCATAGAAAAACCATGAAGTATTTTGATGTAATTCCAACCAAACAAGTGAAACACTTGTATGAAAAAAATTTCAAGTCTCTGAAGAAAGAAATTGAAGAAGATATCCGAAGATGAAAAGGTTTGCCATGCTCATGGATTGGGAGAATCAACACAGTAAAAATGACCATCATACCAAAATCAATCTACAGATTCAATGAAATTCCCACCAAAAAGCAAAAACAATTCTTTATAGACCTTCAATGAATAATTCTCTAAGAGTGAAGACAATCCTGTGCAATAAAAGATCTGGAGGTATCTCCATCCCTGATCTTAAGCAGGACTCTAAACCAACCATTAAAAAACTGTATGGTCGGTCCCCAGTCTCCACTTAGCTGTGGAGAATGTTCTGTCCCTTGGCTAGATCTGGGTAGGGGTTTGATGATGGGGACTGACTTTCACAGGATCTCTGGTGCCCCATATTTGGCCATGTACCTTTGTGGGGGAGGCCCAATGGCACTCGGAAGAAGGATAGATTACTACCAAGAAAAGACTTGATACCCTAGCACCATATTCAGGGGGAGGAGGTCCCCCACAGCCACAGTCATAGGGAAGGGGGATTGGGGTGAAAGTGGGAGGGAGGGAGGAATGGGAGGATGCATGGGATGGGATAGAAAATGAGATGTAATAGGAATTATTTTTAATTTTCAATAAAAATGTGTAAAAAAAAATTGTATGGTACTGGAGTAAAAAGAGCCTGGAGGATCAATGAAATCAAATCAAAGGCCCAGAAATAAAACCACATACATACAGACATTTCATCTTTGACAAAGAATCAAAACCAAACAACAGAAAAAAGACAGCACCTTCAACAAATGGTTCTGGCCAACCTGGATATCTACATGTAGAAAGAGGCAAATAGGTCCATATTTAGCACTATGCACAAAACTAAAGTCCAAGTGGATCAAAGACCTCAACATGAAGCCAGACACACTAACTCTGTTAGAATAAAAGGTGGGGAAGAAGCTCGAAGTTACTGGAACAGGAGACAACTTCCTGAACAGAATACCAACCACTCAAACTCTAAGATCAACAATTAATAAGTGAGACCTCATGAAACTGAAAAGCTTCTTTAAGGCAAATGGCACTGTCAACAGAACAGAACTACAACTCACAGACTGGGAAAAGATGTTTACCAACCCTATATCTGACAAAGGGTTAATATCCAAAACATATAAAGAACTCAAGAAAATAAACACGACCAAACCAAATAATCCAATTAAAAAATGGGATACAAAGCTAAATAGAGAATTATCTACAGATGAATACTGAATGACCAAGAAATACTTAAAGAAATGCTCAAACTCCTAAGTCATCAGGGAAATGCAGATAAAAACAACTCTGAGATTCCTTCTTATGCATATCAGAATGGCTAAGCTCAAAATCTCAAGTGAGAGCACATGCTGATGTGGGTTTAGAGAGTGGTGGGAGTGCAAACTTGTACTACTTTGGAAAGCAATGTGGCACTTTCTCAAAACTTAGGAATAGTAAGACCCCAAGACCAAATTATACCACTCCTAGACAATTACCCAAAAGATTCTCTACCATAGACAAGGACATTTGCTCAAATACATTCATAGCAGCTTAATTCATAAGAGCCATAATCTGGAAACCACCTACATGTCCTTCAATTGAAGAATGGATAAGGAAACTCTGGTACATTTAAACAACAAATTACTATTCAGCTAGTAAAAATGAATAAATTTGCATGCAGATGTATGGAAATGTAGAACATAATCCTAAGTGAGGTAACCCAGATCCAGAAAGAACAGATATCCATTGGAAGCTGTTAAAGAGAAAGAAGAGAATATGATCCTACCATAGACGTCCTCTGAAAGTCTCCACCCATTCAGAGAATAGAAACGGTTGTTGAGACTCACAGCCAAACATTGGGGTAAAGAGCAGAGAACCTTATGTAAGAGTTGGATAATATAAGGACGTGCAGGGGACAGGAGCTTCACAAGGAGACCTACAGATGCAAAAATCTTGGACCACAGGCCCTTCAGAGACTAATTCACCAACCGAGGACTGTGACTTGAGAGATCTTTGCACCCCTGCTCAGATATAGTTGATAGGCAGCATAATCTCTATGTGAGACCCATAATATGTGAGTAGGAACTCCCTCTGACATGGACTCTGTTGCCCACACACTGATCACTTCCCCCTGGAGGGGCGGCCTTGCCAGGCCATAGAGGAATAGAATGTAGGCAGTCCAGATGAGACTTGATAGGCTTGTGTTGGATAGATGGTAAAGAGGGCTTCCATTTCTGAGGACTAGGGGAGGAGAAAGGGGTGAATATGAAAGGAGAGTGGATCCAGGAGGAGATGAAGGAGGGGGTATAATAGGTATATAAAATCAATAATTTAAAAAATAAATAAAAGTTTAAAAAGAATGAAATAAAAAATATTATATATGCACTGCAAAGGCATCACCACAACCAAGTCTATATATATTATGTTGTAACATACTTTACCCCATCTACAGGAGAAGGAGTTGCTATCACTATAATCATGAAATAGATCTGGGTTCAGGAACTAAAGCCTATTCTAGATTGCTTCAAGCCCAAAGCATTATAGCCACAAAATACAACACAATAATATGAAACCATATGTAGAAGTATCGAAAACAATCCCCAAATAGAACAAAATTAGTATTCTTGGACTGAGAAAAGCTCAATGCTTAACATTAATGGCTCAATCAAAAGCATACTAGAAATGGGCTTAAGGATTATTTAACATTAGTAATCAATATATAATATCACAACATATACACGATTATTAAAAAGATAATCAAAAGACTATAGATAATGTTACTACAACTGCTAATATATAAGAAACTGCAGTGTCATAATTAGAGAAGACACAAAAATTTCAAATAATATATAAAATGACAAGGAAAAAGAACAGATACAATTTTAAAAGTTCTACTGTGGAACACTGAAATAAAAATATAAGAACCTCAAAGTAGAATGTAAAATCAGACAGAGGAATATGTGTGTTGTATTTCAAGAGTAAATGTGATATTGACAGACAAGGCAAATTTCAAGAAACAGATAAAAGCATGTATAAGATGTTGAAATGGAAAAAAAAGGGAGATGAAGAATGTTTTCTAGAACTATTAATCAAGAAAACCTGTAATTGAATACATGGGAGTAAGTAGGTTGTTTCTAGGAAAAAACAGTCTGAGTAATTTTATGTAGTAGGACTTGCAAATGAGTTATAAAAAGCAGAAATGCAATAGAATGACAAAAAAATAGACGGGTAGACAAGCTGGATATCCTTAACATCCTCCCATCAGAAAAAAAGATCATAAGTGAAAAGAAGGAATAGACTAGGAGACGGAGTCCTGAGGGAAATGATTGTGGAGATCTGATGTGTGAGCATGAGGCAGGAGGACAGAGGGCTTGCAGAGAGAAGAGAACCATACCCTGAGGCATCTCTCAGACAAGTTCAGACCTGCTACAGGGTAGATGCCTGGGAGGATATGGAGGATGACTCTAGAAGAGATCTCTACTAGCATCAGACATGGAGACTGAAGAAGCCACTCTCTATCTAGACATGACTCCTAGGAGAGGGAGGGGGAACGCCAACCCACCCACCAAAACTTTGAGCCTACCTGCAAGATGTGAAGGGATAAAGAAAGAGCAGAGATTGAGGGAAAGTTCATCTAATGCTTGGCCACACCGTGCAAGACAGTCAACCTCTGACACTATTAATGATATTCTGTTATACTTGAAGATGGAAGCCTAACATTGTGGTCCTCTGAGAGTTTCCACCCAGCGACGCTTCGAAACAGGTGCTGAGACTAACAGCCAAACATTGACCCAGTGGGGAGAGCCTTGTGGAAAAGTGGGAAGAATGATAAAAGGACCCAGACGGAATAGTAGCTCCACAAGAAGACCAACAGAGCCTACTATCCTGGGCCCAGTGGCTCTTTTGAAGACTGAAACACCAAGCAAGGACCATATATGTACTAGACATACATCCCATACACATATGTAACCACATGGTCTTCATGTGGGTCCCCTAATAAAGGTAGTGAGGCTGTCTCTGAAAAGGACTTTTTTGCATGCTTTATTACTTCCCCCTGGTGGTGCTGTCTTGCCAGGCCACTGTGGTAGAGCATGTGCCTCACTTCTCATGGAACTTGATGTGATGAGATGGGTAGATGTTGGGGTGGGTCTCCACTTTCCTGAGCGTAGCAGTGGGGGGATATGAGAAAATGAAAGGGAGGTTGGGACCAGGGAGAGAGAAGGGAGGGCACTATGATTGGGATGTAAAGTGAATAAATAAATTAATTAAAAAAAATAAGTGTTACTTAAAAACGTGTACCACTAATGTGGCCCTGAAATAAAGTATAATTCACAAGTTAATTTCTTATCTGAATCTCATTTTCCTTATGATAGTATTAAAACTAGCACTTGACCCTGATTCCATTCTTTCCAAGTAAGACAGGATTCTCTTTACCACAGATGAAGTTAAGAAGCATGTAGGATAATTGCCAGTGTTGGGTAACAAATGAATAAAGGGTGTGATATAAACCTGATCTTCCCATTATTTATTCATTGATAACACCACTGCTATGGATTGCTAAGAGTGACTAAACAGTATCTTTGTGATGATTCTAATTAAATATCTATATTTTATGTTTCCAAATTTCATTTGGTTTCATTTTCACAATTCAATTCTTTCAAAATCTTACAATCCCTACATTAGTGAGTCATTGAAAGTTTGGACATATTTACTTAATTGAGTGTAGAGAAATCAGAATGAAAGTTAAGAAATACTCATTCCTTGCAACAAATTCATTTTTGTCCTTTGTAAAATTATGACAATATAATCCACATAGCAAAAGAAATAATCAGATTGAAGAACACATATTGAAAGCTCATAAGCTAAAATCCACATAAAATAGAAAGTATGTGAAATTGGTTTTTGGGGATCTGGATTATTTTACTCAGGATGATTGTTTCTAGCTCCATTAATTTACCTACAAACTTCATTTTTCTAACAGCATAATAAGTTCTATTGTGTAAAGGTACTATGTTTTCCTTAGCCGTTCATCAGTTGATAGATATCTAGGGTGTTTCCAATGCCTGGCTGTTATGAATATGGCAGCAATAAACATAGACGAGTAAGCATCTCTATCTTAAAACATAGAGTTCTTTGTATATATGCACAAAAGCTCTACTAGTTGCATTTTGAGGTAGATTGATTTTTCAGATTTTTGGTGAAACTCTTATTTTCTAAGTGACTATACACTTTTGGATTCATACCAGCAATGAATAAGTGTTATTTCCCCACAAACTTGCCAGCGTGATATCATTTTTTGATAGTAGCCATTCTGACTAGCCATAGATGAATTGTCAGTATCATTCTAATTTTCATTTCTTGATCAATAAGGATGTTAAACTATTTTATAGTGTTTTTCAAACATTTGTTTTTAATTTTTGAGAACTCTCTGTTTAGTTCTATATCCCATTTTAAACTAGGTCATTTGTTTTCTTCATGTTCAGATTTTTTAGTTCTTTACATATGCAAGATAATAAAGCTCTATCAGATATATAATTGGTAAGAAATTTTCTCATTATATGGAATGTTCCTTAGCTCAAATTATGGTGTCCTTACTTTTTACCTTCATATAGTCCCATTTATTAATTATTGGTCCTAATATCTGAGCTATTGGTGTTCTATTCAGAAAGTCTTTTCCTATGTCAATGATTAACTATATCTTGCTTTCTCTATCTTCAGATTCAAGGTATCTAGTCATAACCTGAATACTATTTTCATAAAAGTAATCTTAATTATCCATGCACCTAAAAGATCATTTTATTTTCAGTTGTCTCTTTATCTTTTTTTTCTTTAATGTCTTAAAGCTTTTATTATACAAGACTTTTACTTGTCTGGTTAGAGTTATCCCAAGATATTTATATAATTCTATATTTAGTCTAATTTGAAAGGTAGTGGTTCCCTGAATTCTTTTTCTGCTTAGTTGTTATTCATATATAGAATCACTACTGATGTATACAACTACTGTTGTAAATAGAAGAAAGGGAAATTAGAATAGGATTAAATGGAAAAGGAAGATCAGATTAAACATGGGAATGTGGTGAGTTACAACAAACACTAAAAACCTTTTGAAAACCAAAGAGAAGCCAACTACTATAGATGTTTCCTAAAATAGATACATATTCAAAAACCATTTGATTGATGTCGCCATAGAATGGCAGAGACAAAGCACTTACTATGGTTTTTTTTGCCATGAAATAAAACTTGCAGTGCCAGGAAGAGATACCATTTTGTTGAGTTGTACAACAATGGGGTCTACTGTGCAGTTACTCCAAGCATCACAGGCCATTAAAGCCCTATTGTTACAGACAATGCTTGTATTTTCAAGTATGGAGAAACCAAACTGGTGCCCAATTAGGAGCTTCACCTCTACTGACTAATTTTTTGTAGTTTAAGAAGGTACTCTACACACCCCCAGAGGAGAAAAGTAATTATTAATATCATCTACCTACAAACCCTGTGACCCACAGCAGTGATCTACCTTCAGGATATACTGTGACAACTGTTTCACAAATGTTATGTAAGTAAGCAACCACTTTTTGATTTAACCAAAGGGCAAATGCATAAGATGAAACCAATACATGACATAAATAAAGTGACCAAGAACCTGCAATCAGACAGCCCATGGAGCTAAAAGAAAACCTACTACTGTGATTCTGATAAAAAGAACAAAGTAGCTGGGTGGTGGTGTTGCATGTATTTAATCCCAGCATTCAGGAGGCAGAGGCAGGTGGATCCTTGTGAGTTCAAGGCCAGATTGGTCTACAAAGTGAGTCCAGGACATCCAGGGCTACACAGAGAAACCCTATCTTGAAAAACCAAAAAACTAAAGGCCAAAAAAAAACAAAAAACAAAAAACAAAAACAAAAACAAACAAAATAGCAACAACAAAAAGAACATAGCAATACAATGACTCCAAGTGACATAGTGCTATATCCGTAAATCAGGGCATCACTCCCTCAATCTTTATCAGGGAAGCTTCCTCTTGTAGTATGTGGTAGGTAACAAAGAGATTCACAACTGGAAAATGTGCAGAGAATGAGAGACTTTGGAGAACTCAGTCCTAAATAAGAAATATTCATCAAACCCTCAGGGATCTATGATAAAAAAAAAAAAAAGATAAAAGATAAAAGGATTGTAAGAGCAATTTGGATAGGTGACTCAAATGAAATTGTTTTCCACATGCAATAGGACTGATATACATACTAACTCACAGACTTTCACAGTACATATAAGACCTTCTGAGTTTCAAACCTGAGAAAATCCCAATACGTAGTAGAGTAGACACAAATACTACTCTAGCTAAAAAGCTATTTGCAGGTGATACTTGGTGGGAACCAGATAAGCAGCTTTTTACAATGGAGTCTCATTCTCTGTGCCGAGGAATAATTGACCAAAACAAAGTGTATTGTTTGTATGTGACTGTGGCAATAGAAATTTTGCTTTGGTATCCTTCATTTTATTGAGTTTTCATTTGCATTGATTTTCATTTTGTGGGTTTTGGTGGGAAGAAAGAGAGAGTGGGCAGAGAGGCAAAGACAGAGAGAAAATGAAGCTGAGTGAAGTCGAGAGAAATGGGAGAATCCCCGGAGAGTTGTGGGAGTGGAAAATATGGTCAAAGAATATTATAAGAAAAATTAAATTAAAATTCTAAAACAAACCGAAAACACCACATAAAAATAAACAACCAATAGAGGGAAAATAATCTACCAACTGGGTGAAATTCTGTTTACTCATTCACTGAAGAAGGATTGATACCCCAAATATATAGAGTACTTGAGAAGTCAAAGACAAAGACAAAGACCCACATCACTAAATGGACAACTGAGCAGACACTTTCAAATGAATAAGTACAAATGACCCATTAACTTGTGAAATCTTTTCAATTTATTTGGCTATCATAGAATTTACATAAAAATCCAGAGATTATATCTCACCTCAGGAGCAAGAATCTACCAACAGATATCTAAAGAAGGAAAATAGAAACAAAAAGTAAAGTGATTAACATAATACCACCTTGCTTTGACTCAATTTTGTATTTACTTACATAATCCTCAGCTGTCTACCCCCTCCCCTCAGTTAGTGTGACCAAGGCAGATGTAAATTATGGTCTTTGAGACTATTACTTTAAAAAAAACATTGTATCTCTGAGCTTAGGCCCCATGAAACTTTTCAGAGACAAATGCCCACAGGTATATGGCCATCAATAAAAAGACATAAAACTTTTAATTGATTTAATGTTGTAAATGTTTATTTCATATGGATAGTATCAAAGGGAAAACAAGTTTTCAATAATGGCTGGTAGAAATATAAATTAGTGCATCTATTAAGAAAAATAATGTGGAGATTTCTCAAAAAAAACATGCGTGGAAGTAGCACAAGATCAAAGTATGAGACTGCTGGATATAGACTAAGAATCAGAGTCAACATACACTTGAGTTCTGTACACAAAAATATGATAGCACTGAAAGTATATATAAGAGTATACTACTTATCAATCAATAGATTATTCAATAAAATGTAGGTAATATAAGCATTTTATTTTATTGAGCCAAAAAGAATAATAAAACACCATTGTTTGTAAGAAAATGTATATAATTACAGATTATCATGTAATGCAAAATAGCCCAGTCCTACAAAGACAAACTGCACTTCTGATTTTTGTGGATCCTGGGAAAATGTAAATAAACACAAAAGCAAGGAGGGGGCTTCTCGGCGAATTTATGACATTGCATATTTTTAATGATCAACTGAGCTGTATAATGCAAAGAATTATAATTATACTTTTTAATTTATTTAATAATATCATCAGTAGTTCTTCATTTATAACAAACGTACCAAACTAAGTCAAGTTGTATCAGTGGAGGAATTTTAGGGGAGGTGAGAATGAAGGATGGCTATCTGGAGCTTTATGTTCATCAGTTCAACATTTCTGTGAATATACAACTGTACTGATAATAAGAGAACGCAACGATGAGGGTAAGTGAGCTTTACACTTGCATGGGGTATGCGAATGTGGGCAGACGTCATGTGAAGCCTACTACTCTCAGTCATTAATGTGTACTACTAGTAAGCAAATGCTTATTTGGGTTAAGTGTCAGAGATGCTCAGCAGGATCTCTCCCACTGAGATCCTTCTTATCCTCACCCTCTGAATTCACCATTCTTCATGGAGAATTTGAAAGAGCCGTAGTGTTCACATCAGTGTTAGAATTCCAAACATGACTTGACGAAAGACAGCACATTTTTCTGTCAGGAAATTGTTCTTAATTATGGCCTCTGTTTGTGTGTGTGATGTGTCCTCTTTTCTGAATAAATTATACATTCCCTAACTAGAACAAACAATCATCATAATGGAATTATCTCTATAAAAAGCTGCATCCAGTAATTTCTCTGCTATATCCAGTCATTCCGTTTTTTCCCTCTGTTCAGTTATTCATTTTCTATGCATTAAAATGTAAAAGAATCAAAAGCCATGGCTCTTGCCTCCTTTTGAAATTAAATACAACATTGTCACCTTGCCTGCTTAAACTGAGTAAGATAAATAAACAGATACGTAGATTTTTGATGATTATTGCCACTGTGCTGATATACTTTATTATTGATTAAGCCTCTTCTGTCACTGTGATATTGCAAACTGGAGCTAATAGGGCAGAGAGCAGACAATACAAGACAGAAGTAATAATGCTAAAGAGAAAATGAGAAAAGAAAAATGTCTGCAGAACATGACTCCTTCTTTCAAAGTCACGGGAGGTGGGGGGAGGGTGGGGAACTCTATGTGCATAACGGTAGCCTAAGAGAAACCAATGTTCTTTGTTCCTTTTGCCAGCATCATTGCCCCAAATACTTTACCATCTGCTCACCACATGAAAGAAAACTGCAAATAGCATTTTTCTCTTTGAGTCTGTTCCTCAACACAACATTCACCTTGCTTGTTTTAAGTGTCTAGCTTTGATTCAATTTTTAGCAGGTTTAGCTTCTTGACTATGATGACCTTGAACTAAAAGGTGCTTAGGTCTTCCATCCCACTTGAAAGTTAGGAAGAATGGTTTCATAATATAAAGATAATTTTTCTTTAAAGTTTGCCTATCTATTCCTTGTAAGAAAATATTTTCCAAGCACTTCAGTATCTTTAAAACATCATACTGTTAGATAATGTCAGCATTTCTGTGCTTGAAAATTGATAATAACACCGCATTTCACAGAATATTTTGCTATAGATTTGTAACAAGTGACATGACTATTATCTCCTAAGCTGCTAGGGATTACAAATAAGATCTAGGTTTTATTATAATGTACTTAATATTCACCAATAGATGATAAAATGATGGGAACTTGTTATGTCATGAAATCACTTCTTAATCATTAGCTTCTTGTGTCCAGAGTGATATGCTCACTACATGTAGTGGGTAGAAAATTCATTTCAGTGTTATGAAATTAGTTTAGGATCTATCAAACTGTATAGCTTTTTCTCACAAACACATGGAAACTATGGTTTAAATTTTCATTAAAATAGAAGCAGCACTTCAATTACTAGTATGCCACTGATCCTGAGCATCATTCTTGTTGATGGATAATATATATTCATTCAAAATAAAGAGAACTACATTTTAGTTATTCAGGTAATAAGACATTCAAATAATGCTCCCCCTACAATTGCCAGATCTTAAAAATCTGTCATAAACACCTTAAAATTTTGGTTTACTACTTAATATTTTAATCAAAAGTTGAGATATGGTTTTAAATAATAGTAAATGATTGAGCTATTCAATTTTTTTGAGTTATTATGGCAATATAGACTTGTATGCACAGCATATTTAAAAACTTGTTCATGAATATCCCCAAGTGTCTGTTAGCCTTTCTATTTATCAAAGGAGTGGCATCATACCTTTAATCCCAGCAGTCGGGAGGCAGAGGCAGGTGGATTATGTGAGTTTGAGGCCAGCCTGGTCTACAAAGTGAGTCCAGGATAGCCAAGGCTACACAGAGAAACCCTGTCTCAAAAAACTAAAAAAAAAAAAAAAAAAAAAAAAAAAAGGATTTGAGTATTTATGTTTCATTTCATATTTATCTCCCTTTTTTTAAATCATTATTTCATTTTCCTAAAATGACTCTGCTATTATTTATAATTTTAATTACATCATATTTTTAACTTGGTCATTTATAATTTTCTGTACTCAAAACCTATTAAGTAATGTTCTTGAGAGAATTGAGCAAAAGTTAGACCTCTTTTACTTAGTGTGTTTCTGCAGCTGTTTAAATTGGACTTAGAAGATGGTGATAACAACTGTTACATCCAGAAATTGCTTTCTTATACGAGCCTCAAAAGGAAAGCACATGATACACCTTTATTGCTTCACATCAGGTCATGTTCTCTGATTTTGTGTGCAGTTTCTACTAAACAAGGTCAGTATGAAATTTTTCATTTATATATTAAAATAACAAAAACGTGTCCATTTACTTTTTTCATTTCAGGATTTAAGCATTTCTTTCATCTTTCCAAAGTTATTTCTTAAAATTTTGTTTATGTATTTATTGTGTGTGGCAGTTGGTGAGAGAATGTGTGTGTGCCTGAGCTTGCCATGTGTGGCCTTTGAAATAAGTGCTTAGACTCCAAATTCAGGTCCTCAGTGTCTGTTGGACAAGTACTTTATTGAGAGAGACATTTCCCTAGCCTCGTTGTTTTTTTTTTAAATGTATAATCATTATGTCTTTGAAGCATAAGATCAGCACTTAACCTGATATTAATTTTTAATTGAGGATTATTTCCATTCTTTACAACTATTGCTAAGTCATGTATTAATAAAATACTGACAGAATATCTGCTTTTCACATTTATATTTAATTTTCATATTAAGCATAAACTTTTATAAGATATATAAAACTGTCACTCATGATTTCATTGCAGAGAGACCTATTTTACTTCATAAGTTGACTCTGCCTAAATTTATAATATTATTTACATCATATTTTTGAATTTGTTATTTATAATTTCATCTACTCAAAATATTAAGTGAGTGACCAGATTTATATGTTATATATTGAGGAATTAATAATGAAAAATATCTACTTATTAAAGAACATACGTATCATCTAATAAGCCAATACAATAAATCCTATCTCTGTAAAATGTCATAAAATAAAATATCTGGGAGAACTAAGAAACATGTGGGTGCTTTTGTTCTTTAACAGTTTAGCCATTATCGGTGTCTTATATGCAGAGAAGATGTGAGGAGACCACCTACATACACTGGCAGCTGCTTGAGTAGAGATACTGATGAAGTGTAGCTCAACAGAAGGTGGGCAAAAGATGTGGCACTCATTCATTTGAAGAAAGCTCTGCTCATCTCACTTTATTCATCACCTCTTCATATGTCTGCTATTCTAGTTTGCATTTTATAAAACAATTCCGTCCAGCAATATGCATCTATTAATCATGATCTGTATTACAGAATCCTAGCATAATAGAATAAATTAAAGGGTATGAAATAGATTAAAAATCAAATTAAGGTTCTTCCTTGAAGGTATTTTCAAATAATCTATTTTTCCTATAAAATGTCTACTTATTTGTATTCAGATATAACTTGTTCTTTCTCTCTGTTATAGTTAGAGGCAGACATTAACCTTATATTTCACCTAAGAAATGTTTATAAGATTTCATTAGCAAAAGAAAAAGCATCCAAAATTCATGTAAGGTAATTAAACTAACTACTCAACAAAAATAACTAATCCAATTACCAAAGTATCTTTAAAGGCACAAGACATAAAATAGGCTTTAAGGCCTTTATGTAAAACATCATAATATTTATGAACTATGCCTTATAGCTCACTTTAATTCAAAAGACAATAATACAAAGAAAGTTTAAGTAACCATAATGAATATATCTTTATATAGTAATCTTTAAATATAATTTATTAATTTGAGGAAACTAGAAATATCTGATTACAGATGGATAACGCTTAATATTCTGAATTATAGTGTGATTTATCTTATGTGCCTGGGCCTTCAAAGGATCTCCAGTTGCTAGTCAACTGGCCTATTAAGAATTTTTAACTAGCCGGGCGTGGTGGCGCACGCCTGTAATTCCAGCACTCGGGAGGCAGAGGCAGGCGGATCGCTGTGAGTTCGAGGCCAGCCTGGTCTACAAAGTGGTTCCAGAACAGCCAAGGCTACACAGAGAAACCCTGTCTCAAAAAACCAAAAAAAAAAATTTTTTTTAACTGTTAGAACTGCTTGAACCTATGACTTTCAGTGTTGGTCTACACTAGGCTTTTGGAGAGCAGGCTAGTAGGATATGTGTGTGTGTGTGTGTGTGTGTGTGTCTGTGTGTGTGTGTGTGTGTGTGTGTGTGTGTGTGTGTGTGTCAAACTGAGGCTGAGGGGTGGGCTAGTAGAGTGATAAGAGAAGTCACAAATATTGTTAGGAAACAGTTGATGCAGGATAAGCTGAGGTGAGCAGATAGGCTAGAACAGTTGTTATAGTTTGATGCTGCTAGTAGTAAGAAAATTGGGAGGAGGGACTGTTTAAGTGGACTGCTGAGAAATTTTGGGAGGAAATTTTGGGAGAAAACTTTAAAGGGGCTAGGCTGGAAACTGGAAGGGACTTAATAGAATTGATTACTATTCTAAAATTGCTAGCCATTTTACATTGAATATCTAATTACATACTTAATTTGCAGATTGATAATCAGAACCAATTTTTCCTTTCTTAATTTTTAATTTGTTCACTTCACATCCTGATTTTACCTCCTTCCTCATTACCTCCTGATCCCACCCTCCCATCCACTCTCTCTCCCTCCCTCCCTCCCTTCTTCCATCCCTCCTTCTACCTCCCTACTTTAGTTCTCAGAGAGGGAGCCCTCCTCCAATAACTTCTGACCTCAGTCTATCAAGTCTTGAAATTTGCAGGCAAATGGATGGAACTAGAAAAGATCATCCTGAGTGAAGTAACCCAGACCCAGAAGGACACACATGGTATATACTCACTTATAAGTGGATATTAGCTAAATGATACAGGATAACCAAATTACAATATGTAGACCTAAATAAACTAAGTAACAAGCAGAACCCTATGGAGAATCCTTAATTCACATTCAGAAAGGAATATAGAATTGACACCTGAAGCAATGGAAGAGAGGGAACAGGAAAGGAGCCTACCACAGAGGACCTCTGAAAGACTCCACCTAGCCAAACTCCAGGGTGGTCTAGGAGTCTTATGGAAGATTTAGGGAACAAAGGCACCTAGAGGGGTCAGGAGCTCCACAAGGAGACCAATGGAGTCTACAAATCTGGGCAGAGGAATGGGGTGCTGTACCAATCAAGGACCATTCATGGTGTGGTCTTAGACCCTCTGCTCAGAAGTAGTAGATAGGCAGAACAGGCTCCTTGCTGGTTCCATAATATGGGTATTAGGGACTACTTCTGACATGGATGGTGGCCCCCCACACATGGATCACTTCCCACTGGCAGGGCAGGCTTGCCAGGCCCCAGAGGAAGAAGACACCAGCAGTCCAGATAAGTCCAGATCAGAACCAAACATTTTAAAGACTAAGTTTACCATTTTATTAAAGTGAGTAACATAACTAATATACAGAAAATTATCTTAATTTCAAAAAATATCCTTCTTGTAGTTAAAATATAAAAATTAAATTTTAGGTTTAAAAAGATTTACTCTAATTTCTCACGAATTCAAATAAAATGAAAATGGAATACACTCCCGAAGAAATGAAAAGATTAATTTTTTGACCACAATGAAATAAAATGTAATTTAATGACAAGATGGAATGGAAAATAGAAAAGTTGAATAATTTTTAAATCTTCTCCTTATCTTAAGCATGAAAATCACAATTAAAATAAAATATTTTAAAATAAACTAATATGTGGCTTTTAGGTCAAGTTGCTCATCACAACTAAATAAATCTTAACATTAATTTTGCTTTTGGTTCATCTTTTCATGATTAGCTACTACCAATCTAGAGTCTGATTTATTTATGAACCTTTCATATTAATAGAATCAAACAACATGTGAACTTTTAATATGTGGCCTTTTAAAACTGATTATCTTGTTTTCAAAACATGCTCATTTCAATATCTGTTACTAATCCTGGCATTAATTTACAGATGCCTAATAATCTATCATATATCTCTTCTATATTTTATGAAAAATGTTATTTGCACCTTTTTGTGTTTTTTTAAAATAAAATACAATAAGATAAAACAAAACTATCACTTTGAATTTAGAAAAACATCTTACTGGTATGAAAATTCAGACATAAACTTCGTTAAGGGCTGGGGCAAGAGCCAGTGGTTAAGACCACATTCTACTCTTTGAGAGAACAAGAAGTTAGTTTCCAGTAGCCATGTCTGATGGCTCTCAACTATCTGGATGTAGCTTAAGCTCCTAAGGCATCCAAGTCTTTTGCCTCCACTTGTACCTGAACTTGGCATTGTGTTGATTGTATATTGAAGTTCCTTTTCCTTAATCATCAAACTGTTTTCACAGAGACTGACTCATTTTACTATCTCATTAGCAATGTATGGCCTTCCCAACTCTTTCCATATGCTTTTCAACATATGGTATTTTCTACTGAGGCATAATATTTTTTCATGATTTTAATTTATATTTTGTTTATGATTAATAAGAACTCTTTGAAATTATAGGCAATATAAAGGATATTATTCAAGATTTTTTAAATGAGACTTTGCAAATTTTTTAACCTCCAAAGAGCAGAGTCAGTACCAAATGTTAACTACATTTGTAGTCTCAAATGTCAAATGGAATGTATCTTAATTTTTCAGATGCTGAACTAATGGAGAGTGAAATAAATCTTTAGTCTACATATTATCTATGAAATCATAAAAGGAATCATATTATTAATATTTATATTAAAATGCAATGGTTGCCCCCTTTTCCAAGGACATTGGGGGGCACCCAAACATTCAGATCTACCCGGGGCACAGTCAGCAGAGGTGAGCTGCACACTGGCCCTGAAATCCATCAGTGGCCATATCAAGGATGTCTATGGGGGAACTTCAGGAAAATTAAGCTTAGAGGTTTCTCCACCAATTCCCTCTTCACCTGGACCATCTGGGGCATAGCTAGCAGAGATGGAAAGAAAACAAAGATAGCTAAAACAATTGTGCACAATAAATTTTTTTTCTTTAGGTATAACCATCACTCATTTCAAGTGGTACTATAGAGCAATAGTAATAAAAACTGAGTAGTACTGGCATAAAAATAGACAGTTTGATCAATACAATCAAATTTAAGGCCCAGAAATAAACCCACATGCCTATGGACACCTTGTTTTTTACAAATAAACCAAAACTATACAATGAAGTGGAAGTTTCATCAACAAATGGTGCTGTTCTAACAGGATGTCTACATGTAGAAAATGCAAGAAGAACCATATATATATCACCCTGCACAAAACTCAAGTCCAAGTGGATCAAAGGCCATAACAAAAGCAGATACACTAAATCTAATAGAACAGAAAGTTAGGAATAGCCTTGAACTCATTGGTACATGATGCAACTTTCTAAACAGAACAAAAGCAGCTTATGCACTAAGATCAATGATTAATAAATGGGACATTATGAAACTGAAAAGCTTCTGCAGGTAAAGGACACTGTCAACAGGAAAAAACAACAGCCTTCAGAACAGGAAAATATCTTGTCCCCTGGAGGGGGAGACCTGGTGGCACTCAGAGGAAGGACAGCAGGTTACCAAGAAGAGACTTGATACCCTATGAGCATATACAGGGGGAGGTAATCCCCTTCAGGAACAGTCATAGGGGAGGGGAATAAGAGAAAAATGGGAGGGAGGGAAGAATGGGAGGATACAAGGGATGGGATAACCATTGAGATTTAACAAGAACAAATTTTTTAAAAAAAGGGAAAAAAAAGATCTTCACCAACCCTACATCTGACAGAGGACTACTATCAAAAATAGATAAAGGACTTAAGAAATTAGACATGGCCAAACCAAAGAATCCAATTAAATAATAAGTACAGAGCTAAACAGAGAAGTATCAACAGAGGAATCTCTAGTGGCTGAAAAGCATGTGAAAAAAAATGCAGTGTCCTTAGTCTTCAGGGAAATGTAAATCAAAACAACTCTGAGCTTTTATCTTACTCCTGTCAGAATGTCTAAAATTAAAAACTCAAGTTACATCACACACTGGTAAGGATGTGGAGAAAGGGGACACTCCTCCATTGCTGGTAGGAGTGCAAACTTGTACAACCAATGTGTAAATCAATCTGGAGGTTTCTCAGAAAATCTGTAATAGACCTACCTTAACACCCAGATATACCACTCCTGAGTATATATCCAAAAGATCCTTCACTATACCACAAGGACACTTACTCAACTATGTTCATAGCAGCTTTCTTCGTAATAGCCAGAATCTGGAAACAAATGAGGTATTCCTCAAAAATGTGGTATATTTGCACAATGGAATGCTACTCAGCTATTAAAAACAAAGACATCATGCAACTTGAAGGCAAATGAATGGAACTAGAAAAGATCATCCTGAGTGATGTAATCTAGACCCAGAAAGAAACCCATGGTATGTACTCATATGTAAGTGGGTATTAGCCATAAAGTACAGGATAACCGTGCTATAATCCACAGACCCCAAGAAGCCAAGGAGGGCCCAAAGGAGGATGCTTGAATCTCATTCAGAAAAGGAAATAAAATAAATATCTGAAATTGACAGATGAAGGGAACTTTGTGGGAGATGGGGTGGGGAGGGTAATGGGGACTCAGGTGTATGGGAGTAAGGGGAAAGGTTGTATGAGGAAGGGTGACTGGGAAATAGAATGGAAATCTGTGAGGGGCATATATGAAACAGAGGAGGCTCCTAAGAGTCTATGGGGGTAACCCTAGCTGAATCTTTTAGTAGTTGAGGTTAAGAAGCTTCAAGTAGCTACCTCCTGTAGCGAGATAGGATGTTCAGTGAGGGAGAGGGACACAAACACACCAATAAAGTTTTTGACATAAAATTTTAACTTGCCTGTAAGAAGTGTAGTGAGTAAAATGGATCAGAGATTGAGGAAATGACAGATCAATGACTGACCCAACTTGAGACCCACTCCATGGAAGACAGCCAACACTTGTCACTATTAATGATACTCTGCTATGCTTGCAGAGAGGAGCTTAGCATAACTGCCTTCTGGAAGGCTTTATCCAGAAGCTGATGAAAACAGATGCCGAGACCCTCAGCCAAATAATAGGCTGCGCTTGGGGAATCTTGTGAGCAACTGGAGGGGGGCTGATAGAGAGACCTGAGGATTCAAGGACATCTCATGAAGACCTACAGAGTAAACCAACTCATGTCCTCTGATAGTACACAGGGACTGAATGACCAAAGAAAGAGCATACATAGGCTGGACATAGATCCCCTACATACATGTAGCAGATGTGCAGCTTAGTCACCATTTGGTTCCCCTAACAATGGCAGTAGAGGGTGTTTCTGATCTGTTGCCTGCGTTTGTAAACCTTTGCCCTAGCTGGGGTGCCTTGAATGGCCCCAATGGGAAAGGATGCACCTATTCTTGCTGTGACTTGAGATACCAGTTTGGATTGTTAAGACTGCGGAAAGCCTCCCCTTGTCTGAGAAGAAGGAGAAGGAGGAATTGGAGAAGGGACATGAAGGTGGGACTGGCAGGAGAGAAGAAGGAGGTTGGGATCAGGCTGTAAATTGATTAGATTTTACAAATAAAAAAAAATAGAAAAAGGAAAACAGAAATTGAAAATTGTGATGAAAAGTATAATGATAACTTTAATTCTAGTTTTACTGACCCCTGCTTTCCTGGAATTAGCCCATTAAGATCATACATTTCTAATTGCAATGGAATAATTATGTGTATATCACTAGGTTTGAAGTACATGGCCCTTTAACTCTAAGAATGCTGGAGTTATTCTAGATTAGAGTAGCTGAATCATGACGAAGCATGTGGTTGGTTTTAAAAATTGCAATCTCAAAGGAATGCTCCTTATAAAATCTATGTTCTGGAGTATTCTGCTTCCAGATAATGAATTTATATCTGATCATGTGACAGAACGTCATCAATGTAACAACATCAGAAACAAGGCACACAAAGGAGGAAAACAAATTAGGTATATACACAGCAAGTTAGAGCTCATCAGGTGAAATGCTTCTACAAAGCCCAAGCCTATGACTTATAGAGAATAGGCTCAACAAATTACCATCTCAACCTGACAGACACAACAGCTAAATGGCTTTCTGAAAATATTACAGTCACATAAATGCCACCTGGCCAAACTGCCCCTAAAGTCTTAGAAATTAGCCTATCCAACATGCCACCTGCAGAATCATTAATAATACAAATGCTTGTTTGGCAAGTAACTCAGGCTTGAGGTAATTTGTTGTGCAAATATTCATATACCAGCAGAATAGGCGCTATCTCCCCCATAGTCTATATTCTCTTCATCAAGCTATAACTCTATGAATAAATAAATTGCCTGTACTTTAAATATCACCTTCAATGAACTGATTTCAATGTAGCAATATCATAGAGCATCTTCCTGCTAACATGCCTGAAGAACCAACACTACTACAATAATGTAGGATGCCCGTCTGCTTGAAAGTTGGAAGATAGAGAAAGAGATGGGATGGAAAGGAGGGTGGTGTAGTAGGAGAGAGAAGAACAGATGTAAGAGAATGAAAGAAAGAAAGAAAGAAAGAAAGAAAGAAAGAAAGAAAGAAAGAAAGAAAGGGAAGGAAGAAAGAAAGGGAAGGAAGACGGGAGGGAATATAATGAAAGGGACAAGGAGAGAAAGGGGCTGGGAGGGAGGTCCACACCACTAGCAATATTAAAGTTCATCCTTTCAAGTTGCAAATCTAGTTTAATGTTTCTTTCTCTCTCAAATACTTTCTTCAACCAAGATCTGTGCGTGTTCTTCTATCACAATCCTTTAATTATCAAATATAAGGGGGAGAAAATAAAGAGATAGCTAACACATTAAAGTCATTCTTGCTCCTCCCCCGACAACAGCCTTAATTTTCTGGTTCTCCTGAGACAGAAAGCTCCAGTTTTACCAATGCCAGGTGTTTAGGTTTTATTGAAAGCATCATTTGAACTAATTGTTTCCTCTTACTGATATTTCTTGGCATGCCAGATTCACACTTATCCAAACACACACAGAATGTGCGGGGATTCCATGGGCATGCAAGTGCTTTTGTGTGCTCATTCTATTAGGCCTTAATTCTAGTAACTTCTTGTTCTTATAGATCCTCAGGATGGTAGCCTGTTGCTTTTTTTCCTCTGGAAAGGCCTGGTCAGTATACTCTAATTATGAATACAGTATAGTGAGCATTGCCCTTCATCCTGGTAAGCTGAAGTGATTTCAGCTGCAAAATCCCTTCTGAGCAACCTTTACTGGCTTTTTTTCTCTGTGTGTCAAACTACTGATGAATGTAAAAGTACAGGTTTAAATTTTAAATAAATATCAGAGTATTTCCTATTCCAAGAAATTATTAACTCTAGCAAGTAGTTTTTAAGGGCAGCCACAATGACAGGCACACTGATACTGTTTTTGTTTTGTGTTTGGTTTGTTTGTTTGTTTTTAGTAGGTAGACACTCAGGATTTAATCTCTGGACCAGGAGTTTTAGAACCACATGAGAAGATATACAAGTTTGTTTTTAGGTACACATGTAGATGACCTAAATATAAATTGAATTTTATGATCAAATTATGCGTACTAATTTTCTCCATTTGTATAAGAGGCAGGTAAACTTACCTACTATACTCAGTAAGCATAAATACTGAAATAAATATTTCAAAACATTCATTAGATAGTAGTTTATCTCTATTGAGAATTCTCTGTATAATTCTGAGCACCATTTCTTAATTGGGTTATTTAGTTTGGTGGTGTTTAATATCTCAATCTCTTTATATATTTTGGATATTAGAACTTTGTCAGATGTAGGGTGGGTGAAGATCTTTTCCCAGTCTGTAGACTCTCACTTTTTTCTGTTGACAGTGTCTTCTGTCTTACAGACTCTTCTCAGCCTCATGAGGTCCCACTTATTCCTTGTTGACCTTAAGGCCTGGGCTGTTGGAGTTCTGTTCAGGTAGTTGTCTCCTATGCCAGTGAGTTCCAGGCCCTTCATACTTTTTCCTCTAACAGATTTAGTGTCTCTGGTTTTATGTTGAGGTCTTTAATTTACTTGGACATAGGTTTTGTGCATGGTGATACATATGAGTCTACTTGCCTTTTTCTACATGTAGACCTCCAGTTGGACCAGCACCAATTGTTGAAGATGCTATCCTTTTTTTCATTGAATAGATTGGGCTTCTTTGCCCAAAATCAAGTGATCATATGTGTGTGGATTTATTTCTGTGTCTTCAATTTGATTCAATTGATCAACCAGCCTATTACTATGCCAGTTCCATGCTGTTTTAATTATTGTTGCTCTATAGTACAGCTTGAAATCAGGTATGGAGATTCCTCTAGAGGATCTCTTATTGTAGAGGATTGTTTTGGCTGTTCTGGGATTTGTGTTTTTCCATATAAAGTTTAGAATTGATATTTCAATGTCTTTAAAGAATTGTGTAGGTATTTTGATAGGGATTGCATTGAATCTGTAAATTGCTTTAGATAAGATTTCCATTTTTACTATGTTAATTCTCCTGACCCATGAACCAGGAATATCTTTCCATCTTCTCATGTCATCTTCAATCTCCTTCTTCAGAAATACAAAGTTTTCTTTTCAATTAAGTCCCACACTTGCTCGGTTAGAGTTACTTCTACATATTTTATATTACTTGTGGAGATTGTGAAGGGTGTAGTTCCCCTAATTTCTTCCTCTGCACAATTGTCATTAGTATATAGGAAGGCTACTGACTTTTTTGAGTTAATTTTGTATCTAGCCATTTTGATGCATGTGTTTATCAGCTGTACGAGTTGCCTGGGGGAATTTTGGGGTTCTTATGTATACTATCATTTCATGTGCAAATAGGGATAATTTGATTTTCTTCTTTCCCATTTGGATCCCCTTGATGTCCTTTTGTTGTCTTATTGCTCTAGCTAGAACCTCAAAAACTATATTGAAGAGATATGGTGAAAGTGGGCAGACTTGCCTGTTCCTCGATTTTAGAGAAATTTAGTTGAGTATCTCACAATTTAATTTGATGTTGGCTATTGGCTTGCTGTATATAGCCTTTATTATGTTTATGTATGTTTATGTATGATCTCTCCAAAACATTAAACATTAATGGGTGTTATACTTTGTCAAATGCTTTTTTTTTCATATAATGAGATAATCATGTTTTTTTTTTTCAGTTTGCTTATATGGTGGATTTCATGGATGGATTTCCATATATGGAACTATCCCAGCCTACCTGGTCAAGGTAAATGATATCTTGGTATGTTCTTGTTTTTGGTTTACAAGTATTTTCTTGGATGTTTTGTGTCAGAAATTTTTCAGATTTAGCATTTTCTTTGATGGTTGCTTCAAGATCTATGATTGTATCTTCTAATCCCCAGATTCATTCCTTCATCTATTGGATTTTCTTGGAAAAGCTCACCTCTGTGTTGCTTGCTTTCTTCTCTAAGCTCTCATTACCATTTTTCTTCTGTCTGTACCTTTAACATTGTTTCCATTTTAATTTTCTGATCTTGAACTCTTTTATTCATTTCCTTCATCTGATTGTTTGTATTTTCCTGACCATCTTCCAGTGCCTCTCTATAGGCCTCTTTTATGTCTCCCACCCATTTGGCTGTATCTTCCTGCATTTGTTAACAGACTTTATTCATTTTCTCCACTATCATCTTTATTACTAAGGATTTGAGGTAAGTTTTTGTATTTCAATTGTCTTTGAGTTCTCCAGGTTGCTTTCTTTGGCATAGCTGGGTTCTGGAGATGTCATATTATTTTGTTTGTTGGTTTGTGTGTTTATGGTTTTTTATACTGGCCTTTAGTCATCTTGCTGTCTCTGATGTTGGGAGGTAGCTTCTAGTGTCCTTCATTAGTTGTTGAGAGCAGTTTGTTGGCGAGTGATTATAGCTCAAAGACCTTTGCCTGTGGGGATCAGGAAACTCTTCCCTGGGTCAGGAAGGCAACCCCCGGGTCAGGTTTTGGCTCCTGGAGACTTTGCTACACACTCTGAGCTCCTCTTTGGGTCAACAGAGGTAGGTGCTGGTGCTCTACAGCTCCAGGATCAGTTTGAGGTAGTGAATGTAGAGCAGGTTATCCTGTCTTTGGCTGGGCTTTGAATACCCTGCCCTCAGGCCTTGGGGCTAGGTTGGGTCAGTTCTGGCCAATTGTGCAGGGACAGTCCACTGGAGCCAGTAGTGATGTTTCTGCCTCCACCTTTCAGACCACTTACCTCAGGTGGTTCCATCCTACTCTGTTGGGCAGACTAAATAGTTTCCTGACATTTAGTCTCAGGCCTGCCCAGCCTCTTCCAAGAATATGGTAGATCCTGCCAGTTCTTGGGGCCTGGAGAGGCTGGGTCAGATGTGACCAATTGTGCTAGGACAGTCCCCTGGGATCTGCAGCCAGGCTTCTGTGTGGTACGTTCAAACTGGGCACCTGAGGAGGTTCAGTTCCTCTGTGTTGGGCCAGCCGCATAGTTTCCTGCCCTTTCATTTCACGTCTGCCTAGCCTTTCCTGAGCATAGGAGACCCTGCTGGGCTGAGGAGCTAGGCTGGGTCTTTTGTGACCAATTGTGCCTTGAAGGTGGCAGCTATGCTCCTGACTGCCTATACTGTTGGACAAAGTGTCCACAGCCATCTTGGCCACCATGTGGCACCTTGGCTTTCTGTGGACTGGTGTGGGGTGGCGTGTCTTCAGCTCCACCATCACGGAACCCAGGAGTGATATAATTTTAATGCAAAAATAAAAGAAATAGTTAAAAACATAAGTGATATATATATATATATATATATATATATATATATATATATATATATATATACTGTATCAGTTAGCTTTCTTTATCCCATTAGCAAAACCTGACAAAAGCAAGTCAGAGAAAGAATGAATGATTTTGGTTCAGAGATTAAAGGGAAGTAGTCAGTTATGGTGAGAAATGCACTAAAACAGGAAGCTTCCTGGAAACAGGAATATGAGAGTTCTAGATCTCATAAAGGTAGATCAGGAAGCAGAGAAGGGGAATAAGAACAGTCTTTTACCTTTCCTCGCTAAATTCAGTCTGGGACTTTTGAACCCAGGATGACATTATCTCACTCAGGGCATGTGGTTCTCCCCTCTGGTTAACACTGTCTGTAGGAACTCCTCAAAGACATACCCAAAATTTTACCTAAATGCCCTATTTATTTCTTAATATAATGAGGTTGACAACCAAAATTGGCCCTCACAGCTACATAAAAACTTTCCACAGTACTCCATTAATGCGTAAATGTTTAATTAATATAAATAAATTTAAATAAAATTTGCAGTAATGACAACTAAATATAAATAAAAAGGAAAAATATAAAATGTTATACCACCAAATGAAAACCAGGATGGGGGGGGGGGACTATCAGAACTTTCATTCCTATTTTGATACTTAGGGAACTGTTCTGTGATTTTCACATTCAAGAGATTTGTAAGTGTTTAGAGAGAGTGTGAACAGAAGAAAGTGACAGATTCTGGAAGAGACTTCCACTCTTCAGTTGAGGTTTCACACACACACAAAAAGTTGTATTCTTAGAATTATACCATGTAAATGAGATAAGTAATAGTTTTAAACTTTTAGACAGACAGCATTTTCCCAAGTCATATACTTTTCTCTTATGAAGAGCAATTTCCAAAGCCACTGAAAGAGTTAGATTTTGTACTTTAATTTCCACAAATCGCAACATTAATAAATGAAACATATCAATATTTATACTACGTAATAACACTAACCATCCAACATATGCTACAACATTTCTAAGTCATTCAGGTAAAAAAACTATCCAGGATATGAAAATAGTATGTTTCAGTGTTAGTTTTCTTTTAGAGAAAAATGCCTCTCACTTTCACCTTATTGTCATAAAACTAGTTTGGATAAAATAATGTTCACTTACCAGGAGATTGGGATAGATGTGAGGACATCCTACTGAGACTCTAGGTAAGAGAAATATAGGAGATGGGGAAGTAGAAGGATTCAGAGGTTCCAGGAAACCTACAAGAAGAATATCATGATAGGTAGATTGGGCCCAGGGGGTTCTGCTCAAACTATTGCACTAACAAAGGACACTACAATAATAAACATCAAAACCCTACTCTGATCTACCCAATGGACAGGACATTCTCCATAGTTACATGGAGAGTGAAGATTGATTTTGACATGAACTCTGGTGCTCCATATTTGACCATCTCTCATAGGATGAGATGAGACTTGATAACCTATGACCTATAGTGGAGGAGGAGGTCTCCCTTGGTCCTAGACCTAGGGGAGGGGAATAGAGTGAAAGTAGGAGGGAGGGAGAAATGGAAGGATACAAGTGATGGGATAACAACTGAGTTGTAATCTGAATAAATTAATAAAATTAAAATAAAAAAGAATCATACCTATCTGTTATACCTAGAATGTATACTCTTGTGATATAAATAAACTAGTAATTGACATGAAAAAAATAATATAGATCCATGTGGTAAAGTATTTAATAAATTCATATTGAGATAACTTTATTTCTACAAGTCAGTAATGCTGGTGTTTATGACATACTCTACTTTCTTTCTTTACACAAGTATGTAAGTCAAGAGCATCAGGACAGAGTGATACATCAGCATGATTATGCAGATTTGAAAGAGGGGATAATCTAAACCATTAATTACCAGTATAGATAATAGTTATTCTCTCCTAGCATTTTATGTTCTGTGAACCTTATTTTCAGTGTTGTAGTAATGCATCATAAACCTTTATGTTGTAAATGATAATGACTATGCTATACCATAGAATAGTATAACTCAACCACCCTAAGTAGCATAGTTTGGTACCATATTCCTCATCAAATTATTAGCTATCAGAATAAAGAAACACTTCCACTAATAAAATACAGAAAAATTAGTTAAAATTTACTAAGAAATTATGAGAGAATAAAATAGATATAACTTTTTTAAATTTCCAAATCATGTACTGAAGGAAGTGAATTATTTCTTCAGGAGAAATACAGAGACAATTGTTAGCACTACCCAGATATAGAGGCATCGAATAGTCACATATTTGAAGAACTCATATTGTTTCAATATCCATATTACAAAAAGAGATGAAAAGATTCAATGTAATCCTCATAAGAATACCAAGAATAATTTTACAAAAATAGAAAATAACATCCCAAAATTCACATAGAACAAAGAAAGCCAAAGCAATCTTTAGTGAGAACAAAAACTGGAAGTAGCATATGCTTGCACTCAAAATACACCACAATCTGTAGTAACTAAACCATCATGGAATAAAATTTGATATCAATCAGTATTCATTTATACCAACAAGGCATGGAATTATATCATCTGAAGTCAAACTATAAAGATGATAAAATAGTTTAATTAATATATTCTATATTTCCTTATCCTGAATATTTCTGAAAAAATACTAATACAGAAGAATGTATCAATTCAAATGTTAGAAGCAAAGTAATTCCACTGCTGCCATGAATGTGTTTGCTGTTCTCAAACCAGTCCTTTTCCTTTTAAATTAATAGTTTCCTTTATTACTATTAATCAAAGATTCAAAAACATATATCTGATCCTCTTAATTTTCTACACATTGTATCTGAGAGTTTGTCAACCAGTCTTCTTCTGCATCTTCAAGATGGTAAGCATCACTGCTAATCTTTGGTACAGAAGTTTAAATAAGAAATGCTGAAACAGAAATATTGTATTCTCTCTCTCCATTACTCTTTTACTTGCCTTGCTTTGCCTTCCTCACCCTCTTTCTGAACATAATAGTATGTCTTAAGTTACATTCCTAAGAAACATATCTCTAATCAGGAAACTGATATATTGATAAAATATATGCTGTACCCTATGTGTACAGCAGAGCTAAGAAACAGAAATATAGTTTTAGTATCCTGATGAAAGTTAACTTCATCCTTGTGAACCTTACTCATATCTAGAAAAGACCTTGTGCACCATCGTTAACAAATATACTCCCATATTATTGGTTATAAACACCACTAAAAACTAATTCATAAATTCACAGTGAATGCCTTTTATAAAATGAAGTTGTTAAAAGTAGGTCTTTTTTAAGTCCTAGTTTAATTAGGGAAACCATATCCACAGCTACAGATTTATGACAAGAATGAGTCTGCAACTGACTACATGTGCTAAAAATGCAAGAAAAGGCCCTCTGTGTTAGAGTCTTATACCTTATTTAATGAACCAACTATTTTTATAAGAAATATAATCAACATTGATGGTATGAACAAACTCACATAATGAGGAAGAATATGTAACATATTTATGTTTCAATAATGACTTAAGGAACAATTTTGCGACATAAAATGTGGAAGGATGCCTGCTTAGAGCCATGGCTTTTATTGAATTTTATTTTGCATGATCAGAGTTTGTTCATATTAATAGGCTAATCAGCTGGATAGGCTAAAGAAAAAGACTTTGCATTTTCTTTTGTTAAACCTTAAATTTTATAGTAGAGGCAGCTATGCATCTTCTCTCTTAGAAGCTATGTCATTTCTATATGCCCTGATTATCTATGTCTTATTAAGCAGGTACCATTAGTAAGAGAAGATAAAAAGATTTAACTGAAAGTAGGATGAGTACTGCTATTGATTGTTTTTAAATCCTTCATTCTAACCATAAAGTGGTCAGTGTAATTTAGAGATAATCTGATGGGATATTTCAGAGATTGTCCAATAATGACTTCAATTAGTGGGAAGGGCTTAATTTTTTAAAATGCCTTTTTAATAAACAAATGTCTTTTTATATCATGTTACAAAATAAAACAAGAATTGAGTTTTAACACCAAAAGTTCTGAAGATTATATGTTAGTTTTATTAGTACATAATTATCTTGAACATTTTTTTTAACTTGACTAACACTAATGATTTTATTCTTACTTTGATTTACAAAAATCTTTTTTGTGTGTGTTTTTCGAGATAGAGTTTCTTTGTGTACGGTTGGCTGTCCTAGACTCATTTGGTATACCAGGCTGGTCTTGAACTAACAGCAATCATCCCGCCTTTGCCTTCCTCCAAGTGCTGGGATTAAAGGCATGGGTCATCATGTGTTGCTTACAAAAACATTTCTAATAATCAAAATAAATTTCAAATTATTGTTATAAATATTCTTTAATTATGTTTTCAAAATTAAGTTTGCAATATGTTTAAATGTAAAATGAATTATTATCATTCCACATACATTTTAAATTCTATAAATATGTTAGGGACAGGGTCTTACTATGTAGCCCTAGCTGACCTAGAATGTAGTGTGTAGACTAGGTTGAAATGAACTCTCTAGAGATCTACCTACCCATGCCTTCTTAATGCAGGAATTGAGGACATACTCTACCATGCCTGGCTAAAATAAAATAAAATTTAGCAAAAACATATTATTAATTTGAAATATTTATACATATTTAATCTGTAATTAGAATGTGTCTATGATGAAAGAGTATCGCTACGGTAGTGTTTATGCATGCACTATTAATATAAGGGTAAACTATTAATGTATGGCTATAAGCACTTGTAGGTAATGAGATATGCCTGAGGAATATTGGAAGGATACATATGAACACAAAATGTACACACACATACTCACACAAACACACTCTTTTTCATATTTACAAATACTAAAAAATATAGCACTACGTGATGAGTAAGGTGGCTAGCTCAGGCAATAGATGTTTCCATGAAATATTCTGCCTCAATTTTGAACTTGGCAGCTTCTTCAAAATAGTTTGCTTTGTATGCATGAATACTGATTTTAAATTAAAAAAACATAGCTCTAAGGATTATGCACATAACCTCTTTTTCCAAATTGAAAGCTGTGGAACATTGGTTACAATGGATATTGCCTATAGTATTCCATCACGTTTCTAATTTAAGTGACTTCATTATATGAAAACTTTTCAAAAAAATTATTGCTGAAATGCATATTTGGGTTTTCTGTAATTTATAATTTTTACAAGAAATAATTATTCTCCATTATAGCCACAGAAAAACTCAGCCCTGTGTCAGTTTCCTTGTTACTAATTTAACACACCCTTGACTTTATATGCCCCTTTTCACTTCATCATCTATCTCTTCCTGTTCTTGTTTGTCTAATTCCTGTTTATTAGCTACAATAAAAAAATGAGAGTCAGTAGTTCATAACATTATAATTTGAAATAATGCTTTTTCCCTAATTTGAGCACCAGAAATACGCAGAACATTTGCACACCGTAGTTTTCCTTGATGCTTTCCAAATATGCTTCTTTTTCAGAGAGATAGGCTTTAGAACAAATAAAGATGGACAGTAAAATATGAACATTATGAGAAAAGAAACAAATTATAACACATCCTCATAATAACCAGAAGATTATACTAGTTATCTGTTGCTCATTTCAAATTACTTTAGCACCTAGCAACTACTGAAAGTAACTTCTTTATACTGCATATACCATAGTATGCCAATAAAAATATCACTTTAGCAAGGTCAAATTTAAAATTTGAGAGTAAATATAATTGGAATTGGGTCATCCTTCAGTTGAAATATGACATGGCAGCAGCTTTGTCTGACTCTCTGATAAGTATGTAAAATAGATTCTGAGTTATAGATGCCTAAGTAAACCACCTCACAATTACTGACATAAAATTCATATGCAGTATAAAGAAGTTATGTCATTTGGCCTTAGTTTTTGTTTTGTTTTCACAGTTAATGAAACAGAGTGGTAGGACATCTATCACATTTCAAAGATTTAACAGTTAATCCTGAAGGAAGAGAAATGAGTTTAGTGTCTTTATGACTGGGAATCCAAATTGACACAGGGTTACTTTCACTGTGTATTCTTGGACCAAAACACCCAGACTGAATGAGAAATACAGCAGATATCATGTCTCATAGGCAAGAGCAACAAAAATCATAAAAGTTGTGTACCCCAGTGGTATAGGACACTATTTACATGCACACTGCCCTATGTGCAATCTCTAGCACAAAGGAAGTCTATGACAAATCCATGGCAGTAATCCTTGGAACAAGCTTCTCAAGCAATCTTTCCATAACACTCCAGAGTTTCATCCTTATCTTTGAAGTGCAGTCTCACCATGTCCCCTGCATGCCACTTGGCTATGATGCAATCAGTGCAACTCTGAACAAACTTAGATCTAGGACAGAAGAACTAGCAACTTGAGCTCATCATCACAATAAATTATTATTGATATCAAGTCCCTAAAATGAATTATTAACCACCACTAGAGAAATAGATAAAATGCATGAGAAAAACAAATGTGTTAATTGTTAGAACATTGTAAAGAGACTAAAGAAATAATTTAGTTACTATAAAGTTACTATAATTGCCTTCTTATTTGTCTGTGTGACAACTAAAAACCTTTAACCTGTCTCATTGTCAGTGAATCTTTAAAATAATAAAAAACATTTTAAATGCATTTAAAAATGTTATTTAAAAAAAATAAAAATTTCACAGGGTCCAGAGTTCTTTTCATGTCAAAGGCAGTCTCCAATCCCCTCCCACACCCCATGTGGAGAGTAACCTCTTGTTTGGCTCACTGAACAGGGGTTCTAGGATCTCTGCATAACTTGTCCTTATTTGGTGCTTCAGTTGGTGCAGGCCCCCCTGCGTCCAGATCTGCAGGCCTTGATGGTATCCTGCCTTGAGGGCTCACAGGAAGGAAATACAGGCTATGCAGATGAGACCTGATAGACTGTGGTCAGATGGTGAGAGAGGATGGCCCCCGGTTGGAATGCTAGGGGAGGGCAATATGGCAGAAGAGGGAGGGAGGGTGATATGGGAGGACAGGAGTGTGGAGGTAACATTCAGGATGTAGTATGAATTCATTATAAAATAAATAAAGTATTATCACTTTAAAATATATTGTAACCTCTCAGAAATAAGTGATTAGCCTCTTCTAAAAAAGTTAATTTTTCACTGGATAAGTTCAATAATTTGGAAAGCACAGAATCAACAAACTGAAACTGGCCTATGAAGAAAAAAAGAAAAATAAACTGAAAAAACACACATAAAAGGATAAATCAAGTAATGGCTCAACATTCACACAGAAAACTACAGTAGTCTGAATGAAGTCTGAAGTGCTTTTAGATTTGTAATTATATATGCCAGATTACTTTTGATATTTGAATATTTGTTTCTGTCTACATTGATTTAGAAGCCAGCATTTCTGAAATTGTTGGTGTACTTTCTTTGAGAAAACTATGTTTTCATGGTGAAATGCACATCACCCTTTAAATAATAGTTGTTATTCTTTTGAACATGCTACACATTTTTAAATTGATTTTTTTCATATACATCCACCACAAAGCATCCCTCCTACATCTTGTAAGGACCTTAGCCTTTCTCTCCCACAACTTTGTATCTTTTCTAAATTTGTTATTGGTAAGTTTTAAGTTTAATTAGTGCTATCTGTATGCAATTGGGCATTTATTCCATATCTAATTGGACATTGGCAATTTACCAGCTGCCACATCTCCAAATGGGAGTGAATCTCCTTCTCTGCAAAATCAACTGACAATAAAACTTCATCATAGGTATGAGGCCTCAGCAAGCCACTCCTAGAAATGTGAGAATTGTGACAGGCCTGGCCTTTCAAGTTAATTTAAAATGAATATATGTCCCTAATTGTCAATCTCATACTAATCTAATATTAAAATTTCAAACAAAATTTAAATTTATTTTTATGACAATAAAAAAGCTTCAATCCACTGACTGAAGAGTAGTTAAGCATAGAAAATATGAATTTAGGCCACTTTGTTTAAGACTTAGCTGAGAACATCTATATATAGGTAAGTACATATTTTTGTTTTTCTTAAAAGCTGAGGGATGTTCCTTTACATAAATGAACCACATTTTAGATCACACATCCATTGACTGACATCTAGTCTTTTTTTTAATTCTGACTTTTATTAATAGAGAAGCAATGAACATTGTTTAGCAAGTATCTTTAAAGAGTCTTTCAGTATGTGCCCAAATGTTGGTATAGCTGAATTTTGAGGTGAAGCAGTTTCCAGAAAAAAACACTGATTTTCATAGTGGATATAAAAGTTTCAACTCCCACTATCAATAGATGAATGTTCCCTTTATTCAGAATTTTTATCAGCATGAGTTAATTGTCTTATTGCTGTTATCCATTCTGACTGGTATAAGATGAAATCTCAATGTACATTTGATGTGCATTTCCCTGATGACTAAATATGGTGAACATTGATTAAGTGCTCCTCAGCTATTTGTGTTTCCTCTTTTGAGAATCTATGTTTATATATATACTCTATTTTTATGGGTATTTGATTTCTTGATATCTAGTCTTTTGAGGTTTTTATATATTTTAGATAATATCCCGCTATAGAATGTGTACTTGGTAAAAATTTTTCCCAATTTATAGTCCACCAATTTGTCTGAATGATGATATTCAGTGCCATTCAAAAGCTTTCACTCTGTGAGGTCCCATTTGTTAATTTTTGTTAGTGCCAGTACAATCAGTGTTCTGTAAAGTAAGCCTTTTATTGTAGCAATGAGTTTAACATTTTCCCTTATTCAGTTCTATCATATTCAACGTCTCTGGCCTTATGTCATGGTTTCTTTATCCATTTGGTATTGAATTTTTGGCAGGGAGGTAAGTAAGTATCTATTTATATTCTTCTACATGTAGCTATCCAGTTTGACCAGTAGCATTAGTTGAACATGCTGTTCTTAGTCTGTATTTTTGGATTCTTAATATATCCATTTGTACATATTTTATGTCTGGGTCTTCAATTCAATTCCATTGATCAGTCGAATGATTATACTAGTATAATGCTACTTTTATTATTGTAGATCTATAGTGCAATTTGTGATGGGGTGATATATGTACTGATATGCTTTTATTATTCAGCATTATTTTAGCTATCCAGAGGTGTCTGCATTTCCATGTGAAGCTGAATTTTCCCCTTTCAATTTCGGTAAAGGTTTGCCATTGATTTTGTTCAGATGGCCATTCTTCCATGTTAATCATACTGATGATCTGTAAACATGGGAGATCTTATCTTCTGATATCATTTTTAATATCTTTCTTCAATGTCTTAGTCTTTATGTTATAAGCCTTTTACTTGCTTAATTAACATTATTCCAACATGTTTGAAGCAAATGTGAAATACAGTGTTTCCTTCATTTTTCAGTTTGTCATTTGTATATAGGAAATCTGCTGATTTTTATGTGTAGTAATTTTGTATCCTGCTATTTTCTGAAAGTATCAGCTCTAGGAGTTTTCTGGTGAATTTTTAGTGTCACATATTCCATACATTTAATAAGTTTAGGATTCTGATGATTATGGGTGCCTAAAAGTCTGCTGACAAATCCAGATCTATCCCAGAAAGTGTCATCTACCATTATTACTGATTATATAAGGAGACCTCACCCAGGCCTAACTAAATTTCCGTATGGAGGGGCTAGAGAAATAGCTCTGGAGCTAACATCTCTGTCTTCAGGCCTGGAAGACCTAGGTTCAATTCCCAGCATCCCCATGGTGACCCACAATAATATCTTAGTACAGTTCTGTGGATTCAACACCATGCTCTTGTTTCCTTGAGCAGATGCATATATAGGTAGAAAACCCATACACAAAAAGTAAAATAAATTAATTAACAAATAGATAATCTTTATACCCGAATGAAACTGTTTTCGGTACATAAGACCTAAACAAATTGATTGAAACTATCCTGGATTAACTTAAGTATTTCATGATGTAGATTTCTTTCTCAAATAGCCTCAGGAGCATTTTTACAGTCTTAAGGAATACCATTAGATGCACTGTTATTAAAAGCTTCATCTACAAAGAACATTTGAGATGACACATCTTCCAGCTTCCATATTTTACTTAACTTTCCACACTAAGCTGTGTTTTAGCCTCCAGGGACTTTATTTTGTCCTGAACTAAGATATTAGGAGAACATTATGACTTGAATATTGACATCGCTAGACAACAATGTTTTTTTAAATCTGATGTTGAAGGAAAAGATTGGATTTCTGTCTGCAGACAGGTAAGAAATTAGGGACAATGTGTTTTCAGAACTCCATGCATATGATGGGACCAGAAGGCTGTGAGATATACATATCTACTAATAGTTTTAAGTTACTCTCTGTTATGTAATTATGTGCAATCTGTTCTTCCTAAGGGTTCTATTACATCCTATAAACTTTTACAGCTTGAGCACAGGAGTAATATGTGTAATTAAGAGTCTGCTCCATAGATTACAAAATAAGAAGGCATTCATAGAACAGGCCATTTTCCATTTTTTTCGTAAAGAGAATACAGAGATATGAGCAGCAGCTCAGAACCATCACTATCTACAAATGAAGGTAGCAGAGATAATAGCTGGAATTTCTAGCAGTTTCCATGGATCAAAGTTATGGGTTACTGGAAATACTTTAGACAAGAGCTTTTGTTGTTGTTGTTAGTTTTCAACTTACAGCCTATCAAACTTAAAAGTAGAAATTTAAGGCTAAATAGATAAGTGGAGTGAGGATATTTTAAAAATATATCAAAGATCTGGTCATTATATGTAGATTTTATAAGATAAAGGAGGAACTGTCACAAACAGTGTTGTTATAGTTAAAAGGAAGTTTGCAATTATGTCAGTTGTAGATATACTATATAGAATTTCAAGTATAAGTACCTTACCAGCATGGTACCTAAAAGTTGAAAGAAATCAGATGCCCTGATATCTGCACTACTATAGCTAAACCTTATCACAAGCACTTGGATGCAAATCTAAAATATCATGTCATGTATTATAATTTTATAATTGGTTCTTATCATTCAAGACTGTTCCATTTCACAGAATTTTCAAACATACTAACATACTATCTTATATACCTATCAAAAACAATATTAGTCAATATCATCTAGTAACAATATAATGCCATAGTTTAGTTCTCATATCTCAAAATATATTTTTAGTTAAGACTACTTAAGTGAAGATGCAAAGGAACTGTTTATTTTCTAATCATCTTTCATATATATCATATTTCATATATGTTTTCTAATCATCTTTCATATTCTTGAATATATACTATATATATTTAATTTATATTCTTGAATATATATTCTTGTATATGTATATTAATGTTATGCTCAAATCATCACTACTGGAGCAGCCAGGATATTTACTTAAGTAATGCCTCTATAATGGTGTGGTTGATTTCTTCCTAATGCAGTCCTTAGGGAATCTGGATTCTTAAATATATTCAGATCATGTTATGGGTAAAGAATATTGTGGCATTCATGTTACTTCTCTGCAATAGACAACCACTGTCAACGTGTTTGTTTTAGCTACTCATGGAAGTTACAGACTCCTGTATTATACATTTCTGATAAATAGCTATTTTAATAAATACAGCAAAATTGAAGCACCTGTATGTTGTGGTTTTCATTTTCTAAAAAGGGAAATACATTTTTCTCTAATCACTACCTAAAAATATCTTTTATATGTTTGGCTCATTTTCTATTAGAGTAACTCAACACCACAGGATCAGATAATTCATTTTGAAGATGAAATTTATTTCCCAGATTTTTAAAGCCTGGAAATACTCAAGGTAGGGTTTTTACTTGAGAACTTTCTTGCTGTGTTACAGCTTTATGTATTGTAAATGGTATATTGATAGAAACTTAAACTGTATATTGTATGTTGATAGAAATTTAAGATCATTTTGTTTGATGTTTATTAATGTATTATACATGTAGAACTTTAGTAAGGTTAAAAAGGTGAAAAATAATTGTTATAACTTGTTCAGGATAGTTGGAGATAGTAATTGGTAATTGGGCACTTATAAATCTTATTAGATACTAAATTACTTAATTATATATTAAGCTTTATTAGTTTCTTATATGTTTTCAAAAGGAATAGATAGATAATGGATAGACTATAAAAATAGATGGTTTTCAAACACTTAAGAAATCCACAGAAAATGGCATTGAATAATAAAGGGATTGTATGACAGAGAGACACATCTGCTCCTGGCAGCACCTCCAGTCTAATTATGAGGGCATCAAGAAATGAGAATGGCAGATAGCCACTGGACTGAGGAACTGTGCTTATCTCCACTGCTGATATACTATACTGACTATATACTATGATCAAACCTGATACTGAGAAAATTGGCTGCCCTGGGCTAGTCCTTCAGGATTCCTGCTTCAGAGTAGTCTGTCAGATGTTTTGGGCTGGTGGGCTAAAGACTGGATGCCCGGATGATGGAGAGGAACTAGTAACTGTCCAGACACTCAGATCTTGGTCTTGTCAATACTTTTAGAAGTTGCTTGTATGTCCTTCTCGGGTCTCTGATAAGGTTGAAGACTAAGATAGCCACAGTATTATTAAAAGCTTTTGTTTAAGAGTTAAAAACAAACAAACAAAACCCTTTAAAGATTAGGATAAGACTCAGGCCGGGCGTGGTGGCGCATGCCTTTAATCCCAGCACTCGGGAGGCAGAGGTGGGCAGATCGCTGTGAGTTCGAGGCCAGCCTGGTCTACAAAGTGAGTCCAGGACAGCCAAGGCTAACACAGAGAGACCCTGTCTTTAAAAAAAAAAGACTCAGTAACATAGGATAGGTAGTGGAATAATTTCTTAAAAATTGTCAACTACAAATGGACTGGTCCTTGTAAATATGACTAACTCTATATTTCTTATAATTATTTTGTTGTATATAGCTTATTTTATTTAATAGAAAGGGTGCATGGAGGAGAGATAAACATATTTTTTGTTTAGATCCTAAGTGTGTGATCAGGAACAGACTTGTGAGAGAGCTGGTGATATTTATCCCTTTATACATTGATCCACTTTGTGGGGGAAGATTGGCTGTCACAAGCTGAAAACCATCCTTGAACAAATTCTGATAGGAGATATAAAAATGAGCCAAAACCAGGAGGCTGGGTCTTTGGTGACTTGGGATTCAGTGGCTGTTCATTGCTGGCTTTTGAGATGTTCCTCATGAGAACCACTCCAGTGAAGGCTTTGGGGCTCCAGGCTGCTGCTTCAGGCTCCAGCTGAGGTTCTTGTTCAAGTTGCTCCGGGTTTCAGCCAAAAGAATCCTGCTGATGGTGCCCCGAGAGTCCTTCCTGGGAACTGATACCCAGAAGCTTTCATTTTTGTGTTATTTAATCTTCTTTTCCTCAAGTTTATGTTAGTTGGGTTATAAGGGAGGAATACTCATTTGATAAGTTCATAAGAAAGTAAAATTGTTAAGAAAACTGAGCCTTCAGGATCTCCCTAGATGTAATTTTGAATAATAGAGCAAAATATACTCAGATAAAAATTATAATCATTGTCAATACTTTTAAAAAGCTATAATACTTTAACAATACCATATAAGACAAATGAATAATACATTAAAACTTAATTATAGTTAGCAGTTATGACAAAATGAATACATACCAAAAAGCTTATGAATATTTAGTTGCAGACTTTTTTAAAAAATGTGGACATATGTACTGGCAAAATCTGAAAGAAGAGAATATATTTGGGATTTTGTGTTGGAAGTATTTGCAATGAATTCTCTACAATTTTAGCATTGTTTATTGATTCATAAAAAGACAATATTAAAACAATTGCATTTAGCTCCTATAATTACATAGTTAATAAATACTGAAACACTGGTTAAAGGGAAGATAAAATGCTGTTACATTTATACAAACTCTTGGTTGCAAAATTTACCAACCAATCATAACACTGTCTTTTTTTTTTTTGTCTTTTTTGTTTTTTGATGTTTCTGCTCAAGGACAATTTAAAATAAATATTATCCATTCACTAATACTAAATTGGAAAAAATTACATTCAATTCATACCTGAATAAAGCCTGAATCATAGATTTCTTCATTTAGAAATACTAGAGAGCACTTTAACATAACTATGAAGAACATTTTAAATGATGAATCCAACAGATACCATGAGAGTGTGGAAAATGTGTTGGTAATAGACTGTCAAAAGGACATTAGATTAGATCAGGGAAGCTGAACTAGATGACAACTTTTGTGTCAGATGATTCAATTTTTTGGATGTTCTTTGCATATTTGTGATTGACTGTAAAATGTTGTAAATATTAATTAGAAGTTAAAAAAATCATTACAATGGATCTGCATAATAGGGATCAACTGCATTTATATTTGTTATCAGCATAAAATATAGCTACAATAGCTTCCAAACAATATCTATATTATTCATACTGACAGTTCTGAGATATTATGAGATTTAAGGTTGCATTTATCCTTAAATTTATATTATATACCTACTTACAGAACACTGGTTTTAAATCTACTTTTTGTCCATATTTTCTTTGTGATGGGGATGGGGAAGGACATTCCATACTCATCAAAGGAAAATACACCAAAAGAATTTCTCAGTCCTGAACATTGGTGCCCCAAATGCAGAAACATCCACATTCATAAAAGAAAAATTACAAAAGCTTAAATCACTCATCAATCCCCACACATTAACAGTGGGAGACTTCAACTCCCCACTCTCACTAATAGATATATCATCAAGACAGAAAGTAAATGGAGAAATAATTAAACTAATAAATGTCATGAATCAAATGGGCCTAATAGATATTTACAGAACATTTTACTCAAACACAAAAGAATATACCTTCTTCTCAGCACCTCCCAGAATCTTCTCCAAAATTTACCATATACCTGGTCACAAAGCAAATCTCAGTAGATACAAGAAGATTGAAATAATGCCTTGTATCTTATCAGACCACCATGGATTAAAACTAGAACTCCACAACAAAAGAAATTACTCAATAACCTATGTGTCAGTGACAAAAAAAGAAAAAAAAAGAAATTAAAGACTGCATCGAATTCGATGAAAATGAAGATATAACTTAGCAAAACTTATGGGACATAATGAAAATTGTGCCAAGAGGGGAGTTCATAGCACTAATCATCTTTATAAAAAATTAGAAAGGTTCCATACTGGCAACTTAACAGCATACCTGAAAGCTCTAGAACAAAAAGAAGCAGGCACACCCAACAGGATAGATGGCTGAAAATCATCATACTTGGGCCTGAAATCAATAAATTAGAAACAAGGAGAACAATTCAAAGAATCATAAAAACCAAGAGGTGAATCTTTAAGAATATCAACAAAATAGACAAACCCATAGCCAAATGAAATAAAAGGCATAGTGAGAGTACGCAAACAAACAAAATCAGAAACGAAAATGGAGACATAATGACAGACAATGAGGAAATCCAAGAATCACTATGACTTACTTCAAAAGCCTATAATGCCAAAATTTTGAAAATTTAAACAAAATGAGCAACATTCTTGACAGCTACCAATTGCCAAAATTGATTCAAGATTGGGTAAACAAATAAAATAGTCCTAAATCTCCTAAGGAAATATAAGCAGCTATCAAAATACTCCCAACCAAGAAAATCCCAGGGCCTGATGGATTCATCATAGAATTCTACCAGACCCTCAAAGAAGAGCTAATACTAATTCACTTCAAACTATTATGCAAACAGAAACAGAAAGAGTATTACAAAACTCATTCTATGAGGTCCAAGTCACTTTGATATTTAAACCACACAAAGACCCAACAAAGAAAGAGAATTTCAGACCAATTTCCCTTATGAATTACAATGCAAATACACTCAGAAAATATATGCAAACTGAATCCAAGAATACTTCAAAAATATCATCCATCATGACCAAGTAGGCTTCATCCCAGGCTTGCAGGGTTGGTTCAATATGTGGACGTCCATCAATATATTCTATCATATAAACAAACTGAAAAAGGAAAAACACATGATCATCTCTTTAGATGCCAAAAAAGCATTTGACAAAATCCAACACCCATGCATGTATAAAGTTGGAGAGATCAGGGATACAATGTGCATACCCAAACATAGTAAAGGCAATATACTGCAAGCCTATAGACAACATTGAATTAAATGGAGGGAAACATAAATCAATTCTACTGAAATCAGGGACAGAACAAGACTGTCCACTTTCTCTGTATCTCTTATATAGTACTTGAAGTTCTAGCTAGAACCATAAGACAACAAATGGAGATCAAAGGATGGTAAAAAGTCAAATTATCACTATTTACAGATAATATGAGAGTGTACATATGTGACCCCAAAAATTCTACCTAGGAATTTCTATAGCTAATAAGTAACTCCAGAAAAGTGGCTGGATAAGAAATCAACTCAAAAAAAAATCATTAGCCTCTGTTATACAAAAGACAAACAGTCGGTGAAAGAAATTATGGAAACAATACCCTACACAATAGCCACAAACAACATACAGTACCTTGGTGTAACTCTGACAAAGCAAGTGAAAGACCTGTATGAAAGAAACTTCAAGTTTCCGAAGAAAGAAATTGAAGAATATATCCAAAGATGGAAAGATCTCGATGCTCTTGGGTCAGTAGCATTAACAGAGTAATTTTGGGCATCATACCAAAAGCAATCAACAGATTCAATGCAATTCCCATCCAAATGACAACAATATTCATTACAGATCTTGAAAGAAAAATTCTCAACTTTATTTGGAAAAAAAATCCAAAGTGGCTAAGATAATCCTATACAATAAAAGATCTTCAGAGGTAATTATATCCCTGATCGTAAGCTGTACTATAGAGCAATAGTAATAAAAATAGCATGGGACTGGCATAGAAACAGACCAATGGAATCTAATAGAAGACCCAGAAATAAAGTCACACGCCTAAGGAAACTTGATTTTTGACAAAGAAACCAAAACCATACAATGGTAAAAAGATAGCATCTTTGACAAATGTGGCTGGTCTGACTGGACAACTACTTGTAGAAAAATATAAATAGATCCTTATTTAATACCCTGCAAAAAATTAAAGTCCAAGAGGATTAAGGATATCAACATAAAACCAGACACACTAAATCAGTTAGAAGAAAAAATGGGGAAGAGCCTTGGACTCATTGTCACAGGAGACAACTTACTAAACAGAACACTAATAGCTCAGGCTTTAAGATCGTCAATCAATAAATGGGACCTTATGAAACAGAAAAACTTCTGTAAGGCAAAGGACACTGTCAACAGAACAAAATGACAACCTACAGACTGGAAAAAGATTTTCACCATTTCTAAGTATGACAAAGGGCTAATATCCAAAATATATATAAAGCACTCAAGAAATTAAATACCACTGAACCAAATTACCCAATAAAAATGGGGTTCAGAGAATTCTCAACAGAAGAGTATTGAATGGCTGAGAAACACTTAAAGAAATGTTCTATGTCCTTAGTCATCAGGGAAATGCAAAGTAAAACGACTCTGTGAGTCCATCATACAAGCTTTAGAATGGCTACGATCAAAAACTTAAGTAACAGCCCACACTGGTGAGGATGTGGAGAAATAAGAACACTCCTCCATTGCAAATTTGAGTGCAAACTTGTACAAACACTTTGGAAATCAATCTGGTGCTTTCTTATAAAATCGGCAATAATGCTTCCTCAAGACGCAGCCATACCACTCCAGGGCACATACCTGAAAGAGGCTCCACCATACAACAAGGGCATTTGTTCACCTATGTTCATAGCAGCCTTATTTGTAATAGCCAAAATCTGGGAACAACCTACATGTCCCTCAACCAAAGAATGGATAAAGAAACTGTGGTACATTTACTCAATGAAATACTACTCAAGTATTAAAAACAAGGAAATCTTTAAATTTTCAGGCAAATGGCTGGAACTACAAAAATCATCCCGAGTAGTGTAACCCAGACCCAGAAAGTCACACATTGTATATACTCACTTATAAGTGGATATTAGCCAAATAAAACAGGGTAACCCTACTACAACACAAAGACCTAAAGACACTATATAAAAGGCAGCCCACTAGTAAGAATTCTTAATTCTCATTCAGAAGGACAGCAGTTGAGAAGGAAAAGAAAGTGAGCCAACCCTAGATGTCCTCTAAAATACTCCACCTCGCCAGAGATCCAAGCAAATGCTGTGACACACAGCCAAAATCTTGGGTGGAGCACAGGGAGCAGTTGGGGAATAGAGGAACCTGGAGGGGTAAGGAGCTCCACAAGGCCAATGGAGCTAAAAAATCTGAGTGGAGGAGGAGGTTGCTTCAAAGACTGGTGCACTAACCAAGGCCATGCATGGGATGGCCCTAGACACTATGTTTAGATATAGTGGATAGGTAGCACAGTCTCCTTGTGGGTCCCATAATATGGGGAGTAGGGACTGTTTCTGACATGATCTCTGGCTCCCATATTGTGGTCAGTTCTCCCTGTTGGGGAGGATACAGCAATAAAGATGAGAATTCATAGGGTTATGTTACTTGTTAGGGGTGGAGGGCACTCCTTTCTGAGGACTAGGGGAGGGAGGGATAGTATATGAGGGAACAAGGGTGGGATCTTGAGGCATCAATGGAGGGTGCTATAATTGGGATGTAAATTAAACAAATTTAAAAATCCTGTAGAAACACAAAAACAGCAAACATAATATACATGCAAAGGATCTGTAAGGTTAAAAAAAATAGTCCCTGAGACAAAGGAACTCCAAATTTGTATTTGATTTCATTTTGTGTTGGCCACTTATTGCTGGTATACATGGGGCCTATCTGCAAGAATGCTTTACATACCTAGAAAGTACCCCTTAGAAAGAACTGAGTTTTCCTTTGTGAGAAATGATAAATTACCTTTATAGTGTAGATTTGAGGTAGAGAGTTGTTTCCATTTTCCATCTATTTTCTAGGGTCCAGTCCAAATTGGGTCTTACCCTTACTTTTGATAACTTTAGCCTCTCTCTATCCTGAAGTTCACTACATATCTAGCTATGACTCCTAGCCAGCCAGACACTGGGACTCATCTGTCTCATTCCACTATCCTCAGTGCATACGTTATAGATGAATGCCACTGGGCCTAGCTTTTATATATAGGTTTGGGATTTAAACTGAAAATCTCTTGATTGTGTCTCAGTGATATTAGCCACTGATTCACTTTCCCAGAAAATATCCAACCTTTTCAAGACAAGACATCTCTAAAAATCAGGAGATACGTGAGTCAGCTAGTTTGGTTGTCTGGAGAAAGAGTTCCAGCAATTTATTACCCTCTGCTTCCCCAACACTGGAATTCGGAATGTGTGCCACCATGCTGCTGTTATTTAGGTTCAGTTGATTGGAAATTGAATTGAGTACTTTATGAGCTGAGCCAATCTCCAGATCCTATTTGTTTTAGAATAAAATTCTGTTAATTTGTATTTTTTAGTCTTATCAAATTGACTACTATTTGATATTAATCCAAAAGCATATTTTCCTAAATATAAACATCTCATACATATACATACATATATTACTTAAAAGAAACATTTAAAGTTTCTACACATCCAAATAAATCATCAATAGAGTCAGCAGAACATTGTCCTATGGAAAGAAATACTGAAAAAATTATACAAGCATAAAAAAGACAAATCCTAAGCGCAGTCATGGACTACTCTTACAAGTATATTTTAGACAGGTGTAAAATTGTCAAAACATCTAATTAATAAAAAAAGAAATGTTTAACTAAAATTTACTATTAAAATAAAATTTAAAATATTAATGGAAAATTAAGAAAATATTTAAAATGATAAAAATGGCATTTTAAGAGAAGACATTGAGATTGATTATACTCACGATCACTGGTGATCATAGATATGCAAATCACAACCAATCTGTGATGTTGCCTCAGCTAGAAAAGAATAGCTATTGACCAAAAGAATAAGAAGTGGCAGCACTGACAAGGCTATGGAGAAAGGGGAGTTCTTGCCCTCTACTGAGAGAATGTAGATTAGGATAAACATTATGGAAATGTCACAAAAATTATAAATTGAAATTTATAATTTTAGGAATTAGGAATCTTAATTTGTGGGATATGTGCAAATGAATTGAAATTAGTACATGAGGGTGACAGAGTCCGGACTACAATATCCTGTAGAGATCTATACTGACTGAAACGCTATTCAAATAACTAAGAAGTAGCAATAATTTAGGAAGTGATGTCTAAGAGTTAGCGACTAATTTAAAAATAGTAAATGTGTTTCAGATATTATTGAAATACAGTTTAACCACAATAAAAATAAAATTCTGTCATCTGTGAAAACAGGGGTGGAACTAGAGGTGAGAGTGGTAAATGATAAATGAGCCTGGCATAGAGGACACGTAACTGAGCGATCTCACTGATATGTTGAGTCAAAATGTGGAGCACATAAACCAACAGAATTCTGGTGGTTACAGGAGTAAGTGGAAGGTAGAAAGAGAACATGATGATCAGTGAATGAAGTCACATTGGGTAAGATGTTGTACAATGCATCTACAGAATGACCACAAATAAGTACACTAGTGCACATGCTCTTTCTCTCTCTCCATATGTATATGTGACCTTTCCAAAATGTTTGTCCTAATTTTCTTTCTCTCTCCAGTATTTATATATTTCTACTGAGTAAGGTGGACATAGACAATAATATTCTTTATGTTTCTAAATCTAGAGAAAATGTTTTGAAAGTCTTCACCATACAGTGATTAATACATCAGGAGACAGGTATCTTTAACCTGGTCTAAACATCATCACATGAGATAAAAATAAACTATAATGTTACATTGTGATCGATTAATGTTCACATTTATAGACATTTATAAGAGTAACAGTGAAAATGATTAGAAAGTAAACAGTGAAAAATAAAAGCATTTTAGAGTTCATATTCTCTGGATATTTATTTTTTATCACTTTAGTGCCAATTTATGACTTGCAAATTAATGTTAATTGGACATACTTCAAATATGCAATTGAGTTGATTTTAAAATATGGACTTTTAGTCTACTGACATTCTCTAACTATTGAGGTTATTCTTTTTAAAATATAAAATTATGACATGTAGTGATGGCTAAGCAATTAAGAGCAGTATCTGCTTTTTCAGAGCACCTGAGTTTTATTTTCTGGACCCACATGATGTCTCACCATCTTTAACTCCATTTCTAGGTAATCTAACATACTCTGTAGCCTATTACTCTGACATACTCTATTGCTGCAGGAGATATGATTTAGATATAAATGGAGACAAAACATTTATAGACAAATATATCATTTTAAAAGGGAAAAATGAAAATTGCTTTTATTTCCTCAAAAGTAAAGGAGATGAAATCTGTGACCAAGCTGTACAAATACATGACTTGGCCTGACCCCAGATTATTTTCCTAGGCCTAGGGTTGGAAGTTCTTTCCTACTTTCAATCTAATCTTCTGCAAACCCAGACATTGAAGGCTTCAGTCTCCAGCCTTTGTTTGCTAAGCTAGGCCTAGAATGTTTTCAGTTTCCAAGAATTACAGCTAAATAAGGTCACCCTTTCTGGTTCTTCCTGAACTCTGGCTGGATGGTCATCTCAGCTTTTCTGGCTCAAAACTTAACTCAAATTGGCTTGTCTCAGATTTTTATTGAATTGTTCTGCTTGGAAAAACTAACTCTGATCTCCACAAACTGAACGACACTGTGTGCACTGACTGCAAAAACTAACTGAATTGCACAAACTGAACTGAACTTCCCTATATCCAACTGAACTGCACAGAACTCCACTCTCCTTCTTTTCCTGCACTGCTCTTACATAGCCTCTTCTTCCTATATATTCTTGTAAGAGGTTTGTGTATCCTATCTATTACTCATATTGACAATTCCTTCTCTGATTCATCACCTTTTCTGCCCCTCAATTAGATGTCATTGTTTAGGATTTAAGGGCATGTCTGTATTCAGGCCAAAGGAATTAAAGGTATTTGGAACATCTGCATTCCAATGGGATCACACAGACCTAGAAGGTCTTTAGCTGTGATCCCTTATCAAAGCAGCCATGGTGCTGGATTAAAAAATTCCTCTACGGAAAAATACTAAATTAAACATTCACTTTGAACATCATATCATTTTTTGAAAATTCTAGTACTTGAAGAAAATACTGAGTCCCTGAAGGCTTTGGCTTCTGTGTGGAGTTACTATGAAATGGCTTCTGAATAGCTCTCTTATAAGAAAGGAATATTGTACAGAAACAATCTAGACACTATTCCTATGAGTGTCGCTTACCATAATTCAGTATTCACAGTCCTTGAACCATTAGTAGGTGGTGATGGTGTTATGATGGCTCTACTGTAGTGATCTAAAACTGTGATGAGTTGACTCTTTTTCTCTCTCTCTCTTTCTCTCTTTCTCTCTCTGTCTCTCACTTTCCCTCCCTTCCTCCCTTATACATAAACATACAACATAGAAACATGCTCATGTCTGAATTAAACAGTAAGAAAGATTAGAATATTACACAATTTTTATTTTTCCAAGAATAAAATTCTGAACACTTTTTATAATATTACTTAACGTTCTATCAGGACAGTGTAACAATTCATGAAGCATTCCATTGAACATTTATGAGGTTTAAACATTTGTGATTATAAATACTGAAATAATAAATGTAAGTATACATAATTCAACATTATTCATATTTCTCTTCATGATTTTATATGTGGAAATGTATGTTTTTTTCAACTCTAGCAAATTTAACATTAGAGAAGACCTTATTGATTTACATACCTACAATTAAGTACAGAATACCCACTGGAAGAGAAAAATAGTCATCAGCATCACCCACTTCCAAAGCCTGTCACTAAAAATAGCAACCTTTCTAATAAGTATATTGGTATAATAATGACACGAATGTTATAGGAGTAATCACCTGTTTTTCAAGGTCTCCTTCATGAGATGTAAGCCATATCTCACTCAGCTAAAGTGGGCATGGACCTATGAAAAGATAGCTTATGAATGCTATAGGAAACTTACTACTATTCTATTAGAGGAACCCAGCAATACAATGACATATTGCTTTACCCATAGATCAATACACTACTCTCTCAAGCCTTGCCAGAGAAGCTCCTTTGTTTTTCAAAATACAACAAATAACACAGGGGCACAGAGTTGTACAAAGATGAGAGAGTAAGAGACTTTGGAGCATTCATCACTAAAAGGAATTACTTCATCTATATCTTCCCATCAAACTCAAGGATCTATGCAGAAAATGAGGCAAAAAGATTATAAGAGTCAAAGCTTATGGGTGAATCCAAGGGAACATCATCATAAAGACAGCTGTACCAATACATATGAATTCATAGAGATGATGAAAGCACATACATGACCTGTACCAGTTCAAATCAGACAAAATACTAGCATGAAGAAGAAGTAGTATACATGAAGTCCCATCTCTAACCATGAATCTATTTACAATGACACATTTTGGAAAGGGGAAAACAATTTTCTCTAAGGAAGTGTTACTGGGTATGTAACTAACTATACTCAATGGCTTGCTCATATCCAGGAGAAGATGGATAACTCTGAGCAGATTCCTAGGTGTGTGTGTGTGTGTGTGTGTGTGTGTGTGTGTGTGTGTGTGTGTGTGTGTGTGTTTGTGTGTGTGTGTATGTGTGTGTGTTTGTGTGTGTATGTGTGTACATGTTTTTTGTTTTGTTGTGATAGTTTTTGTTTTATTGGAGTTTTGTTCTTTTGATTTCATTTTTTGGTTTTTGTTGTTGAATTCAGAAAGAGAAAGAGATAAATACAGAACATATGAACATCAAGTTGGGTATTGAGGGAGCTTGGGAAGATCTGCGAGGATTTTCTGAAAGGAAAGAATGTGATTGAAGATTTTGTATAAAAAGATTTGTTAAGTAAGTTTTATAAAACCTCCAAGTTATAAGAAGTGCTTAATTTTTAATTTTAATTACTTTTTACAACTTCATATGTCTTGTTTTATTTTTAATTAAGCAGAAATTGAACATATTTATCATGTATAGCATGTCATGAATTATGTATATATTTATAATTATTAAACAGAGTTAATTAACATATTTATTACCCCATACACATTTTGCTGTTTAAACACTTGAAATATAATCTCAGAAATATTCTATAATAAGATGTTATACTACCTATAAATGTCATATTATTCACTAGATCTTTGAAAGTTATTCTTTTTCATATTTGAAGTGTTGAAGTTTTTGACTGACCAACACATCCTTAATACCTGCTGTGACCTTTAATTCTCATATTCAACTTGGTTCTCTTTATAGTCACCATGGAAACATATCATGTGTGTCTATTTGATTTTTTTCTTAAAAGGTTGAACTGATAATGGGAGACAATAAATATGGACTGCACCGTCTCATGGGCTCTAGTTTAGACTAGCATGAAAAGAAAGAAAGTAAACTATTAACATCCATTTTTCTCTGCTTTATAAGGCAATGTGACCGGCACTGTCTATCCTTGCTCCAAAAATTTCCCCACCATTATGGGTTGTTCTCACAAATGGACAGCTAATATATACACACATTTCCTTAAGGTTTTTTTTTATCAGCTATTTGGCCCCAGTAAGGAAGTACATAACTACTCTTCTAGACTCCTCCAATACCATTCTCTGGTTACTATCTTTCTACTCTCTACTTCTTCAAGTTCAGCTTCCACAGACAAATGAAATCAAGCAATGTATTTATCTGTGTTTCTGGTTTGCTTCACACAAATTGTCATCTAGTGACCCATGTTGTGCAAATGACAGGATTCCATTTTTTAATATAAAGATCAATGGACTTTTACTGTGTGTCATCAATGTTTTCTATATTTCATTTTGTGTTTTACAATTAATCATTTCCCCTTAAAACATACTTAGTTATCTCACTCAAAATAAATTTAGTTATGGAAGCTTTACAGCTCTACATTGACTTACAATGTTTAGCTATTAGCATAAAATCCTTTTCCATTTGTGCAGATGTGAATAAATTTTATGGCAGTGTTTACATAAATTCCATAGATTTCTTTCTTGTTAAATTTCTTCTAATTTCAAATATTGTGTTTAATTTGTGAATGGGCGCATTTTTAATATTCTATGGGGTCCCAATGACATATAAAAAGTGCTACAAAAAATTTTTCCTTGGCTGGATATTTCATCAATAATATGTACAAAATGCTTTCCTATGAATGATAACATGGTACTGGTAAGAGGGTTGGGAAACAACCGTGGGTAAGTTTCACACTCACAGTGTTGCTAAATGGTGTAAGTTACCTGTCTTAGTCAACCCCATACATTCATCCTGTATGCATGTGATAAATTGGTAGTGCTCCATCTAGTATATAATTCTAGTTATCAACATAAATATGTAAACGTGAATCTTCCCAGAGGCTTATTTCTATCCCACTTTTATGTAGGCATTTATAAAGTATCCAATAATTTTAATTTCATAATGATAAAACCATTGAGAAACTGCTTTTGGTGGATGAAGATTTTAGCTAGACCTAGGATAAAAGCATCTGTGCCTTCATTTGTAACTGTCTGCTTTACCTTTGCTCACCTCTGCACTAAGTCATGCCAATCACATAAATGCATCTGCTTAACCCATCACATTTTTTTGTTGCCTGAAACCTCAGAGGTAAGTCATTGTGTTGAACTTTATATTCTAAAAAAATAACAGTTTTGAAGCACAGACACCTTATCGCTATAGACAACAGCCTTCCATTATGAAGAAGCTCCTCCCCGAAACAGATTTGATCATCTTGAAGAAGCCTAATTGCCCTCCCTGAAGATGACTGCAGAAGAGATTCATTAGACTACTTTCCAGATACCGAACCGATTAATGAGCATCCAGACTCACCTTGCCAGAAGTGCTTAACTAAGTATAATTCTCAATATATGCACTAATTCTTCTGTATAAGGAGGACTAGGGACTCACTGGACACCTTTATCTTTTTCTCATCTCAACTGCATAAGGTTTCTCTCTGCTTTTCACCATTCCTCATTTATTTAACTGATATTCTAGAGATGGGTGAATGAGTTGGATTTTGTGAAGGTTGGAGTTCAAGCTTTAAACCCTAAAATTTTTATTTAAAATGTGTTTAAAATAAACAAATAAACAAACAAACAAAAAACCTAAAAACCAATATTACCTGGTGTGTTGAGAGTGTCAGATCCTACATCCCTGCTCTGACTTCTAGGAAATATACTTTATAATTTAGCCCAATGTGAAAACTAAGTGAAATGGTAGTTTGGTAGGGGTTTTCTCTTTTTATTTTAGAATTTCTTTTTTATGCTTAGTATGCATGTGTGTGTGTGTGTGTGTGTGTGTGTGTGTGTGTGTGTGTGTGTGTGTTTGCACACATGCACATACCACAGTGATTGCATTACAGTAAGAGGATAACTTGCTATTCACTCCTTCCACCATGTGGCTTCAGGTACCTAAGGCCTGATGACAAAGAGAGTAATCAGCAAGACATTCTGATAGTCATCAGTGTTCATTTATATTTAAGCATTTTCTTTTCTCTTTATTCCAAGTACTTTGGAATAATATTGCTTTAACTTATGTTATTTTCTAATATGTCCTGCATACAATCTCAAAGATTCTTCTTTCAGTATTTTAAGGTGGGTTGTAAACTGTATGAAGGAAGGTTGATGGGAATTCTATTTACTGCAGGATTACCAGTATTGAGTATGGTTAGTGAGCCCAATTAAATAACTGAATGAAAATAAGCATGGCTGTACTGGTACACGAGTAGTAAAGATGCCAGTATAAAGGCAACACCCATTAGAGCTAGAAAATAGGGAGGGGTTGAGTTGCATGGAGGCTTGGATAAGGATTTCTATTTTTAAGGGATCCTAGAAGTGTCAAAATGCCCACTAGCATAAAAAAATGTCTTGAAGTGCAAATGCAAATTAAATGTCCCTTAACCTTTGAAGAAGAATTTGGATATTCTTTTCAGATTGTAAGATCTTCTCAAAAGCTCTACTCAGAGAGTCCAGATTATGCCCTTTCTCTGTGTGTCAGGAGGGGTAATAGTCGCAAGAATGTACAATTGCCTCCAATACTGGAAGATCCTGTATTGTTATTATGTTAAGAAAACATAATACAACACCAAGGGATTTTTTTCCCTTGCTGTTTAATATCTGAAAATTGAGAAACTAAATCTTATGGCAATACTAGAAAGAAAAGTTGGGCTGACAGGTATGCTTTCTGTGCCTTTAAGTTCTAAAGTTCTAAAGAAATCTCTCTGAACAGACCAATGCAATTGAATGACTTGCATTGACTCTGAGGTAAAGGGAAAGACTTTCATTTTCCACCAAATCATTTAACCTTCAAAGGAACAACAACAAAGGCATGCAGTAAAAAAAAAATTACTGAGATTTTGGCAAAAGGAAAATTATAAAAAGGATTTACTATGTTTCTGAAATAATTTATTCATTACAGCTTCATCTGCAGCCCAGGAATGAAGCTGAATCCCTTACTTCTATATTCAGCCAGGAGGCAAACTGCAGCCTGTCTATGAGACTAGCTTCAGATGAGGTCTTTCATCTTCTATCCTACCATCCCCTACTCCAATCTCTTCACTGTGCTGCTCTTCTGCTATTTTGTTCCACAGATACGAACCAGTTGCTGATCCTCTATCCTTTTATTCTTCATCTCCTTTATTTCTTCACTGCCCCTCCTTTTAAGGATCTTCTGTTTATCTTCAAGTTCTTTGTCCTTCCTCTCAAATCTCTGGTTTACTTAACCCTCTTATTTTCACAAATATCTTATGAGCCATTTAAAAAAGACTGTTTTTGCTGAGTGGAGTGATGGCTCAGCAGTTCATAGCAAATCATGCTTTTTGTAGAGGGCCTGAGTTTGTTGCCAGCACACATGTGGGATATTTCATACCCACCTGTAAGTCTTCAAGTGGATCTGACATCCTCTTTTGTATTCAAGGACACTACACTTATATACCTGATACATACATACATACATATGCATATATGTATGTTTGTGTGTCTTTGTATGCATGTATATACATGTGTGTGCATGTGAATATGCACACACACACACACACACACACACACACACACACATACAAACCTATATATCAAATACATAGTAAAGTAAGGGTAAATATTTTGTCAGGCATTTCTATTGACCTCTTTAAGTGAAAAAATACTGTTTATCACTTTTCCAGTTATTACTAAGTAATAATGCTAACCTTGTATGATATTCAAATGTTCTGTTCACAAGACACAGATGTAAGGCTTCTAATGACCTCAAACTTCATACTGTAATGCAGAGTTTTCAGTTAATGTAGATATCTTACTCATGCCAATCTAATAATTTTTCTTGTTTCAACAATAACTCATCTATTCAATCATTGGAAAAGACATGCAATTAAGCTTTGTAGATTAAGGGTTAACATGTTTTTAGAACCAGACAGATGTTTTAGGGTAATAGAGATGAGATATGCTGGATATTGATCATCATTCAGAAATATAGACCCAACAAGATAGGAAAGATGTTTACTTCAAGTTGGACAAATACAAATAGCCAAATCACTATGAATGTAATAATTATATAATTCCTGAATGTCTCATGGTTCTTCCTTGTATGTAGTTTATTTTATTCATGTGTAATAATATAAATGTATACATTCAAAATGAAACATAAAAAGATATAGCTAGAGATGAAATAGGATAGATATTGATGTACATTTAGAATTTTACAGTTGTTTGGGCCCAGAGACCCAAACAACTTGGTGTGCAGTTTGGACTCTGAGACTCTAGCTGAACTAGGTGTGCAGTTTGGGACCAGAGAATCTAGCTGAATTCAGAGCCCAGTTTGGGCCCAGATACCCAAGCTGAATTTGGCACCCTGTTTGGGCCCAGAGACCCTAGCTGAACTCAACACAGGGTTTGGACCCCAGGATCCTGACTGAGCTTGGTGTGCAGTTTGGGACCTGAGACCCTAGCTGAACTTGGCTTACAATTAGAGCCCTGAGGCCCAAACTGGACTTGGCCTACAGTTTGTGCCAGGGGCCTTGAGACCCTGACTAAGCTCAGTGTGTGTTTTGGGCCCAAGACCTTGGTTGGACTCAGTGCTAACTGGACTAAGAGTGTGAATTGGGCCCCAGATCCATTTGGGTCCAGATACGTGAACTGGACTCAATGCTCAGGTTGGGTCCATAGATGCTAACTGGACTCAGTGTGTGTATGGTTAGGGCCCTGTGACACTAACCTGGACTCTGTGAGCAGTCTGGGTCACAAAATGCTACCAGGAAGCACAGACCAGTGGAGCATAATAGGTCAGTGACTAAGAAAATCTCAGGAAGACAGGGAGTAGAGTGGTCCTGAGACTCCCTCCGCATGACCTGCATCAGTCCTTGAAGACTCTGGTACCACAAGGGGACCCAGAAGGCTCTGGACACTTTGGCCTGACTCAGCACACATTCTGAGACCCAGGACAAATCTGAGACTCACAGTACAGGGGAGCTGAGGATCACTGGCTGTGAGAGACCCAAATTATGGGGCTGGGCTCAGGCTATCCAGAACAATGAAGCATCAGAGCTTCCAGCCTAGGGAAATCATGATAAAAATGGGTGACTCTATCCCCAGACTACCTCCACCCAACTGCAGAAGCTACCTCCCCAAAACAGAGATGACACGATGACTAAAGGACAGTGTAAAATCATACACACAAACAAACAAACAAACAAAAACAATATGATGTCTCCATATCCCAGCTATCCCAAACATAGCAACCCAAAGAACTCAAACACAATGGAAATACAAGAAAATGACCTGAAATCCTGAGTAATGAGGATGATAATGGAGGAAACAAATTACATTTGTAATCAAATGCAGGAAGAAGCAGCCACACAGGTGGAAGACATAAAAGAGGCCTATAGAGAGGCACTGGGAAAAATTCAAGAAAATACAAACAACCAGATGAAGGAAATCAATAGAACTGTTTAAGCTCTGAAGGCCTACAAAGAGGCAATGGAAGAAACTGAGGAATATACAAACAACCAGATGAAAGAAATTAATAAAACAGTTCAAGATCTGAAGATGAAAATGGATTCAATGATAAACACACAGACAGAAGTAAAACGGGAATGTGAGAGCTCAGAGAGGAAGGCAAGGAACACAGAGGTGGGCCTTTACAACAGAATCTAATAGATGGAGGAACGAATCTCAGGTCTAGAAGATATAACCAAAGATCTTGAAGCAACCATTAAAGAAATGCTAAATGTGGAAAAATCTGGAAACAAAACATCCAAGAAATCAAGGACACTGAGAAAAGAAGAAATCTGAGGGTAATATGCATTGAGGAAAGAGAAGATGCCAGACTACGAGTCCGAGAAAATATGCTCAACAAAATCGTAGAAGAAAAATTCCCAGTCTAAAGAAAAATATGCCTATAAACATACAAGAGGCCTACAGAACACCAAATAGAATAGAACAGAAAACAAAAACTTCCCATCACATAATAATCAAAACACAAAATATACAGAACAAAGAAAAATATTAAAAGCTGCAAGGGAAAGGGCCAAATAAGATTTAATGTCAAGCCTATCAGAATTACACCTGACTTCTCAGCAGAGAATATAAAAGCCAGATGGGCTTGGACAGAGGTCCTGCAAACCCAAAGAGACCACAGATGCCAGGCCAAACTACTTTACCCAGAAAAAATATCAATAACCATTGACGGAGAAAATAAAATATCCCATGAAAAAAACAAATTCAAACAGTACCTATCCACAAATCCAGTTTTACAGAAGGTACTAGAAGGAAAACTCCACCCCAAAGGGACAAGCTACAACAAAAACTATACCGGAAAAAGATAACAACACTACTGAAAAAACACAACCACACAAATGCTCTACTGGAACCAACATCAAAATTAAGACTCTTAACAGTCACTAATATCAGTCATTAATATCTCTCAACATCAATGGTCTCAATTCTCCAATAAAAAGACCCAGATTAACTGAATAGATGCATAAACAAGATCCAACATTCTTCTGCATCCAAAATACACATCTCACCCATAAAGATAGACATTACCTCAGGGTAAAAGGCTGGAATAAAATATTCTAAGGAACTGGTCACAAGAACCAAGTAAGAGTAGCCATTTTAATATCTAACAAAATAGACTGTCTACCAAAATTAATCAAAAGGGATGAGGAAAGACACTTCATACTCATCAAAGGTAAAGTCAAGAAATAGAACATCACAATTCTGAAAATCTATGCTCCCAATACAAAGACACCACATTTGTAAAAGAACTATTAACAAAGCTTCAACACCCCACTCTCACTGAAGGATAGGACACTGAAACAGAAACTAAGATGACAAATAACATCATTAACCAATGCCATGAATCAAATGGATCTAACAGATATCTACAGAACTTTTCACCCAAACAAAAAGGAATATACCTCTCTGCTCCCCATGAACCTTCTCCAAAATTGATCACATAGTAGGTTACAAAGCCTCACCAGATACAAGAAGATTGAAATAATACCTTGTATCCTATCACATCACCATTGTCTTCAAGAACAACAGAAATAAGAAAAAGCCTACAAATACTTGGAAATGGAACAACTCTCTACTTAATGAAACCTGGGTCAGAGAAGAAATAAATATATTGAAGACTTCCTGAAATTCAATGAAAATGAAGGAACAACATACCGAAATTTGTGGGATACATTGAAAGCGGTGCTAAGAGGAATATTCATATCATTATGTGCCTTTATAAAGAAATGGGAAACATCCTCCATAAGCAACTTAATGACACAACTGGAAACCCTACAAAAAAAGAGCAGAAATTCCCAAAAGGAGTCGACGTCTGGAAATAATCAAACTCAGGGCTGAAATTAATGAATTAGAAACAAAGAGAACAGTCCAAAAAAATCAACAAACCCAAGAGCTGGTACTTTGAGAAAATCAACAAGACAGACAAACCATTAACCAAACTAACTAAAAGACAGAGTGACAGTATCCAAATCAACAAAATCAGAAGTAAAAAGGGAGACATAAAAACAGATACTGAAGAAATACAAGGAATCATAAGATCCTACTTTGAAGGCATATATGCCACAAAATTTGAAAATCTAAGGGATATGGAAAAATTTCTTGATCGATTCTACTTACCAAAATTGAGTGAAGAACAGATAAACAAGCTAAATAGTCCCATTTCTTCCATAGAAATACAATCATTGATAGTCTCCCAACAACAACAACAAGAAAAAGCCCAGGGCCAGATTTTTCCAGTGCAGCATTCTACCAGACCTTCAAGGATGAGTTAATACCGATACTTATTAAGCTACTCCAAAAGATAGAAATGGATGGAACATTACCAAATTCATTCTATGAGGCCATAGTCACATTGATACCTAAACCTAACAAAGACCAAAAAAAGAAAGAGTATTTCACACCAATTTCTCTTATGAACATTGATGCAAAAATACTCATAAAATACTTGCAAAATGAATACAAGAACACATCAAAGATGTCATTCACCATGACCAGGTAGGCTTAATTGCAGGCATGCAGGGATGGTTTAATATATGGAAATCCATCAATGTAATCCACCATATAAACATTCTGAAAATTAAAAATGACATGATCATCTCCTTAGATGCAGAGAAACATTTAATAAAATACAACACCCATTCATGTTTAAAGTTTTGGAGAGATCAGGGCTACAAGGCACATCTCTCAATAAAATAAAGGCTATATACTGGAAGCCAATAGCCAAAATCAAATTAAATGGAGAAATGCTCAAAGAAATTTCTCTAAAATCGAGAACAAGGCAAGGCTGCCCACTCTCTCCATATCTCTTCAATATAGTGCGGGAAGTTCTATCCAGAGCAATAAGACATCAAAAGGAGATCAAGGGTTCCAAATGGGAAAGGAGGAAGTCAAATTATCCCTATTTGCAGATGATATGATAGTGTACATAAGTGACCCCAAAATTCCACCAGAGAACTCCTACAGCTGATAAACACCTTTAGCAAGTTGGCTGGATACAAAATTAACTCAAAAAAGTCAGTAGCCTTTCTATATATAAATGACAATCATGTAGAGGAAGAAATTAGGAAAACTACACCCTTCACATTAGTCACAAGCAATATAAAATATCTAGGAGTTACTCTAACCAATCAGGTGAAGGACTTGTTTGAAAAAAATTCAAAACTCTGAAGAAAGAGATTGAAGACATGAGAAGATGGAGTGATCTCTCCTTGTTCATGGATTGGTAGAATTAACATAGTAAAAATAGCCATCGTACCAAAACTATTTATAGATTCAATGCAGTCCCTATCAAAGTACCTACAGTCACTAAGGTGGGAATATGTTTTCTTCAAGTTTGCAAAAAACAAATAGCCAAAACACTATGAATGTAACAGTAACATAATTCCTGATTGCTTTGTGGTTCTTCTTGCCCTATGTAGTTTATTTTATACATGTGTAATAATATAAATATATATGAAAAAATAATATTAATAAAAAGGGGGGAAGTAAAAGGGAAGTCAAAAGGGGTAGTTTTGTTTAATTTTTCCCATAATTGAAGGCAGCAAATTTGAAAAATATTTTGAGTAAATATTTAATCAAAACGCTGTTTATTTAAATGTGGCTATATTGTATGTTGAAGCTCATAATCACCAAAGACTAATGTCAAGTGCAGTGAGCTACTCCTTCACAACCTTAGACGTTCCAAAGACTTAGGGGTTATATTTAGAAAGGAAAAAAAAAACACAAGAAATACATTATGTCTGATTTTAATTATCACTTAGAAGGTAGGAGATTTGAAAACAGAAAATAATATTGCCATAGTTGTAAAGCAATGTCCATATTGATTGTTTCTATCAAAATCTTATGAGAATTTTAAATATAGATTTTAGATTATAATACATAAGAATGGGGAACTCTTTAAAGACTTGCCTGTAGATTTCACATTACATATGTAATATTTATAAAGAAATACTTTCTTATAAATTTTCTTATTATATTTATATCAAATATTTCATGTAATATTAGAATACTCTGAAATCTAAGGTAAGAGCATTGGTTATAGAAGTTAATTACAAAAGGTTATATTTTTATATGGATAGAGTTCAAGGTAGTCATTGCTCACCTTTTTATTAACCTAATTATTTTTAAGAAACATCTTGTTTTACTAATAAGGCAAATAAACAAAAGATTTTTTTTACAATGAGTATTAACCCATTTATAATTTATTTGCATCTCAGTAGAAAAATTTTAGGAATTGCTGTTTTGATGTGATGGTCAATGTCCTTTCATTTTACATGAGGTGTCAACATTATTCTTAAGTTCAGTGGAAAATTAAGATCCTATTCTTTTATTAATTGAGTCTAAAATTGTGTAGGTTCCAAGACCATGTATTTAATTTCATCTTTTCTCATTCATTTGAGAGTTGACATTGTCTCCCTAAAAACATTGTGCATAAATGCTTTATTGCCAAAATAGTGCTCTGTAACAAATCACTGGAGAAGTCCTTGTGTGCCTACGAATCAGTTAGTGAGTTATTTCAGATAAGTCATGCTCAGCCTTTCTGCATCTTACAATTTGGATCTCAAACCCACTCCCTCCCTGATGCATGCTGGGATCTCATGCAAGAGTCAGAAGTGGTAAAGGGCCATAATAATCACCCAAATATGCACTTTGTGTAAATCAGAGAAGACATGTATACTTTGACCACTGGAAGCATGCTCCATTGCTCCCATCAGTGTGGTAATAAAGATTTATGTTCTGAAGGATGTAGGCCAACAACTATTTTACTGTACATACTATGGTGCTGGCATCACTGATCTTAGCATTAAAAAAAATCTAACTTAAGTAATGTTTATATGAAATTAGATGTTAAGATATTTATTTTAAAAGATTTCACAGGTGATGTGAAGAATCATTGACTAAGGAAAATATTACATTAAAGCTGGTCAGATATTTGGTTTTTGTTCCTCAAACCTTACATATAAGAAATGGTTAAAAAAACATAATTAATGTTCCCAATTACAGTGTAACACCACCCAACTGACAAAACTTTTCCTGGTAAAAGATTACATTTATAATTAACTTACTAGTAAGGCTTAATATACCTTCAATTGGACACTGTCTGGTCTGGTAGAATGGAATGTTTCCAGATAGCCTTTATAAGCTGAAAATGTATAATAATTACTGGAATTTCTAGGCAAAAAATGTATGTATGCACAGACTCAGGTACTACTATGAGGTCAATGTGAGTATTCAGACTGTTTATGATAATACCTAGTAGCACTACATACTTATCTATGCCAGGTTTCATATAATTATACTTACCTTAACTGTAATTAGTAATAATTAATACTAAAACATGCCGATGAAAGATCAGGTTCATCAATCATAAGTTATAAAATTAAGAGGAAAAATCACTTTTAAAAGGAGGGCATTGGACACAAAATAGATATAATCAAATACCTGACACCCTCATGTGCTAAACAGAGTCATATATCCAAAGTACTAAGAGTTTTAGCTTAAGAGAACTTGACCACAACACTGTGGTGCTAATTTTTATTACTTTAACAGCAATAATGAAATATTACTTTTGAATATCTGACACTTTTGATAATCTACCAAAAATCCTGATGGTCATATTCATTGAATATACACTTTCATCTTTATTTTAATAGTCTTTAATATATGAAATATATTTATCATGTATTATCTATGTTTATGCAATAACAGTTCTATTATTTTTAATATTATGATGATGTGTCCTTGTTTTCAAGAGTCCTTCATAGCATTTCTGTGGTTTATACATAAAAATTAGTTAAAATCTCAGTGCTGAGAACAAAACCTCTGGCATTGCTATATACATTCTAGGCAAATTTTATACCACTAGGATTTATCACAAGCCTTTATTTCATGAGGACGGTGTCCCTATGTAATTAAGTTGACCTCCAACTCAAATATTTCTGGCTTTTGACTCTAAAATTGCTGGGATTACACATGTGCACTGCTATGCCTGGCAATAGGAGTGCTTTTTAAATTGGATAAAAATTAATTCACTCTACTAAGCTACTAAAATTAAGCTGTTGTTTTTCTAATGAAAGAATATGATGGTCCCAAATCATTACATTTTAGAGAAGCTAAATCACTATATATTTAACAATCAAACACTAAGCACTACTAACATAATCTTAATGATTCCACTATGGATTTACTCAAATTCAAAACCCTTCTAAAATACAAAAACTACTAGAGAGTAAAACAAATGGAAAACTGAAGGAGCAAATACACAAGTATGTGTAGTTTACCACATTAGGCTAAAATTAGTACATAATTGAAAATTAAATACAGAGAAAATGGCCTACATTGTGTATGGCTCATTTTTTATGTCTTCCATAGTACAATTCTTAGTCAACATAAATGATGGACTTCCAGTGAATTAGTTATTCAATATAAGTGAAGTATTCAATTGATAATTTTCATGAAATGTTCATAAAACAAATACATATCTTAATACTCCAAAACATCTAGGCTTAACAAGATACTGTGAAAACACCAGCCTCCTGTGATATATCCCTTATTTCCACATATTATATATTTGAAACACTAATAAACAAAAGAGTGCCTTGGAAAGAGCAGCAATTTTTAATCAAAGACCAGGCACTGAGTCACCTGCTGTTTTATTCTGCCAACATAATATTTTATAGCTCTGTGTCTTGTTTTTCAAGAGGAAGAAAAGTATGATTAATTCCTTTTTCATCATTATTTAAGCTCCCAACACTATGATGATGAGTGCAGAAGTGCTTATAAGCTCTAATATGCAAATGTAAAATTAAATTTAATTATAGCCACAACTTTAAACCTTTACTCATTTTGCAGAAGTCTTGAATACAAAAGGGTAGAGTACTAAAGGATGTAATTGTTTGGTGACATTTGAATGTAGCAGCACAATTCAAGGCAATCAGTTTCTATAATTAAATTAATATGCCAAATGTAAATCAAGCATTTGTAAAATCTTTAACATATTATATTGAATTATCAATCTGTACAAAATATAATGAATTGCCACAAAGCTTAGGAGCTCAAGGTAACATATTTTTTAACTTCCTGATTTTTGTGATCATTTTTCTGGAGCTAGTTCTCTTTGGGAGCCTTACCCCAGGAGTTTCTGATTCAAGGATCTGTTACACTTGACATCCACTTGTTGGCAGCAGTTTGAGGGCTTAACTTGCACTTGAGAAATTTCTTTCAACTTATCTGGCTGTTGGCAGGCAGCCTTCTTTCCTGGTGAGCCTTTCTAGAAGTCCTGCTTAAGTGTTTCCCCAACGTGCCTATATCTGTTTTCAATGGCACTGCAGTGTTTCAAAAATAAAATAACAGTGATATTGCTGAGACACTAGCTGAACAAGGCGAACACCAACAAACATGACAACTGCACTGAGAAAAGGCAAGGAGGCCTCAACCATACACCTTTGTATGGCAACTGAATACACATGGGAGCAGGAAAGATAATCCATCAAGGAAAGAACACACTAACTAGCTGTCTCATACCAAAATGGTCAGTCCTGAGTCCTAAAAGTATACATACAAGTAACATTATATAGATTCAACAGATTTTAATCATAACTATGTATGTATATACAAATACATATAGCATTCAATAACAGTTGATGGGAAAAGTGGTCATGAGTTTGAGGGAGAGTGGAGAGAGATAAAATGGGAGATTTTGGGGTGAAGAAATGGAAAGTAGGAATGATGTAATTAAAATAAATTCTCAAAGATAAAAAATAAAATAAAAGAGCAAGGGTCCTAAAGTGGCTCAGTGACCTCCTCTCAGAAGACGTGGACTCCTACTCCTTCCCTAATCTTCTCACAACCAGAAAATCACCAAACCTAGCTCGGAGTTGAGAGTAGACAATGTAAGATCTACTTATAAAGAAAAGAAGACCATGGTTTCATGTATTCTATACAAAAATACCTAAGCCCTATTCTAATATGATAATTGAACAATAAACTGGGTCTCATTGGTTACACCAAAATTAATTTTTATTAGCATCAAGTTTGTGCGAAATGTACTGCATAGAAATTATGTGTGATATTGACTTTAAACAGTACTCATACCACCCCCAATGGTGTGAGATGATCTTGAGGTTGTAAGTAAGAAATGTTTATCTCCTTAACAGCTACATGTACAACATGTAAACAGGTATGCATAAGCTTATCTGTAGATTCATAATTGTCAGAATAAGGATTAGTAAATCATTATTTTAGATATTAATTGCTCTCCTTTGGGTTATAACTAAAAATAACATAGGTGAAAGGGAATTTATTTTTTTCTATTTAAGTAAAACAAATACAAGAAGGATTAATTTTGTCTATCTTCCAAAATGTGTATATAGAACACAGTTGTTCAGTTGCTAGTTTTTAATTACCCAAATTAATGAATAAATAAACAAATATAAGGCAATTATCCAGCTGGCTGTGGTGGTTCCCACCTTTAATACCAGCACTTGAGAGGAAGAAACAGGCAGATTTCTGTGAGTCCAAGGCCAGCCTCATCTACAAAGTGAATTTCAGCACAGCCAGGGTTACACAGAAAAACCCTGTCTTTAAAAACAAACTAACACCAACAATAACAACAACAACAACAAAAAAGTCACAAATAAACCAAAAGGCAATTACCTGATCACCTAATTAATAAGTACTATTTATGGACATTGAAAGGTAAACCTTACATAAATTTGGACATATTTATACATAATTAAAGTGTTACCAGAAGGATCAATATGACTACTGTTTTTAAAATACATTCCAAGAAGAGATTACTTATGTCTATTTGGAAAGTACCTTATTGGGTTTATTACTATTGTTTTGCTTTTACACTCAGAATAAATCAAGCTGTCTTATATTTAGTGATAGGCCAGGTATGTAAGCAAGTGCTGAGCTTAGTGAGACATATGAACGAGTCATTTCTGTGTTATGGACCCTGTCATAGCACACTGTTATAACAAAGAAAGTAGAGGCACAAGAGAAATAAGCTAAACAACTTTTCATTGATCTTCAAACCCTTTTTCAGTTAGTGCATAAATTCTTTAGATTTCTTTTCTTCTAGTTATCAGAAGGACTTCTCCCATGGGATCATTATATGAGCATGGTGATTAATTTACAACTATAATTAGAAATGTCTTCTGAAAATCTAATATTGGTCTTAATGTAAACACTATTGACAAGTGATATTTGAAGTCACACTGAATTAAGTAAGCTAGGAGTTCAGAATCAATTTTATTTGAGCTTGAGTGTGGCAATTTAATTTACTATATAGATATTACTATTAACAACCTCCTATGGTACCATATAGAGATAAAAACATTTTGAGGAGACACAAAACACTATAAAGCAATATTGTGTTCTATCTCCCAAGGTGTCTGCATTTGGATACAAGCTTCTTTGCAATCCTACAGTTCTCAATTTGACCAAGCATAATATAGGCAAAATACTGTAACTAGGTTATACTCTTCGTCTGCGCTAAGATATAATTTTCCTAAAAATGATTACTATTTCTGAGATTAAGTGATAAGATCCAATTTTTATAGAAGGACAGATGATTTTCTCAAATTTTATCTCTATTTTTGAAGTTACTATTATTTTCCTTTAATCTATCTGTCACCTATTAATGATATATTCTAACAAGTTCAGAAGCTTCATTTTGTTCACCAACTTTATTTTTAATTAAATTTACATCATAAAAGTACCTAAAATGTTTGGTAGACCAATTGAATAGTAAACTGCTAGGTAAAAATCCAGATAGTGTGTAGTCATATTAATTTGATTTAGCTAGCATTCAGAAACAAAATATACCTTCATACACTTTATTGTAGGACTCGACATCACAGACACACACAATCTGGAGTGTATAGAAAGCCATGGGTGTGGATATAGGGTGAGGATCATGTGACTAATTGCCAACTATCTGATATTTATTTTATCATTATTAGAATAATTCTTATTATAAAATACTTCAGAAAATTGTTGTGACACTCCACCATAAATATTCAAAGTACCTTCTGAAGGCTAGAAACAAAATAAACTTCATAGAACATTATTAAAGGGAAATGCTGAATATGTAATATGCACACTAACAACTGATTTCATTACACAGGGAGAGTTATGTGTGGTAGTAGGATTCAGGAATGTACCCAATACAAGAATGTCTACTCTACATTCCATGAATTTAAATGCAAGTGGTATAGAGCAACTGTGATAGTCTGGGTTTCTCTTGCTGAGATAAACATCATGGCCAAAAGTAACTTGAATATAAAGGGGTTACTATTTTATTTTGTTTTGACTTTCTTTTGGCCTATATTTCTAGGTCACAATCCATCATTGAAGGAAGTCCTTACATGAACCATGGGGGAAAGATGCTGGGTGGTACACTCTCAGCTGTAACTCAGCCCAGGCCCACCTAAGGATAGCACCATACATAGTGGGGTTAGTGTTACAAAAGGATTAGCTTTCTCATGTCCATCATAAGTCAAGAAAATCACTAAAAGATAGGGCTATAAGTCATTCTAACCTGGGAAATTAAGTTTTTCTCTTCCCACAAAATTTGAATTCTAAGTTGTAGAGAATTGACAATAAAACTAGTTAGCACTGAAAGTTCAAGACTCGTGTTACTTGGTTATGAATTTTACCTCTGCCTAACCTAATTTCAAGGCTCCTCTACTAATGACACTTGCTAGTATGGACACTGAGGGCCTTGAGTATAATAAATTTTCCAACACATATTTTAAAAAAAGGAAGGTAAGTCATAGAACACTAGTCATAATTTAATCTAAACCTTTTACCAAGGTTCCCACTTTTAGGGTCAGGGTGATGTGATCTGCTGAAGAAAGACCCCCAAGGCAGTGTGCGAAAACAAAGGGTATTTTATTCTAGAGTTTTAGGGTTGCCTCTTTCCTCTAAAAGATGACCCCAAAATGAGCATGCAGGCTCAACTTATAGATAGTTGGGGGGATTTGTGATAACCTTTAATTAATTGCTCAGAATTGAGTCAGAGTGTATGAGGGGATTCAGGGTTAGCTGTTTGGTTACTGAGGACTTTTTGAGTCACTGAAGTTTTGGCTCTTATTCAGAAGTTGGCCTTTAATTTTATTGGATGGTGCCAGCTGTGTTCTTTACCAAAGCCATGAAGTAATAAAAACATGGTATCTAATCATTTTGTACTATATGCTGATTAGCTGCCCATAAGCTGTCCATGAGCTATCCATAACTTGTAGTTTTTTCCAGGAATTGTTAGATACTTGGCCTAGTTAGGCAGAGTGAAAAACCTGAGGTCTGTCATGGAGTTGGTCTAGTCAAGCAAACTGGGGTCTCTGAGGAACCTGGGGTACCTGGAGGGAGGGCCCCTTTACCACAGTCCACCAATTAGCATCTTTTTTTGTCTCATTAGGAACCCATATCTCACCAAGAAGCTGTATGTCAATGAGTTAAGAAGAACCAAGTGTCACTCCCCAACTCCCACCAAAGAGCAGTTGGTATTGGGAAATCATTAGATATTTTCTATGACTGGCATTCTCAAAATATAATTTAAAATTTAGCTAAACTTGTTAAAATAAGCAACTTACTGAGATAAAGTAACTCCCATTTGCACATAAGGTACAAGGCTTTGATTTTCTTCTGGACACACGGTGTTGTAGAATCCCTTGTCACCTTTGCTGCAAGCTTTATTACCAATTTAACTACTTGCTATGAGATTGATTTAAGGCCTCTAACTCACAAGGCAGTCAACTTCCCTGCGCACCCCAGCTCTTGTAGTCGTATGACTAGTACATAAATGATAAAACCAGGCAGCACTTCAGTGTTACATCACAGCACTGTTCAGCAATGTTACCCATCACATGCCACAGAACCAAGAGCAAAAAAAGTTTAGCAAATTTATCATAATATACTCATATTTTAAAATTATCATTATATCTAATAATGAAGAATAAAAATGTAATGGAGAAATTGTGAACTATATCTTCCCCTCGTATCCCACTAAATTTTTATGTCTCTTTTTTGAGGCAAAATATCAAGAACCAGCTATTGCTACTATGACAACTACATTAAAAATAAAAAAGTGGAATATTTTGAAATGATAAGTACGCTTAAAGTGCAAATACCTGCTCACTGAAGAATCAAATAAAATTTGAATCCTCAATTTAATATTGCAAGTGGTGTGTCACCAGTTCATCATTAAATGCTATTATAATTTATTGCACAAGGTATTTCATTAAAGGATAGCTACAAGTAGGTATCTCATTAATAATAAAAATAAGCTCATAAAAATGATAGTATACTTTTTTTTTACTGCAAAGGTACAGAAAACACTATTTACAACTGTGTGAAAGTAATTATCATAAATTTCATGTTATGTCAACAGACTATAAAAAATGCTCGGAGGCTCACAGGTGCATACTTTCACTGTACTTCTTTTCCATCATAATGTTTCTCTGTGTGATAATTTTGAGTGTGTTTACCACAAACAGGAAGGGCCTAATGGTTTCAACAACAAACATTGCTTTTGATGTCTCTGATTACAGGTTTCACATCTCACTTCATGGCATTACCATCTTCTTAGGGTCCTACAGTTAATGCTAGACTGCATGATTTCTCAGCAAGTCTCTTCCATCAAATATATTGTTATTTACATCACTGCTGCCTATTTCTATATCTCTAAGGCAAGCTAATGCTGTGCCTACACTAGAATCAGACACCATGGTAGGCATAAGTTTATTGTGTAATTCAAATGATGACTTGTCTCCCCCATTTCTGCTTGCAAGCCTTGTCTGAGAATGTCCTGTCTCAATGTGTACAAACTGCATCCCCCAATTGTCCCCTTGTATGCCAATAAAAAAAGCTTAAAACCAACTGCTGAGCAAGGGAGAGAACTGGGCTGGATTTTTAGCTAGGTAGAGGAGGGGGAATTATAAGAGGAAGTAGGGGATCTAGCTAGGAGATTCAGCCACATGCAGAGGCGCAGGAAAGCAGTGTCAGCTGGAGCAAAGAGAGAATTAAAAGCAAGTAACAGTTTCTGTGAGAAAATTTGAGTTATGTTGAAAAAGGCCATCAAAAATCGTATTTTTTTTTCTGAAATGCAAGTTATTCCAAAAGAGTTTCTAATCACATGCATCTCATGGAAGTAGAAAATATGTCACTTCTTCCTACGCACATTGTTAGTTCTGAGTGAGAAATATCTCAAACTTCAGCAGGAAAATTTAAGATACTGAAAATACCAAAAATTATCAGGAAATTGATAATTCTCAGTGGAGCTATGATGATAGGGGAGACATTTCCCAGATGCCTGTTATTAGTAAGCACTGTATAAATGAAGAATACTGTGTATAAAATAAAAAACAGGACATTAAGGAGAAGCTGATGACGGTGGCATTAGAAGGGAACGGTACTTCCTGTTCTAGAAGCTTCAGGTGTGTGACTGTCATTTATTACAAAATTTTGAAGACAAAAATTTATATCACAACACATAATTTGAATCTAACATTAAGCCAAATATTAAAAAAAATTGAAATCTACCAAAGTTCAGAAAAACCTCAGAATAAACATAGTATTAGAAAGTACAAATAATGAGTGAAAACACTCAGTTCCAACAAATTGGATCCAGTATGGTGTCACTATCCTATTCCTATGCTTAAGATATTTTAATGCACCACTGCTTTTTAACTGTGTCTTTTAATTAATTCATCAAATATTCTATGCCTTAAGTGAACGTCTGGGTCAAATCTCAAACTCTGCTACATTGAAGTTAAAGGGCACTTGAAAAGCTACTTGGCTTGAAATTTAATTTCCTTACAACTAGAAGGGATATGATATGTGTAAATTAGAGTTGCTTTATACCTTATTATATCAATATTTTCCAAATATTTTGCTCTTGCATTTTTATTTATAAATTATTAAGGAATCTATTTTGTTGGGAATTTTTCCTTAACATGTTAGTATTTGTGCTTAGAAAATTTTAGAAGCAGATACATTTGCACATTTAAAATTAAATTGCTAAACTTGATACCCATTAATAGAAAGTTATATTATGTTAATAATATTACATGTGGCACAATAAAAAGTTATATAGAACATGACATTGAAGTATATTTTTAAGTTTCTTTACTGCTTATTTTAAGAGAAGAAAGAGATAAATTCGTGTTGTTGCTTTGACATTTGCCATGGTGCTAATTTCAGGAATGTAAAATAATTATTTTATGAATACTGTTAGAATAGTCTGGCTGACATTTTAGATAATTTTAGGTATATGTTAAAGTATGTATGTGTTTTATTTATCTCTGCATGTATTGGTTTGTACATGTGAGTATTATTCCCCTAATGCTATAAGAATGTGTAAGATTCTTTTTAGCTAGACACATGGAAAGTTATAAGACAACTAACATGGGTGTTGAAAACCAAATTTGGATTCTTTGGAAGAACAGTACATCCTCCTAACCATTGACTCATCTCTATAGCCACTAGAATTTTTTTAGTATTATTATCATTGCATCTCAAGTAGTAGTTTTTTTAAAGAAAAAATATAAAGATGACTTTTATGAAATTAAATATTGTTTTTACTTTTTATTTTTGATGTGTTGTTTTTATTTTGTAATATTTCTTTTTTCCCATTTTTATTGTTTTTTAAATATATACAGTTTATTATTAATCATGAATAAAATAAACTACAAACATCAGGATGAACCATGACAAAATCAGGAATTATTTAAATGTTACATTCATAGTTATTTGGCTATTTGTATTTGGCATCCTTGAATAAAACATCTTTCCTATGTTGTTGGGTCTAAATTTCTGAATGAAGATCAATGTCTATCATATCTCATTTCTATTAACTTAAAACATCTATCTTGATCTAAAGACATCTTAACCTCTAAACTAAGCTTAATTGCAAGACTAAACTGTCTGGTCTTCAATCCCATCATACACTTGAGAAGGAATAAAACTAATTACCTGAGTAAAACAGAAGTGCATGTTAGCAGCTTCCAAAAGAATTTTTTTTGACTGAGACAGTTTACTTACTGAACAGTCACCCAAAACTCTGTATGATGTTAGAGCATTATCTCCAGCCTTCTAGCCCAATATATCTGACAGACATATTTTTGAGGCAGGAATTATTGAGGACTTGGTTACCCTGTCCTGTCGACCCTGCCTGCTTCTAAGCTTTCCCATCTTTTTTTTTTTTTTTTTTTTTTTTTTTTTTTTTTTTTTTTTGCCAGAATTCTGTCTGTGGCAGAAACAAGAACATTTGCCAGTGGCTGGTTTGCCACATTTGAACCCAACTCCATTAGGAGGTTCTTTGATGTTGATCATCTTCTTTGAGGTAGGCTTGGTATTGCCAGGATTTAACTTGTCTTGTTGTCAAAGAATCTTTAGAACAATAAAAGCATCTGTAGGTCTTTGAGGCTTTTGACGACCTTATTAACTATTTTACCTTATATATCTATAAAATCATATTTATCTATTAGACCTAGGACATATATTCTTGTAATAAAATTAGGCTTGTATTTGATCTCACCATGTTTTGCACCAATATATGAAATTCTATACCAATGAATTTAAAATAACCTTATTTGTGAGTAACAGTTAAGGCCTTGAGTTGAGGAGTAGATTCAATAATCGATTTTCTTGTTCTATCATCCCTCTACATTTGCACATCCTCCTCTTTTTCTTTTCAGTTCCTATCTCCTTATCTACAAAAGAAAGATAAAGGAAAAGAGAGACATCCCTGCGTCCAGTCTGGTTTTCTCTCTGTATGAGATCAATAATAACTTATAGCCAACTCCCGATGAAAATAAGCACCTGTAGACCAAGAGAGCAAGCAGAAACCTACTCAACTCCCCTTATAGGAAATGGGATGTCATTCTCTTAATGTGTCTTCAGGCTGATTTAGGGAGAATAATATCTCTGAAATTCCTCACCCCCAAATGGGGAAATGGTTAGCAATGCAGGAATATCATTTGTTGTCCCAGTTCTACATGTTGAGAAATTTCAGGCTCAATAGGAGCCCTATGTGGAACAGTCAGAAATGCTTAACCAATTGGGATCAGAAGTTTACTACACTGCTGTCCTGAGCTACTGAGGCACTTGGGGATGGAAAGTGGAGGACGCAGGATGTCAGCATTTGAGGTTATAATATAATTAAAGGCTTGGGAAAAAATTACTAACTTTGAACATCTTTGAAATAGCCATATAAATACAAACTACTATGGAATCTCCTTAAAATATGTACATATATAGATGAGTTTTAAATGGAGGTGTGGCCTTGTGGACTTATGGAGGAAGTAAGTCACTTGTGGAGGGCTTTGATGTTTCAAAAACACAAGTCAGGTGCAGTGGCTCTTTTTCTTCTGCCTTTGGAATTAAATGCATTTCTCTAATGACTAAGGACATTGAGCATTTCTTTAAGTGTTTCTCAGCTATTTGATATTCCTCTGTTGAGAATTCTGTTTAGTTCTGAGCCCCATCATTTTAATTGCCTTAAATTCGACACCTGCCTCTTACCTTTTTATTAGTTATTTTAGAGTATCATACAATGTGTTTTGATCATATTTTCACCCTGCCAACTCTTCAGGGGTCCACTGCCCTTCAGTACACCCCTACTGTGATCTATGCAATAGACAGAACATCCTCCACAGTAATGTGGAGAGCAGGGACTAACTCTGACATGAGGTCTGGTGCCCCATATTTGATGACCTCCTCTTGGTGGGGAGCTCTGGTGGCACTCAAAGAAAGAATAGGCAGACTACCAAGATAAAACTTGTTAGCCTGCAACCATAAAGTGGGAGAAGAGATCCCTCTCAGACATGGACCTAAGGGAGGGGAATAGGGTGGGGTTGGAGGGTAGGAGGAAGGGAAGGATATGAGTGATGGGAGAACAATTGAGCTGTAATCTGAGTAAATTAATAAAAAAGAAAATAAATAAAATGATGTTTCATAAAAGGCATATTTATATCATATTAAGATCTCCTAAGATACAGTAAGAAACAAAGTTCTAAGTTCTAAATGTTAATAATACAAAAGTGACTTCACAAGTGGCAATGGGCAGTTGACAAAATATTATTTGTTAGCAATGTGCAAATAAAAACTTATACAAGGGCATATATTTGAACATGCTTATTTGCATGCTGTCATGGTTAAGGTTTTATTGCTGTGAAGAGACAAGATGACTACAGTAACTCTAATAAAGTAAAAAAAAATTAATGGATTACAGTTTCAGAGGTTTAGACCATTTTCATCATAGTGGGAAGCATGGCAGTGTGCAGGCAGATATGATGCTAGAGGAGTGGAGGGTTCTACATATTGATTTGTAGGAAGCAAGAAGAGGCTGTGTGCCAAATTGAACATGGCTTGAGTTTATAAGACCTCAAAGCCTGCCTCCACAGAGACACACTTCCTCTAACAAGGCCACACCTATTCCAACAAGGCCACACCTTCTAACCACTCCCTATGAGCCAAGCATTCAAATGAGACTTTGCAGGCCATATCTATTAAAATGACCACACATGCCTACATCTGATAGACTTTATAACCAATGCCAGTAAGGATGTAGAACTGTGGGAACTCAGTTACTGCTGCTGGAATACAAAACTTATGTAATTCCTTTTTAATACTTTAGTCTAAAAGGAAGACATATACATTCCCTGTGCCGGAAACACTGCATACATACACAGTAAACATGAACATGTATGTAGCATATATGAGCATATGTAATTTCATAATAATTTTATAACATACAATAAATAGACTTTACTATTAACATGTCAGAAAACAGGTAGATTTTTTGATTAGTTGGTTTTGTATTTTTTAACACTCTTACTATGTAATGTTTGTTTGATATCTTGATTCTATTGATGATTTTAAGTGTATTTACTTATATCAAAATTTATCAAATTGGATGATCTAAATAAGTGTAATTGTCATATGTTAAATTCCAGTAGGCACTTTGAAAATAGAACCAAATATTTAAATTTAATGGCATTCATTAATTTTTATTTTGGTTAAGGACATTTTTAAATAGTCTTCTCACACATTTTATCAGTTATTACGGTAGGGAAACAAAAGCAATAATTGTTGGTACAATCTGTTGTTAGTGCTGGGGCTTATGTCTTGACCAATCTATAGTAATTTCAGACTTACACTGAATGGAAACCAACAAAACAGCAATTCCAGACATATTTGTCAAAATGTCTACCAGTCAAATATTAACTTATTGTAGGAAGCTAAATTTCAATTTGACAAGTAGCAGAATTGCTGCAAAGTTGCAATGTCGTGATTTGCTTTACTAAATTTTCATGCTTCAGGCATTCAGTTGTGTCAACTTTGTAATACACTATTATTCTCTTAATTGTTGTGTTGTTCTTTAGCCAATGACAGGCTATTCATTGGTTGCCATCGTACCAAGAGATAAGAATTGAATACTGGGAAGTCTTGTCATATAGCTTGTTGAGTCAGTGTTAGCTAAAAGATTCTTATCAACACCCTAGTTTAACCTCTCTAGTGATCTAGTAATAGCTAGTGACAAAAGAGGATGAGACATAAACGGAATAGGAGGAGGAGGAAATAAATGCATGTTGAGTTGGATGTTCTAGATCCAAATCTTAATTCAATTATTCCATACATAACTGATATATACATCAGTTATTCCAATTCATGGTATCTCAAGAATATAGCTGTCTTATAGCAGTGGTGGGGGGGGTAGTGCCTCAGCCCCAAGGAAATAGAAGACTTTGCCTGGTTGAAGTAGGCATAGTATAAGAAACTGACCTTTAGATAAAACCCATGTATGCAGAAACAATGGACAACAGCTTTCCCTGTGATGACTTCCACCCTAAACTTCTTCCTTACAGAGACTTCCTACCAAATTTGCTAGTTAGCCTTCTGTAAATCTTTTTATTCCCTCAAAAGAGAGGATGGGAAGAAAGCCATTCCCAAGCCTTTCTACCTCTTTGTAAACTCTCACTGGCTTGTTCAACTCAGCAGTTCTGTACTAAACTCCTCTCCAAGTTGACTGATTCAAACTGCCTTCCACTTGACTTCTGACTGAATTGCCCTACCTTGGCCTCAAACTGATGCTGGCAATATGTTTGAGCTTATAGCTTCTTCTCACTCTCTAGCTTGTTCTACTTTCACCTGTGTCTAGTTTGCTTTTCCTGCAACTGTCACTGTAAAACTGTCCCCTTAATCATCTGTCCATTAAAAAAAACTTAGAAACAAAAACAAAAACACAAAAACCAAATTACAAACATACCAAAAAAAAAAAACCCAAACCCCCAAAACTCTGTCTCTTTGTCTCTCTGTCTCTCTGTGTCTCTGTCTCTCTGTGTCTCTGTCTCTCTGTGTCTCTGTCTCTCTGTGTCTCTGTCTCTCTGTGTCTCTGTCTCTGTCTCTCTTTCTGTCTCTCTCTCTCTTTCTGTCTCTCTCTCTCTTTCTCTCTCTCTCTCTCTCTCTCTCTCTCTCTCTCTCTCTCTCTTCCTGTGATGCTCTTAAGTAACCCTCTTTTCCTGCTTAGTTCTCCTAAGAGCTAGGCATATCATGTCTTCAACTCATTCGGTCAAATATTTCTTTGATTTGTCACTTTGTCTGCCCCTAAATTAGATGTCACCTTCAAACATGGCTGTTTCCTTCTATAAACTAACTTTACTCTCATTAAAATTAAAGGTGTATACTAAGTGTATGTCAATATTCTAGCCAGATCATACTGTAATGCAAGGCATGTCTGTATTCTAGTCACAAAACATAGACCTAGATGGATTTTGAATATTATCCCCTGCCAGAGTAGTCATGTTGCTATATTAAAATTCTTATACTGTCTTCTCTTCTTTCTTTTGTATAAAAAATCCTGCCTCCTCAGTATGCTATGTAAAATAAAAAGGATGCCCTTACAGACTTTTGATGCTCCTCCATTAGAGCTAGAGCTCACAACAGCCCATGTTTACAGGACTTGTGTTTGTGTGTCTCATTTTTTAATTTCTGTATGATTCCACTCAAGTCAAATCCAAAGCTGTGTAGGTAATAGCCACAGCTACTTAAACAAGACCTCAAAATAATCCAAGGAGAGTTGACATTCCAACAATGATATAGGAAATTTCACATGGTCCCACACCTAGATAAAGAGATATGGCATTTAACACCTTTTAAATTGGGACAATTGGTATTCCCAGGAATGAATCAACTGCTTGGTTATCCAATACCACATGGTCAGCCCTAGAAGCATGTATATGAGGGCACACTAAATCTACTCAGCATGTTGCATTTATATGTTTATTTGTTTAAGTGATGATAGGTGATAGATAGATGATAGATCAATAGATAGATGATAGATAGATAGATAGATAGATAGATAGATAGATAGATAGATACAGACAGACAGACAGACAGACAGTCAGACAGAGGGATATAGAGATATTTAACAACAACAGTTAAAGACAAGGACATTCAGGAAATTTGGAAGGGAGGGATGATATGGTAGGCTTAGAATAGAAGGGGTGGATGAAAAAATTTCAAATTAATATTAAAAAAAGCATACAGAGCAACTGGATTTTAATATGAAACCTTACATATTTGGAAGATATGAAATGGCGTTTTTACTGTACGTTCCATATCTGAACTAATTATTAAAAGTACACACACACACACACACACACACACACACACACACACACACACACATATATATATATATATATATATATATATATATATATATACTTGATTAGCACCACTTAATATTGTATTAACTGTATATAAGCTAGAATTACATTATATATATTCAGATATTGCAAAGGAAATGTAATTAATGGTTGCACAAAACTGTAAAAGAATTTTAGAAACTGTTCATCTTCTCTTAACTCTGTAGAAGTATTGACTTAAACATTAAAACATCTCTCCTGGTAGCACTTCTGAAAACAGCACAGCCACAGGGAATTTTCCTATCTATGTTTATCTTTATTTTCATGTTGCACTGATATTGAAAAGACCCTAAAGGACACATTAAATTTGAAGTAGACTAAAGTATCATTTTTTAAATGACCACTTTTTATATCTATGTAATAACAGCTTGTTAGATAAATTGTGTTGTGATTTAATATCACTGTAATTTCATTAGCTTAGAAATTGAATGTAAACTTCTTCATTGAATTATAAAACTAAATACATAAAATATGAATTATAAATTAATTTATAGTTTTTGAACTTGGCTAAAATATGGCACATGTCTCAACCAAATAAATTTCCAAGCAAGAATTTTAAAAAGTATAGAGAAACTTTGTTAATTATTTGTGTTTTTACAAATAATACTACTTAGTTCAACTTTGTCTCAAATAAATAAAAAGAGAAAAGGTAAAAACATCCCATTTTTGAACACTTTAAATTTCAGGTTTATTTCTTATAAAGAAGAAAATCACTTTCATAATCTAAGCTTATATATCCAAATTTATGAAATAATTCTGAATCAATATTCCTCTTGGGAGAATTAAATATTATTTATTTCTTTCAACATTATAATAAATATGATTACCTTTGGCTTGTGGCTGTTTATACTATTACTAGCAATAGAGGAATGCAGGAAGAGAGGGGACCTGGCCTGGCCAATTGTATGATGCCTTTAAAATATTTCCATATAACATATAGAATATGAAATATATTTCCATTTAAAACATATGAACATTTTAATAGCTCTAATAAACTCCATGAATGGATTTTCAATGTTATTAATATTCTACCAAATGTGAGGCACCAGAGTACGTGAGAAAGTCATATCCAACTCTCCACCTTACTGTGGAGAATGTTCTGACCATTGGCTAGATCTGGGTAGGGGTTTAAAGTTTACCGCCTGTATTGTCCTTGGCTGGTGCCTTAGTTTGAGCAGGACACCTGGGCCCAAATCTGCCTATCATAATGTTCTTCTTGTAGGCTTCTAGGACCCTCTGGATCCTTCATAGGGGAGGGGAATAATGGGAAAATGGGAGGGACGGAAGAATGGGAGGATACAAGGGATGGGATAACCATTGAGATGTAACAAGAACAAATTAATAAAATAATATATATCTTGGAAAAAACAAAATGGGGTATAGAGCTAAATAGAGAAAAAAATATTCTACCAAATGAATATGACTTGTGAACATTTTAGAGCACTAGAACAATAAAATATAAAGAACTGCTTTTTAATAGTGTTAAAGATGTCACTGCTCATATTGATGTTCTTTTTTAAATTTTATTAATTTATTCATATTACATCTCAAAGGTTATCTCCTCCCTTGTATCCTCCCAGTCCTCCCTCCCTCCCATTTTCCCCTTACTCCCCTCCCCTATTACTGTGACTGAGGGGGACTTCATCCCCCTGTATATGCTCATAGGGTATCAAGTCTCTTCTTGGAAGCTTGCTATCCTTCCTCTGAGTGCTACCAGGTCTCCTCATTCAGGAGACGTGGTCAAATATGAGGCACCAGAGTATGTGTGAAAGTCAGTCCCCACTCTCCACTCAACTGTGGAGAATGTCCTGTCCATTGGCTAGATCTGGGTAGGGGTTTGAAGTGTACGGCCTGTATTGTCCTTGGCTGGTGCCATAGTTTGAGTGGGACCCCTGGGACCAAATCTGTCTACCATAATGTTCTTCTTGTATGTTTCTAGGATCCTCTGGATCCTTCAGCTTTGCCATTCTCCCATGCTTCTCTCATCTAGAGTCCCAATAGGATGTCCTCCCCTCTGTCCCAGTTTTCTGGTTAGTGAAGACTTTCATGGGACATGCCCCTTGGGCCAGTATGCAGATATATGTGAGTATATACCATTTGACTCTTTCTGCTTCTGGGTTAGCTCACTCATTATGATCATTTCTAGTTCAGTTGATGTTCATGTGCTGCTGCATAAATCCATGTTGATGTTACTGGGCTGGCTAACACTGGGTGCCATATTGATGTCCCTGGAGGTCATGTGGATGTCCTCGGCCTGTTATTCCACTGAGGGCTATGATGTTGCTCATCGCGTATGCAGTGGCAAAGGGCTTTGTTGAGTCTGTGCTCTGTATTGCCACTGTAGACCATGCTGAGGTCTATGGCATATGTTGTCTAAAGAGACCATGTGAATGTCCATGATTTGTGCTATCCCCAGAAAACATGTGGAAACCATAATCTGAGACCCTGCTGACTATACAGTGCAAGGAAACTACATTTGTAGTAATATTGATGAATGCAGACTGTTAGTTTTGATACAGGGACATAGAGTGCTTCTGTGACAACCCCTACCTCCCTCCAAAACCAAGGACAAACCTAGAAAGAGAGCCATTGAAGAGAATTCTTAACAAATGTGAGAAAGCTACTGCAGTGTAGCTTTCCATAACTGATGGCTTCTGATGTGTGGCTACAAGTGAGGAAGGTCTCAGTTTATTTTAAGGGGCTGGGCAATGGGAGTTTCACCATGTTCCAGTGAGTATATAGGCAATGCTTATTAGATTTCTTCTTCTTCTTCTTCTTCTTCTTCTTCTTCTTCTTCTTCTTCTTCTTCTTCTTCTTCTTCTTTTTCTTCTTCTTCTTCTTCTCCTCCTCCTCCTCCTCCTCCTCCTCATTCTCATTTTCATTCTCATTCTTATTCTTATTCTTATTTTTCTTCTTCTTTTTCTTCAGGGTGGGGAATGGGGAAGTCACAAGTATTGAGAAGTAATGGGATTGTGATGACTCAGTGATTTGGAAAAATTAAGCTTTGTTATTTCACCTCAATCTGGCAAGTACTTCTTTGTGCAACATTCTTGTGCCTTGTTTTATATACAGAGAAATATAAATATGTAAATTATACAAATTGGTGACCTTGGACATATGTATGTACACTTCATAACATCACTGCTATCAAGGTAATGTATAACATCATTTATTTTAAAATTCCTTTACCCTATTAGTTAAAACCACTAAAAGAATGTCTACCATTTTAATACATGTGTGAGTTCACAATATCACATAAATAATAAGTATTGCATATTACAACATGAGACTAGAGACTTTAAGTGGCATCAGATAAACATTGGAGCAAAAGTGTAGGAATAAAATCATTACTCATCAGAAAAGTGTAAGATCTGTCTTCTAGATCAAAGCCTAGAACATGAATTCCTGCTATCATAAACAATGCAATGTATTAGCTGACACAATAATTGGAGAAACAATTCCTTAAAGAAAAATGGACTATAAACTTAGAGAATTTGATTTTTAGTACTACTTGCAATTAAATCCAAGGCCTTGTGCACACCAGGCAGCCTAGAATTACAACCCAACCCCATAAATACGACTGTGGAAATATGGAGTGATCCATAAAAAGTCTTTAAAATGTTCCTAACTATCTATCTATATATATATATATATATATATATATATATATATATATATATATATATATATATATATATATATATACTATTAAAAGCTCTGGCAAAGAAAATTCAAAATAGACCTTTGGCTTTACAGTTGAAACCTACACTATAGCTTAAGAAGTTTGCTTGTCTCTCAGCTCCAACTAGGTCTTATGAAGATGGAGGAAGAGTCTAAAAGGCAAATCAAGAAAATGTAAGAAAAACTGGTTTAGAGAGAGGAAGGTAGGAAGGGAGCGTGGAGAGAAATGATGGTGGAGATCAGACCTCGGGGGAGGGTGGATGGGTGGACAAAACAAGGCCTGGAGAGAGAAGAGAAACTGTGGATGGGGGCATCTCTGTGACAAACTGGAGACCTATGACAGGGTAAGTTTCTGGGAGGATATGAGGGTGACTCTAGCAGAGAATTCTAGTAGCATGGGGTCATGGGGACTGAAGATGACACCCTCTAACTAGACAGGACTCTAGTGGAGGGAAGGGAACACCAACCCAAACAGAAATACTTCGATTACAAATTCAACTCACCTACAAGATGTTCTACAGCAGTAAAAGTAGACCAGAGATTGAGGGAATATCCAACCAATGCCTGGCCCAACCTGAGAGCCAATCCTTGACAATATTAATGATACTCTGCTATGCTTGCAGAAGGGAGTTTAGCATAGCTGTTCTCTGAGAGGTTGTACCCAGCAATAAATAGAAACAGGTCCTGAGACTCACAGCCAAACATTGAACGAGGCATAAGGAGTCTAGTGGAAAAGTTGAGGGAAAAATAGAAGTACCTGGAGATGACAGGCTCTCCACAAGAAGACCAGCAGAGACAACTAACCAGGGCCCAGAGTGGCATGTAGTGACTGAAACTCCAACCGATGAACATGCATGAACTGAACCTAGGGCTCTACACAGATGCACATGGACAGCTCAGTCTTCAAGTGGGTCCCTTAATAAGGAGAGTGGGGGCTGTGTCTGACATGGACTCTGTTGCTTGGGTTTTGTTCATTTCTCCCTGTTGATGCTTCCTTGCCAGGCCACAGAAGGGGAGGATGCACTCAGTCACGATATGACTTGGTGTGCTTGGGTAGTTTGGTAGGGCATCTCCCTTCTGAGGACTAGGAGAGGGGGAATGGGGAAAGATGGAGGGAGGAAAAGGGGAAAAGGGAAGGAAGGTGGGACCAGGAGGACCGAAGGGAGGAGACTAAAATTGGGATGTTAAGTGAAAATAAATAAATAGATAAATAAATAAATAAATTTTTTTGTTTTATTTTTCAGGAGAGGGTTTCTCTGTGTAGTCTTGGATGTCCTGGACTCCCTTTGTACACCAGGCTAGCCTTGAACACACAGCAATCCATCTGCCTCTTTCTAACTAACTAACTAAATTTTAAAAACAAACAAAACAAAACAACAACAAAAAAAGAAACCTTTCCAGATAGATAAATTATGGCCCAACCTAAAAATGTCTGCTTACAGTGCAGAGTATTCAGAATTTGTCTGGATTTCACAGCCTCAGATTCTGTTACTGTTCTCCACTGTCCACCCCATTAGTTTCATTTTCTTTTCTTTTGGATATTAAAATATAAATACCTTTTCTCTTTTCAAACTCTACAATACACATCTCCATGCTCTCAAATGTATGACCTCATTTTTTACTAAATATTGTTATATACATATGTGCATTTGGATCAATTTTATAACACTCTAAATCAATTTGCCACAATGTTATCACCCACACACAAATCAGATTTCTTGTTTCCCATTACCTGTGAATTAGGAGCCTCAATATCAACAGACTGAGTCCTCTGCTCAGAGTCTCACTGGCCTAAATCACATTCTAGCCTTGGCTATGATTTCCTGTAAGTCTTGCTCATTGCTTCCTAGATCACTGTTTGTTGTCAGAATTCAATTTTCTGTACTGACAGAATGAAGGACCATGTCACTCTTGGAGGCCACCCATTATTCCTAACGACTGAGCCATTTTAAAAACTGCAGTCTCTTCCCTCTGATCTCACAGGAATACATATCCCTGGTACTTCTCTGTCTTAAATTTGGAACAGTTCAGGTCATATTAAGATTACCTCTTTTTAACCTTTATTAAAGTTCAACTGACTACTAACTAAACCACACAGTTTGTGGCTTTGAAAACCCAACAGTCGTGCCTTAGTTGAAGACATTATTTTACAGTATGCACACAATGAGGTAGGAGTTGTGAATGACATGTTAGAATTCTGCCTAGCACAGAATATGACAATTTAATGGGCTTATTAGGGTTTATTGTTTCCTTGAACTTTAGTGTTTGTGTTTATATTGACAAGCCTATCCATTATAATTAACTCAGTCCCATCTAAATTTTAAAGGATTTACTAAGAATTTTTCATTTTTTATCTTGATGTCATGATTATATAGATGGTAGGTATCTACATGAGAGTAACTATATAAGACTGTTGACTACGGTGCTAGTTTTCTACAAAAGCATTTTCCCCATGAAGTACCACATATGTAGGAAAATTTTCTCTCTACTTATTTTGCATCTACCTAAATTTGGGGAGTTATTCCCTAAAACAGAAAGTTGAATATTTATTAATGATTAAAAATTAGAGCATATTTAGCTTGACAATAGCTCTGAATCATATGCTTAATATGTACTCTAAAATTAAGAAAATAAAAATATTACAATTGGAGACATGTTTTTGTATTGTTGCAAAGAGAATTACAAATACTGACTAGTATTCTAGGGGCTGATAAGATAGTTAGGTGGTTGGGATTACCTGCTACACTACAAATGGACTAGAATTTCATTTTTATTACCCAAGTTGGGTGACTTACAGCCAACTATAATTATAACTCTAGGTTATCTTATGCCATTTTACGACACTTTGGGGTCACCTACTCACATATTTAGGGAATACAAATATACCCAAATACATGTAAATAACATAAATAATTTTTCCCACATTTCCCTCCTTTGTTTTTATTTATATGGTGCCCTTGTGGGCATTTTATTTATTTATTTTAATATATTTTATTAATTTATTCATATAACATCTCAATTGTTATCCCATCCCTTGTATCCTCCCATTCCTCTCTCCCTCCCATTTTCCCCTTACTCCTCTCCCCTATGACTATGACTGAGGAAGACCTCCTCCCCCTGTATATGCTCATAGGGTATCAAGTCTCTTCTTTAAAAAATGGTGTTTCTAGAATTATTCTAATAATTTTGGATTAGTAGTGGATAAATTCAATTTGTTGCTACATTTTAATACAAATAAATATAGAACCACATGACTAGATAAACACTTTTGTCTGAGTGTCTAGAGATAATGTCATTTCAGCAATAATTAAAATAATAATTATACTCAGATATTGCTCTCTACATAACATTAATTACCTACAGATATGCATACTAACAGGAAACAGAACTGTTAGAAAAAATGTAGATCCATCCATGAGGATATAAGTATGAACAGTATAAAATTAGCATATACCAATAAATAATGAGTAAAGAATCATAATAATTATAGGATAATAAAGCATTTATCCTCTGAAATAATTAAAACTGGAGTTTTAGATGTTCCAAATATAATTAATTCAATGGGTATCTCCATTAAATGAAAAAACCCAGAGAGCCTGGTGTGGGGGCGTGCACATTTCCCTTTTCTCCTTCTGTAGCTCCCTGTCTTTGTCTTTCTTTTATCATTAAGGTTAGTGAACTAAAATCTAGCTCCTTGACTCTTGACTATCTTTATTTTAACCAAGTGTGGTCGGTTTTCTGGCCTTTCACAAGTCAGAGGATCCCTTCCTCCCTCCTGGAAGTGACATGGATTCTCATATCTCAACCAAAGCTAAGCTCAGGTGCCCTGAGCTCCCTGGAGCTGGAGAATCTAGCCAGAAAGCTCCCTCCATGGCCAGGAGGCCTTCTTCCTGATCGGTTTTCAGAACACAGCCTTCCTCAACTAGTCTCCAGAAGGTTGAAGGAAACTCTGTGACTAGATTCTCAGCCCAGCCTCCTGGAGAAAGGAACACAAACTAGAGAACTAAGAACATCTTCAAGTTAAAGGAACTTAAGAAAGAAAACATGCTTCCATATAGTATTGCTCTCTCAAATTCCCTTCATATCAGCTTCTGAAAATGCTATGACTGAAAATATTATATAATGTTATAATGAACTAAGCAGTTGATAGACATAAATCTCAAGTAAAGCATCTAGGTACAAAGAGTCTTATCTCTCCACCCCTCAGAAAACACAAAGACTCTTAGATGGATCACAGATGCAAAGATGAACTAAAAGGAAGAGACTGTTTAAGAAAGTACATACTTCAGTCACAGTAGCATGCAGGCTAACTGCAGATCTTCAACTTCTCAGCTCCTCTGAAACTAATCCTCCACTTCTATTTCCAGATATTTAGCTGAAAACAACCTACTGCCTCTCCTTCTCTGCCACTCCACTAGATCATAAGGATCTTATACTCCTTTATTTCTCCCTGCATTCACTGTTTTTCCACGACCCACTGCGAGTAGGCACTCCTGGGGACCCATGGCCCACCCTAACCATGGAAGCTGGTAGGATAACTGCAGACATTGACCTCTTTATCAAATTGCCCAAGGAAATTTACCATCCACCCTCAGTTCTGTAGCAGACCACCTGCTACAACATCTTGTCACAGACATGAGGGCAAGTCATGTCTTTGCTTGACAAAGTTCTAGAGACTTGCTACTATCCAGCATCATTTCTAGACATCCAGGACAGCTGTTGAGGCTTTGCTTGACAAAGTTCCATAGATCTCCCACTTATCATCATTACCCTTAAATATTATGTATGGTAGCAGTGTAATTTTGCCTTAAAATTACTTTGAAATCTGCCTTTTCTTCTAATACTGTCTTTCTATTTCTCACTTTGACTATGAGCCTTAATGTAATTTGAACGGGGAAAATTTTTTCCCACAGAGAATGTTGAAAGAAGGCATCTAGCCAAAGGCTTGAGACAATGATAGAGTTCTTGGCTCTGACTGTGCAGTGAGGCAGAAAATGCTTGGAAGAAAGTTGGGACCGTGACATAGCAGTGCTTGGTTAGATACTGTTAGCTGTAGAAAAGTTTCTTTAGAATATGCTTTGAAAGCAATAAAAGGTGGACTCTCTGGCAGTTAGTATAGGCTTAGATATCACATCTGTTGGTTTGGGACTAGGAGTAAGTCAAATAGCCCAAGCTGTGTTGATATGGAAATTATGTAAACACAATGGCTTTAGCCTTGGGACATTTCCTGAATATTGTTAAAAATAATAATCAGGTTATGCTGACCATTGCTTGGGAATTGATTTTTGCTGTATGCTTTATTGTAGGTTATACAGAACTCTTTATATTTCCTTCTTAGACTGTTTTCTTGTTTTATTGGTTTTTTATTGTCCTATTGATTGTAAAAGATGTAAAAAAAGAAGATGAGATGTAAAAGATGAGAAGAATCATGATGTAAGCTGTAATGAAAAAAATTGAACTTCACTTTAAATAAAATCCTGGGGTTGACCTAAACAGCGACAGAAAATAAGACAGAGACAGACAATAAGCATGTGAGATATACAGAAAAGTAAAGTACTCCTGGGCATTAAGACCTTCAGTTTGTACCACACATGTCTGGGTCTAATATTTCTTCCTTGCTCCATACCTCAAACTCTCCACAACAGCTGGCTCCTTTAGGCAGTTGTTCCCCAATGGTTGTTTTCCCTTAACCAGCTGTTGTTTGCCTGCTCAATTCTCCCTACCCATGGATTCATTATGACTTTCTTCTCTTTCCTCTTCACTGTTCCCAGAGCTGGTCTGTGGAGCAACAACCCCTTCCTCTCTACCCCCATTTCCAAAGAAATCATGCAGTTCTTCTCACAAAACTCCCCTCCTCCAGCCCATTGCTTTATTGCAGCCACCAAACTGAGCAGTCATTCCTGGGAACCCACAGGGCATCCTGCCCATGGAAGTATGTAGGTTAATTGCAGAGTTCCTACTCTCCCTCAACTCTTCCAAGTCCAATCACTCACTCTCATCATAAGCTTTGTAGAGAGGACTTACTGATGTTATCTGTATGTACTGCTTGACCACATTCCTAGGGGACTTAGCAGATCTGAGTGGAAAACCATGCTTTTGTTCCAACATTTGACACTTTTAGTTCCCTCTTACTAGCCCATACTTCTTATTAAGTATCATGTTTCATTAAATAGAAACACATTTTACCTGGACCTTATAGTGGCTACACCTAACAGGATCCCAGAAGAATTTCCTACCAGGCAACAAACAGCTACCTTACTCTTCTAAGAACAAGATATGGCAACAAATACCAAGGAACAAAAAACCCACCTAAGAAAGATGATATCAGATACCAGCTACTAGAATTACAATCTTTCCAAACTCCATTGCCTAGAAGGTTGAATAAAATTAAGGTCAACAACAGCCAAGACAATATCTTTCTACTAGATTGCACCAACCTTACTACAAATTCTGAGAATTCCAATATAGAATTGTAAGGACACATTATACTCCACAAAATTGGAAAATTAAATGAGATGGATAATTTTGTTTATATGTACCATCTACCATAATTAAATTACAACCAGATGAGAAATTTAAGTATATTTGTAATCCATAATGAAATAGATGCTATAATTCTTACAAACAAACAACCGAACAAAACTCCTTGGGGGCCGGTATTTTTAGAGAATAGTTCTGCAGACTTTGAAAGGGTAAATGTCAACACTCTTATATTAAACAAAATATAGAAGGAGAAGGAACCTTGCACAATTAATTTTATGAGGCCACAATTCTCATGAATCTCAAACTACATAAAAACAAGGAAAGAGAATTTTAGACCAATTTTTCTTATAATCACAGATGCAAAAATGCTAGTAAATACTCTTTTATACATAATCTAAGTACACATCAATAAAATAATCCACCATTGTCAAGTAGGCCTCCTAGAATAGGAGATAAAAAAGTTTGTAAAACATTTGTAAATTGATAAATGTAATGTGTCATATGAACAAATTGAAAGACAAACACCACATGATTATATAATTGGTACAGAAAAGGCATTTGTCAAAATTCAACATCTATTCATGGTAAAAATGCTGTAGATGTCAGTGAAAATGAAAGCATATTACATTAAGCCAACAAAAAACATCTATTTAAATGGAGAAACACACAAAGCACCTCCACTAAAATCAGGAACAGGATAAGACTTTCCACTCTCTCAATATTTGTTCACTATAGTACTTTTAGTTTTAGTACTACAGGAATAGGACAATTGACAGAGATCAAAGGGATAAAAACTGTAAAGGACAAAGTCAAAGTATCTCTATTTGCAGATGATAATGATATGCATAAGAGACTAAAAGTTATACCAGGAAACTCCAACATCTTATATACATTTTCATCAAAACATACAAATATATGCACAAACTCCCAAAACTGATTAGCTTTCATATATAAAATGACAAACTGAATGAGAAAAAAAGTCAGGGAAACAACATCTTTCACAATAGCCTCAAATATGTAAAATATCATCATCTTCTGGTAACTCTACCAAAGCAAGTGAAAGACTTGTATGACCCAAATTTAAAAGCATTGAAGAAAGAAATTAAAAAGCTCTTGGATAATGAAATTTTTCCCAACATAATTCTTCACAGATCTTTAAAAGAAAAATTTCAGCTTCATTTGGAACACAAAAACCCAGGATTAAAAAAATACTAAATACTAAACAAAATAAATGTAGGCATTACTGTCTTTGATTTTGACTTGTAGTACAGAGGTATAATAATAAAAACAACACAGTATTGAGAAAAAACAGACACATTTATCAATAGAATCAAATTCAAGTCCAACACATACATACATGCATATATAGTCATCTGATTTTTTATTAAAAGAAATCAGAAAAATAGACAAAAAATGATATCTTCAACAACTGGTGCCTGTCAAGCAGTTTACCAGCATGTAGAAGAATGCAAACAGATTCATATCTATCACTCTGTACCGAACTCTAATCCAAATGGATCAAGGACCTCAACATAAAACCAGATATGCTTAGCCTGAAATAAGAAAAATTGGGAAAAGCTTTTAACCTGTTGACATAGACAAGACTTTCTGGACAGAACACCATTAAGATAGGCATTAAGAACAACAATCAATAAATCAGACATCATGAAACTGAAAAGCTGCTCAAGGGCAAAGGACAACATCATTTGTATGTAGCACAAGACTACAGAATAGAATTACATTTTCTTCAACTACATATTCAATAGAGGGCTAATAATGTCTTATTAAATAGTGAACTTAATAAATTAGGTATTGAGAAAACAAATAGTCCAATTAAAAGTGGGGGTACAGGTCTAAAGAGGGAATTCAAAAAAAAAAAAAGAGGAAACTCAAATGGCTGAAAAACTTTAAAGAAATGTTAAACATCCTTAGCCATCAGTGAGATGAAAATCAAAACTACTTTGAGATTTCACCTTCATCTTTTAGAATGCCATAAATATTATCAAAACAAGTAACAGTTCACGTCGGTAAGAAAGTGGAGCAAGGCGAATACTTTTCCTTTGCTGGTGAGGATGTAAACTCATACATAAACTATGGAAATCACTGTAGTAGTTCCTCAGGAAGATAGGGACTGCTCTACCTCAAGACCCAACTATACCACTTTTGGCCATATAACCACATGTAGGTGTGTCCTACTGCAGAAACTTGTTCAACCATGTTCATTGCTGCTCTAATAATGAGAACTTGAAAACAAACTAGATGTCTCTCAACAGGAGAATGGATAAAGAAAATGGGGTCTGTTTTCACAATGGAGTGTATTTCACCCACTACAAATATGAAATTATGTCTACACAGTTAGTTTCTCTTTAGTGGGGAGGAGGTAGGGTTAGGGATTGTCACAGAATCCTTCTATGTCCTTGTTTCTCAGCTGTGATCTGAAGTCATACATACCATGACAAAAGTAGCTTCTTTGCTCTTTAATGTCAGCATGCATATATATGCTTAGACCTTCAGTTCTTTTCTCTGGTTTATTTTGTACAATTTTTACGTGTTTGTTCTATTTTATTATACTTTATTTTTATTTTATTATTATAACTTAGAATTCTATTTGCATTTTTAATAAGCGAAAGAAAGCAGATACAGATGAGAGTGGAGGTTGGGGTAAACTGGCAGAAGTAGAAGGAAAGAGAAAAATATTGTTGCTAAAAAGGAGTACATATTTAATTCTAGAATATATGATATTTTGTATTATCTGTATAGGTCAGACAAAATAGCAGGGATTGGCTGCAATGTGGTGAGCAAAAGAAACATTCTTTCTAAAAATTATAAAATTTGCACATTAGTGTTGATATTAAAAGAGGATTTCTATTAAACTATGTAACCGTGGGACAAACTTTTACAGAAGAAACAAAAACCAAAAAAACAATACTTAGCAGAGACTCCTAAACTTTCCTGTCCAACTTTCTATTGGATTCATCCCTCCAAGTTCACCTTTTGATACAAAGTACCAGAAAAATGAACTCTGAAAACTATTGCCCACATACACTATAAATTATGTATTGGCTTGCTCGTATAAATGATATTTGGTAACATACTCTTTTGATAACTATCATCACAAGTCTTACTGAATTCAATATTTTTTCCTAGTTACAATCTATATCCCTGACAATGTAATTTCACTAAGTATTCAAGTCCCAAGCAGCAACCTCAATATCTCATTTCCAATATTATGATTCACTAAATTCTTCATTTCACTATATGCTAATCCCCTTAATCCAGTGGCATAGGATAATAATCTTGGAAGCATCCTGATTGCTCTTTCATAAACTCAAACTAAAATAGCCAAATAGATTGTGGCACTGATCACTTGTCAACAACTCTATTGTTGGCATCCTTATTCAAGCCAGCATTATTGTTTTCTGCCTACAGCCTAAGTTTCTTCTCCTAATTATAATTTTTAGCTGATCTCCTTCCTGTGTATTGTACATATCAATCTGAATTATCTAAAAAAAAATCATAATACGGATTGGATTGTGTTTCTGTCTCTTCACTTCTTATATTCCTCTAATCCTAAACTCAAAAAATATGAGAAATTTTACTATATTATAAAATGCCTCCATGCTTGACACAGGAGTCTTCCCAGGGCTTGTTGCCCAGGACATTTCTCCAAATGCTCAGATGACTAATGACCAGCTCTAGTGTTATCTGGCCTCATCATTGAGCAAAGGTTGGCTTTTATTAGCAAAATGTTAATTTTATTCCTATCACCAGTATTAAGCTCTATATCTATGTATTCATTAAACACTTAATTCTTTTGATAACACACACACACACACACACACACACACACACATACACACACACACGCCTGAGCCACTTTCCAGGTTTCTGCAATGTTAATTTCTCAAGAGTTCAATGTCTAGATGCAATCAGACATTATCTTTCCCAAGAAAATTACTGAAATTGGCTCCTTTTCCAAATCTGATTATTTTTAAAAGATTACAATATTTCCTCTTATTTGTGCCAGATTCTGGAATCATATCTCAGAAACTATTTCAACTGTAATGTTTACATTAATATTGTCACACATATTCAGATTATGGGTTAGTATCTGCACATTCAAACAGGAAGTTCTTAATTTATAATATACACAGGCCAGGCAAGTAACACATTTGCTGTAATTTTAGTAAGTCTTATTACATGAAAAGGCATTGTTTATTAAACAGTATATTTCTAACTATTGATATTAGTATAAATATTGTTTAAATGTGAATAATATTGTCAATTAAAACAGTTTTCCACATCTTATTCTTAATTTTATGTTATTTGATTTATGGGGAGAAATATGTAATACTAGGCAGTAAGAAAATTAAAAGTCCTCATTAGTCTAAAATGTACCATCTTACTTCTCTTAAATCAGATATTATACTTTTTAAATTTCTTTGAGTATAATATTTACATTTCTCCCTTCCCTTTCCTCCCTCCAAAACTTCTCAGATAACCATATCCACTCTCCCTCAAGTCCATAGGCTCTTTTTAAACTAATTTTTATTGCATGGACATATGTGTATATTCCTACATACACACACAAAAGACAAACACACAATGCACATGCTCACAATATATTTATCGTTCTTAATTTGTATATTATTTGTATTTATGCTTTCAGGGCTGACTGTTTGACATTGGAAAACTAATTGGTATGCTCTTCCCTGCAAAGAATCACCTCTTCCCCTCGATAGCACCTCCCTGGGGACCAGCTTTTGTGGTACTGGAAGGCACCATGCAAGCTTCTAAATGAGGGAGGTAAGCTATAAGACTCATCATTCTATAAACTACATCCATAAGCAGCATGTCATAATAATTCTAAGGAATGTAGTAGTAGAATACATAGCTTAGTGGTAATCAGCAGCACCTCTAATAGGATTTACAAAACTCTCAAAAAGAGCAACATCATACACAGCACTGAAAACATATGTAAGTACCGATTGCTAATGAAGACATGGTTATTGAAGGAGAATGTGCAAAAATATAACCAGATTAATCTGTAAAACAGTCTATAAGCACTGGTCCCTAAAACCACAAGTAAAGAGAGCAGTAAGACTGATCAAGGAAGTTCTCTTTGCAAAAGATGGAGTCCACTAAAAATACTTGTAATACCTATATATTATATATTAGTGAAATCTCCCAGGTTGAATATACAGAAATTAACCCATAATCCTAATATAAGTGACACTATTGTAAAGCATTTAATCATTACAGTTAAAATGTTTTCTGTGATATGATTCTAGAATCTGGCATAAATTTAGCAAAATAATATAGTCTTTTAAAAATAGATTTGGAAAAGAAGTAGAATTCACTGATTTCCTTGAGATTTTTTTTTAAATAGGAAAGAGCTTTGTGGATTTATTTATTATAGCCCCAAACTGGAAGTAATGCAACTTTCAATATAGATACACAATAGAATACAACTCAGCAATCAAAGAGTATAAATTATTCAAGTTATAACTCCATGAAGAACAAATCCTAAAATAACCACATTGAGGGAAAGTAGTCTGATTAAACACCATGTACCATATAATTTTGTTGGTTTAAAATTTAGAACATCCAAATACCTATGTGCCTGAAAATTGGTCACCTGGGAATCAACAGAGTGTATGGAAAATTATAGGAGGAGACGTAAGAGTGCACAATAAGCTAGAATCTTGGTGGTGGTGATGGCTTTAAAGCTCAAAAAATTTCAACCTTAACATATAGAATATTGACCTTTAATGTATATGCTTCAGTTACACATCAGTAAAAGTTTTAAAGTAAGCTTATATCAAAAATCCCCAAAACTGTTGGGCAGGGTGCACATTGTGAGCCTGCGGTAGCAGAGTACTGCAAAAGTGAAGAGCCACACAGCCAGATCTTTCACCAAAGGAAGAAAACACTATCACCCAGATCAGTACACATATCACCATTAAAATGTTACAAGACACTAAACTGTCCTGTTGGAACGCTAACAACACAGAAATCCTATGTGATGAAAGTGAAAAGGCCAGTTATAAGCAGCCACAGGCTGAGCTCAGTTATACAGGACATTTCCATGCTACACATGAACATATTTCCGGCTGGAAGCAGTTCTACACTAATATTGTGCCATGGGTAATGGAGGTATGGGTAATGTTAATATTCTTTTTTTCATTTTTGTTTTCCAAGTTTGGTTTGTTGTTCTTTTCTGGCTTTGATATCACTTTCATTTTGTGTGAGCTTACAATAGTATCATAAGGAAGAAGTTTTCCAAGGAAGAGAAGTGGTTTGAGTGATTATTTGTCCTGACAACAAATTTTACAACCATTAAAATGCATAGTTGTGAAGCCCAGTTCCAATGGATACATCCATAAAACACTCTCTAATCCCCAAAGACAGGGGGAACACTGAGCAAACAGGGGTGGATAAAAAGAGCCTCTCTAAAAGCCAAAGAATCAGGGACTTTGCTGTGACATTGCGTGCCCTTTAACATCAGAAACATACATAAAGTCACAACAACATGACTTTCCAAATATGACATGACCAATATACATGACAAATACCATATTTTATTCTTGACCAATAAGGGTTTGATTTCATTCGTTTTAAAAACAAACAAGAATGAATAAACTGTGCATTTTAAAATAGAGTTTTCAGTATTCTATTGTGTGCATCATCTGATAATACATTTAGATGAACACATTTGGTATTTTTATTTTCATTGGTGCTAAGGTGGGGAATTTTCCAGTATTATATGAGTGAAGATCCGGCTCGTCTCTTCTCCCCATCTCAGTTTGATGTATGTGTAGCTAGTCACTCGTCACTAGGTATCTATCACTGGAATCCATCTGGACAGAGAATTTGTAAATTGGCAATTAGGAAGTGGTGTTACTAATGTTACTGACCAATACAGTTTACCTGCAATTTTAATGTAACACATATATGTTGTCTTTTTTTTACTCCTTGAATGAAACAAATGTTTTACACCTCTCAAATCATACAAAAGTAGTAAAAAATGTAAAGAATCAAGAAGGACCCTTGATCACAGATTACTAAAAATATAGACACCTGGCACCAGATAGATAAAAGAGCTTCAACTGTGTTCTTGATAACTCAATATTTGGAAACTATACAATGTACTATTTTTTATCTGATCTTCCTCTTCCTTTGAGTATAAAAATACTATAACAAACTGTTCTATATCTGACAATGTGAATGAACTCCATTAATAGAATTAGAGCTTTTCCCTCTTCTTCCTATTACTGACAAGACAAAGACCTCTTGGCATTATGGATTTTTACGCTTACAAGTTATGAAGAAGCAATGTGTCTGTAATTCCAAAGAATAACAGATGAAAGGTGTGGGTGGATGTCCGATCATTTAAAGCTATCACGGGATGGTTGACTGAATGTAACTTCCCAAGAGACAAGGGAGATGAAGTAAAGAGGAATCACTTAATGATAAAGAAAGAGGTTGTGCATTTGACAACCACACTAACTTAAAGCCAAGCTTTATGCCAAGACAGATCTGAAGGGATTTTTGAACCTTCGTATGACATGCTTTCCAGATCTCTGGAGGAAGGGAAGCTCGAAGTCACAACAATGAAAATCCAAACAATCCCTTTAATATCTTTTCTACTGGGATTTCCCGCTACTTCCCAGAGTGACTGGAATACTGATACATAAATGTTTCATGTCGCTTCCTAAACTGTGGTTCTTCTTTGAGGTAACATTCATGGGCAACAGAAATGAGTCACTTAAGCAGAAGTCGCCATATATGCTTCACAGTCACCTTTCCTTCCTTATGTAAGAAACTCCAAAGTAAATGCTAGACCTCAAAATTGAATTCATTTGATATCAGACATAGAAAGGTTACCAATAAATATGACTATTCAGATTTTTTACTCTGTGTTCAGAAGAATAGCTACCAAAGATCTTTAATAGTACTGGGAAAAATATGAGACTTCTGGGTGGAGATAAAAAACCTGTATTACTCAGAATGCTCTCAAATCAACTTAGCCTGTCTCTGGATGGACCCAGTGTCTTTATTATTTAAAAATATTAAAAATTTTAATATATATATGTTCACTGACTTGAAGTGATATAATATATATATTCTAATCTTGTTTTCTACATAAATATGCTGGAAAAGGTAATTCAGATACTACATCAAGAAGTAAACTATGAAGAGATAGATCCAAGTGAAACACATTCTTTATTTCTGTACAATTTAACTAGTAACCAATTAACTCATGTATATATATCTTCTGTCAGTTATCTCAACAATGAATTGTGACAGGAGCTGAGAAAAAGCCAGTACACTCTGTCTAATGTCATATTTAACTAATGCTACAACCAAGAGGATTCGAATAGAAAAATAAGACTAAATTGCACTATTGGTTTCACCTTTGTTCCCACAATTGTCACTGAGTAAACTCTGAGAAGCTGTAGTATCTCCCTCAGAAAGTCAGGAAGAACTATCTTTAAGCTGCTGCATCGACTTTTCTACCTTACTGAAGGTATTAATTTAATTATAGTGGTAAAATGTACAGTCTGTCCCTGCTCCACCACAGAGGGCAAGTAGGACACCTTAGTCTGTGCAGCCTAACCCAGGAAGCTTCCATAGCATCTGCTACACACTGTCAACACTTGAAGAAGTCTAAGACAAAAGCAAAAAGTGCAAGTGACAATTTCCCCAACACAAGCTATTTCTGGGAAGAGTTATTTGGGACTACAGAATCCTCCATGAAGGGTAAATCAAGTCCACAGACATGACATCTCTAAGAAACCGCTCTCCTTGCTTTTGACATGGATGTAGAACATTGGGGAGGCTCTCCTCAAGAAGCTCCTCTGGAAACCCAGGCTATAATGTGTTAGTATTCTTGGAGCCCTAGGATCTGAGAGGTGGCCACTGGAAGGAAATAAAATGAATCACTCTCAATTTTGGGCCCAAATGTCCAAGTTAAACTTAGGAGGCATTTCCGCAGTTGTTCAGCTGTCACATTTATATAGGAGATTAAAACATTTTTTATCCTCAAATTAATTAGAATATTTGAATATTTTAGAGCAAACATAACTGAAGTGTGAAAAAAGTTTACGTCTCTTTAACACATAAAATTTGCATCAGACTACCACAGATTCACATATAGTTAATCTGTTTGAAAGTCATATTTTTAAATTAACATAAATACTCATTTTCTACATATATCAAGCATTAATTAAAATGACAACTTGGGCAATATTAGATCTCTGATTTAATTGAGGGCTGTTTGGCTGATTACAAACTGTGCATTCATTTTAAAAGATGAAATTCAAATTAGTGTTGGCTTCCTATCAAAATCGGTAATTAAGAAAGTCATCAAAGTCAATCCTATTATTCATCTTGATAATGAAATTATTTAAACATCAAACACAAATGTTCTATTAACATGGAGGGTAATTGTTGTGAACATTGCTTCCAGGGCCTAATAAACATTTTGTCCCAGCTCTATTATCTACCTAAACTCTTAAAGACAGATGCTTGTGATTAATTTGCAAAGCTTTTTTCAAAGTTAAAAAGCGTATTATTTTGTGAATATTTAGCTTTCTTAATTTTGTGTGATATATGTGCAAATATAGTGACACATGTTTTTATGAAAGTGAAGCAAAGAACAAAAATAGAGACCACTTAAAATGTTAAAATTTATGACTTTTGACCTATATTAAATAACTTGAAACTTGATAAAACATATACACTTTCCTAAGAATGTTTTCGTATTTTAACCTATTTAATTCCTCCTTCCAGTCTTTCCAAATAAAACACTTTTACATTTGTGTCCTGGTTTTGTTTTGCTTGCTGTGATAAACACCATGGTAAAAAGCAACTTGGAAGAAGAAATGGATTATTTGATTTAACAGATTATAGTCTCTCATTGAGGAGACCAAGGCAAGAATTCAAGACAGGAGCTTGAAGTCGTAACCAGGGACAAATGCTGCTCTCTGGCTTGCATCCTTTGGATTGCATATCTCCCTTCTTTGTATACCCCAAAAACACCTGCCCAGATATGGCACAATCCATAGTGGAGCTGGGTCCTCTTGCACTAATGAACAGTTAAGAAAATGGCCTGCAGACATGGTCACAGGACAAAATGATGGAGGCAATTCCTCAATTGAGATTCTCTCATTTTCAGTTATGTCTATATTTGTGTAATGTTACAAAAAGCTAAATATGATACCATCAAATCATTATTCTATTATTTGCTGCATAAATAGAGATCGGATGTTTCAAAATTGTATATGTGCCCATTCATGAGTTGTGGATATCTAGTTCCTTCCACTTACTCTAGTTTATTTTAGATTTATTCATGTTGTGTTTGGAGTCAGTAAATGTTTGTTGCTGAGAAGGATTCTATGATAGGCTTTTAACAGAATTTTTTGATTAATTACCCCTTGTTAGGTATTTAGGTTGCTTGAAGGTGGTTACTATAAATAAGAGTCCTATGGACATACATAGTTACATAAAAGTCTTAATATAGACATAGGCTTTGCTTGTCTTGCCTAACTTTGATACTTCTGGGTTGTAGATTTAGTGTGTCTTAGTGCTTGCATATCATAAAATAGACTTACACTAGTATATTTTCATTCCTCATTTTGATCGCTTCTATACTTATATCATAATAAATTTTATATTTCTAGTTTTTTAATGCAAGGTTGTTTTATTTTGTGGAAGAAGTTATTTATCTGATATAAAATACATGTAAAAATATATAGGTAAAATATACATATGTATATGTACACATTATTTACACTCACACACACATGCACACAAACAAAAATACAGGTACCTCTGTAGGTTTTTATGTTTGCAAAATCTTTTTATTGTTCTTTATTTTAAACTCTACTAAAATGTATATAGTAGGTTGATTGCTTTCTTTTAGTTCAGTTAAGGCGTTTTATTCACTTCATACCTGTCTGTCTCTGATGAATGGCCTGTCTTTAGTTTGGTCTTTTGCATAACACACATTATTTTTTGTGGTTTTAATTTTTTTTTTCACATTGTGAGCTTAATTCCTTCTCATGAAATTCACATACTTCAGTCCTAGTCCTCAGTACTTACAGTTGACACTCCATTGAAAGAGAGACTTTTAAATCAATAATGTGGTTAAATGAAATAGCTAGTGTGGGCTCCAATCCAAGATGACAGAAAACATAATAAAGTAAATAGGGAACATGGATATTTACAAAGGAAAGAAATGTGAATACAGAGAAATATGGTTGCCACCTCTCAGTCAAGATGAGAGACTACAATAGGCAGTGCACTGTATTGACACCTGCTCTTGAGGTGTAGCCTCTCAGCTTGTGGGACATTGTTTTACAAGACTCAGAAATATAAAATGCCCATGTTTATGAGTGTTCTTGAATTAAAAGGCTATGTGAATGTCTTACATTATCTTTTCCAGAGTGCTTTTGTTTTTTTAGGTATTTACTCTATACTTGTTCTTTAATTTAGACAATTTCTGTTCGTTGCTTGTTTAAAAGGTTGTGATTTTCTTTCCCTATGTTGCCTCTAATTCAGTGATTCCAAATATGCATATTTTTCTCCTATCCTATAGTTCAATTGGAATCCAGTTATTTAATTTTAGTCTTTGGTTCTCTGCATTTCATGTTTATTTTGTAATCATAAGATTCCAAGTTATTTTTCCTACCTAACATACACATACTCATAAATCTCACCTATTTTATTTTATTTTATTTTGATTGGAAAACATTATAATCTTGACTACTTAGGAATTTAATTAGATTTTTATTCATGTTCTATGTCATGTGCTTAAAACTTTTGGGCAATTTCTAACTTTCTGAATGAGTAGCATGGAGTATGGTGTTCTTTATATTATTTCATGTTAATTTAAAGACTTCGATCATTTCGTTGATTTAAATTTGTTCAGTGTAGATGTATTTTAATCAAGCCACACAGTTGCTCTAGCCAGGAATCACATTCAGAGACCTTCTAGCTCTATCTGATGCTTCTGGCAGGTAGACATGCCATGGACTAGAGTATGATCTGGATGCAGTACAAACACACCCTTGGGACATACCTTCAATCCCAAATAATGAAGGTAAATTTGTAGCAGGAAGCACCACGTTTGAAGCAATGTCTAGTGGAGTGGCAAATCGGAGAATGGTTTCACAAAATGAGTCACAGAGAAGATACACCCATCTCTTAAGAGAAGAGAAAGTAAAGGGAAGCTACTTAACAGCAGTGCAGTAGATTTAAGATGATAGAGGAAAGTACAGTGTAGAGAGAGTAGAGAAGATAATATGGTAGACTAGGGTACAGTAGAGAGAGCAGTAGGGAAGACATACAGTAGAGAAAGGAGTAGAGTTGAGCACAGTAGAGAGTTCAGGAGAGAAGACACACAGTAGAGTTCAGGACAGAACAGTACAGGACAGACTTTTCAGTGCAATTCAGTTGAGTGCAGTTGAGTTTATGAAATGGTGCAGTTCAGGTCATGAAGTTCAGAAGAAGAACAATTCAGAAGAATTCAAGGGGAACCAATTTGAAACAATCATGTTGGAGAGCGGTTTTGAGCTAGAACAGCCGAGTTGAACCAGCCAGCAAGAGGTCAGAAAGAATTAAAAGTCTGACTTTAATTCCGCACTAAGCCTCCAAGATGGCAATTGCATCTGGCAAACAAAACCCAACTTCTACAGTTGGGTTGCTGGCTCATGAACTTCTGCAGTAGTGTCATTTTATAACAAAAGTATTTTAAATCAATTCTATATAATGTCAGTTAATATAGGTACTGTGTAGCTATTTATGTACCCTTGAGGTTTTATTTATGTAGCTTCAAGTTCCTTCAAAACAAAATGAGCTTATGTCTTGTTAATATTTGTTAGGTGTTTCTAGGAAAACATGGAATTTAGGTGTAAGTATACCCCACTGATGAAACAAAGATTGTATAATCCACTTACTACTCCATAATAGGTAGATTTTTCAAGTTAAATGGTCAAGGCAGAGCATATTTTGGCATCATATGACTGAAAAATGTTGATTTTTTTGACATTTTCAACAGAATTCCATTAAATGCTCAAGGAGGTCTTTTGTAGAGTTTTGTAAACTTCTTTTTATTTCTAACTTTCATTTCTGACATTCTAATTTTTGGAGCTTTCTGTGCCCTCGATGTCATTTAGTTCCTTCAACTCAGACAGTGAGCTTGGCTCTTCCCAGACAAGTGTTCTTCACACACAGTTGGAAAGCTCTCTCAGAGGATCTACAGAATAGTTCACCTCATCCTTGTTTCCTACATTTATGTTTCACTACATTATTTGATTTTCAGTGTTTTAGACATTATCTTCCTGCACGTTCTGCTGTAATTATTTCGTTTACGAGAAACATTCTGGTTTTTTTGTTTGTTTGTTTTTGTTTTGTTTTGTTTTGTTTTTACCCTCCACTGTCTTCTCAAAAGCAGAGCTTCTAAAAATGCTAATTATTTAAATCTGTTGTAAAAAATATCCTTTAGTTTATGTTGCACCACACATTTTAAGTGTATGAAAGAAAGACAGAATGTTAAATATGTATCCCTTTAAACATCAGTTGTTTTTCAGGAGTTCCAGTCATTCTAATAAATAGTTTTTCTAGTAGATAATGACAAATGAATATCATAATTAGTACCTATACAGGGGTTTATATTTGGTTTTTAACAAACACCATATGACAGGAATTCTACATATCTTTGATAAATAATAGATATAGAATAACCAATTAAGAGCATAAATATATTTAAAATGTATTTCTTTATAATTCTCAATGAATTCTTTTTTAAAATAACATATTTAGAGTTATGTATACTGTTGAAAAAGTACTTTAAAATTAATAACAAAATATATCTGTCCCTCTAGTAACTACCTCAGGTTAAAAAAAAAAGGATATGCTGCTCTTATTAAAAATATAATAGCAATACTAAGAGTGTAAGTGCTTTAAAGTATATTTCTAGCTTAACTTTGCAATAATAAGTAACAGTAGAATCATTGAGGATTCATTTTTAAAAAAGTAAAATATTCTGCTTACCCTATAAGTCAAAAAAGGAAAAAATACAAATATACTTAGTGTTGTGACATGAATATACTGCCATGAAATGGGACTGATATCAGGATTGTGTTTCATTTTGACCAATTGTTCTTCTGATTATGGAAATCTAAAACTAAAACTTTAATTTCTGAGATGTTAGTATTCTTTAATTTTAAGATAAAAATGACAAGTTGTAAGACAAAATATATTAGATGTCTAATGAGGAATAATAGGGACTTGAAGCAAATATTGTGTATTTTTAGATGATGTAAAGATATCAACTCATCCCCTCCTGCACTGATATACTAGGAATAATAAAGAGGTTTTTGTACATAAGAATTAAAACAAATGTCTCTTATCTGGAAAGAATAAAATAGGTACCTCCTCTCTTATGAAAGTACAATTTTAGAATAAAGGTATGACCAAGAAGAAATAAGCTTTTAAAAAACTTATACCTTCCCTTAGAGTGGCTGTCAAACTATCATGACTTATTTTTATTGTAAAATAAGTGTGACATATTCCTGTATGTCTAAGTTTGACTTGAATTTCATAAGCTAAAACTGTAAAAGGCCTCTGCTGTATCCTATGAAAATAATTGGCTTAGGAACAAAGACTCTACAAGGACTAGAATTGTTGACAATTTCATATACCAAAAAATTCCCAAGACTCTTTCCTTGCTTTGAAGCAGAGAATTTTTAAAACCCACCTTTTCTAAGCATAGAATTGAACAAATTCAGAGAATGAAAAATTTGAGGCAACTTGGAGCCTATATCCCTTTTACCTACCACTGAGATCTGCCTGAACAATTGTCTGTCTCACAGGTAAGTTTACATATGTAATACTATTTATCTTGTGACTGTTTATACATTGTAATATAACTCAAGGTATGGCAAGAGAGAAACCACTCTCTTTTCTCTCTCTGAGTTGATCAAATGGTAAGTAAATCCATATCTCTTTCTATTTCTCCTTAATTTCTTTATTATACATGATAATTGGGTGGCATATGTATGAGCCAATGTGATTAATAATGGTTAATATGTGTGCCCAGTCACAACAGCAAGCCCCAGAAATTAAACAAAATAAAAAATAAGGCAGATTGAAGCAGTTATCAGAGAAAACCCAGAGTGCTAGGGGATTATATTGTTCCTTAAAAACCTATCAAAGGCCATACTCAAAGTAGCTCTACTTTCACTGTAGTAATTCAGATAGTCATGGAAGTTTTTCTTTCAGGATTGAGAGGAAATCCTCCCACATTCTTTATAAGAATACAAAGAACCCTACCATAAGAGGAAAACTAATGGACACTTTCAAAGATCTGGCCAAGACAAACATTCTACTGTCTTGATATCTCTGTGTTTCTAGAAAGGATAAACTGAGGAGTGAATACCAAAACACAATGAAGGGGTCTGGGTAACCCCTTCATATTCTCTCTCTCTCTCTCTCTCTCTCTCTCTCTCTCTCTCTCTCTCTCTCTCTCTCTCTCTCTCTCTCTCTCTCTCTCCTTACTGCAAATGGCTAATGCTGTCCTCTCTGCCATGCATCCCCATAATGAAGGACTATACCCTCAACTGTGAAACAAAATAAGTCTTTTCTTCCTTAAGTTCTTTTGTTAGATATAGTGAAACAGCAAGAAGAGTGTATAGTAGCAGGAGCTTCCCTCTAAGAAATTATCTTCTTTGGAGAAGCATAGTCCTTCGTATATGGACCTGAGCCTTTTCCTTGCCATGAAGAAATTCCATGGGGAGTTGTTAGCATTCAAAAGAGAGATCCAGTAATGAGTAGTCCAACTTGTAAGTTATTGGTTATAAATAAGGTGTTCATGACATTACTGCTCTCTTAGGGATATTGTACCATAATGATAATAGTTTTGGTTCATAGGCATCCTAGCTTGGTAGGATTATTGATTGATTCTTTTTTGTCGATGTGTGAGTAGTACACCCTGGTAACTCATAGATCTTGGAAGAGAACCAACAACTGCCATTTTACTAAAACAACATAATCCCTAACTACATTCTAAATATTTGTCATTGTAACACAGAAAAGTATAGGCCCCATCCCTCATCAAGGAAATTTCTTTTTGCAACAAATGGAGACTGCTACAAAAAAGAAAGAAGGAAAAAAAAAAAAAAAGAAAAGGAAAAGGAAAAGAAAAAAAAAAGAGAACATAAGTAATAAAAATGGGGCCCAGACCCAATGGAAACATGTACACCGCCACTCCCATACTCATGGCTAAAGGTTCATTGCAGGAAAGGGAAAAGAAAGCTTGGAAGAGCCAGATGCTCTATGAGTTTGCTGTGAAATCGTATCTATGAGGAATGTCCGAAGCTACTTTCATAAATTCATACAAATATGACAGCTTAAACATAAGTTGCCAATAAAGCCTCAAACCTACATGAAGCACTAAACAATGATGAAATTGGAAAAAATAATCTGCTCCATGGAAGGACATATCAATTAGTAATTTAATACTAATGATTAGCGCACACACACACACACACACACACACACACACACACACACACACATATATACATATATATATAACAAAATTATGAAAAAAGAGGCCATTAGCTAGAAGGAGACAGAGGGAGGGTATATGGGAGTATTTGGAGGGAGGAAAATTATAATTATAATATCTCAGAAATAAAAATGATTTATGAAAAATTATAATAAAAAGCAAATAACTCAAAGGAAATATATCAAAATTTGTTCTTAACTCATTGAGATTGTATTTTATCAGTCTCTGCAGAAGAAATGCACGTACTACTTTTCTCTGTGGTTGTAGCATTTTTAGTGGAATATTTTACAGTTTGATCTAAATGGAAACTGTGGCATGCACAGCTTCTAACTTTAAAATGAGTGGCTTTGCTTAAATGCACTGTATACATAACTGAGATCAGATAAATATGCCTCTGTCTTCAAGACGACCAATTTTTACATCAGGAATCAACATCCTGCTTTTAATTCACTATTGATGATGTCTACAAGCAAAGAGGTAACTTCCATCAGTGTTGGAAATATCACTTCATAATAAAATGTCTTTGGAAGAAAACCTTCTAATATGGTATGGTTAGTGTTTGCTGTTTCCACTTGTTACACAGCCATACACATTTCCAGGCTGCTTGTATGGTTTAGGAATTCCAGTTCCAAATAATCATAACAACAAGTTAAAAAACAAATGTCAACTCCCTAATACATTGTCTTTTCCTATTACTTGCTGTAGCACCAACCTCTTATAATATTTAGATAATAGAATTTAACTTGTTCTTTTAACCCAATACCTCTAATCATTAAATATTGATTAAGTATCCTAAAATCAACATGGGTCTTCCTTTCATTAAGACAGAGACACATATTTCAACAATTCTTTATAAGATGATACTCAAAATCACCCAATTGAATAATATATCTATGACTAATTATTAAAAACTTGCATTTGCCTCCTTCTTGCATTGCTCTGTGGGCTCATGCTAAAACTTGAGCATCTTTCTGGGTTATTTCATCCTGCTTTTCAGTTTGACTGTGCCACAAAGCCCAGACAATGTTTCCAACAGTCTCTTTTTAAACTAAATATCTGTGATTGAATTATCTTCTTATAGTTCTCTTTTAATGTAATTATACTTGTTTTGTAGCTTTCTTAGTTATCATCTGAAAAGACATCTTTGAAAATAGCAGTAAGCCTGCTCATTTAAAAAGCCAAATTAGGTTACTAAATTTGCCTTACTTCACAACACCTGACCATTATGTCTCATAATGGATTTGGAAAACTCAATAAATCCTTGCTTAGATTAGATTTTATTAGATTTGAGTGTCTTCCATACTAACTTTTAAAGATCTGCAGACAGTATAATCAAATTAGAGCTTGAGACTTAGTGGCTTACAGTATATAATAACATTTTCATTGGCTCTTCACAAGCACCTAAAGTCACATTGAAAAGAATGATCCAGAAAACTTACAAAATTAAATTCAGAAGGCAAGAATTGGCATATTCTTGCACTATAGAAATGTTTGCTCCTTGGATGAGAATTTCAATGTCTTTGTATTTTATCATTATAAGAAATGAGAAACCATGGATATTGTTTTAGAATAATAAAGAATCAGATTTAGGGAACTCATATCCCCCTTTGTAATATTTATGATACTTGCATAATAATTAAGAGGCATATTAATATTATCTTAATTGAAAATCATTTGTTTAATTAAATTACTAGGAAATAAAGCCCATGCTTTCAAATATTTTCCCTTTTAACCACTGACTTTAGAGACAGTGGCATCTTCAAATAAAACTGTTATTAAAACTGACTTGACTGTTAAAAGTTAGTTTTGAATACATGTTTTCCTTTAAGCAGTAAAGAATTTAATATGTGACCAGAGCAAAGTAAGAGATCAATAAATTAATATTATTTAAACAGTGAAAATACAGTACATTCCCTACTTGTATGATTCTGTGAGTATGTCTTATATAAACTCATGTGGAAACAAACTTTAAATACAGACATGAAACTAATCTATGAAATCCTTCTTACAATATTGATTATATGAGATGCAAATTTAAAAGCTGTGTTCTAAGTGCCTAATTTGTACAATATATGTTCCTCCTCCTAATCTCCTCAGCTTTTCTTCAGTGGCTTTCTTAGGGGCCACACCTCTTCAGGTTAAGCAGACATATGATCACTTGAGGAATTCAATGGTTATTATTCTTTTCCATTGATGGCTTATAATAAGCATCTGTCATATAATGTCTTTGGGATTTCTTTGTCACACTGCATTTGGTACTTTGTGTTTCTGTCATTGCTGAAAGTAACAAGTTTATCAGAGCAAGAAGATGAGTGGCTTATTGGAAGTCATGTCGTCAGCATCAAAAGAGCCATGGTTTTGAGAAGGAAGAGGAGACCAGGTGTCACCATCTTTTCCTGAGGTTCAGGCAGTCCATTCTTGTTCCCCATTATCATAATAGCCTCTTTTGCCATAAAACGATCAGCAAGACATTTGGTCTCTGTACTAATATATGGTCAGAGCATTCTGTTTCTTCAAATTCCTCCATATAATTGTGTTTCCTCTTTTAAGGCTAGTATGCATGTGTGTGTGTGTGTGTGTGTGTGTGTGTGTGTGTGTGTGTGTGTGTGTGTGCGTTCATTCCATCAGTTCTGTTACTTCAGATAGTGAGACAAATATAAACTGCTTCGAACACTAGTTTTTCATTACCTTCTATGACTGTTTCTCTTTCTACATATAAAACATTAAATTAACAGTCTTAAGTGATCATTGATTGTCATTAATTTACGTTTATTTACCTCTTGGCTTGGCAACATCTTTTAAGTATGTTATAACTTATAGGCCATATACATTTTCATTCAAATTGGAATGACATTGTGAATTCAATTTGAAATGGTAGAAAGTAGTAAATGGTAGAAAGTAGTTCTATTCTAAACCAGTATTATTATGAATATGCTAATTATTACAGTTTATACTTTAAAATATTCTGATGCATAGATAAACCACTTAACACTACTATATGACTATTCCTATGTTTTCATGTTTTCTGGCAGGTTTTATTGTTACCAATTGGATGTGTAGTTATAACTTGGTATTTTCCTTAAATGTTTCTCTTAAGGGAAAAGTAACTAGTTTTGCAATATATATTGGTTTATGATTGGAATACTCAAATTGTTTCAAGATTATTCTTATCATGATCTAGGTAGTCTAAGTTAGTTGTGAGTTAAATAATAAGAATATTAATTGGCTGAGAAACATTTAAAGAAATGCTCAACCACCGCAGATATCATGGAAATGCAAATCAAAACAACTCCGAGATTTCTAACAGAATGGCTAAGAATAAAAAAAAACCTCAAGTGACAGCACATGCTGGCAAGGATATTGAGAAAGGGGAACACTCCTTCATTGCTGGTGGGAGTACAAACTTGTACAACTACTTTGGAAATCAATCTGATACTTTCTCAGATAATTGTGAATAATGCTACCTCAATACCCAGCTATACTACTCCACAGCATATACTGGAAAGATGCTTTACCAATCAACAAGGACATTTGCTCAACTATGTTCATAGGAGCTTAATTTGTAATAGCCAGAAACTAGAAAAAAACCTAGATGTTCCTCAACTAAATAATGGAATAAGAAACTGTGGTATATTTATATATTGAAATACTATTCAGCTTTTAAAAACAAAGAAATCATGAAATTTGCAGGTAAATTGATAAAACTAGAAAAGACCATCCTGAGTGAGGTAACACAGACCCATAAGGACACATGATGTATACTCAATTATAAGTGGATTTTAGGTACAGAGTACAGGATAAACATACTACAATGTACAGACTGAAAGAAGATAAGTAACAAGGAGGACTCAAGGGAAGATGCTTAAATCTCACTCAGAATGGAAAATAGAATAGACAGAAATAGTTCCTGAAAAGAGGAAAGAATGTAGGGGAAGAAACACAGAGCAATCTGAGCTTGGAGATCAGACTTGAGGAGAGCAAGGGGGGTCAGTCAGGGAGGACAACATTTCTACAGAGAAAAGAGATACTATGGGCTGGTCATGTCTGTGACAAGCTGGAGACCTAAGTCTGAGTAGGTTCCCAGGGGATATGAAGGGGACTATAGTAGAAACTCCTAGTAGCAGGGGCCATATAGACTGTAGAGGACACCCTCTAACAAGACAAATCTCCAGGTAGAGGGAGGGAACCACCAAACCACCCACAAAATCTTCAACTCAAAATTCACCCTGCCTAAAAGATGTGCAGGGATAAATATAGAACAGATATAGCAGAGATTGAGGGGGAATGTCCAACCAATGCCTGGCCCAACCCAAGGCCCAACCACGGGGCAGAACCAACCACTGACACTATTAATGATACTCTGCTATGCTTGCAGACAGGAGCCCCACAGACCCTCTGTGAGGCTCCATCCAGCAGTGCCTTAACTTAGATGCTGAGACTCACAGCCATACATGGCAAACTATAGGAAGTCTTGTCAAAAAGTAGGAGGAGGAAGTAAAGGACCTAGAGATGGCAGGAACCTCATAAGAAGACCAACAGAGCCAACTAAGCCGTGCTCCAGAGGTGCCTGCTGAGACTGAAGCACCAACCAAGGACCTTGTGTGGAATGTACCTAGGCCTCCTACAAAGATACAACCTATGGGTAGCTCAGGTTTCATGTGAGTGCCCCAGTAAGGGGAGCCAAGTCTTTCTCTAACATAGACTGTCTTGCCAGCTTTCCTGTTAATTCTCCTTGGTGTGACTGCCTTGCCAGACCGCAGGGGAAGAGGACATGTTCAGTCCTTCTATGATTTGAGCTGGGGTGGATAGGAAAGAGGGCTCCTCTTTTCTGAGGAAAAGGGGTATGGGTTTGGGAGAGAGGGAGGGAAAGTGTGACTGGCAAGTAAGGAGGGTAGAACTAAGATCAGGGTGAAAAGGGAACAAATTAAATAAATAATAAATGAATAATTTATTTTAGAAAAACAGACATTTTTATGCAAATGGATGGACCTGGGAAAGATCACCCTGTGTGCGGTAACCCAGAACCATAAGGACATGCATAGTATATACTTAATTACAAGTGGGTATTAACCACATAATACAGAATGATAATCTATAATCCACAGACCTAAAGAAGCTAAATAATAAGGAGAATCCTAGGGAAGATGCTTAATTTTCATTCAGAAGAGCAAATAGAATAGACCCCCTGATGGAAATAAAGAGAAGGAACAGAATGGAAACCTACCATAGAGGCCCTCTGAAAGACTCCACCTCACAGGGGATCAAAGCAGATGATGAGACTCACAGCCAAACTCTGAGAAGAGCACAGGGAGTCTTATGAAAGAGGTGGGATGGTATACATAGACAGAAGAATTTGGAGGAAATAAGAGCTCCACAGGAAGACAACAGAGCCAACAAATCTGGGCCCAGGAGGGCCTGCAGAGACTAGTGCACCAACCAAGGACCATGCATGGAGAGGAAGTAGGCCCCAGTTCAGATATAGCCTACAGGCAGCTCAGTTGCAATATAAGGGGTGCAGGCATTGTCTCTGCTATGGATCATTGTGTGATCATTTCTCCCTTGCCGGGCAGCCTTACCAGACAGAGAGGAAGAGTCAGTCCTGAAGAGACCTGATAGGTTGTGCTCAGTTAGTAGGGGAGGAGGGTTTCCCCCTTTTTGAAGACTAGGGAGGGGCATAAGGGGAAAGAGGGAGAGAGCCTGGGACTGGGAGAAGATGAAGGAAGGTGCTACAATCAGGATGTGAAGTGAGTAAGTTAAAAAAAAAAACAAAATAAGCAAATAACAAGAGTATTTGCTTCTGAAGTTAGTCTGCAGAGAGAGAAATTAGCACCTTTAATTTATTCAGCCTTAACATAAGATCTCTCACCTCTACTTCCTGAGACTTTGATTTTTTTTTCATGCATCCATATATATTCTCTGTGCTAGATCCAACTGTGCTTACTCCAGCGAATAGCTGTCAAGGTTGGGAGCATTTGCTAAGTACCACACTAGGCGAGTATCTGTTTGTCTTTGGTCAGCATTAGAATATGTTCATTGACTGAATTCTTTCCTTTTAAATTTGATAGGTCATGCATGCGTGTGTGTGTGTGTGTGTGTGTGTGTGTGTGTGTGTGTGTGTGTGTGTGTGTGTATGTGTGTGTGTACTGAACCCAATAAGACATTAAAAATACCCTGAGAAGCTCCATGATTGATTTGATTTAATTCACTACCATCTTGGGTTTCCTATGATTTCACACTTAGCATGTGATTGCAATCACACAATGTCATGGTGAATTAGACATAGCTAATGATTTTTTTACTCACTTTTGCCTATACTTGAACATTTTTAACTCTTTCACAGCCATATAATGCATATAATATTTACTTAATGTTTTTGAATATATTAAATATGTTAGATAAATCATGCCCATACTTAGTTCATGTTATTACCAAATGTGTATCCCATGTTATATTTATTAAAATTGTCATGGTTGTTCAATAGCAATATTCCATAAGCTGAGAGACTTATATTTGTTCTTATTTAAATACTGGTGAGAGAACTGTGTGTTTGCATTAAGTTGTACAATATTCATGTATATTAATTTTTATATAATATATTACATATGGTTCTTCTAATAGAGTATCAACTTTTGACTTAATGATTATATGGAAAAACATGAAGTGAGTAGTCTTTTGGTGATTTTGAATAATGTTATTTTTAGCTTAATTCATATGCTATGTTCAAATAAACTAATTTTATAATTATCAAAATTAGCACTTTATGTTTCATTAATGTTAATTAGTAGGTTCAATTAACACTTTAGAAAATGTCACTCTATTATGAGTGAAAATAGAATGTTTTTAGCATTGCATTCTATGCTGTCTATCTCATGTACGATCCCTAAGCAGTATCACTTGAGAACTGAGCACAACTACATAAAATGTGTTCACTGTGAAAGGTGATGGAGATATGTCAATTTCTACATCTTTTTCCCTGGAAGCTGTCAGACTACAGAGTAAGTGAGACTACCAGTAGATAGGATGACCCATCAGAGGACTACAGTTAGAACTAATTACTTTAATTTTCCTTAGACATTTCTTCGTTCATATTTTAAGTTACAAGAAAGACAAATAATAGCTTAATTTTTAATTCATGCATTATTATAATTTAGCATATACAATTTCTCACCTAATAAACTAAAAAGATAGCATATCTTACACAACAGAATAATTGTCTATATATAATTCAGCAATTGAGATAATATTACATATTTAAAATAGTTAAAGCCCCATCTGTCCTTTGGTTTGTTGGAGTGGGTGTGTTACATTAGCTACAAATTCTATGAATTTTGGGAAATAGTGCAAAGAAATAACTGGGCAAAAAAAGAAAATATGAAGGCATTAAAGATTTACTTAAGGTCGTTCAGACTAAAACTAATGGTTAACGTACAAAGTTACATGTCCAATAGGGGTTTATCAATACAGAAACAGTGTGTGTGTGTGTGTGTGTGTGTGTGTGTGTGTGTGTGTGTGTGTGTCCTGGTTATAAGACAAGTAGGTGATAGCTACTAACTAGAAAGAAAATTTGCATTTAGGGTAAAGAACAAAAGAATATTTCCATTTGAGGATATGTCATAGTTTAGCATGAGGTATGAGGAAGCCTGCTTATACTAGAGTACCTACTGTTCATCTTCATTAAAGCTAACACAAGTGTCATGAAGAGGAAAGGGTAAAAGCAAGGCAGGACAACATAGATAGCAAGGAAGGTGGTGGGATAAATAAAACCAAGATGTTTGAAAGGCAATAAGGGATCATATTATTTTATACTTATTTAAAATTACACATACGTAAATGCATAGGCACATGTATTTCCAATGAAGTTATACCACTTGGGATGACGATATTACTCATGGTCCACAGACCATACAGAAACAAAACTATTGCCAGATATGGGAAGCTCCTTTAGAGTTGTTGGTCAGGGAAGCTCAAGAGAAATACCAAATAAAGGCTACTGTCATGGTCCTTGGTTATCTCCCAGAAGTTGAGTGTAAGACCCTTTTTTTTACAACATCATACACTTCTGACAGAAGACTTTGAGGAAACAAGCTGAAGCTTCCCAGAGAGCTCTCTGAAGACTGGCTCTCATAGTATTTGAACAAACGATGTAACTTGCCAAGAACGAATAGCAATTTTGGATTATTATCTAGCTGTAGTGCCCACAAACAAGAACAATCAGAACGATAAGCATTATGAAAATGTTCAATAGTGACACTGATATCTTAGAAGTCACCAAGATCTGTCCAATTGGATGTGAGCCACATTCAATTGGAGGGGATTCAGGTGTGGTATTATTAACCAAGTACACTGCCCACGGAAGGCAAGGCCTTGAACACTAGAAGAAATCTTAGGTACTGTTACTTCGCTAAACCAGTATAATTCATAACGTCAGTCTAAATATTTATCTGTCTGCCCATAGATAAATATTTGTCTGTGTATCATTACTAAAAATGTTTCTTTTTATAGCATATAGGGACAAATACAGAAAAACAGACACTGAGGAATCCAGACACATCTGATATATCTATAATGTCATCAATCTGTTGTAGTTACTGTTCTATTGCCATGATAAAACAGTGTGACCAAGCAAACTTATAAAGTAGGGCATTTAACTGGGGACTTGCTTACATAGTCAGAGGATTAGTCCATCAACGTCTTGTCCTGGAGCACAGGGACAGGCAGGCAAGGGACTGGAGTGGTAGCTGAATGCTCATATCTGTTTCTTAAGCTGCAAGCAGAGAGAATCACTGAACCTGGGGTGAGCTTTTGACATCTCGAGGTCCATCCCCAGTAACATGCCTTCTCAAGCAAGGACCGACATCCTAATTCTTACCAGGCAGTTCCACTGACTGGGGACTAAACATTCAAACATATGAATCTATTGGGACGTTCTCATTCAAATGACCTCAGGTAATGCAGGGGAAGATGGCATGGGAAGATCTTAGGAGCCAGAAGATCTGAACAGGACATTTGCTACAAGACACTGTTTTCTATATACGACCATGTAGCCACAAGCAAGAAATGCAATTAATGGTTGCTAAAAGAGGCTCAACCAGTCTGATCTACGGATGAGTGCCCTGATAGAGCAGACAATCAAAAGTGGTCACCTAAGCACTTATAAACAATATTAAATGATCTCAGAAGGTTGTTTCTTAATAAACATTTAGTCATTTAGATCTTCACACACACATAGACACACACACACACACACACATAGGATTGTAATTCAGAAGTAAAAACCAATGACTTTAGTAAAGATTAAGAAGAGTGCAGGGGGAGTTGTAGGGATGAAATAATTATATATATATTTTGTCCAATTATATATATATATATATATAATTACCAAAAATAGTAATTTAAAACATACAGGAATTAGCAAGGCTACGATTTTTTTATGTTCAATTAGTCTCATTATGGTGAAACCCTTTTTATTGTTTTGAAAACCAACAGATAATGAAACAAACAATATATACTTAATGTATAAGAAGAAATTCTTGATCTAGTCTTATTCCTGCTACTAAAGTATCTGTGGATTTATAGAAGAAAATAATATTTCTTTATTTTACTACTTATTTAAATTCACTATAATTCAAGAGAAAAGTCAAGTTCAGTGAAGCATTTTGAATAAGCACTCATGAACTTTAAAATGTCTTACCAGCAAAGGAAATAACTTGCATATCCTTGACTCTTCAATGTTTAACTTAGGTTGGCTGGAAATCTGCTTAAATGCAACAATATAAACTGAATTACCTGCCAAATCTATACTAACTCAGTGATTGACATGTGCATAAAAATATTTCATGTATTATTGCACTGATTTGCTCAGTTAAGGATGTATTTTATATATAAACTGCAAAATTATCACCAGAAACTTTACTAAATGTTTTGAGACTATCACAATGCAATGCAAGGAAGAAAGTATCCAAAAGATATAAAACCACCTAAGTCATAGCAGCATGCCTTAACTCCCACTCAGTATTTAAAGCTGCTTTTTAAATGTCTGGCGCACAAAGTGGTAATAATTTAAAAGAAGATGATATAATTTTATGAGTGTCCTGGTACAAGGCACATTAGGCTCACAAAGTGCAGCTACAGGCAGTTATATATTTCCCATGGCTTCCATGAAAATCTCTGGTTCTATGACTTAAAATGTTTATTAATATCTGGAGAGTTTTGCACATAAAATGAAATGAATAAATGTGGGATGAGTCAATTACACTGAGTTTATTGGCAGGTGAAACAGAATTGGGTATAAACTTCAAAGGAAGTCAATATTGCCATTAATAATCATCATCCCTGAAAAGCAAATAACTCAAAAAAGAATTAAGAAAACAGAAAAAAAGCAGAAGAAAAGTAAAATTAGAAAATTGACGCATTAAAATTTTTTCTTCATAATCATATCTATTAAACATTAATGTTTGTAGTATAAAATATTGTATCATTGTTTACTAAGTATTCCTTAATATGCTAAATTGCAAAGCATATACAGCTTTCTATCTCATAGGTCCATTTCTTGCACATAATTCTCTCTTTGGTTTTCTCAACATTGCTATTTTTTTTTCTTGACCACTTTTCTTTTACTTTAAAATACCACACTTCATGTAGGCATGATGCATTTGCATTAAATTTCCTTGATATTTCTAAGAGGGCCAGACTGACATATTTGTACCCCTGGTACCATTAGTCTGTGTTATATTTCCATTAATAGTAATAAAGAAAATGAAGTTACCTTGGCCTAGTAATTCCAAACCTCCTTCCACAAATGAATATGAATGTGTGTGCATACACATTTCTCACCAACTCCAGCCACTTCTGTTTAAACATTTAACATGATAATATTTCTCTGACAATTTATAAATATTTGTATGTTTGAAATATCACACTTCCTATGCTCTGAATAAAGTATATGGACCTCAATCATCAAACTCATTCAAAAACCTTCATAATATTAGCTGTATTTTTTATTCATATGATACTATTCATTAAATAATTTCAACATTCTGCCTATATGTCAATGCTGTATGTATTTACCTATGCTCTTAAACTGCAAGATATTTTCCAAAATCTAACATATGTTTTGTATATGCTAAATTTATTCAAAATTTAAGACAGATAGTTGAAGTTAAAATAACAGGCTCACAGAGTCACACCTATAATTCCAGAATGTTGGATGTTAAGGCAGGGAGACAGCTGGTAATTTCAGGCCAACCTGAGGGACATAGTATGTGCAGGTTCAGCCTGGGTTACAGTGTAAGACCATGCCCCAAAATAAAAAAAAATATATCAACATCAACATTGAGTGTTATGTTTTCAGTGGTGGTAACACAAGCCTTTGCCAACTGGAACAGAATCAAACCTTTTCTGTTCCATGTAGCATTATAAAATGAAGTTGAATGCTTAAATTATATGGATAGCAAATTTTCTACACACACACAATGACAAGATACTTGTTAATGTTGGGATACAAATACATATTTCAAATCTCTTCAATGGGCAGTACAAGAGTTAGTAGACATGCAATTTTATAAAGGAAATGAATCAGCAAGTTGGTATATCATTCAATAAAATAAAGATTTTCTATGTCCAGTAAAGTTGACAGGGCCTCAGTGGATCTCACAGGGACTTCACATCTAACCTCTTGATATTTATAACCCTATCATACATGCATTCTGCTGAAGAAGTCAATAATTTTTAAAACCTCTATAAATATTACACTAGCCATCTTACAGATATGAATCTTCAATAGTTTTTGAAAAGGCAACACAATTGTCAAAGGAGGCATGAGTGAATGAAATGTCGGGATGCACAGTGTCCAAATTAAGTAAAAGATCATAAATAAAAAGAGAACCATGAATTTCATATTTTGATAAAACGAGTTTAGATGCATGTTTTAATTATTTTGCTGATATGAAATAATACATGATTGAATCATTTATTAAATCTTTAAAATACATATTTATTTTTCAGTCAGTTTTTTAATTCAAAATTATTTAATAAATAATAGTCTTTGTAATTAAACTAAGTTGTAACTAAACTTATTATCAATGTTATGTAAATCCCACTTTAAATATATGCTATAAATTTTATTTTTATTAAACTTTGAGTCAACTTGATGCTGAAGCACATGTTTCCACATATCATAATATATAACAATAAAAGGGTATTAGAGCCTCAGAGTTATAACCAAGATTTTCTTAGAAGCCTTCATTTACACTTTTTACTCATTAGGAAAATAATTTCGAAAGGTCTCTGAGGAGTGTCATGCCTTTGGCAAAAACATTCATTACTAAAACAGCTAAATACTTCTAGCCCAGAGTTTGTAGTCTGCTGTCCTTTCAAACTTGAAAGTGTCCCAAAGAAAGCATTCTCATAGTTACAACCATAGACATGGCATAGATTGTATTGTAACATAGACTACTACATTGTCAAATAGTTTGTATTTCTAAAGCTATTGCCAGGGACTTACCAATTTGATGGAAAAGATTGGTACCTACCTACTTTAGTCTCAAGAGTGTTCTTCTGAGTGTCAAAGTCACCTTGTTTCTTCTCCATCTGCACCCAGTTAAGCTCTAAAATAATATATGGTCCCTGAGTATCTCCTAGTGTGTCCACTACTCATACCAAAACTGTTTTCCTACTATAATTGTGTGTATTTAAGATACATAACCGTAAATTAGCTTTTGAGTGACTTGGACTTGCTTGCTGTATACTCTCTGCTCTTCACTCTCATCCATCTTACTTCCTCCACAGTTAGAAATTGAACTTATAGCCTTAGGAATGCTAAATAGATCTTTTACCACTGAGACATATCCCTACTTCATCAGTTTCAATTTCATATTATAAGAAAGTGACTTTTTAAAAAACTTTTTTATTATAATAATTTATTCACATTATACCCTGATTGTATTCCTCCTATCTTTCTGTTACCATCCTCCCTACCTTTTCTATTATATTCCCCTCCCCATCACCTCTGACAGGTGGAGACCTCCTCCCCTACTGCCTGACTGCAGCCTATCAAGTCTCATATGGATAGCTTCCTTCCTCTGTGTTCCCACAGGACATCTCCCATAAAGGGCAGTGGCCAAGTCCAGGGCACCAGAGATCGTGTCAGAGGCAGTACCCTGCAGTCCTCCCTACCCATGTGGAGAATGAGCTGTCCATTGGCTACATCTGATCAGGGGTTCTAGGTTCTCTGCTTGCCATATCCTTAGACTGTACCGATAGTGAAAATGAAGGAAAAAACAAAAACAAAAAAAGTTAGGCACAAAGGAAAGCAGTAAATGTTCTGGCCTAAGAATTAAACAAATTCTCTCTATTAAGTTTAACTAAAATATATATTTTAAGTGGTATTGCTGAGGAAAAAATGTTTTTTTCTTTTTTTAAATTATAACTTATTTACATTACATCTTGATTGTAATCCTCTTGCTCTTATACCTTTGTTCCCACACTCCCTCCCTCTTCTGCCCTATTCTTCTCCCCTAGACATATGACCTATGGTGTCCTTATTCACTACCATCTGAACACAGCCTGTCAGGTCTCATCTGGGTAGCCTGCATCCCCATGCTATGTGTTCCCACAGGGCCTCTCAGCCAAGGGGCAGGAATCAAATCAAAAGCACCAGAGTTCATGTCAGAGGCAGTCCCCAACTCTCCTCTCCCATTTTCTATGAGAAGAATGAGATGTCCATTGGCTATACCTGAACAGGAGGCCTAGGTTCTTTGCTTGTCATGTCCTTGATTGGAGCATCAGTTTATACCAGCCACTCCCTTGGTCCAGATCTGCCAGCCTCGGTAGTCTCCTTGTGGAGCTTCTGATACCCCCCAAGTCTTTATATCCCCAATCTCTTCCATACAACTCACAGCTCTTAACCAAGAGTCCAACTCTGAGTCTCAGTATCTGTCCAGATTCCCTGTTAGATGGAGCCTGATCTTCCACAGGATAGAGTCTCTCACAGGACATCAATTTTGGGCTAATAACCACTCAACAAATGGTGCTGGTCTAACTGGGTGTCTCCATGTAGAAAAATGCAAATAGACCCATATTTATCACCCTGCACAAAGCCAAAGCCCAAGTGGATTAAAGACTTCAACTTAAAGCCTGACACACTAAATCTGTTAGAAGAAAAGGTGGAGGAGCCTTAAACTCAGTGGCATAGTGTACAACCTCCTGAATAGGACAACAACAGCACAGGTTCTAAGATCAATAATTAATAAATGGGACCTCATGAAACTGAAAAGCTTCTGTAAGGCAAAGGGAACTCTTAAGAGAACAAAATCTTTACCAACCCTACATCTGACAAAGGGCTAATATCTAAAATATATGAAGAACTCAATATATTAAACATCACAAAGCCAAATATCGTAATTAAAAATGGGGTACAGGACCTGGAGAGGTGGCTCAGTGGTTAAAAGTACTGGCTGCTCTTCTAGAGGTCCTGAGTTCAATTCCCAGCAACTGCATGGTGGCTCACACCCATCTATAATGAGATCTGATCCCCTCTTCTGGCCTGAAGGATTACTTGCAGACAGAACATTGTATAAACATTAAATAAATAAATCTTTTAAAAATGGGGTACAGAGCTAAACAGAATTCTCAACAGAACATTGAATGGCTGAGAAACATTTAAAGAAATGTTCAACGTCCTTAGTCATAAGGGAAATGCAAATCTAAATGACTCTGAGATTCCGTTTTACACCTACCCGAAAGGCTAAGAATGAAAGCTCAAATGACAGTACATGCTGTTGAGGATTCAAAGAAGGGAATTACCTCCATTGCTGATAGGAGTGCACACTTGTACAACTACTTTGGAAATCAATCTGGTACTTTCTCATAAGATAGGGAATAGTTCTACCTCATAACCCAGCTATACCAATCCTGGGCATATACCCTAAAGATGCCCCACCACACAACAATGTCATTTCCTCAGCTATGTTTATAGCATCTTTATTCATAATAGCCAGAACCTGGAAACAACCTAGATGTCCCTCATCTGAAAAATGGATAAAGAAACTGAGGGCAGGGTACATTTATACAATGGAATACTATATTGCTATCAAAAACAAGGAAATATTGAAATTTGCAGGCTAATGGATGGAACTAGAAACGATCATCCTGATTGAGGTATCTCAGACTCAGAAAGACAGGCATGATATATACTCACTTCTAAGAAAAGATGTTTTAATAGTGATGGTTAAAGCATTTGTGCCACTGGAAGCAGAATAAAAGTAAAGGAGTTGGTTCTCATAGCTGCAAGGAATTTTAATTCAGAACATGGCTGCTCTGACCATAGATCATATCCAAAGACCTAGGTCTATGAGATCCAGAAGGAATATAAACACACCTGGAATCCAGGAGACTGAGGGAAGCAGATTTGAATTTAAGGCCAGCCTAGTATAGATCAAGTATCAGGTAAAGAAATACTTAGGTCCAGGAATGGTGGTACATTCCTTTAATTCCAAACAATAGAGATGAAGTTAGTTTGTAGAAGGAAGCACCCATGTTTGAAAGTGATGTCTAATCTAGCCAATGGACAAAACATTCTTCACAGTTTTGTGGAGAGTGGGGACTGACTCTGATACGAACTCTGGTGCCCCATATTTGACCACTTCCCCTTGGTGGGGAGGCCTGGCGGCACTCAGAGAAAGGATAAGCAGGCTACCAAGATGAGACTTGATTGGCTGTGACCATATGGTGGGGGATGAGGTCCCCTTTGGTCACAGACCTAGGGGAAGGGAATAGGGTGAAACAAGGAGGGAGGGAGGACACAAGTGAGGGGATAACAACTGAGATGTAATCTGAATAAGTTAATTTAAAAAATGAGGAAGAAATCTACATAAATGGAAGTCCTCGAAAAAGAAATGAAAAAAATGTAAAGTATTTCAATAAATGAACAGCCACATTAAAAAAAATATTATTTTGTATATTCAGCAGTGAATCATGTGTTTGTGAGAGGCAGAAAATAAAACTGATGTTGGGTGGGACAATAAAAACTTTTTTGGAAGAAAAAAAGTGATATCTAATTGAGTGGCAGAAAAAGTGAAAAATCAGATAAAGATTTTGAATGAACAGCATACACCCAACTTTCATTTTCATGATAAGAGAGAGTATAGGGAAGCTGCTTAATGGGCAATGCAGAGAGAGAGAGAGAGAGAGAGAGAGAGAGAGAGAGAGAGAGAGAGAGAGAGAGAGAGAGAGAGAGAGAGAGAGAGAGAAATTGAGGGTACAAGTTACAGAGAAAGAACAAGCTAGACTCAGGCAAAGATGGAATGACCCAGAGAACGAGAAGATGCCAGAAGATTAGAGCACCGTCCTGGTGTTTGAGATCAAGCAAAGGAATTCAGCGGCCAGAATGTTTAAGTTAGCTGGAAGAGGAGTTTGAGCCAGAACAGCTGAGTTGAAAGAGCCATCCATGAGTTCAGAAAGAACAAGAAGAGGTGAGCTTATTAAGCAGTAAGTCTCAGGCTGAAAACATTCTATGCCTAGGCTAGATTGTGTGGTGGTTAGAAGCTTCCAGGCCTAAGCCTATCAAGCAGACAGAGGCAGTAACCCTGAGACAACAAGTGAAACAGGCAAATAAAAGCTACTTTTACACATAGGACTTTTGAATTTTCAGCAACTGTAGTGGATGTAAATATGTTTTTGTTTTGATCCCAATTGTGGGAGGTGAAACAGACTTGTGTGAGATTTTGGGGTGTTTTTCTACCTGAAACAGACTTAGGAAAAAAACAGGTGATATTCGTCCATTATAAGGAACTGCCCTTTGTGGGGGCACAGTCCTAGTACAGACTGTGAGAGAAGATATATATATACACACACACACTCATATTACTCATATTTACATATGAGCCAAAAAGCAAAAGGCTGGGCTATTTTTCTTTTTGCTTTTTAGTCTTGGCATCATTTCCTTTTACTTGGATGTCCACTCCCCTTCAAGACACTCCTAGAGAGAAGCACTTCAGAGAATTCTTTGAGGTTCTGGTTGCTGCTCTAGGTTCTGGTGGTTGCTGTTGTAGTCACCTCTGCTGAATTGCGGGTTTGCTGTTTAATGGGTCTGCTGGAATCCTGCCCACTACATCAGTGGAATCGCTCCAAGGAACTGTGTCTGAATAAGTCTACTTCTCCTGTTCCTATTAACCTCTTTTTCCCTTCTATCTATGGTAGTTGGTTTGGAAGGGAGTTATAAGCATTAAAGAATCCCAAACTAGGTAGGTTTGAAAACGTTCAAGGCCTACTCAGCTTTAACCACTTGCAAAAGACCTATAGGAGGCCTGGCCCACTCAGCATTCTCTCAATAGAAGATGAACTGACTCAAGAGATCCTGTTCCTCCCTGAATATTTATAGGCAGCTCATGTTCCCTGGGGAATGGGGAAAAAGTTTGTCCAGCAGTGTAGCCATCCTTAATTTTGGCATGGTCCTGCAAGTAACAGATATCCATTCTAATTTGAGAATACTAACTAGTGTACTTGGTTCAAACACACACACATACACACACACACACACACACACACACACACACACCAAAAACTGTTATAGTAAAAAGGGAACTAGCTGGGAAAAGGGACAAAAGAAGGTAATGATGGATGCACATGACTAAAATACACATTATAATCATGTTTGTAATGTCATAATGAAATTATTATGCATAATTTATATATATTGACAAGGCATAAAAACAAATTATCAGTCAGGAATATTCTTATTATCTTATTCATACTTACTAAAAATATATTTTATCCAAAAGATTAATATCTATTTCTGAATTCATCCTTTTTTGTTTTTTGGTAAATTTTTATTTTAAGTCAATTTACAAAATAAACTTGAATACCATTCACCAGAATAAGATATATTTTTATATAATTCTACATATTGGATATTTTGCAAGTTCTTACATAAAGATGAATATATCATTTGCCTACCCTCAGATGTGCCATGCCAAACTGGCAGTTGGAGAAAGAAAAAAATTGTATCAAGTAAGACAGCAGCATATACAAGCTTTAAAACAATAACTCTAAGTAGGTGGATCTGTAAGAATCTGCCTCTTAGAAAGTAGAGGGGAGCTAAGCTGAATAAACTGGATCAATGCAGGGATAGAGATTGTTGCATACTTTCCATGAGACCGATCTCAGCTGTTTTACACTTGATGTTTAAAAAGAATCATAGTCATAAAGCTAATGAAGACCCAGGATAAAACTATTCTCTATAAATTGGATCAACTTGTTAGACTCAGAAAACAAGGTAGACTGGAAGATTAAGATCTTATTTAAGGAGCAATAACTCTTGAATTTATTTGTGATAATTTCTCTATACCAGAAAACTATGTTATGATGAACTTGGAGGTGGACTAATTTCCATCTTAAAAACAAACAAACAAACAAAAATCATTTTAAAAAAAGGAGGAAGGAATAACAGACATATTAGAGGATAATGGGATAGGCATGTGCTGCAGGATATTTGATCCCATTATGATCCCTGAGATTGTGAAGTATAAAAGCCTGCCTTTTGTTTGTCATGGTTGAGCCCTTACACACACTTTTAATCCAAGAGCTCTCTGTACACAGGATTTTTATAAAGTTAGTGGTAGGTCATATAAATAAAATAAACTACATGCAGTAAGAAGAATGATCAGATAACAAGGAATTATATAAATGTTACATTCATAGTTATTTGGATATTTGTTTTTGGCAAACTTGAAGTATATATATTTCCTATCTTAGTGAATCTAAAATTCGGAGGGAAAATCATTATCTATCATATCTCATCTCTATTAACTTAAAACATGTATCTAGACCTAAAAACATCTTAACCCCTAACTAACTAAACTTAAATATAAGACTGCCTCAACTCCGCCAGAGACTTGAGAAGGAATAAAACTTAATTACCTGAGTGAATCAGATGTGCAGGTTAGCATCTTCTAAAATGAAAAAATGACTGAGACAGTTTACTGACTGAAAAGTCATCCAAAACTCTATAACATTGGAGCATCATCATCAGACTTCTACACCAATATATCTGACATACATGTGTAATAATATAAATGTGTATGTTAAAAAAGAAACATAACTTTAAAATGAGAAAAATATGCTAGGAGAGGAGCTGTAGCTCTGGAGATGAACCAAGCAGGGCTGGATGCACCTGCAGCTGAACTAAGGTTAGGACTTGTAGATTTGAGGCTCCTGGTAGCTTTCTTTACAGGATGACTCCTCTACAGCCTCTGTTTTGTAGGAACCTACTATTTCTACCTTCACTTTAAATTCCAAGTACTTAAAAATGACATTTAAAACATTTTTATTATTTCAAAGATTCACTGACAATGAGACAAGTTAACTCCTGGCAACACTAAGTCTAACTTAAAGAGGATAATGAGCATCAAAGAACCTCCTTATGGAGATAGCTTCAAATGTGGCAAAGAAGCCACTGGGCAAATGTCCTCCTTTCTACCACAGACAGAATTCTGCCTTTAAAAAGGGCAAGCTTGCATGCAGGTAGAGTTGATAGCCAAAGTCTGCCAAGACAGAGTAAGTAAGTCCTCAACAGTTCCTGCCTCACAAATATGTATGTCAGATATATTGGGTCAGAAGGCTAAGGAAGATGCTCCAATGTTATAGAGAGTTTTGGGTCACTTTTCAAGTAGCAAACTGTCTCTGTCATCTTTTCATTTGGAAAGGTACTAACCTGCACTCTCAGCATACTCAAATAATCAAGTTTATTCCTTCTCAATTCTCTGGTGAAGTTGAAGACCAGGTAGCTTAGTTTTACAATGAGGCTCAGTTGTTTGGACGTTAAGATGTTTTTAGGTCTAGATAGATGTTTTAATTTGACAATGAGAACATGTGATGGAGATTGATTTACATTCAGAATTTTAGATGTACCAAGATAGGAAAGATGTTTTCTTCAAGGCTGTCAAATAAAAATAGCCAAAACACTAAGACTATAACATTTATATAATTCCTGATTGTATCATGGTTATTCTTGCTATAGGTAGCCTATTGTATATATGTGGCATAATATAAATGTATATGTAAAAAATAAAAATATTTAATTAATGAATAAATTAATTCCTTGTCACAAGCCATCATCTCTGAAAAGTGCCACATTCCTTCATTTGTGGTAATTTTTCCACTTACATACCCACACTCAATTCATCCATTGGTCAGTTAAGAACTGGCCTTTAAATTACAATGGAGTGATGTCAGCTTTGCTAAAATTACAGGGTAGGAATTTATTCCTGGAGAACTAAATACAATTGAAAGCTCTATGTGGTGAGAAACCCCTATGACATATTTTTATTGCATTTTATCAAATAGCAACCTCCATAGTACAACCTCCTCTCTATCCCTACAATGAAACAAGTAGGGATTGTCTTGTTCTTAAAGATTTGCAAATAAAATACTGCAGAATTAAAAAACAAAAAGTTAACCCTGTCCCTGCATCAAGAGTGGGGGGGGGGGACTTTGAGTTGAGGGGAATTTAAGAGAGCTTGTAGAAGTAGAAGGGGTCTTTGGTGCTTATAGCTTTTGGGCTTTACTCTTGGGATTTTAGATCCTTGGCTCTTACCTCTCTAGCTTTGGAGCTCCTCAGTCTTTGGCTTTGGGGCTTTGAGCTAGGAAGCATTTAGCCTAGAGTGTTGTTTTTTTTTTTTTTTTTTTTGGTCTTTTCCTCAATGGCTTTCAGGTGAGCTAGTGATGTTTTTGGGGCCTTCTCCACTGTGTCATGAGCTGATAAGGAAGGTCAACTGGGTGCTTTCTCTGCCTCTCTGACCTAGCAGGTTTTTCATCACAACATTTGGCTCCTGAGTCTTTATTGGAAAATAGAATGGTCTGGGATTTTCAATTAAAACAACAGGTATGCTGCAGAGTAAGAGAAATTAATTGTTTTCCTTTCCCTAGGCTTGTGGATGCATGTACGATGGGTATAGTTAAGGATTTCCCACTAGACTATAAGAAATTCTTACCAACCCAGGGATAAGTCTCATAGATTTTGAAATAAATGAAAAGTACTGGAATTGAACAAAACTCATTTCATCGGGATTCCAGTGATTTTCCTCCTTACAACTAAAGCAAAGGATTTATATTACAGAATAATAAATTGTCTACAATGACCTATGTGACACCTCAATTTATTCTACCACTCAGCACATGGTAAGCACAGTTCTCCTTAGTGTCTTTTGTAAGTTTGACTGGTGTGTACTCCATGTGGAAATGTGAACATGTGGTACTTTAATATATTTCTTACCTGATTCATTTTACTTATCATAATGTCCTATTGATTTATCTGCATGTTTCTGTGTCACTGTACTTCTCTATTTTTAGGTTAAATAAAATTTCATTATGGATATATTCCACATTTTTCTGTACCAAATTATATACTTAGATCATAGAAATAAATCACTTGAGAAACTATAATACTTATATTCATTAAATGAAGACTATTTTATACATATATCATAATAGCAATTTGTACTCTCTAAATCAAGGCAATAATAATTTGTCAATATTGAATAAAACAAAGATGTTCTAAGCACAATTCCAATGGTGCACCACAAAAGTTGAGTTATCAGATCTTTTTCTAATTTTATAGATGTAGATAATTTTTTTGACAGAGAAATAACAAGTCCATTATATAACTGACAATAACATAAGACGGATGGTGGACATTTCTAGTTTCTCTGTGATCATGACCTAAAGTTCCATGGCACCTATATCCAGCAAAGGAACTTGACAGACAATATTTAGACCTTAGATATTCAAAATTAATAAACCTAAAAACAGGGCTAGGGAAAGACTCCTTGATTAAAAACAGCAGAAGTAATGTAAAGGTAGTAAACAGATGGAGGATGTTAAAGAAATATATGTAAACAGGAAGATAATTATATAAAAATATCTATGAGAGTGTCACTAAATAAGGTAATGGTACTGTAATGGGATAACTGAGAAAAAAAAAAAGAAGTCCAATCCTCAAGATTCAGGAGCAGGAATGTGCTAGCCAATCTCAATGCATCACGGTGTGTAGGTGTCGTTACTTAACATCAATTATGTCTTGGTATTTTTTATTATCAGAAGCAAATGATAACTATGTATCATCTGCCAGAAGCAGGCTAAAATTTCCATCATTTGCTTATTTGGGTACAGTGGTAAACATATTATTCTTTTCAAAAAAAGATGTACTTTTAAAATTGTGTATACAGTGCTCTATCTGCATGTACAACTACACACCAGAAGAAAATACAAGATCTCATTATAGATGTTTGTGAGCTACAAGGTGGTTGCTGGGAGTGAACTCAGGACTTCTGGAAGAATAGACAGTGCTCTTAACCTCTGAGCCATCTCTCCAGCCCCGTATTATTTTTTCTATTTGTTTTTTCCAATTAGATAATTTTCTAATTTGGCATAAAACTTACTTTTCCTTGTTTTGTCAGATTTTTTCTTTTTATAGTTCCACAGGAAAAATAGGGGTTTTGAAAAATCACTTACTAGTTCTTTCATACTATTTTGGGAACCCTCCCTTTTTCTCTATAAAGACCATGCTTATATTTCAATGATATATAGAATTTGTAAAATTAGTATAAATAGAAAGGAAAACACAGTGTGCTTTTTGAAATCTAGAATAGCTTTAAAACAATATTTTAGAAAATCAAACAGTTTAAGACTTTCATTATAATTGTATATGTTATTTACTTATGAAAATATTTTTGTAATCCAAGTCTTAGAAATGTAATAAATCCAAGCCATGCAGCGAGAAAGCATGGCACAAAATATTAAAAGTTTCAAGTATAATATAAAGAAATAAAACGTGAACTGAAAGTTTCTGGGTTTTTTTTTTTTTTTTTTGAAGACTCAGTTGTGTCATGTGACTTTTTGGGGGTTGGGGGCTATCTTGTGAAAGGGCATTTGATGTTTTGCTAAAGCAGACACATGAGACAGCACATGATGTTTACAAGGAGTATAAATAGAACCCCATGACCAGTGGGACAACACTTTTGCATTGCTATGCAGTGCTATGCTTTACTGTTCTTTGCTGTTCTTCATTTTCTAGAGAAAACCTTTCCAGCAGATTCTGGCCACTTCCACTGACTCATACTGATTTGGTGGAGCCTTGCTTTTTCTGTTGGGTCTTGCCGCCTCTCCGGGATCATGCTGCTGTTTGGAGTTTGCTATTGGACTTCACTGCTGGACTGGACAGTGTGGAATTGGCTGGATGAAATATGTCTAATCGGGTCCACACCCCCTTTTTCTCATTAACATTCTTTCTCCCCTTCTTCTGGTCAGTGGATGAAAGGTGAGGTTGAAGAGTTTAAGAATCCTAAATAAATAAGGTTTGGGAAAAAAATGTAAGCCTACAAAAGGTCAATAGTTTTTAGTCTGAGAAGATTGTTGAAAATGGTAAAGATCAGAGTGGTAAGATGTATACAAGCTGGTCTTTGTATAATGGGGAAATGAGCAACTGAGGGACATCCATGCCCAAAAGGGGAAAAAGGAAAACAGAGAAGAGAAATTATGATGTATGTCATGCATGAAACCACAGGAAGAGCCTTCAGGTTGACTTTATGCTAGCACAACAACCAATCACCTAATAGCAAATCAATTGCCATAGCAGAATTCCTGTGATATGTCAGATTCTTCTACCATACATCTGGCTCAAAGAGGTTAGGTTTTCATGGGCAAAGCCTTTGCCTGCTAGAATTGCATACATAGATACATACATACATAGATACATACACATATAATTTATATATAAGTATATGAATATATATATATATATATATATATATATATATATATCCATATATATATATATATCCATATATATATATATGGATAAGCAATATATTAGACTCTGGGATTTTGAAGAAATGTTCTCTATTAAAGGAAGGTTATTTCAGCTTATAAACTAAATGACCTGAAACATGGTTACTGTTATTTGTGTTCAAAAGCATTAATAGGCTGTGTAGCACATTACCACTAAGGTGTGGCCACATACTGAAATGGTATCCAGGGAATCACAGAAATGGTTCCATTAAAAACAAGACAGGGATGGGGCAGGGTGGTGCCAGAATTTATCTCAGCATTCAGAAGCAAAGGTAGGCAGATCCAGGAGTTCCAGGTCAGTCACATCTATAGAACATGTTTCACTATGGACAAGCCTATACAGAGAATCCCTGTCAAGAAACTTGAAAACCAAATCAAAACTAAAATATAACAAAGCAAACCAAAAACAAGACATGAAAACATTTCAGGGCAATGTTAACTCATTAAATTTGGGAACATCAGATTTTAAAAAATGATATCACTTTGGAAAGAGAATCAACCTTGGTCAAGAGGATGATAAGGACTATGTCACAGTTGAGGTTGGAAGCATATATAAGGAGTTTTGTTGGTTCACTGAACTGCTTCCTGGTATTTCCCCACCCTTAATAACTCAATAAACATGAGTAGAACTCTGTTGTAAGGGAGGTATGGCTGCCAAAGGCTCAGAATTAATGAGGCATCTTAGAGTCTTGTGAATCATTCTCTGCTCTGAATTTGTTTTCTTTCTTCATTGCATTGGAACCTACAATAATGATATAATCAATAACCCTTGAAAGAAGAATTGGCAGTTCCATTCCTTGGCCTAACCACTGATGGCATACCAATAGAACTTCAGTGCTCTGTGGGACCACAATAATCATAATGTGTAATGATTTATTCATTCCTTATTGATCTTCTTCAAAAAATATAGTTCTGAATATGCTCTCTTCCCATGAAACTAAGAACTAAAAAACTCAACTTTTTAATAAAATAGCCATAGAAGTCTCATCCTTCTTATTCCTTTCCACACAGTGCCTACACTGTAGATAAAGCCTGTTTTAACCTGAAGATAGAAGATTTTTTAAAAATCTAATATATTGTATGTCTTTTATCCAAGTATAATTTATTTTCTTGTCTTTCTTTTTTATTAAAAATAAATTTTTTAAATCATACAGTATATCCTGATTATAGTTTCCTTTACTTCTTTTTTTCCTCCTTCCCACCTCCCCTTGTCCCTATTCCACTTACTTTCTTTCCATCATTCAAAAAGAAGTCTTTTATGAGATAAGAAAATATGAAAAAAATAAAGCAAAACATCATCATATGAAAGTTGGACATGGCAAGCCAATAGAAGGAAGAATCACAAGAAAAGGCACAAGAGGCAAGAAGAACCATTCCTTCTCCCAGTCCGGCGTCCCATAAAAATAGTAACACAATAGCTACAACATAATCACAGAGGACCTGGTGTTGACACTATAGGCTCAGTCTCTGTGAACTCATATGCACCTTGCTTAGTAGATTCAGCAGTTTGTGTTTTCCTGCTGTTCTCCATGCCCACTGGCTTCTTAGAAGCTCCTCGTCTGAAGGATTCCCTCAGCTCTGAGGGGAGGAATTAGATGGACAGTTCTTATTTAGAGTCTCTCTTTCCACTTAATAGCTGGCTGTAGGTCTCTGCATCTGTTTACACTTGCTGACAGAGGAAGCCTCTCTGATGATGACCAAATAAGTAACTAAAATGAATCATTTTATTGATTTTTTTAGACCAGTGGTGTTTAGTTTTACCTTACATCTCTATCTATCTAGACTCTTGTTTAGTGTTTGTTATGGGTTCCTTCTCATGGAGTAGGGATTAAGTCAAATCAGACATTGGTAACTACTCCCGTAGGTTACATGCCAGGACTTATTACAGGTCGAATAACTTATAGGCGGGATTGTGCCTATGTTTCTCTTTTGATAGTCTGAAGTGTACCTGAAAAAAAAAAAACCTAAGATATAAGACTGCAGGGGTGAAGACTACAGCATTATGTCTTTTTCTTAAAGATTGTTAAGGGTATATTGCTTCCAGGTCAAACAGATTTTAAAATGCCCAAATGTCAAAAGCAGATATTTCATTTCTCAGTTTGCAATGGAAGGTAAATATGCCTAATATAATCTAACTCTACAATGACCCACTCAATACCCAGACATAGGTGGTGAGATCAATATGACAGCTAAGCAAATACCCACTGAGACCAAGAAAATGTACCTTACACAGATGCAGTCCTAAGGAGCTTCCATATATCCATACGACTGGCCTAAAAAGGAGGGAGGGAGGGAAGGAGGGAGACAGAAAGAGAGAGACAGAGACAGGGACAGAGAGACAAAGAGACAGAGACAGACAGAGAGACAGAGTTAAACAGAGACAGAGAGACAGAGAAAGAGGAGGAGAAAGTTTCAACTACTTTCTTCCATGTCTTGCCTATTTCAGATGCACTTCAACCTCAAAGGTGATAGGAGAACTAAACCTGCCACAAATTCATTTATACTTAAAGAATATGGATCAAAGGAAGACTGTATGATGCTCATGTCTAAAGCATGAACAGGGATGCATCAGTCTTCCCTACCCACCAACTGCAACACAGCAAGATGAGCCAGGAGACCATCTTCTAGATTCAAAGAATACTGTGCTGGAACAGAAGAACCTTGGGACTAGCGGCCGGCTCTCTTCTGTAGTAAAAAGCAAACACATGCAGCACTATACCATGGAGCGGAAAATTAGCTTCATAGCAAACACAAGGCACTTAGTATGTTCCTTAGATAATTATATATGAAAACACCTCAAAGTCAGAGAAAAATTAAGCTTCTAATTTGGCCCCCTGATAAAGACACAGGGAAGCTTGAAACTCAGTGTGAATTGCCTCTCCAATAAATAGTTTTCCATCCAAAACCTGAGTAGTGAACAGAATTATAGGGTATAAAGCATCCACTATGGTAGGTATACAAACATACCATTCTGGGTTTGTCATTGTTGGGCAAAATTGACACAGCTGCTGCTGAGCTACATCCCCTTTGTACACAGAGACATTATATCTTCTGCACTGTGAGCAGGCATGGGAGTGTCACACGGATACATTCTTAAGGGAAATACAACGTTACAAATGGGAGAATAACAACATGATCAGACGTTTTTCTTTCAGCCTTTCCTCTGCTGGTCATTCACTCATGAGGGCCGCACTTAAACAACATGGTCTGCAGACTTATTCTAGTTTTCTGGCTCTAAACTTATGACTGTTGTCTGAGATATTTGCCAGAAATCATTTTTACTAGGGAAAACATTGTTTCTTGGTAGCTTTCTAATCCTATGAAGTCAGAGTCATTAGCAGAGTCTAGAGGCCTGAAAACATGAGGCAAAACGTTGCTTTAAAAATAGCATGAAAGCATACACACACACACACACACACACATACACACACACACAGGAACACTCAATAGCACCTTTCATGTGACTGACTTGATTGTAAGAGTGAGAATTACAGTAGTACAGTAGTTAGGGCATGGGTAGAGAATGTGACTCAGACAGAACTGTCTGTGAGTGGATGAGGCAGTGGTCATCATGTTAGGAACAGCAGAATTTCCATAGCTACAAGCCTTTTGCTCAACACACACACACACACACACACACACACACACACACACACACACACACACACAGTTGGCAAATAATCTAGAATTTTAAATATTCATTGAAATCAGTTGTCCTTTCACTTTTTATACTTATATTCTCTTACCCTGTGAATTAGGGTTAGTAATTAAGCTTATTGTAGCAATAAGAGAAAGACCATGTTTTATTTTCTCCTTAAAATTGTCCACAAAATTATTTCCTAAAATGTATATAGCTTCTAGAAGGTAAAATATTACATATACTTTGGGCAATACTTGCATGGAATTTAATGATCATGTAGTCTTATTCTCTTATTGACTGCTTAAAAATATCTAAAATTTCACTGGTTTAATAACCCAATATCTACATTCAAGAAGATACCCTAATTTTTTTTTCTGCTTGATGTATTCACTCTTTGGATTCATTGTTATCCTCATTGGTTGTTAACATCTTTTTGAGGTGGTCACAATCAAATGATACACAGCTATGATCTCCTATAGAAAATGTTTGGATTTACCTGAAGGTATCAGCTTCCAAACCTTATGTCCTAAGGCTATTAATCAATATTTGAGCTTCTGTGTGAGGCATCAGCTGAGGAGGAAAGCCGGATGGGTGCTTTCTCTGCCTTTATGAGTTAGTAGGTTTTCATGCTAGAATCTGGCTCCTGGGATTTTCTGTTTTTTTTCCCCTAATTTTTCTTTTACTTTTTAAAATTAAGTTTATTTGTTTATTCACATTACTTCCAGACTGCAGCCCCCTCCCTAATTTCCTCCTGGTCCCACTCTCACAACCTCCTCCCCGTTCCCCCTCCCCTTCTCAGAAATGGGAAGTCCCCCCGACCCTGGAATCAAAAGTCTCATCAGGACTGAGAGCATCCTCTTCCACTGAGGCCAGGCAAGGCAGCACAGATAATGGGAAGTGATCCAGTAGTAGGCATCAGAGTCCATGTCAGAAATAGCACTGGCCCCACTTCCTAGAGGACCCCTATGAAGAACAAACTGCCCATCCCTTACATATGTGCAGGGGGCATAGGCCCACACCATGCATGCTCTTTGGTTGGTGGTTCAGTATCTGTAAGCCAACATGGACCTAGGTTAGTTAATAATGTTGGTCTTTTTGTGGAGTTTTTGTCCCCTTTAGGTCCTTCTATCCTCCCCCCATCAATTCCATGAGGCTTCCCAATATCCATGCCATGTTTGCCTGCAAACCTCAGCATCTGTTTCTATCTGATTCTGGGTGGAGCCTCTCAGAGGACAATTATGCTATGCTATGGTTTGAAAGCATAGTGGAATATCGTAAAGACTGTCAGGGGTTAGCTCACTCTATGGTGAAGTAGGTCTCAAGTTGGGCCAGTTCTTGGTTGGACATTCTCTCAATCTCTGCTCCCTCTTGATCCCTCAACTTCTTGTAGGCCAGGTACCCACAAAACCTTCAACACAAAACCTACCTGGCTCCGGAGTCTTTATTGCTAAAACTGAAGATTTGATTTTGTTATAAACAACAGGTGAATATAGTATAATATGTAAACATTGCGTACATGTCACCATTAAGTATCCTTCTTCAGCTTTTTGAAAAGATCTATAGCTTTAATCTGTGTCAGTGCACAGCTCATATTTTACCCATTACTAAAGACCCTACCTAGATTCATTGGGAGCACCTGAAATTCATCAAAATCCAGAAGTTCTTCAACACAAACACAAAAGCACTTGAGAAATGTGGGTAGTGATAGTTTGACATAGTCTTTATACTCTGCCAGGATTCCAAACCCTCAGGGGTCATCTCCACCCAAGAAACACATGGGAATGCATTATAAATGCAAAATCGTGGGCCTACTAACAGACCCACCAAATCAGAAACTCAAGAGAAAACTCCTGGATCCCAGGACCATGATCTGTAATTTAACACACACCTCAGATAATTTGAACACATAACACAGGTAGAAAGGCACTATTCTTCAGGAGAGACAATGAATTTTGATCATTATTTTTATCTCCTAAATACTAAGTAACAAATTATCTATTTTAGGATCTCAATTAAATATATTTTATTTTCCTTTGCAGTATATGATTCAAGCTTCCCTGAACTTTCTTGTGGTTCATCATGTAGTTTATCCAGGACTAATTATATTTACTATCCTTAAAAATGTCTAGCACTAAAGATTTTTTATATGAAAACTAGAAAAATATTACCAATAAGTGTTAAAAAAGAGGGGAGAATATTCTGTGTTTGTAATTCAGTCACAATCAAACTATACCAAATGATCCTACCAATATTTTGCAATAAATATATCCTTAAATGTGTTATTATGTAATGCATCTTTAAATAGATTATTGCACCACAGAAAATGCTGGGTAGCAGTAATTTTTTTATTTTAGCATGTTAGTTTTTGTAAGCCAAATGGAGAGCTTATCTTACATGCTAAGAGGTGTGGAAATAAATGCTGAAATGATTCTGGTTAGTTCCTTACAGTTAGTGATTGGTAAGCTTATTTATATATATTCAAACTTATGAAAAGAGTCTCTACAATAAAACAGCCAAGCTTCAGCTGGTTATTTCATTGCTGTGTTTATAGCAATAGGGGTAAAGAAACCTTGTTTAATGTGTATTTATTTCAGATCTTAGAGTTAAATCTTAGGCACGTTATTAAGAGAATTCCCTAGATGATGTCAAAGCTATTGGTAACCCATGCATATTTTATATAGCTCTGCTAGTTTTATAAAAATACACACACACACACACACACACACACACACACACACACACACACACAAAGAAGACTTCACAGGCAGAAAATTGCTTACACACTATCATAATTAAGACTGACATTGAAATATAAATACCATGATGGTAATTTATATTTTTATATTTTTATGTCTTATATTTACAGTTAATGATTGAAACTGACATTTATGTCTGACTATAATTTAATGTTTATATTTAAACATTTTTCTGAACATTTGCAGGAGAGCTCACTTTTTTCACATGTCTCATTCAATCAAATAATTATAGACTGGGCTTATATCAGCTTGTTACTCAATATGAGTATTTGTTGGATTCCTGTTTTGTGGAAAGTTACCATTGAGGCTATTGACACTAAAACATGGAAAATAGTTTTGCTTTCTGCAACCTCGTGCCATAGCCATCGATTTCTTTCAATCAGAGCATTAATTTTTTGGGGAGGTTGAGGTATCCTGGTCCTTTAGCATAGTATTTTATTTCTTTTCCTAGGAAAAATGAATTTAAATTAGAGTACAAAACATCTGAGGGCAAATATTTTATCATGTTTAAAATACAGTCTGAAATGTAATGTAAGCAATGGAAGATTTAGCAATGCATTTCTTTTATATTTTGTAAACAGCAGGGGGAATATTTAGAGATTAAAAAAAAAACAACTTCATCAAAAGAAAAAAAGCACACATAAATCTTATTGTGCTCACCCCACCACTGAGCTTCCTCTCATTTGTTCAGTATCTAATCCCTGTTACAAACTTTAAAGGAAAGTCTACAAATTCTCAAGGATTTATTCCTGGAGCTCTATCCAAAGTATGCTCTTTTCTTCTTTTATCTGATGGACTTTACCTTATAAAACTCATATATTTCTCTTAATCTGCGAGCTCTCTTCTTAGGCCTGACAAAACAGATTTGTAATGTTATGTGACCTTCCCGCTGGCAGCACTTCTGCTGAAGGTGGGTGTAATACAACCTGGTACCCAAGCCACCTCATTTCCTCATGAAAATATCTACACAATTATAATTATAATTTCATTCAAATCTCTTTCCCATGTTCACACAATCCTTACACAACGTCTGACTAATGTGGGTGATCTTTCCATATACTAGTAACCTATGAACTGAATAGAATGTGCTTGAATTTTTGTATTTAACATTTGATGGCTGGGAAATTCGAGTAACAAAGAAAGGACTCAATTTCTTTGACTCTATAATCAGTGATTAGGTTAAAAAATACTTATCGCATATTTACTTAATTTACTTGTTCCCAGTGAAAATAAATGCTAATAATATTGGAAACATTTCATAGAAGGCTAAATTATATTAAATTTTATTTTTTCAAATAGTGAATTCATGGAGGACATTCACATTCAATAGACTTCATGTGTTAACATTGGAAGCACACAGAGCCAAGAACAAATTTACCAGAAAAAAATCTTAAATTTTTAGATTAGTTTAATAATAAAAGATGACAGAGAAACCTTACTGGAAATTGTTCCTCTACTTAGAATTAGCCCAGTAGGCTCTTCTTGGGTACAGCCTTTTCCCTACTTTCCCACTCATAAAACATAGAGGAAGACAGAAAAGCAGAGGTTATTAATCTCTGTACCAGACTGTGGGTAAAACTCTATAGTGGTCTCCAACAGAGACCTGTGGAGCTCCGTGTGAATCAGCTGGACTTAGTCTCCAGACACAGGGGTAATGTTTACCATGGCATGGTTAGAAAAGACTGACCTGACTCCAGGACAAGCCGTGTCTCCATGGAAGGAGTTGTTCCTCTTCACCATGGCTGTAGCATGGCGCGGAGCAGATTTGCGGGCAGTCTTCACAGTAGGAGGTGCAGGAGGAGACTGCAGTCTGATGGGCTTCTTCTCACAGGTAGAACTTTGTGTTCAAATGGTCCACATCTGATCCTCATTACCTCATTATAAGGCAGTCTCCAGTACTGTAACTGAAAAACAAAGGTCAGTTGCACATCCGAATTCACTAACAATTTGTCCACGCAAGACAAAATCCCAGTATGGAGGATGGGAGGATAGTCTCAAAATCTGTTCCTACCTTATCAGCAATTTGGTATTTGATATCTGTTGGGAGAGACGAAGTTTCTTTTCTTTACCAGTATGCCCCCTGGTAGGTGGATTTCAGTGCAGTGTAGGCACCAAACCCAAGAGTATGTGGGACTCAGTGAGTTGAAAGGGGGCGGGACGAAGAGGAGAAGGTGAAGTTGGATGTATAGGAAGCGGTGGGAAGTAAAAAAGGACAGAATGAATATAGGAGATTATATAAAAATCCTGAAAAAAACAGGAAGTAGAAAAGAACAAAGATCACTGTTTCTCGCGATGCTTTTACTGCTAATTAGGGTGTCCAGGAGCAGTGCAGTCTTAACATATTATGGACTAGATAGGCTACACTTCTCACCTGTGGGATGCCCTCTTGTTACAAATCCATAGTAATGAAAGAAAAGCTATTTCACCTGAACATCCTGAAAAGGAATCCCTTGCTCTTTAACAGGAAGTTGGTAAGAAATCTCCTCTCGGTTGTTGGACTCCTTCCCTCATCTTTTGAAGAAGCACACTCAACTCTTCGTTGTTATTATATCTTTTGGTTCTGTGTCAGGCTAGTTGTTTTCCCTGTGTTTTAAGAAGGTATCCCACAGACAGACAATACGCAGAGTGAGAGGCCTAGGAATACTCAGCATGCCATAGTGATCAAGCCAATACAGAAGATGCAGTATCCTCTACAGCCTGTGGTTCAATTCTTTCCTCCAGGTTCCTGCTTTGAGTTCCTGCCCTGACATTCTTTGATTGTGGACTGTCCTATATAAAATTAAATAAAAATATTCATCTTTAAGTTGCATTTGGTCATTGATTTATGATAGCAATAGGATCCATAAGAAAGAGAGGGAAAGAGAAAAACACCAAACTTTAACCCCAGTCTTCCTTATGTAGGTAACCTCATGTGTGTATAGAGATAAACAAATATACAGTGAACACACACAAACACATACACACACACACACACACACACACACACACAAACATACACACACACATGAAATAATAACCAAGTGCATCTTTATAGGAAGTAATTTTTGTGCTATTTTTCTTTACAAATGCAAACTATAAAGAGAATCTACATGTAGGTTTTCTATCCAGCCAGACCACGCTTTTGTTATGTCAATGGTTTCTGCAAAGAGATGTAGAGGAAGTTACTTCCAAGGGCAAAGTAAACTAAGCTGAAACACTCAAAGAAAGAAAGAAGGGTGTACTCACTAATGTCTGATAAGCCATGTCAAACAGGTAGATAGAAAATCAGAACAGAGCCCTCTCAAAAACTCTTCTAAGAATTATGTCCTGATATTTTTGTCTGCTCGATTACAGGGTATGGTTTTTGCATGACATTGGTTACATATCTATCTGCTCACACACACACTGACCAGAGATATGCAATTATATTATATAACTAAAAGTTTGAGTTTATGATGATTCCTTTTTTCTCTTGTTTGTCATATTATCTCCTTCTTATTTGAAATTTAGTGAAATAACGTTTCTTCCTTCAAATTAGCGTGACAGAATTCTTAACTTTAGTCTCAAAAGCAATTTAACAAATCTGTAACACTTTCTGTTTTTAATTTTTTCCTAATTTTATCAGTCCCTTGTGAGACAATAGATATTAAAAATGGCATGCAATATATTTTGTGTTACTGCTAAAAATATATTTTGTCATAAATAAACAAGTTGTTTCTCCAGAGGTTAAATAGGCATAAAAATGTGATGCACCATATTCCTCCATTAAGCAGCTGTGGCAACAGACCTAGAGGAATTTGTTCCATTCTCTGAGTTTTTCATTATGCTAGATATTATATTACATTCAATGCTATTTGTGTTCTGGGGTGTAGAAAGGTTCTAGTCTCATGAAGTTACTAATATGTTATTCATTGGAATGAATGCAAGTGAAATTAACGTGAATACTATTTTATTGAGTATACTGAACATAACAATAGCTATGCTCATAATGGTGAGAAGCATGTGAGCAATATATTTTTAAAGAAATGCATCACAAAAATTCAGCAAGTACCTTGAATAGATTTGCATCAGCAAATTAATGTTAGAGGAGGAGTTGTGGAAAGCACACAGTTCACACGAGGCATTGTAGGGATATCGCGTGTTTGGACTTGACAGCACATGTGTGTGGGTATTGTTCAGCTTGTGAAGCCACCAGTTTGCTCTTCTGTGCCTGGTTTACGCTGCACCATCCCTTGTTTATTCTTGCAAGTAATCCAGTTGTGTTCTTGCTCCTATTCCTTTTTGAACTTCATTAATCTAAATTTTATGCATCCTGTGGATATTAATTGGCACTTACTAAATGTTTACTTTTTACAGGTGCACTTCCAGCAATAATATTCCAATTTCCTCATACAATATCTTTTTATTATTTTCTTCTGTCTTTTTTTTTGGCATTTTATATTCTCATATTGAAATGTTGCCTGAAATAGTCAAGCTGCTTAGTGCTTTCCTCAATGTCTACACACCTTCTTTCTGGAATTTCACAGCAATCTGTGTCTTGTCTCTTTTCTCAAGTATGTGATGAGAGACAGCTTTGCAATGCTCAAGGCATGCAAAGCTTTATATCATTTTTAGCTCAAAAAAGTTCCTTCTGCAAAACTTAATAGCATAAAAATCCAGCAATTTGTTATAAGCAAAGTTATATACAGAGCTGCAAGGATGTGATTTCTGATTGAAATGAATCTATAGCATTTCAGTCCACATAACCTTAGATGTCACGGTAGAATTCTGCTATTCACAACCACTTTTTGTTGTTGTTTTTCAAGACAGGATTTCTCTCTGTATCCTAGGCTGTCCTGGAATCACTTTGGAGACTAGAGTGGCTTTAAACTCACAGAGATCCACCTGCCTTTGCCTCCTGAGTGCTTGGACTACAGGCCTGTACCACCATGCCCAACCACTTACTCATTCATCTTTTTATCATTACCACTACAATTAACAAAATGAGATTCTAATATTTGTCTACCTCCAGTCTATTCATTATGGCATATTTCTATAAAGTATGCTAAATATTCATAATACATGTGCAATAATTCTATCCTTGTAGAGCTTTGATTTGAATTCAAAAACATCTACTAGAAGACAGTAGGTGTCAATAAAGCTTGAGCTATTGGAGCATCAAACTGATATTTTAATGGTGACTGTGAATAATTTTACTTTGAGTCTAAGATGCCTTCTAATGACAGGGATACAATTTATTAAATTATTATGTATATTCAGTGCTTGGAATGCACAAACTTCTCAATTATGCTTTGAGAACAGTAGGTTCAAGAATGAACAGACTTTGTGGAGATATGTCACATTTGTTTTCTTCTGAAAATAAAACCAGAGTTTTTAAGGCTGATATTTCTAAACTAGAAGAGAAGTAAGAGGAAACCAGGAATTTATTTTATAAGGCTTTTTAAAAAATACATTTATATTGAGAGTCAATTAATAGGAAAGGAATGAAAAAAGGTGCATGTATGTGTGTATGTGTGTGTGTGTGTGTGTGTGTGTGTGTGTGTGTGTGTGTATGCAGACTTGCTAATTTCTCCTTCTCATTTTTTGTCTTAGTCTTCTTTGAAAAATGAGCTCCACATGACTCTTAATTTTATTTCTCAAACAAAAACTTCCATATGCGGCTCAGCAGTAATGAGAGTGCAGAGTAAAAGGACAGAAGAATGAGCTAAAACAGTCCAGAATCTATCTTGACTGTATATAGCATTTAAGTTCTCTATGTGTCTCTGGAATTTTAGAAGTGCAGACAATATCCTTTGGTGGGTCCTTATGAATTTAATATTTGCTAAGGAAGACCATTAGGTAGAATATGGAGACATAGGAAAGTTAATGTATAAAAAATGAGTTCATAATTTACTTACTACACAAATATTTGTTTAATAAGCACCAGGGTCATTTTTATTCTAGTGGAGTATAGGTATCATATGAATAAATTAAAACTTTTTATCTTACTATTCTTTTGTCTTCCTTGTTTAGTAAACATAGTAAGGGCTGTATGTAAGAGATATGAAATTTCCCTGAAGTCAAGTTATTTAATCAGATGATGTTAAATAATATAAGAATTTAATTAGAATGATAACAAAATATATCAATATATAATGTCAAATCTAATTGGATAATGAGATTTAATATACCAGTCAAGTGTATTTTAGAGGCATATTTGCATCTAAATAGTCATTATCACATTATTTTTATAAATGTTGAACATATTTAAAAAGTAGACAGGATGAAACAAACAAAAACAAGATTCTATATTCTGGAAGGCATGATAACATGGCATAGCCTTTGCAACAATGTGAGGGCTACTTATGAGGCAGGTTTTTATCAGAAAAAAAGATGTAATGCATATCATGATGAAAGCTGCTAACTGACTAAAAGACAAATAATACAATAGACCAATGATATATTTATGGATGTCTATTTTATTTCTTCTTCTGAGTGAGATTCAAGCTAACTCTTTGTCCTATGCGAAGTTTCTTTCTTAGATTGATATCTAAGTGAATAATGAACTTTTTAGTTTGGCTCTAAATTGTTATATTTAAATGTCTTGCAGTTTCTCAGACAAAAGTTCTTCAACTTACACTATCAGGAATAAACTTTTTCAACATGAAGATCATCTGAAAAAAATCCTAAATAAAACACTGAATATAGATATCATACTGAAAGTCTAAAACTGGATATGATTTACTTCCTAAAAAAGATAAGGAAGCTAATTTATTCTTGCACTTCCTTGTTTAGAGACACTGCATCTTACTAGTTTATTTATAGTCATCCAAAAAGTTCTAGGAAGACACAAGATTTCACTGTCAGCTTGTAGCAGCCAGCCCTTAACCAGAGCTTTCCATGTTAAAAAAGAAAAGTAACAAGTCTTATAAGAAGATAAAAATGATTCAGAGTTAGACTTTTCTTTCAAAGAGTTCAAAATACAATGTGATAGATTTTCAAAATTTACAATAGTGAAGTGAGCTCTTGAAACTGCTGTGCTCTATATGAACAGAAAGTTTCAGAATGTTGTCCACAACCCCTATCCCTGTGGAAGAAGCAGGTAGTTTTATAGAGCAGTGAATTTTTTTTAATTTCTGTTTTTTGAGAAAGGGTTTTCCTGTGTAGCCTTGGTTGTCCTGGACTCGCTTTGTGTATTGGTCTTTAAGAATGTGTGGAATTCAATGGAGAAAACAGGGCAGCAATTAGAGTGAGGGTGTAAGAGAAAACTGTAAGCTCCTCTGACAAGAATAATGAAGAAAGGTTTAGTGGTTTATATGCTGATGGTTGAAGATTTAAGAACCATGTCAGAGAATTGCTCTTTGAAGTTCTCATGTGATTTAGAAAGTCTAACGTGTGACCCTGTAAGACAGGAAAAAAACTTGAAAAGAATGCCTAAAAGGCTAAGTTTTAGGATGGAATGTTACTAGTAGCTCAGAAACAATAGAATTGCTTTTGTTGCTTATTATAATTGATTGGCATCAAAGAAACTATCCTACCATTCAAAGAACCCTAAATAGTTGACAGTTATCTTTTCAGCAGCCACTTCAAAGAATAACTAAGATGGTGATGCTCTTGAAATCTAAAAGCATAATGTCGAACAGGAAATGGTTCAGAGACTCTATAGGGAAAGAATTAATATTTTAGAAGACACAGTTTCTAAATTTAAATTTCTGCACTAAATGTAACAACAGGGGCAGCAGCAGAGGAAGCAGTAGATGCCAGGACTCTTGGGGCATTGGCATTTCATACCCTCTCAACAGTCTCCAGAATTAATTCCAAAAGTAAACTCTCTTCAGGTGGCAAAACGATGGCCCTGCCAAGCCAAGAGGCAAATCATAGGCAGCTGCTGTGGATAATCTGAAGCAGCCCATATCCCACACTTGGGATTAAAACAAAAACTTATTCTTATAACGTTTCTTTGGTTTTAAAGAAAGCAAACATTCTCACTACAACCAGGTTTCTCTGTAGACTACTCTGACTCAAACTCAGCATTTCTCCTGGCCCTCACCAGTGGTAAGATTAAAGGTGTGTACTACCAGTGCCCAGTGAAATATGTATTTTCTATGATATTGTATTCCTCAGTTTTGGAGGAGGAGGAAACATGATCAATATGATTTATATGGATTACAATAAACTATTGAAAAAGTTTGAAATACAAAGAGTTGTGAAGAAGAAAGTTCATAGTCAAAGTGTCCATACCTTTCTCTTGACCCCAGATTCCTGACAGTTATAAGTACCTGGCAACTATTGTCTTGTGGCTAAAAACAAGTTTGTGGAATTTCACTCTAGGTGATTAAAATTTCCTTTTACTGTTTTGTTGGTTAGTTGGTTGCATTTGTTTTTGTGGTTGTTATTGTTGTTGTTGTTTTGTTTTGAGACAGGGTTTATCTGTGTAGCCTTGACACACTTTGTATACCAGGCTGCCCTCCAACTCTTAGAGATCCACCTGCCTCTGCCTCCCTGAATACTGGGATTACAGGCCTGTACCACCACACCTAGCTGTAATGTTTCCTTGTTATTAGTATTTTTCACAGTCTAATTTACAGCAACTCTATTGTTATCAGAAATGAAAATCAAAGCAGCCATGTCCTGACACTTGAGTTTTAGCCTTCTGAGATCTCACTTGACAGTAATTCTGCATACTCTCTGATTTATCTCACTCTATATCTGTTTATAGAATCTTCATCAAACATTTGTGTGCTTTCTGGGCATTGGATGACAACATAGTTTATCTATACTCATGTATGGAGTTTATGCACCAGCAGTGCACATGGATGACTGACTATAAGCTAGCAAACAAACAAGCAATCAAAAAATACAAAAACAACAAACCAACTTGTGATAGGAAAAAATACAAGATAATAAGGGAAGACACCAAGGAGAATTACTCTAATCTTGTAAGTAGAATAAGAGAAGAATTCTTAGCAAAAAACAAACTTCCAGACTGAAGAAGGAATTGGCAGTTTAAACTATAGACCATAGTTTGCTCAGAGAGACAGACAGAGAGGCAGGCAGACAGATACACTACACACACTACACCACACACACACACACACACACACACACACACACACACACACACATTCTTGCAACTACATAAAAAGTTAAATAGCTATAATATGTGAAATATTATGAACAACAGCTCTTTAAAATAAAGCATCTTCTTTAGAGCTGGAGGATAAAAGAGAAGTTGCTCTTTCTGGAGTCTTGCCGATGACACTTAGAAGTAGTGGCTGGACCAGAAGAACTGAAGTGGAGAAGTACCTCAGTCCAGCTCAGGCTACTTTCAGAGTACATGATGGACCACATGGTCAACATCAAGAGACTGTGCCTTCTTCTGGCTGTTCTGCATTACAATAAATAAGGAAAATTACTCTGCTTTGCAGCAAACTTCAAGGCTTCCAAATTACCTGACAGTGTTCTCTGAAATGGGTATCCTCAATATAATACAAAAATCGGACCACTATCAGGTATTGTCTTCACTGAAGTAAATTTAGGAAGTTTTTATTAATGCTCTTGGTATTAAGTAAGGGTAAACAATAATGGCATTCTACTGAAACCAGGGGAGACTATTAACTGTGGGATTTACTCATAAAAAGATACTGGCTAAAATTTTTAGCTGTCATAAACATCACAATACAATGTTGCATATCATCATGAGGCATCGCCACTATCTGATGCTTTTCTCATTCTTTACATTTTGGAACTTAGCTCTCTGAGTAACTTTTTAAAAACGTCCATCTTTCTATATTTGGTCATTTCTAAAATCATTCCAGTCTTTTTCAAAACCGTTATTTCCTAATCTCTTTAGTTTTGAGGACAGATAAAAAAAATTAAGCTGAAACAATTTTTAAAAGTCCCTTACAAACAAATTAGATGTTCAGAGATATTCAGCAGGTGTTTCACATCAAAATAACATTTCTAAAACTTCAGCTTTTAAAAAAACTTAAATGTGTTTCATAAAGAAATCATACTTGTTTCATTAGTTAGTTTTGGATACAATTTTTATGTATAGAACTAATACAGAAATCAGCTATTGTAAATCACTTACTTGACAAAGGACTCCCAATCAAGAAAGAGAGTCTAGGATATGAGAAATTAATGCACCAATCATCTTACATGACTTTAGTTTTAACTCAGCTAAGTCTTTTCATCGGGAATTCCTATTTTAAAGAAGAACAGAAATAAACGGATAAAAACAACTAATTCACCATGGTAAAGAAAGGGATATTGATCAATATGTAGAGTAGACCTAATCCTCTTATCCCATTCCTTATTACAGATTGTAACTTCATAATAAACAAGAGACACCTGCCCATTGATGTTCCTAGTATTTGCATACCAAGATCCATACCTCTCTGAGTTGCTTTCAATTTGATCTTTCTCGATATAAAATCGAGGGTGCCATGAACAGAAACAGGTGTTGACAGTTCACCATTAACAAACGGCCTTCTACTTTCTTCTGTCTGGCATTCTAATACTGCTTCTCTAATTTTTTTGCCCTCAGCTTTTTTCACTCAGTCAGCAAGAATTATTTATAGTTAAATTAACTCTTGTATTTTCTGCTCTCCTACTGTTCAAAAATAATCTCTGTCATATAAATTATTACTGGTCTTAGGTAGAGAGAAAACTAGGTTGGACTTGGTGATATCCCTCTTTTCCTTTATCTTTTTTTGTAGGTAAGGAGATAGATGCTGAAAAGAAAGGAAGATATATAAATATAGAGGGATGCTAGAACAGAAGGTAGATTATTGAATCTACTCCTCAACTCAAAGCCTTAATACTCACAAATAAGGTTGTTTTTAATTCATTGGTATAGAATTTTGTATATTGAGATAAAATAAGTCTAATTTTGATACATTCGCATAAAATTCAAAGCTAAGATCACACACACACACACACACACACACACACACACACACACACACACACACAATCTACTGTGCCAATCAAGGACATTGCAGGAAGTAATTCTAGACCTCTTGGTCATATCTAGCCAATGGACAGCTCATTCTCCACGGTTTTGGGGAGAGCAAGGACTGCCTCTGACATGAACTCAGGAGCCCATGATTTAATCACTTCCCCTCAGTTTGAGGGCCTGCGAGGTCAAGTGGGAAGAGTAAGCAGGCTCTCAGGATGAGACCTGATAGACTGTTGTCATATGGGGGGGGGAGAAGGTCCCCTTCTATCAGAGGTGTAGGAGAGTGGAATAGGGCAGAAGAGAGAGGGAGTGTGGCAACCAGAAAATAAGAGCGAGGGGATAACAATAGGGATATAATGTGAATAAATTATAAAAATATGTATTATTAAATTCAGAAAAAATGGTGTAGCTAATCAAAACTGTACCTACATATGGAAGTTTATTTATCATTTGATATTTTAGAGTCTTTCAATGTGTTCATTGGAGGGAAAGTTTTGTAGGACTGCATGCTTAGACTTTCAGAGCACTGGGATATAACAATGTCATTCATGGCCGAAGTTCAGGCATATACATGGTTTTGTAAGATTTTTTATTGTGGTTTTTTTCCAAAGAGTGAATCAAGAAGATTGACTTTCATTGAACACCATTCCATTCAATAGAACACCAGTATCAAATGGAACATTATAAGCCATTTTGTTATTTAACTTCACATCAGAAAACTAAGTCCCAGGACTAATAAAATCATAACCTAGGAATAAGTGGCAGACGTGGAACTCGATAGAGGATCTGTCAGCCTTCAAGACCAAGCTTACTCTCCTGAGCAGAGTTTCTTTCGTTGCAGCAATCACACGTGGTCATAGATACCTCAGGTTAAATTAAGCTTTTGTTTCACAGTCTTATCAGCTCTGTAATGATGGCTCCTCTCATTTGTATCATAGTTCAGGACTAATCGCCCTTTCTTTCTTTGCGTCCCTGGCTTGAAAAAGATGTTCTTTGATTTAAATGGAGAAATCTGTATTGTAGAAAGCAGAAAGCATAGATGGAATCACAAGGTGCATGTTGTTTGTTTATTCGTTTACTGTTTTTACAGATGAAAAAAGAGCTCTAAGGTTTCATTTTTAACAAAAAAATATTACTCAGTAGAGGAAGCAAGTAAAGCAGTAATGAGTCCATATTATTTGCACCCTTATATATGGATTCAAATAGCATATACATATGACATATATGATGCAAATGTGATATATGTATGTATATATATATATATATATATATACACATATCACTTTGAGAATAAAGAGTCAATAATGTAAGAATTCAGAATTTAGTATAAATTTTTGTTATAGCTTGTGTAATCCATATAAACTGATTGATTAGACCCAGTTCTCATGTCTCTATTGGTATCCTGGGGCACTGACTTCTAAAGATTCAAAGTTTTGTGGTTTTTAAATTAATCATATCCATAAAATGGAAGGAAATAATGTTCAATACAATATGCCCTCTGCTCTAGATGCAGAGGCTAATGCCTTGTGGCCAGCTGTTGTCTCTGCCTCTTGGTCTAGTTTTCCTAAACTAAGTTTTCTAGGCACAAATCAGAAGTCTTAGATACTTGTTTTCCTTATGTTTGCAAGACAACATTGGCATGGATCACAATGCCAGTTGCTTGCCTCCTTGGCTCTAAAACACTGGCAAACTTCTCCATGTATTGCATGTGCCCAGCATTTGATTTATTGGCTGCTTAAAATGCTTCTGTGTCAGAGAGCTGCTCTACAAGATGTATTACTCTCCTGTTCTTCCTTAATCGGTCTCAACTCAAATAACAGCATACCATGTCTCTAAAAGAATGTGCCCACACCATTTTTAGGATTTTACACTCTCTTCAGAGCATTTCCTCTTATGCATATTTTTCAAAGCTGCGGCTCAGCTTGCTACTTTGAATAATCACTTAAACTTTTGGGTGTGTTTAATCTTTATTGAACTAGATATTGTAAAGCATCCTTTCCCTTCATGTAAAAGTACAGGCAGTACAAAGGAGTTCTCAGAAATCGGTTGTAAATTTTATGTGAATTTGTCACGCCTCTGTCCCATCTTATGTATTATCCAGTCTAAATTCTCACTGCAGTGGCTCTGTTTCTTCTACTACAATTTCTTCTGCAGGACATTTTGATTTAAACGACTCCAGTCTTTCTTTTCTTCTCTATTTCCATTAGCTTTATCTTACCATCAAGTGTACACAATAGAGAGTACGCATCCATATATGTTGTTAGTTATATAAAGTCATCATATTTATGCACATTTATGCACAAATATCACATTCATGTGTAGTTGCAAGCTCAAATTTCTGAGTTTCTTTTTTTTTAATCCTGAATGTGACTGAAGCATTGTTTAGCTACCTATTCCCATAGTTTGTACTTAGAAACTCAAGAGTGAGCAACAAATTCGAGGATAATAAGATTTTTGTAGACATTATGTGACCTTTGCCCTGAGGCTAAATTATCTCCAATATGCACACCATATTTTACATATCATTTTCCTGTTGTTACTAAAAGTTATTTATCATTATTCACATGTTTGATAATTTGTCTTGTGTTCATGGTCTTCATAGGATCTTTCAGGTTTTGAACACTTCTTTGATATTCCTTACAAATTTGTTAGAATCAGTTTATATATCACGATTTTCCAAAAGGCTTTTTTTTTTCATTTCTTGAGGCCACCTTCCATATTTTAATGAAAAATGGAGACATGCAGAAAATGTAGAACTTCTGGGTGAAATTGTATAGTTACCATATACCTTTATATAATTGTAATGATGTATGATATGGTGCAGGAAGTCAGAAAATAATAAACTATTGGATAGATGTAAATAGATAATGTGCAAGGAAGTTTAAATAATACTTAACAAAGTAAATGAAAGGAAGCAGTTATGAGTAGAATTGGAAGAAAACTGGATCCAGAAATTCAATAGGATTTATAAGAAAATAGAGGTTATAAAAATTATTTAAAAGAGATTGTTTATGTTCATCTTACTTACAATTTGAAAAGTACAACATGCCCTTTACTTGTTTAGGAATACCAGACTCAGTGTGGGAAGAAATTGTGTACTTATCACACTATTTCCAAGGTTCGAGTGAGAATGAGCCCTTGACGATGCTCTTACTGTCAGATCAAAAGCACAGATCTTTAAGAAATAATTAACTTCTTCACAGCCAGTGGTTACTATGTTAGGAAAAAGTTTGCTAGTATCCTCCTGTGCTCCTGTGGACTAGATTTTGTCTATAGTGCAGGCAGGGCAGAGTTCAGGGGCTTCCAAGTGGTCTTGCGTTCATTCCTCAGCGACCTGATTTCAGGCTTGTGTGTGCTCTGCATCAGCAGTGACCATTGACATTTTTGAGAGCTGTATCCATAAGAAGTACTCACATCTGTTCTTTCATTGTGCAGGTGAAAGAGGACCCACTTCTGCATTTTCAACATGACTCCATGCCACAAATGTCCCTAGAATGGTTACTGTTGTTTCTTGTTGTACCCTTTCTGTATTCTCAAGCATGGAATGAATGTGACAGTTTTCATTTTCATTAGAATTCTACCAAGATTTGTGGTTTTGATAAGGTATATACAAATATTTTTGAAGCTAGTGTGAATGTAATTGATTCTTTGTCTTTTCACACCATGTTTGTCGTTGCTGCCAAAAGGTTGCTTATTTTCCTGTGTTGATTTTATATCCTGCTACCTTGATGAATGTTTTTATCAGCTACCGGATTTCTCTGGTGAAGGTTTACTCTCACCAGTGAAGCATATTTTTAGAGTAGATTGTGATTAATACAGAGAGTCACAATTGATCAACATGCAGAGAATCAGAAACTATGGAGTGTCAAGCTGTAAAACTGACATCTGTATTTCACACACACTACACACACACACACACACACACACACGCACGCACGCACGCACGCGCACACACACACACACACACACACACACACACACACAAGGCTCAGGACTATTAGAGAAGAGGGGAAAGACATATTTTAAGAGACAATTAATGTCTTCAGTAAAACTGTGTTGCCAGACATGGCATTCCCAGTTTACCCATGAACCTACAAGGCAATGATTATCCACTCATGACCAAGACATCAAATCCCAACAGTTATAGGAAAGCAGCTCATGAAATCTAAATCTTTGAAGAGGAACTATAGGCAATTCACTTGTCCTGGGGAATGGAGGACCAGTTTTTTCAGAGAGCTGGCACCTTTGAGGCTACCCATGCTATTAGAGAATTTTGATTTTTTTTCTATTTTGAATAAATACTTTCTATGTTTGTTTTTACACCTCAAAATTGTTTTACTTTTCTTTTTTTTCAGGTTTTTATTTTTATTTTTATTTATTTATTTTTTTGCATTTTTCTCCTTTATTAATTTATTCTTGTTACATCTCAATGGTTTCCCATCCCTTGTATCCTCCCATTCTTCCCTCCCTCCCATTTTCCCCTTATTCCCCTCCCCTATGACTGTTCCTGAGGGGGATTACCTCCCCCTCTATATGTTCATAGGGTATCAAGTCTCTTCTTGGTAAACTGCTGTCCTTCCTCTGAGTGCCACCAGGTCTCCCCCTCCAGGGGACATGGTCAAAGGTGAGGCACCAGAGTATATGAGAAAGTAATATCCCACTCTCCACTCTACTGTGGAGAGTGTTCTGTCCATTGTCTAGATCTGGGTAGGGGTTTAAGGTTTACCGCCTGTATTGTCCTTGGCTGGTGCCTTAGTTTGAGCAGAATCCCTGAGCCCAAATCTGCCTATCATAATGTTCTACTTGCAGATGATATGATAGTCTACATAAGTGACCCTCAAAATTCCACCAGAGAACTCCTACAGCTGATAAACACCTTCAACAAATTGGCTGGATACAAAATTAACTCAAAAAAGTCTGTAGCTTTCCTATACACAAATGACAAGCTTGCAGAGGAAGAAATTAGGAAAATTACACCCTTCACATTAGCCACAAGCAATATAAAGTACTTAGGAGTTACTCTAACTAAGCAAGTGAAGGACTTGTTTGTTTTACTTTTCACCATAATTTTATCAAATACTATGTTAAGATATTTTGTTCATATATAGTTTTTTATTATCTTAAGCTTTTAGTATTTTATAATGTTCTTATTGGAGAACACTACAAATTTTAAACCAAAAGCTTAAAAATCTATAATAACCTATTAAATTTTGTTCTTTGTCTATTTAAGATCATGTGAATTTCCCAGTATGAGTTTTCCATAGTAGTTCAGGTGGGACTCACTACAGCTAAGCCAAGGATGAGAAGTATCATCAGAGGCTTTCTTCTATATAATCTCATAGGTGTTGCCAACAGTGTCATATAGTGTGAGGTTAAAATGTTTCCTTGTGATGCTGGGGACACCTGATAACTTCAATCAGGTGCCAGCTGACAAGTTTGCCCAAGATGTTACTTCATTTTTGATATTGAACAACTAAGAAGGAAAAAAATAACATTCAACTAAAAAGCACAGTGGGCTCAGGAAAAAGTACTTGTTTTAGACAAACTAGATTACTACGCTGTTTGCATTCAGGCTTGTAAGACTGCAGTCATTTTCACAACTAGCATCATTATCATCCATAAGTAACTGGGGCTGGTATTCCATGCATAGTTTCCCAGTCTACTATAAGTAGATTAGAGCATTCGAGTGCACTGTGGAGCTTCGTAATTGAACCTTGACCCAAGGTGTGTACTTGACTTTGACAGTGTATTGAAATAATCCATACACACTTCTGTAGGGATAAAGTCACTTTTGTCTTGACCATTTTATTAGCCCCTTTATTTTGACCCAATTGGTGGGGATCCACTTAGTCTTTCAGCAATTAAGGACTATAAGTTATACTCTTTGCAATCCTAGATCTTTATGCCTGTTTTCTTTGACCTATTTCCATCTGAACAAGGTTCTCATGCACTATGCCTGAGTTGTACAGTAACATATATCAACATATTACACCTATCAAATTGTTGGGGGGAGGCCCAGACATCCTTATGTCCACAAAGCACCACAGAAACCAGGAATTTTATCCATGTGTGGATGTTTCCTCAAGGTAGGAAATACCTGTTTTCTGATGTTTGGGAACAAAAAGAGGATGAACAAGTTTCATCTGCCAAAAAGGGTGTGATAAGTGAGCAGCCACAATCATTATATCATTAAAGAGATCAGTGTAGAGGAATTTTAACCCAGAAATATGGCTTCTTTGATCACATTCAAAGACCTTCTAGGGCTGTGTGATCTGGCTAGAACTCAGACACACCACACAGACACACACACACACACACACACACACACACACACACACACACACACTGGCTAGAAATCAGGCATGCTCTTTGTACATATCTTTTATCTAAAATAATGAATATAAGTTAATAATGAATATAAGTAATAATGAATATAATATAAGGCATGTTTGAAAGTGATGTTTACCTGGGCATCCAAGAACTCAGGGAGGCAAAGGCAGGTAGATCTCTATGAATTTGAGGCCAAACTGGTCTACAAATTGAATCCAGGACAGCCAAGCTACACAAAGACATCCTGTCTCAAAAAGAGAGGAGAAAAAAAGAAAGAAAGATGAAAGAAAGGAAGGAAGAAAGAAAGAAAGAAAGAGAAAAGGGAAAATGATATCTAATTGAACAGCAGACAAAGAGATGAATGAAAGATTTGACAGAATGAGTCAGAGTTAATATATTCCCAACTCACATGGAAAGCTATTTAAGAGGAGTGGAAGGAGAGTCAGTCAGTTTCAACGGTTCTGTTGAGCAGCAGTCAGTTCAGTTAAGCTCAGTCAGTTGGGAGTCAGTGGGTGAGGACAGTGCAGTGGAGGAGAGTTCCTTTGTGAGTTTGTGCAGAATCACTTGAAGCCAAGAACTGAGAAGGATCCAGAAGATTAGAACAGATTACTAGAGTTAGTTTGAGGCCAAGAAAAGCAATTCAGTCAGAAGCTGAGAGAAGCCAATTTGAATCAGTGAACCTAGAGAGGAATTTGAGCCACAACAGCTGAGTTGAACCAGCCAGTTAGAATTCAGAAAGAGCTAGAAAGGGTGAGCTTACTCACCAGTAAACTTATAAGAAGTCAACTACACCAGGAGGAAAAAAAAATGTTACTTTTACAGATCAGAACTGTTAAAGAGAAACTTTGTTCAGGGTAACAAGAGGAAGGTACTATGAGGACCACGAACCATCAATTCTTGTGAATTGATCTTTTCTATCTTGTAAAAATACAAATTATTTGACAGGTGATGCCGATGCCGCTCCTGTCCAGCAGGAAAGACACCAACACCGGGAATTCTTCTTGCAGCAGTTTTTATTCAGGATCCTGGAGTGACCCTGGGAAAAGCTTCCACAGAACCTTTTATAGTGTGCCTGTCCTATCAGAAACTGCCACGTCATCACTCCTGGTTGGTGCATTCGGATCACACCACCTCATGCCATGCCTTGTCAGATCACACCACCTGACGCTATGACTTGTTTGAATCACGCCACCTCACACCATGCCTTCAGGCATGCGCATAAGGGGGGCATGCTCACTGCGCATGCGCATAGGATTACTCACTGTGCATGCGCAAAAAGGGGCGCACTGCGCATGCGCAACGGTTTTCTCACTGCGCATGCGCAAAAGGGGGCGCATTGAGCCGGGGAAGCAGCAGGGGGCGCTGCTATCTGTGGTTCTCCACAAGGTGAGTCTAAGCAAAGAATGGCACTACTGAGTTCTTTGCTGCTATACAACCCACTAGGAAAGTGTGTTATCCCAGGGTCTGCACAAACTGATGCAACTGTGGTTGCAGAACTTGGCCCCGCCATCCACATGGTACTGTTTTACTGGAATGAACACTGTAAGATATTGGGACCATAGAACTTTGTATCTAATTTCCTAGTTGAAAAGATCCTGAGTGGAAGGATTAGTGTCTCTTGTAAGAACCCCCTAACAGGTTATTGCTGTAAGCAGGGAAATTAAAGAATAAGTTACAGTAGAGACCTGAGGGTTTCTGACATATCAGGATCAAAGTACGCTTCAGACCAGACACAGTGAAGACTGAAGCAAAGACACTTGTGTATCACAGGCAACAGAACTGGAACTGCAGGACTTAGTGTTTTATTTGATATGATTATGTCTTCCTTGGGTTATCATCCTTGGTTATTCCATCATTTCTCTCTTTTTGAGGGAAAATGTTTACTCTGTATCATTGAATATAAGGTATTTTTTAAAATAAGAGCCTCATAATGAAATGATTGCCTTGAATCTCTGAAGAGATTTGGACTTTGAACTTCTAAGCAGTGTCTAGTACTCTTAAAAATTATGAGTGATTCTGAAGTTGTTACAGTTTGAATTGTTTTGAGCCCATGGAGTAGGGGGATGAGAGAGTATGCCTTAAAAATGATGCATGTGGTTTTCAATTGACATGGGTTGGATTTGTGCTTTTTAATATTGTCAACCTCTAAGGACTTAGAATAACTAAGTAGACAAGTGTCTGAACATGTCTGTAAGAAATTTTCTAAATTGGGCTAAGAGAAAAGTGGCTGGATATAAGATAAATTTAAAAAATCAGTTAGCCCCCCTTTATACAAATGACAAACATGCTAAGAAAGAAATTAGATAAACTACACCCTTTACAATAGCTACAAATAATATAAAATATCTTGGTAACTCTAACCAAGCAAGTGAAAGACTTATAGGAAAAAAGTGAAGTCTCTGAAGAAAAAAATTGAAGAATATATCAGAAGATCAAAAGACCTGTCCTGCTCACAAATCAGGGGGATCAACATGGTAAAAAAAAAAAAAAAGGCCATCTTAGCAAAAGCGATCTACAGAGTCAATGCAATCTCTATCAAAATACTTATATAATTCTTTAAAGACTTTCAAAGTTCAATTTTAACCTTCATATGGGAAAAAAAGCCAGAATAGTGAACACAGTCCTCTAAAATAAAAGATGTTCCAGAGGGATCTCCATCCCTGATCTCAAGCTGTACTATATATAAGAGCAATGATAATAAAAAGTACATGGTACTGGCATAGAAATAGGATGGTTGACCAATTGAACCAAATTGAAGACCCATAAAATAAAACCTAAACACCTATGGACACTTCAGTTTTAATAAAGAAGCCAAATTCATACAAAGGAAAAAAAAATAACTTCTTCAGCAAATGGTACTGGTCTAGCTGGATGCCTACCTGTAGAAAAATGCAACTAGATCCATATTTACCACCCTGAACAAAACTAAAGTCCAAGTAGATTACATTAATAAACATAGAAGCAGGCACACCATATCTGTTAGGAGAAAAATTGAGGATGAGCCTTGAACTCAGGAAGGAAACAACTTCCTGAACATAATACCAATATCTCAGGCTATAAGATCAAAAATTAAGAAATGTGACTTCATGAAACTGAAAGGCTTCTGTAAGTCAAGGACACTGTCAACAGAACAAACAGACAACCCAATGACTGGAGGATGATATTTTCCAACCCTTCATCTGACAAAAGACTAATATCCAAAATAAATAAAGAACTAAGGAAAAAAATTACCACCAACTCAAATAATCCAATTAAAAATGACATACAGAAGTAAACGAAGGATTCTCAACAAAGGAACATCAAATGGGCAAAAAACACTTAAAGAAATGCTCAGCAACCTCAGTTATCAGGGAAATGGAAATCAAAATGACTCTGAGATTCCATCTTACACTTACCAAAATGGTTAAGATCAGAAACGCAAGTGATAGCACATGTTTGCAAAGATTTGGAGAAAGGGCAACACTCCCGTAATCCTAGTCAGAGTGCAAACTTGTGCAATCACTTTGGAAATCAATCTGGTAGTTTCTTATAAAATTGGGAATAATTCTACCTCAAGACCCAGGCATACCACTCCTGGAAATATACCTGAAAGAAGCTCCAACCTACAACAAGAACATTTGCTCAAGTATGTCCCTACCAATTTTATTCCCAATAGCCAGAATCTGGAAACAACCTAGATGTCCGTCAACTGAAGAACAGATAAAGAAAGTGTGGTATGGTTACAAAATAGAATACTACTCAGCTGCTAAAAACAAAGAAATCATGAAATTTGAATCCAAATGGATGGGATTAAAATGATCCTCCTGAGTGAGGTAACCCAACGCATAAAGACAAGCATGATATATATTCACATATAAGTGTATATTATCACAACAATCACAACATAGATGTCCTCTGAGAGGGTCCATCCTATGGGGTATTGAGACACATACTGCAACTTGCTGCGGTACTCTTGGTGGAGCACTGAGAGCAGTATACAGGAATAGGGGGATGGAAGGACCCAGAGTGTTCATTAGCCCCACAAGTAGACCATCAAGGCCTGTGAATCAGGACTCTGTGTGGCCTGCACAAAGTGATGCACCAACCAAGGACAATGCATGCCGTAAACCTAGGGAACGTGTTCACATATAACCAATGTACAGCTCATTCATTCTGCACAGCTGTGGGAAGAGGGGAGACTGCCTCTGACATGAACTCAGGTTCTCCGGATTTGATCACTTTTCCTTGGTGGGGAGGCTTGAGGCACACAGAGGAGGGGGAAGAAGACTATCCAGATGAGACCTGATAGGCTGTGGTCATATGGTGAGGGAGGAGTACCTCTTCTGTCAGAGGTCTAGGGGAAGGGAATGGTGTGCAGGAGGGAGGGAAGGTGTGAGCATGAAGATACAAGGGAAGGGATAATGGTAGTGATATAGTCTGACTACATTATAATAAATTAAAAGAAAAGAAAAGAAAAGAAAGGAGAAGATATAATGTGATGGTCAATATTGCCAATCAACTTAAAAAACAAACAAACATATAAACACAAACAAACAGACATAATTTATCTAGCTTGAAAGCCTCCAGGCTTACCTGTAAGTGATTGTCTAGATTGGGATATACCTTGGGCATTTCTGTTAGGTATTATGTAGATTATGTTGAGATGGAAAGACTTGATCTAAACAGGGGCAGTGCCACTACATTGGTTGGAGTCCTAAACTTTATAGAAAAAAAGGAAGCTAACTGAGCACTGTATGTGGACTCAGATTTGACTTCTGCCTCCTGTTTCAGCACTATACCTTCCCTGACATGGTGGACTGTATCCACTCTAAGCCACTGTATCCACTCTAAGCTAAAGTAAATCCTACTTCCTACCTCCTCCTCTTCCTCCTCCTCTTCCTCCTCCTTCTCCTCTTCCCCCTCTTTCCCTTCATCCTTTTTTTTTTGTCCCTTGTCCTCTTCTTCTGCCTCAACAACCTCCATTCTTCCTTCTCTTATTCCTCCTCCTCTTCCTCCTCTTGTCCTCCTCCTCCTTCTTTTATTTGAACAAGCTGTCACTACGTAGCCATCCCTGGCTAGCTTTAAACTCACAAAGATATGACTGTGTCTCTCTCCAGAGAGCTGAGATTAATGTTGTGCCACTACGTCTTGCTAATTCTTCCTTCTTCCAGTTTTTAAAAGTAGATATTGATTTACATTCAGAATTTAAGACTCACCAAGATAGAAAAGTTGTTTTTTCAAAGTTGCCAAATTCGAATAGCCAAAACATGAATGAAACATTTTTATAATTCCCCATTGTTTCATGGTTCTTTTTGCTGTATGTCGTTCATTGTATTTATGTGTAATAAGATAAATGTATATGTAAAAATGATAATAAAAGAAAAAAGCATTTATCACAATAATGAAACAACTAATCCAGTCACCCTTAATGTGGGCTATGCCATTCAGTGGAGTGGTATCTCTAAATGCAGGTAAGGAGAAAGCCAGCTGATCACTAGTATTCATTGCTTTCTGCTTCTTTACTTGGGGATTCAAAGTGACCAGCTGCCTTACCATCATGCCTCTACTTCCCTGAGATGATGGGATGAATCTCATCAAACTAGGAGACCCAATAAGCCTTTCCTTCCTTTAGTTGCCTTTGTCATGTATTTGATCTCAATGAGAAAAATAAACTAATACAATGTGTCGCAGCTCATTGTTGCTATTCTCATAAAAGAGCATGGTTTTGAATTACTCTTCTTATTGTAGCCAGTATGTTTATGTGATTATTTCATATTTTGTGTTTAGAAGAATGCACCTTGATTCAAATTATAAATTCAGAGGAATACAGTTATTCAATATTAAATTTATACCCATAGGGAAATTATACATAATAATGGTTATATATGATTTACTTTACCCTGTATGGGCAATGACTTATGGTACCTTTAATGAAAGGTAATTATTTTCTAGTCAAGGACCCATTAGTTATTGTGTTATAGTGTCTTCATGTAGATTGCTTTTACAACTTAAAGAACTAGAATTAATTGTATCTCATTCCCCTTTCAGATACAGGTAATTAGAAAAGACTTATAGTTTTGGTTATTACCTTTTATTATCAGTGTTTTATTATTGCCTTTCACAAAGTAAAATGCAGCCTGTAGAGCAGAGGAAGTTAATACACAAAGCTGAATGCTGGCAAAGAAATGGTCCTTAAGCATTCTTGGATGTTTGATGTCATGTCTTAATCATTGGACTTAACCAGACAATCTTTCCAACAACACAACAAATCTGTAACACAAAAGATTATGCATCTGTGTAGAACCTCTTCCTAGAAGCAACACTAACAGGATGTGTTTCACATGCTTATTTATAATGAAAAATGAATTCAGAGTCACCAAACCTGTTCACACCTTTCTGAAATGAAAAATGTTCTTGAGTAAACATGTACTATATCAGCACATTTTGTTAAGGATGAAAAAATAAAAACAGCAACAACTATAAACTGAGTGTTATAAATTATAGTCTCTCTTGCAAATGAAGAGTAATGAGTAATCTTATCTAGGAAGAAATATAAAAATGTAATTGGGGAGTTTAAATGCTAAGCTAATAGCATTGAAATGAAATGAATAGGTTTTTCTGTATGATACGTTTTTCTTTTATAATAACCTTATTAAAATAAAATGTATAATATAGTTTTAAAACTAAATTTATAAAACACAATTTTAGGAAGTAGACTAGTTTGTCTTGATTAATGGATTCTCTTCTTGAAAATATGCTTACTTTCCACAAACCATCTAATGCATGAACATATTTTAAGATTATAAATTCCAGACATTTTCTAAATGGGTGAAGACATGTTTTTGAAGGAATGTTGGGCTACATTAACTTTATATAAGAACTTTGTGGACAGATAGATTAATGCAAGAAATGGGTGAAAGGGAGATTGAGAGAGAAGACTGCAGGGAATTCAGTCTTGATGGATTCTTCTAGTCCCTTTCTTCACATACTTAAGTTTAAGGCATCCCTTGTACAGCATAATGGGGCTTCTTAGGAGTGAATTCTTTTCTTTTTCCCCAAATGAATAACCTGCAAAAATCTTAGTAGTGTCCATGAATGATATGGCATGAAGAAAGATGCTATTATAAAAAGGAGATTTGGTGATGTAGCTCTTTGGTTTTGGGCAAAGTATTTAACTTGTGTTTGCTTGATACAAGCAATTCTCAATTTTTCACAATCTAGAATTACCTGGACTCACATATCTCTGTAAAGGATTGATCAACTTAAGCTGCTCTGTGGCCTTCCCTGTGATATAATTATTAAACTAATGGAAAAGATCTGGCCATTGTGGGTGCCCTGTTTCCTACTCAAGGGATCTTGAACTGTATAAGAGTAGTAAAGTTGAGCCAAGTGTAAGCATGCCTGCTTTGCTGTCTGCTCCTGGCTAAGGTTCCAAAGTGAACAGTTTTCTCTACTCCCTGCATTTATGATTTCCCTGATATAAAGAACTCTAACCTGAAGCTCTGAGCTAAATAAACCCTTTCTGCCCTTAGTTTGTTTTGTTAAGGTACTTTATTACAGCTACAGGAAACAAAACAAAGCTAGTATGTGATTCATATATTCATGACTTTGAAAACAGAATAAATTTTTGATACATGGATATGTCTCTTTTGACTGCTATACTGAGTACAGGGAACATTGTAACTTAAAATATCCATGTATTCTCCTAAGGTTTTTGAGAACAAAACTTGAACACTCAAAACACTCAAAAATGAAGTGTGACTTAAAACCTATGACCAGACTGTAGATGACAAGTGGATTTGAGGAATGTTACAGGCTGCATTAAAAAAAAAACTTTGAAGCAAAAATTGATGTTTGACAAGAGACAAAATTACTAAAGAACTATTGATGATTACGTTTGAGAGTATCTCAGGTGCAAGGTTTGAATAAATTAGACTACCTATAGCCACTTGTGCATGTGGTCAAACATACTAATTCTTAGTGTTGACCCACAAATGATGCAAATCATGTGACTTATATCTGAATAGCTGTGGAGGCTAAGAGGGCATTTATACCATCCTATCTTAAATGAGTCATTGAAAAACAAGTGTAAAATCTGTTCCAATCTGTAAAATCTGTAAAATCAGCAAGTAGTTTTATGAAATAGAAAATAGATAAAAGATGGCAGAACAGACCATGCAATGTGTCTTCACAGCAGGACTGAGCCAAGAGACTGGGGTGGGAGCTACAGACCACAAGAGCTGGACATCCCAGGGTGATAGGGATCCACACTGTGTGGAGCATAGATGAGTCTGGCCTCGGGACATGCTCTGAGGAATCCTTGCTTCCCTGAGGGATTGTGCCCAGTCCCCAGAGTCTGGACGCATGCCGGCCTGTGTTCTGCATCTCAGACTCTGTTTCTTGAATTGAACGGTGGGTTGCACGGCACCAGTGTCGGGTCTGCTAAGCCAGGAGAGACCCCAGGGTGTGGAGCACAGGTAGATCCACCCTCTGACTGTCCAGCATATTCACAATGGGTTCCAGGGCCCAGGCGGGAGCAAGCATGTTCACCAAAGCCCAGGCAAACACAGGCTAGAGCTACAGTGCTGCACTAGCACTCTCTCTCGGACTGAACTTAACAACTCTCCACTCAATAATAACTGGCTGAGAGAAGAAAAAAAAAAAAGAAAGAAATTAGGGAGTACCTACAATTCAATGAAAATGTGGGTACAATAAACAAAAATTCATATGACACATTGAATGTACTGCTAAGAAGAAATTTCATAGCAGAGAGACACTACCCAAATCAAGAAAATCAGAAATGAAAAGGGAGACATAACAAGACATTGAAAAAAATCCAAAGAATCATTAGGTCTTACTATAAAAGCCTATATACACAAAATTTGAACATCTAAAAGAAATGGAAATTTTTCTTGATCAATTTAACTTGCCAAATTTGAATCAAGATCGGGCAAACAAGCTAGAAAGTTCTATTTCTCTTATAGAAGTAGAAGCAGTCACTAAAAAAGTCTCCCACCCAAAAAAAGGCCAGGGCCAGACGGTTTCAGCCCAGAATTCTACTAGACCTTCAAAGAGGAGCTAATACCGATACTCTTCAAACTACTCTACAAAATAGAAATGGAAGGAACATTACCAAACTCATTCTATGAGGCCATAGTCACCTTGATACCTAAACTTCACAGAGACACAACAAAGAGAGAGAACTTCAGATCAATTTATCTTATCAACATTGATGCAAATTTACTCAATAAACACTGAATACAAGAAATTGTCGAGTGTGCTTCATCCCGGATATACAAGGATAGTTCAATATAAGGAAATTCATCAATGTAATCCGTCATATAAACAAACTGAAAGAAAAAAAGACCATTTCCTTAGATGCTGAAAAAGCATTTGACAAAATACAATACCCATTCATGTTTAAAGTCTTGGCGAGATCAGGGATATGAGGTATATGCCTTAGCTGTATGTAGCAAGACAATAACCAACTCAATGAAATTCCACTGAAAGCAGGAGCTACACAAGGATGCTCACTTTATCCGTATCTCTATATATAGTACTTAAAGTCCTAGCTAGAGCAATAAGACAACAAAAGACGGTCAAGGGAAATCACACTGAAAAGAAGGAAGTAAATATATTGCTGGTTGCAGATGATATGATAGTGTACATAAGTGACCCCGAAAATTCCACCAAAGAACACCTGCAGCTGATAAACACCTTAAGAACAGGGGCTGGATACAAAATGAACTAAAAAAAAAAGTCAGTAGCCCTCCTGTATATTAATGACAAATGACCTGAGAAATAAATTTGGGAATCTGCACTCTTCATAATAGCCACATGGTGTAACTCTAAACAAGAAAGTGAAAGATTTGTATGAAAAAAAAAACTTCAAGTCTCTGAAGAAAGAAATTGAAGAAGATATCAGAAGATAGAAAGATCTCCCATGTTTGTGGATCAAGAGAATAATCATAGTAAAAGTGGCCATCTTACCAAAATCAATTTACAGAATCAATGCAATTCCTATCCTGAAACCTACACAATTTTTTATAGACCTTGAAAGACAAATTCTCACCTTAATATGGAAAAAAATTACCTAGAATAGTTGAAACCATATTGTGTACTAAAACATCCTCCAGAAGAATTTCCATTGCTGATCTCAAGCTGTACTATAGAGACATAGTAATAAAATGTGCATGGTACTGGCATCAAATAGGCTGGTTGATCAAGAGAATCAAATTGAAGACCCAGAAAAAATCCACACACCTACAGACACTTGATTTTTGATGAAGAAGCCAAATCTATACAGTGAAAAAAAGATAGCCACTTCAATAAATGTAGATCCATATTTGTATCTCTGCATAAAACTGAAGTCAACATAAAACCAAAAATACTAAATCAGTTAGAAGAAAAATTGGGGAAGAAGAGGTTCCTTTTCATCAGAGATCTATGGGACAGGAATAGAGGGGAAAAGGGAGGAAGGGGGCATGCGGTAAGACACAAGTGAGGGGATAACAATTTTTATGTTGGCCGGGAGTGGTGGCTCACGCCTTTAATCCCAGCACTCAGGAGGCAGAGGCAGGCGGATTGCTGTGAGTTCGAGGCCAGCCTGGACTACAAAGTGAGTCCAGGACAGCTAAGGCTACACAGAGAAACTCTGTCTTGGAAAAAAGCAAACAAACAAACAAAAAACAATTTTATGTAATCTGAATAAATTATAATAAAAAAGAAAGAGAAAATATAAGAATGCCACATGAAATGTTAGTTCGTAGTAGGTGTTATGGAAAGATGTGATTAAGTGGTGAAGGCTTATGCTTAGTGAGTGTATTTGGGGCCATGGATTGGCTATTCAATACAGCAAAAACAACTTTAATGATACTAATTAATAATAATAATAATAACAACAACAACAACAACAATAAATAACAGTGTAATGAAAACTAAAAAAAATCTCAAGAAAACTTGAGACAACTACAAACTACTTGACAATTTTAAGATAGCAAGTCTTTTCATCATGATAGATTCTGTTCCAGTAAGGGCTGTTTATACAAGTGCACTTGAAACTTAAGTGTGTAATCCAGTGTGAAACTAAAGAATGCCTAAGAAAAACTGTCTAGTTATTTGACAAAAAAAAAATCTACTTATAAAATATCTGTTATTGTGAAGTTTTAAATTTTCATATGTGTATTATATTTCAAAAAGAAAAAAAAGAAATCATGAGAATAAATGGGAAATTTAATGCAACAATTACCTATTTGTAAAGAGAGAAGAAAATAGAGACTGCAGAGCAGAAAATATTTTCTACTTGTAACTTACTTAATGGCTTTTTCTTTGAAGTATTTTAACAATTTATATAACTTATAAAGTAATATAGGAAAGGAAAAAGGCAATTCAAAAACTTTGAAGACACACTGAAGCAGGCTACCTGTCAGCAAAATCAGTTATAACAAACAATGTTCAAGTCATGCACATTATAAATCTTATCATGTACTATAAATAAATATCTAAAGAGAGAACCTGAATTTTTTTTTCAAGTCTTATTTTACAGTCGACAGTAATATTATGGTCACTTAAAACTACTGAATACACAACATGACTTACATTAAAAATGAAAATACTATTTTAAGACTAATGTTTTAAGGACAAAAGTAAGAACAAAGTAAAAATCATTCTAACGTTAGCTAAATCACTGTAACAATAAAACTAAAATCCTTCCTACGTTAAGAAATACGTAAATTTCTTACGTACCCACTAAAATATTCAGAAAGCTGTGATGTATCATACTGTAGAGTACAAAAACTTAGAAGATAATTTTTAACATGTTGTTTCCTAAAAAAAATCATTAAATCTAAAAAATGAAATATTTCTGATACCAAGCTAAAAATATTAAACACCAAAAGTTAGAGAAAATATTTACAAAGCAGGAATTTTTCTAACCTCATATCCTCTTATTCAGTGGTTTATAAATTTAATTAGGCAGCCGTTATTACTAACATTAGGGCCACTTATTGAATACCTTGCCGTACTGCTATAGTTCATAGATGTTTAATTGCTGGTAGGACTGTTTAATTGCTTCCCTCCCAAGGCAACTTGCATGGTATTTCATGTAACTATGGGAATAACCTTTCACTTCAGATAGAGCTGGAATTAGTGAATCTTGGATCTTAACTGTTCGGCGTCTTCAGTAATAGGGTCCTACCTTCAATCTCTGAGAGGCAACCAAAGGCCATAACAGATTATATTAAGTGAGATAAGTTAAAAAGACAGATGCACCATGTTTTTTCTCATCTGTGGTATATAGCTTCAAATCCTTATTTGTGAGTCTACAATATGAAGTGACCAGAGAAATCAGGAATGTGTTAAAAGAACCATGGGTGCAAATTGGTAGCTTGGAAAGAAAATACCAGGATATGGATGATATAAAGTGAAAAATGAAACAAAAAAAGAGGATGGACCTAGGAACGAATGGTCCTGGAGAAGAGGAAGGGGGAAGAGGTCAATGCAGAAAAAGAATGACACAATGGGGACAAAGCACATCAAGGTTGTTGGATAAAGCCTTATGAAATAGTAGATTTTATATTCATCTAAAATTATATGTAGTATATATAACTGCATGTGCATGATTATAGAAGTTATGAAACTTAGCCTGATAATGCTCCCAACCAGAATTATAAAGCTGAAAAACCCTAAGTTCCCGTCTTGAGAAATGTCCTTTGACATGGTTAGCAGAGTAATCCATGTGAGTTCCAAAACAATACAGATAGGTAAATTCTGGGGAGAGATTTCACAATTGTGGAGCTCCGAAAACATCATGATCAACTATGGCATTACTCAGTTTTACCTACCCCTTCTGAATCTCCTGATGGAATGCAAACGAGTGCATAGAGCCATCTATACATTACTCTTGGAAAACATAATTTGCCTATATAACCAATCCTCTAGGTTTAAGTATTGATTGTTTTTTTAATAATAAGATTAATGTCTTCACATGTTCTGTATGAATGTACCATAATACCCTATGCTGCAATATAGATAAGAAAAAGAAACTGAATTCTCAAATTTTAGAGGCATGAAAGTCCAAGATCAATGTTCTAAATAAAAATGATTTTTTTCTTCTATCATACCATAAAGGAAAGTAAAAGGTCAAGATATTATGTGGGAAATAAGGCAGTCAAAATTTGTACTGTTAATGATCTGAAAACTTTCATAGCAACTTCAATTCATTCATGAAGGTGTTTGCCTTATAATCTAATCACTTCTAAAATTTCCCACATCATAATGCAGCAACAGAGGAAATTGAATCTCACATTAAATTTTGGACAATTTCAAGGCTGATGTAGAAATAATCAGATATATCCCAATATTCTACAGCAGTGATTCAATTCTTTCAAACAAATATATAGAATAAAATGAGAAGCTAAAGCAAACTGCAGAAATGAGCACATTGTAAAGGAAATGACAACAGATGTACTTTGTAAGTTTTGTTTTCTTTGTCATTTGAATAATTCCACCATTAACCTACATTTTAGTCAATTAGAATATGGATGTCTCAACCTTACACAAATGGAGGCAACTGAGAAAAGCTGGGAGTGAGAGAGGGCAAAGCACAACAATTGGTCTCCCAATGCCAAACATTCAGCCTTAAAACATACATACATTTAACATTTTTGGGCCAAATAGGTGGGTAATTAAGAATTTATATGTATATGTATACACACACAAATATATGTGTATATATATGTATGTATATATATATATGAATTCAATATGTAGTAAAATAAGAGGCTATGAATTTGAAGGAAAGATTAAAGAGATATATAAAGTCAGGTTGTATGGAGGGATAGAAAGGGAGAAATACTTCAACTGTATTATAATCTCAAAAACTCCAATATGAAATAGTAACTAACATTAAATAAAATATCAATTTTAATTAAAGTATATTAATAATAACATTAGCATGATATATTTCAGAAGCACTACACCCCTTAAAATATATCTGCATTATTGTCTAATTAGGCTGAATGTAGCTATTGAGGAATGCTGAATTCATTGAGAAGCACCTGATACAAGTCATTGGTGGCATGTCTTTGAAAGACAATGTGTAATCTCAGCCTTTTCCTCTGTCTCCTTTGCTCCCTGGCAAACATTCTTGCCATGAGGTCCTTCCTAGACAAATGTCCAAGAATTCGAATCTCCAATTGTATCTCTGCCTAGAAAAAACTTTTCATCTCATATTTTCTCATAGATTTTATTATACATATTCTATACTATGCTATGCTATGCTACACCAGCAATAATAACAGTAAGTTGCATGGATTATGTACATTGAACAATCTATTACAAAATAAAATGTATTTATTTGGTATATGATACCTTACATATAGAAGAATGATTAAAAAAAAACACAAAGAGTTTGGGAAAACATTATCTTTAAAGATAAATGTGTAATGATTGTATAATTATAACTACTCTTAACAAGTAAGATATATCTATAAAAATAGAACTCTTCAAAGATATATGACAGCAGAATGAGACAAACCTTTGACTGAGAACAGATTTCAAAGATACTTTAATAATGGCCAGATAATAGAATAACAGTGTTAATGTGATGAAAGGAAATAGCTAGCTGTCAATTTGATTTTCTAGTGATTTATGTACCATTGTAAAAGGAAAACAATATGAATAAATATGTCATTTAAAATTGTGTGATATAAATGTGAGACTGCAAGGGATTTAGTAGTAATTAGAAAGCTAACCAATGTATAACTCAACTAAATATCAATAAAATTTCTGTAACAGACATTCTCATATATTAAAGAACACAAGAAAAATGTAAATAGAAAGTGCTGATGCTATGGGAATTGATTGTCTAATAGTTTGAGGTGCTAGATAGTGAAAGATGAAGGGAACACGAGGTCTAGGGTTTCCTGTTCTGTTTTGGTTTTGTTTTGAGAGAGAGAGAGAGAGAGAGAGAGAGAGAGAGAGAGAGAGAGAGAGAGAGAGAGAGAGAGAGATGAATAGAAAGTATAGCATTAGAAAAAGTGTTAGATACTGAATTATGTGAAAAATGGGGAATGAAGTGCTTGTTGTGTATTTTCTGTTAAAGTCTGGCAGGTGCTCAAGTAAAGAACCTATATGAGAAAAATAATTTTGAACTGTGATATTCTATCCAGTTCATAGAAACCAGAAAAGAAAAATAGGGAAAGAAAAATATTGAGGCTTATTAATACAATAAGGTACCATTGGGATTTAAGGAGATTTTCCTGTAAAGTAGAAATTAGTTCATTTCAGGTAAAGTTATAGTATAGGAATAGATATAAATGTTGGATCTCTAGTGCAGTTACTAAGAAGTACTGATGAGTTGAATGTACATGAAGTTAACTTGATCCTATCTTCATCTACAATATTGTATGATATCGTATGAACTCTTAAAGAGAAACTGAGTAAGATATTTCTGTTGGTAGTTGATGCAGGATTTTTAAGAGGACAAGAATTTGAAAGGCTGCACTATTTCCTTGATTCATTTTCCTCAACCCATAGTAAAATCTTCAGGTAAACTCTGGTGCCTCTGATTGGATCATAGATTTGATTTTGGTGGTAACTTTATTTGGTCTGCTGTATGTAGCTTATCTGTGTGAGTAGAATCGTGTTCACATTTGCCCACAAATAGTGTCACAAAACATATAATATGCCATTGCAAGAAAATTGATTCTGTTGAGCAATTGAGAACATGGAAATAATTTGCCAATGTAGTAAAGCTTAGTTCATTCTATGACATCACTATGCATTATAGCTTAATCCAGAGCACTGTTTCATTCTATCATGATCTTCATTTCATCATTCATTTAGCCCAGAAAAGATTTTTTTTCATCCCTGATTCTTGGTAGTCTCATCTAGGAATCAGTAATATTAATTATGACTCATAACTTTGTTACCAAAAATTGAGATGCTAACCAGATGTAATTTTCTGATTTTCCTTGAATCCTTTTGTCTGCATACTATTAAGATATCTGAGTTACCAGCCACTTTTATTTCTTCTATATGGCTCTGAGTTGTTCATCATCCTTACTCAGCCATTGAAAAGAATGTCCATCAGTTTATCACTGTCATAGCCCCCCTCCCAGGACATGCATTTTCTTTCCTCAGAAATTTAATTTCTTTTACTAACTTCAATTTAGATTTCTAATATTTTAGTCTCAAATTTATATATATATATATATATATATATATATGTGTATATATGTGTGTGTGTGTGTGTGTGTGTGTGTGTTGTGTGTGTGTGTGTGTGTGTGTGTGTGTGTGTGTGTGTGTGTGTGTGTGTGTGCATATCTGTATCTATGCTCTCGACTGAATACGAGATTCAGTTTTCATAGGAGAGGTCTGGGGTACTTGGGAACTCTTTCAAACATGGTTGTGGCTGTAAGAAGGGATAGGAAAAAATAATCCCCGTGGGCTGTCTGGTAATTTATGTATCAGTACAATTTTAATCATTGATTCAGTAAAACATATGGCATATAATTACTCTTGTGTGTCTCACAGTACATTCTGTACAAAAGAGCCTGATTGAAAATAGTCACTTCAATAATTTTCAGATAATTGGTATATGGGAAGCAAAATACAAAATGGAGCTGATGGCAGAAACAACAAAAAAATTTGGAAAAAATAACGGAGGCAGAGAGAAAGACAGTGGGAAAGAGGAAGAGACACAGAGGGATTAGCGACAGAAACATTTGATCTTTTAATGTATTTAAAATGAGCATTGTTTACATATGAACTATACTTCTTTGTCAAATGCATATTCTCTATATTTGCCTTTTTTGGAGTTTTCATTTTGTCAATCACATTTATCATAAAGTTTATAGCAAACAGTTTAGTATTTTTAAAGCTGAGAAATTTGCCTGACAGTTATGTATGCTGTATGTTACAGTAGATATACAAGGATGGAATGTCTTGGATTTAGAAAATCTTTCACTGTTTCCTCCTAATCTTAATTAGTTACCGGCACACGAGAGCTTTCTGCTCCATCTCTCATCTTTTGCATTCCTTTGTATCATAGTGACAAGCAGAGATGCCATGTAGCTGCCCAGGGCTTTACTTGTCAAGCTGAAGTCACAGAAAGCTCAGCACCTTGTTTTGGATGAAGCTGGATAAGATAAATCTTGTTTTTTTCTCTTTTTTTTTCACTGTTAACATCTAGCTGAAGGGAGGGAAGTCATTTTAAAACTGAATACATAAAACAGGAAGGTTATAACTATAGCCTATCAGCTTACAAAGGCTAAACCCGAATAAATTAGCAACCTGTGGTGCATAACAATTAGCACCTGGAAGCACAGGGTCTTATTCTCCCTGCCCCCTCTTTAGAATTAGGTTATAGATCAAGTAGAAAATAGGCACAATAAATGTACAGCGAGATGATGGATGCCATAAGAGGCTTCTAGTTTAAGCATTGCACTGTGCGTAATAATCTATGCTACATGGTAGCATTTTAAAAGTAAGCATCTGTAACTTGGTTAAAATGTAACCAATTTGTTGATGTAAGACATTACTTGTCAGGGGAAATCCTGGGAGAACTTACACTTCCACAAACATATAATTATGTGACTATTTAAATATTATACAAGTATGACCAGTATCACTTTACATTTTCTCACCAACAATGTGTTACAGGGTCCTTCCTCAATATCATCACATGACCTGATCTGTCTTCCATTTTTTATATATGTGATGTATGTATTTCCATGTAAGTGTGCATGTGTACATGAGTGTGTGTGTGTGTGTTTGTAAGAGTGGAAAGAGGTTGGCATTGAGTATTTCCCTCAATTACTCATCTGATTTTGTGAGATGGAACCAGGTAGATAAGCTGACTAGTAAACCCCAAGAAATAGGCTTCTGGAATATGCCTGCCTCTGCTTGGTCATTACTGGGATGATTCTAACTCATATTGGCATGTTCTATCAATCTATCTATCTATCTATCTATCTATCTATCTATCTATCATCATCTATCTATATATCATAAATCTGTCTGTCTACCTACCTGTCTATCTAATCTATATCATTTTATTCATGTATTTAATGTAGACCCTGGAGATGCTCACACTTTTGCAACAAACATTTTCCCATTGAATCATATCCAGCCCATTTTGTTTGTCTTCTTGGTAATAACCATTGATACCAGTGAAGTGATGATAGCTTACTGAGGATTTTATTTCTATTTTCCTGAAGGTTAGTTATGTTCGGCATACTTTGGACACTCATTACCCATTGGGTGTCATGTTTATAGTATATATTAAAATCATTTATTAATGTGTTAAATCTGGGTATGTTCTTTCATTTTTTTTCTTTTACTGATAACCTGTTTAGGTGTCTAATATGTATTCTAAATGTTAATCCCCTGTCAAATGAATAGTTTACAAATATATTCTTCTATTGTGTAGATCCTCTACTCTGCCTATTGTTCCTTTTCTATAGAGAAGCTTTTTAGCTTGATGTAACTCCCTTTGTTTGTTTTGCTTTTGTGCTTTGTGCTTTGAAGTCTTAGCTAAAAAAAATCCTTGTACAGACCAATATCCTGAAGTGTTTCCATTCTGCTTTCTTCTTCTTGTCTATTACTTTGAGGACCTGTGTTTAAGGCTTTGATCCCAGAAACCTCTTTTCTTCATAATGAATTGTAAAATAGAAAAGACATAAAAATATGTCTGGTCTATTGCTGAAAGTAATAAAAGACTTCTAGGGAAATTCATTTTAGTTTTGACGTGAAATCATTAGGTATTATTAGGATAGTACATAGGTGAGGTTTTCATTAAAGTACAACAACCCTTACACTAAAGGGGACAGGACAGTTCAATATGAGAACTAAAGCAGTGTATGTGGACAGTAGGAAGTAAAGAGAGGAAAGCAAAACCTATTTTTGAGACTAATCTTAACATTAGACTGATTCTGGGAGCTGCAGTTAGCTGAGGACACAATCATGTACAGCTATTGAAAATCCTTACCTAATTATTAATTCACCTTTAACTCACTATTCCATTCCATGCCTTTTATTTGTTCTCATATGTATTCTACTGTCCCTTGTTTGTTTGTTTTTTAACTTGAATCATGAAATAATAGGCCTCCACATAGCTTTTCAAAACCCCTTGTTTGGTTAGCCTTTCTTCACCTTGTGATTTCCTCTTTGGCTCCATACCTCCGTGGTTAACCATGTCTGCCCCTGTTTTTCTATCTTCCTTCATTTAACCTAAAATCTGTCCCACCTTCCTTTAAAAATCTCACCTCAAATTCTCTATTTCTTGGCTTTCACTTGTACTTCAAGTTAAATACACAAAACAAGAGATTTGAAGCTGAGAACGGCTTACGAGCAAGGGTACAAATGTTTGCCTTCCGTAGCCAGGCTTGTATCAATCAGCAGAATTCTTGCCACTTTGGTCCACTGACTTGTAATAGTCATGGTTTCATTTACCTGTATAGCTGAATAACTTCCAATTGTGCACATGTCCTCCACTTTTCTTATCTACTAGTCTGTTGATTGGCTTCTAGATTTATTCCATTTCTTAGGTATTGTGAATACAAAAATCAATGAATATGAATGTGAAAATATTTCTTTAGTAGAATATAGATTCCTTCTGGTTTATGCCCAGATGCACTGTAACTGGGTCATATGTGAGCCCCATTACTATATTTGCAAATCTTTGGAGAGATTTCCAAAGTGGCTCTAACATTTTATACTCCCATCAACTGTGAATAGAGATTACTCACCCACCATTTCTCTATTATTATTAGTTGTTTGTATGTGGAGGGATGTCTTGAATGAATGTAACAACTGTCAATAAAGCACTGTTTAGCCAATAAGCTGGGCAGAAGGACAGGAAGGGGAAGGCGGGACTTTCTGGAGAGGGTGGTGGAGGGAGGACTGACAGGAGAAAGGGAAGAAGGTTGACAGTGGACAAGGATCAGAAGGGGCAGAGAAAAGGCCCAAGGATCATAGTGCCAAGTGCTTAGAATATATGTATAATATGAGGTTTAGAGTAGTTTGTTTATGTTAGTTTTAGGAATAGATTTTTATAAGTTTAGATTCTGCCCAGTAGTGCTGGCAGCTTTAAGGTGTGCTTCAGACTCTGTCATTTATTAGCCATCTTAGGCCAAACCAATACACTTTACCGTAACATTTATTTGTATTCCTGATGAGGGTCTTTCTGAGTGCGATGAGACAGAATCTTGATTTTAATTAGTGTTCCTCTGATGGTTAAGGGTGTTGAGATTACTTTGTAATATATTATACATGTGGAATTGAGTTAAGTACCACCGAAAATACTCACCAAATTTTGCTGTGCTTATAATTTCTAAATGAAACTACTCCGGGGCCAGACTCTCTAAGGTTTTTTTTGTAGTTGTTGTTTTTGTTTTTTATATATTAACTTTACATCCTGATCTAGCCCCCTTCCTCCCTTCCTCTGGGCCTCAGCCCTACCCTCCTCTTCCTAACACCCTTCACTTCTCTTCAAATAAGGGGAGCCCCCAAGCATTAGGTATAGCTTGGGGTGTCCTGCAAAAGAGTAGATGGGAAGGTAGAAGGACACTGAGGGAATAAGAGTGCCAGAAGAAAATCAACAGAGTCAATTAACCTAGGCCCATGGGTGCTTACAGAGATGGAAACACTATCCAAAGAACATTCATGGACTGTACCTAGGACCCCTACACATAAGTAACCAACTCCCAAAGCTTGAGCCAGCACTGGCTACTGAGTCTTGTTGAAATGAACTGCCTTCTTTCCTACTGTAAATCATTACTCAGGGGACTGTAGTAGTCACGGACACCACAGCAAGGAGTGCAAACCTCAGATGAGAAAATGCTTCCATAAGACCAGCTCATAGAGGCATACTTATGGGGGCACTTTTCTGATTAAGGACTGGTGGGAGATGACCCAGTCCACTCTGACTGAAGCTACCCTTAGGCAGGTGGTCCTGGACAGTATAAAATGCAGTTTGGGCATTCTGTGAAGAACAATGTATATTTTATTTAATCTGTAACCTTTGCTCTTTTACCCACGATAACTCATGGTAGCTTTGCTTTTAGCTCTATGTCCAACAACAGTTCAGTTTCCTTTACCTGTTTCATAAATCGTGAGCTTGCCTGCTTCATTATTTTGTTCACTGTTGTATGCACATTAATAAACTTTGTTTAAGATGATTCCTTTCTAAGATCTTGAACTTCCATTATTTCTACATTTTGTACCAGCCTAAATTTTCTCTTCAACGACATCCCCCGAACACTGGGTTGGTTTTGGAAAAAGCATTCATTTTCTAAGGTCTTATTTGTGTTACCATTTCATCTTAGTTCATATTATGTCATTTTCAGAAACCTCCTCTCTCATATTACTCCAACCACTTTTTTTCCACATTGCAATGACTTTTTAAATGAAATCTTTCTTACTTTGTGATTTAAAAAATGATAGTCCCAATTATTTTTTCATTTATCTTAAGTTGATAATGCATGACACCTTGATTTCAGCTTCTCTTAAGATCTAAATTCTATCTTGAAGGCTTGAAGTACTGTGTGCTAATATATGTGATTGAATGATTATACATTTTCAGGTCTGATTTGTGTGATAAAACTTTAATCATCCTTCAGCCATCTTCATGAAACCTCTAGTATTCTTTCAGGCAATCTTGCCAAATGCAGAATCAGAGTTGAATCATATGAAGCAGGAAAGCAAAAGAGCTACATAAAATTATGAAGCCCAAATGTCCTTGGAATTAAAAAATATTAAATATTTTTACTTTACATATACATTTAAATTATTATACTTATAAACAATAAACTACCTATAGCAGGAAGAACCATGAAACAATCAGGAATTATATAAATATTACATTCATAGTGTTTTGGCAATTCTATTTGGCAGTCTTGAAGAAAATATCTTTCCTATCTTGTTGAGTTTAAAACTCTGACTAGGAATCAATATCTATCATGTCTCATCATTATCAACTTAAAACATCTATGTAGACCTAAAAACATCTTAACCCTTAAACACCTAAGCTTAATTATAAAACTAAACTATCTGGTCTTCAACCCTATCAGAGACTTGAGAAGAAATATAATTGATTACCTCAGTATACAAGGAGGGCAGGTTAAATTCCACATTTGAGAGAAGATTTTGGGGAAAGAAGATATAACACAAGCAAAAACTCTTGTTTGTCACACAAGCTGTGAAGTGACACTTAAGTTCTTTCATACTCCTTGACAAATTATAAATCTTAAATTTCTCATGCATTAGTCCTCACTGAAATTTAAAACACAGTGGGAGAACCTGACTAGGAGGAAGGTGGATCTAGTTACATTTTTTTTACAAACCACACACAGCTGTGTAAAAGCACCCTTACATCACATCAAATGTCCCTAAGGTAAAAGTCAAGGTTAAGATTGTCAGCCTATAAAGCCTTTAGAAGAGCAGAAGAGCACACTGTCTGATCGCAGGCAATGACATTCAGCAACTTGGGCTGTACTATGATGTGCCTCTTAGCAACTGTGTCACATTTGATATGGATTAACCTTTAAAAGGTCAGAATGGCCATTTCTAACGAGATGGTCCTCATTCTGTGAACTACTGAAAAAAAAATCATTTAAAATGTAGAAAATAAGTTAAGTGTGTATCACAGACACTAAACTTTTTAGTTATCATCACTATGTGAATCTGTTAAATTAGTTGCCTAAAGATTATATCTTGATTCACTAAAAATAGCTTAGCTTAGCTTAGCTTAGCCTCTTGTTCCTTCCCCGTTTGCCTGCTCCCTTACTACTAAACACCCATTCTTAGGGTTAATGTCTTTACATCTGGGCTTTCAATGCCAAATCACTTACCCATGTTAATTGTCTCATTAAATTGTACAAAATCTGACCTTGCCTTTGCATTTAGCCCCACTCAACTATCATTTTATTTACCACTAATTGGCTTCCTTTCATGTTTTTATTTCAGTGCTAGTCATTCTTTTCAACTCTCTGAAAGCTCTTCATCTTCTTTTAGGCAACTTGAGCATAGTGTCTGCTCTTGCCTACCAGTTACTGAGAAGATCAAGACAAGCAAGTCTTTGAAAACCTTCGATTTCTTTTTTCCCTGACTATTTGAGAGCACAGATCTGCAATAAGGACTACTCATCCTCTCTGTCTGATCATTGGTTTAAGTGGTCTTTGAATTCATATGATTTCTATTCTTTTTAAAAAAAATCCCTACAGGGTTTGAGATGACACCTACTATCTTGTATGTGGTATACCAAGGTTCATTAAATTTGATTGACTCACATATGCCTGTCTGTGTATTTCCTTTTGCCTTTTTTCCTCTTTTCTTCAATTTTTATCATTTTCAAAATGAATCGAAGCTTAGAGAGTTAAAGCCAAAACAGTCACAAAAAGTGGGGTAGTTAAAAAAGAAAAAGAAAAGAAAATTGGGATGTGCCCACTGGATGTTCAGCAATCAGTTCTTTAATGGAAAATAGCATAGCTCTCTTTTTTATTGTTTATAAAAATATAAATGGATTGAACTAGAAATGATCATAATGAGTGAGTTAACCCAGAAGCAGAAAGACTCGAATGGTATATACTCACTTATATCTGCATATTAGCCCAAGGGGCATGTCCCATGAAAGCCTTCACTTACCAGGAAACTGAGACAGAGGGGAAGACATTCTATTGGGACTCTAGATGAGAGAGGCATGGGAGAATGGCAAAGTAGAAGGATCCAGAGGGTCCTAGAAACCTACAAGTCGAACATTATGATAGGCAGATTTGGGCCCAGGGGTCCCGCTCAAACTAAGGCACCAGCCAAGGACAATACAGGCTGTAAACTTTAAGCCACTACCCAGATCTAACCAATGGGCAGAACATTCTCCACAGTAGAGTGGAGAGTGGGATATGACTTTCTCACATACTCTGGTGCCTCACCTTTGACCATGTCCCCTGGAGGGGGAGACCTGGTGGCACTCAGGGGAAGGACAGCAGGTTACCAAGAAGAGACTTGATACCCTATGAGCATATACAGGGGGAAGTAATCCCCCTCAGGAGCAGTCATAGGGGAGGGGAATAAGGGGAAAATAGGAGGAGGGAAGAAGGGGAGGATACAAGGGATAGGATAACATTGAGATGTAACAAGAACAAATTAATAAAAAAAGGAAAAAAATAAAATTAAACCGAGGCAAGAAAAAAAATATATATGTGAGGAATACTCTGAAGTATGTACTTATTTGAATAAATTGTGAATATCTAGCTGAAGTACAGTGGTAGCATTTTAGAGTTTTTAAGTTTCTACTGAGTGATCTTACACTAGAAAGAAAATTTCTATTTCCACTTTTGAGACATAGCACGATCAGGACATATTCTTGGTGTTGTACAACTTCAGAGTGACAATTGATGAAATTGCCAGTGGGTTTCCTGGCTTCCATTATTATTTTTAAGCTATTTCATCCTAGGTGTGAAATATATTTTTCTAACAGAGAATGAAAAATGAAAGTTGGATGAGAAGAAGTCTAAACTTCATAAAGACATAAAATAGTATATAGTTTTCCGAAAACATGCATACACTAACTGATCATGTCTACATTTTTTACATAACATATATAATTATGTATAACATACATAATATAATGAACTGTATGACATACATTATATAGTATATGCTATCTATAATATATTATATTGTTTATACATATATAATATATTTTATTATATATAACATAAATTACATATGTAAGTACTGAATCATTTATATGTGACAGCAGAGTGATAAGGTAAAGAACAGAATATGAGGTCAATACCACTCAGAAGATTGAAATGTGATGGAATGATGAAATGGAAAGTCAGACCTGGAGACTTATGAAAGATATTTCAATATTCACACATAATAGCTGAAGTATGTTTCCAGAGTAAATGAAGCAGGAGCTCAGAGTCAAAGATAGGCCATGCACAAAAGGGGTTTAAGATTTTATAGTGTGCTAGCCACTTCTCTATTGCTGTGAAGAGACATGATGACCAAGGCAATTCTTCTTTTTTAATTTTTATTAATTTATTCTTGTTACATCTCAGTGGTTTTCCCATCCTTTGTATCCTCCCATTCTTCCCTCCCTCCCGTTTTCCCCTTATTCCCTCCCCTATGACTGTGACTGAGGGGGATTTCCTCCCCCTGTATATGCTCATAGGGTATCAAGTCTCTTCTTGGTAACCTGCTGTCCTTCCTCTGAGTGCCACCAGGTCTCCCCCTCCAGGGGACATGGTCAAATATGAGGCACCAGAGTACGTGTGAAAGTCAGACTCCACTCTCCACTCAACTGTGGAGAATGTTCTGCCCATTGGTTAGATCTGGGTAGTGGTTTAAAGTTTACCACCTGTATTGTCCTTGGCTGGTGCCTTAGTTTGAGCGGGACATCTGGGCCCAAATCTGCCTATCGTAATGGTCTACTTGTAGGTTTCTAGGACCCTCTGGATCCTTCCAATTTGCTATTCCCCCATGCTTCTCTCATCTAAAGTCCCAATAGGATGTCCTCCCCTCTGTCCAAGTTTCCTGTTAAGTGAAGGCTAATTTTGGACTACTCACAGTTTCTGAGACTTAGTGTGTTATCATCGTGACAGGGAGCATGACAACAGGCATGACAGACATAATACTGCAAAAGTACTTGAGAGCTATGTCCTGAGACACAGGCAGAGACACTGGGCCTGACTTTTAAAATCAAAGCTCAAACACCTCCAGTGATACATGGCTCCTAACAAGGTTATATTTGCTCTAATAAGGACACACCTACTCCAACAAAGCCACTTGTAATCCTTCTAATCATTTCAAATAGTGCCACTCTCTGCTGATTAAGCATTCAAATATATGAACCTTTTGGAATCATTCATATTCAAACTACCACATTTTAAAATAATGGATTAATAGATAAAGAATAAGACATCTAGTTATTTCTATTCAGATGAAATAGCTCTTTTCCTTATAAATCTCTGTGCTAGAAGTCCTACTTGTGTTGTAACAACATTCTTAATGAACTGGCAGTTGTAAAACAGAGTTTTTTGATATAAATTATGTATAGCTCAAAATGTTGCAATGCATATTGTTTACATAAAACTATCATATAAATATGTTAAGAGAAAAACTGGCCAGTGATATTTGCTCACTCGGTTAAAGTGCTTGACAGCAAGCCTAAGTATCTGACTTCGAAAACTCAAACACTAAAATAAGCATAATTCAGATATAGGTATTGGAGGAGCCAAGCTGTAACTGGTCAGAAAGCCTGCTTCCTGATGTCCTGTTCTCATTGTATCTCAAGGTATTATACAGCCTGCCAAGGAGAAAAGTAATCAATAGTACTACTCAGCAGTAAATTCTACAAACTATCACAATGTTTAGGATGACAAGATAACACCAAGGGTGCAATAGTGGCACTTGTATCTTTGGATAACCCGTAGCCATCTAACTGGATTTAAAGCTTGCTCACTTAGAAAGGATTTATACCAGATTCTGTAAACCTGTGTTGAATAGTTTTTACGTCAACATAACACAGCCTAGAGTCATTGTCATTACAGAATATTTCTGTCTCTCTCTGTCTGTCTCTTTTTCTCTGTTTATCTCTGCCTCTGTTGCTCTCTCAAACACACATATACATGTAGATATATATGTTTGAATTTTACCTTAGAAAACTGAAAAGTAGCTATGATATGACACATATACCACTACTGTTACTCGTACTACTACATAAAAATACACATGTGTGTATGTGTTTCTTGGGCTTTATCGTGAGCTCTTTTATTTTCTTTCCCTTCTATTTGTTTATTTGTTCTGCTCTATTCTGGGTTGTTTATATATTTTATTATTTTTTAGATGTCTTTGTTCTCAAGTGAGAGAAAGTCAGACTGTGAATTTGTGTTAGTGGGAAAGTGGAAGAATTTGGGAGGAGTCAGGACACAGAAAACCATAATCAGTATATATTGTATCAAAATTAGTTAACATTTAAAATATTAAAAAGAAACATAAAAGTGAAATAAATGAAATAGATAATTTAGATACAATTAACAGCGTGAGAAAAATCAACATATATTACACAAGGTACTGACTGAAAAGAAATTGTTATAATGTATTAACTTGACAACAGACTTTGAAGCACCTGCTCTTCCATTCATAGAGCTGTATAATTATTTGGTTTTTATAATTCAATATATAGCAAGTAGTAAGAAGTGTATGAGAATATAATCAAGGTCATAATCGTAGAAAGCAGAATTATAGGGAGAGGTAAAAACTACAGTAAGAAGAAAAATAGAGAAATATATACCATGGAGGGTTGAAAAGTAGGATCAATAGATGTGTGGAAAATGGGAAGATGTGTTCTCTATCCAACTTGTTGTATGTTCTGTAAGCAAATTAAAGAATTTTCAACTTGAATTTTATGGTCTGAATTTCACCTTAAAATACTGAAAACAAAAGATATTCCACCACACACACACATACACACACCACACACACACACCTATACTGAGCACACACACACAGTCAGCACACTCACATATACACACCACACACACACCACACTCACATATACACACCACACACACACCAGGAGATTTTGATATTAAAATGGTAACAAAACCTTATAGCACATAATAAAAGCTTAAAGAATCTAGTGAATATTAAAATATTCTTTTTCCTAATATAAAAATAAATAAAATAAGATTCTGAAAAATTAAAGGCTAATTGTTTTTCTAGTTCTGATTCTGACATATATTTTTGTTTTCTTGCTTTTGGTTGTAGATAGGTGAATAAAATTATACTTGATAATGAAAGTATAAAACCCAATGTGAAACCCCACAGATTCTGTTCTAAATGACTAGTATATCTATGACAAAGTGTCCTGGCTAGTTTTATGTCAACTTGACACAAGCTTGAATTATCTGAAAGAGGGAACCTCAAATGAAAAAAAGTCCTCCATAGGTATGGTATAAGGCATTTTCTTAGTAATCAATTTGGGAGGGTCTAACTCATTGTAGGTAGCACTATACCTGACCTGTTTGGTTCTGCTTTCTAGGAGAGCACAGGTTGAGCAAGCCCTAGGGAGAAAGCTAGTAAGCAACATTCCTCCATGGTCTCTGTATCAGCTCCTGCCTCCAGGTTCCTGCCGTACTTTTATTACTATCTCAATTCCCTCCAATGATGAGCAGATGCTGTTGAACTATAAATAAAACTGTTTCTCCCCCATTTTATTTCAGTCATGGTGTTTCATCACAACAATAGTAATAATAGCTGTGACAAATTTGTACCAGGAGTAGGTTATTGCTGTAAAAGACCAGACCATGTTTTAGGAAGGATCCTGGAGGACTTTGGATATTTATGCAAGAAAAGCCATTGAGTATTCGATGCTTGGTTGGTTGTTGTGTTAGAGCTTGGAAGATAAGAATGTGCTATTTTCTGGTAGTTGAGAAATTAATGGTGATTAAGAATACCATCATCATTGTGGTAAACTCTTTTGAGTAGTGATTATGGAGAGCACATTGAAGTAGTCTTTCAGAGGTGGTCAAGGTCATACCTTACTTGGCAGCTGAACTTGGTAGTGTAAGAGTGGTCACCCAGGTCATACTGGATTTCAATAAAAAATAATCATATATAACACTTGGTGTTTGGTACTATAAAAAGCCATTGGTGAAAGCTTAGCTTCAGTAGTGTTGAAGGCCCAGAATTAAAAGGGTCATGCAGAGAGATTGAGGCTTGGCACCACGAGGAGAGCCATGAGAGCTGTTGGTGGACATATAGCCTATGGACAGTAAAAGACCCCAGCATTTTCTAAATGCCAGCACCATGGAAGGACCACCAAGCACAGCACCAGTGGAGTGGAACTAGCCAGAGTTTGAAAACTATGAGGGAATACCATAGATTGGACATTCAGTTTTTTATGTGTTTAGACTCTGGTTTTGCTTTCATTTGATTGCAATTGTGCCCTGCTTTTTCCCTCTTGAAATAAGAATGCATTTAACTTATTTTTTTAATTTTATTTTATAGGAGTCCACAGTAGAGAGACTAGACTTTTAAAGATATTTAAGAATTTAAAAGAGACTTCAGATTTTTAAAAATATAGTTCATTTTAAAATATTTGAATTTGTAAAGACTATGGAACTCTAAAATTTTGTGAAACGTTTCATATTGTGATGTTGATGTTAATGTGTGATCATAGGGATGAACAATAAAGGAATAGTATGTCTTAACAGTAGTACATTTGTGTGTCAAGTTTATTTATTTATTTATTTTCTTAATTTTTTCTCCTTTATTAATTTATTCTTGTTACATCTCAATGGTTATCCCATCCCTTGTATTCTCCCATTTTCCCTCCCTCCCATTTTCCCCTTATTCCCCTCCCCTATGACTGTTCTTGAGGGGGACTTCCTCCCCCTGTATATGCTCATAGGGTATCAAGTCTCTTCTTGGTAACCTGCTGTCCTTCCTCTGAGTGCCACCAGGTCTCCCCCTCCAGGGGACATGGTCAAAGGTGAGGCACCAGAGTATGTGAGAAAGTAATATCCCACTCTCCACTCTACTGTGGAGAGTGTTCTGGATCCAAAATTAACTCAAAAAAGTCTGTAGCCTTTCTATACACAAATGACAAGCTTGCAGAGGAAGAAATTAGGAAAACTACACCCTTCACATTAGCCACAAGCAATATAAAGTACTTAGGAGTTACTCTAACTAAGCAAGTGAAGGACTTGTTTGAAAAAAATTTCAAAACTCTAAAGAAAGAGATTGAAGATGACATGAGAAGATGGAATGATCTTCCTTGCTCATGGATCGGGAGAATTAACATAATAAAAATGGCCATCCTACCAAAAGCAATCTACAGATTCAATGCAATCCCTATCAAAATACCTACACAATTTTTTAAAGACATTGAAAATTCAATTCTGAACTTCATATGGAAAAACAAAAAACCCAGAATAGTTAAAACAATCTTGTACAATAAAAGGTGCTCCGGAGGAGTCTCCATACCTGATCTCAAACTGTACTATAAAGCAATAGTAATTAAAACAGCATGGTACTGGCACAGCAACAGGCTGGTTGATCAGTGGAATCGAATCGAAGACCCAGATATGAATCCACACACATATGGTCACTTGATTTTCGACAAAGAAGCCAAATCCATTCGATGGAAAAGGGATAATATCTTCAACAAATGGTGCTGGTCTAACTGGATGTCTATGTGTAAAAAAATGCAACTGGACCCATATTTGTCACCTTGTACAAAACTCAAATCCAAGTGGATTAAAGACCTCAACATAAAACCAGAGACACTAAGTCACGTAGAAGAAAAAGTGGGGAAGAGCCTGGAACATATTGGCACAGGAGACAACTTCCTGAACAGAACACCAACAGCTCAGGCATTAATGTCAACAATTAATAAATGGGACCTCATGAGGCTGAGAAGCTTCTGTAAGGCTTCTGTCAAGAGAACAAAGCGACAGCCTACAAAATGGGAAAAGATCTTCGCCAACCCTACATCTGACAAAGGTCTAATATCCAAAATATATAAAGAACTCAAGAAATTAAACACCACCAAACCAAATAACCCAATTGAGAAGTGTGTCAAGTTTATAAGGGAACAATTTCCCTAGATAGTTTTACATCGTCATGACACATGCTACAGATATCTGAAAGGAGGAAATTTCAATTGAAAACACAATGCCTTTTAAGCTCTAGCTGTAGGTCATTTTTTTTTATTAATGATTCATGTTGGAGGGCCCAGCCCATTGTAGGCCTATTTCTTGGGTCTAGCAGAGAGCAGGTTGAGCAAGGCATGGAGAACAAGTCAGTAAGCAACACCCCTCCATGACCTCTCTATCAGCTCTCGCCTCCAGTTTCTTGCCCTATTTTAATTCCTATACTTATTCCCTCCAATTATGAACAGATACTGTTGATATGTAAGCCAAATAAACCTTTTTCTTCTAATTTTTCCTTTGTCACTATGATTCATCACAGCAATACTAACCCTAAGATAAGCTTTTTTGTTTTTGTTTTGTTTTTTTCTGTATTGAGTAGTATAATTGAAATGTGTCTGGTTAATTTCAGTTTGTACTTTTTGAAACTTTTTCTTCAATGGTAAATTTTTAAATAAAAAGTTTAACGTTTAACTAAACTAAATAGAAAATTTAAGTCTAGTACAGGGCTTTTATGACTTGCTGAATTCCATGTTGGTTCATGAATTTTTGGAGGAAAGACTTGTTGGACATAAATTCCTTAGACTGTCCTGTAAATTAGTTCAATAAAATACTGTCAATCAAGTGGAGATGAGAGAAGGGCAAAGGAAATGAAGTCATCTCTCAAGTGTGTTCTAAGACAATGTGTAAGATTTGTGTTGTAAGCTCCTAGAAGGATTTAAAGACTTAAGATTTACTCAGAAAAAGCATGATAAACAATGCAGAGGAAAACACTAAGCTTTGTTCAAAGATGAATAGCGTTGGCACCAAGAAAGCTGTATATATTTCTCTTGCACATAAATGTACGTTAGAGAGAGAGAATCTGTACTTCCTGCCCAGAACTCACGTAGGAGCCAAATGTAGTGAACTGAAGTCAACAGACAAAGCTGCAATTTAGTGCTGACCCACAGCGATTTTAACTTAGAAAGTGAGCTTGAGTGGTGAGGCTGGTACCAGGTGTGAGTGTAGCTTCACTTCTTGGTCCAACAGAAAGCCCAGGTTGATCTCATGCCACTGATACTTTTTTAGGAGTAACGACATGGTAATGATATGCTCACTAGACCCATAGAAGTAATACAGAAAGAAGAAGGAATATGGTTCATGAAAAATAATTATGGGCTGTGGGGTAAAGGAGCACATCCCATTCCATGTGGTTCTACACATTACTGTTTTTAAAGAAAGGATAAAATAAGTGGATTATTTTCATGTTATATTCCATCTTGCCAACAATTTTCTTTGATATTCTGTCAGCTGGTAACTCCTGACACCAACAGGTACATGCTCAGAATGGAAGTCCCCCTTTCTTCCACATTTTTTGTTTAATGTGTGTGTGCATGTGTGTGTGTGTGTGTGTGTGTGTGTGTGTGTGTGTGTGTGTGTGTGTGTGTTCTGTACAAATCCACACAAATCAAGTCAATGTTGTCCCGTATAGAGAACAACTTCTGGTCTCTCCGTCTGCCTTTCAGGTATTGGCTAGAGACTGTCAGGCTACGTATAAAGTGCCTTTAATCAATAAGACATGTGAATGTCTTACAGATTTGGAAATAATCTCTACAAGGATAATAAAAGTGGCAGCTAGAATCTTTTTTAAAATGTTAACCTTTATGGTGGAAAAGGTTGTGTGAAGAAGCTATACAGAAGCCAATAAGAATTCTAGTAGCAGAAAGACTGCATTACTTCCCTATGAATTTTTGGACAAGGAGGATGTCGATGCTCCCAAAATATGTAATGATTTTGCTGCTTGTTTTGGGTGAGCACTTAATTGTGTTCCTGAGAATACCATATAATTTGTTATTAAGAGATGGAGAAAATTTTTACGATTGATAGAAAAGGTCCATTCTTACTGGCTAACCTTTTACTGCATGGAGTTAACATACAGGCTGATTTGAGGAAAATAATATTTCTACTTTGCTATTAACTTTCCATGCTACATAACCAAAATGCCAGACAAGGTGTATCCATTGTTGCAATAACACCATAGCTGTTGTAGCTGTAACCAACCAGATTTTCATTGGACTTAAAGCCCTCTTCATATCTAATACTATATCACAGGACAAAAGGCTGTGGTCAAAACATCATAAAGTCATAAACCCCAGTAGGAAGAAGCTATTTTTTTCTTCTGAATGCATATGATGTGCTTGTCAAATTGTCTTCTAAATATTTATGCTTATAATTACAATACTGAGATTAGAGGCATATGCCCCTGTGCCCAGTAAACAACGCTTTTTAACATGTATTGCGTAATTCAGTCTAATGAACTCCTGCATTCTCAAACTTGGATTTTGATGGAATCATATCTTGCTCTTCCACTGGTACCCTGTCTGAGGTGAACTGGCATTGTTCATAACTTCTCAGCAAATAGTAACTTGAAAAATCTTCCTGTAGAAACCTGGAATGGAAAAGGAAATATGAATGAAGAAAATATACCTTATAGTTGGGAAAAGAAGCACACATGATAAAGAAGTGAAAGCATTGAAATTTATCCATTTATATTTTATCAACTTCATGCAGGAGTAGATGGGAACAAATACAAATGCCCACAAGTAGACAATGCACAGAGAATGAGAGGCTTTAGAGCCCTCAGTCCTAAATTGGATGTCTTCATCACATCCCTCAAGGCTAATGGAACTATATACAAAAGGAGTCAGAAATATTATAAAAGCTGGAGGGGACAGATGATACCAAGGAATAAGTGTCCAGATACTACAGAACTGACATACACATCAACTCATATTGACTGTGACAGCACATACAAGGAATTACAAACCAGAAGTGGTCTCAGGACTAAGAGGGAAAGTGAACATGAATCCTCTTCCCTAAGAAAGAATCCATCTCCAATTAGTAACTGATTTCAAAGTAGAAATTGCTTTCCCCAATGGCATTTCACTGAGTATATTAATTAGATAGTAATCCCTATGCCCAGCAGTAGATGAATAACACAAGATAAACTCAATTGCTATTCTGTAGATTATTTTTTTGTCTCATATTTCTTTGTTTGGACTTTTTTATTATCTTGATCTTTCACTTGTATATCTTTCCAATTTTGTGCCTTTATGCATTGTGTGTGTCCCTGCACGTGTGTTTCTTATGCTTTTACTACTCTTGAAAGAATTCTTGTTTGTTTGAACTGCCTGCTTGTTTCTCAAAAGAGAGAAAAAGGAGGAGTAGAGTCGAATGGGAGAGGAGGTGGGGAAAGTCTGAGAGAAAACGGGCAAGGGCGACAAGGCCAGTATATGTTGTATGAAAATTAATTTCAATAAAATAATTAAAATAATAAAAACTATATGCAACAATATTTATTTAAAACTCGAGAAGGTATGCAACTGTAGAGGGAGCAGCTTTAAGTATAAACTTTCTGTAGTGGATCATGAAGTAATCTAGAGCCCCATGAGTGCTGACATATACAGGAGGATAAGCAAAGCTCAATTTTTTTCTCAGTGAAAATCTGTGTGATATTGGATCTTCTTCAACCCTTCAAACAGGACACACACATGCACACACACAAACACACACACACACACACACACAAACATACACATGTGTGCATATCTGTGTCTGTCTGTCTGTGTATGTGCATGTGTTGAGTTTGCCTGTTATTAAGCTGGGCATTAGAGAAATTTACAATTGTATAAGAAGACACTTTTATTTATATTTAGAGAATACGTTTAGAAAGTTGTACTTGTTTTACAGTAAATTGATACTGTTCCATCTGATATACTAATAGATATTAATTTTAGCTTTAAGTTCTTCAACTAAAAGTAATCTGAAATGAGGCCCAGTCTAATGAAAGATTTTATAGAGCTCTTGAGCATATTGGATTGCTATATAAATGTTTAAATGATGTCACAAGCTATTTAAATAATAATCAAATTTTAAAATAGGCTCAAATTTAAATATGGGAAAAGAGGAAAATAATAAAATGACAATAAATAATATATTCAGGAGTGATCATGGGCAATGGCAAAGCTGATCAGGAATGTACTATGATGAGCTTTGTGATGGAAAATATCCAACCTGGGAGAAGGACAAGGAGTATTCTGAAATATTTTAAAGAGGTCTATCAGAGTTAAAGTTAATATTCTAATACTATATTTTTCTTTTTTTTTCTTGGAAAATATTTTTAATTCTTTAATTAATTTATTCAGATTGCATCTCAATTGTTATTCCATCCCTTGTATCCTCCTATTCCTCCCTCCCTCCTGTTTTCACCCTATTCTGCTCCCCTCTGTCTGTCTGTGGGGGGGGGACCTCCTCCCCAACTATATGGTCATAGGGTATCAAGTCTCATCTTGGTAGCCTGCTTATTCCTTCTCTGAGTGCCACCAGGGTTCCCCACCACAGGAGAGTGGTCAAATATGGGGCACCAGAGTTCATGTCAGAGTCAGTCCTTGCTCTTCACTCAACTGTGGAGAATGTCATGACTATTGGCTAGATCTGAGAAAGGGTTCAACGTTTACTTCAAGCATTGTCCTTGGTTAGTGCAAGGAAATTAAGGAGAAATACCAAAACTGAAATATTCAACCAGAATTCTTGCTGTTGATAATAGGAATAGACATGACTTGACTTTTCTAATTCTGCATTGCTTCCAACATAATTCACAAAATTTGTGCTGTGTATTGATTCCAGAATTACTCCTGAAATTGTCTTTGAACTTTTATTGCACATTTTACTGCTTCTCTTGCCTAAGAGCATAAAAGTTCATGGAAGTTGATTAAAATATTCTCTTCAAAGAGTAATACATTTGCATTTTATATAGCAAGTCAAAGATATTTCAGTGTATGAAAAATTGACAATGAAAGAATGCAGGATGTCTCAAACCTTAAAGTTAAACGCAAATTTGTAACAAAAATTATTTAACAGTTTCTGGAACTCGGCACTGAATGAAAAGTACAAAGTTGGCTTAGAGGCACCTGCGTGAGCGTGACAGAGCAATGAGCTGAAATTTAAGGCAAAATGTTCAGATAATTTTATGGTGCACTGTGTTCCTGCTGACCTTCTGGAATCCCTCACTGAAGGTGAGTAAGAACCTGATGAGTGCCAACTATAATTACCGTGGATAGTACACGCAGGAGTGAAATGGGATAAATCTTTTATTATAAACTTGCATTTTAGTTAGTATGAATAGTAGAAATACACGCATGTCAATGGAGTAAGAGATAATTTTTGACACTTGCATATTTTACTAATGTTTAAATCTGATTAATCATACATCTTTTCTTCTTGGTAAAAAGCATTAGAACCCCCGCCTTGTATAGGTTTGCCATGTATCTAGCATTCCCAAACTTTAAAATAGCATACTAGAGTTTCTTACTCCCTTCTGTGACTTAGAGCACACAGATTAGCATTTTTCTATAGCCCGTTCCTCTACTCTGTGAAGCATTTGTAATCATACTTCCACCCTTAACACCTACGACGTTAACTCTTTTTAGTTGATATATGAGTGTGGTCGTGCAGAAGACATCTGTCTGTCTCTTCCTGGCTCATTTTACCCAACACAATGAGATTCAGCTCATGTTCCATGTACGTAACTACAACTGACAATATTTCACTCATTTTTATCATTGAATATTTGTGTGATATAAATATTTCATGAATACCTTCTTCATTTATCTAAGTAGTGTTTTACTGCTGTATTTTTATTACTTAATACTCAATAATTTTGTCAAAATAACCTTGAAAATAAAAAGAGGTACATTTGCACCATTATCAGAATAGGAAAGAATAAAATAATACTTTAATTAATTACATTTACCTATAAGACTATGATGGTAACTACATATTGAATGTCTATTTATCTAAGGCATCAGTAGAAGAATCTGTTAATGTCTTCCTTTAGTGTTTTTAAATTAATTAATTAATTAGTTCACTTTATATCCCATCCAGACCACAGTTTCCTCTCCATCCTCTCCTCCCAGTACTTCATCCCATCTTCCTTTTGGCCTTTTGTTTTCAGAAAAGGGGCAGTCTCCCATGGATATCAACCAGCCTTGGCATATCAAGTTGTGGTAAAACTGGGCACATCCCATTTATTAACTGTTGGTAGTAGAACCTGAGATACTGGTATCTCGTTCAGAATGTTTTTCCCTGTGCTCTTCCCCATTTTTTCTTCTAACAGATTTAGTGTATCTCGATTCATGTTGAGATCCTTAATCCACTGGAACTTTTTTTTTTTAACAGATTACCAAACACAGGTCTATTTGCATTTTCCTATACATAGACATTCAGTTAGACCAGTACCATTTATTGAAGATGCTATATTTTTTTTCATTGTATAGGTTTGGCTTCTTTGTCAAAAATCAAGTATCTGTAGGTGTGTGGGTTTATTTCTGGGTCTTCCTTTGATTCCATTGTTTCACCTGTCTATTTCTATGCCAGTAATATATACTATTTATTATGGTTGCTCTATAATACAGCTTGAGATCAGGGACAGAGATAGCACCAGAAGATTGTCATAGCTATTTGGGGGGTTTTGTTTTTTCATATGTAGTTGAGAATTATTCTTTCCAGGTCTGTAAAGAATTGTGTTGGCATTTTGATGGGAACTGCATTGAATCTGTAGATTGCTTTTGATAAGATGGCCATTTTTACTATGTTATTCCTACCTATCCATGCACATAGGAGATCTTTCTATTGTCTGATATTTTATTCAATTTCTTTCTTCAGACTTAAAGTTTTTTTTTTTCATACAAATCTTTCACTTGTTTGGTTAGAGTTACATCAGGATGCTTTTTGTGGTTATTGTGAAGGGTTTTGTTTTCCTAATTTATTCTAACCTTTTTTGTCTTTGGTATAAAGAAAGGGCTACTGAAAACTTCTGTAAGGCAAAGGACATGTCACCAGAACAAAAATACAGCTTAGAAACGGGGCAAAGATCTTCACTAACCCTACATCAGCCTAACACAGCTCTGAAAACTATAATACATTAAGAATGGTGAACATGTCTGTCTTTCATTTGAGCACTTGAAGCAGTATAAATTTGGCTTAAAAGAGTAAATATCATTTTATTTGTATCCCTCTTTCTTCCTGAGTCAAAGGATGTTGTGTGTTTTTATGAAAAAAAAGAAAAAAATTTAATATTTACAAATTTTGCTAATTATTGTTAATACTTAGTGTTTTGTAGTAAAGGAAGACTACTTTGTAAAGAAGTAGGGGATCTTGTTTTAAAGGTTGTGGATATAAGAACAAGAAAATGAGTTATGTGTTGGGAATAAATATCTCTAGCAAATAAATTATAATATAAGTAAAAATAGCAATATTTGTTGATGGTGACTTAGGGTGGATGAGTACCATTAATAATGACAGTGCATTAGCACAGTATTTTTTTTCTCACACAATATTAAAATTCATGGTGTGTTCAAGTCATTTTCCATATTAAGGAGTGTGCAACTATGTCTAAGGAGAATGCAAATTACATGTCTATTTATATATTACTGACATTCCTTTATGGACATAATGGACATTTTATGAAAGTACTTGTTTCAGATGTTTAATTTAGCCTTTATAAACATAAGTTGAATATAAAAGAGTCTCTCTCTTATCTTTCTCTTATCTGTCTCTGTCTGTCTCTGCCTCTGTCTCTCTCTCTCTCTCTCTCTCTCTCTCTCTCTCTCTCTCTGTGTGTGTGTGTGTGTGTGTGTGTGTGTGTGTAATGGCTGCAGTGTTTATATTTTATTACAATATCAAACTTCAGTAAAGAACAGTTAGACATCAATGTCAATCATTCAGACTTGTCCTGTTATAGACATTTCAACATAATTTTGGGAAAGTGAGAAATAATAGAGTAAGGAGGAACAATAGCTCTGGTTTGAGTCCAGAAACAATACCTCAGTATATCTGAGAAAATCATGCTTCAAAAAAGAAATAATTAAAGTAAAAATAACTGATTAAATCAGTAACAAGAGCATTGTGAGAAGAAGCCATAGTGATATGAAAGGGAGTACCTGCATTCTACCTTTCGGGGAGGGAGTTTGTCGCCTCAGCATTCTGTGAAGTTATGTTGTAATTTAAGGAATAAAACTGGTAAAAATAATGAGCTAAAATGTGAATGGCATTAGTCTGCTCTGTGACTGCCTAGATTCAAGCCTTAAGACTTAGTGCTTGGTCACAGCAGGAGGAGGATAATTGTTCTATTGAGAGTTTGATGTGGAAAACTATGGATTAAGAATAAGATTCATCCATATCTTGTAACCACAATATTTGAACTCCAAGGGGAGTATTTGGTGATCTTGCCATTCTTGAATCCCCGAAGACCTTAATTTTAGATTCTGAAAGGGATTTTTTTTTAGACACAGTTGATCAGTTGAAGATAAATGGGGATGTCATTAGTTGTTGTTGGGACTGATACCTAAGCAGTAGTGGCTGCCAACGGAAAGGAAATTAAAGAGGTACTTCTAATAAGACTGTAGTGTGATAAACTTAATTGATGGATGATAATTCTGAGTGACATGTGCTTTCTGCAATGAATAAGAGATAATATATCCTAATGCCACCAAATGAGCAGACTGATTCTCTGCCACTCTTTCCTCAATAAAAATCATTGATTGGAGTTAACAGGACTCGTTTAGCTCATTCCATTGAAGTGAAGCAATAAATTGCAGGTTGTGTGAACCCTGCAGGCTGAGTAATCTAGAAAAACAAATTTTCTCTTAGCTTTGGTGTCTGGAAAGGATTGAAACCAATGTACCCAGAAGATCAGTTTATGATTGGGGTACGATGCTTGGCAAGATATTTCAGAAGAGCAATGGCTATTGGTGTGTGGTACAATGCTTTGGTGTTTTATTGTTATTGTTTGCTTATTTTTATTTTTGATTTGCTGACTTTATATCCTGATTGTAGCCTCTTCCTTTGTTGCCTCCTGGTCCCATTCTCCTTCCCTTGCATTCCCCTAACTCCCTCTGCTAGTCCTCAGAGAGAGTAGCCCTCCTCCGCTAACATCTGTCCTCAGCCTATCCAGTCTCATCTGGACTGCCTGTATCCTCTTCACTGTGACATGGCAAGGCTGCCACATTAGGGAAGAGTGATCAATGTGGGTGGCTGGCAGAGTCCATGTCAGGACACTACTCATTTTATGGGACCCACAAGGGGACTGTGCTGCCTATCTACTACATCTGAGCAGAGGGTCTAGGTCACCACCACACATGGTCCCTGGTTGGTGCATAAGTCTCTGCATCATTGCCCTTTTCTGCCCTGATTTTTGGCTACAATGGTGTGTTTGTGGAGCTCCTGACCACTCCAGGTTCTTCTTTCCCCCAACTCTTTCATAAAACTCCCTGTGATTTACCCTGAAGTTTGGCTGTAGGTTTCAGCATCTGCTTGGATGCCCTGCTGGTTGGAGTCTTTCAGAATGCAATTTAAAAAAAGACTATGAGATTCCATCTTATACCTATCAGAATGGCTAAGATAAAAAACTCAAGTGACAACACATGCTGGCAAGAATGTGGCGAAAGAGGAACATTACTCCATTGCTAGTGGGAGTGCAAGCCTGTACAACCACTTTGTAAATCTATCTGGGGCTTCCTCAGAAAATTAGAAATAGTGTTACTTCAAGACCCAACCATACCACTCCTGAGCATTTACCCAAAAGATGCTCCACCATACAACAAGGACCTTTGCTCAACTATGTTCATAGCAGCTTTATTCATAACAACCAGAATCTGGAATCAATCTACATGTCCCTCAACTGAAGAATGGGTAAAGAAACTGTTGTACATTTACCCAATGGAATCGTACTCAGCTATTCAAAACAAGGAAAACTTGAAATTTGCAGGCAAATGGTTGGAACTAGAAATAGTCATCCTGAGTGAGAAAATCCAGACCCAGAAAGACATTCATGGTATATATTCATTTATATGTGGATATTAGCAACATAATACAGGATAACCACATTATAATACATGGCCCTACGAAAGTAAATAAAAAGGAAGACCTTAGGGAGAATGCATAATTCTCAATCAGAAGGGCAAATAGAATAGACAGCAGAAGCAGTTGAAAAGCAACGGGAAAGGAGCCTACCATAGAAGTCCTGTCTTTTGCTCTTTTTAAATATAAGTACTCTATCAGCATGTACCCTTGCATGATGGAAGAGTATATCAGACCATTTTATAGATAGTTGTGAGATGCCATGTGGTTTCCGGGAATTGAACTCCAAGCCTCGGGAAGAGCAGCCAGTGCTCCTAACCACTAAGCTATCTCAACAGCCGATGTCACAACACTTTATGTGACCATATTCCTCGTGGAGATAATGAGTGACCAAACAGAATTTTTTCACATGAAGCCAAATAGCTGGTGTTATGAAGGAAATGTTTGAGGTACAGTAAATTAAACTACATTCTTTTAAAAAATTAGAAACAAATTATAAACTATACTATCTTGTGTCTACAAAACAAGTATCCATGATGAGCATTTCATATCATTACCTAGACCTTTAAATAGAATGTCAACATGATAATCTCTATTTCCTGTACATGTGAGCTGAAACAAGGTTCTTCAAAGAATTTCATATAATAAACAGCCGTGTTTTTAGGGTTTGTCAGGGCTCTTAGAGAACTTTGGATGAATCCTTATTCATCATTGTTACAATTTTTATTAGTCTTTCAACCAAGTTAGCTAAAGTTTTCGCTATCATTTGAGACTTGATTGTGATGACTTTCTATCAGAACACCATCAGTAATAAGGATGGAGGAGCCAAAAGATAAAGGTTAACTTATCTGGAGTGTACTCATGCAGCTTAATTACCACACCATATAAGCTCCTGTTCTACACATTATTCAGCGGCTTCAGGTAACTCAGCTGACCAAAATTCTGGGGGAAACAGACTGTCATTAGAATTTACAGGGCTTGACAACTTGATGATAAAGGCATCTATAATTACTCTCAGGAAAATGATCTAGTGTACCCTTCACAGTTACAATTACATGTGCAGTAAATAGAAATAATGTTTGTATCTCATCATATTGTGTGAACACAGATATGTTCTCTAGCCTTTTGAATATTTGTATTGAAAGAAGACATAATTTTCTAGTTATGAAACTGTTACAACTGAAGAACCCCTGTCCATTTCCCCAACAATGTAGTGAGGATTTGAAATACAGACACATGCTACTTCTCTGGTTTCTGTATTTTCTCATCAAAATAGTTCTTTGGAAAGACCACAATAACAAAGAAAAACAGAGTGCTCTTGAGAGTAAAGTACAAGGCTGGGTAGAAGTACAAGAAAATGAAACTGTAATCTGTTACTTAACTTTGATTTAAATAGTAATCATATTATCAAATGCAAAATCAATTTTAACATTACTAGGGTAGCATTAAAAGGGCACAATTAGGAGAAAGTGACTATAAGAAAACAGTTGATGTATAGAATATCGTTTAGCTTTTCTTCAAAAAACATAAAGATTTCAGTTTATTATTGGAAAACATCTTAAAAAGCTATATTTTACATTTGAAAGACATAACAGCTAATATCCATATTCATATTAAAGTGTACTGGAAGTGTATACAGGGACAATAGTTTTGTAAACAAATAATATATTAAAAACTGTTAGAAATTACTCCCCATATGTTTTCATATAAATTATTAAATTTATTTTAAAATTAAATATAAAGTATTTAAATTGATACTAGTTTCAAGTCAATTTCATGTCACACACAGTCCACTTGGCAAAAAACTTTTAATTTAACTCTTTCCCTTTATGTTTTAATCAAAATTTTAATAAAACTGATACTCTCTTTAGTTCAACATCTTGTGGCCAGATGAGGTCCTAGCTTTGAATGGCTTCTGCTCTTTTCTGTGTCTTCTTATCTGCCTTCCTCTTCTAGACTATGCAGTTCTTTTTCACTCAGTCACAGCATTTTAAAATTTAATGATTAGTTTGTAATTTGCTCAGTCCTTTGAAGTATTTTACTCTTATATTTCTATTAATTTTTAGAGAAATCTACTTCGCTCACTTTGTTTTCATTTGCTCTTTATTACTATTTATCTTTAATTCTAGAAGTTCTGTGTCAAATTATTCAATTTTATCCACTCCTTATTTTAAATATATTTATGACCTTTCCTCCAGAATATTTGTCACATACACCATTCAGCTTAAACTTCTAATATTCAGTGATGTACATTTTCTTATCTTCCCTTCTTAATTTTTCATGTTACTTCTTGAAAAAACTGTGGGCATGATATTTGGAACTTAATAGTAGTTTAGTAACCTGCCTTGAATATTTATTATTTCCAACAGTTACTGTGTGTGTTTGAATAATATGTATATTTACTAAGTGGAATTACATCATCATATTTATGAATTATTTTATCAATAGCTTTTTATCTCTATCATTTCCAATTTCACCTGTTTATCCTTTATATACATGTTGTTTCCATATATTCATTATTTTTCCATTAGGTTTTATTTATTTAGATTTGTCATCAGATTGTACTATTTCTTGTTAACATATATCTTTTAACTTAAATTTTTCTGCACAAAGATACTTGGTAAATTTTATTTTATTTTATATTACCTTTGATACATACGAAACGTCTTTGTACTGTTTATAACCTACTCGGTACTTCCACCCCTTGCTGTTTTCTCTGATTTGAATAAGAGTGAAGGACAGCCTAGAGTGCTTGGGGAGACCTGTGACTGCCCATGTGCTGGTGCTCCCCTTCTGTCATGGATATTGACTGTAGCCTTTAGTAATACACTGTCTATCCTGGAACATAAAAAGAGGGCGTGGCTCTTGAGACTGGTGAGATCACTGCACCAGAGCACCAGCATCTCTTCCTTGGGAAGGGACTCCCTGTGGTGTAATCAGAATTGTCCTGGGTGACATTTTCATCCAATAAATACCATGCCTGACTCTGAGTTTCCTTTGCTATTTTTATTTTGGGACGTTCAATGTCTCCCTCTATTTATAATTTTAGATATTTGGGTCATGTTGGAAAGCAGGTAAAGCATTATCTTATTTCTACTAATATTTTTGAAATGGCAAATGCCATTCAGTAACTTAACCAGAGATTTTCAATTACTACTGAAAGGAGTAATCCAGTCATAATTAGGTAAAGTGATGAGGGATCATTTTTCAGGTTATAAATTATTATTTTATTTAAAATAAATCCACCTTAAATCCTATAAGCAGAACAATGCAATTCATATTATTCAGACAGGATCATTTGAAGCTTCTTTTCACCCACTTATTATTTCTTATAGTTATAGTATTTTTCATCATTGTATGATCTGAAATAGCATCATATTTAACTACCACTATGTCAGTCTCTTATGGTATTATATAAAGAAATGATAAATATTTGATCACAGTGGAAGCCTACCCTAGCAATATTTTCTTCATCAGTATTGTCAAGTTACATGCTTAGCTTATCACAGACAGTATAGGAAAAACACATTACTTATATTTTGAATTTCTGCATCAAATATTTTTCACATAGGATACACAAACATATTAATGAACAATAGAGTTCAATTTATACTCTGTAAATTGAGTGTAATAATTTTTATTACAAGTACCTAATATTTAAATAAGTAATTTCAGATTAAATGCCATTTTTGGGTAGCCTAAATTGGGTTTCTTCAGTATTAGAGCATTTATATTTTAATAAATAATGAAAGAGAGACGTTAAACTTGGAGGCAAATTTGATGGTTACATTGTCCTGAATACATAATGCCCACTTGGTACTTAGAATTTAAAAAAATTATTGTTTATTTTTACATTTACATTTATATTATTACACATGAGTAAAATAAACTACATACAGCAGGAAGCACCACAAGACAATCAAGAATTATATAAATGTTACATTCATAGTGATTTAGCCATTAGTACTTGGCAAACTTGAAGTAAACATCTTTCCTATCTTGTTGGATGGAGATTAAATTTCTGAATGGAAATTAATATCTATCATATCTCATCTCTATTAACTTAAAACATCTATCTTGATCTAAAAACATCTTAACCCTTAACTTACTAAGCTTAATTGAAAGACTAAACTTTCTGGTCTTTGAACCTATCAGAGACTTGAGACGGGATAAAACTTAAATAACGGAATGAACCTATCCCTGTCATTTTTTTCATTTTGGTGCTTAGACTTTTAAACAAATAGATTTACTGGCATTTTCTTGACCTCAGGAAACTATAAGAGAAACTAGTATTATGATTAATACTTTCCCCATTTGGTATCCTGATGAGTGTATCATGAGGCCAGCACTAAGAAGTAGGAAAAAAATAATAAACTCCCTTCTTTGAAGGGGTATAAATCTCTCTTTAATTTTTTTATTTTTACATACACATCTATATGTACATATACATATACATGTATACAATAAACTATCTACACCAGGAAGAACCATGAAAAATTCAGGAATTATATAATATTTACATTCTTAGTGTTTTGGCTATTTGTATTTGGCAGCCTTGAAGAAAACATCTTTCCTAACTTGGTGCATCTAAAATTCTGAATGTAACTCAGTATCTATCACATCTCGTCATTATCAACTTAAAACATCTATCTGGACCTAAAACCATCTTAACTCCTAAAGAACTAAGCTTAACTGTAAGACTAAACTATTCTCGTCTTCAACATATCTCAAGAATGTATAAAAGATTTACTTTATCCAGGCAGATATTGAAATAGTAAAAATTTACTTAACTATAATTCAGGACTGAGTTCACAAAATTACAGCACCTATGATTAATCTTGGATATGGCTTTTTATTATTCTCCCACTTCTATTCATAATGAAAAGATTAAAAGAAGATATTTAGGATCATTGAAACCCTTGACTATTTCAATAAAAAGAGTCCACAAGCAACACACACACACAAACACAACTCCACCAAAACAGTAACAATATTCTTTTTGGAATGACAAAAATACAAACATTTCCAAGTTTAAACAAGCAAGTATATTGATGTACCTGGATTTTTTCACATCACTTGCTTTGGTTGCCTTGAAAATACTACAGTGGCTTATTAATCATCACTGGATACCTGTTTCATTGTCCATCTTCACTAAAAGTGAAACATTTCACAGGACATTCCCCTTGGGCTAGTGTCCAGATATAAGTGAGTATATACCACTTGAGTCTTTCTGCTTCTGGGTTAACTCACTCATTATGAGCATTTGTAGTTCAATCCATTTATCCACAAATTTCGGGAATTCCTTGTTTTTAATAGCTGAATAGTATTCCATAGTGTATATGTACCACAGTTTCTTTATCCATTCTTCTACTGAGGGACACTTAGGCTGTTTCCATCTTCTGCCTATTATGAATAAGGCTGCTATGAACATAGTTGAGCAAATGTTCTTGTTGTGTGCTGGAGCATCTTCTGGGTATATTCCAAGGAGTGGAATAGCTGGGTCTTGAGGAAACCTTATTACCAGTTTTCTGAGATAGCGCCAGATAGATTTCCAAAGTGGCTGCATTCCCACCAGCAATGAAGAAGTGTTCCTCTCTCTCCACATCCTCGCCAGCATGTGGTGTCGCTTGACATCTTATTGGGATGCTAGATGAAAGAATCTAGAATGATAAAGTAGAAGGATCCAGAAGGTCCTAGAAACCTACAAGAAGAACATTATGATAGGCAGATTTGGTCCCAGGGGTCCTTCTCAAACTATGGCACCAGCCAAGGACAATATGTGCAGTAAACTTCAAACCCCTACCCAGATCTAGCCAATGGACAGGACATTCTCCACAGTTTAGTGGGGAGTGGGGTCTGACTTTAACACGAACTCTGGTGCCCCATGTTTGACCACGTCCCCTGAATGGGGAGACCTGGTGGCGCTCAGATGAAGGATAACAGGCTACCAAGAAGAGACTTGATACCCTATGAGCATATACAGGGGGAGGTAATTCCCCTCAGTAACAGTCATAGGGAAGGGGAGTAAGGGGAAATTGGTAGGGAGGGAGGAATGGGAGGATACAAGGGATGGGATAACCATTGAAATGTAATATGAATAAATTAATAAAATATTTTTTTAAAGTGAAACATTTGACCTTATTCTATAGTTCAGAAACCCATGGAAAGATCACAATTGTTTATAAGAAGAGAAGCTGGTTAAATTAAAACTTATTTATATTAGATTTACTTCCACACCCACTCCGCTAGAGTCTGTGTGACATGCAGCCTTATTTGCTCGGAGGATGCTCCGACATCTCTCAGGTGATGGGGAACCAGATTTGCGAGGGTCCCTGGCAGAAGCCCAGGTATTTGTTGAGACGAGCATCCTACTTCTGCTTTTCCTCCTTCCTTGTTCTATAATCACTCACGCATTCTTATTAAGTCTACCTCCAGGGCAAGACCATTCTTACCCTCTGAACATCTCAGTAACTGAGAAACCTGATGCGAGTCCATCGGGAAATGAACCAGTGGTGGCTGTGGATGAAGTAGTTCCGCAGAAAGCTGAACATCTCATATTAAACATTACCAGAAACATGACTGTAAATGAAACTACACCTTGGGGGTGAAGGTATTTGTGCAGCTGATACAGAAAGAAAATGCGACTGTGCAGGAGGCAATTGACAAATGGCAACAGCTATAGGCTAAAGAATTCTAGGAAGAGAAGGCATATCCAGGAATGTGAGGATAGCGAGGAGAATGAAGCAGTCCCGGGAGTTCCCAGTAAAACAGAAAATGGGACAACTTATGACTGGATTGAAGGGAAATGGTGGCAGAGACCCAAATACAGAGGACCATATGCTCTAAGAACCACTCCCTACCCTCCATTATCATATATAGGAGTGTATGATGAGGATTTAACACGATGGGTTACTAAGGATGGTAAAAAGATAAGATATTAGGACCTTAATCCCTGGGAAAGACACTTGATGGCCAGACCTCCATGGGGCACTTTAACTGCAGCAGAGAAAAATGACATAATTACACAACTCACCAAGGTGGTAGTAAAGTATGGCACCCCATGGGATTGTTTTGGTTTACAATGTATAGGACTATCAGAAATATTAAGATGTGTAAAGGAATACAACAACTTTATCTAAGTATGGACTACAGACATACAGACTTGTACTTCTCTCATGGGTAAAAGCTGTTAATAATAACATGCCTGAGAAAGGAGCCAGCTTTGCCTAGCTGACTGTGAATTCCACGAAAAGCTCATGCCCCCTTCTGAGGTGATTAACCGCAATCTGTCTCTGGCCCTTGTGCATAGCCAGAGAACCTTGTACTTTTAGTTTCTGATTATTGCTGTACTTTGCACTTTGTAACCTGATCTGTATCTCTTTTTTTTCTTTATTAATTTATTCTTGTTACATCTCAATGGTTATCCCATCCCTTGTATCCTCCCATTCTTCCCTCCCTCCCATTTTCCCCTTATTCCCCCCTATGACTGTTCCTGAGGGAGATTACCTCCCCCTGTATATGTTCACAGGGTATCAAGTCTATTCTTGGTAACCTGCTGTCCTTCCTCTGAGTGCCACCAGGTCTCCCCCTCCAGGGGACATGGTCAAAGGTGAGGCACCAGAGTATGTGAGAAAGTCATACCCCACTCTCCACTCTACTGTGGAGAGTGTTCTGTCCATTGGCTAGATCTGGGTAGGGGTTTAAGGTTTACCACCTGTATTGTCCTTGGCTGGTGCCTTAGTTTGAGTGGGACCCCTGAGCCCAAATCTGCCTATCATAATGTTCTACTTGTAGGCTTCTAGGACCCTCTGGATCCTTCTACTTTGCCATTCTCCCATGCTTCTCTCATCTAGAGTCCCACTAGAATGTCCTCCCCTATGTCTCAGTTTCCTGGTAAGTGAAGGCTTTCGTGGGACATGCCCCTGATCTGTATCTCTTAAACTGTGGTTTGTAGCTAGCAGAAGTTCCTGTCATGACTGTATAAACCACTGAGCTCAAGTAAAGATCTTGGCAGCAGCATTGAACCTCCCTTGTGTTCGTGTCTGTCTGTCATGCCGAATCTGTCCCCACCTGATATCCTAGGACCCTTGCTCTCCACAGCTAGAAGCCCCCTCGGTGGTCCGTGGCAATTTACAATTTAAATAAATGTCGGTACAATCACTTTCCTTGCGTTTGTAAATATAGACTTTTAAAAATGTAACAACTAATGTTTGCATGCATATGATGTCCAAAATCTATGGCTGATATTATATTCACATCTACATGATTACTATGAGCCAAGGGTGGAATATGGAGTATCCTAAACTGGAATAACTAAAACAAAGTGGAACGCACTCTGTTTTCAATTCTTTTAAGTTTGTTGTCTTTAAGTTTAGTCAAGAACTTATTCTGGTATAAGTAGAACAGATATTGCATATAAATACTTCAAAAGGAAAGAGTCTCCTGTGATTATTTGAGTCTTAGGAGGAGAAACACTCAGGGGAAGATTACACCTACACTGATTCTTCTGATAAATGGAGAAGTTCTGCTTCTTTGGGGTACATGAACTCTCCTTTTTAATGACAGCAACATACACATTTCTTCACTACATCAGTAGGCCTTCATTTATCATGTGAATCAACTTTATGTTTTAAAACCAAGGCCATGAGAAAAATAAATAGCTAGAGTCTGTTATGACTATTCATGGTCATCAACGTGACTACATCTGGAAATTATTAAAATCCCAAGTAGCTGAGCATTTGTGAGGGATTTTAGTTAATTGGATCATTTCTGGTAGAAAGACCAACCTAAACTCATAATTCCAGGTTAGAAGGTCCACCCTAAATCTTGACTACACCTACTTATGGCATCCTACATAAAGAGCAAGGAAGAAAGAAGTTTTGCTCTTTGCCTACTTACCTCACTGGCATTAGAACCTACTTGTGCCAAATTCCTGAATATATTAAAGACTGCTGATATATCAAGTTCATGTATTAAACAACTATTGTATTTTTGGATTTTGATAGACAGACATCCATTGTTGGACTAGCTGGACAACAGCCTATAAAACAATCTAATATACTTATTTAGTATTTATATTACACTACTTATTTTATATTATATAAAATATAATTATATATATTCTATCAACTTGTTTATCTAGAGTATTTTGAGTAATACAGAGTTTAAGTAATTTTTTGGAGAAAAGATCTTGAAAAGTCAGCTTTTTACATTGGCTTCATTTAACCAGTTCAGGAAACTAGAACAAAAAGATGGTCTTAAGAAACAGAAACAAAAGAAATCACTAACATTGTAATAATAATAGTAAGCCTAAAATACATTATTATTTATAAATTTTTATTAATTCTTTCAAAACTTCATGCATGTGCTTTGAAGATATTTATCATTCTCTTACCTAAGTATCCTACTTGATCCATTCTCCTATCCCTTCCCATCAAGCACTTTGATTCCTTTTTTTCTCCTTGTTCTTCTTTTCCTTTTTAGATAAGTTTTCTTCTCCCAGCTACTCTTCAGAATAGGCATGGCTTGGTGTGTAGTCAACAACCAGGGGACACGTCATTGAAAAAAATGTAACTCTACTTATTCCAGCAGCTACCAAATGCCAAGAGCTCCTCAGATAGTGATGGCATTTCATGTCTACCTTCCATCTTTATGCTAGGATTCTGACAGAATGGACCCTGAACAGCTCTTGCTGTACTTTTACAATCACAGTGGGTTTGTATGTGTATGTGTAAAGCACTGTTTCTTCCATGTTACCTGTTACATCTTGCTTTTATGATCTTTCAATCCCATATTCCTCAAATATTCTTGAGCTTTGTGTGGAAGAGTAGGAAGTGAATATATATCATTTAGGGGTGTGTAGAGGAATATTAACCCAGCAACATGGCTGTTCTGGCAAGAAATCACATCCAAAGAGCTTCCAGGTCTACGTAGTATGGCTGTAATGCAGACAAGTTATAGGTTACAGTAGTATGTACATGGAATACAGCAGTGCCTTTAGTACACATCTTTAATCCCAAATAGTGAAGTTGAGATTAGTTTATAGAAGGAAGCAGCCATGTTTGAAAGTGACATGTAATTGAGAGGAAGACAAAGTGACAAATCAGAGAAAGATATGACAGAATGAGTCCAAGATAGGATATATCAAACTCTGACAAGAACAGAAAAGGAAAAAGAGCTTACTTTTAAGAGCATCACATGCAGGTAGTGGTGGCACATACCTTTAATCTCAGTACTTGGGAGGCAGAGGCAGGCAGATCTCTATGAGTTTGAGGACAGCCTGATCTACAGAGTGAGTTTCAGCAAAGAAAAGAAAAGAAAGGAAAAGAAAAGAAAGAAAGAAAGAAAGAAAGAAAAGAAAAACAAATAAAAGAAAAGTATTAGGAATAGCTCTCATCTCATTCATTCATCCAAGGAAATAAAATATGAAATTTACAGGGGTGAGAACTGTCTTTTATTTTCTGCATGTTAATTGTCAGATACTTCAAGGAGAAGCATCTCTGATGAGGGCTGAGGGATATTTTCAATCTATGAGTATAACAACAAGTCATTATTAGTCACTTTAGTTCTACATCTGGTTAGCAGAGTAGTAGTACTGGATTTTTACCTCAGAGTCTATGCTTTCTATCCACGCACAAGATTTTGGCATTTTTTATTGCTAAAGATTTTAACTTTTGGCATATGCCTTTATATTATTACACTTAAATAAAAATATACACAGCAAGAAGAACCATGAAACAATCAGAGATTATATGAATGTTACATTCATGGTGTTTTAGATATTTTTATTTGCAGCCTTGAAGAAACTATCTTTCCTATCTTGGTGTGCTTAAAATTCTGAATGTAAATCAAAATCTATCATATCTTTTCATCATCAACTTAAAACATCTATCTAGACTTAAAAACATCTTAACCCCTAAACAACTAAGCTTAATGGTAAGACTAATACAGCTTTGGGCCTTTTTGATAATGGCAGATATGGGTACAGTCTCCTAGAGTAGCCTTAAATATAATCAGGAAGTTGCTGGTTAGTCACATAAAGTACTTAAAACTATTGTACCAATGGGCATATCTTCTCAGACTCTCAGACTATCCATTGTTATCCCTTGCAGGTTTCACACTTTGGAAAGATCGATGGTTATTTTACTCCCCTAGCAGCATACAGAGTATCTTCTAGTATCATAAATACTAGCCAGTGAGGATAACGTTTCCAGGCTAGTGATAGCTTGATTTTCCATGTCCTATGTCTCATGTATGCAATGTCTTAAACAATAGTGTCTTACTAGCATGTTCCAAAAGGTACCACAGAGTATTGGCAATAAATTCTAATGCTTAGGACCAGGGAAAGTTAATGAGAACCATCTGGACAACAAATAAAAATGAGGTAAGTTATTGCTAAAACTGAATTTTCTTGGTTTCTTCCTGTGTTAGGGTAACCCCTTTACATCTCATGTCATATATGCATATTTACATATTTTATGAAGTTTGTGCAGTAGTAGTTTCTATAATTCCTTTTAAAACAGCTTTAAATGTTGTTTGTTTCTCTCCAAATTTATTTCTTTACTCTACCAACCAATTCCTCACCCCAGTTATTTTTCAATTATGCATAATGACCCCCGAAATGGTCACAGTTCTAGTGAGGCTAACGCAGCATGGTCAGCACTAATCCGAAGCTAGGGTGAGCCATGTATTGAATTCTCAACCAACTCTCCAAAATACAAAGAAAATAAAATATCATATTTTCTGTATCAAATAGTGAAGTAATAAACAGTGATTGGAAGGGTGGTAGGTCACAGCTCACTGAAAGACCTTGTTCAGTATGCGTAGAGCCCTCCTTAGTGGTATCTATACTACCCTCCCCAGAATAACAAAAATAAAATAGTGACAAGTATCATAAGAATATAAATGAGATAAACATACATATTGCATCATATACTTAATTATTATAATTTATTAATAAATAATTTAAATATTAATTCTTTTATAGTCTTTTGCTTTGACTTGAAAACTTTACTTACAGTTCTGTTATTCCAAGGAAATAAAAAAGATGCAGCCATTGATTTGTCTAAAATTATTTTTATTAGATTAAATTTTAAATGTACTTTTATCAGTGTTATATACAACATGAATATGTCTATGCATTATTAAAAGATATTAAGTAATCACAAAATTGTGTAAAAATAAAGCTTGCTCACTTAGAAAGGATTTATACCAGATTCTGTAAACCTGTGTTGAATAGTTTTTACGTCAACATAACACAGCCTAGAGTCATTGTCATTACAGAATATTTCTGTCTCTCTCTGTCTGTCTCTTTTTCTCTGTTTATCTCTGCCTCTGTTGCTCTCTCAAACACACATATACATGTAGATATATATGTTTGAATTTTACCTTAGAAAACTGAAAAGTAGCTATGATATGACACATATACCACTACTGTTACTCGTACTACTACATAAAAATACACATGTGTGTATGTGTTTCTTGGGCTTTATCGTGAGCTCTTTTATTTTCTTTCCCTTCTATTTGTTTATTTGTTCTGCTCTATTCTGGGTTGTTTATATATTTTATTATTTTTTAGATGTCTTTGTTCTCAAGTGAGAGAAAGTCAGACTGTGAATTTGTGTTAGTGGGAAAGTGGAAGAATTTGGGAGGAGTCAGGACACAGAAAACCATAATCAGTATATATTGTATCAAAATTAGTTAACATTTAAAATATTAAAAAGAAACATAAAAGTGAAATAAATGAAATAGATAATTTAGATACAATTAACAGCGTGAGAAAAATCAACATATATTACACAAGGTACTGACTGAAAAGAAATTGTTATAATGTATTAACTTGACAACAGACTTTGAAGCACCTGCTCTTCCATTCATAGAGCTGTATAATTATTTGGTTTTTATAATTCAATATATAGCAAGTAGTAAGAAGTGTATGAGAATATAATCAAGGTCATAATCGTAGAAAGCAGAATTATAGGGAGAGGTAAAAACTACAGTAAGAAGAAAAATAGAGAAATATATACCATGGAGGGTTGAAAAGTAGGATCAATAGATGTGTGGAAAATGGGAAGATGTGTTCTCTATCCAACTTGTTGTATGTTCTGTAAGCAAATTAAAGAATTTTCAACTTGAATTTTATGGTCTGAATTTCACCTTAAAATACTGAAAACAAAAGATATTCCACCACACACACACATACACACACCACACACACACACCTATACTGAGCACACACACACAGTCAGCACACTCACATATACACACCACACACACACCACACTCACATATACACACCACACACACACCAGGAGATTTTGATATTAAAATGGTAACAAAACCTTATAGCACATAATAAAAGCTTAAAGAATCTAGTGAATATTAAAATATTCTTTTTCCTAATATAAAAATAAATAAAATAAGATTCTGAAAAATTAAAGGCTAATTGTTTTTCTAGTTCTGATTCTGACATATATTTTTGTTTTCTTGCTTTTGGTTGTAGATAGGTGAATAAAATTATACTTGATAATGAAAGTATAAAACCCAATGTGAAACCCCACAGATTCTGTTCTAAATGACTAGTATATCTATGACAAAGTGTCCTGGCTAGTTTTATGTCAACTTGACACAAGCTTGAATTATCTGAAAGAGGGAACCTCAAATGAAAAAAAGTCCTCCATAGGTATGGTATAAGGCATTTTCTTAGTAATCAATTTGGGAGGGTCTAACTCATTGTAGGTAGCACTATACCTGACCTGTTTGGTTCTGCTTTCTAGGAGAGCACAGGTTGAGCAAGCCCTAGGGAGAAAGCTAGTAAGCAACATTCCTCCATGGTCTCTGTATCAGCTCCTGCCTCCAGGTTCCTGCCGTACTTTTATTACTATCTCAATTCCCTCCAATGATGAGCAGATGCTGTTGAACTATAAATAAAACTGTTTCTCCCCCATTTTATTTCAGTCATGGTGTTTCATCACAACAATAGTAATAATAGCTGTGACAAATTTGTACCAGGAGTAGGTTATTGCTGTAAAAGACCAGACCATGTTTTAGGAAGGATCCTGGAGGACTTTGGATATTTATGCAAGAAAAGCCATTGAGTATTCGATGCTTGGTTGGTTGTTGTGTTAGAGCTTGGAAGATAAGAATGTGCTATTTTCTGGTAGTTGAGAAATTAATGGTGATTAAGAATACCATCATCATTGTGGTAAACTCTTTTGAGTAGTGATTATGGAGAGCACATTGAAGTAGTCTTTCAGAGGTGGTCAAGGTCATACCTTACTTGGCAGCTGAACTTGGTAGTGTAAGAGTGGTCACCCAGGTCATACTGGATTTCAATAAAAAATAATCATATATAACACTTGGTGTTTGGTACTATAAAAAGCCATTGGTGAAAGCTTAGCTTCAGTAGTGTTGAAGGCCCAGAATTAAAAGGGTCATGCAGAGAGATTGAGGCTTGGCACCACGAGGAGAGCCATGAGAGCTGTTGGTGGACATATAGCCTATGGACAGTAAAAGACCCCAGCATTTTCTAAATGCCAGCACCATGGAAGGACCACCAAGCACAGCACCAGTGGAGTGGAACTAGCCAGAGTTTGAAAACTATGAGGGAATACCATAGATTGGACATTCAGTTTTTTATGTGTTTAGACTCTGGTTTTGCTTTCATTTGATTGCAATTGTGCCCTGCTTTTTCCCTCTTGAAATAAGAATGCATTTAACTTATTTTTTTAATTTTATTTTATAGGAGTCCACAGTAGAGAGACTAGACTTTTAAAGATATTTAAGAATTTAAAAGAGACTTCAGATTTTTAAAAATATAGTTCATTTTAAAATATTTGAATTTGTAAAGACTATGGAACTCTAAAATTTTGTGAAACGTTTCATATTGTGATGTTGATGTTAATGTGTGATCATAGGGATGAACAATAAAGGAATAGTATGTCTTAACAGTAGTACATTTGTGTGTCAAGTTTATTTATTTATTTATTTTCTTAATTTTTTCTCCTTTATTAATTTATTCTTGTTACATCTCAATGGTTATCCCATCCCTTGTATTCTCCCATTTTCCCTCCCTCCCATTTTCCCCTTATTCCCCTCCCCTATGACTGTTCTTGAGGGGGACTTCCTCCCCCTGTATATGCTCATAGGGTATCAAGTCTCTTCTTGGTAACCTGCTGTCCTTCCTCTGAGTGCCACCAGGTCTCCCCCTCCAGGGGACATGGTCAAAGGTGAGGCACCAGAGTATGTGAGAAAGTAATATCCCACTCTCCACTCTACTGTGGAGAGTGTTCTGGATCCAAAATTAACTCAAAAAAGTCTGTAGCCTTTCTATACACAAATGACAAGCTTGCAGAGGAAGAAATTAGGAAAACTACACCCTTCACATTAGCCACAAGCAATATAAAGTACTTAGGAGTTACTCTAACTAAGCAAGTGAAGGACTTGTTTGAAAAAAATTTCAAAACTCTAAAGAAAGAGATTGAAGATGACATGAGAAGATGGAATGATCTTCCTTGCTCATGGATCGGGAGAATTAACATAATAAAAATGGCCATCCTACCAAAAGCAATCTACAGATTCAATGCAATCCCTATCAAAATACCTACACAATTTTTTAAAGACATTGAAAATTCAATTCTGAACTTCATATGGAAAAACAAAAAACCCAGAATAGTTAAAACAATCTTGTACAATAAAAGGTGCTCCGGAGGAGTCTCCATACCTGATCTCAAACTGTACTATAAAGCAATAGTAATTAAAACAGCATGGTACTGGCACAGCAACAGGCTGGTTGATCAGTGGAATCGAATCGAAGACCCAGATATGAATCCACACACATATGGTCACTTGATTTTCGACAAAGAAGCCAAATCCATTCGATGGAAAAGGGATAATATCTTCAACAAATGGTGCTGGTCTAACTGGATGTCTATGTGTAAAAAAATGCAACTGGACCCATATTTGTCACCTTGTACAAAACTCAAATCCAAGTGGATTAAAGACCTCAACATAAAACCAGAGACACTAAGTCACGTAGAAGAAAAAGTGGGGAAGAGCCTGGAACATATTGGCACAGGAGACAACTTCCTGAACAGAACACCAACAGCTCAGGCATTAATGTCAACAATTAATAAATGGGACCTCATGAGGCTGAGAAGCTTCTGTAAGGCTTCTGTCAAGAGAACAAAGCGACAGCCTACAAAATGGGAAAAGATCTTCGCCAACCCTACATCTGACAAAGGTCTAATATCCAAAATATATAAAGAACTCAAGAAATTAAACACCACCAAACCAAATAACCCAATTGAGAAGTGTGTCAAGTTTATAAGGGAACAATTTCCCTAGATAGTTTTACATCGTCATGACACATGCTACAGATATCTGAAAGGAGGAAATTTCAATTGAAAACACAATGCCTTTTAAGCTCTAGCTGTAGGTCATTTTTTTTTATTAATGATTCATGTTGGAGGGCCCAGCCCATTGTAGGCCTATTTCTTGGGTCTAGCAGAGAGCAGGTTGAGCAAGGCATGGAGAACAAGTCAGTAAGCAACACCCCTCCATGACCTCTCTATCAGCTCTCGCCTCCAGTTTCTTGCCCTATTTTAATTCCTATACTTATTCCCTCCAATTATGAACAGATACTGTTGATATGTAAGCCAAATAAACCTTTTTCTTCTAATTTTTCCTTTGTCACTATGATTCATCACAGCAATACTAACCCTAAGATAAGCTTTTTTGTTTTTGTTTTGTTTTTTTCTGTATTGAGTAGTATAATTGAAATGTGTCTGGTTAATTTCAGTTTGTACTTTTTGAAACTTTTTCTTCAATGGTAAATTTTTAAATAAAAAGTTTAACGTTTAACTAAACTAAATAGAAAATTTAAGTCTAGTACAGGGCTTTTATGACTTGCTGAATTCCATGTTGGTTCATGAATTTTTGGAGGAAAGACTTGTTGGACATAAATTCCTTAGACTGTCCTGTAAATTAGTTCAATAAAATACTGTCAATCAAGTGGAGATGAGAGAAGGGCAAAGGAAATGAAGTCATCTCTCAAGTGTGTTCTAAGACAATGTGTAAGATTTGTGTTGTAAGCTCCTAGAAGGATTTAAAGACTTAAGATTTACTCAGAAAAAGCATGATAAACAATGCAGAGGAAAACACTAAGCTTTGTTCAAAGATGAATAGCGTTGGCACCAAGAAAGCTGTATATATTTCTCTTGCACATAAATGTACGTTAGAGAGAGAGAATCTGTACTTCCTGCCCAGAACTCACGTAGGAGCCAAATGTAGTGAACTGAAGTCAACAGACAAAGCTGCAATTTAGTGCTGACCCACAGCGATTTTAACTTAGAAAGTGAGCTTGAGTGGTGAGGCTGGTACCAGGTGTGAGTGTAGCTTCACTTCTTGGTCCAACAGAAAGCCCAGGTTGATCTCATGCCACTGATACTTTTTTAGGAGTAACGACATGGTAATGATATGCTCACTAGACCCATAGAAGTAATACAGAAAGAAGAAGGAATATGGTTCATGAAAAATAATTATGGGCTGTGGGGTAAAGGAGCACATCCCATTCCATGTGGTTCTACACATTACTGTTTTTAAAGAAAGGATAAAATAAGTGGATTATTTTCATGTTATATTCCATCTTGCCAACAATTTTCTTTGATATTCTGTCAGCTGGTAACTCCTGACACCAACAGGTACATGCTCAGAATGGAAGTCCCCCTTTCTTCCACATTTTTTGTTTAATGTGTGTGTGCATGTGTGTGTGTGTGTGTGTGTGTGTGTGTGTGTGTGTGTGTGTGTGTGTGTTCTGTACAAATCCACACAAATCAAGTCAATGTTGTCCCGTATAGAGAACAACTTCTGGTCTCTCCGTCTGCCTTTCAGGTATTGGCTAGAGACTGTCAGGCTACGTATAAAGTGCCTTTAATCAATAAGACATGTGAATGTCTTACAGATTTGGAAATAATCTCTACAAGGATAATAAAAGTGGCAGCTAGAATCTTTTTTAAAATGTTAACCTTTATGGTGGAAAAGGTTGTGTGAAGAAGCTATACAGAAGCCAATAAGAATTCTAGTAGCAGAAAGACTGCATTACTTCCCTATGAATTTTTGGACAAGGAGGATGTCGATGCTCCCAAAATATGTAATGATTTTGCTGCTTGTTTTGGGTGAGCACTTAATTGTGTTCCTGAGAATACCATATAATTTGTTATTAAGAGATGGAGAAAATTTTTACGATTGATAGAAAAGGTCCATTCTTACTGGCTAACCTTTTACTGCATGGAGTTAACATACAGGCTGATTTGAGGAAAATAATATTTCTACTTTGCTATTAACTTTCCATGCTACATAACCAAAATGCCAGACAAGGTGTATCCATTGTTGCAATAACACCATAGCTGTTGTAGCTGTAACCAACCAGATTTTCATTGGACTTAAAGCCCTCTTCATATCTAATACTATATCACAGGACAAAAGGCTGTGGTCAAAACATCATAAAGTCATAAACCCCAGTAGGAAGAAGCTATTTTTTTCTTCTGAATGCATATGATGTGCTTGTCAAATTGTCTTCTAAATATTTATGCTTATAATTACAATACTGAGATTAGAGGCATATGCCCCTGTGCCCAGTAAACAACGCTTTTTAACATGTATTGCGTAATTCAGTCTAATGAACTCCTGCATTCTCAAACTTGGATTTTGATGGAATCATATCTTGCTCTTCCACTGGTACCCTGTCTGAGGTGAACTGGCATTGTTCATAACTTCTCAGCAAATAGTAACTTGAAAAATCTTCCTGTAGAAACCTGGAATGGAAAAGGAAATATGAATGAAGAAAATATACCTTATAGTTGGGAAAAGAAGCACACATGATAAAGAAGTGAAAGCATTGAAATTTATCCATTTATATTTTATCAACTTCATGCAGGAGTAGATGGGAACAAATACAAATGCCCACAAGTAGACAATGCACAGAGAATGAGAGGCTTTAGAGCCCTCAGTCCTAAATTGGATGTCTTCATCACATCCCTCAAGGCTAATGGAACTATATACAAAAGGAGTCAGAAATATTATAAAAGCTGGAGGGGACAGATGATACCAAGGAATAAGTGTCCAGATACTACAGAACTGACATACACATCAACTCATATTGACTGTGACAGCACATACAAGGAATTACAAACCAGAAGTGGTCTCAGGACTAAGAGGGAAAGTGAACATGAATCCTCTTCCCTAAGAAAGAATCCATCTCCAATTAGTAACTGATTTCAAAGTAGAAATTGCTTTCCCCAATGGCATTTCACTGAGTATATTAATTAGATAGTAATCCCTATGCCCAGCAGTAGATGAATAACACAAGATAAACTCAATTGCTATTCTGTAGATTATTTTTTTGTCTCATATTTCTTTGTTTGGACTTTTTTATTATCTTGATCTTTCACTTGTATATCTTTCCAATTTTGTGCCTTTATGCATTGTGTGTGTCCCTGCACGTGTGTTTCTTATGCTTTTACTACTCTTGAAAGAATTCTTGTTTGTTTGAACTGCCTGCTTGTTTCTCAAAAGAGAGAAAAAGGAGGAGTAGAGTCGAATGGGAGAGGAGGTGGGGAAAGTCTGAGAGAAAACGGGCAAGGGCGACAAGGCCAGTATATGTTGTATGAAAATTAATTTCAATAAAATAATTAAAATAATAAAAACTATATGCAACAATATTTATTTAAAACTCGAGAAGGTATGCAACTGTAGAGGGAGCAGCTTTAAGTATAAACTTTCTGTAGTGGATCATGAAGTAATCTAGAGCCCCATGAGTGCTGACATATACAGGAGGATAAGCAAAGCTCAATTTTTTTCTCAGTGAAAATCTGTGTGATATTGGATCTTCTTCAACCCTTCAAACAGGACACACACATGCACACACACAAACACACACACACACACACACACAAACATACACATGTGTGCATATCTGTGTCTGTCTGTCTGTGTATGTGCATGTGTTGAGTTTGCCTGTTATTAAGCTGGGCATTAGAGAAATTTACAATTGTATAAGAAGACACTTTTATTTATATTTAGAGAATACGTTTAGAAAGTTGTACTTGTTTTACAGTAAATTGATACTGTTCCATCTGATATACTAATAGATATTAATTTTAGCTTTAAGTTCTTCAACTAAAAGTAATCTGAAATGAGGCCCAGTCTAATGAAAGATTTTATAGAGCTCTTGAGCATATTGGATTGCTATATAAATGTTTAAATGATGTCACAAGCTATTTAAATAATAATCAAATTTTAAAATAGGCTCAAATTTAAATATGGGAAAAGAGGAAAATAATAAAATGACAATAAATAATATATTCAGGAGTGATCATGGGCAATGGCAAAGCTGATCAGGAATGTACTATGATGAGCTTTGTGATGGAAAATATCCAACCTGGGAGAAGGACAAGGAGTATTCTGAAATATTTTAAAGAGGTCTATCAGAGTTAAAGTTAATATTCTAATACTATATTTTTCTTTTTTTTTCTTGGAAAATATTTTTAATTCTTTAATTAATTTATTCAGATTGCATCTCAATTGTTATTCCATCCCTTGTATCCTCCTATTCCTCCCTCCCTCCTGTTTTCACCCTATTCTGCTCCCCTCTGTCTGTCTGTGGGGGGGGGACCTCCTCCCCAACTATATGGTCATAGGGTATCAAGTCTCATCTTGGTAGCCTGCTTATTCCTTCTCTGAGTGCCACCAGGGTTCCCCACCACAGGAGAGTGGTCAAATATGGGGCACCAGAGTTCATGTCAGAGTCAGTCCTTGCTCTTCACTCAACTGTGGAGAATGTCATGACTATTGGCTAGATCTGAGAAAGGGTTCAACGTTTACTTCAAGCATTGTCCTTGGTTAGTGCAAGGAAATTAAGGAGAAATACCAAAACTGAAATATTCAACCAGAATTCTTGCTGTTGATAATAGGAATAGACATGACTTGACTTTTCTAATTCTGCATTGCTTCCAACATAATTCACAAAATTTGTGCTGTGTATTGATTCCAGAATTACTCCTGAAATTGTCTTTGAACTTTTATTGCACATTTTACTGCTTCTCTTGCCTAAGAGCATAAAAGTTCATGGAAGTTGATTAAAATATTCTCTTCAAAGAGTAATACATTTGCATTTTATATAGCAAGTCAAAGATATTTCAGTGTATGAAAAATTGACAATGAAAGAATGCAGGATGTCTCAAACCTTAAAGTTAAACGCAAATTTGTAACAAAAATTATTTAACAGTTTCTGGAACTCGGCACTGAATGAAAAGTACAAAGTTGGCTTAGAGGCACCTGCGTGAGCGTGACAGAGCAATGAGCTGAAATTTAAGGCAAAATGTTCAGATAATTTTATGGTGCACTGTGTTCCTGCTGACCTTCTGGAATCCCTCACTGAAGGTGAGTAAGAACCTGATGAGTGCCAACTATAATTACCGTGGATAGTACACGCAGGAGTGAAATGGGATAAATCTTTTATTATAAACTTGCATTTTAGTTAGTATGAATAGTAGAAATACACGCATGTCAATGGAGTAAGAGATAATTTTTGACACTTGCATATTTTACTAATGTTTAAATCTGATTAATCATACATCTTTTCTTCTTGGTAAAAAGCATTAGAACCCCCGCCTTGTATAGGTTTGCCATGTATCTAGCATTCCCAAACTTTAAAATAGCATACTAGAGTTTCTTACTCCCTTCTGTGACTTAGAGCACACAGATTAGCATTTTTCTATAGCCCGTTCCTCTACTCTGTGAAGCATTTGTAATCATACTTCCACCCTTAACACCTACGACGTTAACTCTTTTTAGTTGATATATGAGTGTGGTCGTGCAGAAGACATCTGTCTGTCTCTTCCTGGCTCATTTTACCCAACACAATGAGATTCAGCTCATGTTCCATGTACGTAACTACAACTGACAATATTTCACTCATTTTTATCATTGAATATTTGTGTGATATAAATATTTCATGAATACCTTCTTCATTTATCTAAGTAGTGTTTTACTGCTGTATTTTTATTACTTAATACTCAATAATTTTGTCAAAATAACCTTGAAAATAAAAAGAGGTACATTTGCACCATTATCAGAATAGGAAAGAATAAAATAATACTTTAATTAATTACATTTACCTATAAGACTATGATGGTAACTACATATTGAATGTCTATTTATCTAAGGCATCAGTAGAAGAATCTGTTAATGTCTTCCTTTAGTGTTTTTAAATTAATTAATTAATTAGTTCACTTTATATCCCATCCAGACCACAGTTTCCTCTCCATCCTCTCCTCCCAGTACTTCATCCCATCTTCCTTTTGGCCTTTTGTTTTCAGAAAAGGGGCAGTCTCCCATGGATATCAACCAGCCTTGGCATATCAAGTTGTGGTAAAACTGGGCACATCCCATTTATTAACTGTTGGTAGTAGAACCTGAGATACTGGTATCTCGTTCAGAATGTTTTTCCCTGTGCTCTTCCCCATTTTTTCTTCTAACAGATTTAGTGTATCTCGATTCATGTTGAGATCCTTAATCCACTGGAACTTTTTTTTTTTAACAGATTACCAAACACAGGTCTATTTGCATTTTCCTATACATAGACATTCAGTTAGACCAGTACCATTTATTGAAGATGCTATATTTTTTTTCATTGTATAGGTTTGGCTTCTTTGTCAAAAATCAAGTATCTGTAGGTGTGTGGGTTTATTTCTGGGTCTTCCTTTGATTCCATTGTTTCACCTGTCTATTTCTATGCCAGTAATATATACTATTTATTATGGTTGCTCTATAATACAGCTTGAGATCAGGGACAGAGATAGCACCAGAAGATTGTCATAGCTATTTGGGGGGTTTTGTTTTTTCATATGTAGTTGAGAATTATTCTTTCCAGGTCTGTAAAGAATTGTGTTGGCATTTTGATGGGAACTGCATTGAATCTGTAGATTGCTTTTGATAAGATGGCCATTTTTACTATGTTATTCCTACCTATCCATGCACATAGGAGATCTTTCTATTGTCTGATATTTTATTCAATTTCTTTCTTCAGACTTAAAGTTTTTTTTTTTCATACAAATCTTTCACTTGTTTGGTTAGAGTTACATCAGGATGCTTTTTGTGGTTATTGTGAAGGGTTTTGTTTTCCTAATTTATTCTAACCTTTTTTGTCTTTGGTATAAAGAAAGGGCTACTGAAAACTTCTGTAAGGCAAAGGACATGTCACCAGAACAAAAATACAGCTTAGAAACGGGGCAAAGATCTTCACTAACCCTACATCAGCCTAACACAGCTCTGAAAACTATAATACATTAAGAATGGTGAACATGTCTGTCTTTCATTTGAGCACTTGAAGCAGTATAAATTTGGCTTAAAAGAGTAAATATCATTTTATTTGTATCCCTCTTTCTTCCTGAGTCAAAGGATGTTGTGTGTTTTTATGAAAAAAAAGAAAAAAATTTAATATTTACAAATTTTGCTAATTATTGTTAATACTTAGTGTTTTGTAGTAAAGGAAGACTACTTTGTAAAGAAGTAGGGGATCTTGTTTTAAAGGTTGTGGATATAAGAACAAGAAAATGAGTTATGTGTTGGGAATAAATATCTCTAGCAAATAAATTATAATATAAGTAAAAATAGCAATATTTGTTGATGGTGACTTAGGGTGGATGAGTACCATTAATAATGACAGTGCATTAGCACAGTATTTTTTTTCTCACACAATATTAAAATTCATGGTGTGTTCAAGTCATTTTCCATATTAAGGAGTGTGCAACTATGTCTAAGGAGAATGCAAATTACATGTCTATTTATATATTACTGACATTCCTTTATGGACATAATGGACATTTTATGAAAGTACTTGTTTCAGATGTTTAATTTAGCCTTTATAAACATAAGTTGAATATAAAAGAGTCTCTCTCTTATCTTTCTCTTATCTGTCTCTGTCTGTCTCTGCCTCTGTCTCTCTCTCTCTCTCTCTCTCTCTCTCTCTCTCTCTCTCTCTCTGTGTGTGTGTGTGTGTGTGTGTGTGTGTAATGGCTGCAGTGTTTATATTTTATTACAATATCAAACTTCAGTAAAGAACAGTTAGACATCAATGTCAATCATTCAGACTTGTCCTGTTATAGACATTTCAACATAATTTTGGGAAAGTGAGAAATAATAGAGTAAGGAGGAACAATAGCTCTGGTTTGAGTCCAGAAACAATACCTCAGTATATCTGAGAAAATCATGCTTCAAAAAAGAAATAATTAAAGTAAAAATAACTGATTAAATCAGTAACAAGAGCATTGTGAGAAGAAGCCATAGTGATATGAAAGGGAGTACCTGCATTCTACCTTTCGGGGAGGGAGTTTGTCGCCTCAGCATTCTGTGAAGTTATGTTGTAATTTAAGGAATAAAACTGGTAAAAATAATGAGCTAAAATGTGAATGGCATTAGTCTGCTCTGTGACTGCCTAGATTCAAGCCTTAAGACTTAGTGCTTGGTCACAGCAGGAGGAGGATAATTGTTCTATTGAGAGTTTGATGTGGAAAACTATGGATTAAGAATAAGATTCATCCATATCTTGTAACCACAATATTTGAACTCCAAGGGGAGTATTTGGTGATCTTGCCATTCTTGAATCCCCGAAGACCTTAATTTTAGATTCTGAAAGGGATTTTTTTTTAGACACAGTTGATCAGTTGAAGATAAATGGGGATGTCATTAGTTGTTGTTGGGACTGATACCTAAGCAGTAGTGGCTGCCAACGGAAAGGAAATTAAAGAGGTACTTCTAATAAGACTGTAGTGTGATAAACTTAATTGATGGATGATAATTCTGAGTGACATGTGCTTTCTGCAATGAATAAGAGATAATATATCCTAATGCCACCAAATGAGCAGACTGATTCTCTGCCACTCTTTCCTCAATAAAAATCATTGATTGGAGTTAACAGGACTCGTTTAGCTCATTCCATTGAAGTGAAGCAATAAATTGCAGGTTGTGTGAACCCTGCAGGCTGAGTAATCTAGAAAAACAAATTTTCTCTTAGCTTTGGTGTCTGGAAAGGATTGAAACCAATGTACCCAGAAGATCAGTTTATGATTGGGGTACGATGCTTGGCAAGATATTTCAGAAGAGCAATGGCTATTGGTGTGTGGTACAATGCTTTGGTGTTTTATTGTTATTGTTTGCTTATTTTTATTTTTGATTTGCTGACTTTATATCCTGATTGTAGCCTCTTCCTTTGTTGCCTCCTGGTCCCATTCTCCTTCCCTTGCATTCCCCTAACTCCCTCTGCTAGTCCTCAGAGAGAGTAGCCCTCCTCCGCTAACATCTGTCCTCAGCCTATCCAGTCTCATCTGGACTGCCTGTATCCTCTTCACTGTGACATGGCAAGGCTGCCACATTAGGGAAGAGTGATCAATGTGGGTGGCTGGCAGAGTCCATGTCAGGACACTACTCATTTTATGGGACCCACAAGGGGACTGTGCTGCCTATCTACTACATCTGAGCAGAGGGTCTAGGTCACCACCACACATGGTCCCTGGTTGGTGCATAAGTCTCTGCATCATTGCCCTTTTCTGCCCTGATTTTTGGCTACAATGGTGTGTTTGTGGAGCTCCTGACCACTCCAGGTTCTTCTTTCCCCCAACTCTTTCATAAAACTCCCTGTGATTTACCCTGAAGTTTGGCTGTAGGTTTCAGCATCTGCTTGGATGCCCTGCTGGTTGGAGTCTTTCAGAATGCAATTTAAAAAAAGACTATGAGATTCCATCTTATACCTATCAGAATGGCTAAGATAAAAAACTCAAGTGACAACACATGCTGGCAAGAATGTGGCGAAAGAGGAACATTACTCCATTGCTAGTGGGAGTGCAAGCCTGTACAACCACTTTGTAAATCTATCTGGGGCTTCCTCAGAAAATTAGAAATAGTGTTACTTCAAGACCCAACCATACCACTCCTGAGCATTTACCCAAAAGATGCTCCACCATACAACAAGGACCTTTGCTCAACTATGTTCATAGCAGCTTTATTCATAACAACCAGAATCTGGAATCAATCTACATGTCCCTCAACTGAAGAATGGGTAAAGAAACTGTTGTACATTTACCCAATGGAATCGTACTCAGCTATTCAAAACAAGGAAAACTTGAAATTTGCAGGCAAATGGTTGGAACTAGAAATAGTCATCCTGAGTGAGAAAATCCAGACCCAGAAAGACATTCATGGTATATATTCATTTATATGTGGATATTAGCAACATAATACAGGATAACCACATTATAATACATGGCCCTACGAAAGTAAATAAAAAGGAAGACCTTAGGGAGAATGCATAATTCTCAATCAGAAGGGCAAATAGAATAGACAGCAGAAGCAGTTGAAAAGCAACGGGAAAGGAGCCTACCATAGAAGTCCTGTCTTTTGCTCTTTTTAAATATAAGTACTCTATCAGCATGTACCCTTGCATGATGGAAGAGTATATCAGACCATTTTATAGATAGTTGTGAGATGCCATGTGGTTTCCGGGAATTGAACTCCAAGCCTCGGGAAGAGCAGCCAGTGCTCCTAACCACTAAGCTATCTCAACAGCCGATGTCACAACACTTTATGTGACCATATTCCTCGTGGAGATAATGAGTGACCAAACAGAATTTTTTCACATGAAGCCAAATAGCTGGTGTTATGAAGGAAATGTTTGAGGTACAGTAAATTAAACTACATTCTTTTAAAAAATTAGAAACAAATTATAAACTATACTATCTTGTGTCTACAAAACAAGTATCCATGATGAGCATTTCATATCATTACCTAGACCTTTAAATAGAATGTCAACATGATAATCTCTATTTCCTGTACATGTGAGCTGAAACAAGGTTCTTCAAAGAATTTCATATAATAAACAGCCGTGTTTTTAGGGTTTGTCAGGGCTCTTAGAGAACTTTGGATGAATCCTTATTCATCATTGTTACAATTTTTATTAGTCTTTCAACCAAGTTAGCTAAAGTTTTCGCTATCATTTGAGACTTGATTGTGATGACTTTCTATCAGAACACCATCAGTAATAAGGATGGAGGAGCCAAAAGATAAAGGTTAACTTATCTGGAGTGTACTCATGCAGCTTAATTACCACACCATATAAGCTCCTGTTCTACACATTATTCAGCGGCTTCAGGTAACTCAGCTGACCAAAATTCTGGGGGAAACAGACTGTCATTAGAATTTACAGGGCTTGACAACTTGATGATAAAGGCATCTATAATTACTCTCAGGAAAATGATCTAGTGTACCCTTCACAGTTACAATTACATGTGCAGTAAATAGAAATAATGTTTGTATCTCATCATATTGTGTGAACACAGATATGTTCTCTAGCCTTTTGAATATTTGTATTGAAAGAAGACATAATTTTCTAGTTATGAAACTGTTACAACTGAAGAACCCCTGTCCATTTCCCCAACAATGTAGTGAGGATTTGAAATACAGACACATGCTACTTCTCTGGTTTCTGTATTTTCTCATCAAAATAGTTCTTTGGAAAGACCACAATAACAAAGAAAAACAGAGTGCTCTTGAGAGTAAAGTACAAGGCTGGGTAGAAGTACAAGAAAATGAAACTGTAATCTGTTACTTAACTTTGATTTAAATAGTAATCATATTATCAAATGCAAAATCAATTTTAACATTACTAGGGTAGCATTAAAAGGGCACAATTAGGAGAAAGTGACTATAAGAAAACAGTTGATGTATAGAATATCGTTTAGCTTTTCTTCAAAAAACATAAAGATTTCAGTTTATTATTGGAAAACATCTTAAAAAGCTATATTTTACATTTGAAAGACATAACAGCTAATATCCATATTCATATTAAAGTGTACTGGAAGTGTATACAGGGACAATAGTTTTGTAAACAAATAATATATTAAAAACTGTTAGAAATTACTCCCCATATGTTTTCATATAAATTATTAAATTTATTTTAAAATTAAATATAAAGTATTTAAATTGATACTAGTTTCAAGTCAATTTCATGTCACACACAGTCCACTTGGCAAAAAACTTTTAATTTAACTCTTTCCCTTTATGTTTTAATCAAAATTTTAATAAAACTGATACTCTCTTTAGTTCAACATCTTGTGGCCAGATGAGGTCCTAGCTTTGAATGGCTTCTGCTCTTTTCTGTGTCTTCTTATCTGCCTTCCTCTTCTAGACTATGCAGTTCTTTTTCACTCAGTCACAGCATTTTAAAATTTAATGATTAGTTTGTAATTTGCTCAGTCCTTTGAAGTATTTTACTCTTATATTTCTATTAATTTTTAGAGAAATCTACTTCGCTCACTTTGTTTTCATTTGCTCTTTATTACTATTTATCTTTAATTCTAGAAGTTCTGTGTCAAATTATTCAATTTTATCCACTCCTTATTTTAAATATATTTATGACCTTTCCTCCAGAATATTTGTCACATACACCATTCAGCTTAAACTTCTAATATTCAGTGATGTACATTTTCTTATCTTCCCTTCTTAATTTTTCATGTTACTTCTTGAAAAAACTGTGGGCATGATATTTGGAACTTAATAGTAGTTTAGTAACCTGCCTTGAATATTTATTATTTCCAACAGTTACTGTGTGTGTTTGAATAATATGTATATTTACTAAGTGGAATTACATCATCATATTTATGAATTATTTTATCAATAGCTTTTTATCTCTATCATTTCCAATTTCACCTGTTTATCCTTTATATACATGTTGTTTCCATATATTCATTATTTTTCCATTAGGTTTTATTTATTTAGATTTGTCATCAGATTGTACTATTTCTTGTTAACATATATCTTTTAACTTAAATTTTTCTGCACAAAGATACTTGGTAAATTTTATTTTATTTTATATTACCTTTGATACATACGAAACGTCTTTGTACTGTTTATAACCTACTCGGTACTTCCACCCCTTGCTGTTTTCTCTGATTTGAATAAGAGTGAAGGACAGCCTAGAGTGCTTGGGGAGACCTGTGACTGCCCATGTGCTGGTGCTCCCCTTCTGTCATGGATATTGACTGTAGCCTTTAGTAATACACTGTCTATCCTGGAACATAAAAAGAGGGCGTGGCTCTTGAGACTGGTGAGATCACTGCACCAGAGCACCAGCATCTCTTCCTTGGGAAGGGACTCCCTGTGGTGTAATCAGAATTGTCCTGGGTGACATTTTCATCCAATAAATACCATGCCTGACTCTGAGTTTCCTTTGCTATTTTTATTTTGGGACGTTCAATGTCTCCCTCTATTTATAATTTTAGATATTTGGGTCATGTTGGAAAGCAGGTAAAGCATTATCTTATTTCTACTAATATTTTTGAAATGGCAAATGCCATTCAGTAACTTAACCAGAGATTTTCAATTACTACTGAAAGGAGTAATCCAGTCATAATTAGGTAAAGTGATGAGGGATCATTTTTCAGGTTATAAATTATTATTTTATTTAAAATAAATCCACCTTAAATCCTATAAGCAGAACAATGCAATTCATATTATTCAGACAGGATCATTTGAAGCTTCTTTTCACCCACTTATTATTTCTTATAGTTATAGTATTTTTCATCATTGTATGATCTGAAATAGCATCATATTTAACTACCACTATGTCAGTCTCTTATGGTATTATATAAAGAAATGATAAATATTTGATCACAGTGGAAGCCTACCCTAGCAATATTTTCTTCATCAGTATTGTCAAGTTACATGCTTAGCTTATCACAGACAGTATAGGAAAAACACATTACTTATATTTTGAATTTCTGCATCAAATATTTTTCACATAGGATACACAAACATATTAATGAACAATAGAGTTCAATTTATACTCTGTAAATTGAGTGTAATAATTTTTATTACAAGTACCTAATATTTAAATAAGTAATTTCAGATTAAATGCCATTTTTGGGTAGCCTAAATTGGGTTTCTTCAGTATTAGAGCATTTATATTTTAATAAATAATGAAAGAGAGACGTTAAACTTGGAGGCAAATTTGATGGTTACATTGTCCTGAATACATAATGCCCACTTGGTACTTAGAATTTAAAAAAATTATTGTTTATTTTTACATTTACATTTATATTATTACACATGAGTAAAATAAACTACATACAGCAGGAAGCACCACAAGACAATCAAGAATTATATAAATGTTACATTCATAGTGATTTAGCCATTAGTACTTGGCAAACTTGAAGTAAACATCTTTCCTATCTTGTTGGATGGAGATTAAATTTCTGAATGGAAATTAATATCTATCATATCTCATCTCTATTAACTTAAAACATCTATCTTGATCTAAAAACATCTTAACCCTTAACTTACTAAGCTTAATTGAAAGACTAAACTTTCTGGTCTTTGAACCTATCAGAGACTTGAGACGGGATAAAACTTAAATAACGGAATGAACCTATCCCTGTCATTTTTTTCATTTTGGTGCTTAGACTTTTAAACAAATAGATTTACTGGCATTTTCTTGACCTCAGGAAACTATAAGAGAAACTAGTATTATGATTAATACTTTCCCCATTTGGTATCCTGATGAGTGTATCATGAGGCCAGCACTAAGAAGTAGGAAAAAAATAATAAACTCCCTTCTTTGAAGGGGTATAAATCTCTCTTTAATTTTTTTATTTTTACATACACATCTATATGTACATATACATATACATGTATACAATAAACTATCTACACCAGGAAGAACCATGAAAAATTCAGGAATTATATAATATTTACATTCTTAGTGTTTTGGCTATTTGTATTTGGCAGCCTTGAAGAAAACATCTTTCCTAACTTGGTGCATCTAAAATTCTGAATGTAACTCAGTATCTATCACATCTCGTCATTATCAACTTAAAACATCTATCTGGACCTAAAACCATCTTAACTCCTAAAGAACTAAGCTTAACTGTAAGACTAAACTATTCTCGTCTTCAACATATCTCAAGAATGTATAAAAGATTTACTTTATCCAGGCAGATATTGAAATAGTAAAAATTTACTTAACTATAATTCAGGACTGAGTTCACAAAATTACAGCACCTATGATTAATCTTGGATATGGCTTTTTATTATTCTCCCACTTCTATTCATAATGAAAAGATTAAAAGAAGATATTTAGGATCATTGAAACCCTTGACTATTTCAATAAAAAGAGTCCACAAGCAACACACACACACAAACACAACTCCACCAAAACAGTAACAATATTCTTTTTGGAATGACAAAAATACAAACATTTCCAAGTTTAAACAAGCAAGTATATTGATGTACCTGGATTTTTTCACATCACTTGCTTTGGTTGCCTTGAAAATACTACAGTGGCTTATTAATCATCACTGGATACCTGTTTCATTGTCCATCTTCACTAAAAGTGAAACATTTCACAGGACATTCCCCTTGGGCTAGTGTCCAGATATAAGTGAGTATATACCACTTGAGTCTTTCTGCTTCTGGGTTAACTCACTCATTATGAGCATTTGTAGTTCAATCCATTTATCCACAAATTTCGGGAATTCCTTGTTTTTAATAGCTGAATAGTATTCCATAGTGTATATGTACCACAGTTTCTTTATCCATTCTTCTACTGAGGGACACTTAGGCTGTTTCCATCTTCTGCCTATTATGAATAAGGCTGCTATGAACATAGTTGAGCAAATGTTCTTGTTGTGTGCTGGAGCATCTTCTGGGTATATTCCAAGGAGTGGAATAGCTGGGTCTTGAGGAAACCTTATTACCAGTTTTCTGAGATAGCGCCAGATAGATTTCCAAAGTGGCTGCATTCCCACCAGCAATGAAGAAGTGTTCCTCTCTCTCCACATCCTCGCCAGCATGTGGTGTCGCTTGACATCTTATTGGGATGCTAGATGAAAGAATCTAGAATGATAAAGTAGAAGGATCCAGAAGGTCCTAGAAACCTACAAGAAGAACATTATGATAGGCAGATTTGGTCCCAGGGGTCCTTCTCAAACTATGGCACCAGCCAAGGACAATATGTGCAGTAAACTTCAAACCCCTACCCAGATCTAGCCAATGGACAGGACATTCTCCACAGTTTAGTGGGGAGTGGGGTCTGACTTTAACACGAACTCTGGTGCCCCATGTTTGACCACGTCCCCTGAATGGGGAGACCTGGTGGCGCTCAGATGAAGGATAACAGGCTACCAAGAAGAGACTTGATACCCTATGAGCATATACAGGGGGAGGTAATTCCCCTCAGTAACAGTCATAGGGAAGGGGAGTAAGGGGAAATTGGTAGGGAGGGAGGAATGGGAGGATACAAGGGATGGGATAACCATTGAAATGTAATATGAATAAATTAATAAAATATTTTTTTAAAGTGAAACATTTGACCTTATTCTATAGTTCAGAAACCCATGGAAAGATCACAATTGTTTATAAGAAGAGAAGCTGGTTAAATTAAAACTTATTTATATTAGATTTACTTCCACACCCACTCCGCTAGAGTCTGTGTGACATGCAGCCTTATTTGCTCGGAGGATGCTCCGACATCTCTCAGGTGATGGGGAACCAGATTTGCGAGGGTCCCTGGCAGAAGCCCAGGTATTTGTTGAGACGAGCATCCTACTTCTGCTTTTCCTCCTTCCTTGTTCTATAATCACTCACGCATTCTTATTAAGTCTACCTCCAGGGCAAGACCATTCTTACCCTCTGAACATCTCAGTAACTGAGAAACCTGATGCGAGTCCATCGGGAAATGAACCAGTGGTGGCTGTGGATGAAGTAGTTCCGCAGAAAGCTGAACATCTCATATTAAACATTACCAGAAACATGACTGTAAATGAAACTACACCTTGGGGGTGAAGGTATTTGTGCAGCTGATACAGAAAGAAAATGCGACTGTGCAGGAGGCAATTGACAAATGGCAACAGCTATAGGCTAAAGAATTCTAGGAAGAGAAGGCATATCCAGGAATGTGAGGATAGCGAGGAGAATGAAGCAGTCCCGGGAGTTCCCAGTAAAACAGAAAATGGGACAACTTATGACTGGATTGAAGGGAAATGGTGGCAGAGACCCAAATACAGAGGACCATATGCTCTAAGAACCACTCCCTACCCTCCATTATCATATATAGGAGTGTATGATGAGGATTTAACACGATGGGTTACTAAGGATGGTAAAAAGATAAGATATTAGGACCTTAATCCCTGGGAAAGACACTTGATGGCCAGACCTCCATGGGGCACTTTAACTGCAGCAGAGAAAAATGACATAATTACACAACTCACCAAGGTGGTAGTAAAGTATGGCACCCCATGGGATTGTTTTGGTTTACAATGTATAGGACTATCAGAAATATTAAGATGTGTAAAGGAATACAACAACTTTATCTAAGTATGGACTACAGACATACAGACTTGTACTTCTCTCATGGGTAAAAGCTGTTAATAATAACATGCCTGAGAAAGGAGCCAGCTTTGCCTAGCTGACTGTGAATTCCACGAAAAGCTCATGCCCCCTTCTGAGGTGATTAACCGCAATCTGTCTCTGGCCCTTGTGCATAGCCAGAGAACCTTGTACTTTTAGTTTCTGATTATTGCTGTACTTTGCACTTTGTAACCTGATCTGTATCTCTTTTTTTTCTTTATTAATTTATTCTTGTTACATCTCAATGGTTATCCCATCCCTTGTATCCTCCCATTCTTCCCTCCCTCCCATTTTCCCCTTATTCCCCCCTATGACTGTTCCTGAGGGAGATTACCTCCCCCTGTATATGTTCACAGGGTATCAAGTCTATTCTTGGTAACCTGCTGTCCTTCCTCTGAGTGCCACCAGGTCTCCCCCTCCAGGGGACATGGTCAAAGGTGAGGCACCAGAGTATGTGAGAAAGTCATACCCCACTCTCCACTCTACTGTGGAGAGTGTTCTGTCCATTGGCTAGATCTGGGTAGGGGTTTAAGGTTTACCACCTGTATTGTCCTTGGCTGGTGCCTTAGTTTGAGTGGGACCCCTGAGCCCAAATCTGCCTATCATAATGTTCTACTTGTAGGCTTCTAGGACCCTCTGGATCCTTCTACTTTGCCATTCTCCCATGCTTCTCTCATCTAGAGTCCCACTAGAATGTCCTCCCCTATGTCTCAGTTTCCTGGTAAGTGAAGGCTTTCGTGGGACATGCCCCTGATCTGTATCTCTTAAACTGTGGTTTGTAGCTAGCAGAAGTTCCTGTCATGACTGTATAAACCACTGAGCTCAAGTAAAGATCTTGGCAGCAGCATTGAACCTCCCTTGTGTTCGTGTCTGTCTGTCATGCCGAATCTGTCCCCACCTGATATCCTAGGACCCTTGCTCTCCACAGCTAGAAGCCCCCTCGGTGGTCCGTGGCAATTTACAATTTAAATAAATGTCGGTACAATCACTTTCCTTGCGTTTGTAAATATAGACTTTTAAAAATGTAACAACTAATGTTTGCATGCATATGATGTCCAAAATCTATGGCTGATATTATATTCACATCTACATGATTACTATGAGCCAAGGGTGGAATATGGAGTATCCTAAACTGGAATAACTAAAACAAAGTGGAACGCACTCTGTTTTCAATTCTTTTAAGTTTGTTGTCTTTAAGTTTAGTCAAGAACTTATTCTGGTATAAGTAGAACAGATATTGCATATAAATACTTCAAAAGGAAAGAGTCTCCTGTGATTATTTGAGTCTTAGGAGGAGAAACACTCAGGGGAAGATTACACCTACACTGATTCTTCTGATAAATGGAGAAGTTCTGCTTCTTTGGGGTACATGAACTCTCCTTTTTAATGACAGCAACATACACATTTCTTCACTACATCAGTAGGCCTTCATTTATCATGTGAATCAACTTTATGTTTTAAAACCAAGGCCATGAGAAAAATAAATAGCTAGAGTCTGTTATGACTATTCATGGTCATCAACGTGACTACATCTGGAAATTATTAAAATCCCAAGTAGCTGAGCATTTGTGAGGGATTTTAGTTAATTGGATCATTTCTGGTAGAAAGACCAACCTAAACTCATAATTCCAGGTTAGAAGGTCCACCCTAAATCTTGACTACACCTACTTATGGCATCCTACATAAAGAGCAAGGAAGAAAGAAGTTTTGCTCTTTGCCTACTTACCTCACTGGCATTAGAACCTACTTGTGCCAAATTCCTGAATATATTAAAGACTGCTGATATATCAAGTTCATGTATTAAACAACTATTGTATTTTTGGATTTTGATAGACAGACATCCATTGTTGGACTAGCTGGACAACAGCCTATAAAACAATCTAATATACTTATTTAGTATTTATATTACACTACTTATTTTATATTATATAAAATATAATTATATATATTCTATCAACTTGTTTATCTAGAGTATTTTGAGTAATACAGAGTTTAAGTAATTTTTTGGAGAAAAGATCTTGAAAAGTCAGCTTTTTACATTGGCTTCATTTAACCAGTTCAGGAAACTAGAACAAAAAGATGGTCTTAAGAAACAGAAACAAAAGAAATCACTAACATTGTAATAATAATAGTAAGCCTAAAATACATTATTATTTATAAATTTTTATTAATTCTTTCAAAACTTCATGCATGTGCTTTGAAGATATTTATCATTCTCTTACCTAAGTATCCTACTTGATCCATTCTCCTATCCCTTCCCATCAAGCACTTTGATTCCTTTTTTTCTCCTTGTTCTTCTTTTCCTTTTTAGATAAGTTTTCTTCTCCCAGCTACTCTTCAGAATAGGCATGGCTTGGTGTGTAGTCAACAACCAGGGGACACGTCATTGAAAAAAATGTAACTCTACTTATTCCAGCAGCTACCAAATGCCAAGAGCTCCTCAGATAGTGATGGCATTTCATGTCTACCTTCCATCTTTATGCTAGGATTCTGACAGAATGGACCCTGAACAGCTCTTGCTGTACTTTTACAATCACAGTGGGTTTGTATGTGTATGTGTAAAGCACTGTTTCTTCCATGTTACCTGTTACATCTTGCTTTTATGATCTTTCAATCCCATATTCCTCAAATATTCTTGAGCTTTGTGTGGAAGAGTAGGAAGTGAATATATATCATTTAGGGGTGTGTAGAGGAATATTAACCCAGCAACATGGCTGTTCTGGCAAGAAATCACATCCAAAGAGCTTCCAGGTCTACGTAGTATGGCTGTAATGCAGACAAGTTATAGGTTACAGTAGTATGTACATGGAATACAGCAGTGCCTTTAGTACACATCTTTAATCCCAAATAGTGAAGTTGAGATTAGTTTATAGAAGGAAGCAGCCATGTTTGAAAGTGACATGTAATTGAGAGGAAGACAAAGTGACAAATCAGAGAAAGATATGACAGAATGAGTCCAAGATAGGATATATCAAACTCTGACAAGAACAGAAAAGGAAAAAGAGCTTACTTTTAAGAGCATCACATGCAGGTAGTGGTGGCACATACCTTTAATCTCAGTACTTGGGAGGCAGAGGCAGGCAGATCTCTATGAGTTTGAGGACAGCCTGATCTACAGAGTGAGTTTCAGCAAAGAAAAGAAAAGAAAGGAAAAGAAAAGAAAGAAAGAAAGAAAGAAAGAAAAGAAAAACAAATAAAAGAAAAGTATTAGGAATAGCTCTCATCTCATTCATTCATCCAAGGAAATAAAATATGAAATTTACAGGGGTGAGAACTGTCTTTTATTTTCTGCATGTTAATTGTCAGATACTTCAAGGAGAAGCATCTCTGATGAGGGCTGAGGGATATTTTCAATCTATGAGTATAACAACAAGTCATTATTAGTCACTTTAGTTCTACATCTGGTTAGCAGAGTAGTAGTACTGGATTTTTACCTCAGAGTCTATGCTTTCTATCCACGCACAAGATTTTGGCATTTTTTATTGCTAAAGATTTTAACTTTTGGCATATGCCTTTATATTATTACACTTAAATAAAAATATACACAGCAAGAAGAACCATGAAACAATCAGAGATTATATGAATGTTACATTCATGGTGTTTTAGATATTTTTATTTGCAGCCTTGAAGAAACTATCTTTCCTATCTTGGTGTGCTTAAAATTCTGAATGTAAATCAAAATCTATCATATCTTTTCATCATCAACTTAAAACATCTATCTAGACTTAAAAACATCTTAACCCCTAAACAACTAAGCTTAATGGTAAGACTAATACAGCTTTGGGCCTTTTTGATAATGGCAGATATGGGTACAGTCTCCTAGAGTAGCCTTAAATATAATCAGGAAGTTGCTGGTTAGTCACATAAAGTACTTAAAACTATTGTACCAATGGGCATATCTTCTCAGACTCTCAGACTATCCATTGTTATCCCTTGCAGGTTTCACACTTTGGAAAGATCGATGGTTATTTTACTCCCCTAGCAGCATACAGAGTATCTTCTAGTATCATAAATACTAGCCAGTGAGGATAACGTTTCCAGGCTAGTGATAGCTTGATTTTCCATGTCCTATGTCTCATGTATGCAATGTCTTAAACAATAGTGTCTTACTAGCATGTTCCAAAAGGTACCACAGAGTATTGGCAATAAATTCTAATGCTTAGGACCAGGGAAAGTTAATGAGAACCATCTGGACAACAAATAAAAATGAGGTAAGTTATTGCTAAAACTGAATTTTCTTGGTTTCTTCCTGTGTTAGGGTAACCCCTTTACATCTCATGTCATATATGCATATTTACATATTTTATGAAGTTTGTGCAGTAGTAGTTTCTATAATTCCTTTTAAAACAGCTTTAAATGTTGTTTGTTTCTCTCCAAATTTATTTCTTTACTCTACCAACCAATTCCTCACCCCAGTTATTTTTCAATTATGCATAATGACCCCCGAAATGGTCACAGTTCTAGTGAGGCTAACGCAGCATGGTCAGCACTAATCCGAAGCTAGGGTGAGCCATGTATTGAATTCTCAACCAACTCTCCAAAATACAAAGAAAATAAAATATCATATTTTCTGTATCAAATAGTGAAGTAATAAACAGTGATTGGAAGGGTGGTAGGTCACAGCTCACTGAAAGACCTTGTTCAGTATGCGTAGAGCCCTCCTTAGTGGTATCTATACTACCCTCCCCAGAATAACAAAAATAAAATAGTGACAAGTATCATAAGAATATAAATGAGATAAACATACATATTGCATCATATACTTAATTATTATAATTTATTAATAAATAATTTAAATATTAATTCTTTTATAGTCTTTTGCTTTGACTTGAAAACTTTACTTACAGTTCTGTTATTCCAAGGAAATAAAAAAGATGCAGCCATTGATTTGTCTAAAATTATTTTTATTAGATTAAATTTTAAATGTACTTTTATCAGTGTTATATACAACATGAATATGTCTATGCATTATTAAAAGATATTAAGTAATCACAAAATTGTGTAAAAATTAAGACATTCAAGCTTGTTTATAAGAAAACATTAAGTGAATAGGAGTATAGTACAAAATGATGCAGTTATATAAACATGTAATCACAGCAATGTGAAACTTACATAAGAAGCAACTGACATAACTGAAACTATCAAGAACAACAGCATTATTTTAGAAGAAAGAAAAAGAAAATTGATTTTTATCATGAGTTTATTATTTTTCTATTTCTTAAAAAGACTACTATAATTTCTATAGACATTATTTCCAGTTTATATAATCTTAAACAACTCTTCCTATTATTGTTAAGTAATGAAGAGCTTTAAAAATTAAAAACAAAAATTACAAGGTAAGATTTAACAAACTAATAGAAATATAAAAGGAAGTAGCAATGAAATTAGAGGTTATGACATTATCACTTAATGATTATGGACAAGGAATAAAAAGTGGTGAATTCTAAAGAATGTGACACATTATTACTTAATGATTATGGACAAGGAATAAAAAGTGGTGAATTCTAAAGAATGTGACAATCTCAGACAAGCACCTATGCAAAGGAAAGGTGGAATAAACTTTGTAAAGTCATCTGTGTGCTTGGATCCAATATGTCATATTTTATTTGCCTAACGTTTCTTGACAGCCTTGATCAACTCCAGAATGAATATTTACTTTGTTTGTTTTCAGTACTCTCCAGGATTTCCAATACATAATCCACCTTCTGTTTTACTTGTATCTGCTCTTCCTTAATACCCTGCAAGTAATTAGCTCTCAGATTTCTCTGTTGATAGAAGCTACTTTCTCCCATCTGTGTACTGGGGGATACCTATGACAATTGGAGAAGGCTTCCTTTACTGACATAATGAGTAAAGAATCTCTTTTTTAAATCTATTCTTGGGAGTAATAACGTTGATTTCTATATTTTTACATTAAACTTAAAGCTGGCATTCTCAAAAAAATCTTGAGAGGTTGCTATTAAATGCTATTGTTCCCTAAAGACAGTATAATTATTACCATTCCCTTTTAATTATAGTGTATTTTCTCATCAATATAATAAGTATTAGGAAAAGAACAACAAAATATATGCTTTGGAGCACACATATATGATGAAAATTATATTTAATGTTAATTTAAAAAAACTAACACATTATCTAAAAATAGAAAATTGCTTACTTATACCTAAAAACATTAGTACTTTATATGTAAATGTTTCAGCATGTGAGAGAATCATATTTGTCATGGACATAAAAAATTTCAAATCCAGTTATATGTGATTAACATATCCTATCCAAATGAATGGAACATAGCTTCAGATATTTAATAAAAAGCATCTACTTTTTACATTTAAACAGTCACTGGAAGCACAGGCAAAAACTGAGTTTTATAGCTAATATGTGAATGAATTTAAATTGTTAAGGTTTATAGATTTATGTGTTTTAATGATGGTTACAGAATTGCTATTTTTCTCATATAGCCCATATATTTAACTTCATATATTTAGCCCCTGGTTATAGCATGTTGTCATTAGGAATTTTCATAGACACGGTTATTCTCCAACTTATGTAAAATAGAAACTGTGACTAAACAAACTCTGAAAAGTATATTTCATGCGTTACTACTTACACACTCCTTGTATGATAGAAAGGATAAGCTAAGAGCCATAGCGTAGTGGTATGCACCTATAATCCCACACTTGGCATTCAGAAGCAGGCTGTTTAAAAGGCTACTCGGGATACACAGAGAGACTGTGTCTAAAACAAAACAAAATGGGAAAAAGGTAGTCTGTTTTTAATTTTAAAACTATCATAACCCAAATACCTCAGAAACTAAAGTAGAGAAAAGTATGATCCTCCCACAAGAAAGTGGACCAATCCTGCTTTCATATATGGGAGCACAATTGTAGGGAAAGACCTTCACTAACAGAAATAAGTAATGAGTCATGGAGAAGAACCTATAATCACTTATTTCAAAGAACATAATCTATAACTCCAATCTAAATATGTATCCTTATAATATTCACAGCTAAGTATATTCCTTGACCCAGTCAAGGAACTTCTTCTTGTGACAGGAAGGAGCCAATGCCAAAACCCACAGCCAATCAAAATGCAGAATTGTGGAGACAAGTCCCAATAGTTACACCTCAGGGAACCTTGTAGAATAGGAAACAGAAAAAGTCTTAAAGCCAAGGATTCTGTGAAATTGTGTCTCCTAGTAATGTTGGACTCATAGAGTCTAACTAACATGAGTGCCTGAACATAGGCTGCACCAGGACAACAACTGACATGTCAAAGTGGAAAGGAAAAAGATCAAGCAGCATTAACCTTGTACAAAGTACACGAGGCAAGTAAGGAATGCTGAGCACAGTTGAGACAGTCTTCCCAAAGAAAGAGTACCACATCTGGTTCTCCATTACCAAATGGTTGCCCATGAAAACACACCTATAAATTACATTATACAGGCGGAAAAGACTATATTTCTTAGTGTATATTCATGTCAATATGCACATAAATCTGTAACAACAACTAATAAAAAGAGTCCATGAATTTGAAAGAGTAAGGAGCAGTATGTGGAAAGGTTTGCGAGGAAGAAGTGAAGGAGGGAATGATATAATAATACTATAATTTTAAAGTAAAAACAATGTTTAAGGAGATAATGGTGATTTTTCCTTAGTATCAGTATCATGAATGCCCAAATTGCAAGCATCCTTCATAGCCAGAACACTACAATGTGTCTACTTTCACACATCGTACTTTTCTGTTTACTTTCCCCACACATAGGAAGAATGCAAAGGCAATAGCAGCACAGGAGAGTGCAGGGAGTTTCTGATGGGTGGCATGGACTCTTCTCTAAATTCAAGGCACTGTTTCCTGAAAAGCTTTCAGAAGTCTTGAAGATCCCAAGTATTGTAGTACTATCTAATGATTATGACAAAGCAGAATTGTGTGAATAAAAGGAATAACTCTTGCATCATCGAACAATAGAAATCGGCATATTTTGTGCCCAAATATGAGTGACCACGGCCCAGAAACACAGAATAAATGTTCTCCAAATTTCATGTTTCATTGCTGTGCCAATTTTATAACCTTTTATTAGAAACTGCACAAAGGTAACAAATTAAAATACATGCCAGGAAGGAACTGATAGATGGGTTACAGCAAAACAGGAAAAGCTTTTGTTGGACCTGATGCTGTCTGATGAATTTCTTAGCCTTTTGGTTGGTGATACATTGTAATGTGCTAAATGAATACATTTTAAAATGTTCCATCTGATAGTGACAATGATGTTAGGTCAGATATAGAAGTGGAATTAGAATAGCTAATTAGGAGTGCAAAGACAAATTTTAATTTTGCTCCAGACACAAAGAATATTCACAATTTTCCAAGTTGTTTTCCAATAGAAATTTAAGAAATTTCAATGGAAAACAGGCCTTCTTTCTCGGAACTTTCCTTCACAGCTGTTAAAGAGAGGTAAATCTGCCTGGCTCATTGGCACACCCCTGTAATTCCAGCACTAGGACAGGCAGAGGCAGGTGCCTCTCTGTGAGTTCCAGGCCATTCTTGTCTACAAAGTGAGCCCAGAACAGCTGAGGCTACACAGAGGAACCCTGTCAGAGAGGATGGGGCAGGGACAGAGACAGACAGAGTAACAGAGAGTGGTGGGTAAGTCCCTGTAAGACACTTAACTATATACCTTAGTTAGATGGAATTATGATACTTTTCCAAAGGCATCAGGAGAACTGGGTTTGAGGAAGAATGCTACAAATGTATCTGTTGAGCTCTGAGACATTAGTTGGTGGAACGTGGAAGGTGGAGCTCTAAGACATAAACAGTTCTTAACAACCTGTGGGTTCTAAGATCCCAGGTTCAGAAGAAGAAAATCTCACTGCTAACACATTTGTAGCAGAAAATGGATTGGATCTGAAATTAAAATAAAGTCTAGATGTTTCTAAGTCACAGACTCCTCTGCCCTATATAAGCTTTCTCTGTGCATCATTTACTTCTACTTTGTGATTCTTATATGCCCAGTTTATAATATAAAATGAATATGATGTAGGAAGAGAAAGATCAGGCTTTCAAATGACTTTTTTTCATGGAGAAAGTATATTAGTTTTTAAGTGATAAGAAAAACACCAATGGAGACTTAGATTTCTTGAAATCTATTTTATATAGGGTTCTTAAACACTTTAACCTCATGAAATTATTCTTTAAAAGTAGGAAAGTCTTCAAGAGGGAAAAAGGAGGGAAGAAGGAAGAAGGGTGGGAACAGGAAGATTCAAGGAGGGGATAACATTGCCGTGTGATAGGGGTAAATTATAATAAATTTTAAAAAACTTGAAAAAATATGATAGTAAAATGCATCAAAATTAAAGTTAAAATAAATAAGTTTAAAATAGCATAAAATGATTCATTTTGTAAAAGTTTGTAGTGAAGGAGGTAAACAGAAACATAGTTACAAATTACTTACTTACTTATGATTTTCCCAAGATTTCTCTGTGTAGCCTTGGATGTCCCTTACTTGTTTTGTACACCAGGCTAACCTCAAACTCAGAGCAATCCATCTGCCTCCGCTTCCCTGAGTGCTGGCTCAAAGGCGTGCACTACCATGCCAGGCTACGCACATTTCTTTTGCGTAGCTAAAGGAAAAACTAAAGTGTATTTAAAGCGTGAGATTTTGAGATGACAACTCTTTCCATCTTCAGTAAGTAACAAAGGCTGGCCATCCCAGACAGTGTAGGAATGATTTGTATCATGGCTTGAATGCCTGCATTTCTTAACACACGGAGAGGAAGGAATGCGAACTTGGTGTCTTAGGCATAATTTCACTGCTTCCTTGGTGGCTTCCTTCTGTGACTCCAGGTACATTGATAATGGGAGACAAGTTTATTTGGTCTATAATTGTCAGGTATCTTTCAACTTGTAAAATTTTTGTTTTTTTTTCAGCAAAAGAAATTACTATAGTAGAGCATTCATGGATGATTACTTTCACCCATGCTTACATCTTCAGTTTGGAAGGCAGTGATGAATGGACCCACACAGATGATCAGAAGACAGAAGTACAGCCAGGTTACTTGATCTTGCTACTTACAAGTTTTAAAGGTTTCCTATGGTTTTTTTTTTTTTTTTTTTTTTTTTGGTCTGAAAGTAAAAAGATTCAAATAATGAGACAACCTTTTCATATGGTAGGTTTGCATGACTATGAACATTTTCCTTATTTTGAAATGAAGTAGCAGAAGCTTGAGAAACTTTTGTCTGGTAAAACTGCTCTTCACGTTGGTTTTACTTAAAAAATTTGTGGGATTGAAAATTACTTTGGTAAAATAGGAAAACCTCTTTTTAGAAAGTCAGTTTAAAAGAAAACAGTAAACTTACTGAATTCTCCTACCTCCCCTTCCTTTTGTTATACAACATTAAAAAGGAGTAGTGAATTAAAGCTCAGATTGATTATTTAAGAACTCACTTTAATCTTGAGAATTATTCTTAGCACATCTTTTTCTGGTCTTGGGCTTTTTTTCCTACTATATACTTATCAAGTCAGCAAAATAGTAGAGCTATCTTGAACAACAAATTAGCCTGCTCTGTCTTCTAAATTAATAAATATCTGCTACTTGAAGTATTGAATTAATTTTGAAAAATAACTATTAAGTTGTTTATAGGTACAACAAAAATATAGTGTTCATAACTGAATAAATTCTGTTTGAGTAACTTAAAGTTATTTAAAGTAAAACAAGCAAAATGCTGAACACACGCATTAATAGGCTGAATTATTTGCTGCACTGATAGCATACTGAGCTCAGAGGAGAAAAGATTTAGTAAAGCAGAAGATGAGTTAATAAACATTCAACATAAAACACAAGTAGGGAAATATGATGGAAACATGCAGAGCAGAGAAACTGAGATTTGCATATCAAATAGCTTCACACTGAAGGCTGCACTGAAAAGGCTCTATCATTTATTGCAGCAGTTATCACTTCATCCTCTTTGTTATGCTATTCTACACTGTCTCTTCACTGTCAGACTGATGCAGTAGAACTGCAGATAAAATGAATTGACACTTGAAAGCTAAGAGACATTTCTAAGTTCCTTTATGTTTTCGGCAGAGCATTAAAAACATTGTCAGAACAAGAATAAAGTAGGAAATACAAAAACATGGGGAAAAAAACTTTTTCAAGATCTTGGATGTGGGAATAAATATTTCTAATTTTCCTTGTTTCATAAAGACTTCCTGGATCTTTTCCTTCATACTTTTTTCATGTTTTGTTTTTTAACAAGATTTGTACAGTGGTTGACCACTCAGAGGGCTAACTAGACATAATCTGGCATGTAGACCATTGTGGATGGACAGTTCCCTCCTGACAAGCTCTGGACCCAGCTATGAATCCTATCTGGACCCTGGTAACACACTACATTTAAGACAAGTAAACAGTCACAATTACCTCTTGGGGACACTAAAAGTACCATGTTAAAGGAGGTAGAAACATCACATTTGGCCTCATGTTTTCAGGTGTTACATGAAAGAGGAAGGTTGGGCTAAGAGGAGTATAAAGTCCATTAAAGGAAAATTATTTCTTCCTGATGAAAGGTGATTATTACAAGCAATTGATATTTCTATTTGTCTTAAATTCTTTGTGATCTATCTGCTATATGACTTTTGGTCAAAAGAATGGGATCTAAGTAACACCTCTGGCCCTGAGTGGAAGTATGACGTTCTAAACTTCCCAACTACTATGGGATTCAGGTGATGCCATTGTCCTTTTTTTTGGCAGCTAATCTATGTGTGCTTTCCAGTCACTTAGACATAAAATGACTTTAAGGAAAGTTCTTATAATTGAAGACATGTTTAAATTCTGGGAAGAATGATTATCTATTTAATGAGATGTACCTCTAAACCTCAGAACTGCTACTCTTCTGAATTCTTAAATCAGATATATCATTTTTAAGATACAGGGAAAATCCTAAGACACTTTCTCAGCACACTCACTCTTCCTCCAAAGTGTGCCTTATTCCTTCTCCCAATGCAGTCCATTGCTGAGTCAAATCTTCAAAGTGTCGGAAATGAAAATGTTAGGCAACCAGTTAACATTGCAGACATTCATCGAGATTCTACTACATGCCAGTGACTTAAGACTCCCAGAGTCAGCTCACAAACCAGGAAAAAGACAAGGCAGCAAGAGGAGAAATAAGATGTTTTCACGTTGGCAGTTTCTGTGTAACTTCTAGATCTGTGATTCTTCCTGAGTTCAACAAGTTTTTTTTCCACACAGGGTTAATGGGATGTAAAGCACAGGGATGCTCCTGATAGCTCCTTTAGTATGTCAACCAGGCTTAGTAGTTCTTTAATGTCCAGCTCTTTCTAACACACTTCAATTGAAAAGTAAAGCTAGGAAAACAAAGCTGTATCTCATAGCATATTGCACTGTTGTAAACCTCACCATAGATTTTAGAAGTGCATTAGAAAATATATCCTAATTTTGTACCTACTTCATGAATATTTACTATCTTCTATTTACTTGTAAAATTTCCATATGTTGAATGAATTGGCTGAAACCTACACAAAGTCTTATGCCTCTATTTTTTCTAAAATTTGAATGTCTGAAGGGATCTGAGTTTGATAATGTCACAAATATCAAGAATGGCTATTGATTTAACATAGCTATGAAGTTTGGATGATGACAACATTGGAATTGCTAACTAAAAAGCATGAAGATATTTTCAATATCATGATTCTTTAAGTAAGAGTATTTTAAGAAAAAAGAGAAGTAACTGAAAAAATTTGGATAAAAGATCATGGCTTACACTTTAACATTTGGTAATAAATTTTGCTAAATAAAATTTCTCATGATTTGAGATAAAAATGTTGCTTGAAAGTATGAGGAAGTTGGCTGTAAAATTCAGCAGTGTGTGCCTCATAACATTTGTATGCCCTAAAGTCAATGGTATTTTTAGGATGCCCTTTAGAAACACAAACTGGATAAAGCAGCAATTTCTGTTGGAAGGAAAATCAAATTCTCTGACTCTAATATAATGAGTAGAGGATTTCTCTGAAAGCTTTTAATCCACTCTAGCAGTCAATCTTCTTACAGAGAGAGCTGTCCTACTATTTAGATTGTCTAAGAAAAAATTCCACCTGAAGCAATAATGAATGCGTTATTATAAAATTAAAGAATTAGTTTATAAGTGGAAATTTTGTACCTATTAGTGTAGGAAAAGTGGGTGCGAAAGTGTATTACAAAACAGAACGTTCTACTGTCATTGGGTCAGCTCTGATATGAGTATATAAACTGATTTTCATTGGAGTTTAAATTTACTAGCTAAACCCACTTAGGAGACCTGTGACATTTGATATTGGCTCTTCCTTCTGCTCACATTTCACAGATCAATGGAAAAATGAAGTGTAAATCACAGGTTCATATTACACATCCTCACTTGACTTTAATTTTGATTATGTAACAGTGCTGGCTTTTTTCATTTCTCTCTCCTATCCTTCTTTTTATTATTCTATAGTACCAGTCATCTCCTTCCCTTCATCCGGTGCTGGGGTGAGTGATCTTTAATTGAGTTCTTGATGAATCGGAATAGGTCATAATTTATGGGTGGGTGATAAGAGGGTTTTAAAAGTTTTTATATTGTTCAACATCTGGATACTGACCTCCACATGGGCAAAATATGCTCCATTGCTTAATTAAACTTCTTAGTATAAAATGTATTTGAATGGTCTTATTCTAAACTTGCCATTATTGGGTAGACATATTCCAGAGAAAGTAATATCAAGGTATAATTTACACTATATCTTAGTATAAGGGAGTTTGTAAAACAGCAGTCTTACTATCTTTTGCCTAGAATGTATTATAATAGCTGGGTTATGAGAAGAAAAACATTCCTTATGTATCACTTTCCCTCATCTTCTATGTGAAATATTCCCTATTGATTTGTTGTGGTAGCTATTTTAATCAATAATATTTTCCAGCATCTATGTGGTGAGGTAAGACTTTAACATTTGTCTATAGATCCAACTTGAAGTAGAAAGATTATAACCAACAGGCCAAAACATTGATTTTTTTCTCTTGATTCTTACTTAGAGATAGAGGAATATTCTGATAAGTTTCATCTAAAATTGATGTAAACCTCCTTTATCTGTCTGATGTAGTAAACCATCCAACTAAACTTCAGTAACATCAGTTAAGAAAATGGAGTATCTGAGGGTAATCTATGTATTAACATTAGTTTGAATGTATGAAAAATAGAGAAGGAATTGATGAAGAAAATTGCGGCGATGGAGGAAGAGAGGAAACAAAACATGTGTAAAAGCGGGAAAGGATGGTAGAAAGAATATGTTCACTGTTTTGGCAACATTAGTAAATCCTGACTGTTAGCCCAGATGCCTATCGAGCAGAAGATTTTAGTTCAGTCCTGCGATGACTCTGCCCAGCTTCAGTGCTACTATAGCAGAAGTTTTTGGTCCGAGTTCTGAAAATACACCAATGAGGTTTGAGTTAATGTCACAAAGGAGAATTTATTTTTCATGCCTAGATACTCCAACCTTAAGAATAAGTAAGTTTTTACAGTCCCAATAATTGTCATTTCTGGAAAGCATTGTCTGTCCTCCATTTATGCTTGAGGTAATGCCTGATACAACTCTTTCTCACTGTATTGGATTATAAATATGCAAGTCGTATGATTTTCCTTGCTTCCATTGTTCCATTTAAAACATTTAAGGTGAATGGGTTTCCTACATCCTCTTTTATTATGTTACATTAACCAGGTAGAGGAAACTTATAGAATTGTTTGGTCAACACAAATCATCCATTATTGCGGATATAGTAGAGACTATGTACCAAACATGGTTCCTTTTGGTTACATTAAGACCAACAGGTTCTGAAAGAAAATTGCTTAGTTTGAGATATGTAATTTCTTAAAGACACAGTAATGGTGTTTATATATTCAGCTCTTTTGTCTGTTCTTTATCATCAGCATTGCTTTCTCAGATTTTTCTCTTTGTTCATAACCTCATTTCATTACAATAAAACATGCCATGTCTTCCTCTGCTCTTACTCTACTTACCTTCATGTATTCTCACTGACATGTTTCTGTTCCTTACAGTAGCTTTCTGTCCTGTTCTAGTTGCCTTTTTTTCCCAATAAGATAAGTAGATAAAGAGAAAAAATGTATATCTAAAACATTATTGGATGTTGTCATCAAATTACTTTATTTTCATAATGTTATTGTTTTTTAAAAATTCACCTAGTCATCCTTAGTATTAATTTTAAACTATTTCATCTTACTATAAGTTGGTTTGTGCTTTGGTGGTTAGAGGAGGGATAGGGAAACAGAACATTCCTAGTAAATGTCAGTAGATCATAAGTTGAATTTTACTCACCATGATGATGAGATTCATAGATACTTTATGTTCTTCATCTTTATATGCTTAGTGTCTAGAAAGGTGTGAAAATCATTAAGTCCATGTATATATTTTCCCAAAGAGAAGTATGTGTTTATTACTTTTACATATTATATAGTTAACAAGTTTAAATCATGTTGGCTTTACAACTGAGAAAGGAATATCTACAATATTTATTACATAAAACTTGATATTATCTATTCTGCAAAAACTGTGCATACTCATGAAAAAATTATTTGTCAAAAATCATATTTTATAGCTTACAAATTATTTATATTCCTAAAACAAAGATATATTGTTACAATAATAAAAACCTGCCACCATTTTAATGATTCATCCAGACACTATTTTGAATGCTCTGAGAAAAGTTATAATGATACAGTTGATAAAATAAAATTTACCTTTTTTTGAGAAGCACATGAAAAACACTGTGTCATTGCTGAAGGGTGTATGAAACAGAGGAATCTGATTATGACACCATGTGATAGAAAAAACATGATTTCAAGCTTGATAAAAAAATGATTCAAATATTAAATGACTTTTATGTCAAATCTCACTTTCACTTGGGAATGTATTAGCTTATTTTTCTGTTGCTGTGATAAAACCTCATGACAAAAAAGCAACATGAGAAAAAGTAGGTTTTCCTTGTTGTTGTTGTAGTTGTTGTTTATTTGTTTGTTTATTTGTCCATCATGAAGAGAAGTCAAGGAAGGAATTGAAGGGAGAAATCTGGAGACAATTACTGAAATAGAGGTTATAAAGGAGTGCTGCTTAGTAGCTTGTTCCCTATGGCTTACTCAGATGATAATCTATACAACCCAGGAGCATAGACTAATGAACAGTACCACCCAGAGTGGGCTGGCCCTTTCACATCAATCGTCAGTGAAGAAAATGAGCCACAGGCTTATATAGGCCAGTCTGGTGGGGGGGGGGCTTTTCTTAATTGACATTCTCTATTTTTGGATGACTATAGTGCTGTCATTTTGAGAAAAACACTAACCAAAACAGAGAGGGAATACTCAGCCTTTCTCTATACAGTATCATTGAATGATACCATTAAGTGTTTTACACACACACATACACACACAAGTATTTACACACATATATGTGTATGTATATGTATGTATATATATGTATGTATATATATATGGAGGGGGAAGAGAGAGAGGTGGGTGTGGCAGAGTTGAGACTGGTGAGATATGCTTAACTGATCACCTGCACATGGTGACTGAGTGCACATGCTTTACTTTATTGCTTTGCCAGTTTACTAAAAATTTCTGTTCTCAAGTCTCAGCTTGACGCCTTGAGGCCTGTGAAATGGGATTTCTTGTAAAGAGTTCACGATCCCTTAAAAGGAATCTGAAGAAGAAGCAAACTCTAGTTTTTTAAAATGAGATAAAGAAGGCAGATGCTTTTACTCTAATACGTCAATTCTCAGATGCATGCCTTCCAGAGAAAGATACGCATGCTCGGATGAAGAGCACTCTTTCCAACAAGGCAATTCTCAATGGCCAGGACATGACCTGCAAAAACTTCATAAGCAGAGACATTTAGCTAGATGACAACAGATATGGAAAAGGTAACAGGAGATATTTTTAGAAGTACATAGATATCTAGTAAACTGGATGCACCAATTACTTATCCATTTTATGCACAGCAGATTACAAGATTTATTTATATTAATAAAATTTAGAGGTCTAGATCACCCGTTACTGTGTTATGTTGTTCATTTGCTTCACTAACACTTCCACAGTACAGACACATTCCTGTTAGCTTTTGTGTGAGTAGCTCCATGAGAGCTGACTAAGCTAATGGAGTTGGCCATTCTTACTGAAGATAATGGGCTGATATCAAAGCTGATGTGGGATGAAAACGTAAATGTGTATGTGAGGTACGAACTTGAGTACCTAGCCGGTGATAATATCACTATATGTTGAAATTAGTTTTAGCTCTACAAAACGTATGATTTTGACCTTCTACAGAGTCCCCATATGTAATTTATTTTTTCTTTAATAAAAGAATGTTAAGTACTTTTTTTAATGTTCAAGAATCATAGATTTATCTTCTTGTCCCAAGGACTGCAGGAGCCAGGGGTTACCATGCTGACATGGCCAAGTCCAAGAACCACACCACACACAACCAGTCCCACAAATGGCACAGAAATGGCATCAAGACGCCATGGTCACAAAGATACGAATCTCTTAAGGGGGTAGACCCCATGGTCCTGAGGAACATGCACTTTTCCAAGGAGCACAACAGGAAAGTCCTGAAGAAAATGTAGGCAAGCAAGGTAAAGGCAGTGAGTGCACGTATAGACCCATTATGGCCTTTGTGAAGCCTAAGACTATTAAGCCCAAGATGCCAAAGGGCCCCAGCTGCAAACTCAGCCTGCTTGCTTTCATCTTTCAACCCAAGCTTGGGAAGAGGGTCTTAGGCTCTGCCAACCAAATGCCAGGGTTCAAACGAAGCCACAGACAACAGCTCCAGCTAAGGCCCAGGTTTCAGCCCCAGCTCTGGCTCCCAAAGGTGTCCAGGTCATTGTGAAGGCTCCATAGAAAAGGCTTCTGCCAATGTGAAGACAGACTAGTGTGACACACTTACCCATACACTATTTACAGCTGACCAGAGTCCTATGCTGTTTTTACAAATAAACCCAAGGCAAGATCTGTTTTTTTTAAAAAAAAGAAATGAAAACCTTAGATTTTTGTCTCATACACAATTTACTTTGTAATTCACTCAAAAAAAGGAAAAAATGATTCTGTGGCTAATTACTTTTATGGTCCTAAACTAAACAATTATTTTCTAGGATTTTATCTGAATAGTTCACGTGATTAAATATACTGAACACAGTTTATTCATAGCCTTTTGTGTCTCCTAAGTTTGTTCATAATTAGTAGAACACAGTGAGGATAAGAAAATATTATTTAAATTAAGATAATTTGAATTTTGTTCATTACTCATAGAGTTCTTATTAACATCTGTAAGAAAGCTGCTTTATATATCATATCTGGTAACCTGCCGTCCTTCCTCTGAGTGCCACCAGGTCTCCCCCTCCAGGGGACATGGTCAAAGGTGAGGCACCAGAGTATACCCTATGAGCATATACAGGGGGAGGTAAGCCCCCTCAGGAATAGTCATAGGGGAGGGGAATAAGGGGAAAATGGGAGGGAGGGAAGAATGGGAGGATACAAGGGATGGGATAACCATTGAGATGTAACAAGAATAAATTAATAAAGGAGAAAAAAATAAAGTTGTTCAAATATATATATATATATATATATATATATATATATATATATATATATATATATCATATCTGCCATTCAGTCTCTATTTTTAAAGTATAATGTTGAAATGTGGTATGTTAAGGAGTGACTTAAAGATGTTTTGGTTTCAGTATGATTTATGCATAATAAAATTCACGTTGAAATTCCTCTACAGGATAGTTCTTGGGTGTTCAGTGCCTTTAAGAAAGAAAGCAGGTGCTTCAGTTTCAGTCAGCCCCTCTGGACTCTTGTTAGTTGGCTCTATTGTTCTTGTGACTCTCCTGTCACCTCCTTCTCTCCTCTCCCCTCTGCCCGCACACCCCTCCGACTTTCCACTGGGCGCCCTAGAATTGCCCAATGTTTGGCTGTGAGGCTTAGCATCTGTTTCAAGGTTCTGCTAGGTGGAGCCTCTCAGAGGACAGCTCTGCTTGGCTCTGTGTGCAAGTATCGCAGCGTATCATTAATAGTGTCAGGGGTTGCGGGGTTGCCTCTCTCCCATGCGGTGGGTCTTGGGTTAGGCCAGGCATTGGTTGGGCATTCCCTCAATATCTGCTATAACTGCTATATCTTTTGTGGTAGTAACTTTTTTTCTCCTTGCCAATTGTTGTCTGGGGGGGCCTTACTGTCTCCTTCCAGGCCTAAACCTGGAAGTTTCTAGCATCTGGAAAATCTAACCTAGGCCTAGAATTTTTTAGCCTCTGAGACTTACCGCTTAATAAGCTCACCATTATTTGTTCTTCTGAGCGCTGAGGTGGCTGGTTCAACTTTGCTGTTCTGGCTCAAACTCTTCTGCCAGCTGATTTATTTAATCTAGATTTTCTTTTGGCCTGGATTTGCTCTGCTCGACCTCAAACTAACAGCAATCTGTTCTAATCTCCGGGCTTCTTCTCATTTTCTGGCTTGTTCCATCTTCACCTGAGTTCTCTCTCTCCAACCCATCTCTCTATTTGTGTCCTGGTACAAACTCCTTCTTCTTTCTATACAACTGCCCCTTTAGTAGCTTCCTTTTCCTCTCTCACCTTGTGAGAGTTGGGCGTATCCTATTCTGTCAAATCTTCTCTGATTCATCACCTTTTCTGCCACTCAATTAAATATCAGTTTCAAGCATGGGTGTTTCCTTCTACAAACTAACTTTCCCTTATTTTGGGAATAAAGACATATACCATCACACATGGACCTAAGTTTTTCTTTACCTGATATTTGCTCTGTACCAGGCTGGCCATGAACTCACATTGGTGTACCTCTGTGTCCTGGATTAAAGGTGTGTTTGTATTCTAGTCAAAGCACACAGATCTAGATCTTCGGAAATGATCTCTTGCTAGAACAGCCATGTTCTGACTCAGTATTTCTCTGCAACTTTTCCTTTTCTGTTTAAGCTAAAAATTGTGCACAGTTTAAATTATACAATAGAAACAGGTATCAATCCCACAACTTTAAATGCTCTTATGAAGATCTGCTCAACCACGGACGTGATTATCCTCCATAATAGCAGTTCTGATCATCTGTCCTTCAGCAACAGTCCATTTCAACATCAAGGTTTTCCAGTCTGCCAGTCTGATGAACTATCTGTCCCACTTTAGCTGGTTTGTTAAGTTGTTTCAATGCATGGGGTTCTGTTTTTGCATCATTGGCATTACTGTCTTTATGAGTCTTTTCCTTGAGTCGTGACTTGAATTTGGAAGCCTGCCTCCTCCCTTTGTTAAGACAGGGTTTCTCTGTGTAGCCTTGGCTATCCTGGCTGTAGACCTGACAGACCTCTATTTCACAGAGATCTGTCTGCCTCTGCATCCCTGAATGTTGGGAGGAAAAGTGTGGGCCACCACACCCAGTCTACAATTCAATGTCCTTTAGATAATCTTATTTCCCTTTTCTGTATCTCAAGGTGCAATTAGATCTTTATGAATTCACACATAAACTAGACAGTTAGGCGGTGTCATGTACCCAGTTCTGTTCCAGTGAACTATGCTGCATTCCAGCGAGCCAGGCTTCTTACCGATTATCAATGGGCTGTCTACCTTGATCATCAATTTCCTTAGTTACAATAGGTTCATAATTATTCTCTGTTCTCTTAGTTCCTCTGTCTCTACTCTCTCATGCCTTTGGATTATCATAGATATTTTTTTTGTTTTATAACTACTTTTCAAGCTTTTTTGAGAGGAAAAATATAATGATTTCCCTTGAGAGTAGAGAGGGGTTTACTCCAGTGGTCACAATTGCAATGAGTACTACAAATGACTTTTCAAGTAATGTTTTTATATCCTCAACTCCTACTCTTGTTCTCAAGGGATCTGAAATGGAGTTTCCCATTATTACTGCAGGAAAAGTCTCTCTATATAATTAAAATTATCTTTTGGGGTGGCTTACTGTGATTCAATATCTGAGGAGCTCTTGTGTCATTCCTTGCTTCCAGTGCTCCAAGATCTCTTGGAATCTCCATGGCCATCCAACCAAACTCTAAGAACTGAAATGGATCTGCCTGTGGAAATGATCCCAGGAAAATTTATCCTCTGCAGCTTTCTGCCAGAAGACTTCTGCTTTTGCAGTGTTTGTAAACGTTCTTCTTCTTCAATCACATTGGCTTTTCTTACCAACCTTGTTGAATGCCATTTATAAAAGTAATTTTTTTTGACAGACATGTCATGCCAGATTTTATTCTTCACATTCCTGTGGCAGGGAAGAAATGTGAGGATTGAAGGAAGCAGCAGGACACCCAGTTATCATTCCTGGGTCATCCAGTTTCAGGACAAGTGCTTTACAAGCCCCAAACTGTGCTTGGCCTAGCTCTCTCCTGCTTGATCTCTAAGCTGAGTGAGCATGATTGTCTCTGAGTCCTGAGACCCAGAATGAAGCCTCGTTATGGATTCCAAATTCCCTGGGTTCCTCGGTGACAATTGTGCAAAGAAACCAGGAAAATTTTGTGTTTGTGAATTAACATAAAATGACATCATGAGACATAAAATATCTCAATGGAGGTTGTTATGTATGGTTTGATAAACAGAAATTAAGGGGCTAGAGTACAGCTAAGGCCCCGTGATTGCTATAAAAGTAATTTTTATTTTCCTTCTTCAATTGTTGTCTGGGAAGCTTAGTGCCTCCTTATGCTAACCTAGGCCTAGCCCTGGAAGCTTCTAGCACGTGTTCAATCTAACCTAGGCCTAGAATGTTTTCAGCTTCTGAGACTTACTGCTTAATAAGCTCACCATTACTTGTTCTTTCTGAGCTCTAGGCTAACTGGTTCAACTCAGCTGTTCTGGCTCAAACTCTTTTTATCAGCTGACTTGTTTAATCTGGCTTTTCTTTTGGCCTGGAATTTCTCCACTTGGCCCCAAACTAACTCAGTAATTTGCTTTAATTTCTGCATTCTTCTCATTTTCTGGATCATTCCATCTTCAATCTTTATCTCTGCACAGCTTGTAGGCAAGATGAATTTTTAAGTCCAAGTTTTTGTTAGTTGGTTGGTGTTCCCCTCCCTCTACTAGGAGACTTGTCTAGTTAGAGGGTGTCTTCTTCAGTATCTATGACCCCTGCTACTAGGTGTCTCTGCTAGAGTCCTTCTCATATCCCCAGGGATCCTACCCTGACTTAGGTCTCTAGCTTATCACAGAGACACTCCTGCAAACATATTCTCTTTTATCTACAGTCATTCTGTCTTCCTGCCCTTGTTCTGCACAGATCTTATCTCCAACCTCATATCTCTCTGTGTTTTCTTTTCTACTTTGTTCACTCTCTTCAACCACTACCTCTGTCTATTCTCTTTCCCTTTCTGAGGGTGATTTAAATGTCCTCCCTTGGGTTCTACTTTATATATTTTTATTCTGTACTACATAGCTAAAATCCGTTTATAAGTGATTATATGCCAAGTGTTCCTTTCTGGGTCTGGATTACCTCACTCGGAATGACGTTTTCTAGTTCCATCCATTTGTCAGCAAAATGCGTGATTTCTTTGTTTTTCATAGCTAAGTAGTATTCCATTGTGTAAGTGTACCACAGTTTCTTTGTTCATTCTTCAGTGGAGAGATATCTAGGCTGCTTCCAGATACTGGCTATTACAAATAATGCTGCTATGAGCATAGTTGAACACATGTCTTTGTGTTATGGTTGAGCATCATTGGGGTATATGTCCAAAAATGGTATAGCTGGGACTTGTGGTAGAGCTATTCCCAATTTTCTCAGAAAGCACCCAATTGATTTCCAAAGTGGTTCTACACCTTTGCACTCCCACCAGCAATGAAAGAGTGTTCCCTTTTCTCTGCATCCTTGCCAACATGTGCTGTCACTTGAATTTTTGATCTTATTTATTCTGATGGGTGTAAGATGGAATCTCAGAGTCGTTTTGATCTTCATTTCCTTGATGACTAAGGATGCTGAGCATTTCTTTAAGTGCTTCTCAGCCATACAATATTCCTCTGTTGAGAGTCCTTTGTTTAGCTCTGTGCTCCATTTTTTAATTGGGTTATTTTGTTTGTTGTTGTTTAATGTTTTGGATTCTTTATGTATTTTGGATTTTAGCCCTTTGTCAGTTGAAGGATTGGCAAGGACCTTGCATGGAATGGACCTAGGACCCTACAAAGATGAGCAGATAGGCTACTCAGGCTTCATGTGGGCACCCTAGAAAAGGGAAGGGAGTGCTCTCTCGGAAATGGACTCTCTTGTCAGTTTTTCAGTTACTTCCTCTCATGACCCCTCTGGTGGAGTCTGTGTGACAAATGTTACTGCACAACCCGAGGCAATGACACCTGCCCAGGGAGAGCATCCTGGAAGGGGTTTGATGTTCCTGCCAGAAGTAACTGATTGCAGCCTTCTTTTTACTCTTTGTGTTGGCATATTCTGTCTTTATTTTTTTCTTAACCTACTCTCATATCAGAACTTTTCAAACATGATGACTGTTTCAGTGAATCTCCCTAACATGGGACTGCAGCCAAAGACCATTCAGGCCCGGAGTTCACCACCAAGTTCTGTTCCACTTGTTAAAAGAAACTGGTTTAAGAATTAATCATCAGTTAGTATTTATATTATGACTTACAAATAAAGTGTTTAAGAAAGCTCCAGATAATGGTGCTCAGATAAAAAGAAGAACTAAGAAAAACTGTCTTGGCACACAGATCTTTGGCATAATGAGAGAACATTGACCCTTGATAAATAGGGCACATGCGTACTGATACTAACTAATGACTTAAGAATGATGCCAAGACTATTACTCTGCATTCTGTACTTTGTACTGTGTATGCCGGATTGCTTCATTGGCTCCCTAGAAACTGCTCCATGAAAAAAAAAGTATGTGACCACAAAACACTCCCTGCTTTTAAAAAATGTCTATAAAAATCTATATTGCTTGCCTGCAAAATACACTCAGGCTCAAACTTCCTCTGTGCTTGACTCTGTCACTTGCTGAATCTTTGCCCACCAATGCTTCAAGAACTCCTATTTCCATGGGCTTATACCTGACTGAAATGGTCGATGGCAACTTCACGCGGGCAGGACTTCTTTTCCAGGCCACAGGGGAAGACAGCATGCTCTGTCTTGATAGGACTTGATGAGCTCAGGTGAATGGGAAGGAGTGGTCCCCTTTTCTGAAGAATAAGGGAGGGAAGTGGGGAGGGAGAGGGAGGGAGATTGGAAATGTGAGGTGAGGAAGGATGAGGCTATGAACAGTATGTAAAGTAAAAAATAAATAAATAAATAAATAAGAAACAGATCAATAGGAGAACAAGGAAGCGTATGTGGGAGGGGATGGAGGGATGAAGGACAAGGGGAAATGTGATTATGTTGTAATCTCAAAAGTAAAACAAAAAGTATTAAAATAAAAAGGAAGTCTTTAGTTCTTTTAAGACAGACAACAGCTTTTCTACTTGGTGAAAATTCCTGTTCTTTAGACAACAGAACAAATGTGGGCTGTTGTTCCATGAAGTTGCATCTTTGCCTTGTTATCTCTCATACACCCTTTTCACTTGAACATGCTTTCATTTTCTGCTCTTCTGCTGTGATTCAGTGTATCGTGGCAAAATGTTAGAGGATGCTGGTGCCTGCTTTGGGGCCTCCAGAACTACAAGCTACACAGATCCATTTTTTCTTCTAAACTGGCCACTTACTGGCCATTTTATAAGAGTAACAAAAGCCATATGAGGCTTGAGGACAAGAAAACAACAGTAATAACTGAGAGCTACTGTACAAATAGGGTGGTTTAGAAAATGGTACTGGAGTTAATGTAATTTAATATTTTCTTGACTTAAATATAAAGGTAATTTTCCTTGACATGCCTATTTCAGAAACTGAAATTCATAACTGTAGTTAAAAGAATACTCTGTAAAAAGTCTCTACGTTTTCATTCCAACAATGAAGACTATGGCATGGTTTTCTTCTCCAAAGTCTAACAAACATGGCTGACAGTCCTGGCAGCTCAAATAAAAATTAGAAAGCATACAAACTCCCACACACAAACACATTCTAAAGCAGTTGCTTTTGCCAATTTTCAGTATCTTTTTATAGATATTTAGAATTTAATTTGCATGCAAAAATTTAAAATTTTTAGAAAAAATATTGTATGTAATGATAATTCTATGATAAAATATAGGAAGTCTCAATTACATGGAAAGAAACAAGTAATTTATGGCAGCACTTATTGAAAAATATTAACAGGTATATGATTATATAATTTAAAAGATCAATGTGGAATATTTTAGAGTGAATTTATTGAAATACTTGATATATGACAGTGGACCATTTTAGAAAGTGATAAATGTGCAACATCACTGGGGCACATTTTTTTACAGTCTTAATTTATTGACAACAATGCTGAAATTTCTGTAACACTGACATTGTTAAACATTATTATATAATCTTTAAGTATATAAATATGAGACAATGTTCTTATATATATTTAGACACTGCCTTTAAAACTAAGAAAACTACATTATGATATAAATATGTACAAAATGATGCACTGGAAATTTATTATCAGTATTCATCTTTATGTGTTGTGCAGAAAATTAATAAAAATACAAACATACTATTTTCATACAAGTAAACATTATTTGATAATTTGGTAATTTTCAAGATATTTCCAACATGTTTGTTTCACAATCAATTGATATCTATCCCAAATTACAAATTACACTGTTCTCTGTCACTGACATTATTAAAAAGCTTTTCATGTGAAATGTAGTGATGATTAAACAAAATAAATTATTGCCACTGAAATAAATTGGAAAGGTGTTTCAGTTTTTTTGTTTTTAATAGGCAACATTCACACACATTCATGTGCTAAGCAATGTTTCAGACAGTGATAGCCCATATATACAGGAGAGTGCCTCAGAAGTTTCTAAGAGACCTGAGAAATTACAGATAGCAATGTAGTTCTTGTAGAATATATATTTTCAGATATTTGTAGATGCTGAACATAAAGAAATGTACTTGGCTGGCACTCATAGAAAAATAGCAGACTGTATGTGAAATGTGCAGCATTTAATAATGACAAAAATGGTTTTGTTATAGTATATGTATCTACTCAATATTATATATTTATATCAAGAAGCCATGTCTACAAATAGACTTATACTTTTTAGGTTTATGAACTGTCCTATATTGTATTTTTATTGCTGTCAAAAATGACTTAATCAAAAACAACTTTTAGAGGAAAGAGATCTTCATCATAGATGTTAAAGTTCACCATTGAGAGAGAACAGAGAAGGAGATATGTTAATTCTTCTGATATATTAACATAGACTATATTTCAATTTATATGCAGTATTCTAATTATTTGTCTCAATATGTCAAAGTTTTGGTGTACCAATATCTTAGCCTTTTTTAAAACATTTATACTCAACTATTTTGGTTTTTATTTAACTGTTGAAAATTTAATTTCTTTTCAAAGTTCTGCTCAGAATAGTTTATTTCACATTCTCTTAATAACTGTTTATTTTCACTGAAATTAATTTCTTTTTAAAGCGAGTATATGTGTAGGGAAAGTATTATTATCCAGTTAAGATCCTCTTCTTTTATCTTTACTTAAATATTTATTGATTCGGGTTTGGGAAATCTTAAACTTCTCTCTTTCATTTCTTGTATACTAGATAATAACAAAGTCATTTCTCTGCGTTGTAGAATAGTAGCATTTATTCCTTACACCTGTCTGAGCAGTTGCTATCTCTATGCTTTGCTGTCACTCTACAAAGGAAGGGCGAGATGTATAGTGGTGTCATTGTAATTGTATAATTTTTTAATACTTCAATGTAATTGCACAAAACAACAAGTATTTCACTGTTCACATGTATCAAATTTTCATTAGCTATTTATCTGTTATTTAGGTTGTTTTAATTTCCGTTCACTGGGTATTATGATTAAAATACCCCGATTATCAAAGCAATATTAAGGCAAAGGAAGAAAACTGGAAGGATTGCTATCCTAGACTTAAAAATATATTACAGATCTACACTTAAAAAATGGTATGGTGCTAGCCCTCAAACAGACAAGTAAACCCAGGTAACAAAATCAAAGACCCAAACATGAATATTTGTAGCTATGGTGATTTTATATTTGTCAAAGAAGTGAAAGACATACACTCGAGAAAAGATAGCTGCGACAATTGATGTCCATATGGAGAAGATATGAAGTCAAACCTCTACATTTCACCCTGTACACAACTTTAGATCCAAGTTACCTGAGATAGCAATTTGAAACTTAAATTACTAAAACTGCTGAAAAAAATCCTCAAAAGATATAGGTAAAGAAAAGGAATTTCTGAATATGGCTCCATTTGCTCAGGAATTAAGACCAAAAGTTGACAACTGGGACCTCATAAAACTAAAAAGCTTCTGTTTAGTGAAGGGAACAATCAATCAAATGAAGAATAATCCCATAGAGAGGGAGAGAGACAGCGTCAGAGAGAGACAGAGAGACACACAGAGACAGCGAGATAGCGACAAACAGACACAGAAATAGAGGGAGAGATATAGATATAGACAGAAACTTGGCCAAATATACATTTGACAAAATTTACTATCCGCAATATACAAAAATTCAAAAAATAAAGTTATGGAAACAAATGACCCACTTAAAATTTGTCCTAAAGGTCTAAACACAGTTTTACAGTCCCCTTGTTGGGGAGGCCCAATGGCACTCAGAGGAAGGATAGCAGACTACCAAGAAGAGACTTGATACACTAGCATCATATCCAGGGGGAAGGGTCCCCGTCAGTCACAGTCACAGGGGAGGGGAATGGGATGAAAGCACGAGGGAGGGAGGAAGGGGAGGATGCATGGGATGGGATAGCAAATGAGATGTAATATGAATTATTTTATTTTTCAATAAAAATGTGTTAAAATAAAAATAAATAAATAAAATAAAAACAACTATTTTTTCTTCTCTCATGCAATACACCCCAACTGCAGCCATTCATCCTTTATTCCTTGCAGACCCACCCCCACCTCCCTCAGATCTACTACCCCTTAATTTCCCTTTAGAAAAGAGCAGACCTCCCAGAAATAGCAACTAAATAAGACACAACAAGATTCAATAAGACTAGGTACAATCCCTCATATCAGGGCTGGATGAGGCAATGCAACAAGAAGAAAAGTGTGCCAAGACAGGGCAAGAATCAGAGACACTCCCCACTCCCAGTTTTAGGAATTTTGGCAAAGAAGTAAATTTTAAAATGTGTCGTCTTCGCAATTGGAACAATGAAAACTACAACAACTTTGAGGTTTCATCTAACCTGAGTCAGAATGTCTAAAACCAACAGAACAATTGACAAAAATTTCTGGGAAGGTCATGGGAAAAGTAGAACCCACAACTGGTTGATGAGGGTGCAAATTGATGTGGCCATTCTGGGATTCAGTATGGAGGATCTTCAAATAAACTAAAAGTAAATCTAGACTCAACTATACCACCCTTAGGCATAGACCTTAAAGACTCAACATCATATTCTGTAGTCAAGGCTCCTGTCCATCCTCCAGATCCATTTTCTCACTTTCTTTTGGTGAGTCTACAATATTTACTTATTTTTCATTTAATATTGAGAAGCTTTTCAACCTAATGAATACCAATTTCTATACTTTTAAGCATTGTCCTTATTGCTTCGTTATGAAAATTTAAAGTATAGAGTCTGTGTCAACATTTTTGATATGTGATGTTTATTTTTCTACAGAACAAGAGAAAGTGATCTAGCTTCATTTTTTTTTTATATGATTTGGGACAGTTTGTTTTAAAAAGTCTATCTTATATATCAAGTTTATTTTGGGAATTCCATAGAAGATCAGATGATTACCAGTGTGAGGGTTAATTGTCAGGTTCCTCTATCTTCAACTTGTTTGATTTCTGTCTCTATCCAATATTGTTCCCTCCCTTTCTGAAAGTGTGGCTCTGTGATAAATTTAAACTGATGCGGTGATGACCCCACATTTGGATTTTGTTCAGGAATCCCAGACTCGGTGGATATTTCTTTCTTCAATGTAAGTAGAATTTGGGGTTGATTTTCCAAATTCTATGAAGAATGCCACTCATGTTTTCATAGAGACTACAGACAAACTACAGATATCCAATGGAGACATGTCTCTAAATTTTTAAAAATGTTACACTGGTATGAAAAATCCACCTATGATTTTATTTTTATTTTGTTTCTCTCCAGTTCTTTATTTTTGTCTTTATTTTGCATTTCTAAGATATTTTGGAGGTTTAAATTTTTTTCTAAGGACTAAATCATAACATCTGCAAACAACTATCATTTAAATTTCATTTCTCCTGTTTGTAGCTTTCTGATATTTATTGTTGTTGTAGCTTAATTTTCATGCATAAAAATTCATGTAGTTTATTAAATAGGTGTTATGATAGTAGAAATGCTTCTCTTGCTTCTGTTTTCAGGTAAACTGCTTCAGATTTTTCCCTGTTCGGTGGGATGTTGGCTGTAGCCTTTATTTTATTGATACATGATACCTGTGTATCTAGTTGTTTTAGGGTTTTATCATAGGGATATTGTTGAATTTTGTCAGTCTGTTTTTTCTCCTGTAGAAATGATTATATAATTTTAATTCATGATCTTATTATATACTATATTTTGTTTTTGTCTTGTGTATGTTGAGTGATCCTGGGTTTCTATAATGAATATGACTTGATTGTGGTGCAGATCTTTTCTAATGTGCTATTGATTTCAATCTGCAAGTATTTCATTAAGGATTAGTGCATGCATGTTCATCAGTAATATTGTTCTATAATTTTTCATCCATTTTGACTTAGAAGGACAACTCAGGCTTTTAAGAAGGATATTATAACTCCATATGAGACTACTTCCCCTTGGTGGGGAGGCCTGATGACACTCAAAAAAAGAATAAGCACACTACCAAGATGAGACTTGATAGCCTATGACCATATAGTGGGGGAAGAGGTCCCCCTTGGTCATAGACCTAGGGGAGGGGAATAGAGTGAAAGCAAGTAGAAGGGAGGAACGAGAGGATACAAGTGATGGGATAACAATTTAGTTGTAATCTGAATAAATTAATAAAATTAAAATAAAAAAGAATGATATTATATCTTTTTTTCATATTTTGCAGAACATATTGAGGAACGTTATTCTTAGTTACTTAAAAGTCAGATAAAATTTCATAGTAACTTGTTCCAGAATGTTTACTGTACAGAAATTTTGATAGTGCATCAATCATTCTGCTTTATGTTGATCTATATAGGTTTTTCTTATCTTGTCAGTTCAAATTGCTTATTCTATGCTTTTAAATTGCCAACTTTTTAATTATAAATTTTGAAGTATTTTCTACCAATATTTTTGGGTTCAGTGGTGTTTATTTTATTGCTATTTCTTCTGCTTGTATAAATTTTTCTCTGTCTCCGTATATTTTTCTAAAAAGAGATTTATCAAAATTTCTATTTCAAAGCAAATGCTTCGTATTTTTGATACTGTTCTACAGTGCTTATCCATTTTTGCTCTGATCATCATAATTTATTTTATATGCATTTAGATATGTTTCTTGTCATAATAAGACTTTCATATGCAGCATTGAGTATTCTATTAGAAAGCTTTCAGTTTTTAGACAAATGTATTCACAGTATTATTTTCACTTTATATAACATATTCTGATGTTGTGTTTCTATTATCCTTTAAATTTTAAAATATTTTTGTTACCACCTAAGTTTATTTGCTTACCCCTCTTTCTAGCTGTGACAACTATTATCATGAAAAGCAACTTAAGGAAATGGTTTATTTAATTTACATTTCTGTGTTACAGATCACCATTGAGGAAAATCAATCCAAAACTTATGTTGGCATACTTGCTATTGCAGAAGGTATAACCTCTATATAAAAACTAATTTCAGGACCAAGAAAGACAACGGAAACTATGAAGAGATAGCTCCCCACTTACAACTCATGATTAACTACTTTATATAGCTGACAACCATCAGCCACTGTGGGATAGGTCCACCTATATTAATTAACATTCAATACAATCCCTCACAAATATTTCCATAGTCTAAGCCCTGAATTGAAACTCCCTTTTCAGGTGACACTTGGCTGTGCCAAGCTGACAATATTAACTACGATAATAGATATGTCTCGTTACATTTTTCTTCTCAACAAAAGCTACTCTTTAATATGACTAATTGAAAATTTATTTCTCCTCTTTATATACAGCTGGTTAGCTAGGGAATACATTTCACACCTTCCATTTCTTTCACATGTAAACATGGAGCTGTAATTTAACCATGGGGTCATAAGCAAGAGTAAGTTCACCAAGTTTTATACTGTTTGAGAGAATTCTCCTTGGCTCATGCTCTCTTTTATTCACCGACATGCTTCAAGCTAAGCTCATAGAAAGCTAAGTCACTATTGTACAAGGCTGAGCTCCTCTGATCCCTCCACTGGCTGGATTTTTTTTTAAAACAAAAGATTATCTGTTTATTCTCATCTATCACTAAGAGAGAATTAAAAGTCTATTCTATTTGAAGTAGAATGCTTAGTAGGTTTATGGGCAGGACAAGAGCACCCTTTAGTAAATAGCCTCACGAACACGCCAGAATCTACTAATCCCTTCTGAGATTTCCACTCTTGAAAACATTTCCTTGTCCTTGAAATCAAAGAGAAGTAGCTGCCAGAAAGGGTCCATTGGAGCATCTCAGAAAGAAGCCTGAAGAGCCTCAAAAGCACTCGTCAAAGAAGGACATTTGTTACTTCATTATTGTGGAGTGGATTTCAATTATGCACTGCAATATCTGCAATTGTCCTAATTGGTATTGATGTGTGGAGATTTAAGGTGGGCTTTATTTTTCTTTTCTTTCTTTCTTCCTTCTTTCCTTTATTTATTTATTTATTTATTTATTTATTTATTTATTTATTGTTTTTCAAGGCATGGTTTCTCTGTGTAGCCTTGGCTGTCCCAGACTCACTTCGTTGACCATGCTGGCATTGACTTCACAGTGATCCCCCTGCCTCTGCCTCCCGGGTACTGGGATCAAAGGCATGCACCACCACGCCCAGCTAAGGTGGACTTTAAAATTGTTTTTTTTTTTTTTTGTGAGTTCATAGTGTTCAGTAACCAAAAGTTCAATATCATGTTTCTTTTATGTTTCACAGTAAATGATATTACATGTAAAAAATTAAATAAATAGGTTTGATTTAAACACACCACAATGCCTTGATTGAAAGCATTATATTAAGACAGTTAAATTACATTACATACTGTATTTTATTACTAATTTTTAAAATTCTTTGTGAATTTCATACTGTGTTTCAATTATGTTTACCCCTTCCTTGGTTCCTTCCAGATTCATCCTCTCTAACTTCATCTCTATTGATTCAACAATACATTTTCATCAATTTTTATGATAGCCATCTAGTATACTTTGTGTTGTCCAACTGCTCTTGGAAGTATGGCCTGACCTGAAGTGTAATCAATCTACTTATCAGGATTTACACCACCCTAGAAAATGGATTATCCCTCTGCCAGAAGCTATCAAATAGTAGTACTTCCTCAGGTTTGGGTGGTAATTTGTGTCCACATCCCATCCTTTATGCTGTGTCCTTCAATCCTTGATTGAGAATGTACCGACCTTAGGAACTCTCATAATCGCTGTGAGTTGTTGCAGTTAATCTACTAGTATGGCCTAATAATGTTTATTATCAGGCCTATAATTATTATTTCAGCAGCGTTTTCTAACCTGATAGCAGTCAATCAAGATGCAGACACCTGTGTTATTTTAAAATAGCCTTAGTTAACCTGGGGCAGGGCAGATATTTGTCCCCTAAACTGCTTCCCATAGTGGGGCAGGTATGGAATATTTGTTCCAATCCCATACCATCTGGTTCTAATAATATCTATCAAGCTACCTCTCACCCATAATCCCATATACTTGCTAATGTTCTTCATCTGGGCCAAATTCTCCATCCATGCTGGCCATGTGCTCTCCTCCACCTAACTCATAATGGTGCAGCCACCTTCTTTCCTCTCCACCTGTCTCTCTTCCTCAAAAGATTCTCCCTGTCTCCTTGGGCCCTGGAACCTTAGCCACACCAATCCCATTTTCCCTGCCCAGGTGTGATGGCCTTTTATTAGTCAAATAGGCTCTTAGGCAAGGTATAGGTGGCACAGAGACAGCAGCAGTAATAGGCATCAAAATACATCAGACAAACCTCCAAAAATTATATATATATCAGCCTGATTGTCTCCAGATAACCTGTTTCCTTGATCTTGTTCACCACCTCTGGCTCTTACAATTTTTCTCTCCCTTCTTCTACAAGAATTATTGTGTCTTGGAATGTATATATATGATAAGTATATCCCAATTTACAGTTAAACACTCCTAATTTTCTTATCTTTACCAATTGAAAGTTTCTGTGTTGATTGACATCTACTTTAAGACATTTCTCCAAAGAGGGCTGAGTTGCAGTGATCTCTGAGTATAGAAATATCAATAGAAGTCACTGTTATACTGTGTTAATTTAGCAGAATAATGATACTGTGTTACTTCCTAGAGCCTTTATAACAGCAGCTTTTATGCCCTGTCAACTCAGTATGGGTTCATTCTCTTTGAGTAGTCTTTAGATCAAATTAGAAAGTTGTTGTTTATTCCCGTAATATATATTCCACTATTGTATCAATAGAAATCTTGACAGACTAGTCATTATTGAAGTCAGCATGGAACACAACTTGGTGTAATTATGATTTGTGAATGAAGCAATTTACAGAAGTGTTCAGAATCATATGACATCATACCTAATAAAAATCTGAATTCCATGATTAAATAATAATGTGTCTTATTCAATATGATTATTTTTAGATTTACACTGCTATATGTAAAGATACTCAATATTCTTAAACTTTTGAAATAACATTAAAAGTATGTTGAATATTGTTTTTCAAAGTCTGTAAAAATGTGTTGGAATTTTGATGGGGATTGCATTACATCTGTAGATGCCTTTCGGTTGTATCACCTTTTTACTAATGGTGGAACCAGGACACCCATGCACACGGAACCTTCACCCCAAACCTGTCTTGCCTGCTATATGTGTGGGGGCAATGGTTGCTCAGAGCTTGTGAGCATGGCCATCCAGTCAGTGACTGGTCTTATTTGATACTCAAGGCCCAAGAGGGAGTCCATGCCTGGCTAAGTCTAAATGGCCAGGAACTCACAAAAAAGGAAGGAAGGAAGGAAAGAAGGAAGAAAGAAAAAAAGAAAGCCAATGAAATGATGCCAAGCAATATAACAATATTCTTCTGTACTCATAGATCAGTGACTAGCCCCATCATCATCAGAGAGGCTACTTTAGCAGCTGATGGGAGCAGATGCAAAGACCCACAACTGAATATTAGGTAGAGCTCAAAAAGCCTGTGTAAGAGGAAAAGGAAGGAAGGTAGGAGCCAGGTGAGTAGAAGATTCCAGAAGAATATAACCCACAGAATCAACTAAGCAGAGCTTATAGGAGATCACAGAGACTGAAGCAACTGCATGGGTAGGATCTAAGTCCTCTGCATATATGTTTTTATTGTGTGTCTTGTTCTTGTGGGATTCTAACAGTGGGAAATGGGATGTCTGTGACTCTTTCCCAGTCTTGGAATCTCTTCCCTCCTACTGGATTACCTAATCTAGCCTTGATATGAATGTTTGTGCCTAGGCTTACTGCGACTTTATATGTCATATTTACTTGATATTACTGGAATACATTTGTTGAAAATGAATTAGACTAATGAGTTGTTAACCAGATAATAAGCATGAGTATGAATGAACTAGCTTGAATTTTCAGTATTGCATAAATATAGAAATTATTAACTGCCTCTGAGTTGTCATCCTTATCCCCAAAATCAGGAACATCTTTGCTGAAATAATGCATGCATCACAATGCATATGCAATTACGGATATGCAATATTTAAACAACAAAGCCTCAAGGGCTGATTCTAAGATGCATGCAAAGATATAGCACAGAAATTATTCAGTGTGAGAAAATCCAATTTCAGTTCATTCCTCATTTTAGAAAGGCTTTAGGTCTTTGTACCTACAATATAACATAAGGAGAAAATTTATCTCATACAAAAAATACAGCTACATTACTAAAGGATCAAAGAGAACACAGATTTGGATGATTGAATTTAGAGAGACAGAATAGTGACACTACACAGTCACAGGCAGTAATTTGGTATTACATATTGGAAGCATGCATTTCTGGAAAAAATCAACTGATAAGGATTCATTGCTAAAACTGTATTTTATAGAAATCAAAAAGCGAAGGTCTAAAGCTCACCACTAATACTTTCAGAACAGGAAAATAATGTGGATAAAACCAATATATGACAGAAGTTAATTTGATGCCCTGTCATTACTACACTGGTTCAGCCTCTGAAGTTTATTCTTGAAGATCTGGAATGCAGCATCACACCACTGCACATTTTTTAAACTAATATAAAATATGTTAATAAACTATACATGATTCTACAGACACAGCGTCATGTGTGTGAGAGATAGTGACTAGTTATGTTTATGCTTGTTCTTCCTATATGCCTAAATTATGAAAGGTCCTATAAGATAAACACAACATAGAAATAAAATATGAATGTTTCTTGGTTTTTGAAAGTATGATATATGTCTAAGCATGCCAAAACAAAATAAGAATATAGATGTCTTGTTCTATCTTTAGTGTATAGTTTTAACAAATCTGACTACAGAATCAGTCTCTCTCTCTCTCTCTTTCTTTCTTCTCCCTCTCTCTCTCTCCCTTTCCCTCTGTTCTTCTCTCCCTCTCCTTGCTTCTCCTTTGTGATAAAATCAGAGAGGAAATTCCTTTTTTCTATATTTGAGAAGTTATGAAAATATACAATTAAATATGACAATACATTCTCACCATTTCTACCCCAACCCCCCTTCATCATGAGAAGAGAGGTTGGTTTTTGTTGTTGTTGTTGTTTTTGTTTAATAGAAAGAGGGAAGCAGGAAAAGAAAAGAATACAGTGAAAGAATGGGATGAATACACTATATATATATGGTAAATATATATATGGTAAATATATATATATATATATATATATATATATATATATATATATATATATATGATGGCTGTTTTTACTTATTATCTTGACTATATCTGTAAATAACTAAAACTCAAATGGCTAGGCCATACTACTGAACAATTTTTTTCTTAATTAAACTATTTGAGGTGGGAAGGTCACTTCTAATCTACATTTTGAAATGGGAAGATATGGGCTATATCTTCATCTTGAAGCCTATATAAAGGGCATAAAAGTAGTTCTCCTTCCCTGATTACTCTCTTGCAAACTAGAAAATCCATTCCTTCACAGGCATTACAGCCTGCTTCTTCAGAGTTCTGAAGACCAACTGAGACATACACCCTTGTAGAATCAACAGCTATTGAATTCTTGTACCTTCTGTTCACAAGAAGCCACTGTTGGATTAGCTAGATCACAGCTTGTAAGACATTCTTATAAATCATATATATATATATGTATGTATATATATTCTATAAGTTTCATTTCTGTAGAGAGCTCTGACTAAAACAGTGTGTGCGACTATTAAAATTAAACCCATTATTTTGTAAATATGAGTTAACAAAGAGAATCTCATATGATCTTACACTAAACAAATTAAATTAAAATGTAACATTATTTCTGGAGTTCTACTTAGTTTGGCCAATTTAAAAATAATGCACTGCGTATTATGACAAACATTTCCATACTTTTAATCTGGAAGTGATATAAAACAGTATAGATTAGTTCATGTTATATAAGAACAGAAGTAAGTTTTTGAGGGTTTTACACAATCATTTTGCATCTATCAGTATCTGACTGCGTGCCTGTTCTCCTCACATAAAAGATTTATAAGTACACAAGACAGATTCTCTTAAGCCATGATGTTTACTCTCATATCAGACTCCTTATTCAAATAAAGGTGGAGAGGTGAATATTGGAAGTTATTACCCATTAGTTGCATATTTAACCATTTGTAACCTCAGTATAAGAATTCTTTGTGGTTTTTTTTTTTCTATTTCAAGTCAATATACAAGCATTAGCCCCCTGTTTACAATGCAGGTGGAAGGATAACTAAGAGGTGATAAACTTTAATATTAATGTATGACTGGGGATACAAGAATATTTTCAAAATTCAGAGACACAAGAGTTTATGAGAGATAATCCAAATCAAAATTTCAAAAAGTGACAAAACCGTAGTGCTCTTGAAGATAGATTAGAAAGTGGCTTGACATTAAAAAGTGCTCTATACATCACTTGTAAGCTTGGGACATTAACAAATTTCAGAACCTACCACATTTGTGAACACCATCTTTCCACTGGCTCTGGCAGTATTTCACTGGCAGCTCAGTGTGTACTTGCAGACTTTCAATTGTATCTGGGTTTTATGCCTTAAGCCTGTGTAAGTATGGAGACAGCCAGTATAGCTGCCTGTGAGGTTAGGCACATAATCTTACACTGTAAGAACACTAATTCCATTCTATTACCATCTACAAAATGACTCTGAAGGGTTACTTACAAGTAAAATTTACTACTGTCTTAAGGGAGGTAATTCTGAAAGACGTTAAATATTTTCCACTGACTCTTAGTATTCTGTCCAGGAAGAAGAAAATAAATATTACTTATTAAGTAACATCTTCCCCTGTACAGCTACACCCACTTAATCCTCTATATCTGCAGCCCTTACTTCATCCTCATTCCTAATACTGCTTTAATAATTTCAACCAACATTGGCCTAATACCATTTCTCCTAGACTTTTTAAATTTCTTCCAGTAGAAATCAAACCTTACTGAAGAATCTACCTCGTGCCTCTTCTTGAACTGTTCTTGGCTCCTTTTAAATTTTCTTTTGTTATTGCACAGATTCAATTAGTGTCACTTTGTCAAGTTATAGACTCCTCCAGTACATTTGGACTGATTAGATTTTTATCAGGATTGAACTCCAGTCATCTGCTATGGAGGACTTCTAAATTTATATACCGTTTATTGGCTGCTTCCTTTCCTTAAATCACACTCACCCTTGTCTTTGTGTGTGCCTTGCTGGTGAAGTAAATTCTGGACTAGAAGTGCACTTCCAGGGACCTCAAATCAAAACACGGAGCATTTGGACAAGAAAAGAGTATATATGATAAATTTTGAAGGTGAAAATAAAAAAATTCCAAATAAAAATGAAAACAAAAAACTTAGAGTTGAATAGAGTCCTCTGTAATAGAACTTCAGAGATATATTTTCTTAGAACAGTAGATAACAGGTGATAAGAATAATTTTGTATCTATGGCCATGACACTAGAACAAAAAGTAGTCAAAATCTGGATAGATTTCTGTAGAACACTGGATGGAGTGGTATGAAGTAAGTAAAAGGTAACAATTTTACACACATGGCTCAGTTTGTATTCACAAATGTAAAGGAATTGCTCATAGTCTAAGGTGTTGCTAGAAAAGCTGAAGAGAAAATAGAGGACAGAATACTCAGGTGAAAGACAACAACATTCAACATATCTAATCTATTTTTCTAAAATCTGTCAGTATAAAATACCAGAATTTCTCTTATTATAATACAAAAAGCAATGTAAAATGAAAATTGTTTCATGAAATAAAGTGTATAGACATAATTTTTCTCTAGTAAACCAATAGGTGTACATTTCTTTATACTTGCTTTTATCATTTGGTAATCTCAGTCAATACAAGTTCTTCCATCCAGTGTGTGGAGGAATGTCTTGAGTGGAAGTAGCAGTTGTCAATAAAGTACTGTATAGCCAATCAGCTGGTCAGAAAAACAGGAAGTGGAAGGCGGGCCTCTCAAGGGAGGTTGGAAGAGCTGGTTGCTGGACAGTGGACAGCTGGGGATAGAAGCCTTCAGAGGAGGACTAGATTGGTAAATGATTGGGATATATGCAGGTTTTGAGGCCATAGGATTAGACTAGTTTAGTTTAATTTACTAGTAGATTAGTAGTAGTTTAGATTCTGCCCAGCATAGGGCTGGCAGCATTAAAATACCCTATAGTCTTTGTAAGGCTTACTAGGCCATAGAGAGAAGTTCTTCATTGCAACTCCAGTGTTCTCATTTATTTTTCACAGGAGATTTATTGTGTAGAGTTAACTACTAATCTGTCCTGCAGCTAGCACATGATTTTATTTTTAAGTAGTAATTGCTGAGATGATGAGGAGATGGTCTAAATCCCTAAAGTGTTTGCCTGACAAGCATAAAGGCCTGAGTTCAGAAGCTCGCATATACATAAAAATCCAGGAATGATGATTTGTGTTTATAATCAAAGAACTAAGAAATTAGAGACAGAAAATTGGTGCTTGATGGCTTAACTCGTCTTTCTGAATAGATACATTTTAGGTTCAGTGAGCGAACTTGGGTCAAACATAAAGGATGTGTGCAAGACAGAGACTTGTCATTATCATTTGACTCCAAACTTATGCACAGATAGATGTATTTGCAACCATTTACACCCACACTTTCAAACATGTAAATGCAGATCACACACACAAACACACAGAGAATAATTAATGCCAACTAACATTAATTTTTCTGTTTACTGCTGTTCCCCCAAAGTGTAGTACATTACTACCCAGTGAAAGACCCCCGAAGGGAGACCCTCACTCAAGCCTTGGGATGGCGCGCACCCAAAGACACATAAATGACCGTCTTGCTGTAAATGCACGAGGTAGCTTATTGGCGGAGCTCCGGGTCGACAAGTATCTCATGCAGGAGACAGAGGAGTCGACCCAGAAGCCCAGGAGCTTAGGGTTTATATGGGCAAGGTTCAGGGGAGCAGGAAGTTTTGGTGCGGCCACACACGATTGGTTGTTTCAAACATTTGCACATCAGCAAATTGCATAGGCAGATCTGGGGTAAGGTCAGACTTAATCACAAGAGAACAGTCCTTGGTTCCTGTTTTTCTCGGAACCCAAGGGTAGATGTTTATCTGAGGTAATGACACATCTGGTTAAACTCAACCCTGGAACATTGGTGCGGGCCTCAAGGGGGGATTAAGCAGACACCATAAGATTGGATGAGGGGTCTTGGCTCATTACACACTCGATCATGTCCGGTACCTGTTTCTCTCAGGAATTTGTCCTTGTGTATCCTCCCTATCTTTTACGGCCAGCAGGTCCCTGGAACACTCAATAGGTCTTTGTTTCCTAGCTCTGCATTCTTTGTGACTTGTCATCTGGGGCCTTGGGCTAGCAAACCTGCTGAACTGCATCTCAACTATTTTGGCTTATGACTTAGAGAGCTCTGCTGTTCTGGCTGCTTTAATGCTAATTGAAAATTCTCTCTCTCAATAGTAGAGTGGGATTTGCATCCTTTGCCATTTACTTACTGCATTTTCCTTTTCTGACTAGTACTTGGTAGGATGGTAGCAGCAGAATCATTGCAGACCACTACAAAATTCTAACATCAAAGGAATAGCATGTCTCACACAGAAATGTTTCTTTAGCATGGATTTTAACTGAAGCATCAGTGTACTATTTAACTCTGTCTACAGCAGATTAATTAAGAGTGAGAGGAAGAAGAGGAAGAGGAGACTTGGTACTGAGCATTCATAGTTCATACAGGAGCTTATTGTGGCTCAAAGATAAGGGGTCAACTAGAACATATATTAATTGATGATAACATACATTGATTGTGGTGATAATAGAAAAATTCTGTGTCTGCTATTCCATCCAGTAAATTTTGAAACATTTCACATACTTGGAAATATTCCCATTTTTAATTGAAAGCAAACAAATTTACTGAACATTATGACTTTAGCTTGATTTCTTTTTCTAGAAGACAGATTGAGATGTTTTTGTTTCATTGGCTTTTGTTCTCTGAATTAACATTAAAGGAAATTTCTCTGAAGTCAGGATTTTCATTTCTCCTTTGGCCGTTGGCAAGAACACTAATGAGATTCCAGTTTTCCCAGGTGGATAAAATGAACATCTTTGTTTACTAAAGAGGAAGATAATGTGTACAGGATTCTAAATAGCCAGAGCAGGTGTAGAAAGTGAATACTGTCTATTTTTGTTATCTGACTCATGCATTTTAGAACTAATGTGTGAAAAAGTGATATTTCTGAAAGCTTGTGTGTGTACATGTTTACTTGTTTGCATGCATATTTAGGCCTGGATGAGATTTGCTATGTTTTTCAGCAATCTCAGGAGTATGGAAGGGAATTTTTTAAGCAAAGAAAGCACAGATCTTTAAATGGACATTTAGTATGTGCTAAAATGTTTTCCGTAGTAATATTCAGCAGTGGACCAGTATATGAAAACACTACTCCTCAGAGGATAATACACAAAAATATTGTAATGTAATATCTGATCGTGTTTCTGACTTTGCATATTCTTTACTTTCCCAATACTGAAAAAAATGAATCTTCCTTGGATATAATTTTTACTTCTATGAGAACATATCAGTGATCTATATACTGTCTCTTTGAATTTGGCACAAAATAGCCTCTAGTTTCTTCTGTACTGTGAGAATTTGGTAGGATTCATTTGTTTAATCCACTTGTACATAATTAAAATATTACAAATGTTTCTACTTTTATCTCAGAGTTTTCAAAGGACCAAATTATCTAAAATTATTGCAGTACTGATAAGCAGACATAAACCTTTCAATGTGAAATTAGGCAACTAGTGGACTGGGTCATCTTAGTATTTGGCTTAACAGATTAACGGAGTAACAAGACCCTTGTATTCTAACAAGTACCCTCATCACCAATTCTTTTTTCTTTTTTCTTTATTATATTTTTTTTACATATAGATTTACATTATTACACAAAAATAAAATAAACCACTTACAGCAAGAAGAACCATGAAACAGTCAGGCATTATATAAATGTTCCATTCATAGTGTTTTGGCTATTTATATTTGACAGTCTTGAAGAAAATATCTTCCCTATATTGGTAAGTCTACAACTGTGAGTGTAAATCAGCATCTATTATATCTCATCTCAATCAACTTAAAACATCTATCTAAACCTAAAAACATCTTAACCCCTAAACAACTAAGCTTAATTGTAAGACTAAACTATCTGACTGTCAACCCCAATGGAGATTTGAGAAGGAATAAAAATTACCTGAATAAACTCGAAGTGCAGTTTAGCAGCTTCCAAGTTGAAAAAGATTGCAGAGACAGTTTGCTGCCTGAACAATCACCCAAAACTCTCTATAACATTGGAGCATCATCTTCAGTCTTTTGGCCCAATATATCTGACAGAGAAACTATTGAGGACTTGCTTATTGGCCGTTGATTCTGCCTGCATGCATGCTTGCCCAATTTTAGTCAGATTTCTGTCTGTGACAGAAACAAGGACAATTTGCCCAGTAGCTGGTTTGCCACATTTGAAGCCACCTCCATAAAAAGGTTCTTTGATACTCATCATCTTTGAGTTAGGCTGGATGTTGCCAGGAGTTAACCAGTCATGTTGTGAAAGAATCTTTAAATAATAACAGCATCTTTAAATGCCATATTATGTAAGTCTCTAAGGCTTTTAAAGACTTTATCTATTTTACTTTATATATCTATAGAGTCATATCTGTGTGTTAAACCTAGGATGTACATTCTTGTGATAAAAGTAGACTAGTAATTGATATGACCATCATTTGATCAACTAAAATTAGCTTGTGTTACTTCATTACCCCAAACAGCCTGCAATAGCACTTTCAAGGTATTGGAAGTGAACCTTGTCTTATAATTGGTTGCATGGGTACAATACCTCATATTAGAGTAGAAATATATGTAATATATGTGAATAATAACCTTAAATTTGAATTCTATACCAATGTATCAAAATTAAACTTATTTTGCATAAATATACAAAATTCTATACTAAAGAATTAAAAATAACATTATTTGTGAGTAGCAATTAAGACCTTAAGTTGAGGATTAGATTCTATAATCAACATTTTGTCCTATCATCCCTATATATTTCATTATCCCCTGTTCTTTCTTGTCAACCCCTATCTCCATACCTATGAAAGATAAAGGAAAAGAGAGACCTCCCTGAATCCAATCTCATTTTCTCTCTGAATAAGACCAATAATAACTTATAATGAATTCCCACTGAAAATAAGCATCTGGAGCCCAGAAAAGCAAACAAAAACTTACCCAACCCCAATAGGGGAAATGAGGCATCCTTTCCTTAAGGTTTCTCCCACCTGATTTGGGACAATTAATACCTTTAGGGGCCCAAATAAAATTAGGGAAATGGTTAACAAGTTAGGCATAGCATTTGTGGTCCAGTTTCTAAATATTGTGAAATTTCAGGCTTAATAGAAGTCCTGTGTTGATGGGCCAGAGTACATGTCAGAAGTAGTTGCTAATCCCCATATTGTGGGACCCACAAGGAGACTATGCTCCCTATATACTACATCTAAGCAGAGAGTCTAGGTCCACATCATACATGGACCTTAGTTGGCACATCAGTCTCTGTATTGTAATGTGATCATCCTGTATTATGTAGCTAATATACGCTTATGAGTTAGTATATACCATGCATGTCTTTCTGGTTCTGGGTTACCTCACTCAGGATGGTTGTCTCTAGTTCATCCATTAGCCTGCAAATTTCAAGATTTCCCTTTTTCAATTGCTGAATAATATTCCATTGTGTAAATGTACCAGATTTCTTTATCCATTTTTCAGTTGAGGGACACTAGATTGTTTCCAGATTCTGGCTATTAGGAGTAAGGCTGGTATAAATATAGTTCAGCAAATGTCCTTGTTGTATGGTAGAACGTCTTTATGGTATATGCCCAGGTGTGGTATAACTCGGTCTTGAGGTATCAGTAGTACCAGTTTTCAGAGAAAGTGCCAGATTGATTTCTTTTTTTTTTTATGTCTCTATTTTTTTTAATTTTTTTCCTCCTTTATTAATTTATTCTTGTTACATCTCAATGGTTATCCCATCCCTTGTATCCTCCCATTCTTCCCTCCCTCCCAATTTCCCCTTATTCCCCTCCCCTATGACTGTTCCTGAGGGGGATTACCTCCCCCTCTATATGCTCATAGGGTATCAAGTCTCTTCTTGGTAACTTGCTGTCCTTCCTCTGAGTGCCACCAGGTCTCACCGTCCAGGGGACATGGTCAAAGGTGAGGCACCAGAGTATGTGAGAAAGTCATATCCCTCTCTCCACTCTACTGTCTAAAGTGGTTGTACAAGTTTGTACACTTACCAGCAGTGGAGGAGAGTTTCCTTTTCTTTGCACCTTGCCAGCATGTGTTGTCACTTAAACCATTCTGATAGGCGTAAGATGGAATCTCAGAGTCATCTTGATTTGCATTTCTCTGTTGACTAAGGATATTGAGCATTTCTTTAAGTGTTCCTCAGCCATTTCACACTCCTCTGTTGACAATTCTCTGTACTCCATTTTTTAATTGTGACATTTGGCTTAGTGATTTTTAGTTTCTTGAGTTCTTTTTATATTTTGGATATTAACCTTTTGTAGGATGTAGGCTTGGTGAAGATCTTCTCTCAGTCCATATGCTGTTGTTTTGTTCTGTTGACTGTTTCTTTTGCCTTACAGAAGATTTTCAGTTTCATGAGATCCCATTTATTAGTTGTTGATCTTAGAGCCTGTGCTGTTTGTCATCACCAATTCCTAACTACCTTTCAGCTGTATACCTATTTCTCTCACCTCTCCACATTCATTTATAAAATAATTTTACATAATTATTTAAAGTATTTTTATAACCTTGCCTTATGTACATGTATATGCACCTCATTAACACAATGTAAGCACATGCTTTAACAAACTTTTTGCTAAAATGCTTATGTTCATTATTGTATGAAGTCAAATAAAAAGATATCATACTTACAGATGGTGTGCTTTACTTAATACTAAATTATGAACCTTCCAAAAAGAGCAGGGTGTCATGCTTTACCTTTGATGTTGTTGCTTGGGGCAAGGCTTTATAATTAAGCTTCCCTGGATTGCTTGAAACCAGTTGTGTAGTTCAGGTTGGTTTCACCCTTGTACAAATCCTACTGGCTCTACCATGACAATGCTAGGATTTCAGATGTGTACCACTCATGTGTTTAAATTTTATCATTTTGAGATTTCAATGTTTTAGTCAAGTTTTATTTTAAGGGATATTAATTATAGAATTTGAAGGGGAGGAGCTACTTCCACTCAAAATGGAAGACTCGAGAGTGTACCCATTAACTTCCTAAAAAATAGAATGGTGAGTCTTTAACAGAAATCAGTTTGGATCCTTAGTGGAAAAACTGGAAGATATTTCATACTGTGGTGTAACCACAACAATAGTAGCAGCAGCAACAACAGCAGCAGCAGCAGTAGCAGGAATAGGAAAAGGAGGAAGAGGAGCAGGAGGAGGAGCAGGAGCAGGAGGAGGAGGAATGGGGGCAGCAGGAAAAAAAAAAAGAAAAGAAAACCACACCACATCACATCCTGAATGCCTTGCTCCATCATGCCCTTCCTCTCTACCCTAAAATGGCACAAAAAATAGCTAGCCACACCCTGAAGGCTACTTTTGCTGTAAAAACAGGTGACTAATTGATGGGATATGAAGGGAATTAGGGCATGAGTATCTGCCTATAAATTCCCTTTCACATAGGTGTATATATATATTTCCCAACAGGATTAGGACACCAGGGTTCAATGCTCAGGAAGTCACAATTTCATTTGGGGACTTCATACATACTTACAAAGGGCCAGCACATTTCCAGCTTCTATATGCAGCCTGTCATCTCTAGAGGGGCTCCTCTCACATCCATGTCTTTAGCTAAAAGGAATCTTTCTCGAGTGGGGTTTCTGCTATATCTCTGAAATTATAAACACCTTTCAGCTGATTCATTTTTTAGCCTGGAGATCTAACATGGTCTTTATCAATTCTTGCATCCCCAACATACAACATTTAAAGGTACACTAAATTCTGAAGGTAGTTATTCTGCAAAATATGTTAAAATTAACTATGGTACAATAATCATTTATGCTTGAAATTCCAGTCCTATACCAATCTTGTGGCCACCGGCATTGACATTCTTGCCATCTAGCAGAGCTGTCAGTGTCAGTTTGATACCTGTCTTCAGGGCCTGAGTGGACCCTAAGCCAATCAGACCAGATTTCTGGCCAAAAGGCAGGCTTCAGGGTCAACCTGATACTTGCCTGCTATTCCAATGTGAGTGTTAGTGTTTCCTACTGTCCAGGCAAGATTGACATCAGTCTCCACTTTCATGTTCACCTTCTGGTACACAGAGCCACCAAACTCTGTCCTGTTGTTCACATTAGTATGAAGTTGGCATTCATCCATCTTGTAGTCAATTGCAGAATTGCTCTGGGTCACTTGGGACTTCAAGGTTTCAAGATTCATCTGGTAGCCAGCCAGTCAGCCCTTATAGACAAGCACTAGAGAGCCTGGGATCAAAGTACCGGTGATGTCAAAGTCCACGTCACAGGTCAGGTTGATAAGCTCACTCTTGTACCTTCTCTTTATTTTAGCACTTCCTCAGCCAATATTAGGCAAGAAGGATTAAGCAAAGGTAAGATTCAGTTCTGGGTGCGAGCTGGTTCCAAGGATATTGTGAGGGTTCCTCTTCTCTGTAAACATCAGCCTGTACTCAGTGCATCTGTACTTGGTTTCCAGGTGCCAACACTTTGGTGGCCTCTGAGTTGCCAGAGCCTGAGCTGGCAAATTTTAATCCATTTTCAGAAACCCCTTTTCAAATCAAATTTTATTAAGCCAAAGCCAAAACCTTTGGTGATGACATTCCTGGTGTCTTGGCTTGCCAAGATAAGCATATATTGGAGGCACAGCCATTTTCTTGAGGCAATGACAAAAGGAGCGACAGCTACAGTGAGCATTGCCGTGAACTATATTTTATACTTTTAAGACCATACTTTCCATATTTATGGTAGTGAGCCTAGCCTTTATTGGCTGAGTAGCAGGTTACCAAGAAGAGACTTGATACTCTATGAGCATATACAGGGGGAGGAAATCCCCCTCAGGAACAGTCATAGGAGAGGGGAATAAGGGGAAAATGGGAGAGAGGGAAGAATGGGAGGATACAAGGGATAGGATAAACATTGAGATGTAACAAGAATAAATTGATAAAATAAAAAAATTTTAAAAATTTTAAAAAGAAAAAAAAAAGAAAATGTGCTACATTTACACGATGGATTACAATTCAGCTAATAAAAACAAGGTGATCTTGAACATTTCAGGAAAGGGGATAGAACTGGAAAAAAAATTGTCCTGAGTGAGGTAAGCCAACTCCAAAAAGACATGCATGGAATGTACTCCATTATAAGTGGCTATTAGCCATAAAGTACAGGGTAGCCATGCTATAATCCACAGACCCAAAGAAGCTAAGCTACAAGGAGGGTCCAAGGGAGGATGCTTGAATCACACCTAGAAAGCAAAATAAGATAGGCATTGCAGAGGATGGAGGGAGGGAACTGTATAGTAGAGAGGATGGAGAGGGGAACAGGAATGTGGATTAAGAGTAGGATACAAGGGATGGGATAACCACTAAGATATAACAAAAATAAATTAATAAAATAAAATTAATAATAATAATAATAAACAACTTAAAAAAGAGTAGGGAGAGCATTTCTAGGTTAATCCATTTGTCTAGAAATCTTGGAAATTTCTTGTTTTTAATAGCTGAGTAGTATTCCATAGTGTAAATGTACCACAGTTTCTTTATCCATTCTTCTACTGAGGGACACTTAGGCTGTTTCCATGCTTTGGCTATTATGAATAAGGCCACTATAAACATGGTTGAGCATATGTCCCTGTTGTATGCTGGAGCATCTTCTGGGTATATTCCAAGGAGTGGAATAGCTAGGTCTAGAAATTATCATAATGAGTGAGCTAACCCAGAAGCAGATAGACTAAATGGTATATACTCACTTATATCAGGACATTAGCCCAAGGGGCATGTCCAATGAAAGTCTTCTCTTACCAGGAAAGTGGGATAAAGGTGAGGACATCCTATTGGGACTTTAGGTGAGAGAAATATAGGAGATGGGGAAATAGAAGGATCCAGAGGGTCCTGAAACCTCCAAGAAAAACACTATGATGGGCGGATCTGGGCCCAGGGCTTCTGCTCTAACTGTGGCACCAACCAAGGACAATATATGCAGTCAGCATCAAACCCCTACCCAGATCAGGGCAAGGGCCAGGAAATTCTCCACGGTTGAATGGAGAGTGGGGACTGACTTTCACACGAACTCTGGTGCCTCATATTTGGCCATGTCCCCTTCATGGGGCAGCCTGATGGCATTCAGAGGAAGGATAGCAGACTACAAAGAAGAGACTTGATACCCTAGCATCATATTCAGAGGAAGGAGGTCGCCCTCAGTCACAATCATAGGGAAGGAGAATGGGATGAAAGCGGGAGGGAGGGAGAAATGGGATGGGATAGAAATTGAGATGTAATATGATTGATTTTATTTTTCAATAAAAAAATTTAAATTAAAAAAAAAAAGTACGGGGAGCAAAGAGAATGGGTCAAGTGAGAGAAGAGAAATCCGAGGTGGAGGGAGCATCTCTGGGATTTGCCAGAGACCTGGGATAGAGGAGACCCCTGGAAGTCTACAGAGTCACCTTAGCTGAGACTCCTAATGGGGGATGTAGAGCCTGAAGTGGCCACCTACCGTAGCCAGAGAGGACTTCTAGTGGTGGGATAATGTCACCAATTCACCCACAAAACCTCAGACCCTGCCTACAAATTTGCCCTGCCTACAATATATATAGGAACAAATACGGAGCAAAGTTTTAGGAAATGACCAACCAAAGACTGGCCTTACCTGAGATCCATCCCATTCAGGAGAACTAACCTCTGACATTATTAGTGTTACTCTGCTATGCTTACTGACAAGAGTCTAGTATAACTCCTCTGAGAGGCAGCAGCTGATGGAAACACATGCAGAGATCCACAGCCAAACTTTAAGCAGAGCTCTCGAGTCCCACGGAAGACTTGGGGGAATGATTAAGGGAACCAGAGAGGTCAAGTACTCCATAAGACCTACAGATGCAACTAATGTGGGCCCATGGGGCCTCACTTGGACTGGACTTCCAACTGAGGAGCATGCATGTTCCATGCCTAGGCCACATGCAGGTATGCAGCAGATGTGCAGCTTGGTCTTCCCATTTATTCTCCAATATCTGGAGCAAACCGTCTCTGATTTTGATGCCTCTATTTGGATCCCTTTCCCCTAACTGGGTTGCCTTGTCTTGCCTAATGGGAGAAGATGTGCCTTGTTCTGCAGCAACTTAATGTACTTAGGTGGGTTGGTATCCATGGGGGAACCTCTTCTTTCTAAGAGGAGGAGAGGGGAGAATATAGGGGGAGGGTGGCAGAGGGAGACTGAGAGGAGAAGAGGGGGTTGCAATCAAAATGTAAAGTGAATAAATAAATAAAATTTTAAAAGGAATAAAAAGGCATATATTCTATTACTATAAAATCTATTTTAAAAAGATTAATATGTGACTAAAGAATTAGATTTTGAATTTTAAACATTTTGAAAATCCCATTCCCATTTTATAATATGATAATAAAATTTAGGTTTAATTTCACTGTTAAAATTTCAACATAGTAACCTAATGAAGAGACATATGACATAATCCAGGTTTCAACATACTGACCATTTTATAAATTTTAAATATCTTTAATGAAATCATTTCCATCAGTTAAACTCAGTAAACTCAGCATTTATCAGAATTATTCAAGATATTGGGATATGAGCAATGGCTATACGCTAGTGGAATAATGCCTACCTACATGATAGACAATAGGCTCTGATTATAATATAATTTGTGTTATGGTTTACAGAGAGAAACACATTGTTGGCACACTACACCAAATTACATTTTTTTCTCTGTAATATTCTTACTGACAAAATGGGTGCAGTCATTGTTCTCTGTACAGAGACAATGCTATATCTTTTTTATGATGATGACACTGATGTGTTGATAATCTTCAGACTACCAATAGAACACGTACCTGTTAGCCAATGGGAGTTGAATTTAACTCTCTCTACAAGATAAAATTTCCCCTCCCCTATGACTGTGCCTGAGGGGGACTTTGTCCCCCTTTATATGCTCATAGGGTATCAAGTCTCTTCTTGGTAACCTGCTATCCTTCCTCTAAGTGCCACCAGGTCTCCCCCTCCAGGGAGATGTGGTCAAATATGAGACACCAGAGTACATGTGAAAGTTATACCCCACTCTCCACTCAACTGTGGAGAATGTCCTGTCCATTGGCTAGATCTGGATAGGGGTTTAAAGTTTACTGCCTGTATTGTCCTTGTCTGGTGCCACAGTTTGAGTGGGACCCCTGGGCCCAAATCTGCCTATCATAATGTTCTTATTGTAAGTTTCTAGGACCCTCTGGATCCATCTACTTTGCTATTCTCCCATGCTTCTCTCATCTAGAGTCCCAAGAGGATGCCCTCCCTTCTGTCTCTGTTTCCTGGTAAGTGAAGACTTTCATGGGACATGCCCCTTGGGCTAGTATGCAGATATAAGTGAGTATATACCATTTGAATCTTTCTGCTTCTGGGTTAACTCACTCATTATGATCATTTGGAAAATGGGAGGGAGGAAAGAATGGGAGGATACAAGAGATGGGATAACCATTGAGATGTAATAAGAATAAATTTTAAAATTTTTTTGAAAAAAAATCCAAAAATAAAAAAAGTTTCTATCAAAAAAATTTCTCTAACAGGGCAGCATTGTACATCAAAAATGGTTCAGAATGCTTCATCCCACCACATAGTTTTATTTATAGCCAGGGAGAAGGGAATGAAAAGTGAAGTGTCACAATTGGGTCCACCTAGCAGTTGCATTATATAGGAACTGGGTAATAAGATACTAGGCTTATATGTATGAATGTAGTCTGTGCTATTGGCAGCCTGTCACTGGCTAAAGCTCAATTGTTGCAGTTGGCTGAGACTTGGTTGCTTAGTTACAAAGAATTATTCTCGGGTTTCAATTTATTAACATTATAAGGGTAGATCACTACCTAAGGAGGCTATTGTGCATCAAACTTCATCACCTAAGTACAGAAACAGATTTATGCCAAACTTATTTTATATTAGCAAACCTATAAATATCTTGAGCTGTTTGAAAGAACAAGATGTAAATTCATTCGAGCTTTATAGCAGCTGGTTTATGCTTCCTTTGGGATCACTGAATGAAATTTAAAATTACTGATATTTGAAATAATGCTTCCTATAGGTTTTCAAAGAAATTATTATTTTGTTTGAGTGTGATATGACTTTGGATGTTTTTAGGTATAGAAATAGGTCAAACTCTAAACTTTCTTTTTGAATCAGTGTTATGATTTACTGTAGAAAATTTAACAGGATCGCAAGATTTTTCTTTTTCAAATTCATTACTCTGTAAAATCATCTGGATTCCCCCAAAATTTTTTTGTCTATAATCAGAGTGTCACAGTTTGTTCCTTTACATAATGAACTACAATTATCCAACATTATAAAAATGTTTCTTTCAGTGATGTCAGATTATTCTTAATAAATGTTTCCAGCTGAACACAAGGCTATAATTTAATCTCTGCTGACATCATAAGCTCAGTGCATTCAGCATAAGTAGTTTATGAATGGCAGGAGGACAATTCATTGAAATTATAACCTAAAGTTTTGTTTCAATGAAATATTTTAAGATGATCACATTATCATTAAAAGATTGCATTTTCTTTGTAAAAGGAAATGAAGAAAAGGATCTTCTTTATATAGTGATGTTTATGGCTTTAAAGACTATTAAGGATGTTTATGTTATAATATGAAACTTTCCATAATTATTATATGTTCAAGGCTCTACTTTGTATATTTGTAATATGTTATCTCTTTGTGAGTTGTACCAATGAAATTTCTCTTCAGAACCCCAAATACATTGTCATTTTAATATTGCTCTTTGTCTATTGAAATATGAATCACAAGCAGGCTAAATAATTCGCACTGCCCTTTACATTGAGAGACACTGAGAACAGATCACAGCAGAACAAGCAGGAAATTAAATTATCAGGTTTTATATGGAGGAAGCTCCTTAATTTCTACAGATCATATTACATCTGTTCTTTCATAATTAACATGAGTAAATGAAACTATAGAAGTCCTTGCCCTATATTTCCTATATAATGCTTTTTGAACAAGCAAAAAGAGTGTCCTTTCTCCACTGTAATTCTACAGTCACACATGATGTTTTACATGGGTGTAATGTGTTAAGAATTAAGTCCTCAGCTTGTGAAAGAAGCACTCTTACCCATTTACATATGTACACAGATCATACAATATTTTTTTCTTTGGTAAGTCATATGTATTTTCCTTTTATTGTCATTTTTTCAGAACATACAAGTCAGGTTGGCTTACTCTACAACAGTAAGCCTTAATTTACCATATACTAATCTAATATAACCAGAAATATAATATCATTCAGAAAATATTTTAACACATTTTATAAATGTTATCAGTAATTCCATGGGTCAATGAGAAAAATAAATTTGCAAAAGAAAAATATAATCTATTTTACTTCATAATGAACATTCTAGAATCACTATCATCATCTTCTTCTTCTTCTTCTTCATGCATTATGAGGGTGTGACATAGTTTACAAAGTTTTATCAGTAAAGTAACTAACAAATACTGATTTGGTTCTTATTTCCTTCTCTTAGTTCAATCCTATTTATGTTAAAAAATTATTCTTTCAAATTTTAATGTAAGTACAATTTGATATTATTTTTGCTTTTACAAGGAGTGTCATGCAGCCAAAGATGATGTTGAAATTCTAATCCTCATATCTTAACCTCCAAAATGTGTGCTCACACCTGTCCTAAGGCCTGCTTACTTCTAAGGTTAGTCAAAAGATATTCTTAGTGCATCAAGAGCCTATTTTAGTTCTTTATGTCCAGAATAGTAAATAATAAGTGCATAAGCCTACTGGGGTTACTCATAAGTTATCTAATTCAGTCAACATTAAATGTAAAAATGAGATTTAATCAATTATTTCAGTTCTTTGTCAACCAAGCAGAACAAGTTAGGATTTGACAGGACAGAAGAGGAGAGAAGAGGAGAGGAGAGAACAGAAGTAAGTGTATATGGGAAGGCAGGGGAAAGGAGATTAGCAGGTCCAGATGACTGGCAGTCACGTTTTATCTAATGAACTATTAGTGGTATCTCCATATTTGTATATTTTTAATGCCTTTGAAGAAGTAGAAATATGCATTCTGAATTTTACTCTTAATTACAATGTCTTGAATTTTGTGACAGTCCCTGCAGAACACTGAACTGTAATGTACATTCAGTAGATATGGACACTCCAATTTTCACATTCATTGTTATTTTGTTCATAATCTAAACATTCAAGATAAAGAACCAAAACAGAAATGAAAATTTAATAGACTAATGGAAGGCCTAGAGAGAACCTGTTCCAAGCTCCCACTTTTTTTCAGCTATTACTTGGACCAAGTTGGACGTTATTACTGTCTCTAATTTTCAGCTTACTATACTTTTACAGAGTAGATAATAAAATAAAAATCAAAAGTAGAATACTAGTAAACATGCCTTCTGTCATAATAAGGGAGAATTTGATTTGAAATTTTGGGAATTATTTTACATTATTATTACATTATTATTGTAATAATGCCCTATATTCAAATACCTGTAGATTTTAATGTGAGAAATATTTCAATGTGAATGGAGGTACTGAATAAATTTTCCAGCTTATCTTGGAGTTTTGTTTATTTAATTCTTAAACTTCTAAATTAAATTCATATCTCTGATGATGGCAGAATGAGACAATGATATCTAGGTATAACAGAATGTCATATGGAGCCCTTTCATTACCACATTCTTTTGGCAGAATAGTCATCCTTACTTTTACACTTTGTCCCATGCTTATCTAGTTTCATGTGCATATACATCCAAGCAGTCCCAGAAATGTGTTCCATCTCATGAAGTGGACCTTAAATCCAATCAGATATTGGTTGGCTCTGTCCACAAGCTTTGTATTGTGTTAGTGAGTCTTTCAGGAAGGTCACCATGGTGGTTTAAGAATTTGCAGTTGGCTTGGACTTACATTTGTCCTTTGGTAATACGCAGAGTACCATCCTTTACCATACACACTAGTCAGTAAGGGAAAAGGCTCCATGGAAGACCCTACCCTACTTTTCCATGTTCAGTGAGTTAAAGTGGGTGTTGTCTTCAAAATTAGGGACCTACCATCAGTTTGTGAAGATCAATGAGGCCTTAGCAATAGCCTGGATGGTTTTGGTGTTCCAATGGACCCTCTTGGACAACAACTAGATTAGATGTAGCCCATTCCTAGGATAGGGTCTTCATTTGGTGATGAGAGTCATCTAGTTCGTGGTCTGTCTCCTCCTTTATTTGACAACTCTATTTAGACCATCTTCATATATGTATATAATTTACCAAGCTTCTACTGTATTAGGCTTTTGTTCAACCCCTCAAATGACCCTTAGTTTTTGCCATTTTTCAGTATATTCTCTCTCACCCCATTATTTCCTCCTTTTCCTCATTGATATACCTATTCTAGTTTCTAAAACCCAATAAGTACTTGCACAGATCTGGGCCTGATGAGGTTCTAGAGCTCAGAGGGAAGTAAACAGAAGCCCTGTTCCTTGACTCACTAGTTATCTCCAATTGATAACAACCTAAGTGAATAATTATTTTTCTCCAACAGAGTCTTGCCTGATATGGGCAAAGCATTCTTGGCCCCATTTGTAGATCTAGAAGGCAAAAATGAAATCATCTCAAGGGAATTATTAGATATTCTTTTGCTAGAATACTTTGGCAGGGCTCTTGTTAACCTTTATAGACCTTTGTGTGTATATTATGGTTTCTAGTTTAGTGTTTTTATGAGATTTATGTGTATGCAAATGTGTGTCCTGCATCCATATTGGTTGAACTTTTTCCTTGGCACTTTTTTTCTGTTTGTTTTGTCATATTTTGGTTTGTTTATTTTATCTAATTTTATATTATTATTAATAATATGAAATAAATATTAATTTTAGATGCTTGTTTATATCCTAATTGGAGAGGGAAAGAAAGGATGTAGATTTGCATGGGTAGGAAATGGGGAGGATCTGAGAGGAGTTCAGGGAGGAGGAACCATATTCAGAATATATTGTGCTGAGAAAACAATTTTCAATTTTTAAAAGTCATAAAAATAAATTAATTACTTGATTATCACTTAGTATTAAATTACAAATAAATTTCTTTTGCAATGGAATTATATATCAAAATGAGATGGTATCCGCGTTTCAATTTTCTTTTATGTAATCATGACCAATTTAGGTAATAATTATGGGCTGTACCTTATACTTTTCAGTACATCTGTCAGCTTTCTGTTGTATTAAAATACATGAGACCAGTCAACTGAAAAAGAAGGTTTGTCGCAGAGAACACTTCTGAATCTTAGTCAATAGCTGTTTGGGCCTCAGTGTTCTCAGGCGAAGTAGAAGTGTGTGATCAATGAACACAATTTTCTTGTAACAGCAAGAATAAAAAACAGAGGAAGAAAATGTTGGGATCTCAAAGTATCATTTAAAGGCATACCCTAATGAATTAACTTCTCTAACTATTATTCAACCCAAACATTTCTACCATGTCCTAACATTGCCTACCTTTTAGGACTAAGTCTTTAACATGTGGAACTCTGAGGACATTCCGATCCATGCAGTAGTCACCAGGACCTAAATGAGCACTGATGAAATGGTTTACTGGGTAGAGGAATGTGCTGACAAACCTGAAGGCCTGTGTTCTCTCCACAAGAATCAAGTGGTAGAGAGAAAACTGACTCCTGCAGATTGTCCAATGACTTCCACATGCAAACTATGACATGAGCATGCATTTCCCCAGCAGAGAATAAATAGGAAAAAAAAAAAAGACTTATTCAGATATACTATAAAATATATGTGAGTCTTCCATATTGTCAAACTACCACTAACACTTCTTTCAGCTCTTAGAGCATAACTTTGACTAAAACAAAGTAACAATTAGACAAATATTTCACAGGCTTTAATTTTGTGTAGTAGCTGATATGCAACTAATTTGGTTTATTTATTACTATAAGGACCCTTTTAAGGTGGTAAAATCAAAAGAATTCTCAATTGCCAAATGCAAAAGAGTTAGGAACACCCATAACTTAACACAGATAGATGCACAGATAAGTTTCCATCTTAGTCAAAGTAGAATGGCTCCCATGAAGAAAACAAATGTCAATTAATGCTAGGGAAGACTCAGACAAGAGTGGATAATTGTACACTCACAGTGGGTTGTAAACTCATCCAGCCACTATGTAAATCAGCCTGAAAATGTTCTGAAATATAAAAAACTTATTTACCATATGACCTGGTTGTATCACTGCTGGGTATCTACCCAAGTCCTCAAATGGTTTTATCAGTAAGAAACTGGAACAATCAATGTTTACGGAGGGACTATTTGGAACAACTAATCTATGGAAAAAGGCTACGTGTCCAATAATGGAGGAATGAATAAAGAAATCATTCCGTATACGTACAATGGATTGTTTCTGTTTACAAGTAAAATTACATGATTTGATGAAAAATGGATGCAACTAGAGATCATCATTTAAGCAAATTAAACAAGAATTCTAAAAATATCACATTTCCTCTCATATTTTACTTCTGAATTTTATATAAGTATGTCATATATGTAATAGATATTATAAAACATGAAAGAGAAACTAAATATATGGAAAATTAATGGGAAGTGATAAGGAAAGGTAAAGCTTAGAGGGATAGAGTAACATTTTAATACACATTGTACTGTATACTTGTCATATACAATGAATATATAATATAAATAGACATAAAAAGAAACAAATATTAATATTAAACACAGTAACTTTTAGATTTGATTATTTTCTCTTGAAATATGAGCTAGTCCATTACAACTAACCCAATGAAAACAAAAAACTAAGTTAAAATATTAAAATTAAATGTAAATGTATGAAATAAGACTTATAAAGCTAAAATCAAACATGTAACTCATGTGTACTTTATCAGCTTACCAGCAATATACCTAACGTTATTTCACAATTGTTTATCTGGTTTGCTATGGTTTGACATTATCAGTTTCAGGCAAGATTTTTGTTGACATTAAAAAAAATAATATTCCATTATGCCACTCAAGTAAAGAAGGCAAAAATTCAGTTGTGGCAATCCCAGTACTATTTTTTACAAAGCCATAACTTTGTCATTCATATTTATATTTACAAGCACTTCTTGTGTTTCAAATTGTTATAATAGAAGAAACTGGAAATATTGGGTGACCAGAAGCCTTTGTCTCTGCCTAGTGCATAAGGAAGCATAACAGTGATACATGATTTCCAGGTTCCCACTGTCCTGTTTTTAGCATTGCAAGCTTCCACTCAGTTGCCAACTTTTCTGTCTCACACATCACAGTTTTCATATTCCTATTACGGGATACTGGAAACTTCTTGTCAGTGGTAAATCAGAGCAAGTATAGCAAGTTTATTATTTCTGTCATTTCTGTCTTGCACAGCACATTAGTGTGACTGATGTTCCTACTTAAATAAATAATGTCCCTGTTGTCATTGTTGAAAAGCACATTAAATGACTAATCTCTCATTTCAAAAAATAGAAAATGGCCTTCAGTGAATCTTTGAATCCTCAGGATTACATCTAAAAATTCTGAAATCTTGACTTTAACTCCTTGGAATTTAATTTCAATTTAGAATGGATATCTTCAGCCAATAAAAAGAAGCCAGGCATATTTAGCTAAGCCAACACGTAATTCTAAGAAATCCGTTCCATCTGATTTTTTATATCAATATTAAATAATGGGGAAGGAAATACATGTATTTTCACCGCTTAAAATAATTATTTCATACAGACATAGCAATGGCAATTCTGTGAAATTTTAAAATATATGTGAAATGCGTATTTATTTCTTCAATCATTTTTAATTAATTTATTTTTAATTTGAATTTTCTTTACACAATGGATTTTTATTATTTATCTATTTATTATTTGTTTGTGAGACAAGGTTTCTCTGAGTAGCCCTGGCTGTCCTGGACTCACTTAGTAGGACAGGCTGGTTTGAACTCATGAAGACCTGTCTGCTTCAGCCTACCAAGTGCTGGGATTACAGGCAGATGACACCATACCAGGCCATACAAGGTATTTTGATTATATTGTTTTTTCTGCCCCAATCCCTCCAAGATACCCTCTACTTCTCTATTCATGCAATTTTGTATTCCTTCTCTCTCTCTCAAAAACAAAAGAAAGATAAAAATAAATCAAAAACAAAAATAACAATAACACAAAATGAATACAAATAAGCACAGTATCAGAAAGAAAAACTATCACAACAAAATAAATAAAACTAACACAACAACAACAACAACAACAACACACACACACACACACACACACACACACACACACACATGCTAGAGTCTGGTTTGTATTGTTTAACTGTTCCAGGACGTGGAGTGTGGTGAATATACACAATAACAATCTATTGGTGAAAACAGATTTTTATTTTCCTAGGATGTATCAATTGGAAATAGCTTCTGGGTTAAGAGAGGGCCTCGCATTCACATCCAGTCAAGTCTTCTGAACTCTAAAACAGTCTCTGCAAGACCATATGTATATCAACATTGTTGTGTTTGTAAGGTACTATTTCCCTGGAGTTATCCACCACTGGCACTTGTTGTCTTTGAATATCCTCTTTTGTATAGATCCTGGCGTTTAAAGGGGAGAAGTACAATCAGTGCATCCCAGTTATGAATCGGGGTTCCAAAGTGTCTCACTTTCATTACGTTCTCCATTTGTAAGACTCTCTGGTAATTGCCATCTATTGCAAGAAGAGGCTTCTCTAATGAGGGTGGAGTAAAGCACTGATTCTTTGTTATAGCAATATGTTATTAGGAATCATTAGGCTGCTCTATTCCTTTAGCAGAATATTAAGAGTAGTTTCTCCCATTGGGCTTTATATTTTCTCATATTCTTGTCCATGTTAACAATGTCAGGTATGGGTTTCAGTTCATAGAGTGGGCCTCTGACCCACCCAAAGAGTTGTTGGTTACTCTGATAGCATTCATCCATATGACACCTGTCTATCTTGAGGACAGTCACTGTTGTAGGTTTTCAGTTTGCATATGGGTGATACTGATTGTTATTTTCCTCCTCTGATAATTTGCAAAGTACCTCCCTCCACCATGAATGCTATTCAGTAGTGGTAAATCTTCTAGTTAGGCCTCAGTTTGATTAATAAAGTTTCAGTGACATAAGCAAGTTGTGTCTTCAGCAACAAGACTTTACTATCAGGTAATGAAGAGTAATGCCTAGCGTTGGAAATAGCCTTTGATGTTTGGGGATGGCTAAGGGATCCCTTTGGCTAATGATTCAATAAGATATAACTCATTACTGAAACTACTGGTTTTATTGATCACATAAAACGTCTATTTGGAGCATTGTTACTCTCATTACGCAGTGATTCTCTTTAAATTCATTCCATACATGTATATATTTAAGAAGTCTCTACAGTCACAGTTTAAATGTGTCTTTTTTACATGAATGAAGATAATTTTTTCAAATATATATAAACCTATGAGTAGTATCTTAATTAAATATTTCATGTTTATGAATTTCCTGTTTATAACGTTTTACAAATAAAATACATTTCCATGATTTTTTTTGTAATTTATTTACATAGCCCTCTCCATCTTGTCCCCCTAGTCCCACACTTCTTCCCCAATCCCCTAATCCTCAGAAGAGGGAAGACACACACCCCACCAAGCCAATCGAGCACATCTAGTTGAATCAAGACTGAACACATCCTCTTCCACAGAGGCCAGGTGGGCAAGGCAGCCCTGCCAGAGGAAAGTGATTAAAAAGCAGGCAACAGAGTCAATGTCAGAGACAGCTTCTACTCTCCTTACTAGGTGACCCATATAAATAGTAAGTTGCTCATTGGCTATATGTGTGTAGTGGGGCGAGGTCCAGTCCATGCATGGTCCTTGCTTGGTGCTTCAGTCTCCATATGCCCCCTTGGGCCCAGGGTAGTTGACTATTAGTCTTACGGAGCTCTTGTCCCCACAGATCCTTCTATCCTTCCTTCTCATTCTGTGGCTTTTCAAAGGTCTTTAGAGTTTGTTGTCCTTTTTTATATTCACTCCTTTATACTATACTCCCATCTCTTTTTCCATTTAATTTTCTTATTTCAGTTTCCCCTTCATCTCTTTATAATAGTATACATTATTTTCCATACTTTGGAAGATTTCTCACTCCCTTTCCCTTACTTGCTACCAAACCTCTGTGCTTATTCATACAGAAACACATTTATGTAAAGCTTACATGTTTTCATCCACATATATCCATATAGAAATATTTGTTTTTTATGTGTCTAGATTACCTAAGAATGATCATATCTAGCTCCATCTTTTTACATTCCATTGTGTGAATGTATCACATTTTCATTTATGCCTTCATCAGTGATGGACATCCAGACTATTTCAACTTCTGGCTATTTTGAAAAGAACAAGAATTAACACAGATGAGCAAGTATGTTTGTACTAAAGTAGAGAATCTTTGGCCAGTGCTAGAGTTGTATAGCAGGATCTTGTGACAGATGAATTGTCAGCTTTTTGAAGAAATCATACAATTATTTCCAAAGTGGCTCTATCCAAGTTTTCACTCCCAACAACAATGAATAACTATTAACCTTTCCCACAGCTTTGTGAGATATTGTATCATTTGTTTTATTAAACAAACAGGTTGATAAATGGAGTACAATTGAAGACACAGCCATAACTCTATACACCTACATATGCCTAATTGTTTAACAAAATGTCAAATATACACACTAGAGAATAGACATCATTTAATCAAATAGTGTTGGTCAAATTTCATAGCTGCCTGTAGAAGAGTGAAAATACATCTACATTGATCATCCTGCAGAAAATTCAACTCCAAATGGACCTAACAATCAACATAAGGCCATATACCTTGGATATAATAGAAAGGAAAGTACAAAGTAGTATTGATCTCAGTGACACAGGAAATGATACTCTGAGCAAGATATCTGTAGCATTGACATTAAGAATAACAATTAATAAAAGGGATCTAATGAAGATCATAAACATCTGTATAACAAAAAATTCATACCAATGAAATATCCCGTAGATGGTGAGTTTCTAAAAAAATATTTAAAATACTAGGAAAAGGAATATAAAGAAAGAAATAGTGGCATTTAAAAAATGGAGTATAGAATTGTACAGAGATCACAAAGAGAAACACAAATGTCTTAGAAACACTTTCTAAAATGTGTAGCACCTTAGCCACTAGGGAAATGTAAATGGAAACTACTTTGATATTTCATTTTACCTTCTTAGGGACCAAAATCAATAAAACCCAATGTTTTTTCAATCCTGAGCCCCTTTCTCCAATATCAGTGGTGCTCTTGTTGAGTTAATGGGAAGCCAGAGAGCCAAGAGTTCTGTTTGATGTATTAAACACAGAATCTCTGCTACTAGATTTGTATTGTTCCGTTTTGGAAAATTACTTCATAGAAATGAAGGAACTAGTAATCTTTACTCAGAAAGTGGTGTTCTCAGCCTAAGACATAGCATTTTAAAACATACTTCATATCAGGGTGAAAGGGGAAAAATATCAAGAACAAAAATAATGATCCACTCATTGGTAATAGCAACAAATCACAAGACTAATATTAAGATATAATTTTCTGCATAGAAGTGGGCTTAAATCATAGCAGATATGAAGCACTGAAAAATGTGTGTGTGTGGGGGGGGGAAGAATACATTGCCATATTTCCAAAAGAGGTGAACAAACTCTCTTCCTACCCTTCACAACTGTGTCTTCTGAAACCATGAGTGGTTTAAATAGAATTTCTATGATATTATAACCTTCTTATAATTCTAGCCATCTTGAAGTCAGCTCAGTTTCAAACATAAGTTTTCTCGTGTTAGAGCACACAATTTATTAGCCCATCTCTGAAAGTATAATGCAAGTGGTATTAGGCAGACTTAGTAGGTTGTATTTAAGAATATATGTTTATACATATATGCATATAAGAAAAATTAATGAAAAAGGAAACCCTTAATTTGAAATATATCAAGGAAGAGTATATGGTTAGCCAGAGAGGGTGGAAAGGGAAAGAGGATAGTTTGTAATCATATTAAAATTTTACAAGATAAAAGTAGTAATTAATAACAATATTACACTGCCTACTGGGAAGTATTTGTTTGTTTACATGTATGTAGCTTTTTACATAGCCCCTTTGAAATTAAAGACATTTAATTTCTTAAAGATTGAAACAAAGTCTCACTGACCTGCCTAGCAATGATATGATCACAGGATTGTTGGTCACCCTGACTCTTTATAGATTATTTGGGAGTTCAAATAGGAATTCATCAAGTGTATCAGAGGAAAACAGTGAGGACTGCATTTACAAGAAGAGTTGTCCTTTATGGATAAAATCAGAGTAAGAGAAGATAAAATAAAGCGCCATGTGTGTGTTCTAGGGATTCATGGCTATCCTTCACATTGGTGATGCAGAACATAGCCAGGAGCTACTTTTCTGACACTGCCAAAGAGCCAGTTCTTCACAGCTCTAGTACAACCAGAGCCTTTCCTGTCTTCATCACTCCACAACCCTAAAAATGAATAAAGGAACAAATAATTAATTAACTAATTAATTTTTAAAACACACAGAAGAATTTTAAAGTCTTTCCATCCAAGAGACAAGTGCCTACTAAATAAAATTTATCAGAATGAGGGCAGGATGTAATTTTATGCAGATGGATTAAGGTAGCTGCAACCATAACCTGCTCCCAGAAAACAGACCTGAGTCCATTGTTCTGCTAACAGCAAAAAGAAAAGATTTTTTGAAATAGATCTGAACAGTTTAGGAACATGTTTTGCTTGCATGGAAAGAATTAAAAATGGTTGAGACTTGTAGAAACAGGTGTGACTAAACAGAATGAAAAACATGAAGTTTTAAATTGTACAAAAATAGTAAATTGGAATGTTTATTCTTCTTTTTCATGTTTTCTGGTTACTACTGTATAAATATGTACTGAAAACATAATATTCATTAAGTTCTGGGAAAACAAAACAAAACAAAAATATCGCAAAAGCAAACAAATGCTAGGCAGTGGTGGTGCCCACCTTTAATCTTAGCACTTGGAGGTCAGAGGCAAGGGGATCTGTGTGAGTTCAAGGCCAGCCTTGTTTACAGAGCAAGTTCCAGAGCAGCCATGACCACACAGAGAAACCGAAAAACTAACCAACCAACAAATGAAACTTGACCCAAATAGTTTTCACTCTATATACCAAGTTTTTGCTATCTATATGTACATGATAATGGTAATTACTAATTAGTTTATTGGGAAGTTTAGTTAGATTAATGCATATAAACCCTCCCATAAATGGTAGCAATTAAGCCAGGCATGATGGTGTACACCTGTAATCCTAGCACTTGGGAGGCAGAGGCAAGCAGTTCTCTGTGAGTCCCAGACCAACCTGGTCTACAAAGCAAGTCCAGGACAGCCAGGACTACAAGAGAAACCCTATGTCAAAAAACCAAAAAAGAAAAAAAAAAAGTAGGAATTGCTATAACCAGAGGAGGAAATAGCACAAGCCATCAGCATACTTCACATGCAGCTGTAGTTCAAACTGCACATTAGGGGAAATTCACAGAGCATATTGAGTTGCAGGATTAGTGAGCATCCGGATCATTTTCCATAGTCACAAATAAAAGTGTCTTAGAAAGACTTCTGAAAATATACATGTAAATGACCAGATCAAGTAGAAATGTATTATGGTGCTCTTCATAAGAAGGGAAAACAAAATTGGAAGGAAATTGATACACACAAAACAAAGGGAACAGCAGATTTGTAGCTAACTTTGAGTGTGAGAGAAGTATTCAGAATAGGACTCCATTCTGGTAAAATGCAAGTGCCTTTGAGTATTGTCTAACCATGTGATCTGGGTAAGGCTTCACATTGGTCAAAAGTAGCTTACTATGGTGTAATCAGTCCTATCCTGAGATCAGCTGGTTAAATTTGGCTAATACCCCAGAAGAAGGGACCTCCTGAGGCTGAGAAGCTTCTGTAAGGCAAGAGACACTGTCAACAGAACAAAGCAACAGCCTATAGACTGAGAAAAGATCTTCACCAACCCTTCATCTGACAAAGGTCTAATATCCAAAATATATAAAGAACTCAAGAAATTAAACTCCACCAAACCAAATAACCCATTTAAGAAATGGGACTCAGAACTAAACAGAATTCTCTACAGAGGAATATTAAATGGCTGAAAAACACTTAAAGAAATGCTGAGAGTCGTTAGTCATCAGAGAAATGCAAATCAAAACGACACTGAGATTCCATCTTACACCCATCAGAATGGCTAAAATAAAAAGTTCAAGTGACACCACATGCTGGCAAGGATGTGGAGAAAGAGGAACACAACCTTCACTGCTGGTGGTAATGCAAACTGGTACAACCACTTTGGAAATCTATCTGGCCTTTTCTCAGAAAACTGGGAATAGGGCTTCCTCTAGACCCAGCTATTCCACTCCTTGGAATATACTCAGAAAATGCTCCACCACACAACAGGGATATATGCTCAACCATGTTCACAGCAGCCTTATTCATAATAACCAGAACATGGAAACAGCCTAAGTGTCCCACAGTAGAATGGATAAAGAAACTGTGGTACATTTACACTATGGAATACTACTCAGCTATTAAAAACAAGGAATTCCCAAAATTTGTGGACAAATGGATTGAACGAGAAATGATCATAATGAATGAGTTAACCCAGAAGCAGAAAGAGTCAAATGGTATATACTCACTTATATCTGCATACTAGCCCAAGGGGCATGTCCCATGAAAGTCTTCACTTACCAGGAAAGTGGGTCAGAGGGCAGGTCATCCTATTGGGACTTTAGATGAGAAAAGCATGGGAGAATGGGGAAATAGAAGGATCCAGAGGGTCCTGGAAACCTACAAGAACATTATGATGGATGGATCTGGGACTTTGGGTCCTGTGGGAAGGTTGTAAGCTTTGTCACAGGTGAAAGCAGTCTTGGCTGGCTTTGCCCTTGGACACAACACAGATACTCTCTGAGATTAACCTTGAGATAGACTGGGTGGAGCCATCCTGGTCCTGGAATTCAGGAAGGGGACCAAGGGCCTCCACCTGGACTATTGTGTTTCTAATTAACTCTCAATGGGAGGTGGAGACCACCCCTTGCATGTGAGAGACAGGCAGGGAGAGAGGAGAGAGGGGCCGCAGGTTCAGACCAGGCTTGAGTGCACATGGATGGGGAAGAGGATCAGTATACACACTGGACCAGTGCACAGGCCAGAGATACCCAGGGACCCGTCCTGTGGAACGGATACTGGAAGGTTCACTCTTGTTTCCCTTTAACCTTTTTTTTCTTTTGTGAAAGCTAGTTGGTTTGTATAATGAAGTTTAATTGTTAAGAAACAGAGCCAACAGGGTCCTGCTCAAACTATGACACCAGCCAAGGACAATACGGGAAGTAAACTTCGAACCCCTACCCAGATCTCGCTAATGGACAGGACATTACCCAAAGTTGAGTGGAGAGTGGGGACTGACTGTCACACAAACTCTGGTGCCCCATTTTTTACCTTGTCTCCTTCCTGGAGAGGCCTGGTGGCACTCAGAGGAAGGATAGCAGCCAACCAAGAAGACTTGATACCCTATGAGCATATATGGGGGAGGAAGTCCCCTTCAGTCACAGAGATAGGGGAGGGGAGTAGGGGAAAAGGGGGAGGGAGGGAAGAATGGGAGGATGCAAGGGATGGGCTAACAATTGAGATATAATATGAATAAATTAATAAAATATTAAAAAACGAAGAAAGCACCTGTGAAGGTCATCATGAAGGAGCTTAGTGATTTACTGAGAGAATTTTAGCTACAGAACAAGGCTACTTCAACTTTTTACTCATCTGAGCTTCTTGCCCAAGCAACCTTTATGTAACCCAGGCATTTAGGTTTATAAACCAGACAAACAAACCAAACACTATTTGATAGTGTCTCATAAGAACATTCCTGTTAAAAATAATTACTCTTACTTATAATTTACCTTTTTAGAGATGAAAGAGAATGTTACACCAATGGAAATGAATATATTTCTTTATTTTTAAGTGAATTAAATATTTTTTAATATCTGATGATTCTGGCAGAACATCTTTAACAATTTCCAGAGTTAACTTGAGTTTTGGATTCATAGTTGGCAACAAGGAGGAAACTATTTCACATGAAAATGTACAAGAAAATAGCAGATGGGCTTAGAGACATTTCAGAACTTGGGAACATTATTTCATAATCCAAAGCCAAAGTCTCTTTAATAGAGGTGATAAAACTCAAATAAGCAACTCAAACAGTAATTTTCTACAGTTATTAAAAGCATTTACAATTTGTTGGGATAATGATGTATATAGAGCTCAGAGACCAACTTGTGGCATTGTTACTGTCCTTCTGTGCAGGTTGGGAGGTAGGTACTTTTATCCATTGATCCAGTTTGACTACTTTCAAACTACAACATTAAGATCAAACATTATGATACAATACAAACCAGAGTTATACTAATTAGATATTAATATTTATGTTTCTGGAAATTCTGAAAAGTATTAAAAATATTTGTTTTCCATAATTAAGTTGATATGTTTCTGTAAAAGTAGAAAACTTCTTTAACGGGAGAAGAAAAATTCCTAGCATGCAAGTCTTTAGTCTGAGATGAGATGTTTCAGGTAGTGCTCAGTGGTATTGCTTGCTGTGCATTCAGAACCAAAGCAGTGGTTGTTTGATACAACATGGAAGAGCATGGTCCGAAGCAAAGGAGTCATTGAACATCGTAGTTTGAATCAGTTTTTAAGTTACTGAATTTTTAGGAGTATTTTGCTGTTGCTATTATTTTCTTTTTAAATCTGGCAATTTCAGTCACTGTGAGTCAGGACCCACCGTTCAAAAAGCTGTCTGATGATCACTCTTGATGGTCACCTTCACTAGATTTAGATATGATATCAACTAAGAGACAAGCCTCTGGGAACACATGTGAAAAATTACCTGGATTAAATTTATCTTCAGAAATGGATGTAAGGAACTTTACTTACATCCTTATGTGGAGTAGGAATCCCTACCCTGAATGTGAACCATGCTTTCCTGCTATTACACAGATGTAAAGTCTCTCTGTGAGTTCATCTACCAAGTTTCTTAGTTCATTTACCATACTGATGCAGCCAATAATGTTTCTGCTCTGGCCATTCTTCATGGATATCAGAATACTGTTTCTTTTGCCTTCCATTATGAATAAGACCCTTCTCCCTCCAGGAATCCCTCACTTCCTCAGGACTAGCATGGGAATGTTGAGGCATTCAGTCTCAGGAGCTAAGTAAGGAGCTACCAGCTTTCAGCTGCTACAATATGAAGCCTGTAGTTGTTTGACTGCCCAGATGTTACCTTGTAAGTCATTCTAATGAGCCTACTTTAAATGTATCAAATTTTTTCTTTAGAGAACTGTGGAGGGGGAGACCTGGTGGCACTCAGAGGAAGGACAGCAGGTTACCAAGAAGAGACTTGATACCCTATGAGCATCTACAGGGGGAGGTAATCCCCCTCAGGAACAGTCATAGGGGAGGGGAATAAGGGGAAAATGGGAGGGAGGGAAGAAGGGGAGGATACAAGGAATGGGATAACAATTGAGATGTAACAAGAATAAATTAATTTAAAAAATTTAAAAAAAATAGAGAACCATAAGCACTGTAATATAGAAGGAAGAATCAGCAGGTACAGAAACTATCTGAGGAGAAAATGTAATAAAGAGATCAAATGTGAATCAAGTGTGGCATAGGAGGTAACAACAAACACCAAGGAAAAACAGAGAATCATAATGGCATACTTTTAAAACCTGTACTCCAGAAAATTTAAAAATATAAAGGAAATGGACAAATTTTCTCAATCCATACCACTTACCAAAGTTAAATCAAAATCCAAAAAACAATTTAAACAAACCTGTACCACCTAGTGAAATAGAAATAGTCATTAAAAGTACCCCAACTAAAAAAAAGGACAGGGTCAAATGGTTTTAGAACAGAATTTCTACCTGACTTTTCAAAGAGTTGAAGCCAATACTCCTCAAACTATTCTACAAAATAAAAGCAAAATGGATATTATCCAATTCATTTGTGAGGTCACAGCAATCCTGGTAGGTAAACCACATAAAGATATAACAAAGAGAAAGAATTATAGATCAGTTTTTCTCAATAACACTGGTGGAAAATATTAAGTAATACTAGCAAACTGATTGAAGAACACATAAAAAAGATCATCTGCCACGATCAAGGGTGCATGATCCTACAGGTTAAAGGATGGTACAGCCTACGCAAATCAATAAAAGTAATTCATGATATAAACAAATGGAAACACAAGCTGCATGATCATCTCAGAATCAGAAAACACAATAGACAAAATTGAACACCTCTTATGATATAATTCCAGGTAAGAATAGGAATACAAGAGACTACCTAATTAGAATACAGGTAGTCTACAAGCCCATAGGCAGCATGAATTTATATGAAGAGAAACAATAGCTCTAAAATCAGGAACAAGACAACCTCTTCATTATTCAATATAATACTTGAAATCTTCACTAGAAAATTTTTACAAGTGAAGAGAAGGTCCACAGAATACAGTTATGAAAGAAAAAAGTCAAAATATTTTTATTTGCAGGTGATATGAGAGTGTACATAAATGACCCTAAAAAATCCACCAGAAAAATCCTACATCTAATAAATACTCTCAAAAAAGTAGCTGAATACAAACTAACTCAACAGAAATTATTACTCCTCCTATACATAAATGAAAAAGGATCTGAGAAAGAAATCAAGAAAACAAAGTTTTGCACAATAGCCTCAAATAATGTAAAATATCTTGTAGTATATGTAACCGAGCTAGTGAAAGATATTGAAAAGAAGATGGAAAGATTACCCATGCTCACAATCAGTAAGATTAATCTCATAATATGGCCATCCTACCAAGTGAAATCTACTGTCAATGCAATTCACATCAAAATTCCAACACAATTTCCCACAGACCTTGCAAGGACAATATTTACCTTCATATAGAAACCCAAAAAATCCAGAATATATAAAATGACCCAAATAATAAAGAACTGCTCTAGGTATCATGTTCAACTACTGATGCTAGTCAAACTTATGTTTGTATGTAAAATAATTTAACTAGATACATATTTATTACCCTGCACAGAACCACAGCCTAAGTGAATAAAAAATCTCAACAAAGATCACTCAACTGATCTAGGACAGGTATCATGTTCACTAGCTGTGGACCACCATGTAATGAACTCTACTGGTGTGTGTGTGTGTGTGTGTGTGTGTGTGTGTGTGTGTGTGTGCACGTGCGCGCGTGTTTTATTTAAGATTTGGTGGGCATTTTGTTTCTTTGTTTCTTTTATCTTTCTTTCACTTTTTTGGTATGGTTTTACTTGTTTTCTTAGTTTGAGTGAGGTTTTTGTATTGGGTTTTTTTTTTTTTGTTTTTTGTTTTTGTTTTTGTTTTGAGAAAGAATTTTATAAACATTTTTTTTTATTTTTTACATATACATTTATATTATCACACATAAATACAATACAATAAACTACCTATAGCAAGGATAACTATGACACAATCAAGAATTATATAAATGTTACATTCATAGTGTTTTTGGCTATTTGACAGCCTTGAAGATAACATCTTTCCTATCTTGGTGAGTCTAAAATTCTGAATGTAAATCAATCGCCATCACATCTCCTTTTTGTTGTTCTTGAGTATTTCAGAGGTCAAAATTTATTCATTAAACATTTCAATAAATAATATATGTAGGTGGTATATGTTCCTTTTGTTTGAATCATTTCATATTCTTCATAATTTACTCATGAAGTAGTACTGGGACTTTCACTTTGTGCTGTCTGTTTAAGATAGAATTTCAAGTTAGGGAATGTCCCAGGACAACCTAAGCCCTTCATCCAATTTGGTTAACTTTCCTTTAATGCCATACAGTGATAGATTTCATTTTGATATAAGTACAAATAATTAGGACACTTGTTAAAAATCTAGTCTATAAGATCATAGCCATAAAATAAGCTAGTTACAGAAAGAAAACAATGATGTCAGTTTAACAACATATTTTTCTGAAAATTATTTACTATTCTTAATGTTTATAACATAAAATTTACATAGAATATATAGACTCTTAAATAAAAATATGTGTGATGCATAAAGCAGAGTTTGGATTAAAGAACATGATGCCCCTCAGCTGATTTTAGCTTATGCAAATTTTTATGATGTAGACCAAATTTAAAGACAGACTGAGAAGGTTTAGTAATGATATCTAAATGTATTATTACGTAAGCAAATTTTCTTAATACTGTTTTTTTTAACAATTAGTATTGATTACTATAGTGCTAGACTACTCGGACAGTCACAGTCTAATTTCTTTGACTTTCTTAGCTTATATTTCAAAGAACTAATTTAGTATTGAACAATGCTACAATACAAGTAGAACATTACAGTTTGTATCAAAAGCAACTATGACTTCTTTTAAGGGGCTGTAGGACCAGACCTATTGTTGCATTCTCATAAAAGGAAAGTGCGGAGAGTGCCACTAAACACTCACCCAGGACTTTAGCCATCACCTCCTATAAGTCTCTGCTTACTGTAGGCAATTTTGTCCCATATGGAGGTGGTCCAGTTTCATACTGTATACAGACTTTAGTCAGTTAATTCAAGTGTGAACTTCTTTTGTGGAATAATAAGGATGTATCTGTCCATGCTTAAGTGAAACTTTTCAATGAAGTAGTTGCTTTGGGGTCGTCTGTGTTCCAGAAAGTAACCTATCATCCATGCCCAGCAAGCAAGCCTCACAAATTAATTGTTTTTCCACACTCAAATTTGATAGGATGGTTATTTAGGTCTGTTGTTTGATTTGGTCTGTTTTTGGTGTTATGTATGGAGTAAGTAGACAATTAAGTTCACATAAGTGACCAATAATGTGTCTTTATCTTTTTTACTAATTAAACGTTTTTTATTTTTTACATATACATTTATATTATTACATATATGTATAATAAACTACCCATAGCAAGAAGAACCATGACACAACAGGACTTATACAAATGTTTCATTCTTAGTGTTTTGGCTATTTGTATTTGACAGCCTTGAAGAAAACATCTTTCCTATCTTGGTGTACCTAAATTTGTGAATGTAAACAAATCTCCATCACATCTTGTCATTATCAACTTAAAACATCTATCTAGACATAAAAATATCTTACCCCCTAAATAACTAAGCTTCATTGTAAAACTAATCTACCTGGTATTAACTCCATCAGAGACTTGAAAAGGAATTAACTTGATAACCTGAGTATGCCGGGAATTTAGGTTAGTAGCTTTTCAAATGAGAAGATGATGGAGACAGTTTGCTGCCTGAATCTGACAGACATATTTGTGAGCTAATCAAGTTTATTCCTTAATCAAGTCTTTAGAATGAAAACAAGTGACTTATTTAGGTAGCTTCCAGCAATCAAAATGTCCTTAAAGTTGAAAAGTCAGAATAAGAGTGAGAAACAGAGACTGGATAGCATCTGATAAATGCAACTTTTGGAATATCAGGTGGACAAAAGGCCCATGAGGCCAGGAATGTGGTCCATTTCAAAAAAAGTCTAGAAGGGATCATAAGATGATTCAGCAGTTAATAGCACTGGCTGTTTTCCGGAAGACCAGTCACAATTTGTAGCATTCATATGGTGGCTCACAATTGTCTGGAACACCAATTCTAGAAGTAACAGTGTCTTCTTTGGTCCTCCACTACTTCCAGACACATTGGTACACTCACATACGGTCAGGAAAAAATTATACATTAAATAAAATAATCTAATTAGAAAGGGCAAGATATCAAATTCTCCAAACCACAGGAATGTAGTCACTTTGATTTTAATCAAATACAAGTTATGATAGATTTTAAATAAACCAAAGTATATAATAGGATTCCCAAATTACTTGATTAGCCTAAAACTGTGGCACTCTCTTATAGTGTAATAGATATTTAAGACAAATATATAATAAGACTTTCTGTTCCATCACTAATAACACATAAACCCAACAATGTGCTCTGGAAGCTTCCTCTGCTGTTACATGTTTGAAGCTAACACCTTTGCCGTAGTTATCATTTAAAGTTTTCCAGCACTCATGTATAAATAATTATTATATCTATGATCTTTACTGAATGATCTAACTGAGGTAATATATGTGGATTTCTCACATAAAATAAGGATTAAAAGATTTGTAATTTCCTTTAACTCCCATGATCAGTTTTCTTTTAGAAATGTAAAAGTATATAGATTATTTCTTCCTTAGACTTACATTTCTTATTTTTTGCATTCAGTAAAGTATATATATATACATACACACACACATACACTCAATTAACATTTCACTTCTGTTCCACTGAAACCTGGAAGATTCACCACAGTTTATAATATATGTTTGTGTTGACACTTAAAATTATTCATAGAACTGCACATACAGAGAACTTGTAAGCATTAGCTAAGAAATTATCAGTATACTGTCAAAAATATTTTAATGGATCATTTCTTTCAACATTTTGATTTTTTAATCTAATTACTTAGTATTGGAGATAATAAACATTAGATACTTAGAAAACTTTCTTTGATATATATATATATATCACATATACTTTTGTATATAGTATAAAAAGATTGATATTTCAAAGAGAAGAAAGTAAATAAAACTATTGTTACAAGAAAAATATATCAAATGGTGCCTTAGAAGTGAAGTAGAAATCATAGATTACAAGCATATGTCTTTTAACCTGACAAAGAGAAGTTCATGTAAAATGTAAGTAGCTGTGGTGGTTTGAATGAGAATATTCACCAATGGGCTTATGTGTTTGAACTATTGGTCTCCAGTTTGTGATGCTATCTGATGAGGGTTAGGAAGTATCGCCTAGTTAGGGAATATGTGCCATCAGGGGCAGGCCTTGAGAGTTTAAAGACCTACGCCATTTCCTCTTCTTTCATCTCACAGTGCAGGAGATAAGCTCTTAGCTTGCTTCAACTGTTGTGTAAGACTACTGCTATGCCTCCCCATTGTGATGGTGATGGATCCTTACACCTTTGGAACTATAATCACAAATATACCATTCCTTCTCTCCATTGTTTTGGTCATAATGTTCTAGCACAACATTAGAAAAGTAACTAATGTAGTAGCCAAATGGAGGAATAAAGTATTAAACACAACATTAGAAAAGTAACTACAATTTTAGCCAAATATGTAATAGCCAAGTACTATAGTAGTAACTACTGTATAAATAAATAAGTAAATTAATTAGTTAGTTAATCTTTAAAAAGTAGAAGGAAGGAGAAGGTAAACTAAAACTAATCTCTAATAATGTATTTGGTATCACATATGAATGGTTAAGTGAGTTTTTCTGGTACTCAAAGGGTAAACATACCATTTTACTAGAGTATTATCACTGTTTTTTCTTTCTTTGAATATTCTTCAAGTTGTAAAACTAGTAGATGAGCCTCGATTGCCAAAAAAAATCATATCTTAAAGACTGGACTTCACTACTGGCATCTCATACCACTGTATTGCTTCCTCAAGGTTGCTGGCTAATTTCATTTACTTCTAAGAAAATATCCACAAATACTAAAGCAATACACATTGTGGTTTGGTTGTCTTGGATTTGTATGAGGAAAATTGCTATTCTGTTAAAAGAGAATGGTTTTGTTTCTTGTTTTAAAAAGCAAGAGTAGGAATTTGGGCAACAACTCAGGCAATAAGAGGCTTGCAGCAAACACATGAGGGGCTGAGTTTGAATGCACAGCATCATGTAAAAACAATTGAGATGTAATATGAATAAATTAATAAAATATATTTTAAAAAGTGTCATGACACATACATAATCTTAGCATTGATGAGCTGGGAACAGGAGGATTTCTGGAACTCGCTTCTCGGTGACTCTTACCAAATACTGATACAGGTTTGGTGAGAGGTCCTGTCTCCCAAATAAAACGAGTAACTGTACAGAAAAGGCCAGATAACTGCGTGCATATACTGTGCAAGTGCTCACACACAGAGACGCAGAAGACACGTATAAGCATAAAGAAGTACAATTGTTTTCAAGATAATAATTATGTCTATTTAATCATAGCAGCTTTTATGTACTCCTCATTTGTCGCACCAAACACTGAAAAATGTGTGTATATGTTGAGATTTAATTTAGAAAGTTTATTGCCTCTTTAGCCAGAAGCTGGAGTATGAGCAGCTGCTGAAGGTCAAGGCCCAGGTGGAGAAGGGGACCGAGACCTACAGCCGCCTCATAGGAGCAGACGGAGGGGCCTGCAAGGTCTGCGAGTTACAAGACTAAAGGCTATGGATCTGGAAATGCCAGAAATCAAATCAAAGATACAGCCAAAGCCACAGTAGTTAAGAAAGTTCTAGAAGAGGTGGACCAGCGCAGCAAGATATTAACCCCTAGGCTCCGCTCCCTGGAAGAGAAATCTCAAAGCAATTAACAAAGACCGTAAGCGAAAGCGGAAGAAGAGACACCTCCGAGAAGACAAGACGCGAGATACATCTAGGAAGCGTGCAAGCCTATGAAAAATGTCTGTCCTGCTGTCTTCTGTCTGTCCCTTCCTCTTTCTGAGCCGGCACCCGCAGAAACCCACCTCCATCTGGAGAGCTGTTGTCCCTTGCAACCGTGAGGGCTCACCTGATTACCCGACAGCCGTCTGTTAGCAGTTCTTTACGGTGAATAAGCTTTCCTTGAGCTACTTAAATTGGAAATTTAAAAGAGGAAGAATACAATGATCACTCTTTGCAGCCTTAGAGTTCTATGTTTATTGCGGAATTATCAACCATTTTACCAACGTTAACAGAGTAGAAAAGGCCAGTATTTTCTTAGTAGGATTATAACTAAGTAAAACTGTTTTATATAATGCAGTGTATACATTAAGGGTTAATTGCATCTAAGGCCCACATTTTGAGACCTGGTTAGTGAAATTCTCATACTGTAGAAGGACCAAAGACACTATTAATCTTCATAATATGACTGTAACTGCATTAATCAATATTTTAAATGTGTAAAAGTCCACAAAATATAAACATGAACATCATATCTCCATTACACATTAAAATATATATTCTAAACAGAATTACAAGGTGGGGAAAGATGGAGCAGGAGGAGCTGGAGAGAAAGACATATAAATGGTAGAGAGAGAGACTATGACTGACTCAAGGAAAATTTTTAAAAACTGTTGAGACTATGTATTGAGCTTCTTTATAATTTTTTTAGATTCTGAAGGATTTAAGTTACATCAGAATTATTTAGACACAACTCATCATGTTAACAATTTGAAGCCTTCTAGTATATTCTAAGCTATGTATAAAAAAAATTGCAAAGCACAAGGTGAATAGTGAGTCCAGAGGAGCTTAAATGCTTTTCTCCAATGTATAAATAGTTTTTGCTTCTGGTATAGATTCCTGTGCTGAACCATGCACATCACACAGAAGACTGCCTCAATGTCAATGCAATATTTATTTTTCACTCCCATAATTACTTATTTCACATGTGAATCTCTGGCCCCTGACCAATCAATTTACAGATTTGGTTGTTGTCTGAACAAGCTAATCCAGGAATTAAATAACATCCAATCTAGGAAGAAAATAACACCTGTGTATATTTCGCAGAAGATCTATCATTAGCATCTTAGACAGGGATGTGACTAGGTCATCTTTCCTACCTCCCTGGTTGTTCCTGATAAGGAGAGAAAAGATTACAGCCTACTCACAGTCTTTCTTTTTCCACTGCGAGACCATAAGGAAAAATTCTAACTAATCTTTAATAACAGATAATTCGTATATTAGGAAAACAAATCAAGATCAGAGATATTAATAGAAAAATTTCTAATTGGCTTTATTTAAAAAAGTTACCAAGAGAGAAAAACAAGTACACACAAGCACTTGAACATGTACAAATGCTTTTGTTTTGCATTATTACTTATAAATATTATATAATAATTATACGATTATAGTTCTTTAAGAACTGAAACAGGGATGAACAGAATATTGCCATATGTATTAGTTTCAAAAAATAGCAAAGTTCTAAATAATACCAGTAAAATTTAAACACATACATATCAGCATAGTTATAATATATTTTCTTATGATTTACTAAATGTTTACTTAAGCAGATCAGCATAGGTATTAAATATTTTCCCATATGATTCTTTCAGTTTCTCCATTGCCTTCTATTTCATAAATAATAAAATTTACAGAACTAAAATAAAAATAAATTGTATGTTTTAGTAAATCATAGGAAAACATATATTGACATATCAGTATCGTTTTCTGTATATATAACTGTAAGCAGATATTTTCAAGAGATTAATTAAATCCTGCAGTGAAGTCTGCTGAGGGCTAGAAGGGACTGTTGAATTCAACATCATAATGTTGACTATTCAGTTTTATAGGAGCTGCTAAAGGTAAGGGAGACCTGCACATGGATAGTCAGTGGGAGCAATTCAGAAGAAACCAATGCCTTTAGTCACTAAATAATGCACTATTTGTTTTGAAGACAAAAGGAAAGTTCACAATATTGATTTTATTTGAAAGAGAGACGTAGGATTTTGTTTCTAATATGCTAGGAAAAGTTCACTGAAAATTTAAAAAGTGCTAAACTAAGTAAAAGCTGTATTTAAAGAGCAAATATTTATGTAGGTACAAAGAATGAAATTTAACAAAAGAAAAAGTATTAGATTATGATACTTTCTAGTAATTAGAATGAAGCAATATGCCACAAGGGTAAGATATAGATATGGAGTATTACATATAAGCATACTATGAAAGCTGTGTGTTAGAATAGTACTGTACTCTCCTGTGGACAGGTTTTGTTACTTTCATGAAAGTTAGGTAGGATTCAGGATAGCAACTGAGGAATGGCTTTGAACTTGAGGGTTATGATTAGACATGAGAATGGTACTAAATTCTAATAGGTAGAAAGTTGTTCAATAGCTGGCAGAGAGTCAGATCCCATTTGGCCATAGAGGTGGTCCTCAGCTAGATGGTCAAGTGTGATGCTCTTACATGGCCGAGATGACAGCCTTACCTGATTCTTCTCATATCTGAGGCAGGGCCCATCACAGAGCCTGGTACTGTCAAAAATAAATGTATGTTTTTTAGTTTGAAGGAAGAATAATTAACTTTCCTGAGTATTCAAAACTGGGATGTAAAACTTTAATTAAAAGAAATAAAAATATTCAGGTATAGTAAAATTTGGTATCAAACACCTTTAAATCCAACACTGTAGAGGCCTAGGCAAGAGGATATCTGAGCTTTGTACCAATTAGTTGTACAGAGTGAGTTTTACAGCAGCAATGACTACATAGTAAGGTCTTTAAAAATACACCTCTATATGTTTCTTGTGCCTTTTCTTAGGCTATTTTTCTCCTGTTTGTTTTGTCCTTTTCTGATCTATTTGGTTTTGTTTTATCTTATTTTACTTTAATATTATCCCTTAGATTCATGCTTGTCTTCTAACAAGACACAGAAAGGGGGTGGATCCATATAAGAAGGAAGGTAGGGAGGAAGGAAGGAAATCTGAGTAAAGATAGAGTGTATGAAAAAAAAAACTATTTTCAGTAATATAAAAAAATCAGAGTGGCCAAGATGGTACAGTGGATCAGAGCTCACACTGTTGAGTTTAAAGACACAAATTTTATGCCTGATTCCATGTGGGTACTGTGGAGAATTAATTCAGCAAATTGTGATCTGACATATAAATCTTGGCATATGTATAGACCATAGATATACACAAGCATTCACACATGTACATACACATGAATAAATAAATACAATGTAATAAAAGTTAAAAATACTTACAGAACCCCTGTTCAGATCTAGCCAATGAACAGCTCATTCTCCATGTTTGTGGGGAGAACAAGGACTGCCTCTGACATGAACTCCGGTGCCCCAGATTGGCTCACTTCCCCTTGGTGGGGAGGCCTGGCTGCACACAGAGGAAGGAGAAGCAGGCTATCCAAATAGGCTGGGATAATATGGTGCGGGAGGAGGGCCCCTTGTGTCAGAGATCTAGGGGAAGTGAATAGGGCAACAGGGGGGAGGGTAGAAATATACAAGTGAGTAGATAACAATCAGGATGCAATTTGAATATATAATAATAATAATAATAATAAACAAAAACCTGAAAATATTTAAATGAATTAAAATATGAAGAAAATGTAATAACAAACATATTTATTAAGTATTTTTTATTCTTTACATATACATTTATTTTATTACACGTATGTACAATAAGCTACCTACTGCAAGAAGAACCATGAAACAATCAGGAACTATATAAATGTTACATTCTTAGTGTTTTGGTTATTTGTATTTGTCAGCCTTGAAGAGAACATCTTTCCTATCTGTGTGTCCAAAATTCTGAATGTAAATCAGTATCTATCATATCTTGTCCTTATCAATTTAAAACATCTATCTAGACCTAAAAACATCTTAACTCCTAAGCAAATAAGATTAATTGTAAAACTAAACCATCTGGTCTTCAACCCCATCAGAGACTTGAGAACGAATAAACTTAATTACCTGAGTATACAGGAGGTGAAGTTTAGCAGCTTCCCAAATGAGAAGATGACAGAGACAGATGTTACCTGAACAGTCACCCAAAACTGTCTGTAACACTGGAGCATCATCTTCAGCCTTCTGGCCCAATATATCTGATAGACATATTTGTGAGGTGGAACTATTGAGAACTTGCTTACCCTATCTTGGCAGAGTTTGTTCTTTGACTCTGCCTTCATCCAAGCTTGCCTTTGAAAAACAAAAAAAGACTTATTTACTTATTAAGTATACAGTGTTTTGCCTGCATGCCCGAAGAAGGCTCCAGATCTCATTATAGATGGTTGTGAGCCACCACGTGGTTGCTGAGAATTGAACTCAGGATCTTTGGAAAAGCAGGCAATGTTCTTAACCTCTGAGCCATCTCTCCTGCCCACCAACCTTGCCCTTTTTTAGGCAGTATTCTCTCTGTGGTAGAAATGAGGACATTTTTCCCAGTTGAAGCCATCTCTATAAGGAGGCTCTTTGATGCTCATTATGCTCTTTGAGGTAGGCTGGGTGTTGTTAGGAATTAACTTGTCTCACTGTCAATGAATATTTAAAATAATAAAAGCATTTTAAATGTCATATTCTCTATTCTGAGGTTTTTTATTTATTCAAGAAAAAGAGAAATGTTTTTCAAAATCTCAGGACAAAATATGTGACTTAAGAGTCACAAAAACTGTGTCATGAAGATATAGAATCTATGTTTGTTGTCATTAAAGGAATGCTTGACTCATTTAGCAAACAAACTATGTTGAAAATGATATCGGTTTTTTGTGCTCTGTCATAGGAGGGATTAAAATTTCCTAATGTTACCCTGAAATATGCACAATATTATGAAGATATACATCCTTTAAAAGTTCATGTCAGTTTTCAGTGTAAATTGGTGAACATAAAGTACATTTCACATGGGAGAATAAACACAAAAATACTTAAAACATTTTAAGAAAACATGTGGAGATGCTTTTCTCAATAAAATACTTTAAAGTAAAATTCAATAAAATACTTTAAAATAAAATTCAATAAAATATCTCTTGTCTTCTTTCAACTCTTTATTGTGTTCAACAAACAACATAAAGTTTACTCTGAGTAGATTTTTACTATGCAGAATAGTGTTGTCTACTATTAGTACTGATCTTTCCTTCCTTCATATCTGCTGACTTTTAGGGCAACGGCTCGTGGCAGGCACCAGGCCACACTGCTTGTGTGCATTTGACTGATTTAGGAATGGAATCCTGCGACCTTTGAGACAGTCTTATTTTACTCATTGTGATCTCCTTTAGGTTCTGTCATTTGTCACATAAGACAAGATTAGGTTTTTTTAACTCCAAATATTCCAACATGCACATTAGGCATACTTCACATTTTGACTGTTTGGAGTAATTCTGCAATAATTATGGGAATGCTTATATCACCCCAACATCCCAATTTTAGTAACTATGATGGATGTCTACATGGAGAATCACTGCTTCTTATGGTAGTCCCATTTTCCATTAGTTGATCAATCTGCGAACTTCTATCCAACTTAAATTTACTGTGTTGAATTTTTATGTTTAAGCATTATAAGGGTTTTTAATGCTTTTCCTCCCCAATGACAAATGTCTTCTGAAATTTGCTTTTAGATATCCTGAGTGATATGAAGAAGTAATTGTGTTTTTGACTTCCATTCTTTTGAGGGCACCTAGCATATTTTCACATATCTATTGGGCATTTGCACATTTCCTTTAAGAGTTGGATAAACTCATAAATACTTTATGCCATTCCTAAAAATCAATTCCAAATGGATTGGATGATTAAACATGAGAGATAAAACTGTAAGTATCTTGCAGGAGAACATGATAGAAGCTCTTCATGACATTGCATTCCATGATCATTTTATTAATAAAGCATTAAAGCAGTGGTGGGGTGCTTCTCATTCCTAACAGGCACTCCTCGGAATCCATCTAATAGTTATTTTGGTGACCAAGATGTAAGTTTTACAATTATGGATCAGAACTTGCACAGTAAAGTCCGTGTGAAAACATTCATTCTCTAAGAAGCTTCTATCCTGTGCCACTCCCAAAGTACATACAGACAAGCGGAGGAACCTTCCTGAAGGTGGATAGAGAGAAAACATAATTAGAGGTTTCCTTCAACACAAAATCAAGTTTAAGGAGAGTATGTTGAAAAGTGTCTGCAAGAGAGCTATTTCAGGGCTTTGTTACTGTTATAAAAATATGAAACTAGCAATAACATGTAGACCATTGAGTGAAAATATTTTAAGACTATTCCAGTATTTCCACTAGCAGCATTAATTAAAAATATAATTCATCTTGGGGTGTTTACTTAGACTTATTTTGTTTGTGTGCAGATTCTGAAAGAGCACAAAAATTACTCTTTGAGCAGCTTAGCTAGTTACTGATGAGGCCCTGAATCTCCCAAGTGTTTCTTCATTTTTTAATGGAAGATAAAAATAGATCTGTGATAAGTACTTCCTATGAGAGCTATGAAAAGGGTTGTTAAATTCCCAGTGGTCCAATGTTATATTATCAAATTAAGGTCATAGGTAACAAACCAAGGCGGAGAACAGCTGTGTAAGATTTTCAGCTATATTAACCATTAGTATTAGTAGTAAATTTTAATACATCATTCTAAGGCCATCTCATAAACTGTGAGGCACTGACTGAGGCTTCTTTAATCGGGATCTAACTTCATCTGCTTTGTATATGCAGATATTGTCATCCCAAAACCTGAAACATGGTATAATGAAGAAATAACAACAGACTACCAGATATTTTGTTTCCAAATTCTTTCATAAATTTTAAAGACATTATAGGTTCTAACTTCCAATGGCCCATGTCTTATAGGTGCTTTTTCTAAGTGAGTGAGGGCATTAATGCATAGGCCTTCTAACACCACATTTACTAAACAAAGTCACGGGGGCTTTGCCAATAAAGTAGCACATATTTTAAAGTTGACTGTATAGGAAATGTCATGAACAAGCTTCAAAGCAAATACATGTTTCTATAAATTCTATACTTGGAGAATTGAAATGATACCTCAGGGGTGTCATCCAGTGGTTTAGAATGGTAAAAGTATGAAGCACATTTGTCTCATGGTTCTTTAATACATCTTTTATAATTCATATCCATGAAGCAATTCTCTACTCCATAATTAGCAGTATCACACCAAACGTCACTACTTGAATCAGAGGTAAAAATATAGAAACAAGTTGTTATATAATATTTCCAGTTATATGAAAACCACAGAGAGCCAGAACCTACTATCATAGGAACTTGAGTGCATACATGATTTGTTGGCAAATTATTATCATGAATAATATGAAGCTTTTATAATGAGGATTCATTTATTATCTCTTTTACTTTCATTTGGGATGCACAAGCTTTTACCATCAGGATCAACCCAGTTCAGGATATTTCCTCTTGCTAGGTTTGCGCTTCAGTCTATAATTTACAAGTAGTATCAGGCTCTATCCCCACTGCTTTCTATGGTTTGAATCTATCTCCAATAGTAGTCACTACTTGGACAAATATCATGAAACTATGATGATTATCAACTATAAAGAAATACAACTTTTGTGCTAACTGTTAAGGAAATAATAATTTTAGGGGATCAGGAGTTTGACATAATATTCATCTATATCATTAATTTGAGACCAACTTAATTATATGAGTCCCTAATTCAAAACATAACTCTCTCTCTCTCTCTCTCTCTCTCTCTCTCTCTCTCTCTCTCTCTCTCTCTCTCTCTCTCTCTCTCACACACACACACACACACACACACACAAATATATGTTTTACAAGTTGAAAATTTTACTTCAGCTTCAATTCCAATATCTAGGATAGTGTTAGCGGTCCTGATGTTATCCTTAATAATTACTTATTTACAAAAATTTTGTTAGCCATTAAGTTATCTATTTAAATAAGAGGAAAGATTTTTCCTTTTAAGGTTTAATCTTCCATACAATCACTTTTTATATTATTATTTTCTTTTGTTCTTTTGTAATTAGTTAAACTCTAGGTTTTGATAGATGAACACATAAACAATATGTAACAATTCTGTCACAGAGAAGTAAAATTACACTATTCAAAACTTTTCACTTAATGTTTTATTTACAGGCTTAAGATTTGAAAACCCTCTAGAGTATTGCAAAGAACATATGAGACAAAAATAATTTTGCACAGTGACTTCGCACATTGAAAATACTCACAAATGACAATTACCTATTACTAAACAGGAGCTAATGTTTATGTTCTCTAATTTTCATGAACATTTCAAATATTATTTATTATTAATAGCAGTAACTTTTACCAATTAAAAGTCTAAGTAGTTTTGTTATAACCAACTGCTTTATTAACTCCTTAAAGTCATCTGTTACAATGTTAGGATACATCTCAAAAAAATGTGCTACTTGCCACAATAGAAATTGGATGTATTAAATATATTTACCCATGACAAAACATTCACTACTACTGAAAAAACATAAACACATATGTCTAAATGATGGTCAGTTCATAATATCATATTTATCTACACTGGCAATGTCTAAAATATATATAGCAATTGTAGAACACAAATAAAACCATTTAGTTTACCAATAGAATAGAACTGACATTGTTCTAACAGTAACAATGTATGTACATAATATTTGAAGCAAACACTATTAAAATGGAAATTGGATTTTCATTGAAAGCAAAAAAAAATGTAGAAAAAATTTATTGCATATACCTATGATATGGCTTTGCTGATTAATTTTAGCTATATAATTGGTTTTTCTTCCGAAAGTCAGAGGTTTCAATTTTCTCTCTGAACAAACCACACAATACATACATGTATTAAAGCTTATTTATGAAAATAAAATAATATTTTGCTGTATATTTTTTCTCTCAGTATTACCAACTTCTAAGAATACTAATGTAGTTAAATACAAAGAAAACTCTTTTATTAAGTAAAATATAACTGAAAAACATATACAAACCAATTTTATTGTTTAAATGTTAGTCATAATGATCATATAACAAATACACCTGAAATATGATTTATAATATTTCTACAGCTTAAATCAATCATGATTCTAAAACTTGACCTTATCTCCACTGTTCAGATTAGAAATACAAACAACCAAATAGGCTTGATAATTTAGTGATTTCAGTAGATATAGCTGGTATCTGAGATGCATAATATTTGTTAGAGTTTTTCAATTGCTCTTACATCTTGAAGTTTTATATTATTTCAGATTAAGGGCTGAAATAAAATGGATCTGTTGTAAAGATAATTAGTAAATGGTTAAATACATATTTTAAAGTTTTTTATCGATATGATTTCTTTACTTCTCTATAAATAAATAAGCCATAAATCAATTCCAAAACGTTATTCTGAGTTTATTTAGTTAAAAGCAGATTTCTGTTTCTGCAATATTAGTCCTACAAATTATTAGCTCTTTCATTCTTTGGAATTTTCTTCAATAATGTCTAATAGTTTTTATTACAGAAGAATTTCACTTGCTTGTCAAAAGTTATTCCAAGATTATATAGTTTTCAAAAAATGACCTTTGATGAGGGTCCCTGGTTTCTTTCTTTTTGAACTGTTTCCCCCTTATCTCCTTGAATAGTTGTTGCTCCATCTAAGGCTTAAGTGCTATGTTGAACAGAAATGGAAAAATTGAACCCTTCCATTCTTGTTTTTCAAGAAGACGCCTTGAGTTTCTCACTGCTTAGGACTATGTTTGCTGTAGGCATGCTGTGAATTTCCATTATTGTTTTGAAAATGTCCATCCTACCAAAAGTAATATATAAATTCAACATGATCTCCATTATAAATCCAACACAATTCTTCCCCATATTGAAAAACAATCTTATACTTCATTTGGAAACACACAACAAAAACAAACAAAAACAGTATAGTTAAAAGAATCCTCATTAAAAAAAAAAACTGTTGGAGGAATTACAATCCTAGATTTTAACTCTAAGTAATAATAATACCGTAGTCATACGTGGGTACTCATGTCAAATTCTGCCATGTCAGAAATCCTGTGCTTAGGCTGTATGCTGTGACCTTCGAGTTGCTGACCTTTACCTCACCATGAGGTCTTGTGTTCTAGGCTATGCTTGGACTATTTACCTGCGAAAGAAGTAGAGAAGTCTCAACTTGGAACCACCCAGAGGATCTAGAACGTTCTTCCAAGGAACTACTCAGAGAATAGGAAGTTCTACAGAGAGTGACTTAGGCTATTGTATTCTTGCCCGGGGGCTAAGGTGAGTGAGATTAGAATAGATCTTATTGACCTTGCCCTATATATGTTCCTACTAGTCAGCAATAAAGTGAATCTTGATCAGAAATTTCCTGGCTTGATTCGTTATTTCTCGCATCTCTGTATCCTACTTTCAATCCCTACTCCCTCTTTCAGGTGAACCCGGATTCAATTTTTCCTGCAGGTGGGGACCTGACAGTCATAAAAATAGATGCACTGATCAATGTAGGAGAATTGGAGACACATACATAATTTCACACACAAACAGACACGTGACTTTTGAAAAGTAAACAAAGTACTTTCAAAGAAAGAAGTACACACACACACCAACAAGAATGCATGTTCAGCAGAAGGTACTTGTCTAAGAAGTAGATAGAAGGAATGTAGAAGAGAAAGCAGGGAATGGGATTGAAAGTCTTGGGACAGGGAAAAACTTTCTGAAAAGGGCACTGACACCACATGTATTAGAAACAACAAGCAATACACGAGACCTCATATAGCTAAAACATTTTTGTACAGAAAAACACCCCATCATTCAAGTAACATGTCATCTTATGGAGCAGGAAAAATGTTTACTAATTATACACCTGACACTGCGTTAGCAGCCTGAACAAATAAGAATATAGAAATAAAGAAATTAACTACCACAAAACTAGAATAAATAAATAAATAACACCATCTTTTAAAAAGTGGCCTATAGAACAAAACAAAGATGTCTCAAGAGATTAAATGTTAATATCTGAGAAATGTTTTTAAATGTTCAACATCCTTAGCCATCAGAAAAATGAAAATCAAAAAACTACCTTGAAATTTCATCTATACTAGACCAAATGGCAAATATCTATAAAACAAATGACAACACAGGCTGGTAAGATTGTGGCGTTAAGAAAAGAAATTATTAACTACTGGTTGGAGTACAAACTCATGCACCAACTCACACAGTTGATAATGGATCTACCCTAAGATGCAGCTATGTAACTGTACAACTCAACGGACTCCGTATCTTCTTACAGAGATATGTTCTAACCCATATCCATTCCTACTCAATTTATAATAGCCAGAAGTTGAAAACAGCCTAAGTGTCTGTCAACTGAAGAATGCATTATGAAAATGTGTCGTGTTAACACAGTGAAATGTTATTCAGCTGTGCAGTAAGGGAAGTTATGATACTTGAAGTTGAATGGTTGGAGCTTAGAGCAATCATCTTGAATAAGTTCTGTGTATTGTGTAGCCCTTATCAGAGGAGCTTCTTGCAGTAAATGGTAATTAGCATAAAAATTCACAACTGGAAAATTTGCAGCAAATGAGAGATTTCGGAGCACTCAATACTAAATGGGATATCTTTATCAACTCCTTCACCTCAGGGTTCAAGGATTTATGTGGGGGAAGAGGAAGAAGCAATGCAGAAACCAGAGATTATGGATGATGCTAAGAAAACAGAATCTTCTAAGCAAAACAGGGTGTTACACATATGAATTTACATGGACTGTAACAGTGTACACAGAACTAGACAAAGTCCTAGGTAACTGGGTGCAAACTCCATTTTTAGAAAGAAGATATTTGTAGTTGTTACTGCTGGGAAAGGGGGTGCCGGTCTTCTCCAATGGAACATTACTGGTTATGCCAACAACACTCCAAGGGTATGGCCCCTGCCCACAAGTATTTTAGTTAACACAAAATGAGCTCTAATGTGCTCATTTTATTTTAATTTTTTGGTTATCTGTGATTTTATGTCTTATCATTTATTGACCTTTGTATTTTTTGCTTCTTATTGTTGTAATTTATTTTACTTTTGAGAAATGAGCATAAAGCTGGGCAGGAAGGGAGCTAAGAAGACCTTGGTGGACTTTGGGGAGAAGAAAAATATAATATTCTGCCCACCTCTCCCATAACCTTGGAAGTGGGCAAAGAGATACATTGTTGATGGTGGGGTTCTTACATCAGTCAGGGCGAGAGTGGATAGCAAACCATTGTTTATTCTAGCTTGATTCTTGGCTTGGCAGTCAAAGGTGTTTCATGCCTAGGGCTCAAAATAGACAAATCACATCAAATCAAGACAGATCAGTGCAGCAGGAGGACAGACAGAGACCTGTGAATTGCCATGCCACCCATAGACCCTGTCCTCCAGCACATGAAACAGATGGGCAATAGATACCCTCTTGTTGCCTTGACAGGCAGTATGGATGGAGGATGTCACACAGGGACACCCTAGCTACTGATGCACTTGAAGCAGGAGGCACCACAACATGAGAATGTGTGGCAGTCAGAAGGGAGAGAAAGAGAGGTGGAGCCTTGTGAACATTATGAAGAGAGGTGGAACTGGAGAATCGAAAGTAGAGAGGAGTAGCCTGTTGTGAGTGGCCAGTTCTACCACCTGGGACAAAGGTTAAGTTCCTGGCCTAAGCTTCTACATGGGGACATGTATGAGTGTGGTGGTATACAGTGGCAGAAGTTGGTGTCAATTTCTGTGAGCTCACATTAACACTAGAGAACAGGGGATGTCCCTGGTTGGAGCAGCCAACAAGGACCACATGGATGCCTAGGGGCTGTGCATAACTGGCCCCACCCCTCACTTCATGAAGAGCTCTGGCAGTGGAGGGGTGGGTGCTCCTACCTCTCACAGGTGTCATCACTTGGGATGATTGGCCCTTTATCTCACCTGGACATCACAGTGAAACTGGCCTTTGGTGACTGGCATGTGGGTGAGCTGGTCCTGAGGGCATGAGGGTGGGAGAGTTGACTCTGCCACTCATCTGCCATGGGGTAGCACAGAAAGAGGGATGATGGCCCAATCTCCTCCCCTTGCCACCATCAGGAGTCAGGACAGATGCCCACAGAGTTATAAACTGAGGAAAGCTGTCCCTGCCTCTCACGAGCTGCAGCATTCAAGAGAATGGATCCTTCACCTTGCCTTGACAGCACAGCAGAGCTGAGCCTGGCAGCTGGGGCTCAGGTAAGAGAGCAATGATGAGGGCATGGGAAAGATGGCCCTGACTTTGTCTGCTGTGAGGCTACATGAATGTGGGAGTGATCCATCACTCACCTTGCCCCTCGACACCTGTGCCAGTCGGGACCTGGCCCTAGGGTCATGAGAGCAGGTGTGCTGGCCCTGTTCATTGCGGGCTGCAGCACTTGGCAGAGCTGGCCCTGTACCTAGTCTGGACAACACAGTAGAGGCAGCACTGGTGTAGGAGCCAAAGGTGAGCCAGCCTTGAGGGGCAGAGTATGAGAGAGTTGGCCCTGTCACTTGTCTGGCTTGAGGTGGTATTGATGTGAGGGTGATGATCTTCTCCTTCTCCTTCTCCTTCTCCTTCTCCTTCTCCTTCTCCTTCTCCTTCTCCTTCTCCTTCTCCTTCTCCTGCTCCTCCTCCTCCTCCTCCTCCTTCTTCTTCTATCACCTCCAATAGACTCACTGCCTGTAGCACTCAAGAGAGTTTGCCCTTCATCATTCCTGGCCAACACAGTGGACATAGCCCTGATTGGCAAGGCAAGGTGAGCCAGCTCTGGGGGTGGGCGAGCTGGAGAGCTGGTTCAGTCCCTCACAATTTGAGGGGCACTTAGAGTCCTGTACCTAACTGGACAGCACAGTGGAGCTGGCTCTAGAGGCATGGATATGGGAAACTGGCCTGAGGGCATGAGAGCAGGAAAGATGAATCTGCTTCCTGTTGATGGCAGCATCGACTTGCCTAGCCTAGGCAGAGCTGGTTTTGTAGCCCTCGTGGTGTGGGTGAGAAAGCCAGTTCTGTTGACCACCCAGGTCCAGATCCAGGGCTCTGAATGGGCCCACCCCAAAAATCTATATCATCTCCTATCAGCTTGGCATGTGAAAAGGCCAGTCCCGATGCTCCAAAACTGCAGAATGGTACAGAGCAACAACCAGATATCTGGAATGAGTCCGGATGAGGATCAAATAGTGATAGTGTCACAGAAGCCAGAAGTTGCAATGAATAGCTGCAAGCGAAGATGTGTGGACAAGGGGATACACTGTGCCACACGCTGTGACATACCACAGCTTCCATGATGAAAGGTTTTCTATGCTTTGATTTTGTTGTTGATGGTGTTGGTGTTGGCTGTGTGTGTGTGTGTGTGTGTGTAATTTTAGCAGGGAGGTTGCAAGGGCAAAGGGCAGATATGAGCAGACTTGGATAATTGATATGAAAGTCACAAAGAATCAATACAAATTGTTTAAAAATAAATAAAAACATCTATAAAAAAAACTATTCCCAAAAGTGTGGTAAAATCAAACATTATAAAGAGAATTTTAATTGATACATTAAAAAAATAATACGATCAAATAATATTCTATATAAAACACAAATTCAAATTAAAAGAGTAGATTCTCATTTTATCCATTTAGTATTATTACCAAGAGAGGCTGTTGCTACCATAATATTTTCTAAGCCAAATATATATATTGTATTTTATGTTTATTATTATTGCAAAATGCCATCTCTGTGAAAATATTTCATCAAAGCTATAGTAAATTATATTGTATTACATAGCAAAATGTTGTCCGTATATTAGTTAGTATGCTGAAATATATGTACTCATAATTTACAATTATGTAATTAGTATTAGGATAAGAAAATGGAGTGGCAAAATATTTTGTTGTTGTTTTTGTTTCTTTAAATAATATAGTTATTTATTTAGAATACATATTAAGCTCCTACAGTGTTTCAGATGCCTTTGGAGACTTTTCGTATTAATTAAACATTTTTTATTTTTGACGTATACATTTATATTATTACATTACAATAAACTACCTATAGCAAGAAGAACCATCACACAATCAATAATTATATTAATGTTACATTCTTAGTGCTTTGGCTATTTCTATTTGACAGCCTTGAAGAAAAATCTTTTCTATCTTGGTGCATCTAAAATTTTGAATGTAGATCAATCTCCATCACATCTTGTCATTATCAACTAAAAACATCTATCTAGAACTAAAAGCATCTTAAACTCTAAACAACTAAGCTTCATTGTAAAATTAAGCTACCTGGTCTTCAACTCCATTAGACGTGAGGAGAAGAAAGCTTGATTGCCTGCGTAAGCCAGGAGCTCACGTTAGTAAGTAGCTTTCCAAATTGACAAGATGTCAGAGACAAGACTGAAGAAGATGCTCCAACGTTATAGAGAGTTTTGGGTGACTATTCAGGCAAAATGTTTTTTGACATCTCCCAATGCTATCATACAAAAATAAGCCTGACAAAAGCTGCATGAGGATCAGAAGGCTGATTTTTACTCACAGCTCCACGATACTGACCACCATGGTTAAGGACGTCATACGCTAGGAGCTTGAGGCAGCTGTTCACCTTGTGTCCATAATCAGGGAGTATAAGGGTGAATGATGATGATCAGTTAATTTTCTCTCTCTCTCTCTTTTTTTTTCCTTCAGTACAATGCATAAGTATTTAGTTTTCTCAATTTAGTTCAACAAGCTTGGAAAGTCCCTCACAAACAATCTTAGGGGGTGTTTCCTTCGTGACTCTTAGTTGCACCAAGTTCAGTCAAGACTAATCACACTCCACCAGTAGTCACTTGACACCTGAACATAGCACTTTTTAAAATATTTTATCAGAATAACAATCCTCAAATGGATATCTGAAATTGATTAGCAGTACCTAGTAAGAGTGTGAGTAAAAATGAAAGAACAAAATGTTTGCTAACATTATCTTTTGTTTTTGTTCAGCAATTTCAAAATTCTATAGTTAATATTCAAGTATTGGATTTAGTATTTACTACAGTAGACTTACATTTATGATATTATAAAACAAAAAAGCAACATATATTGTTGTTTATGCACTTGATATTAAGTTTGCCTTCAGTTTCCCAGCCCTTAAAAACACTGTCATAGGTAAAGTTTCATTAACAGCCTTTAAATAATAAAACATAATTCTTCTATATTTAAACACTATTCATAGTTTTTATTTTGCTCTGTCGTCATGGTAATTGCACATTTCAGTTATACTGTCCTGCTAGGTCCATTTCCATGCTCCCCCTGTTCTCTTCTTTTACAATTATTTGCTGTTGCCTATTTTTGTAGATAAAGGTATTTGTTCTCTATTTTTTTCTACTAAGTGTGCACGGGTATATGCTTCTTTAATTACTTCACCTACTTCAGGTTCAGTTATCTATTTTTTTTTTTTTTTTGGTTTTTTCGAGACAGGGTTTCTCTGTGTAGCCTTGGCTGTCCTAGACTCGCTTTGTAGTCCAGGCTGGCCTCGAACTCACAGCGATCCGCCTGCCTCTGCCTCCCAAGTGCTAGCAGTTATCTATTTTTTAATGACTGGCATTGGGCAGAGTTGTGAGCTTACAACAAAGAGCCAGGGATTTCTTCCCTGCCAGGATACTCATTCATCTTCCTGATTTGAATATTTGACAAGCTGTGAGGTACAAATGTTTCCACTTATTAAAATTTCCATAATCTGTTGTTTCATATTAGAATGTCTAGTTAATTTTTTTTTTACTAGTTTAGTATCAATACCTTTAAGACATTATAAGAACTATTTTTCTGAGTACGAAGGTGATAATTATAGCAATTAGTTTTGATAATTGCACTCTGGATTGTCATTTGATATTTTCTTCCATCATCTTCAGTGAATAGTCTTGAAATAATTGTAGACCTGGCTGTATATGCTTTGGAAAGGGCACATAATGCTTACTAGAAAACCTTTTGCAACAAAATGCCATAGATGGCCCCCTGAGAACCTGATTTTCTTTCAAGATGAATTCCTGTCTGTAGTGGCTTTCATCACAGACCAGAGGTCAAAGTCAACCCACAGTTTCTGTCAGTGTTAGTTCTTAGAGTCCAACTACACCTAAGTCAACCCCATGTAAAGCTATTGATTTCATCAAGTAAGAGTATATTTCTACCCTGGAATGCCAAAAGCAAGAGTTTTCTACATGGTGATCCTAAGACCATTGTTTCAGCATTAAGAATAGTATCTAATTATATATGTACAATGTAAGTTAATTTTAAATGAATTTATCATGCTGTATATAGTTTTTGTTTTACTACACAATGTTATTTTTCATGTTGATCAAATATATATCTATACACAAAACAGACACATGAGTAGATGTATGTGGAGAGACTTCAGAGTTGCCATCAATTATACTTCTACACTGATCCCTCATTCCCATTTTTCTATGTGGATTTGCCACATTGGATCTGAGTGAATTTTCTAATCTTAAAGAAGTCATGTATTCCGTATATTATCTCTAGTTATCTTCTATTGAATATAGTTTTTCATACAGTATATTCTGATCTGTTTCCCCTGCTCCAACTTTTCTGAGATGCTCCTCACCTCTTCTCCATCTGAAGTCATGTCTTTTTCTCTACTTAGAAAAAAAACAGGCATCTAAAGAATAATAATAAAATAATATAATAATTTTTATAAAAATATAAAATAAAAGAAAAGAAAAAATAAACAAACTAAAACAGGACAAAACAAACAGGAAAAGCATAAGTACACATTTCTATGCAGAGACACACAAGTACATACACAGGAATCCCCTAAAAGCATAAATGAATGCTTAATATATATGCAATATATATATTTCTGGAAAGTGTCTGTGTTTATTATCAACACAATTAAAATATCAAGCTTGTACATATTTTATATAACTTTTCATGTTTAATTATACATAGAGCAGCTACATTAATCCTTTCTGGGAACTGCATTAGTACTTAGAATTCATTACAAAAAATGCAATATGCAATAAAAAGTAATAAACAAGAAATGCTACCTAATTTATGTTAAGTCTCAGTTTCTATATTTATTTAGGTAAATCATTTTCTAGGTTATACTGTCCTTAAAGGATTTATAGTGTAACTATGATGTTTTAAGCAATGCAGAGGAATATGGTAATAACATACCTCAAAATGTCACAAGATTTTAAAACTTATGACAAGATGTCAGGTCGAAAACTCATAATGTCGAAAGTTCAGGATTCTAAAATCTGTCATATCCACTTTGCAATACATATAATGTTAGATGAAAAATAATACAACTTGTTTGCAGGATTTTAAAATACACATGCAAGTTTTTCATTATCTGTTTAAATTGGTGGGGAGAGCATTGATTCTATGGTAGATATTTCTAATCTAATTCCTCAATACAAAAGGAGATATAAGTTTTCATATATATTTCATATAGTATTCATATATTTCATATATTCCATTCATATAAATGGAATTTGAATAACCCCAAATGGTCATTTGTTAAAGGCTTATTCCCCATGGAGTTTGCAGGAGCTTGAAGAGGAAGTAAAACTTTATTGGAAGCCTTTGGTCCCTGCATTTGAATCCAGAAGGGATTTTGGGGCCCTCTTCTCTTTCTCTTAAATTTGCATTTATCAGGGTGAGATGAGCAGCTAGTTTACTTTACTATGCACTGTTTGTGTTATCATAGGCTCAATGCAATGGGTCCAAGTGATCATAGGCTGAAAACTCGATAACAGTGAGAAAAAATTAAAAGTTTCATCTTTATAAAGTAATTATCTAATATATTTGTTACAGTAATGGATTCATGAATATGAAATTCAATATTAACATTCAAAGAGGTCTATTGCATTCTTTTAAAATCTTTTGAAAAACTATTACCTACTACAGTGTAGTAGTCACTGTAATGCTTGATAAAAACAATAGTATTATAACTTAACCAAATTGTACATCACTATTCTATGCTGATTCACATTTTATATAAACACACACACAAACACACACACACACACACACACACACACACACACACACACACAAAACATATGTGATGGTCCTGCCTGTCAAACTAATTTTTTTATTATTGATCTAAATATTATAGATATATAAAATGACCCTGTGACCCACTCTCAGTCAAACAGTTATAAACACTGAAAAAATTATAGATATATTTTACCATCAAAGTTACTTTATCATTGCTGCTCTGACCAGGGAATAAGACTGTTTGCAAAGCTTTTGAAAAAAATAATCAACAAGAACTATGTCTATCTATTCACAGTCTACTGTGTGTGTATGTGTATCACATAAAGAAATATATATATATATATATATTATAAACACATAAATATATATTCCTCACTTAGCTTTACACTAAGTCTAGGAAGCATGCCTATACAACATGAAAGGGAATAGTTTCCCATTTGATTTTACACATTTATAGTCTAATATGAGGTATTGTACCCATGTAAATCAATTATAATACAAGGTTACTTCCAATACTTTAAAAGTGCAATTGCAGGCTGTTTAAGATAAATAAGATATACTAGTTAACTGTTAGCTGATTAAATCATGGTCATGTCAATCACTAGTCTACTTTTATCACAAGAATATCAATCTTAGGTGGGACAGATAGATATGATTCTATAGAAAGATAAGTTAGGATAGTTAGGTAAGATCTTCCAAAACCTCAGAGTCATGTAGAATATGGCATTTAAAATGTTTTCATTATTTTAAAGATTTACTGGCAATGAGAAAGATTAACTCCTGGAAATACCTACCCTATATCAGAAAGGATGATGAGCATTAAAGAACCTCCTTATGGAAATTGCTTCAAATAGGGCAAAAAAGCCATGAGGCAAAATGTCCTCATTTCTACCACAGACAGAACTCTGCCTTAAAAAGGGCAAGTTTGGATGCAGGCAAAGTTAACAGCCAAACTCTGCCAAAACAGAGTAAGCAATCCTCAGTAGTTCCTTCTTCACACATATGTCTGTCAGAAGGACCAGAATGCTGAGGAAGATGCTCCAGCATAATAGAGTTTTGGGGTGACTACTCAGGTAGAAAACTGTCTCTCTCATCTTTTCATTTGGAAAACTACTAACCTGCACTCCTGGCATACTCAGGTAATCAAGTTTTTTCCTTCTCAAGTCTCTGATGGAGTGGAAGACCAGGTACCTTAGTTTTACAATGAAGTTTAGTTATTTAAGGATTAAGAATCTTTTAGGTCTAGCTTGATGTTTTAAGTTGATAATGACAAGATGTGACAGAAATTTATTTACATTCAGAATTTTAGACACACCAATACAGGAAAGATGTTTTTTTCAAGGCTGTCAAATACAAATAGCCAAAACACTGAGAATGTAACATTAATGTAATTCCTAATTGTGTCATGGTTCTTCTTGCTATAGGTAGTCTATTGTATATATGTGGAATAATACAAATATATATGTAAAAAATAAAAAATAAAAAATTGTATTCCTTTACTAAGGATGCCTTTAAATAGTACTACAAAGTAAAGTGGCTAAAGAAACCACAAAAAAGTTGCCTCATTTCTACTGCTTGTAATCTGAGTTTAAAGAATCATTAGGGTCTTTTCTACTTATCATGAAGAATAATTTCAATTCATTCTTCTCTCCTACCTTGTGTGGTTACCTCACTAATTGTGTTCCCCTCGATATTTGGTTTTCCTTAGGATTATATCTTCAAATTATATTGTCCTGATATGTGTTATACTAGGGTAAGACATCCTCCATTGTGACCCTATTAAAACTAATTATAATGGCACTGTCTCTATTTCAAATACGGGCACATGCCCTTATGTCTAAGATACCAACATACATATTTTTAGCTGCAATTTTCAAACTCTGACTATGTTTTTTACTCCTTTAGATCCTCACATAAATGAAGACCCAGTGGGGCCTGCAGAGACTGATGCACCAACCAAGGACAAACCATGGTGAAAACATAGACCCTGGTTTACATGTAGTCAATGGGCATCTCAGTCTCCATGAGGGTCCCCTAGTAAGGGGAGCAGGGGATATTACTCACAGGTACTCTGGTACATGGTATTTGATCATTTGCCCCTGGTGGGACAGCCTTGCCATACCACAGAGGAAGAGGATGCAGGCAGTCCTAAAGAGACCTGATAGGCTGGGGTCAGATGGTAGGGGATGAGGTCTGCATCTCTCAGTAGACTAGGGGAGGGGCATAGGAAGGAAGAGGGAGGGATGATGGCAATGGGAGATGAGGAAGGGGTTACAATCAGTATGTAATGTGAATAAATTATAAACAAGTTTAAATATTTCTAAAGATAAAAATTTAAACTAAAGTAAAAAAAAAAACACCCCTCAAATAAATAAATGGAGAAGAAGAGGACTTGACCACACTGAACTCATAAACTACAGTTTGACTTAATCATGGCACTCTGTGAGCCAATCACAAAAAAGAATACTTATCTACTAATATAACGAGTCATATTTTTCAAATATGGAAAACAATAACAAAATTACCATAGTATTCTGGATAATACTAAAACCTTGCATCCCACAATTTTATGAAGAATTTGTTATTATTTGATAAGCAATGTATTTTCACTTTATTGGCATTTTATTAGACAGACTCTACTGAGCTCTCTTTCCTTTTTTGATATAACAAATTTAAGGAATTCAAAAAGGCTAACATTAGTGTGATATTGACAGAATAATGTTTTGAGAATATAGAATTAATACATAATGTATGATTTGTGCACACATCTTCAAAATCCACATGGTGGTTCTCTAATATCTTTCTTCTTCTATTTATTTGGTTGGTTGGTTGGTTGGCTTTTCAAGATAGGGTTTCTCTGTTTAGCTTGAATTGTCCTGGAATTGCTTTGCAGACCAGGTTGGCCTCAATCACACAAAGATACACCTGCCTTTCCCTCACCAAGTGCTGGCATTACAGGCATGAACCACTGCACTTGGCTGATTCTCTGATTTGTAATGCATAAAAATTAGGAGATGAACCTCTTGGGATAGATAATGAAGTTTAGAGGATAGCCTTGTGTGTACACCATGATTATCAGCATCTCTCTTGAGAAAAGGGAAAACAACAGTATATTTTTTCCCTTTTATGTGAGATTCTGCAATAAGATAACAGTCAACAAGCCAGGAAGATGACACAGTCTCAGAATGGCATATTGTTGGAGATTGACCTTGAGCTATTCAGATTCTGCTGTGATAAACACATTTCTAGTGTTTTAGCTGTTTCTGTAGACTTTCATTTAACTTAACACCTGGAGACAGTTTAATCCTTACAACAAAATAGCATCAATAAAAAAATTTCATAGTGTAAGCCCATCTATAAACTAACATCTTGTCATTTATTAATAAAATTATATATAACTGCTTTATTTTATGTGTGTGGAACATGCCCTAGATTGTATTTTTAAAACACACTTCATATAATAGAAGAAACACAGCTGAGCTGAGGTACGATGATCACTTTGAAGAATTTGGTGAAGCACTGGCATTAATACGTAACATACAAAATATTTGGTACAAAGGCGCCCGGGATTTCTGGAGGGTTGCTTCTGGAAATTTGCCTAACACACTATTGTGCAGTCTTTGTGTTTTGAAATATAAAAATGATTTACTCCTCTAGTATAAACCTTGTAGAATAAACTGTCAGTTCTGATGATAGAAATGTAATAATACTGCATTACCTAATGGAATTCAATTAGCCAAATACAAATAACAGCTTAATAATTACTTCTAAAATTAAAATAATTATCGTATAATTGCATAGCTCCAAATGGGCTAAATTTTGTTAAGCCCATCAATAAACTAACATCTTGTCATTTATTAATAAAATGCTATATAACTGTTTCATTTTCTGTAAGACAACCATGTGGTTAGCATTTTATTTTAGCTGCATCTATCGTAGGTGTAGAACTGGCTTTTCATGTCACAGAAGAGATCTTTAATGAGTTATGATGAGAAAAAGGAATGCAGATGCACTGAACATCACATTCCTCTTTTCCTCATTAGGACAGCAGCTGTTTGGCTGACAGTTTGAATAATGTTTTACTTTTCATTTTATATCACGTTTATAATTTACAGACATTTTGGCAGAAGCTTCCAGAAATCTCCTTTAGCTCATTAGTGGACAAGGGCTGTGGTCAATACTCATGGCTTGCCTAGTATCCCTAAGTTCTGGATCCATTCCCCGGAAGAGTAAAAAGGGAAAATGGGGTGGTATGGTACTTTCCTTGAAAAAAAAAAAAAAAGAAAAAAAAGAAAAGCAAGAAGGAATAATAATCTATAAGTTAATTGCAATGTTACTAAAATAACCAGTACATAGTACGCATCATAAATTAACCCAAAGAAAAGGCATGAATTTGTTTTAACATATCAGCATTTAATTGTTTTTTTAATCTATATATAGTGCTAGCAGACATTCTAGGGTGCTATTATTTTGAATGAGATCCCTACAAAGGACTTGAATCTACAAACTAAATATGAATATAAAGTCATGAAAATTTTACTTTCACAACTCAAATTAGTTTTTTAATCTACCTTCTTTCAAACTATAAAGCAAAGTAGATTATGAATAATTTTCCTAATGATGGAAGTTAATTCTCAAGATGACCAAATATAGAAAATATAAAATCACCTGGGAGATTGGCTTTTCTATGGGTGAAAATCTTGTTTAATTGATATGGGAAAATCCATTTTAATTTTTGGCATGAGCATTTATTATGCAGTTGATGCTTAATTTTAAAAATGAAGAAAACAACTGCATACCAGCGCTATATCATCCTTCTCTTTTCCCTCACTGGTTATGATGTGACCCACAGCCTCAAGCTTCTGTTGCCTTCACATTCTTCTATAGATTAGAATTTACCTTGGACAAATACAAAAATAATTACACACATATATAATCTATAACTATTTTGCAAAAATAATAACATTAGGAGTTCCCAGTGAACCTATGATCTTTCTGGTCATTGTTTCTTGCTAGGTTATATGAGTTTTTCCTGTGTAGTGGAATTTTTATACAATCAGGAAACAGTTGATTGCCTCATAATGTTTTTTGGAATAAGGTTATTGATTTTGTAATTCAAATGCTGATTGCTGTACCCACCCCATATCTGGTTGTAATCCTTGTTCTGAGAATCTCCTGCCTCAATGTTGTGTTAACACTGCTTTCCAATTGTCGCCTGATATGCCAATATAGCAGTAAACAGCCAATTGCTGATCAGGGAAATAATAGGACTGGAATTCCTTCAAGCCATTGGAGGAGGAGTTAGAGGAAGAAGTAGGAGATTCTGCCTTAGAAGAACTACAAGGGACACCAAGAAAGTAGCTGGACCAAGGAATGCTACAAAGTGTAAGTATCCTGAGATATATCCTGGGAGGAAGCCAGATCAGCTTAGAGGGTTAAGAATAGAATAATAACTACTCAGTGCTGGTGCTGGGAAGCTTATTATTAAGCAAATGTATCAGAGTATCAATTATTTATGTGTTAGTCCAATTAAGAGAAAGTGAGAAACAAAACAGTTTTTATAAAAATAAATTTATCAAATATTCACGCCACAATTACATCAATGAGCATATGTTGCCAATCAAGTCATTACTGCAGCACATACAATTAATTGGTAGCTGAAGAAGAAGCTGATGATTTTTCTTCCTCTGAATTTTGCATAGCCTCCTCTGACATGGTGGAAGCTTACTAACTAACAGAATGAAATCTACTGTATCAGTTCCATCTAAGTTTTTCCATGTCCTTTGACTAGAGTATATGGTGTCTACTTCTTGCCATTATGCTTGGTCTCAGGGAATATCCTAAACAATGATACCTGGGGAAATATCCCACTACTGGCACTTGGGATTTTGTCACCTAACTCATAATTTGTAGCAGAAACATCATCGTCCCATATAGTGAAGAGCATTTCAACTCATTTAAAATTATAATTTAACCAGTTTTTTAAAACAGTAAAATTTTTTATGGCTTTTCATCCTACATCCCCTGAGTGGCCCTGTCTTTAGTTCCTGGTATATCAGACCTATGCCAAGTTAAATACACATATTCAAAGGCCTGAAGCTGAGATCGAAATGTGAGGGAAAAAAATGGAGCATTTGTCTTTTTTGGGGTCTGGGTTTCCTTTATATAATGTCTTCTAATTCCATCCATTTATTTGAAAATTTCTAATTTTGTTTTGTCTACAAGTGAATAGATTTCCATGTGTACATCCATCACTGTTATCTACATATTCAACAGCTGAAGAACTTCTAGGCTGATATTTTTCTACTGCTATGAGTATAGAGCACCAATGAACAAGGATAAGCAAGTATCTTCGTACTCTTTTAAGTTGATACCTATAAGCTTTTAAAGCTAGTTTATTTGCATCCTTATATTTACCACCTTTTCCACCCCAAATCCCTTCAAACTTCCCAACACTAGGTAGGTGAGAAAAAAGTTCAGAGGAGGCATAAACATCTTTAAACTACTTCCTGCTTATCAACATCATTGAATTCCTAGGGGCAAGTCAAATGTTCTTTGACAGAATATCTAGCAATCCAGCAAAACAGTAAACTGCAATATAACAATATAAAACCAGCAATCAAATAATCTAGCAAAAGCAAACACAGCCACAGAACAAAAAACAGTGTGGAATTGCATTCTGAAGATTGCTTTCTGCTGTCTGAGGATGATGGAATTTTGGGGGGGCCTTAAGAAAATTGGAATAGACATATCTTTTTCTGTCCAGTCTTTGTGAGATAAGAAAGTACAGGGCTTAACTGAAGTCTTGGCTGTAACAGTCTGTGTGGCTGGACCATCTGAGCTAGACATTTTGAAGTTGATCTGGATACAAATTTTTGAGGAAACAATAACTGGGGAAGTCTGTGAGGCTGGATCATCTAGAATACTTGCCTTCTTTTCATTAGTGTCTGGATTTTTGCTCTGAAAATCCACAAACTTTTAAAGGGAATAGTAATTAATGTAATATTTAAAGGTAATTCTGCATTGACCTATGTATGGAATGTGCTGTATGCACAAATCAGGTAATGATAATTTTCTGCTCTACATTTGAGCAGGTGAAAGGCATGTATCCACTTTATAAGTCCATCTAGACTGCATAAATAAACTATAATATGAAGCTCCATCTATGCTATATGAAAAGATAACATGTAATAGTAAGTCGTGAAAACCAAGTAGCCAAAATGATTCACTGGCTATGCAGAGACCTTCATTTCTCAGCAATCAGGTCTTCTCTGGTCAAATCTAATCCTTTTAAGTTTTGGTGGTAACCATATTTTTTTCTTTTCCTGTAGACACATTAACAGAACCATGTCACCAAAGCAAAACTATTGCAGGCTTCCATTCTGGTGTTACCCATATCTCCATATTGTAAAAGTTGGACTACTTTCATGTTTTTTTTTCTATAATCCAGTATTTCTCAGCTGCTGTTGTTCCTTTTTCACTATTTAGTCTTCCTATAGGGGTCTGTACTCTTTGGTTGTTGTTGTTGTAATTTAATAATCATCTTTCTTAAAGTGTGATTAGATCTTTCTATCTCTGCTTGTCCTATAGAGTTGTGGTATACCTCTAGTGTGTATTATATTATAATATGCAATGAATATTATCATCTCACTGGATAGATGTGCAGGGGCATTATCAGTCTTAAATCGTGCAGGAATCCTTGTCATTGCCATTATTTCCAATAAATGTGCAATTACAGAAAAAAAATCATCCATGTATTGATAAAAAATACATTGAGGAAATTGCTTCTGAATTATTTTAATGATCACTTCACAAAATATTAACATAGTTGGACAATTTAACATTTCCTGTGGAAGAATATACCAATGTTATCTCTTTATTGGACCTCTATTATTACATATAGATACTGAGAAAGCAAACCTTTCCCTATCATGTTCATGAAAAGGGGTTGTCAAAATGCAATATTTATATCAATTACTATAATAGACCATGACTTAGGTAATAAAAAAGGCAAATGAATTCCAGGGTTTAAGGGACCCATCGGTTGATTTAGTCTATTCACCACTCTTAAATCTGTTACCATCCTCCATTTTCCTGATTTCTTTTTTTATAACAAACATAGAGAATAAACACAGAACCATGAGCTAGTAGATTCTTCTATATGTTGAGCTGTTCAAATGTCGGCAGCTTTTCTTTAGTTAAGGGCTAGTGCTCTACCCACAGTTTTATCAGCCAATTTTAGGAGTAGGGATGTTGGTATTTTAGCAGTGATCTCCCCACTATAAATCTGGAAACTCCGTCTCTGAAAGCTTCTTTAAAACATCTCAGAGCTATCATTTCTATTGGACACTGCATTATTTCATCACTATAGTCAGCAACATTAGCAGGCATGTGCTGCAAAATCACTGGAAAAACCAACTGTGACTTTGTAGTCCCAGGCTACTTCACTAGTGGTACACTTGGCTGAAAATTAACACTTTCTCTCACAACTGGCTGTTCTCTTTAACCCTATCACTCTGCAGGGCCTCTTCCTCCTGGCTCCTTGTCCTGCCCACGGGCACAGTGCAGTGCCTACTTTCTAGTCTGGTTTGCTTCCCTCTTTTATCCTGAGGGAAGCTCCCACTTTCGTTCTCCAGGTCTGAACGTTTTTGTTTTCTACTGTCTTGTACTATTCCCTTCTCAAGCACTTCCTTCTCCACCCATAACAGCAACAGCTTTCAAAAATAAGGGAATAGAGTGCCACTTCGGGCTTTCCTGTTTAATCCATTTTGTTTGTTTGTTTGTTTCTCAGACCCCTTCATATCCACTCACAACTTTCCCAATTGCTCAGCCATTCTCACAACCCTTTATTGAAATGGAATGCAGGAAGAAGACAAAGAAGAATATATATTAAATCTCCTTTGGGAGCAAAGTGGGAAAGAATCCTGCAGCCTCTGCTGCAATAAAGTTTTGCTAATGTCCTGAGACAGAGTATAATATATTCCTTCTTACTCTGCCACCTCCTCTATGGCATTAGAAGCCAGATTTCCTATTATGCCAAGAACCTTGTCTAGGCATCAATTGTAAGGATTTCTTTATCTGGTTTTTATATATTTACCACCCTTCATTCATCTCAAATCTCTTCCAATCCTGCAACACTAGATAGGTGAAAAGGAAGGTTAGAGGAGACCTACTCTTCTTTAAACTACTTACTGCAAATCAGGGTCATCAGGTTCTTAGAAAAAAATCAAATCTTCCTCATCAGAATATCCAGAAGGCCAGCAATCCAGAAATCCAGTAATTCAGCAACAGAAAACACAATAGCAGGAACCAACAACACCAGGGGCCAGCAGGAGGGGGACTAGTGACCACCACCAGGCCCTCTCGGGACTCTCCCATTTATATCTTCTCAAGAGTCCCTGAATTAAACTATCTGCAGATTTCAAAAGTCAGGCTCCTGCCAGAACGTGAAGCACATTATAGTTAGCTGCTGTGGAAAATCTAAAGCAGCCCCGTATCTCACACTTGGGATTAAAACAGAAACATAACTATATAACACAACTGGATTTTAAAAGAAACCAAAATTCTCACTATACATGCCCAGGAATTGTATTGTAAGGTCACAAAAACACTTTGAAAATGAATCATTTGATCCAAATTATATGCTATCTCTTGATTAATCAATTATGAGTTTGAGACATTTTTTATTTCATTTCAAGATTTACTTTTGTTTATGTTCCTTTTTTCTTTTAAAATGAAAATTTCATGTGTATCTGCTACTTTTACAGAGTAAGAACTAGAGATTAGAGAAACAATGTAAAGTCATTGGAGGATAGCCATATAGAAACTAAAATGTCACCCATGAGTATATTGAAACACTATAAGACATAAAACCAGTAATTAACTGATTTGATGTTAATAAAGTCTACATGGTGGAAAAAAACAGCAATCTATGTATATCTTGCTAAAATTCTGCAACATTTTATGAACTTATGCCACACTTTTCACATCAAACAACTAATTCACTTAGCTAAAATTCCAGGCAAAATGCTTGTTTGGAAAACTTGTTAGCATATTTACATAATAAAATACTATTTTTAGAATGTATGATACATTAGTAGAAGTGTTATAATCAATTAAATATATGAGAACTTCATTCACTTGAATGCCTCGAATCTTCAATGATTGGCACTTGGTTTCCTTGTATTAGTATTGTGGGAAGTATATTCATTGCCATACTAAGCAAAGTAGTCTAAAGTGATATCTGTGTTGGTTTAATGTTGGTAGAAAATGGAATTTACCATTTAGCTCAACTTCAAATGTATTGTTGTTTCTTCTATACACTGATAGTGCTATAACTACAGATATTAACTACCATATGTAATACTCTATTATAATATTGATAGTAACAATTTTTAACAAGCTGTACAACTCCATCAAAAATGTTTAAGTTTATCAAATTAAGAGATTTGTTTTTACAAGGAAAGATTTGAAATTTTTCTGTAGTATAAAAGCAGATTATATATTTACAATTTATTTTCATATTCATTAAATCTTTGTAGAAGATCTGCATTTATCAATTTCCACTCTAAAAGAATAAACTTCTATGTGTAAAGTGGAAAAAATGATATTTCAGATGCTGTTCTTAAGTGTCTTCTAGAAACAAAAAATGAAAATTACTTTTAATGCATTGAAAAATCTGACATTTTGATAATTATAAGCAATTATCCTGTAAAATCCCCTCTATAATATAATTAACTATATAATCACAAAATATTTTATATGTAAACACATGTATCCATACAAACACAAATACACACAAATATACCAATACGCAGTACTACATAAAATTGATTATACATATACTAACATTACACACACACACACACACACACACACACACACACACACACATATGTATGTACGTGGGTATATACATATATATATACTTATGTATGTATGTATGTATTGGAGTCCATGAACAGTAGTAGACTTATACATGATATAAAAATGGAAAATTACAATAATTGCAATCTGAAATATCTCCAAAGACCATATATTAACATTTTCAAACTGTGGCACTATCAATAAGAAGCAACCTTCCAGAGGTGTGGCATCCTAAAAGGTTAGGTTTTGGGGGACATGCTCTCAAATAGGCCCCAGATTCTTATTTAGTTTGCTTTCTTACTATCATTAGGAATATCAAGATTACTTGAACCCAGCCTGATTCACTATGTTGTCACAGTTTCAAGCAGTAGGGCTGAGAACTCATGAAATATTAATGAAGCCAAATATGTGAAGTTTAGATTTCTTCATGACAACAGAAACCTAAATCAGAAAATATTTGCTTTTCTGCATAAATTACTTGGACATATGGAAACAACATGGTGCATTTTTAACTTAGAAATGAGTAAAAAGTCAATGGTAGAAGTAAGCTTCTGAACTAGGATTGAGAATGTCAAAGATTTCACAGTGAAATTTGTTATTGTGGCAATAGAATAATATAATCAGATAGATAATATTCTAATAGACTAGATAATGGATAATAATAATATAATCACTTGCACTTGTTTGAATGATAGTGCACTTTGATGATGTAGTGGTTTAATGTTTTATTTTTTCTGGTAAGTGAAGGCTTTCGTGGGACATGCCCCTTGGGCTAATATGCAGATATAAGTGAGTATATACCATGTGAGTCTTTCTGCTTCTGGGTTAACTCACTCATTATGATCATTTCTAGCTCAATCCATTTATCCACAAATTGCGGGAATTCCTTGTTTTTAATAGCTGAATAGTATTCCATAGTGTATATGTACCACAGTTTCTTTATCCATTCTTCTACTGATGGACACTTAGGCTGTTTCCATGTTCTGGCTATTATGAATAAGGCTGCTATGAACATGATTGAGCAAATTTTCTTGTTGTGTGCTGGAGCATCTTCTGGGTATATTCCAAGGAGTGGAATAGCTGGGTCTTGAGGAAGCCCTATTCCCATTTTTTGAGATAGCACCAGATAGATTTCAAAAGTGGTTGTACTAGTTTGCATTCCCACCAGCAATGAAGGAGTGTTCCTCTCTCCCCACATCCTCGCCAGCATGTGGTGTCGCTTGAATTTTTTATCTTAGCCATTCTGATGGGTATAAGATGGAATCTCAGAGTTGTTTTGATTTGCATTTCCCTAATGATTAAGGAGGTTGAGCATTTCTTTAAGTGTTTCTCAGCCATTTGATATTCCTCTGTTGAGAATTCTCTGTTTAGTTCCAAGCCCAATTTCTCAACTGGGTTATTTGGTTTGGTGGTGTTTAATTTCTTGAGTTCTTTATATATTTTGGATATTAGACCTTTGTCAGATGTAGGGTTGGTGAAGATCTTTTCCCAGTCTGTAGGCTGTCGCTTTGTTCTCTTGACAGTGTCTCCTGCCTTACAGAAGCTTCTCAGCCTCATGAGGTCCCATTTATTAATTGTTGACATTAATGCCTGGGCTGTTGGTGTTCTGTTCAGGAAGTTGTCTCCTGTGCCAATATGTTCCAGGCTCTTCCCCACTTTTTCTTCTAAGTGACTTAGTGTCTCTGGTTTTATGTTGAGGTCTTTAATCCACTTGGATTTGAGTTTTGTACAAGGTAACATGTCCCACGAAAGCCTTCACTTACCAGGAAACTGAGACAGAGGGGAGGACATTCTAGTGGGACTCTAGATGAGAGAAGCATGGGAGAATGGCAAAGTAGAAGGATCCAGAGGGTCCTAGAAGCCTACAAGTAGAACATTATGATAGGCAGATTTGGGCTCAGGGGTCCCGCTGAAACTAAGGCACCAGCCAAGGACAATACAGGCAGTAAACCTTAAACCCCTACCCAGATCTAGCCAATGGACAGAACACTCTCCACAGTAGAGTGGAGAGTGGGATATGACTTTCTCCCATACTCTGGTGCCTCACCTTTGACCATGTCCCCTGGAGGGGGAGACCTGGTGACACTCAGAGGAAGGACAGCAGGTTACCAAGAAGAGACTTGAAACCCTATGAGCATATACAGGGGGAGGTAATCCCCCTCAGGAACAGTCATAGGGGAGGGGAATAAGGGGAAATGGGAGGGAGGGAAGAATGGGAGGATACAAGGGATGGGATAACCATTGAGATATAACAAGAATAAATTAATAAAGGAGAAAAAAACATAACATAAACCTAAGACATGACAACATAAAACTACATTAAAAAACTAATTTTAAGGCCCCCCCAAAATAATAATGTTTTATTTTTTCAATGTATTCTCTGAAATTTGTTTGAGCTTATCAGATTGTACGGAACATAACTGTGTTTAGTAATGTGAATGGCTCTTTGAGTTTCCTTAGTGAAGGTGCTCCTACAAAAGCACTGTATATTTTGATTAGGCTAGAAGTGAATAAATTTTAAAAAGGTACAAATGTAGAAAGTTTATAATAGTATCACTGACCAAATCGTTCTGACCTTTGGATGTCAAAAGAAGGTGTAGTGAAAATTTTGAAAGTTTGGTCTCATTAAAAAATACATAGATATTATAAGAAAGTGTTTTTGTTTCAATGCTAGGTGTGTCAATACAGGGCTGCTACAGACTGTCTGCAGCAGCTGATTATGATTTACCTTTTGCTTTAGCAGAGGCACGGGTTTGCCAGCTGCCAATAGTTTCTGAATTTTTCTGACATTTGAATTCTAAAACCTTTTCAGAACATGTATAAATGTTAGAGCCCTGATAGTTGGGTTTAATGGATGTTAGTCATTCAGGGATGGAGTGGCTGTTTGCAGTTTGTTAGTAGTAGTAACTTAAAGAAAAAAACAAAAGGAAATAATTAGATTCAGGGATCTCCCTCTCTTCACTATCCTTTTTATCTATCTTCTATCTATATTGTCTATCTCTGTATCTCTTTTCTAGTGATAGAGTGTCAAATGCCATCCTTTTAAGGGAGTTCACTAGGCATGTGGGCTGTCTAGGATGTGATCTGGTATTTTGGAAGGTCTGTTCCATGATGCACCTCCAAATCTGCTTCCAGCCTCTGACATGCTGTCAGGAGCCACTGATTTGAGGAAGTTCAGTAGGCATGAGAGATCTCTGGAAGGGATCTGGTATTTTGCAAGTCTGTACTGTAATGCACCCCAGTATTGCTTCCAGTCGCTTACTGCTCTGTCAATTGTGCACTGGGGCATCTCTCTAAAATCTGGCATTAGAGCCAGGCATGGTGGTGTATGCCTTTAATCCCAGCACCCAGGGAGACAGCGGTTGGTGGATCACTCTGAGTCTAAGGCCAGCTTGGTATGCAAAGTGAGTCCAAGATAGCCAAGTCTACTTTCAAGGCCAGCCTGGTCTACAAAGTGAGTCCAGGACAGCCAATGTTACACAGAGAAACCCTGTTTTGAAAAACCAAAAGGAAAAAAAAATCTGGAATGGTGTTAACTGTAGGTTCTGGTATTGACCAGCTCTGAATGAGGAAACTTCCTACAGTCTTGTTGGTCTTGTTGAGGATATACTATTTGTTGTTCAGTGAATTAATCCCTGATTATGGAATTCCTGATTTGATTAAAATAGTTTAAAAGCTAAATTGTTTTAGAGTTTATGGCTGCCAAAAAATACCTTTGTGGACCACCAGATGCCTTACTAGGGAAAGCATTGAAGCAGATTTGTGGCTGCAGATAAGCTTCCACTCCACATGGCACCACATATCCTGGTATTTACCATAAATATACACAAGTTGGTTTAAACTTACCATGAACTCAAGATGTCTATACTAAGTACGAGCCTTAATGTCTAAAAGTACAAATTGTTCTGTCATAATTCCTTATACCTTGTCTCTTTGTAGTATCATATGTTGTTATGTTAAATTTACTCTGTTTCTTAGAATGAAAGGCAGATAAAATTATGGTCCTGAACTCATTTTTAACTATGAGATAGGTGGATAATGTATAATTAGGTCAGTCCTAATTGATAACTTGTATTTTTCTGTAAGTTTCAGACCCTGCAAACTTTCAGGCCTTGTCAACTTTTGTCACTCTGAACTCACAGTGAACTCAACCTGTTATATTTTAGAATTCATCTAAGTTTTTGTGATTAATTGTCTTTTTTAACTATAGGAGTTAATTCCCCTTTCTCAGAAGTATAAGTACAGTGACAAACAACAAATGGCATTGAAATTGGGAAGCTTAACTTCAGTTGAAGTTAAGATAACTAATTTCATCCACCTTTTTTCTTGAATGTATGTGTGTGTGTGAGTGGTTTATTTTCTATCTCTCTCTTATTTCTTATTTCCCCGTAAATTCACAAATAAGTTAGCAGACTCAGGGCTTTACCATCAGCCTGCTAGGATTAACAGGCCTAAATTTACATTATCAAAGAGGCCTACCTACAGAACAAAGAGCCTCCTTTTATGACCCCCTTGAAGTTTCTAGCTAAAAGCTGCTTTTACAGCTTCAGGTATAGGAAAGTTTTGGTCAGTTTAAGTTCTCCTCCTCACCGCAGCACAGCCAGTCCCTAGAGAAGAAACCTTGGGCTCCATTTCCTCTTTCTTCTTTCAGTCCCGATCAGTTGCCTGAGCCATCAGCTCTGGCCACCGAAGAGATAAAGGGAACTGGAAGGGCATCCTGCATCCATCCCCAGAGACCCTACGCTGGACCTCTTCGGAGCCACAGCCAGGCGTTAACAATAAGGGGTGAATCCAGGGGCGTAAAGGGTTGGGAAAGATTCCCCAATGTAGCAAAGACAAGCTCCACTCTAATCTGGAAGCAAAGACTAAGAATGGTGTTCCATTTAATATAGTTCATGGATTGAAAATGATTCATTTAGCACCTTTGTTATATATTATTATCAATAGGAAATACAGCAAAGATGCATCTCGTGTTAGACAAAACGAGATAATTGCTATTATTTTCAAAAAATGATTGTGCGTGAAATGGAATATCCGCTGTTGAGCTATGAGGTTTTTGATCCAAGAATATCACGCAGTAATTGATATACCTTGTTACTACTTAGACATGCAAATAGCATAGTGCACACCTCTCAATTTCATGTATTAGTTTCATATTTTCTCATGAGCTGCATTTTATTTGATGTGACTAAAGCCAAGAAATTAAAAATACAACATGAAAAGAACTTAAACCACTAAATATAACTTATTAAAAGTTCATCCTGATTTATTGAGCACATACTGGTGCTTAATGATGAATTATGTATTGAAAGTTACAAAATTATAACATAAAGGAATTGAATTTATGTTCCAATCGCTATATTTAGGCGGATGTTGGCACTGAGATTTGAATTTGTTTTCCTTATGTGAGTCAGTGATGCCTTATTCTTCTTTAGGAGACTATTTAAATTTGTGTATAAATTTCCTGTGTAAGATTCCTTTACTTTACCTCATGGAAATCAGAGCAAGCACCTGGTGAAAGAGAAAATAAAAGAGCCCAGAATTCCCACAATGGAAGCTGTTGCTTTACCACCAGTTTTTGGTAGGGATATCGTAAGTGCTGTCAACTTCTATTATTTGTAACGTTTGCTCTAGTAAATGATGATAATGAACTAGAGCAATCATGTGGATAGCAAGAGACAGTAGATACAGACACCAAACTCTGTACAAGTTCAGAGAATTCTCTAAAACTAGGAAAAAACATGATCCCCATATTCCATCTTCAAAAATATTTGACAACACTTGGCAAAAATTATCACTGGCAGAACTGAGATTATGTAGAGTATGGCATCTAGTATGTCGTGGTCAGGATACAAGAATCATCACACTATATGCTAAAATGGTCTACAAAAGTTTTTCACAAAACTTCAGTAAATAAGTATTGTCTTTTTAAGTAATTTGTGGTAACGTTGTTTCTGTATGATATTTGGCTTCTGCTTCTTTAAATTATACTCTCCCAATAATTTAAATCTGTGTGTTATTCTAATTTAATATTTATAATTTTCTTTCTGTTTGAGTACAATGCAGACCTTAGTACTTTGCACTTCTTTTACTCAAACTAAGTAGATGTATTGGTTAAATATAACATTTTACTGTTTTAAAGATTGTATTTCTAGCTACTGGGAGAGATAATAGAATTTTGTAATACTGCAACGTATTATGTATTATTCTCTGGTTTGGTATTTCATATGTGAGTGAATAGATTTATAAAATTGCTATAAAATTATTAATATTTCATTATTATATTTTCACAGTACAATAATATTAATCTTGATTTTCTTATTATTGAACTTTCTTTGATGTTAATATAGTCCTTGTAGAGTTTTTGTTGTTCATTGCTCTATTTGTGGATTTTTAATCACTTTATTAAAGGCTTTACATGAGGGAAGTTTCAGGAATTCTTCCCATTTTCACTTTTTTTTTTTTATAATGAGTAGATTTTATATCAACCTTTTGTTACAAGTTTTATGCTAAATTTTGCTACAGATTTTATAGATTTTTCCCATTTTTATTTGTTTATTCACTTTACATTCTGGTTGTAGACCCATCCCTCCTCCCCTCCCGGTCCCATCCTCCCTCCCTTGCCCCTATCTCCCCTCTCCTATTTCTCTGAATAGGGGACCTATGTGTTTTCTCCTCCTGACTGTACATCTATGATTAAAATAGTTAAACCTTCTTTTATTTGTCAGAGTTAAGTTTATGATCTCAGCACTGAGAAGGCTGAGGTAGGCTCATGAGTTCAAGGCCAGCCTAGGCTATTTTGGGAGACTCAATCTCATCCACATCACACCTCTAACAGAACAGAAAAAGTCATGATAACATTCAGAACTCTTTTGAGGGTAGGGTTTAGAAGTCAAATCAGTCATCCCATCCATGTGAAAATTAAAGACACTTCCTGTTCTTCCCTGTAGATAAACTATTTTCCATATTTGTTTTTATGGCAGTTATTTTCAGGTGCCAAGTCTAAATTATTAAAACATTCATATGTATCTGAATGGCGCCCACTTGAATTTTCCAGTCTTCTGCTCTACATCTCTGACAGCTCTGCTGATCTTACATGTCTTCTAAACTGTGACTTTTAGAATTTTCAATAGTAAGTGAATTTTTGACAAAACACATCACATTTTATTTGAAAATATATGACTTTCTTTCATTCCCAAAGTTTACATTTTTATAAGTAGTATAAGCAGGAACAGGTAGTTTTTTGTTCAATCAGTCAGAAATTTTGAGACTCAATAAGATGTTGTCATTGGCAAGAAGTCAGTCAATTTTCAAGTTATCAAATTTCCTTTCTAACTAAAACATTTTCAACAGCACTGTGATAGTAGTCTTCTTGCAAAGCATGTTTGCATTCTGGATGCATATCTTTGCTGCCATTTTACAATAGGTAGATAAATGTTACATTTCATCTTCTATATTTATGTTACTGTTTCAGATATTTTTATTTTTACATCCCAGAAATAATAGTTTATTTCCATTTTCAGAAATCTGTCAGTATTTTCATTTGTAAATAATGAGTCTTCCCATGTCTACTTATCTACTTTAATTTACCAATACATTAGGAACTATTTTTTCTCTTCTGTATTTTTCTCTTTAATGTTTTTAGAGTTTTGCCTCCTGAAATCCCTGGTATCTGTTGAAAATTCAGGTGAAGGAAGGCTTCACATCATTCAGGAAGGATGTTAATTCATCAAAAGACATATAGTAAACAGAAAAGCTAAATCTGAATCACACACACATCATATATATATATATATATATATATGATATTTGTGTATATGTGAGATATATGTATCTATTTAGCCTTCTGTGGTTTCAAGCAGAGCAGATGAAGAGAAAACCATGTCAGAAGTTTATTGATAATCAGACATTCGCTAGCTATCCCATATACAGATCTTACTTTGTGCATGAAATATAACCCTAAGGTGCATGTGGTATGATAATGTAGCTACCTGTGTAGATATGGAGCTGTATAGCCTTCTTCTCTGAGACTGTAACAATCCATTTCCCAGGGAAGTTTCACAGCTCAAAATAGCTTCAGGCAATCCCTGAAACTGGCCAGATTCATTATTCCCGTACTTTCAAAGAGTAAACAGTGAAGACTGCTGAAAGTCTCTCTCAGACAAACTAAGCTTCACCAAGGACTGACACCAGCTCACCTTTCTGGCAGAGACTAGCCAAGCAGCCTGAAAGTAGCAGGAACAAGCCGAGCTGCCTGAAAGAGCCTAAAGCCAACTGAACTATCTGAAAAGGACATTCTACAACCCTTTGAGCTGGCTGCAGGCTTTGCAGTGTGCCTTAGCTTTCCAGCTTTTGTGAGCTGTCACCCATGCTGATGTAGACTTCTGTGATATGGATATCATTGAGTCATTTTTGAGAGGATCTTTAGGTAACCTCTCACCCTTATTCCTGTAAGTAACCCAGACAAAACTTGTTGGTTCACTAAGTTGCACTTTAGTTGTATCTTTGCTTTGGTCTGTGCAGGTCTATCTGTCTGGCGTGAATAGATATGTGTTGCATCTACTTAGGAAAATTCTGTCACTCAATATACGGTTATCAAAGTAAATATACAATTTGGTCTTTGACAAAGGCCTTTTATATTACCATAATCATCTTTTCCTGTATCTGGATTTTAACCAGCTATATTCCAAACTTATATATATATATATATTCTGTCATTAAATAGAAACTATAAACACTATTTGTGTCCTGAGGTCACAGGAAGTTTACTGAGGTCTCACACATCATTAGGCCTGGAGAAGAGAAGTATAGAATCAGAGAACAGAGAACCATTAGAGAGAGCAATAAAAGCCAAGAAGGAGATTTATTATAGAAGTGTAGGAAACATCAAAAAAGGTGAAAAGTTTTGTCTGGAAAGCTAAGCAGTTTAAAATATATTTTAGAACATTTTACAAACACACACACAGACACAAACAAACATACTCATATCATACATATATACATATACATGCATATTTACCTATGATATACATACATTATATGACATGTGATTTTGTGACATATATGATCTAGTAGCACTGGTTTAGATACTTCCATCTCACACTTGTTTTATTTTAGAAAGTAGTGTAAGTAAAATGCTTGTAAGGTAAATTAGGTATTTAACAATTTATGTTAGATGCTACAGAAACACACAGATGTTACATATTTAGCTGGATACTATATTCTCTGGTTACAATTACATTCCTACAAGTGAGAAGAAAGGAAAATTTCCAACTAAATAATATTCCATTGAGCAGTTCTGCTACATCTCTTTGTTGGATCATTTGTTCCTAGACAATTTGGTTTTTTATACTAATCTCTACTAAAATAGTCCTTGCAATGAGCATGCAAGTATGAAATTAATGCAGACATACAATTTTATTCAGGTATATTCTAAGTGGGGGCCTGCTAAATCATGAGATTGATCTGCTTTTTACCTTTTTAGGAACCTCTATTTGATTTTTAGAAAATGAATCTAAGAATTTATATTTCTACTAGTTATATGTGTGATATTAGCCTTTTACACATTATCAACATCTTGCATTGATCTAATATAAATTGTGACTTTGACCTACATTTTCTAAATCATAATATTTTGATCATATACTGCTTCACCTTTAAAAGTGTGTGTTTCAACCTATTCAATTTTGAAAATACGTTATTGGCTTTATTATATTGAATCCTTTGTGAGATGTTTGGCATATATATACTTTCTAAAACTGTGTAGGTCATGTATTCAGTTTCAATAATTTTCTTAGCTGTCCAAAGCTTTCCTTGGTGAGGCAGGAATGCGTATACATGTTCATGTGGTTTATGAATATTTTACAAGTTTTATGTGCATACATTTAGAGGCCACATATTGACATGTGGTATCTTCCTCAGTGGTTGTCCACTTTATTATTTGACGCAGGATCTCCCATTGGATATTGATTCACCTATTTTGGCATAAAAATAGCTCCAGAGATATCTTTTCAAAGTTTCCCTGAGCAGTTCACACTGTGTTTGAAATTATTATCATTCTGACTTTATCTCCTGAGTTCTCATAAGACTAACAGGATGTGCCATCACGTGAGTCCAAAGATATTTCAAAGGAAGAAAGGCTCTACAATTATCTTTACTGATGTTATGATTGAATGCGAAAGATCTACCTTTAACTCAAGCTGTGAACAATTACTTTCTATGTGGCAGTGAAATCTTGGGACTTTCCTGGTAAAAATAGGTGACTTGGAACAGGGCACTTTACCTTCTGGATCTATCATTCATCTTCTTATCCACTCTCCTCCGTAGTGCATTATGTTGGACTTAAGTCCTCTAAACCAATTAGCTAAAACAAGTTTATTTCTCTTTACAGTTATCTCTACAGATATTTTTTGTCTTAGCAACATTAAAAATGGCTAGTAGAAAATTTTTGACCTGAATGAAGTGGTTATGTGTCTACAGCTAGTCTTAACCTTAATCTTTTAGGCCTTTGAAAATAGCATGTGAGACAGATACAGAAGAGTTTGGAGGTACAGAGCTTGATAGATGATTTTAGTGAAAGCTGATAGGGGATTTTTGGTAAGAGTTCTGAAAACAGCTTCAAAGCTGATGGACGTGGAACCAATAAAGACAGACTACATTCCGGAGGTCTCAGATGAGAATGAAAAGACTATGGAGGAACAGAATGTTCATCCCTGCCTAGATCGATCATTCAAAGGTTTTTTCTAATCTTAGGAACCAAATTCCTTTACATTCCAGCAACAAAAACTCACAAATGGACGCATTTGTCAGTATCAGGATGTGTTTTAGTTTCTCTTCCTGGCACTGTTATAAAATATCTCATCAAGAGCAATTTAATGGCAAAAAAGGTTATTCTGGCTCACAGTTTAAGGTTGCAAACCATTATTGTGGTGAAGTCAAGGTGACAGGAGCTTGAAGCAACTGGTCACATCCCATCCAAAATCCAGAAGTAGACAGTGATGAGGGCTTGTTGTTACTTAGCTCCCTCTCTTCATTTATATAATCCAGGATCTCAGGTAAAGAATGGAGCCAATGTGGATGAGTCTCCCAATTTCCATTGAAATATTAATGTCTCCAACAGGAATGCCTAGAGGCTCATCTACCAAGTGAGTAGAGAGGTGTCAAGTTGACCATTATTTTTAAATATCATAATTATTTAAATGTAGTTTTTAATTACATTATTTTTGTTTAAATATTGGGTACTCTTTGCCACATTCTGTATGAAAAATCCTAGCACAAGGGACAGATGGCAATTCTATCTTGCCCTGTGTGTCCTAGGGATCTACCTCCAATCACCAGATGCGTTGAATTGCTGTGGCTCCTTGCCAGCCCCCCCCCCCCACACACACACTGTTAAATTATTTCTGTTTAAGAGTACAGTGCTGAGAAATGAACTCTGGGATTTGCTAAGCAAGTGGCATACTACTTGACTTAATCTTTAGACCTTGACTTTTTTTTTTCAGTTGTGCTCACACTATGAAGCCAATTATGACCTTGCCTACTCATCTTGCAGCCTTCACCTTCTACGTTCTGCCATTATCTTCATGTGCCACCAGTCCGGGTTTCATTTGTTTCTTTTTAAAAAATGTTCTTTTTTTTTTCTTTATGCTTTTTTTGTTATTACATTCTAAAGAGTTAGTTTTGACAAAATACGGAAAGGAATAATGCTGAAGCAACACACTGAAAGGTGAGTTTGAGAAAGGAAGCTCACAAAGTACAATGTGTATAGTCAAAGGTGAGAACAGACACAGAGTGACAAAAGAAACTGGGCTCCTTTGAATGCTTGTTTACTTTCTAACATATTCTGAGAAATAAATGTGTAGAGGAATTTATATCTAATATGAACCTTAGAATTATCATATTTTAATAAATGACTGTGGGGTTTTTTGTTTGTCTGCTTGAGTGTGTTATTTATTTGTTTATTCATTTGTTTTGGATTTTTGAGGCACAGTTTCTCTGTGTAGCCTTGGCTTTCCTGGACCTGCCTTGCAGACTAGGCTGATATCCAAATCAGAGATCCTCCTGCCTCAGCCTCTCTGAGTGCTGGGACCACAGGCATGTACCACTAACCCTGGCAGTGTGTAATTTTTATATGATATGATAGAAAAAAAATGAGATAATAATGAGCAAGGATAATAGCCCCAAAAAGATGATGAGTAAGAATAAAAAGAGAACAATTTTTATTCCTGATATTGAAATTCCACTGCTTTTTAAAAAAATATACATCATTATCTCTACAATGTTAACATATTCTTATTCTTATTCTCATGTTTCCATTACCTAATATTTAAAACTTAATATGTGAAATACATATCCTGAAATAACAGGTACCAATATGATATTTAATATCCTTGTTGCTATTTAAAACATTTTGAATATACTTGCAAAGGTTTCGTGAATATTTAATGAGGAATATTTAAATAATATAACAGTTGCCAGGGAAGATTGATCTGAGCTCTTTGAGTTTTACATATCTGTGGCAGAGGTAATAACTCAGTGACACAGATGAAATCTCATTGAATACACAGTGATATTTTAGAAAAATACATTAATAGTAATAATTTTTGTTTTAAGTATATGTTACTAAATTAAAATATAATGTTTAATGATATGTAAATGGCCTACTATTATGATACATAAATGGCTGAATATTTACTGTATATATTTGCCAAACTAATGATGTTGCCTTTGTGGACATTATCAACTATGTGGAACATCTTCATAGAAAAAATATTTAATTATGCTTCTGAATTACATTCAATTATTCTTATTTGGAGCTGGAAATGAGACAGAAAATTTCAGATAGCATATTGTGATTCTCCTGGCTTTAATAGCAAGGTTTAGAGGTGTGCATTATCATGCCTGATTTCAATATTTTTAATTATAAGGAATTACATGCAAAACTTGCATCAGTGAATGAATAAAACAACAGGAAAGCTATATTAAAATTATGTTGTAACTCTAGAATTAAGATAAGTTTTTCTTATCGGGAATAGTTCAACATCAAGACCCAGCTATACCACTCTTGGGCAAATCCCCAAAGGATGTTCCACTTGCTCAGTTATATTCATACCAGCTTTATTTGTGGTAGCTAGGAACCGGAAACAACTTAGATGCCCCTCAACTGAGAACGTATTAAGAACTTGCAGTACATTAGCACAGCAGAATACTACTGACCTATTAAAAACATTGACCTCTCGAAATATGAAGGAAAATGGATAGAACTAGATAAAAATCATCCTCATTATGGAAACTGAAACTGCAAAAGTCTTGCAATATATGTACTCACTTATATGTGGACATTAGTCATAAAGTAGAGGATAACCATGCTATAATCTACAGACCGAAAGAAGCAAATTTACAAGGGCCCAATAGAGAATGCTTGAATCTCACTCAGAAAAGAAAATAAAATAGACATTGGAGGTAGATGGAGGGAGAGAACTCAATAGGACAGGGCATGTGGAGTGGACCAAGGGTGGGGATTAAGAGTAGGGAGAGGGAAGGCAAGTGAGAGAAAGGAAGTCAGAGGTGGGGGACATCTCTGGGATTTACCAAAGACCTGAGATAGTGTATGGCCCTGAAAGACTACGGTGGCCAGCCCAGCTGAAACTCCTAACAAAAGGGGATATGGATTCTGAAGTAGCCACCTCCTATAGCCAAAAAGAACTTCCAGTGGTATATTAGGATAACAATCCACACACAAAACCTTCCAGCCCAAATTTGTCCTGCCTACAAGATGTACAGGGACAAAGATGGAGCAAAGACTGGGCAAATGGCCAACCCCAGACTGGCCCTACTTGTGACCCATCCTATGGGAGGCAACCAATACTTGACACTAACATAAATGTCTTCTGAGAGGCTTCATTTAGCAGTGTATGCAGAGACCTACAGCCAAACATTAGACAGAGCTCATGAGTCCTATGGAAGAGTTGGGGGAATGGCTGAGGAAGCCGGAGCCATTGAGGACTGTACAAGAAGACCTACAGATATTGAACCATCAACAAAATATCATGCATGAACTAGTCTTAGGCTCCCAGCACATATGTAGCAGATGCACAGCTTGGTCTTCCTGTGGATACCCTAACAAGTGGAACAGGGGCTCTCTCTGACTTCGATATCTCCCTCCGGGTCTTGTTATCCTAACTGGGCTGCCTTGTTTGGGCTCAGTGGGAGAGGATGCACCTAGTTCTGTTGCAATTGGTATTAGGGCAGGTTGGTACCCATGGGGACCTTCCCCTTCTCTGAGGAGAAAAAGAAGGACAATAGTGGAGAGGGGTGTGTGAGTGGGGTATTTGGAGGAGAGCGGGGGAGCTACAATCAGGGTGTCAGTTATGAACATTTAGATCTTCATCCTATACACTGGACATTTGTTTTGAACTTAGAGCAAATGATTTTTCCATCTTATATGACTCTAAAATATTGTCCAACTGATTATTTTCTAATTTAACAAATGTTAACAAATATGATGAACCCAAATATAGATATAACAAATAAATACAAACCTTAATCCAAATATTCATATTTACCTGACAAAAGAAACCCCATCAAATCAAACCATTTTAACTTACTTTATTTAGAAAAATAAATAGTATATTAAATCTAGATGGGTTATATTTGTGATAAGCATTAAATTCCTCTGAGAGTCTTCACTTAGTATGGCATTGGCATAGATGCTCAGACTTGGTATTGGACTCCAGGTGAGAGTGGTATGGAAGAATGGGGGGATAGAAGGACCCAGATTTTCCAGGAATCCCACAAGAAGACCATCAAGGCTTGCAGACCTTGACCCAGGGAACCCTGCACAAACTGCTCTACTAATGAATGCAGGAAATCTAGACCCCCCTATTTAGATCTAGCCAATAGATAGCTCATTCTCCATGGTCATAGTTGTGGGGAGAGCAGAGATGGCCTCTGAAATGAACTCTGGTGCCCCCTGTTTGAACACTTTCCCTTGGTGGGGAGGCCTGGTGACACTCAGAGGAAGGGGAGGAAGACTATCCAGATGAGACCTGATAGGCTGTGATCATTTGGAGGTTGAAGAGGTGCCCTTCTTTCCGAGGTCTAGGGGTGGGGAATAAAGTGAAAAAAGAGGGCAGTGGCACGGGAAGATACAAGTGAGGGGATAAGAATCAGGATGTAATCTGAACAAATTATTTTTTAAAAAAGAAAAAAAATGAAGAAAAGAATTCATTTAATTAAAGATTTCAACATATAAAAAAAGGAGGGGATTTCAAACGTGACTTTCTCAATCACTAGTCAGTAGGATGACTGGTCTGTGATTGCCCTTCATTAGTCAAATAACCTTAGATAAATTACAACTTCTTATATTAAAATATTTCTGTTTTTAGAGTTTACTGAATAATGTGTTTCCTTGCATCTATACTATACAGATTAAGGAAGTTAAACATGGCATTGTTCACAGTGTATTATATTGAGACTATGAAAAATCACCCACTTTTAAGATTTTTAAAAATAAATTCACCAGAAAATGATACCGGTTATATAATCATAAACTATGTGAATTAAGCCAGAGTACTAAGGCGAGTGAGCTGAACTTGAAAATATTTTAAGATTCTCAGTGTAATTGTGTTCCTTTTGGGATTTTAACATGCAGATAAACTTGAAGCTAAAAACAGGAGAAATGAAACACTGTGTTCTCCTTTATATTATACCATCCTCCCTTCCTTTGATTTTTGCAGTCACATATTAGAGCAATCTAGATTCACTAGAGCCAAGGATCTCTATGCTGATCTAAACTAAAGTGGGAAGTTTTATTTATCCAGCGTCCTCCTTTCTATCCCTTTTCATATTAACTCGAAATTTACCACTTCAGTGCCCCATCGGGCCTCCTCACAGTTTCATTATTGTAGAACAGATACAACTGTCACGGCATAAATAAATATCTTAGAGCAGCAAAGGCGATAGACCATTGATGAGAAGATTGAACTGGATTGTTTACGCAGTAGTGGAAGTCCAGTAAAAGAGAGTGAGAAGAGTAAGAAGAAAGTGAGGAGAAAATGTGCAAAAAGAGAGAGGAGTGGGGCACACAGAAACACAGCAGCCATTCCTGCAAGTTGTAATGGAAACGCTGAATTCATGATGAATTGAACTCTCGAAGGCAGGGACACAGGGGTGGAAAGCAAAGGTAAGAGTACTGTGATTAAAAGGAAAATCCTCAGATGCCAGGTTGTGAGTATCATTTAGAGAAGAACTAGATAAATTAAGACATAAAATATAGCTGGGAAATAAAATCAAGAGTGGAAATTAAACAGAAGGAAAGAAGCTACACCAACACACACACACACACACACACACACACACACACACACACACACACAGACACACACACCCATACCAAAATAAAATCCTGCTAGAAATATGGATGCTTTTTATGGCATACATCCAATTCTGATAAACTGTGCTTTCAGGGACAAGCACTTAAAACTTTCCACATTTTACTCCTCAGCATCTTTTGTTCTTCTCATAGCATTTTTCTATTTTCCCAGATGGAGTAAACCTTAGGAAAGCATTGTTTCAATTAAAAGAATACTTTTTAATCTAAAAGTAGGTTAATACCTTCCGATAATTGTATTTTAAGGTAATAATACTTCTAATAATTATAATTTTAAGGTAATAGTGGGAAAACAGAGTGCCAACAAGCATGAATGTTCCCTCAGCTGTATAAGCAGGCTTTCCTTGCAAATTTGCCTTGAGGCATTTTGGAGTTATATTTAAAATGTAAATACTATGTTTATTTGATACTACCTTATGTTGGTACTACACCCTTGTATACATATTTTCAAATTAATAATCAAGGCCACCTTCCCACAGACTTGACAAAAGCCTGACTTGACCCATTTAGTAAATGAAAAACTACTCTTGATTACATATCATGTTTTCCACATACTAGCATGCTATCTAACAGCTATTACAATAAATTAAGTGTGTTTCTGTATACACTTATCTGTAATACATTTGCATATCTACAAAAATCTATAAGTAGGAACACTTATGATGGCAGAAGTTTTGACATCATCTGTATTAGCATTGTGTGTGTCTGTGTACATATATGTGATGTGTAGGTGTTCATACACATTTAGTATTCATAGAATTTCGTGGTATGTCTCTGTGTCAAAAATGAGAAAAAAATACAATGAACTATTTTCCCTATCCTGAGGAAAACAGATGGTCTTGCTCCTTCAGACTGTTGTGAGCCATGGCACTCTTATATGTAGATGTCCATGGGTTAATGGATGCAAAGGTAAACATAGATTGCATTAATATAGACATTTTCATAGACCTAAACTCCGTCCACCATCAAAAGTAAAAGTACTCATGGAAACAGTATCCTGGATTCCTCATCTTGGAGAATAAAGGACTTGTCAGAGAATGAAAGAGAAACTGAAAAAAGTACTAGATTCGTGAGGTCTGAGGTACAACAAAGACTTTTGCTTATCTATTTACTTATTATTTTTCTACAAAGAAAAGGAGAACATAAAATTTAAAAATATTTCATAATTTTGGACTGCAGAGATGTCTCAATGTTTTTTCAGAGGGCATGGGTTAAGTCCCAGGGCACACATGGCAGCCAACAGGCATTAGTAGTACAGGATCAGAAATACCAGCCCTTTCTTCTGGGATCCAATGCAATGCTTGCATATGCTGCACATAAATTCATATAGCTAAAACACTGATTAATGTAAAACAAACATACACAAATCTTTAAAAATAAAATGTAGTTGATAAGATAAGCCTTCTGTCATCTATATAGAAAATGCACATAAGCCATGTGGTGGCACATGACTTTACTCCCACCACTTATAAGGCAGAGGTAGGCAGATCTCTAAGTTCGAGGCCAGCCTGGTCTACAAAGAGTGTCCAGGACAGCCAGGGCTCTGTGTTACAGAGAAATCCTGTTTCAAAAAATTAAAAAGAAAAAAAAGCACATAAAAGGTGTAATTAATGTTTTTGCTACAACTACTGAAGCATGCATGGTAATTTATAATCCAAACACATAGTATATTTTATAAGTTAAATCATGTAAAAACTAAAATAAAGTGATATACAACATCAGTGAGATCTGAGTTATAGACAGGCCTGCAGTGGACCCTCCAAACCACAAATGTCTATCTTTCACAGGTGAGACAAGAGGCTACAGGTGGGACAATCTTAGGTCCAACCCCAAGTCACTCAGCTAAACCCTAGGAAAAGCTCTCTGGCTCCCACCAGCGCAGCCTCAGCTTCAGGCCTTCCATTACCTCAGTGGCACGGTTTCAAACAGGGATGCCCATTCTCACTGAGCAGAGACTTTGCAGATATTGCAGTTTGCCAGAACCAACCGCAGTCTCTCTCATGAAGTAGTTACCTTCCAGGACAAGAACACTCAACTCATACCTCAAGTGCCCACTATCACAGTGGAGAAGTTCAGGGTACTGTCTCTAGTGGCTCCAACCTCATACATTCCCATGAAGAGGACACAAAAAGCTCCTACCTCAGGTGGTCACACTCAACACCAGGTAGTCGAGACATTCAGGGTACTCAGCCCTTTCCATGGAAGAATGGATACCTTCTGATACCCAAGCAGGTAGATCCAACCACACGGTCTCCCAAACTCAGTGCACAGTGTCTGAACACACTGACTGAGTACAATGGCTGGGTAGTGGGACCTCAATAACCTTGGACCAAGAAAGCCAACTACAGGACTTCCCTTCTAAAGAGGAGGATCACTGGACTCATGAGGAGTCCACTTTACCCCCAGAATCCTTCACAGAAGAAAATCCCCAGCAAGTCCCTGAGAACCACAAGGGCACCTTCAGGAACAGCCAGCTTCCTGCCCAGGGCTCTTCTAGCAGGACCATCCCCTCCCTAAGAACCCCAGCTGGCAACAGGATTTACCAGTCAACACCATTTTAAAGCCAGCAAAAAACCACAATAAACAAAAACCACATCAATATGGCATCTTCAGAACCAAGTTATCCTATGGCAAGCAACATTGGATCGCCTAACACAGGAAACACAGGAACACACACACACACACACATACACACACACACACACACACACACACACACACACACACACGTGTGTGTGTGTGTGTGTGTGTGTGTGTGTGTGTGTGTATACATTTAGTGTTTTGCTTAATATGTGTCTGGAGGGTTATATCTGCAAAGGAAAAAGACAAGCAACATATAATGACAAACCTATCAGAATCACACCTGACTTCTCAGCAGAGACCATAAAAGACAGAGGGGCCTGGGCAAACATCTTTCTTGAAAACCCTAAGAGACCACAAATTCAAGTTCAGACTACTATACTCAGCAAAACTTTCAGTCAGCATAGATGGAGAAAACAAGATATTTCCAGCATAGAACCAAATTTGAACAATATCTATGCTCAAACCCAGCACTACCAAAGATACAGGAAAGAAAACTCCTACCCAAGCAGGTTAACTATACCACAGAATATACAGGATATAAGTAAACTTCATTAGAATAAAACCAAAAGAAGTCAAACACACAGAGATCCACACCAATGTCAAAATAAAAGTGTTCTAACAGTCACTGGTCATTAATATCTCTCAAAATCAACAATCTCAACTCTCCAGTAAAAAGACACAGACTAACAGAAAGAACACATAAACAGCACCATCATTTTTCTGCACACAAGAAAACATACCTCAGCCACAAAGATAGACATTACTTGAGAGTAAAGGGCTGAAAAAAGATTGTGCAAGCAAATGAACCCAGAAGCAAGCTGGAGTAGCAAGTCTAATATCTAATAAAATAGACATTTAACTAAAATAAATCAAAGAATATCAGAAAGGTTACTGCATACTCATCAAAGGAAAATTCCAACAAGATGGCGTATCAATTCTCAACATCTATCCCCCCAAATACAAAGGCATTCACATTTGTAATATAAACCCTAATAAAGCTTAAGTCACACAATGATCCCCACACATTAATAGTGTGATACTTCAGCACCTCACCCTTACCAATGGACAGATCAAGAGAGAAAATAAATGGAAAAATAATGAAACTAACACATCATGAATCAAGTATACCTAACAGACACTACAAAGAATTTCAGCCAAACACAAAATATTATATTTTCTTCTCAGTACTTCACATAACTTTCTCAAAACATGACCATATACTTGGTCACAAAGCAAGCATCAACAAATACAAGAAAATTGAAATATTTCCTTGTATCTTATCAGACTACCATGGACCTCAATGGAACTGCAGCAACAATAGAAATAACAAAAAACCTACATACATGTGGAAACTGATATAAAAATAGAATGGATTATGAAGTGAATTGAATCAAAGACCCAGAAATAAACTCGATTTCATGTTTTGATCCTGAAAGGACCTCAAATGTATAATAGTATTGATTTCTTGAAAAATTATGAAACAAATTAAAGAAATATGTTTTTAAACATTTGCAAAGATCTGAAAGATATGTTAAGTTAAAGTTGTTCATTAACAATCACTTCTAGCCTCCTCCATTCATAATAACCACAGCATTTACTTAGTTTTCAAATGAAAATAAAAAACCTCTCGCGTCTTCCTTCACTGTGTCCTAAAAAATTGCTTTCCATATCAAATTATTTGTGTTATAACTTGACTATGGAAGAAAGCCCATTTTGAGGACTCACACAATACTCTAGTCATTGTTTGTTATCTACCTAGCCAAAAATAATTAAAACAAGAGCTTAAAATTCAGTTATATTGTATTTTCTTTTTCTTCTCTAAAACACCTAATCTCATTCATATAAAACAACTTTGTATTAACACATAACCATGTAAATACTTTTATGTACTAACTAATGGGAAAGAAAGCATTTAACACAATTTAAAAAGAAAGTGATATTCTTATTGTTAACAGCAGAAGATTCTGAATCTGTACTTGCTATCCTTATGCTTACAAGGAGTACTAAGTAATATATTGAACAGACCTTCCTGTTCTTCTGATTAGAAGTACATTTATAAAAAAAAAAGAGTGAAGGAAAAAAGAAAGTAAAAAGAATCATGAGAAATTACTTCTTATTTGGTATTCTCTAAAACACAGACACCTGTTATTCTTTAAAGCTGATATCCATTTTAACATTGAAACATACTTCTGTTATTCTGGCATTAATAGAGCTTTCTATCAGCCTAAGGCTGATTATCAATACCTAACATTGGAAGGTGGACCTTAGAGAAATAGCAGTGTGCCTTCTACTCATGGAGGAACAAATACATCAATGATTCTGTTCTAATATTCTTGGCTTTGTCTTCATAGAATAGTTGTGATTCATAGCACTTTTAGGAATCTGTTAATATCCTATCAGCTTCAGAAATCAGGGATAAGATGGAACAGAAAGCCCTTCAACTCCAAGTGGATTTACTTTTCATTTTTCTTGAAATCCTATAACCCCTATATGGGTATTAGCTTCTACTTCACTAATTGAGAACAGTCATATGAGCACTGCTAGCTGTAAGGGAGGATAAGAAATGAACTGCTTTAGAGTCAACACAGTGACACCTCTCAATAACATTGTTTTTAAAGAAACAGTGTATTTTAAGGGCTGACCATTTGGTATTGGATAACCAGTTGTTGTGTTCTTGCCTGTGTAAGCCTGTATCCCTTCTCTCTCTCTCTCTCTCTCTCTCTCTCTCTTCCTTTTTTTGCCTTTTTAAAAATGTGTTCTCCTTATATGCCTATTGTAGCCCCTCCCTCCCCTAATCTTCAGAAAGGGGAAAATCTCCTCCCCTATCATCTTACCTCAGCCTATCAAGTCTCATCTGGACTTCCTGTATTCTTGTTCTCTGAGGCTGCCCTGCCAGGAAGACCTGGTACACAGGTGGGCACTAGAGTTCCTGTCAGAAGTAGAACCTACTCCCCATAATATGGAACTGGCAAGGAGACTGTGCTACCTGTCTACTACATCTGAGCAGAGGGTCTAGGTCCTCGCAATGCATGGTCCTTGTTTGGTGCATCAGTCTCTGTAGCACCCCACGCCTGAATTTATTGGCGCCATTGGACTCCTTGTGGAGTTCCTTTCTGCCTCCCCCCCAGGTCCCTGTATCCCCTGGCTCTTGAGTAAGACTCCCTTTCTCCACCCAGAAGTTTGGCTATGAGCCTTCTCATCTGCTTTGATCCCCTGCTGGGTGGAGTCTTTCAGAGGACCTCTACTGTAGGCTCCCATCTTATTCCCTCTCTTTAACTTCTTCTGGTATTCTATTTGTCATTCTGAATGAGAATTAAGCATTCTCCCTAGGGTACTCCTTGTTATTTAGCTTCTTTAGGTGTGTGGATTGTAGTGTAATTATTCTGTATTGTGAGGCTAATATCTGCTTATAAGTGAATATATATGATACTTGTCTTCCTAGGTCAGGGTTACTTCACTCAGGTTGATTGTCTTTAATTTCATCCATTTGCCTGCTAATCTAAAGATTTCCTTGTTTTTTAATAGCTGAGCAGTACTCCATCATGTAAATGTACCACAGTTTCTTTATCCAGTCTTAGGTTGAAGTACATCTAGATTGTTTCCCTGGCTATTACGAATAAAGCTGCTATGAACATAATTGAGCACTTGTCCTTATTGTATAGTGGAGCATCTTTCTGGGATACCCCCAAGAATGGTATAGCTGAGTCTTGAGGTAGAGCTATTGCCAATTTTCTAAGAAAGGGCCAGATTGACTTTCACAGTGGTTATAGAAGTTTGCACTCCCACTAGCAATAGAGGAGTGTTCCCCTTACTCCACACCATCGTATGCTGCCACTTGCATTTTTTTTATCTCAGCCATTCATTCAAAGCATTTTTAGTTGCCTGTGTGTCGGGCTGTGGCCGCAATGACTTTCCCCTATCCTCATTTATGTGGGCCCTTTCTCTGCAGGTGCTCCCTCCTAGTAAGCTTTGTGCTTAGCCATAGGTGAGTGGACCCCCTTGCTGATAACAACCCACCAGACCCAGATGTGCTAAAAAAAAAGAAAAGATAGCTCCTTGTAGACATAAGCCCACACAAAAGGTGTCAAAAGCTGGCTCTTTGAAGAAAAATATATCAAAGGTGCCCAGGTGACAATCCCCCCACCTCCAAGTGTAATGCAAGTGTCTCCTACTATTCAAGTACACTTAGTTTAAAAATCCAGAGGCTGGAAAGTTTAGCAGCACACTCCCCATTTCTCTCTGTGGCTCTCTCCCCTTGTCTTTCTTTTATCATTAAGCTTAGTAAATTAAAATCCAGTTCTTTGACTCTTGACTGTTTTTAGTTTAATCAAGTGCGAGTCTGACCTTTCACAAGCCAGAGGCTCCCTTCCCTCTCTGGAAGGAATGTAGATTTCCTTTTTCTTTTTATTAATTTTTATTTTTTTAAATTAATTTATTCATATTACATCTCAGTTGTTAGCCCATCCCATGTATCCTCCCATTCCTCCCTTCCTCCCACTTCCCCCCTACTCCCCTCCCCTCCCCTATGTCTGTGTCTGAGGGGGACCTCCTCCCCCTGAATATGCTCATATGGTATCAAGTCTCTCCTTGGTGACCTATTATCTTTCCTCTGAGTGCCACCAGGCATCTCCATCCAAGGGACATGTTCAAATATGGGGCACCAGAGTTTGTGTGAAAGTTAGATCTCCTTCTCCACTCAACAGTGGAGAATGTCCTGTCCATCGGCTAGTCCGGGTAGGGGTTCAAGGTTTACTGCCTATTTTTTCCTTGGCCTTTGCCATAGTTTGCGGAGGACCCCAGGGCCCAGACTCGCCTGTAGTTTTCCAGGACCCGCTGGATCCTTCTATTTCCTCTTTCTCCCAGGCTTCTCACACCTAAAGTCTCAATAGGATGACCTCCATGACTCAGCCTGGAGCCTAAGGTGTTGAGAAAAATCTCCGGGAGTAGAATCTGAATCACCAGCAGATTTCTATTGTCTCAACCCTGACTGACTGTGCCTGCCCTGCGCTCCCTCCCTGCCCAGGCCTTCTTTGAGGCCTGTTGGTTCTCAGGAGTGAGCCTGATTCAGCAAGCCTCCAGAAGGCTGAAGCAAACTCTGTGACCAGAGTCTCAGGCCAGCCTCCTGGAGAAAGGAGCCCACACATTTACATGACTATTGTTCTTGTTCTTGCTCATGTTTAAGCAGTGGATACACAAGTGAGCAAATTATAATGTACTCAAGTTGCAAAATACAAATGAATAACTTTTAAAACTGGAAAGATTAAGTGATGTCAAAAGTCATGGGTTTAATTGTCACTGTCTACCTAATAACATGTCTTTAGAACTTGAGCAGAGAGAAGAGATCACTGAAATTTTCAGCTTGTGGTAAGTGTGCGAATGACAGAAGAGAGTGAAGCAGGTTTATAAGGAATGCTTTCACTCTGTGGAAAGTGGGACATTACAGCAGTGCCTCTTAACCTTGGCAGGGCTATTAGAATCACCTAGAGAGCTTTACAGAAATATCACTGCCAGGCTACTTTCTCAGAGGTAATGACTGGTCTTGGATAGCACCTAGCTAGCAGAATATCTGTGAAGACTCTCTAGCACATTCTAACTTGCAGCCTACATTGAGCATAAGAGCACTAAATTTAAGAAGCCTTTTGAACAAAGATTCCCTAGATTGACATGCTTACAGTTTGCTCCAGGTTTCAAGAAGCCTGTTGTTTCAGGTTTTCTAGTCTCTGTGACAGAGAACTTACCACAGTCTGAGGACAAAGTGTACCTTTTCACCATAAAGAGATCAGCACATACGGTCTCCTGGCACTTGGCTCTTATTAAGGACCAGCCCTATCTATTGAATCATATAATAAGAGATAATAAACACTAGGGCTGGAGAGTTGCCAACCTTGTGCTGCTCTTTAAGGGGACTAGAGTCAATATTGGGTGGTTCACAAACACCTTTAACTCCAGCTCCAAAAGCATCTAATGCTTCTGGGTTCTGTGGTACCTGCACTCAGATGCACATACTAAGAGATATACACTTGAGCATGTGTGCACACAAGCATGCACCCCCACTCATATCCACTTAAAAATAAACAAATACTTCTTAAAGCTTTTTAAAAGAGAGGAAACACAGGAGAAATCACATTCAGGAGCATGACTCTTCTCCCAGATTTGATGAGGGCAGACGTTCTTATGTATTTTAACACATTCCACTAAATGTAGTTAAATATGATTATAACAAAATGTTCAGGTCTTTACGTATAGAATTCCTATGTGAATTTTTAAGGCAAATTAAGAATTTGGTGTTTTCCAGTTTTACTTGAATAATATCTTTAAAGAGAAAAATACCTCTGAGTAGAATTCTCAATAAGGTCAAAATATATAGAATGTCAGTTTAAGAAATTGTATAAAGAAAATTTTCACTATCCTTTAAATATATATATATCTAAACTGTGCCTTTTATTTCACTCTACTAATAATACAGGAAAAGACAAGTGGGTTGAAATCTTTCAGGAAATCAAGCATGTATTTGGAATTTTATACTTATTTTAGTTACATTTATATTTAGTTATAGTTTTACAGGAACCAATTAAGCCTACTCTATTTTCAAATAACCCCAGGGAAGGATGCTGCAGTTAATCAGGCATCGTACTATGCATCACTCAGCCCTAATACTGCTATTTGAACAGGAGGTTCAGGTTAATAAATTAAATAGAAGAGATTATGATATCCTGCTATAAGGAATTAATTTTCTTCTTATGCCTCTAAGGAGACATATCTCTTCTATGGAGAACTTAAAATATCTCCTTTTTCATAATATTCTGGTTTCTGGTGTTTATTCCAAAATGGAAGTGAATTCTATTATCACCAGTGTGCAGGGCCAATTGCTGCTTAGGAAGTGTGAAGGCTTGGGCACTTATAATCAAGAACTGCTAACTAGCATTTCATTTAATAACTCTGAGTAAGCACTGTCATTTGTACCACGAAGTGCTAAAGGACAAAATCCTCCACAGAATTAAAAATGACAGCACACAAAGACTATATTTTAAGCCCATTCAGAACAAGAAAAAAGTCATTTGATCTTAAAGACTACAAAAAAGACCTACGTGCATAAAAGTTCCAACACCAAAGAAGGAAAGAGAAGAAAGAAAAGGAGCAGGATGTGGAGGTGAGAAGGACCACTTTCAGAGTATGAAAAATTATTGCTGTAGTTGCAAAGATGAAGAATTTTTGTCCATTCAATTTTGAGAATGAAATGTCCCTATACACTAATGTGTTTAAACATCTGGTCCTCTTGCTGGTGGTGCTGCTTCTGAAGGCTGTGAAACCTTAGCACATGGAGCTTGTCTGGTACTGCTTGGTCAATAGAGGCAAGCTTGGTAGGGCCGTTGCCAGGTGGCACTTCCTGTTTGGAGCTCTTGATCTTGGTCTTCTTGCTATGAGGCAGCTACATTGCAAGATCCTCCTGTTGTGGACCAAGCCACTCTCACTGCTATGCCTGCTTCAAAATAATAGACTTTAGAGATGTATGGGGGAATGGCAAAATAGAAGGATCCAGAGGGCCCTGGAACCCTACAAGAAGACCATCAAGGCTGGCAGATCTACCAACTAAGGACAATGCATGCAGTAAACCTAGACCCCAAAATCAGATCTACCCAATAGACAGCACATTTTCCATAGTTGTGTGGAGAGCAGAGACAGACACTGACATGAACTCTGGTGCCCCCTATTTGACAACTTTCCTTTTGCGGGGAGGCCTGGTGGCACTCAGAGGAAGGGGAAGCAGGTTATCTGGATGAGGCCTGATAGACTATGATGATGTGGTAGGGGAGGAGGTCCCCTTCTGTCACAGTCCTAGGGGAAAGGAATAAGGTGAAAGAGGGAGAGAGGAAAATCAGACGATACAAGTGAATAGTGATAAAGTGTAGGAGTTATTTATCTAGCTGTAGCTACATTCTACATTTTAATATTTTGTTTTGTTTTTGAACATTTATGTAAGTTAAAAAAGCATTCTTTGTATATGTTATAGTTATAGACAAGCACATCAACTTATCCTCTACTTGTGAATAAGGATTCTACAATGGAATGCAAATAACAAAAAAGCTGGATACCACTCATTAATTGTAAGTTAATTCTACATTAACTGGAAGAAGAGATACATTTTGTTCTTTCTATAATGGAAAGTCCAAGAGTCTTCAATATAAATTTGTGATTTTTTTTTGTTTGGTTTGGTTTGTTGTTGTTGTTGCTGTTGTTTGTTGGTTTGTTTTTTGAGGCAAGGTCTTTCTGTGTTAGCCTTGGCTGTGTTGGAGTCTCTTTGTAGACCAGGCTGTTTCTCAAACTCACAGTGATTCACCTGCCTACCCTCCTGAGTGCTGGGATTACAGGCATGTGCCACCATACTCAGCTAATTTGTGCCATTAAAAAGAACTCTAGGGCTGGAGATATGGCTTAGCGGTTAAGAGTGCCGCCTGCTCTTCCAGAGGTCCTGAGTTCAATTCCCAGCAACCACATGGTGGGACAAAACCATCTCTAATGTGATCTGATGCCCTCTTCTGCAGATAAAGCACTCATATGCAATAAATAAATAAATAAATCTTTAAAAAAACCTCTAGTCAGTATTTAAATAACCATTTAATGATTCTCAAACTTTATTAGTGAAATAAATTTCCTATGAGAACACATTTTCTATCTCCTTTACTATCAACCTCATACACATGGAAGCTATTATAACCAAATAGCTAAACTAATTAGTTGAATAAAGTAAAATTATGGAGAAAAATTAACCTATAGAAGATTTTTATCTTATTTACTCAATTTACTGAAGTACTTAAATATTGGATTATAATTTATATTGCTCCATAATACTTGATACTATTTCAGATTTTTCAAATATTTTATTTTATATTTTTATGTTTATATTAAAAGTTGAACTTAACTGTAAAGAAGATATCAATAGTCCTCTGCCTTGTCGTACAAATATGTTCAGTGGAGGAGCATACTTCATTTAGAATCTTTGAGTGGTTAGCAATGTAATAAAATTGCTTTCAAAAAAATTAGGCAAACAAAAAGTAGGGAAATAATAAATCAGTTTAAATCATCTATTAGCAATTCACATGCTGAAAGATACAAATTAAGTTATTGTTAATATACAAATAAATATAGAACCTATTTGTCTTGAAAATTACTTGCATCAGGTGTAATTTTTCTAGGTAAACTTTCTAAGAATACAAATTTCTTCTCATTATTGAATTTAAAAATGTTATTCTTTTAGTGGAATGAATAATTATTTTTAAATATTGCTGATGTTTCTGTGGCCACCATGGCCAGCAGAGTAACATCCCACAGGAGACATGAAGCTAATTTTGTTTAACATGACTCAATGCCCAGTATTGGTTCAAATGTTGAGGGTCTGCCTAAAGTAGTTTATTTTAAGCATATTTAAGGACAGTATAATTTGGATTTTTTTTTTTAACAATCTTATGTGTACAACATAAACCTAAGACATGACTACATAAAAACTAATTTTTAAAGCCCCATCTCTTGTTTTGAGTTTGTGTGTGTGTGTGTGTGTGTGTGTGTGTGTGTGTGTGTGTGTGTGTATACATTCTATCAGACCATAGTAGGATGCTTATCAGTTGGCAAAGACCATGCCCCTGCAAGAGGTGGTTCCTTTTCTAGTGGACTAATATCACCTGTTCTCTCACAAGTCTTTTTTTAGTGGGAAAAACCGACAACCTTTACACAAGTCTGCTTCACATGCCACACTTGGGACCAAAACAAAAACATGTTTCCATCCACTACAGAAGTCTGTTCCCTACCTTCGGAGAGGAAACAAGTTATCCTTTTCTCCTATTGGAGAGGACACAATATGTGTTTAACATTAGTTGTTCCCTAGTGCTTATCTATGAGCATTAGAATGTCTATGCTCCTCATAGTAAGCCAATCCTTATTCGTTAAAAAAATATTAATAAGGTATTGAGATCCTATGGCTGGTGGTGGTGAGCACATTTTGTTCAAAAAACACAGGAGTCAAAAGCAGGTGAAACTCTGAGTATGAGACCAGCCTGATCTACAAAGGGAGTTCCAGGACAGCCACAGTTACACAAAACAACCTTGTCTCAAAATCAAAACACAAAATAAAACATCCCCCACTCCAAAAAAACCACCACCACCACCACTACCAACAACAATAACAAGATTTTAATAATTTTGTTTGTGACGTGATTCAACTTTTTAATGTGTATAGAGTTTAGTTTATTTTTATTCATGAATGAGTTCAGCCAGTTAACTCTTTTTTTTTTCTTTTAAATTTGTGCTCTTTTAGTTAAGGCAAGTGGAGAACATAATCATTTCTTGTCTTCTTCTTGTGAGAAAAGTTCTAACTTCCTCTTGTCTCAGATGGGCATTGAAATTTGTGCTGTGAGCAGTACTAGGAAATAGAAAAACTGTCTTTGCCCAAAGAAAGGACAGAGTTGATACTGTCCAACATAAAGAGATAATGCCTTCTTCTGAAGCCAGCATAATATGGTTTTATAAAAGACTTGCAGTTTCCGGGAATATAACTACCTGTGTATTAACTGGTCTATTATGTGTTATAGTGTAATAAGGACCAATGAGGCATCTTGTTATAATTCTTAGAAACTTAAAGTTCTTAGTATCAGGTCTCAAACACTCTCTGTGACTTGACAGTAACTATTTTAGACTTATTTGTCTATGTGACTTAAGTTGCTGTGAGCCAATTTATAGTTAAAAGCAAAAAAAGTCATAGAAAATATGGAAGTGAATGAACAAGATTAGTTGTTAAAAAAATTAGTTAAAAAGTGAGTCATTGAACATTTTATTATCAGTAGTTTACTAATATATCATTTATAATTTAACTTAAAAGGTCAATAAAATACTTCCATTATAAATAAATGTTTTAAATGTGTGTATAGAAAATATTAAAAGTAGGATATGGTAAGGATGTGCTATTCAGTCCTTATATGCTCAAATCACAGCTTAGCTACCCCATGCATTGGATGAAAAATGACCTTAGAAATGCTGCTGTCAAATATAAGGAAAACTGGAAAATGTAAAAGAAATGCACAATTTTCTGGATAGATACCACTTACAGAACTTAAACAAACATCAGATAAAAAGCTTAAAATGACCTATAACCCACATGGAAACTGAAGCACCCATTACAAATCTGCCAATAAGAAAAAAAACAAAAAACAAAAAACAAAAAACAAAAAAGAAATGAACAAAGTATAAAACAAAACAAAATCAAACCAGCACCAAAAGTTTGAATGCAGAATTCTACCAGAATTTCAAAGAAGAACTAATAATTGCTACTGTCCTGGCCCATGGAACAAATCAAACATGGTTCCCTGGAAGAGGGAGTGAGGATTGAAAGAGAGGGACAGAGATGCAAGAAATATGAAGCCAAGTCTAGAAATTTCTGATCAAAGCTTACTTTATTACGAGTAAGGTTATATAGCAAGGACAACACAAGCACTATTCCAATCTCATTTCCCTTAGACTGCAGGCAGGAATACAATCCTCTGAGTAGTTCCCTGTAAGAACATCCTTAATTTTTTCAAAGGTAAACATTCAGAAGATAGCTTAAACACTAGACCTCCTTGAGCAAAAGTAAAAAACTCAAAGGTCACAGCATGCAGCCTAAGCACAGGATTTCTACCATAGCTGAATTTAGCATGGTTCCCTACATACTATGCAGATTATTCAACAAATAAAAAAAGAAGGAACATTTCAAAATTCTGTTTTTTTTTTTTGAGGCTGGGTTCACCCTGATACCCAAATCACACAAACACTCAACAAAGAAAGAGAATTACAGATTAATCTCTCTCATGAACACTGATGTAAAAGTACTCAATAAAATACCTCCAAAGCAAATCCAAAAACATACAAATAGATTATCCACCATGATCAAATAGGTTTCATCCCAAAGATGCATGGTTGGGTCAACATAGAAAAATCTCTTGACATAATCCACCATATAAACAAACTGAAAGAAAAAAAATACATAATCATCTCAGTAGGTACAAAAAAAGTCTTTTACAAAATCCAACACCAATTCATGATAAAAGTCTTGGAGAGATCAGAGTTACAAGGGACATACCTAAACACAATACAAAACAATATACAACTAACCTATAGCCAACATCAAATTAAATGGAAAGACACTCATAGCAACTCCACTAAAATCAGGAAGATGATGAGGCTGCCCACTCTCTCCATATCTGCTCAACTTAGTACTTGAGGTTCTAGATAGAGCAATAAGACAACAAAAGGAGAACAAGGGCCTACAAGTTCGAAAGAAAGAAGTCAAATAATTTGCTATTCACAAAGGATATGATAGTATACATAAGTGACCCCAGAAATTCTACCAGGGAATTCTTAGTGTTGATGAACAACTTCAGCAAAGTGGCTGGATATAAGATTAAATTATATATGTGTATATATATATATATATATATATATATATATATATATATATATGTTAGTGGCTTTCCTCCATACAAACAATAAATAGCTTAGAAAGAAATCAGGGAAATAACACCTTTTACAATAATAACAAAATATAAAATATCTTGGTGTAACTCTAACCAAGGAAGTGTGCAAGCGATGGGCCTATATGACAAGAAATACAAGTCTTTGAAGAAAGAAATTAGAGAAATTATCAGAAGATGAAAGCTTTCCTATGCTCATGGATTGATGGTATTAACATAGTAAAAATTGTCTTTTATCGTTAAGCTTAGCGAATTAAAATGTAGCTCTCTTAGTCGTCCATTTTTAATTTATTTAGATTATATCTCAATTGTTTTTAAGATTTTATGTATTCATCATAGATACACAGGGTTTTGCCTGCAAGCACACCAGAAGAGGGCACTAGATCTCATTATAGATGGTTTTAAGGCACCATGTGGTTGCTAGGAATTGAACCCAGGACCTTTGGAAGAGCAGGCAGTGCTCTTAACCTCTGAGACATCTCTCCAGCCTATTGTTGTCCCCACACTTGTGTCCTCCCATTCCTCCCTCCCTCCCTCTTTCATGCCATTTCCATCCCCTAGGTCTGTGACAGAAGGGGACCTCCTCCCCCACCATATGGTCACAGCCTATCAAGTCTCATCCTGGTAGCCTGCTTATCCTTTCTCTGAGTGTCATCAAGCCTCCCTACCAAGGAGAAGTGGTCAAATATGAAGCACCAGAGTTCATGTCTGAGTCAGTCCCCACTCTCCATGCAACTGTGGAGCATGTCCTGACCATTGACTAGATCTGAATATGGGTTCAATGTTTACAGCATATGTTGTCCTTGGTTGATGCAGTATCTTGAGCAGATCTCCAGCATCCAGATCTGCCCATTATGGTGATCTCCTTGTGGGTTTCTAGGACCCTCTGGTTCCTTCTATTTCCCGATTCTTCCATATTTCCCTTGTCTAGAGTCTGAATAGGAAACTCCTGCATCTATCCTGTCTCCTGGAATGTGAAGACTTTCATGGGACATCCCTTTTGGGCTAGTGTCCAATTATAAGTGAGTATATACCATGTGAGTCATTCTGGGTCTGGGTTAACTCACTCAAGATGATCATTTCTAGTTCCATCTATTTGCCTGTAAATTTCAGGATTTTCTTGTTTTTATTAGCTGAATACCGTTCAATAGTGTAAATGAACCACAGTTTCTTTACCCATTATTCGACTGAGGGATATTTAGGTTGTTTCCAGATTCTGGCTATTACAAATAAGGCTGCTATGAACATGATTGAACATATGTCCTTGTTGCATGGTAGAGCATCTTCTGGGTATATTTCAAAGAGTAGAATAGCTAAAGCAATCCTATGCAATAAAAGATCCTCTGGAGGAATCTCCATCCCTGATCTCAAGCTGTACTATAGAGCAACAGTAATTAAAACAACATGGTACTGGCATAGCAACAGGCTGGTAGACCAATTGAATCGAAATGAAGACCCAGAAATAAATCCATACACATCTGGACAATTAATTTTTGACAAAGAAGCCAAATCTATTCAATGGAAAAAGGATATCATTTTCAACAAATGGTGCTGGTCTAACTGGATATCTACATGTAGACAGATGCAAGTAGATCCATATTTATAACTATGCACAAAACTCAAGTCCAAGCAGATTAAAGACCTCAACAAAAAACCAGTCACACTAAGTCTTTTAGAAGAAAAAGTGGGGAAGAGCCTGAAACTCATTGGCACAGGAGACAACGTCCTGAACAGAACTCTAACAGCCCAGGCTCTAAGGTCAACAATTAATAAATGGGGCCTCATGAGGCTGAGAAGCTTCTGTAAGGCAGGAGACACTGTCAAGAGAACAAAGCAACAGCCTACAGACTGGGAAAAGATCTCTACCAACCCTACATCTGACAAAGGTCTAATATCCAAAATATATAAAGAGCACGAGAAGTTACACATCACCAAACCAAATAACCCAATTAAGAAATGGGACTCAGAATTAAACAGAGAATTCTCAACAGAGGGAGACTGAATGGCTGAGAAATATTTAAAGAAATGTTCAACATCGTTAGTCATCAGAGAAATGCAAATCAAAACAACTCTGAGAGTCCATTTTACACCCATCAGAATGGCTAAGATCAAAACCTCAAATGACAGTACATGCTGGTGAGGATGTGGAGAAAGGAGAACACTCCTTCATTTCTGGTGGGAATGCAAACTTGTACAACCACTTTTGAGATCAATCTTTGCTTTCTCAGGAAACTAAGAATATGAATAAATCAAAACCCAGCTCTTCTACTCCTTGGAATATACCCAGTTGTCTTTATTTTAACCAACTGTGGTCATTTACATAGCCTTTTATGAGTCATATCCTTTCTTCCCCTGCTGGAAGGGCCATGGATTCCCATTGTCTCAAACCTGGTTAAGCACAAGGCCACCCTGTGCTTCCTAGAACTGGGGCATCTGGCCAGAAAGCTCCCACCCTGCCTGTTAGGACAGTTTTCAGGACAGAGCCTTTCTTAGCCAGCCTCCTGAAGCCTAAAGAAAACTCTGTGACCAGATTCTCAGGCCAGTCTCCTGGAGAAAGGAACCCACAATCTTCAACAAATGATGCTAGTCAAACTGGATGACAGTGTGTGGAAGAATGCAAATAGACCTATATCTATCACCTTGCACAAACCTCACATCCAAGTGGATCCAAAATCTCTACATAAAACAAGGTCCAATGAACCTAATAGGAGAAAAAGAGGGAAACAGCCTTGAAAACATTGGTACAGGAGACAACTTCCTAAAAAGAAAACCAATAGTGCAGACACTAAGAGCAAAAATTAGTAATTGAGACCTCATGAAACTGAAAAGCTTCTGTAAGGCAAAGGATACCATCAATAGGACAAAATAATAGCCTAAAGAATGGAAAAAATATTTCCCCCGACTCTATATCTGACAGAGAGCTAATTTACATAATACCTAAAGACTCAAAACTAGACATCAAGAAACCAAATAATCCATCAGAAAAATAAGGTACAGGCATAAGCAGAGAATTCTCAACAGAGGAATCTCAAATGGCCAATAAGCACTTAGAGGAAGGTTCAATATCCTTAGCCTGCTGGAAAATGCAAATCAAAATGACTTTGGGATTGCATTTTACACTGGTCAGAATGGCTAAGGTGAAGATCAAAATGATAGCTCATGCTGGCAATGATGTGGATCAAGGGGAACATTCCTCCATTGAATGTGGGAATGCGAACTTGTACAATCACTTTGAGATAACAGAAGAACTAAAACTGGATTTCAGATTCACTTGGGCAAAGGTTAAGAAATAGGCCTACAGGAGATAATCTGGCCAGCTGCAAAGAGCAGCCCCACTAGAGATAGCATTGCCTAATGCCTGACCGGAAGGGTCACAGTGGAGATAGAGTTGATAAGAGAGCTAGTTTATGGTCACCTTCCATCATGCCCACTGGAGAGAGGGTTAATATGAAAGGAGACACTTACCTGAACAAGGTAGGGGGTGCAGAAAACAAAGAAAGCTAAGCCATGGGTGGTCTTGGCACCTTTTTCTGTAGCTTGTCACTTTAGACATTAGACCTCTTTATGTTACTCAACCAATAGATTCTTGCCAGGTTGGAACTCCCCTGCTTTGGGGCACTGGGAGGGATAAGAACCTATAAATTTACCCTCAGCCCAGAGATCAAGGCTCCTTCTGGATATCGCTGTGTTGGTGTCCAGTAAGATCCCGGCTCTGAGTTGATTAAAGGTCCTCATGTATATTGCAGTATCAGGTCCTGGTGGTTTTTTTGGGGTCTCACAATCTGGGTACAGCAACTTTGGAAATTAATATTGTAGTGTTGTAGTGTCTCAAAAAATTGGGAATAGTTCTACCTCAAGACCAAGCTATACCACTTCTGGGCATGTAACCAAAGGATGCTCCTCCATACCACAAGGATACTTGCTCGGCTATGTTCATAGCAGCTTTAGTCATAAAAGGCAGAAACTGGAAACAAGCTAAATGTCCCTCAGCTGAAGAATGGATTAAGAAGGTATTGTACACTTACACAGTACTGTGTAACTCAGATGTTTAAAAAATAACATGAAATTTGCCAGGAAAATGGCTGAAATGAGAAAAATATTCATCCTGAGTGAGGTAACACAGACCCAGTAATACAAACATAGTATGCACTCACTTAAAAATGAATATTATCTGTAAAGTAAAGGCTAACAATTCTACAATCCACAGCTGAGAGAAGCTAAGTAACCAGGAGGGTTCAATGAGGACACATAGATAGATCAGGTTGGGGGAGGAGGGAAGAGCAAGTACTGGTAGAGACAACTGGACCTGTATCGAATTGCCTTCTGAAGACATATCTTTATAACCATTCATTAGTGCAGCTTTCTTCATGCTTCAAAGAAGCCTTTATTTGCAATAGATGGAGATTAACACAGAAAAACACATATTACTAAAGAGTAAGTAACTGTGGATTTCTCAACCTCACGTAAGATAGCTATATCATAATGCCTCAACAACCATTCACTCCTGGATGGTTTCTGCTGTGCTGTTATCTAGGCATTCATTTTATTTCCCATATCACAACTACACTAAATCCACTCATCAACTGAGTTACACTAATAATTGTTGCTACTTTTGTTATTTAGTATTTGTTTTTTGTTGTTTTTGATTGACTTTGGGATCTTGTACATGTTAGACACAAATTATACCACCTAGAATCATCCTCATGGTTCTTAACATTGTATGTTGTCTCATTATATTTTTTTATATTTTATTTTTAAAATATATTTTATTAATTTATTCATATTACATCTCAATTGTTAGCCCATCCTTTGCATCCTCCCATTCCTCCCTCCCTCCCACTTTCCCCTTACTCCCTTCCCCTATGACTGTGACTGAGGGGGACTGCTTCCCCCTGTATATGCTCATAGGGTATCAAGTCTCTTGTTGGTAACCTGCTGTCCTTCCTCTGAGTGCCACCAGGTCTCCCCCTCCAGGGGACATGGTCAAATATGGGGCACCAGAGTTCAAGTGAAAGTCAGACCCCACTCTCCACTCAACTGTGAAGAATGTCCTGTCCATTGGGTAGATCTGGGTAGGGGTTCGAAGTTTACTGCATGTATTGTCCTTGGCAGGTGCCATAGTTTGAGCAGGACCCTTGGGTCCAGATCTGCCCATCATAATGTTCTTCTTGTAGGATTCTTGGACCCTCTGGATCCTTCTATTTCCCATTCTCTCATGCTTCTCTCACCTAGAGTCCCAATAGGATGTTCTCCCCTCTGTCCCACTTTTCTGGTGACATTGTCTGGTGACATTCATGGGACATGCCCCTTTGGCTAATGTCCAGATATAAGTAAGTATATACCATTTAACTCTTTCTGCTTCTGGGTTAACTCACTCATTATAATCATTTCTAGTTCAATACATTTGTTCACAAATTTCAGGAATTCCTTGTTTTTAATAGCTAAGTAGTATTCCATAGTGTAAATGTACCGCAGTTTCTTTATCCATTCTTCTACTGAGGGACACTTAGGATGTTTCCATGTTCTGGCTATTATGATAAGGCTGCTATGAACATGGTTGAGCAAATTTTCTTGTTGTGTGCTGGAGCATCTTCTGGGTATATTCCAAGGAGTGGAATAGCTGGGTCTTGAGGAAGCCCTACTCCCAATTTTCTGATATAGCGCCAGATAGATTTCTAAGGTGGCTGTACTAGTTTGCATTCCCACCAACAATGAAGGAGTGTTCCTTTCTCTCCACATCCTTGCCAGCATGTGGTGTTGCTGAATTTTTGATCTTAGCCATTCTGATGAGTGTCAGATGGAGTCTCAGAGTTGTTTTGATTTGCATTTCCCTGATGACTAAGGAGGTTGAGCATTTCTTTAAGTGTTTCTCAGCCATTAGATAGTCCTCTGTTGAGAATATTCTTTAGTTTGTCATTAATTTAGATTAATAATCATATTTATTTAGCCTACTTGAGAATATATATATATATATATATATATATATATATATATATATATATATATATGCTCATGATATAGTTTTGACAACTTGCAAGTTACAATCTGTGTCTTTATAAGAATGACATAATTTTTTTTTACCTTGCTTTGAAGTGTATTTTTATCTACCCACAGACACTTGACTCCCTGATTGTTTCTTCAGTGCCTTGTCCTCAAGGGGTGTTTATGCATGCTTTCTACTTTTACAAATGACTGGTTAGTGCATTAAGCAATTTGTGTCAATTCTCTTCAGATTATAGACATTTTTGCTTGTGCTACTTTGTTTAGACTGTGATACTGACACATGTTTCAATTTCCAAATCTTTGTATTTTTTCTAGGTCTTATAACTGACATTCAGTGACATTGAAATGTTTTGTAACTTTCTAAAATAAGATTCATACCTTAGCTAGGTGATTGGCTTCTGTGCATGTGGATGGGTGGGGTGGATTTAGAAAACATTAGGCTAATATTTAAAGACAATATTTTCCTGAGTAACATAAAGTTAAGAAACTACAGGACGAAGACCAGAAAAGGATGAAGACTAATTGCAGATCTTCACCACTCCCTCTGTTCCTCCAAACCCTGTTCCTCATTCTCATCCCCATCCCTGCAGCAGACCTCAGCCTCCCCCTTCTCTGTGCCCTTATCTCTACTGGATCACACTGACCTGCTCCAAAATTTCTCCTTACTCATCCTGTTCTCATAGCTTCCATCTCCAGAAGACATTGCCTAGGAACCCTCCAGACAAGCCTGCCAGTGAAACCAGAAGGTGAGTGTTGTTCAGCATTCAGCAGTTGGCCTGGGTTCCAGGCTGCTTCAGGTGCTGCTTGTTTCCAGACATGAGATCAAAAGTCCCAAGATCACTTCTTGTGTATGGGCAGCTTACAATGTCAGGGTTAGTCCCTTGCCCTGAGTGCTAGGCCAGATTTCTGGTCTCAGTAGGGGAAGTGGCAAATGAGTTTTCTGTGGAGTGTAATGGTTTAACTCTTTTAGAATGAGAGTTCTGGTAGCATAAGGCAGTGGAGACTCTGGAGCTCCATAAGCCCTTGATGATACAACAAGGGTTACAGGTCCTTGTTTGAGCTTCTGTGCACAGAAGAGAAAGCAGGTAGACATCCAAAACTGGAAGACAGGCAGGCATGGTGGGGCACAGGGAGAGGACAGCACAGGGCTTCTGGTGGTGGAGTGGCAAACAAGGGAGCTCTGCCATTGCTCCCTGAATACCAGATTCTGAACAGAGGTTTTCCCCCTGAATAAATGGAGTCTCAGATGATCATGATGGAGGAAAGGTGAGCAAGAGAGAGCAAGCATGCCAGCCAGCTTTATTTATAAGCCTTGGGCAGTGGGGAGGGATTTGAAGGTGAATGCGTCTAATTCCCTAGAGCTAAGAGTGCCAGGATCTTTATTCTACATACACTGGTACAATACCTCATTTACATACAGTAAAATGGGGTCCTATCACAAGAAGGAGAAAACAGTACTTAATTATCCCATGGGTGAGGGAATAACTTCTAGGTATGAATGAAGCTCATTCATTGTAGGCAAGGAACTCCTCAGCCTGGCAGGGGGTACCTCCAGATATTCCCTGTGTTTGCTGATCCTTATCAAGAAAGGGTCTGGGCTGTGATCTTCCTTGAGGGCTATGTGACACTCCTTACAAGATCTGGGTTTACCAGACCAGGTAGGGTGGGAACCTTGCTGAGAAAAAGGAGTCCTCCATCATACACCAAGCACAAATGCATATTAGAGATGTCAGACCTCAAGTTATCCAGAAGTGTTCCACAGTTGAGCTTCTGGTCTTCACTCTTTCTATTTCCCTCAATATCCAATCCCCTAGTCTCATGCCTACCTATGTAGCAGACCACCTGCTGTATTATCACTTCACTCTGCTCTGTTACCATCTGATTAAGCAAATCCTTGTAGACTAACTCCCTCCTGTGATCCCTCACTCCCTCACTTCCTAAACCTTCTTCACTGCTAACTGTCAGCTATAAATAATTTACATGTAACCTCTAATGATCACACCTATTAGAATCCTAAAATAAGTTCCTATTAGGCAACACAGCCAATTTTTTTTTCTAAAATCCAGAGAAGGTAGCAAGAAATTAAAGAACAAAACACCCTCCCAATTAGACAAGACCTGATATTAGGACTTCAAATTCTAATATTCAAATACAGATGTCTGGATGTCATCATAGAAAGAATTAGTACAGCCAGATCAAAAGTATCTCCACCAAAGCCTAGCAATTCCTTCGCAGTAGGTTCTGAGTATTGCAACATAGCTGAAGCTCAAGGGAAAACAAAGAACTTAAAATAGCCTTAATGAATGTGATAGAGGTCCTTCAAGAGGAAATGAACAAATCCCTTAAAGAAATCTATGAAATGACAAAAAAAAAAAAAAAAGAAAGAAAGAAAGAAAGAAAGAAAGAAGTGGACTGAAACGAATAAAAGTGTTCAAGACAAGAAAGTAGAAATATCATTAATAAGGAAAACCAGGAAAACGAAACATGAGAAAAACTGAAAATAAAACTTGTATGAACTTGAACAGAAACTTCAGAAGAAAATCTTACTGACTGAATACAAGAGATGGAACAGACAATCTCTGGCATTGAAGATATGGTAGAAGAAATGGATATATCAGTCAAATAAAATGTTAAATCTAAACTATTCCTTTTAGAAGATATTGAGAAAGTCATGGACAATATATAAAGACCAAATTTAAGAATAATAGAAATAGAAGGAGAAGAAAGTCATGTCAAAGGCACAGAAAAATTCATCAAAGAAGAAAATGTCATTACACCTAAAGAAGCTACTTATCAAGATACATGAAACATGCAGAACACCAAATAAATTGGGCCAGAATAGAGTAATAATCAAAGCATAATTATCAAAACACTGAACATATTGGAAAAATATTAAAAACAGCAAAGGAAAAAATAACCCAAGTAATATATGAGGCAGACATATTGAAATAGCATGTGACTTCCCAATGAGTACTATAAAATCTATACGAGCCTTGACAGAGGTTCTAAAGATTCTTAGAGACTACAGATGCCAGCACATACTACTGCACACGCAGAAATTCCTATCATAATAGATGGAGAAAGTAAGATGTTCTATGATAAAACCATATTTAAATGATATTCATTTATAATCCAACTCCTCAGAAGGCACTAGGGAAAAATTTCAAATCTTAAAAGTTTAACCACATCTAAAGAAAACACACACAAAAAAGCCAGCAAAATAAGGGGAAACACACACACACACACACACACACACACACACATACACACACACACACAAATATTGACACACACATATGGGACTCTGCTGGATAAGGTTGAAATCTGACTTCTCCAGATAGCCCTTTTGTGCTCCCTCTATGAAGTCAGAATCCCTTTTGTTAGTGGGGTTCTCATTCCACCTGATCTGGTTACGCCAGATTTTGTAAGGAGCCTCAGGGAGTCTTAAAGGGAAAATACAAGCCTGACACTTTCCTGATAAGGAACTTGAACAGCAAGCCCAGGGAAATCCTAAAAGTGCCCCTACCCTATGCTGAGCGAGATCCTAGCCTCCAGTAAATAACCTTCAATCATACTTGGAAGTCATCCCATCACACATAGAATAATTAAGTACTATGGAATAACTTTGCTTTCCTCCCTCTTGTGAATTCCACCATGTTAACGCATGTAAGTGAGCTACAGTACCTCTATATGTAGATTAGGACACTGGTACCCTTAGCCCTATTTAATCAGTTTCATTCACCCTCAAAACCCTCCCTACTGCCCAATGTTTATAAAGATTGGCTGGCTTGCTAGGAGGGACTATATTGTTCATCCTCTCTTGCTCACTGTTCCTCCACCACGGCCATCTGCGGCTCTATTTATTCTGGGGGGAAACAGCCACTGGCTGCCCAGTGGTTACGCAGCAATGGTAGAACTGCCATTGGACCCACTGAGGCCTTTTCTATCACCCCAATAGCTAGGTGCTGACTGCTGGTAAAACATCACCAGGCCTGTCTCACTGGACCTGCCTGCCAGATGGACTCAGACATCAACCTGCTTCTCTGGTGCTCGACACAGACACAGCAGCTTAAACAAGGAGTTGTAACACCTACCCTGGAGCTGCCAGGAACCTGGCTTAGGGTCCTTGGCTTTGGACCTCACCCTGTAGCATCCTACCTGTCCATGAGCAAGAAAAGTTCTCATCATGAGGCAAGCAGTGTTTAGAGCAGCCTGAAGGACCTAGGCAACTCCTCTGCTAGATGCTAAAAAACACACACATGTACATCACCACCACCATCACCATCATCACCACAACAACCACAAAAACAATAACAACAAAATAAAAGGAATCAATCAATACCGATTATTGATATCTCTCAATATCAATTAACTCAGTTGTCCAATAAAAAGACACAGACTAAAAGAATGGATTGAAATCAGAATCCATCCTGCTGTTCCCCAAGAAACGCATCATAACATCATTGATAGAGAGAAGAATATTCTAATTAAATGGACCTAAGAAGCAAACTGGTATAGACATTTTTATATCTGACAAAAAAGCAGGCATCAGCCACATAATACAGGATAACCACACTACAATACATAGGCCTAAAGAAGCTAAATAACAAGGAGAACCCTAGGGAGAATGCTTAATTCTCATTCAGAAGGACAATAGAATAGACACCACAAGTGGCTGAAGAGAAAGAACAGGACAGTAGCCTACCATAGAGGTCACTGAGAGACTCCACCCTGAGAGGGTTTGAAGCAGATGCTGAGACTCACCGTCAAACTTTGGGGTGGAACCCAGGGAGTCTTACGGAAGAGTTAGGGCATAGAAGCACCTGGAGAAGATAGGAGTTCTGCAAGGAAAACAGTGGAGCCAACAAATATGGGTGGTGGGGTGGAGGGGCACAGGGATTGTAGCAAAGACTGATGCACCAATCAAGGATAAAGGATGTTGAAGACTCCCTACTTAGATGTAGTCAATAAGGTGCAGAGTCTCCTTGTAGATCCCATAATATGGGGAGTAGGGGCTATGTCTGACATGGACTCTGGTGCCCACTAGTTTATCACATCCTCCCCTGGTGAGGCGGCCTTGCCAGGCCTGAGGAAGAGGATACAAGACTTTACAGGCTTGGGTCACATGACAGGGAAGGAGGTCTCCTTCTTTCTGAGGACTAGGAGGGGGGAGCCTGGATGTGGGAGGGGGATGGTACAGGGAGGAGATGAGGGAGGGGGCTACAATCAGGATGTAAAGTGAACAAATTAATTTTTGCATTAAAAAAGAAAATTTGCAACTATAAAAGAAGAAAATTGTCCATTTATACAAACAAGTATTGCTCATCTGTTAAAGGTATGAATTTATGAAATTCACAAGTAAATGGATGGCAAGAGAAAAAAAAAATCAGCCATTCAATGTGAGGTAACCCAGACTAAGAAAGATATAGATACTATGTATTTGAAATTATGTGGATTTTATCTTTTCCATCAATGATAATAGTGTAAGAGAAGAGGGGGAGGAGTCCTGATAGATCTTCCTAGGAAAGGGAAATAGGATTGAAGTTATAAATTAAAGGTGGGGCACAGGTAAATGAGGATCAAGTGGACAGGAAGTGAAGCTTAGAGGGTGACAAAAGAGGGAAAATGGAGAAAGACAACTAAAATTAAGGGGCATTTGAGGTGGTAGTATGGAAACCAAATAGAATACAAGCTTACTAAAATACATGCATGTATGAAGAAGACACAATTAAATTACAGATAATGCAAGATGCGGAGTCATACCTGTACAACTCTTGCCACCAAATGAAGTTTCCAGTACTGAGATTGGGTTACATCTAATTGTATTGCCAGCCAAAAGGGTTCTGTGGTTATTCCCCAGACAACACAGGCTGTTGCCAAGACTCTTCACAAATTGTCTGCTCTCCCTTATTACTGAATATAACACCCACACAACTCATTGACCATTGAGAAGTAAAGGTGGTGCCTATAGAGGGCCTTCACACCTTTGGGCTAGTGGCTTTAGTGTGGAAAGATACTCTGCTCACTACCAAAGGAGAAAGATAAATACTAAAGCAGCCATAAACCCTTTGATAGTCAGTAGTGTCCTGCCAGTAGTCGATGCTTGGACAATGGTGGCACAAAGCTTGTGGGAGTAAGAAGCCACTATTTAATTTGACCGATGGCCCACATCATATGATGAAGCCCACATATCTAAGTTTTCTTCTGTTTTCTGCCATACAGGTTCCTTGCATTTATATTATGGCTTCTAGTTTATGGCTTTTATGGGATGCCTGAGTATACAAAAGCATGGCTCCAATTCTTATGCTTCTTCTTAGCCTCCTTTCCTTCTGTTTGTTTTGCCCAATCCTGACATGTTACCTTTTCTTTTATCGTATTACATTTTATTTTACAATATCTTATTTTAGTTTGTTATTATCATATAAATCCCTTTTTGTTTTCTGAGGGACAGAAAGAGGATGGATCTGGATGGGATGGGAGATGTGGAATTCCTGGAAGAAGTGAGGGAGGTGAAGCTGTACTCAGGATATAGTGTGTGAGAAATATATTTTCAACATAAAAGAAAACAATGGAAGACATTATTGACAATGTCTGGATGACTATTAGAGACACAAACTATCATTCAGTTATTTTGTATTATAGAATTAATCTGGCATTTAAATCCAGTAAATAGACTTGTTCTAAAAAGAATAGAGGTTTTGATCTACGTAATGGAAGTGAGTGAGCCTTGGCCATTTCTCTCTGTCTTGTATATATTGTCTTCACAAAGGGCACATACGCTAAGTGTTTGATTGCCAGCTTATGTGCTTAGGTGAAGTTATGTAGTAGTCCAAGCAAGCTCAGGATTAATCCTTTCATGGATTCATGACTTTATGAACTATTGAGAGAAAGTGAGACCTGGAAGATTGTCATGGTACGGATGGTATGCATGCTTTAGAAATGTACATCCAGTCCGGGGATATTCTACCTTTATTTTTGCTTCCTGACAGTCTTCAGATGGGTAGGTTTACTTCATCATATATTCCTTACCATGGTTTCCTGTCTCACCAAGCACAGAATAGAAAATTATGAATTGATGTATCTGAAAAACTTGAGCCCAAATAAGCCCTTCTAATTTGTTTCCTCCTGTATTTTGATCATTATGGTGAAAAGTCAGTAGCATAATACTCAAAATTGAGTGTTGGCAAAGAAATAGTGGGAAAACACAAGACTTACACTTTACAGGAAGGGAAGCATGTCAAAACAATAAAACATTAGAAACAAGAAAAAAAGAAAAAAGTTGGGATTTGTTCTAAAAACTAGAATTCAGAATTTTAGATTCACCAAGATAGAAAAGATGTTTTCTTCAGGGCTACCAAACACAAATAGCCTAAACATTATGTATGTAATATATATATATATATATGTATATATGTGTGTGTGTGTATGTATACATATATACATATAATTCCTTATTGTTTCATGTAGGTAGTATATTATATATATGTGTGTTTGTGTGTGTGTGTAAAATCATATAAATGTATATTAAAATATTCAATATAATTTTGTTTAAAAAACTAGAAGCAGAAAAATACCTTAAAAACAGTTTATAGTAATAATAATGGAGAATGCTATTATTTCCAGCAATTTTGGGAACTATAAAGCTATCAAATTATCTCACTATAAAACATCAAGTAATGTTTCACACAACACAGCAAACATAACTTTATATGCAGAAATGAATCTGTAGAGGTATAGAAAAGAACATCTAGAGGCCTGAAGAAAGAAACTGGTTTGAAATAGGACAGGGTTTGAAACAGAATCCCCTAATGTATTTTTCTCTAAGAAAACCTCACCAGAACTCTTCCCGTGTGTGTGTGTGTGTGTGTGTGTGTGTGTGTGTGTGTGTGTGTGTGTGTGTAAAAGGGTTAAAGTAAATAGTGTAAAAAATAAGTGACATAGTTACACAAAACAAACACAAGTTGCATTGAAAACAAATTGTACTGCGATGCGTTTAGTAATGTATCTGTTCAGATACTGAAAAATAATGAGCAAACTCAGACATAGCAAGTAAGAATAAGATAAATAGAACAAATCCACTGGGAGTAGAAATGGGGAAATGTAAACTTCAAAGACAAAATTAATAGACAGGATTTACATTGAGAAACAAAACATAGCTACAAATTGGTTCTTTGAAATTCAGATGCAAACTTCTCAGTCAAGTTTGGGCAAGAAAACAAAAGAAACAATATGGAATGTGAAGAAGTTGAGTAGGATATAAAAAAAAAACTGAACTTGTAGATTTGATTTATTGATAGCCGAGTTTGGTGACTTTGATGATTTTATATAAAACTGAGGATAGTCAGAACTTATTCAGAAGAAATATGAGATGAATTAGTTATAAACTCATTCAGTTGCATCTGTTTGTACAAATAAAATGATCATGCAAAACAAACATCTACTGAGATTACATACATATAAAGCACCACAATTATATAGGTCTTATTAAAGCATTCTAAGGACTTATTATATTTAATGTGTACAAGCTTACTGGTTTTATTTTCTTGCCTAAGCTTGATTGAAAACCCACCTATCAGTATGTAGGCATGCAAATAGCACCTGGCTTGTTACCACAGTACCTTTACCATTATACTAACTAGAATACAAATAACCAAAATCCCTCATATGTAAAAAATATATATAAATTTATGTTAGATAAAGTGTTGTTTGAAGGGTAGAGTACCTAAACATATAAAAAATTTTCAGTTCAGTTTATCACATTCACATACATTCAAATATGAAAAATGACACATAAAAAAAAACCCTTTTTAAAAGGAATCTGATACAATGAACAAATCACTTACGATTAGGAACCTTTTCTCTTACCATCCTGCTCTTAGATAGCTTATTTTCAGAGGCATCATGGAAAAGTTGCTTCCTCTGCTGGGATTTGTGTCTTATAAGGGATTTGCAGATGAATGAATGTTACACAGATTGAGTGCTTACTAATTATAGTGACATTTTAAATTTTAGAATGTCTATCAATGAAATCAGTTTTCCAGTATTATCCAACGCTTTTAAGTTTTGCCGCACCCATGGCTGTGTATAATCTAATAGATCAATATAGAGTGTTGTTTCATGGTTTTATCAACAGCAAGGTGTTTTTAAAGCAAGAATTCACATTGAGAACATGAGGCATTTAAAATGTCATAGAAATATTCATAAGGGAATACACACTCATAAGGCTTTCTACTAGCTTGATTTCATACATTAGTGAATCATTTATAACAGGGGTGAAAATCAGATCCCGATACAACAATGCATAATTCTGTTTACATGTGTTATTTCTACTAAAAGTAAAATTATAGCTCCCTACTGGGAATTGACGGAGCCTCATTTCCTTGCTCAACGGGGATTGAAGGAAAACAATATGTATAATGACATTGCATTACTTTTGCATAGTTGTTACCAAATACTTGAATTCATTTTGAAGAGAAAAAGATTTATTTTGGCTCATGCTTCAGAGGTTTCAAAATGTTCACTCTGTGATGGTATATGACTTGGGGATAAAAGGAATATTATGGTGGCAGGGATAAGGGATGGAGAGGGCTTCCCACTTCATGATTGGAACAAATTAGAGAGAGTAGAGTAGGAGGAAGTAGGTCAAAATGTTCAAATGTTTGCCATCCACTGTGATAACTAGGCTGAAAGATGCTATTCATGTAGGTGGTGGAGATAAGGCACCAACGGCCTAGCCATCAATTTAGAAACTACAGTGCTAACCTGTCTAAGCAAGATCTTCCTACTGGTACACTACTAAGAGAGTGTTTGGAAGTAGAGAGAAATGATTTTCCGATTGTATTTGAGACTACCTCTCAGACAACAAATAAGTAACTCATATTTCAAACCAGGGTGTAGGGATTTGAGTGAAAATCTTCCTACTAAGCTCATATACTTGAATGCTTATTTCCCAGTGAGTAATTCTATTTGGGAAGCATTGGGAGGTGTAAGTTTTAATGTTTCAAAAACTCACACTGCCCTTCATTCTGCCTAAGGGTTGTTGTCTAAAAATATAATCTCTCAGCTACTGTTCCAGAGCCATTGGCCTGTTATCCTGCTCCACACCATGATGATAATGGACTCACACTCTGGGAATATGAGCAAGCCCTCAATTAAAGGCTTATTTTTGGTTGTTTATTTTTAAAAATATATTGTATTGTTAGTTTATTGTTCAAGACATGGTTTCTCTGTGTAGCCTTGGTTGTCCTGGACTCCCTTTGTAGACCAAAGTGGCCTTGAACTTACAGAGATCTGCCTGCCTTTGCCTTCCTGAGTGCTGGGATTGAAGGAGTATACCACCAAAGCCAGCTTGAAATTGTATTTTAATTATACTATTTTCCTTCTATTTTAGTTGCCTTGGCTATAGTTTTGCTTCACAGCAATAGAAAAGCAATTAAGTCACTAACATGGAAATCCTGTAGCTGGTATGTCATATGCCCTAGGACAGAACTTACTGTTGATTATGTTAAATAGATATCTAGATAACTTACCTGTTATGTATGTATACAAAAGCCCTAGAATATTGCTTTCTTTTCAGATGTTTTCTTCATACAGAGACACATAAGTGGTCAAAATGATGAGAATAAATGATAGTTGAGTGTGATGATATAAGTGTGATGCGTCTGTCCCTTTGGGATTCAGGGAGAACCACACAAAAGCAACAGAAGAAATATTAAGAGCTTCAAGACGAAAAGGAGTCATATGATACTCTGTCCTCTAAATGCAAGACTGATGTAATCATGAGCATGCAGCAGCTATGATTACCTATACAAGACATGCATAAAACATTAGAAGTAGAAGTAAGATCTATATTATATGGGGAAAGGAAGGGTATTTGCAGAAGTAGAGAATGATAAAAGAAGTCAATATAATAAGTATTTTCATAATGAATTGCCTACCTGTTTGAAATGATGAAAAATTAAATTTAAAAAATAGTTATAGCAGTAGTGTTCAATATCAACAGGTTGAAAATCTAAAGACTCAATATAATTAATTTAGGTCAAGTGTTCATCTTTAGAATATTTTATTGACAGATATTTCTTTGTAATTATTCTGAAGACACATAAAATACAACATGCTGTGAGTTAAATGTGAGACCAAGATTGAATAGAGCTTCTCCCTCAGAAGAAGTTATTAAATCAGACTTAGAAGAACCACCAGACACTCTGGACCACACAGAATAATTGCCCACAAATGTGTTAACAGGAACAAAAATGTTCAACCCTTAAAGGAAACGAAAGCGTTGTCATCTGGAACAGGCCATACTCTTTGGACCATAGATGAGAAGGCATATTTAAGCCTTAGAAAATCAGATGATCTACAAACATAATGTGTCTAGGACCTAACCCGATATATTAGATTTGAACTTTTATAAGGTTAGGAATAGACTTAAAATTAATAAATTTAGCATTGGTGCTAACTGCCAGACAGAGAGGGAATTAGCACATGGCAAGGCAGAGAAATAACAATTGTAAACTGTGCCTCAAAAAAACTTTAACAAGATAATAAAAGAGAACACACACAATATGTAACACTACCATGACACTGAACTGCTGGACCAAGGCACACAGGACATTGTTCCTGGGACACCTACTATTGAATTCTGTATGTTTATCATTATCCAACCTGTCAAACACAGGCTCTTCCACAGCATCGTCCTTCACTTCACCATCACTAACACTACTGATCTTGTCAGCATCAGAGACATCATTACCTTCATCAGCAACAACATCTACAGCAGCAGGAGCAAGGAGTAAAGCAATCGCCACATCAAAAGCTATAATAACAAACCAAGAGTGAGGTGTGATATTAGTAAATTATCCTAATACTCCTTTGATGTATACCTACCAGATTATTGTTATAAGGAAGACTTGATCCTAAACTTCACATATGCCAGGAATGCATCCTAATGCTCAATATGCTCATTGTAAAGCTACTGGGAACACAGCTTGGTATAGCCATTGTGATAGGTGGACAAAAGCTGATGCCCATTTTACACCAGTGTGGGAATCATAGTCAGCACTGATCAAGAGGAAGCTGAAAACGTCAATTTCAAGGAAAGAAACCCACTGAAATGCAATTTAACACAGATTCAGAGAAATATCACAGCAGCAGTAGCCATCTACATATTCCACTGGAGAGAAATATCTCTTTAATCATCTTTCCACCTTATAATGAAGAACACTGGAGAAAAATATTTGAGATGCCAGACATGGAAGCTTCCATGTTTACTGTGAAATAGCAGTGAACACAAAATTGCTCTCAACATTCTTTGCCCCATACATATGGCAGATGAATCCTGTGTTTGGCTACCAGTACATTAACATCTCCAGGATTACAAATGAAAATTTATATGATTATCCAGATTGGGAGGAGGATGAGGAGTAATGAAACATCATTACCTGACTGATGAAACATCAACATCAACCACATTAAACCCATGTAAACTCATGGTTTGGAAGAACTGTACTTTTGACGCAGAACATACAGGAAGCATTTTCTCTCTTGGATTATAGTACCACCACTATGCAAATTTAAATGCCCAAATTAACAAATTGCTCTATATACACAACAAAATAGGTCAAACGTTACTACATTGTGAATTTCCCAACCTGCTTTACAATGATAAAATAGACATATGGAATAATCACCTTATATGGGATGTAGAAAATGATTCATTTCTAACTCTTAATTGTTAGTTTTGTTTTTTAACAATTATACTTTATTATACAACTCAACTGTCCTATAGATGAGGGTAAAAAAAGGTTAAAGGGAAACAGGAATAATCCTTTTGGTATCTATTCCAAGGGATGGATCCCTACATGTCTCTGGCCTGTATGTTGGTTCAACCTGTGTACTGGACATTTTTTTAATTTACTTGTGCTTATGCTCCAAACCAGCAGCCTTCTCTCTTCTCTGCCTGCATCTCTCTCTAATGTACAAAGGCCTGTTTCCTCTCAGGATCCCTCCTCCCATGGATGCTTGATTAGAAACACAATATCCCTGGGCCTGAATCCCCTGAATTCCAGACCCAGGATAGCTTCACTCAGTCTATCACAATGTCAGTCTCAATGGTATATCCATGGTGTTTCCAAGTGCCTTCATTCACCTGGCATAATGCCTACAATCCTTCCCCCCCACACACACACCTCTTTTCTTTTAAAAAATAATTACGAACTATATACACAAATGTACATATACACAGAAGTGCCAGGTACATAACCCAGTCTTTTTGTATTTGATAACCTTGGAGAAAGCATTTTACTGTCCTGTAAAAGAGAGTCCTTTCCTATTGTTTAAAGTTTTCTAAAGCCTCTTCATTAGAAATTGTAATTATCAATCTATAAATGTGTTTTTAAATTTTAAACTAAAACTTTTAGTAACACTGTGGCTATCTAGTCTTTAATCCCGTCAGAGACCAAAGAAGGAAATCCTATCTAATGTAAAGGAGGTGCCCGCATGCAACTTCCGCTTGTGGATATGACAGAGAGAGTTGACCACTTGGAGTCACCTGATTCTCTCCATCACTGGGGCAAAAAGGGTTCAGGCTTATCCACCCAAAACATGCAACAATTTGTTTGTGAAGCAGGAATTTTGACGGTCTGGTCTACCTAGTCTCTGTAAAATTGGACAGTCAACTTTTCAGCATCACTATTGATCATAGAGGACATTCAATCTGTCATCAGTAGTAGAGATAAGAGCAGATTTTTAGTCTAGTGACTATTCTGTCACCCTTGTCTCATGATGCCCTCATCTTTAATGATGTATATGGGGATGCAGCCAGGAGGAAATGTCTCTCTCTGTCAGAAAAGCCCTCCATCACTAATGTCATATTCTGTGGATCTCTGAAGAGTTTGAAGACCACCAACTCTCTTTCTATTCTTACAGTTATCAGTCTATTCCTTTGAAAACATATACAAGAAACTAAACACACCTGCTCTATAACCATGTAAATTAGTATCTAGTAAGATTTATAGGTAACTAAATACCAATGGTTATCCCTCATCTTCCTGAACAGGTTCTTAATAGTTAGTTTTTATAAGACATTACCTTTTTGAATGAGTGGTACATGAATAATATATTAAATAAACATTGAACAAAATGATCTTAAGTTTTTACTAACATACAATATATAATAAGATTTTATCAACATATAACATATAATACATAAGGCAAAAGATGAATAACAATAAACAATTTAAGTTTTGATCAATGTGAAGCAAAAGTTGAATGAAATAGTCAAATTTCCATCAATCAAAATAATTTAAAATTTTTATCAATCTACAATACCAATGTAAGATTTTTGAAGCTAGTAGATTCAATAATCTACCTTTTATTCTATAAACCTATATCCTTTCCTCCTTCCTCCTTTTTCTTAATATTTGATGGGATAGAAAGATAAGGGAGAAAGAAAGATAGAAGAAAGAAATCTCTAAATGAAATTTTTATTAGTTTATAGCTAACAACTTTAGGCAAAAATGAGTATTGGTAAGCCACAGAAAAACACCCACCCCACCTACTGGGAATGAGGGTGTCGTGTTCTTAAAATTAGTTTATATTGTTTAGGAGAAAAATATCTTTTTGGTACCCTAAATATATATATATATATATATTTATATTTATATAAATATATATACATATTTGGCCACATACATACATATTGGCCAATGGCTGGAAAAGGTAGCTGTATCTGCTTTTGTCCAGTCTTTTTGGGTTGATCCTTTTAGCTAGCTCTTTTATTGTTAATATGTATGCAATTTTTTGAGGAAATAGTAGCTCCAGAGGCAGAGGTTTGGTCTTGATCATTGTCTTGTTTTTTGTTCTAAAAGTAAGCAAACTTTTGAAATCATTAGTATAGGTATATTAGTACATATATATTTTTTCAAAGAAACAACAGTTGAGGCACCTTGATCGTGGTGCCAGAGGCATTTGGGGGAGGGCTTAAATCACCCAGGCTGTCTGTTTTGTCTTTATAGTTGTCTTGTTTTTTTTGTAAATAATATAGGACTCTGCCTATATGTACACCAACAGGATAGAAGAGGCCATTAGTTCTCTAAGCTCCGTGAAAGTCAAGTTGTAAGAATCAGGTAGCTCTTAAGATTCAGTTGTTAAATGGTCAGATCTAATCTTTATAAGTTTTGTTGGTAACCATATTTTTCACTCCCTGTGGAAACATACACATACCCATGAGCGCATCTTAAAACTATTGCAGGTTTCCATATTATACTTGACAATTCTTTGTAGAATATTGGTTGTACCAGCTCCTTAGTTCTTTTATCACCCATTGTCTCTCTGCAGCTCATGTCCCTTTATTATTAAGAAAATTTAGAGTCAACAAAGCATTATTTAATTGGTCCCTGGGGGTCTTTACCCTTCTCTTTTGTTTTATAAGCATTTTTTAAAGGTAAAATGAGCTCATTTTACAACTGTTTGTCCTGTAGGATGGTGAAGTATACCAGTAACATGTTTTATGTTAGAATATATAAATAATTTTTTATCCTTAGGGACACATATATATGAGCATTTGAGTCTTAGTTTGTACAGATATTCCCATATTTCTTGTCATTATTTCTAGTAAATGAGTAATACACAGTCAGCCCTTTCAAACCTTAAGGCAGTTGCCCATCAAAAACCTCAATATGTATTGATGGTATGATGCATGTACCTCATCTTTTTAAATTCTTTGGAATGAAACACATCCACCTGTTAAATTTTATTGCTTTTGGTACCCCTAGGGTTGATTCTAGCAGGTAATGGGATTTGATTGTACAGAGACAATGTAGGACACTTATTAATTATTTCTCTAGCTTGTTGCCAAGTGATAGAGAATATTTTTTTCAATCCCTTATTATTAACATTATGTTTCTTTATGAAATTTTGAAGCTTTGAATACATTACCTATTAATAATCTGTTGATTTTTTCATTTCATTGTGCCAATGGACCTGGTAAGCCTGTATGGGATCGAATATACAAGGGATAGTTTCTGTTTCTTATGACCTGTTGCAGTTCTATAAATAATGTAGTTAAATCGGAGTTATCAGGAGTAAAGTCAGCAGTTTTTATATGCAAAACAACTCTTTCAGCATATTGAGAGTCACTAATTATATTAAGAGATTCAGGAAAATCTAACAATACCATAAGGATCGCATACGACTCTGATTTCTGAACTGATGTAAATGGGCTTTTAATCATGTTAGTCACTTTATCAGACTAACCAGCCATACCCAATTTATTTGTATTAGTGAAGAAGGTGGGTGCCCCTGGAATCGGTGACCTCTTTACAATACTTGGAAGGATCCAACGAGCTCTTTTTATAAACTGTATACATTTGGGGTTTTTTGGTATCTATTGTCAATGTCTCCCACATAGTTACTACCAGTTCTTTGCCAATCTTTGTTAATTACCCATAATGACATAGTCTCAGAATCAGTAAGAAGCACTACAGCTTCTACCAGGTCTATCTCTGATAGTTGGTGCAACCTTATTCTTCCCTTTGTAATCATTTCAGAAATTTACTCTATGTATATTTTTAATTTTTTGTTTTGTTTATTTGTCAGGAATATCCATTCTATGATTCTGGCTTTCTTTTGTATAAGAAGCCCAGTAGCAGAATGTTTTGAAGGCATAATAACCAGAATATAACCAAGTTCAGGATCAATTCTGTCCACATATGTCTTTTGTAGTTTTTGTTCTACCAGTATTAACTCCTTTTCTGCTTCAGTGGTTAGACATCGTGGGCTGTTTAAATCTGAATCCCCTTGTAGCGTTTGAAACAAGTTATTTAACTAATAGGTAGCTAACCCAATTGTGAGCCCTAACCAGTTAATATCTCCCAATAATTTTTGAAAGTATGTACATATAACAGTAATATTAAAAGAAAAGAAAGTCATCAATTTGAATGTAGAGAATAAGAGAAGGTTTGGAGGGAAGGTACCTGGAGGAGCCTGGAGGGAGAAAAGGAAAGAGAAAAGCAATGTAATTCTAATTTAATTGAAATTATATTAAATTTAAACTATAAAGTATTTTTAAAACAATCAAAATATATTTTAATGTAAAAATACCTACTCTAATTAGCTTTAAGTTAAAAGGACTAAGGAAAAAAGATAGCACAAGTACTCAATAATTTTTGGAGGGTAAGGCAAGGGTATGGCATACTTCTGTTTTCAATTTTCTATTTCTCTAGCTCTGTCTACATGCAAACAGGATCCCCCTCTGTTTCTTACAGTCTCCTCACTTATTTTTAATACTCTAAGATTTTACTTTCTTCATTTTCATACTAAATCAAATCAGATAATAATACTTTTTCCCAAATTTCAGCAGAAGATGCTAAACCTCGTTACAGTATCTTTAAATTGGGGTCTATGACAGATAATACAAAACTCATACAAATGTCAGACTGAGAAGATCAAACTATTGCAGACTTTACAATGATTGAGATACAACCTTTGGAATATACCTCAAAGTTTATATTCTATCTTCCAGATTTTACATTGTTCCAGGAAATAAGTCCTGGCTGATCCCAGTGAGTTGGTCTTGTTGAGTTGTTGTTATATCATTAATGACTTTAAGCTAGACGGACACCATTTCAGGCTCATAGGCAGACACTAGTTTCTAACTTCGTGCACCAAAGTGGGAGAAAATCTGAGTAGTGGAAAATCAGGACAAAATACAGGCGCATGAATCAGGAAAACGGTATTCTGCTATAATTATAGATCAGTGTTGTATTCAACCATCATCAGAGAAGTTTTCTTCTGTAGCAGATGGCAACAAATATAAAAACTCACACTGGTGCCTTATGGAGAGAGAGAGGTGGGGGAAAGAAGAGGAAGAAGAAGAAGAAGAAGAAGAAGAAGAAGAAGAAGAAGAAGAAGAAGAAGAAGAAGAAGAAGAAGAAGAAGAAATTGGAACACATGATGGTTCTAAACTCTTTGGATGTCTCCATCAAACTATTAAATCCTCCACCTCAGAGTTCATGGAATACTTCAGAAGAGGAGCCAGAGGGAATAAAAAATACCTGGAGAATAAGTTCCTCTAAATTAACAAAGCAAAGCTCATAAAAAGCTCACAGAGACTGCATGGTAACAACAGCCAGATCCAAAGTGAATGCATGTCAAATGAACTTCATACAGTTAGAGCAACCATTCTGAAGCTGTCACTATCAATTTTATTTTTGTGAATTTATACCCCCTTACATAGATACAACACACACACACACACACACACACACACACACACACACACACAACACACACTACATATGACAAAGTTAAAACTGGCTTTCAACTAAAGTTTTGTTTTTTTATTTTTCTTTTTTAAAACAGGGTATCTCTTTGTAGCCCTGGCTGTCTTGCTATTTGCTCTGTAGAGCAGACTGGCCTTGAACTCATAAAGATGCCCCTGCCTCTGCTTCCTAAATTCTGAGGTCAATGGCATGAACAAACACTACTCCACTCCTCCAACAAAGTTTTCCTAATTAAACAACAAAACAACACACAGAGATTGAAAGAGCAAGCACAGGGCCTATACAGGTTTGCACCAGGTCCTCTATGCATATATTATACCTTTCAGTTTATTATTTAAATGAGACCCCTGAGTGTGGGAACAAGTCAGTCTCTGGTTTATTTGCCTTTACTTGGGTTCTTTACCATCTGTTGGTTGCTGTGCCCAAATCTGATATGATAGTTTTTGTTTTATCTTTTTTAAATTATATTTTATTAATTTGTTCATATTACATCTCAGTGGTTATTCCATCCCTTGTATCCCCCCATTCCTCCCTCCCTCCCATTTTCCCCTTACTCCCCTCCCCTATGACTGTGACTGAGGGGGATTACCTCCCCCTGTATATGCTCATAGGGTATCAACTCTCTTCTTGGTAACCTGCTGTCCCTCCTCTGAGTGCCAACAGGCCTCCCCATCCAGGGGATAACAATAAAGCATAACATGATAAATATAAAAAGATAAAACAGCACGGGAGTACTCCACAGTTGTTTTAGCTTTTATATTTATTTTGTTATGCTTTATTGTTATCTCTTAGAAGACTGTTCATTTCTAATGAGAGATAAAAAGGGAGTAGATCCAGATGGGTTGGGAGGTAGGGAAGAACTGGCGTAAGTAGCAGAAGTGGGAACTATAATCAGGCTATATTATAAAAAAAAAAAGGAATCATTTCATTTATGGCAAAGAAGAAAATAGAAAATTTATATAGCTTTGCCATCTGAGGTACATGACTGTCTTACTGTTATATTTTGAAAGTGTTCCCCAATGTTTAGTGAGTAGGGGCTACAATTCTCTTGCAATGTTGAGGGCTAGTAGGCAGGTATTTGGTTTAAGTGTGTGGAGTTCTCATGAATAAGTTAATATCATTCTGAAAAAAAAATACATTCATCACCCTGTAAAAGTTACTTTTATCAGCCCAAAATAACTATTGGAGACTTACTGCCTCAATCAGCTGATCTAGACTTAGCCCTGGGATCTTCTAGCCTCTGCAAAATCTAATCCAGGCATAGATAGTTTTCTGCCTCTGAGACTTATTGTTGAATAAGCTCACCCTTTCTAGCTCTTTCTGAACTCTGATTGGTTGGTTCAACTGAGTTTTCCTGGCTCAAACCACTCTTAATTCAAAATGGCTTCTCTCAGCTTCTGACAAAATTGCTCTGCTTGGCCAGAAACTAACTCTAGCAACCTGTTCTAATGTTCTGGATCCTTCTCATTCTGCGGCATGTTCTTTCTTATATAAGCATGTGTAGCTTATTCTCTCTATAAAACTGTCTTGGTAAAACTGCCTTCTCTCTGTCTCTCTGTCTCTGTCTCTGTCTCTGTCTCTCTGTCTCTGTCTGTCTGTCTGTCTGTCTGTCTCTCTCTCTCTCTCTGTCTCTCTCTTTCTCTCTCCCCCTCTCCTTATTTTGTGCTGCTTTCTTCAACTTCTTCTTTTTCCTCTCTTTTCTAGTTAGAGTTGCATAACCTATTTCTGACCAATTTTATGCAATCTTTCTCTGATTTGTCACTTTGTCTGCCACTCAATTAGACATCATGTTCAAACATGAGTGCTTCCTTCTACAAACTAATTTTACCTTCATCATTTTGCATTAAAGGTGTGTGTTAAGGTTTTTCTGCATTTCATCCTTATCACACAGACCTAGAAAATATTGGGATGTTATAACAACAGCCTTTTTTGTAGGAATTAAAAATTCCTCTACATCTCCCTTCCAACCTTCTCCTTTCTATACCTTTTGACTTTATGTCTCTCCTACATTTCTTTTCTCATATTTTTTATTTCATCAAGAATAGAAAAAAGTGCTCAGGATGATGTCACAATAAATATAGTTGATATTAAATTTCTATTAATATTAGAAGTTCAATTTAACATCTTAAAATTATGTTAATCCTTGAAAACTATTAAACCCTCAGAGTTTATTGCATTTATGTAAAGAGCAACATATTGCAAAAGTTAATTAACTAATATTGAAAGTGTAAAATTAAATTTGAAGAGTAAGTATGCTGAATCAAAACCCCTGAATTTAATGACTATTTAATCTTTCTAGTTATGCATTGTTAGCAAAAGCAAAATGCTTGCTAAATTGAATCATAGTTCATATAGAGTGAATTTGTAAATGACAAGTTACAATGCTGTTATTCACCTTTTGAAGGTCAAATAATAAAAGGTAAAAAATCATTAAAGATTGTTTCTTATGAAAAATATGAATAATTCATGTGAAAGTTATTAGTTTGCCACTTTATCTTTGGATAGTCGTTCAAATACTTTTAGTAGATACAAATTAAAATACAAACTCATAGTAATTTTAAGGGGTTTTATATTAATTAGCAAGGCAGAAGAACTTAAATAATTTCAATCATAAGATACAAAAAAAAAAAAGAAACAATGATCAATCACAACTAAAAAGCTTACTACTTAACTGCTTTTTGTCTGCAATCTACAGAAGAGGGATTTATACTCACTCATGGCTATAGTCACATTTGAATACTACTAAATACAGAAAAAATGGCCAAATTTTTAAATTAAACATTATGATAAACCAGTATTTATCCACAAACAACAGATAAAAATACAGTCAAATCAAAATAACACATATGCTTAAATACTTAAATGTTAATCTTGGGTGGTTTGGAAATTACCAAATTCTTCCCTTATGATTAATTTGACATATATCAAAGATATATATATATATATATATATATATATATATATCACAAAATAATTATTCAAACAAAAATTTATTCATCCATTATATTTTTGTTTTATATCCCTTACTATTTTCCCTCAGATGACTTATGCTGTCTCTACTTATCTTTATAAGAATATATAGTTTTATTTCTTTGTTTGGGTCATTGAACTTAACATAATGATTCCATCTATGGTTCTCCATATGACAAAATTTCATTCTTTTTATGGAATGTATATATATAATATTTCATAAATATATTCAAATAATATATATATTATCTACAAACATATTGATAAAAAGCTTTGGTTGTATTTTATAATATTGGAGTCTATGAGTAGTTATCTACTAACCACAGGAGAGAAAATTCCTTTTTGATATAATGTTATTTTCTGTGAGCGTATACCTAAGTGGTAAAATTATTTGGAGGAGTATCAAATGACAGTTTTATTTATAAATTTCTGGACAAATGGCCCAGTTTTAATTTGTTGCCACAATAGTATATATTTACAAAAAGTGAGTACATATATCGCATAGTAATGTTTGCAGTTTTGATAATGGACATTATATCATTTTCAGCATTGTCTCAGATTGTGTTTTCTTTATTGCTTTTATCTACATTTTATGGCTAGAATATTTTTATTCATTTCCTCTCTTTGATAGTAGTTTCCTGTCTTTCACAAATTTCTGTAAATGATTTGTTCAATTTTTTCATCTCTTTCTTTGTGTATTCCTATTATAGTTTCATGGATTTATTTTCTCCTTTAACACCTCTATCATTTTCATAACCTCAGATTTGAAATCCTTCTGTTGTGCTTTGGGTAGTGCTAGTGTCTCCAGGGCTTGTTGTGGTAGTGGGACTGCTGGTTTCTAGTGGTAGCAAATGGTTCTTGGAATTGTTGCTTTTGTTCTTATGCTGACCTCTTCCCATTGTGATGTCTCTGGTGTTAGCAGTTTTGGTGGTCTCTGATGGTCAGAGGTTTTAGGGGTAGGTATAGTCAATGAAGCTTTGGTCCCATACCCTACTCATTGCTGGGTTCACTGTCCCTGTTGACTCTCTATGACCCAGGTAGGCCAGGCAGTTTGAGAGTAGGCAGAATGGTATCAAAGCTGACAGCTGCTCTGGTGGAATTGCCTGGTTCCTCTGTGAAGGGGGCAATTGAGCTTTGGTCTTGTGCCCACCTCAACTTACCTCTGCTGAGTTCACTGTCTCTGTTGGCTCCCTGTTAGTGAACCAGGTATACAAGGCAGCTGGGGAGCAGGTTGAAAGATACCGATCAGAGATTTGCTCCTGTGAACCTGCTGCCTCCTAGTGGTAGAGGACAGTAAACTAAACTGGTGTTTTTGCACACCGTGCCTCTCTCGCAGGCCTGGAGTTCAGAAGCTGCCCTCCAGCGAGGCCTGTGGTCTTATCTTTTAGTGTGTGCAGCCTGTCCCTGCTTCTACTCCTGAATTTTCTGTGGCTTTGCTGCATGATCTGCGATCAGATACACTTGTGTTGCAGACTGTGTTGTCTGTTCTGTGCTAGAAGTCACAGATGCTGGTGTTTTGCCTGCCACAGCTCGTTCTGAGCTGAGGAAGTTTAGAAGCTGCCTGCCTTTGGAGCTTGTGTGGTCATGCCCACGGGGCATGCCTTCAACTCTGGGGTTGGGCAGAAACTACCCCCATAATCTATCTCTCAGCTTGCAGTGCCACATCCCATGACAATTGCTCTAAAAATTCCGAGCTGGGCTACTTCCTATCCAATAGCCCGTAAATACTTGCACGTGTAACTCACCTGGCCTGCTTTCCTCCGTCACCAGTCCTCAGAGCAGGCTCCTCCTGGACATGGGATTATTTGTTCACATTAACCATGGGCGGCTCTGCTTCTTCTCCTCTCTCTTGCCTGTCTCTCTCCTCACCCATGATCCTCTGTCTTGCAAGCCCTCAAGCCTTAGCTCAGTCTACTTCACTTCTGCCCTGTCCAGCTGTAGGCATGTATTTAGCCAATCAGGGATAATTTGGAGGCAAGGTTAGACATGTCATTGGTCATATGAGAGCTTGATTGTAGAACAGTATAAATCTTGGGGAGCGGGAAAAGGGGCAAACAATTAACATCTGGATACAAAGCATCAGACCCTGCTGTTACAAGAAGTATTACAATAAGTATTCCCTGGAAATACTGCTTACATTCATTCTTATTCAAAAGAGGGAGATAAATACCTAGTATCCTGGTTGATTAAACCTGAACAATGTAACAAGTTGTCTATTAATTTAAAAGAAGAAAGGGCATGAGAGTAAAGAAATACGCATTGGTGGCTACACCATGACTGGATGACCTGTCTACTTTGAGGAGTCAGGTATTGAAATTTCCACTATTAACGTATGGGGTTTGATGTGTGATTTATGCTTTAGTATTTTCTTTTTACAAATGTGGGTGCCCTTGCATTTGGGGCATAGCCGTTCAGAGCTGAGTTGTCCTTTTAATGGAATTTTCCTTTGATGAGCGTAAAGTGTCCATTTCCGTCTGTTTTTGGTTAATTTTGTTTGAAAGTCTATCTTTTAAATATTTGAATGAATACACCAGGGTTTTTTGTAGTTTAGTTTTTTGTGGGACTCCTAACACAGGAAGTAGGGGCTGGTTCGGATGCTTTTGCCTGCTTTGGGGACCCTTGCCCTCGTACTCTGCTGCCTTTTCAAGTCTTAATATGTGGGGGTGTGACTAATCTTAATGCTACTTGATATGCCATATTTAGTTGATATTGCTGAGGGACCTATTCTTTTCTGACAGGAAATGAAAGAGGAGTGTATGAGTCAGGGAAGACTGGGAGGAGAGGAGGGAGGGCAAATTCAAGTCAGGATGTATATGATAGAATAAATTACTAAAAAATAAAATAAAATTAATTTTTACATGTAACTGTAACATCGACACAAAGAAACTAATATAGTAATTACTTACTATAAGGTTTTTGAGGAGGAACAAACTTTGAACACAGTACTTTATACATATACTTAAAGAAAATGTAGATATTAATTAGCATACATATTTTTTAGAAGAGTAAACATTTCTAGGATATAATAAAATTGTAGTAATCATATATCTTTGTCACCCTTTTCACAGATCTTTTAATCTCAACATTTTTTCTTTTAATAGTGAAAAAAACCTAAACATTTTATGACTGATATTTAAGTATCATAGCAAAATTATTTGTCAGTTTCCTGAAAATTTTAGCAGACTAATAATTCATATTTCTGCTATGAAAAATTGAATATTTTAAAGTAATCTAAATGCTGAAATTTCAAAGAAGGAAATAGAAGTGATATAAATTGGCAAGTTCTATTACTTTAGAATCTTCCAGAACAAATTAGAATGTTGCTTGTTATTTGAATGACTGCCCTTGTCTCTTCCCACTCTTGCCATATGCGAAACCATATGCTCATAATTTTCTTTGGTTTTAAAAAAATCACTTTATCAGTGAGTTCTTCCCTTAAAGTCCTAAACTACACATCACAAATCTTACTTTCATATCTTTTAGTTTCATTTTCATGATAACATTATAACTTGATTTGCTTTGCCTTCATGTCTTTATTTTCTTCATAGAAAGCACATAGATAATGTGATCATGAACTATTTCATCCCTAATAAAAAGAAGAGTGCAATAAATATGAAACGACTTCAGTTAATATGTTGAATTCTTAAATGAATGTGAAAATTGTACATAGAGGTATCATAAAATTGTGTTACGAATGTCATGCAAACCTATCAAAGCCTTCTCAGACCTAAGCCTGAAATCCTGTTGGTGATATCTCCTTGTGAAATATAAGGCTATTGAAGAAATGCAGCTGTCTTCACAATAACACATTGAAGTGTTTTATAAAATGACATGGATAGAAGGATAAAGAAATAAGATAAAGGAATTAAGTGATAAAAGTCCAAGTGAAAATTGAGTTTCGGACTCCCAGTATACTTAAATCTGAGTTGACTATATATTTTTAATGGATTACTTAGACAAATAACCACATATCTTCGTCACCCTTTTCATGGATCTTTTAGTGTCAACATTTATTTCTGTTAATAGTGACAAGAAACTAAACATTTGTGTATGGCTGATATTTAAGTGCAATAATTAATATTGCCTATGTTTATCATAATTGATATCTCATTATCCTCAATTAAGAGTTCTGGTTCCATTATAAGTGTATATCACAATAAACAGCGCATAATGCCTTAAATATAATTTATAATTAAAATATCTCCACAGGAAATTTAATGCATAGTACATTAATCCTACCCAATAGCATAAACCTGAAAAGATCCTAATCACTATGGTGAAACTGGATCATTTTGCTAATCAGTCACTTGTCAAATTGAATTCTATAATATTTATATTTATACTTACAGAAGTGGGTTGTGTGAAATGTTGGTCACAGAAGTTTTTTTTTTTTACAGTATGTAAGCAGTCAGTGAAAAGATACATAAGTGTTCATAGTGCTTAGAGTCATAAACTGAATGCTCAGTAATAAGGTCCATGTACATTAAGCCCCCTCCAACTATTAAGGATCAGGGAACAACATGGATTAGAAGAGAGAAAGAATGAAAGGTGGAGGAATTCTGTAGAACGTCATTGACATGGCAATTGAATCACGATCTCATATCAACTGTGCTTACATGCACATAACCTCAAGTGAAAGACCTTCAGGTCTCACATCTCGTCAAGGAGCTCTTGACAGTGGATAATTTGGTGCAGAGGAGGGGGAGGTGGGGGGAGAGAGAAATCATTGTTTTACTGAGGACGTGATCCCTGATATGTTTTCCATGAAGGTTTGGAGGGTTTCTCTTGGGCTGTATGTAGGGGCAGATGGAAGGAGAGATGGGAAGAAGATACAACCATATTTCATTGTATACACATATGAAAATCTCAAAAGTATTTTATCATGTTTAATCCAGTAGACCCAATTAGTGCTATACTATGCACATGACTGTGGGATCTTATTTTCATGTTCATTTAAAAAAGTCACCCCTACTTTTGAATTTTTTTCAAAATTGTTTCAGTTTAAGGATACCTTGTTTCACATACACTTTAAATTTTCTTTTTTCCATGGAGGATGACATTTGGATTTGACAGAGATTACACTGAGTTTGAGGATCAATTCAGATTAGGCTGATATTTTTAGAATAACACTTGTAGGATTTGATCTTTTACAAACCTACTTTATATAGGATTCTTTAATGCCTGTACATCCCTTCCAACCCACCTACGCCAGAGACGATAGAAAGGAGATTAATGGGAACAGGAAAAGTAGACCCTTTTTTTAATGTTCTTATCTTTTCTTTTTTTTATTAATTCATTCATATTACATATCAACTGTTATCCCATCCCTTGTATCCTCCCATTCCTACCTCCCTCCCGCTTATCGCCTACTCCCCTCCCTTATGACTGTGACTTGGGGAGACCGCCTCCTCCTGTAGGGTAAGAGCACTGTTGGCTCTTCCAGAGGTCCTGAGTTCAATTCCCAGCAACCACATGGTGGCTGACAACCATCTCTAATAGCATCTCTGAAGCAGACCTTTTTAAGATTCAGTTCCTTAGAGCGATTCCCTTCTTCATCATCAGGATTACAGAAGACCTTTTAAACATCAAACCAGAAATTCCACAAAAGTGTCTGCAACTTCAGCAGCTAGAACCTGGAGCAGCAGTGGAAACCAGAACCTTGAAGCCTTCTCTGGCTTCTGAGAGTCCATGCCAGGATGCTTATCAGTTTATCAAAAAACATGCCCCCTTCTGAAATATATCCCCTTCTAGTGGAAAAATATAAACCTTCACACAAATCCATTTCATATCCCACACTTGGGATCAAAACAAAAACATGTTTGCACCCACTACAAGCAATTATATAAGTCTATGAATGTTTGCCGACTTCCTACTTGTCTGTAGCAATTTCAAATTCTTTCATCAATACTTTATATATTTCAGCAGGTAAACTTCCATTTACTTGACCAAAATTATAGACATAAATATTTTTCTCATACAATTATGAATGATGTTCTTTTATTAATTTATTTTAGAAATATGTTTGGTAACAGAATATAGAAATGCTACTCATTATACTTGTTTATTACATTTAAGAAATTTTCATGCAGCCATTAAGATATTGTATGTAGAGGAACATGTTTTCTGGAAAACAGAGACAATTATACATAATGAGTTTCTATTCAGGAATTCCTTATTTCTTCTCTTATCTAATTCTTGGGGTTAGAATTCTCAATGATGTTGATCAGAATTTGCAAAAAGCAAACATCTTTAAAACATAACTACTTTTACATGAAAAGCAGTCAAATTTTAATTACTGACTATGTTGTGCTGACATTTGTGGGCTGCGTTTTGCTGGTAAATATTCATTACAGTTTTTAAAATTTTTATAAATTATACAGATTACATCTGGGTTGCTATCCATTAACAGGTATCTCTCCATTCCTACACTCCCCCCCTTCTGCTCCATAGACCTCTGACTAAAGGAAACCTACTCCCCTGCCATATGACCACAGCCTATCATTTGCTTAACTATTTTCTAACAGCTTTATTCATAATAGCTGGAATCTGGAAACAAAGTAGATGTCTCTCAGCCAAGGAATGGATAAAGAACTGTGGTATATCTACACAATAGAATACTGCTAACCTATTAAAAATAACAAAATCCTGAAATTTGCAGGCAAATGGATGGAACTCACATCAATCATTCTGAGTGAGGTAACCCAGACCCAGAAAGACATGCATGATATATGCCCAACATAAATAAATGTCCTCTGAGAGACTCTACTCAGTGGAGGATTGGGACAGATGCTAAGACTTGCTGCTGGACTCTGGGCGGATTGCTGAGAGAGGTATGGAAGAATTGGGGCACCGGAGGACCCAGAAGGATCAGGAGCCCCACAAGGAGAACTTCAAGGCCTGCTGATCTTGGCTCAGGGAAGCCTGCAGAATCTGTGTACCAACCAAGGACAATGCATGCAGTAAACCTAACCCTTCTGTTCAGATACACCCAATGGACAGCATATTCTCTATGTTTGTGGGGCAGGTCACGCACTGCCTCTGACATGAACCCTGGCATCCCTGATTTGATCACTTGCCTTTGGTGGAGGGGCCTGGCAGGCACACAGAGAAAGGGGAAGCAGACTATCTGGATGAGACCTGGGAAACATTCATTTTATATCTCAGTTGTTGGAAGTTTTCATAGTGAAAGCATTTTGAAATTTATGAAATTAATTTTTCTGTACCGTGTAGATGATGCTCTGATTTTAATTCATTTCATTAATGATGAATCACTTTTTTATTGGATGGAATGTGCTGAATCAAATTTCATCCCAAGGATAAATTAATTTTGTTATGGTAAATGATAATTTTTAATATTCCCTATGATACAGGATTACAGCAAATGCGTTAAAATATGTTTAACAGAATTTAGAACTAAACAACCTTAGTCTAATTTCTCTTTGTGGGAGTATTCATTAAATACTAAATGAGCTAAGAGGTTTTTCAGTACTTAGATTATGTTTTTGTTTTGTACATTAAGTGTAGTTTAACAGTATTATTTAATGATTTAACCAAAGTCATTAAACTTGTGAATACTAAGTAGTTTATAATATCTATTCATTATTCTTCTGTTGTTGATGAATTAGGATGGGTAACCTTTCCATATTGTTTTAGATATTGAAATTTTTATGTTAATTTAACATATCTTTTTTAATTTTTGTAACACTTGAAGCTTTATTTTTTTGTTTGTGAAAATTATATTAATTAAAAACCATTCACTTTTCATAATAAAGTTATGATAAGTAATGGTATTTTTTTTTTTTTTTGGTCCACATCAAATGTTGGTAACCTTAAAAATGTTTCCTTCGTATGCTAGATATTTTATCTGTTGAAAAATTGTTCTAAATGTATTATTTTTATGTTTATTATATCTTTAGAGGTTTATGGTGAGGTCTCATTCATCAACTTTATATTGAACATTGGGTCAATGATTTCATGTCTTCTTGGTTGAATTTATTGTGTTTTCATTCAATTTCCTCCCTCTGTGTTTAATACTTATTCAACTTTTTTCTTTTTTTAATATTTTATTAATTTATTCATAGTACATCTAAATTGTTATCCCATCCCTTGTATGCTCCCATTTCTCCCTCCCTCCTGCTTCCCTCCTACTCCCCTCCCATATATCTGTAACTGAGGGGGACCTCCTCCCCCTGTATATGCTCATAGGCTATCGAGTCTCTTCTTAGTGACCTGTTATCCTTCCTGTGAGTGCCACCAGGCCTCCTCATCAAGGGGAAGTGGTCAAAAATGGGGCATCAGAGTTTGTATGAAAAGTCAGATCTCACTCTCCTTTCAACGGTGGAGAATGTCCTGTCCATCGGCTAGGTCTGGGTAGGGCTTTGAAGTTTACTGCCTATATTTTCCTTGGCTGGTGCCATAGTATGAACAAGACCCCAGGATCCAGATCTGCCCGTCATAATGTTCTTCTTGTAGGTTTCCAGGACCCTCTGGATCCTTCTATTTCCCCATTCTCCCATGATTCTCTCACATAAAGTCCCAATAGGATGTCCTCCCCTATGACCCACTTTCCTGGCAAGTAAAGTCTTTCATGGGACATGCCCCTTTGGCTAGTATCTTGATATAAGTGAGTATATACCATTTTTCTCTTTTTGCTTCTGGGTGAATTCACTCATTATGATAATTTCTAGTTCAATCCATTTGTCCACAAATTTCGGGAATTCCTTGTTTTTAATAGCTGAATAGTATTTCATAGTGTAAATGTACCACCGTTTCTTTATCTATTCTTCTACTGAGGGACACTTAGGCTGTTTCCATGTTCTGGCTATTATGAATAAGGCAGCTATGAACATGGTTGAGCATATGTCCCTGTTGTATGTTAGGGCATTTTCAACTTTTTTCTTTACTTTTATTTGCCACAGACAGTTTAATGCAATTCTAGATCAGAAATCTGAGATCTTTAATCATTTAAAATATGATATCATACTCTTTCATTTTGCTTATAGCTTTATTTACATTAAATGAGTTTTACTGTATTTGAAGGTCTGTCTTTTCTTTCTTTCTGTCTGTCTGTCTTTCTTTTTAACTTTTAGACACAAATATTCAAATTGCCTTTAGCACTGTCGCAAAATTATTACCTATATTTGTTAGTATTATGTAGTTTTAAAATGTATTAAATTATTTAAAAATCTCTGGTGTAAATTAGCAATCATCCTATGAAAATTTTTATTTCTCAGTATTTTTATGGTAATTTTATTCTTGTGTGAATTTCAATGTTATCTCTATTTAACATTTTGAAATTACATAAAATATAAGACAATATAGTATTATATATTTACTAATAATTTCAGATTTCTGGGTTAAAATATGCCCAGGAGTGTTATATCTTGGTCTTATGGTAGACCTATTCTCACTTTTCTGAGAAAGCTCCAGATTGTTTTCTACAGCGGCTTTGTATTCACACCAGTAATGGTGGAGTGTTTCCCTTTCTCCACATCTTCTTCAGCATATACTGTCACTTGAGTTTTTTATCTTAACCATTCTCATGAGTAGAAGGTGTAATCTTAGTGTTATTTTGGTTTGCATTTTCCTGATGATTAGGTACATTGAACATTTCTTTAAGTGCTTCTTTGCCACTTAAAATTCCTTTTTTTTTTTTTGAGAATTCTGTTTAGTTTTGTACCACTCCTTTAAAATTTTAATTTATTATATTTTATTCAAATTACATCCCCAATGCTATCCCCTCTCTTGTATCTTCCTGTTCTCACCCTCCCTCCCTCTTCTGCCCTATTTCCCTCCCATAGGCCTCTGAAAGAAGGGAATCTCCTCCCCCACCATATGTCCATAACCTATCAGGACTCATCTGGATAGCCCACTTCCCCTTCCTCTATGTGCCATCAGGCCTCCCCACCAAGATGAAGTGATCAAATCCTGGTGGGAGCACCAGAAGACATATAAAAGGCAGTCCCTGCTCTCCCTACAACTGTGGAGAATAAGCTGTCCATTGGTTTTATTAGAACAGGGGTCTGGGTTTACAGCACATATTGTCTGTGTTTGGTGCATATTTATTTAGAAATACAATGTAAAAAGGAATTGCTATGTGATGCTTATTAACAAAATATCACATGATTTTCTATAATAACTCCATTCCACCATACACTGGCTTTAAAAAATATGTTCTTATAAATTATGTAGGTCAAGTGTAATCTTAGTGATCCTCATTCCAAATTATTGTATGGAGACTGCACTACAAGATTTGCTATGCATCTCGCATCACTTTATAGTTGTTTCTTATATGTATATGTATATATATATATATATATATATATTTTTTTTAGGTATATATAAATAAATATATATATTTAGGTAATGACTATGCTGACATAAAGAAATGGCTCATCTATTAAAACCTAACCTCACAACCAAAGTAATGCCTATCCCTACATACAAAGTGGGATTGCTCCATCTCAGATGGCTTTCTTTTAAATATCTGGACTAACTAGTGATGTTTAATTTTTTCATGTAGTTGACATGTTTGTCTTTTGCATATAAACTTTGGGGGAAAATGTTGGTACAGTACTATGCTGATCTTAAAATAAGATTATTTGCCTTAAAAAGATAAAATTTCCATTAAAATTAAATTTGTAATTTTGCTATGGCTATGTATCTCTAAAAGTACTTCCAGAAACACGCAGGTGCAAATGCTCTGTGATAATAGATTTGTTCTACATTATGTATGGCATACAATGGATTTCACAAAAGGCATTATTTTCTGAAGAGCCTAGTTTATGGCAATATCAGATACAGGGTTTACTGAGAAGTGAAACATGTTTCTTGAAAAGTGTCTTTACATAGAGAATAGAAAAGTGTCTTTGTAAAAGATCAGCATTCACTGGATGTGATTTTGGATGTAATTACATGATTTTAAATGACATGTTAGCATTAAAACTACATTCTATTACTTAAAGAATGAACTATTTAAATTTTCCACATTGTCATGACTAGGCTCTTTTGTGAATTAGGCCATGTCAGGTAATAACTGCTGAATTTGTGGATATGAAGAAAATGTATAAATTTTCAGCAAGCACTTTTATAAAGTTGAATGAATGTGCCAGACATTTTATGTGTAAAATTGAGCAAGATTTTCTACCCATTACTGTTTCATTACTCTGCTGAAATTCTATTCTATTAAAAGTGTGTGGTGGCATTTTTGTATCTTTTTGTAAATTGTGATGTCAAATAAAAATCTAAATGAAGAAAAACAAAGGCCAAGTGCAAATTAGTGCTTAACACAGTTTTTAACATTGCAGGAACATTGCAGGGTATTCATAATGAATTAATTTAATACTTAATGAGTTAACAGAATTAGAGTTCTGTTCTTAGTCATATTGTTGCTGCTATGTATCTAAATCATCATCTTTACAATCTAGCAAATGTTGCTTTAATTAGGGATATGTTGTTACTGCTCCTCATTTTGCTTAATTTTTACAATATCTGTATATGAGTATAAGGATAAGCAAAAACTAAGGTAGTATCTTCTGTATTGTCTTATATTTTATTTCATATTTCTCAATCTGTCCTGCAATGTTACTTTTAATTTTTCAGGAAAATTAGGAAATACATAAAAACACTTGCTCCAAAAGCTTGGATTAGTTATTTTAATGACAAATCACTTTGAAGGTATGCTTACAAATTGGATGAGCTGAGATAGAAACCAATATTTCATGTGACCAAACTTCTTGCTCTATAATACTTGTTAACATAATACTTGAAAGTATTTTATATACCTTGTAGAAAGTTATGAGATGTGAAGAAATATACTTAAACTACAGAAAATTATGAATATAGTAGACTTTTAAGTTAACATTTAAGAATTATGAATTCAGCCTGTGTCAGTGGCACATACCTGTAATTTCATCTCTAGGGCAGGCAGAGGTAGGAGGTTCTCTGTGAGTTTGAGGCCAGCCTGGTTTACAAACCAAGTCCCAGACAGCCAATGCTACACAGTGAAACCATTTCTCAAACTACCAAAAGAAAAACAAAGAATTATGAATGTTATGAAGTTTCCTGTGTTCATCATTAAAACATATTTTGTGCTTTGATGTTATTGATGAGTGACTACTTTTTTCAAATAATCTTCCTATATACTTTCTTTAGATGAGGCCATGTGCTTCTCTAAGTGACTAAATAGTGTGTAAAACTGGCTTGCAGGAATGCCTTGCTCTGGATAATGCCACTTTACAAATATTTGATTCTCCTTTTACTTCTAATTCAAAAGCAGGATGACTCTTGACTTCATGCGTATGTACAATATCACCAGCCTGTGATCATCTGTGTATAGACTGCCAAATAATATGTTTTGAATAGTAAAAAATACACTACTTTATATACCCATCAAGGGATACTGGAAACATACAAGTACATGGATACTCTTGCACCATATCATGAAAACAAACATGAATGGAGCACGCCAGCACAAGGAAGAGTGCATCACCCTCACTAAGACACTACAAAAAGGCATACATTTAACAGCGTTATGGCAATGGCCCCACAAGAGTTTATCTGACTGGAGGAGACATCTAGGTCCCTGTGTCCACAGACAAAAATGAAGAGATCCAGGAATGTTACACACACAGGTTTGTCTCTTCAAGGGGAGAGATGTATAACATGTTTCCTTCCCAGAAGGCTGGTAACAAACAAGGTTAACGATGTACTGAAATTTGTATCCTTTGTGTGGCCAATACCAGAGTCAAGCCTAGATTCTTATCTTGGGCATGTTTTCTCAGCAGATCTATAGAGCCTATCTTTATGGATGATGTCACTTTGTACTTTACATAGAGTTTCTATGGAGTCTTGTCTTAAGCTTTGTTGCGCACATCAGATTGAGTTAATATTCACGAGCAAACATTTTTACATTTTGCCCTGTGCTTAAATATGCCTAAAATAAACTTCTAGAGGTCAGACTCTTGAAGCCTGAAGAGACATTGGCTACTGAGTTGTGAACTGAACTGCCTACTTTCCTCTTGCAGATTTTTCACTCTGTCGTGGTGTTTTTAGAGACACTGACACCTGACTGCCTGATCTTTGTGTCACAGAACTGACAGGCAGTACTCACAAGTATTCCTACAAGCTTCAGTTCAGCTAGACCATCAGTGCCAAAGAAATGTTCCCATTAGCATGCATCCGTCTACCTATTAATTCCATCTAGACGCCTTCCTGCAAGTGGCTTCTTGGCTTCTGAGATCTTGCCTTTCACCTGTGGAACTCAGTCTTGGGGTTTGTTACAGTACTGCAGATTCAAGGCTCCTCAGTGTCTACAGCAGCTCCCCAGTCGGTTTCCCGTGTCTTACTCCCATAGGTACTCTGCATCACCATTGGACTCTTGTCACCTACTGATGGCCATCTCTGATTTTATTAGGTCAATTGCAGACATTACTTTTTTAAAAAACAACAAAAAAAATAAAGTCAACTTTTCATTATCTTATATTTCATTTAATTTTAGATGAAAATTTCTGAACTTTTAAAAAATTCTGAATCAAATTTCATATTTTATCATCAAAGTTACATGTTTTCATAAGTCAAAGGAGTTTTTCATTTTCTACAATCGTGTTACATTGCCATACAAAATGTTTATCAATAAAACTTGCATATATCCTTTGTTTTGGTTGATTTCTCACTCCTGCACCCCTATTCTCTACTCCTTGATCCCTTTCCAGCTTCCACTATTCCCCTTTACACTTTCATGTCACATCTGTTTTATTGCTCTACTCACACCTTTCCTTAAAATCACTGTTCCTCTTACATGGGCATGCTTTTCTTTTAGATTAATGGCCTAAAGCCACACACATACACACACACACACACACACACACACACACACACACACATTTAATGTATGACCTAGCTATACCATCTTCAACATGTACTCAAAAGACTGTTTCTTAGTGGATTTTCTTTTTAATTTTTCCCTTTTTTCTGTGATCAAAAATTTTGATAAAAGTAAATTAAGAAAGAAGGGATTGGTTCTGGCTTCTATTCTAAGGGGAAAGTCTTTGAAGAGCATCTTGGTGCAGAAGTAAAAGCAGAATCTTGAAGCCACTGGTTACATTATGTTATCACTCAAGGAGCTGTGATGAATGAATGCTGATTGGTGCTCAGATTCCTTTCTTCTCAGTCTAGGTACTTAGGCAGGGAACGCTGCTACCCACTATGGAAGGATTTTCCTATCTCAGTTAACTAAATCACCTTCCTGGTGATTGCAGATATGTAAATTGGACACAGTAGCCATTGCAGTATCCTACCAGAAGGATATGTATACATCCATGTTCATTGTTGCTCTGCTTCCAATATAAAAGAAATGGAATTGGCACAAATTATTTTCTTTTACAAAGACAGACTTGTGGTTTATTTTGTATTTTTTAAATAAATAAACTTCCATTAAAAAAGACCTTTCACAGTGTTAAATTTCCATATTGTGGAGAAAGAGAATGAAAATGATGTTTAAAAAACTGAATTACAAAGAGGGAAAAAAAAGAATGAACTTATAGCCCTAAAGTTCTTTTTAAATAAAGAACATTGTATAAAGAAAATTTATTGCAAAATATCCAGAGACAGGCCCTTGTATTCCCTTGAGGAAAGCGATGTCAATGTAAGAGGAGGGAAGGCAAACTAAGGGCTGTTTTCTGTGCTCTTTTTATTGTGATTTCTTTTGCTTTTAGAAGGCCTCTTAGGTTCCTGGGAGACTTCAAATCTTCTGGATGTAGGGCATATGGTTTCTTAATGGACAAGCCTGGAAGACAGGAAAAAACAGGTTTCTGAATTCATTCACTCAGTTTCTGTCACTTGTCAAGATTCATTTCCAAGTGGGGAGGGCACATCACTCATTAAGAGATAAATTATCATCTTCCAAATCAGAGCTGTCCAAGAACTTGTCTCCAGGATAAGTTCCACTTTTCCATCTGCATCAGTCTTCATCTTTCCCTTTGTGTTTTTTTAGAGCTGCCTGTTCATTCTACTACCATTCTTTTATTTTTAAATAAACAAAGCTCTTATTTTATTCCATTGATCTTAATTCTACTTATGAGATCTCCAGAGCCACCACTATTATGGAAATCAAAAACCAGAAGCCAATGGAATTGCACAGGAGTATTAGAAAAAGTCATTTTCCTTTACATAGGGTTTTTGGAGGGATTCCTAAGAAATTATGTGTTTATGTCAGGGAATAGAGAACAGATTTAAATACTTGATATTTCTCTTGGATTTCTTGGTTATTAGTTGACGAAAAGTTTACACTATATTTCAGGTTAAGGGATCCTTCCTCCTTTAATGTCCTCTTAGTATATCCTGTCTTTTGTACCTGCCTCAAAAAGACAGCATATAGAATAAAAGAATATACTTTCTATCTCTATTTCAGACAGAGACAAAGAGAAGTAGCAAAACAGAAGTGACACAGGTGGAGGGCCATGGTTGAGCCTGCCCTGTGGGAATGAAGGCAAGAGGACTTCCCTTGCCACTCATTTTCTATGAGGTAGAGTGGGCACAGAGGTAATGCCCTTATTATACCTCTTCACTACTTGCCACCTGCAGAAGTTAATAGATGTCTATAGAGGTGGCCCTAAGTCATGAGTACAGGAGATCAACTCCTGCCTCCTCACTGGTAAGAGGGTAAGCCTTGCACCTTGCCAGGGTAACACAGTGAATGTGGCACTGATAGCAAAGGCATTGGGGAGTCAGCCTCAGCAGTGTGATAGTGAGAGAGCTGTCCCAGTCCCTCACTGACTGCAACTCTTGAGAGAGACCAATTCCCATTCCAGTGCTGCAAAATGGAATGGGCATTGGAGGTGTGGGTGTGGCTGAGTTGTTCCCAAGGGCTTGAGAGTTGAACTTACTTCTTGCTGATGGTGACATTGGGTGATCTAACCAGAGTAATGCTGGGGAGCTGGCCCTGGTGGTATGGATAAGAGAGAGCTAGTGGTATTTATTAGATCAAAAGCCTTTTCCTTATATTTTTAGCAAAGTCCATAGGTCTTTTTAGGTACAGAATACTTGCTGGCTCTTCTGTCACATTTATCATTACATATGTATTATGTAATATCTGAGAGTTAGTTAATATTAGTAGTGATTGGAACTGCAATATATGCTAGCATGTGGGAGATACTAAAATTGGTAGAGGCAAGAAGATGAGGAGTTGGAGACCTTTCTGGATTTATACATTTAAGAAGCTGGGAAGATGGTGTACTTTATAATGTACCTTCTCACACAAGCATACCTAAATTATAGTTTTGATACCCAGAGTGTACAAATAAGTCATGTTAACATTGCCAAATCTCAGTTCTAGGGAGAAAGCTCCAGAAAACTGAAAAGGTCAGATGAACTAGAATTTGTAGACACTAGGCTTAGGGAAAACCATTAGCTACTTAATGAAGTGGAGTGATTGAGAAATACATTGATTTCATGCTTTAGCATAAACGTGCATGCATGCACATGTGCATACCCGTATTCCTACAATTTAAACATATTAACAAGGGAGCATATTACATATACTAACTAAACATACTATCCAGGGAAATGGAGACCAAGTGACAATCTGAGACCAAGAATAAAACTGTAGCTTAGAGAGGCTAAATTTACCTTAATGCTGACATGTGGAGATACAGAATTAAGTCTGTTTCTAAACCAAGGCTCTTATAGTGATTTTCTTATAAATATTTTTTCATGTTTACATATGGAAAATTATGTGTTACATTTTGTTCTGCCATTAAAGGAAACGAAGTATTCCCAAAACTTATGGTGGTTTGTGCCATGATATCAAAGTTATGGCAGTGTTTTCTGGTGTGATCTAGTTATATAACTAATGTTTTCCTCAAATCATTGCTTTATCTTTTACCTTTACAATCTTTTTATTCTGAAGTTGAATAGGAAAACTCACTCAATCGCTGTCTTTTGCCAAAATGTTGCAACTACCTTGGTGAGAATCATACTGAAAATATTGCCTGTTAAGGACACAATTAAAAGTCAATTATGTGATCGTAGAGAAATACTGTTCTGATCTTCCAATTATCTCAGCATCTAGCACACAGACTACCACTGCAAATACTTTCTAAAAGGGAAATTGGTTGTTTCCACAAGCTTAAATTTTAAGTGCATAATAGCACTAAAGGAAATAAAATGACTAAGAAAGTACAAGTTACTTCTCAAGTTTATTTGCATAAGGATTACAATAATGTTCTCTAGAATATATAACATGGGAAGTTGAAAAAATAGAATGGTGATTTCCACAGCATTATGATACAGCCATTTATACTCAAAGTATATATTCTCAAATCTACAATGAGAACTTTTGGGTTATCAGGATATTCCATTTCTGAAGTTGTATCAATAGGAAATAAAATTAGTTTTTGGGAAGTGCCTATTCATGCATTTATGCTCACTACATGACATAAAAGAGCACTCTACTAGCCAAATTTTAATACACATCAATGTTTTAATAAGGGAAGAAAAATAAAAACTGGTGAAACACCTAGTTCACACACATGCATGCACACACACACACACACACACACACACACACACACACACACACATATGCACACACAATATATTCCACTTTGAAGAAACATAATCATCTTGTGGACAATATAGAAGAAAAAAGAAGAGATTAAGATAAGTAAGCAAACATTATGAGAGTTATATGCACATCAAAATAATTGTTTCACCACATGAGGACAGAGAGTAATGGGGATTTCAGGTACTGGGAGTAGTTGGATTCCTGTGAAGATGCTGGTTTAAATAAATGTATACAATTTTCCCCTGGGCAGGAAAAATGAAAAGACTGGGAAATGGGCAAGGTTCCTTAAAAATCTTATAGAATCTGTTATTGGATATGGGTACATCAATACCCATTATACAGATATGTTCCATTTGTGAGGATGCAAAAAGCTGACCACTTCAGTAAATAAATACTTTTGAATATCAGGTCTCCAAAAAGAAAGAAGTATCATTAGACACTTTAAGGACAGGTAATAACATCTTCAAATGGATACAATATTGTAGTTGTAACGCCTCTGTATTTAGCTTGAAGGACAACTGAGACACATGGTCAACATTTGAGAATTAATAATGTAGTGCTAAAAATGGCAACAAAAATGTAAATTGAAAGACAATTACGTTTTTGTTTTGTTTTGTTTTGTTTTTTCGCAAACATTAAGTACTGCTACTTCCAGAAATGATGTTGAAATGCCAGTTTAGTAGTTATATTCTTTCATGACATTACTCTCTCTGTCCCTTCCTGGAAAATATATCCTTCTGTCTTATCCCCAGAACCGTACCTGAGTACTTGTTGAGCCTCTACACTCTCTACCCCTGTTTCCAGGAGAGTAAGATGATCCTGAAGGAACACCCTGTTCTCCTACTCCTGTGGACCAATTCAGCCTCCCACATTCTAACCCATCCCAATTCTTAAGTGTCAGTTCCCAATATCTAGGAACATATTCTACACAAAATATCCATTGGCCACACTTGGAAGGATCCAAGAAAAATCCTCTATCAGGAAACACACAGACATCAAACTCTTAAGAATCAAGGAATGCAATCAATACCAGTGGCAGAAATTACCCAACAAAGTCAAGGCCAGATATCAGCACTAATAATTATAATAATTTCAATTTCATATGCCTACAAAAATAGCATTAAAACATAACATCAAGGAAAATATGTCTCTACAAGAACCCAACTACCCTCCTAGAATAGGTCTTGAGACATGCAACATAGCCGAAGTACAAGACCAGAACCATATAATAGCATTTACGCATATGGTATAGGTCCTTCAATAGAACAGGAACAAATTCCTTAAATACATCTATAAAAGAACAAAGAAGCAGTGTAACAAAATGAATTTAAGTATGGAGCACAGATTTACCCAGAGAATTCTCAAAAAAGGAAACTTTAATAGTTGAGAAACCCTTACATAAGCAGTCATATGCTCATAGTCATATGAGGGAGGGGAGTAAGGGAATGTGGTACAATACTGACACAAATCTTATGATCGTACCTTCACAATATATGATTTGACTTAATACTCAGTGCATAAGATGGAAGCCATAGCTGGCACTGTTTGGTTGGCCATGAGCCTGAGACTAGAAACCCTAGGGATATAGGATAAAATGGAATACTACTGCTCTATAAAGGAATATAGTAACAAAATGAGTCCTGTAACATTCTTCTATGCTCATAGATCATTTCCTCACTCAGCCCTCATCAATAAAGCTTCTTATTGAAGCAAATGGGAACAAATACAGTTTTTTTTCTATGCATGATATGCATAGTGAGGTCACTAGAAACACTTAACCCTAAACAGGATGTCCCTATCAAATCCCTCCACTCAGGGCTCAGGAAACACTGTGGGAGGAAGGCAGATTAAGTGTCCTTTGCATATATATTGTGTCGCAGGATTTGTGTCTACATTGAATTCCTAATTGTGCTAATGAGCGGATCTTTCTGTCTACATGTGTTTACTGTGCTTTTTCTGGGGTTCTTTTTCCTCCAGTTCATTTTTTTCTATTCTGTTTTTGTTTTCTTATATCTATTCCATCCCATTCTATTCTATTTTATTCAAAATACATCACAGGGATAAGGGTTCAATTCTGTCAGTGCCTTGTGTAGAAGCATGAAGCTTACAGAAAAGCCAGCTGTGACAGTGAACACCACTATTCTTTGTGTGGGAAGCAAGCACCTAGATGCACATAGGCTAGCTGACCTAGAAAATTGGTGAATTTTTAATCCCAGTGAGACTCCTATCATGCAATATAAGGTACAGAGTGATAAAAGAACACACCAGATATCAACATCCCTATTGTATCCAGAAAGTACTGTTTGTGGTTGCTGGCATTTGTTATCTCTGGTATTTACACTATTTTTTATTTCATCTTCCTAAGAAATACCTGACCCATAGGAAGAAGGAATATAATACAATTATCCCAGTGTATAAATCTACCAAAATAATAAAAACAAAACAAACAAACATGTACCTAAGGCTCATGGATCAAGAGCAGAGAGATTATAAGAGCCAAAACAGCAGAGAGTTTTCTGTGAGATTATATCTTCTAGTAATGCCAGAAGCTACACCATAAAATGTCACCAACATGACTAATTAAACATGAGATGAACAATGAAAACAATAGGATTGCCAAAATATATATAGAAAAGCCCACAAGACATCAACTTCAGATAACTAAGGAATGCTGAGAGAGGGAGAAAATATTCTCCAAGGAAGAACACACCTACTGGTTATTCAATACCAGCACTAAATGATGAACCCTGAAACATAATTATGTGAGAAACATCTTCCCTCTCCTTCTCTCTCTCTCTCTCTCTCTCTCTCTCTCTCTCTCTTTCTCTCTGTGTCTGTCTCTCTCTGTCTCTCTCTTTGTGTGTGTGTGTGTGTGTGTGTGTGTGTGTGTGTGTGTGTGTGTATGTGCCTGTAATAACAAAAAGACATCCCCAAATCCCCAAAGTGATTATATGAAAATCTCAAACAAAATAAAAATATTGTTAGCTATTATTATTATGCTCATTTTATTTCACAGAGTGGCATGCAACAAAATTAACTTTTATAATACATAACAAAGAGCAAGGTGTACAGAACTACAAATCTTAGTGTAGTCTTTAATCCCAGCAGAGTTCAAAGAGTAAAATGTATATTAAGTAATAATTACTTTTTAAAAAAGAAATAAGCAAAAATAAGGAAGTCAATGACATATTTTTAAACTCATAGACTTTATAGGTTATTGTTAAGTAGTAGCAAATACAAAATATCAATTACTCTTAAAATTATACCATTCTAAAGGACAGAAGATTCATAATTAAATATGAAAAATTAAATCATTTTAGGAGGAACTATCTTGAATCTATTGGTCATTTGGAGAAGATGTCAATGCTATTCAATAGTCTCTATTTTCTCCTCAAGGGCAATATAGTTCCTTTGTAGTATTAAGTCATAAATCAAATTCCAAAACTGTGTGAATTATTAATTTTATTATGAGCATATAATCTGTATTTCCATTAAACTCTGTGTTGTGATGTTTTTCTATAGCATATTTTTCTTATGCTCAGTTCAGAATTGGCTATAATAATATATGAGGCTCTAGGTTGACCATGATGTTTATCAGTTGCTTTGTGACAGGCTTTCTGTACAGAATATTTCAGCCTCTATATTCTATAAAATTTTGATTTTTTACTAGCCAAATAATAACATGGATAATTAAGGCTGAGTCATGAGTAGGTAGTAAATGTTCAATCCTCCATGGTTTATATTCAGTCACAATAGATTTGAGGTAATTGGCTGCAATGAAACTGTCAAAATGAACTATTTTAAATCAGAATATGAAAGGCAATGTAAATAACTTAAAAGGTCAAAATATACTTGAGTATAAAATTTTCTATTATATATATATTTCCATAATATATATGATAATATAATAAATAAATGCATGTAGATATATTCAAATTTAATGTTTAAAAATATGTAAATAAAGAAGCAAAATTTTATAGTTTTTGAAAAATTATATCAAGGGCAAGTTCATATGAAATATAAAATTCACATAAAACATTAATGTATGTGTTCAACTTCATATATTATGAAGTTTACTTTTTTTTCACTTGACTGAGGTATAGTTTACCGTAGAATTAAGCAAGAATGATTCAAGACACTATTGTTATGCTCAAGGTGATATATTTTCTGATCTTATTTTAAAAGTGGTTTTAGAAATGTAAACCTATGAATAATAATGATAGAAAAGTTAGCAGATACAGGAACACCACTATACACACTTAGAAGCTAATAATATCAAAGGGATCACAAAACAAACAATATTTGATGTAGAATCACTAACAAAAAAACTTATGATCAAGTAGCTCCAAATTAAAAGTTTGCTTTTTAAGGTCATGTAACAAAGGTTACATAACTGTATGAATATGAGGAAGACTTCTATAAGAGGATGGCATAGGAGGAAGGTTTTATTGTAGATATGAGGGTGAGGATAGCCAGGGTCATCTTAAGAGTCCAGATTAAATACAGCCAGTAAAAGAGTTCAGTTCATGAAAAGAGACTGTGTGTGTGTGGGAGAGCTAGAGAATAAGAGAAAAAGAAGAGAGAGAGAGCCAAGGGGACAAAGAAAGCGTATAGAATCCAAAAATGGCTTAATTATATAGGAATCATAAGTTTAGCTAAGAGAAGCAAAGTTTAGCACCTGGGCTAGAGAGTTTTATAGTAGGGACAGTGTGAGAAGTCTTCTAAAGAGCCTGAGATACAGAGAGGTTGTCTCAGGGTTCTTTGTGACTTCACAATAATTAATTCAAAGAAAATAATTTCAGTTTGTAAGTATTAAAGAATAACAAAATATGACCACACTCTTGGGAATATTTTAAAGATCAATGAAACAAGACAGGTATAGAGATTTATAAATTAAATGTATATGCATCAACATATATTTTCCTTAATGACTTGTTTTAAAATTTAAAATATATTAGCAGGTTACCAAGAAGAGACGTGATACCATATGAGCATATATAGGGGAAAGAAATCCCCTTCAGGAACAGTCATAGGGGAGGGGAATAAGGGGAAAATGGGAGGGAGGGAAGAATAGGAGAATACAAGGGATGAGATAACCATTGAGATGTAACAAGAATAAATTAATAAAAAATTAAAATATATATATTTCCTAAAAGTTTATTAATTTAAATTTTATTAATGTATTCAGATTACAACTCAATTGTTATCCCAGCACTTGTATCCTCCCATTCTTCTTTTCCTCGTGCTTTAACCCTATTCCCCTCCAATAAGTCTATGACAGAGGGGACCTCCTCCCCCATTATATGGTCATAGGCTATCAAGTCTCATCTTGGTAGCCTGGTTATTCTTTCTTTGAGTGTCACCAGGCCTCTCCACCTTGGGGAGGTGGTCCAATATTGAGCACCAGAGTTCATGTCAAAGTTAGTTCCCAGTCTCCACATAATTGTGGAGAATGCCCTGTCCATTGGGTAGATCAGAATAGGGGTTTGATGTTTACTATTGTATTGTTCTTGGTTGATGCAATAGTTTGAGCAGAACCCCCTGGGCCCAGATCCACCCATCACAATGTTCTTCTTGTATGTTTCTAGAACCATCTGGGTCATTCTATTTATCCATCTTCTACAGTTCTCTTACCTAGAGTCTCAGTAGGATGTCCTCACATCTATCCCAATCTCCTGGTAAGTGAAGACTTCCGTGGGATGTGCCTTTTGGGCTAGTGCCCATTTATAAGTGAGAATCTATATGGCACTGTCTCAGAAAACTGGGAATAAGGCTTCTTCAAGACTCAGCTATTCCACTCCTTGGAATATACCTAGAAAATGCTCCACCACACAACAAGGACATATGCTCAACCATGTTCCTACAGCCTTATTCATAATAGCCAAAACTTGGAAATAGCCTAAATGTCCCTAAATGTTGAAGAATGGATAAAGAAACTGTGGTACATTTACACTATGGAATACTACTCAGCTATTTAAAAGAAAGGAAATGCCAAAAATTTGTGGACAAAGGGATGGGACTAGAAATGATCATAATGAGTGAGTTAACCCAGAAACAGAAAGACTCACATGGTATATACTAAATATCTTCTTAAAAATTCTACTGGCAATTCTCCATATAATCCAGAAAATAACTATATTTCACAAAGAGCTGATACAATTTGGGAATCAGTGTTACATTTAGTAAAAACAGTAGGTTAAATAAAACATGAATTTGAAATCTGATTTAGAATTTCAAAGTATTTTAATCAGATTTAATCAATATGCTAATTTTCTATATATTGCATAATTATTTACACATTATTATATTGATCCATCAAAAAGGTGTCTATGATTAGGGAAGAGTTACTTAATTTTGAACATATAAACACATTTATTTACCTTTGGCTCTCTTATATTTGCCACTAATTCTCTGTCTCTCCCTTTCCTTCTCTTTCACAGTTTTTCTTTGTCTCTCATTCTCTCTCTCTCTGTCTCTCTCTCTCTCTCTCTCTCTCTCTCTCTCTCTCTCTCTCTCTCTCTCTCTCTCATACACACACACACACACAACCTCTTACCCTTCCCCTTGTCTTTAAAAAATAAGAATAAAAAATAAATATAATTTCTTTGTGACAAATAGTTTATAGTACAAAGACTAGAAAGGTTTCACTGTCAGTGGCAATGGTAAAAATGACAATGCTCACATCAGTAAACAAGGAGATAAAAGAAAAGAGTAAGAACAGGAGTCAGTTGTATTACCTTTTCAAAATCAACACAGTGCCCCCACATCCAGCCACACGCAAGCATTCTTTAACTCACTCTAACCTCCACTAAAAACTGTGTATGTCCCAAGAACATAAATGTTATTCTGGTGAGAAAATTTTTGAATATAAGCATTTTATTTATATAATGTTAACAATTTATTAGCTATTTTTACCTAAAAATTTTATAGTCTGTGTGAAAAAATATTTTGTTTCAAAATTACAGAGATTTTTAAAAACAAAAGTGTTATGACAAATGGTTCAGTTAAGGGGACTGAGGCAATACTGCTTTGATTTGTTTTATATCAATAATATCAGTTTGTGATATAAATGAACCTTTTCATTTTTAAAATACTTGGTAACAAATTACAGAGACCTGTGATGGATATTTATGCTGTGATGCAGGATATAAACTCCCTGGCTAGTGTGTTGTTATTAATTTTAGAGTTAATAAATTTGGCAATTAGATAATAATTTTACAATTATGTAATACATATTTTAAATTTCAGATATGGTTGATCATGTTTTCTATTAGATCAATCACACAGATAACTGAAATTACGTAAATTCCTTGCTCATAGCCTAGAAAATAAATTGTACATATGACAAATATTAAATAATGTCATACTAGACCATGGTGCTAAAAATAAGAATACTGGTAACAAATTGATGCATATTTGTTGCTCTCACATTAATATTGGTACTGCTTCAACATCTTATATAATTTTGATTAGCCCTAGTTGATTAGGCTGTCTTTTTCCATTGTATTATTACAGCTTCTTTATCAAAACTCAGATCTCCATAGATTTATGCATTTATGTCTTGGTCATCATTTGGAGTCCATTGCTCAACACAACTGTTTTTTATATCCAAAGTATTTGGATTTCATTACTATAGCTATGTAGTACAACTTGAACTAGAAAATTCAGATACCTCCAGCAGTTCTTTCATTACTCCGGATTGTTTTAGCTACTTGGTTTTTCAATATGAATTTGAACATTGTCCTTTCAAGGACTGTTAATAATTGTGTTAGAATTTTGATGGGGATTGCATTAAATCTGTAGATAGCTTTAGGCAAGATGAAGATCAACAGTTAATAATCAGAACCTCATGAAACTAAAAAGCTTCCATAAGGCAAAAGAGACTATAATTCAGACAAAGCAGCAACCCACATAATGAAAAAAGATTTTTTTTACCAACTTTATATCTGAAATAACTAATATCCAAAATATATAAATAAATCAAGGAATTAGATATCACAAAACCAAATAATACAACAAAAAATAGGGTACATGTCTAAACAGATTTTTCATGGAAGAAACTCAAATGGCTGAGAAACACTTTTAAGAAACATTCAACATCTGTTACACTTATCAGAAAGGCTAAGAGCAAAAACACAAGTGACAGTCCATGCAGGCAAGGATGTGGAATAAGAGGAATACTCATACATTGTTAGTGGATGTGCAAAAACCTTTTACAGCCACTTTAGAAATCAGTATGGCGCTTCTTCAGAAAATTGTGTATCAATCTATATGAAGATCTAGTTATTCCTTGTTTTTAATAGCTGAGTAGTATTCCATAGTGTAAATATACCACAGTTTCTTTATCCATTCTTCTACTAAGGGACACTTAGGCTGTTTCCATGTTCTGGCTATTATGAATAAGGCTGCTATGAACATGATTGAGCAAATTTTCTTGTGTGCTGGAGCATCTTCTGGGTATATTCCAAGGAGTGGAATAGCTGGGTCTTGAGGAAGCCCTATTACCAGTTTTCTGAGATAGTACCAGATAGATTTCCAAAGTGGCTGTACTAGTTTGCATTCCCACCAGCAATGAAGGAGTGTTCCTCTCTCCCCACAACCTCGCCAGCATGTGGTGTCACTTGAATTTTTGATCTTAGCCATTCTGATGGGTGTAAGATGAAATCTCAGAGTTGTTTTGATTTGCATTTCCCTGATGACTAAGGAGGTTGAACATTTCTTTAAGTGTTTCTCACCCATTTGATATTCCTCTGTTGAGAATTCTGTTTAGCTCCAAGCCCCATTTCTCAATTGGGTTATTTGGTTTTGTGGTGTTTAATTTCTTGAGTTCTTTATATATTTTGGATATTAGACCTTTGTCAAATGTAGGGTTGGTGAAGATCTTTTCCCAGTCTGTAGGCTGTCGCTTTGTTCTCTTGACAGTGTCTCCTGCCTTACAGAAGCTTCTCAGCCTCATGAGGTCCCATTTATTAATTGTTGACATTAAGGCCTGGGCTGTTGGTGTTCTGTTTAGGAAGTTGTCTCCTGTGCCAATGTGTTCCAGGCTCTTCCCCACTTTTTCTTCTAAGTGACTTAGTGTCTTTGTGCAAGGTGACAAATATGGGTCCAGTTGCATTTTTTTACACATAGACCTCCAGTTCGACCATTAGAATAAATGTCCTAACCCAGCTACTTCCCAATTCAATCAAAATAAAACAAGATTATTTATCATAGGTATGTTTACTTAACCTGATGAATAATGACTAATTAAAATGCTTTAATATCATGAGTTCATCTTACCTACTCATTTATGTTCCTATCACATTATAACTGCCAGTCAATTTGGTAGAAATGTAAAATTTTAGCATAGTGTACAGTAATGTTTTATTTCTATACTTAGAATCCTTGTGCCTCTAATGAAATGTGAAGTAAGTCTGCCGACATTCTAGGGAAGGCGTATAGTTCTTACATTGCAGATGGTCATTCCTACATCCTACTTTTTACTTAGCATGAGCTAACTTAATCTGCTTGTACTTCCTTCCTCCGCTTTTGTTTTCCATGGCACTATGCTTTTGAGTTACTACTTCACTTCTGAAGTAGGAAGGCATGTGTTTCCATGTACCAAAAAGTGTCCGAAGATAATCTTAGGCAACTAATGCTTTTTTTCCTCATAATCATGTTATGATTCTATGTTATTCTATGTTTAAAAGTTATTGAGGAGAGGTAGCCAAATGTTATGCTCACCTAATTTTAAGGTCTTCATTGCACTCAGCTCATACAACCGTGTTACTGACATCCTGTCTGCCTGTCAGATAGCAAAAGAATCTGAAAATTCCTTATTTTATTAAAACAGGATTAACATTGTTCTGGGTATTTTCTTAGATGGATCATGTTGTACTCAGCAGACAGTAATACTCCCCAAATCAGTCCCAGTACTTCTTACACAATAAAGAAACTTCCAATAAAATGCAATGTAGCCATATTTTGTGATAGCTACAAGAGATACATTATGACTTTCCATAAATAGGAAAAATTTTATTTAATTTTCTTTCAATATTTGCATATAAAACCCAAGCAAATTTGAGTGAAAATGCACTCAGATGTAATGATATAAATTATTATAAAAAAGAATCTTATGTGTTTAAATATGTATCACTCCAATTACATGATGTAATTCTACTTACATTACCCATATATACAAATTTATCTGTACCCTTGAAGCAGTCTGTTTGTAATTATAAGAAACTAACAGCAAATAAAAGTTTTAAGACATGTTACACTTCATAATGTTCATTGCAATATTATCTGTCAGATTAAAATATTTATAGCTATGAAATTAGCATATGTAATTACATGCTTTTAGCCACTAAAATATGAACTATAAAAATGTATAAAGTTCAAGGTCCTTAAAAATTCTATTTAAATAATGTTGGTAAATACTAAATCCTGTAACTAATGAGACTATGATGGGACTATTAATGTTCATTTATATAACTATAGATAAAGTTGAAATAACATTACTCTAATATATGCAAATATATAATAATATAATTATTTACATATCTGTCTTTATATTTAACTTTCCACACAAACCTAATACTTCAATACTTGCCTCAGAGTCATCACTTACACTTTTATTATGCTGTATCTCATCAACTGACCTCATTGTCTCTATTTTCAGTAAGGACATCTTAACTGAAACAATTGTTTAATTAATATTTCTGATCCCATTTTTACATACAGTTTTATTTTTATTTTAAAATGCATCCCATCAGTTAGTCCTCTCAAGTAGGATAGCATAATCCATTACAGCTTCTTTCGTTATTTCTACATTTCTATTGTCACCTCTGTGGTCTAACTGGACTCACAATCTTCCAGAGTTGTTGATAATTTCCTCACATTTTCAGGACATTTTACCTCTATTAATTTTTCCTATTTAATATGAATAATATTTCTTGCAGAGTCTTTTCTAGTTATACTTATTTCTCTCTACAAAATTACTTGCATAGTAACTTAAATACATACTAAATATATTATTAGAAAAGAGTAGTCATGAGACAATAGGAATAATTATAAATAACAGTTTTAAGCCCAGAGGATCCAAAGTGACAGTGCAGACCACCCACTGTTTATGATCTGCAAGACTGAGCCAAGGGACCGGCGTGGGGGGGGGGGAAGAGGTACAGAACACAATAGCTGGAGTGTGCTGGGTGGGAGGGGTTCACATGGTGTGGAGCACAGCACAGGTGGGTCTGGATTCTGGACATCCAGTTAGTCCACAAAGGAGTCTCTGCATCCCTGAGGCCTTGTGCCCAGTCCCCAGAGTCTAGACTCATACCTGCCTGTGAACTGCATCTGCAGTCTACATCTTAGATTCTATGTCTTAGACTGGAGTCTGGGGTGCAGAGCATCAGTATCTGGATCTTCTAGGCCAGGAGAGAACTCAGGTGTAGAGCATGGGTGGGTCTGCTCTAGGATCACCAAGCCAATCCACAGAAGGCTCCAGGGCCTAGTTCAGCCCAGGCAAGGTGGCCAACACCTAGCCACACTCTGGCCAGCATGTTGAGTTGTGAGTAGCACCCATACCCTGTGTTTCAGATGTAACTGTGGGCCACAAGTTTACAGTGTCTTGGTGTTAGAGACCAGAGGAGAACCCACAGTGTAGAGCACAAGTGGATCTTACCTTAGACCAACCCACCAATTCATGGAAAGTCCTCGGATCTTAATTCAGACCACCTACCTGATCCACAGAAGGGTTCCCTGATCACCGGAGGAGAGGGGTTTTAACTTATATCCACTCACTTAAGGGATGCTCTCAACAGGCAGTGAAGGACACCGGAAACTGCCATTCAATGCCAGAAACAGCAAGATCACTTAAGGCCCTTGCAAAAACAAACAACAAAAGCCAAACTGGGCATCTCCAGAACCTAGTTATATCAAAGAAATCAGCCCTGCAAAATCCAAACCAACTGAAACACAAGAAAATTACTTCAAATACTTCATAATGAAGATGATAATGGAGGAAACAATTAAAATCCATAAACAAATACAGGAAGATACAGCCAAACAGATTGAGGAACTTAGAGAGGCCATGACAGGCCTATAGAAAAAAAAATGAAAAAAAAAATCACTAGAAGAAATTCAGGCAAATATAAATAATTAGAATAATTAGTTGAAGGAAATCAGTGAAATGATTCAAGATTTGAAGATGAAAATGGAAACATTGATAAGAGAATAAAATGAGGAAAGCCTAGAAAGGGAGAACTTAGAGAGGAAAATAGGAATTGCAGAGGTAAACATCTACAACAGAATACAAGAGATGGAGGAAAGAATGTCAAGTATAGAAGATAAAATGGAAGAATTTGATGCAACCATCAAAGAAAGTGCTAAATCTAAAAATTTCCTAAAACAAAACTTTCAGGAAATCAAGGACATAATGAAAAGACAAAACCCAAGGATAATAGGAATTGATGAAAGAGAAGGCATCTGGCTCCAAGGCCTCGAAAATATTTTCAACAAAGCATAGAAGAAAAATTTTCCTGATTTAAAATAAGAGATGGCTGAAATATACAAGAGGCCTACAGGACAGCAAATAGAATAGACAAGAAAAGAAAATCCACCCACCACATAATAATCAAAACACAAAGTGTACAGAACAAAAAATAGTATTAAACAGCAAGAGAAAAAGGCTTAGTAACATATAGTGGCAGACCTTTGGAATCCTACCTGACTTTTCAGCACAGAACATAAGAGCAAGAAGGATCTGGGCAGATATCTCATGGGAACAGACCACAGATGCCAGTCGAGACTACTATACTCAGAAAAAAAAAAATCAACAACCACAGACCTAGGAAATGAGATATTCCATAACAAAAATAAATTCAAACAGCATCTGTCCACAAACCCAGGCCTACACAATACACTAGAAGTGAAACTTCAACCCAAAGAGGCTAACTACACCCAAGATAACACAGTAATGAGATAATTTCACTTTAGCAAAGATAAAATAAAAACAAACACCCAAACACAGTATCACAACTAACATAAAAACCTAAGGATATAACAAATACTACTCATTGATCTCTCTCAACTTCAATGGTTTCAATTCTCTAATAAAAAGACATAGATTAACAGAATGCATAATGGATTCATATACAAGACCCAACATTCTGCTGCATTCAAGAAACACATCTCAGCCACAAGGATAGACATTTTCTCAGGATAAAAGGCTTGAAAAGAGTCTTCCAAGCAAATGGACATAGAAGCAAGCTGGAGTAGCCATTCTAATATCTAATAAAATAGACTTTCATGAAAATTCATTAAAGAGAAGAGAAAGGAGACTTCGTGCTCATAAAAGACAAATTCAACCAAAATGACATCACAATTATGAACATCTACATCCCCAAGCACAAAGACACCCACAGTTGTAAAAGAAATATTAGTGAAAATTTAACTTAAACATCAATCCCCACACATTAATAGTGGGAAACATCAAAACCCCCCTTTGACCAAAGAATAGGTCAAGGAAGCAGAAGCTAAACTGAGACATAGTGACACTAACCATTGTCACGTATCAAACGGGACTAACAGATATCTATACAACTTATCACCCAAACACAAAAGATTATGTCTTCTTCTCAGCACCTCATGGAACTTTCTCCTAAATCAATCATATAGTAGGTCACAAAGAAACCTCAAAAGATATTAAAAGATAAAAATGTTCCTATCAGACTACCATGGTCTAAAGCTGTACCTAAGCAACAACAGAAACAACAAAAAGCCTACACACAGCTGGAAACTGATGAACTCTATACTTGATGATAACTGATTCAGAGAAGATATAAAGAAATTAGGGAATTCCTAAAGTTAAATGAAAATGAGGGTACAAGATACCCAAATTTATGGGACATATTGAAAGCAGTGCTAAGAGGAAAATTCATATAACTTAGTGCCTTCATAAATAGTTTGGAAACATTTCATACATGCAATTTAATGACACTTCTGTAAGCACTAGGAAAAAAGAAGAGGCAGAAACACCCAAGAGGAGTAGACAGCTGGAAATAATCAAATTTTTGGCTGAAATCAATAAATTAGAAACAAAATAATAACTCAAAGAATCAACAAAACAAAGATCTGGTTCTTTGAGAAAATCAGCAATATAGACAAACCCTTAGGAACATAAGTAAAAGGCAGAAAGACACTACCAAAATCACAAATTCAGAAACGAAAATGGAAACATAGCAACAGACACTGAAGAAATTATTAGGTCTTACTACAAAAGCCCATATCCCACAAAATTTGAAAATCTAAAGAAAATGGACATACTTCTTGATGTCTTCCACTTACCAAAGTTGAATCAAGATCAGGTAAACAACTTAAACAGTCCTATTTCTCCTATAGAAACGGAAGCAGTCATCAAAAGTCTCCCACCTTCAAAAAAAAAAAAAAAAAAAAAAAAAAAGAAAACCCACAGGACCAGATGGTTTAAACAAAGGGTTCTACCAGACTTTTAAAGAAGCGTTTGTATTGATACTCTTCTAACTACTCCACAATAGAAATGGGAGGATTATCACATTCATTCTATAAGGCCACAGTCACCTTGATACCCAAAACCTCATAAAAACCCAACAAAGAAAGAGAACTTCAGACCAGTTTCTCTTATGAATATTGAAGCAAAATTGTCCAATAAAATATTTTCAAACTGAATCCAAAATCACATCAAAGATATCATTCACCATGACCAAGTGGGCTTCACTTCAGGCATGCAGTGATGGTTCAATATCCATCCAATACATAAATCCATCAATGTAACCCACCATATAGACAAATTGAAAGAAAAAAACACAGGATACTTAGATGCTGAAGAAGCATTTGACAAAATATGACACCCATTCATGTCTAAAGTCTTGGAGAGATCACAAACACAAGGCACATAACTGAGGATAAAATAGGCTATACACAGCAAGCCAATAGCCAACATCAAATTAAGTCAAGAGAAACTCAATGAAATTTAGTTAAAATGAGGGACTAAACATGGCTGCCCACTCTCTCCATACCTCTTCAGTATAGTACTTAATGTCTTAGCTCAAACATTAAGAAAATAAAAGGTGATCAAAGGGATCCACATTGGAAAGGAGGAAGTCAAAGTATCACTAGTTGCAGATAATATGATAGTGTACATAAATGACCCCCAAAATTCTCCCAGAGCACTCTGACAGCTGGTAAATTCCTTACACAAGTGGCTGGATACAAAGTGAACTCAAAAAAGTCAGTAGCCCTCCTTCATATAAATGACAAATGGGCTAAGGAAGAAGTTAGGGAAACTACATCCCTCTCAATATCTACAAATAATATAAAGTATCTTGTCACTCTAACCAAGGAAGTGAAAGACTTGTTTCAAAAAAAAAAACCCTTCAAGTCTCTGAGGAGGGAAATTGAAGAAGATATCAGAAGATAGAAAGATGTCAAATGCTTGTGGATTGGGAGAATCAATATATTTAAAATGGCCATCTTACCATAACTGATTTACAGATTCAATGAAATTCCTTTCAAAATACCTACATAATTTTTTACAGACCTTGAAAGATCAATTCTCAACTTCATATGGTAAACAAAAAAACACAGAATAGCTAAAACAATCCTGTACAATAAAAGATCCTCCAGAAGAATCTCTGTGCATGATCTCAAGCTGTACCATAGGGCAACAATAATTAAAATGACATGGTACTAGAATGGAAATAAGCTGGTTGATCATTGAAACCAAATCCAGAAATAAATCCACATATGTCCATTTGGTTTTTGACAAAGAAGATGAATCTATACAATAAAAAAAAGATAGCATCTTCCACAAATGGTGTTGATCGAACAGGATGTCTAGATGTAGAAAAATTCAAGTAGAACCTCAGTTGTACCCTTGAAGAAAATTGAAGTCCATGTGGATTAAAAAGATCAAAATAAAACCAGACACACTAAATCTATTAGAATATAAAGTGGAGGAGCATCTTGAACTCATTGGCACAGGAGACAACTTCTTGAACAATGCACCAATAGCACAGGCTCTAAGATCAACAATTAATAAATGGGATCTCAAAAATTAAAAAACTTCTGTAAGGCACAGAACACTGTCAACATAACAAAATGGCAGCCTACAGACTGGGAAAAGATCTTCACCAAGCCTACATTCAAAAAAGTGGTAATATCCAAAATATATAAAGAACCCAGAAATTAAAAACCACCAAATGAAACAGGAAATTGAGAAATGCGGTTCAGAACATGGTTGAGCATATGTCCTTGTTTTGTGGGGAGCATATTTCAAGGAATGGAACTTCTGGGTCTTGAGGTAGCTCTATTCCCAGTTTTCTGTGAAAGCACCAGCCAGATTAATTTCTGAGTCATTGTACAAGTTTGCACTCCCAGTAGCAATGAAGAAGTGTTCCTCTTTCTCCACATCCTTGCCAGCATGTGCTGTCACTTGAGTTTTTGATCTTAGCCATTATACGGCTGTAAGATAAGATCTCAGAATTGTAATAGCCAGAATCTGGAAACAACTTAGATGTTCCTCAGTCAAAGAATGGTTAATGAAACTGTGGTACATTTACACTATGGAATACTATTCAGCTATTAAAAACAAGGAAATCCTGAAATTTGCAGGCAAATGGATGGAACTAGAAATGATCATTCTGAGTGAGTTAACCCAGACCCAGAAAGATACACATGGTGTATACTCATTTATAATTGGATACTAGTCCAACAAGGATGCCCACTGAAAGACTTCATCTAACAGGAGATTGGGATAGATACTGGGCAGTCCTATTGGGGCTCCAGGTGAGAGAGATAAGGGAGAATGGGGAAATTGAAGGACCAAGAGCATCTTAGAAACCTACAAGAAGACTATCAAAGCTGCCGGATCTGGACCCAGGGGGTCTGCTCAAACTACTGTATCAATGAAGGACAATGCAGGCAGTAAACCTAGAACCCCTATTCAGTTCTAGCCAATCGACAGCACATTCTCCACAGTTGTCTTGATAGTGGGGACTGACTCTGGCTTGAACTCTGCTGGACTCTGTTTAACCACTTCTTAGTGGGAAGGCCTGGTAGCACTCAGAGGAAGAGTAAGCAGGCTACTTGGATGAGACCTGATATGCTGTGGTCATATGGTGATGGAAAAAGTTCCCTACTGTCAAATACCAAGGGAAGGGGAAAGAGGAAGGGAGGGGGGAATGGGAAGATGCAAGTGATGGGATAACAATTGAGATGTAATCTGAATAAATTACTTAAATTAAAAAAAAGAAATGTGGTTCAGAGCTAAAGAGAGATTCTCAACAGAAGAATATCGAATGACTGAGAAGCTTTAAAACAAATGCTCATCATCCTTAGTCATCAGGGAGATACAAATGAAAACTACTTGGAGATTCCATCTTACACCCTTCAGAATCGCTAAGACAAAACAGGTGATATCACATGTTGGGGAGGATGTAGAGAAAGGGGAATACTTCTCCACTGCTGATGGGAGCCCAAACTTGTACAACCACTTTGGTAATAAATCTGGTACTTTCTCAGAAAACTTGTAGTAAGGCTACCTCAAGACCTAATTATTCCATTCTTGGGCCATATACCTGAAACTTTCCCCACCATAGAACAAGAACATTTGCGCAAGTATGCTCATAGCAGCCTTATTTGTAATAACCAGAATCTGGAAACAACATATATGTCCTTCATTTGAAGATTGAGTAAAGAAACTGTGGTACGTTTGCACAACAGAATACTACACAACTATTTTAAAAAAGGAAATCTTGAAATTTGTAGGTAAATGGATGAAACTAGAAATGATCATCCTGAGTGAGATAACCCAGATCAGAAAGACACACATCGTATATACTCATCATGGATATTAGCCCAACATAGATGGCCTCTTATAGTCTTCACACAGAGAGGGATTGGGACAGATATTGGGAATCACTGCTGCACTCCAGGTGAGAGGGGTTTGGAAGAATAGGGAGATAGAAGGCCCCAGAGGGTACAGGCGCTCCACAAGAAGAACATCAGGGCTGGTGGATCTGGATCATGGGGGCCTGTACCAACAGCTGTACCAACCGAGGATGATGCATACAGTAACCCTAGACCCCCCTCTTTAGATCTAGCAAGTGAACAGCTCATTCTTTACAGTTATGGGAAAAGTGGGGACTGCCTCTGACATGAACTCTGATGCCCTCCCATTTGGTGGCCCACAAACGAAGGGGAATCAGGCTGTCTGAATGAGACCTCAGAGGCTGTGGTCATATGTTGTAGGAGGAGGCCCTTTCTGTCAGAGGTCTACGGAAGAAGAATAGGACAGAAGAGGGGGGGAAGTGGGAAGATGGGAAGATACAAGTTCGGTGATAAAAACTGGGATGTAATCTTAATGAATCATAATAAAGGAGAGATAAGATCAATGGGGAAAATTTTAAGTCATTTTTCTTTTATAACATTTTAGAAATCAACTATATCAATGAATGTACTAAAGATATTTTAAATATAGAAACTATATATTAAGCCATCATCTTATCATTTTATTATTTTATTATTCTCCACTAATTAGTTTTATCAATAAGACAAATCTAAAACATGTATCATTCACATAAATAATGTACTTCTCTTTTTCTCTTTGTACTGTAAATAGGTGATTTCACATAAGCCAGAGAGGTCAATATTTTAATTAGACTGTGAATAATCTGTTAGATTTATAATAGCATGGCAATAAAGATTTATATATCTCTTCAAACAGCATTGACCTTTACATAAATTCCTTCTAGAAGAAAATGGATAACTCATAAATATAAAAAGTGCTGTTTGTCACACGCAGACAATTTTAGGCTGTGCCAGTGTTGCTTGAAAATTCCCACTTGCTCTATCTTGTCTTATTCTGTGAATATGTGTTAACTCACAGGGACAAAATTATTCAAATATGGCTCACTTATGAAAGAATAGGGTTTTATGACAAAAGCAATAAATCACTTTTACATATGCATTACATAGGAATTCTAAATTTATTTTGTAGATGTTTAGAAGAAACTCAAATGACAATAAATACGTTGTAACCCAGTTCCATATGCACTTGAATATAAGATCGTTGTATCTACTAGCATTTGTGTAACAAATATTTAATAAATGAACACATAATTCTTGAGTGTGTTTAACTATAATTAACAAAAAATACACAGACATTTGTGTTTAATACCTCAACTTTCTCTGTGCGTGTCTTCATGCACTAAACCGTTATGTAAGACATTTGTGATTTGGATATCCTGCTTAGCCTTTTCTGCTTGCCTTGAGCTTTCCTTCCTTCCTGTATTGTTGGCTCTGAAGTAGAGAACATCTATTTTAAGACTTTCTCTTTCTTTCACATTCTTTCTCCTGCTAGGCACTTATTCTCATTTTACTCTACTTTCTCTCTGTATTTTTTACTAGAACATCATTGAGCAAATGGTTGGCCATCTGCTTTCTCTTATAGCACAAACACCAGGTAGCCCATTACTTTTGAAAGCCTAGATAAGATTCCACATACTAAAAGAGATGACCTAATGCAGTGCAAGTCATTATGCCTCTTACTGGTGTCAAGGCACAGTGTGAGAAATCATTTGTATTTTGTTCTAAAGGGCATCTCCATAGCTGACTGTGGGTGCTAAGATAATATGATGAAGGTACTCTTTCTTTCTGATCCCTGATCTGCAGTAGAAAAGATCATTAGTTCTATCCAAAACATCATTGTTAACACTTGTACCCTTCATGTGTATATTTTCATTACATGAGCAGCTTGAATTGAAAATTTTCCTTATACCTAAAAAAAAAATCACTGTTTAAGAATACATTTCAAATATAAGCTTGTGAAAATCCACAAACAGATCATGACACTCTGATCAGCATGAGACCAATCATTCTGATATAATCCAAACTAGTGCAGAAAATAAAATGTTTCTTTATATTCTTTATTTTCTATACCCTTAATAGTTGTGTATATTTCTATATTTTCTATATCTTTGCTTCTCTATAATAATAATCCATGAGACAAGCAACCTGGAGCACTTGCATGATATTTAAGAGATAAAATCAGGAGATTTCACTCATGCTTTAAATAAAAGTGAGCCAGGGTAAGACATGGAAGAACCCTGTTCAAATAGTAGAGACACAGCTAGCATCAGGAAAGGCTGTCACTGAAAGTCCATTTAATTCCTCTTCAGTGTAAACTGCTTTTGAGATTGATGAAACCGAGGTGGAGACCACTGCATAATTTCCTCAGGTTAAAAGTGAGCAACAATTAAAGATATTTCCTGTGAAAGAAAAGAAACCACCTAAAAGTCATAAACAACAGTCAAGTCTTTTGAGGCATCTTTCTTGGAAGAATCCAGTTTTGTCATTAATACCAACTGCTCTCCATATTTTGCAATACATTTTATTCTCTTTTCATACATGCATGAAACATTGTTCATGGATGTGAACATAACTACAGTGAAACAATAGGGAAAGACATCAATACTTCCAAGTGTTAAAAAGGAAGAACTATAGTATAAGGAACTTAGATATTTTATCCAATCATAACCACAGCAATATTTTTAAAGCAATATTTTCAAAAGAATAGCAAATTTAATCTGTCTAAAAACTGCTATATACCATGTTTTAGGATAGTTTGTCAAGTTTGTATATATACAAATAATCTCCACACAATAATATATGCTTGTAAATATGTATGGCAACTTGATACAGAAATATTTGGGAAGAGTATAAGTCCAATATTTCCCTCATATTGGACTATGCTTCATATTTTCCACTGATCGCGCTCAGTTCACGATGGGTGTTGCTACCCCTTGGTTGGTGCTGTAGGCCCCAGGTTCCAACATAGTATTTTTATTCCAACATTTTCAGTCATAGAGTAAGACCTGATAGGTGTCTAATGATATAAACTTCTCCAATTTGCTTTTGGACATTGTACTTATCATAGCAATGAAAATTATAATGAAAATACAGTGCACACCCTGATGCATAATACTTTCCTCTGTAGTGCTCTGTCCTTCTGTAAGGATGAGAAATCTGGGACAATCCATGTCTGTTAAGATTTTATGTCACTAGGTGTTTTCTAGATATATTTAGAATTTATCTTTAAAAAAAAAAGTAACTAAGAGAACCTTAGGATCTCTCCTCTTAGTCATCACCAGATTTAGACTAATCCAAACTTCTAGATGGCTTGAGAAGGATGAAAGTTGAGTTCAGTAAAGACACAGTGTGACCAGTAGAGCCAATATTTTGGTTCTCTTCACTGGACTCCCCCAAATAATGGAGATTGGTAATAAAACTAGGCCCTTGGAAATGACTTATGAGAAAAACAGATTTTTACTTAACTTGATGTGGAAAATTTGGACAAAACCCTACGTTCATGATCCACTATGAATGTAGATTTCAATAGCTGGGAACGGCTCATGCATGACAGGTTTACTCAGAAAACCATGACATAATTAAATACACAAATACGTGTACTCTAAAGAATTGTAAGGAACATGAGGAAGGCTGAGACATTTAAGGTTTGTGCTGTGGAAATATCTTTATGTCATTGTTTGTATTCATGTATAGTTGGATAGAGAGCTTCTGTCCATGCACTTGATGTATATGATCAAACCAGGATAGTTAGCATTTTAATTTCTTTCTATATTAAGAATCTTTTTATTGTCGCAGTATTTGTACCATATGTTAAAGCATACTAGGACTTTGGTTTCAAAATACAGTGAGTGTCGCTTTTGAGGGCTGCTTAAGGTAGTGAGCATTCTGAAACTGATTGACCACAGAGGGCTAGGAAGCACAATCCTAGTTTGACATCATCCACTACAGTGTTCTGCTGGGCACCCATTCTGTTCTTACTTGATAGTATTTGACCTTCACTCCACTTACTTTGTGATTCCTAATCTTTAGATTAATTGAAATTGAAAGTTTAGAACTACTGCAAATTATCATGTGGCTTAAATTGTTGTGAAACATGGTAAGATTTAATACAAATAATGTAATAACACAAAATGTAATTTCAAATAATAGTATCACTATTAATTGACCAGTGTTGTTTCACTGTACTATAACCTGTTATTCAAAGATAATATGAATGTTTGTTACTTGGCTTGCATTAGCTGAACGGAATAAGGTTTTACTTAATTTTAAAATGTATTTGGGTAACAAATGTCCACAAAATAAAGAATACATAACACATCTGGAGTAATTGTTTAAATTGAAAATGCATATGTTTACAAAACTCTACATCATTTGTGTGTATATAAGCACATATCTACTCATTGTTGTTTAGAATGAGGAAAAACAAAGATTAAATGTAATTTTTAAGTAGCTCAAATAAATGCCAGGATTGCCTCAGTACTATTATTTGTTTATATATTTAGAAAAAATGTATTTAGAAAATGTATATATTGGATTAAGTGTTGCAAGCATGTAATTTTAAATATAAATAAAAACTCTTCCACAATTAGTCATGCCCAGAATAACTAAATATCTCAGGTTCTCATTCCTGTGCACAAATTTCACACAATTCTCGATTTGCTGTTCGGAATCCTGTCTCCTTATTTCTGGCAGATGTTATCCTGCCTTTCTCCACTGCTGAGCTGCTGCTGGTGCCTTTCTCCCACAGGCTTTGTTTGCTTCCAGTCCAGACCAGAGGAACCCCAGTGTCATAGGTTCTGTTTCTCTCAGGAAATATTAGGGTGCTCAGGGGGAGGCCCATGTGCTAAGTGAGGCTTCTTGTCTCACTGGGGGAGATGGAAATGAGTTTTACATTGGATGCTACAGTTAACTTGTTTAAAATGAGATTGCTGGTACCAGACAGTGGTGGAAACTCAGGATTTCCAAAAGCCTGTGATGATACCTCAGTGTTACACCCCTATGGTTAAGGCCCTGTATTAACAGCAGGTGTATGGGCAAAAGCCAGTGGAAGGGGCGGTCCATAAGCTCACTGCAGCCTTCAGGGATGGTGGAGTGCTTCATTCCTAAGAATAAATAATGATTTTCAACCGTATGTGGTATTGGGATGGGATGAGAGGACAGATCATTCTCCATGATTGTGGGGGTGTGGTTACTGCCTCTGGCATGAAGTCTGGTGCCCCAATTTGATCACTTCCCCTTGGTGAGGAGGCGTGGTGGCACACAGAAGAAAGAGAAGCAGGCTGTTTGGAGGAGAACTAATAGGCTGTGGTTGTTTGGTGGGGGAAGCGGTCCCCTTCTTTCCAAGGTCTAGGAGAGGAGAATAGGGCAGAAGAGGGAGGGAGGGTGAGAACTGGGAAGACACAAGCAAGGGATAACATTTGGGATGTAATCTGAATAAATTAGGATAAATGAAAATTTAATATTTTTAAAGCAAGAAATTATTTCATGAATCAGGAACATTATAAGCCTTGGGCAGTGGGAGGGGTTTTGAGGGTGAATGTGTTTGATTTACTGGGCCTAAGGGGTCCCAGGGATATTTCATTTACATGTCACAAAATAGCTCTAATATAAGATGGGGAAAGCAGACTTAATTATCCCATGGGTTGGAGATGGGGGGAACTCCAGGTGCAATTAAAGCTCATTGGTTGAAAGCTAATACAGAAAGACATCTCACTAGCATAGGGTGGGTGTTTCCAGGTATCCTCAGGGGCTTGCTGTATCAGTTTCTTATCAGGAAGTTTGCTCTTATAATCTCTATGAGGGCCATGTGAAGATCCTTAGAGGTTCTGGTGGTTCTGCAGATCAGATGGAGTGGGAACCCCACTTATAAAGGGAGACCATCACCTTATAACAAGCACAGAGGTTATCCAGAAATGCCAGACTTCAAGCTTACAGCAGGGTCCCACAGCTACCGTCAAGTATTAATGGAAATTTTCAATAGAGTAAGTTTATATTTTTATATACTTCCCTGTATACAGCAGAAAGATTTTGAAGTATGTGATATGAAGTCATTAATGTATTAAACAAAGTTGATATAACACTGAGTGGGCCTGACAAAGTCAACTGAGACTTAAAATAGTGTGAGAGAGACAAAGGATGAGGATAGATTTCCATATTGCTCTCTCAGGATAAAATGATCACAATGCAGTTGTGTACACAGGCAGTTTGGCAAGAAGTTGTCAGGAGAAGAAATAGCGCCCCCTCCCGATTGGCATAAAAACATATCAGTACTGCAATCACAAATGGCTCTTCCAGCAGTAACTGCGGTTGAAAAAAGTTCGTGAATGCAGACAGAAGCTCAATGGAAGCAGAGTGCTGAGTGAAATCTTAACCTTGAGGCACATGAGAGAGAATCTATTAGTGTCCAAATCCTTGGCCTCTAGCAGAAGAGAGCTAGTGAATCATAAAACATTCAGCTTTCCATTTTTGATTATGTATTAGTCAAAAAATGAAAATGGGTACATACCATTCAGAAAACTAAGACCATGAAAATCCTGATTTTTGCTCCGCACACTAAGACCTCGTACCCTTGCCTTTGAATAGGGACTGCGGAAAGATGAGTCTCCCAACTGTGAGTAGATGGGAAAAAGGAACTGAACCTCCAAAGCTCAAAGCCCAAGAGTAGTATATTTTTAGTTACTCACAAACAGAATGACTATGGATAGAATTAAACGAATAGGTTCCCCCCTTAAATGGAGGATGAGTTCTCACTATAAAAATAGAATATCCAGCATCCAGAGGATCCTAGAAACCTACAAGAAAAACATTATGATAGGCAGATTTGGGCCCAGGGGTCCCGCTCAACCTAAGACACCAGCCAAGGACAATACAGGCAGTAAACTTTATACCCCTACCCAGATCTAGACAATGGACAGAACATTCTCCACGGTTGAGTGGAGAGTGGGGTCTGACTTTCACACATACTGTGGTACCTCATATTTGACCATGTGCCCTGGAGGGGGAGACCCGGCAGCACTCAGAGGAAGGATAGCAGGCTACCAAGAAAAGACTTGATACCCTATGAGCATATACAGGGGGAGAAGGTCCCTCTCAGTCACAGTCATAGGGGAGGGGAGTAAGGGGAAAATGGGAGGGGGGAGGAATGGGAGGATACAATGGAGGAGATAACCATTGAGATGTAATATGAATGAATTAATAAAATAAAATAAAAAAGAGAATATCCAACTATAACTTCACTTCTGTGTGGTGTCTATGGCATGGTGAGGCAATAAAGAGCAGGAAAGACACAGGAATGACATACCTGAGGAGCAAGAAATGGAGTTCTGCCCACAGTTATACCGTATTAACTCAAAGAGGATCCAGAGCCAACAAAAATACATACGCATGCAGATACCTTTATAAGTCCTGAGATACCAAGAGCAATGCAAACATTTAGGCCACGGCTAAGCCATTGTGCATTGTTCTTGTTACACAAAGATAAAAACAAATATGTAGGCTGAGATTAAAATAAAAACCTGTGGAATATTTAAAAAAATAAGTTATAGTAAATTTCCTAAGCACTTTTCCCACAGTGCTTCCAATTTATTGTGTAAACAGGAGAACATTTTAGTAATTATTATTAAGCACAGAAGAATTATTTTTTTCAATTATGTGGTTAAATATCTTGATTATTTATCTAAGCAAATGCATTCTTGTATAACTATTTTATTCCTCCTAAGTAACTTTCTGGATAAACTCATTAACCATACCATAGGAGATTCTGGGTTTTAATATTTAGTGCTTATTGCTTTTTTTCTATCTTTCACCATCATTAACTTTCTTTTTCTACATATATTTAAAATAAACTTACTGATATCAGAAAGTATTCGTTTTATCATTATGAAATGTGATTATCTGTAATACTGCCTTATTCATTTATAGTATCAGCAGCTTAAAACTGGCTTTCTGATAGGCATGGTTCAGACATGACTTTAAGCCAAAGATTCAGATCTGGAAAGATTTTGGTTCATTCTGAAGAAAATTAATCAGAACAAACAATAATGAAGATGTAAGAACCTTATAATAAAAAAAATCATCACAGAAAATGTCCATATTAGAGAAATGATAATACAGAGAACCCGAAAGCCATAGAACTCACCCAGTAAAGTGCCTTCCTTACAAATATAGGACCTGAGATTGTTACTCAGTGCCCACTTGTAATCACAGCACCAGAAGCAAAGACAGGAGAATCCCATAGGATTACTGCCACACTAAATATTAATGACATTTTAAGGAATGACAGTCAAAGATATCATCTCTCCTGTCTATGCAGGTGCACACACACAGGCACATGCATGTCAGAACATATATACACAAAGAAAGTTGCTTTTTTATTTGTATTTAATGACTGAGTTGTAATAGTCATTTCACAGATATATATGTGTTTCAGTGGAGAAAGCACAGAACATATATCCCCCTGTATGTACAGCTGCATATTTATTGATGGAATAATTAGAATCTTCAATCAATTTCCAGTTATCACTTGGCATCCATTCTGGTTTATTAATGCATTATTTTCCCTTACATGACAGTTACCACTTTCACATCTACCCAGCTTTCTTATTATTTAGCTATTCTATATCTGTATCGTTCTATATATTGATATGTTATTATGGATTAATGAATTTTTATTATATTCAATAGAATGTTTGGAATATTACTATCATATGACATACATGCAAAACTTACATTGTCTTTCTGCTTCTGGGTTAACTCACTCATTATGATCATTTCTAGCTCAATCCATTTTCCACAAATTTCGGGAATTCCTTGTTTTTAATAGCTGATGTATATGTACCACAGTTTCTTTATCCATTCTTCTATTGAGGGACACTTAGGCTGTTTCCATATTCTGGCTATTATGAATAAGGCTGCTATGAACATGGTTGAGCAAATTTTCTTGCTGTGTGCTGGAGCATCTTCTGGGTATATTCCAAGAAGTGGAATAGCTGGGTCTTGAGGAAGCCCTATTCCCATTTTTCTCAGATAGCACCAGATAGATTTCCAAAGTGGCTGTATTAGTTTGCAATCCCACCAGCAATGAAGGAGTGTTCCTCTCTCCCCACATCCTCGCCAGCATGTGGTGTCGCTTGTATTTTTGATCTTAGCCATCCTGATCTGTGTAAGATGGAATCTCAGAGTTGTTTTGATTTGCATTTCCCTGATGATTAAGGAGGGAGCATTTCTTTAAGTGTTTCTTAGCCATTTGATATTCCTCTGTTGAGAATTCTCTGTTTAGTTCCATGCCCCATTTCTCGATTGGGTTATTTGGTTTGGTGGTATTTAATTTCTTGAGTTCTTTATATATTTTGGATATTAGACCTTTGTCAGATGTGGGGTTGGTGAAGATCTTTTTCCAGTCTGTAGGCTGTCGCTTTGTTCTCTTTACCGTGTCACCTGCCTTACAGAAGCTTCTCAGCCTCATGAGGTCCCATTTATTAATTGTTGACATTAATGCCTGGGCTGTTGGTGTTCTGTTCAGGAAGTTGTCTCCTGTGCCAATATGTTCCAAGCTCTTTCCCATTTTTTCTTCTAAGTGATTTAGTGTCTCTGGTTTTATGTTGAGGTCTCTAATCCACTTGGATTTGAGTTTTGTACATGGTGACAAATATGGTTCCAGTTGCATTTTTTTACACATGGACATCCAGTTAGACCAGCACCATTTGTTGAAGATGCTATCCCTTTTCCATCGAATGGATTTGGCTTCTTTGTCAAAAATCAAAGACCATATGTGTGTGGATTCATATCTGGGTCTTCGATTCGATTCCACTGATCAACCGGCCTGACTTATATCTGCATATTAGCCCAATGGGCATGTCCCACGAAAGCCTTCACTTACCAGGAAACTGCGACAGAGGAGAGGACATTCTAGTGGGACTCTAGATGAGAGAATCATGGGAGAAAGGCAAAGTAGAAGGACCCAGAGGGTCCTAGAAGCCTACAAGTAGAACATTATGATAGGCAGATTTGGGCACAGGGGTCCCGCTCAAACTAAGGCACCAGCCAAGGACAATACAGGCGGTAAATCTTAAGCCCCTACCCAGATCTAGCCAATGGACAGAACACTCTCCACAGTAGAGTGGAGAGTGGGATATTACTTTCTCACATACTCTGGTGCCTCACCTTTGACCATGTCCCCTGGACGGGGAGACCTGGTGGCAATCAGAGGAAGGACAGCAGATTACCAAGAAGAGACTTGATACCCTATGATCATATAGAGGGGGAGGTAATCCCCCTCAGGAACAGTCATAGGGGAGGGGAATAAGGGGAAATTGGGAGGGAGGGAAGAATGGGAGGATACAAGGGATAGGATAACCATTGAGATGTAACAAGAATAAATTAATAAAGGAGAAAAAAAAACTTACGTTGTCCTACATTTATGTATATGAGTTCCTCTTTTCTACTGCCATGTTTCCAAAACAACATGGTACCTTTTTTTTTTTTTTTTCGAGACAGGGTTTCTCTGTGTAGCCTTGGCTGTCCTGGACTCGCTTTTGTAGACCAGGCTGGCCTCGAACTCACAGTGATCCGCCTGCTTCTGCCTCCCGAATGCTGGGATTAAAGGCATGCGCCACCACGCCCGGCTAACATGGTACCTTTTAAGTGTCAGATCTTCTTATATCTTGCAGCAGTATCTCATGCCAACTGTTTGTTATAGCCACTAGGCTTCCTCTACCCACAGGCCACCCAGCGCATGTCCCAGTTACCCGCTGCACTGATCATGAGGCCACTGGCCACTGCCATGTGTGTTGCACACATGTCACCATGCCCTTCCTGATGAACACCCTGAAGGAAGTTACCCAAGTTGTTTCTCAGTCCCCGGGCTGGTGGTTGGTTTTGATTTGTGTTGACTGTTAATACTTATTTACTGTATAAATATAATTTATCATTTGTATCAAAAATAATATTTGGAAGAGTTATTGACTATTTATTCATTAGGAGGAAGTTGAAGTTGATTGGATTTTTATAAATCATGAAGTGATGATTAAGTTTCAATAGCATGATAATATAATTTAACCTTTACAGTGTTTTTTATGAGGTAGTATATGGCATTGTCTTCACAGTAAGAGCAATGTGACCTTAATGGCTTTCTAAGGAGTCACTTCCAATATCTATACTTAAAAGTTACTGATTCCCAATTAATTTTTAATAAGAAATATTTTTAGAGATACTTTGTATCTATGTACTATATTGTTGCTTCTTCGACCTTTATTTGCCAGCTTATTTACACATCACAGCTTCTAAGTACATTTTCCCTTTTCTTCTCTTTTTACAATTTGGAATTTAGCTTCTACCTCCTTTATATCTTCTGTAATCAGTATATTCACATGTGTGCATTTCATGGCTATTTATTAATATGCTTATGCTATTTAATACGATTATTCATTCTTCACACATCATATGTCAAGAGTTAACCACTTAATGTAATTTCTGAGTGACTTTCATATCTTTGTCAGGTGGTTGATTGACAGTTTTTTTTTCTATACCACACCAGTGTTTAAGTTTCATTTAGTTATTTGTCTATGTCAGGAAAGTGATTATGTGAATTAGTGATATTCGTTTCTCCTTTGAAATGGAGAATATTTAGATATCAAGCCATGAGATTGTTCATTGACACTGCAACATTTTATTGCTAGTTGCTTTGATCAGATAAAATTACATATATATTTAAAACCATCTATAAATTGATGTTTGTCTCTAATCAAACCACCAATTTTATTAGTTTCTTTATTACAATGAATCCTTGTACCATCAATCTTAGTACTCTATCTTTTCACACTTGTTATTTAATAAGATTAGATCTTATTATAACAGTATTTGTTTATTTTTATGGAATCTAAAATGCATAGTAGTCTCAAAACTGCCAATTACTCTGCTGCTAACAAATTATTAACTACTCTGTAGCACTGAAGATGTGTTCACTTCAACATATGCAAAGTTTAAGTAAAGTGTAATGGTTCAAGGAGTAGGCAAATGTTTAACATCCTAAAGAGTATTTCTTTTAAAAACATATCTATACTATTTTATTATTTTATATTCTCGATGACAGAGTATGAGAACTCCAAATATTCTTAAAATTTCTCACAATTTTATAGTGACAAAATTAATTTTACTTTTCTAATGGTTTTGCAATGATGTCTCACTGTGATTTTCAAATACTTTTTCATGTTGAGGCATATCACAAGCTTTTATTCCTTAAACCTTCTGGCCAATTATATGTTTATTCAAGTATTGTGCTTACTTGTAAATGCTTGGTTTTATATGGATTTAGGGGTGATCTTTTACATTGTAAATGCAAAATAGTTGTTTGTTATATTTTGTAAACATATTCTCCCAATATATCTCATCTGTATATTCTCTTTGTAAATAATTAAGTGGTGCAGATGATGCTATTTTGGGGAAATTTAATATTTTGTTTTTATTGTTATCAATTTTAATTTTGGATCTGGCCTGTGATTATCCAAACATATATTTTCTAGATGGAGGAGGAAGTTTAGAATTTCAAGGTCATGTACATCTATGTAATAAGCTTGAGGCTATCCAGCAATAAATGTGAACCTGTCTCAAAAATACAAATAGTTTTATTAAATATAAATCAAATAAAAATTGAAAACCCAGAAATCATAAAAATGCAATGTCTTTATTCTAGTTTAATTGCTTTTGCCTTTATAAAACATTCTGAACAAAACCAACCTTGGGGAGTAGAGGAATTATTTGACATACAATTCCAGAATTCCAGGTCACTTGCCATAATTTCAAGAAAGCCAAAGCAGGAACTCCAGATGCTAGTCACATCATGACCACAACCAATTTCAGAGAAAAATAAAAGCACCCATGAGGCTTATTTGTTCTCATATGTCTTTCAGTTGAAAGCAGTATAGTTCAAGAACCATGCCTAGGGAATGTTGTTTGACATGGGGTAGCCATATCAGGGTGCTAGACAAGAGCCCAAATGGAAGGATTGGGTATGCAAAAGCAATAGAGATAATGGAACAAAGTAGTCAAAAGCTGGGCTCAGGAGGACTGCAAGGGCTGATAGCTGAGGCCAGAAATTTTACTAAAGGTGCAGCTCTGTTTTTAGTCCTCAAAACGGAAAGCTGAAAACAAATCAGTACAGAGCATCAGACAGAGAATCACAGGAAGCACAGTTCCCCTTTAGCAAGGTCCATTCTGGGCCAACAAATAAAGCATTTGACATCTTAGTGTCTGGAACATTTGGCTGCATAATATGAAAATGGTATATGTCAGTGCCTGGACTACAGTGACAGAGGCCCTGGCACCACTTCGTGGCAAACAGGCCTTGCTTGGCATGACCCTGGCTAGATGAGCAATAAAATGCCCACAACTCATCACAAGGGCCTCCAGGAAGTCTTCAGTCCTCTCAAGTTCAAGAAAGTTGTTGTTCTCAATGGAATGGGTGTTTTGCCCCACAATGGAATGGGGCAAGATCAATACAATCTCTCAAAAAAAAATTGCTCCCAAGCCACTGTGGTCAAGATTGAAACTAGGTCTAACCTGAGACTATCTTTTTGGGTTATTCTAGCAAGTAGTTTTTAAAATCAACCAACACACCATGCAAAATGAAAATTGAAAAGTTTAGAAATGAATTATGTTGGAAACCAAAATATAAAAATTTGAGTTGCTTTATTATGGTTAATTGTAGTTTCTGGCTTGACATACTTAGGAAGAGGGACCCTCAATTGAAAAATTATTTCTTTCAGGCTGGACTATGAACAAGTCTGTGGGTCATTTTCTTCATTTCTACTTGATGGTGGAATACTGTTAGCTCATTCACTCATTGGTAAGTATTCCTGGAATGTATAAAAGAGACATCTGAGTATAGGGCTGGATAAGTTACACTAAAGACCTCATGAAAACACATATAGTACACAATGTAAAAGTTTCCTTATAGGGGAGAGAGAGAGAGAGAGAGAGAGAGAGAGAGAGAGAGAGAGAGACAGACAGACAGACAGACAGACAGACAGACAGACAGACAGACAGAGACAGAGACAGAGACAGAGACAGAGACAGACAGAGAGACAGAGAGAGAGAGACAGAGAGAGAGAGAGAGAGAGAGAGAGAGAGAGAGAGAGAGAGAGAGAGAGAGAGAGAGAGAGGAGAGTGTGTGTACAGATACAGCCTGGGAAGAAATAGAGGAAGGAGTTTAACATAGAGTAATTGCTCCTACTAATAGGACGAAAAGGCCCTTATAGCCCATGGATGCAAACAAATACAAAGTTCAGTACCTGGAACAAATATGGCATTAATATACACATATATAATTGATTGCCACAGAACTATATCATACATATTTTTATAACTGAAACTTACATATTTGAATTTTGTATATGTTAATAGATAGAATATTAATAGAATATAAATATGTAATATGAGCAATCATCATGCAGGAATAGCTTTATATATTTAATATTTCAGATACCACACTTAAAATCTGTAAAATTTTACAGAAAACATCAATATTTACTAAATGCAGAAAAACTGTTACAAACTTTTATATTTCGTCTATCTGTCTGGTGTCTGTGTAAAGTAAAAGATATCTTCGTACTTAGCAGAGTGCACTGAGACAAATTAATTTATTGCCTCAAATAGTGATTCAACAATAATTTTTGAGTAACTCACTGTCTTACCATGTGACTTCTCATATATTCTTCTTGGGAGAAAAACCTGATTTCTCCACTTTATTTCTTCTTGATAAATCAACATATATGAAAGTTGAATATTTAGCATAAAGCCAATTAGGTTATTCTAATCATTTTAGTAAGTATTTCTGATAGAGCTGGTATCTTCATATACATAAGGCAGGTATGATTTCTATATCCAATATCATTATATTGTCCATGATTAGTAGTTAATAAAAAATAATCTCTCAGGATAAAGAGCAAATGTAAATTCAAAGTAACACTTCCTACATATTAAGTTACCTTTATCTGAATTCAAGGTTCAGCTTCCTGCTGTCTATTTTAGGAGCTTTAGTAATTCTTTTAGTGGTTTAGTGACATCAACACAGGTCAAATTGAATCCATAGCCAACACAGAAAATAATTTCAGATATTGCAATAGGAAAGAGATTTGGTGTTTATCCAAGTGGAAAAACGTATATTTGAGAGCACAGACATAGAATTTTCAAGGAAATTTACAATGTATTAACATGGATTTTAAATACAGTGATTAAGAAATTATTGAAGAGCTGGCCATGGATGGTGGCACACACCTGTAATCCCAAACCCCAGCACTCAGAGAGGCAGAGGCAGAGGCAGAGGCAGAGGCAGAGGCAGAGGCAGAGGCAGAGGCAGAGGCAGAGGCAGAGGCAGAGGCAGGCAGATCTCTGTGAGTTCATGGCCAGCCTGGTCTACAAAGTACAAGACAGCCAAAACTCTTGAAAAAGAAAAAAAAAACCCAAAAAAACCAAAAAAAAACCCAAAAAACAAAAACAAAGGGTGGGGGCTGGGGGACTGTGCTGGGCTTCCCTAAGAGTCATAAGAGTCTTAATTGCACCTTAGCATTAGTATTTATATCCTATTGGTGATTTTGAAGTTACAAAATAGAGACTCATTAATAAACTCCTTTTCTTTCCCTTGTTGGATAAATAATATTATAGAATGGATCAGGAGATTCTATGGGCAGGAATAATCGCTGATAAGGTAGAGCCAGGAGCTGCGATGCTTGACAGATGGTTGAAGGATTATCCTTTTCCTGTAAAGGGTATTCGTGATGAGATTCCCAGAAACTGCAGGCTTATAATTGGGAAAAAAGCCTTTAAACAAATGCTTCTATTATGTTAAATTCATGATTCTCAACTGGCAAGAATTTTATTGGATTCATCTCCTTCCTGCCCATGCTATTATATTTCCCCATCTTTATATCCTGAGTTGATATGAAATGCCTTTTAATGGGGAAGATCTAGGCCACAGTGAGAGAAACGAAGGTGTACCAAACACAAAGATATTCCATTGCCTTAGACTATAAGGGCTTGAAAGACACCCTTGTCTGAACCTCAAGCTATGTTCCCTTTAACATTGTCAAATTATCTTCTGCTAGTAATATTGAATTGTCTCATAGTTTATTTTTTTTAATTTATCCATAAGACAGGAAACAATTTGCTATGTTATCAACTTTGAAAAAGTAAGAAAATTACTAATCATTTTATTGTACCTGTTTAATGATGCAGATGAACACATTTCTGTAATTAGTACTATATTGTACATAATTATTAGAGATTACATGGTTGTGTTAATGATTGTACTTGAAACATTTCTTGATATTTATAATTTTGTGATTATCCAAAATGATTTTTTCCATCCATCTGAAATTTTGGTCTGCAAATGGAATTATAGCAGAATGCTTATTGACAATCTAATTGCCAGCTAAATAGTTATCTTGATTATCTTAATATTTAAATATATAATAGACATTGAGAAGTTTCCCCAACTATTTCAGTAATACAGATATTTTTTCCTTTACTTTCATTAGTGTAATATCAGTTGATTTAGATTCTTTTCATGGTTCTTTTAAAGATTTATTTTACATATTTGTGTAAATTTCTTGAGAGATTTACATATAAAAATAAGGCATCATTTCTTAGTGTTCAGATAATCATATCCTTTGCTTCTAAAAGGTTATTTACAAATAAGATAATAATATTCAAATATCTAGCAAATTTTAAAGCCACCTTTGCATATACATGGGTTAAATATCAATATTATACTGGAAGGCTATTGCATGTTCCAATTCTAAACCAGGCCCAAGTTGTGATTGAATATTCATAATTATTGATATGATTCTTTTAAATGAATATCAACTTAAGCATTTAAAATCAGTTGTTAAATCCTGAATTCTTTTTCATTATTATTTATTTGACAAGTTATTGTTTAGAATTTTGCATTACCATTTGTTACAAATAAGTATTGTCTAATTTTCTATTGTATTCTTTGGCATCTCAAAACAAAATCTATTGTATTGAAATAATTGCTTATTAGTAACTAAGCTTGTCTCTGATTTATTACAAATATTATTATGCAATATAAATGACTGACTGTAGTATAAACAGTGTTATATCATATCTCTCTATAAGCTTTTATTTGGAAGGAGTGGGGTAGCACTACATATCAAAATGTTTCAAATTGTATGCATTCACCTTAATTACACTTATTTTCTCACTGAAAGGTAAAGTTATATGAGAAGATGCCATGTTCTGTGCAGCAAACAGTGAGAAAGGAAAAGGTACTTAGATTCAAGTTCTAATTAAACATTGTCTCACTTTTGTAGGAAAATTTAATGTTAAAGAAAACTATTCCTTCTACTTATTACTGTATATGCTGCAATCAAATATTTTAATTTTATTTTATTGTTAAAGTAAATTCCAAAAAGTTAAACAATTACATATACATCTTAGTATTTTTACCTTCTACGGTCTCATAATTGCTTTAGGTATTTTTTTCATTTTAAAATGTTTAAAGTTGTGCATACACATTATTTTGTTCATTTTCTTTTCCCTTCTCTCACTTCATATGAGGAAGCCAATTGCAATTGATAGCTACTAGAAGAGAACAGTCAGTTTTCCTCAATAGAGAAATACTGGTAAAAGCGCCATACTCCTCTGAATATTATTATGTTAATTAGGCATTGAAAATTTTTTCTTTTTCTTTATTTTTATTATTATATTCTTGTTACATCTCAATGGTTATCCCATCCCTTGTATCCTCCCATTCTTCCCTCCCTCCCATTTTCCCCTTATTCCCCTCCCCTATGACAGTTCCTGAGGGGGATTTCCTCCCCCTGTATATGCTCATAGGGTATCAAGTCTTTTCTTTGTAACCTGCTATCCTTCCTCTGAGTGCCACTAGGTCTCCCCCTCCAGGGGACATGATCAAATATGAGGCACCAGAGTACGTGTGAAAGTCATACTCCACTCTCCACTCAACTGTGGAGAATGTCATTGAAAATTTATTGTAGTGCTTATTAGATTTAATTAATTGTACTGACACAGTAAAAATGGAAGACAATTTCCAAGCTTTTGTTTTCAAGTCTATTTTACCTACTTACCTAAATGCATGCAGCTTTGATCATTGGAATTTATATATGTGCAAAAGACTTATGTTTGATATGGGAATGTAACATAGATAGGAAACTCTGTGTGACAAATAAAAGCCTTGGAGGACAGACTTTGTGGTGCTCCACGCATCCATAAACAACAAATAACTGAAATTCAGTGGTATAGATTAAACATTTCTGTCATGTGGTTTAAGAACATGCTTTTCTTTCTGGAAATAAGCATTTCTCAAAAGGTGGATGCATAATATATTTAATAGGTGTAGATTTTTGTCATATAGATTCAAAATGTCCAAACTATAACTAAAAGAAAATTCCTGGCAGAAGAGCAGCCAATAAAAATTTCTTCATCACAAGTCAGAATAATAACTGAATATGAATGTTCTTTCTGTTTTCATGAACTGTATTTAAGTCACTTCTTACACAACGAAGTACTTTTCATAATAACTCCATAATAACTTTCGGGAGTGATGATTTAATCACTAAGTGATGTTTCTAAAGGTCACAGGGATAGTGTAGATTATGTAATGTCTAAACTTTCCCTGACTGCTCATCTGTTCACTCAAATCTGTTCAGGGCGCTTCTCCAGATCCATATTAGCAATACATCTGCTGCACTTGATCAGGTCGGAACAGAACAGAAGTAAACACCAGATATTTGCCCAAGGCAGATTGATTTTAATTTATTTTGGAAAGGATGGTCAGTTTATGATGTTCTAGAAAATTACTGTCTCTCTGAACACAGGTTATAATTTTAATGTTGATTGATATTCAGTCTCTGGAATGGATCAAATTATTTTTTTAAAAATTGTTGAAAACTGAGAAATTTAAAATTCTTTTATTGCTAATAGTATAGATTATCATTATTTCAAAATATATTTTATGTGCATAGGTGTTTTGCCTTCACGTATGAGCAACATGTACTTGCTTGAAACCAGAAAGAGTGTGTTGCACCCCCACTAACTGGAGTTACAGAACCTAATGAGCATCCGGGGAACCAGTCTCGAGACTTCTGAAAGAGCAAGTGCTGTTAACCTCTGAGCCGCCATGCATCTTCAGTATGGATTACCATGATGCAACAAAATATTGGAGGGATGGGAAAAGACTCACTGAATAAGCAAACTTCCTGTTTTTCCAGAGGACCCTAGTTTGGTTCCCAGCCCATAAGTCTAGTGGCTCACAGTTGCCAATAATGCCACTTGCAGTTGATCTGATGCCCATTTTTTGCCCTCCGCCTATACCCACGCACCTCCCCCTCTCTTTCACACACACACACACACACACACACACACACACACACACACACACACGTAAATAAAAATAAAATGACTCTCTAAAAATTGTTGGAATGAAACACAGTTAACATGTCTTCATTCTTATAGTGATCTGATTAAATACACTTTTGCACAGTCTATATTTTCTCACCATTGTAATAGTCTTAATGAAGGAATGAGATGGATATGATATTGGTATGCACTGTTGATATCTTTTTCACTGAACTTTTAAATCCTTTAAATATTTGTTTTTACATATTTTGATACTCTGAGTTACATAGATAACAAAAAATATAGAACTTCACTTGCATACAGATCTACATGGGGAACTTTTTTTTTAGCCATAGTTTAAAGTCACTCTGTGTATATTTTATGTGCATTCATTGAGTAGTATTACTGATCAATCAAGTCAAGGCCTAAAGTTAGTCCTATATCAGATTCAGATTTGTTTCTTTGTTTCTTGTTTATTTATGCTCTTCCTCTGTGGCCACCCTTAAAGTATAAGTCCATGATTTAATGAATCATCATGGAGTACCTCAAATAATATATCACCTTGTAGAATGCTGTTATAAGTTCTTGTTGATTTTCAATCTAAAAATAAACAAGAAATATTTTTGCTATGTTTAATATACAACTGCTCTTGAATTTTCTGTCAGTAATAAATAAAGATTTATAAAATCTGGTTATAGGGTATGAAGCAGATTGAAAAATACAGGCATTTCCAGAATACTGACAAGGGTAGAACAATCCCAAGGTCTAAACCTCAATTTTAAAAATCATAATATGGACATTTATCAGAGTGAAACAAATTTAAATTAAGAATTTACTGGGATCCCAGCTTAAGCCAGTAACCATTTAAATATAGAGATAATTAACCCAGTAATACATTAACTCTGATGTATTTCAGAGAAACAATTATGGGACAGAGAACTAAGGAATGTGAATTTATTAGTCTCTGACCACTCTGCTGAGTCACTTATTTCATTTGGATGGTGTAAGCATATGTTAACAGAAGGCTTAATACAGACATCATTAGAATTGGTGAAAGTTTGGCTTTGGAGCCTGGTTTCAGGTGGGATATAGAAACTTTTATCCATTTTACTCAATGGGTTTATATTATATTATATTATATTATATTATATTATATTATATTATAAAAGCAGCTATTTGAAACTGGTTCTTGATTGTTTTTAATTAAACCATCAGGGACTTAATAGAGTACTCACTGTGCAAACTTTATGACTGGAGCTTGCCTCTCCAAGATAATGCAACAGCTGGATGGAGCTTGGTGGCTCCTCAGCAACCCCAGTGCTTGAGAGAAGGAGATAAACCAACTAGATAGATTACTGAATAAGTGTGTTCTGGGTTTAACCAGAGACCTTGCTTCCATAAAGAAAGCAAAGAGTGATTTAAGACACTGAAGCATGAATCTTTGGCCTCCATATATATGTCCAAATACATATGTTAGCACAGACATGCATAAGAAAATGCAAGTTCACTCCCAATATACCTTACTTTCCTCCCAAAGTAAAAATAGATAATAAAATGGATATAATGTGATTAGTGTTTCTTGATGCTGTGTTCCATAGTTACTTATCTGAAATCCTTCAAATAAGAACCACCAACTCCAAGAATCACTAACTCATAACATTAGTAAATATATGAATTTTCATATTTGGAGTAATAATATAATTGGAATATATCAACGTATCTTTGGATAAACACATAAATCACATTGATATAGATAATATCCACTAGCAACCTTTTTCCGGTTCATATCAAGTTATTCAATGGGTTCTAAGTTGCAGTTAAAGCACAGTAAGGTCTGGTGATCAATTATATATTATGGTGATTATGAATAATGACTTTGGCTGAGCATTAAAAAACACTATAAAGAAATTTTGTAAATGTGTTATTGATTACTACAAAAGTCTTGGAAAATATGCAGAATGCCTTAAGAATAGGATAAAGGGAAGAAAGATAATGGTCACATATAAGCTGTAAATCATTACAGTGACAATAAAATAATCTATTTTGACTATAAAATAAAGCAAAATCATATCTACTGCAAATATCAGTATATATTTACTAAGGAAACTGTAAAAAAGTTACATTAGTAGAGAAATGATAATTGATAATCTATATAAATACTTAAAAAGAGACAGAATTAGGGTGGATTGAGAAATAGAAAAAAAATCTGGGAGGAGTTGGAATAGAGGAAACCATAATCATATCATTATATAAGAAAAAAATCAATTTTCAATAAAAATAAACTAAATTATAAATCTGTTTCCAAATCTCTGGAAGCAAAGAGCACCATAATAAGTATTATCAACAGTTCTGCCTTTGGTACCTTGACACATAAAGACATACATTATTTTACTTTTACGGATTATTACATGTTAGGGTCTGGGTGATCTGCTAAAGAAAGACCCCCAAGACAGTAAGAAAACGCAGAAGGTTTTTTCCAGCATGCAAGGATCACTTCTCTCCTCTAGAAGGTGACCCTGAAATGAACAACTAGTCTCAATTTACAGTTAGAGAGATTTGTGGCAAATTTTAATGGATTGGTTAGAAGTGAGGGTGAGTTAGAAGAAGATTCAGGATTAGATGCTTGTATTGTTACTGGGGACATTTTGAGTCCCTAAGGTTTTGGCTCTTACTCAGGAGTTGGCCTTTAATTAGATTGGCCAGGGCCCGCTGTTTCTTTACCAAGGCCATGAAGTAATAAAAACATGGGACCTGGTTATTTTGCTCTGTAAATTGATTGGCTCCCCATGCACTGTCAATGAGTTGTGGTTTTTCCAGGAATTATTAGAAACTTGGTCTCATTAGGCAGAGATGAAAATCTGGAGCCTGTCATGGAGTTGGACTAGTTTAGAAAACAAGGGTCTTTGAGGGAGATGTCTGGGGTTCTTGAGGAAGGGTGTCATCATTATATGTTCTAAATGATGTTTCAAAAAGTTTAAAATTTTCTTCATCACTTATTATTCAAAGGATCTTGGTGCTTCTTATTTCTTCTTTATGTGTTCTTCTTCCTGCCCCCTTATCACCTAACAATGAATCCCTCCTTTATCCATTTTTCCACATTGCATTCCGTGGTCACTTTGAGAGAATAAAGACATTTTTAAGTAAAACTTATATAGCTGTTATAAGTGGTCTAATATGATTATAGTAATAACTGTTAGTGAAGTAATTGTATTATTAAATGGTTGCCGTAATTATTACTGTAAAGGATTGATTTGAAAAATCACAAGAGATCCGTAAGAGGTTTTCTCTATTATGGAGGAAAATGGAGATGCAGTTGGTCTCCAGGATAGAGCAGATGGAGTTTGCTGGAAGGAGTAGAGGGAGAGAAGCTTGCAGTCGGGATGTATTGTATGAGAGACAATTAAAAAAGAGAGATACCAGCAGTGCAGGTTAGCATCTTACAAAACGTACACATTGACTTAGGCAGTTTACTGTCTGAATGCAACACTCTCTATAACGTTGGAGCCTCATCTTCAGCTTTCTGGCCCAATATCCTTCTCAAGTCTCTGAGGGGCATTGAAGGCCAGATAGTATAGTTTTACATTCAACTTTAGTTGGTTAAGGGATAAGATCGCTTTAGATCAAGATCAAAAAATTAAGTTATTGGAGCTGAAATAGGATAGATATTGAATTTCATTCAGAAATTTAGACCCAACAAGACAGGAAAGACAATTACTTCAAACTGAACAAATACAAATAGCCAAATCACTGTGAATGTAACATTTATAGAACTCATGATTCTCATGATTGTCACGTGGTTCTCCCTGCTGTATATGGTTTGTTGTACATATGTGTAATAAAATAAATGTATTTAAAAAAGAGATAAAAGTATTCCTAAAATATAGATATAAATAGTTATTGCTTCATTATATGCGATTATTTTATATAAATTGCTAAAAACAGAAAATAAACTTGACAAACTTAAAAAGAGGAAAAGTCACAAGAAAGTTTTAGTTAACTAATAATCAATTTTTATTGAAAATAAATTCTTCTCTCATACAATATATTTCAACCACAGTTTCTCATCTCTCCTGCTCTTCCTCATTTTTCTTTCACTGCCCCCAAGATCCACTAACCCTAGTTTCCACTTCAGAAAAAATCTGGCTTCCAAGAAACAACAGGCAAACAGGACAAAACAAGATACACTAAGACAAAACTTTACAAAAGTGTAAGAAAATATAAAATGATGTCAGTGGATAGTAGAAACAGGAACTTATCATAAGATGCTTTCACTCTCTTTAATGAATCATTAGGAGAAGAAGTAGAAAATGGCAAATCTTCAGGATCCAGCTTCTGGGACAAAATGAGGAGAACGTGCTTGAAAGCATGAAGTATTTCAAATATTAATGACATGGTTATTAAATTTATATATTCAAAAATCTTGATTAAGAGAAATAGGAGTAATTTCTCGGTCATAGACACACTGAGGACAGAAACAGCTGGATAAAGTTCAAAATTATTCTCAAAATGAAGCATTAGTTTTCTAGAATAACAGGAGGATGAAAGGACTGATGATAATAACCTCGACATTCCTCTTCTCCCAATACAAAATCAATACAGTGTTTCCCCACACTAGCAAAGATTAGCTAAAATGATAACAACACACTGTGTCCTCCTTCTCTTTGACACTATGTGCAATATCAAGAAATGGAAACCAAGCATTTGTTCTACTACACTTTGAATAATTTCACCATTACAGGTCCACTCTACCTCTCCTCTGGTCAGAACACCTGGACACCTGGTTCTAGAAAGTGAATACTTTCAGATACTTTCAGGACTCTGACTTTCATATGCACATACATATAAACAAACAAGCATACATAACATACATACATACATATATGCATGCATATATTATCTATTATGTGTCATTTTTTGCAGTCTTATGATGGGGACCACACATTTTCAACTTTTAACAAAACTAGGATTCTCTTTACCTCTCATATTTAGAAAAACACTTTAATATAATTCTTTCTTCTCTTAAGACGTGCCTCCTCTTTTTGTTTCCTGGGTTTCATAAACTTGTAACTTCAAAGTTTTAGAGCAATTTCTGTGTAAGAGAATGGCATAATAGCAGGACTCAAGTCACAGACAAAGTTTGTCACAGAAAAATCTTACATAAAATAAAATAATCTTATATAAAATAAAAATTCTCCCTTATCAATACACAAAGTCACTGAATATGCAGATACATTTCATCTCTTACTTGTTTATGTATACAGGAATTCTGTTTGAGATAACTGCAGTATTATTTTGAAATCATATTTTTGTGGATTCTAATACAGTCACAAGTGATTTATTTCACTGATAACCTCAGGTTTCTCCTCAACATGTTACCAGATATTGGATAAGCAAATATCCAATCTGAGTTAACAGTTATAAAATAACTCTTATTAGTTTATATTATCTTCCTATAGCTTTTGCATGCACACTCATAATAACTCTTGCACTTACTTACTTGTGTGTGTAGATGAGTATGTGTGTGGAGTCCAGAGCACAACTTGTGGGAGTTGTGGGAGTTGTGGGAGTTGTGGGAGTTGCTTCTCTTCTCTCACCATCTGAGTTTAGGATTGAACTCAGAACCTCAAGGATAATGGTAAACAAATTTATACACTGAGCCATTATGCAAGCTCTTCTTTTCATGAATGCATTACAGAATATAAATAAATAAAATTGAAAGACTATCATCTATCTATTTATCTATCAATCATATGTCTGTCTGTCTGTCTGTCTGTATACACACCCACATTCTTACTCACACACAAACACAGATTATGCCTAATGGAGAATTCAACAAAACCAAGTAAAACAAAAACCATTAAAATGACATTTAATATTAGTAATTAAGCTTTTATTATGGTTACTCATAATTTATTAGGAAATTTTTAATTTTGATAATCAACATTTAAAGAAAATGTAGAAAGAAAACATAGACACATATGAAGTATGAATGCTGATGTGTGATTTGTCAGAAAGAACCTGTGCTTTTATAACTTACTTATACAGTAGGAAGAAAACCGCCATGTATTTCAAGCATTATCTTGGAAGCTTAATATTTTTTTGTCTCTTTAATTCAATGTATAAGAACTCTCCTGTGTCTTCTCAGCTATATTATCTTCCTGTAAGGAAATTCAATCAAAAGAAATTAGCCTAAATGCAGTATAGTCTTAATTCTCCATGGAGTTAACTATAATAACTCTGACACTAAAATACCATTTATTTTGATATACACAGAAGAAAACACAGTGCTCATTGCATAAAGTCAAAGGAGTATTAAATATAACTTTGTTCTTACTCTTAAAGAGGTGCCCAAAGGCAAAAGTGCCATTTTCTGTCAAGCACAGCTCAATTGATAGTTCACTCTTCATTTGGCACAAATGCCTCTTTTAAAATGATTCAATCCCTCTGCTACCTCATCTTCTTTGGTCAGGCAGGAGTCATTGGGAGAGAAGATTGGCCTATTATCTCTCCACTCTGTCAGAAACAGCAGCAGTAACAGTCACGATTCTCTCATCTACCTCCAGTTCACTGCCCCATAAAACATACAAACTGTGCTGTCTGGAATTAATTGTGCCTAGAGGGAAATAAAAGGAAATAGGTGGGTAGTTAAAGAGCATGTTGGTATATGCTAATATCTCTCTATGTGTGTGTTTTAAGTTTTTAAAATCTGAATTATCTTGAGACTTGAGTTGCTATATAAGCATTCACATTTAAAAATTAATGTTCACTATTACAAGATTGGCTTAAATATTCTTATAATAAACAATTTAGCAGATGTCACAGCATGTCTCTTGGTAACTTAGTTTAATGTTTTTATGAATTAAAAACAAGTTTACTGGGACCTTTCTCTCTGATCATTTATCTTTTGAATATGTAGACAAACTCTTGAAAACAATTAAAAAATAACACTCATTACCTTTTAATTTCCTTATTAGCTATTGAGAATATAATTTTGTACATTCATTTATGTGCATGTATGACTACTTACATACTCTGTACATGACTGTGTAAGTTTAGAAACTAGATAGAGTAAGCATTATCCTGTGTGACAGTCCAATTTCATGACATTTCCAATCTTGCCAGTTACAGAGTGAAAAGAAAATGTGCAAGCTTCTTCCTGTCATATTTTTCAGAGTGTTTTCCAAATCAAGTTCTTGAGAAATGTAGATAAACCACGGATTTTCTTTTAAAACAACATGTGCTAAAAATACTTGCATTTAGTTATTTGACAACTCAGTAATTCTTTCATTTGTGCACTATTAATCATTCTATAGATAAGCCATCTTAATCTAATTTTTAAAACCTTCCAATAAAATTGATATTATGTTTGTTCAAACTGTGGTCCCATGACAGATAAGAATAGGAGGAGCATTGGGCTGAGATGACAATTAACAGATAGCAAAATGGTCACAGGAGTACGAGAAGAGTTCAGCGCTAGAGTCTGTGGAAAGTTGTAGAGAGAACAAAAGCTTCCTCCTAGAGCAGAAGCTGCAAATTGGGCCATTTGTAGGTTTTATGGCTTAGACACACCACCTGGAAACATGTCGACCTTCGGTCTAGATTGGAGAATGTTACTCCATTGCAATCGTAGCCCAGCAAATTCACAGTGTATTGTTTTAACAAGATGTTTCTTTCCCTTCGCAGAGCCCTGTAAAAATCTCCCACACACTTCACACCATCAGAATTCCAAATTAAGGCAGGGAAAGCAGGCTTTCAAATTCAGGTTTACAAATAAAAGAAATTTTTTCTTTTTCATTTCTTACTTAACTTACTTTACATCCCTGCAGGAAGTTCCTTACCCTCCTCTACTCCCAGTCACCCCCTCACCTCCCCAACCCTTCCCCAGTGCATCCTCCCTTTCTTAGAAAAAATGAGACCTCCTATGGATATCAACCCCCTTAAGACTGGTCATATTTTCTTTGCCACTAGACCAGGTTCCTGCTAAGGGAAAGCTATCCAATGGTAGGCAACAGAATAGGAGACAGACTCTGCTCCTGCTGTTAGAGGTCTCTCATGAGGAACAAGCTGCACATTTGTTAAATATTTGGGAAGGATCTAGCTCAGTCCAATACATGCTCTCTGGTTGTTGGCTCAGTCTCTGTGAGGCCCAGGGTTCCAGGTTAGTTGATTTTTGTAGGTTTTCTTCTTTTATAGTTCCTGGAATGTGACAGTTTCAAATGAACATTTGTTTGGATGCACTAGGCACTCGTGAAGCCCCAACAAAAAGAAGTGAGCAAAGGCAGGGAATGACTTCAAAGCTTCTGGGTTGCATCCCAGGACCTTGTCTCAAACTAAGAAACAGAAAAAACAAAATAAAATGAACATTTCCTGAATGAATCATTCAGCGAATAAAACCTATGGAAAGTACAGAGTGTACAAAAGGGAGTTTACACCTTGTAGTGGTTCTTTGACTTGAAACAAATCATATTCTTTTGTATGTGATAGTGAGGGTCATAAACTTGGAAGGTACAAACTGTCCTCAGATTCTCTCATAGGATAACATGTTCCTGGTAGGATAAGAAGAAAAGAAAGGGTTAGACATCACACACACACACACACACACACACACACACACACGCACACACACTTACAAACATATAAATAAGAGCCTATCATCTCTCATCTTATTGATTTATTTTTATGATACCACCAAGCTTTAAAATTTCAGATGCTGCAGAGCACAGCCAGACAGGCAGCAAGTTTGTAGCTCAGCTTCACTATGACTGTTTCATTTTACCTCCCCTCTTTTCTCCTTTCCTGATTTATTAGTTTTCTTGATTCTCATATGGAGTATAAACATAGGTACACACACATAGAGACTTTGTATTTATTTTCAGTGTATTATTCTTGGGTGCACTCGTAGGACAGATTTTAAGGCTTATATAGCTGGTGTATAGCACATGAGACACTGCCTTTATACTAAGTGTGTACAACAATCAGTTCTGTCTAATACATCATTGTAATAAAGAGGATGAAAACAATTTGATTTTCCCCTAAAGCATTGCTTTTGAAGTGATGAGCTTCTTACATTCTTACTTAATTTTCCATTATTGTTGGGTCATTTGTATTCTAAAAATATAATTTTGACCACCAGTTCCTGTTAAATTACCCCTTCATATACTTTTCTGCTTGTCTGTATGTCATCTTAACCATCTGCATATAAGTTGCCTCACTTAAATTCAATGTGAAGGTCCCTTTACTAAGGTCAACAACTGTCTACCTGTCTCACAATTTGAGAGAAAAAGAACAATGTAGCAAAGGAACAAAAATGATGAGTCCTTTAGTTGTAGCAACAGGAGGATAAGGCAATGGCTGACCCTGTATCCACACTCGGTAAGCAGAAGGAGATGACGGCTTGTTCTAGGCTCACTGCCTCTGCTTAACTCACTCATCCGTCCATCCGTTCACTCATTCATTCATTCGCTCATTCATTCATTCCCTTTTTCACTTACTTATTTACTTGTTAGTTCAGGACCCCAAGAGACAGAGTGGTACCACCTATCCTATCTTCTCAAGTAACTATTTCTGTTAACACCTTCAAATACATCCCCAGAAGAGGTTTTCATAAATTGTTCTAAACACAGACACCATAAGGAAGATTAAGTATCACAGCATTAAATATTTAGTGTGTGAAAAAGTGCATTTCTCATATCATCAACACATGCAAATGGCCCATACTATCTTACTCTCCAAATTATATTTTGTTTTTCACTTTGATGACTGTGGCTATCATTCCTTTTTGGGACCTAAATAAAAATAAGCAAACAAACCCAAGGAAACAAAAACCTTGGCAACAAATATTTCTTATTTATTGATGTATGTAGATGCATGCGTATATTTAATTTCCTCTAGTCCATAAACATAGTTTTCAGGCTGCGATTCTCTGGATTCTGTCTACAATCTTTCACTTATTAGTTTGATGGTTTTAAGAACAATGATCTGCCACAGATTGTGAAAGTGAAACATGAAATATAAGGAAATGATAAAAAAAAAGTGGTGAACTTCCATAGATGGTCTTGTTTTTCACACTCACCCTCACAACTTGATAAGCTTAAGAGAAGACAGGCTATTGCATAGAAGTTAATCCTTAAGATGTAAATGTTGTCTGGCCAAATACTCATGGGATTGCAAGACTATGTAGCACAGCCTATAAGGTGCAGTATGTCTCTCATAAATCTTTATATGGCTCCTAACTGCTATCGTGTTGCCTGTACTCCACTGCTTTCATCCCTTCACTGAACCTGCATTTCTTGTATAACTTTATGACAACAACAACAACAATGATAAAAATAAAAACAACCCCTCGGAGTCTGCATGGTTATTCCTCTTCATACTTTGAGATGATATCAGATTATCATGGCCTCAGTTAGTTATTTTTAGACTTTCAGATAATCTTTGACATTTCTTAGCATGGAGTAAAAATCTATTATCTGCATAACATTTCCATTATAGTCAGATTTTATTGATAAAGAGTATTTTATCACCTATGCATGCGTCAAGGCATTATTGCTGTATGTTTATGTATTTTCATATATAAAAACAGAAGGATGAGGAAAATGGTGTATAATATTGCATACGATTATACATTTATATAGAGAAACAAAAGTAGAAGGTGAGATAGAGAAAGATTCTTGTATTTCTTTCTATCATTTTCTCAGGGAGTTTTACCCAAACTAAACAGTCAGTCACGGAAATATTCAACTTTTGACTCCAAACTGATTTAAACCGTAAAATAAATGTCACTGAGTATTGAATTCAGAGTTCAACAGCTAAGCTCAAGATTCATCATAATTTCTTCTTTTGTGTGAATACCACTTTGTTTTCTTCTGGTAATCTCTGAATTTAGATGGAAGCAGGATAACAAAATAAGACATATTCTTTATTTAAGAAGCTTGGCTTTGTTTCCATGGAAACATTTGGGGAATAGGTTTTGAAAACGAAAATGACTAAGCATTTCTAACTCCTATATTTTTGTTTGTTTTTAAGGTTCACAATTTAAATGATTGAAATCTCAGCTTTGTGACTGAACTGCCTAACAAGCCGGCATTTCTTCATGAAATGTGGGGATAAAACGCTATGTGCTATGCTTCACTTAAGTTTTTTGTTTGTTGGTTGGTTTGGGGTTTGTTATTGTTGTTGTTGTTGTTTTGTTTTGTTTTGCTTTGAGGCAGCTTATGGGAAATGAACTGAAGTGAGTTTTTGTGATGTTAGTGTATGACTTACAGTTTATTAAAGTTCTATTTAGTTGTAATTATAAAAATACCTTCTAGAATTTCATGGGCCTCTGTATAAATTTATTGGCTTTAACTTTTTAGAAAAGACTGTATTGATGATACAACTAGTTTAACATCAAATAAAATAATTTAATCCCAATAATTTATACTGAAGGGTCTGAGGTATTTATAGGTTTCTTTTGAAATTACATTTTCTACTTTGGATAGAGCAAGAGATAATATACTATAATAATAAATATATACTATAAATAATAAATACATAATATACTATAATAATAAATCTTGTAGTACAAGTTAGACAAGTTTTAACTTTTAACTCTGTTGATGGTAGATACATTCACAACTGCTGTAACTGAACCTGTGGTTACAGCAATAGAGGCGATCACTCATCTGAGAAGGCAAGGTGAGCATGTCTCTGTTCCTGATAATGAACATGAAGGATCTTTCACACACATCATTGTTTCAGTACTTTTTATGCATGGGCCAGTACCCATACACTTCATAAATTAAACTCTCTATATAAATTTCTCCTGAATGAATCCTCATATCCAGGGAAAGTTTTCAATAATTTATAATTTTTCTCTCCACAATTCTAACATGAAATAGAAGTATACACACACACACACACACACACACACACACACACACACACTTTTAAGTAACTATTTTAACATGTATTTCTTACTTTTCTTTATTTTAAATCCCATTACAACAATCATCTTTTGCTTTCTTTGTGCTTCTAATATTCATTAGGTCAGAAAGTGTCACAAGATCAGTTATTGTTTATAAGGATGGAAAATCTTTTTTTAAAAAGGCCAGGAAAAATAAAAATTTTTATATGAGTTAGAAATCATGCATTGGGCCAGCAAACATGGCAATCAGGTCTTTGTACCATTTTATTTTACTTCATAAAGACAGAACAGATCAACACTGATCATTCTAGTTTTAATACTAGCCACAATTATTATAGAGGTTTGTTTTCCATCATCAAGAGACTTGAGGTCCTGACAATGAATGTAGAAAAATTTGATGTCATTTTCTGTTGATGAGATGTCAAGATGAGAGATTTGGGGATAACTCACTTCAGTCAATTTTCTCAAAAATGAGATGTTGGGAAGTCTGTAGACAAATAATCTTTCTAATGTGATAACAATTGATGCAAGCACAAAGATGACTATAATTCATGGTCTTAGAAGGGTTGACTTGTTATTGCAAACCACTGTTAACAAATTATACAGGTTTTCATGTTATAATGAAAAAGTATTACATAGTATAAATATTATTTTTGCAGAGTAGAATGTGCCTTTAAAAGTAGTTCATTTCTAGGTAGAATAAGGATATATAAATACAACAATAATTGAGACAATTTGAGGGGCGATGTGATGGTGTGATCACACAGACATATTTTCAGTGTTGTCTCTTGCTTTCTAACCTGATTCACTGTCTGTTATGTTGTTTTGGTCTCTATACCGCATACTCCAGTTGTCTGGCCAATACAAGACTATTTGAATTGATCCTATTATCTTAGCCACTTTCTTTCTCATGGAATGCTGAGATTATACATGCATATTACCATATTTAGATTTTTATGAGTGCTCTGTGGATCTGAACTAATGTCATCTGGTGTAGGAGGAAACTGATTATACCTACTGACTCATCCTCCATGACACAAGTGAATATTTCTTATTGATTGTATCATATTTTAGATAGTTGTAGATAAAGAATTCTGTATTTCTCCAGTAATGTAGTCAGTCATTTCAAAAATATCAAACATTAGGCTTTTATAATTAGCATTTCAAAGCATTTGTTGACATTACAACCCACTTTACAATATCTGAAAAAGAATATTCACGTGTTTCCAATTATGTCTTTTAGTTACATATTCCTGACACAACTCAGCATTTTACCAAATTTATATGTATATATGATGTGAAATGTATAGAAATACCCTGCACTGAAACAGAAATCATATAATGGTCACACACATAGTGTCACACATGAATCCCATGTCATGGAATGGGCCTAAAATAAAATCAGACATTGATTAGGGACTGCCTCAAGCTTTTTCACCACTGTCCATTTTCCCTTTCCTTGTTATTTCTGTAAAATTGTGCTTTCTTCTTTAAGATGCTAGGTAAACCAATACTCTAGGCCAACTCCGAACATTATGCATTTCCCTATATTGTAGGCTCAATTACCTTATCAATTTTACTTTATTATAAACTTATTATGAGCGTACCTCCCTTACAACCCAACTAGCTTAAATAAGAGGGAAAGGAGATTAAGGAAAACAAGAATGAAACATTGGTATCAGTTCCTAGGCACAATTCTCCTGGGCAGTCAGCAGGAGCCCAGAGCAACTGGAACCTGAAGCCTCTCTGGAGCCCAAACCCTTGAAGCTTTCCCTGGAGCGGGCCTCTCTAGGGATATCTCAAAGTGCAGGGATGAAGAGCCAAAAACCAAGTCGGAACAAAAATCCCCAAATCCTCCTGTTTGGTGCATATAAGGATGTTTTTCATCTGGCAACAACCAAGCTCCCCTATTAAGTGGAACAGCTTCTAAGTGGAAAAACATCCAGCTCTCTCACATCTAAATGGTAAACATCCTGCTTTCCCCCCATCCCACACGTGGCATCAAAACAAAACAGGTTTATCTCTCCTATACAATGTATATATAATATCCATCTTAGTAATGTGTTTCTTCTTATTCCTTTACTCCAGCAATTTCAGCTAAGAAATTAGATGGTTATAGGAGAAGCTCTGATTGTTCCTCCATGCTATCCATGTCAAGAAAAATAAAACAGATTTTAGGCATGTAAACACAATATGGTATTGGACTAAACTCTGATATCAGGTCAAATCCTGAAACAATAAATAAAACTCTCAATGGTTCAGTTTTCTTATTCAGAAAATATAATAACTTAGAGATTCATAATAACTTACATGTGCTTGGGATATTGCTCAGAATGTAAAGGTAAGTAGAGGGAGTCACCCAGCATGCACCTTTGCCTCACATACCTGCATACACAGAAACAAGTACCAGCACATAGATTATAGGGACCTCAATTAATCTAAAGACATCCCAAGATCAAGTTCTCAGCACAAATGAGATTATATTACCTCAGAGGGACAAAGGGCAAGGAATAAGAGACAAAGACAAGAGATAGAAAATGAAGAAGAAAGAAAGAACAAGGTAGAGAGGGAAAAGATATGTGTCTCAGGGGACAAAGAACTTCCTCTGAATGGAGAAGAATTAGACATGGACGTAGGCAAACGATAATTTTAAAAGATAAAAGGGGAAACTCTTTGTTAGGATAAGTCGATTAATTTTGAATGGGCATGTTCATGAATGTGAACAAAAGGTGGCTTTTGTTGTTGGACTTCAATACTGGACCTTGGGAATCATCCTGGGGGTTGGGGGTGAGATAGAATGTAATGCTTTTTAGCAAGGGAGAGGAAAAGGGCAAAACCTGTTGACAACATTTGCCATGCTTGGTCCTGTAATAGCCTCTTCAAAGATACTCTCCCATTACACAGAAATAAGTATTTTACACTGAGAATGCTACTAAGAAACAATGATATATGACACTTGAGAGCTCAACATTTTTTTAGATCTGGTATATTAATAAAGCGGGATTTGCTAATAAGACTAGCAGACTTTCAGGAAAGTGGGCATGGGAAAATCTTTTAAAATAATCTGGAAAACCTAAGACTGAAACTATAGAGTTCTCACTGCTGGTGAAAAGAATGATTAGCCCTGGTTGAAAGCATGACATTTTGAGATGTGTACAAGACCATTAATGAATAACTATCTAAACTTTGTAAGAATCATTCTCTAGCTAGGTGTTTTCAGGCAAAGAACAAAGATATACCCTTGTCCCCTTCTGTAAGAGTCAATACAAATAGGCCTGTCAATCACCTAAACAAAATACCCCTCAGGAAAACTGTCTGTTCTAGAGGCTTTAGAAATAATCTAAAGCCTGTGAAAAATAGAGAAGAACACAATGGTCCCTTTGGCCACTGCCAACTTTGAGCCATTCAGTGAACATTTGTCTGCTCGGTAATAAACTCTAACTATTTTCTACACTAGGCTGTATATATTGATTTTAAAATATTTAATGGAAATCAAAAGGATCAGGAGTCCTGAGTCAGATTCCAGTGATAGTAGATAGTACTGGTTTTATGTTCTTTCTGTTTTACTATTTGGGTATTCATTCTCTCCCTCACTGTAGATTCAAAGCCGTAGTTCTGTGCCCTGGCAAACAGAAAATATTCAAAATTGTTTAGAACTTTCTGAAACATAACTTGAGTTATATAGACCATGTTATATGGGCACAAACTACTTTAAAGGCATTTCTAATAAATAGTATGTATCCAAAAATAACACAGTTGTTCATTGGGTGGATCTGGGTAGGGGTTCTAAGTTTACTGCAAGTATTGTCCTTGGTTGGTGCCATAGTTTGAACAGGACCCCTGGGCCCAGACCTGCCCCTCATAATGTTCTTCTAGTAGGTTTTTAGGACCCTCTGGATCCTTCTATTTCCCTATTCTCCCATGCTTCTCTCACCTAGAGTCCCAATAGGATGTCATCCCCTCTGTCCCACTTTCCTGATAAGTGAAGACAGTAATGGAACATGCCCCTTGGGCTAGGGTCCAGATATAAGTGAGTATATACCATTTGACTCTTTCTGCTTCTGGGTTAACTCATGACATTCATCACAGTTGAGTGGAGAATGTGGTCTGACTTTCACAAGAACTCTGGTGCCCCATATTTGACCACATGCCCTGGATGGGGAGGCCTGGTGTCACTCAGAGGAAGGATAGCAGGCTACCAAGAAGAGACTTGATACCCTATGAGCATATACAGGGGGAAGTGGTCCCACTCAGTCAGTCATAGAGGAAGGAAGTAAGGGGAAAATGGGAGGGAGGGAGGAATGGGAGGATATAAGGGATGGGATAACAGTTGAGATGCAATATGAATAAATTAATAAAATATATTTAGAAAAAGAAAAAAATGAAAAGCAAATATTAAATTACTGGGATATTGGTGGAAGGTTTCAATTCTTGTTCTAATATATGTACCCATTAGAATGGTCATCACACCTGTCTTCAGCTGTGTCCTATTAATGTTTCCTCCAATAACCAACAACAAAAACCCCCCACAATTGTAATTTAGAGGAAAAATAATAAATAGGTAATATTTCATGAATATGTAAGTAAAACTAACTTGTGTACAGGAAATGAAGATGTAATTTTGCATGAGAAATACAATTTTGAGCTTGCTTTTAAGTATCTACAATATAACTTTTATATTTATTATACCATTAACTGTTCTGTTCAAATAAATGTTGGGATAAATTCTATTATGACTCTGTTCAATAACAAAGGAAAACTTGTGAAGTTATTCTCTGAATGTCATTCATTTCATATGTACCAATATTATTTTTTAAACATCTGTTGTATGTGTATATTATACATTTTATTTGGCATGTTTATACTGAATTTTAATTTATTAGCCTTATACATAGGTTGCTTTAACACTATAATTTAAATTTGTAAATCATCCTTTATTTCTCTTGTGATTTATTTAATATTACATTTAATGAGATAAAACATTAAATTCTCTTCACAATTATGTCTGTTTATAAACTAGCTAATAAAATCAATCTAGCATTCTATTTTATATGTGCATAGCACAATATATTTTATTCATTTCAATAATCTGTGTTATTCCCTTAAGATTAATCAATTAGGCTATTACTAAGAATTTGAAGAAAAATTATACAACAAATGAGTTAAAACAAAACATTGTAAATTAAATTCTGTAAAATATTTCATAATTTCATGCTGCCAAAACCCTTTGGCTGCTTGGCATTTCCTCCTAGTTCCTCTTTCTGCATTTGGAATTTATCAGACCCCTGCTTATCTCACCTAGGGACTATCCAGATGTCATCCAATGATTTCTTACTAGAATGCTCCTGTTACTCTCATAAATCTTGAGATCTAGGTCTGGTTTACATTTCATGGGGAAAGTTTTTCTGGGCTTTTTGATCAAGCCACAGCAGGCATCAGAAGGTAACTGAAACACAGAAGTTCTGGAGTATTGTATGCAGCCCAAATATGAGGTTAACAGAGGAAGTTGACATATAAACTCTTGAAGCCAGTGAATTTTTTTTCCTGAAAGAAAAAATGTAACTTGAGGAAAAGAAACAAAAACCCAACAAATCACATAATTCTAGATATGCAAATCCCAACTCAAAATTACAAAGAATGTGGAAAAACTAATATAACTTGTCCCCTTTACCACATACAAATTTTATTCTAATGGATCTTATAAATGACATGTAAGAATTTACACATAATAATATAAAATAGTGATTGTGATTATAACTATATTTAAAGAAATCAAAGAAGACAGTGAGGTAAATCAAAGTCATGAATATTGGGATTAAATTGCTGATGATCGCACAAACTAAGTGCTGGAAATTAAAAAAAAAAAACTTAGTGAAAAAGAAACTAACAAAGAAAAATAAAACCCAAAACCCAAACAACAACAACAAAACTCAGTTGAACCCTCACCTCACCAACACAATAAGTGTGTTATAAACAGAGAGCCAGGAATGGAGACAAATTGGATGAACCAGAACATACTGTGAAGCTCATAAGGAATTTTGTTTGCGGTGTTTTAATTATGTGACTGAAACACAGATGAGACTGGGGACACTATGAGAAAACTTAACCTTTGAGTCATGTGTATAGAGGAATGAGAAATCTTACCAAAGCTATGAGAATATCCTCAGCAAAATCATGGAAGAAAATTTTCCAAATCTATTCAGGTACAAGAAGATTATAGAACACCAAATATAGAGAATCAGAAAGAAATATTCCATGACAGATTTTATATATAATATATTTAGAATATAAAAAAGTAAAAGGATATAAAAAATTATGAGAGAAAATGAACTACATCTATAGAGACAGCCACAGTAGAATAACACCTGATTATTTCATAGAAGTCTTTAAAGCACAAAAGACCAAAAATGATGTACTCCAAGTCCGGATACCACTACTGTCAACTCAGATCATATATCCAGCAAGATATCTATTAAAGTTGATGAAGAAATAAAAACTTTTTGTGATAAAAACATAATCTAGGAATATATGGATAACTAGCCAACTCTACAGTGAAAGTTAAAACGCATATTATGATCCTAAAAGGCAGAAACAATCAAGTGGTCACAGAGTACAAATAAACAATATCAGGGTAGGTAATCAAAATAGATGAAAAATAAACCCACAAAACCAACCCAATGACAAGGATTAAAATATAGTATTTTAATGATCAGAATTAACTATTATAATTCTGTATACTAATAAATCCCAGTTATTAAATAATAGGACATAGATTAAAGTTAGAATTAGTAAACAAAGTGCATCTTGTACAGTCTCTAAGAAATATACATAATCAGCAGAGATAAACCCATCCTTAGACTAGAAGGACTGAAATGGTATTTCAAGAATATGGACCTAAGAACAAACAGCTTTGTTTATTTGTATATATATAGCTATACTAATATCTGACACAATATCCTTTAAATCAAAACTGGTAGGAAGAGGTAAGGAGTTTTAGTTCATACCTACTAAAGAAAAATTCTACCACCAGGATATTAATATTATGAACATATGCACTTCTAAAACTGTGACACCTAATTTTATTTTATTTTTTAAGAAATTTATTCAGATTACATTCATATGGTTGTCCTCTCACTTATATCTTCCTGTTCCTTCCTCCCTTCTTCTTTCACCCTATCCCCTCCCTAGGCCTGTGACCAAAGGGGACATCTTCCTTTACCATTTGATCACAGACTGTCAGGTCTCATCTGAATAGCCTGCTTCCCCTTCCTCTGAGTGCCACCAGGCCTACCCACCAAGAGGAAGTGGTCAAAAGGGGCACCCCTAATTTTATTTTTAAAAGGAAAAGAAAAAAAAACCATTATCAGTACTAAAACTACAATCAATACAACACAGTAGGAGAGAGTGACTTCAATACCTAACACTATACATGTCAACTGAAAAAAAAAAAAACTAAAAAACTAAAAACCAAAAAACAAGACCCAAAAAACTAAACAGAGAAACTTGAGTTAAAGTACATCACCAACTAAATGGGCATGTTATGTACCAACAGAGCATGCTATCCAAACACTAAAGAATGATGTAAAATCTTAACAATAGGACTAATGTGGGATTAAATTCACACACTTTCTACTTTCAATTGCCTCATTGCAATCAAAATTCTGGCTTTTTAATATTTCTGTGTTCTCAAAGATTGCTTTTCAGTAAAGAACAGTAAATATTGACGATAAGGCTCTGATGATCTGAAATATAAATTTGAAAATCCTATGTAATGTCATTGCCATATTGTGTGGGATCACAAGGTCATGCATTTCCGTAGGGCATTTCAACCTCTGCAAGAATTCTGGTTCTGAAACTCCTGGTTCAGAAAGGTGAATCCCAACATGGAAATATTTATCCTTCATATTTAAACATTTAATTTGGAGATGGTTTACTGTACACTGCCAAGCAGGTTTACTTGCACATATATGAACACATAAAATCTAGTCACAATCATGCACTTTACTTTGTCTTCCAGTCAGCAAATCCATTTGAATAAGCATCTTTAATTTGGACTGCAATCCAACAACATCAGTCTATTGTCAACCTGCCAACTGCTAACTACATTTTACATTATTTGGTTATTTTTATAACAATTCCAAAATATATAACCTAGTTGGATAGATGAAATTCCACATGTAATTGAGTTCTCCTGCACACAAATGCAAATACACTGTATCTGTGAAGGTCTGCATACACCCTGTTCAGGATATGCCCTTGGGCTACTCAGCTTACACAGTCGTAGCCTAGGGAGTATGAGCTGAAGTAATTACTTTTCAGAATTTGATAAAAGTATTTTTTTTCTATACAACATTGTCAGTTTCACTAACAGTGTATTTTCCTAATTGTCAGGACATTAATAATTCAGAATATTTAGAGCGCTAAAGGCCAGGACTAGTAAAATATTTAGGGGACATCTATGTTCTGTTGAAAGATTCATATAGAAATTACTCTTACCACCAGTAGATATCTGTAAAAATAAGTGTAGTCACAATCTATTTCAGAGAAGGAATGTTTGCATATGTGCTTAGCTTATCAGATAGTTCTTTCATAATTGAGCATCTAATTTATCAGTATTGTCTGTGAATCTAGTGGAGGCCATATTTGTCATCATTATGTTTCTAGTCATCTTTCTGCCCATATCACATAATAACAGCATTTTTCCTGGGCCATGTCTACACACCGCATCTACACTAATGCAGTGTAAAAGTGTTCAGGTTGAAGTGGTGGTATCTTAACATACCTTTAAGATCAGAATGAAAGCTTAATACACCCAGAAATGAAATTATTTGTTAAATAAAAAAATGTCATTTAATTTTTAAACTAGAGAAATTCTTATAGGGACTTCCTTAAAAATAATCTGCATTAAATATTCTATAATTCAATCTATGAGTTAGATAAAAATCTACTTCAGAGCCTCTCTTGACATTATGAACATTAAAAAATAAATGTTTAGTTTTTGAGAATAAAACTTAAAGTATTCAGCTGTTAGAATAAAATACCACAAGCCTCTTCAAATGGTGTGTGTTGTTTCATTACAAGGAACCAAATCCCAGGCCCTGTACAAGTGCTGGGGCAAGACTGAGCTCCAGCACAAGACCCAATGCAAGCTTAATTGTTAAAACACAAGAAAACTGATGATGTCACAGAAGTTATGTCCCACAGTTGTAATTTTTCTCTATGCTATATTTTTTCATGAAGATTTCCTGAGAGTGTGTTAAGAATGTCTGTTGTTTTCTTACAACAATATTATTTTTCATGTATCTTTCTGAGTGTCCTGAATCTTGTTTTGATGTACTCACTCTGTTGGATTGCACATAACAAAAGGAAACACACAAAATAAGTGAATATTAGAGCCATTTGTTTTGTGGAACATTTACCCTACTCTTGATTTATTTTATCATAAAACTTGTCTGCACTGGATTATAGGTGTTTTTCTGGAATCACTGAGGATTTAGAAACAGATTATTTCATCCATTTTAAATTTAAATTGATTGTATAAAACTTTGTAGAAGTTGTTTCCTCTTACATTGCTTGATAATTACTACCAAAAGCATGTGATATCTTAGGAAAACATGGTTGAAACCAAATAAGCGAACATGAGGTGGGGAGACACTGAGAAGATAAAACACTTGATATTCACACATGAAGACTACATTCATCTCTCGCACACAGATAAAAAAAGTAGCTGTAATAACAAGTGTTTGTCATGTTAGTGCTGGTGGCAGCAAGAGGAGGAATCTCCAGAACTAGCTCACTAGCCAGTCTACCCTACTTAGCGATTTCTTGGTCAATGAGAACTTGTCTCCAAGGTTGACAAAACAATTTCATAATAAATTCATTTTGAGAATTTATTTTTTGTGTATATTTGAATGTATGTTTGTATGGTGTATGATATGTGTACATGTGTGTGAGTATACACGAGTGCATGCATGTACTTTGGAAGCCAGAAGGTGATATACATCATCCTGCTCTATCACTCTCTACCTTATTTCCTAGAGACCGGGAATCTCATTGAACATGGAACTTGCTGTTTCAGCTGGGCTGGGGTCAATAAGCCCCAATGATTTTCCTGATTCCTCCTTGATGACATTCAGTTTTAGGAAGCCATGTCAATATCCAGCTTTTTATTTTGGTCCTGATCTGAACTCAGGACCCAATCATTTACGGTAACATTGTTATCCTCTGAGCTATTACTCTAGCTCCATAAATTCACTTTCCCATCTATAGCTAATTGATATTATGATGAAACATTAATGTTGACTGAATAATAATAAGTAAAAACAACAGAAATATCAATGGGGATTTGTGTACCACAATATTCTTGGTATAATATTTGTGAATTAGAAGCATTTATTATATAATATATTATATATATATTCAGGTGAAATAACACTAATTTTTTTCTGATAAAGACAACTCTTCAAAATTTTTGGCTAATAAATATTTGTCCTTATGTACTGTAAATTACGCTGGTCTTAAGGTCTAGGTCTTTCTCATTTCAGTATAAGCATATTGTAACAGTTGTATTTTTAATTGCCAATGTCTTAGTTATTCTCCGAAAATGCCTTTTTTGAATCATTATAAATGAATAATGGATGTTAATGACAAAGACATCATTTAATTTTTTCAATTACTGAAATTGGTATTGTAGACTGTTTATGATAAATAAGTTATACAAGTTAATTTTTAGTTGATCAAATCAACATCATATCATTTACTAGTATATTTTTATCACAATAGTATACATCTTAGGTGCCACAGATGGATATGATTCTATAGAAAGATAAGGTAAAATCATTAGATAAGGTCTTCTTACTCCTGAGACATACAGAATACGGCCTTTAAAATGTTTTTGTTATGTTGAAGATTCACTGAAAATGAGACAGGTTAACTCCTGGCAATGCCCAGCCTACCTCATAGAGGATGATAAGCATCAAAGAACCTCCATATGGAGATGGCTTCAAATGTGGCAAAAAAAGCCACAGGGAAAAATGTCCTATTTTTTACCACAAACAGAATTCTGCCTTAAAAAGGGCAAACTTGGATGCAGGCAGAGTCAATGACCAAACTCTTCATAGACAAGGTAAGCAAGTCCTCAATAGTTCCTGCCTCACAAATATGTCTGTCAGATATACTGAGCCAAAAGGCTGAAGATGATGCTCCCACGTTATAGAGAATTTTGGGTAACTATTCAGGTAACAAACTTCTCTGTCATCTTGCATTTTGGAAAGCTAATAACCTGCACTGCTGCCATACTTAGGTAATCCAATTTATTCCTTCTCAAGCCTATGATGGGGTGGAGACCAGGTAGTTTAGCTTTACAACGGACCTTAGTTGCTTAGAGGTTAAGATGTTTTTAGGCCTAGATAGATGTTTTATGATGATAATGACAAGATGGATGTGATGGAGATTGATTTACATTGAGAATTTTAGATGCACTTAAATAGGAAAGATGTTTTCTTCAAGGCTATCAAATAAAAATAGCCAAAACACCAAGAATGTGTTTATGTAACATTTATATAATTCCTGATTGTGTCATGGTTCTTCCTGCTATAGGTAGGTTATTGTATATATGTGTGATAATATAAGTATATATGCAAAAAATTAAAAAAATTAAAATTTAAGAGTTTCCTGTAAATGTTTTTTTTATTTCCTCAGAAAAGGGGATGAGACAGGGCTGTATCAAGCTGTACAAATACAGGGCTTGGGCTGAGCATAGAGCATTTCTGTCTATAACTAGGCTTTGTCCTGGAAGTTTCTAGCCTAAATACAATGTAATCTTCTGCCAGCCCTGACTTTAGAGGATTTACCTTCCAGTCTTTGTCCGTTAACCTAGGTCTAGAATGTTTCCAGCCTCCAAGATCACTACTGAATAATCTCACCATTTCTTTCTGAACTCTACCCAGCTGGTTTAGCACAGCTATTCTGGCTCAAAATGTCTCTCCAAGCTGACTGACTCAAAATGTCTTCTCTTCACTTCTCCCTGAATTCCTTTGCTGGGAAAATTTCCTCCAAACTCTATGAAATGAACTTTAGGAACTCAACTGAATTGCACTGCACTGCCCCATACTCCCCCGTACTCAAGAACTCATCTGTAATGTCTCCATGAAGCCCCCTGCCTTTTCTCTGCACTGCCTTAAGTTGTTTCTCCTTCCTGTCTGTTCTCCTGAGAATTGAGAATATTTTCTCTGTGACTTATTTTGTTAATTCATTTGCTCTTTAATTATAGGTTATAGGGATTAAAGGTGTGTACTGAGAAAGTGTCAGTATTCCAGTAGGATCACACAGACCTAGGTCTTTGGATATGATCCCTCTCTAGAGCAGCCATGCTGCTAGATTAAATTTCCTCCATAGTTTCCGGTGTCCAAAACATATTGAAACTTTGATGTCAAAAGCAATCATTTTCACATCTTCATTTAGAAGTTCTAACATGCAAAGCTACAGACCCACATTTCCAGGTGAGGAAACTGAGCACCATCACTGAGCCAGGGGCTTATTCAGAACTTGCTAGAATGCATGGTTGTCCTGTCCACAGCGTCTTATGGTGTCTCCTGGTTGACATCAAGTCATGTTCAGGGCATTTCCCTCTCCAATAGAACTGATTCACTGTATCTGTAGCCATTTGCTATTTGCTTAGTACATGTTTATACATTTGTTCAATACAAATGATTTAATTTCACTTGATAATCCTGTTCTTGCCTCTCCTATTCAAAGCTGTAACTATTTTCCAGTTAGTTCCTATCAGACCATTTTTTTTTTGTTTTAATTCTCTTTACTTTCTGACTTACTAATGAATTTACCTATTTTTCTGTCACTTTTATTTCAAAACTAAAAGATTATTTAAAGCCAATAAATTCTACTCTATCTTCAAGACAACTTACTGCTAATAATGTGTGGAGCACACACAGCAATAAAACAGAGTAGAACTTGATTGTGCAAAGCTCAAAGCAGTTTGGATAAACAGTGCATTAGAAAAGCTAAGATCCCTAAGGATATACAGAGCATCAGTTGTTAACAATCAAAAATGAGATTTAGTATTTAATGTTTTAGTATTTAAACATAGAGGACATTTAGATCGAGTTATTGTGGCTAGCATGTTGCTTTAGAAAAGGTCATATTGATCTTAAAGAGAAATACATCCTGGATTACTATCATCCGACATATGTCAGGGTTTTAAGATTCTGGCTTCACTATACTGTAACCCAGTTACATTTGTCTTTCAGATTATAAAATGGCCTTCACACACTTTAAACACCCCTCAGAGAGGTGGTGTAGGTTGAAAAGCATTGATCTTTTTCAAACACATTTGACAACCTGGAGATTTATGATGAGAATAGTGAAATGGCAGTAGATGGTAGGTGTTAGGTCCTGCTGCAGGGCATGGCGGGCATGGCCTGGTCTCTGCCTAGGAGCAGGGTTTCCCCTCTCCCAGACTCACTATATAAACCAGACATTTTGGTCCACTCCCCCTTGCTGCCCATGCCCTTTGCCCTTTTCCCACCTCCCTGCCCTCTATTCTTCCCTCCCCCTATCCACAGTGTATTCTTTCCCTTTACCTCCACCACCCACACTGCTTCCAACACATCTGCATTTATGTTATAGCTCCTTTGCAATTAGCTCACTCCAATCATTTAATCAATCAGTAGGTAGCCTAAGACTAAAGCAGATGAAGAATGTGCCTGAATATAAAAGGTTGTCATGTGCATGATGAGATTTATTTATTGTTTTTTGCTTCTTATATTTTAAAAAATCTTAATTGATAGGTTTGATCATATTTTTTCCTGCTCCCATCACTTCCAGATTTTCCGCTCTTTTTTCTCAAACAACTAGTCTGTCATCTTCTCATTTGGAAAGCTACTAATCTTTACTCCCGGTATACTAAGGTAATCAATTTTATTCCTTCTCAAGCCAATGATGGGTTTGAAGACAAGATAGTTTAGTTTTACAATTAGGCTTAGTTGTTTAGAGGTTAAGATGTTATTAGGTATAGATAGATGTTTTAATTTGATAATGATGAGATACGATAGACATTGATTTATATTCAGAATTTTAACCTCACCAAGATAGGAAAGATACGTTTTCTTCAAGGCTGTCAAATACTAATAGCCAAAACACTAAGAATGTAACACTTATATAATTCCTAATTGTCTCATGGTTCTTCTTGCTGTAGATAGTTTATTGTATATATGTGTAATAATATAAATGTATAGGTAAAAATATTTAATTAAAAAATAAAAACACTAAAAAAAGATAAAACAAGGCAAAAGAGAATAGTAAAAGTGCTAGGTGTTTAAAGTAAAAAAATAAACTACAAGTTTTTTTCAGAAAAAAATTTGTAAAACTTACACAGACCTCATAAAAATAGATGTATCAAAATTTGGGGAAGAATTTCAATAAAATATTTTAAAAGCTAAATTATACAAATGTAACTGATAACATTAAATAACAAAGATAATAGTGACGCAGATATGTAAATTATATATTATTTGAAATACATTGTGGTCTTCATATATGTGCATTATAATATTCATATTATTATATATAGTAGTTTTAACATATATTTAAAGTCCATATCTGTGGGATAAAATAGCAGATGATAATAAAAAATGTATTGAAATTGGCAGATTTTATTTTAGTTATTTTCCATGATGTGGTGATAAAGTAGTTTCAATATAGTATTGTAAATATAAATAATATAGATAAATAAGTAAAGGCACATGCATAGGTTTTATGCTGCACCACTCAGTGTTGTGGTTTGAATGAGAACGGCCCCATATGCTCATGAATCTGAGTCCTTGCCCACGTGGCAGTGGTGCTATTCGGACAGATTAGGAGGTATTGCCTTGTTGGAGAAAGTATGACTAAACGCAGGTAAGCTTTAAGGTTTTAAAAAGCCATTTCTAAGCCCATTCTGTCTCTTCCTGCTACTTTTAAATTTGGATGTAGAATTCCCAGCCTCTTCTCTAGCTCTATGCCTGCCTGCATGCTGCCATAATTTACACAATGATGAAAATAGATTAAACCCAAGAAAGTATAATTAAATTCATTCTTTTATGGGAGTTTCCAAGATCCTGGTGCATCTTCACTGTAACAGAACACTGACTGTGACATAAATTCTTATCAGGATATTGCTTGACATGCCTGATCTTGCTGCTTGGTTGCAGAATGTGGGAATATGGGTTCTCGATTTTTGGATTGTGAAAGCAGTTAAACACTTTAAGCAGGACAAATGAACAGACACTGGGATCGGTTGAAGAGAGAGAACAAGATAGGAGCCTACCGTAGATGTCCTCTGAGAGAATCCACCCAGCAAAGGATTGAAGCAGGTGCTGAGTCTCACGGGGAAACATTGAGGTGGAGCTTGGGAATCTTATGGAAGAGTTGGGGATAGGATAACCTGGAGGGTTCTAGGGGCTCCATAAGGAGACCAAGGGCGGCAACAAATCAGTGCCCAGGGGACCTGCAGAAACTGATGCAACAGCCAAGGACTGGGCATGGAGAAGAGTTAGAATCCTTGCTCAGATGTAGTCAATAGACTACATGGGTCTCTACATGGGTCTCATAATATAGAGAATAGGGGCTGCCTCTAATATGGAATCTGTTGCCCACTCGTTGATCACTTCTCCCTGTAGGGCGGCCATTCCAGGCCATAGAGGAAGAGGATGCCGGCCGTCCAGGTGAGACTTGGTAGGCTGAAAGCAGATGGTAGTGGAGGATGTCCTTTCTGAGGACTAGGGGAGGGTTGAGAGGGGAAGAGGAAGTGAGGGTTGGTCCAGGAGGAGAAGAGGGATGGGACCGCAATCGGCATATAAAGTGAATAAATTAAAAATAAGTAAATTTAATTAAAATAAAGGAAGTGAAAAAGAGCCAAGTCCAGTGTTCAAGTTTCAGAGATTAAAAAAAAAACAAACAAACTTTAAAGAAAATTCTCGTGTTAAATGGAATACATTGCATAGAAACCTTTGGATAATGATCCACCTAGCTGACTTCCAACTTGCGAAAAAGAATTAAAGAAAAGCTTAAGTAGTAAAGTAAACAGTTGAAAGCAGAAAACTGGTGAAATGAATTTGAACAAGTAGGCCAAGTTTCAGCCATAGCAAACAGAAACACTTGACAACTTCAGCTTTAGAGTCAAGAGTATAACAAAGGAGTATGGAATATCCCTCTGCAGCTAAGGACAGCTGTTGAGTCCAGGCGTTTATCAACAACATGCCTGGAAGGAGCTGCCAGAGGGGCCATTGCACAAACCTTTAAAAGCAAAGCCTGGGTTTCACTGTAGACCATAAGATGTTTTAGGTGCCAGAGCCATGGTGCATCTACCCAGGAGTGCTATGAGAAGGGTGTGTATCTATCCCAAGACAGAGAACTGTGTTATAGTCAGCAAAGCTGAAATGAACTAGAGATCCGAAGACTACTTCAACATCAGACATAGAGAATCAGAGCTTGAAACTTGCCCAGACAGTTTTTGGTTTTTTTCCTTTGGTTCAGTATTTCCTCACTATGTTCCCTTTCCTAAGTTTGGGATGGTAATGGATATTCAGTAGCATTGTATGTTAGAAGTATGTGATATGTTTTTTTTTTTATTTTATAGAGGTTACATTATTTAGGAGACTGATTTGAGTCTTAGAAGATACTTTGAGTTTTGGTGTTGAGACTGTGATAGACTGTGCGGACTTTTGAAGTTGAATTGTAATCATAATGACATAATGCAATTTAGATTATGATATGGCTACAAGTGTATGGGAGCCAGGAAGTAGAATGTGGTGGTTTGAATGAGCACACAACCCATAGGCTCATGTATTTAAATAGTTGCTTATGAGAGGATAACACTATTTAAAAGTATTAGGAGGTATGGCCTTGTGTAAGGAAGTGTGTCATTGAAGGATGGGCTTCAAGCTGTCAAAAAGCACACTCCAAGCCCAGAGTATCTTTCTTCCTACTGCCTACTGATCTGAATGCAGAACTATCAGCTACTCCTAAAGCACAGTATCGGCCTGCTTTCTACCATGATGATAATTGGCTAATCCTCTGAAACTCTGAAATGTTTTCTTTTAAAGAGTTATCATGGTCATGGTGTCTCTTCAGCAATAGAGCACTGACTAAGACATTCTGACTAAGACACTTTGATCAAAAAACAAACCGAAAGACAGACTTATTTATATGGACAGGACATTGAAATCAGTGCCCTGTGGGTACTGGGAGGGTGGCTATATTTCCTGGGTTTCCAACATAAGCAAAAAGGAAAGACAGGAGGCAAAACCCAGATCAAAAGTTGAGGAGAGTAGAACAAAATGTGATACGAGGGTGACATTTAAAAATGATGCCTTCTCAATTTTTGGGCCAAAGGAAATTGTGTAGTCAATATATACTAGTAAGCTGTTCTTGAATACTTTTTAATAGGACATATTAGTGACTTGCTTCTCCATTCCTCCAAGTCTTCATAAAAACTTGTCTAAATTGTCGTGGCATATGTAATATATGTAAATGGGTAGTAATCAGTATTGGATCAATAATGAAACACTATAAAAATAGGTAAATGTGAATTAAACTACAATAAAAATCTAACCAATAATCTGGAAAGGATATTAATCATTCAGGTATATAAAATCAATTGATAGCTATAAAAAATAAATGACCTTCATTTCTCCTTTAGAAATCTGCACAGTCTTAGTCCATCACAGAGCAATTCTATACAGTTTATAATGTGTTTTTTAATCTAATCATCCATAGACTTCTAGTCAAATCAATCTCTCAAGATTTATCAGCATGTATTTTCACTATTTATAAAATTAAACATCCACTGAAGAACACATTATAGTCAGTGCTGTTTACAGTATAATAAATTTCTATCACAATACATAGTTGATATAAAAGACATGAAAATAATCAAAATAGTGTTTAAAATATTAAAATACTTAAGAATAAGAATTGAATTCAGATATATATCCTTGCAAAAAAATAGCTCCAAAACACAGCTCTTAAAATTTAATACACCTTTATAATGTTGGGGAAATGTTTTGATTATATACTCTGTTAACAATATAGTAGCTTAAATGTGACTTATACAGGGCATATGAACACCCAGTTGATGAGCCGCCATGGGTGGGGGAAATTTCACAAGTATTTACTCTAATATAAAGAGCTTTAGACATTTAATGTATGCTAAGAAAAAGAGAATCAGCCTTCTCCATGGAAGAGATCCCTGATAGGCTATGTAATCCTGAATTGTCAGCCCTAAACACATGAGTATATAACTAACACGAGGTGGAGTCACCAGATTATATTTAAATATACATGAGTGTGGTTTTGTCTATGTATATGTATGGCTGTTGTTTGTTTATACATGTGTGAGTATACAACTAATAGTTAAGTAGAGGTAATGAGCTTGAGAAAGGGTGGGTAAAAGGATTTAGAAGAAATAGAATCAAGAGTCAATATTGTGTAAATCCAATGCTTCTATGTGAAATAATCTTTCAAATAGGGCTTTACAAAGGTGTGGTATATTTCCCAAATGCACAGATAAATTTTATATATGTATAAATATATATATTATATATAATATATATATATATTTAAGATAAATGTTAAGGAATAATGGATGGTCTGAGAAGAGAAGTGAAAATAGTATTTAAGAAATATTGCCAGTGACATATTTTAATTACGAAAATAACAAGGATTTTAGTATACACTCATGAATATTGTGAATGCCATTGCCTTTAAAAAACAGCTGTTTTAGTGAAACTTGCACAAAATCCTGATATTTATATGCATTAAATAGCAAGTAATAAGAAATCATGATTTCATAAACAATGATAGGTACATGAGAGCATTTTGGGAGAGGAAAAGAAAGATAAATGTTATAATTCTATTATTAACTCAAAAATATCTCAATGTCATTATCTACAGATTTTTTAAATCTTAATTTTTATATGAGAATACAAAATATCCAAGATATCCAAAGAAAACCTTATTGTACTGGCATCTTAGGTGTCAAGTTATACTACTGACTTACTGATCAAACGTCTGAAACAACAGGGTACTGACATAAAGAGCAGGCTTATTAATTAATGAAGGGAACTGAAGACACACATATTAACCCACACTTCTACAACTACCTGACTTTTACCAATAAAACTAACAATATACATTGATAAAGACACTGTATCTTTAAAAAAGGGGTTCTGGTCTTTCTGGATAGGTACACGTAGAAGAATGATACGAACACTTCATATACAATGCCAAATAAATATTCAGTTTTTAATGGATCAAGTTCCTCAGTGTGAGACCAGATACTTTGCCTCTCTTAGAGGAGAAAGTACCAAATATCCTTGAATTCATTGTCACAGGAAAGGACTTTCTGAACAGAGCCTTGTTAGAACTGGCATTAAGACTGACAATTAGTAAATGGAAGTAAATTAAACTTTGAAAATATTTGGGTGGAAGAAATGATCATTTGAGCCAATCTACAGACTGGAACCAATTTATACCAGCTATTTATATGACAGAGCATTAGTATGTAGAGAGCAAAACAAATTTTAAAAATTAAAGGAGAAAACAAACACCGATATTAAAATATGGGCATAGAATTAAAAAGACATTTCTCAAAATGTGTAACACAAATGGCTAAGAAACACCTTCAAAAAGCATCAGCATCCTTAGCCACTAAGGGAAGTACAGATTAAAATTTCTCTGAGTTTTTGTTTTCCTTCCTGCAGTCAAATGACTAAGATAAAAAACACAAATGACACAAAGTCTGGCATGGTTTTGAGGAAAAGAGGAGTCGTATTCACTGCTGGTCAGATTGCAAAATGACATAGTTACTATGCAAATGAGGATGGGGGCTCATCAAAAAGCTAAAAGTAGATTTACCATGTGACCCAGTTATACCTCTCCTGGGTATATACTTACTATCTCCATATTCATTTTTAGAGCTACCGGTTCTTCCAAGTTCATTACTGTTCTGTCATTCAAAATAGGCAGAACATACAAAGAGCTTAGATGTTTATCAACTAATGAGTGGGTAATGAAAAGATAATATATTCACACAGAGATATTATACAGCTATTGAAAAAAATGAAATTATGTAATTTACAAATAACTGCATAGAAACAGAAACAATCTTTATAGTGAAGTAGCAGAGACCCAAAACGATATACAAACATCACATATCTTCTTATCTATAGATGTTAGTTTTAAAAAATGTATTGATACTTTGTGAATTTATTTCACATCATGGACCCAATCTCACTCATTTCCCCGTTTCTTCATATCTTCCGTTTTCCCTTGCAATCCTCCACAAAATAAAATAAAATAAAATAAAATAAAAATTTGCTATGGAAACAGTATACAGTATATCCTTTGTCCACATATCTTCACTTGCAAATGTTCATTGCAATGAATCATTGGTCTGTTTTGAGGCTCCCATATGGGGAATCTAATGTGATAGCTTGTTGTTATGATGTGTCATAAAGATCCTGCAGCTTTGGATCTGGCCCTGCAGAACTGGCCCTTTTACACACCTCCAGCTGATCATAGATAGGGTAGATGATGCAGTGGGCCAACTCAAAACTGTAATGTAAGTTTTGGTTATGTTAACATGGTTTTGTTTTGATCACAAGGGTGGGGTGTGAAACTACCTTTCATAGCCTCCTGAGAGGGGAGAGTGGCTGATCTTGGTCAGCCGGAAACTGCCGGGAGTGTGGGTGGGTGGTGTGCTCTATGCCAACTGAAAAATCATCCTTGCGTGTACTCTGAGAGTGAATAAATAAGAGCCCAGAGGGAGAAGAAGAGAGCTTTGCTTTCTTCAAGCTGTTCCTAGAGAGAAACACTCTGGAGAACACTTCGAAGAGGCTACTGCTGGTCCTTTCTGCTGCAGCTGTTTGCTATTGTTGGTTTTTGTTTTTGTTTTCCAGCTGGACTGCTGAAATCCTGAAGACGAAGAGTGGCACCACTCCAAGGAACTGAATCTAAAAAAGGTCTACATCCCCTGTCCCTAAGAACGTTCTTCCCTACCTGCCTAGGACCAGTGGGGTGGAAGGGAGGTAGAGCCATTAAAGGTCCCCAAATAAAGTAGGTTTTATAATATGAAAGATTGCACAAAGCCCTGGATCTGTGCTTGGCAGGTAGCTGAAACGGCCAACTTGTCAGCTCTACTGCACCAGCACTGCCAAGTTGAGCTCTCTAGCACTGCCCCATCTAGGTCACACAGTGCTGCATCTGGAAGGGGCAAAGCCAGCTCTCTTGCTCTCATACCCTATGGACCAGTTCACCCATCCCCATTACCCCAGAGCAAGCTCTAATGTGCTGCCCAGGCAAAGCACAGTACTACTTTCCTGAGCGCTATAGCAGGTGAGAGGCAGTGGCAATCCTCTCTTCTTGTGACCTTGGTGCCAGCTCTCCCTCCTGCATGTGTCCCTCACCTAGGAGACCTCACAGCAATCTGGGGGCAGAGTAGGGGCAGGCTAGCTCAGCACATGGCTCGGGTGGCAGTCTAGGCCAGAGATGTCTTCGTGGCCTTTAGTGGTAACAAGTGTCTGGGACAACAACACAGACCACAGCTGCCATATGATCATGAACCCAGACATATTCCTTAGCAGCAGCATGGACCTGGGTGTCCCTTCATAACCTCAGATGGCAGGGAAGTCCACTCAGATTTGCCAGGGGCAGCACAGCCCTCAGATATCCACATAGTCTCCAGTGACAGCCCAGACCATAGACATCTACTTGGCCTTTGGTGGTACTGGAGGCCACAGACCCAACTGCAGCAGGACCTAGGCATGGCCCTTGATGTCTGGCACATCTCCATACACACGTCTATTGTAGTGATGCGGGCAGCAAGTGCATAGTTATCTTTCTTCTGACCATCCTGGATGTGTATGGCTAGTGTGAATGCCTGGATGTCTTCTTGCGGCCTCTTTGGCTAACATGGGATGCTAGTTTTAATATTCCGATATTTGTGTTTTCTTTGGAATACCCAAAATTTCAGTCATAAAAGGAAATATATGACACTAGCCCTGTCCCAGGACTTGGTGATTATTTCAGGAGAAAGTTCAGGCAGAGTGTCAGAGAGCCTGCGTTGTTAGATGACTGCAAGTAAACATTGTCTTTTGGACACAAATGAACTCACAGTGGTCATAACAGCATGTACACAACTTGTGAAAGCCTTACTCAGACCAAAACCGAGCAGGGAGAAAGGAGGTTGGCACACAGTTCTACCCCAAGTCACAGAGCTAGTAACAATTTTAGCTGTTAAGAGAGGGAGAGATAATAATATCCTCTGTGTGTGTAGCCCCTGCTAAGTTAAACACACTCCAGTAGATCAAATATCTAAGAATATTTGGACTGCACAGATTGTTCTTCAAAGGGAAACAACCACCACAACAAAACCTAACACAAAGTTCTAGGCATGGGAAAGAGGACTGAAATGAAAATAGGCAGGGGTGAAATCATATACACTTCATAAATCTACCTTTTATTTTCTTTTCCAATATCTTCACATTCTTTAACATGTGTAAGTAGTCCCCATCTATTAAGTGTTTCCAGTTTTTCTATTTTTTGTCTCTTGCAATCCCACCTGTGTTTTAAGTAAGACAAGGAGACATCTATATAGTTTAAAGCTGTTGGCCTTTTGTTGTGGCAGTCTCTCAGCTAGCTACTGGTTTAACCGACTTCTCTGGCGCTATCTCTCTCTTTCCCTGTGGTTCTCACTACTTAGCTCCCCATTCATATATATATATATATCCCTTTCATCTCTTTCTGTGCCTGCTAGCATCTGCCTGCATTCCCTCCCTGTGCCCACTTGAGTCGCACATGACTCTCCCCCGCCCTCAGTTTTTGACCCTACCTCCCGGCCTAGCTCCAGTACTTTCTGCCCCAGCTTCAGCCACCAGCTTTTTATTTTTCAAAAAGTCACATTCCTCACTAAACTAGTAGGCTGAAGAAGGACACTTTCTCCACAGCAGCTTGTCTTATATTTAAAGGCAGGTGAAAAAGTTACATTTACATATCCTGCTAGCTGGGCATTGCCTGGATCGAATAACAATTAAGAACATACTTATTCATAGCTAGAAATTACCATATTTGTGGGTCAGCCCAATATTTCTCAGAATTTCAGTGGGACTGCAGTATAGGTAATACAGTGGTGAACAAGGGACATTTTAATAAAAGCTATTGACTGGACAACTTTCATTTATGTCTTTATAGGTCAATATTTGTCTATTGTTTGAGCACTTTAAACTGTCATTATTTGAAATTATTATAAGTAGAATTCAGGTATGAGAAAGTAGTCACTTACGGTTTATACAACATTGATTTCTGGTCTCGAGCAGTGTAGTGGAGGGGTTAGTTGTCTCGTTATTTTGTTGAGCAGTATTTCCTCAGCATACAGAATAATCTTCCTGTTAATATGTAATAATCAGTATGTCAAGGAAAGAGGAGATGAGAGGAGGTGAAAGGGAGTGAGAGACACAAACATGGATATTGGGAATTTCTTATGGAAAACATTAATTCTACATCTCTTAATTTATAGAGCCACATACCCATTCTTACATAATATTTGAAAATATACATTATGAGAGGCAGATTTGGGCACAGGGGTCGCACTCAAATTAAGGCACCAGCCAAGGACAATACAGGCCGTAAACTCTAAACCCCTACCCAGATCTAGCCAAGGGTCAGAACATTCTCCACAGTAAAGTGGAGAGTGTGATATGACTTTCTCACATAGTCTGGTGCCTCACCTTTGGCCATGTCCCCTGGAGGGGGAGACCTGGTGGCACTCAGAGAAAGGACAGCAGGTTACCAAGAAGAGACTTGATACCCTATGAGCATATACAGGGGGAGGAAATCCCCCTCAGGAACAGTCATAGGGGAGGGAAATAAGGGGAAAATAGGAGAGAGGGAAGAATGGGAGGATACAAGGGATGGGGTAACCATTGAGATGTAATAAGAGTAAATTAATAAAAAATTAAAAAAAGAAAATATATTGTCACTAGCTTTCAATCAATAATCTCCTTCTAGTTGGATATGAACTAGATGGACTTCAGAGGCACTTAATGAGTATACATGCCATAAATGTGGTACATATCCATGCACTAGCTACAGCTGAATTTGCTGTATACTTTACTAGATGGCACTAATCAAAGTATGGAGTTTAATGTGCATTCCATCCATGGTTATGTTAATTGCTGCCATGAACTTCAGAAGACTCTCCCAGAATTGGCAGTAGTTTAAAATATACTTTTGATAGTTTGAAGAGAATAAAAGTGTTTTATTACCAGGCCAATTATTTGTGGTGCTTTGGATAGTGTTTCTGGCTTTGTATCAGTCCTTCATTGTCAGCCCTGTGTGTAAACTAACAATATTCTTTTTAATGAACTCATCTGTTGAAAGAACCAGATCCAGCTCATCTTGTGACTAAGAATTTTGAGTGTGGTGATGATTTTGTGGACAGATGGCAAACCATCCAAAACGAGAATCCTGACATTTCTTCCCAAGAAAAATTAAGTAGTGGAAACAGAAGTCAATTCGAACAAATACAAGTTAATATTTTAAAGAAAATGTGTAGGACTAAAATTTTTGAAACGCAAGTGCAAGTGTTTGAACTCATATACAAAAACATGCAAATGCCTCTCACATGCATGATGACTATCTCTTCTGCACAGTGACTTCAATTAACCATGATTCATTTCTGGGTTTGAAATTAATTAGGAAATTTAATCTAACACAGTTTTGTCTAATGTAGCAGACCAAGAACCTTTTTCTCCTTCTTCCTTTTGCAGTTAGTTCTGAAAATTCCTCTATTCTTCATAAACATGCCCTTGTGTTTTATTTTAATGGATACATATCCATATTCTTTATGAATAAAAGTTGAAGTACAAAGCCAGTTACATATCTTCTACTTACATCGAGTTGGATTTTAAGATTCTTTGCCAGGTGCCCAACTCTGGTGATTGTTTGAAAACAGTGATTTTTCCTTTATATGCTTACTTTCCAATCATGAATATTAAAGTGGGGAAGGAAAATTATAAAAATGGCTGCCCCATGACATTTTGTCAGAACTCCATCATTATCTCACAGAAGATCAGGACTAATATGTAATGTGTTATCCTTTATGACAAATAAAATTTTTTTTCATGAAAATATAACAGTTTCTCTCACAAATTATTCATTGTTGGAGCCTCTTGAATAATATTGTCCTTTGATAAAGGCATGCTATTAATACATACGTCAAAAACTGCTTCTACATTTTTAATGTTTGTAAGTTATATTCATTTGTGTATGTATGCTTAAGATCAGGTCTCAGTGTTGGTGAAACGGATCTCTAACATCAGATAGCACATCCAAATCCAATCCAAATGCCACCATCACGGCACCTGGAGTTGTAGTGGGGCTTGGCCATAACCCATTTTTAATAGTAGGATCACTATTAATTTTTCTACAAATAAATATAAAAAGCCTAAACTAATACATATTTCAGGAAATCATATTATTCCTAAAAGTAATCATATATCATTACAGCTCACTTATAAACATTCAGTACAATAAAATACAGTAGAATTAGGAGCCAGAGATATTCTGGACATCAGTTTAAGTAACATGGGGATCTAAGGTGAGACATCATTGGACATTAAAGAAAAAGCTAATATTTTTCAAGAATTAATAAGATCAAAAAAGTTCATCAACCCAGTAGACATTTAGTATGATATGAAAGATTGCTGTCAAACATCATTTCAGGCCTCACAGATTAACAAATATATAGGCGATAGATTCCAGGACAACCATATAATATAGAGGGTGTAACTACTAATGTGTGACTTGGGCCTGTTATTCTTGTTTAAGGGTGAGAAGAGTGTGCCATTATTATGAAAACTAGTTTCATTTTACGAAAAATAGGTTTCAAATATATGATTCTGTTGTCTAGGAAATGTAAACACATAGAAACGAGCTCAAAGACTAGTTAATATCAGGTCACTTCAAAATCTAGCTTTCAAAATTCCAAAGCATCTCTAACATGTCTTTCATAGACTCGTGATCTGAAAATGAAGAACAACCTGCTCGAAGACCTCGCGGTAGTGCAATTATTACTCTGACATTGTTCAATATTGTGTCCTGAAGAACAACGAGAAATGAAGATTGTATAGGAACTAATGCTGTGATTTTTCAGATAATCTTTAGGAAGATTCTAGAATTGAGTCCTTAACAGAGTAACCAGGGAGATCATGTAACAAAGAGTATTGGTGTTCCAATGAAAACATTCGTATGAGATCTTTGGCTTCATTTGAAGCTCAAATACATAACATTTGAGACATCACAGGGATTATATGAAGTATCTAACATATCTCAATTTAACATGATTTACCTAACTGGTGACTTTTTTTTTTATTTGTAACTGAATCAACTTGTACAGTCATGGTTTAGACAAATTTAAAACAAACCAATGTTTTGAAGCAAAACATGTTTCCCTTTAAAATGTCAGGTTTTTTTTTAATACTTCGAACATTTGTTTCAACATTCGGGCAACTTTTCCTGTAAAAATTGTGACCATACTACTGTTTGTGATTTTTAAAGCAGAGTTTGTAGCGTTTAATTATGTATTTGATTCTTATAATATTGTTTTTTGCCCACTCACTGAGTGTTGGGTGGGTTTTTGTTTGTTTGTTTGTTTGTCCATTTGTTTTTGCTGTACTGTTTCTGTTGTTTTGTTTTGATTTTGTAATTTTCCCCATGTTGGTTAACAGTGGCTTGGGTGCTATTCACAGAGGTATATTCCTTCCTAATGGAACAGTTACTGCTTTTGTATAAAAGTTACTGCTTTCATGTGCAGTTATATGATAAGTCACAGCTATTATTTTCACAACAACAATAAAATGATGAGATAACTAAGCATGCACAACATTTATTAAATCTATTGGCTAGCTAGTGTCATAGGTTTTTGCACTGAGTGAAGGAGAAACATCTGCAGGTTTAGAAAGTTGGAGCTTTTTGGCAACTGAAGCTCAAAGCCGGGTACCCCATCTGGGCCTGATATTATTAGAAACACTTTAAACAGCAATTGTAAAATTTCTAAAGGTCGGTATGCACTACCTTGAGTTACAAATCCGGAAATAACCCCATGGGATGCCACATGTTTGTGAATTTCACCCTTAGGTTACACAGCAGGTTCTAATTGGAAGATAGGAGAAAAATCCCCAGGAGCTCCCTGCTCAGATGAAGAAAGTGGGATGTCTGTCTAGTCTGAAGTGTTTCCTGCATCTTTGCTGTGTCTGGCTTCCTGGAGGCCTTGTCAGAACAGAAGGGACTCACCTTCTGCCGAAGCCTAGCCATGCTTGTGTAAGGGAATTAGCTAGCTTCAGCCCCTTCTAGTTCAATGTGGAGAAAACTAAATTTCACTGAGACCTGATCAACTTATGATACAACTGTCTCCTTCTTTAAGGTTCCCCACAACATCAGTGAGCTGTATACATAAAAAGGAGTGATTAGAAGTACATTATAGAACCTGGAAGACAAAATCTTCTGAAAATAGGACAAATACAAGCAAGACCATTAGAGACAAATATCAGAGCTAAAAAAAAATCCATCTTAATTGTTGGCAATATAAATAGTACTGGCTTATGAGAGGTCAGTTCACTATATTATCCTTTATGTAATAAATCATGTTCACCATTGAAGAAAATATTACAAGGCATATTTTAATATTTTGTTTCCATTGAAATATATTGTATGAAAATGTAAAAATAAATCTAAAAATACAATATACTATAATAAAATTGATAAAAAGAAAAATACTTAAAGAGAAGCATTGGAATCAGAATTGGTTATCGCTCAGAGTTAGAGAATATGAAGTCATAAAATTAAAGTTGTTATTAACATACAAAGATTTTTAATACTTTTATTTTTTTACACATGTATAAAATAAACTACATACAGCAGGGAGAACCATGTGACAATCATGAGAATAATGAGTTCTATACATGTTACATTCATAGTGACTTGGCCATCTGCATATGTCCCGTTTGAAGTAAGTGTCTTTCCTGTCTTGTTGGATCTAAATTTCCAAATGAGATTCAATATCTATCCTATCTCAACTCTAATAGCTTAACTTCTTTATCTTGATCTAAAACGATCTTGTCCCCTATCCAACTAAACTTGATTATAAAACTATACTATCTTGTCTCAATGCCCCCCAGAGACTTAAGAAGGAATAAAACTTAAGTTCCTGAGTGAACTAGCAGTGTGGGTTAGCAGCTTCCAAACTGTACTAATTGACTTAAGACATACAAAGATTTAATGGGGAAGGTAGTCATTATATAGCTCAGACTAATAGCATGAAGGGTTTGGCAGAAAGTATAAGAGAGAATCAAGGATAAATATGAAAGTAGAAGGCATTTTGACTGATAAGAATGTGTTTTCTTGAGTTTATACGCAGCCTGGACATAGCCAAAGAAAAGCATCAGAGATTTGCAAGAACTGAAAGAAAGGCCTGGTGGATGTGTCTACTGGATCACTGACCTATCATGCTGTAGACTTTTCCTTTTATTTCTAGTGCCACAAACTTAATTGATTAATCAATTCAAAGTTAATAAAATATAACATAGATAAAATAGAATGAAAATTTACATATATATAATGGTTTGAAATAACAAATGTAAAGACAGTTATTAAGACCTTAAATTCATTTTGAATTGATCTTATTATTATCTCAAAAATATAAATAAATTTTAAAAATGAATTACATAGGCACAGCTTGACTATTTTATTTTCAGGTTTCTATTCTCTGTGTCTACAGGTCTGTTTTTATGTCAGAACTATGGTTTCATTATCACTAATCTCTCTAATATAATTCAAGGTTAAATACTGTAATAACTGCAGCATTGTTCTTATTCATTAGGACTGTTTTTGTCTTCTTTGGTTTCACACATTAGATACTTCTAAATACTTATTTGGGGGCATTACTCTGAATGAAATATTTTCTAATTTCTTTTATGGAGAATAGACTCTTCTATAAATGAAACCTACAGTTTTATTAATTTATTTTGTATTCTGCTACTTTACCGTAAATTTTTACATTCAAGAGTTTTCTAGGAAACACTCTTGAAACACTGAAACTTTACAAGAAAACACAGGGAATGTTCTTCAAAATACAATCATAGACGTGATCGTTCATGGGTAAGAATATAGAGAAGATCTGGAAAGAGTTGGAAGATATATAATCAACATATATTGTACAAAATGAAGATCTTATCAAAAGAAAAAAGATATTAGGGTAGGCAAGAACTTTTAAAATAGAACAGAAGTAGCACAAGTGCTAATTGCAAGTATCAACAGATGGGATGACATGAAAATAAAATTTTCTGTACAGACAGAGAAACACTCAGTAGAGTTAATACAGCCCACATAGTGAAGAAAATCTTTTCCAGCTCACTTCAGAGAAGGAACTAATATTCACAAAGGCATTTAGGAATTAAATATCAAAGAAATAAAACTGTCCATCAGTAAATGAGCACATGAACTAAATAGACCATTTTATTAAATGTGACCAATAATTATATTTGAAAAGTTTTCAAATTTTCCACCCTACAGGAAATAATAATAATAATTAAAGCTTTTTCAATTTTTCTAATTATTTCTTTTCTAGTTTGAGTTTATAATATAATTATATCATTCCCATTTCCCCCTCTTCAAACTTTCCCATATATTACTTTCTGCTTTCAAATTTATACCTTTTTCATCAACTATTTTCATATATATATACATGTGTTCTTAAATATACCCTCTTCTGTTTGTATAATGTTACTTTTATGAATTATTTTAGGGATGACCATTTGGTATTGGGTAACTAACTGATGTGCACTTAGTGAGGAAAACTTTATCTGGTTCCCAGAAACACAAACTTGTTCCAGTCCTAATGAATATCACCCACAAATCTTACTACAAATATCTGAGAGAATGCGGAGAGAATTTGTACCACAGGCTATTTTTGAGGATGACAACTTTAGAAATCAGTGGACACTTCTAATAAAAAAATAAGTAGCAAATGAACTAGCCATTTCAGCACTAGACATAAGCCCAGATGATTCTTTAACTTACCACAGAGATGTTTGTACCCTTCCATATTTATTGTTGAACTATTTATCATAACAATGAACTGGAATCAACCAAATATTCCATCTAAAGATGGAATTTGGAAATTATGGGAAATTGATGAACTTGGAATGTATACATGGAATTAAGCATGGTTACATAATCTCATAAAATGCAAGAGCGCTCTCTCTCTCTCATTCTAAATTTAGCAGGTTAAAATGTTCAGATGTATACATTTAAGTATATTTTGAAGAAAGAAGAAGAAAGGTGAAAGATATAAAACAGTGAAGAAGCACTTACTTCTGGTAATGGATATGTATTATGAAAGAGGGTATAAATCTAATTCACATTTTTTAGTTCTAACTCTTTTATGGATATGTTTCCCTTTGGAGATGCATAAGTGCTTAAAACATATTTGGCTGTTCTGTACTGAAGACTGGCCTCGAACTCACAAAGATCTGTCTGCCTCTGCCTCCCCCAGGTGCTGGGATTACAGCATGGGCACCCAGATTCCATTTGTCTTATAAAAGTTATTAATTTATTGTAAGGAGCAATAGGGTATATATTGCCAAAACTGAGCAGTTATGGCTTTGAAAGTTTCATCACTGAGTGAAGTAGTTGTGTTTTTCTACTGATTGATGAGAACTTTCTAGTTGAGGATCATATTCATTGCATTGAAATGAGATATTTATCAATGTTTTTAGATCTCAGTTTATGTATTTATCTATAAATATATATTCAGTCTTATAAATTTAATTAAAACCAAAAGTAATTTTAAGTAATAGGGAAAATGGAACGCAAATATTACAAACCTTACTCATGTTAAAATTAAATCCCATGTAGGAACAATTAATTTAATTTCATGGGCAATCAGAGTAAAAAAATTTAGTACACATATAACAGACATCTTTTAATATCTATATTAATCAATGTGTCTAGGAAACAATATCTTTAAAACTGAAAAATTTGTGAACAATTTGTTGGTATATGTTGCATATCAACATAAAAGCCAACCTATCATTTGATTTTCACCAGTAATTTAACATTGTAATATAATATATGTAGTGAAACATTGAAGAAAGATTACAATAAAAAATTTATAGTGAGAGTATAAATCATCACAGTATTGAGAAAGTAATAGAAAAACATTTAGTTCTGGATTTAGTGACAGGCACATTTGACTTCTCCACTCAGGACACAGAGGCAGGCAGAGCTATTTGAGTTCAGGATCACCCTTGGCTACAGAAAGAGATTGTCTTGAAAACAAAGTGAGGATAGGGAAAAGGAAATGAGCATATTTATTATTATCATGAAAACTTTTCATATACACCTAAAGTCACATGCTAAGGACTGTGGTTGATATTGTTGACTAATTTATTCAGTTCTCTTGAAATTATGGCTAGCATGTGAAATTTCATATCCTTTGCTATTTGGGATTAAGGTTGATTTAAATTCTACTACAGAAATGCATTTTTGTCAGTTTTGATCTGCCAGTGAAATATTCAGAGATAAGAGCATTTAAGAAGGAATTCATTTTCTGGTATTGATTGGGGAGACATCAGAACATCTCTGATCTCTGTAATAGATGGTTCCTAATTCTAAATTCTAATTTGTAGTTGTGGCAGTTCCTACAGGGAAATAGTCCTCCTTTCTATTTCAAAGTATCTAATTTGGATATTTAATGAAAAAATGTACCTTAGTTTCTCAATGATTCTGAGATTTCTCTCTCTCTCTCTCTCTCTCTCTCTCTCTCCCTCTTTCATTCTTTTTTTCTCTTTTTCTCCTTTTCTATGACACATACAAACTCACATAGCTGCACATGCCCACACATCTTTCCCATTAATTTCTTTGTGTGTAAATAACTTAATTTTTATATATTTGGTTGTATATGATTAGGAACAATGGCTAATATTGTATTTGAGATATTATACATTTAAAAACAGCATTGGGATTGAGTTTCAGTTTTAGTTACACAGACAATATAAATCCAGTTTCATTATAGGGCCTGTTAAACCATGACATTTCATACTGAATCAATGGATGCAAATGTAACTACCCATTGTCACAAGAAGTTAAGTGATATTGAGGTATAGTTTCCTAGACTGTTACTGAAAGAAACACAAGTATAAAATCAGGATCATGAAAATTATTATATTGAAGTTTTGCTTGTCAGATTTTGTCTACCAGGTATAAAAGTTATAAGTAGTATTTTTTTCTTTTTAAAAAATTTTGTTAATTATTCAGATTACAACTCAATTGTTAATGTTTTAACATACCTCTATCATATACTTATAAACAATAAATGCAGAAAATCCAATGGCTAATGAAGCTGGAATAATAAGCAACTCTAATTTCATTATTTAAAGAATTATAGCTCAGTATCACATACAGCATCACACATCTTTTGGTTGTTGACTTTTGTACAGCAGATATTCAATTAGGAGAGAGCAATTATCCAAGCTCCCAATTTGTGTATTTGACATAAAGTAATCCCCTAGTCCCAAAATTCTCCAATTTTCCATAAACTCTAACTGGCCATGGGAAATTATTTTATAAGGGAATGCTCTTTCTTCTCGTGCCAAATGTCTGTACATTCTATTCTTTTACAAGTAAAACAAAAATTATATTCCAAAATATTTGAAACAAGAGAATAAACTGTTATTAAAATTGTAATTCTTTGGGGCCTGAGAGATCTGAGATAGATTCCCTGCACCCACAATGGCTAGGCTCACAAACACTTATAACTCCAGCTGCAGAAGATCAAATGTGCCATTCTAGTCTTTGCAGGCTCTTTAAACTCATTCACATCCTTACAGGGAAAAATACATATTTTTAAATGTAGTATTTTAAGAACTATTTGAGGACTTCCAAGATGGCAGCAGCCAATGTGTACCACATCTGAATAGCAGATTATCAGAGACTGTGGATTTGGTGGGTAACTTGTTAGCTGACTCCAAACCACTGACATTGTGTTTCAAGGACTGGAGGAGACATACCCTGGAGCTGAGAACACATTGTTCCAGGTCCTCCAATACAGTCTCCTCAATACAGGAGTTGTGCATGGTCTTGGACTTACACCATAAGAACACAATCAACAAAAAAACACTGCAATATGGCTCCATCAGAACTTCTAACAAACAATGGATATTCTAATGCAGGAGAAACACTAAAAACTATCTTAAACTTATGCCTATGAATTTGTTAGAGGCATTAAAAGAGGAAATGAAAAAAAATCACTCAAAGAAATACAGGAAAATATATCAAACAGAGATCATCAAAGACATACAAGCAAATATAATCAAACAGATGGAGGAAATGAATAAGATGGTTAAAGATCTGAAAATGGAAATAGAATCAATAAAGAAAATATGAACAAAGGAAATCCTAGAGGTGAAAAACTTTGAGAGGAGAACAGGAAACATAAAGGTAACCATCACCAGCAGAATACAAGAGATGGAGGAGAGAATCACAGCCATAGAAGATATCATTGAAGAAATCAATATATCAGGCTATAAAAAAACAAAATTGAAAAAAATTCCTGGGACAAAGTATCCAAGAAATTAATGACACCATGAAAAGACAAAATCTAAGAATAGTAGATATAGAAGAAAAAGAAGATTATAGGCTCCAACGACCAGAAAATATTTTCAGGAAAATCATAGAATAAAATTTCCCCAATCTAAACAAAGAGATGTCATTAAGCATACAATTGGCTTAAAGAGCACCAAATAAACTAGAGAGGAAAATAAATTTCTCCAGACACATAACAATCAAAATACTAAATCTACAGAAGAAATAAAAGGTATTAAAAGCTGCAAGGGAAAAGGGCCAAGTAATGATTAATGGCAAAGCTATCAGAATAACACCTGACTTCTCAACAGAAATTATGAAAAGCAGAAAAGCCTAGCCAGATATCAAACAAACCTTAAGAGACAAAAGACGGCAGCCCAGACTACTGTACCTAACAACACTTTTAATCATGATAGAGGAAGAAGACGAATTATTCCATGGAAAAACTAAAAGTAATCAATATCTATGCATCAACCAATCGCTAAAGAAGATACTCTAACCCAATGTGGTAAACTACACCTAAGAAAACACAAGATATAGATAACTTCACATCAGCAAACTAAAGAAGACTAGCACACAAATACACCATCACAGCCAACATCACAATAAAATAAACAAACAATCATTGTTCACTAATTATCTGTCAACACCAATGGAATCAATTCTCCAATAAAAGGACACAGGCTAAGAGAATGGGTGTGTCAAAAGAATCCAACATTCTGATGCATACAAGAAATACACTTCATTAACAAATTAGACATTACCTCAGAGTATATGGCTAGAAAAATGTTTTCCATGAAAAATGAATCCAGGAAGCCAGCTGGAGTAGCCATCCTGGTATCTAATAAAATAGACTTTCAACCAAAATTAATACAAAGAGATATAGGGAAAGATTCTTCATTCTCATCAAAGGAAAAAATCTTCCAAAAGGACATCACAATCTTGAACATCTATGCCTGAAATACTAGGGCACCTGCATTTGTAAAAGAAGCATTATTAAGTCTTAAATAATACACTGATCCCCACATATTAATAGTGGGAGATTTCAACACCCCCTCTCACAAACGGAGAGAACATCAAAAGAGAAAATAGAGAAATAATGAAACTAATAGAGGTCATGAAGCAAATAGACCCAATAGATGCCTTTAGAACATTTCACTCAAACACGAAAGAAAATATGTTCTTCTCAGCACCACATAGAACCTTCTCCAAGTCAACCATATACTCTGTCACAAAGCAAACCTCAGGCAATACAAGGAAGTTGATTTAGATCATTGTTCTTAATCAGATCGGCATGGATTAAAGGTAGACTTCAACAGCAACAAAAATAACAAAAACCCTACACACAACAACGGAACCTGAACAACTCCACACTCAATGACCACTGGGTCAGGGAAGAAACAAAGAAAAAAAATAAGGACTTACTAAAGTGCAATGAAAAAGAAGGCACAAAATACCCAAACCTATAGTACACCATGAAATAAGTGCTAAGAGAAAAGTGTATAGCAATAAGTGCCTTCATAAAGAATTGGAAAGATCTCTTTCTAGCAAATTGACAGCTGACCTGAGAGATTTCTGGAAACCAAGAGCTGGCTCTTTGAGAAAATCAATAAGATAGAGAAACACAAACCCAACAAACTAAAAGGCAGAGAGACATACAATTTTTTTTTAAAATCAGAAATGAAAAGGAAGACATGTCAACAGACGTGGAAGAAATCCAAAGTATCAGTAGGCCTTACTTCAAAATCCTGTATTCCACAAAATTTGAAAAATCTAAAATGAGGGGGAAATTTTCTTTGTAGATTTCACCTACCAAGTCATGATCAGCTGAACAATTTAAACAGTTCTAAAACACCCAAAGAAATCAAAGCAGTCATCAAAATCAACCAACCAGAAAGAAAGAAACAAATAAAAAAAGACCAGAGCCAGTTGGGTTTAGTGTAGAATTCTAACAGACTTTTAAAGAAGAGCTAATACCAATACTCCTCAAAATATTCTACAAAATAGAAACAGAAAGAACATTACCAAACTCATTCTATGAGGCCACATTCACCCTGACACCTAAACCACAAAGACCCAACAAAGAAATAGAATTTCACACCAATTCCACTTATGAATATGATGCAGAAAAACTCAATAAAATACTCACAAACAAAATTCTAAAAACACATAAACAAAACAAAACAAAAAGAAACAACAACAACAAAAACACATCAAGTACATCATCCTCCATGATCAGGTAGCCTTTATCCCATGGATTCAGGGATAGTTCAATACCCAGATCTAGCCAATAGACAGGACATTCTCCACAGTTTAGTGGAGAGTGGGGACTGACTTTCACATGAACTCTGGTGCCCCATTTTTCACGACATCCCCTGGATGGGGAGGCATGGTGGTACTCAGAGGAAGGATAGCAGGCTATCAAGAAGACACTTGACCCCCTATGAGCATATACAGGTGGAGGAGGTCCCCCTCAGTCACAGTCATAAGGGAGGGGAGTAAGGGGAAAATGGGAGAGATGGAGGAATGGGAGGATACAAGGGATGGGATAACAATTGAGATGTAACAAGAATAAATGAATAAAATATATTATAAAAACATGAAATCCATCAATGTAATCTACCATATAAACAAACTACACACACACACACACACACACACACACACACACACACACACACACACACAATCAGATCATCCCATTAGATGCAGAGAAAGCCTTTGACAAAATTAAACATGCCATCATTATAAAAGTTTATGAAATCTCAGGGAAACAAGGCCCATACTTAAACATAATTAAGGCTATATATAGCAAGCAAATAGGTAATATCAAATTAAAGGGAGAAAAACTCAAAGCAATCTTTCTGCAATCAAGAACAAGACCTATTTGACCATTCTATACATATATTTTCAATTTAGTACTAGAAGTTCTAGCTAAAGCAATAAAACAACAAAAGGAATTAAAGGAGATGCAAAATGGAAAGGACAAAATCAATGTATTGCTAACCAAAGATAATATGATATATATGTAAGTGACCCCCAAAATTCCACCATAGCATTCCAACAGCTGAGAAACTCCTTCGTAGGAGTGATTAAATACAAGATTAATTTTAAAAAGTCAGTAATCCTCCCGTAAACAAAGGTCAAATGGAGTGAGAAAGAAATTAGGATAATCTACACCCTTCACAATAGTCAAAAACACTACAAAGTATCTTGGTGTAACTCTAACCAAGCAAGTCAGTGTAAAACAAGAACTTCAAGTCTCTGAAGAAAGAAATTGAAGAAGATGTCAGAAGATGGTAAGATCCTCCCTGGTTCTGTAGGATTAACAGAGTAAAATGGTCATCTTAACAAAAACAATCTACAGATTCAATGCTATCTCATCAAAATACAATACAATTCCTTACAGACCTTGAAAGAACAATTCTAAACTTCATATGTATAAACAAAAACAGACAAACAAAAAAACGAACAAAAAACCAGAATATCTAAAACAATCTTATACAACAGTAAAACTTCTGGAAGCATTGCTGTCTCTGACTTCGAGCTATACTACAGGGAAATAGTAATAAAAGCTTCATGGTACTGACATAGAAATAGATTGGTTGATCAATGAAATCAAATCAAAGACCCAGAAATATACCTATTCCTAGGGAAACATGATTTTTGACAAAGGAGTAAAAAAGATACACTGGGAAAAAAAAAAAGACAGCATCTTCAATCAATGGTTCTGGTCTAACCGCTACATGTAGAAAACACATGTAGAAAAACACAAAAAGATCCATATTAATCACTCTGTAAAAAATGCAACTAAAGTAAATCAAAGACCTCAACATAAAACCAGATACACTAAATCTATTAGAAATGAAACTGAGAAAAAGCCATGAGCTATTTGGAGCAGAAAACAACTTCCTGACCAAACCACCAACAGCTCAGGCCCTCGGATCAGTAATTAATAAATAGGACCTCTTGAAACTGAAAATGTTCTGTGAGGCAAAGGACACTGTCAGTAGAACCAAATGTCAGTCTACAGATTGGGAAAAGGTCTTCCCCAATCCTACATCTAACAAAGGGCTAATATCCAAAGCACAAAAAGAACTCAAAAAATTAAACACCAACAAACAAAGAGAAAATTCTTGTCAGGAATCCCTAATAGCCAAGAATTACTTAAGAATTGTTCAATGTCCTTAGTCATCAGGGAAATGCAAATCAAAATGACACTCAGATTCTATCTTACACTGGTCAGAATGGCTAAAATTAAAAATTCAATGACTGATGCACCAACCAAGGACCGTGCTTGTTGGGGACCTAGATCCTCTTCTCAGATGTAGTAGATATGCAGCACAGTCTTCTTGTTGGTCCCATAATATGGAGAGTAGAGACTACTTAAGACATGGACTCTGGTGCCAACTTGTGGATCACTTCCCTCTGGTGGGGCAGCCTTGCCTAGCCACAGAGGAAGAGGATACAGACAGTCCAGATAAGATTTGATGGGCTGAGGTCAGATGTTAAAGGAGGAGGGCTGTCCATTTCTGAGGAGTCCAAGAGGGGAGAGGAGAATGCGGTAGGGAAGGGATGGCTACAATCAGGATATAAATGAACAAATTAAAACATTAAAATGAAAATAAATACTGAGGTGAGAGGAGGAGCTGGAAAGGATGTGGAGAAATAAGAACACTGTTCATTGCTGGTGGAAGTGCAAACTTGTACAACCACAGTGGAAATCAATCTGGTGCTTTCTCAGAATACTAGGAATAGCTCTATCTACCTCAAGACCCAGCTATACCACTCCTAGGCATATAACCAAAAGATGCTCCACTATACAACAAAGACATTTGCTCAACTATGTTCATAGCAGCTTTTTTTTTTTTTAATAGCCAGAATCTGGAAACAACCTAGATGTCACACCCTCAACTGAAGAATGGATAAACAAGCATTTACATTTACATAATGGAATACTACAATGTCATTAACAATGATGAAATCATGAAAATTTCAGGCAAATTGATGGAAATAATAAAGATCATCCTGAGTGAGGTAACCCATTCTCAGAAAGACACACATGGTATGTATTCACTTATAAGCAGTTTTTATTCATTTAGTACAGGATAAAAATACCACAATGCACAGGCCCAATGGAGATAAATAACAAGGAATATCCCAGGAAGCATGCTTAAATCACACTAAAAGGGGTAAAGTGAACAGAGAGAAAGGTGGTGTTTGAAGAGAGGTAACAAAGCAGGAGAGCAATCACAGGGCAAAATAAAGATGGAAACCAGACCTAGGAAGAGTGGAGGCAGAACAGAGAAAAGAGAAACCCAGGGTAGGGGCATTTCTGTGGCTAGCTGGAGACCTAAGACAGAATAGGCTTCTGTGAGGATGTGAAGTTGACTATAGCTGAGACTCCTACCATCAGGGGCCACGGAAAGTAAAGAAAGCATCTTCTAAATAGATAAGTCTCCTACCTAACTTAGGAGAATACCAATCCTCTCACAAAAACCTCTGTGCAAAACTTACCATGCCTAAAACATGTATTGGGATAAAGAAATATAAAACAGAGCAGAGATAGAGGGAATGTCCAAACAATGTCAGGCCAAACCCAAGAGCCATCTTTTGACACTATTAAGGAAATGCTGCTATGCTCGCAGACAGGAGCCTATCAGAGTTTTCCTCTGAGGGGCTCCACCCAGCAGAAGTTAAAAACAGATCCTGAGATTCATAGCGGAACACTGGGCAAAGCACAGCAAGTCTAGTGGGAAAGTGGGGGGAATGATAAAAGGACTCAGAGGAAACAATAGCTCCACATGTAGACCAACAGAGCCAACTAACCAGGACTCAAGAGTGGCTTGCTGGGAATGAAGCACTAACAAAGGACAACACATGGCCTGAACCTAGATCCTCTCCATAGATGTAGCCAATGACCAACTAAAACTTCATGTGGGTCAATTAGTAAGGGGAACAAGGGGTGTTTCTGACATGGACTCTGTTGTCTGTTTTTTTAATCACTTCTCTCTGAGGTGATTGTCTTGCTCGCCATAGGGAAAGAGAACGAACTCAGTCCTGATGTGACTTGATTAGCTGTGGTGGGCCGGTATGGGCCTCCATTTTCTGAGGAATACGACATGAGAGGGAGGGTGGAACTGAGAGATGATGAAAAGCTGAAATAATTTATGTAGCATCATATTATATTGACTATTTTAGTAAATAATTTAAAAATACTTATTTACTGAATCACTCATGGGAAAGACTACCTGAACATCAGAAAATCAGTTACCTTATCATACAGATTAAAGATGTCTATCTGATAGAAATGTGGGCATAGGACTGTGTAAAATTTTATCTATATCTATCTATCTATCTACATATCTATCTATCATCTATCTATCAATCTGTTGATGTTTTTATATACAAATATACCCCATAAAATTTAATACATAGAGTAAAACAATCTGTTCAGATTCAGGTACTAGTGACTTCTCAAAGTTGTGTAGTAGCAGTGAATAAATGTGTTCTAATAGCTGTTGAAATAAGCCTATAGTCTTTAGTGGAAAATGTTGACATACCAGCAAGATGTGAGCCAAGAAAGTCTTCAACTCTACAACTGAATTCCCACCTCTCACGTATTTATTATTTATATCTCAGAACATATCAAATTCAGACTCTGAGATTCTTTAGTGGTCATGACATGTCATGCATTCTCAAGAAAAGACATAGCAACAATCATTTCACATTTATCAGTATAAATATATTCCCAAACAGTCCCAAAGAAATTCAAGTCTATATTGTAATAATAGATTAGTGCACTAAAAAAAAAATCGGTCACAAAATTCATGGTTAAATGTGATCTAGATGTTCTTTAACACTAATCATTGAACACCCAAATTGCAATTAGTCAGGTGATCAAAATGGACACTATGATGGTACTCAGTGCATCATAATGGTTCTCAACCTGTCCAATAGCTGACCCACTGGTTCATTTTAAATCATAAGGTTACTTCATAAGCTTCAGAATTTGTATAGATATACCTTTCAACTGGTGACATCATTTTACTAGCACATTGATGCATGAAATATGAAAAAAATCTGTACCAAAAAAATGGGCTTCCATTGATAACCTATAAATAAAAGGCCAAATGAATTATTATAAAATAAAGATAATGCCACCACACAATTCATGAAAAAGTTCAGTACTATTGATTCATGGGCATACTGTATTAGCCATAGTTTCAGTCTTTATGGAAAAACATATAAGATGTATAGTTGGATAATTGTTTTAACATTAATAAAGGGAAATAGAGACATATATATTAGTAACAAATTCAACCACCAATTTGATAATTTTATATTAGGATATGTCAATAGTTCTGGTTTTACTTATTACTGAAAACAAAAATCACAGTATACAATTTGCTTTCATATTATTTCAATAGCTATTCTCATTAATGCATCATAACATACAGATTTTATCAATTTTGCTTTTAACAAATGAACTATTAAATTTACCTATCACTATGTATTATATCATTCCCTAGTCATGAATCCAATTTTTCATGGATAGTGAAAAGAAGGCAAGAACTATCAGGAAGTGATTCTGAAGTGATTGTCTGTTTTCTTTAAATAGGAGAAATGTAACACAAGGCGTCGGAAATATTTAGTAGCTTTGTGAGTAACGAACTGACAGAAAACGTTGTTTTTGGTTCTGTTGACTTTTCAAGACTAGGTTTCTCAGTGTAGCCTTGCCTTTCCTTGATTCACTTTGTAGACCAGGCTGGCCTCAGACTTAAACAGATCTGTCCACCTCTGCCTCTGGAGTGCTAGAATTACAGGTGTACAAAACTGGGCCCATTGAACTGACAGAAACCTTAAAAGTAGTTTTAGAGGAACTTTTAAAAAATATGTAGGAAATAATTTGATAGAACTTTTTGAATATTTCACTTGTTATCTGAATGCTTCCTTAGTAACCATTCATTACACAGTAGGAATATAAACTGCTTTGTTATCAATACACACCTTCCACAGGGCATCCCAGTGGTTCCTGTGGGACTTTGATTGAGGTGTCTGTGGTGGGAAAAAAATGGAAGCTGTGTATATTCTTAGAAATGTTTCACACACTTTAAGTACAGTGCACTTAATTCTGGGGATTAATATCTAACCTCTAAAAGCATGCTATTCAAAGACCAGTTAGTACTAAACTACTCTCTCATTTTTTTTTAACTATATTTGCCAATCGGGCTTGTTGTTATAGTACCCTGTTCTCCACGCATTCACTGCAGAAAATAGAAATAGCAGATAGCATAAAAAATTTACCATGATGTTCCATTTCCCTGCATGTGAATATTTGTTTATTACAGTGTTTATGAGATGTAACAACATTATTAACTCCCTAGTAGTGATGTCGAGAATTGAATGGCAAATTCATTTCAGTCTCAGTGGTTAATTTTGAATTATTCTCTTTATATTACTTTCCAGAAACTATTGAGATTTACAAAATAGCAAAAAAAATAAAATAAAATAAGTACAATCATCAATCTAAAGAACAACTATAACATATATTTATTTTGTCAAGTCTGCCAAGAATATTACAACATTTTTATTTTAGGCAAAATAAATCAATATTAAGACCATAAGCATTTATTCTTCTTATTTATTCAGCGTTTTGGATAACAATTAGTTTGGGGACTTAATATAAAGAGTAGAAAACTTTATCTTTTACATTTATTTTGTGATATAACATTAAATATTGACACTTGAAACTCTCTTTTTATACTCAATGTTTTTATATCAGTCTCAACCCAATTTCAATTGCTATAATATAAAATATATGAAACTAAAATTTGTCATATTTAAATACATTAATTTGTATACTTATATTTATGTTATATTTATGTAAGTAAAGTTATGCTTTAACAATTACATATTCAAATATGCAAAGGTCCACATTTAAAAATTATGCTCACATATATTTATTCAGATATACGGGTTTGGGGAACATTTATACATGAGATATTTCAGCTATTACCATACATTTCTTAGGAAACATTTTAATCTTCTTTTAATATATGCAGAAACTCTTCTAAACTATATCATCAAGAGTAAGATTGCTAAAACTTAATCTTCAGTATGTTGCAAAATGTACAAATATAGACTTTCAAATTTGTTGTTAAAATCATAAAATGTAGTTTTAATTATTATAGAGGCAATGATACTCATCATTCCCCATACTAAATAAGTAAGTATAGTTCTTTATATATATTTTAGAATTTTACTTTTTACTATAAAATAGATTGATTACATTTTATATATATTCATCAACCTTTTAAAAGATAAGGTAACCCACAAAATCAATGTCATAGCTATATATCATTATGAACACAACGATTAATACAATACATTTAGGATAATCTACTTGTTATCTAAAATCCAAATGTATGCATAGTAATTCACAAACTAATTTTCTTTTCTTTTCTTTCTTTTTTTTTTTTTTTTTTTTTTTTTTTTGGCCAAAATGCTGTTTCTCTGTATGGCCTTAGTTGCCCTGGAGCTCATTCTGTATATCAGTCTGACCTTGAACTCACAGATATCTGCCTGTCTCTGCCTCTTTAGTGCTGGTATTAAAGCCATGCACCAATAAAGTCCACTAATGAGACTGTAGCTGTTAATTTAAAAAGATTGGCATAAAAATGTTTATTATTTGGCTTGTAATTATTATAGCAGTATTATCTAATGAGTCATCACAGTCAATAAAGACACAGACCCTTGATAGATTTTAGAATAGCCTTTGTTTCACCCAAGACATGGCAGAGATAACCTCCTAAGAAACCTTTACCTCCCAAGGCCCCATATCATGATATCAGCTCTAATAATTTCTACTTGGGATCTTCCCATCCATAATTCCAAAATACATGCTTATTCTTAGCTACTTTCCTCCATCGACGCCTATCAGGCCATGTGTTTTTCTCTATGCTAATGTTGTGGATTTCTCCTTCTTTCCTCCACCATACTGTTCCTTTTTCTCCCAAAGCCTTTCTCTTCCCCAAGCTGGTGAACTGTCACTCCACCCTTTTCTTCTGACTTGCCCAGATGTAGGCCTTTTATTCAGCCAATATGGGAGGTAATGCTGGAGTGTGTTAAAAGACAACAAGCAGACCTCAAGGAACAACATAGTTAATGCCAAACACAAATCACTAGATAATGTTGTTTATTTGTGTTGTAGAGGAAAGGTCATAGTCCCAACAGATACCTGGCTGTGGTAATAACACTGACATCAATAGTACAGGATATGATCAGAATGCATGCCCCAGAAAATGATTGAGACACTTGGTTGGGCTGAATTTTATTAGATTGAAACTTCCATTAACAAGGTGGAAGAGACCACTTTCCTGAGACTACAGTAGACCTATGAATCCGTACAAAAAGTTAAAACTAAATCTATGAGTAATGTTATGATGAGTAAAGAGAAAGGTGAAGAAAGGAAAATTTTATAATCAAATTTTTGAAGATTGTTCATTTGAAACAAAAGTATAATTTTTACCTTGTATATGTCTGTAAAATAATAAACATCACAGTAGCCTTTTATGATGATGCTCTTTCAATTACTAAAGTAAATCTTCCTGGAATCTAATAGTTGTATATGTTTGCGAAAACGACTTTGGTTTTCCTCTTCATCTTGAAAAATATATACTTACATCTCTCCACAAAGGACAGGTTAACTGATCACATTCTTTTAGTTTTCATTACCTTTTTCTTTTGATTATGTAATACACCCTTACTGCATTATTCTTTGGTGTATGTTGTCTTATATAACAATTGTCATATTTGCATTGTTAGTTTACATCATCTATATACATCTTATAACATTATATTAAAATGTTTACTATTTTTACATGTGTTTCTTTGGTACTGGGGATTGTGAACATTTCTGCATCCTGACCATGATTTTCTTGTTAAGAGCTGACACTTGCAGCTCTACCTTAAGTCAAAAAGTAGAATTTACCACAAGATTTTCCTTCCACCTTAAAGAATCCAGAACATCTACACAAAAATGTTAAATTAGGAACACAGGTAGAACATGATGTTTCCTCTGGAGGAAGGTAGGGTAAAGAAGCTAATACAAAAAGAGAGAGCTATTATAAGAGAAAGAACTGAAATTTTAGATATTTTCCTGCAGAGCTCCCTTTCCCTCCATTGTATCCTAAAGACTTAGTCTAGTTTTGAGGTTATGGACACTGGAAACTTTTTTGTAGATCTTCAGGATAAATGAAAAAAATCTTGATCTACTTACACTACAGTGCATAGTATAGGAAAGAGAAAAATGACATAAATCATTACAGATAGAACTTTCATAGATCTATAGTAAAATAAAAAATCAATATGAGTGTTTTTAAGCAGAAGCCTATTAATCATTATTGTGTGAAATAAATCAAAGAAGAAATATTGATTAGAAGGTAAGTTTTATTTCAATTAGCTCAGTGGTTGCTCCATGTCCCAATCAATAAATTCACACGTCCCATACAAATCAATCAAAATATTTGTTCACTGGTCGAGGACACATTTCTAAAGCATTTACTTAATACAAAGGGGCATGCTATTTATAAAGAGAGAGTAATGCAGCATGATTATTTTCATGGAAATAACTGACACATGCACTATTTAATAAAAACTAAAACAACACAAAATATATGATTCAAACACAGCAGGTATCTAAAAATATGACTTTTAGAGCTCTAAACCCACCCTCCTCCTTTTAGCATGGTGGTGCAGGGCTCTAAGGACATTTGGAGAAACATTAAACTAAATAGAATCTCATCAGGAAGCACTTCAAAGAAGTGCTTTTTAATGTTCAAATATAAATGTACTTTGATGACCTTTCTTTTATCTAGCTCACTATTAAAATGCTTCCCTAATACTTCCTTTCCCTTAAGCCAAGCCTGGTTAATCATATGATCTTGTTGAATAAACTTTGATCCTACATACTGAATAAAGCAGATTTTTAAAAGTATACAATACATTGAGGCAAGTTTGACCTTGAAATAAATTGTAAAGTGCAAAAAGACATCAGTATATCCTCTTCAACATTTCATGTCTAGCATATGCCTAACATATCACCTTTTCTCTTCCTCACCTCATGTTTGTGCAAGCCTTTTGTATGATCTACAAAGGTTGCTGATCCTAGACACTATGGAATGCGATACAAGACATGCCTTTTTCTCACCCCACTTAACTACATATTGTGAATTTAACTTTATCCTGCTTCTCTTTTAATTATTTATTTTGAGCTTTATGTCATTGGTGTACATAGTTTAAAGGATATCTGCCCTATGATTTTATATATTTAGATGCTGATCATATGTTTTCCTGTGTGTACTGTATTCTATGCATTGCCTATGAGGTTTTATGTAATGGCGTTTTTAATGGAATACAATAATGGTGCCTATCCGTAAGCAATTTCTGCTCTTCTTTTTAAATATTCTATGAATTATTTTTTTGAATAGCACATCATTTAAATAATCTTCTAGTTGTGTTAACTTGACTTTCTTAACAGGAGCACCATTTAAGAAGCATTTTTCAAAGAGAGAAAACGAATTTAGAATTAAATGGATAACCACAACGGAAGAGTTGGGGGATGGAAGGACCCAGAGTTTTTAGGAGATCCACATGGACACTATTAAGCCCAGTTGACCTGGACCTCAGGGACCTGCGCCAACTGATGCACCAACCAAGAACATTGCAAGCAGAGAACCTAGACCCCCTGTTCAGATGTAGCCAACGGACAGCTCATTCTCCACATCAAGGAGATTGAGGAGCCTTGAGACTGCCTCTGACATGAACTCTGGTGCCTGTGATTTAATCACTGTCCCTTGGTGGGTGGCCATGCAGGCACACAGAGGAAGGGGATTCAGGCTATCCTGATGAGCTTTGATAAGCTGAGGTAAGGGCCCTTCTTTAGGGGAGGGGAATAGGGCAGAAGTGGGAGGAAGGATTGGAAAGGGAAGATAAGAGCAAGGGGATAACAACTGGGAATAATGTGAATAAATTATAATAAATAAAAATTTAAAAAAACAAAAAGACTGCTATTATAAGTATTTTCACCACCTTAATTGTGGATTCTTCTTAATTAAAAGAATTCTCAAATCTACTCCCTTTTTTTTTTTAGAAGAAAAGGTAGCTCAGCCAGTAAACTACCTGTCCTGTTCATGAGAATCCACATTTGTATTTGCCAAACATATGTATAAAATAAAAATAGAGATGCTTATAGCCCCATCACTGGTGGATCCAGAATAGGCAGATTGCTGAAGCTCACTAGCTAGTCAAGATAATGGAGTTGGACCCATGAAATCTCCGTACCTTTGTTTGTAAAACAAGATCTGGACAAAGAATGTCAATACCAGCTGGCTTCTCAACAGAGACGTCACCCTGGATTAAGAGCTACAGGCAGACATTCATTCCAGGGCAAGGGAGTGTCCTTTTTCTCAAAAGACAAGCCTCTGAAAGGCTATCCAACCACAATCAGTCAGCTATAGGCAAATATACATATACTCAGCACTTACTGGGCTCAGTAGATTTTATATATATCTATCAATACATTAATAAGAATATAAAATTACAATTTCAGGTGAAGGGGTAGTGAGTATGAAAGGGATGGAGTGAGAATGGAAGGAGTTGGAGTGAGGAGAGAAAAGGGTTGAAATGACATAAGTATAGTACTGATGTGAAAATCCTTAAAAGTAATTAAACTAACAAAAATATTCTTTTTTTAACTTTTATTAAATGTCTATAGTTTACACATCATGCACCAAAATCTCTCTACTCCCCCCAGTATAATAAAATGAACACACAAACAAAAACTCTTGTCACAGAAGCTGTAGTCTATCACACAGTATAGCCTTTTGCCCACGTATGTTTACTTTCAAATGTTCATTGCTATGAGTCATGGGTCTGGTTGGAGGCCTACACTATCGTTACCGGAGCCTCACTGGGACTGCTGTTGGATATCCCGTTGTTGCCGTGTGTCGAGGAGATTCTTAATCTTTGATTCTGCAGGTCCAGCCCCTTCATGTGTTCCAGATGGTCACACATGGTGTAGATGTTGGGGTGATGTTCACTCAGAGCCCTGGATCACTCAGATCCCTTGTCATCATAGCAGGGTCAGCTGTCCTACTCCTGTGTCCTCAGGTAGGGCTCGCTCTCCGGCTTCCCAAATATTCTTAAAACTTGCAACCAATAAAGAAAGGATAGCAGAAGTTAGTGACAGAAAAAATAAAGCAGATATGTAATATAAAAAATGTTTTTGGAGGATATTGAACTATTCATATAGTTCAAGAGTTCTGTATGGCCTGCGTAGAGAGGACCAAGAATCCAGATATAGGTTCTATTCTCACAGTTGTTTGGTTATATCTTAAGGATGGCACTATAATCTGTCTGGGCTTTTTAAATCTGATAATATCAAGATGAAGATGATAGATTTTATTTCTAATAATTATTGTTTATTAAATAGCTTATGTCTGTCAGTGAATCATTAATATTACTTCAAGTTAAAACAGATTTTACTGTTTCTTGTTCTTACAACAATATTTCTAATTCTCAGTAGTTATTTGTAAAAAAAAAAAAAAGGAGGAGGTTGTTTGCTGGGCTCAACTTTTAGAGGGCTAGAATTTTAAGCAGCATGGTTCCTGAAGGCAGATACAAACAGAAGTAATAAAGCATAAAAGAGGCAGCCAGGGAAATGGTGAGACCCATGCTGGTTGATTGTAATGCCTTCTGTGGACAGAGACCTTAGGTACTCCACACTACTCTCTACTTCTAGGAGGCACCTATAAAAGACAACATTAACATATCTTTTTTTAAGATTTTGAATGTATTAAAAATTAAAGCACAAACCAGTCCAGTATATATTATTTCTAATATCTTCTCTCTAATTATTTTTACTGATAGCATTTTGCCTGTATCCTTGATTGGCTTTGAATTTTCTAGGTAGTCATAACTAGTTTTGAACATGCAGCAAATTTTTGCATCTGCCTCTGATGTGAGAGCCTCCATACTTGACTTTTTGGCAACTCTTTTTTACCTTGCCATCTATATAACAGTATTTTTTTTTCATAAAAATGTTTGCATATATAAAGCAACTTATTTGAGTGTCATAATGGCATACAAGTCTCTAAGTTTTCTCAAGTAGATAAAAGGGAATGATGCTTCAAGAGATTAAAAAAATACCACAACATCTTTTTATAGTTAGACAAACTATACTGATGTGGGTTGTTTTTTGTCCATGTGTGTGATTTCAAACCTTTATCTTAATTTGTATGATTTAGATGGAGAGAGGGGAAGTTTATTTCATTCATTCTCCACAAACATTTAGTAATTATTTCTTTCATACATTTTTGGAACAAAATACTAAGAAAACATTTTCCCTATCTGAGTTGCAAAAGGTAGGCAACTTCACCTTAGAGAGTAGATAAAAATGGAGAAAACATTAGCGTAACTAAGCAAATGAAAGAGTGAAGACCCACATTAAAAGAATCAGAGATGAATAAGGAAACAACAGAATAACTACAGAAGAAATACAGAAAAAAATTGCATTAAAATCTACAGTTGGGCTGCACAGATCATTTGATTTTAATAGCACTGGCTTCTTTTCTATAGAAGGCAGGATTGATTCACAGCATATATTCAGGATGGCTCACAACTGACTGTAACTCCAGTTACTGGGGATTGGAGCAATGTTATAGATTCTGTGGCATAAAGCAAGTACACAGTGTACAGACTTAGCATGCAAAACACCTATGCACATAAAAATTATTTTATTAATTACAGAAAACAATGCTCCATCAAACTAGAAATCCAAAAGGAAGCTGATAAAACGTAAAAGTATATGACCTACCAAAATACAAAGTAAATAATCTAAATACATCCATAACAACCAAGGGCATAGAAGCAGTACTTTAAAAATATCACAGCAAAAGAGACCAGATCATGGTGGGTACATCACAGAATTCTTCTAGTCTTTCAAAGAAAAGCTAATTGCAGTATTCCAAAAATTATTCCATAGAATAGAAATGGATGGAATACTTCCATTTTTCTGAATTCAGAATTATCTTCATACCAAAACTAGACAAAAGTTCAACAACCAAAGCAAACAAAATACAAAACAACCAATTAATATCTCTAACAAATATAGATGAAAATTATATATTTTCTTATATATATAGGAATATTATATATATATATATATATAGGAATATATAATTTCCTACAAATTACTTAAAAAAGAAATTCAAGAACATATAAAATTGATTACCTACTGGGAACAAATGAATTTAAAACCAGAGATACAGTAATGGCTCAATACAGCAATATCATTAAACATTATATAGGACATGAGCAGAATTAAGTACCAAAATTACCTCATTAGATGTAGAGAAGGCTTTTTACAAAATAAATATTTTTTCTTCAGAAATGACTTAGAGAATCAAACTAGAAAAATATCATTTTAAGGAAGATACCTCAGAAAGACAAACATAAACATGTTTTCTTTTATATGGGCATGCTATCTTTGAGTCTTTGGGCATATGCTTTCATTTAGAGTGTTTGTAGATGTTAGGCATTTAATGAAGGCTGTGAGGTTTGTGTTCAAGAGAATAATGGTATATAAGGGGGTGCTATAAAAGATATTTCAATTAGAGTGGAAGGAAAGAGCAAGGTAGGGGAGAAAATATGGGAATAAGGGATACTGGCAACCTAATGTTGTAGAAGCTTCCTCAAATACAACAGGTTAGGACTTAAGGCACTGGAAAATATTTTAGAGAAAAAAAAATCCTATTTAGATAAAATATATCAAAGCTATAGACAAAAACAAATTTTATCAGCATAAATGTTTAAATATCTTTCAAAAATTACAAAAATAATAGGGAGGACTGGGGGAAATATGTATTCATTTTATTTATTTACTCTTATTATAATTTATTCACATTACATCCAGATTGTAATTCCCTTATTCTTATCTGCCTATTTCATCCCCGCCCCCCCCCATTTCGATCTATTCCCCTCTTCCAGACCTCTGAAAGTTGGGGTCTTCCTCCCCCACAGTCTGACAACAGCCTATCAAGTCTGTGTCCAGACAGTCTGCATCCCCCTCCTTTGTGTTCCCACAGAGCCTCTCTGACAAGACAAGTGGGAGTGACCAAATCCCAGGCACCAGAGGTCTTGTCAGAGGCAGTCCCCTGCTCCCTCCTCCTTCTCAGGTGGAGAATGAACCATCCATTGGCTACACCAGAAGAGAGGGTCCGGGACCTCTGTTTGCACTGTCCTTGGTTTGTTTATCAGTCTGTGCAAGCCCTGCTGTGTCCGTACCCATCAACTTGATAGTCTCCTTTTGGAGCTCCTGACAATTCCTAAATACATCCTTGAGGGGTTTTAAAATGTAAAGGCTGCTACAGAATACTTTTTTTTTTTTAATCTTTAGGGTATTTTTTGCACCAAACGAACACTTTTCCCCCCAAAAGTGGGGAGGAATATAGGATGTGCCTTATGGGGCGATTGCTGTTTTTACTGGTTTTCTTGTTTTGCTGCTCTAAAAACTGGTTGTGTCTTATGTTCTCAAAAATATAGTAAAACCAATGACTTTTAAAAAAGCTATCTCAAAGAATTATTTGATTAAACATTTATGCTTTAGCATTATTCCTAATTACTTAAAATTTCTATTCATTATACAATTTTTACTCCTGGATAAATGGTAACATGAGGAATGCAACCTATTATACAATCAGACAACATTTTATTGGTTGGAGCTGTAGCTCAGTGCTAGAGAAAATGGCATGGCCTCATAAGTGTTGTCATTCACTCCAAAATAACATTCTCTGTCTATTTCAGCAGATACTAGAGGTAAGTAGAGATTAGCATGCTACTCATCTGTATAAAATTAAGTGAGAATCAATGGGAAATGCTTATTCAATAGGCCACAATACTTCTATATATCTTGAGAATTCTATGTGAATTATTTTTATTTATTTCACTCTATAATTACATCACAAATTCTCTACTGCTCCTTATGAAGCTTTTGATGGAAATTGCATACAAGCAGTAGATCATTTAATGCTGATTAGCTTCATTTTAAAATTTTAATCCATATCATTAAAAAGATATTTTAGAAAACAATGAAAACTTCCATGGTATTCCAAGCAGTTCTAATAGAGAGATAACTTTACAAAAAGCAATCTTTATTTCACAATAAAACGTTATGACCATAAAGTCTTGAAAATGCATACAATATTCGGAAAATTATGTCCATATGGCAAGTTGGTTGGTGAGTCACAGCCCATAATATCACTCATTTTGCATGGGTAAGCAACTAGCCAAATGTGCAAATATAATTAGAGACACGCTTCATCTGTGAAAGGGTGTCTCTAAAATGAATCTAGTTCATGGAGAATAGCAGGTTCATTAACTCGTTGGGACCCTTTGGGGGCCATTTAAAAGGCATTTGCTCTCCATAATATACTTTCCTTTCTACCCTAGTGTCTGTTCTCAGCCACTAATTTACCTACAAGATACCTATGCAGTAGGTGGAAAGCAAAGGAAACATTTTTTTCATAATGTGCATCTATTCATCATCCCAAGGCATCGCTCATAAATCATTCTCTTCCTTTTTTGCTTAGAAACATCTGCACATATTATGTGGACACATTAATGAATGGCTTTTAAATTCATTTGGAATATTTTGTGAATTGCTATAGTTAAGGTAAAACAGATTTGTCTTGTCAGTATAGATCTTAGGTATCTAAATATATTATTTTAAATTTATTATTTGTCTGCAAAACAAACACACATCCCTTGGATCTTTACATTTTATTTAAAAAATAATTTGAACTCAAACAGGAAACAAATATGATACTATTACTAAATATGTATTCCAAAGTTCTACAGAAACCACAATGGAGGTGATAAAGCTGGCTTGGCCAGGCAGATGTGATTTTTTACTGCTATTTAAAAGCCAAAGAAGTTAATGTAAAGGCAGTTTAAATGCTTTTCATTGATAATGTTTCTTTTCTAAACAGAAAAGGGAACTACTAGAAAAATGATGATGCTACAATTTTATTTTAAAGTTTTATTTTTTTAATTTGTTTTTCAAATATGCCTAAGGAAATTACACTTTATTTGCTCTTCTACCAAGTGGAGAAACATCATATATTAGATATATTTTTTTAACACATCATCATTTGTATTTATATATGTCTCTTTTTATTATTTTAGTATTATATGTTTAAGTATGTGCCTGTGAGAATGTGAACAAGTGTAGGAGTTGGCACAACCAAGAGGAGGGTGTCAAATTCCAGGTGGCTGGAGTTACTCTTACACTAATAGGTTTTAGGAACTGATCTCAGGTACCCTGCCATGACAATAAATGTTCTTAGGTCTTGAGCCACATCTTCTCTTGTTACTTGAAATTAACATTTGTGATTCTGTATGATTTCTGATTTTTACCTGCTATATGATTAAGTTTTTTAATATAATTTATTTTTGTTCTACATTGGCCTCACCCACGCATACAAGCACTTTATTACAGAAATGCATCATTTACCATACTATCACATTTTAAATTTCTGAAATATATATATATATATATATATATTGTTATATATAAATATAAAATGTAATAAATATAATATGATAAACTATGCACTATTATATAATAAATATAATATAAGAATACTTTAAAATATTGAGCAGTGTAGGTTACATGAGGTTGCTTATCTGCATGGCAGCTTTGAGCAGTATTTTATGTTCAAGGGTGAAATGTTAGCAGCTGGTGTGGTTGAGTTAGGTTTGTGGAGAATTTTTCATTAGCATAGTGGCAGAAAATCTTTTAATATTCTGCCATGTATATATTCCTTTCCATTGATTCCTGTGACACATTGTTAAATAAACTAACTTTGTCTCCCTGTTTCTTGTTTCCCAATTTCTGTCTCCTCCTTGCTTTCTCTTTCTAGATTTTACTCCCCTTTCCCTTCTTTTTATTTTTTAAACAAACTAACATTTTTTGTGTGTGTGTGCTTCATTAGAGGTCCTGATTTTTCTGTGCCTTCAATTGTGTTTTCAATCAAATTAATTTCATTAATTTTATGGTTAAACCACACCCATGATTATGTGAAATTTGGAAATCATCTAATCCTCATGAACATTTTTAGAACATCAATTTGTCACAGCATCTTTTATAAACTTGATATTCCCTGTGTACTCATGTATTTAATTTTATTCCTTCTCTAGTCTCTGATGTTGTTAAAGATTAGATAGCTTAGTTTTACACTTAAGCTTAGTTGTTTAAAGGGTTAAGATGTTTTTAGGTCTAGATAGATGTTTTAAGTTGATAATGATGAGATATGATAGATATTGATTTACATTAATAATTTTAAACTCACCAAGATAGGAAATATATTCTCTTCAAGGCTGCCAATGAAATAGCCAAAACACTATGAATGTAACATTACATATATATATCCCTGATTGTTCATAGTTCTTTTTGGTGTAGGTAGTTTACTGTATATATGTTTACTAATATAAATATTTATGTAAAATATTTAATAAAAAGCTTTAAAAAAAGAAAAAATACATAATTCTAAATGTCTTATGATTTTCATTTTAAATATCTGGATAGATATGACAGTTAGATGATGATATATAGATAGATAATTATTCATAGATAAACAATAGGTAGGTAAATAGATAGATAATATATATGTTATGTAATAATATATCTTTCACTTACTAAAGAAAGAAATGATCAAAATATAAATAATCAGAAAAAATACAAATAAAATTATATTTTTAATAACTTCGGTCCACTTACATTGGTTATTCATATTACATGAATTAGAGGGTAGATCAATGACTTATGAACCTATCCATTTGAAAAGTCAGAAAACCTGATCTTATTGAAGTGCATAGAACTGTTATGGGTGATGAAAATGGGAAGCCAAGATGTGGACTGGTTTAGTTAGCTTCCGTAGGTACCATTGGATTAGGAGAATAACTTCCATTCTTCTGCTGTACAATACCATGGTCATAATTAACAGTAGTATATGTTTAAAAGAAGAAGGAATATTTATGCAAAGATAAATTTTGAGATGGTCTATATGGTATGATATGATATGATATCATATTATATGGAATGAAATGCTAACAAATGTGGTTTGGTAATTACACCGTAGCATTTTTCAAAATATAATGTCTGCTAAAGATGTAAATGTCAAATTGCCTCCTATAATCTGGATGTGTAGTGTTCTTCTCAAAATATCTAAGGGTTCTTCTCATGGAGAGCCTATTGAAAGTTGATTGGCTAGTATAAAGTTCAGTTTCTGTACTAAAACTTCTTAAATGAATAACAACATTTTATTACATATTTATAATTTGTTTTTGCTTTGATCTTTTTTAAAGTTTTTATCACTTATTCAGATTACAAACCAATAGTTATCCCTCTCCTGTACCTTCTCATTCTCACTCTCTCTCTCTCTTCCTCCATATTTTCCTCCCATAGACCTCTGGCAGAAGGGGATCTCCTTCCCCGCTATATGACCACAGCCTATCATGACTCATCTGGATAACCTGCACCCTCTTCCTCTGAGTGTTACCTCACCTCTCCACCAAGGGGAAGTGATTAAATCAGGGGCACCAGAGTTCATGTCAGCAGCAGTCCTAGCTCTTTCCACAACTGTGGACAACGAGCTGTCCATTGGCTAAATCTGAACAGGGTTTCTAGGTTTACAAGCTGTTTTTCTTTGATCCTAACAGCAAAGACTAACAATAGGCTTTAGTGTGGTGTCAGTTTGATCTTCTAACATTAGCATGTTAATTCAACAACACTATAATCATGATTTGGGAAATTTAAGTCATAATTCTTATTCTATTTCAATAAATATAAAGATAGTTGTTTTTATAATTCTGGAAATAAAATTTGTTTATTTGCAATCTAATGAACACCCTAATGAGATTTGATATCTATGTAAATATATGCCACATTGTGTTTTTAATATGTGCATTTTTAGTTCTCTCCACAATTGTGTGCAACATATAATTTGGTGAGTCAATCATTGGTTCTTTGCTAATGAAACAGAAAAATATTGCAGCATAGAGAAGTGCCGCAGATGAGATTATGAAAGCTTTAGTTATTGAGGAGGTTTTATGTGGAAATTTCTCTTTCAAAATAATTTCTGTCTCATAGTCTCTGAAGTTGCAATTTTTAGTCTTAATGAAACACACATAGTATTCTGAAGAAGATAACACTAAAGAAATAAATCTAGTTGGACAGAAAGATTATTACTAGAATCAGCCAAAAGCTGTAAAAATGAGAAACAGAGAAGAGAACTTATCAGGAATTTGTGCACATTTATTAAAGCCCAAATGATCTATTGGAATAAGATACTTAAAATTAGACATCTCTAATCTTTAGCTCAGAGCAAATTCAACCAGAGACTAAGGCTGTTATTGAAGTGCTGAACTGGTTCAATTTATTCTTACACACATACATTATGAACACATGTTTATTGTGCCTTCCCTGGTTTATATATTAGACTCTTAAGTAAAATGCAACGACATTTGAAGGTATCATATTTGTACATGAACTACATAAAATATGTAGAAGGGTTATGGCTTTAAATATTGCTTTTATAAAATATACACAAGAGAACACTATATAAGGGATTGTAATTATTCAGAGAGATGGTATCTGTTTGCAATCTGGAAGGGGTTTCTCCCCAGAGATGGATTGTTGAATTATGATAAACAAATACATATTTTATTATAAACCATCCCAGCTATAGTGTTTTGTTACAAAACCATTCAATATTCTGATATAAACCATGCCCTCTCTATAGTGCTTTGTTAAAAGTCATCTCATCTATACTATTTTGTAACAATCAATTCTATCTACATTGTTTGATGTAACCCATCCTCTCTACAATGTTTGCTAAGAAACTCTTCTGCTTACTGTGTTTTCTTATGAACAACACCATCTTCAATGTTTTAAGAATCCATTTACAATGTTAGTTATAAACCACCTCATTTCTAGTGTTTTGTGATACCTTCTAGAACTATAAGACCCACTTCCTGACTACAACACAACATCAATTCGTGAAACTATTATTTATAAGAAAAAGTCAAGAGAGTGAAAATTGATAATGAAGGTTATTTGAGTGGGTGTAGTCTTAGCAGAAGTGATGTAGACAAGGAAAGATGGAGGGAACTCAGTGCAGGAGTATTACTATGCAGTTTATTTCATGCAAGAAAGCTCTGTATTAAGTGTTAAAATTTTTTGATAAGTGTATCACCTATAATAAATTGGGTGATAGATTATAACTCATAATTTTGGACCAAAATGTCAAATAGAAAAATTTGATAGTTATGTTCATATCTGCGGATTCATTTTTGAAGAATTTGTAAAGAAAATGACGGATTTAGTAAAGTAACAGCATTTGCTAGCACCTCTGATAGAGAATATAACTTATAAAACCCTGCAATCCTAAATTATAAATAATTATTCCTTTGAAATACTAAGAAGTAGCACACTGAAACATGATGATAAATTGACAGAGGCTGGTCAAAATATCTTAAGAAACAATCCATTATTCTTATGTCAAGTTTTCTAATTATGATTTTCAGTTTACTCAACCTCAGTTGAGTATCTGGATATACTTTAAACTCTCCTAATGGTGTCAAAGAAGAGAAAGTAAAGTTATGCTCCTCTTTGAGGATTGACTTGTGCATACATATAAAGACAGTAGCATGAAAATCGTCAGAATAATGTTTTACTCCTAATTGATAAGAAATTAAAATAGCAAGAGGAAGGCTTGTATGATGAGATTAATATGGCTGTGCTTACTAGGATGTGTTGATTGTAAGAAGTAAAGACATTGGATGTCAGGGGTGGGTGCTTACATAGTATAAGCTTGGGATACTGACAAAATTCTCTGCACCCACATAAAAACCAAGTACGCATGATAGCGGGGATGTGAAAAGTGGGAAAGAGAAATCTTGTGAGCTAGGTAGCCAGACTCAAAGAGTGAGTTTCTGGGTCTGTAATCAACACTTGAATAATGCATAGAGTGATAAAAATGGCCACATGATGTCTTCCTTTGTGTACCACACGCATGTGCCCGTCATATTCTCACCTCCACTTTTAACACAAACAACATATAAGAAATAAAATTATATTATAGAAAACATAGTCAAATGGTATATTATCAAAGTATTAGAGTTATAAAAGTATAGAGATTGTTATAGTCTGTAAAAACAATTGTAGTTTGGGCACATCTATTTTGATGGGAATGGATTCTAAATAATGTTAATGATCTCAAATATAGTGATTTAACTGAGAGATACATACATATAGAAAACATACACAAGAGCATGGCAGTACAAACTGAATGTTAATTTTATGTCAGATACTACAGTAATCAATACAAACTGTATAGCAATAGAGCTATGAATATTCTCTAGAACAAAGACTGTTATGCCTGGGATTATTTTGTTTATTCTTCCCATAGGTGGACAGTATCAGTGAATAGAAAAAAGTAGTTATACAATATTGTGATAACTAAAGTCCACATTTAAATACAACAGAAAAATCTTCATCTTACAACACAGCATGGATATTAATAAAAATCATCAAAAGTGTCCTGGCTTGAAATCAGGATTGTATACTGTGAACTTGTCTTGATGTTATGACTCACAAGACTCTGAAAGGCACTTGTGTCTGTTTTAAGGGCAATAATGGGAAAAGATAGGTTTTAATAGTTAATAGCATGTAATCTGGTGATGCATGCCATTATTCACAGCACACAGACGGCAGAGCCAGGCCGATAGATCTGAGAGAGAGAGAGAGAGAGAGAGAGAGAGAGAGAGAGAGAGAGAGAGAGAGAGAGAGAGAGAGAGAGAGAGAGAGAGAGAGAGAGAGAGCGCATTTGTGTTCACATGTTTGCATAGGAGACCACAGGTGTCAAATATCATAGAAATTGAATGGCAGTGGGTTGTGGGCCACCCACTTTTAATACCGGAACCAAATTCAGGTCTTCTCAGGGATTGTAAAGTGCTCTTAACTACTGATCCAACACTACAGACCTGCTAGTAGTGATTTCAATAACTCCTTTTTCCCTCTTCTTATGGAAGCCAAATTGGCATAATTTGTTTAAGTCAGTGAAATGCTAGGAAATATCTCATTTTTCATATTGAGGAGCACAAAAAGTAAAGAATCATTTTATAGGATTCTTGAGTTTTCCATGAGATTGTCCTTTCTTAATGGATTTGTAACATTATGATTATGAAAATATGATATACCTATAGTAAGTATAGTATTTCAAAATCTGTTTTTGCTTTTTCCCCAGTATCTTGGACCTATGGTGTTATACTTTCATCATACAATACAGTGTTATTAAGCCTCAGATCCCAGTTAGTTGTGTGGTCTCCAAAAGCAACAGCTAATATACCACAATATTTCATGTTCCTAATATCTAATGTTTCATTACTTTAAATAGATTAAGCAAACTTACAACTAATGATTGATTTTTATTTATGTAATCTTGCCTTAAGACCAGTTATATCATTCAATACCATGTTTCAGAATCCATTTTTTTCAAGTCCTTGGGAATTTTTTGTATTTTAATAAAAAAAATAGTGTAGAATATGCAATAACAACATAGTAAACCTATTCACTATAAACATATAATTTGTCATTTTGATATGTGCCAGAGAGCCTATGTGGGAATTGGAGTATGACTTGTGGAGGTTGCTTCTTTGTTTCCAGTAGTTGGGCCAGTGACCCAACTCAGGAAATATGGTCTGACTGCAAATGCCCTCGTCCACTGTAACATCTCCCTGTTCCACCACATCCTCTCCTTGCTCAAGATTTCTATAAGCCTTGTAAATGAGTCATTGTCAAAGACAAACTTAATTCTGTGGGAGTCAACTAATAATTTTACATATGTGGATAATGGTTGACAAATATAGTCTTACAAATGTCCCTGGCCTTTGTTGCAGATGTCGTTGAACCATAAAAAAATAATTCCTTATTTTTCAATTTTGTTTTAATAATTTTCTAAGAAGAAGGAGAAGAGAATTTATCCTAGGACTTTCTCATGAGTACACTGTCTTATGCCACATGAATTATTAAGTTATCTTCTTCGTTAGTGACCACAGGCAGCATTTGTGACTATAAGTTCCAGTGTGTTCATAAACTTATCTGGAGTTATTTCTAAAATCCTGAGTATATTTTTCTCAGCCGTGTACTAATCAATATTTAATTGAATCCTTGGTGGAATTATCTAAAGATACCTTTGGTTCCTCACATGAGCATTGGCCTTTTATCTAGTCTCTCTCTCTCTGCAAATTCTGATCACTTTATTCTGTCTGGATTTTTATCTCTGTGTTCTCAAGTAAAGAATGCTTTCTGGCTCTATTTGAGTTCTTATTGACTGAATCTCAAGTCACAATCCAGAAATACATCATAAAATAGGCTGAATAAATAGTAGGGTTTATTTTCTTTGCCAGTTCTCAGTACTACTATTCTTCATTGTCCTAAGAGCAATTCATTCATATGTTTTCATTAGTGCTCAGGTGCTTCAGACAAGACAATAAATCTTGCCCCTGCTAATGAATGTCAGCCAGCATTAAATTTCATGCTTGGGTTGTTGTTGATTTAGATCTGTTTGCCTTCTGGGTTTGTTTACTTTTGGATTTTTGGGGACAGGAACTCATACATGGATGCCATGCTACCCTGGTACTTGTGACAAATGACATCTTTTCCTTCAGTATCATAAGACTATTTACATAAAAATATATTTATATTTACACACATCACAGTATATATACATATACCACAAACTATTTATAGCATTATTTAATTTCTTAACTTCTAAAGAACATTTTATTAAGACAAAGAGATGGCTCACAGTGTTTGTGTTTTTGCAGAAGACCTAAATTTGGTTCCCAGAACTGATGTCAGGATGCTCACACCCAACTAAAACTACATTTGCAAGAGTGCAATGCTCTCCTGTGGCCTCTGTGGTCACGCTCACACAGGTACAGACACGGGAACACACTGAGAGGCATAAGTATTTCTTAAAAGAAGTATAACATTTTATAAATAAAATTTACAACAGCTTGAAAGTGCTAAAAATTCTATGCTCTTAGATCTAGGAAACTTTTGGAAATATATTCACATATTTGTCTGGGGCCATATTTATGTCCATGCTTGTGTACTTCAACATATGTATATATGTTATGTAACAGCAAAGTAACAAAAATAAGCAAAAATCAATTGCTATAATTGCAAGACATAAATACTAGGTAGGTGTTAAAACTATTCCTGGATTACCTAGTGAGTTTAAATTCATGTGTCTGAGGCAGAGATTTGATTTTAACATTGTGCTTTCACAGCTATGAATACAACAACCCAGGTAATGTTCCTCTCACCAAGGTTTAGTGACTGCCTCCTTCACAGTGCACACAACGTTACAGTTTTCTTGAAACCCATGACTATATAGAAGACCCAGAATTCGATTTACACAAATTCTCAGTTACGTCATAATTTCTTTATCTATCTGTAGTGTAGTACTTCAAAAATCTGAGATTTCCTCACTTACAAATATGGCACTGATTTTCATAGAGAGTTAAAACTTTAAGCATAATTGAAAAGTGTATATTCAGTAGAGCTTTGCAAATGTAAGATAAAAAAGGCTGTTTGCATCATTGCACATATCCATCATGCTGTTGTTTTAGCTATCATGTCATATTATATACATTCTCCCCATTTTGTCTTCAGATTCTACCACAAATGCTACTAATAGACAATTATCATAGGGAAAATTATGATAGATATATCTATGCATAACAAGGCAACAAGGGAAATATTCATAGTACAGCATTGGGAAATCATGAAGAATAAAACAGTAGATAAGAAACAGATGTATTTAAAAAGAAGGGTGAATATTGTTACTAGATAATTCCCATTTTTATGACTGTGAATGATATTTATGACATTTGAGCTATAAGTCTTCCATGCCCACCTTCTTCCTCGGCCACCATTTTAGTAATTTTATGGCTTAGAATCCTGAATCATTCGTGAGGTCTGAATTGTCTTCTGTTAACTGTTAGTCCCACGTGTTGCAAAATCACTCAGTTTCCTATATCTCAATTATATTTTCTAACTTGCAAGAACTAAAGGATATCTATATGTGTGATGCGAAACAGTGAAGCATCTTGAGCATATCTGTGAGAGTGTGTGTTGAGGAAACTTACATTTTTGTAGGCAGTTTTGGTAACACTATCCTTGACAAAGGACATGGGTGTCTTTGATCCACTGAGTGATCTAATAAAGCAAGTTTATTTTGTGGCCCAGTTGTTTAATATTTGTTTAATGAAGGCAGAGTGCATACTATTTTTGATGATGGATTTTTTTAATGTTTTAAATTTATCATGTTTACAGGATGCCAGGCCATTTTGTCATAATGCTCAGTTCCATTTTGTGTGGGCATGTCTTACAGTGACAGGAAAAGCTGAAAGTGTCTGGGCTACTCTGGAGGTGTCTTCTACTGGGACATTTTTTAAAAGACCTTTTGGTCTGTCTGTCTTTTTTCTTTTTTTCTTTTCTTTTTTTTTTTCATTTTTTTTAAAATTTTTGACCTTTTTTACTCTTTTTAACCAAAGGTGCCCCCCCTCTTTTTTTTTTAGCCCTTTTAGTTTTTTTTTTTTTTTTGTATTTTGTTTATTCAGTTAAGTCAGTAATTCTTTTTAAAAGGATAGACCTTATTGACCTTTTTGATTTTTATGGCTTTTTGGCCTCTCCTTTTTTTTGTCTTTTATCACTTTAAATTACTAAAAATTTCACTTGCTTTCCCATCCTTTTTTTTTTAAGTCTTTTTATCTGTCTAGTCAAATCTGTAGTCTTTTTTTTAAAAGAATAGATTTATTGACCCTTTTGGCTTTTTTATGGTATTAGTCTTTTTTTAAAATCTTTTTAAGAATGAAATACAATAAAAAAATGATGAAAAAACAGAGAATATTTTCTAAGTATAAGGCAGGAAAGAGTTTTGCAACAGCAGTTACGACTTTGTTGATACCCTGAAACAGTATTTTTGTACTTTCAAATTTTGAATCTTTTTTTATACCATTAGAAACTGTGGAACCCATCTGGCCCCACATTGGGCGCCACTTGTTGGCTCTGTTTTTTAACAATTAAACTTTATTATACAACCTAAGTAGCTTATACAGTGAGAAAAAAGGTTAAAGAAAAAAAGGAGTGAACCTTCCGGTATCCATTCCACGGAACAGGTACCTAGGTGTCTCTGGCCTGAGTGCTGGTCCGGCCTATTCGCTGATCCTTCTTTTGATCCACATGTGTTCAAGCCTGGTCTAAATCTGTTACTCCTCTCTCCTGTCCCCCTGACTGTCTGTCACGTGTAAGGGATGGTCTCCCTCTCCCATTGAGGGTCAATTAAAAACACAATAGTCCAAATAAAGTCCCCAGGTCCATTTCTTAAATTCCAGGCCCAGTCTATCTCAAGGTTAATCTTAGAAAGTATTTATGGTGTGTCCAAGGACAAAGCCCACCAAGACTGCTTTCACCTAACAATGTCTACAATCCTTCCCTCAAAAAAGGGTAACTATGTCTTCTGTTCTTGAGTTGAAATGTCTGCAAACACAGGTTTTATGCCACCCTCAGCAACCCAAGAAATACACTTTAGTCAATTTGGGGGCTATATTTGAGCCAAACAAAAATTTACTACTTAGACATTGAAACTCATTTAATGCCTAGCCAGTTTAAAGCAAAATTTGAGTCTTTTAAGCATTTTTTTATTTTTTACATGTACATTTATATTATTACACATATATACAATGAACTGCCTATAGCAAGAAGAAACATGAAACAATCAGGAATTATATAAATGTTACATTCTTAGTGTTTTGGCTATTTGTATTTGACAGCTTTGAAGAAAATATCTTTCCTGTCTTGGTGCATCTAAAATTCTGAATGTAAATCAGTCTCCATCATATCTTGCCCTTCTTTAGGAGAATTCTGTCTGTGGTAGAAAGGAGGGCATTTTGTCTAGAGACTTGCTTACACAAGTTTGCCACACTTGAAGTGTTCTCCATAATGAGGTTCTTTGATGCTCATCATCCTCTTTGAGGTAGGTTCGATATTGCCATGAGTTAACCTTTCTCATTGTCAGTGAATCTTTAAAATAATAAAAACATGTATTCTGCAAGTCTCTGAGGTTTTTGAAGACCTTATCTAACTCTCCTACCTTATCTATCTATTGAATCATATCTATCAGCAGCACCTAAGATGTATATTCTTCTGATAAAAGTAGACCGGCAATTGACATGTCCATGATCTGATCAGCTAATAATCAAATTCTCTAGCTTATTTTTCCGAAGAAGCCTGCAATAGCATTTTCAAAGTACTAGAAGTAAGCCTTGGATTATAAAAGATTTAACTACAAGTGTTAGGAGAAAAAAAGCACTCAAGGAGAAAAAGGGACACAGAGATCATAGGTATGGGTTTCTCTGAAAGGGTACCAGGATTGTAAAACATACCAGAAATGTGGGTACAAGTTCATCAAAAGAGAGTTGTAATTGTCTTGGCAGTAGCTATACATGCCATTTTTATAGATCAAGTTCCATCTCAAAGGGTTGGTAAGATGACTGATTTTTCCCTTTTCTCTCTTTTGATAAACAGAAGGTAGGTGAGTAGCTCAGATTGGATGATAAATTTTGAAGTCACTAGCCTTTAATAAAACATTTAAATTTGTTCTTTTTTTGTTTAAAAAAAAAGGCTTCTAGTGGAAGTCCTAGAAATTCTTTGGTATGGGTATTGAAATGGAGAACGGTTGTAGCAGTTGTTGATTACCATGAGATTTTTGCCTTTGTGCTGGAGAAAGGCTCCAGTTGCATTTCAGGATGAGGAAATTATTTCCCAAATCATGCCACCTGTATTTCTCCTGTGCTCATATTGTGTCTCATATCTAGGTAAATGCTTTTACATGGGCAGGGCGTGGTGGCACATTCCTTTAATCCCAGCACTTGGGAGGCAGAAGTAGGCAGATCGCTGTGAGTTCGAGGCCAGCCTGATCTACAAAGCGAGTCCAGGACAGCTAAGGTTACACAGAGAGACCCCATCTCAAAAAACATATATATACATATTTGTGTGAATATATATAATTACTATAGGGCTATGTAGTTGTAGTTACAGTTTGTATTGGTGATATTTTTAAACATGTAATAGATTATGTCTGTTTCCTATTGAAAAGAGGTTGCTTTGACAAAGAATAGAGGTAAAATAAACTCCTAGTTCCCCTTACATCTGTTACTAATGCCAAAGTTATCCACCTAAAAATAGATCAGTTTTAAAGTACTGCTCTATCTAATGTCATCCAATGAATGAGATATTAGAAATCCATACAGAGGCAGTCTAGAGGAACATAGAAGGGCATATCAATTTCTAGGATGTTTTATTCAAGTCAAGTGAAAAAAAATGTCATCTACTTGTAAGAAAAAGTTTGGTTCTGAGAGGGAAGCACACATGATCACACTCAGGGTAATTTCTACTCATTAGGGAGGCCTGCTACACCATTCAATGTCACTGACAGCTGAAACATTTAGCCCAGTTCCTGACCATAGGAGAGAACACAGGCACCTTGGTGAAGTTCCAGATTCTCCCTTCTTCCCAGCAGTCCTGTGAGTGTATGAGCATGTTGTAATAATTAGTGAAAACAACTGACCAGAGTGGGTGTAATGTTCCTTATATTACAGTGTAACTTCTGTTTCTATCCCTCCTTTGTAGGTATTAGAAACATATCATTCAATACTCATTTTGAAAAATTCATATTTACAACCCCAACATTTCTACAGGGTCTTAATGAAATAACAACTTATATTTATCTACTGGCTTTCTTGCTATGTGATTTTCCCTTACACAGAAATCATTGCAGATTTATAGCTGCAGTACTTATTTTTTGTTAAGAAAAGCATATCAACCATGTACTTTAAAATCTCTGTGCATTTAAAGGGTTCATTTTCTATCTTTATGTTCCATCTCAATGCATATGTGAAATGAAACAACATTGTATTTCAAGCAGGAGACAGCCAAAAATCATATCACAGGTATAATAAGACTAGCATATGTTTTTTTTTCTTGACTGCTCAAGATAGTGTATTCAGAGATACACCACATCCAGAAAGCTCTAGAATAATTCATCCTTCCTCCTTTGTATCATATGAAATTTGTGGAGTAATTTTTGGGCACACTCTTAGGAGACTCAAACTGGTTTCCGACAAGAAGAAATATCCTTAACATAAACATTGGCAACCTGAGAAGCCTGTGCTGTGCTTACCTGATGAAAGATTTCTGCAGGCTCCAGGCAAATCCTCATTCAACACAGAGACATCACATTCCTTGGCATTTGCTAGAACCATTTACAAACCTGAGATATACACTTAATATGCAGTATTTTTTAAATAAAAATATTCTTATTTACTAACAGATTACCAAATTCTTAGGTCTTATAGTGACTTAACCACTTTCAAAATACTACTGAAAAAAAAAACAGATATGAAAAATGTCATATATTGAAAATTACAGAATTTAATTTATTATTAAGGCAGGAGCTGAAAATGTGACAAGAGGAAGAGCGTAGTGTCTTGGAAAATGTATGCACAGGTAGCCTTCCACATTTGTAAATTACTCCTGAAAAATTTCACTATTAGCACTTAAAATTGAAATCAAACATGTATATTATACAGCTAACATAATGCTAAAGTGATTAAAACTTGAATTTAGAGGTTATATACACAAGATTACAAATGTCAAAGAAAGAGACTTCTATGAAAACTCACAACAGCATTGTAAAGTCAATTTTTAAAATATATTTTAGTATAATAAATGAAAGCTTTCCTAAGAGTTATTAACAGGAGCTAAAGTATGATGAATATACATATTTTTAAAAGAACCCTTAAATTACTGATGTTGACAGAGAAAATAAGAAGATATGCAGAAACTTTATAAATGAAGAAATCTAAATAGTAGAGTAATATGGAAACCTGTGAATATTAATAATTAGATCTATTGCAACTTCATATATTGCTACTTGTGTTAAATTCCACAGCTGAATTCACTTATTTATTTATTTTGAACACCAATTTATAATGAGCTAAATGTATTCACATACTATAATACAATATAGAACCCTACTCCTCCCAATTGGAGATCTTCAAAAGGAGGTTGGAGAGGTGCATGTGGATGAAAGAAATATGTACATCATTCTTCAGAGTTGCCAATAATTAAACATATCCTATGTGCTTATTGAAACTAGAATAAACAGAGTTTATCATAATAAAACCAAAATGTAGATGTGCTAAAACCTGATGATATATGATCATAGAAGCATGAACAGAAAGGGATGAGGGAGACAGAAAGAAAAGAAAAGAAGCAAATGAAAACAATAAGAATGAAATATGAAGGCTGAGATGTTAACAAATAAATATAAAACTTTCTTTTAACTCTTAGGGAATCTTCCTTTGTCACCTCCTGTCTGTCATTGTACTGAAAACAGTAGTTCATAAATACTGTATTAGGTTATGAATAATATAAAGTACTATTTATTATGAAATTTAGTGAGCAATACTATGGGCCATATTTACATTTTACAAAAGTAGTGCTTGAAAAGTTATGTTAAGTCAATTAAACTATAAGTTGCTGAAAGAAGATAAGGAGAAAATGCAGATCCTAATGTCATGGTGGATGCTTGCCTTTAATAATGCTGCTAAGGAGGGAATTATTAAAGTCAAATGCTTTACCCTTTCATTATCATATTTTTCCTCTCAATTCTGAGAGGAAAAAAAAAAGTCATTTCCAAGATGAACTGCTAAACGATAAGGCTTTGTGAGGTTATTACAAATGCTAATAGGATGCCTTCCCTCAACCCATTTTAAAGAGAATAAATCCACGTGAAGCTGCCGCAGAAGCAGAAGTTGCTATGTTTTAACTCATTAGCCTACTTTATGCGTCTGTGGTGCATCCAATCAGGACCAGTGACTGAGAGAAGAGCCTCTGGGTCATAGGCTGCCCTGCAGTTTATGAGGAAGCCTACTGAGAGGAGATATTCCTGGGGGAATATCTGAAGCAGGGAGAATGTAACGTACTGTGAGGAAATAAGTGGGAGAGTGGAAGTCATTACGGTAATGTAGACTGTAATCTTTCTGAATTTGTCGCTCCCCGACACTGCCTCTTCTGTTATTCGTGTGCCTTTTGGCCTCATCTCATGTATCTCATGTGAGAGGTGTTTTGAGGGTCGTGGCTTTGTGTTTCTCGGTGTAGAGATGGCTTCTTCTCGTTTCCTAATGACTCAAAACACTGACCTGAAAGTTCTATACTCCCTGGGCTCATCAGCTGTTAGTTCGGTCTTCAAACTTTTTCATAAAATACTATTTGTGATTAGTACATGGTGTGGGTCTCCTGCCTCTGAAGACTGTTTGATAAATGAGATCGCTGATTGACCCTATGCTTTCATGTGGTTTGGAACTGAGACTCACACAATATGAAAAGTATTTAAACATAGTTGGTTTTGGTCCGACCTCCTGGTACCTCTTCACCTCCTATCTCCACCAACTTAGTATACTCCGTCCTACATTTTATTGCCCCATTCAGTGCTTATATTGCGGGCATCCTATTATAGTCTACAGCTCTCATATCTTAAAGCCTCGTTCTTCCTCTCATGTGCCCATTTCTCATTTCCTGGCCACCACTGATGCTCACTCACACCAAAATACCCATATACAAAATTCAGAAGCTAGTTTCACTTGTAAGAGAGAATGTGGTATTTTCTGAACATGGGTATCAAGGCTGATTCCATTTTTTTGGTATTTTGAATAGTACGACAGTAACCTGAATTTGCACATTTCTTTGTGGTAGAATTCATAATACCATGGGTATATTATGTGAATGGTGCTGTTTTCTCTCATGTCATCTCCAGGCCACACACACACACACACACACACACACACACACACACACACACACACACAGAGTTTTCTTAGTGATTGCAATTGCCAGTTAGAATAAAAATGAAGTGAAGAATTTTACCATAATTTCAGAAATTTGAGATTTAGGATAGTGGAGTATTGAAACTTGATTTAAAAAAAATACATGAAATAACACAAGGTATAAATTTAGTGGTCAGTCCAAGTCAAATAAATGAAACATCTGAAAGGGCTTCCTTTGATAAATAAAAAAAAGGTCTTTATAACATCTAGCAAAGGCATTATACCAAAGTAAGAGGAGGGAAAAAGGGGGTGTGTGAGTATGGGGGGAGGGTGTAGGCAGACGTGCAGGGGAAACATTGATATTATGATATCTTCCTCAATTAATTACTATCATTGGGCTTTCATTTTTATTGAATGTGTATATGTATATGCACGCACAAGAACATGACACAACATGCATGTGGAAGTCAGAGGACAGCTTGCAGTAGTTGGTATCTGTTTTCCACCATGTGGGTTCTAGGTACCTACAAATACATTTGTTTATGCGCACAGGTGCATAGAAATTGCTTTTAATAGGGGCCTTTCTAGCACCTGCCCTGAGTAGGTCCCACATAATTGACACAAAGACCTATTAAATTCATTCATTACGCTTTAAGCTCTGAACCTGGGCAGATACTCATCTATCCTAACCCGTTTTTTGCTAGTCTGGCTACTTCCCAGGCACGTGCCCTTTTACTTGCCATCTCAGCCTTGCGTTGGCCTTGGGCTGTCACTCTCTGTCCTCATGACAAACTCCTGTTAAGCCTCTTCAGGGTAACTTCTTCCTCTCTCATCTTCCTTCTCTTTTTTCTCTTTCTTCCTCCCTCCCTCGCTCCCCCTCTTAACCCTTCCTGATACCCTGCACAGCTCTTTCTTATTTTTCCACTATTTCCTCTTTGTTCTCATGAACTTTGGGGATATATTATTCTGCCAAATCTTTTTCTGATTTATCACTTTGTCTGCCTGTCAGTTAGACATCACTTTCAAACATGTGATTTCTTGCACAAACTAATTTTACCTTCATTGTTTGTTATTAAAGGTGTATACTAAGGATATGTCTGCATTGCAGGAAGATCACACAGACCTAGAATATCTTTGAATCTGACCAGTGCAGCCATGTTGCTAGATTAAAATTTCTCTACATACAGGCACATATGTCTGCACCCACACAGATGCTGTGCATGTATAAACACGTATGAGAAATGTCATGCTATTTTCATTTTCTGAGATTGTGTGATACCACTTATACATTCTAAGTCCATTCATGTGCTACAAACTTTGTGATCTTATTTTTATTTAGAGCTGAATAATTTTTCATTTTATATATGCAACAAAATTTCACTATCAGTTCATCTGCTGTTGTACATCTTTGTTGATTCAATTTCCTAGTTATAGGAACTAATGCAGGAATAAACATGGGACCACAATTATCTCTACGACAGGGCATGGAATTTTCTGGGTTTAATCTTTGGATTGAAATCCTTTGGTTATACTCTTGTTCTGATTTTACTTTTGTAAAGATTTTCCAAATATAGTTCCCTAATGGCTATATTAAATTGCACACCATCAATAGGGAATAAAGGGTCCTGACTCTCCACAAACTGCAGAGTTTTCTGTCAGATGTCTTGATTACAGCAATTCTTACTGGAGTGAGGTTAAATTACTGACAGTATTATTTATTCTAAAGTAGAAGGTCATCTGGGAATGGCATCTATTACTAGATTTGTAGCAGCAAGTAGTACAAGTTCATCTACAGCTGGGATTGGGACAGCCTGTATTGTGTAGTGAGACAGTCCTCAGTGCTCATGAGTATAATAAAATGCATTGCTGACTGTGGATGAGAGAAGGCCAGTTAAAATATCCAACTAAAACAAGAGAAGTATGAAATATTGGTAATTGATTGTAATCTCATAAACAATAAAACCTGAATATCCAAATATTTAAGTAAATTAATAAAATAACTTAAGAAGAATTATAAACAATGCCAGACATATGTCTCAAGACAAAAGCCTTTCCAGTATTATGAATTAAAGAAACAGTACAGTTCTTACTGCCAATTAAAATATTAAACACAGAGGTTTAGAATAATAATGAGAATAATATACAGGAAAACACCATAGGTAAATATTCTGTAAAACAAAAAACTGATACAATCTCTTTGAAATTGCCTTTGAAAGCTGAACTGTGACCCACAAACTAAGTATATATCCAATTTAGTTCACAATGATATAAAATATAGTCATATAATTTTATAATAGTAATAATGAAAATCAACAACGGAATTATCAAATAGTTCCTACCAAAGATGATGAACATATATACCAGCATGCTAGGTACTGAAAAATAAAAAAAATTAATGCATCTCAAATAAAAATAATAAATAAGTATTAATATTTCTCACTTATATTCTTGATTATATAAAATTATTTTAAAATATATTCTTAATTACATAAATATACATATATATGTATATAATATCTTTTTTGTTTTTGTTTTGGATGATAGGGTTTGTCTGTTTATCCTTTTTTGTCCTGGACTCAGTTTGTAGACCAGGCTGACCTTGAATGCACAGATATCTGCCTGCCTCTGCCTACACAAGTGCTATGATTACCTGCATGTGCCACTGCGCCCAACTGAAATAATATTTCTAAATTAATGACAATATTTTAAATACTTAAATGCTTCCACTTTTATACCCAAGTTGTGTTGTTGATTTAAGATCAGAAAATTTTAAATTGTTCATGAAAATTGAAGTGGGAAAAATACTAGTGAGTTAAGAGCTGCTTTATCAGAATTTATTGCTGGAAATAACAGTGACCAGCAAATGGACCATTTTTCAATTAATCATTGATAAGAATATGAAATGATTATGAATAAATAGTCCAGGTTCTCAAGGGAGTTAGATGGGATAATAAATAAGACAAACTTTTGTTCATCTGTGCCATTATTCTTTCGAAGAATTCTGACTCAGTCCAAGAGGTGTCTTTCACATTTGATTGAGAAAAATCATCTTAAAATGTTTTAATTATCCTTAAAGGTTAATGTGAAATAGGGACCTCAATAGTGGTGATAAAGTATATAGTCACACATTTAAAATTTTAATTTATAAGGTCCATCAAATATTTATACATTAGCACATTTCCCAGTTAGTAATTTTTAAACAAAAGTGAATAAGTGGAATGTTTCAAATGACTATACATATATACATGTATATGTTTATGAAATGAATAATGTATAGATATATTAGCAGGGAGAAGATGGTCAAAGATTAAAATAATACTCATTTACTGAAGTAGTAGATTTTGGAAAAAGTGTGGGAGTCTATTGTAGTTTTTTAAAGTACTTCAGTCTACTTTCACAAAAGTACAAAGCCCAGGTATATTAACCTTGGAATTTATTTTAAATGTATATTTTTATTGTGCCTGTGCAATAAGCAATCATAGCCCTCCTTGCTTATTGTAATCACATCACTGTTATAACTGTGTTATTTTTGTAGTTATTGTTTCATGACTAGAATTCTATTAGTATCTTTAAACTCCCATGAATGCTATTATTTAAATCATATTGGTTGCCTTTTCCATATTTTACTCTTTATTTATTTTTTAATAATTTATTCAGGTTACATGCCAATTGTTATCCCATCACTTATATTTTTCCCTTACCCCTCCTCCTCCTTTCGCCCTATTCCCCTCTCCTAGGCTCTGATAGAAGAGGACCTCCTCCCCCACCAAAATATCACAGTCTACGAGGTCTCATTTGGATAGACTGTGTCCTCTTCCTCTGAGTGCCCACAAGCCTTCCCACCAAGGGGAAGTGCTCAAATTGTGGGTATCAGAGTTCAGGTCAGAGGCAGTCCCTGCTCTTACCACAATCATAGAGAATGAACTGTCCATTGGCTAGATCTGAACAGGTGGTCTAGGATTACTGCATGCATTGACCTTGGTTGTTACAGCAGTTTGTCCAGGCACCCAAGTCTATTTATTATCTTTATAGTGTAGGTTACAATCAATTAACCATAATTAAGAGGTAGCTTGGGTGGACCTATTTCTAGGGAGTCTTAGCAAGACTTGACTCAGACTGTAGGAAAAGACTCAACGGCTTGAGGCATGTGGAAGAAATCAGTTCTTCAACTGTTGGACAAAAGCTACAATATTCTCTCTGCCATACAGGCCTCATCAGAGAAAGATTATCTCACAAACATCAACTAGAGATCAAGGGAACCCATTTTAAAGCAGAAAAAATAGAGGCCATGCATAGCTTCTGCTTACTGGCTCTTTCCTTCTGGTTTGTCCAATCTGATTTATTTATTAATTTTCATTCACTATACATCCTGGTGGTAGCCTCATCCCTCCTCACCCCCGAGGCTCACTCTCCTTCTCTTTCCCCATTTTCTCTTCTCCTATTCCTCAGAAAAGTAGAATCCCCCTAACCACCTACCCCAGCTCATTAATTCGTACCAGGACTGAGCATGTCCTCTTCCCTTGTGGCCTGGCCAGGGAGTCCCTCAAGGGACAAGTAATCAAACAGCTGGTAAGAGAGTCCATGCCAGAGGGGCCCCACTCTCCTCAACAGAGGACCCACATGAAGCCTGAGCTACTCATAGGTTACATGTTTGTATGGGGCCTAGGTCCAGTCCATGTGAGGTCCTTCGTTGGTGCTTCAGTCTCAGGAGTCCTCGGTGGTTACTTGGCTGTGTTGGTCTTTTTGTGAACCTTCTGTCACATCCAGGTCCTTTTCTCCTTCCATGCACATTTCCAGTAGATACTCTATGCTTTGCCCAGTGTTTGGCTGTGAGTCTCAGTCTGTTTTTAGTCAATGCTGGGTAGAGCGTCTCAGAGGACAACTCTGCTAGGCTCCTGTCTGCAAGCGTAGCAGAGTATAGGTAATAGTGTCATGGGTGGGTTCTCTCCCTTGGGGTGTGTCTTGGGTTGGGCCAGGCATTAATTTGACATTCCCTCAGTCTCTGCTCTATCTGCTCTATCTTTATCTTTGCACATCTGGTAGGCAAGGCTAATTTAGAGTTGAAGTTTTTGTGGTTGTGTGAGCATTCCCCTCCTTCTACTAGGAGACTTGTCTAGTTAGAGGGTGTGTTCCTCAGTCTCTATGACCCCTGGTGCTAGAAGTCTATGCTAGAGTCCTTCTCATAACCCCCCACCCCCAGGAGCCTACCCAGACTTGGGACTTCAGCTTGTCATGGAGATGTTTCTGGCCACAAGTTTCTCTTTTCTCTATAGGCACTTTTGTCTTACAGGCCTTATTCTTCCCATGTCTGATCTCCACCCTCATATCCTTCTGTGTTTCCTCTCCTCCCTTGTACCCTTTTCTCAACCACTACCTCTGTCTATTCTATTTCTCTTTCTGAGTGAGATAAGCACCCTCCCTTGGATACTCCTTGTTACTTACCTTCTTTGGGTCTGTTCATTGTAGTTATGTTTATCCCTGTACTATATGGCTAAAATCCACTTATAAGTTCATACATAATATCTCTGTCTTTCTGTCTCTGGGTTATCTTATTCCGGATGACCTTTCTAGTTCCATTTATTTGTCTCTCATGATTTCTTTGTTTTTAATAGCTGAGTTGTATACCATTGTGTAAATGTACCACAGTTTCTTTATCCATTCTTCTGTTGAGGAACATTTAGGTTGTTTCCAGATTCCAGCTATTATGAATAAGTCTGCTATGAACATAGTTAACCAAGTGTCCTTCTTCTATGGTGGAGCATATTTTGGGTATATGCCCAGGAATGGTATACATGGGTCTGTAGGTAAATCTGTTCCCAATTTCTGAGAAAGCTCCAGCCAGATTGATTTGTAAAGGGGCTGTACAAGTTTGCACTCTCACCAGCAGTGGAAGAGTGTTCCCCTCACTCCACATCTTTGCCAGTATGTGCTATCACTTGATATTTTAATCTTATGCATTCTGATGTATAAGTAGAATCTCAGAGTTATTTTGATTTGCATTTCCTTAATGACTAAGGACACTGAGCATTTCTTTAAGTGCTTCTAAGTCATTTGAGATTCCTCTGTTGAGAATTTTCTACTTAGCTCTGTGACCCATTTTTAAAATTAGGTTATTCTGTTTGTTGTTCCCCTTTGTTTGTTTGTTTGTTTGTTTGTATGCTCTTCATTGTCAGATGTAGGAGGACATAACAACATACATTGAGGAAATAAAAAAAATCATTAGGTTTTATTTCAAAAGCCTGTATTCCACAAAATTGGAAAATCTAAAAGAAATGGATGATTTTCTTGAATGATTTCATTTACCAAAGTTAAATCAAGATCAGGTAAATAACTTAAACAGTCCTACAACCCCTAAGTAAATAGAAGTAATTATCAAAAGTCTCCCAGCCAAAAAAAAAAAAAAAAAAAAAAAAAAAAAAAAAAAAAAAACGAAAAAACAAAACCCAGGGTAAGATTGTTTTAGAGTAGAATTCTACTAGATATTCAAAGAAGAGTTAATAACAATACTCCTCAAACTATTCCACAAAACAGAAACAGAAGGAACATTATCAAACTTATTCTTTTTTTTTTACACATTTTTATTGAAAATTAAAAATAATTCCTATTACATCTCATTTTCTATCCCATCCCATGCATCCTCCCATTCCTCCCTCCCTCCCACTTTCACCCCAATCCCCCTTCCCTATGACTGTGGCTGTGGGGGACCTCCTCCCCCTGAATATGGTGCTAGGGTATCAAGTCTTTTCTTGGTAGACCGCTATCCTTCTTCCGAGTGCCATTGGGCCTCCCCCACAAAGGGACATGGCCAAATATGGGGCACCAGAGATCCTGTGAAAGTCAGTCCCCAGTCTCCACTTAGCTGTGGAGAATGTTCTGTCCCTTGGCTAGATCTGGGTAGGGGTTTGCATTATCAAACTTATTCTATGAGGACACAGTCACCCTGAAACCTAGACCCCTCAAAGACTCAACAAAGAAATAGAATATCAGACGATTTTCACTCATGAACACCGATACAAAAATACTCAACAAAAACTTGCAAATGGAATCCAAGAATACGTCAAATATATCAATCACCATGATCAAATAGTCTTCACCCCATGGATGAAAATGCAATCTGCTTTCCTACACACCCAAAGACCACTTGTCCATGATGACACCATCCATAGTGGAGAATTCAATATCACTCATCAATCGAGGCTTGCCTTCAGAACAATCTGAAGGGAATATGTATATTTTTTTCATTTGAGAATCCCTCTTCCTAAGTGACTTTAGCGTGCCTCAAAACCTTGACAAAACCAAAATGACATACATACCTGGCACAACATGAATTCTTAGTGTTTTTTGTCCTTTGGTAATATAAGCTATGTTGTATACTATTCACTTAGGTGAAATTTATAGCTTTAGAAGCAAAAAAGAATAACAATATTATGTATTATGACAATATGACATCAAATATCAATATAAAATATAATAATGCATATAGATTAATATTTTATACATATAGATAAGAATAGAAATAGCACATATACTTACTTAAATTCCATTTTAATTATCACTGTGAAATAAATGATATCTTAACAGGATCAATTCAATATCAACTAAAATAATAAAAGTTATGACCTTCAATATCAGGTTAGTCAGCTAGGCTTTTTTAAAGAAATGGCAGCCACAAATATGTATGTGTGCACATATAAATTTATGTATGACTGTTGAATTAATGAAAAGTATTAATGAATAAAAATTGAAATAGTCTCCAACCTGAGACTGAAAGATATAGGAAAAGAGAGAAATCACTCAGTTCAACCATGTTCTCTCTAAATAAAACCAATACCTTAAAACCACCTCCTAATGAAAATAAACATCTATCACCCAAGAAAGCAAACAGAAATTTACCCAACCCCTTTAATGGATATGGGTGTCATTTTCTTATGGTTTTCTGGCTGGTTTGGGAAAAATAACTTTGTAGGGATGCAAATAAAATTGGGAAAAATGGTTTAAAAAGCTAGGAATGACATTTGTGGTCCAGTTTTGAAATGTTGAGAAATTCCAGGCTTAGTTAGAGTCCTGTGTGAAATGCTGGACCAATTGGGATTGAAAGCTTTCTTTGCAGATATGCTGGGATTTGTCCTGTTCTGATGAGGAACAGAAACTGAAGCATTTGGTGCTGGAACATGAAGGATGAAGAATGCCAGTATCCTGCGTGTTGAGAAGAATGATTCTTGTCGGGTCTGATCCAGTCTCAGTGTCTAGTTCTTTTGTTGTGCAAAACATATAATTTCTTAAAAGCATTATACATTATAAATGTATAAGGCATGTGGGATGCACAGAACAATTAAGGCTGATTCTCTGTTCTTTGTATGAGCAGGAAAAAAAAAGGCATCAGTAAATCTACATTCATACCATTTGAAATATGGCATCTAATGATTATTCACAGTAGTTCTGTAGACAACAAGAAGCAATGTCTATGCCTAGACATTCATGTCTCAGCCAGTCTCAGAGATATTCCCGTATCAGCAATATAAGTTACCTACATGTTCTGCAGTTTGAACTCTTCAAAATCTGATTGTAGCCCCTTCCTTCATTGCCTCCTGATCCTCCTCCCTCATGATTGCCTCTCCTTTCATCCCCTTGTCCTCAGAAAGAGGAGTCCTCCTACCCTAACATCTTTTGTAGTGGTGCGGGCAGCAAGTGCGTGGGTATCTTTCTTCTGACAACCCTGGATGTGTATGGCTAGTGTGGATGCCTGGATGTCTTCTTGAGGCCTCTTTGGCTAACATGGGATGCTAGTTATATTATTCCAATATTTGTGTTTTCTTTGGAATACTCAAAATTTCAGTCATAAAAGGAAATATATGACACTAGCCCTCTCCCAGGACTTGGTGATTATTTCAGGAGAAAGTTCAGGCAGAGTGTCAGAGAGCCTGCGTTGTTAGATGACTGCAAGTAAACATTGTCTTTTGGACACAAATGAACTCACAGTGGTCATAACAGCATGTACACAACTTGTGAAAGCCTTACTCAGACCAAAACTGAGCAGGGAGAAAGGAGGTTGGCACACAGTTCTACCCCAAGTCACAGAGCTAGTAACAATTTTAGCTGTTAAGAGAGGGAGAGATATTAATATCCTCTGTGTGTGTAGCCCCTGCTAAGTTAAACACACTCCAGTAGATCAAATATCTAAGAATATTTGGACTGCACAGATTGTTCTTCAAAGGGAAACAACCACCACAACAAAACCTAACACAAAGTTCTAGGCATGGGAAAGAGGACTGAAATGAAAATAGGCAGGGGTGAAATTATATACACTTCATAAATCTACCTTTTCTTTTCCAATATCTTCACATTCTTTAACATGTGTAAGTAGTCCCCATCTATTAAGTGTTTCCAGTTTTTCTATTTTTTGTCTCTTGCAATCCCACCTGTGGTTTAATTAAGACAGGGAGATATCTATATAGTTTAAAGCTGTTGGCCTTTTGTTGTGGCAGTCTCTCAGCTAGCTACTGGTTTAACCCTTCTGGACTTCTCTGGCACTATCTCTCTCTTTCCCTGTGGTTCTCACTACTTACCTCCCCATTCATATATATATATATATATATATATATATATATATATATATATATATATATGTATATATCCCTTTCATCTCTTTCTGTGCCTGCGAGCATCTGCCTGCATTCCCTCCCTGTGCCCACTTGAGTCGCACATGACTCTCCCCCACCCTCAATTTTTGACCCTACCTCCTGGCCTAGCTCCAGTACTTTCTGCCCCAGCTTCAGCCACCAGCTTTTTATTTTTCAAAAAGTCACATTCCTCACTAAACTAGTAGGCTGAAGAAGGACACTTTCTCCACAGCAGCTTGTCTTATATTTAAAGGCGGTGAAAACGTTACATTTACATATCCTGCTAGCTGGGCATTGCCTGGATCGAATAACAATTAAGAACATACTTATTCATAGCTAGAAAATACCATATTTGTGGGTCAGCCCAATATTTCTCAGAATTTAAGTGGGACTGCAGTATAGGTAATACAGTGGTGAACAAGGGACATTTTAATAAAAGCTACCGACTGGACAACTTTCATTTATGTCTTTATAGGTCAATATTTGTCTATTGTTTGAGCACTTAAAACTGTCATTATTTGAAATTATTACAAGTAGAATTCAGGTATGAGAAAGTAGTCACTTACTGTTTATACAACATTGATTTCTGGTCTCGAGCAGTGTAGTGGAGGGGTTAGTTGTCTCGTTATTTTGTTGAGCAGTATTTCCTCAGCATACAGAATAATCTTCCTGTTAATATGTAATAATCAGTATGTCAAGGAAAGAGGAGATGAGAGGAGGTGAAAGGGAGTGAGAGACACAAACATGGATATTGGGAATTTCTTATGGAAAACATTAATTCTACATCTCTTAATTTATAGAGTCACATACCCATTCTTACATAATATTTGAAAATATACATTATGATAGGCAGATTTGGGCACAGGGGTCGCACTCAAACTAAGGCACCAGCCAAGGACAATACAGGTGGTAAACCTTAAACCCCTACCCAGATCTAGCCCATGGGCAGAACATTCTCCACAGTTGAGTGGAGAGTGTGATATGACTTCCTCACATACTCTGGTGCCTCACCTTTGACCATGTCCCCTGGAGGGGGAGACCTGGTGACACTCAGAGGAAGGACAGCAGGTTACCAAGAAGAGACTTGATACCCTATGAACATATACATGGGGAGGAAGTCCTCCTCAGGAACAGTCATAGGGGAGGGGAATAAGGGGAAAATAGGAGGGAGGGAAGAATGGGAGGATACAAGGGATGGGATAGCCATTGAGATGTAATAAGAATAAATTAATAAAAAACAAATAAATTAATTAAAAGTACATGTCCATGGCCTTTATTTCTCTTTACTTATTTTTCTGATGAAGATTTTAGCAGTGAAGATTCTCTTTGTTTAAATAAAAACAAGTAATATTGTTTCTAAATCCAATAATCAATGTAGTATATAAAATAAACCACAGGAGATACTCTGGCTAATTTTAGGATCTTTAACGTGATAGGCAAACACCATAGTCATTCTGAGATACAATATGAGAAATGCCTGCTTTCTTTTTCAAGATATTTGTTTCATAATTATGTATCTTTTACTCCATTTCATACTTCTTTGACACCACCTTCATTATTCAGTTAGCTTAGTTAACTGTGTATCATTGTAAAGATATGACATTCTTATAAAATATGACATTGTATCCTATGAAAAACTGTTATAAGATATAACTTTGCATTGTATGAAAAAGGTTAACATATTTAGTATCTTCCTTTTTATTATTACATCATTTAGTTTAGCTAAATATACTGATCCCTGTTTTAGCAAGAACGGAGAAGCTGGAGCTGTGATTGTTATCTTCCATTTCTGAATGGTTTTTCTTATCTTAAAAATTCAAGTTTTACATGTTCAGTACACACAGACCAAGAGAGTCCCTTGCAGGGCTTACTTCATCTAGAAGAGGTTGATATAAGCCGCTCCATCTAGATAAATAATTCTTACCCTGTTTTGTGTGTATCCTTGTTGTCAATGTTTCTTTCACTATTGTAAAATTTATCTACATGAAAGAATTTTAAAATTTAAAGTTAACGCAAAGTTTTATCGACTGGGAATAACTTCTACATTTTATATTTGGATTATCTCTGCTTAAAATTTAATTCCACAATTTACTACTGATATAAGCATTTGGAAGGTTTTTAAATGCTGGCACACTGAAAGTGGCCCAAGAATTTAACTGTGTTGAATATGACAGAACACATTAATTTTCCAAATTAATTTTACAGGAACAGTCATAGGGGAGGGGAATAAGGAAAAAATGGGAGGGAGGGAAGAATGGGAGGATACAAGGGATGGGATAACCATTGAGATGTAACAAGAATAAATTAATAAAAAAAAAAGAAAAAAGAAACAGAGAAAAAAGAATGCATTCTATAAATCTATAAACTTATGAAAGAACAAACTTATTAAAAGTTATTAATGTTAGAAAAGTATTTTGATCTCTTTCATTGACCATGATTTATATTAAAAAAATCTTATGGTTAAAAAAAAGACTGTAAAATAATCTGCATTTTCAAAACAAAATAAGTAATATAGGAATTATTACTTCTTTTCTGAATGTGCTAATTAATTTTGAACATGTTACTAAATACATTGGCATACTGGGCTAAGTCTCTATAATGGTACTTCCATGTGCATTTCCAGGACTGAAAACTTGGTATCAGATAATGAATTGATGTGCTCCACCCAGGGTAAGAAGATTTCTTCCTTTCCTAAAGATTTATTTATTTACTTATTATGTGTACAATATTTTGCCTGCATGTACACCTGCATGCCAGAAGAGGGCACCAGATCATATCATAGGTGGTTGAGAGCCACCATTTGGTTGGTGGGAAGTGAATTTGTATCTCAGGCCTTTTGAAAGAGCAACCAGTGCTCTTAACTTCTGAGCAAGCTCTCCAGCCCCAAATTTCTCTCTTTCTTTCCATTCCTTCCTTTCCTGTGGTTCTTTGTGCAGTGTTGAGGCCTTGAGATAACAAAGCAAAAACTCCTATCATTGTAAGGCAAAACAAACAAACCACAAAACATGTACAACTACTTCTTTTGCTCTAATCATGGCAATTCAGCAAATTTGCTAATACTTGTGTACAGTAGAGGTTGTGTGCTTTTAATAAGCTGTGTGGTACAGGATTATTTTTAGAATACTTATTCATGTTTTTAGATACAAATACCAAAGATTCCATCTAACCTTAAAAGCTACAATAAACAGTAAAATTTATTTATGTCAATAAATTTATAATCCTGTGAATTTTTTCATAGTATTTTCATGTAAAAATAATAAAAATAAGAGTCTGGATTTTTTGGAGGTTGCATTGAACTAAATATTATTAACTGTATTACTCTTAGAAGATATTGAATATACAATGGGAAGCATAATTTATAACAAGTAATATATACAAGCATATATATGTACATTAACTATCCATATGTGAAAAGGTTTTAATGCATGAAATTCTCATAAGTTTATTTTATTTAATGAATATTTTCAATTCTTGTATAATGAATATAAAATTTCTTTTAAAATTCCATAGTACTTCAGCTTTTCTTGTCATTGTTTCTTGTTGCTTTTTAAAAAAACTTTAGAGCAGTCATAAGTAAAACTGAATAATGAATTTAATGACTCTTGGAATCAATGCATTTAAAATCTTACAAATAATGAGGAACAAAATCCTATGTCAAGGAAAAGTCTTATTAAGTCATGAACTGGCCAGAATTATCCAAATATATTAATTTATGTACCTATTTCTCCAAGAAACTATTTTAAATCTAGGTTAAATGTCAGATATTTCTATAGCAATTAAAATGTATCATATATGTTTTATCCTATATCAAAGATCTACGCACTCCAAATTTTAATCAAAATATAAAGAGACAAGAGTGACTGGGGTTCCTTTATTGAACAAATTTAAACTATTGTCAACACACATCTAAGGCAGTCTATACCAGTACTCCATTTTAAGAGTCCTTTGCACAGTTGGTCAGTCCCTCAAGGAACATGAACCCAGACTGTGATGATTATAGATATTCCCATGCAAGGCAGGTAGAAAAAAGTACAAATAAGTATACTAATCATTAAGCCAGAATGAACTATCTCAAGAAATAGAACAGTTACAAAACAACAAGAAGAAATAGTAGAGGCAACTAAATATTTTAAATGAATTAATTTTATTAATGGTATGGTTCACTCGCTTCCAGTTACGAAGTGTCTTTTGTTTTGAAAGATATTTCAAGAAAAAAAAAGAAAAGAAAGAAAAAGACAAAGAAGATATCAATAAATTGTCTCACGTCAATTATTCACATGCTACAGTCACTTTGAATACCAAAGTATGTTACTTTGGTAACAGAAATAGGAGAATATTTTTTGTGTAAATATCATTAACTAATGATGACATACACAGACATGTTCATATTTATGGCATTTAACATTGCAATTTTAGCATCTTTTTAAAAGAAATAAAGGAATAAAGGTCCCAACAATGCAAGTGTTAGCCTCACTATTGAAGTCTTGCTGGCAATGGTATACAATTGTTTACTAAAACCCAGAATGACCTATACTTATCTATACAAGCAGATGTTTTCCAATGAGCTGAGCAAGAAAAAAAAAAATCATACAGAGAACAAATAAAATGGAGCCAGGCAAATGAAACTTCATGTTAAAGAAATTGATTTTAATGTATTTAATGCTATTTCCAACTCTAATATTTGTTAGCTGAGAACGACCCTCCCTAACCCTGATATACCACCAGTGGAATGACAACCTATATGGTGAAAATGATGATGAAAATGATGTTGCTGATGATAAAGCCTCTTATAAGAGAGATGCTGCTAATGTTTGCATTTCTATTTCCATTTTAAATTTGTATATTTAATTTGTTTATTGTTATGATATGCATATTAAACATATATTTTTCTAATGCTCCCTTAACTATATGGAAGATTTTCAATATATACAGGTTTTTCTACAAGTTCTGTAAATTTGCCTTATAAATTTTTCTATTGACACCAGAATTTTATGTCATTACCTTTCTGTCATTACCTTGCACATAAATATTTAAAACTGGAGTTTTTTGAAGTATGATAGAATAGCCATATACAGAATAAAGAATAACACTTGTAGAGGAAACTTGGAGACCCCATATGAATTACAGAATTCTATTTGAAGACATCAAAAGACTATGAGCAATGTACCCGGGCATCTCTGGATATCCTTCGTTCAGCGAATTAATAATAACCAAGACATGTGGAAGGACATTTTTAGAGATACAATATTGAAGACAAACTATTGTTTTTGTTAACATCTCTTCATAACACACGTACCAAGAAATGTGAGACAAGTAAAGCAATAGAAAAGTTTCTACCAACAAGTCTTATCATTTCCTGACATCACTGTCTAAAGATGTACACTTATAAGTTCTGCAATGGCAAGGTTAGATGTCATGCTCCAGAGAGTCTTTGTGTGTGTGTGTGTGTGTGTGTGTGTGTGTGTGTGTGTGTGTGTGTGTGCGTGCCTCAGAACTCTCATTAGACAAAGAGAGACAAAACAAGGTAGCATTTTTGTGCATTGTTTACCTTCCATTCCTTCTAGATGAAAAAGAATAAGTTGTTTGCTAAATACTCCTTTTAGTAATTGTGGATAATGATACAATGCTTATGTTAAGAATGTTGAGGGATGGACTAGACTACATTTAGAATGTACAAGATAAGAAGGCTTGAGCAAGTGCTAGATCCATTTTCTTCTTTTCCCACACTGCACTGATTTTACTAAAAACAGCAATGTAGGTTAGGAGGGAATGCGGCTCAGTTGGGAGAGTGATTTTGAAGCATGCCTAGAACCTTGCCTTCCATCCCAGGCCTGCCCAAACCCCGTGTGGTAATCTCAGCACTCGGAGTTTGAATTAGGAGACCATAAATTCAAAACCACCCTCACTGCATGACTCTGAATCCAGCATGAGATCTATAAGATTCAGGCTCAAAATGAGTAAAAATAAAAGCAAATAAATACATGAATATGTTAATTTTATATACTACTTTTGTTGAGCAAATTAAATGCAAAGATGCTTTTCTTTCTGTAAATACCCATTTATTTTACTGAAATGCAGCATATGGTGTGTTAAATATTGGGTTTATTTTAGCAGCTCTGCTCTAACTTTTCTAACATGTGGTGATGCATTTTAATTTTTACGTGCCAGTTTACAACTCTGTCAGCAGCTGCTATGTGTAAACACTGAGATCAGCATTAGGTAAATGTGTTTCCCTGCAAGGAAATTGGAGGGCGCTCTGCTGCCACAAAGAAAAGGTGTAGTGCTATGTTTGTTACTGGGAAAATATGCCTGGTACTTCCAATCTGTGGTATCCATGACTCCAAAACATGAACGTAAGAGAAATAAAATGTTTTATGCCAACAGGTAAGGAAACAAAACTAAATTAGTCAAAATCCTACATTTCTTAATACAAAACAATGCATGTAGAGAAGGTCTGCAGTTGTAGTGGTTTTTTTTTAATTCAATAGATTAGGCTGCTTGTGATATATTTGTTTTCCTTGGACTGTAAGACTTAAAGGCATTTCCCAAGGTCATCATTTTCATTTTTTTCTGATTTTGAGAAGGTCTAAGGTAACCAAAACAAACCAATTAATTACACAGCTGGTCATTCTTCTCACAATACAGGGGAATTAGCCTTGGAAGTGATTGCTACAAAGCCTCTCAAGAAAAGCACCCTGCTGGACAGAGTACCTAGGAGGCCTTCATTTCTGTTGCCTACATTGCAACTCCTCGACAGCTCTGACATCTTTTCCACACTCTAGGTGTTAAGATTTCATCACAATGGCATCACTCTAAAGCAAGTGTGAGAACGAGGGCTATGAATGAACATACTTGTAGGTAGGATTGTAATCACAGATCACTGCTTGTACTGCCAAAGTGGGAAGTAAGTGGTTTTGTTGACAGTGAGCCAAAGACTATGTGAGGTTGTTGTGTGAAACCCACCCTTTTGTCAAAAAGAAGAAGAAGAAGTAGAAGAAGAAGAAGGAGGAGGAGGAGGAGGAGAAGGAGAAGGAGAAGAAAGTCAATTGTTATGTCTCATGCCCTGGACAAATATCTGAAGCACATATTTCACATATCAAAGTAGAGCAAGGAATATTAAAAGGATAAATAAATAAAAGGAAGGACATGACTTCTCCTCGGTATGGTGGAGGAGAAGATTTATTGTATCAGGGACATCTGGGATAGTTCAGAATGAATATGACCCTGAGCCAGACCAGCTGAGGAGAGTTGGAAGGAAAGAAGGGGAGTTCCAAACAAAGAGGACAGGAGGATAAAGGAAGGGTGGACCTTTTTCTGACTGATGTATCATTTTTTATATTGTATCTCCTATGCCTGAGATACTTTCTTCCATCTCCAGTAATCATGAAATTTGCAAGCAAATGGATAGAAATCGAGAAGATCATCCTGAGTGAGGTAACCCAGACCTAGAAAGACACAAATGGTATGTACTCACTTATAAATGGATTTTAGCCATGTAGTATGTGATAAGCATACTAAAATTCACAGAGCAAAAGAAGATAAGTAACAAGACAGTCTCAAGGGAAAATGCTTAAATATCACTCAGAAGGGGGAAAACAATAGGGAGTGGAAGCAGTTGAAGAAAGGGAGCAGAAAAAGGGAGAGGGAGCATGGAGAGAAATGAAGATGGATTTCAGTCCTGGGGAGAGTAGCAGCAGGAGGACAGAGAGCTTGAAGAGAGAAGAGAATCCGTGGACAAGGGCATCTCTGTGACAAGTTAAAGACCAAAGACAGGCTTCTGGGAAGATATGGAGTGACTCGACCTGAAGATCCTAGTAGCATGGGTCATGGAGACCAAAGAGGGCATTCTCTACCTAGACAGGACTCCTAGTGGAAGGAGAACACCAACCAATTCACCAAAACTACAACTACAAATTTACTCTGCCGATAAGATGTTACAGAGATACAGATAGAGATTAAAGGAATATTCCAACACCGGCCCAATGAGACCCAGGCCATTGGAGACAGCCAGCTCCTGACAATATTTATGATGCTTTGCTATGTGTGCAGATGGGAGCCTAGCATAGCTATCTGCTGAGTGGCTCTACCCAGCCGTAGATTGAAATAGATGCTGAGACTCATAGCCATACTTTGGGAAGAGCATGAGGAGTCTTGTGGAAGAGTGAGGGGAAGAATAGAAGGACCTGGAGGAGACATAAGCTCCAAAAGATGACCACAGAGCCAACTAACCTGAGTCTAGGGGATGTTTCAGAGACTAGAGTGCCAACCAAGGACCCTGCATGAACTAAACCTACATCCCCTGCACATATAGATGTACCAGCAGCTTGGTCCTCATGTGGGTTCCCTAGAAAGGAGAGAGGGGGATGTTTCTGAAATGGACTCTGTTGCCTGCTCTTTGATTATTTCCCCTGGTGGGGCTGCCTCACCAGGCCACAGGAGAAGAAAACATGTTCAGTCCTCATGTAACATGATCCAGTGGTGTGGGTTGGTGGAGGAGGCTCACATTATCTGAGTAGTAGTGGAGAGGGAACTGGAAAGAGGGAGGGTAGGTGGGATTGGGAGGAGAGCAGGGCTGAAAATTAGGATGTAAAGTGAATAAACATATACACGTAATAAAGGAAAGGGTAGACCAAAAGACTACAAAGTCTAGTAACAAAATGGCTGGATTATATAGTGAAGAGTATCTGGAGCAAAAGCAGCTCCATCCCCTAGCTAGAGAAGCTTAGGGTAAGGGACAGGGTATGCCAGTCATAGCCTGTAACAAGCATGGACGTGGGAATGTTGGGAGAACCTGGTATCCAGGTCCACTTCGATATGTTATATATGACCTCAGTTAGCCGTTTGTCCCGGGTTTAAGAACCAACAGCAATAAAGTGATAAGAATGTACTCGACAGCTAATTAAATTGAATTACATGTAGTTTCACACCAAAAGTTAAAGGTTAAAGAATGATAGATTTTTTTTAATAGCATAAAATATTTGGAGTTCTCTCCTGACATTTTTCAGTTAAACTTGATGACCTGGCATTTATACACCGATAAGAAAAGACTCCACAAGCACTCTGTGTTTCTGAAATTCAATCACTCTGGGGTTGAAATATCTCCACAGTTTAATGTTCAAAGAATGTAAAGTAGAAAGAGAACGGAGAATTGGGGACTTTCTCACAGATAGCCATAACCTTTCCTTCCATTCCTTGTCAGCTAGTGCCTGGGGCAAGCCTGGAGTTAAAATAGCTCATATTTTAACTTCATTCCAAAGATTTTTGTCTCCATTTTTTTGTCCGATAAGTAGTTGACTTTTCCTCAATTTCCTCAAATAATTTCCTCTCTTAGTTTAAAGACCTCAGCAAATTCTAACCAATTTTCTACAATTTCTGCAAAATAAATTAGATGAAGCCGGAAAAAACAATTCAGATGTAAGCTAAGAACACTATAACAAGAATATACTTTTAAATGATAAAATTTGACATTTACAAAATATACTGTCAATGTGTCTCAAATACAAGAACTATAAAAATGATGCTCACAGGAATTGAGTAGGATCTAATTTTATGGGGGGATTTGAATAAGGATTCATCACAAAGATTGGTGACTGGTATTGATCTCCATTCTGATCAGCCCTGTCTCATTGTCCTGAGAACCTTTCTATAGTGTTTACCTGTAGTCCTGAAAACTCTGAAACATGGGAATTCAGCGATGTAAATTTATTTTATCTTTTTAGAATGCAAGCTCACCTGATATGTGCGAACATCTGTTTACTCTAAATACGTTACCAACAACGGACTAAAGAAATGACTTCATCCAGAATACCTTGTTGAATCAGTGAGTACTGATGGGCTACAACAAAAGACACTCTTGGGAACTTACATTTATGGGTGTACTCAGAGGCAGCTGCAGCGCTGAGAAGCTTACCTCAGCGTAGGCTATGACTCACAAAGGTACATCTCTACTCTCTGCCCAACTTACACCAATGAGGTAGTTTGTTCCCCAGTAATTTTTTATTTCTTTTATAACTTTGGAATACTTTTGGAGTTATTATTATTATTATTATTATTATTATTATTGTTATTGTTATTGTTATTATTATCATCATCATCATCATCATCGTCGTTGTTGTTGTTGTTATATTTTTATTTTTATCTGAGCTTAGAAAATTTCATTATTATTTCAATTTTCTGAATTTCTCCTTTCCAAGTGGAGGTGCTTAAATTCAGAGGAAGAAACTACACATCACCACCTTTGTTCACCATTGCCTGTAAATAACAGTTGTATGTCTTCCACAACCCAAATATAAGCATGTGCCAAAAACTGCCATTAACCCAAAAATAATCATGAAAATTCTTCAATTTAGCTAAAATTATAAAAGGAAAACACAATGAAAAGCAAATTATTCCAAAATAACTATTAACATAATAACTGTTAACATGCCATTACCCTCTCATTCATGCATTACAATATAACACGGTATTAATATAGTCTGATTCCCTGACCAAAAAATTTTTTTCCCAAAAATCCTATTTCTATTCATTCACTTTCTAGGGTTTCCCATTTGTCACATTTACAATATACCTTACAAGAATCAGTCTAGCAACTGCATACTTAAAAATTCATGCTGAGTCCCAATTTAATGCTTCAATTTGCACTGTAGAAGTTGCTTTGCTCATATCTAGACCTTCCAAATGCTTATAATAGGGTTGCAAAACCTCCCATTTCAACAGACGAAGCTATATACTCAAGTAGAGGCTGTGGGGGAAAAGGGAATAAATCAAAGTTTCTCAAAGCTTCGTGCTGTTTGCAGAAAGATTTTCGGCAGAATAATTATATATACCCACACATCATTGCCTTGGGCCATACTCTGCATGGCATTTTTCAGCGAGAGGGTTCAAATGTTTCAAAGACACCTAATACTTCTAAAATAGAGGTGACAAATGCATGCAATTGTTCTCCAGACACTTTGTGCACAGAAGTGTAAAATTTGGGGTAATCAAATCAGGAAACACAGCCTTAAAGCAATTTCCTCAAGTTTATGGTCACAGTGAAAGGAAAATATTTCCGAATCCATGTGTCTGTGTGGGTGTATGCATGCATGTGTGTGTGCATATGTAGGTTTGCCATAATCCTTTGGATTCTTCTCCATGTTTGACGGAAGTTTGGTTATTATTTTGTGGTCTGAGAGCAAAGATAAGGCTGACATCCTGTTTTCCCTGACAAAGAAGCTCTCTGAACAATGTAATCTGAAGCTCTAAAATGTATCACAAAAGATAAATTTTTCCTAAATCAGTATTTCAGAATAAGTGAAGCTATGACTCTGTCTTCCAACTACCTATATTTGAAGTGTTCCTAACTACAGAAAAGATGTAAAATAAGCATTTTATTTGTTTTTTATGCATGACTTTTGTGATAAATGTAGTTACAGAAGAAAAGGCTCAGAAAGACCTCATTTTGCAGGTGTTTCAGCTATTTAACTGGGGTTGGATAAAGAATCAGAATGGGGGAGGGTTTGAAAACAGTTTTTCAACGGTGTCAGTATAATGGAACCCCAGATGCAGCGCATTCTGTGGATAAGTTCCCCCCACGAATCCTCTACCCTGTTTTCCTGCCAAAATAAAGGTGGTTATGCTCTGAATAACTCCAAATGTGCCAGGAATTTAAAAGTGTGTGGTGTTCTGCACAGCATTCAAAGAGACTGATACAGCAGAATTTCAATTCTATTTCCACAGCATTCAGATTTTCCTTGAATTATATACGATTTAACTAGTAAAGTGTGTTGAAATATCTGTTCACATTTGCATTTCTCTAAGTTTATGTTTCCAACTCAATGGCTTTATTTAAAGAAAAAAGAAAGCCTTAGACTGCTAAAAAGAGAAAAGGTGGAATATTTTAAAATCAGTTAGGAGATCACAGTATTTAAGATCAAAGGATTATGGGCCACATCTTACCTGGTAGTTAGTTATCTCTGCATTGTTTCCTTCGGATCCAAGTTAGCTTGGCATTCTATTTCATTGCAGTTTCATTTCATTCTCTCTCAAAACTGCTAATGTTTTTCATGCTTATGTTTCTCCAGATACAATGCTATTCTCTTTCTATGTCATTTGGGTCCTGCTGTTGGATGCCCTGGGTCCTATGTCCCATAGAATGCTGCAGGCTATGCTTTCTTCCTGACAAGGAAGTTTCTCACTCAGGGACAGCTAAGGCACTTTAGGTTGAGGCCCGAGGCCCAGGGCTCTAAACTGTGTTCCTGGTCTGTCTTTGGGGAGGTGGAAAATGAGTTTTCCATGCGACGTCATGCCTTAGCTCTTTGTAGAATGAGACTGCAGGTCTCAGGTGGCAGTGGAGATTTGGGAGCTCCACAAGCCTGTGATGGTACCAAGTGTTACAGCTCCTGGTTTGAGCTTCTGTGGATACAGGTGGATGTGTGAGACCAGCTGACAGGCAGAACTGTTGAGACCCCGGCTGGCTGTGCTTCACAGGGGGTCAACGCTGAGCTATTGGCAGTGATGGAGCAGGCCCCAACAGCTGGAAAAGGTTATTCTCCCTTTGCTGCCTGACCACTGGGCTGCCAGAGGTGGTTCCTCCAGAAAAAATGGAGTCTCAGACAGTCATGGTGGAAAAATGGTGATCAGGGGAGGAGTACAAGCCCCCCAGATAGCTAGCCAGCCTTTATTTATAACCCTTTTGGCAGTGGGGAGGGCTTTTGAGGATGAATGTGTCTGATTTGCTAAGGGTCAAGGGTGCTAGGATACTTAATCTACATACAGTGGTACAGTAGCTCATTTATATGTAGAAACATGGCTGGGAGTGGGACGGTGTCCCATCACAAGAAAGAGACAACGGTATTTAATTATCCTACCTGTGAAGGGATAACTTCTAGGTGCCATTGAAGGCCGTTTGCTGGAGAGGGTGGGGTAATTCCAGGTGTTGCCTGTGCTTGCTGGTCAACTTCCTTATTAGGAAAGGGTCAGGTTTGTAATTTTGTAATTGGGGGGTTACCAGAAGAGGTGGAGTGAGAATCCCCTGCCCCCCTAAAGATAGGGAGTCTGGCTTCATAGACCTAGTGCAGAGAAGCCAGATGTGAGCCTCATCCAGCAGAGTCCCTCACCTATACACAGTCTTAGAATTGTGCTATTCCTCCAACCACTGTACCACAGTTAAACAAGTTGCTATATCCTATTTTCGCAATCTTACCTCAGAGAACCCTTGTCTTCTGTGTGTAATATTTTTCCTGCTAAATTAATCACCTCTGAAAAGATATTGCCCTGAACACAGCTCAATCTAACTAAGGTCTGGTTGGCCAAATAGTGCAGATAGAAAGTGCATATATGTTTCTCTTTTATTAAATGTTTTACTTTCATTTTAAAACATAAAGTGTATAAAGTGAATGAATGACAGTTTTCTCGAGGCTTGATAATAAAAAAAGTATTTACATCTTATTTGTATTTATTTAGTTATTTCTCTGTGTTTTATGTTGTTTATTTTAATTTCAGAACAGACTTGCAATTTGACTCAGGCTAGCCATAAACGCATCATCTCCTTTTCTCAGGTTCCTTTGTGCTGGGTTTATAGATGGAAAACAACATGTTCTGCTTCTAATAAGCATTTGCTGATCAATAACTATTTACCAACAACAAGGCAGTAAAATGAAACGGGTATTAAAAACAAGCTGGGAGTATTAGAGGTGGACATGAGACTTAAGCTAAAAGTAGAATCAATAGAGAAGACACCTAGCTATAAACTAAAATCACTATTTTTCTAGTTTTTTTTTTATTAGCAGGGACAATATTATTATAAAAAGACATCACCATGAAAAAATACAACATTATACGTAATCTCCTCTTTGTTACTATTAATTTTCAAATATTCAGCATAGATTTTCAAAGGATCACAGAATACATTAAGTTATGCTTTAGTGTGGAGACTATTTTATTTTGAATAGTGTGCTCACTAAACATCAGAATCTAAAATTAATTTGTAAATTAATATTTCCCTCTTATATTTACTAATACATGCTCAAAATATTCACTGTGACATATTTTTATGATTCCTAATCTCAACATGCAAAGCAGACATATTTTAGTTAAGGAACATAAAGTACAAAATACTTTATCTACCTAACAAAATCAGCCTACTTTTCACAAATAATGTGTCAGACATTATATGGGACTTTTTAATTATTTTATTTAATTCAAATATTTTACATCTGAGTTCTTATTTTTCAAATGCCTGAGTCATTTCTCATTATACATAAAATAAAACAAAGAAAGAAGCAATTTTGCTCACAGTTTCAAAGGGTTTATTTCATGATCAGTTATTTTCATTGTTTCTAGAATATTTTGAAACATATGCTGGAAAAATGATATACACTTTATGAGGGACAGCAAACGATGAGCTAACCAGTGAGATTATGGGACACATACTATTCCTCTAAATGATATGCTTCAGTGACCCATTTCTTCTAATCAGACCCTATTTCCAGGTTACCATTAATTCCCAGTAACATCATAAAACTATGATTAATAGTCAATTCCATTTATTAGGTCACAGCTTACAAGAGACTTAGAGCCAATAGAGGGATACAAATTTTAAGAAATAAGCCATTAGGGAAACATTTCTTTACAAATAACAACAAAGAGATAAATGACAAATCCACATACCATAAGTTGCTTTTGAAAATTATACTATTACCAAAAATGATTTTTCTTAAAAGATTTTGAAACTGTTCTTAAAAATTAAATATTTTTTTTTATGTGTTTGAGAATTTTATACGGATGTGTGTATATGACTATGTTCATGTCTGAGACCCAGAGAAATCAGAAGATGCTGATAGATGGCAGATGCCCTGGAACTGGAATTATGAAAGTATATTGTACTGAGAAATGAACCCAGGTTTTCTGCGAAGCAATATGTGGTCTTAACCACTGAAACAAAATCCTATCTGCAAAGAAAAAAAGATACTATGATTTTTATTTTTATTTTATGTGTGCATGAGTGTTTTGCTTTTTTTTTTTTTTTTTTTTTTGTTATTAGCACTTGGTTGCTTAATTCCTGCTTAGGCCAGAAGAGAGAATCAGAACCCATGAAACTAGTTATTAATGGTTTGAGTCACCATGTGGGTACTGAGAATAAAATGTGAGTGCTCTGAAAGGCCAACAGTGCTAGTAACTGATGAGACATCAATCCTGCCCTTTATTAAGTTTTAAGCTTCATGTACAATTTTTGTGATTGGGAAGATAAAAGACATATTATGTAACATTTAAACAAGAATAACTTTTGTAGATAAAGATTATATAGATTCAATTTCAATGGAGACAGTCCTATACTTATGTATTTTGCACAAAATTAAGCCATAAGTCTAAGTGAACCCATTTGTACTGCACATATTTTTACTGTTGACCCTTGTATATATTTTCTAAACTGAAGACTTAAACATCTACTGGTAATGACAATGTGATTTGATTGATATATTTCTCTTCATCACACATATTATTTGCATACTGAAAATAATTTAGAGGCCTAATAGATAATTATTATAATTCTCTGAAGCAAACAAGGTCTGTCACAAATGTGATATGGTCATGATTAAAAGATCAATTTTAACATCCTGGATCTTTTCAATATCTGTCATGTCTTCTAGAGACATTGACTTAGTCACTTTAGATTAACAATTTGAAGATTTTACTTGGGAAGGTTAACAATAAATATAAAATCTAAGAATATTGACTCATACTGATAACAAAATATGGTGGGAACTGTAAATTGATGAATCACAAAAACATAAAAAATGGTACTTGAATCATATCCACTTTTTGGGATAAAAGTAGAACTATGACTGCAATAAAAATAGCCTCAGAATCAATGATACTTTAAAAAGGTTATATCATATATACTATTTAAAATACAAAGTGTTTATAGAAGAAAACTACTGCTGCTGAATTCATTTTTTATTTAAAGACAGCTGGTGATTTTTGCTGTTGTTGTTGTTTGTTTGATTGTTTGCTTTTTAATGATTTAACAGTAAATAAAATGTAAGTAATCCTCCTTATATCTCTACACATATATAAATACTTGTTCTCTCTTACAAAGTCATGGTCTGAGGAGAGTTGTCTTACTCTGTTAATATACTTGTGTATTCAGTTGTAGCATTTGGATGAAGGAAAAACTGAATTTATTTTTCTTAGAAATTAAGGAATAAAAGTGAATTAAAACACAAGTCAGAGAGAAAATTGACTTGACTCAGTCATTATTCAGACTTTAACTTTTGGCAATTAAAGCCTATAGTTATTCAATATATTTATAGGAAAATCTTCCTGATAATGATGGACTGAAAGATTTTCAAGAAAGACAAAGTACATACAAACTAAAAGTATTACAATAAAAGGTCATAGGTTTTATAATTCACTGTGGTATTTTTCATAGTAATTTCACAAATAAAATGTGCTGTGTTATCTAGTACACAACCTTGTTTCATATAATGATACAAATCATTGGTAAAAGAATCTACTTAGTGGATTTCAGAATTCATTGGCTTTTGTTTCATTTGGGTTGAGTGTTATTGGTATAGCATATTCACAACTAGAATCTAATTGACTGACTCTAAAATACAATGCTTTGGCCATTTATAATTTATGAATTCTTGGTGGATTTAGAAGTACAAGATTTATTTTATTAGTATCCATTCGACTTACACTGTCTTTGAAATTCCTATTGCCCAGAATAATATTTCAGTGGGAAATGGTGAACAAACATGTGCACACAGTTTTGAATGTGTTTATGTTCATTTTTTTTACTATTTTTCTCCTTTATTAATTTATTCTTGTTACATCTCAATGGTTATCCCATCCCTTGTATCCTCCCATTCTTCCCTCCCTCCCATTTTCCCCTTATTCCCCTCCCCTATGACTGTTCCTGAGGGGGATTACCTCCCCTTGTATATGCTCATAGGGTATCAAGTCTCTTCTTGGTAACCTGCTGTCCTTCCTCTGAGTGCCACCAGGTCTCCCCCTCCAGGGTACATGGTCAAAGGTGAGGCACCAGAGTATGTGAGAAAGTCATATCCCACTCTCCACTCTACTGTGGAGAGTGTTCTGCCCATTGGCTAGATCTGGGTAGGGGTTTAAGGTTTACCGACTGTATTGTCCTTGGCTGGTGCCTTAGTTTGAGCGGGACCCCTGTGCCCAAATCTGCCTATCATAATGTTCTACTTGTAGGCTTCTAGGACCCTCTGGATCCTTCTACTTTGCCATTCTCCCATGATTCTCTCATCTAGAGTCCCAATAGTATGTCCTCCCCTCTGTCTCAGTTTCCTGGTAAGTGAAGGCTTTCATGGGACATGCCCCTTGGGCTAATATGCAGATATAAGTGAGTATATACCATTTGAGTCTTTCTGCTTCTGGGTTAACTCACTCATTATGATCATTTCTAGCTCAATCCATTTATCCATAAATTTCGGGAATTCCTTGTTTTTAATAGCTGAATAGTATTCCATAGTGTATATGTACCACAGTTTCTTTATCCATTCTTCTATTGAGGGACACTTAGGCTGTTTCCATATTCCATTTCCCCTACAGAAATTGAAGTAATCATTGATAGTCTCCCAACCAAAAAAAGCCCAGGGCCAGATGGTTTCAGTGCAGAATTCTACCAGACCTTCAAGGGCGAGCTAATACCGATACTCTTCAAGCTATTCCAAAAGATAGAAAGGGATGGAACATTACCAAATTCATTCTATGAGGCCATAGTCTCATTGATACCTAAACCTCACAAAGACTCAACAAAGAAAGAGAATTTCAGACCAATTTCTCTTATGAACATCGATGCAAAAATACTAAATAAAATACTTGCAAAACAAATACAAGAGCATATCAAAGATATCATTCATCATGACCAAGTAGGCTTCATTCCAGGCATGCAGGGATGGTTTAATATATGGAAATCCATCAATGTAATCCACCACATAAACAAACTGAAAATAAAAAACCACATGATCATCTCTTTAGATGCAGAGAAAGCATTTGATAAAATCCAACACCCATTCATGTTTAAAGTTTTAGAGAGATCGGGAATACAAGGCACTTTCCTCAACATAATAAAGGCTATATATAGGAAGCCAATAGCCAAAATCAAAGTAAATGGTGAGATACTCAAGGAAATTCCTCTAAAATCAGGAACAAGGCAAGGCTGCCCACTCTCTCCATATCTCTTCAATATAGTACTCGAAGTTCTAGCCAGAGCAATAAGACAACAAAAGGAGATCAAGGGTATTCTAATGGGAAAGGAGGAAGTCAAATTATCCCTATTTGCAGATGATATGATAGTCTACATAAGTGACCCTCAAAATTCCACCAGAGAACTCCTACAGCTGATAAACACCTTCAGCAAATTGGCTGGATACAAAATTAACTCAAAAAAGTCTGTAGCCTTCCTATACACAAATGACAAGCTTGCAGAGGAAGAAATTAGGAAAACTACACCCTTCACATTAGCCACAAGCAATATAAAGTACTTAGGAGTTACTCTAACTAAGCAAGTGAAGGACTTGTTTGAAAAAAATTTCAAAACCCTAAAGAAAGAGATTGAAGATGACATGAGAAGATGGAAGGATCTTCCTTGCTCATGGATCGGGAGAATTAACATAATAAAAATGGCCATCCTACCAAAAGCAATCTACAGATTCAATGCAATCCCTATCAAAATACCTACACAATTTTTTAAAGACATTGAAAGTTCAATTCTGAACTTCATATGGAAAAACAAAAAACCCAGAATAGCTAAAACAATCTTGTACAATAAAAGGTGCTCCGGAGGAGTCTCCATACCTGATCACAAACTGTACTATAAAGCAATAGTAATTAAAACAGCATGGTACTGGCACAGCAACAGGCTGGTTGATCAGTGGAATCGAATCGAAGACCCAGATATGAATCTACACACATATGGTCACTTGATTTTCGACAAAGAAGCCAAATCCATTCGATGGAAAAGGGATAGCATCTTCAACAAATGGTGCTGGTCTAACTGAATGTCTATGTGTAAAAAAATACATTCATTTAATTGAGATGTAATGCACTTTTTCATGCTTCATATAGCAGACCTGCAGTAGTGTATATCTTTGGGTAATCATAAGTCTAAACATTTTGTACAACCTTGCTGTTTTTCTTAGACATTCTTTGAAAATATAATATAATGTGTTTTGATCATATTTTCCTTCCATCCCCCAAATCCTTCTGAACCAACTCCCTTTCCTCTCTACAACTTGTACCTTTCTCTTTGTAAACCTGTCAAGTCCAATTTGTGGTAGTTATATAATTTTAATATGTTGCTGTTCAGTGGCGCATGGTCAACTTACAAAGAGATGCACTCTTAAAGTGATTCTCCCTCTTCCAGAAGCTAACAGTTGCTTCTTATCTAGTGGTGGGATTTTATTCTCTACCCAGTGCCCTTTAACATAATGGCATTTTGTCTAGACTGAGAGTGCACAGATCCTGTTGTAACCATTGTGAATTCATACATGCAGCTTCCATACTGCATCAGAAAAACAGAGATTCCTTGTTGATTTCACCACCTCTAAATGCCGCTTTAGTCGTGATCTCTGTTTCTTTGGAGGAGTGAGTTGTTATGTAGATGTCCCCATTTAAGGCTGAGCATTCTGAGGTCTCTAATTCTTCGATCCTTGGCCACTCATTGGTTTCTGGGTTAACACGATTTACTGAAAGTTGAAGCTTTACTGGTGATGGTTTACAACTGCATTAATCTATAGGTAAAATGATAAGTCATTAGTAGACAGTTTAATTCTCTGAGCATTTATAGTTTTAGGTTTTGTGCTATGGCTCATGGCTTATGTAGCTATAAGGTCTTGGCCTGATGATGGGACTAGGTATGAGTTTTATCTTGTGGAAGGGGACTTGAGCCCAACCAGAGACTTTGTTACTTTCATGGTGTTCATTCCCTGATAACACCGATGTGCCTACATGGTCAAACCAGACATTATTCTACCTTGCACGGATCATAGTTTAATAATATTGATTATTTCCTTTCTCTCTTTGTTAGCACACAGAATGTCTTCTAGCATTGTAAAAACTAGCTAGTAGGAACGAAACTGCCAGGCCAACATAAGATTAATATCTCTGTGTTATATGAGTCAGATGCATAGTATCTTCAGCAACAGGATCTTATGATCAGAGTTCTGGATGGTAATCAAGAACAATGCCAATGGTCTGTACTGTTTGTGAGTCTTTAGGATGTCACTGGCCAAAACTTCAAAAGGGCTAGCAGATACCTGTAACTAAGCTCTAATTTGTTAACCTGTGGTGTCTCATAGGGACATTATTGTATTGTCCCATTATAATATAATTCCACTTTAAACTCTTTATTTGCACACACACAGACACATACACATGTGTGCTCACATACATGCACGCGTGCAAGATTCTCTATTGTATTATGTTTTTCTGTGACACCTTTAAAGGATCTTTAGTGTAACTTGTCCCTCCCAGCATTCATTCTTTCAACTCCCATCCCATTTCCCACCCAAATTATAACCTTCACTGTTCATCATTCTCATTAATTATTTTTAGCACTGTATTTTGTCAACTTCAATTGAAATTGTGCTCCCATAACTCTTGGCCAATTTCTTGATTTCTACAAACATTCAGAATGAAACATAAAATATACCATTCAAAGCTAACATTCAGTGAGGAAAACACGTATGATATTTTAATTTTGTCTGAATTACCTCATCCTGAATGATTTGTCCATTTTCTTCTGTTTGCAAATTTTAATATTGTTTCTAAATGGCTGAACTGTGTTCATTTAAGGAACAGATTATATTTTGTTTATACTTTCATTAGTCAATAGGTGTCTATGCTGTATTTTTATACCTGTTAGTATGTCCACAGTCCAAACATTTATATGTTGAGGAAAAAAGTAAATTATCTGATTATATACAGTGAAACTATTTTTCAGCATCTGTAAAACATCTATTAAGTAGAAGATACAACAATTATTGTTACTAATTCATGTATTATGGATTTATGTCTGTGTTCTCTTTTAAATTGAACAACTCTGAAAGGTAATTATGATTAGTGGTATGCAGACTCGCAGTGCGTAATGTAATCTGTTCCCTCTATCAATCAGTGTGTAGATGTAGATACAATAATATATACAGCAACTGATATTTATCAACTCATCTTGTAAAGTTAATGAATCCCATTTATCTTAAATAATGTGAATCAAGAAGCAATTGAAGTAGAGTGAACATCTAATGGCATTAAGGAGAAAAAGATGTGATGTATCATAGGAGAGCTAGTACAACTATAAGAAATGAATGAGGGATTGTGCAGTTGAGAGTGACAGAGATAGGGAGTGGCTACATCATGAAGGGTTGTTGAGGTGATAAAAACCTAGAATAATTTCATCTCATTAATGTCTAGTTTTCTTGTATAGTTTCAACGGTGATGAATGTAGGAAGGCATCAATGGCAGCAAAACCCAAACCAAACAGATCCAGAACTGAAAGAGTTCTGTAGCCATGAAATACTTTTATTTGGTTGCTAGGATTAGAACTCAAGGTTTTATGCTACAGTCAAAAGTTCTATCACTCAGTGAGGCATCTTGAAGTCCTGTAAATTATTTTAAAATAAGTGCTATATTAAATTATTCTTCTAAATGAAACAGTTTAATAATATGTAATTTCAGTGTGCAAGCTTATTGTGTTGCACCAAGAGTAAATTATTCACATTCATAAAAAAGTGCACTGTACATTTGTTCAAGACAGAGAATCAATACTATTTTTAATAGAATTCACTTTTTGATCAGAGGTGTTTAGTCCTAAAAATTATTACATTTGAATGACCATCATTTTTTTCAAAAATTAGTTATTGAAAAATAAAACTCTCTTGATGATCTTTCTTTACCATATTCAAGCCTTAGCAACTGTATAAGTCTATTATAACACCACAGAAAACTGAAAATTATATGATATACCCGTAATAATGAATTAAATAAACTTAAAATTATCTGCCCTATGTAAAAAAAACTATTTTATAATTTTCTTAAGAAAGTGTTCTTAGTTCCCCTTCATAACCTCTTCTTTCTGGTGTCTGGTTGATTCCTTTTAGGAGGCCATCCTGAGTGATGGCATGGGGGATTATTATCAGGACATAGAACGTTTTTCAATCCTCTGTTTTACACTAAGACTTAAAATAAAACACAAACCTCAGTAATGCAGATGAAATTACACTGTATTCTGTGCAGTGTTTATATTTCCGTAGACACACATTATTAAGCACTGCATTGAATTTTTAGTTTTTGGTCTGAGCCAGCAGAGGAGGTGAATTAATGATGAATGAAAAGTTTAGCATGCATCTTAGTTGTCTCAATTTTTCATGTTTGTTAACATGTCAAAATTATTGACCCAAGTTCATTCTAGAAGTTTACTTAAGCTGATAGATAAACACATTTAGCTTCTAGGATTCTAATGCCTGCAAATGTCTTCTTGTGCACATGCAAGATAGTTTCCTGCATATAGGGAATTGGAAATTTTATTGTTTATTTCCAATTACTGCCCTAAATGGTTGCAATAGCATATATATTATATTAATGTATCCCATTATTCATCCTCTCTATATACAATCACATTTTATTATTTTCATACTTATTAATTTGCTGGTGCAGTGGGCTAAATAATAATGCACTGTTTAATCATCTTATTGTGTTTGTGTTACTCAGGTAACCTATGAAAATTCATATATTTTACATACATATTTCTGTGACTCTTTCTGTTAATTGTATCATGGGTATACACTGTGCTTATATTTACATACTCTATAAATTGTCCATTGAAATAACTTTTTCTACACCACACTGACTATTTTAACATGCGTCCTAATGATTGATGCTTCCAATAGTTCTTGTATCTTATATTGCTGTAGAATAAAAATTCCTTGGGAGTCTATTTCTCTTTACAAAAAACAAACAAAGTGGTTCCACTTAATTTATTATTCTCAAGTTATGAGTTTAATGAGGCTTTCTTAAAGGAACATGGGAAAAGCATTATTTGCAGGAGTCTCCTTGTCCTCATCCCCAGTAATATTTAACCGTGTGTATATTTTCAGAAAGAGGGCGTCTGTGAACCACTCAAGGTTCCCACACTTCTACAGAAGAATTTTAGTGATACTAATCTTGTGAAGGTCAAGTGTGGTAACCACAGTTGCTCTGTTGTCAAGGTAGCAAAGACAGTCTGGAGGACAAAGTTCCACCATAGTCGGTAGTTTGGTCTCATACTCTATGAATTACAAATAAACTTGCTCTTATTTTGAGACACTATTACATATAGGAGTGCACGGAAGAACAGAAGGGAGGGATAGCAGCTTGACAAAAAGACCAAAACAGCTGACTAGTCTGGGCCTAAGGGGGGCTTGTGGAAACTGATGTACCAAGCAAGGACCATGCATGGACCAGACATAGGCCCACTGTACGTATGCACCCAATTGGCAACTTGGTCTTCATATGGGTTTCCTAGTAAGGGGGGCAGAGGCTGTCTCTTACATGGATGTGGCTGCATGCTTTTTGATCACTTCCTCCTCACAGGGCTACATTGCCAGGCAATTATGGAAGAGGAATTGTATAGTTCTGATGTAACTTGATGTGCTGGAGTGGGTTAGTGTGTGTGTGAGGTGCTCTCCTTTTCTGAGGGGGATGGGAGGGGAAATAGGGAAAAGAGGAAAGAGGAACCAGGAGGAGGGGATGTAAAGTGAATAACTAAATTTTAGAAAATAAAACCATTGATGAGTATGAAGTGTCCATCCTCATCCCTTTTGATTAATCTTGGTTGAAAGTCTATTTTGTTCGATATTAAAATGGTTATGCCTGCTTGCTTCTTGTGACCATTTGCTTGGAATATTTCTTCCAACCTTTTATCCTGAGGTAATGCCTATCATTATGGGTGAGATGTGTTTCTTGAATGCAGAAGAATGTTGGATCCTGTTTATGCACCCATTCAGTTAGTCTGTGTCTTTTTATTGGAGAATTGAGACCATTGATGTTGAGAGATATTAATGACCAGTTACTATTAAGAATCTTAATTTTGACGTTGGTTCCAGTCGAGCGTTTGTGTAGTTGTGTTTTTGCCATGGTACAGTTATCTATTTCCTGAGTAGTTTTGGTTGTAGCTTGACCCTTTGGGATGGAGCTTTCCTTCTAGTACCTTCTGTAAAGCTGGATTTGTGGATAGGTACTGTTTGAATTTGGTTTTGTCATGGAATATTTTGTTTTCTCCATCAATGGTTATTGATAGTTTTGCTGGGTAAAGTAGTCTGGCCTGGCATCTGTGGTCTCTTAGGGTTAGCAGGATCTCTGTCCAGGCCCTTCTGGCTTTGATGGTCTCTGCTGAGAAGTCGGGTGTAATTCTGATAGGTTTGCCATTAAATGTTATTTGGCCCTTTTCCCTTACAGCTTTTAATATTTTTTCTTTGTTCTGTATGTTTTGTGTTTTGATTATTATGTGATGGGCAGTTTTTCTTTTCTGGTTAATTCTATTTGGTGTTCTGTATGCCTCTTGTATGTTTATAGGCATCTCTTTCTTTAGATTGGGGAAATTTTTTTCTATGTTTTTGTTGAGAATAGTTTCTGGGCCTTGGAGTCTGATATCTTCTCTTTCTTCAATGCCTATTATCCTCAGATTTCTTCTTTTCATGGTGTCCTTAATTTCTTGGATGTTTTGTGTCAGGAATTTTCCAGATTTGGCATTTTCTTTAATGGTTGCTTCAAGATCTGTTATTGTATCTTCTAGACTTGAGATTCATTCTTCCATCTCTTGGATTCTGAGTGGAGAGTGGGATATTACTTTCTCACATACTCTGGTGCCTCCCCTTTGACCATGTCCCCTGGAGGGGGAGACCTGGTGGCACTCAGAGGAAGGACAGCAGGTTACCAAGAAGAGACTTGATACCCTATGAACATATACAGGGGGAGGTAATCCCCCTCAGGAACAGTCATAGGGGAGGGGAATAAGGGGAAAATGGGAGGGAAGAATGGGAGAATACAAGGGATGGGATAACCATTGAGATGTAACAAGAATAAATTAATAAAGGAGAAAAAAAAGAAAAAAAGAAAAAGAAAATAAAACCAAATGAGTAAAAGTTATGTGGCAATTGTGATCTTCATCTTTCCTTAATGTGGCTCTCTGAAGCCATTGAGAGCAATAAATGTCTAAATGATATGAGATAGAGAGAGACAGAGAGAGAGAGAGAGAGAGAGAGAGAGAGAGAGAGAGAGAGAGAGGGAGATGAGGAAAGATGAGGGGGTGCTTGGGGGAGGCAACTGTCAATAATCTTAGCATCTTAGCACTGGACCATGTAGGTAATTATCCTGTTCTTCCAGGTGAGATGTGTCAATTGGTAAAATAGTGATAAGACTCTTCATGAGCATAAGCAATTACCATACTTCTAGATTCAATTTGAGTCCTTTTCCACAGGAAGAAAACTCTGTCTGCTAATGTAAACATAACCAAAAACAATATTTAGGGAAGTCACACTACCTATGAAAACTTTTCTGTTGTTTTGTTAAGTGCTCACATCAATCTGACTTCTAAGTATTTGTGTTTATATCCATAGATTTTTTGTCCCTCTCAATATTGATGAGAAGCCTCTCATTCAGTGGGGACTGTTTAAAGAAGAGATGCATGTTGCAGTTATTTTACCGGTATAGCCTAATAATTTTTATTATTAGCCCTTTAATTATTATTATGGCACTATTTTCTCACCTGCTAGCAATCACTCAAGACACAGACACTAGTTAAAATAGCCTTAGTTATCATGGTGCAGGGCAGATATTAATGCCCTAAACTAATTCCCATAGTGGGGCCGGTATGGGAAAAATTCCCCAATCTCATGCCATCTGCTTCTTATAATTTGTATCAAGCTACCTCCTAGCCATAATCCCAAATACTTGCTAATTATCATCATTTGTGCCAAGTCTCCATCCATGCAGGCTATGTGCTTCTCCTCCACCTAACCCATAATGGCTCAGTCTCCTTCCTCTCTCTGGTCTATCCTCCTCCTAAGATTCTCTGTCTTCCCTAGCCCTGGAACCTTAGCCATGCCTATCCCATTTGCTCTGCCCAGGTGTGATGACCTTTTATTGGCCAAACAGGTTAGGCTCTTACACAAGCAAGGTACAGGTGCGTCACAGAGACAGCAAGCAGTAATTAGCATCAAAATACATCATGCCAACTTCCATCAGATGCATAACTGTTCTAAGTATTGATAATGAGAGATTATGTGTGCTTATACATAGCTAAGACATCTATATCAACGTGATCACATGCTAAGAATCATGGATCATTGCAGAAGAACTGGCAGAATGAACATATATGAATTTTAAATGTTGTAAAAACAATGTAAATATAAACATCAAAGAAATGGGTATTAAAGGAAATAATAAAAGAGACACAATTGTGAGTGATAGTCGTGTGTGTGGGGGGGTGTTCATATATATACATACATGCTCATCACATGCTATAGAAGTATTAAATATTAAAGTGCCATGTATAAATTTTATTAACAAATATTTCCATTAGAAAAGTCAAAACAGGAATGTTTACTGATCTAGAAAATTTTATCAGCAAGCCTGGTTCAAAAATGCCAAAATTTTATGATAAGAATAAATATAACCTATATAGAAAAGTAACACAGATGAAATTATTTTTAAAAATTAGAGATTAAAATGTTTTAATGGCTGAGTTTTGGTATGTTCTAGAACCTAAGCAAAGAAGAATACTTGAGATTCATTTGGGGAATATACATACAAGACAAGCCCAAATCTTTATGAATTCACCAATTTCATCTATTATAAATTTTAGATAGGGACCAATAAAAAGGTGATGGTTTTAAGTTAATACTGAATTTCTGATTGATAAATCCAGGGAGCCACTAAATACTAAGAGAAGCTAGGATTGATGGAATTATTATGAATCATAGGGTATTTATATATAGCTTGGAAGTTACCACTTTTCCCTCTAAGACACAGTTTCCTCGATGAGTGAATTTTAGAAAGGAAATGTAGAAAGAACACCTGTAGGTAAACCCTACTGATGTCTTACATGGTGTCCTTTCTTCAAATATAGATGTTATACCTTTATATATTTTGCAACAAATGCCTCATACCAGGATACCTGTTGACTTTGCTTGAAGTCTCTTACTCATGGTTAATATTAGGAATGTAATACATATTTATGTAGAGTGCTGCTTTTCATAAAGCTGTCTTCTGGTTTATGTTGCTGTTCATGTGAAAATAGAAATAAGATTTTATTGTCAGTAAAAGCTATGTCTGAATATTCTAAACTACAGTTTGCATGAGAGAATCATGGGAGAATGGCAAAGTAGAAGGATCCAGAGGGTCCTAGAAGCCTACAAGTAGAACATTATGATAGGCAGATTTGGGCCCAGGGGTCCCACTCAAACTAAGGCACCAGCCAAGGACAATACAGGCAGTAAACCTTAAACCCTTACCCAGATCTAGCCAATGGACAGAACACTCTCCACAGTAGAGTGGAGAGTGGGATATTACTTTCTCACATACTCTGGTGCCTCACCTTTGACCATGTCCCCTGGAGGGGGAGACCTGGTGGCACTCAGAGGAAGGACAGCAGGTTACCAAGAAGAGACTTGATGCCCTATGAACATATACAGGAGGAGGTAATCCCCCTCAGGAACAGTCATAGGGGAGGGAAATAAGGGGAAAATGAGAGGGAGGGAAGAATGGGAGGATACAAGGGATGAGATAACCATTGAGATGTAACAAGAATAAATTAATAAAGTAAAAAATAAATAAAAAACAGCATACCAATGATTGTCTTGTATGACTATTTTGCGTTTTATTCATAGCCCTACAGATTACCACACATGTCATTTAACTTGCACTGTTGACACTATATCATTAGAAAAGTTTCTATAATTAACCTAATTCATTGCACTGAATCATTTAGTCTGATAACTATAGACTAAATAACTTTTAATTATCTTTACTCCTTAATGCTCAGTTTTATTTGATTAATGCAACTTTATGTTTTGGTTAATAATCAAATACAGCAACTTTAGAATATGCAAATAATTCTACTAAATATCAAATGACAAATTGATATACTTAATACATTTAATTAATTTATTAAATGAGGTTTATTTAATCAAAAATATTTCAAAAAATATATATAATGTTTAATGCTGACTAAATTTATTGTGATACCATGTGATGTTTTGGCATATGCATGGATCGTTTAGTATGTGAACCAACGCAGTTGTACAGTATAGTTTCACATCTCTGTGCTGAGGCCAAGAACCTTCAACAACATTCTAGGGTTTTGAGAAACACACATTATTTTTAACCACAGTTTCTCTACTGTGTGAAAAAACATCAGGGATTATTTCTCCAATCAAACTTGAGATTGTAATCATTGACCAAACTCTATTCTTACCAAAATTCAACCATTGGTTAGCCATGCTCACCACTCACCTCTGTTCCAGTGACTCCAAAGTACTTAGGTTTAATATTTAGATGAGATCCTTTGATATTCATAAAATTACTTTGTACTAATCATTGATAAATCATACATTAAATGAAATTCTACAATTAAAATTCACTTAAAATTATCACTTTAAGTAAACCACTCAGGTTGTATTTAGTTTGTTCAAATGTTGAATTTATCCAAGTTTAGTTCTAAGATATTTCACAAAGTATATCTATTTACTTGAAACAGATAGTATTTTTTGAATATCATTTCAGAAATCAATTAACAAAATAGAAAAATGTAAACATAGCTATGAATTAGCATATTCATAATTAATAATGACTGCCTATGGATTAGCATAGCATCTTCATTAATATAAAATAATGTATTTCAGCTTAAATTAGGAAACTAATTATGGAAAATCACTCCAAGGATTCATGTTTCCTTACTAAAGCCACTTATACATGACATAAAACAATATTTAGAATTCAATATTAGATAAAAGAAATAACAATGTCCAAGCATTAGTATTTATTTATTATAACATCAAATCATAAGTACCTTGAGCTCTAGTAGTAAAGGACATTTTTATTGAGCACCTTTTATAATCCCTCAGGATCACAAAATAGTGATGTATCTATTATGGTCTGTGCTTTTGAATATGTATGTGTGTGTACAATAAAGTGTGTGTTTGTGTGTGTGTAGTATGCGTGTGTAGTATGTGTGTGTGTGTGTGTGTGTGTGTGTTGTATTTGCAGGTCAAAGGCAACTTGCAAGAGTTGGGATCTCCTTCTAACATGTGGCTTTAGAGAATCCAATTGTCATCAAGTTTTGCAGTATTTCTTGCTAAGTCATTTTGATAGCACTCCTCAGCACTTTTTAAAATTAATTTATTCAGATTACATCTCAATTGTTATCCCTTACCTTGCATCCTCCCATTACTCCCTCCCTCCCACTTTCACCCTATTCCCCTCCCCTATGTCTATGACTGAGGGGGACTTCCTCCCACTCAATATGATCATAGGCTATCAAGTCTCATCTTGTAGCCTGATATCCTTCCTCTGAGTGCAACCTGGCCGCCCAATCAAGGGAGGTGGTCAAATATAGGGCACCAGAGTTTGTGTGTGAGCCATTCCCCTCTTTCCACTCAACTGTGGAGAATGTCCTGTCCATTGGCTAGATCTGAGTAGGGGTTCAATGTTTACTGCATGTGTTGTCCTTGGTTGCTGCAGTAGTTTGAGCAAGACCCCTGGGCCCAGATCCATCTTCATAATGATCTTCTTGTAGGTGTCAAGACCCTCTTAATCCTTCTATTTCCCCATTCTCCCATACTTCTGAAAGGAAGGACTGAATTTATTATAAATGTCTTCTTTATTTATTTATTTATTTATTTATTTATTTATTTATTGTGTTTCTCTTTTTTTAATTTTTAATTTTATTAATTAATTCAGATTGCAACTCAATTATTATCCTATCACTTGTATCCTCCCATTCCTCCTTCCCTCCTGGTTCCAGCCTATTCCCATCCCCTAGGTCTAAGACCGAGGGGGACCTCCTCCTCCACTATATTGTCATAGGCTGTCAAGTCTCCTCTTGGTAGCCTGCTTATTCTTTCTTTGAGTGACACCTGGCCTTTCCACCAAGGAGAGGTAGTCAAATATGGAGAACCAGAGTTCATGTCACAGTCAGTCCCTGCTCTCCACATAACTATGAGGAATATCCTGTCCATTGGTTAGATCAGAGTAAGGGTTTGATGTTTACTACTTGTATTGTCCTTGGTTAGTGCAATTATTTCTGAGCTCTTCATTAAGTTTTATCATAGAGAAACTAGCAGTAGAAGAATGTCAATTCAGAACATTGCTGTTCCAGCAGGAGATCCCATCCAAAGATCTTCTAGGTCTGTGTGATCCAGCTAGAATACAAACACGCCTTTAATCCAGGAGACAGAGGCAAAGAGATCTGAGTCCAGTGCTTGCCTGGTATAGAGCAAGTATCAGGTAAAGAAAAGCTTAGATCCAGGCATAGTGGTACATGTCTTTAATCCCAATTAAAATAAAGATAATTTGTAGAAGGAAGCACTCATGTTTGAAAGTAATGTCTAGTTGAGTGGCAGAAAAAGTGACAAATCAGAGATTATTTGACAGATTAGGATATTCCCAGCTCTTACAAGGAGAGAGTAGAAAGGGGAGCTCCTTAGGAGACAGTTTTCTTGGAGAGAGGAGGCAGTTTTTACCAGGGCAGTAATAGAGAGATGGGTTGCAGAGAGAGAGCACTCAGGTGAAAATGGAACACAGCAGAAAATGAGAAGAAGCCAGAAGATTAGGGCAGATGGCTGACTTAGCTTTAGGCACAGTAGAGCAATTGTGGGCCAAGAGAGAAACCATATTAAATAAGTCATCTGGAAGAAGAGTTGAACAAGCCAGCCTAGAGCACAGAATGAATAAGTAAGGGTGATCTCATTAAGCAATAACTCTCAGAGGCTGTAAATATTCTAGGCTTAGGTTAGATTATACAGAGGATAGGAGCTTACAGGACTAGGCCTTATCCAGCAGAAGGAAGTGGTAAACCTCCCGGAAAACAACCTAACCAGCAGAATAAAAGTTACATTTACAGAAAGCAAAAGTTTAAACCTTAAAAAATAGAGCACACATTTGAAGAACTGCAAGGTAATGATTTTTAGAAGCCACCATAAAGAAGTTAGGATATAGAAGTCAAGTTATAAATAAAGTTTGATTGCCCATAAAGTACTTTGATTTATTTTATTTTAAATGTAGTTACATGGATAGAGTCATATTATTCTTTGCTATTAATGTGATCGGAAGATGATGGAAAAGAGAATTGATTATCCCATGCTTACCTGGATAATAAATGAACTCAGACAGTATAAATGAAGGGCAAAAGTTAATGAACTCAAGTCTACTAGGACCCATACAACCATGGTCTCTACCGATTTTAAGATTTGGAGGCCGGAGAGAGAGTGCAGAAGTTAACACCAAGTACAGTTTCCAGATGCCTCCAGTTTAGTTTCCAGTACCCACACAGATGTTACCAATGTCCAACCTCTGGCAGGAGGGGATCTGATGTCTGTGTCATCCCCAGACACCTTTGCTCACGTTAATACACTTAAACAAATCCACACATAGATACACATACTTGAAAATAAATCATTGCGCTGGAGACATTACTTCACAGTTGCTCTTGAAGAGGCTCCACATTTATTTACCAGCACCAAATAGCTCATAACCCACTGTTATTCCAGTAACAAATGATATGGTGTATGTTTCCTATCACCATAGATCCCATGCATACATGCAGTAAACATATATATGTTTATATATGTGTGTGTATATACACATATACATATATATTCACACACACACACATATACATACATACATGTATATACATACATACACACAGAAAGAAAACTCATACACAAAAACTCAAATTCTGTTATATCGGAATTTAAATTTTAAACAGTGCATGTGATTCAAACAGGAACTACAGTTGATTCCTGCTTGTGCTGTGCAGAAAGGTCTGTGGTGGTTTGAGTGAGAATGGCACTCATGGGATCCTTATCTCTGAATGCTTGCTTCTCAGTGGTGGACTGTTTAGGAAGAGTACTTGTAAGTTTTGCCTTATTGGGCAACTTATGTCACTATGAGTGGAATTTAAGGTTTCAAAAGCCTGGCAAGCCCAGTCTCACTCTATTCTGCTATGCGCACATGGTTGTGGATCTGATGTGAGCTCTCAGCTATTTCTGAGAACCACAGCTGACTATCTGCTGCCTCACTGCAAACCATGATGATCATGGGCTAACTTCTTAAACTGTATCAAGCCCCTAACTAAATTTTTTTTTTAAATAAGCAGCCTTGATGGTGTTCCCTCACTAAAATAAAACATTAACTAAGAGAGATTTTTTACTAGATTATCACCTGTCTTCTAAATTTATTTAAAATGCAGGAATCTGAAACTGCACATTGCATAAAATTATTTAGATTGAATAGTAAATATAAGAATGAACAAAATTAAAGGTAACTCTAAAAAAGTTTTATGTAAATAGTTGAAACTATCCTAGGGACTTGAAATGGTTAATAAATAGGGACTATTGTGAATAATTAATCTATATTTGCACATATAACATCTCTACAGAATAATAATGATGCATAATGCATCATTAAACAAAATTGAAGAGGGTTTTGATTTATTATAATTAAACCAAGCACTTTAAAAATATTACTAGGCAATGATTTGCTCAATATGTGTCATAATCAAGAGAAGCAAATATAAATAAATAAACAAATTCAAGATGAACAAATATATTTTGTTCAGACAATCCTGCTTCACAACACAACAAAATTCGTTGTAGGTATAAGGTTATTGTGTAATTCAAATACTGATTTCTGTATCCTCTGTATTTGTTTGCAATCCTTGTTCTGAGAATTTCCTATGTAATGTTGTGTAAACATTGCTCCCCAATTGTTCCCTTGTATGTCAATAAAGCAGTTTACAGCCAGTCTCTGAGCAGGGGAGAAAATAGGGCTGGACTTCCTGCCAGCTAGGGGAGGAGAAGTAAGAGGGGGAAGTAGGGGATTGAGTGATGGAAGATGCCCAAGAGAGGATCTGGAACAGGAAAATCTATGAAATGCAAGTATCTTTAGGATGTAAGCTTGGAGGAAGCCAGATTAGCATAGAATCATATCTATATGTTATACCTAAGATGTATCGTCTTGTGATAAAAATAGACTAGTAATTGATATGACCATGATTTGATCAACTAACAAATAACTTGTATAACTTACTTATCTTAAAACAGCCTGCAATAGCACTTTCAAAGTATTGGAAGTAATCCTTGTATTATATGGGTACAATACCACATATTACCAGTGAATTATAAATAACTTTGTAATTCACTACAGTGTAGGATTATTGTTATTGGAAGGTGTTAAATCTCTGTGATATTTTCTTTTCTATTTAAACAACTATGATAGGACATAATACAAATAAAATTAGATAACTTAAAAAATAAATGAATAGTAATTTCCATATCTACATAACAGATTCTGGATATTTCTGGGTTATATGTATATAGACATTATACACTCTTAAAATAGTCTTTCATTTAAATAAGTATATTTAAAGTATTAGGAGTTCCAAAATAAAAACATGAAATTAATAGCACAAACATATGGAAACAGTGACAGAAACTTGCACATGAGAACCTGAGTAGCCTCCACATAATGATTTTAAGCTTTTATTCAAATGGTTATTTTAGTTCTCACTATGACACTGAAAGAACAGAAGTTTATCATCAAAAATAATAGTGAATTAACTCACGATAGTTAGTGGTTAATTCTTAAATCCAGAAATTTTTCTTGTACCGCAAATAGTTTACATTGAAACCATTGGATATCTAATCACTTGTACTGACTTTCACTCACATAGACGTAAAAATCATTAAAGAAAATATAATGGCAGAATTTCTGATGGGAAAAGTGCAATATATATTAAAGAAAGAATTCTGTCATTCTTCCTCAAAATACAGCTGTAATGAGAAGAGATGCATTTTGCTTAGAGGAGAATTTAGTGATAAATATTTTAGACTTATAATGAAAGCTGTGAACCATGCCTACCATAGTTAACCTCATTCTGTTTAGATCACCACAAGCAGGATCCCTATCCAATACCTTCAGCATGAGTGGCCTGAAGAAATATTATTCAGTTAAGAAAAATATTGCCTCAGCCATCCCTCTTACATCTTTAGATAGCAGAGGACTCTACCAGATGCAAGTTTTTCAGCTCAGTGTTATATCTAACATAGAAGACCAAATACTAAGCAGAGACCAATGAATCAATACCCAAGCCTGAGATTGTAGATGAACCTCATAAACCAACATCTAGTGAAGGTCTCTGTGTTGGGAGAACTGACTGGAGCTTTTGCTTCCATAAATGTTAACTTTGGAGTGGGGCTTGGGTTCCCACACTACAGACTTCCCAGGTCCTTACACTTAAGACTAAGGTCTAAAAGAGCATGGTATCAGCCTGGTTGATAAAAGACTATCTTCTATATCATTGTCTAATATTAAGTTGAGTAGCTGTTGTCAGGTCAGTACTCACAAAGCCTCTGGAGCAGCATTGGCACCAGGCAGAATGGTCTACTCCACATAGACTGATGTGTGTATCAATTTGCATCAACTCGAGATACAGAATCATCTTTAGCCAACAAGTGATGCAAGACTGTCCTCATGTATGCAAAATTCAGACATGCCACGTCTTAGTATTGCATTTTGTGGCAATGGAGTACCTGTACTGACAACCAGATAGTACAGTACATAAAGTAATAAAGAATCTATATCTTGAGGACAACACTGGATAACTAACAAAAGTCTTTGCTTTGAAATTGAGAGATTTTCTAGTGAAACCATTTCCTCCAGAGAGCACCTGTAGACATCTTTGAGATCACAGATACTAGGATACAAATTCCCTCGATGATTAACTTTCTTTTGGGTCAACGTCATCTGTGACTGTGTGAAGTAGCCATGACATATTAGTTGTCTTCAGCTAAATCTGGGCTTTAGTCATATTCTGCTAGTGACAATCTTTATGGACTGTGAATGTGGTGGGACTCTGTATAGTAATGAAATCAGAACAAAGGTTCTTTTGAAATGATCTTCTTTCCTTTCCTCTTTCTTTCTTTCTTTCTTTCTTTCTTTCTTTCTTTGTTTCTTTCTTTCTTTCTCTCTCTCTCTTTTTCCTTCCTTCTCTTTCTTTCTTTCTTTCTTTGTTTCTTTCTTTCTCTCTCTCTTTCCTTCTCTTTCTTTCTTTCTTTCTTTCTTTCTTTCTTTCTTTCTTTCTTTCTTCCCCTTTGTTATCATTCATTCCTAAACTTTTTTTCACAAAAGAAAAACTCATGCTTACATTTTAGGTAACCAGCTGTAGTAAAATAAAATCCATTGCAATGCCCACAACAGGGAAGAAAAAGGAAGGCATACCTCTGAATAAAGGACAAACTCGCTGCTTCCTGCCCTTCACATTTCTTGAACTTTTACCTTTTGTTTCACATAAAATATCATCATTTCCTAGAGTGGCTTGAGGGATAGACTAGCATTTTTAGGTAGCTTGTACAGATTTCTAGCCGATGTAGACAGGAGTCACCCTCCAGTGCTACAAGAGTGAAAACACACAAATGGCAAACTCACAGCAGATCTTTACTTATGTTACCAAATAATTTATTGTATAGGAACAAAAAAACAAAAACCAACAAGAACCATCTTCCTCATATCTTTTGAAAGACAGATAAATACTCCATCTTTCAAAATTCAGATTAGAATATATTAAAACAAAGGAGAACCCAGGAAACTACCAACTGACCAGTCAAATTTTGTTTGAAGAATACGAGGGAGTAAAGTATGAGGAAACTCACAGACAAAGAATTTTAAGGAGCTAATCCTAAAGAAATGTAATGAACTTTCAGGGAATACAGATAAATGATTCAGTACTCTAACAGAGAGATTTAATGGAAAAGTAGAAGCAATTAAAAAAATCAAACAGAAATCTGTGGGCTGTGAAATACACTGAGTGAAATTAAACTGTGATAGATGGCATTGGTAGCATAACGGATGTAACGGAAGGCAGAATAGGGGAGCTCTAATGTAGCCAATTTGAAAATGCTCAGTTGAGAGACATGAAATAAACAGGAATGAAGCAAAAGGAGGAAAACATACAGGAGTATTTATTGAGAACAAATATTCAGATATTGGGATTCATGCGGCAATTAGACAACCAAAAGTATAAAAAACCTATTCAAAGTGATAATAATAATAAGCTATGGGAACCTAGAGAATGATACAATATACATGTATCAGAAAGCCAGGGGCATTAGGAAAGCTCATCTCAGATTCATGTAAATTAAGGTACATCACATAAAACTTTTCAAAAAGTAATCTTAGAAAATTCTTAAGACAGCAAGAGCAAAGAAAGAGACAACATGGTAACAGGACTCAATTCATTTACAGCTGCTTTCTCTTCGGAATGCTTCCACACCAAGATAGACTGGCACATATTTCCATAGTACAGAATGGGGAGAAATTTTCCAAGAAAAAAACATCACATTATGATAAACCATACTGGGGGGCTGGAGAGATGGCTCATAGGTGTAGGGCTCTGTCTGTTCTTCCAAAGGTCCTGAGTTCGATTTCCAGCAACCACATGGTAGCTTATGGCCATATATGATGAGGTCTGGTACCATTTTCTGATGTGCAGGAACACATTTAGGCAGAATACTGTATAATGAATAAATTAATCTTTTAAGAAATATAAACCAGATTTAATAAATGAAGGAAAAAGGAAGAAATCCCTAGAGAAACAAAGTGATAGTATTTATCCACTAGATCTATCTTACAAAAACATCCTAAGGGAAGTCACCAAAACTGAGTGAAAGAGATATTACAAATAAGAAAGAATCATCTCTGGCAAAAGTAAATATACCAACAAATCGGGAGTTTTGTCATATTGCTACCAATGTAAAAATATATAATACAGATGATAATCAGCCAGGTGCAGTGGTGTACACCTGTAATCCCAACGCTCAGAGAGGCAAAGGCAGGCAGATAGCTGTGAGTTCAGGACCAGCCTGGTCTGCAAAGCGAGTTCAGGACAGCAAAGGCTGCACAGAAAAGCTCTGTCTTGGAACAAAAAAGGAAAGTAAATCACAGATAATATGAAAAAACAAGGGGAAAAATCTGGTTGGCGAGGGTGTAGCCAAGGTGTGGGTAAGAGGTTGAGATAAAGTAAAGTAGAGATAACATGTGCTTAACAATACTAAGATACATGTATATGAAGAAGACTATGACACCGTACTAGTACATAAACCAGCACACTAAGCTAGTGATTTGGGTATTTGGGAAGCTGAAGTACAGGACTTTAAATTTCAAAGCCATTCTGGGGCACTTAGTAATTCTCTACATCAGTAAGCATTGGCTGGATACCCAAATTCATGGTAGCCTGATTGATTACCAGAGTAATGCACTTGGTTCAACCCAAGCCACGGACTAGCAAAAAGAAAAGCTTGAAAATGTCAAAATACCAAAATAAAATACGCATTTTTTATCTTCCTTTTTTTTCAGAGGGAATGAAAAAGATATTAATTTTTTAAAATTACCTTTTTTTAAATTAATTTATTCTTGTTACATCTCAATGGTTATCCCATCCCTTGTATCCTCCCATTCTTCCCTCCCTCCCATTTTCCCCTTATTCCCCTCCCCTATGACTGTTCCTGAGGGGGATTACCTCCCCCTGTATATGTTCATAGGGTATCAAGTCTCTTCTTGGTAACCTGCTGTCCTTCCTCTGAGTGCCACCAGATCTCCCCCTCCAGGGGACATAGGCTGGAGAGATGGCTCAGCCGTTAAAGGCTAGGCTCACAACTATAAATATAATTTTTAAAAGTCATTTCCCATACGATAATTGAACAAATTCTTAGTGATCACACTAACTTGATCAAACTTGAAGAAGCAGAGGATAGACTAATGAATGCCAGAGATTGTTATATGGGGAACTAGAAAGTTGGTAAAAGAACAAAATGTTCAATACTTAACATATGCTGAATGAATATGGTCAAGGTCTGCTATGTAAATAAGAGTTAAAACTACCATGCTTTATACACTAGAGGTTAAAGAGAGTTTCACTTTAGTCTAAGTCACATGATTGCTAAAGTGAGGAATGGGGTTGGTAAGATTCTGATTTATCTGTTACCTGGATTGGGATACGGGGTCATGGTTACAAATATAGTTCAAACTACTGATTCACAAAAGATTAAATGTGTGTATGGTTTATGGCAACAATTTCTCAACAGACAGATAATAAACAGCATAAGATTAGTAAAAATACAAACAATATGATTGTCATCTTTAAAAATAAATTCTTATTAGAAAAATATAAGCCATAAATACAAACATACATGCAACACTTACACGAATAGTTTTTAAAAAGTATGTTGTGCTTACTTTCTGAGTTAGTGTTCAAATAAAAGAGATAATTAAAATAAATGAGTAGCATTCATAAAATTAATTTAGGTAAAATTATTATTAATCTTACTTGTTAAGACTTATAGAAATATTAAATTCCATAACTTTTCCACTTACTAATGCATACATGCTTAGATTATATATACATATTATCTATGTTTATTATATATACATATTTTCTGTTTTATATATTTTTTCTTTATATGTATTACATATACAAACATATTTTTATTAATTACTGATAACTAATAATTCTAACAACTTAGTGTGACCTGCACACATGAATCATTGTATTGACATTCATAAATATTTCTCAAGAATATTAGTTAATACATTTTGATTTATTTTACTGTGTATATATTGTATGACTTTTTTTTACTATTTTTTTTGTTAATTTATTCTTGTTACATCTCAATGGTTATCCCATCCTTTGTATCCTCCCATTTCTCCCTCCCTCCCATTTTCCCCTTACTCCCCTCCCCTATGACTGTGACTGAGGGGGACTTCTTCCCCCTTTATATGCTCATAGGGTATCAAGTCTCTTCTTGGTAGCTGCTATCCTTCCTCTGATTTCCACCAGGTCTCCCCCTCCAGGGGACATGGTCAAATATGAGGCACCAGAGTACTTGTGAAAATCATATCCCACTCTCCACTCAACTGTGGAGAGTGTTCTGTCCATTGGCTAGATCTGGGTAGGGGTTTGAAGTTTACAGTGTATGGCTATTTTTATGAGCTCAAACAGTGTATATATTAATGCATTTTATGAAAATATCTCTTACAATCAAAGGAACTGGAACTTTTGCTGTACCTAACAGCTGAAATAATGGTCTGCCTTGTGGTTACTTGACTTGCTGTTATTTCTTTCTGTGTCCAGTCTATGTGTCTTACTTGCCTTTAGGATAACAATGTAATAATCAACTTTTTTTTGCCTTGGAGTGATCATATAATCTGCGCAAACAGCCTAAACCAATGAATACCTATAATTTTTAATCAAATATTCTTCTATGGTCCTGACCTATAGAGCAATGCATGTGTATATGTATATATGTATGATAATCATCTGCTGAGATAGAAAACAAGTAGAAGTGACCTCATAACAATCTGCTATAAATGATGGAAACAGTATATTGATGCCATTTTATATACATGTTTTCAGTACTCTTTGTTACCTAGGTCAGTTGAGGTCAGATAAAGTTCATGAAAGCCTTCCCAAACTGTTAACAATTTCTGTAAAATATCCTCATTTCTTCCCTATGTGATGTTTTCTGTTCTGTCAAATAAATAGCCATCAAACCCCTTTGCCAGGGACAGACAGTTAGACATCAAACAAGCATAAATCAGTGCATAAAAAACAGCCTACAGGCAAGCAATAAGCTGTAAGCTAAGCAGAGATGGAAGACACCGGGAAAGGAATAGAAAATTCAATCTTGGGCTCACTCTTGGTAAAACCAATCCAAGGGAAGTGCTATGTGTTTTTTATAATATGACTGACACATTTTGCTGCCTCTAATGTTAACTTCTACATGCTTAACTGACACATGTATGGTCTTTTCTTGTGTCTGCTTTTACAATATTACTCGTCTAATCAATGGTTTCACTTTTGATGGTATTATAGTTATTTTTTTAAATTATTTTTAAATTAAATATATTTTGAGCATATTTTCCTCCCCGAAGTTCTTCCAGATCCTCTCTCCCTCTCTACTCATTGAATCTTAAGTTATTTCTCAGAAAACAAAGAAAACCCAATACAACAAAAACTCCCAAAACCAATAAAACAAAATAAAGTTCTACCCCCCAAAGGAAAAACAAAATGAGCACCAAACTATAACTAAAAAAAGCACACAAAGAATGATGGAGCCCATTATATGTTTGCACAATGACTCCTGATCATACAGCCTGTCCAGTGTCACTCTTTTGAAACAAAATGATATTCTGTCTCTCAGCAGGTAAAAGGGACAATTCTGCTGTTAATCTTTACCCTAATTCATTCATTCATTCATTCGTTCATTCATTCATTCATCCACCCAGCAAAATAAAAAGTATTCCTTTAGACTTGGATAAGGCAAACTAACAGAAGGAAAAGAGCCCAAAACATAAGAATCAGAGAATTACATGTTCACAGACTCAGGAATCCTATACAAACTTTAAATTGGAAGCCATTATTATGAAAAATTATACTGTTCTTGATGCAGAATATTATTTCAACAACTTGAACCAATATGCGGCACCTATTAAAAGTGCTGTTTTTCTACATCTTTAACATGATTAAAAGAAACAAATAATTGACTATAAATGTATTATTTAACTCTTAGTTAATACTGGGAGTCATGAAATAATTTTCACTTGAATTTAAGTAATAATGAGGTCTAGAATAAAATATTACTAGATTTTACATGACAAAGAAGACGCTTTTACTAATAATGAATAGGTAGTAAATCCTACAAATACAGTTAGGTAAGTAGGTGTTATTCTTATCATTTGTTACTTTTGCTTTTTCAATGGTCAAGCCACCAGTTTATTTTTAAATAAATTAAAAATGAATTCCTTAGTATGTAAAATTAGATCAGCTAATTGTTTCCTATTAAATATAAAGAAATAGGTTTTAAAATATTTTATCCTAGATCTCCTTGCAGGCATAATTACCAAAGTACATTAAATGGGAGAAACATCCTTAGGAAAATATATAATTCCTTGAATTGATTAAGTTTTTACTGATACCCCCTATTAAGAACATAAAAGATTATTTTCACAAGTCAGATACAATTTAACTATTCTTCATGAACACCTCAGATAAAGACTTCCGGTGCTATAAGATACTGGGGACTACAGTGGCACTACTACTGATCAGTAGTAGAAAGAAGGATGTACAGGACCGTGAATTTGGGGTTAGTCTCTAAAGCATGAAACTTTAAAGTAAGAACGAGTGTTGTGATAGCAACCAATCAGACAGGCAGATAGGAAGTAATTCTGTATTAACAGTAATAAAGAAACCCCTTATATTTTGAGGCTGCAAAGTGGAGACACCTGACAATCCAGATCAAACACTCATCCCTTGATCATGACGGTTTGCAAATTGTAGTGTCACTTACTCTTGTTATCCTGCTAGGTAGTCTATGTGAAAAGTAGGGCATCGATAGGATTAGACTGTAATCTTCCAGAACTGAATTGTATTAGGGAGATGGAGAAATAGGTTGGAAGCTTGCACTAGATATTCCTAGATTACTGAACTCTCACTTTCTAGTGGGGTTGATGATGTTTGTTGATGGTAGTGTAATGAAAACACTTGGAAATATTCTGTTGGATATGCAAGCACATCCCATTATATATTGTTATTATTTTTTAGTGTTTAAAATATCAATTTAAAATAAGATTTCCATGAAATCAATGGAATCTGAAAGGAAGGAAATCAGATAACATCGTAAAAGAAATCACATTAAGAATTTTAAGATTTTGTTGTTGTTGGTGGTGGTGGTGGTAGATTTTATTTATTGTTTGTTTGTTTTCTTCTCATGAATTACACATCCCCACTACTACTTCCCCTCCCTTCACTCATCCCAGTCCCTCCAGTTGTTTCATGATCCTTATTACTAGGAGTCTTTGCTTGGGTCACTCTCATGGATTTCTGGGAGTTTCTATTGCACTATGTTTCTAACATGCCCTTCAACAATGCCAGTCATCTTTCCACATACTCTCTCCCTTCACACCTCCCGTACTTCCCTCCTGTCTCCATTCCCAGCTGCCCCCATCCCATTCATGAAATTTATACTATTTCCCCTTCCTATAGAGATCCATGTGTCTCCCCTTGAACTCTGTTTGTTCCTTATCCTTTCTGGGTATGTTGATTTAGCGTGATTATCTTTTACTTTACAGCTAATATACACTTATAAGTGAGCACATTACATAAGTGTATTTCACGGTCTGAGTTACCTCACTCAGAATATCTTCTAGTTTTATTTATTTGCCTGTATATTTTTTATATTATTTTTTAACAGCTGAGTAATAGGTAACATGTTTTCTTTATCCATTCTTTAGGTGAGAGTATCTAGGTTTCCTCCAGTTTCTGGCTATTATGAATTAAAGTGCTATATGAATGCAGTTGAGCAACTGTACTTGTCAGGGTGGAGTGTCCTTTAAGTATATGCCCAGGAGTGGTATAACTGGGTCTTCTGGTAGATTGATTCCAAATTTTCTTAGGAACTGCCAAATTGATTTCCATAGTAGCTGTACAAGTTTTCACTCCCATCAACAATGGAGGAGTGTTCTACTTTCTGTCTATCCTCACTAGCATGAACTGTCACTTGTGTTTTTATCTTAGCTATTTTGATGGGTCTAAGATGGAATCTCAGGGTAGTTTTGATATCTATTTCTGTAATGGCTAAAGGCTTGAACATTTCTTTGTTTCTCAGCAATTTGAGACTCCTATTTAGAAATCTTTGTTTAAATCTTTTGACTTTTTCTTTTCTTTCTTTTTTTTTTTTTGCTTCTTTGCCTTATTTTTTTAATTAGTTTATTCAGATTACATCTCAATTGTTATCCCATCACTTCCCATTCCTCCCTACCTACCACTTTCACCATATTCCCCTCTCCTAGGTCTGTGACCAAGGATGATCTCGTCCCCTACTTTATGGTCCTAGGCTATCAAGTCTCAACCTGGTAGCCTGCTTAGTCTTTCTTCCAGTGCCACCAGGGTTCCCCACCAAGGAGAGGTTATCAAATATGGGCACCAGAGTTGATGCCAGAGTTAGTCCCTGCTCTCCATAAAACTGTGAAGAATGTCCTGTCTGTTGGCTAGATCTGAATAGGGGTTCTGTGTTTACTACTTGTAATGTCCTTGGTTACTGCAATAGTTTGAACAGACCCACCTGAGCCCTGATCCACCCATTATGATGTTCTCCTTGTAGGTTTCTAAGATCTTCTGGAATTTTCTATTTCATCCTCTCCTATATTTATCTTACCATGAATTCCGGCGTAATGTCCTCACATCTATCCCAATCTCCTGGTAAGTGAAGACTTTCATGGGACATGTCTTTTTGGCAAGTGCTCAATTATAATTGTGTAGGTACCATGTGAGTCTTTCTGCTTCTAGGTTAATTCACTCAGTATGATAGTTTTTTGTGCCATTCATTTGTCCACAAGTTTCGGAATTTCTTTGTTTTTAATAGCTGAGTAGTAATCCATAGTGTACATGTTCCAAAATTTCTTTATCCATCTTCAGCTGAGGGACATTTAGCTGTTTCCAGGTTCTGGATAAGGCTGCTATGAACATGGTTGAGCATATGTCCTTGTTGTGTGCTGGAGCTTTTTCTGGGTATATTCCAAAGAGTGGAATAGCTGGGTCTTGAGGAAGTCCTATTTACAATTTTCTGAGAAAACACCAGATAGACTTCCAAAGTGGTTGTACAAGTTTGCATTCCCACAAGCAATGAAGGAGTGTTTCTCTTTCTCCACATCCTTGCCAGCATATGGCAAAATTTGAATTTTTGATCTTAGCCATTCTGATGCATTTAGAGAGTTGTTTTGTTTTCCATTTCCCAGTCTGTAGGCTGTCGCTTTGTTCTGTTGACAGTGTCTCCTGTCTTACAAAAGCTACTCAACCTCATGAGGTCCCTCCCATTTATTAATTGTTGAACTTAAGGCCTGGGCTGTTGGTGTTCTGTTCAGGAAGTTGTCTCCTGTGCCAATGTGTTCCAGGCTCTTCCCTACTTTTTCTTCTAACCGATTTAGTGTCTTTAGTTTTATGTTCAGGTCTTTAACCCACTTGGACTTAAGTTTTGTGTATGGTGACAAATATGGGTCCAATTGCAATTTTTACATGTAGACATCCAGTTAGAGCAGCACCATTTATTGAAGATGCTATTCTTTTTCCATTGAATAGATTTTGCTTCTTTGTCAAAAATCAAGTCACCATATGCATGTGGATTCATATCTGGTTCTTGTATTTGATTCCATTGATCAACCAGCCTTTTGCTGTTCCAGTACTTGTTCTTGACTTTAGAAGAAATATTCTTATTTTTTTCATTTAGGTTGATACTCACTATAGGCTTGATGTAAATCACCTATATTATGAAAATGTATGCCTCCTGTATTTCGAGGTTCTTTGGGCCTTTTATAATTAAGGTGGTAGGAACTTTGTAACCCCCTCCCTGTATTGTCATCCCCTAGTCCTCAGAAGAGGGGAGCTCTCCTCCCCTACCATCTGACCACAGTCTATCAAATTTCCTTAGGACTGTCTTCCTTCTCTTCCTCTGTGGCCTGGCAAGGCCAGCCAGCCATGGGGAAGTGATCAAAGAGCAGGCATAAGATTAAATGAGATTGTAAGGTTTCTTTTGTTTCTGTTGTTGACAGGCAGACGTTTTTATGGTTTGAATACTTTCGTACTGTCAATTATAAGGAGTCATGATGATGGGATTGTGAGTTGGTAGAATATGAGTTAGTTAGAAAACAGAGTGATGAGTATTGGTTTTCAGATGATATTTATCTATAGTTATTATTCAGTCCATGACAGTGATACACGAAAATGATACCAAGATAAAATCAGGATGAGTCTTTCTTTCTCACTTTAACTCTGTGTACATGTCCACATAGCCAGATCTTTGAATTACTTCATAAATATTCTAGTTGTTTCCAATTCTTAAAAAAAAATATATATATATATATATATATATATATATATATATATGTAATGGAATATGACTTGTCAAACTCATATGTCTCTCTTTCATACCCTCCGTATTTCTTCCAGATATTCCTTAAACCCCAAGAACACCTTCATTCCTCTTAATCTAATAAAAAAGGAAACTGACATCAATGTTTGTAGTTGTTCATTTTGTGTTTGTTCTCCTTTTCAAGCCACTTAGTACTTAATGAGTTTACTTTACTTATAAAGTAAGTCCTACAGTACTTGAGAACAATATTTTGTTAAACAAATTTCACCATGTGATATCATGAGGTATAAAACTTCAGCTTTTCTTTTATGCATGTGAATAAATATTGTCAAACATGCCTCTAACTTGACAGTTCAGAAGATCAACTTTATCAAGACGACCTACTCCATGTGGTTGAATTTAGTTCTTCTGCCGCAATGTTAATAATGTTCTTTTAAAAAATAAAAAAAACAAAAACAACAACAACAACAACAAAATAGTGATTTGTTCTTTCCAAATGGAAAATAAATCAAAGACCACACAAGATTTGAGATTGTTGAAGAATCTTCCACATGTAGAACATAATGCGGAATCAGATGTGTACTTTTGTCCCTCTACTCTTAAGATGCCCTTATGTGTCATGTAAAATATGAATAATTTTTCCTGACACCCTCATAGAGTCTGCAGGAGACCATATAAAAAAAGATGAATGAACACTCTCAAGCAAACTTTAATGAAAATACAAGGAAAAAAGTCAGTCCTAGAATCAATAATATCAATGATTACTCCTGATATAAAATAAAATAAAACCTGTAATTGATAATCAGATGTATGTGGCAGTTTTACAGAGTCTTGGTGTCAATAATGAAATAGAGACAGATACTGTCTCTTCAATAGCATATTTTAAGTACTCCAACTATGTATGTGAAAAAAAAATTGTAGCTTCAGCATAGAAATAATTGCATTCACAGACTGTTTGAGTAAGAACTGGAGATTCATTGTTCACATTTAATATAGGGTTAAGATGCAGATTGATATTTAGGGAAAAATAAGTCTCAAGTATTGTGCAGGTTCCTCAATGTATCTAAACTTAGTTGTTTTATCATAGTCTTGCCTACCACGTGGGAGTTTCCCAACTTAACATCTCATAGGGTTGCTAGGAAACCTTTGTTTCTCAGTTTTCTCTGCTTTTGATGAGTGAGCACATAGGTGACTTTAAAGATAAATAGATGCAATTAAAATCTGATAAGATAAATCTAGAAACTACTAGAACTGCAGAAGGGTTTACTAAAGCTCTTTCTTTACATGTAAAATGTTTCTGATGTTATCCTAGAAAATTGCAGGTATATAGCTAAAAGAGGGAAAGGTATATTTAGTTGACAATTGTGCAAAAATTCTACCCTCTTTATTGGCAAAAGATTCACTTGCATACAATCCAATGGATCTATTCCCTCATCATGTGCCTATAATTTTTTCCATTTTTTGTCTTGCCTCAATACTTAATAAAGAAATCTATAAGCAAAAAAGGGGGTATATAGTAAACACATGATATGTAATATGCTTGAAAAGATAGGAACATTTTGATATAAAGACATTATATAGATACATTTATTATAACTTTTTAAAATATTATATTTGTTTATTTTTAATTTATTCACTTTACTTCCTGATTACAGCCCCCTCCCTTATCTCCTTATTGTTCTACCCACCCCAACTTCTTCTGCCTTCCCTCCTTTACCTAGTCCTCAGAAAGGTGGAGCCCTCCTCCCCTACCATCTGAATCCAGTCTGTCAAGTCTCAGCAGGACTGCCTGCATCCCTTTCTGCTGTGGCATGGCATGGCCAGCCCTCCAGGGGGAAGTGATCAATGAGAGGGTAACAAGGTCCATGTCAGAGGCAGCCCCTTCTCCCCATATTATGGGAATCACATGGAGACTGTGTTGCATATGGACCACATCTGAGGAGGGGCTCTTAGTCTTCTCCAAGCATGGTTCTTGGGTGGTGCATCAGTCTCTGTAGGTCCCCCTGGGCCCAGATTTTTTGGCTCTGTTGTTCTCCTTGTGGAGTTCCAGGCACCTTCAGGTCCTTCTATTTCCCAACTTTTTTGTCAGAGTTGAGTGCTCTGTCCCAAAGTTGGCTGTGAGTCTCAGCATCTGCTTTGACCCTCTATTTGGTGGAGACTTTCAGAGGACTTCTATGCTAGACTCCCCTCCTGTTATCTCTCTTCAAGCACCATTCATGTATGGTCTAGTTGCCCTTCTGAATGAACATAAAGCATCCTTCCTGTGGTCATCCTTGCTATTTAGCTTGTTTAGGTCTGTGTATTATAGTGTGGTTTTCCTGTATAATATGGTTAATATTCACATATAAACGAGTATATACTTATACTCAAATATATGTTTTTCTAGGTCTGGATTACCTCGGTCAGGATAGTCTTTTCTAGTTCCATCCATTTGCCTGAAAATTTGAAGATATCATTGTTTTTAACAGCTGAGTAGTATTCCATTGTGTAAATGTACCACAATTTCTTTATGCATTCTTCAATTGGAGAGCATATAGGTTGATTCCATATTCTGGTTATTACAAATAAAGCTGCTATGTAAATAGTTGAGCAAATATCGTTGTTTTATGGTAAAGCATCTTTTGGGTATATACCCAGGAGTGTTATAGGTGTGTATTGAGGTATCACTATTCCTAATTATCTAAATAAGCACCAGATTGATTTCTAAAGTGTTTGTACAAGATTCTACTCCCACCGGCAATGGAGGAGTGTTCCCATTTCTCCACATCCTTGCCACTATGTGATGCCACTTGAGTTTTTGATCTTAGCCATTCTGAGGGTGCAAGAAGAAATCTCAGAGTTGTTTTGATTTATATTTCCATGGTGACTTGAGCATTTATTTAGGTATTTCTAAGCCATTTTGGTATACCTCTAGTGAGAATTCTCTGTTTAGCTCTGTACCCTGTTTTTTAATTGGATTATCTGGTTTCATGGTATTTAATTTCTTGAGTTCTTTATATATTTTGGATATTAGCCTCCTGTCAGATGCTAGGTTGGTGAATATTTTTTCCCAGTCTGTAGGCTGTTGTTTTGTTCCTTTGATAGTGTCCTTTGATTTACAGAAGCTTTTTAGTTTCTTGAGGTTCCTATTTTTAACATGAACTGGGTGTTAGATTTTGCCCAATGCATTTTTTGGCATATAAGAAGATGATCATGTGATTTTTTTAAATTTCAGTTTGCTTATATGGTTTATTACATTGATGGATTTCCATATTTTGAACCACCTGTACATGCCTGTGATCAAGATTACTTGATCATGGTGGATGATATTTTTGTTGTGTTCTTGGATTCACTTTAAGAGTATTTTACTGAGTACTTTTGCATCAACGTTAGTAAGGAAAATTTATCTGAAATTCTTTTTTTGTTGTTGTTGTTGGATTTTTGTGAGGGTTAGGTACGAAAGTGAGTATGGCTCTTAAAATTAGTTTGGTAATGATCATTCTGTTTCTATTTTGTGTAATAGTTTGAGGAGTATTGGTAGTTCATCTTCTTTGAATGTCTTAGAGAATTGTGTTACTGAAAGCTATACTAGGCTTTTTTAAATTTTTGCTTGGGAGATTCTTTATGACTGATTCTATTCCTTAGGAGATAAAGGACTACTAAATTTTTTACCTCCTTGATTTAGCTTTGGCAAGTAGAATTTATCAAGAATATTGTCCATTTCATTTAGATTCTAAAATTTTGTGGCATATAGACTTTTGAAGTAAAACATAGTGACTCTTTGGATTTCCTTGGTATCTGTTGTTATTTCTCCCTTTTTGTTTTTGATTTTGTTGAGTTGGATGCTCTCCCTTTGTCTTTTAGTTAATTTGTCTAAAGGTTTTTCTACCTTCTTTATTTTCTCAAAGATCCAGCTCTTTGTTTCATTGATACTTTGAATTGTTTTCTTTGTTTCTAATTTGTTGATTTAGCCTTGAGTTTGATTATTTCCAAATGTCTACCCCTCTTGGTTGTTTCTGCTTCTTTCTTTTCTAGGCTTTCAGGTAGTCTATTATGTTGCTTGAATGAGATGTCTTTAATTTCATTATGAAGGCACTTAGTGCTATGAACTTTCCTCTTAGCATTGCTTTCATTGTGTCCCCACAGGTTTGGGTAGGTGTGATTTCACTATCCTTAAATTCTAGGAAGTATAATTTCTTTCTTGATTTCATCCCTGACCCACTTGTCCTTGAGTAGAGAATTGTTCAGTTTCCAGGCGTGTGTAGGCTTTTTTGTTATTTCTATTATTTTTTTCAATTTTCTTTTTTAACATACACATTTATATTATTATACATATATACAATAAAATACCTTCAACAAGAATAACCGTGAAACAATCAAGAAGTTCAGTTTTAGTACATGGATGTCTGATAAGACATAAGAGATCATTTCAATTTTTCTGTATTTCCTGAGGCTTGCTTTGTAACCAAGTATATAATCAATTTTTGAGAAAGTTCTCTGAGATACTGAGAAGAAGGTATATTCTTTTGTGTTTGGGTGAAACATTCTATTCTATTCTATATCTGTTAGGTACATTTGAATCATGACATCTATTAGTTTAATTATTTCTCTGTTTAGTTTCTGCCTTGATGATCTGTCCATTGGTGAGAGTGGTGTTGATTTGCCCTGTATTAATGTGTGGGGATTGATGTATGATTTAAGCTTTGGTAGTATTTCTCTTATGAATGTCAGAGCCCTTGGATTTGTGGTATAGATTTTCAGAACTGAGATCTCATCTTGGCAGAATTTTCCTTTAGTGAGTATGAAGTGTCTTTCCTGATCTCTTTTGATTAATTTTAATATAAAGTCTATTTTATGAGATATTAGACTTGCTTCATGGGTCTGTATGTCTGAAAAACTGTTTTCCAGCCCTTTACTCTCAGGTAATATCTATTTTTGTGGCTGTGTTATGTTTCTTGTATGCAACAGAATGGTGTTTATGCATGCATTCTGCTAGTCTATGATTTTTATTCGAGAGTTGAGACCAGTGATGTAGAGATATTAATGTAGCTGTTATTTCTTTTAATTTTGGTGTGAATTTTGGAACAGTGTTTATGTGCTTATCTGCTTTTGGTTTTGCTGTAGTGAAGTTACTTATATACTGTGGTTTTTTTTTTCTGTATAGTTACCCTCCTTTTTTGGAAGTTTTCCTTCTAGTAATATTTGTAGTGCTGGGTTTAGCCCAGATTGTATAAATTTGGTTCTATTGTTGAATGTCTTTGTTTTCCCCACCTACAGTGATTGAAAGCTTTGCTGGGTATAGTACTCTGGACTGGCATCTGTGATATGTTAGAGTTTGCAAGATATATGCTCAGGCCCTTCTGGCTTTTATGGTCTCTGCAGAGAAGTCAGGTGTCCTATTTCTCTTGCAGCTTTTAATATTTTTCTTTGTTATATACATTTAGTCTTTTGATTATTATGTGGAGGAAGACTATTTTTCTGGTCTAATCTATTTTGTGTTCTGAAGGCCTCTTACATGCTTATAGGTATCACTTTCATTAAATTGGGGAGATTTTCTTCCATGATTTTGTTGAAAATGTTTTGTAGGTCTTGGAGCCGGAAATGTTTTTTTGATTCCTATGCTTCATAGGTTTTTCTTTTCATGGTATCCTTGTTTTCATGGAAGTTTTGTGTCAGGAATTTTTTTTTTTAGCTTTAACATTTTCTTTGATGGATGCATCCAATTTTCTGATTGTGTCTTCTACACCTGAGGTTCTTTCCTCCATCTCTTGTATTCTGTTGATGATGCTTGCCTGTTTTCTTCCCTAAGATCTTCCTCTCCAGAATTTCCTCAGTTTGTGCTGTCTTTATTGTGTCCAATCGCATCTTCAGATATACAACTTTTTTGTTGATTTCCCTAATCTGTTGTATTTTCTTCTAATTTTATATGATTTGTTCAACTCCTTTACCTGTTTGTTTGTATTTTCCTGAAATTCTAACAGTGACTTATTCATTTTCTCTCTAAAGATCTCAAACTGTTCGTTTGTACCTTCCTGTATTTCTTCAGGGATTTTTTTTGTTTCTTCCATTATCATCTTCATAAGTATAAATTTAATGCCATTTTCTTGTGTTTCAGTTTTGTTAGAGGATGCAGGGCTGCCTTACATTTGATAACTGGGTTCTGAAGATGCCATATTGCTCTGGTTTTCGTTAATTTTTTATGCTGGCCTTTAGCCATCTGGTTGTCTAGTATCGGCTGGTGGATCCTGTTTCTCACTGGAGCTCTGGGAGGAGGTTGGGAAGAGGCCTGGGTAGAGAGCTGGATGTTCCTGATGGTGTCCTCCTTAGATTGTTGGGAATGGGGCTGTCTGGTTCTCAGTGGCTTGCCAGTGTTTCTCAGTTGCATGATTCTTGGGGCCAAGTAGTCTCTTTAGGCGTCTAGGAAGGAAAGTCCTGAGATGGCTGCCTTGTAATCGGCATTTTTACTCCAAAATTAATGAGGTCTCATTGCCCAGCTACTATGCTCTGTCAATGTTCTCAGAAACTGTGCTCACTGAGTTGAAGAGCCCTTGGTTGGATCTATGTCCTTGGGTATCAGAAGATATCCATTCCTCCGTGGGAAGGGCTGAGGCTGTGGTACCCTGGAAGTCTCTGATGTGTGCTAGAGATAGTAGGCATGTGAGGTAGTAGCTGAAGGTCTCCACCCTGGAAAGTAACCACTTTATGAGACAGATTGAGGTTGGAGCCTATCAGCTATGTTATCTGTAAGTCTCTGCTCAGTGCCAGCGGGTATCCATTGTTGGAGCTGAGCTTCCCAGGTACTGGAAGGTCTGAAGGTGAGGCAGTGCCACAGGAGCCAAGGAGTTTTTCCCAGGATTTAGCTGGGTGACATGGGGTTTGTCCCTAGATTTTCCTTCACTGTGGGCTACTGTTTCACCTAGGGAAAAGAAACATTTGGGATTTTGAGGGTCTATCGCAGGTCTGTCAATTGCTCTGCCTTCACTACTGTCCTGCAGTTCAGTTATAGCACATACTCAGCGCCACCATCTTGGATCTCTTCTTTATGACTTTTTGACTTTGATATATAATATACGCAGACGTACATATATAAATAATGAAATAAATTTAGTATGGTTGGTAAAGAAAAACAAACAACTGTGAAATATAAAGCTTAGGTCGGAACTAACTTACAATAATTTGTTAGAATGTGAAAATGTGATATTCTAAACTGAAAGGTGAAAAGTTTATAATAATATAGTTCAGATACATAATGTAAAATCACAAGATTCCACTAAAATATTCAGAATTCTTTAGTTTTCTGAAGAATGCTTGTCAACAGTTTTCAGAAAAGGTGGCATAGAAAGCTGCTATTTAAAAATTACAACCCTTTTATAATTATGTCTTTGTAAACTCTGAACATTTATATCTTTGAAAAAAATGAAAATTAAATGAAGGGAGAGCGTGGGAGGTAGATTAGAACATAGAGAAAGTCTTTGCATTTTAAAAATGTAATTAACTACTCAAAGTAAAGGCTTGGTACCTAGCAACATGAATTTGACAAATAGAGGTTTCTGTATTTGCTTACTTTATGTAGAATTATTGTAAACCTATGGACCTTTAACATATTATATGTCACGTTTTCTACTACAATAATTAACCTTTAAAATTCTTTCATCTTCACAATTCAACATTATTATTAATAATGTTTAAAAATAAATTTCATAATCTCATAGGTAGAACAATCAAATTATGTAGCTTCTTTTATGAAATATAGTGAGCCAGATATATTAAGTATAATGTATACTTGATGTTTTCATAACTAAAAGATAATAAACTGTACCCTGGACATTAAAAGTATGGACGACATGTATCAAGACACAAATTAACAAGATTTTAAAAATATAATCATAGGGTAGAGAAGTGTCTCAGGCAGTTAAGTGTTTGAGAATCTGGATTTGTATTTCCAGAAACTTTGTAAGAGCATGACCTAATTGGTTAGTCTGTAATCCCACTGCTGTGGGGAGAGAGACAGGAGGGTACTTGAAGAATACTGGCCAGACAATTTAGCCACTCAGTGACTTTATGATCAGTGAAAGATATACTCTCAAAAGAAAAACTGTAAGTTGGGGAGTCTCTGATCACTAACACCCAGTAATGACCTTTTCTCTTTACATACATAAGACTATACATAAATAGATGCACATAAATATTTTATAATACACACACTTAATGCAATGTGCTAATTGTTAGTACAATTTAAGTAAATGTAATCAAAATAAAATTTGGTACATTTGACTAAGTTTGAGTTAATAATAGGTTTGGTAAAACATGCAAATAGTGCAAACAATGAATATAAAATGAAGCAAAATTTATGTAATAAAACACTTTGATAATACTTGTATGACTTTAATAATGTTAATATAGCTCCAATATATATACCTTCTCTTGTAAATTCAGACTATAATAATAGGTTGTGAGGTAATTATTATTGTTATATTTACCTATGATAATATCCTATGTGGAAAGTGAGTTCCTATACATACTGAAACATTTGAAGATATATTTATGTAATACCAAAGATTTTAATTTTAAGTTATTCTTCCTTAGAAAGATTTAAATATTAATAAAAAATTAGCTATAAAATGGTCATTGTATTATTTTATTTGCAATATATAAGGCTTATTTCAAAAACTGTGAAAATTTTTTCATTATGTAAAGAAACACATGTTTGATGGTGATGATGATGTTAAACAGCATATTTAAAATGATAACCTTATTATAAAAATTTCCAGATTTCATATTAATTTTATTTTTTATGGAATATTTTAATCATGGAAAACTCTGTTTGTGTATTAGTTAGGATATATCCTCAAAATGATTGATACATTGTCAATAAAACTTAATTAAAAAACCAAATATAGAATTTGCTTTTAGTTCCTATTGTAAGGATAAAGGATGATAATTATTGAACTGTAAAATAAATTAGAAGTTATCACAGGACATAGTAACAATAACATTAAAAGGGGGAATTCTGACCCACTGATACCCTAATATGATGTCTAAAATATGCAGTTTGCAAATACAATTATGTAAAATATAAACAAATTTTCATGTGTGATTCACACCCATGGAAGGAACATTTAGCAAACTGTCTCTGCATAGGGCCTTATGCTAGCTTTGCTGGTCATTGATGTTTTCAATGAAGTAATATTATGTTCAGATAACTAAACTAAAGCAACTAAAAGGAATTTCAAGGTAATGATTCAACAGTAAAATTTTCAAAAATCCAAATGAAAATGCTCACTTGAGACTAGTAGTACCCTGGGAAAACTTTACAAGAAAGAGTTGACAATAATTGCACATGGGTAATTAAAGTCTTCAAACCTGAACAACAGCCAGAAGAAAAAAGAACAATTCAGAAAAACAAATAAAACCTAGTATGTTCCTGAAAATACTAAGTATAGTTAAAAATAATGTATTCAAGATTCACATATTTCAGTATAAATACAATATAAACTGCTCAATAAGTGAGAAATGAAGTAAATTTGGAGAAACACATGACTGTATAAAGTATAGTTAACATTGTTCTTAATGAAAAAAAATTCTTATTTACTTTTGAGAATGTTATATATGCTCTTCTATTTGAATCACTTTTCCATCCATATCTATCAAAATTGAGCCTGTTACTCCAAATCACTCTCAAATTCAATATTCATGTCCTTTTTAATATTTATGTATTATTGTTATTGAGATATATACACACGTGCCTTTTTAAATACGTCTTCCTCACTCCCTTTAATGCTGCTCATATTACATCTGTTTATGTTTATTGCATACAGAGGTATAATAGCTACAACTGTAGCTTTATAGTGATGAATAATGAGATCTATGGAATAAGATAATTTTATATTATTAGAATTATTCTAATATAAAGCAGATCTCTTTTTTTTTCACTTCCACAATGATAGGTTTATTTCCAGTTGATATTTCTTTGTTTTTTCCTCCTTTATTAATTTATTCTTGTTACATCTCCATGGTTATCCCATCCCTTGTATCCTCCCATTCTTCCCTCCCTCCCATTTTCCCCTTATTCCCCTCCCCTATGACTGTTCCTGAGGGGGATTACCTCCCCCTGTATATGTTCATAGGGTATTAAGTCTCTTCTTGGTAACTTGCTGTCCTTCCTCTGAGTGCCACCAGGTCTCCCCCTCCAGGGGACATGGTCAAAGGTGAGGCACCAGAGTATGTGAGAAAGTCATATCCCACTCTCCACTCTACTGTGGGGAGTGAGAGATGGCTCAGCCGTTAAAGGCTAGGCTCACAACCATAAATATAAAGCAGATCTCTTAAGATACATATTAAAACATTTAAAGAATACACTGAAATATTACTAAATATTATTTTTCAAAATTAGGTAATAAATGTTGCTCAGTGATTGAGAACGCCTACTGCTCTTTCAATAGATCTCAGTATGAATCCAAGCACACTGCTAGCCTGCTTACAAATTCACGTAAATCCAGATCCAAGAGATTTTTTCCACCTTCTTCTACCTTCCATGTATACGTGCCCTCATGTATACATACATGCTTACATACTCCCAACAGAAGCCACACACCCATATGCACAATTGAAAACTAACTGTTAAAATATCATTTAAAATAATATGAAAGTCTAAAAGTTAAATTATATATGTGTGTATATATATATATATATATACATAATTGTGTATTTGTGGTTGTAAATATATTATCTAAATACTGTTAGATAATCTGTTGGTGAGCAGAACATCAAAATGATGTAAGACATCAAAATAAATGTTAATTTTACTGACATACAAATTAAAAATATGGATATGGTAAGAATTAAGTATTAAAAACAGTCAGTTTGAAGTACTAAGTACATTTAATTTGAATGGCATAAAAATAGAAGAACAAACATTGGTAACATTTCAGCATTCCTGGCAGGTGTGGTAGTCTATGTATGTGATTACAGGCAGTAGTAGGCTGAGGCACAAGTATCTATACAACTGCCAAGTTCAGAAAGTGCTTTGTAGTGAGATACAGAACAGCCAGGGAAAGTTTCACAATCCTCACAGGCATCCAAATTCAGTGGAGGTGTTTGGAAAATAGTCATCTCTCTAAATTAAAGAAGAAAATGAAAAAGATCCAGTTTTGATTGTATAGAAAAGACTGTGGAAGGGAATGTAATCCACAGCTTCCTGCTCTTGGTTTTTTTGTTTGTTTGTTTGTTTGTTTGTTTGTTTGTTTTGCATGGTTGAGCCTTCTTCTGGACATATGCAAAGTCAAAGGAGTAGAGAGCTGGATACCAGTTCCTGGACTGGGCCTTTTTGCAATGGCTGGTGTCCGCAGAGTTTGGGAATGGTAGGAGACATTTCCATCATACTGTGCTTGCTTTTTTTTTTTTTTTACAAAACATGTCCAATCCAGTTCCTGATTTTTTCTATGGCCTTAGCTTCCTATTTATGTATTTTTTTTGTCAGTCCTGCACGTACCTGTCTGCTATGGCTCATCTTTAGCTGGTTGGTTGAAGCTGCCTTATAGATATCCCTTTTTCAAATTTAAGGCTATGTATATCAAGATATTAAGACCATGTGCTTTTATTTGTATAAATATGAGTATTATTTATAAAGAGGGAACTTACAAAATGAATCCTTTTGCTACAAACACGTATTTTAAGTCCTGTACAAAACTGACCCAGCAGGTACAGGGATGGGCAACCAAGTATTATTTTTTTTCCTCCTTTATTAATTTATTCTTGTTACATCTCAATGGTTATCCCATCCGTTGTATCCTCCCATTTTTCCCTCCCTCCCAATTTCCCCTTATTCCCCTCCCCTATGACTGTTCCTGAGGGGGATTACCTCCCCCTCTATATGATCATAGGGTATCAAGTCTCTTCTTGGTAACTTGCTGTCCTTCCTCTGAGTGCCACCAGGTCTCCCCCTCCAGGGGACATGGTCAAAGGTGAGGCACCAGAGTATGTGAGAAAGTCATATCCCACTCTCCACTCTACTGTGGGGAGTGTTCTGTCCATTGGCTAGATCTGGGTAGGGGCTTAAGGTTTACCTCCTGTATTGTCCTTGGCTGGTGCCTTAGTTTGAGCAGGACCCCTGGGCCCAAATCTGCCTATCATAATGTTCTACTTGTAGGCTTCTAGGACCCTCTGGATCCTTCTACTTTGCCTTTCTCCCATGATTCTCTCATCTAGAGTCCCACTAGAATGTCCTCTCCTCTGTCTCAGTTTCCTGGTAAGTGAAGGCTTTCGTGGGACATGCCCCTTGGGCTAATATGCAGATATAAGTGAGTATATACCATTTGAATCTTTCTGCTTCTGGGTTAACTCACTCATTATGATCATTTCTAGCTCAATCCATTTATCCACAAATTTCGGGAATTCCTTGTTTTTAATAGCTGAATAGTATTCCATAGTGTATATGTACCACAGTTTCTTTATCCATTCTTCTATTGAGGGACACTTAGGCTGTTTCCATGTTCTGGCTATTATGAATAAGGCTGCTATGAACATGGTTGAGCAAATTTTCTTGCTGTGTGCTGGAGCATCTTCTGGGTATATTCCAAGGAGTGGAATAGCTGGGTCTTGAGGAAGCCCTATTCCTATTTTTCTGAGATAGCACCAGATAGATTTCCAAAGTGGTTGTACTAGTTTGCATTCCCACCAGCAATGAAGGAGTGTTCCTCTCTCCCCACATCCTCGCCAGCATGTGGTGTCGCTTGAATTTTTGATCTTAGCCATCCTGATGGGTGTAAGATGGAATCTCAGCGTTGTTTTGATTTGCATTTCCCTGATGATTAAGGAGGTTGAGCATTTCTTTAAGTGTTTCTCAGCCATTTTATATTCCTCTGTTGAGAATTCTCTGTTTAGTTCCATGCCCCATTTCTCGATTGGGTTATTTGGTTTGGTGGTATTTAATTTCTTGAGTTCTTTATATATTTTGGATATTAGACCTTTGTCAGATGTGGGGTTGGTGAAGATCTTTTCCCAGTCTGTAGGCTGTCGCTTTGTTCTCTTTACCGTGTCACCTGCCTTACAGAAGCTTCTCAGCCTCATGAGGTCCCATTTATTAATTGTTGACATTAATGCCTGGGCTGTTGGTGTTCTGTTCAGTAAGTTGTCTCCTGTGCCAATATGTTCCAGGTTCTTCCCCACTTTTTCTTCTAAGTGATTTAGTGTCTCTGGTTTTATGTTGAGGTCTTTAATCCACTTGGATTTGAGTTTTGTACAACGTGACAAATATGGGTCCAGTTGCATTTTTTTACACATAGACATCCAGTTAGACCAGCACCATTTGTTGAAGATACTATCCCTTTTCCATCGAATGGATTTCGCTTCTTTGTCAAAAATCAAATGCCCATATGTGTGTGGATTCATATCTGGATCTTCGATTCGATTCCACTGATCAACCGGCCTGTTGCTGTGCCAGTACCATGCTATTTTAATTACTATTGCTTTATAGTACAGTTTGAGATCAGGTATGGAGACTCCTCCAGAGCACCTTTTATTGTACAAGATTGTTTTAGCTATTCTGGTTTTTTTGTTTTTCCATATGAAGTTCAGAATTGAACTTTCAATGTCTTTAAAAAATTGTGTAGGTATTTTGATAGGGATTGCATTGAATCTGTAGATTGCTTTTGGTACCTAAACCTAACAAAGACTCAACAAAGAAAGAGAATTTCAGACCAATTTCTCTGATGAACATCGATGCAAAAATACTAAATAAAATACTTGCAAAACGAATACAAGAGCACATCAGAGATATCATTCATCATGACCAAGTAGGCTTCATTCCAGGCATGCAGGGATGGTTTAATATATGGAAATCCATCAATGTAATCCACCACATAAACAAAATGAAAATAAAAAACTACATGATCATCTCTTTGGATGCAGAGAAAGCATTTGATAAAATCCAACACCCATTCATGTTTAAAGTTTTAGAGAGATTGGGAATACAAGGCACTTTCCTCAACATAATAAAGGCTATATATAGGAAGCCAATAGCCAAAATCAAAGTAAATGGTGAGATACTTAAGGAAATTCCTCTAAAATCAGGAACAAGGCAAGGCTGCCCACTCTCTCCATATCTCTTCAATATAGTACTCGAAGTTCTAGCCAGAGCAATAAGACAACATAAGGAGATCAAGGGTATTCAAATGGGAAAGGAGGAAGTCAAATTATCCCTATTTGCAGATGATATGATAGTGTACATAAGCGACCCTAAAATTCCACCAGAGAACTCCTACAGCTGATAAACACCTTCAGCAAATTGGCTGGATACAAAATTAACTCAAAAAAGTCTGTAGCCTTCCTATACACAAATGATAAGCTTGCAGAGGAAGAAATTAGGAAAACTACACCCTTCACATTAGCCACAAGCAATATAAAGTACTTAGGAGTTACTCTTATTAAGCAAGTGAAGGACCTGTTTGAAAAAATTTTCAAAACCCTAAAGAAAGAGATTGAAGATGACATGAGAAGATGGAAGGATCTACCTTGCTCATGGATAGGGAGAATTAACATAATAAAAATGGCCATCCTGGCAACCAAGTATTATGATCTGAGTTTTGAATTCTGGATTCCAAGATTCAAATTATAGAATGAATTGTCTCCTGTCAAGTTGTCCTTTACTTACACACACATGCACACACACACACACACACACACACACACACACACACACACACACACACACAAACACACACACTCACCAAAGAAACAAATCTAAAGAAAGTAAATATTAGGTGTCCAAAGCAATTCCCCATAAACTTTTTAGCCTGTTCAATATATTATGTTGAGATTTTTCAATCCTTCTTAAAGAAAGAAAGAAAGAAAGAAAGAAAGAAAGAAAGAAAAAAGAAAGTGATAAATAATCTAAATTAGTACCATGTTTACATGTAATATGTAATTCTTGGAGAAAAATGTATAGCTAAATTAGACAAAAAGTTATCTTTCATGAAACATTAAATGAATAATTCATAAATATAAAATGAGTAAGTTATAATACTTAAAATTTTAAAATTTAAAATAGAAAATAAAAAGTAAAATCCAATATGGAGAAAGTATTTTTGAAATCAGATGAATAAGAGAGTCATGTATTTATGACACACAAATAAAAATTTAAAGTCTGTAAGGAAGAAAAATCAAATAGCAATTGGGCAATATGTAAAAATAGAGAATGAAAATGTAATGATAATTAAAAAGAGTACAGACTCCTGATGTAAAGCAGTCAGGCTCTGTCATATTTGCCGGCAAGAATACAAAATTATCTCCACCAGTTATGGAAGACACTTTACACTCTTAGAAAACAGAATATATTTTACTCTTGAAGGCAGCAATTGAGATTTTTATTATTTTACCAGTTAGCTGAAAATTAAGTAGACAGGAAAACATAAATTATCTGCAGCAGTTTTATTTACTGTTCTCAAAATGTGCAAGCACTATAGAGCTCATCCAATTGGTCAGTAGGTGGGGGTTTGCATAAAACTGAATGTTATTCAACAATGTAAATATGTGAGGCTATAAGTTATAAAGGACATATATGGAACTCAAGCAAATACTTCTAAGTAAAAGAACCCACTCTGAAAAAGATGTAAGGTTATTACCAAAACATTTTGCCTTTTGACAATGGTAGCACTAAGGGAGAAATACAGTGATTATGAAGGATTGCAGGATAAACATTTAAAAAGGTGGATCATTAGAGGGTTGAAACTTTTTGTGTTTAATTGATGGACATTTGTCTTTCCAAACATGTGAGATTCACAACAGCAAGATGGAAAACAAGCAATGTAAACTATGCATAAGGGTGCTTGTTTGATTGGTTCATACATAAGAGAGATTATTTTTAGTTTCGGTGTTAACAACCCAGCATCCAATAAAAAGCTAGGATCTGCCATGTGTCCCTATAGCCCCAGTGTTGGATGAAAAGGTAGTGGATACATGGGTCTTTCTGGTGCTTGCTGGCCACTAGTGCAGCAAAAACAAACTAACCCCAGAACGGTGCATTACTGTTCAGTGAGAAATTCTATTTCAAAGGATACATTAAAAATGGATAAAGTAAAAATTTATACCTTATGACCTCTGGCCTTCCTCATATGTAACCATCCACATGCACACCCATATTTACACAAATATGCAATGTACAATTAGATATAAATAAAAAAATAAAATATTGGTATGATATTAAGTGAAAATTGTATGCATGTACATTCATTAGTTATTAAAAATGTTTTACACTACTGAGGTATATGCCTACTGTAGGAGTATGGAGGCAGGGCAAGGCATAGCCATTCACTGAATTACAACTGCTCTGAAAATTATATTAGATTATCATGTGAAATGAAGACTATGACTTTTGTAGTGTTCTATTGAATCATTCGGATAGTGGTTAACAGTATGAATTCTTAGTCCTCTATGCAATATACATATAATGTTTACTCAGTCTCCTCTATACATGGTTCTTCTTATGTGGATAAAGAAACTGAAACAGAGAAAAACATAATTTTTGTTTTTTTAGTATCAGAGATTTATATTTTATACTTGGAATTAAAATAATTCCTATGATGTTCTGTAAAATTAAAAAAGATAATGTAAATTAGATCCAAGTATATTTTATGGTGAAAGTATAAGTGAAAGATTTAATTTAAAATAAATTTATCTATGGCTATGACAAGATGTTATCTCTTATCACCAGCCTGTTTTGAAACTATGGCATTTACAAAGGATCTTCATACTGTATGCTTTGCCAATTTCAAATGCACTTATTCCAGAATAAAAATCAACATATGGATGTCATAGTACTATGTATGTGATTAAAATTCTTACTTTTAAATGAAAATGAGAGATACAACTTCTTTCCATCATTTTGCTCTTATTCTTGATGTTTTTCACATATACATAGGAAAATATATTCATCCCCATTTCCCTCATATATTTCCCTTTCTAGCCACTCAATGTCCACTCCATCCTCATGTCTTTAAAAAAAAAAACATACTTTCTTATTTAGTATCTATTGCTTTGCTAAAAGATCACTACCAAAAGCAACGTGGGAAAGAAAATGATTTATTTCACTTAGAGTTCCACATTGTAAAGCCCATTATTAAAAGATGTCAATGAAGGAGCTCAAGGCCGCAAACCAAAGCAGAAGCCATGGAGGAAGCCTCTTTTCTGGCTGGTTTGCTCTCCAAGTCTTGCTCAGCCTCCCTTATTACACAGCCCAGAGATCCTGACAAGGAGTGGCACCACACCCAATTTGCTGGACTCTCTCATGTCCACCACTAAATAAGAAAATTTACCACAGGCTTGCCCACAGGCCAATCAGTTAGTGACGAGTTTTTAAAAGAGATTTCTCCTTCCCAAATGTCTTTAGCTTAAGTTAAGTTGACATAAAACTAGGCAGAATATTCTCTAAGGCCAATTAGTGCTGTCTTTAAGTACATGGATTAAAGTATCCTCCACTGGAGAGTGGAGATCTTGCCAGTATCTACCCACTTCAAGTTTTTGGCACGACTATTAGAAGTAAAACCAATATTCTTATGAATATTGAAGTGATGTGTTCTGTCACTGAGCTAAGATTCTCAGTTCTTTTCTACTTTACATTATTTTGGGGCCGCTTTTTTATCAAGTTGTACAGGCTAATATTAAACTCTCACTGTATCTTGGGATGGATTTGAACTTGGGATGTTTCTATCTCAACCTACTAAATATCTAGGATTATAGGTCTATGTCAATGGGCCAAAGAATATGTAGTTGCTACAGACAAAATAAATCTGAAGTTCATATCATCTTGTTTACCATCAGAAACACTAGTTTATAGTAGAAGGCTTTAAAAGATAATGAAAAAAAAAACCTTCAAAATTCCCAATAGAATTTTCCTCTTTGATAAAAATCAATAAAATTGTTTATCAAGAGGTAGGTGAACCCAGAATTCATTTTCCATCACAGAAATAAGATGACAAAACTTAGATTTCAATATTAAGCAAAAAGTTTGGATTAGTAATTTTAATATGGATATTTAAAAAAATACTCCTTTTAATTCAATATATTATACTTAGATGATACACTGAGTGGTGGCACTCAGAGGAAGGATAGCAGCCTACCAAGAAGAGACTTGATACCCTATGATCATATACAAGGGGTGGGGTCACAGACATAGGGGACAGGGGTAGGGGGAAAGCAGGAGGGAGGGAGGAATGGGAGGATACAAGGGATGGGCTAACAATTAAGATGTAATATGAATTAATTAATAAAATATTTTTTAAAATAATAAAGTTTAAATATTAAAAACTGAAGTTCATTTATCTAGTAATATTGGAAGAGATACTTTCTTTGAATGATACTTCCAATTCCAAATGCTCCTATAACACTTAAGATAAATACTTTGAAATACATATAATTCACTGTAACTTATGACTCCAAAACTAGAATTATAGTGTAAAAATTTTGTCCTTCAAAAATTATTTCATAATTAAATATCAAGAATTTGATTCTATGCTCAAGATAACTAAGGATACTATACACATTTTATTTTGAGAGTCATCATTATATTTACTATGATTTATTAAGTTTTCATAAATGTTTTCTCAGTAATGGTGGAGCTGTAATGCTACACATATTAGAAATGTTATACCTTAAGCACTTTAATGTTGAATTAATATAATTCACAAAAATTACTTTTCTCCTTATTTGTCATTTTCAATTTTATCATATTTGTCATAGTAAAGTCATAATATTTACATACATTATACATGTGTGTGTGCATATGTTTGTGAAGGTCAGAAGAGAAATTACATGAGTGTTTTCTATGGGTCAACCATGAAATTTACAGGTGTCAAATTCAATTTTTTATGCTTGAATGTAAGTGTCTTAACTATGTGATCCCTTTCCTGAGCTGAATAGTCAGTATTCATGAAATTAACCATTATTATGTTGTATATGTATAAATGCATGCCTATATAATTTTATCTAAATACAGTAAATAAAATTCTATTATCATTTTAGAGACTATGTTTATTACTATTTATAATTTTTAGTGTCTGAATTAGCAATGCAGAAGTATAAAGCCAGCACCAGGAATATTGAGATAACAAGGCCATACATTTGAGGACACCCAGGGAAAGATAATATAACATCATCTCTAATAGCAAGTAACGCAAACAATTAATCAACTCTTTGATATATAGAAGAGTCAGTAGCATCTGTACCAGTAGGCATCACACATTCATAGCAGTTTTAGAATGCCAAGTTACTGCTCATACCATAAATATTTCATCACTGAGATCTACATGTGAAAAAGAGTGAAGGCACAATTTTTTATCTTTAAAAAGCTAAATACAAAGGAATAATGGAAAAGTTACAAGTTATCTAAAAAACAAAACAAAACAAAGGCTATCCAAGGAATAACGATTGTATACATGAAAGGTGGTGAGAAATGTACAGTAGAAGAAAGAATTTTGATTGCTGTAAGTATAGAAACCAGTGAGAAGAGCACTGTAGAAGGGAATCCTGATACAACATGTAGATGTGCATCTCAAGGTGTTTGTTTCTCATCAAGTGAGTAAGAGTCAAGTGTGTATGTATATTTCAGACAAAGCTCAAGTGTTTCTTTTTGGACCATTTAGTTTCTGAACTTGATAGATACACTTTCTACTTTAAAAGATAACTGGTTTTGAGATGAAAATCTTTACAAGTGCTCATGTTCTGTGTTGCAAACAGAACAATGCTTTAGCTTCAGGCTTAGAATAAATCTGTTTGTAGAGTGCTCACATAGCATTCCGGAAGCTGTAGTCTCCACCTGCAGCAACACATCAACTGGCTATGATGGCACACTCCTATAATTCTTAGAAAACAACAGTACAGGCTACATGAATGCCTGTCCTACAAAATATCTAAATATGAATTTAAGAGAAGAAAGAAAGTACATCTATCACACACACACACATACACACACACACACACACACACACACACACACACACATCTCTGAAAAAAACTGTGTCTCTGGAAAAAAACTAAAAAAAAAAATCAACAATTCAATGCTTGTGGTTTGCTATAATTAATATTGCAAAAATGATCATTTTCACAAAAAGCTATTTACAAATTCAATAATATCATGATCAAATTCCCCATCTTATCCTTCATGGAAATGCATGGGGTGAGTTATTAAAAAACTGATGTGAAATTTCAAAAATGCACAGATATGTAAAACAATCATGGGCAAACAGAATTATGCTGTGTGTGATTCTTTCTTCTCTCTCTCTCTCTCTCTCTCTCTCTCTCTCTCTCTCTCTCTCTCTCTCTCTCTCTCTCTCTCTCCCTGTCTGTCTCTCTCTCTCCCTCCCTCTCTCTCTCTTTCTGAGGTCAATATGTAGAACAAGAAAAGACCATATTGACTGAAGTAACCAAGACAGAAAATGATAAATGTTGGATATTCCTTCCTTGGATGCTTCTCCTTTCACAACTTCAGATGTGAGTACATAGTCTGAAATAACTTCAGTAACTGAGGTAAAGGTGTCAGTAGGTAATAGAGAAGGGAATATCAGGTTACAGATACAAGTGATCTGATACCCATATCACATATGAAAAAGAGTGGGGTTCTCTTAATAAAAGCTGAGGAAAATAAATACAGAACACGAAAAAGGAAGGTAAAAAAGCAATAAGTAAAATCATGTCATCATAATGTGTAATATTAGTTATCTACCTAACACTAATAAATATAAATCTGTGTATAAAATGTGTTTATAGTTTATATTAGATTTTCTCATATGGGTTGATAGTATTCTCTTTAGTAGCCAAAACGATCCAACCTAAGTTCCCAAAATAGGCATGAGAAGCTCCTGTTTTACTTATTAGTTACCCTTACAGGTAGAAGTTTTCTTTTGCTAAAGATATCACTACAAACACAGATACCGAAATTACATAAGTTGAAAATGATTTAATGCTTCTACCGTGAGGACTAGCTTTTCTATCTCACTGAAGCAGTAAGAGTAAAGCAAAATTCAAAATGCTTGAAAATGATGCCACACAATTAAGAAAAATAGTTTGTTCAAATAATTATGTAATATTTAAAGTTATCATCTCTAGATAATAATGTTATGAAGTACAAAATATTAATTCCAGTATTTTATGTGTCCTCAAGTGCCTTAGTGTCCAGCACATTAAGTGCTTAAGAAGGTGCTGAATGGATGAAAAGGTGCAATAATTATATTTGATTTACTATTATAATTTGAATACTATTTATTTTGTTTTTAATTCTTAATTTCTGAAGTTAAACTATAAATCCTTCAATTCCCTCCTCCATTTCCTCCCTCAATTCCTTCCCATGTTCCTCACCCATTTTTACTCTAAAATCCACTTAATGACTTTAATTATTGCTATAAATAATTTTTTTTATTTTAAAGTGGTCACAACATTTGCAATATGAAATAATCTACTGGTACTATCCTTATCACCATGTGATTTGGGGGATGTACCTTAATCATATTATTGTTAACAAAAGAGTGTTAATTTTATCAACTAATAGTGACAATTCCTAGATTTCATCTTAGGTGGAAAGAGTATCTAGAAATCAAAAATATGTTGTTCTAAATATAAGAGTGTATTGAGAAGGAAGATTATTTCACTATGAAAAAAATAAACAGGAAAAAAGTAAATTTTGTAAAAGTATTTTTTATTTGAGGGATGTAACTGTCATCTTGGACCTTTAATGCTAAATAAGCTCACCCTTTCTAGTTCTTTATGAACTCTGGCTCGCTTATCAGCTGTTCTGACTCAAACTCCTCTCCAAGCAGACTAAATCAATCTGGCTTCTCCGACTTCTCACTAGATTGCTTTCCTTTGCCTCAAACTAACTCTGGCAATTTGTTCTAATCTTCTGGTTCCTTCTTATTCTATGGTTTTAACTGCCTCTGAATGACCTGAGGAACCAATGCAAAGCCACTACACTGCACTCATTCAACTGAACTGCACTAAACTCAGCTCCACTCAACTGAACTGACAGAACTGATCTGAACTGCCAAAAACTGAACTCCCACCACACTGCCTCTCAATAGGCTCCCAAATGACCACCACCTGGCTGACCTCAACTCCACTCCACTGCACTGCAATGATCTAATTGAGCTACACTGGACTGTTCGAACTGATTGAAATGATTCAACTCTACTCTCTTAAATCACATCTCTTCCCTGTTTGTTCTTCCTAGAGTTGGAACTATTCTATCTCTGACTCATTCTGTCAAATCTTTCTCAGATTCATCACATTGTGTGCTCCTCAATTAGATGTCACTTTCTAATATGGGTGCTTCCTTCTACAATTTAAATTTACCTTCATTGTTTGGGATAAAAGGTGTCTTCTACCAAGGACATGTCTGTACTCCAGCCAGAGGGAAAAAGGTGAGTCATTCTATTCTGATCACACAGACCTAGAAAGTCTTTGGACGTTATCTCTGTCAGAAAAGGAATGTTGCTGGATCAAAATTTCTATACAAAATTCAAGAATAGAAATTTATCTGCTCATAATTAAAAGTGATGCTGATGATTAGAGTATTCAAATATCTCCTGTCTCAGTAATCAACATCTCTATGTAATTCTTTAGTCTCCATGTAAATCTCAAGACTCAAGGAAAACTTTTTATTAACACAGAGAAAAAGTGAAATGAACAAATTGAGGAACTAGTATTGTTATTATTTTACTTACTTACTTTTACCCTTATTTTTAGTAGTTTAGTGGTACCTTGTATATGCTCTGTAAGATCTCAGCTACATTGTCTACTGAAAATAGCAGGAATTTTTTTAAAAACATTTAAAGCAGATATATTTTTAAAAGAAGTGTTACAAATTAAAATCAACTAGAAGATGGAAAGAGAAAGAGAAGGGAGAAATCACAGTCACTACTACGTATTTCTGCTTGTAGTGAAAAGTGAAATACTTGATAGCTTCGTATTCCTTAATCCTACACAGCTTCCTTTCTCATGTAAACACACACACACAGACACACACACACACAACCACAGACAAATTTGATTCAACTTTCCCCACACTTTAAAATACTGTAGTCTTAGGTTACTGAGTACGAAATGTTAAAGATGAGTTGTTAAAACACTGATTGACAGCCAGGCAGTGGTGGTGCAGGCCTTTAATACCAGCACTCAGGAGGCATAGGCATGAGAATTGCTGTCAGTTCAAGGCCAGCCTAGTCTACAAAGCCAGTCCAGGACAGACAAACACAGAGAAACCCTGTCTCAAAAAACAAAACCAATCAACCAAACAAGCAAACAAAACATTGATTGCCAACTACTAAACTCATAATTTATACTTTTCTGATATAAATATATTCAATGTAACAAACTTCTCTTTAATCCCTTAGCCTAAATAACACTGATTGAGTTGGAAATCCCATAGAAATATCTCTTTCATGTGGATTAATAATGATTGGTCTTTGCTCACCAGAGAAACAGCCTTTGTCATTGTGTTTCAATAAATAACACAGACCCATTAAGAGCCAATATTGAAATTGTTCATTCCCTTCTGAAGATAAATGTGCACAGACTTCAAACAACCTTAGCAGAATTCTTTCTAAAATATGCAGAAAATTATTAATCATGTTTATCTTTCTGAGTTACAGATTTATATGTTCTTGAGTTAAATAAATCAGATTGGTAAAGGTGCAAAGAGGGGCAGTATTAATTAATGCAATATGCTTTGGGTGTTGGCTTCTTTGGCAAAGAGAAGAGATTGCTTAGAGAAATTTGGCAATCAATAATTCCGACTATATAATTAATGGGATAAATTTTTAAAAATGCTAGTCTATGATAACACATTCCAGTGTGAAAACATCACATAGTATAATTACATTAAATATGTTATGCTATTAATAAGCTAAAAGGAAAGGAAAAGGAAACTAGAGCAAACAGAAGGCACCCTTGTGAGACAGACCTTCAACAAATCGAAAGTAACGTCTAGTGTGTTAATGTATGCAAGTTGGAACAGAGACCCTGCAGAATGGAGACTGAAAATGCGTCTCTCCATAGAGAAGAAGTCAAGGCACCCAGTATGACATAAATTACAGTTAGGACTTGAAAACAAATGATATTTACCTATGCTATGGTAACATGACATTATTATATTGCTCACTTCTACCCTGAAGAGTGTATGACAATTTCTGAAAAGGAAAAACAAATCAAATGACATCAAAGACTGTGCTACAAAGAAGTACCTACAAAGAGAGTTTAGTATAAAATGTTTGAAATAGTATTTATTTGAGAGCTCTCATCAATAAGAAATGACAAAGAACAGATGGTCTACATTAGAAAAATCAGTTGAGATATTATTGCCTGAAGCCATACACAAGCTAATGAACACCCAAAGCAGATAGACTACAATTTTGTAAAATATATTTGATAAACTTTACTTAATATACTTATTTGAGAAACTATTATATTCATAATTTTGCTTTGGTTGTATAATTATTATAAAATTCTATTTGCATGCTTTAATTAGGCTTTTCTCAATAAAATATTCTTTGTGGAGTAATGAAATATGTTAAGAAAAATGTGCAGTTGTATGTGTTAACTATAAAAAATGCTAAAATTCTGTAGAAATCATTTTTATTTAATTATTTAACCCTTTTATCAAGCAGTTTGACAAATTCTCCAAGACAAATCAATGTTATCTAATTTTATATTTCCAATCCTGAGAAACAGGTAAATATATGATAAAAATAAATAAAAGGCATGTTGAAAGAACGTACTTCATTCACTCTTTGTGTGTGTGTGTGTGTGTGTGTGTTTGTGTGTTTGTGTTTGTGTGTGTGTGTGTGTGTGTGTGTGTGTGTGTGTGTGTGTGTGTTTTCGAGACAGGGTTTCTCTGTGTAGTCTTGGCCATCCTGGAAATTCATTCACTCTTTAACTCCCTTTTTTTCTCTATTTCTCCAAGTGTGTGTGTGTTTGTGTGTGTGTGTGTGTGTGTGTGTGTGTGTGTATGTTTGTGTGTGTGTGTGTTTGTGTGTGTGTCTGTGTGTTGTTTTTAGGCAAATACATATTTGATATTTAGGAGGAAAATTTAGAATTTCACAAAGACAATAGAGAGATAAAGCAAGGGTTGCAAATAGTGGCCTAACTGGAATCTTGGAAGGCTATATGATTTATACTACAGAGGTTCAGTGATGAACTCTTAAATATTTAATTCATGCAGTACAAAGCTAGATCTTCTAAATGGGCAAAAAAAAATCTGAAGTAATTTGAATCACTCATGTTTTTGATCCAAGCATTTAAACTGGGTAAGAAAGAATCTTATGAATAAGACAGCAAACTTGATGGTAACTGGACAGGGGTTCACGGAACATACTTAATCATCAGGAAATTAAACAGGGGATGGGCTGGTTTTAAAATATTTCCAAGGTTTTGGTAGAAAAGAAAATATTGGTTTCTTAAAGATAACACAGGATGAGGAAGAGAATAATTGTTAGAGACAATTTTTGCTTAGGAAAATAGTTTTCAAAGTGTATCCGTTTCTATCTTCCTCTTATGAAAGAGTAACTTAGGCAGCAATATATATGTGTGGTATAATTAGAATAGAGCAGATGGGAATTAGGGAAATCTGCTCTAATGGCATGGAGAAGACGCACTTTAAGGGTGACAGCAGTGTGTGCCTGTGGAATCAGGCCCATCTCAATTGCATGCAGAGAAGCTAAGTTATCTAAGAGCATAATGTGGGTAAAATTAAAAACATAATAAAATGGAGAGGAGAAGTTTTAGGTATATTCAAAGATATCACCTGTGAAAGCCAAAATGACGGCTTAGGCAAGTTCTTAAGTTACAGTTGTATCAAATTCTTGAGTGCTTTATTGACAACACACAGGTTTATATTATTTTAATTTATTATAATTTATTCAGATTACATCCTATTTGCTTCCCCCTCTCCTTCTATCTTCCCATTCCAGCCTTCTGTCCCTCTTCTGCTCTATTCCTTACCCTTAGAACTTTCCCAGAATATTGGGAATAATGGTACCTTGTGACCCAGCTATACCACACCTGGGCATATACCTGAAAGATGATCCACCATACAACAAGGACATTTGCTCAACTGTGTTCATAGCAGCCTTATTTGTAATAGTCAGAATCTAGAAACAACCTAGATGTTCCTCAGTAGAAGAATTAATAAAGAAACTGTTGTGCATTTATACAATGGACTACTATCCAGTTGAGAAAAACAAGGAAATCATGAAATTTTCAGGCAAGTTGATGGAACTAGAGGTGCTGATTGAGGTGAATCAGACCCAGAAAACAGGCATGGTATATACTACCTCATAAGTGGAGATTAGCCAAACATGGATGTCCTTTGAAGACTCCACCCAGCCAATGAATGGGAAAGACTATGGGACTCTCTGCTGGACTCAGAGTAAGATGAGAATGGAAGAAAGTGGGACAGAAAAATATAGGTCTTAATGGAGATACTATGGTTAAAATTAGATTATGAATCATTTGAGCCTCTTCTCTTTGAGAAAACAAAATTAATATCTCCTTTTACTTTGCTATATTTTCTCACAGCAAACAAATCCCTTCTGGTTTCAGTTTAACATATCATTCTCTTCCTAAAACCATTTCACTTCAAAATCCCATTAGTTATTTTTATTGTACATATCACCATGGCATTTTGGTGCAGAATTGCTTCTATTTAACATTTGTTATAGATATAAAGTATCACCCATCCACTAGAAAACAAAACTTTAGATTCTAAGAAGCAAATTATAATGTTGAACTAATAATACAGTCGTTATATCAATATCAAATCAATCCATATCTTAATAATAATGAAAATATATATCCAAATTATCTCATTATAGAATTCACTGAAAGTACTCACTTTCAAAGAAATGCCAGAGAGGGATAATTAACCCTTAAATGTGTTATTATTCCCTTTATGAAAACCACATGTGAGCAATACAACGACAATCATCCTTGGCCTTACAGAGATGAAATTTACATTCTCTTTCTTCTGCTATTCTTTTCACTCTACCGTGTACTTGCAAATTGCCATTTCAATAATTCTAACACATTTTTGTAAAATGTTACTACTGTGACCTACTTGCATCTACTTCTTGAAATGTATCATAAATTACAATCATTTACAGCCATCCTACCATTCAAAAGCACAAGGGAACATCTGATACTCTCTCACTGTAACTGATTTTCCACTAATAAACCATCTCACTCTTCTCTCCTTTGTTGTTATAAACAACATTCTACTCTCAGCTGCACCGAGATCAATTTATTTAAATTTTATATGTGAGTGTGATCACATTGTTCTTATGATTCTACACATAGTCTATTTGGCTTGATATAATAATCTCTGGTTCCATCTATCCAGTCATAAATGTATGTGACACAATATATCTGTCGATCGTGTTTTCTTCACTTTTTTGTTTTTTTTTTTAATACTGGCACTTTTTGACTTAATATAGGAGACATAAAAATATTGTTATCCTTTTCATTTATGTAGAAGAATGTTTAAGCTACATAGTGCTTGGCAAAAAATAAACAGAGTAATGCCAAAGCTACCTGCCAAAGATTAGCTGAACCCATGATTTACTTTTCTTTGACTTTCTTCTCTGTAGTGTTCAAAGGGCATTACACTTTCTACATCTTCAAATTTTCAATTTGGTGTTGTGTTATTTATTAGACCCTTCTGTATGAGCACCTACAACTGAAACCCATGCCCCCAGTACTCTATAATCTGTTTATTTCATTGTCTCTCTACATTTTTTAAAAATAGCACAAATGTAAAAGAATTGAAGATTTCTCTTTGAAATTGTTCATATACTTGCATTTCTTTATGTAAATTTCTAACGAATGCTGTCTACTGCTTTCTTTTCTTGATGATTACTTGATTGGTGATATTTGATAAACATCCTGGGTCTTCAGTATAATTCTTTTTCACACTTCATAATTTTGCCTGAAAGTTATGAAAAAATTATGCAAGGGCACAAGCCTAGTAAATTTTTCTCACATACATCTATAATCAACAAATATATTTTACATGTAAGTAATCTTTGACTATACCTATTAAAATGAAATTGCTTTTTGTGTTTGATGCATACTGCACATAAAGTAAGTAAAATGTTCCAATATAAATACATTTTATAACTCATCATAAAACACATTATAGGCTATAATTATCATATAACTGATGAGAATGCAAGTCAGTTATGAAGGTTTATTTTATACTCATGTATTATTTATATGGTTACTTTAACTGAAAATGAAAATGTAAGTAAGAGTTTATCAAATATATATAAATTTGTTAATATATATTCTAATTTCTTGAGTTCTCAAAATTTTACTCCATTGAAAAAGCTGAAGGCTGTAAACTTCATTCATGTAAACTTTTGTCCTAAGGTTGAGAACTGTCTGAAAAACAACACAAAAACAAAACATTAAGTATTTGTTTTCTTTATGCTTTCTTTTCTCCCTGATAGTTTTTTTTCTTCAAATATCTTGGTGATAGTTACAGCAGAACAAATTATGAGCATTTTTGGACTTAAACAACACCAACAACAAAATGCCAAGATTTAAAGTGAGAAGAAAAGGTGAGAAGGTACCAATATAGAACCTTTTTAAAATTATATTTAATAGTAAAACATCAATAAGTGTACTGAATGATACTTTTGTAGTCATAAACAGTAAGAAATTAACACCTATAATCTCATATCAACCTCTGGACTTCCGTAAGTGCTTTAAATAGGAAAAATAAATTATTGAAATAGATATCATTTAATTCAGAGAGTCATACTTGGAAAAACTGATGGGTAATAGATTATTGTACCTAAATGTGGAAATGTGGAGAGAAAGTATGAAAAAGCCAGAGCATAGGAAGGTATATTATTGCTTCATATCTTTTAAACATGATATGGCAGTTGTAGTCATGTACAAGACCTCAACAAGATGGGGTCTAGTAGCATTTTGTTGTAGAATGGGAAATATCTCAGGAGGCCCAGCCCTCCCTGAGAAATATCATTTTCTTTATTTTCATAGCCACTGAATTATTTCCAACATTCTTATAAATTAGTTCTCTGCTTTGTAACAAAAGTGATCATACTCAAGCTGTGTGAGACACAAACTCATCTTGTAAGGACATGGGACTATGAAAAGATTACTGAGAAGAAGGGTTTCTGAAGAAGAGGAGTGATGAGGGAGCATTTTAGTGTTGACAATTTATAAATTTTATTATATACATGTCTTAAATGCTTAAAATAATAAGGGAGATGTATAAAATGTAGACAGTTTAAAGAGGTAAAATGAAGTGTTTATAAATCTCAAAAATACTCAAACGGAGCAATATTTTATTTAGCGGTTATTTTTCTAAAGCAATCAATAGTCTTCAATGTGGCTAATGTCTGGTCTGCCAAGATAATTTCCCACTGGCTTCAAAGAAGAAAAACATCATGGGCGTAAACAACTTTTTTATGGTTGGATTCCTAAACTGTCACCATTAACCAGGCCAAAAAGCTGTGGCTAGCTAGGTCACATGCTTATTACTAATATTCTCTAAATGGACAGAAAAATTAACTTGCCTCCAAGTCTTATTTTTTTTAACTTGAAACTTCAGGCTTTTATTTATTTATTTATTACTTTATTTTGTACATATACATTTACATTATTACACATATATACAATACATTACCTATGGCAAGAAGAACAGAGTTCTTATCTTTATAATCCAAGCTCGGGGTGTATCTGTCAACTGCTATTAGAGGTTCTTTTGAAGTACATGATGATTAATGTGGAGACCCGTAATTGGTCAATATGAAGTATTTATGGGACTGAGGAGGCTTGGTTCTAAATAAGAGATAGTATCAGACCTCTCCCACCAAGGATCAAGATTCATTATTAAATAGTGGGCTAGGCTATTTTAAGAACCCGAAGTAGTGGATACCTACATACAAATAGTGTTTGTTGGATGTTCCAGGAGCATTGTATTCATGAATGTATTGGTTGTTGTAACTGCACACATGGAATGCCAGCCCAAATCACAATGTAGTTATGGAAGATAATCGTGAACTTTGATGCCTAATAAAGAAACTATTGATAATTAATGGCTGCTGAAAGGATGAAGATCCAATTTTCTTCAGGGATAGGACCTATGAGAAGATATGTTCCTGTAGATTATCCTACAACCATGAATGCAGAATTGAAAGAAGTGGATTTAGTGCATTTTACATGTAAAAGCATGCACATAAAATGCAGTGTGGTATTAGCCCAGAATTAGATGGTAGGGAATTAATTGGTGTAAATTTAATAAAAACATATTGTATGTAAAAATCAAATGAAACCAGGTAAAAATTATACACTTTTTATATTGCAATTTTGTTAGCAGGAGATTTGGAAATTTTATATTATAAGATTTCTCCAAATTACATTAGTATAATATAATGGATATCTTTTTTATTAAACATTTTTTATTTTTTACGTATACATTTATATTATTACACATATATACAATAAACTACCTATATTATGAAAAATCATGACACAATCATGAATTATATAAATGTTATATTTTTAGTGTTTTGTCAATTTGCATTTGACAGCCTTGAAGAAAACATCTTTCCTATATTGGTGAGTCTAAAATTCTGAATGTAAACCAATCTCCATCACATCTAGTCATTACCAACTTAAAACATTATTCTAGACCTAAAAATATTTCAACATCTAAACAACTAAGCTTCATTGTAAAACTAAGCTACCTGGACTTCAACCCCATGAGAGACTTGAGAAGGAATAAACTTGATTACCTGAATATGCTGGAAGTGCAAGTTAGTAGCTTTTTAAAGGAGAAGATGACAGAGACAGTTTGTTACCTGAATAATCTCCCCAAACCCCCTATACCATTGAAGCATCTTCTTCAGCCTTCTGGTCCAAGATTGACAGATATATTTGTGAGGCAGGAACTATTGAGGACTTGCTTACTCTTTCTTTGCAATGTTTGGCTGTTGACTCTGCCTGCATCCAAATTTGCCCAGTTTTAGGCAGAATTCTGGCTATGGTAGAAATAACATTTTTTGTTTGTTTTTTTGAGACAGGGTTTCTCTATGTTTCTAGGTTTCTATGTTTCTAGGTTTCTCTATCCTGGACTCGATTTGTAGACCAGACTGGCCTCGAACTAGCAGCGGTCTGCCTGCCTCTGCCTCCTGAGTGAAACAAGGACATTTTGCACAGTGGTTTGTTTGCCACATTTGAAGCCATCTCCATAAGAAGGTTCTTTGATGCTCATCTACCTCTTTGAGGTAAATTTGGTATTTTCAGGATTTAACCTGTCTCATTGTCAGTGAATATTTAAAAATAATAAAAACGGTTTTAATGCCCTATTCATTATGTCTCTGAGGTTTTTGAAGACCTTATTTAATTATTTTACCTTATCTTTCTATAGAATCATATCTATCTGTTGCACCTAAGATGTATATTCTTGTTATAAAGGTAAAAAAGTAATTGATATTACCATGATTTGATCAAATAAAACTTAACTTGTATAATTTAGTTATCAAAAAAGCTTGCAATAGCACTTTCAAAGTATTGGAAGTAAACTTTGTACTATAATTGAGTTACATGGGTACAATAACTTATATTATAATATATATATATATATATATATATATATATATATATATATATATATACATGTGTATGTAATGTGTGTGGATAATCTTATATTTGAATTCTCTACCACTATATTTAAAATTAAATTTATTTTCTACCTATTTACAAAATTCTATACCAGTGAATTAAAAATAACCTTGTGAGTGACAACTGAGGCATTAAGTTGAGGAATAGATTAACTAATCTTCTTTTTGTTCTATCTTCCCTATATATTTCTATATCCCCCTTCTTTCTTTTCAACCCTATGTACAAATGTAAGAATGTAAGATAAAGGAAAAGAGAGACATCTCTGAGTCTAACCTTGTTTTTCCTCTAAGTAAGACCAGTAGTAATTTGTAAACAACTCCCATTGATAATAACCCTCTATCGCCCAAGAAAGCAACCAAAAACCTACCCAAACCCACTTGAAGGAAATGGGACGTCATTCTCTTAAGGTATCTTCCAGCTGATCTGGGACATATAATACCATTGTAGGGGCCAAAATAATATGTGGGAAATGGTTAAACAAGATAGGAATAGCATTCATGGTCCAGTTTCTAAATGTTGAGAAATTTCAGGTTTAGCTAGAGTCCTGTGTGGAACAGTCTGAAACGCTGGACTAATTGGAATTGGAAGCATCCTGGGAGCTGTCCTGTTCTGATGAGGAATAGCAACGGAAGCACTAGGTGCTGAAACATGAAAGATACAGAATGTCAGTGTGAAGTATGCTGAGAAAAATGAATGCTCTCGGGTCTGATCCAATGTCAGTGTCCTATTCTTTTGTTCTGAAAGCATATAATTCCTCACAAGCATTATCAAGTCCTAAAATTACAAGGACATAAGGTGTGTGTGATGAACAGACCACTTAAGTCTGGTTTTATGCTCTTTGTATGAGCAGAAAAAAAGACATGTGTAAATATTCATTCATGCCATGTGAAGAATGGCTTGTAACAATAATTCTTGTGGGTTCTGTAGCCAACAAGAGCCACTGTTGTGTGTAGACATTCATGTTTCAGCCAGTCTCAGAGCTTTTCCCATATAGTGTGATTAGCAATATAAGTTACCTGCTTGTTCTGCAGTTTAAATTCTTCACATCCTGATTGTATCTCCCTCCCTCATTCCTTCCCAATGCCCCCTTCCTCCCTCATCTCCTCTCCCTCCCTTAATCTTCAACATCTGACCTCAGTCTATTTAGTCTCATCTGTGCTGCCTGTAACTTCTTCCACTGGAGCCTGGCAAGGCAATCCCAGCATGGGGGAAGTGATCAAAGTTCAGTGTCCAGAGTGCATGTCCAAAATAGTCTGCAGTCTCAACATGTGGGACCCACAAACCGACTGCACTCCTACATCTGAGCAGAGAGTCTATGTCCACATCATACATGGTCCTTGGTTGATGCTTCACTGTCTGTATTGTAGTGTAGTTATCCTGTATTATGTGGATAATATCTGCTTGTCAGTGAGCATATACCATGTGTGTATTTCTGGTTTGGGTTACCTCACCCAGGATTATCATTTGTAGTTCCATACATTTGCCTACAAATTTCAAGATTTCCTTGTTTTTAATATCTAAATAGTATTCCATTATGTAAATGTACTACAGTTTATCTATTCTTTGGTTGAAGGACATCTAGTTTGTTTCTAGATTCTGACTATTATCAATAAAACTTCCTTGAACATAGTTGAGGAAACATTTTACAATTAAAAATTGTTTTAGTAATATTTTATTTTATTATATGCATGAGGGTTTTTCCGACATGTCTGTCTGTCTGTCTGCCAGTTACATGCAGCAGCATGGAAAAGAAGACAATATGGCAAATAACAGGGAACTGAATTTATGGATAGTTGTGAGATACCATGCAGATGCTGGGAATTGAAATTGTTCTCTGGACCCGAGGGAGGATGCTTAATGCTCATTCAAAGCGGTAATTAGAATAGACACTAGAAATCCTTGAAGATAGGGAACAGGATGGGAGTCTACCGTAGACGTCCTCAGAAAGACTTCACTCAGTGGAGGATAGAGGCAGATAGATGCTGAGGCTCACAGCCAAATTGGGGCAGAGCATAGGGTAAATTAGGAAAGACTTAGGTGTTAGAAGGAACTGAAGGGGATCACAGGAAACCAAGAGAGCCAATAGATCTTGACCTACACAGTCTGATGCTCCAGCTGAAGACAATGCATTTAGAGGACCTAGACCCTCTGCTCAGATGTGGTCTTTAGTCAGGACAGTCTCCATGTGAGCCTCATAATGTGAGAAGTAAGGGCTGCCTCTGACATGAACCTTGTTACCCATTCATTGACTTCTTCCCCCTGGTCCTGGGGGGGGGGGAGTGGAGCATACTAGCCCACAGTGACAGTGGAAAAGGATGCAGGTAGTTCTGATGAAACTTGACAGGCTGTGGTCAGAGAACAGGAGAGGAGAGTACCCTCTTTCGGAGGACTAGGTGAAGAGGTAGATGGGGTCAGGGTGGAGGGAGGGAAGGTGGAACCAGGAGGCAATGAGGAGGGAACAATAAGGATATAAAGGATATAAAATATATATATATTGTTTGTTTTTAATTTATATTCCCCTCTAAGAATAACTAGTGCTTTTAACCTATGATATATCTCTGCAGTCCCCTCATATTCTACTGGTAAATTAATATAGAAACACAGCAGAAATGTGTAACACCAGAAACATATAGTTAAATATTGTTCTTCTAGATAAAAAATAACAAAAGTATGATTTTTATAGAATCCTTTGTTTTCTACTAATATTCTGGTTTTTTTGTGTCAAAAATTAATCATGTTATTAATACTGTGGAATATAGTAAAATATATCAATAAATAAAAGTGTTATATTCTGTCTTTCCTACTACTTTTTTGTGTATTTTTGTGTATTTATTTATGTACACATGATTGTGAGGATGGGAGCATCCACAGTATGGAGCAGGGTGCCAAGAGGTTCCTTCACTCTGAACTTACGTATTGGAGGAAGAGAGATGGGAGAGCTAAGCTGGAGGCCAGCCAGTCTGTATACTCTCACCACTGACTCATAAGACATCCACCTTGAAGATTTTATACTTTAAGTTGTTAAGGATCTACAGTTCTACCTGTCCAATAAAAATTTCCTCCACTATACCTTCCATTTTGTCTGGTCTCTTCCTAACTCCTGTAAAACCAAGCAAGTAAAACAAACCATTTTTATTTTTCTGATTTTTTACTCTTCTTGACAAAAGTATTTAAATTACACTTTTCATTATTTTTAGTATCATTTATTAAGTATTTTATTCTATGAACATAATTATAATGAAGTATTTTCTGTATGTATTAAAACCAAAAACCAAAAACCAAAATTGGGATCCCCATAGTACTCTGCCTGGTCAATTTCTTCCAGTATCAGCACCTGAGGGATACAATCTAGATGAATTTTCAGTGATCTGATTTTGTGAATTCACTGATCATACCCATTAGATGCCTTTTATATGGCCATGATCCTGATGTATAATGCCTCTCTCACTTTAACAGTGCTCATGTCCCAGGCCTTCCTTAGCGAGATGACGAGAAACAAGTTTTTATTGAAGTACTTGATATTCCCTTTCATTCACAGGTGCTTTACAGCCTTGGGCTTGTCACAGATTCTTCATTTCCTCTACAGAAAATCATTTACATTCCTTAAGATATACTAAAGCACTATATGCAGTACTGACAGTCAATGATTTTCCCCATTTGCTATAGGTAAAAGGACCATCATCTTACCGGTAAAATTATCATTTCTTAGTTTTTAAAACTGCTTTATAGTACCATGTTTACAATTATTAGAAGAAAAAGATATGAGAACTTTGTTTATTTTTATTGTAACTTGCAAGTTTTCTTATTAAATTTTAAACAGTCCTTGTGAAATACTATTTAAAGAATTTCGAGTACTGTATACATTTGACTAAGGAGAATCTAGGGAAAGGATAACTGATTGAATGAAGCTCCTAATCACTTAGTATTGTTGAGAACTACTGTCTGCACTGATGACAGGCAGAGGACCCATAGAATGGACCATACTGATATGCCTGGAGAATGAATAATTTACAAGACTCTAAAGTAGAAATCACTCAGAATTGATTTTTTTCCCTGAGGTTGCGCATATTACCTTTTGTGATTTTGCATTTAGTTGTTGTATCACAGCTTACCTTCAATGCTGTTGCTATGTATGCTGAATATCTTTTCTTTTTTAATTTTTAATTTTTTACCTTTTACACATGCATTTATATTATCCCACATATATAAAATAAACTACACACAGCAAGAAGAACCACAAAACAATCAGTAATTGTATGAGTATTACACTCTTAGTATTTTGTCTATTTGTATTTGGTAGCCTTGAAGAAAACATCTTTCTTATCTTGGTGAGTCAAAAATTCAGAATGTAAAACAATCTCCATCACATCTTGTCATTTTCATCTTTAAAAAAACCTATCTGGACCTAAAAACATCTTAACCTCTAAACAACTAGGCTTAATTGTAAAACTAAACTATCTTGTCTTCAACTCCATCAAAGACTTGAGAAGGAATAAAATTAATTACCTGAGTATACAGAGAGTGCAGGTTAGCAGCTTCCAAAATGAGAAGATGAGAGAGACAGTTTGCTACCTGAGCAGTCAACCAAAACTCATGATAATGTTGTAGCATCACCGTCAGCAGTATCGTTTTTTTTATATCAGTTACATAATGAATTCCATTAGTGAACAGAATAGTGAGTTTACTATGAAATTTCTTAATATGCATGTATTGTAATTCCATCATATTCAATATCTTAATCATTAGTTTACTTTCCACTGGGAATAAATCTCATCAGCCTTAATATTTCTAGTTACATTGTGGTTTTTTTTTACCTTCTTATATATTTTATTAATTTATTCATATTACATCTCAATTGTTATCCCATCCCTTGTACCCTCCCATTCCTTCCTTCCTCCCATTTTCCCCTTACTCCCTTCCCTATGACTGTGACTGAGGGGAACCTCCTCCCCCTGTATCAAGGGGGAATCAAGGTATCTTCTTGGTAGCCTGCTATCCTTCCTCTGAGTGCCACCAGGCCTCCCCATAGAGGGAACTTGGTCAAATTTTTACTCCCATGTTGTGTCTCCTCAAATATGTAAATAACACACACGTGAGAAAATATCCAGTATATCCTTTTGCATGGCTAAGTTACATGGTTTAACACAATTATTTTGCTTAATCCACATTCCTGCTAATCAAACAGTTCTGATCTTAAACATAGGTAGCTGAATAAAGAGCATGCACTGAGAGAGAGAGGGAAAGAGAGAGAGAGACAGAGAGAAAAGAGAAAGAGAGAGACAGAGACAGAGAGAGAGAGAGAGAGAGAGAGAGAGACAGACAGACAGACAGACAGACAGACAGACAGACAGACACAGACACAGACACAGACACAGACACAGACACAGACACAGACAGAGAGAAACAGACAGACAGACAGACAGACAGACAGACAGACACAGAGACAGACACAGAGCTAGAGACAGAGAGAGGAAGACCAAATCTACCTACTTGTGGCCACATAAATTAACTCTGAAATTAGACAACTGTTATTAGTTTTACCACAAAGAAGAAGTGCAGATGCTTGTAATAGGAAATCAATCACATGATAATTTTGCTTCATTGTTTGGGAAGCAAACATGTTGATTTTACTGTGTCTAGAATAACATCCAATACATCCAATCATTTATGGATTCTTCCTTAGTCATTTGTTGTTTTTTCTCTTGCTTCTGACTAGATGTGACAGAATTTTAATGCAATTTTTATTTCTTTTCTGACAGATGGTTAAGCACATTGGACACTTTTCAAGTATTTATTTACTGTTTGCATTACTTCATTTGATAAGTGTCTGCTCAATTAATTAACTTGCTAATTACATGTTCTTTACTATTTAGAGTTCTTTATCTGTTCTACATTTTTACTTTCTATAGGAAATTTCCCTCCATAGTTTATTGGCTAAGACCGCACTTCGTTTACTTTTTATTTTGTTATCTGGAAATTTTCAGTTTGATTCAATTCATCTATCATTTATTATTATAAATATTTTAAGTTATTGAATTCCTGTTCTGAAAGGCCCTGCTTAGGACTAACACTAACAGTGTTTTCCCAATATTTTCTTATAGTATTTTTTCCATTCTAGTCTTTAATCCATTTTGAGTTGACGTTTGTATATGGATAATATATAAATATATCCTTTTTGTTGTGTAATATTCACATTCCCATAACCACTCCTTGAAAAGGTTCTTCTAACTCAAAATCATGTCTTTGTCTTCCTTGTCAAACTGTCATAAACCAATATTTTACTTAGTTTATTTCTTTGCTTTATATTATTCTATTGACATGCACGTGCCATGAACTCCACTAAGAACACTAACACTCTGAGGAAAGAATTGTAAGATGTTTAAGATGGAAATAATTCTGCTGTTTGAGGAACAGCCTAACAACAGGATTCATCAGATGTTGTTATTATTTTAAAAGATTCTTTGACAATAGGACAGGTTAACTCCTGGCAACACAAAGCCTACCACAAGGAAGATGATGAGCTTCAATGAATTTCATTATGGAGATGGCTTCTTCCTAACAAGCTACCAGGCAAAATGTCATTTCTGCCACAGAGAGAATACTACCTAAAAATGAGCAAGCTTGGATGCAGGCAAAGTCAACGGCCACGGTCTCCCAAGCCAGGGTAAGCAAGTCCTCAATAGTTCCTGCCTCACAAATATGCCTGTCAGATATATTGGGCCAGAAGACTGAGGATGATACTCCAATGTTGATTTACATTCAGAAATTTAGACACACCACGACAGGAAAGATGTTTTCCTTAAGGTTGCCAAATATAAATAACAATAACAATAAGAATGTAACATTTGTATAATTCCTGATTTTTTCATGGTTCTTTTTGCTATAGGTAGTTTATTGTTCATATGTGTAATAATATAAATGTATAGGTAAAAAAAAAGAAAAATAACTTGGAAATGGAAAAAAAATGAACACACTACCTCATAAACCAAAATATTAGTGGATCCTAACTAAAAATCTAATGACATATTCCTTGACACAAGGAACAAAGTTCTTAAAATTTCATTGAAAAACAAGAGATAGTGACTAGCCAAATTATCCTTAGCACAAAGAGTTCTGCCACACTACACTGCACTACAATATGGAGCACTGGTATCATTGCAGCTAAAAAAAAAAAAAAAAAAAAAAAAAAAAAAAAAAGCTGGCTTTCTGGAGGCTCACAGAAGATTGCTTGTCTTGTAGTGACAAACACTTTTTAGTAGATGCTTAAACCAGAGCAATCTAAAACAGCACAAGTTTCATTCAACTTAAATCTGCCTATCTTTGTAGTACATGACAAGATTTATGTAAAAGTCACTCATTGTTAGTTTTTTGCTAATATAGTAGTCAATAAATAACATGAGATGAAGATTTAAAAATATGATATCTTTTTTTTTAACCTCGTGGCACTCAGAGAAAGGACAGCATGTTGCCAAGAAGAGACTTAATACCCTATGACCATATACAGAAGGAGGTAATCCCCCTCAGGAACAGTCATAGGGGAGGGGAATAAGGAGAAAATGGGAGGGAGGGAAGAATGGGAGGATACAAGGGATGGGATAACCATTTTGATGTAACAAGAATAAATTAATAAAAAATTAAAAAATATGATATCTTGTGAAGTTATAAAACACAATGTTCTTAAATATTTTTAGAATTTAAAAAAGTTATTTCTATCTGCTTATACTAAAGTCAGAGAACATGCTTGTCTTCACTATAAATTCAGTGTGATAAATCAGAACCAACAGCTCTGCTTTCTGCCCTCAGAATTGAAAGATTAAATTACATCTATTCTATCACATTGATAGTAAGTATACAAAGATACATTTGCTTTTACTGGAAATGTCAAAGTGCACTTGCATTTTATTATGAATATACTTTCAATTAAGATTGAATTACATCATTAATAGTACCATTCCTTTGGTTATTATTTTTCATTCTCATATTCTCTCTCTCTCTGTCTCTCTCTCTCTGTCTCTCTCTCTCTCTCTCTGTCTCTCTCTGTCTCTCTGTCTCTCTGTCTCTCTGTCTCTGTCTCTCTCTGTCTCTCTCTCTCTCTCTCTCTCTCTCTCTCTCTCTCTCTCTCTCTCTCTCTCTCTCTCTCTCTCTCTGTGTCTCCCTGCTTTTGAGACAGAATTTCTCGCTGTAGTAGTCCTGGATATCCTGTGACTGGCATTGTATATCATGCTGGCTTAAAACAACCAGAGTTTGTAGCAAAGGTTTTTAAAAAAATTAATGCTAGAAAACTGAGCAGCATTAACCTCTGTGATCAAAATGGGGAAAGCCAAAACAAAGAGCATGCTCAAATCTTTAAGGTAAAGCTGCTTTTCTGTTCCTCATTTCAGTAGTAGGTCAGGATGTAATTATCAATATGCTTAACAGAATTCAGACATGGATTCATTTATATAATTATGCTTGAGAAGTATGACTAGGAGCATTCCTGAGCACGATAATTGTCTTGCCTCCCAAATATAAAGTAACAGGAAAATTACCATGTGTCTTAAGAAATGTTTCTTTTGATTATCTTAAAAAATGAAGCGAGGCATTTTTAAAAAATCACCAATGTTTAAATATGGTTATTCCTTATATTCAAGCTATATATGACTTATGTTGAAAAATGTCTTATTTCAGTTTATGTATATTTCCGCATAAATTATAATGCCATTTTGGGGATTAATATCATCCAGGGAATTATAACATTCGTTTCCATGGTAATGTTGTGACTTCCAGCACTGAGGAATGATTCATTCTAACTTGGTAGAACACATAAATTATTAAGTATTTCTGTTCTTCAAATTATACCAAAACGCAGTGAATTAAAACAATACATTTGTTCTTGGCATGGCTTGGCCAGGTCCTTAGAATCACAGGCTTTCCCAAGGGTGCAGCAATCTCAGAAATAGCCAGTCTACTCTTCTGTCCTGGACTCAGTTATGGAATGGGCACCATCACAGCTTGTTCTTTAATAGGCTTATGAACTCTGGTGCCCCATATTTGACCACCTCCCCTGGGTGGGGAGACCTGGTGGCACTCAGAGTAAGGATAGCAGGCTACCAAGAAGAGACTTGATACCCTATGAGCATATACAGGGGGAAGAGGTCCCCCTCAGTCACAGTCTTAGGGGAAGGGAGTAAGGGGAAAATGGGAGGGAGGGAGGAATAGGAAGATACAAGGGATGGGATAACAATTGAGATGTATTCTGAATAAATTAATAAAATATATTTAAAAAAGAAGTGAAGGCCTAATTTACAAGTCTTCCAATTGGAAGACACTTTCATTTTCTGTAACATGGAACTGTGAAGCAAGCTTGTACTTTAAAGCTGAAGCTGACAATAAAATTGGCTGCCATCAAGTAAGACAGAAATGACAAAATTTCATAACCTCGAATGGTATATCACTTTTACTTTACATTATTGATGGTAATTGTAGCTTAATAGACATTATGTTTGCATCACCACTATTAAAGTTTGGTTATTGTAGGCTGTCATGGAATTCTGCATATTTCATATGAAACAGATAACCAAATACCTTAAAGAATTAATGTAATCATAAAATAGCAGTAAACATACTCAGTTGGAAAAAAGAGGTATTTGCAAATGACAAAATAAGAACTGCTAACTGACTGTATATTTGTCCTTGTAAAGCTATGAGTCTGAAGATATAATTTTCCACTACAGTAGAATTTTGCACAAGAGAACTTATTTCATTTTATTTATTTCACTCTAAAAAACTATTTAATAATAGCCATTTAAATAGAAAAATTGTAATTGTTATGATTCTAAAAAATCCATATTCTTTTATAAAATGGTTTTGATATTTATATCAAATAATCAATAAACAAACAATATAAAATACATTCAAACATTACTAGAATTAGAAGGTGAAATTTGCATATATATTACATAAATATTAAATATAATGAAATGTGTAACATTATCAATATATACAGTACAAATACATCCTGAAATTAAGGTAGGTTTTATATCAACGTTCAGCTCAGTAGAACATTGACATGTATATAAATTTTGTAGGAATTACTAAGACATTTTCAACTTCGGCATCTGGTGAAGATATTGACCTGCTTTATAAAGGTGTAAAAACTGTTAGAAGAAAATTTAAACACATCTGTTTACATTCAAATAACTTTAGTACATAACTGCTAATATTTATTTTCAAATAAGTTTCAAAACAATGACTAAATTGCCCAACAACGGGAAATTTCAACTCAAGTGATTTTTATTTACTACATTTTATTTCTTTGCTATCACCCATATAATTACTTATTAAATTATTGTTTTAGTTGAAAAGAATTCACAATTTACTTGTAAAAGCAACTAGCAACAAATGTTTTATTAAATAGAAAATTAACATACATAGAAAAATAAGGTAATGTTCACATAATTATCATCTTTGTTGTTGAAAATCATATATAATTTCTATGCATATTTTCATATTACTAAAAACAAGCTCAAATGTCTGCATTTGAAATGATTTGTGTTGACTCTGAATCTGTTTGAGTTTGAAATTTTCTGAATTATTTGTGTTTGATGTTAAGTGTGTGAGAACCAGGTTAATCATTTATAGTAATAGAATATAGCCCAGATAAACTCCTGATATTTCTACACTAAATTCTGTTAGTAATTGTTTAAATCTTATACTTGTTTGCTATTTTTTATTCACAATTAGCAAAAGTAAAGCATCATCATGGAATACAAATAGTTTTCTGTATTTCTTCATTATGTTTATGTATTATCCATCAATTCAGTGTTCTGGTCTCATGTCTTTGTAAAATATCTTTAAAACTGAAAAATTTTATGTCTTAGTACAAATGGCAATATATGTATAAATAATCCATTATCACAAAGAACTACACACCTCTTAGATATTTCTATTCATATATTTTTGTTAAAGAAAATCCATATAAAATAAAATGTGTCTTTTTTGTGAAGGCAACCTTTGTTTTCATGTATTCACTGTGCAAAAAAATCACCTTAAAATCAAAGTGATTTAGAATTTAAGAGCCATTCTAATAATAAATATACAACTGAGATTACTTTATTCACATATTTCAATATAAGTATGAGTTTTTAGAATTATTATTTTGAAAAGTATTATGTTTTTCATGAAAAGTGTAAACTGAGGTCTTTATCTTCTATGTAAAATTTGGAAAGAATACTTCTTGAAATCACCTTACATTTGTAGAATCTTTTACAAAAGGACTCTTCGCTTTACCAGTACTTATGATACGCTAGCATTAATTCTGTAAATGAGTATGCATTCTTCTTTCTTTCATGTGTTCTCATTGTCGTTCAGAGGAGTTTTATGTTTACTTTAAAGCATTTAAAACATTGGTTGCTTTGAAAACCCTTCCCATTGCTCACTTTAACTTTTTTGTATTGTATGTTTCCAAGTTTTTTTTTTTCTGAGTATGTTTTAATTAACTTAACCTTTTTTTTTCAATTTTTTTCTCCTTTATTAATTTATTCTTGTTACATCTCAATGGTTATCCCATCCCTTGTATCCTCCCATTCTTCCCTCCCTCCCATTTTCCCCTTATTCCCCTCCCTATGTCTGTGACTGAGGGGGACCTCCTCCCCCTGTATATGCTCATAGGGTATCAAGTCTCTTCTTGGTAACCTGCTGTCCTTCCTCTGAGTGCCACCAGGTCTCCCCCTCCAGGGGACATAGTCAAAGGTGAGGCACCAGAGTATTTTATCCCATATTTTTTTCTGGGAATATCTTCTCACCCAAAGCCTTAGCTTACTTGATAGAGTTCATACCTGCATGGCCTATTACAGCGTGGGTCCTGTTTGGGGTAAGTCAGTCACTAGAGTCAAGAAGTTGAAATGTATTTTGTTTTCAGACATTTTCTTTTTCTCTGTGTCCTTACTGCAATTATCTAGATATTTGCCTCTTACCATTCTTTTCTACCGTCATGAAACTTGTCTCATTTAAGTCACATCACAGTGGAGAAAATCTTTAGACACAAACTTCTAATATCATGAACCAAAATAAATATTTTCCCCTTAAGATATTTATTTCTCATAGTTTGTTATGGGAAATACATACTAATATAGTAAATTTACTAATACCGTTATTCATGCTTTGGTTGTCTATAGAAACAATGAACTTTGTATGCAAAGAAGTCATTTATCTTTTTTGAATGGTATTTGCCACCTATTTTCTACACATCTGTGTTACACTGGGCTTACAGATTTCATAGATTTTCCCCTGCTATTAATAATTACATAATTTACAGTGCTTCAATTGGCCTATGATATTTTTTAGGACAGATACCATGTTAAAAAAAAACCCTCATAACTAGAGGGAGACACATGGAATTCTACATCTGCCTAGGTCATCTATAACAGCACAATACAAGGAAAGAAGGAAGAGAGAAAATGGCAATAATTACTTCTCTTAGGTCCTAAATATCCTTTGCAAAATTTAGTCTTTGTTATAAACTTTCAAAGCAGCATCTTTGCCTTTGGTTTCAATAGAAGAAGAAAGTTGAAAGTATTAACACTTTTAACAAAAGATCACATACACTGTGCAAATTAGAAGTCAGTGGATGGTTCCTGGACCTGTCTCCTGCTAAAGTTCATGCTCTTTTCACCACCCTTTGCCTGACTGAAAGATGTGACTTATGCTGCATTTAAAGAAGGATGTGGTGTCAGTGAGCATTATGCACAGACTGCTAAAGAGCATGGCGTGACATAGAGGGGAAAAAAAGATTATCTAAGGATAGTTGACTCATTTAGAGAAAAGTGGGAGGGAGAAGGTAAATTAAGGGCAAGACCAAATAATTCTAGATTTAGAAAAGATGGTATAATTGAATTCTGAAAGAGCTACAGCATGGGCACTTCACTTTGGAGCTAATATGTTGCTTATATCTCAAAGTGTATAAAAGTTATTTTCTTCCTTTATCCACTACTAATGGGAAGGTGTAAACATTCAGAGCTGTCACCAAGTAAATCCAGAACAAATCACAGATAAATGTATGCACTAAAATACCATATGAATAAAATTAGACACTGTGTTGCTGCTTGGTGTTAATTGTCAAGTTGACCAAATCTGGAATCCCCTGTGAGCTGCGAGTCTAGACAATCATGTGGTAGATGAGTACATTAATTGAGTACTTTAATTGAGGTGGGATGATTCATCCACTATGGCTGACAGCATTCCCAGACTAGGATCATAGACGTGGATGGAGAGAGAAAATAGACGTGGATGGAGACATAGCTGTCACCTCTCTTTTCTTTCTAATGGGAATCTGAGGGGATAAGTCACTTCAAGCTCCTGCTGCCTTAATTTTCCAAACATGACAGACTATACTTAAGGTCCTATACCTTGAACTGTGCTCTTAAAGAAATCCTGTGTCTCTTTATTTGTTCTTGCCAGCGTGTTTTATCATACCAGCAGAAGAAGAAATGAGACACAATATGTAGATTTTTATTTTTAAATAAGAATTATAAGTTATCTATACTCTAATACCTTATATCAAGTGTTGTTAAATTTAGGGTGCTAATTTCACTGGGTCATGATATGTGCAGACCTTTTCTATGCAACACTTTGGAAGTGCCCTGTCAAGGCACTTCTTATATGATCAATGTTTCAGCCCATGACTTGAATAAAGCAGATTGTCTTTACTGGTAAGGATAGGTCTCACTCAGTGCTATGATGGCCTTGACAAAGAAAAAGTCTCAGTTGAAAATGAATTACTTTTCAGTTTTACTGTCTTCAAAATAGAACTGAAACTGAAGCATAAGTTAACTCCAAGCCTGAAGGTTACACCATTGATTCTCTTGGTTCTATGGCCTTGCTGAGCACAATCTTAAAATATACATGCTATAGAAATAGTACAAAACCAAAATTATTCCTTGTCTATCTATCCTCTTGCCTACTGCCTGGATCATATTTGGTTATTACTCTATTTAACTGGTTACTTTAAATTATACAACTCAAAACACTTTTAAAAATTAAATCTCAGAAGTACAATGGAAGATATAATTCAGGTACATAGTCATCAAAATGTAATGAGTGCTACATGCATTTGAAGGATGACATATACAGTCTTTACAGCTTAGAAAAATGGACACTTTTGTTTGTCTAAGAACATGACAGAATGTGACTGGTTTTTCATGGACTTCAAAGAATCATTATTACATCTAAAACCAAAAGAAATCAGTGTAATGCTTATTGTATTGAAAATATTAATTCTGAGAGTGAAGAGTAGCAATTTAGCTATGTTATTATGACAAACTATTCACATATAGTAAATAGAAAAGAAAATTGCCTTTGAGAATGGATTTACATGCATGCACATGCACAAGCATGTAAATATTTATAAATATGCATATCTTGATGTATAATATTAAGATATTTTAAATGTTTAGTACTTGTTAGAATGTCTATATCCATTCTCTTGCTGTCATTCTATTTTTCTTTCACAATAATGAAATGGCAAATAGAATACACTTAGGCCTAGGTTTTTAAAATCATTTTGCTAGTCTCATACATTTTTTTATATTATTGTAGTTCCATTCATTTAATTATTGATATTTTGAATTTTGTTATTTTTCCTCACTCAACAATCAGTGATCAACTCTGACTAAAAGAAGGAATGATTATAAGAACTTGAGATGCATCAGTTAGTAAGCCTGACAAGTTTTATGATTTGTTTCTAATTTAGAATTTTTAACTTAGCTTACATAATTAGGAATAAGTAAATGGGCCTGTTTATAAAGTAAATGTGTTATTTTAATATATAAATAAGTGCAGAGTAATTAAGATGGATTAATTATTATTTTAGATAATTTTAAATAAATATTTGCGCTGGGTATACTTTAATCACTTCTTATTGCCATGTCCTGCTTATTATAAACAATGCTGTCATTTATATAAGGCAAATGTAGAAAGGAAATACTAATAGAAGAATATTTTAATAATGGGTTTGTTTGACATGCAGTAATTCCATTTTTAGTTTATTGGGAAGGTTTTATACTGTCTTTCTTTATGGTTTAAATAATTTATGATCCAATAACAATATATATATTATTAAGATATCCTCATGAACTCTTGTTATCTTTTATCTTTTTTCCTGATGATATTTATTTGCTATAGTCTGGAAATAATTTTCAATGTGAAAAAAATATCAACAGACACTATATACAATACTGAACTGACATTAGTTCACAGACTTGATCAAAAGGTTTGGCAGTCCAATTCTCCTGCTCCATCTGCTAATCTAGAAGACAACTCTTTCAATTCATTGGTTATTACATCTGACTTCTCATGCATCTATTTTCAAAGCAGAGGTGTCGGAAATAATGCCCAAATAGTCTCTTACAGGGACTAGGGCTACCTAAGTCGATAGTACTAGCCATGACCACAGATGAACGAGAGTCACAGATACTTACTTTGACTTTTACATTTTACTATAGCTTTAGAAAATGTTCTGTTACCTTCTGCCACATAACAAAATTGACATTATAAGTTGCGAAATATTATGTGTTCCTGCCAAGAGTTCACTCTTCCCATGGTAAAAGGGATATAATATATTCATGTGGGACTGCCCTCGGTCTCTGGTTGCAAAGGAACACAGTCTGCACAGTAGCCAGGGCAATAGCCAGGGCAAGGAGAGTAGCTGGGTAAGACAGGCCATCTGCTCAACAGCAAGAGCTGAGGAGTTTCTAAAAAAGAGTGTTTCCAAATTTCTGTTCATTTCCATGCCTACCAGCACCAAATAACCAGAGTATCTCTGATAAATCTGGTCCATTTCAACATTTCCTAGACATTTAATTTGCACTTATTTATCTAAATATTGAGTAGGACAAGAAATACAAAATGAATATGCTTTGTGTGTGTGTTTATATATCAGTATATATATATGTACACGCTGGCAATTTGTAAATCTTTTAGGGGCAATAGACAAGTACTTGTTAATTTTTAATCAGCTTCTTTGTTTGAGTTTTTGGACAATTTGAATATTAGTCTCTTTATCTCAAGTATGAATTTGTGTAATTTTTCCCTATCAGTGGACTCTATATGAAATATTTGCTGTGCAGAAGTTTAGTCTTTATTTTCTGTTGTTTGTTGCTTTGTTCTCTCTGTAATATAAAACCAAATGAGCATCTCCTTCTATAAGTTGCCTGGATAATGGTGTTTTAAAACAGAATAGAATAGCAACTAATGCAGAAGGGTTGTAATTATGGCTAAACTAATATAAACATTAATTATAAATAGTATTCTTCAATCTACTAGACGTAAATACTAATTACCATTTTAATTTATTTATTTTCTTCTAAGAGGAACTCTAATCTGCCTTTAAAATAACAAGAAATGAATAATTATATGTTCCAATAAAATATATAAGTTAGTAAAGGCCATGAAGAATATCTGGTAGACAAATAAAGGATCATGGATGTTGCCATTTACTGTAATTATTAACACATTTCCACTTAATGAGCTTATAGACAAATATTTAAATATTCAAAGGTAGCACTAATTTAAAACTATACAGGGATAAAATTATATTTGAAAAAAATCTAGATAAATATACCTTATAATCTTGGGCAGTAATTATGATTGTATTTTCAGTAACAGTACGACTTAAATATTAAAATATTCTGAAGAGAAAACAGATGCAAATTGTGCAATAGAGCAGTAGTATTCTACCACAGTTTATCAAACTATAGTTCATGTGAAAACTCAAAGATACTACAATGCCAGAAACCAGCTCTAGTTGCAAAGTTCAGGTCCTGAGATGGGGAAGGGTCATTGATGCAAAGGAAGACCTTGACCACCTGTTGACTTACAAGCAAGTGGCACCTGACAGCTTGGGAAATCTTCATTTACACAACCATAAACCTGCTCCCCTGAGCAGTGACATCATTGGTTATTTTATTTAAAGAAATCATAACATCAGCACTATACAAGCCCCCTCATTACAGAAAGGCCTCAATAGCTTCCTTTCCTCCTTCCCTCCTCCCACTTGGTAAATAATGTCCAATCATATTTTGCAGTCCAAAGCCCAATTTCAGCAAGTCAAAAATAAATATCTAGCCAGGCACGTCCTGTGGACATGAGCACATATCCATCTGGTGGCAAATTCAATTATACAGTAATGCCAGGTGAAAGATATAATGACCATTGACGGGTGTAAATCCATTCATCAAATAACACCCCTTTGTCACAATGCATTTTAATCGCAGGCAGATATTTGTTCATTTCACACTGTAACCTTTCCTGTTATACACCCACCCATTTCTGATAACATCATTCTAGGAAACATTTTTAAGTCTCTATTGATCAGACACAACTTCCCCATTTTTTAAGTCTCAGTTGATCAGAAGGTATGCAAGCAAGACCCATTGCTCTCCATAACTGCCACAGGCTTGCTCAATGTGATGGTAGCTGTTTTGATAGGGACATTATTATGTTTCCCAAAACTACCTAGGATTAACGGTCATACTTGGAGGATCCATAGAGGAAGAGAGAGGAGAGGAAGGTTTTACCCGTTGAAAGAGTATTGAGCAAAACAGAATCACCCACAGGGCTTTCAGCATGAGCAATCCCAGCCTTGCCCATGTCTGACAAAGTGAAACTATGTTGTTTTGAGTATAAGCAGCGTAGCTGAAGCAAGGAGAGCTGGTAGAACACATGATCTGGGAAATAAACATAGAGAGGTCACAGGTACTTACCATAAGTCCTAGCCAGGTCAGAAGGGCTTTCCATGGGCCTTGCCTCGGTAGAATCGTATCATTGAGGCACTCACATGCCGTCCTCTGCAGATGCTGCCTGGCTACTGCCACTGCAGTTTTTCTACAGCAGAGTTAAAAAGTTGAGGAAATCTTTCTCATTCATGGTAAGTCTACGTCTGGTATGTCACAACATAAAGCAATCAACTGTGGTACTCATAATGGTTACAACTGTTAAAGGTTTAGAGAGTCTGTACCAAAATTATTTGTTTCTAAAGTCAGTCTTATAAGCATGTTCAAGAATTGGAGATTGCATATTTGTAAATCTATCGATATTTTCTGAATATTAGTGTTCCATAAATCATAGTTTCAGAAATGCTATAGTATTTTCCCTTAAAATTTGAGAGGTGACCAGTGTTTACACTAACGACAGTAGATGTGTCAAATTGATGTTCACCAATCACAGTTGCACTTAAATGTATTTTTAAAATAAAGGTCGTTTGTATAGTCAGTATAATTCTGAACAACCACAATAATCTAAGATTTTAAATCTAGAAGGTAACTGATAATGTATATAACAGAACAATATTAAGCAAATAATAGATTTTAGCTGTCTTTGATCAGAAAAAAGAATTTCTTGTTTTAAGAACATGATGAAAAAAGGCTGTTTCGAAAGCTGCTTTGTGAAATGAAAAAGGTTTATATGTTGTTATACATCTATGGAATTGTTTGTCTTTTATTTATTTCCTTGTTGACTGAAAAGATTATTAGCATCATGGAAAGTTCAGCAAATCCAGTGCAGAGCTTATGTCAGTTGATAATGTTACCTGCAGAGGCACACAGGCAACATGAGGAAATTGCATGACCTTGATAGTAGTTTGGCTACAGAGAGAAAATATGCATATATTGGAAAGGCTTTTGGAAATGGCAGGAACCGTGATTATGTAGGAAAGTGTTTGATTTATGTATTTAAGTGGCTGCCTTGAGCTTCCAAGCTTGAAAAGAATGTGTATGCTTGACTAGACCAGCAGGAGTGGCACTGAACTATGCAAGTCAATGAAAAGATTATTTACCTATAATGCCCCATTTGCTTTTTGGCATTATATATGGATAAAACACCAGAGTGCGGAATGTGACATTCATTTTCTGGAAGGACTTTGTGAAGTGATTTTGGTTTTTAAAAGTCATAACAACCTTGAAGATTTTTTTTTACCAATAAAAGGAATAAAAATATACAAAATGGGCATGAAATTAAAGGTTGCATTTAAATTGCCAATTATTACACAGGAATACAGATCAACATGTTATGAATTACTTAATTTGAAAATATGTTCCAATTACTACTGACAAATATTTTAAAATAAATATACTTTTTATGGTGATGATTCTTTAACAACAAATTTTGAGTTTGGATATTTTTGATACATTGGAGTGTAGAAAATAGTGATACATAGGATTGCATTTCTTTCCCATAATTTATAATAATTTAATAAATTTGTTTACTTCTTACTTTTTTGGATAGTTGTGTAACAAATGAATCCAAATTCAGTACTCTAAAAAAATATATCAATTGTTTTCAAGGAATTCAAGTGACCTGTACAGAGGAGATTACCTCTGAGCTCTCCAGAGCTGTGTGAGAACCTCAGATTCCTGGAGCCGGGCCAAGTACTGCCAATGTCTTCAAGTCTTGAATCTTTCCCATCTTGCTATTATGTCATGGATGGGTTAATTTTTCTTTTTTTTTTAAGTAAATAATTTTTTTCCTCCTTTATTAATTTATTCTTGTTACATCTCAATGGTTATCCCATCCCTTGTATCCTCCCATTCTTCCCTCCCTCCCAATTTCCCCTTATTCCCCTCCCCTATGACTGTTCCTGAGGGGGATTACCTCCCCCTCTATATGCTCATAGGGTATCAAGTCTCTTCTTGGTAACTTGCTGGGTTAATTTTTCTTAAAGTATGCATAGAAGTTTTCAAAAAAAGAGGTGTTTTGAAAAATATTTATAATTTCTCTTCCATATATATCTCTTCCAAATATATATATATTTGTTACACGAATTGCATGGATGGATGAGGCAAGGTGTACTTGTAACTTAGATGAATAGTTGAAAGACTTCCCAGCTAATGTCTAAGCTTTAACAAATTTAAAATGTCCTGGCAGCTTTATTTGTACATTTTAAAGTCTACTTGGAGCTTAGGTTTGCATTGTCATGAGACATAAGCCGCCAATTTTCAAAAATTTGGTACTTATATTAAGATGATATCAATCAGCAACTTAGGAATTATTTCTTATTTATATAGATAAAATATCAGACATTTTAAATATTTAATTCAATGGACTGAGAGTTCAACAATTTGGCCGGGAATTCTGCTTGTCATTTTCTTAGTTTTTTGAGGTATATTTCTCCACAGTTGATAGCTTCTGGTGGAGGTGCAGGTGGAGAAGAATTCGATTTTCTTTGAGGGCAGAGTGGAAGACTGGGAGTCATGCTTTAGGGAGTGTATAGCAGTTTATTTCTAATTTTGAGGGAGGAGGAGGTCACAAGTTCAGGGGTGGACATGGAAAAACATGGTGGTAAGTGTGATCTAGGTATATAAGTTGAAATCCCCAATGAATAAATAACAATATTACTTTGAGAAAAAATAATGTATTGAGAATAAGGATGCTTTAAGAGCAGAAGTCACTCTACTCACATTAGTATTGCTGGTATTGCTTATGTATAACTTTGGGGATTTATTTTTTGGAACACATTGTTTAAGCTATAAAATACTATATGAAATACTAGCCAATAATTATTTGATTATCTATAAGGAGTATTAGTTAAAACTTAAAAAAGTAAAATAAAGTAATAAAATTTAAAAATGTTATACAAGGGAAAACTAGAGTTTAATAAGAACCCCAAAGCAGGTGCTTAGCATCATACTGAGGTAAGAAATCAAGACTTTCTGAAGGCAGTGCTTCTCTCAGGATCGGGGCTCCATCTCTTTTGTCACATCAGCATAGTTGCCTCTGACATTTTTTTTTTTAGTCAAGACCTCATAACTATAATTTCCTATGTAGTCAAGAATAACCTTAAACTTCATATTCTCCTGAATGTTAGAAATTGAATCCAGAGTTTCATGGATATTTAAGATATTAGCACTTAACTTCCTGCTCCAGTCATCATGCCTGCCTGCTGCCATTCTTCCTACCATGATGGTGATGGACATTTATCCCTCTTAAAAAGTAAGCTAAAATTAACTCTTCCTGAGAGAGAGAGAGAGAGAGAGAGAGAGAGAGAGAGAGAGAGAGAGAGACGAGACAGAGAGAGAGAGAGAGAGAGAGAGAGAGACGAGACAGAGAAAGAAAGAGAAACAGAGAGACACACAGAGAGAAGGAGAAAAGAAATTAAGAAAGAAAAGAAGCAATATAAAATGCCTGTAGAATCCAGGCTGTAGGCAAGCCTGTAGGGAATTTTCTTAACTAATTATTGATTTGAGATATTGAGATGGCCCTATCCATTGTGTGTGATGCCACTGTTTGGCTGTTTGCCACTGTTTGGCTGCTGGCCCTGGGTTCTATAGAAAAACACACTGAGCAAGCCATGAGGAGCAAGGTAGGAAATAGCACCCACCTATTGCCTCTGAATCAGCTCCAGCCTCCATGCTCCTACTCTGCTTGACTTCCCGTCTGACTTCATTTGATGATGAACAGTGATGTGGAACCACAACTAAAATGGAATAACAAATTACAGGATCATTAAGGATTGTTTTTAATTTTAAAAATATTCAAGCCTTAGGCTAAATTCAGTGAGGATACATTAGAGAGTGCTAACAGCAAAAAGGATAAACTCTAAACTTTCATGATTTAACTATGTGAAAACATGTGTAAAATATCATGGAAAATAAGTATATTTCAAATGCATGATGCACTATCAGAGATAGAAATGACAGATATCACGTCCTTCACTCTCCTGCTCCTCCTCCTCCTCCTCCTCTTCCTTCTTCCTTCTTTTTCCCTTCTCTCTCTCTCTCTCTCTCTCTCTCTCTCTCTCTCTCTCTCTCTCTCTCTCTCTCTCTCTCTCTCGGGACAACAACCTTACAGGTCAATATAGGATGTCTTTATAACATTCTACTCACGTTGTATTTAATTATTTTCGAGACAGATTTTCTCTTAACCTGAGGATTGCTGTTTGACCTAAGTAAACTTGGCCAGCAAGATCCTGGGAGTCTTCTGTCCTCAGAGTCCAGGAGTAGGATTACAGGTTCTCATTACTGTGTCTGGTTTAATAGGTTTCTAGGAAACTCAAATCAATTCCTCATGACTGAGACAGAAGCACTTTAATCACTAAGCCATCTTCCCATGCAAAAGAATGTTTTGCATTGGTTATAAATATAGAAATAAGTGCAAGGATTCAATCTATGTTTAGATTTTAAAGCGTATTCTATGTTCCATCCCAGCTATCATTTGCAAAGTTATTAACTTTATTTTTTATAAGAAATAGACCAGTTTTCTATTATTTTCTTGTCATTAGGAAAAGGCTACTTGAAAATGTAAATATGGACAAGGTTTATGGGATTCAGGGGAAAGTCACAGTGCAGGGAAGATCAACAGCACAAATGCTGTAGAACTGAGGATACCCAGGCAATCATAGCTAAGACACACTTGGGCAAAGCACAAGTCACCATATGCCATAAACTGGCAAGAATTTTTAAATAGAATATTTAACAAGTTGCTAAAAGCAGAGTACAGACTGGAGGCTGAAAAGACCTTGTGAGTTGTATTTTGGGGATTCCCTACACAAGTTTGGGCAGATCCCTCACCAGATTATAAAGGGAATTTCAGAGAACACATCCCAGAGAGTAGAGTAGTGAAAATAGAAAAAAGAGGCACTGTTAAATCTGCAGCAACACAACACAGTCCTAAGCCTTTGAGAAAGTATTTCATCAGAGTCCAAAATAGAAACATGGGATAGGTTTGAGATTTGAATAACACACAAAAGCTGTGGTCTCTAGTTTTCTCACAATCACTCAGAATAAACAAGCAAGCAAACAAATGAACAAATAAGTAATAAATACACAACAGAAAGAAGGTTTTTGAAGAATATCTTAAAACTCTGTAGCCTGTGAAGATGCTACAGCAGGAAGGGACAACAAAGAATCACTACTTGTGGAAAAAAGATAAAAACGTTTTCCAAACAGAGATTCTAAGAAGAGATTAAGGAATTAAGTTATTCCCTCCTCTTTAGAAAATCATGGCACAATTACAACAAAGGATGAAAAACAGCCCTATACATCTTACAATAGTAAGACACAGACTATGAAGACAGTTACAAACTCCAGAAAAGGGGAAGGAAATGAAAACTCTACCTAGCTTCTTGAAACCTTTGGGCATATAAGTTCATCAAACTTAAAACGTATGCTGAATAATAAAAACATTAACATAAATCTTCACCTTCCAGCATTTTTCATACTAAATATGATTATTCATGGCATATAAAGCTCTTTAAAAATAAACAAAAAATATTAAGCCTTGAAAAATTAATAAAGAGATGTGTCAAGAAGTAAAACAAAGTTTCCAACATATTAATATGTAACAATCCTGTTGTTTGAGTCATAGAAATATATAGAAATATGATGGATGTCAATTAACTATTAATATGTAAATGTTTCTTTTCAAAGAAGTGGGTAGCATGTAAATCTAAATATGCATCATCAGCTGGAATGAAAATTTGGAAGAAATATTATTTCTAAGCTAACCGGTAAACTGAACAAATTCAGGAAAGATTCATTAAAAATCAAAGAAAACTGGAGAGAAAGAATGGAGAAGTAGCTCAACAGCAAAGAGGGCTTAATGACCAGGTATTCCAGGATCTATATCAGGCGGCTCACAGCCACTTTTAACTTCTGTTCCAGGAAACCATCAATGCTGGGCACCTGCGTACATGGCATGCACACATATAGATGCCTCAATGTCCGTAAATAATAATAATAGCAAGAGTAATTGTTAAAGACACAAGGATCTTGTGTTTACATATAGCACTAGGGAAAACAGGCATGTTAAGCATACAGGATTGTCTTTTTCAAAGGAAAACATCTAAAACCTTCCTTCTTCCCAGACAGCTGTGAATGGGAGTGACTAGTGGTTGCCGTGATGCTTGTTCTAAGTTTCTCAAGCCCCCATAAGCATGACTGGAAATCCCTAACTGTTTAACAGTCTTTGTATCCTCTGTATAGCCAAGGGCTCTCCCAAACTGTGACAACCAGGAAATGACATGGCTAATAGACAGATGACCTCTACTAGTATCTATACCATGGCCCCACACATCAGATCCTCCGCTTGGGCCTTAAGACAACAGGTGTCACCAGCCTATTTGTACCACCCCTATCCATGGAAAAAGTGGCATGTAGGGTTTCTGTGTAATTATGTCTTATTGCTTATACAGGACTATGTACCACTTGGAAACTTTTCTCAGGTTGTACTGTACTTAAATACGCACAAACTGAACTGTCTGGTGTCAGACTCTAGAAATTTGAACAAACACAGGCTACTAAGTTGTGTTGAACCAGATTCTCTCTTTGCCTCATAGAGATCTGTACTCTGTTCACACCAATGGTTGCAGAGACCTCCACAAATAATAACAATTAATATTTAAAAGACAATGAATACACGTGCACATTATGATATGAAGAGAGAGTAAATGGGCCATTATTTTTCAGGTCTTGGGTCTTTGCTATTTTGCTTTATACAGATATTGCAAAGCTAAAAATTTTCGGGGTATTCTATACTTTACACTTTAGGAATAGGAGTTAACAGCTGCAGATGCTCATAGAGTATTTGTAATACAAGAAATATAACTCAGAATCTTAATTGCTAATATTATTTAATTTTAATAAAATTTACTAGTTAATGACATTACCAAACTTCAAAACATTATTCCAAGGATACACTGCTTAGATCTTTAAAAAAGAGAAACTAAAACCAATCTATAATTATTTACATTCAGATATCTGATTGTTATTTGATAAAATTACAGAAGATTTTTCAATAAGAAGACAAAATAAGAAAAGACAAAATTCTCATGGAGGTGAAATGAGAAACAAATAAGAAAAAACAACTTGAGAAATAACTACATATCTATATGTATTTGATAAAAATAGTATTCCGTAGTCTAAATAATCATGCAAAGAAGATAAATAGCCAAAACAATGTTACACATTTTTAATGACACTTCCAATTGAAAGAGGCATAACTTGTCAGGTAAGCTTCCTGCACCTTAGCGGTCTCTGCCATTCCTCAGAAGCACAACTCCTCTTCCCTGCCGCAGTTCCAGTCTGGCTGCCAAAGAAAAGATGAGTAGGTCCCTTTCTGTCAGTGGTCTAGGGAGGGGAGTAGGGTGAAAGAGGGAGGGAGGTGGGGAACGGGAAGATACAAAAGAGGGGATAACAAATGGATGTAATATAAATAAATTATATAGAAAAAAAAAGATGGGTAGCTCTGAAGAGGTTTCCTGAGCTTATTGCTTCTGTGTACTCCGAGGTAATGAATTCTTCTGTGAGTGGATGAAAACTACATCCATGACAAATTAATCTTACTGGACTCAACGAGAAGGAGCCTTACTATCGACAAGCTCTAGACACGATCTTGAACCTGGAGCCGGACGAAGAGCTGGAAGATAACCACAACCAGAGTGACCTGCTTGAACAGACATGGGCTGATCCACATCTGCTACATCCTCACCAACTGAGGCATTGCCCAAACATTGGAAAAGTATCAGCAGGGAGCCTTTAACTACTGATCTCCAGTGTGATATGAGAACCAGCTGATGCTTCCCCCTTGGCCTCTAGGACATCCCACGTGAAGCTATGGTGAAATTTTACGGCCCCTAGTGCGTGGACGTGTACACACCCAAGTCGTCAAGGCACCATCACACAGATGGTACTTACTTCAGCACAGGTTTCCCTCACATGCTTTTCATGGTGCATTCGGAGTGCTGGCGCCCTAAGCAACCTGCCAACCATTTTGTGCCCAGGCTCCACAGTTTCGAGAGCCATCTAGTGGCTTACCGGCTGCAGCTCCAAGCCTACAGCAACTTCAAAAGCCCAATCAAGACAATTCGCTGACCCCCCCACCTGCCTCTCCCTCTATCTAACACCAACATTCCTTTGCTGCTAACCTTTCAAGAAGTTTATGGTTTTAGTTGAAATTAAAGGCGTTGTTATCATGGTGGGAATATGCAATAAAGTGGAAAAAATGCCAAAAAAAAAAAAAAAAAAAAAAAAAAAGGAAGGAGGAAGGAAGGGAGAAGCATAAACATGATATTCACTAATCTAGGGTTTTTAAGTCAAAGGTAGGTTCTTTCTAACAAAAAATATTAGTAAAATATCATCTGTCTGTCAACTTTATGTTCTTTCAACAACAACTTCTTATTTCCTGAACCAGAGTACTCAAATACATAAACTATAAGCTCAGATGTTCACATCTACCAATATTTAAATGAATTTGACTTCTTTTTCTATGTTTAAGTCAGGTAGATTTTAATTAATTTTTATTATTACTATAACTATGTTTCAATTGTATTTATTTAGTTTCACTGAACATCACATCAGATGGTGCATTCAATTAAGCACGTGGTGTATTGGTTTTTTGTGTTATAATACTCTATTAAGTAAATTTTAACTAGTTTTTTGTATCATACTATTTTGATAAATAAAATAACTTTAGCCTTGCTGAGAAAATTATAGAGTACCCCTGGGTTTTATTCACAGAAAATATGCTTTTCATTTTATAGATGCTAAAGCCAACATGTACATATATATTTATAGATAATATATGCCATATATATTGACATTGCTTAATGTATTCCATATTCTCCAGTCTTATGTGGTCTATGAGGGTAATCTCTTGTCAATTATGACATTGAAATGTTATAATGAAATTCTTGGATGAACGCAAATAATATTAAGAAAATTTGCTCAATAAGTATTTCTGATTAAGAGATAGGGCTTAACAGTTTTCAGGAGTATAGATCAATCATTGCCTCTCAAATTCCTTTTAAATATTATGCATATTTTGTATGTATTGAACCTTTATTATACTTAAAGATTCCTATTGAAACAATTTAAACAATTTCCTATTGACAATAGAGGAAAAGTAAGTGTCCTATAAACAAGCATATACAATAATATTCATATATAATGTGAGAACATCTGCACTGTAAAAAGAAGTATATTATTAGAGATAAAATTCATACAAAGTTATATATTCTACAAGTCCAGTTTCATAGGAATCTATAATATGAGCCATATGCCCAAATCTAAAGTAACGCTTCATTTCCTTAATGTACTGATTAGTCTAAATGTATTAACTTAGAGAAAATGTAAAGCCACATAATATGTTTCTGAAATTTTCCCTACTGATTATGTATAGAGTTCCTATTTTTTCAGGTAAATGAAATAGAATTTCAATGGCAGGTGGCTATTATGGTTTAGGAAAATAACTAATGTTTGAATAGAAGAATATTGTTTATTGCTGATAACTTTATGAGGCTGTGGGCTTTCCAGAAATTTTGCAGACAGGAAAGCTCATTGGATACAGAAAGGAATGTTGTTTACATATTTACAGTTAATTAGGTATATTCAAATTTTGCCACATACAATCATATAATGCATAAAAATCATACCAGTATTTGAACTATTTATTATCTAGGTTTCAAGAATAAGTTTACAACAGTTTTTTCTATTCTTACTAAAAATATCATTGCTCTTTACCTTAGAACACACAATGAAATGGAGATGGATATTCCATTTATCCCTTTAGAACCCTTTCAGTAGTTCTATAATTTAAACATTAAATATTAAATATATATATATATATATACAATATGTAAGAAAATGAAATAGTAAGTTACTCACTGAATAATATTTAGCGATTCCAAATCAACCTAGTTTAAATTACAAAGTGATGACCCAACGTGTCATTGACTCATTCTATCTCATCAGCCAATGTAGATTTCAGCTGCGGCAGAGTGAAGGAAAGGGGAAGGTTAGAGGGAATGGAAAATGAGTGACCATATGTTGAAGTAGCCAATTAAAAGAGCCAAAGAAACAAATAAATCAAAAAGTGAGTGTTAAGATGGGGTAGTAGTTTTAAATCTGGAGGAGACACTGCTTTTCTAAATTCTTTTCTCATGGAAAGACACGACACTGGATATTCTGGTGAACTAGTGGAGATAGGGGACATGTTATTGTTTCAGGAGGGCAGTGATCTGGGCCAAGCTGGAATTAAGAGAGTGGTAGAGGTAGGGTCATATTTAAAGGAGCTGAACTCATGTTCAAAGTTTGTCTTTCTTACTTTCTACAGTCTATTTCAGAGGAAACCTCTGTACAGAAATCTGAAAAAAACCTCCAACCAAGAGACGATATTAAGAGTAATTAAAGCTATAGGCAAGGAGTCTAAGTGCCTGAATACAAACTCTGGACAAATCCTTCACAACTGTTACACAGAAATTATCATGGTGGAGGGCTGCTTTCCATTGCGCCTGCTTGAACAACCTTCACAATTCCTGATGTAGGTCATTACAAAATACAAAGAGAATTCTACTCCAGGACTCAGATTACTCTCAGGAAATTTGAGCATTTAAACTAAGGGTTTGGATAAAAATTGGACCACATTCACTTTCATACTACTTAACAAGCACATGTTAAATCAAATTTCTAGTTTAAAGATTAGTTAACTGTGACATTCAGCTTGTTGAAATGCCATATGCTCTGAAATGTCTATCTATACTTAACTGAAACTTAACCATGGGAGCCGAAAAGAAAAAAGGAACAGAATGTTATATTGGCAGAAATGTAAAGCATTCCTAAATAGAAATGTTCAAGGATACATGCTCCATTGTGTAATTTTAGATTTGGATATCATCTGATATATCAAAGCCAACCAATTGCTATTATATAAGAGCACATATCCTTATAAGTAGAATTTTTTAAAGTTTCTCTGTGCTAACATATTTTATAATGGTGAACTGGGATCTAAAAGCTAACGCTGCTGTTTTAAGAGCACATTATGCATCCTCTGTTATACATTACTCTGAAGTCAGGATTTGCATCATTTAGTGTTACAGAAAATAGCAAAAAATGACTCCTCTCAGTGTAGCATGGAGTAAAAACTTCCAACAATAATAAGGTAGATGTTTTAGGGAAAAAAAGATGGCTATGGAGATAAATATAATAATGCATAATACTAAAGAGTACATGACATAATCCACTAGCAAATATGAAAGAAGCTGTTTCTATTATACTTGATATTCTTGGTATATTGATATGTATTTTTTAAAGGTACACTTACTGAAAGTATCATAATTCCTAACCAAATATCCTAAGCTGTGTCTCAAAAATAAAAATATTTTCAAAATCCTCAGTAAAAATTCTCAAAAAAAAAATCCAACTGTGATCAGATTTTGCATTTTCTTCTACTTGGAAGAAAATTTCCCTTTTGAGGTCTTGTGGTCTTTCTAGCAAACTAGATCCATATACCATACTTTATTTAAATTTATTATCTTTCTAAGAGCCAAGATCAAAGCTTCTAATAAAAATGGAGTTTAAATGAACATTACTTCTAGGTATATCATCATTCATAAAATACTATGAGTTTAGCTTACAAAATATAGTGTACAGTGACTAAATCTGCATCTTAGTTATGTTTCATCTTATTGTGAGAATGTATTTTGAGAAAGGCACCTTAAGGGAGCAAGGGTTTTTGTTGGCTGTCATATCCAGAGCACAGACCATCATAGTGTGCAGGCCTCAGTAGGAGGAGCATGTGACAGATGGTTATATATTATCCACAGTAAATAAGCAGACAACAATGAATATTAGTGCTCTGCTAACAGGATTCCAGCCCAAGGAATGATGTCACCAATGATGGGCAGGTCTTTTGTCCTCAATTAACTAAATCAATAAGATTTCCCAAAATTATTCACAGAGGCCCATTTCTCAAGTGAGCCATGGACTCAGGCAGTTGACAATTGAGATTAACTATCATGTCTGTTATCTATTAATAATTTTGGTACATAAAAGAAGTTTTCAATTTTAATACAAAGAAAGGACAGCCTTAATATTGTATCAAATGCTATATGATAAATTTGAAGTCTTTATCAAGGTTAGATTTATGGTCTATTTGAGTCAACATTGAAACAATTCATAAAATGTGTATAGAGACAAGCAGATAGCCTGATGAGTTTATCTATATGATTTTCTGGATTAGGTTGCATATCATGAGAGAAACAAAGAAAATTTGCTGAAATAATATCAAAGGTCTCTTCATCATTAAAGATAAAGCATACAAGGTAATATATGCTGTATCATTAAACAACATATAATTTGGTATATTTCTAATTTAAAGTCTCAAAGATGACTCCAAGGCAAATTAAATCTCTTCATGAAGTATGAGATTTTCTATCATAAACTATAATGGATTTCAGTGATGTTTAGGTATCTGCTTCTGATATTTGTCATTCTGGGACCCTTTACAAAGGATATTTTATTGTTATGTTAAATAAATATTTCTAAATGCTATAAATAGTGATATTCTGAAATGCTAATAGAGGTGGAGTTCAAATATGTTTTATTATATTTTTCTTAATGCGGTATTTACTCATAAGCACTTATTCCCATCCCTTTGGTGTGTGTGTGTGAGAGAGAGAGAGAGAGAGAGAGAGAGAGAGAGAGAGAGAGAGAGACAGAGACAGAGACAGAGACAGAGACAGAGACAGAGAGACAGAGAAGGGGGGAGAGGGAAGGAGGGAGAAAGAGAGAGAACTTACAGAGCAAGTTATTTACCATCTCAAAAGTAAGTCTAAAGTAGCATGATGTCATGGAAGACTGTTACTGCCATTTCAGAGAGAAAGAAATGGTATGGATTTTGGTGGGTGGGGAGTTAGCAGGATAGGGCAGGATTTGGGTAAAGGAAAATCATGATCAGAATATATCGTATAAAAATTATTTTCAATAAAAAATTTTAATAAGTAGAGCAAGGTCACAGCTCATTGTGGAGCCTGTGCTTATGTCCTACTAAATAATTTACCTTAGATTTACAACTGTTTTTCACGTGAAGGATAAAGTAAGATACATAATCATCATTGTCCAGTAAGTAAACTAGACAATGGAGACAGATGTTCTTTGCTCCTAGTAATATTAGAAGCTATACCTATAGTCTCACCAACATGGCTGGTGAAATGTGAACCGAATAAGAGCAACACCAGCAGACATTCTGAAATACATGTGGTCTGCTCACAAGTCCTTAACCCTGAAAATCTCATGTTATTAAGGAATGTTGAGAGTGGAAGAAATAGTCTTTCATGTTAAATATCATACCAATATGTTATTCAATATTAAATAGTCAGCCCTGCAAATACATATACAAGCAACATTAAAGTATTTAGCAGCTTATATTTAGGAATATATCGATATAAATATATTCATATAACAATACTTAAGAAAAAAGAGGACATGAACTTGAAAGAGAGAAAGAAGGATATATGAGAGGTTCTCAAGGAGAATGCAGAATGGACAAATGTTATAATTATAATGTAATAGGGAAGGAGAGAAGGTAGGCATCATCTTGTCTTCTCCTATATGAACAGGATCTAAAAGCAGGTCTTCCATATGCAAGTAACAGTGGGCAAAAATTGTTTATAAACAAATTACTGAAATCCTTACAAAATGAGTAGAACAGAGATGAGAGCATATGAGGTATATTCATTCCTTTAAAAAGTTGCTTGCATATTCATGAGTTTCCTCCATTGCCTCTTTATCACCTTCAGAGCTTGAATAGTTTTATTGGTAGTCATAGGGGAGGGGATTAAGGGCAAAATGGGAGGGAGGAAAGAATGAGAGGATACAAGAGATGGGATAATAATTGAGATGTAATATGAATAAACTAATAAAAAATATATAATTAGAGAAACAAAATTGATGCAACAAAATCTTTCTATAAGACAATATAGAACTTCACAAAATGAAAAATAAATAAATAAAAATTGCATCCTGACCAAAGAGCATTACATGATTCAATTTTTGAAACAGTCATAAAATGTGTGAAAGAGATACTAATATTTAAAGAAGGCCATCACAAAATGTTCTTATTTTATTGCTTGATGCTTTTTAAATTCAGTTTTGGCTATAATAAAATCTTAAACTATACATTTCTTGATATTAACAATTACTATATTATAGTATTTAGAAAGGTTAAAATATTAATATTTTTTTCTTTTCTTTTTTTAAGTTTTATTTTTTTCTCCTTTATTAATTTATTCTTGTTACATCTCAATGGTTATCCCATCCCTTGTACCCTCCCATTCTTCCCTCCCTCTCATTTTCCCCTTATTCCCCTCCCCTATGACTGTTCCTGAGGGGGATTACCTCCCCTTGTATATGCTCATAGGGTATCAAGTCTCTTCTTGGTAACCTGCTGTCCTTCCTCAGAGTGCCACCATGTCTCCCCCTCCAGGGGACATGGTCAAAGGTGAGGCACCAGAGTATGTGAGAAAGTCATATCCCACTCTCCACTCTACTGTGGAGAGTGTTCTGTCCATTGTCTAGATCTGGGTAGGGGTTTAAGGTTTACCGCCGGTATTGTCCTTGGCTGGTGCCTTAGTTTGAGCGGGACCCCTGTGCCCAAATCTGCCTATCATAATGTTCTACTTGTAGGCTTCTAGGACCCTCTGGATCCTTCTACTTTGCCATTCTCCCATGCTTCTCTCATCTAGAGTCCCACTAGAATGTCCTCCCCTCTGTCCCAGTTTCCTGGTAAGTGAAGGCTTTCGTTGGACATGCCCCTTGGGCTAATATGCAAATATAAGTGAGTATATACCATTTGAGTCTTTCTGCTTCTGAGTTAACTCACTCATTATGATCATTTCTAGCTCAATCCTTTTATCCACAAATTTCAGGAATTCCTTGTTTTTAATAGCTGAATAGTATTCCATAGTGTATATGTACCACAGTTTCTTTATCCATTCTTCTACTGAGGGACACTTAGGCTGTTTCCATGTTCGGGCTATTATGAATAAGGCTGCTATGAACATGGTTGAGCAAAGTTTCTTGCTGTGTGCTGGAGCATCTTCTGGGTAAATTCCAAGGAGTGGAATAGCTGGGTCTTGAGGAAGCCCTATTCCCATTTTTCTGAGATAGCACCTGATATGACTTTTAATACATACTTTGTTTTATTTACACTTAGTCCTTGAGGTTGATACATATTTTGATCATATTCATTACCCAACACTTCCCATGCCCACTCCTACTTCCCTTCCCAACAAAATCTGTGTCCTTTTGGGGGGAAAGAATTATGTAATTATATTACAAACTCAAAAAGATACAAGAAAATATGAGGCAAATATTCTTTAAACATAAGAAATAAAATCAAGTATGCATAGTGTTAAGCATGAATAACTTACGAAGTACAGTTAAATAATCCACTTACTTTTGCTGGGCTTTCAAAGTCATTTGTGGGGCTGGAGAGATAGCAAAGCGGTTAAGAACACTGACTGCTCTTCTAGAGGTCGTGAGTTCAATTCCCAGAAACCATATGGTGGCCCACAACCATCTGTTATGTGATCAGATGTCTTCTTCTGGTGCAGGTATATATGCAGGCAAAGCACTGTGTATATATATATATATATATATATATATATATATATATATATATATATATATATTATATATATATAAATCCTCAAAGTCCTTTGTGGAGATTGTTATTATCCCATGATATGCTAGAGAACTGACTTTCTTAAAGAGAAATTTTTCTCATTTATAATTTTTACCAATATTGCCATGTGGCCAATTTTGAACTACAATTTTTTTCTGTACACTTAAAAAATGTTTACTTTGTTCACATCACAATTGTAGCCTCCTCCATCATAGCCTCCCAGTCTCACCTTTTCTCCTCATGCCCCCTGCCCTCTCTCCTACTCCTCAGAAAGGGAAGCCCTCCTTCCCTAACATCTGACCTCAGCCTAGCAAGTCTCATCTGGACTGCCTGTATCCTCTTCCTCTGTATCTTGGCAAGGCTCCCCTGCCACAGGGAAGTGATCAACAAGTGGGCACCAGAGTCCATGTCAGAAGTAGTTCCCTACTGCACAAATTATGGAACCCATAAGGAGACTGTGGTGCCTGTCTACTACATCTGAGCAGAAGGTCTAGGCCCTTACATTTCATGGTTCTTCGTTGGTTCATGGATCTCTGCAGCACCCTGCCCTTCTCCACCCATATTTGGTGCCTTTCTTGGTCTCCTTGTGGAGCTCCTGTCCCCTCCCAGTCCTTCTATTCTTCAACTCTTCCATAAAACTCCTTGTGCTGCATCCTGCTGTTTGGCTGTGAGTCTTAGCATCTGCTTCAATGCACTGTTGGGTGGAGTCTATGGTAGGCTCTGTCCTGTTCCTTCTCTTCCAGTGTCCACTCTGTTTGTCCTAGGATCCTCCTTATTATTTAGCTTTGTTAGCTCTCTGTAATAAATAGGAAGAAGAAAGACATTGCTATGATGAGTATTAAATTTCAAAAGAAAGTAGTCATGAGAAGTATTCTTATTGAAATCTTTATTTTTTTATGTTTTGAGGTAGCATTATAATTTATATTATCTCTGATATTTCGATATAGATTATAATAGACACACAATATTTATCCTTGAGAATTATTAATCTAGTTTACTTAAAAGTTTCTACTAGGTATTAGTATTGACTTATTTGGCTTTATAATTCTGAATGTCTCATACTATCTCCAAAGTAGATCATAATCCATAACTGTTTTTTATTAAATTAAGAGAAAACAATTAATTTGAAAATGATTAATAGCTATATAACTAGACATAATGGTAAAAATTTTGCGAAGGTCACCAGACCATTGATGTTGTACATCTAACTAAGGCAAATATATTTAGAATTCTGTTTGTTTTTATTGAAGAAAGGCTTAGGTACAATCTTATTGAAAGAATTTGTAAAAACTAATAATCTCCTTGGCATTAAGAAAATTTAAATATTTTATTAAATGTTTATTATTGTATAAACAGTGGGTATCTTTAATCATAAAGGCAATAAAAATTATGTATTTCACTATTATTTGAGTTTATACTATCAATATTACTATTCTATTTTTTAATTTATTATAATTTATTCAGATTAATTTCTGATTGTTATCCCCTAACTTGTGTCTTCTGGTTCCCACACTCCCTCCCTTCTTCTGCCTTATTCTACTCCCTTATATCTTTGACAGAAAAACCTCCTCCCCAACCATACGACCATAACATATCAGGTCTCGTCTGGACAGCCTGCTTTCCCTTTCTCTGTGTCCCTATCTGGCCTCTCTACCAAGCGGAAGTGATCAAATGCAGAGCACCAGAATTCATGTCAGAGGCAGTCCCAGCCTTCCACCAAACCATGAAGAATAGATGTCCATTGGCTTTGGGGGTTTAGGTTTATTGCATACATTGCCTTTGGTTAGTGGAACAGTTTATGCAAGTCCCCCTGGGTTCAGATCTGCTGGCCATGATGGTCTCATTGTGGGGCTCCTGAACCCTCTGGATCCTTTAATCCCCCCATTCTTCCATACAACTCTCAGCACTTCACCAAGAGACCAGCAGCTAGTCCCAGCATCTGTCCCAATACCTGATGTGTGGAGTCTCTCAGCGGACATCTATGTTGAGCCTATATCCACTTGTAAGTGAATATATACCATGCATGTCTTTCTGGCTCTGGGCAACCTCACTTAGGATGATCATTTCTAGTTCCATCCATTTGCCTGCAAATTTCAAGATTTCCTTGTTTTTAATAGCTAAGAAGTATTCCATAGTATAAATGTACCACAGTTTCTTTATCCATTCTTCATTTGAGGAACATCTATGTTTTTTTCTGGAGTTCTAGTGACAGCAGTAAGATAGCAAAAGGATTTCAAGGGGAATCTATGTAGAAAATTAGGAAGTCAAAATATCACTATTTGTAGGTGATATGATAGTGTATATAAGTGATGCCAAAAAATTCCACCAGAGAACTCCTACAGCTGATAAACACCTTCATCACAGTGGCTAGATACAAGATTAACTTTAAAAAAATAGCACTCCTGTATGTAAATGACAAATAGACTGAGAAAAAATTAGGGAAAATACACCCTTCACAATAGCCTCAAGTAATATAAAATATCTTGGTGTAACTCTAACCAAGAAAGTGAAAGACTGGTATGAAAAAACTTCAAGTTTCTGAAGAAAGAAATTAAAAAAGATATCACATGATGAAAAGATCTCTGAGCTCGTGGATTGGAAGGATCACCCAGTAAAAATAGCCATCTTACCAAAAGCAATCTATAGATTCAAAGGAATCTCTACAAAAATACCTACAAAATTCTATACAAACCATGAAAGATCAATTCTAAACTTAATATGGAAAAACATAAAAACCCAGAATAACTAATAAAAAAATTCTGTATAATAAAAGATCTTTCAGAGGAGTCTTTGTCCCTGATCTAAAGCTGTGATATAGAACAACAGAATAAAAAGAGCATGGTACTGGCATAGAAATAGCCTATTTGATCAATGGAATCGAATCAAAGACCCAGAAATAAACCCTCACACCTATGAACACTTTGTTTCTTACAAAACCAAATTCATACAATGTAAAAATGACAGCATCTCCAGCAAATGGTGCTGGTCTAACTGAACATCCACATGTAGAGAAATGCAAATAGATTGATGTTCATCACCCTGCACAAAACTCAAGTCCAAGTGGAATAAACACCTCAACGAAAAATTAAATCTTACTCCACCACCTTAGAATGCTTTGCCATGCTACTGATGAGCGAAAAACATCAACCTTCCCTCAGAAACTTCAACCATAAATTTGACATGCGTACAAGATGTGCAGGGATAAAGATAGAGCATATAGATCAGAGACTGGGGGAAGGCCAACCCCAAGATAGAAAACCAACCCCTGATGCCATTACTGATACTCTGTTTGCTTGCAGACAGAAACCTGGCAGAGTTGTCCTCTGAGAGGCTTCAAGCAGCCATGGTTCGAAATGGATGCTAAGACTCACTGCCAAACACTTGGAAATATGTAGGGAATCTTGTGAAACAGTGGGGGAAAGGAGAAAAAGACAGAAGCTTCATAAGAAGAACAACAGAGCCAACTAATTAGGCCTAAGGGGGAACCTGCTGAGACTGAAACAACCACCAAGGACTGTGCATGGCTGTACCACAGCCCCCTGTACAGATGTAAGTGTTGGGCAGCTCAAGTGTCATGTGGGTCTTCTAGTAAGAGGAGTAGGGGATATCTTTGACATAGAATCTGTTGCCAGATTTTTGGTCACTTCTTCCTGATGGCACTGCCTTGCCAGGTCACAGAGGAAGAAGATGCACTCAATCTTGGTCTGACTTGATGAGCTAAGATGGATGTGAAGGGAGATCCCTTTTTCAGAGGAAGAGTTGAGAGGGGATGGAGCAGAGGGAAGGAGAGTGGGACTTGGGGGTGGAAGAAATGGGGTTATAACAAAGGTATAAAGGGAATAAATAAATAAATGTTAAAAAAGAGAGAAATTAAATCTTACAGTGTACGTTCACTATGAACAGTATCAATATGAGTAATAACTTTACATCTATATTTCTTTCTATATTAGATTTTTCTGTCTCTAATAGATAACCTGAGGCCAGACTTCTACAATAAGAACACAGCACATTTGTCTTAGTGAAAGACTACCACATGCAAAGAACTGCCTTGGGATGTGTAGTTATATAAAAGGATAGTGTTCAACTGTGACCACATCACACTCACTAGCAGGGGTCAACATATCAGGCTAACAATTCTCAAGGTCATCTGGGTTGCCAACTCTAGACATAAATCCATCTTGTATGCTATGTTTTATGTTAAATGAAGTTACTCCTGGAAGCTTCTGATAATTAACTTGTGTTAATCTCATTAAATTTCAGTCATGAACTGGTGAGATAGTAATAAAACCAGTTGTAGATTATGGCTAGAAATGACCAATAGTAAGTCCCCCAATTTACCTTAATCTGCAGTATCATGCAATACAATATACACTTTTATTGTGCTTAGAAAACTTTTCATAGTAGTGTGTTTGCCTAATAACTTGCATTCATTTTATTTACTGGCCATAAAAAAAGATAAAGAAATTTCCCCTTCCTTCAACTCAAGAGACCATGAATTTAGACATGCCATTTGAAGTAAATTTTTTGTGGTCTTCTGTTCATAAATACCTAATTATAATTTTAAATAAAATAATTTAGTATACAATACCATGCATAATTTCCGTAAAAATTTGTGAAATAAAAAATACCTTGCAGATAAATTGCTTTTGTTATTATGAAATATGAAATATATGAGCTAGTCACCCATTTTAGATAAAGAAAAAAACTGTTATGCAACTGGTCCTTAACCTTAATCTTCATTTAGACTCGGAGACTCAGCTTTACATGTATTAGCTGAGGTTTCACATCTATTCCCTAGCTATCCTGTCAAATACAGGTGAGACAGTCTATTGATGAAAGAGCAACTGCTTGCTCTTTATTTTAAACAAAAGGTCAAAGCAATTTAATATCTGTTTCTACAAAATAATTTACCTCAAATAAGTCCTTTATTAACATTTTATCATAGTAGATTGTTTGTTAAATTTTATTTTTTTACATTGGCCTTTCAAGTTTAAATGGTCCCCCAAAACACACAAACACACACATACACACACACACACACTCACACACACATACACATTTGTGTTTTCTGCTGACACAGTAAAATGTCAAGGGAGGAAAATGCTTGTCAACACAGTTGTAAAAAGTGTTCAGTTTGCCAAAGGTTAGAAAAACATTCCAGATAAAATGTGCTTATGAATTTAGATTAAAACAGGCAAGAGTTTATTCTTTTTTTTAATTAAACCACATTTTTTATTTTTACATATACATTTCTATTAGGAATTTATTTATTAAAATGAAAGCCCTCTATCATAAATTATCCATATGTAAGGTCTATAACATACTATTTTTTGTTAAATTTTAGGTCAGTAATGAAGTGATTTTGAATGCAAATGATTGATAGGATAGTTATGCTGAAACACAGTCACTTTTAATGCACATTTTGATGCATTAAACTATTCCAAGCTAATGATTACAGTTTCTACACGGGTCCAGAACAGTATGGTTGGAGATTACGTAATTCAATAATTCAAAACAAAAAATTAATGTTATTAGAATAAAGTAATCAAGACTAATGCATAACAAATTCCTATCACAGTGTATTTCTCTTCTTATTTTTTGTATGGGAGCTTGAGGGTGTCACACAATAAGCATTCCGTAAAGACAAGTGGTCCTAGGGATTGTTGCTCGTGTTCTCACACTGACTTCTTCCCATTGTGATGTCGCTGGTTGGGTCATGTGCCCAGTGCCTGCTTGTACCCCAGAACTCTCTGTGGATTTGCTGTGTCACCTGATGTCAGAGCCCCTAGAGTTCCCGAATGTGGCATCTGCTCAGTGCTAGAACCCACAGACGTTTTGTGTTTTTGGAGGTCTCCTGTAGCTCTGCGCCCCATGGAGTTCAAGAGTTGCGTGCCAGCCAGGTGTGTGGTGCCTGCAGGAACACTGGTGTCTGCTTGGACCCCCAGGAGCGTTCTGTGGTTCTGGGTGATCTGCGGTCAGATCCACTTGTGTTCTTGACTGGGGTGTCTGCTAAGTACTAAAACTCACAGTTGCTGCTGGTTTTGCAAGCCAAGGCTCACTTTGCCCCCCGAGGATTTCAGAAGCTGCCCACCAGCCAGGTGTGTTGTGCTAGACTTTGGAGATTGTGCACCCTTTCTTCTGGGACCCTGCACACCTAACTGGTTCTTGCTGGGTAACCAGAGACTAGACCCAACCATGCTCCACACAATTTGGATCCCTCTCACCTATGGGTCACCAGTACTGGTGTATTGTGGTTCTCAGATTGGTCCTTAGGTTGCTGAATAGTCACTGCTGTCCTGCTGATCAAACAATGTGTGTGTTAGGTGGGGCCATCTTGGATCTCCTAGAATTTGCTTTAAGATAATTAAAAGCACTTAAAGGACTTAAGTAATTATTTCTGGATCCTCTCATTCATCCAAAAGGTACTTTAATTTTTTTTTCTATCTTAGACATGGGGAATGCTACTTCGGAGGGAGCAAAATACGTATTCTGGAAGGTTTTTTTTTCCCCACACTTTTTAAAGAAAATGCATACAATTTCTTTTTAAGATTTTTAAAACTTTACTTATTTTGTCACTTATATTTTTGCATCCTGGATGATACAAAATGGCTTAAATGTTCCTTAGTGGTGAACAATTGTGCTTCTGCTAAGGAATCTGAATGCATAGTAAAGTCTCATATTGGTCCATGCCTTCAGTTAACAATTTACTGTCAATTAGCACTCTTTTCTATGAGTGTCCAATCCCAGAAAATAATATCCTCCTATTATGCCATGTATACAATATGCCAAGCAATTATAACTCAGTTCTACATCTCAAAATGTCCAATAGTCATTCCAAAACATCAGTTTGCCCTGGCTGCTTTTTTCTCTGGAAGAAATCCCCAAATTGGCCAAAACAGGCAATTGCTTTGTTCTTGCTCTTCTTTCCAAATGTCTTGATTTTTCACTTGTCTGTTTGCTTGGTTGGTTTTTGGTTTTTGGTTTGTTATCAAGACAGGGTTAACAGTCCTGGCTGTCTTGGACTCCCTTTGTAGACCAAGCTGGCCTGGAACTCATAGAGATCCACCTGCCTCTACATCCAGAGTGCTAGGATCAGAGGAAGGGGATGAGATGCATGCCCACTCCTAAGCCCTTCTAGCTCTTTCCTGAACTCTCATTGGCTGGTTCACCTCAGCTGTCTTGCACAAACTCCTCTCCAAGCTATTTCCAAATGGCTTTTGATTGAATTGCTGTGCCTGGCCTTAAAATAGTTCTGGCAATGTTTTAATCTTCTCACTTTCTGCCTCGTTCTGTCTTCACCTTTGTCTAGCTTGTTGTCTCTGAAAACTGTCTCTGTAAAATTTTCCTCAGAATCAACTCTTGGTTTAAAACAAAAAACAAAACAAAACAAAACAACAACAACAACAACAAAAACAAAAACAGAAAACCAAACCCAACAAACAAACAAACTCTGTCTGTGCCCCTGCACTGCTCTTAAGTAGCCTCTTTTTCCTATCCTGGTCTCCTGAGAGTTGGGATTATCCTATCTCTGACTCATTATGTCTCTCTAATTGGTCATTTCATCTGCCCCTCAGTGAGATGTCACTTTCAATCACAGTTGCTTCTTTCTATAAACCAACCTCACCTTCATCGTTTCCTATTAAGTGTGTGTACTCGCCTGTCTGCATTCCAACCAGATCATAATGTAATCCAGGGTGTGTGTATATTCTAGGCAAATCACACAGACTTAGAACGTTTTTAGGTTTGATCCCTTGCCAGAGCAGCCATGTGGCTGCATTAAAATTCCTCTACACTCTGAAGTTTTCCATGTGTCCACGTATGGCTTGCTGTGCCACCTCTTTTAATGACCCATGAGTATCATGAACCTATTACCTATGCTTCATATCTGTCCTCTTTAGAGCGCACACTTACTGCCCATTGCAGACAAGACACACATTCCAGTTAGAATCAAGAGTCTGTCTTTTTTCACTTCACCTTAAAAATGGCATCATGCTTTCATCCATTATTCTGCTATAAATATAATATAAAGACAGCCATGTGTATAGAATAAAACATTATGGTTAAAAAAAATTTAAATCATAAAGTATATATCATGTAATTTTTGTATGTTTTAAAACATAAAATAAAAGACAGAAGGTGTTTATGATTTAAAGGATAATTAAAATTTTCTACTTCTATAATTAAAATTATGTTTTTTCCATATATTGTAAAAGTCCATTTAGTCTATTTAGGGTAGAGTCTGTAATATTTACTATTGGTTTTTCTTTCATTACAAATATTAGAGATTAAATGCAGAATACACAAATTAATGTAATATGGCTGACAGCTCAAATTATATACATATTATACACATTCTTTTATTACTTTTAATTTCCTATTAGTAAATTGACAGTTTGAACAAAACATTTTTAAGGTTGATACATTCTACTCTCATCACTGAATGCATAAAATTTCACCATGTGCCTTAACTGGAAATTTACAAATATTTAAGTTGTATGATCTGGAGCTTGAACTTTTACTGCAAAATACTTATAAATTTTTATTTCAAATGTAGTTAAAGGAAACATTCCTAAACAAATTATTAGAATCATATTATATAAAGTAGATAATTTGCAAGGTTAGAATTAGATTTATGCATCTCCAAGAACTCTCAGAATTAGTTTTACTCCATGAGCCTGGTTTAGTAAGTACTCTGCATGATGGTACGATTTGCATAATTGCATGCATTTGATGCTCTGAGGAATTTGCTAGAGGGCTGAATGAATTTGTTTTTCAAAAACAGAGTACACAAATTATGAAATTTGTGTCAGTGTAGTCACTCTCTGAGATGTGGAGGATTATTCATATATCTTTGAAATTGCTTAACATTGTTCATCAATTACCATTAGAGTTGTCTTCCTCTAAACCAAACTGCGAGTCAAAATATACGCAGATCATTTTTATTGATTTAGAACTGAGAAAAAGTAGGGTAGCCTTGAGAAATTCATCTAAATCTCTCTGAAAATGTGTTCTTCCCCATACATGTGCTCATCTGCTTGCCACTATGAGTTTATGCCTGCACTCCACAGCTCTCATATACAAAGACTGCATTTCCAGATCAAGGTAACCATAAAGCATTAAATATGGCTCCTGTGCAGTTGTATTGCAGCACTGAAAATTATGTAAAATTAAAACATACTTTACCATTTAGTTCTTGAATATTTTAGATTGTGATTCTGTGAGAATTTTTATTAATATGTATATACATCACATAATTGAATAAAATCAATTCAAATTACAAAATGACATGTTGATTCATCTTAAAATGAAAAAAATAGTAAAGAACAACTACAGTCAATCATTAAAACCTAAGGAAGAAGTTGCAGTACTATTGGATAAATGCTAAAGATTATCTTGCAGTGTCTTGTCCTTGGAAAATCCTTGCAAGAGGATATCATGGCATTTCTTGGGTTTAAATTTGGGAATAAAATCTTCTCTATAAATGTACAATTTCTAAGGATTGTTTAAAGATTGATTAACTGCTATTGGGAAGATTTTATGGAAAGAAATCCAGAGGAAAATTATAGCCAGCTGAGAATAAAAAGGTGTTGCCCAAAATCTCCTTCCTTCACAACCTGCATTTTCTCAAAGTAGGAAAAAAAAACACATACTGTTTGGTTTGATTTCTTATTAAATTAATGTTAGTTCTTTTAAGAGTAATATACAATTATATGTTGAAATATAAAAAGAGTAATATTATTTATAAATCTTATATGAATACAGAAGTTATATTGTCCCATAGGAAAAAAATTAAGTAGTTTTGATGAAAGTCTAGTAGACCAATATCTTAAGATGATGATGATGCTCAGCTCTGTTTAGTAAAATGTTTAGCTCCCTGAGACCTCCACTTATGAGAATTTATATCTTAATCAAAACATCAAAAGTTATAAACTGCTTTTCCCATAAAATCTTAATAAAATATTCTGAAGAGTAAATTTTGTTAAGAACTGGAAAGTTAAAACAAAGGACTCATTAACATTATTGAAGATAAGATTACAGATGGGTTGATTGAGAAGGTTCTTTCAGATACTTAACAAAGAAAATCAGCTGAAGTTATGTATTGTGGTCACACTTGTAATTCCAGCACTCAGAGTTAACAGAGGAGTCTAGAATTGATGTTTCGCCTTTTGCTTACATCGTAAGTTTTAGGCAAGCCTGGGTTGTAAAATACACTGTCTCAAATAAGAAGCCCTAATAAGGAAGTAAATATACAAAACTTGAGGATCATATCTGTCATCTTTTTCTAAAAGTAATGTCTATGTGAATTAAAAATACTGTGTGAAACACAATATTGAAAGCAGTCAATAAGTATCTTCTAGTTACTGAGATTAGAAGAGAACATGACTGTGTGGATTACTTTTTTGGTTTTCTTTTCTAGTACCACAACATATATAAGACAGACAGACTCTTTACAAAAATCATGTTATAAAATGTTCTTTTGCTCACTAGTGAAAAATATGATAGTGCTATAAAGAACCTAGAATGAATCTCAAGAGATTTTTACATGTTAACATTTTATTAAAAATCTCACTATTAGTAGTATGTACTTCTCTCCAACTAAAAATAAACGCCTCAATAAATTTATCAAATATACGTGTGTGCTTATTTTACATTTGAAAAAAGTGACTATTTAAACAAATAATTGTTCTCGTGGTTTATATTTCTCACAAAATCTATCTACTGTCAATTAGGGGAAATTTAATATTCTATTGATCTAATGCCTGGTCATTTTCCAGCATTAATTGCTTCAGTTCCACACTAATGAGCTAATTTGCATTTTACACAAAGTACTTGCTGTCAAAACATACATAGGAAATGAAAATTTTGTCAATTATCCACATATGAATTATGCTTCCAAACATCTGGCTGTTTAGAAGCTTCTAGGTCTTTAAAATAGCATGTTGACATTCATCTACAGTATTTTTCAGAAAAAAATGAGGTTATGTGTGTTTGGCCATTTATGGTAGGTAAGAGCCTAATCATCTGGGAGAAATTGCATCTTCACAGCCACAAAAGATACTGCATGCATTTTCAAAACAGATCATTTCCAGTTCATCGATAATCTCAGCACTGATTATCCTGATCTCCAAGTATATCCAGTACCTTAGAATGAATTATTTTTATGTTGTCAAATTTTTATCTCCACGAATTTTGAATTCCAATGTTTTCCAATTTAAGTATATCTTTGTGCTAATATTTGTATCATATAAACCTTTTCCATTTATATGCTTTCCAAGTAAGTAAAAGATTTGACAGTTTTCTTCACCAAAGCCTGGAGTATCTCCAGATCTCCGGAAATAAGTTGCTGAAGTAACCAGTCAATTTTCCAAAAGTAGTATATCTTTGATGAGTGTGATAGCAGCTTCACAGCATCAGATTCCCTACTCCTTGTCTCTCTCTCTCTCTTTTTTTTTCAGATACAAATTAGCTCATATATTCTTGGGCTATAGAGGGTTATTTTCAATGGGAGTTTGTTACAAGTTATTATTGGTCTTATATGAGGGCAAACAAGGTTGGACTCAGTGATGTCGCTCTTTTCCTTTATCTCACAGTCTTAGGTTTGGAGATAGAGGTGGAAAAGGAAGAATGAGGAATATAGAAATATAGAGAGAAGATAGAACAAAATGTATATTAGTGAATCTACTCCTCAACTTAATGCCTGAATTGTCACTCTCGAGGTTATTTTTAATTCACTGGTATAGAATTTTGTATATAGATGCAAAATAAGTTTAATTTTAGATACAGTGGTATAGAATTCAAATGTAAGATTATTCTTCACATACATTATATATATTTCTACCCTAACATGAGGGATTTTGTGCGTATAACATAATTACAATATGAGAATAGACATCAGACCAGGAAGCGTTACAAATGCCTTCTTGATATTATGGAGATTAAATAGAAAGACAGTTTTTAATTTGGTCTAAACGATTCACAGTAAAGGATGAACATCTATAGGAAGTATGAGATTAAGTTTTCTGGAACTTTCTGATTGGGCTATGAAGGCAAAATGCTCCTTCATTCTTGTGTATGTGAAGACTTAGCCCCCCAAGCAGGGCCACTACTTGTAAATACCGTGAAACTTTAAGATGGGACTTTGCTGAAGGCAGTAGGACACCAGTAACAGGCTTTAGAATTTTATAACCTTGCCATATTCCTGGTTTATTTTCTGTTTTTTTGTTTGTTTGTTTGTTTGTTTTTCTACAAATGCAATGTATCATCACTATGCATTTCCTGCCATGGTGAAATATATGATTCACCTTTTTATGATTAAATAAACTTTTACTTTCTTGTATTTCTTGTTGTAGGCTATGTGCTTCTAACAACTAGGAAATTGATTACCACATCAACAGTAACCCAATGGCTAGTGAAATAGTATGAATGGGAAATGTGCTTTAAAAATTAGCAATTTCAGTGCTTATTTCATACCTGGTAGAGATATTTGGAAAGATTCTGAAAATTGTAATGGTAGTGAAAACAGAGCACTGGGTTGTATTCTGAGTATCTTGCATTCCAAGGTAGGAGGCTCTTCTTTCTTTTCCTGTATCTGGGATGAAGCTTTTGAAGTAATAATTATTTATTAATTATATTATTTGTGTGTAGAGAGATTGAAACAGAGCCTCATGTACACCAGGCAAATGTTCTACCACTCCAGCTATAACTGAGCTCCCAAAGGACTTAGTCATCTTTAGCTGACATTATGTTTCTATATTTCCCTATCATAACATTACTTCTTAGCCCACCAGATAATTTAATCACTGTTGACATACAGGTCAATTGGCAATCTGCTCTTACATGAAATCCATAAGAATCTGTTCTAGATGTCAGAGAAATGTTAATTTAGTCATTTTTTTTCTATTGCTGTGGTAAGACATTCTAACAAAAGCAGCTTCCAAAAGGGAGTTTATTTGGCTCAGGGGGTCATGTGAGTCAATGACGATGGAGAAGGCATGGTAGCAGAAACGTGAGCTGATATATATATATGGATAATATATTGAACTGCAATGATGAAACAGAGCAAAGTTGCAATAGTGTGAGTCTTTCAAATCTCACACACCTCCTCCCCCTAGTGAAACACCACACCTCCAAAACACATCAAGCGTACTACCAACTTGGGACCAAGTATTCAAATGCACAGGACTATGGATAATATTTACCATTTAAAACACCATAAATGTTGTCTTCTGGGATGTTATTAAAGAAATAAATAGAATGTATATCATCATTTCTCTGTAAATCTCTAACCTCTAACTGAAATTTGGTGACTATTTGCTGAAGGGCTTTAATAGTCCCAAGTATAGCAAACATGGTACCAATAGGTCTGGCCCTACTCTCTTCCCTTTACCTTGCTAAATCATTAGAATCCCTCATTTAGGCACTTGCATGTTTCCAAAGATAGCCACGAAGGTTAATTCCCTTAGTTGGGCATGCCCTTAATCCTAGCTCATTCCTGAGGCTGATCACCAAGGCACAACAAACAAAATTCACCTTTTGGCTATATTGATTTACATACCAATCAGAACTTAATATCTCATCCTAGCACAGACTTCCCCTCTTTCTCTTTAAGGACCACTCTTGCTGCTATCTTTTGCCAGACTTTTATGCAGTATATCTCGGTTAAACCACCATGCATGATTACTAGCAAGGTATTCAGATACGTATGGTGTCATTTCAAACTCTAAATGAGAACAGATTTGATATAGTCAAAGGGGGAACTTCAGAAGTGGAATACAACGCAATGATGAATGAAGATATAAAAAAGGATATCATTTTAAGTGAAAAATTAAGCTTATCTTTGTAATGTTCCAAGATAAAGTTATATGAAAAAATGAATAATTAGATCAATATTAGGGAATTCCTATGTCTAATTATTTACAATCTAGCAATTTTATTTTATATTAGAAAAATAATTTCAAATTGCATGCATCTAAATTGATAGTGGATAGAAGCATTAAACATATACAGAGACAAATATGGTAATTTTATTAGTATTTATATTAGCTTGTTTTGGTTAAAAATAGTGAGCATACTTTTACTTATACATAACTTTAGAAAATCAACTTAGTAATTCAATTTTAATTTTTTTGAGTACTAAAGTGCCTATCAGAAACAATTTTTTTGTGTGTTTAAAGGCAAATTTTCTGTCTACTTAAATAATTTGTTAAAATATCTCCTTGGAATAGGAAAAAGGAGAATAAGACAGTCTCCAAAATAATATGAAATTTTATTTAGAGTTGTTTATCAAAAGTATCAAATCTGAAGCTCATGAAATTATAAGAAGGGAATCCTATAACTCACATCCAGGACTCCACACTGGGCAATGGCGATTTTCAACAAGTGTCAAAACTTGCTTCTTTTTTATCATTGTCTCATATGTTGTATAAACTCTGCCCTCCCCACCGTTGTGCCCTTGAAGGCCAATATAACAGCTTATAGCCAATCATTGAGCAGAGGAGATAATAGGGCTTGACGTCCTTCCAGAAATGGAGGATGAGTTAGAAGATGAAATAAGGTATTCAGAGGGGACAGCCGCAGGTAGGGGTGCAAGGAGAGATGAAGATTCAGGTAGAGAGAGAGTGAGATAAAAAAAGAAAAACTAAAAGCAAGTATATTGGGGATTTTGACAAAGATACAGTGAGGATAATATACAGGGTTAAGAACAAACTTAAACTGCTCAAGGTTATGTTGTAAAGCTTTATAAACTAATACAAAAGAGTCTCTATTATTTGTCTAAAGGCTAGGTTAAAAAATAAACTAAGAGAAACAAAAACAGTTTCAAAAATAATTGCAACAAATCCAATCTGCACTCTTCTTTTCATAAAGCAATCAATATAGCATCATATGTAGTTTATATGTGAATTTTATTACATGAACATCAAAATTTTTAATGAAACAACTTTATTTTTTAATTTATTTTTATTTTTATTAATCTATTCATATTAAATCTTAATTGTTTTCCTATCCCTTGTATCCTCCCATTCTTCCCTCCCTCCCATTTTCCCCCTACCCCCTCCCCTATGACTGTTCCTGAGGGGGATTACCTCCCCCTGTATATGCTCATAGGGTATCAAGTCTCTTCTTGGTAACTTGCTACCCTTCCTCTGAGTGCCACCAGGCCTCCCCATCCAGGGGACATGGTCAAACATGAGGCACCAGAGATCATGTGAAAGTCATATCCCACTTTCCACTCTACTGTGGAGCATGTTCTGACCATTGGCTAGATCTGGGTAGGGGTTTGAAATTTATGGCCTGTATTGTCCTTGGCTGGTGCCTTAGTTTGAGTGGGACCCATGGGCCCAAATCTGTGTATCATAATGTTCTACTCAACTTTAAATAATTTCAAAATATTACTTTTTCTTTTAACTTTCTCAATTCCATATCACAATGGTCTTTACAAAAAATTATGAAAAATTTGAAGGAAAAACTTATTTTGTATTAATTGAACACACTAAAGCCATAATCCAAAATATTGCAGATATTCTTCAAGAAAGTAAAAAATATAACTAAGCTGTAATATATCTATACTTCTTCTACTTGGTATATACTCAATGAAGTTAATATACATTAGGGACAATTGTGTATGCCTGCTTAACGTAGTAGTAGTTATATATATATATAATATATATATATATATATATATATATATATATATATATATATATATACACACATACATACATACATACATACATACTAAATTCCTACTTATGAAAGAAAGAATAAAGACAAGAAAGACAATGGCTTTTTGGGTTTGGGTTACCTCACTCAGGATGATTTTTTTCTATTTCCATCTATTTGCCTGCAAATTTCAAAATGTCCTTGTTTTAATAGCTAAGTAATAGTCCATTGTGTAAATGTACCAAATTTTCTTTACCAATTCTTTGTTTGAGACACATCTATATTGTTTACAGTTCCTGGCTATTATTAATATTGCTGCTAAGAATATGGTTGAGCAAGTGTCCTTGAGGTATGCTGGAACATCTTTTGGGTATTTGCCTGAGAGTGGTATACCTAGGTCTGGAGGTTGAGCTAGTCCCAATTTTCTGACAAACCTCCATATTGATTTCCAATTTGGTTGTACAAGTTTGCACTCTCATCAGTAGTAGAGTGTTTCACTTTCTCCACAACCTCACTAGCATGTGCTATCACTTGAGGTTTTTTATTATACCCATCCTGATGGGTGTAAAATGGAATCTCAGGGTCTTTTTAATTTGCATTTTCCTGATGACCAAGGACACTGAACATTTCTTTAAGTGCTTCTTGGCCACTTGAGATTGCTATGATGACGATTCCCTGTTTAGCTCTTTACCCCAATTTTAACTTATATTTTTTGGTTTGCTGAAGTCTAGTTTCTTGAGTTCTTTATATATTTTTAATATCAGCTCTCTGTTGCATGTAGGATTGGTGAACATCTTTCCCATTCTGTTGCTTGCCATTTTGTCCTATCAACAGTGGCCTTGTCTTACAGGAGGTTGTCGGTTTCATGAGGTCTCATTTATTAATTGTTGGTCTTGGTGCCTGAGCTGTTAGTACTCAATTCTAAAAGTTGTCTCCTGCGTCAACAAGTTAAAATCATTCTCTACTTTCTCTTCTATTATATTGAGTATCTACGGTTTCTATTTGAGATCGTTGACCTACATGGGCTTGAGGTTTGTGCAGGATGACCACATTACAAACCACAGATCCAGAAAAGTTAGGTTACAAGAAGGGCCCAAGGGAGAATGCTTGAATCTCACCCAGAAAGGGAAATAAAATAGTCATTGGAGGCTGAGAGAGGAAGGGAACTGGGTAAGAGGCAGATGAGGAGGGAAGCAGGGATTGGGATTAGTGATGGAGAGAAGGGAGACAGACTAGAAATCAGAGGTTGGGGCATCTCTGGGAATTGGCAGAGAACTGGGATACAAGAGCCTCCAGGAAGTCTAGTGAGATTACAGGTTACACTAGCTGAAACTCCTAGCAGTGGATGATATGGAACCTGAAGTGGCCACATCCTATAGCAAAGCAGGACTTCCGGTGAAGGGGTAAGGACAACAACCAACCCACAAAAATCTCTCACCCAAAATTTATCAATTCTACTAGATATGTTGGGATAAAGATGGAGCAAAGATGAGGGAATGGCCAACCAAAGACTGGCCCTACTTGAGACCCATCTCATGGGAGAGAACCAATCTGTTACACTATTGTTATTCTGCTATGCTTATAGACAAAAGCCTTGCATAACTTATCTGAGAGGCTTCACCCAGCAGCTGATGGAAAAAGATACAGAAACCCATAGCCAAACAAAAGAAAGAACTCAAGAAGTCCCATGGAAGAGTTGAGGGAAGGATTGAGGAGGCAGGAGGGGTAAAGGACTCCACAAGAAGACCCAGAGAGGAAACTAAACTGGGTCTAATATGGGCTCACAGAGTCTGAACCATCAACCACCTAGAATTCATAGACTGGTCCTAGCTCCCCATTCTGCAGATATGCAGTTGATGTGAAACTTTGTCTTCATTTGGATCCACCAACAACTGAAGTTGCGGCCCTGTCTCACTCTGATGCATCTCTTTGGATCCCATTTCTCTAACAAGACTGCCTTGCTTGTCCTCAGTGGGAGAGTATATGCCTAGTTCTGTAGCTGCTTAATGTGCCTAGGGGGTTTGGTACCATGAAAGACCTCTGTCTTCTCTGAGGAGAAGAAGGGAGAATGGGGCAGGAGGCATGTGGTGTAAGGTGGGACTGGGAGGAGAAGAAGGAGGATGCAATCAGAATATAAAGTGGATGAACAGGAAAATAATTTTTAAAGACCTTATTGATAAAGTATTTTTATTTCTACTCAACAGTTCAGTGGTAATGAGGAGTGGCCTACAAGTATTTCGTTGATGTTAATATGTAACTATTTTTAGTAGTGTAGAGTACCTACTACCAATTTTTTTCAATGTATCTATCAGCAGTTGCTTTCACCATACCATATTGAAACATGGTCCACTGGAATTGGGTGTGGTAGAAAAAACACATGTAATCTTAGCACTCAAGAGGCAGAGGCAGGAAGATTATGAGTTCCCAGTCAGCCTGGCATACAGACCTTGTCCAAAACAATGAGGGTGTTGAGATTTAGGAATATGATATTATTTCTGCATGAGGCTGTAAATCTTTTCACTCTTCTTATAGAGTATTCAGTAAGTTGTGAGGAATGAGAAAAGAAAATATTTTATTCATAAAGCTTAAATATTCTGACTTCTGTCAAATGATGAAACTTGTATTATCTCTAAGAGATCTGAAAGAAGACTTTTTAAACTGACAAAATGGTAGTTTAATGGATGGTGTCAAGTACAGTTATTTGGGTGCAAAGGAAGCAAAAGTGCAGCGCACTTACACAGATAACAGAAAGATGAAAGTTACACATAATATGTGTGTTCTTGAAATTTTGAGAGTCATGTGAATATATATACTGACAAACACATAGCAAATCTTTTTCTTCAGTCATAAAGATAGCTGCATTTGCTAATAACCTATAGCATTTTTAAAATTATGATGTCAATAAACTTTTCCCCCATGGCAAAAAGAAGTTATAATCTTCCTGAGGCAAATAAAGCTTCAGAGTGCATCAATACTACAAATAATTCACAGTGCCCCTAGCAGTGGTATAACTTGCAGTTCAGACAAATGATGCCCAAGTTTCAAAATCACTGAATGATGAAGACATTGAAAGAAAATTGCATATATGCTACAGGCCATCTGTAGATTATTTCAGCAACTGCACATTTTTTAGAAGTGTTTTGTGTGCTATTGTTATATATTATGATCAAACACCAACTCATTACTTGATAAGTTCTTTATACTTCATCACTTTAATCAATGAGAACAGAAATACAAAATTTATACAGGTGTTTCTTCTTTGTGCATTAAGTAATGAGATTAAGACAAACTTCTCATCAAATTTACTTGTTTATCATTTATCAAATAAACAAGAGAACAATTGTGAAACCATATTTTAAATGATTTGTATTAGCACTAAATAACTTTACAACCAGACTTAGGATATTTTTTGTTCATCATCATCATCATTATTTTGCTTCCTCACAGGTGGTTTGCATATATGACATATACTTTCTTGTTTGTCTGTTTGAACATGTTTGAACATGAATATGATTCCTGTGCAATTTCTTTGGCTCCTTTTCTTCTATTTTTTTTCAGATTCTTATTTATTTGTTCTTATTTTATATAATTTTTTATTAAAAATTTTAGAGGTATTCTTTGTTTCTTTTTTTTCCTTGTCTTTTTTTTTTTAAACAAGGTTTCTCTGCATAACTTTGGCTCTCCAGGACTCATTTTGTGTAGCTGGGTGGCTTCAAACTCGAAGTGATCCAGGTGCCTCTGCCTCCCTGAGTTCTGGGATTATAGGCCTCTACTACCATACACACACACTTGTATGTTTGTTTTTTAATGAAGCAGAAAGTGTGAAGATTCAGATAGGAGAGTTGGAGAAGAGAATCTAGAAGAATATAAGAATAAAAAGATCTAGTAAGAATATATTGTATAAAATATATTTTTGATAAAACAAAAATTAAAATATTGCATGAATATATTTATTTTTCATGAAAGAATGAGTAAACTCAGACTCAATTGTTTTTATTGACCTAAGTTTACTTCTTTATCCTGTAGCATTCTCCATGTTTTAATGTTCTATTTTCTTGTATCAAATTAATTTTCATTGCTACATTTACTAAGATATAGTTATAAGTAATATTTTATAGGAAGTAAGGGAAATCTACCCAGCGCTCTCCTGAAGGTAACAATGAAGTGCACATTGCACAATATACATGTGTCTCACATATATTGTATTGAGAATTCTCTTTTTGAGATGTAAGAGAACCTTTGACTGTATTAGTTAATATTATCTTTTTTCCACATAGTTGAATTGAATTGTTTAGCTACTTAAAAATCACAAATAATTTCTGCATACACATCAAATTACAGTATTCAATGTTTATGTAGTTAAACCACTTAAACTCACACTGGGCTTACATTATTTATAATACATTTTTCTTTTAATGAAAATAATTTTTTCATGCAATGTACTCTGACCATAGTTTCCCCATCCTCAACTACTCTGAGATTCTCTCAATCACCACTTTCATAAAAATCCATAAATAAAAAACACAGACACCCATGGGTACAAAGAGAAACCCTGTATCAATACACACACATACACACACACACACACAAACACACACACACACACACACACACACACACACACACACACACACACACCCCATCAATAGAGGAGTGTTCTCCTTTCTCCACATCTTCGCCAGCATGTGCTGTCACTTGTGTTTTTGATCTTAGCCATTCTGATGGGTGTAAGATTGGATCTCAGAGTCATTTTGATTTGCATTTCCCTGATGACTAAGGATGTTCAGAAGTTCTTTCAGTGTTCTTGGTAATTCCATATTCATCTGCTGAGAATTCTCTGTTTAGCTATGTACCCCATTTTTAACTGAGTTGTTTGGTTTGGTGGTGTTTAATTTCTTGAGTTATTAAATATTTTGGATATTAGCCTTTGTCAGATGGAGGATGCTGAAGACCTTATTCCAGTCTGTAGACTGTTGCATTGTTATGTTGACAGTGTCCTTTGCCCTACAGAAGATTTTCAGTTTCATGAGTCCTATTTATTAATTGTTGACCTTAGAGCCTGAGCTATTGGTGTTCTGTTCAAGAAGTTGTCTCCTGTGCCAATGAGCTCAAGGCTCTTCACCACTTTTTTCTTGAACAAATGTAGTTAGTCTGTTTTTGTTTTTTTAATATTTTTACATATATATTTATATTATTACACATATATACAATAAACTACCTATAGCAAGAAGAATCATGAAACGATCTCGAATTATATAAATGTTATATTCTTAGTGTTTTGGCTTTTTGTATATAGCAGCCTTGAAGAAAACATCTTTCCTATCTTGGTGCATTTAATTTTTGAATGTAAATCAATAGATATTATATCTCATCATTATTAGCTTAAAACATCTATCTAGACCTAAAATCATCTTAACTCCTAAACAACAAAGCTTAACTGTAGAACTAAACTGTCTGGTCTTCAACTCCATCAGAGGCTTGAAAAGGAATAAAATTAATTACCTGAGTATACAGGGGGTGCAAGTTAGCAGCTTCCAAAATGAGGTGGCAGAGATAGTTTGATACCTGCCTGAGCAGTCAGCTAAAACTCTCTATAATGTTGGAGAATCATCTTTAGCCTTCTGGCCCAATACATCTGACAGACATATTTATGAGGCAGGAGCTATTGAGGACTTGATTACCCTGTCCTGGCAGATTTTGGCCATGGACTCTGCCTGCATCCAAGCTTGCCCTTTATTATGCAGAATTCTGTCTATGGTAGAAAAGAGGACATTTTGCCCAGTTGCTAGGTTGCCACATTTGAAACCATCTCCATGAGGAGGTTCTTTAATACTCATCATCCTCTTTGAGGTAGGCTGGGTGTTGCCAGTAATTAACTTGTTTCGTTGTCAGAGAATCTTTAAAATAATAAAAAACATTTTAAATGCCATATTATGTATGTCTCTGAGGTGTAACACTGTATTCTACTACTCAATCGTGCTTGGTTTTTTTGTTTGTTTGTTTTTGTTTTTTGTTTTTTGAGACAGGGTTTCTCTTGTAGTCCTGGCTGTCCTAGACTCACTTTGTAGACCAGGCTGGCCTTGAACTCAGAGTGATCCGCCTGCCTCTGCCTCCCGAGTTCTGGGATTAAAGGCATGCACCACGACTGCCTGACTATTCAATCTTTTTTTTAACACATTTTTATTGAAAAATAAAATAATTCATATTACATCTCATTTTCTATCCCATCCCTTGCATCCTCCCATTCCTCCCTCCCTTCCACTTTTACCCCAATCCCTCTTCCTATGACGGTGACTGAGGGGGAACCTCCTCCCCCTGAATATGGTGCTAGGGTATCAAGTCTCTTCTTGGTAGTCAGCTATCCTTCCTCCGAGTGCCATTGGGCCTCCCCAACAAAGGGACATGGCCAAATATGGGGCACTAGAGATCCTTTGAAAGTCAGTCCCCAGTCTCCACTTAACTGGAGAATGTTCTGTTCCTTGACTAGATCTGGATAGGGGTTTGGTGATGACTGCACATTTTGTCCTTGGTTGGTGCCTTAGATCAAGCAGAACCCCTGGGCTCCGATCCACCCATCATAATGTTCCTCTTGTAGGTTTTTAGGACCCTCTGGATCCAACATCTCTAGTCATCGGAGAAATGCAAATCAAAACAACTCTGAGATTCCATCTTACACCCATCAGAATGACTAAGATCAAAAATTCAAGCGACACCAAATGCTGGCGAGGATGTGGGGAGAGAGGAACACTCCTTCATTGCTGGTGGGAATGCAAACTAGTACAGCCACTTTGGAAATCTATCTGGTGCTATCTCAGAAAAATGGGAATAGGGCTTCCTCAAGACCCAGCTATTCCACTTCTTGGCATGTACCCAGAAGATGCTCCAGCACACAACAAGAAAATTTGCTCAACCATGTTCATAGCAGCCTTATTCATAATCACCAGAACATGGAAACAGCCTAAGTGTCCCTCAGTAGAAGAATGGATAAAGAGACTGTGGTACATATACACTATGGAATACTACTCAGCTATTAAAAACAAGGAATTCCCAAAATTTGTGGATAAATGGATTGAACTAGAAATGATCATAATGAGTGAGCTAACCCAGAAGCAGAGAGACTCAAATGGTATATACTCACTTATACCTGGACACTAGCTCAAGGGACAGGTCCCATCAAAGTCTGCACCTACCAGGAAAGTGGGATAGAGCTGAGGACATCAATCGTTTTTTAATCATTTATTTGCATAGTGATTGTAATCCCCTCACTCTTATCTTCCAGTTCCTATCCTCCCTCCCTCAATCTTATGCTTACAGTAAAGCATGGTTTCTTTGTAGTAACAAGCTCAAACTGTAGTGGAAGTTGATGGAAATGCATGCCATAGACTTAAGTGAAAATGTGGAGAGCACTCTCCTCAGTGTTGACATGGCTGATGAGAATTGTAGGGACAAAGGGACTTCACTCAACACAAATTCAGACAGGTATGGTGGCAATTTGGCACACAATTTTTGCTTAGTGTGTAAGTGGTTACATGATTTTTTTGACAGTATATTCAAGTAAATATAATTTACTGTTGGAATTCTTTTAATATTTTGAAGCCTGTCGGAGCAAGCATAATTTGCATTTATAAAGGTCTAGATGTATTATTTTAGTAAGTATCTTTTTTATTTTTATTTTTTTAGTATCTTAAAAACATAATTTTAGGATAGAACACACATTTTGCTAAACACTACATTAATATTTTTCTGAGTAGTCGTACAACAGACTATATATGAGAGCTAATAAAGACAATAGCGTTTTATGAGGAAAGGTACTTTGATATTTACATTGGAAGTTTGATTTTTGACAAATATCCATTGGAAGTGGGAGTAGATGGAAAAGCACTCTCTTTTTTTTTAGTTTTGTGGCTAAGGTTAAAATGTGGAATTGGGAATATGGCCTTTGTAAGCAGGGTACAACTGGATTTGTTAACTGTGTCTTTCTGTGGAACATACTATATGGTTTCTGTACTTTGCTAGTTCATTAATTCTATAAAGCATTTGTTTACTAGTTATACCACAGAAAGGGACTGTACAATTAAGGAAAGGACAACTGAATTTATTTGGAAAATTATTCATAATGAAATGATTACAGTGCTGGCTGATAATCATTTTAAAATAATAGTGTTAATTTAATATAGCAGCAATATTAACAGGGAAAAGGGATTGAAGAATTCAGCCAAATAGTCCAAAATTGCCCCTACCACTTTATATTGAATAACCAGCTGCATGTAACTAGAAATGTGGAATGGAACACACAGTAAACTTAACTCAAAATTCAACCCCCCCCCCTTTAAATCCTGGCTTATTGTTTTCCTACTAGGATGAACCAAGGCAACTGAGAGGTCTGAGTGAGGAAAGGGTACACAAATGTTTGCAGCAAATCAGTCAGTAACTGGAATCCTAGCACTAATGATTTAAAAAGCTACAAGGCATCGGAGATAGGTATATTCCCATAGCAGCTCTGGAAACATGAAAAATATTAGTCACAACGTGGGACATCTTGAAATTAATCACAAATGACATTTTCAGTTCCAGAGATTATAAATGGCTTATCAATTTAATTTCTATACTTTTTCATTGGTTGATAAAATTATTGGAACAAAGTTTACTGAAAGTCTAAATTTTCTAGTTTTAAATGTTAAATTTTGTTTTTTGAGTGCTTTTACAATTAACTAATATGGAAACTCAAACATTTACATATGAAAAGGGATTATTGTAACATTTGTATTTGTATAAAAGCTAAAATATTAAGTCAAATATAATTCACTCAATATTGGTTATGATCAGATTATATTAAATAACTGAAGACTAATATAATTCATAAATTTTATAATCCAAATATTTGCTCTTGGAATATCAAAGCAAGAATTCATTTTGTATTGAAAATTCATTGTTACATTCAGGTTATCTACTCAGTGAAGATTTTTACTTATTTGGTCATTTACTTATCAGAAGTAGGTTGTCATGTAGTTCTGGATATACAGATGATCCTTCCAACTCTCCCCCCCTGAATCCTGGGGTTACAGGCTTGTGTGATCATAACCTGTGTTTTTATCAATGACTTGTTTTATATAAATATTTGTTATCATCAAGTTCATGCAAGGCTTTCTATTTGATTTTAGAGTTACTCGTAAAAAAAATTGCCTGTAAAATAAATGCAAAAATGTTAAAATGTACCAAAATTTAGTTAAATAATAATTTTAATAATAATAATAATATAAAATGAAAGATATGTATCACCTGTGTAATTTTTCCTGAGACGTATACTGAAGGATCATGAAAATGGCTTTCTTTTCACATAATCTCTGCCTTTGTCATAAACTAAGCACTCCTTCTTGAGACTGTAGAAATTAATGGACTGTTTTCCTGCTTTACCTCCTGCTAAAGGGGGTACATTTTAATGAATTGCATCTGACTTTGAAAATGTTATATCTAACTAAAACAAAGCACCTCTCTATTTCTGTAGCTATGCCCTGGGGGTCCTCAGCACGATCTGATCAGCTCACTTCAGTCCTACACCGAAAGGTGACATGAAGTACATCTGTGTTGTTATTTCACTACTTTATCCAGGGAACACAGAAAGAACAGTACAAATTGTATTCTGAGCCAAATTCAACTGTGAGAATCAAACAGAAATATATGTGTTTGTGCTTTGAAACTCTAAAGCAGTGTTAAAATATAAGGTATGGTATTAGAATAATGGAATTTTCAATCTTTGTTGTTTTTATTTCATTCAGTAAAGTTGTTATTTGAAATTGTGTTCTCATCACCTCTGATTTCTATTCACTGTGGAAAATGTTCACTGCATTGAGAGCAAGTTTCAGCAAAACAAATACAATCAATGGGCTCTTTAATTTCAGTTACAGACATGGTATTTATCTATAACTTTTTCACAGTGCAGTAGATAAAATTGATGGAAATCTAATGCAATGTGCTCAGTTTTATTCATTGATCAATTTGGCATCTGCCAGTATCACCTGAGTGTCTCCTTAAAGCACAGAATCATGAGGCTTGGACAAGGAGCTGCTGAGTCAACATGCAGTATGAAAAATCCCCAAAGACATGTTTCATAAGACTAATTGACTATGTTTAACTTAGCTAAAAACACTTATTATAGAAGTTAGAATGCAAAAGTTTAAAAAATTTCAAGGCCAGAGTATAAATAAATTATAGCCATTCTCTGATTGGTATAAAAGGAGAGAGAGAGAGAGAGAGAGAGAGAGAGAGAGAGAGAGAGAGAGAGAGAGAGAGACAGAGAGAGAGAGAGAGAGAGAGACAGAGAGAGAGACAGAGAGAGAGAATGTTTATACACATGTTCAAATATGTGAATGTTAGAAATTTGTATTGAGTACCTCTCTCTATTTCTATCTACCTTATATGTTGAAAAAGAGTGTCTTACTTGACCCAAGAGTTTACAAACTCACCTAATCTAGCTTGCAAGTTTGCTTCAGGGTTCCCCTGTATCCATCTCTTGAGTCTGGAATAGCTGGTGGAGCCCCACATCTGCCCAGCATTTACGTGGGTACTGAAGATCACAACAATAGAATTATTTTTGCTCAACAAACAAGCTTTCTATCTAATGTGACATCTATCTCTCTGGTCTCCCAAAGACAGTTTTAGTTGAAGTATTTATAAAAGTGAGCAGTTTACAGCTGTAAACATGGTGGCAACCCCATAGCATGCTCATCAGGTGGGTAGCAATGCATGAAAGCTGAATTACTAAGCAGCTTTCATTCATCTTCAGAATGCAAAACACCACTGCTTTACTTACACTCTCCAAATTATTCAAATACTTTTTTGTCAATCCCAATTTCCAAGCAAATAGTCAAAGGGTAGTAGCCTTCATCATAGCACTGACATAGTTTTCTAGTTTTTTTCTATAACTTTCAGATATTAATTCCTCTATCTTTACAAGTTAATTATTACTGTCCTCTTTGATGTTTATAATTTAAATAAAATATCTGTGCTCCTTTCCATCATTTTACCAATATTGTTGCCTCCTGTTGATGGTACTGTTGTAAAATCAGTGAATCCCATGCTTATCACATTCATTGTGTGAAAGGTTGGTCAAATACTATGCTTGTATAATTGCATAAGATATATGTTAGATTCATAATTTGGCTTATAACTGAGACCCTGTACTGTACAGGAAAAGACATGTGTTGCAATGAGTTTTTAATTAAATGGATACACTGATATAGTCCTTCTGTGCTATAACTAGATCTGCGTAAAGAAATCGCAGATATGGTATTGCTTTTAGATGTTGACAATCTGGGCTTACAACAGTCGTGGCAGCTAACGTGACCCTGGAAATAGAAAACTTTTGCTTAATTTATATGTTAAATCCACACTGCCACATTGCCTACATTGCACCTGAATCAGGCAGGCCATAAAATATGACCCAAGAAAGGTTTCCTGGTACTCACAGAACATGTTTTGCTTAAATTTTAATCATTATCTAAGAAGGTAATTCTTTCTTGATTATTTCCTTAACATATCATTGTCTTGAGATCCAGATTTCCAGTGTCCATTTTGAATATGCTATATTTGTAACTCTTTGCCAGGTTGACTTGTTACTGATCAAGTCTATGCCAACCCATCAGGGGTCTGTAGCCCTGGCCAACTCCATCTTCAGGTTAAAGGAGGATGAGCTGGCTAACCGTGTACACTCCCTAAATGCCTGCCCATATTGAGAGATAAGACTACCTACAATTATGGAAAACTGATTATGTCAGGATTGACAGATGCTGAAAGAGCCCTGGCAGTAATGATGAATTTGCATAACAGCTGCTACCAAACAGGAGCAAGGAGAGCAAGCCAATCAATGGTAATGTTTAAGTCAAATACACTTGGAATGATGTTGGTTTTCAAAGCATACAACATGGCTGCCTTTCTGTATTTATTTATTTTTCTCTTTGTATTCTAAATCTCACCGAAATTTCTCTAAAGATCAAACTTGGAATGGTTGGAAACATTCATGATAAAGAATACTAGGAAACACGTTCAGCTTAAACAACTGAAGAGTACAAATTTACCACAGAAGGAAATGGAATTTTTTTCAAAATGTTAAAAAAAAAAAAGAACCTATTAACGTAAAGAATTAGTTGTCAAATACGACCGAAAGAAGTTTCATTAATGTGACTGGGAAAATGATGATATCCAAGAAATAAAAATAAAAATAAAAAAACCCTGAACGTATCCATCTCATTTCAGACTATTCAGTTGCCGTCACAATGTAAAATTGCAATCATTTTCATTGTTTCTGATGGTGTAAATCTCTGCAATATTTATCTTTCAAAAGCTCTAAGTTGGCCTACTACTAAATAATTCTTAATGTATTGGAAAAAGTAAGATCCTCTAGGTCTTTCCAGTGTTGTCTAAAACGAACAAATGATTTTTTCTATAATGTGGTTCCTAGTATTTTAATCTCTGAGATTTCAGACTCATCTTGATGGAGGATGTTAAGAGTGCTTTGTTTTATTGCTGAGAAACACTATTAACCAGAAATTAGCAGCTTGCATTTATACATTGTTTCACAGTTTCCATGGTAGTAAGGTAGTAATTAACTGATACCTCATATTAGAAATTACAAAGCAGGGAAAAGGGTAACACCCGTTCCTGCAGCCCAATTCGAGGCTACTCTTAGGAAAGATCCATTTGTCAGATCATTGAGCATATTGCTGAGTCCTGCAGCTTCTAGTTGTCAAATGCATTTCCATTTGTAGTATTAGCAGAAGTTCCCTCTGCTCTGAATGGCTGTATTTGTTGTGATTTTTAAGAGTCAGTAGGAGAGAGAAAGCAGAGAGAGAGAGAGAGAGAGAGAGAGAGAGAGAGAGAGAGGAGGGAGAGAAAGAATAAACATGAAATGTATAGTCTTATGCGTTCACCAGATCACATACATGACACATAGGACATGTTGCTATAATCTGTACGAAGCCAAGATCTCACAGGAGCATTAATAGTAGGAAATAGAGATCATAGGTCTCCATGAGATTATAATACTTCTAAATAGTTATAGATTTGTACTTCAATTATTATTGGTCAAAATGAATTGAAGATTTTGTAGACAATTTCAAAGACAACTAAAATTTTTTGGCTTTTCCCCCAAACACTAAACTTTTAACAATAAACATCAGATTTTTATATAAGGCAATTTATCTCATGAAGCCTTATTATTTCTCCTTATTACTTTGATCTCCTAGATTATGCACACATGTTTATACATATACACATTTCAGAATTTTCTCATTACTGAAGACTCTTTTTTGTGACCTGATGATACAGAGAAGAAAAGGGTAGAAAATTAAATAAAATTGCCATCAGCTTTGTTTTTTCCATGTATTAAACATAGATTCTTCAATCGTATATTATAATATAAATAATTTCTTCTCTCTCTAATCTTTCCAGTTCTCCTTACCTACTTTCTCAACCAGATCCACTACCTATCTGTTTCTCATTAGAAAATAAGAGGCATCTAAAAGATAACAGACATAAAATAAAATAAAATATAAAAAAACAAGACAAAAATATCATATTTGGATGAGGCAAACTAATAAGGAGAAAACAAAAGAGGTCTAAGTGAAGAGAAGGCACAAGAATCAAAGATCCTTTTCTTTTCAAATTCAGAAGTCCCATGAAGAAATGAATTTGAAAACTACAACGTGTATATATAAGGGATATGACATAGACCTGTGTTGGCCCTGTGTTTGATCCTGCAGAGTCCATAAGCTCGTATGAGCGTTGATTTATTGTTTTACAGGATTTTTCCTCCTTGTGTCCCCCCTATCTCCTCTAACCATTCAGGCTCCTTGTCCAAAGTGTTCCCTGACCTCTAAGAGAAGAGAATTGATGAAGGCATCTCTCTAGAGCTGTGTGTCCCAACTTCTTTCTCTCTGTATGACTAACTGTGGGTCTCTCTATGCTTTCCCTTCTGCTTCAGGATGATGCTTCTCTGATAATACCTGAATAAGACACTGCTCTATGAATATGACAGAATACCATTAGGACTCATTTTATTGATCCTTTTTAGATCAATGGTATTTGGTTTTACTTTAAATCTCTGGACTATCTAATCTCTGCTTCTTGGTCACTCAAGATTTTTCAAGAATGTGTTTCATTTCCTTGAGTGGGCGTTAAGTCAAATCAGATATCAATTGAGTACCCCTACAAGCCTTGTACAACCATGGTCCTAGCATACGTTATAGGCATGACAGATTGTAGATCAAAAGTTTGTGGCTAGGTTGATATTTAAAATCATCTTTAAATAGCTTGAAGATTGATTTTGAAAATCATTGACACTATAACATGCATGTGAAGGTTCCATTAAGGCACAATCATGACCTCTCCATATTGAAGGAATTCTGTGGGTCTTGTCTTCAGCAATGGGGCCTTGCTACCATTTTGTGGAAAGTAAACTTTTATAGGTGTATCGTAGTGAAAATGGCCATCCTACCCAAATCAATCTACTGATTTAATGCAATCCTCCTTAAAATTCCAACATAATTCTTCACAGATCTTGAAATGATACTTCTTTAATTCATTTGGAAAAAAAACACGTTATGTAAAAACAATCCTGAACAATAAGAGAACAGCATGAGTTCTCTTCATTCCTGATCTCAAGTTATATTCACAGAGCTATAGTAGTAAAAACTCCATGATGTTAGCATAAAAACAGAAATATTGATCATGAAAAATAAATTGAAGACACAAACATAATCTCACACACCTATAGAAACCTGATTTTTATAAAGTCAGAAATACCTGTGAGGAAAAGGACAGCATCCTCAACAAATAGTGCTGGTCAAAGTGAAGTGCTGCATGTAGACATTTGCAAATAGATCCATTGATATCTATTACCTTGCACAAAATCAACTTCAAAATGGATCAAAGACTTCAACAAAGAACCAACCACATTGAACTTGATTGAAGAGAATGATGGAATAGCTTTGAACTCACTGTTACAGGAGACTTTCTTTTTTTTTAAGATTTTATTTATTGTTATGTATGCAGTGCTCTATCTGCATGTACCCTGCATGCGAGAAGAGAGCATCAGATCACATCATAGATGGTTGTGAGCCACCATGTGGTTGCTGGGAATTGAACTCAGGACCTCTGGAAGAGCAGGCAGTGCTCTTATCCACTGAGCCATCTCTCCAGCCCAGGAGATTTTCTGAACAGAGCACCATTGTCTTAGTTACAGTTTCTATTGAAGTGACAAAACACGATGAGGAAAAGGCAAATTGTGGTGCGAAGGGTTTGTTCAGCTTATGCTTACAGAGCACTGTTCATCACTGAAGGAAGTCAGTCAAACAGGGTAGGATTCTGGCAGTAGGAGCTGATTCAAACGCCATGGAAAGGTGCTGTTTACTGACCTGTTCCATCTGCTTTGCCCTTGCTGTTTTCTTATAAATCCCAGGAACACCAAGGCAGGAATGGCATCACTCCCAATGGGCTGAGCCCTCCCCATCAATCACTAATTTTAAAAAAAGGCTATGTATCTTGATTTAAATAAGCATTTTCTCAGCTGAGGTTACCTCCATTCTGATAGACCTTGTATAAAGATGACATTAAACTATTCATCACAACCATTACATCTTGCACTAAGAACAATAATTAATACAGGGGGCTTTATGAAACTGAAAAGTTTCTACGAGGCAAAGGACACCATCATTCAGATGAAACAGATACCTATAGAATGGGAAAACCTTTTTACGAACTCCACATCTAATAGAGGGCTAATAACCAAAATACACAATGAATTCAAGGAACTTGATATCGAAAACTGAAATAACCCAGTTAAAAATATGGTACAGATCTAAACAGAAAATTATTCATGGAGGAGAGGCAATTGGATGACAAACACTTAAAGAAATAATCAACATCTTTAGTGGTCAGGGAAATGCAAATCAAACTTATTTGAGATTCCATCTTGTACCTGCCACTATGTCTAAGATCAATAATACAGTGACAGGTAATGCTGACAAGGATGTCACACAATTACAGCACTCCTCTATTGCCGGTGGGAGTGCAAACTTGAACAGCTACTTTGAAAATCAATATGATTATTCCTTAGAATGTGCGAAATCAATCTACTTCAAGATCCAGCTATATCACTTTGGGTATATACCCAAAGACTTCATCCTACCATAGGGACACTTGCTCAACCATGTTCTTTGCTGTGCTGTTTATAATATGCAGTAATTGAAAACAAGTCAGATCTTCCACAATAAAAAAAATGGACTAAAAATATATAACGTTTACACAATGGAGTATTACTCAGACCTTAAAAAAACTGACATCATAAAATTTGCAGGCAAACGTATTGAAGACTAAAAAAATCATCATGAGTGAAGTTACCCAGACCCCACAAGATAAATGTGGCACGTATTTTCATAGATGTAGACATTAGCTGTTAACTAAATCATTAAAAGCTCCAATCTGTAGACTCAGAAAGTTTATGTATAGAGGAACGGTATAGGTGGTACACATAGATCTCTCTGGGAGAGTGAAATAGAATAAATTTTATGGTTGCACTTGTAGTGGGTGAGGATGCACATAGGAAGATCAGCTTGGAAGGAGGAAGGGAGATGAGATGGGGGAGGGAATATAGCTAGAACTGAAGGGCATTTGAGAGCCAGTATCAAAACATAGTGCAGTAGAAGCTTCCTTTTATATTTTTTTACAGTGTCAACTTTATTTTTTTATTTTCTTAATATATTTTATTAATTTGTTCATATTACATCTCAATTGTTATCCCATCCCTTGTATCCTCCCATTCCTCCCTCCCTCCCATTTCCCTCTTACACAATTTTTATTTTTTTTCCATTTTTTTCTCCTTTGTTAATTTATTCTTGTTACATCTTAATGGTTATCCCATCCCTTGTATCCTCCCATTCTTCCCTCCCTCCCATTTTCCCCTTATTCCCCTCAAACTAAGGCCCCAGCCAAGGACAATACAGGCGGTAAACCTTAAACCCCTACCCAGATCTAGCCAATGGACAGAACATTCTCCACAGTAGAGTGGAGAGTGGGATATTACTTTCTCACATACTCTGGTGCCTCACCTTTGACCATGTCCCCTGGAGGGGGAGACCTGGTGGCACTCAGAGGAAGGACAGCAGGTTACCAAGAAGAGATTTGATACCCTATGAGTATATACAGGGGGAGGTAATCCCCCTCAGGAACAGTCTTACACAATTTTTAAAGACATTGAAAGTTCAATTCTCAACTTCATATGAAAAACAAAAACAAACAAACAAAAAACAGAATAGCTAAAACAATCTTATACAATAAAAGATCCTCCAGAGGAATCTCCATACCTGATCTCAAGCTGTACTATAAAGCAACAGTAATTAAAACAGCATAGTACTGGCACAGCAATAGGCTGGTTGATCAGTGGAATCAAATTGAAGACCCAGATATGAATCCACACACATATGGTCACTTGATTTTTGACAAAGAAGCCAAATCTATTCAATGGAAAAAGGATAGCATCTTCAACAAATGGTGCTGGTTTAACTGGATACCTATGTTTTTTAAAAAATGCAGCTGGACCCATATTTGTCACCATGCACAAAACTCAAATCCAAGTGCATCAAAGACCTCAACACAAAACCACAGACATTAAGTCAGTTAGAAGAAAAAATGGGGAAGAGCCTGGAACACATTGGTACGGGAGACAACTTCCTGAACAGAACACCAACAGCCCAGGCCTTAAGGTCAACAATTAATAAATGGGACCTCATGAGACTGAGAAGCTTCTGTAAGGCAGGAGACACTGTCAAGAGAACGAAGCGACAGCCTACAAACTGGGAAAAGATCTTCACCAACCCTACATCTGACAACGGTCTAATATCCAAAATATATAAAGAACTCAAGAGATTAAACACCACCAAACCAAATAACCCAATTGAAACTTCCTTTTAATATATGAAAACAATCCTAATGAAGTCTACAAATAATAAGGAGTCTTCAAATAACCTAGGCTGACCTTCTTCTGTCATCATAGGAATGGTCTAGTACTGGAACTGTGTTTCATCAAATTCAGTTTTTGGCTGACTGGGTATCGTGAAAATCCCCAATCAAGTTGTAAAAAAAAAAAAAAAAAAAAAAAAAGTAGACCTAAATTTAACCACCTGAAAAGACACAGTCAACAGAACAAAATGACAGTCTACAGACCGGGAAAAGACATCCACCAACCCTATATCCCACAAAGAGACAAATCCAAAATATACAAAGAATTCAAAAAATTAACACCAACAAACCAAATAACCCAATTAAAATTGGGATACAGAGCTAAGTAGAGAATTCACAACAGAGGAATATCAAATGGCCGAGAAACACCAAAAGAAATACTCAATGCCCTTACTCATCAAGGAAATGCAAAAAAAAAAAAAAAAATCACAACAACAACAACAAAAATGCCTCTGAGATTTCATCTTATACCTCTCAGAATGGCTAAGATCAAAAAACTCAAGTGACAGCACATGTTGCCTAGGATACGGAGAAAAGACAACACTTCTCCGTTGCTGGTTGGAGTGCAAAGTTATATAACCATGTTGAATTCAATCTGGCACTTTCTCAGAAATTGGGAATAGTGCTACCTCAAGACCCAGCTATTTGACCACTGGGCATATACCTGAAAGATGCTCCACCATACAATAAGGACATTTGCTCCACTTTGTTCATAGCAGATTTATTTGTAATAGTTAAAATCTGGAAACAAATGTAGATGTTCTTAACAGAAGAATAAAGTCTGGTCTACAAAGTGAGTCCAGGACAGCCAAGGCACACAGAGAAACCTTGTCTCAAAAAGCTAAAAAAAGAAAAAAAAAAGAAAAAGAAAAAGAAAGAAAGAAAGAAAAGAAATTGTAATACAGTTACACAATGGAATACTATGCAGCTATTAAAAATAAGGAATCCTGAAATCTGCATGCAAATGGATGTATCGACTGGGAGCAATTATATTGAGTGAGGTAACCCAAACCCAGAAAGACCTGCATGATGTATACTCACTTATAAGTGAATATTAGCTATATTATACAGGATAACCATGCTACAATCCACAGACCTAAAGAAGCTAAATCACAAAGAGGACCCAAGGGAGGATGCTTAACTCTCATTCAGAAGATCAAATAGAACAGACACTGGAAGTGGTTGAAGAGAGAAGGAACAGGATGGGAGCCTACCATAAAGGTCCTCTGAAAGATTGCACCCATTAGTAAATTGTAGCAGATGTTGAGAGTAACAGATAAATTGTGGGGCAGATTGCAAAGAGTCTTATGGAAGAGTGTGGAAGAGTTGGGAGATAGAAGAATATGAAGGGAACAGGAGCTCCATAAGGAGAACAACAGAGCCAACCAATCTGGGCCCAGGAGGCCTGAAGAGACTGATGCACCAACCAAAGACTATGCCTGGAGAGGACCTAGATACCCTTCTCAGATGTAGTCAATAGCAAATCTCCAAGTAGGTCTCACAGTATGGGGAGCAGGGGCTGTCTCTAACATGGACTCTGTTGCCCACTCACTGATCGCTTCCACTTTGGCGGGAGACTTTGTCAGGCCACAGAGGAAGAGGATGCAGGCAGTCCAGAAGAGACTTGAGGGGCTAAGATGGTAAAGCAGGTGGGGACCCTCTCTCTCTGAGGACCAGGTGAGGCGGGTAGGGGAAAAGAGGAAGTAAGGGTGGGACCAAGAGGAGACAAAGGAGGGGCTAAAATGGTGATGTAAAGTAAATAAGTTAAAAATAATGCAAAGCAAGACAAAAAGCTTGTTTGTTTAATTGGGACTTTATAATTTATATTGGAGATATTATAAAAACTAATAGTAAACAGGAGGAACTTCTTTCAAAAAAAGATATTTTATAAAATATAATATTCAAATGTCTTCATCAGAATCATCACATGTAGGAGCTGCCCCCCTCTCCTTGACTATATTTCTCTGTTACCCCTTAAAGTAGAAAGAATAGAAGAACTCCAAAACCCAGAGACTCTTTGATATCCCTTTCAAGGTCTGATTTGTTTCATGCTACACAACACTGTCTACTTCATCTCTATGACAACTGGAAGAAATAAGGAAACAATCCCTAACAGAGTCTTAAGTCTTTACTTGTGTTGTCTATAGAAGCCACCCAAATAATGCACAAAAACTTCTATAGAAGTCTGCTTTTCAACCGCATTTCGCTTGTACCAGCAATTGAATAAGTATAAGGCATCTTGATACTGATGGATGACATACAATATCCACATTCTATTTGCATTCCTCAAGCAGGTTTTCTTCACAGATTATAAATACATGGGTGTTTTTTGCAGGTTGTTTTCAAAGTTCAGTTTTCATATCAATAACTGTATTGCTATAGTCTTTTCAAATGGTAAACACATAATCCTAATAAAAATAGACAATTTCATAATAACAAAAGATATATACAAGTACACGTACAGTTTAGGAAAAAATGTTAATGCCTATGAAGAACTTTTAGCAATCATATGCCAGAAATAGTATTCTCCACAGCCAAAGAATTTGCACCTGTGAACTTAGAACAATTTTTTTTTCACTTTTCAAATGGATTTTTCACTTACCATGTAGTATAGAAAAACAAAGAATGCTGCCAAGCATCTTATAACTCATGGAGCAGCCCTCCACAAGAGAAGATAATTAGGCTAAAATATCATGCTAATTATGTTGGGCCTAGGGAGATGAAAGAAATACAAGTTTAATTTGAGGATGGAGAAAAGGATAGTTTCATAGAAGGGATGTAGCATAAATTTATCTGTGTGTGCTAAGACAAGAAAAGTATGTCATAATAGTAGTTTTCTCCTCTTTTCCTAACCCTGGAAGTTTTATGAGACATCTGTTGACAGTACATTAAGAAGAACACACTGGAGAAGAAAACTGAGAGAGACTAGATGGATTGGGCGAGTGCACTAACATGATCTTTATTTATTTGACTGTAACCTGTTTATGAATAGGAAAGCAGTACAAATAAACACAAAGATGATCCGAGAATAGACTGAAGTTTGATGTGCAGATAAAAGGAATGGAATATAGTATTAAAAAGGAAGAACACATATAAAAGAGAGAAGTGGATATTTAAAGTGCAAAATCTAGATTTGTAAATCAAATGGTGGTTGATTGAGGTTTTTTACACAGTTTTCCTCCAACACTGACTGCACTGATGTACCAACCACAACTATCACAAATTGTAGCCAACTCAAACATTTTCTTTACTCCAAATTAGAACTTTTCAAATTGTTTTTTGATAGATAGCAAAACCCATACAGCAATAAAACCATGCTGCCTCCTGAGAATTAAAAGGAAACCAGCCAAGTAATAGTTTCAGTGGTTAACTTGTAATACTAGTACTTGAAAAGGAAATCTTTTGCTGGACCAAATATATAGTAGCAACTTTAAAACTTCCACATTAACTTTGAGGGCTGTTTAGGAGTTTGAATTCATATAGTAACATGCAAATAACTACTAATTAGAACATTGGTAGATTTTAATTGTTTTCAATGCAGTAAATATGTCACAAGCATCTAATGCAGAAAAAATATTTACTAAATAAATATTATGTCTACATGCACACACCGAGAGTAATAAAACAAGTATCAAAAATGAAAGATACAAGTGAGTGGCTAAAAATCAGGATGTAATCTGATTATACTATAATAAATTTAAAAATAAATAAATAAATAAAGGAACTATAGATCACTAAAACATTGCTACAAAATAACAATACATTTATGTATCACTGACAAATCAGGTGTCATTCAGAGTTGACTGTGAATTAGTGTTCCATGGTTATTTTGTATTTCACACATGCACTTTGCATTTTCTTGTGACACTAAAAATTTCAGGAGGTTGATTTTATTTATGTGAATGACCAATCATTTACTACTGCTACTATGTTGTGTCATGAATATTGGAACTTCATACTCTGGAAATATATATCACTGTACTAAAATATTTACATAAATACATTAAAGTATTACATAAATTTTTCTAGCTTTTCAATAATAAAGAATTCAAACATTTAAATATATGTGAAATTTTGAGTATTATTAATTTTAAGGAAGGAGTAATAAAGGGAAAGAGGAATAGCCTTTTTTAATATGGAAGACATTTATATTAGTTTGGAAATATTTGATTGTTGCTATTTAAATAATTATGAGCAATTCTCAGACATAAATAATACTGAGATTTTTATAAGCAGCTGATTATTATTGTGGCTATTATTGCCATTGATTTGAAAAACTTGGAAACCATTAGCCAGGAAAGTAATCAAATGCATAGAAACATGTATGATTTAATAATTATTATATATTGATAATATAAACAATATTATATATATTTGCTTTTTATATCTCCATTGACTGCCTCCCACTATAAAAAGAAATTTCTTTGATTATGTCTATTGGTGAAAACATAAATAATTAGAAGATGATTCAACCATATGACCTTTTCACCTATAACAATTGTAGGTTCTACACTAGGGTCAATAATATCTAAGGGCATAAAAGTATGTGATACATATGCACATGTATACATGCATGCACACATACACATGCAAACAAGTACAGAGTGTTGAATGGAAACGATTTGATTCTACCAATGCTAACAAATTGTACTCAATAGTAAATCTCAACTACAAAACTAAGAATAATAATTTGAAAATCTCACAGCATATAGGGCATAGCCCAGAGCAGGGATGAAGTTGACATAAAACAGATATAGCAAGGCACAGAAGTATTTTATGGGTACCTGAACATTTGAGAGTCAGTCATAACAGAAAAGGTAGATGCACAAATGGATGCAGGAAGAGGTTTTTGATTCAGGACTTTCTACTATTAGATATGGAAAGAGGCACAAGCCAAACACATATAAATACAATCAGGTAAAGAATGCAATTTTTTACAGATAAGACAGGTATTATTTCAGTTATGATTTGATGAACTTGACACAAAGCAGTCATAGTTTGGCTGCTTAGAGTTTGAGTATCAGATACAACCATTGTTAATCCTGAGTTAGAAACTAAAAGAAAATAAAGGGACAAATTATACACTATATCTTCATTCCTGGTGAATGACTGTACATGTCTTTCTTCCGAGGGCTATTGGACCTCCTATCCTTCCCTATTCCCTTTCCACTCTCCTTCTCCTGTGTGTGTGTGTGTGTGTGTGTGTGTGTGTGTGTGTGTGTGTGTGTGTGTATGTGTGTGTGTGTGTGTGTGTGTGTGCAACAAACCTAAACTTGAAATGTAATCCTTCCTTTTTGAGATAAAGATTACTAAACTAATGTGCCACATGTTGATTGTGAGAATAAGAATGTGTAAATTATATTAAACATTAATTTGGTATACTAGTAAAATATTAGAGATTTTCTAGGAGCCTGAAATGAGAGAAATCATGCATTGTTTTTCTTTCCAAGTCTGGATTATTGCACCTCATATGACCTTTTCTAGATTCATGCATTTACTTGGAAAATCTCATGATTTCAGTTTTCTTAACAGCTTAACAGTAGTGCATAATTTAAATGTACCATATTTAATGTTTTCATTAGCAATTTTTTAGTTAATGGACATTTAGACTGCTTCTATTTCCTTTTGGAAATAGAGCAGCAAAAACATGACTGTGCAGTTGTCTATCTGTAGAATGAGATCCTATGTTTTGGAGATACATACCAAGGGATAGAATAGCTGAGACAATGACAACTTTATTTTTACCCTTCCGAGCCTTCTTTCACATTGATTTCCGTAGCGACTGCACCAGTTTCCAAGCTTATTAATAGTGTTGACGGTTCACTTTCTCACATCATTTCCAGCATTTGGTGTGATTCGCTTTGTTTCCCTTTGACAGGCGGAGTGGGGCAAAATGAAATCTCAAAATTGTTCTGACTTACCTCCATTTCCATTACTAAAGGTAGTGATCATTTTCTCAGTTTTCTGTTTTGTTGTTGTTGTTGTTGTTGTTGTTGTCATCATCGTTTTAGTCTTCTTTCTAGTATTCTTTTCCAAAATCTGTTCAGACACCAGGCCCATTTTCTGAATGTGCCTTGTTTTGCTTTATTGTTTGCGCTTTAATATATGCTTTTAATTATTTTTCTGTCAGAAAATAGTTTGTAAATACTGTCTTCCATTCTGTGGGCTCCCTCATCATCTGATTGATTTTTATTTATGGGGGCAGAAGCCCTTTAGTTTTATGTTATCTTTCTTTTCAATTGTTGATGTTAATTCTTGAGCAAATGGAATCTTATTCAGAAAATCTTTTAGGTTTCACATTATAGATTTAGATATTTAATATAACTGAAGTTTTTGTGTAAGGTGATAGGTATCTGTCTAATTTCAAATTTTTGTATCTGGAAATCAATTAATCCAACACTATTTGTTCAAAATGTTGTCTATTTTTTCCAGGGTATGTCTATTGGCACCGTTGTCAAACACTAGATAACCATAGTTATGTGTATTCATGTTTTCATTTCCTATGGAGTACAAGGAATTAGCTACAAAATAAAATCATATTAAATCACTCTACTCATTGCAAATTTTTCATAACTTTTCTTTAAAATTAGAATAAAATATGAAACTTTGCCTTTTCTAATAAAGCCATATAATATCTATGTTGCATCTGCCTTGTGTTTATAATTTACACTAAATTCAATTGCTTACTATTGTTCAGTTTGTATCATCTTATTTCTGTTATAGATCAAACAAATATTATTCCTACCTCATGGAATATATTTGTTTTCTCCTGCCCTACAATGAGATGTCTCTTTCTTTCAGATATTACCTCATGTTATTAGTAGAAATCAGTCTTCTAACCAATTATGACCTATTTTCGGCAATTTAAATGTCAATTTTTAGTTCAAGAAATTTGAAAAAACATAATTATCCCTGTAAATTTATGTTATATTTATTGCCTCTATTTATCAAGATGCAGACTACTTACATGGTAGAGCTTTGTTTACTTTGTTATTGATCATACATCTACAGTTAGTATAGTTGTTTAGCGGAACTCCAATACAGTCTTATGTAATGAAAACATTTTTTCTCAAGGGTGGTGAGTTATGTCTGTGATCTCAGAATTTAGGAGGCTGAGTGTGAGTTCAAGTGCAACTTGGGCAACACATGAGTTAGAAGCCAATGTCTGCCACAAATCATCAAAATCATCTCATAATATTTATAAGACCAAATAAACAGAAGAGCAAGTTTCTTCTTGTTTAGATTATAAGAGTACATCCTGTGACCTTCACCATAAACAAATCTATAGCACATAGTAAGGAAAATATCCTATTGCTTTTATATTTATGGTACTCTAAAAGGTTGTTCTTCAGCATGAAAAAATGGTACATTTATAATAAACAATTGGAAATATATTAGAAAGGACAAATTGGGGAAAAGTTATGATCCCTGTAATCTATATACAACATTGATTTTTATTTTAAAGTAGCCCCAAAACAACATGTAATTTTCTGCATGGGATAATTATTCAGGCTGAGTTACTGTTCACTGAATCAACATCTATTCAAGTATTTCAAATGCATTTACTTTGAAAATAGTTTTGAACAGTTGCTCATGCTTATCAGGGGAAAGACAACAATATTTCTCTCATAATGGTTCCAAACACAGGGCTAACCAATTTCTCTTCCATGGTCGATCTAAAACAAAAAGAAAAAGAAAGATTCACAGAATCAGAAATCTACATTGTCATCATTCCGCAACTTAGTGAAACATCAAAAATCAATTGGTCGGTTATTTCTCTACTTAAAAGAAATGGATGAACAGTATAGATCGCTTTCAGAATGGGTGTTGAATTACTTACAGGAGCAGCATTTGAAAAGCTACTATATATTGAGTGCATGATGTGAGCTGCTAGAATGTTATTGCAACTAAATAAATAAATTTCAACAAAAAAATTATCTGCTGTATATTTGACATCATCATGAACATCTGAAGTGAAAGACCCACAAACCTTATTAAGTATTTTAGAGATAATATCAAAAATCACATTCTAAATTGCTACAAAAGCACAAGACTGTAGAGCCCATAGCTTCATACCTGCAAAACTATGAATAAACAGTCGTATTTCAAACATAGAAGGCATTTTTGTTTTCTTTTAATTAATTAATTGACACATTTTACATCAAATATAGGGCCTCCCTCATGTCCTCCTGTTCACATTCTCCTTAATTCTTCCCCCCATCCCTCTCCCCTACTCCTCAAATAAGGGAAATCTCCCACTAATAACTCACACCATGACATCATATCTTAGTGCATCTTCTTCCTTTGTGGCCCAGTAAAGCAGCTGCTCAGGTGGGTAATGACAAAACAAACAAACAAACCACCAGGGAACATGATTCATATCAGACAGCCCCCTTTCTCCTTTCTAGGAGACCCCCATGTTGTCAAGCTGCCCCTTGTCTGCATATGTACCTATGTTTGCATATGACCTAGTTTGAGTCCATGCATGGTCCCTGACTGGCTCTCCATAAAGCACACCTGGGCCCAGGTTAGTCTGCTCTGATGGTTTTCTTGTGGAGCTCCTGTCCCCTCTGGCTCCTTCTAATATTGCCCCCAATTTTCAACCAGACTCCCTGTGCTCTCTGGCCAGTGTTTAGCTGTGAGTCTCACCATCTGTTTCCTGCTGTTGGGTGAAGTTGCTCACAGAACAGCTATACTAGTCTCCTGTCTGCAAATATAGCAGAGTTTCCTTGACGGTGTCCAGCTTGGCTCTCTCGCATGGGGTGGGTCTCAGGTAGGACGAGGTCTTTGCTGGACTTTCCCTCCACTTCTGCTCTATCTTTATCCCTGCACATTTTGTAGGCAGGGTACATTTTGGGTCAACGTTTTTGTAGGTGAGTTGGTGTTCCCTTCCCTCCGCTGGGAGTCTAGCTCAGCTCTTGATTCCCCATGAACCATGATACTAAGATTCTCCTCTAGAGTCATCCTCCCTTCAGCTTATCTCAGAAATGCCCCTGCCCACATTTTCTCTTTTCTCTATAAGCCCTCTGTCCCCCTTCCATCTCTGCCTACTCTGATCTACACCCTCATTTCTTCTCACACTTGCTCTCCAACTATTTTTCCTCTCTTCAATCACTTCTGGTATCTATTCTATTTATATTTCTCAGAAACATTTAAGTATCCTCCCTTGGGCCCTCCTTGTTATTTATCTCCTTTGGGTCCTGTGAATTTGTAATATGATTATCTTGTACTATATGTCTAATATCTGATTATAAGTGAGTATATACCCTGTGTGTCCTTCTCGGTCTGGCTTACCTCAGTCAGGATGATCTTTTCTAATTCCATCCATTTGCCTACAAATTCCATGATTCTTTGATTTTAATAGCTGAGTGTGCACATGTACCACATTTTCTTTATCCATTCTTTAGGTGAGAGACTAGGATGTTTTCAGTTTAGGGTTATTATGAGTATAACTGCTATCAACATAGTTGAAGAAGTGTTCTTGTGGTATGGTGGAGCATATTTTGGGTATATTTCCAAAGTGGTATAGTTGGATTATGAGGGAGAACTATTCCCAGATTTTGGCTGGCATAGTTAGTATCCAGTTTCTTGCCTTGGAACTTAACTCTGGTAAGAGAAGGAAGAGAAAGGAGCTGTCCATGGTTAATTCCTCCCAGCACACCACATATTCTGCCATTCCTGCAAAGTACAATACAGGAGATGGCACCTCTGGATTCTAGATGAAGAAGATCATATCTTAACTGGGATGCAGAAAGGACAGAAACTCACTGGATTTAGAAGTGAGACTTAGGAAGTCAGTTTTTGTAAGAGGTGACCACATGGTTAGAAAGGAGAAAATGTTGGTGTTGAATTTAAAGCTCCCTGGAGTTATCTAAACTTAAAAAGAAAGTAGTGGAAGTAATAACACTGATTAGACATTACGGTTATACTGTGCTTACTAGTAGAATTAAACAGAATTTATCCCCTGGTTTGTCTTATGGGCCTGTATTATGGGCTCAAAGCGTCAGTTCATAATTCTTCCTGACAGAGCAGGAAAGGAGAGTGACCCCGAGCTCCAAGGGCAATGGGCTTATAAAGGGAAGCAGGAGTTGTGGGTGTCAGGAATGTCGGTCTTATGTAGCAATATCCATATTTTTCTTATATCCAGATATATGGTAAGCATGGCCTTTAATACTTTAATACTGCTCAACTTTATTTTCCAATAATTGGGATATTAATTATGACTTTATTTTGAAAGGAAATGCTGCTAAATTTTACTAAAATTTACTTTGGAATAAAAGAAGGTTTTCATTTGAGTTCAACTTTCATAATGATCCAAATTTAGTTCCTTATCTTTGTCCATAATAATCTATCTGAAAAATTTAGTTCTTTAAGAAAAGTATAATATATTTATAGAAATAAAAAAATAAAATGTCTACAGAAAAATAAATAACCAAGATCATGGTTTATTAAATGATAGATGAAACGTCATATAGTCATAGAATCTGTGTCTGAAGAGGACTTATTTACATGTTAAAAATTTACACCACATTTGATTAAGTGGCAATGAAAACTTGAATATAGGATACAATTTACATTTAGTTGCTACAGGTAAAAGTATATTAAAATGAAAACAATAATACAGAGTTAAATATTAATTACACTCTGAAAGTGTGTGTAGTGGAAATATCTATATATATTACATATATAAGTATGTGTATATATATTCCAAGATGAATGAACCTTTGTTTAACATTTTGACTAAATTGGAGTAAACAGGGTCTAATGGATAGTAAGGCACAGTCAACATTACCTGAATTGGTAACATTACCTAGAGTGAATTGATTATTCTGCACAAAACTGTTTTGTGTACTCTTCTACTACAGGAAGAATAGATTGTGCTTTGGTGATATAGTAGTAATGGTAGCACCTGGAGAATGATCAGTCTTATATTGATTATATGAAAATTGAGTCCTTTCATTGTGATGTCTAGAATTTCTAACAGCAAAGGGTGATTCAGATAACAAGTGAAACATTAAGTTTGATCTCACCTCATTCTCTCTGTTTTCCAAACATAACAAAAATATATTGAATTATCCAGCTGGGAGTGCATACACTACACTTAATACTGAAAAGTTTGATAGGTAGTTGACAACTTTATTATTTTCACATTTTTATTTCTTTTATTTTTTAGAGGAGAAGTCTGGTATTTTTGTTTCTGATATTAAAAATAGTTGTTTCATATAGTATATATTCTGATTATAGTAATCCCCCAGATCCTCTGACATCTTGCCCACATCCCATCCTATCTGGATCCTCACCCTATCTGTCTCCCCTTAGAAAACAAAAAAGCATATAAAACCATGCTTCTCAACCTTTCTAAATCTACAACCTTTTAACACAGTCCCTACTGTGTTTCTAGACTTTAAGAGCCCACTCTTAGAAATGGTAATGGTCTAGAAGCAGGTGGGTGCTGATGTAATACCGGGATTGCTCAGTGTAATACTGAGATCACCCAGATCGCGAGACCTCGGAAAAGACCACCAGGACTCAATACTGATGCAACAAGCACAGGAGCCTGTATTATGGGCTCAAAGTGTCAGTTCATAATTCTTCCTGACAGAGCAGGAAAGGAGAGTGACCCCGAGCTCCAAGGGCAATGGGCTTATAAAGGGAAGCAGGAGTTGTGGGTGTCAGGAATGTCGACCTTCAGGCAGGTTGGGTTGCGGCTGAGTCTGGGGAGAAGTCTTTTTATTGCAGAGGAACCTTGGGAGCTAATTGTATGTAATCGCTCCAGTGGAGTCTCTGGAGACTGCTGGCAGGTGTCATCCCCAGAAGGGTCACCTAGAGGACAAGTTCTCATACAGACCATCATTAATTGCAGAATATAGAATATGGCATTAATTTTGCCCTTTCACTGAGCGGTTCTGTTCAAGGGAGAAAATCAGTGGATGCCACCAAGAGCTATGCAGACTCCCTTGCCACTCCTATAGCTGGTAGTCTGCTGCAGAGTTTGGGAGCAGCCTGAGGAATTGGAAGTGGATAGTAGTATGAAGAATAAATATCTGATTCCTTGGCCATGGTGACAGAAAGGTTTTCCTGGAGTGACTATATGGGTTGGGTGTTGAGAAAAAGAGACGGGGTAGTCAGAAAGCCAGACGGAGGTCTGCTTAGTCTGCTGGAGGTAGAGACAGAAAGAAGGTGAGGCCTTTGCAGCTGGTATGCTACAGTGCTGGGGATAACACTGAGGGATCGAAATTAGAGGTGAGGTGGGTGAGGATCATCTGTGTCATCCCTTGCCTTGTGTGGTCATAAGGACCCCAGGGAGGAGAAGGTATAGTCTTCATCTGAAGCCTGGCCATGTTACTGGGTTCTGAGTCTTGAAAATGTATGTTCAAAAACCTACGTGGTTATCAGCACTGGGCTGCTTTATCTTACAGAATATGGGAACCTACCTGAAGGCTGAAGGCTGGCATTTCTTGACAGCCTCTGAGCTTGGTATAAAAATGACTTGCTCCCTTTTTTAGTAGGGTTCCCTTTTGCTAACCTGGGGGCCCCTAGATCCCCGAAGGAGCATCATTGAACCCTCAGAGAGGATTACAGACCCAACCCTTTCCTGGTAAGAGACCTGTTCAGCAAGCACCTGGGGATTCCTGGAGATACCCACTCTATGCTAATAAGATGTCTAGTGTATGTCTTTCAACCAATGTGACCTTTTAACTGTACCTGCAGCTTCTCTCCCACTCATAGGATAACTAAGTAAGGCATTCCCATCTTATTATAGGGCTGTTTTGTTAAATGTAGATTAAGTATTCCTGTATCGCTAGCCACAGCAAATCAGACACATTCGCCCTCAAACCCTTCCCCACTGCCCTAGGTTTATAAATCACTGATTCACAAATAAAGGTAGGCTGACTTTTTCTTTCACGCTATTCCTCTTCTACCTTGACCATTAGAGTCTCTTTACTTATTCTGGGGAAGAATCACCACTTGACACCCAGAACAATGATGGCAGGACTGCCCTGGCAGCCATTGAAGTACACTCCATAACAGCAAGAACAGTGCCAAACACCAGTGAAGTACCCCCTGGGCCTGTATCTCTCCAGACCCACTGTCTGGTCAGTGTTAGAAGTCCACTTGAATCTTCTGCTTTTGCTTAGATAGCAGCTTAACAAAGGGCTATAACATTTTTTGGTGTCATCTTGGCCTTTAGTACTCTGGAGTTTCCTTTCCTGTATGATACCAGCAATCTCATTTTTATTTTTTTTTTATTTTTTTCCTCCTTTATTAATTTATTCTTGTTACATCTCAATGGTTATCCCATCCCTTGTATCCTCCCATTCTTCCCTCCCTCCCAATTTCCCCTTATTCCCCTCCTCTATGACTGTTCCTGAGGGGGATTACCTCCCCCTCTATATGATCATAGGGTATCAAGTCTCTTCTTGGTAACTTGCTGTCCATCCTCTGATTGCCACCAGGTCTCCCCGTCCAGGGGACATGGTCAAAGGTGAGGCACCAGAGTATGTGAGAAAGTCATATCCCACTCTCCACTCTACTGTGGGGAGTGTTCTGTCCATTGTCTAGATCTGGGTAGGGGCTTAAGGTTTACCGCCTGTATTGTCCTTGGCTGGCCTACAGACTGGGAAAAGATCTTCACCAACCCCACATCTGACAAAGGTCTAATATCCAAAATATATAAAGAACTCAAGAAATTAAATACCACCAAACCGAATAACCCAATCGAGAAATGGGGCATGGAACTAAACAGAGAATTCTCAACAGAGGAATATCAAATGGCTGAGAAACACTTAAAGAAATGCTCAACCTCCTTAATCATCAGGGAAATGCAAATCAAAACAACGCTGAGATTCCATCTTACACCCATCAGGATGGCTAAGATCAAAAATTCAAGCGACACCAAATGCTGGCGAGGATGTGGGGAGAGAGGAACACTCCTTCATTGCTGGTGGGAATGCAAACTAGTACAACCACTTTGGAAATCTATCTGGTGCTATCTCAGAAAAATGGGAATAGGGCTTCCTCAAGACCCAGCTATTCCACTCCTTGGAATATACCCAGAAGATGCTCCAGCACACAACAAGAAAATTTGCTCAACCATGTTCATAGCAGCCTTATTCATAATAGCCAGAACATGGAAACAGCCTAAGTGTCCCTCAATAGAAGAATGGATAAAGAAACTGTGGTACATATACACTATGGAATACTATTCAGCTATTAAAAACAAGGAATTCCCGAAATTTGTGGATAAATGGATTGAGCTAGAAATGATCATAATGAGTGAGTTAACCCAGAAGCAGAAAGACTCAAATGGTATATACTCACTTATATCTGCATATTAGCCCAAGGGGCATGTCCCACGAAAGCCTTCACTTACCAGGAAACTGAGACAGAGGAGAGGACATTCTAGTGGGACTCTAGATGAGAGAATCATGGGAGAAAGGCAAAGTAGAAGGACCCAGAGGGTCCTAGAAGCCTACAAGTAGAACATTATGATAGGCAGATTTGGGCCCAGGGGTCCCGCTCAAACTAAAGCAATCTCATTTTTAAAGAGCTAACTATAACATCCAGTAAAAGACTCATTTCCACCCCCTCCTGGTGAGATTGGGAACCTTACCTGGTGCTCAGCCTCACTCTCAGTGCTTTAAGTGGTCCGTAAGCAATATATGGTACCTTTAATCCAGAAGATCTACCTGTTCCTGTCTGGAAACTAACAGTGCCCAGGCCACCACAGACCAAGAATGACAACAGAAGTTGGCTATTTGCTGAGGATTATGATTTATATGATTTATAAAAGAAAGGAGACTTGTTTCTGTCTTAAATTTCATTAAATCTGATGAAGACGTACAATGACCCAGGATGAAAGACTGCATGCTCTACTCATAGCTCCAGGGAAAGAAGGTCTACAATGGTGGATAGTCCCAGTAAAACAGCAACAGGATGGATCAATGGGAGCTGTTTAAGCACCAGATCCTCATTTCCTCTATATAAGATATTTGTAATGCTTCCTATGGCCACAAAGACAGTGCTTATTTATGGATATTTGCGGTTCATTGGTTGTTGGGACATGGGTTTTAAAAACTTTCTGCAAAACTCTCAGTTACAAAGATGAGTTTCAGCAGGGATCTCATAATTAGATCAGCATAGCCATTATGAAAAGTGACATACATCTTCTCTCAGTATAAGGTAACTTTGAACAGCAAGGACTAATAAACCAAACAGAAACATAATTTCTACATTTAAGCTCCATTGGGGAAAAAATGTGGCGTCTCTCAAAATTTATGGTGTGTCTGTGTCCTATGTGCTATGTGTATGAGATGTGTGTGTATCTGTACTCCAGTCTTTCAATGCTGTTCTTGTCTTCAACGAATTCTGAGAAAATTCCATAAAGGAATGAGTTTTTCTTTCAAAAAGATCTTATTATGACACTATAGAAAGCCACAGAACATCATTTCTTACATGTTCCAAAGTACTATTATAATTCCTGTGAAGTGTTTGCTATATTCTCTTTGCATATCCACTTATGTTTATAAATTTTACAACAATGCAATGTTCAAAATTTACAGTGAATGAAAATATATTATATAATTATCCATTTTAGACATTATTGTATGATTTTATATACTAGACAAAGATTTTAAATATTGTAGGCCCTTAGAATATTGATGTTCTCTGGATGATTATGGTAATTTTTCATGAGATCACCTGGTATTTCAATCACACATATTATCATATGCTTTATTTTTAAAAATCCCAACTGTCATAGGCAATATGAACAGAAAATAAAAATACCATACTGGGGCTTACTTTCAGAGAGCTCTGACCTTTTATTTTTTTATGAAAGTTTTTATTTATTACCTGAAGTTTTCTTGTTATTTTTCAGTTGATCTGATTGTGAGATGACCTTTAAGATTTTCTTGATTATAAATCTTCACTCATCACCATTTCATTTGCCCCTTTTTTCAGGAGAAGCAAGTGTAAATAATAAGATATGGGGTTGATAGTTGGGCAGTATGGTCCAGTTGCAGTAAGTAGTAAAGTATATGAATATTGTTGTCTATGAAGTTAATTGGATTTCAGCATAATTTTTGATAATTAAAATTTTTAAAATAAATTAAATCCCCTTGTGAAATTGCAACCTCTTACACATATATGTCCACAAAGTAGCATTTGGTATAATTCAGACTGAAGAGAAAAATATCCTATTCCCTTTAGACTGAGATTTAAATACATACAGTCATTGATCTAGTTGGTCTGCTTTTAAAAAATATTTCAATTGAAATATTATATAGAGAATTTGGTCTATACCAAGGTTGAACGTTATAGAAAATCATTGTTGATATGCCATTAAAGATATAAAATAGGGGTTCTGCAGCCAACAAGAAGCACTGTCCATGCTTTGACATTCATATCTCTGCCAGTTTCAGAGCTATTCCCATGTAGTGGGAATAACAATATAAATTACCTGCTTGTTCTGCAGTTTAAATTCTTCACATCTCCTTCTCAAGTCTCTGAGGGAGTTGAAGACTAAGTAGATTAGTTTTACAATGAAGCTTAGTTGTTTAAGGGTTAAGATGAGTTACGTCGAGATAGATGTTTTAAGTTGATAATGAAAAGATATGATGGAGATTGATTTACATGCAGAATTTTAGACACACCTAGATAGGAAAGATGTTTTCTTCAAGGCTATCAAATACAAATAGCCAAAACACTAAGAATATAACATTTATATAATTCCTGATTGTTTCATGGTTCTTCTTGCTATAGGTATTTATTGAGTACACATGTAAATATATAAATGTATATGTAAAAAATAGAAATTTTTAATTACATTTTAAAAAGGTAAAACACATGTGATAATTACAAAAATTGAGTGATTTTGTAGGATACAAAATGAAAACCCAAAAGTAATATTACACAAAATGATTGGGTTGGGAGAACATGAATCATATATCAGATTAAAGATTAATGTTTTAAAAAAAGAAGCACCTCCAGAAACTAAGTGTCCATATACACTAAACACACACACACACACACACACACACACACACACACACACACGCACACACACACAGTAACAACAACAACAGCAACAACAAAATGTAACCAACGTTAATAGGAAAGATTATGGGCTGATTTCTCTACATGTTATATAATTCTTTTTAGCAAAGATGTAGTTTAAATTTTAACATTGTTAATAATTATGTCAAAGCTATCATAAGATTTCATGACACCTTTTAGAACAGTTAATAAAAAAAGATTAGAAGTGACAACCGTGGAGGAGGTTGTGAGAAACGAAGTCTGTTAACAGTGTAGGTGGGAGTGTAGATGCCTAAACATTCACTTCAGGAACAAATTCAAGAATGGTAGTATGGAATGTCCTAAGGAAACTATAACTATAACAATGACAGGATCCACCGACACCGCTAGTGGGCCCTCAGCCAAAGGTCATGGAATCATCACTTTATAAGAAAACCTGTATAGCCATGTCCATTTCAGGTATTATTTACCATAATCTCATAAAATACATAGAGAAAGGTAAAGAAAAACACACACACACACATGAAATATCTTTAATTTTAAATACAGAATTCTTAGGATATCTCATAACAGGGATGAAGAAAGAGATCAGTGTGCTAAACCAAATAGGGTAGACATAAAACATAACAAGCTTTCTCACTTGTATGGAGAGGAGAGAGAGAAGTATCCAGTAGCAAATGGCAAAAAGAGCAAGCTTGTCAGATTTGGGATCAGGGGTCCCACTCAAACTATGGCACCAGCCAAGGAGAATACAGGCCATAAACTTCAAACCCTTCCCCAGATCTAGCCAAGGGGCAGGGCATTCTCCACAGCTAAGTGGAGAGTGGGGTCTGACTTTCACATGTACTCTGGTGCCTCATATTTGACCACGTCCCCTGAATGGGAAGACCTGGTAGCACTCAGAGGAAGGATAGCAGGTTACCGAGAAGAGACTTGATACCCTATGAGCATATACAGGGGGAGGAAATCCCCCTCAGGAACAGTCATAGGGGAGGGGAATAAGGGGAAAATGGGAGGGAGAGAGGAATGGGAGGACACAAGGGATGGGATAACCATTGAGATGTCACAATAGCAAATTAATAAAAAAAATAAAAATAAAAAATAAAAAAGATGAAGCCTGTAAAAATGACATCGACCATAAGAACTATAATGAATAATGCTTTGTTGCATTAAAGATTTTCCCGAAATGAATAGATTTTAGCTTTTCTTCTCACAAACCAAAGAATGGACAATTTCATGAGATGACAGGTGACACAAATTTTGGACACTTTCATAACCATATTACTGGTTTTTTATATCTCAGAAGATCATAAATTTAAGATATGATATCCTATTTATTAAAAGCTCATTTAACCCAGAGCAATATATACATTTCCTGTAGTCCGTATCAGACATCCTCAACCATATCTTAGAGAACAGCAAAAAATGCATATATATATATATGTGTGTGTGTTTGTGTGTGTGTTGTGCAGCACCACAAAGGACTACAAATTTTCAAATCACTCTGTATAAAACAGAGAGCTTCAGGCAAAACACATTATAACTTTGCAAGCAACTCATGGGACTTGGAATGAAAATAATATCACAATAGTCTGTGAAAATAGCTCAGTAGTAGAGCAATAGTTTGTAAGTTTAGTTCAACACTATGAGAAAATACAATACTATGATAATATTGTAAACACACACACAGTGCAATAGAAAATTGTAAGAAACAGATATTGTTATATACAAATATTTGCAAGATGAAGATGCTAAATGGACAGCAAAAGAGCAGATAAGGAAAATTTAAGTCTATAACACTATGTTAAAATAACTGGATATGCATAACAGAAATTAACTTAATTTCGTATCCATAAAATACAACTGAAAATGAACTAAGGGCCTTACATTTTTCCAATCGGGAATCCTACAGGAAAAGTTTTGACAATTGATATGACCTGAGAGTACTTTCATCATAGTGACATAATGCAAAAACGTTTCTTTACAGTTAAGGAAGCATGAAAGACCAAAAGAAAACCTGTAGAAGTGGATGAGTGTGTAATATACATGATCTGAAGTAGGTAAAGTGCAAAATAAGCAAGCTTCTACACTATGTTCATGAAAGGTAAGCAGCGTTATAAAATAAACAAATAAAAAAGGATTTGGACTTTAAAAATTGCCAAAAGACTTGAAAAGTGAATTTCAAAAATTTCATAAAATGCATATTTTCAGTTTTCAGTGCATTAAAGACTATGGCAATGAAAATTTATAAAAGTCATGATATACAATATTTAATATATTTTATTAATATACTCATATTACATCTCAGTTGGTTTCCGATCCCTTCTATCCTCCCATTCCTCCCTCCCTCCCATTTTCCCCTTACTCCTCTCCCCTATGAATGTGGCTGAGGGGGACCTTCTCCCCCTGTATATGCTCACAGGGTATCAAGTCTCTTCTTGGTAGCCTGCTATTCTTCCTCTGAGTGCCACCAGGCCTCCCTATCCAGGGAACAAGGTCAAATATGGGGCATCAGAGTTTGTGTGAAAGTCAGACCCCACTCTCCACTCAACTGTGGAGAATATCCTGTCCATGGCTAGAACTAGGTAGGGATTTGAAGTTTACTGCATGTATTGTCCCTGGCTAGTGCCATAGTTTGAGCAGGACCTCTGGGCCCAGATCTGCCCATCATAATGTTCTTCTTGTAGGTTTCTAGGACCCTCTGGATCCTTCGATTTCCCCATTCTCCCATGCTTCTCTCACATAGAGACCTAATAGGATGTCTCCCCTCTGTCCCATTTTCCTGGTAAGTGAAGACTTTCATGGGACATGCCTATTGGGCGAGTGCCCTGATATAAGTGAGTATATACCATTTGCTTCTGGGTTAACTCACTCATTATGATCATTTCTAGTTTAATCCATTTGTCCACAAATTTGGGAATTCCTTGTTTTTAATGTCTGAGTAATATCCAAAATATATAAAGAGCTCAAGAAATTAAATACCACCAAACCAAATAACCCAATTGAGAAATGGGACTTGGAACTAAACAGAATTCTCAACAGAGGAATGCGGAATGGCTGAGAAACACTTAAAGAAATGCTCAACCTCCTTAGTCATCAGGGAAATGCAAATCAAAACAACTCTGAGATTCCATCTTACACCCATCAGAATGGCTAAGATCAAAAATTCAAGCGAAACCACATGCTGGCGAGGATGTGGAGAGAGGGGAACACTCTTTCATTGCTGGTGGGAATGCAAACTAGTACAGCCACTTTGGAAATCTGTCTGGCACTATCTCAGAAAACTGGGAATAGGGCTTCCTCAAGACCCAGCTATTCCACTCCTTGGAATATACCCAGAAGATACTCCAGCACACAATAAAAACATTTGCTCAACCATGTTCATAGCAGCCTTATTCATAATAGCCAGAACCTGGAAACAGCCTAAGTGTCCTTCAGTAGAATATTGGCTAAAGAAACTGTGGTACATCTACACTATGATATACATTTTTATTCTTAACTACACAGCTAGTGACATTTGTGGAAATGGGGTCATGAGGATATGTGGAAGCACTGGTAAACCATTTTGGAAAACTACCTCTATTCCTAAGAAGATTACATGGCTGTAACATGATCCATAAATTCCATTCCTAAATGTTGATTCAAAATAGAAAACTTATTAAAATAATAAATGCAAGCTATGAAAGAGGTCTTCTAGTTTGTTTCGGTGCTTTTATACACAAGATGTAAGAACTATACAAGCGCCCACAATCCGATGCGTGGGTAAAGAACATGTGGCATACAAATACAAGACATAAGGCACCAGCCAATGACAATACATGCAGTAAATTTCGAACCCATACACAGATCTAACCAATGGACAGGACTTTCTCCACAGTTGAGTGGAGAGTGGGGTATGACTTTCACACGTACTCTGGTGCCCCATATTTGACCATGTCCCCTGGAGGGGGAGACCTGGTGGCACTCAGAGGAAGAATAGCAGGCTACCAAGAAGAGACTTGATACCCTATGAGCATATACAGGGGGAGGTAATCCCCCTCAGGAACAGTCATAGGGGAGGAGAGTAGGGGGAAAATGGGAGGAAGGAATGGGAGGATACAAGGGGTTGGATAACAATTGAGATGGAATATGAATAAATTAATAAAATATATTTAAAAAAAGAAAAAATAAGAGATATGACTATTCAACATTTGAAGGAAGGGGATTCTGAACCTGTGGTGATGAGGATAAGCCTGGATGGTATTGTGATCACTGAATAAGCAAATTACATACCCTGACTGGAGGATTCTATTTCTGTGAGTTATACAAAAGCTAGTTTTAAAGAACTTGTGCCCAGAATGTTGCTTACCAGGGAGCAAATTGGGGGCCAAATGAATGGTAATTGCCAAAGGGTGGGGAATATTAATGAAATAGGATGAGTAAGTTCTATGGGTGCTGCCCATTTCAGCTGTGACTTTCGGTAGATTAAATGCCTCAAAACTTTTTCAGATGCAGGTATTATGCTAAGTATTTTCTTCCAAAATTAACCAAACTAACCACCGAAACCATCAAAACTTTTATATCATCTTAATATAATTCTTAGGTATTTGGAGAGTTGGTTAAGATGCTAAGAGTATGTATAGGTCTCAATTAGGCCCCTGCCACAAAAGCCTGCAGGCAATACACCAGCTGGAACTATCACTTGTCTCATCCAACACTTGCACTCGTGTGTACACATTCACTCACTTCCAGACACAGTGAAAATTAAGTCATAAAAATCATAGTTAAGCACACATTTTCATTATATTTAACTTCAGTTTTGTGTTTTTCAAATTTTGCTTGATTTTGGTAGTTCATTTGTTTCTTTATTTTCTTATATATTTATATAACTTAAAGATTAATTGCTCCCCTTGGTGATCAGGTAGTCTACTCTATTACATATATTTCAAGATAAAATTCATTATGAAATCAATAATATGTGACAGTACCCACATGCCTTATATTTTCTTAAGGAAGTTAATATTGCATCTTCAAGACAAATGTTATTATTTAATTCTATTTCTTGCCCAACATAAGTTGAAAGAAGTCCAAATAATTCAAACTTGTGTAGCTTTCAGACACATTTTTTTAGTACACTCACTGGGCTAACTGTCCCTTACAAGACAATATTTCATTAAATGGTAACGAGCAAATGAAGAGACAGATCAGGAAAGTTGACAATACGGACCTTAAGCAAAACACATTTCAACACCAGGGCACAAAATTAGAAAGCCACAAAAGAAAATTTCTCTTGCATTAGAAAAAGTTGTCAGCAAACTCATATAAGGATAATGAGTCAGTGGAAAGCTTTGTAAGGCTGAATGTATGGGCCCAGTTACATTTCCTGCTGGTAGTGTGGGTATGGGGGTGGATTTGCAGACTGATTTTCCTTTGTGTTGGGCCTAAAAAGAACTACCACTTCTGATGCGCACATGCCATGTGGCTCCTGCCCGATTTCTTTAAATTGCTGTTTTTAATATATAAAATGTAGTTTTAGAAAAGGTTGCTTTGTAATAGTTGATAACAGATTTGAAGCTTCTATAGTTTTAAATATGTTGAATTATGATATCAGAATACAAAGACAAAATCATCTAGTGGAATGTGTTTGATATTTTTTATGTTTTATTACAATAAAACTGAGACTATAATTAAATCTCTTCCCTCCTTTCCTTGCCTTAAAGTTCCCAATATACTCTTCTCTGCAATCCTTTAAATTTACAAACACCCTTTGTTTTTACCATTTGGTAGTGCATAGAGAGAGAGTTAGAACTTGTGAAGTATAACCTGCTCAGTCTATATAATGGAACCTGTATCTACTTTTTTGGGAGGATTATTTGCATAGGACAAACAATTGGTGTCCTCCCTGGGGAAATATATTCCTCCCATTTCCCGCTTTCCTCAGGTGTGTGTAGTTATTTTTATTTTTAACACTCAAGACATTTAATTTTGTTTTGAAGCCAATGCTTTTTTAAGAGGGTACTCTTTAAAATTATTTAAGATTATATTTTATGTGGAGAGCCAAGCTAAATTCTACCATGTTAGAAATCCCATGCTTAGGCTGCAGGCTGTGACCTTCGAGTTGTTGATCCTTGCTGAAGGAGGTCTTGTGTTCTAGGCTATCTTTGAATTGTCTATCCAGAGAAATAGGGAACACCTAGAGAAATAGGAAAGTCCTTAAAGGGAACTACCCAGAGGATTAAGGAAGTTCTTACAGGGAGCTATTCAGAGGATTGTATTCTTGCCTGCGGGCTAGGAGAAATGAGATTACAATAGATCATGTGTTTACCCTGCTATTGTAAAGTCTACTTACCTGCATTAATGTGAGTCTTGATCAGAAATCTCCAGAGTTGACTCTATTTCTCGTGTCTCTGTCCTGCACTTTCAATCCGTAGCCCCTCCTTTAGGTGAGCCCTGGTTCGATTTAAGCCTCAGTTTCCTCCTTTTATACCATTCCACACACACCCTTCCACTCTCCTGCAAATTCATGCTCTCTTTTTTCACTAATAGTTATTACACACACACACACACGCACGCATGCATGTGAACACACACACATTCCTAAATATCACCTGTTCAGTACATATAGTAATTTTATGTATGGTTTTGGGACTAACCATTTGGGACTGGACATGGAAAATGAGCAGGGAAGAGTCCATGAGGCCTCAGGCCTACACAAAGAACTTTCCGCACCTGAAGAGAGTCCTCCCCATGGAAGAGGAGGTCAATTCCTTATCTAGTGCCTATGGCTTTTTTGTGTAGAGTTAAGGTCTCATGGGCTTTTTCCATATAACTGTGTGTGTCTGTGTGTGTGTGTGTGTGTGTGTGTGTGTGTGTGTGTGTGTGTGTATGTCTGTGTGTGTCTGTGTCTATGTGTGCACATGTGTACTCAGAAGACAAATCTGGGAGTTCTCACCTTCACAAGTGAGTCCTACTTCCTGGCGCTAGCTCCCTGGGCTTCATACTCTGCCTTTATGCTTGCAGTCTTTGTTTGCTTCTTACATCTATTAATTGCAGTGGAAGACTTGATACCATTTGGAGCAAAAGAGATGATAGTTGCTAATATATTTATTCTCTTCCTCCATCTTACATTTTTCTACTGTACAACACAGTGACTGTAGTAAATAAATTTATTTTTTTCAAAGTACATAAATTATGAGAGTTTTAGTATTCTCAGTTGAAACATATAATAAATATTAGAGGTAATGGGTGCAAAACTTTACTTCATTAGATTATTCTACATTATGTAATACATTCCAAAACATTATATTTCACCCAAAATTACAAAAAATATAATTATTAATTAAAATAACTGAAATGGTAATTTTAACAAACAAAACATTGTAATATAGAACATTAACAGAATAAAGTATTATTCCAGTTAACCATGCAAACTCTACTATTTAAGCTAAGCCATTCTGTATAAATATATTATCTTTATAATAATAAATTGCTATAAGCTTCAAATTAATGGCCCTTATTTAAAGGAAAGTAGTTCAAATATCAATAATAATCAAGATACACTTTAAAAAGTATGCCAAATAATTTATATAGTCAATATAAAGTATTGATATTTCATTAATTTATCAAATATGATAAAATGATATATAGAATGCAATTTTCACTATAAACTTATGGTAATGAAAGTCCTTCAATTTGATATATTTAAAAACAATCAGTTTTAAGAGTAGGGTATTTTTCCAGGGTTCCTAGGAACAGCAGTTGTGAATTCCTGTTTGTGATCTAACAGTGAAATTATGTGTATATATATATATATATATATATATATATATATATATATATATATATATATATATATATATATACAACATTTAATTGCATAAACACTTCATATATATTTTCTTATTATAATAACAGATGATAGTATTTTGTAATTATTTTCTTTTTATACAAAGTTATCACTACCCTGAGGACTATCACTGTATATATTTGACTGTTTTGTTTTGTTGTTTGTTCCTTTTGTTTTGTTTTGTTTTTTCAATATAGATTAACTCTTACAAGCTCATATGTTGAAGGCATTTTTCTAGATCATAGTACTAGTTATAAAGGTTTTAGGAATTTTTAGCAAGTATATTTCTGCTGATGGAAGTAGTTACTGGTGACAGGTTCTCTCTCTTTCTCTCTGTCTCTTTCTCTCTCTCTGTTGTCATGAGACAATTAGCTTCTTTTCTCCTCTACAGACTCTCTTCTTAATATTCTCCTTTTGGAGGTAGTGTCTGTCTTTGGAATAGCCAAACAGCACTTGGAATCTTGGCAATCATGAGCCAAAGTACATCTTTTTTTTTTTTTTTTTAGAATATTTGTTCTCACACTTTGGTCATAATAAAAAAAAAATCTGTCAACACTGTACTATTTCAAATACTTTGGTACAATGGATATTATTAATTCGGTGCCTAAATTGGTAAAATGTAACATCATCACTTGCATTCTATAAGATTCCACAATCTCCTGTAATACTGTATATATGAAGCTATGGATGTTTATTGAAGTGGTGGATGTAAAATTAATAGTATCTCATAATAGCTTGACTGTGTAGTAGACATTTGACAAAGGTGGAGGATTTTTTTAATATTTTTATTTTCTTACATATACATTTATCAATCATATCTCATCGCTATCAACTCAAAACATCTATCTAGACCTAAGAACATCTTAACCCCTAAACAAGTAAGCCTTACTGTACAACTAAACTTTCAGGTCTTCAACCCCACCAAACACTTGAGAAGGAATAAACTTAATTACCCAAGTAAACAGGAAGTACAGGTTAGCAGCTTCCAAAGGGGAAAGAAAAACGGCAGAGACAGTTTGCTGCCTGAACAGTCACTCAAAACTCTCCCCAACATTGGAGCATCATCTTCTGCCTTCTGGTCCAGTATATCTGAGAGACATATTTGTGAGAAGAAGGGGGAATATAGAAATATATAGGGATGATAGGACAAAAAGAACATTATTGAATCTACTCCTCAATTAAGGCCTTAATTGTTGCTCACAAGTTTATTTTTAACTCATTGGTAATGAATTTGGTATATTGATGCAAAATAAGTTTTTTGAGATATATCAATATATATATCAATATATATATCAATATATATATATATATATATACTCTAATATGTGGTAATGTACCCATACAACTCAAGTAGAGTACTAGGTTTACTCCAATACTTTGAAACTGCTATTGCAGGCTGTTTACAATTGTAAATTATACAACCTAATTGTTATTTGATCATAGCATGGTCATGTCAATTACTAGTCTATTTTTTATCAGAATAATATGCATCCTAGGTATAACATATAGATATGACTCTATAGATAGATAAGGAAAAATAGACGAAGTCTTCAAAAACTTCAGTCATACAGAATATGGCATTTAAAGATGTTTTTATTGCTTTAAGGATTCTTTGACAATAAGACAGCCTCAAAGAAGATGATGAGCATCAAATAACCTCCTTATGGAGGCAGCTTCAAGTGTGGCAAACCAGCTACTGGACAAAATGTCCTGGTTTCAGCTACACACAGAATTCTCACTAAACGTAGGCAATCTTGGATGCAGGCAGACTTCATGGCCAAAGTGCCAAGACAGGGCAAGCAAGTCCTTAATGGTTCCTGCCTCACAAATATATATCAGAAGTTTAGAATTCTTGATGTGTAATCCATTTTTATGTGTGTTTTCTCGTTTTTTAAATTTTATTTGCCATACAAAAGGGAGAACCTTAGTTTATATGTGAGAACTCATGGAAAGCTTGTCATAATGGCATACCATCAGTAGCCCCAGAACTTCTGTTGCAAAATGAGAGACAAAAAGAGGGGAAGCCCCAGGAATCCATGGACCAGACATGCTGCTTATGAAGTGATGAACCACAAAGAGATCCTCCATCAAACAAGTGGGAAGGAAAAGCACTTTATACACAATTATCCTCTGATCTCCAAATGCAGGCTGAGTCACATACATACCTGAAAACAAATACACATCAAATGTATAATACACAGATAAATAATGATAAGATTGTTGATGTAGAAGCTTGACATGCAGACTAAGTACCTAATTTTATGTTCTCTTGTGATGAGAAGTTTCAAATAAGTCTCATATAAGGAGTTTCAAATAGTAGCTGAATAAGAATATACTTAGAAGTTCTACAATTTATTTATCAAAAACTAGACCATCTCTGTTTACATACGACTGTGTCTGTCTCCTACTCTGTTATGTCTCCATCTCTGTCTCTGTTTCCCTCCTCCTCACACACTCTCTCCTTCTCTCTCTTGCTCCTCTCTCTCTCTCTCTCTCACACACACACACACACACAGACACAGAGACATGCACACACACATACCACAAGCATACTTACAGCAGAAATAGCTCTTCTTTGTACACCAATCTTACTTGCCTATATTTTCAATTTCAGATGTGAATTCAAAGTCCCATCATTTAGTTCAAGAGTATTATATTGGTGGTTGGATTTTTTGTTTTTGTTTTTGTTTTTTAAGACTCAAAAATGGTTTGGTTCTGCCCTGTATAAATCAGGGCTTTCTCAGTGGTGTTAGTTTTATATCAATTAAAATATCTATCGCTCCGCTAAACCATAAAAGTTTTGAACATACATTTTACACATTTATTTATTTAATCTAAATATAATTAATTTCTGCATGTGGAATGAAAAGAAATTTATTTTCCAGATGGATATGCACCTGTTTAATTTAGTTAATTGTCTACCCAAATCGCTATCTGCATTGACAGGTCTGTAGAGTGTAAATTATATAAACAAGTACATTCATTTGAGTTGCTATTTTCTTCTGTAAGCATATCTTTTCTATCTCTTCCAACACAAGATTGTCTTATTTTTCATTTTGCATAGTATAGGTTAAAATCTGATCTATCTGTTCACTTTTTTTCTTTTTCACAATTCTTATGAGTCTATCTGTCTGATTTTTTTTTATAGACTCATCTGGACGAATTAGACAAAGGAGGCTATTAGGGCTTTGTTTAGAATTATAGTGAAGTTCCAGACTGAATTGGAAAAATGCGCATTTATGTGAGGATGTGAAGAAAGCTGTCTTGAGCCTAGGCAGCCATATTAAAATACTGTGTGTTACATTTTACATTATTAAATTCACATATTAGACACAATTCCTTGGTTTAATTTTTAAGTATATTGATATATTTTCCTCAAGAAGAAAGATCATACCTTACACATATATAAGTAAGACTGAATAAACACCTCAATCTTTTCATTTCATATAATTTTAGAACAGTCTTCACACTGTATTTTCACAAACAACTTTAAAGTAGTTCATTATTTTTGAGAAATATTTTTATCACCTACTCTGATTTTGATCTTACCTTTTCTGTCATTTTATAATGAATTTATTAACAAATTGTACATATCAAGTTGTCTTCAAATAAAGATACCTTGCTATGTTTCTTTTTTATTGTATGACAATTCACTTTGTTACATATGTTCCATCCAGTAGTGCATACTGAAAAACATAATGGCAAAAATTATAAGAATTATTGTAATAACTATCCCTCCCCCCTAAAGACGGGACATTCCCTAGTCACCTCAGGACTGCCCGATCGATCAGAGACACAGGTTGCTTTGCTGCACATCTTCACATATCCCTCCTTTTCTCTAAATCACATTCTGCAGTCTCATCCCCTGCCTCTTAGAACACCACCTTCTGTAGCCTCCTCCTCCTCCTTGAAGAATCCATCTTGACTGGATCACCCAGATCTGCACCTTCAGCCTACCCTCCCCTGACTCATTGCTTTTATCCCAGGCCCCGACTTCCACAGGCATTTCCTAGGAACAGTAAGGAAGCTCAAACCAGGAAAGAAGGTTACCTAACTTCAGACCCTCACTCCTTCCTCCTCTGGGCATGCCATTTTCTTGAACACCTGCTGTGGCCTCTCCCTCCTTTCTCTCCCTGTCTCCAGCGGATCCTGCGGGTTTTCTCCTCTAACCTTCCTAATCATGATGTTATCCCAGCTTCCCATACAAGCAAGCAGTCCCTGGAAACAGACCACTTTTGCCAGGGAAGAGGTAGCCTAATTACATCTCTTCATTCTCAGTCCGCTCCTCTGAATTCTATACCTGAGTCTCACTTGATCGTGGCAGTAGACCAACTGCTGGGGCCTCTTAGTCCTCTCTCCTCGATCTCCAGCAGATTAACAGATCTTCTACTCCAATCTCTGCACTACACACACACACACACACACACACACACACACACACACACACACACACCTATCCTGTAATCAGACCAACCATTTACGCAGGCAGTCCCCAGAAACCCCCCAGCCAAGGATAAGAAGGTACACTAGCTTCAGGTCTTTATTCCACCTCCTCTCCTTGGTATACAATCCCTAAGCATCGTGCCCTTATCTGTAGCAAATAATCTATGTGAGCTATCCTCACTCTTTGCCACCATTTACAAGTGACTAGAAAGTCTTATTGAAACATTTTGGGTTTTCTCCTTCCTGTAGACATTTTCAATGCCCCCTAACTTATCTGCTAGCTCCTTTTTGTTCTCAGAGTCAGCTTCCAATACCTGGGAATATACTTTACCGTCGGTATGGCCTCACCTATCTGGATGCTGGAAGAATTTCTGAACAGGAAACATACAGGACTACACTTGCCTAAAAGCCAGAAAGGGTACAGAAGACAAGGAACAAAACACCCACCAGAAACCAAACACAAGACCAGATATCAGCACCTAGAATTATAATACTCCCCAGCCTAGAAGTCTAGATGCTGGTGTAAAAACTCAATCACTAGCACCCAGAGCTACTTTTCTGTACTAGATCCTATTAACTCCACCACAGCAGACCCTGTGTACTGCAACATAGCTTAAAAGTCTTCATGATAGCCTTTATAAAAAATGATAGAGGTTATTAAAAAGGAAATGAGTAAATCTGTTAAAGAACTCTATGAAATTACAAGTGAAAAGAAATGAATAAAATGTCAAGACCTGAAAGTTGAGAGGAATTGAACAAAACTCAAACTGAGAGAAATCTCAATGATCAATATTTAGGGACTTAAACAGGAACTTGGAAGGAAAGCCTCACCAACAGAATGTCGAGATGGAAGGGAGAATCTCTGGCATTAAAAAGAAATAAAAAAAGAATATTGTGATGAAAGGTGGTAACTATATAAAAACCCAAGCAAAAAAATCCCAGGAAATAAGTGATACTATTCAAAGAACAAATCTAAGGGCAGTAGAAAAGAGGAGGGAGAAGAAATCCAGGTCAAAGGAACAGAAAATATTTTCAAATAAGTCATACAAGAAAATGTCTCTAACCTAGAGAAAAACATGCCTATAAAGGTAAAAGAAACATACACACTGCAAAATAGACAAGACAGTAAAAGGAAGTCTCTTCACCACATAATAATCCAACCATGAAATTTACGGAACAAAGACAGAAGGGAAAACACAGACAAGGGGAAAATACCAAGTAACATAAAAAGGCAGACCTATTAGAATAAGATCTAACTTCTCACTGAAGACTAGGAAAACTATAACTGCCTGAACAGATGTCGTAAAAGCTACTGGAGACCACCAATGCAAGACTAGAATACTATACCCAGAAAGTAGCATAGTAATTGATGGATAAAATAAGAAACTCTATGATAAAATCAAATTGAAGCACAGTCAACCAATAAATCCAGATGCACAGAGTAATTTGAAGAAAAGCCCCAATCCATAGTGGGACTCTAAATGAGAGAATCATGGGAGAATGGCAAAGTAGAAGGATCCAGAGGGTCCTAGAAGCCTACAAGTAGAACATTATGATAGGTAGATTTGGGCACAGGGGTCCCGCTCAAACTAAGGCACCAGCCAAGGACAATACAGGCGGTAAATCTTAAACCCCTACCCAGATCTAGACAATGAACAGAACACTCTCCACAGTAGAGTGGAGAGTGGGATATTACTTTCTCACATACTCTGGTGCCTCACCTTTGACCATGTCCCCTGGAGGGGGAGACCTGGTGGCACTCAGAGGAAGGACAGCAGGTTACCAAGAAGAGACTTGATACCCTATGAACATATACAGGGAGAGGTAATCCTCCTCAGGAACAGTCATAGGGGAGGGGAATAAGGGGAAAATGGGAGGGAGGGAAGAATGGGAGGATACAAGGGATGGGATAACCATTGAGATGTAACAAGAATAAATTAATAAAGGAGAAAAAAAAAGAATGAAGCATGTTCGGAGCCAGCTTTGGGTCATTCAAGGCTAAAAGAGTCTACTGGCTATAGAAAAATACTGATGCCCCATTCCAAAGCTAAACTTCCTCTTTTCAGCCTCTGCATAACTTTCTCCTTTCGGCCTCTGCAGATGCTGTTTAGCAGGTTAGCTCGGGACTTTCTGAGAGATAGTTAGCTAAGATAAGATAGGAATTGTTCCGAGATGAACCACAGGATGTTCCCCTGATGGGATCATCTGAAGGCATTCTCGGGCCCTCCCCCTGCTGCTTAGCTCCTGCCTCCACCCCATATAAGCTTTTGCTTTTGATTCAATAAACAGACCTTGATAGGAACGCTACTTAGTCTCGCCTCTCTCTTTTCAGTCCCATCCCTCAGGTATGGCTCCCCTCGCGACCCCGTAATTACTGGTCCTGATGGACGGGACAGAAGCACACCTTGGAAACCACAAGGAATAAATAATCCAAGAACATAAATCAAAAGGGAACCCCCCACAAATACTACTGCAGCAAAGCAACAGAAATAAATAAGTATATACATACTACATATTTATTTATCTCAACATCAATGGTCTCAATTATCATTACCCAAAATACATACACGAAGAGAATGGATGTGAAAAGATCTGTCTTCTGCATCCGCAATACCCACCTTAACCTTAAGGATAGATTTCACAGATTGCAAATAGCCAGAATACTAGGAATGTAACACTAATATAATTCCTGATAGTTTCTTGGTCCCTCTTGCTGTACCTTGTTTATTTTATATATGTGTGATAACATAAGTGCAAATGTAAAAAATAAAAAAAAACTTTTAAAAATGAAGAAAGCAAAATAAAAATACCAGAACAGATTGTCAAGACATGTAGGTGGTCCCTAGTGAGAGCTTACACTTCTTTGTCAGATTCTGGGCAATAATATATTTCTAAGAGGAACAACCAAATGATCAGACTTTGAAAAATTCTCTATATCAGGTGAGATATAAAAATCTATTAAAAGTATTTCACATATCACTTTAGAATAACATGGGAGTATGTTTATTAAGTATGAGAACAACAAAAAATCTCAGTTTACCAAATGGAAAGTACAGAGACTGGTCACAAAATATGCACTCCTGTTTGTGAATTTTGTGCTTAGAGAATGCTTACAACAATATTTCTCTTGCTTAGTTTATCATAGACTATGAATGGTAATGAAGTCATTACATCTTTAAAGTTAAAATGTATACTTTATTATTAACAAGATATAATTAAGATTACAGAGACACTTACTAAATCATATTTTTTTGCTAAATCTGTACAATTGTAATAACAAGTTACCTAATTACATAGATATATCATTTAGCAATATCTATAATTCACACAAATTAAAATAATTAATATTTTATGGTCTTCACAATACTCTCAGTATCAGTGTAAAACACCAACATAAATCATAAAATTAGTCTTTCAATTTGGTCTATATTTCAAAGAAAAATACACTGTTAAATTATAAGATAATTTTCTATAATTAAGAAACAATTATTTTAAAAATATAGATTAATATTAAGCTATGCTTAAGTACTCTGAAGTAAACTTCTAAAATGACAATTATGTAAATACAGTAACAATTTGAATATTCAATTGTGAAGACAATATACATGTTATTCAATAATATATACATGTGTGCACAGTATAGATATATGATAATTCACCTACTGACACACATTTTAATGTCTTTCTAATTTTAATTTAAATTTAAATAAAGAGTATTCTGGCAAAAATAAAATTACCTATCAGAAAGACAAACTTAAGTTTTATGAGGAGTTAATTCATTTTTGCTAAATGTAAATTAGTAGTTTATTTATATTAAGCAGACAGAAATTAGAAAAAAATAACAATAATACTAAGAAATTAAGATATGTTTTCAGTATTCATTTTATTTAAAGCATTTTTATAAATATGCTACTAGCATAATATTCTAAATCAAATAGAAAATTACTTACCATTAGTATTAACAGCACCATACCTAACCTTTCTGTAACATGTACATGTAAAAAGTACCACTTATTTTAATTAAATTTATTTTTAATGATTACATAATTACAGTGAAATTATGCATACTTATGGTGAAACCTTTCCTTGAAGATTGTGAAGTCTAAGTGTAATAAAATATACTCATCTCTTCAGTGATCATTTTTTTGCCACAAAAAATGCTCAAAGACTTTCCTTTTAGTGTTTGAAAGTACTACACTATCAAAACTTAAAATTCTGCACTATACACTAACACATCACAATATGTTTTATGATTATTTCTTAGTTCATGTAGATCACATCCCCACACCTATCTGCCTCCCCAGGCTTTTTCTGTTTATGTATTCACTATTTACACTCTCAACTTTGGTTGACTTTAGGTTTTACAGTCCACATATCATGGAGCTCCTATCCATGTACAGTTTACATCCACACTTGCGCACATGACCGCCTGACGTTGTTTTTGATAGTATTAGGGTTTCCTATTTCATATTGGTTTCACCCGTTCATATATTGGTGAGAGTTTAGGTTGTTCCCAACTCTAGCTCATTGTATCAAGCACTACCACGAACATGTCTCCCAAACATACTAGTCTCAGTTCCTTTGAATACATGGCTAGTGGTATGATTTCTGGATCACATGATAGTTCTACGTGTGACCTAAAACTTGCTTGGCACAACTTATTAAAGGCCATTTCTTTCCCTAGTCATGTCGTTATCAAATTAGTTAACTGTCAGTGGTCTAGTAATTCTCAGATGTCCCTTTGGAATTTGTAATGTGTCATGGCTCATGTGTTTATTTTCTGACAATATTCAAGAGTTTTGGTTCATTTTTATTTCTACTGTTGTGAAGTCAGATATTAAACTTTCCTTTTTTATTTTATTGAATAAAAGTCAATTTATCTGTTATGGTTTAATTATTTTGTATGTGTTGTTCCATGTGAATTTTAAAATTGTTTATATAATTATATAAAGAGCATTACTGGTATCTTGATTTTAATTGTATTGTGTTGATAATACTTGGTACTACAAACTCTTTACCATCAATCATTCTTCAAACTCATGTAGATAGAATCTCTTTCCATTTCTGTGTGTTCTTGTGAATGTTTGTTCTACTAAATTAATTTAGTAACGCTTTAGAATTATCTTTTTAGACATTTCTCTTGAGTTTATACTCGTTTATTGGGGTTTTAAGTACATTTTATCAATAGTGTTAGTAACTTTATTCACTTCCAGATAATTTTAAATAGAATACTAAGAATGTATAATCATCTTCTATTAAATATAGGAATCATAAACCCTAGTAACATTTTTAAGAATTTCTCTTGTTTTGTTTTTCTAGACATTAACCTTGGGACCTCTTACTTGCTGTGCAATTATTCTACCATTGAACTATGTTCCTATCTCTCTAATTTTTAGATAATGATTTTGTAAAATTCATTCATGAGTCCTAAATTTTTACTTAAATATCTTACATATATTTGTGTGTCTCTGTTTGTGGTAACATATGCACATGAGTCTAGGATTTATTTAAACCAGAAGATGGCATCAGAGACACTATTACTGTAGTTACAGACAGCTGTGAGCTACCTAAAAAGGATTATGGGAAGCAAATTTTTGTCTTAAGAGATAGTATATTCTCTTGACTGCTGAAGCAACTCCTCAGATCTTAGTATTTTGTTGTAGTTGTTGTTGTTTTGAAATCCCCCTCAGGAACAGTCATAGGGGAAGGGAATAAGGGGAAAATGGGAGGGAGGGAAGAATGGGAGGATACAAGGGATGGGATAACCATTGAGATGTAACAAGAATAAATTAATAAAAAATTTTTTAAAACCCTCCAAGATGGAAGATTCATGTGTGTGTGTGTGTGTGTGTGTGTGTGTGTGTGTGTGTGTGTGTGTGTACATTTATTTGATTTCAGCTTTAGTGCAAATGTTCTTTCTTTACTTTTCTTCCCTGTTGCTTTTATGAGTTCCAGAGTGTGTTAAATTAGAGATGATAGAAATGATCACACTTACGTAATTCCAGGTCTTAGAGAACAATGTTAACACCCTCATATTCAGTGTGTCATCAGCTGGTGTTATATTGCATTTTTAGATTTAATTTCTATTAATTTGAATCTGTTTATTTCTGATTTCTTTTCATCAGGAAGACATGTTAATTAAAATCAAATTGTTTTTACTATGTTTTGATTGATGCATACTATTATGTTTGCTGGTTTGGATATATCGTATCACACTTGATTTCTTAGTGTAAAGCCCAGTTTACCATGTTAAATATTTTTATCCAAAGTTGCATTCAGGTTTTTTCATCTTATGTTCTGGAATATCTATACATCACCATTTAATTTTGGTAAGATGCATATATCCACAGAGTTAGTTTATTTTTCTTTTAAATTTTTAAATTTAAAGTAGCATCAATAGTTTTCTCTAATAACCGATTGTTTTGCTATAGTATAAGTGTCATAGTCTCTTGTTATTTCTTGATTTCCCAGCCACTTACTGTGCAAGGGTGGGCTTTTGTTTTTAGTTGTTTTTTGTTTTTTGGGTTTTTTTTTTTTTGCTTTTCTGTGGATATTAACTTTTAATAACTTTATATTTAATGCTGCTTTCACTGTCTTCAGTTTTAGATTATTTTTAAAATTTAATAACATGAAATTCCTTACTTTACTTGATTCTCCTTTATCCCATTTGGTATTTTAAAGAAAATTATAATTCCCATCGACATTTATATTTTTCATAATAGTTCTTGTCACTAATATATTTTTATTTCATTGTTTTCAGAAGAGATAATATCAGTTCAGTTTTGTAGAACTCCATTGCTTGGGCCTTGGGTCCATCATCTGATACTGCAGAGAGAAATTTCCATTTGATGGTAATAACAATACACATTCTACCACAGTAAGATACAAAGTTTATTTTTTTTAAGACTTCTGTTAGGTCCATCTACTTAATCATGAAATTTATCTTGTTGCTTATTTTCTGCTTTTGTGTTAAGATGAGCCATCTAATTCTGATGTATGAATTATATCCCTTATTAGATTATTGAAATATAATAATTCTAATTTTCTATTTAAGTACCTGATATATAGTTCACACATACATATAAATTATTTTTTTTTATTTTTATTTTTTTATTAATTTATTCTTGTTACATCTCAATGGTTATCCCATCACTTGTATTCTCCCATTCTTCCCTCCCTCCTATTTTCCCCTTACTCCTCTCCCCTATGACTGTGACTGAGGGGGACCTTTTCCCCCTGTATATGCTCATAGGGTATCAAGTCTCTTCTTGGTAGCCTGCTATCCTTCCTCTGAGTGCCACCAGGTCTCCCCCTCCAGGGGACATGGTCAAATTATTATTTTAATGACATGGTTGTTTTATTTGTAAACAAAATTTTAGAGACAGAATTTAATACCTAGCCTATACAGACAGCCCTCAAACATGCAATCCCCACTTTTTCAATGTTTCAAGTGCTTGGGTGCCACATCCAGCATCAATCCAGGGAAGAACATCAATGGCCAACAAGAATGAAAAGACAGACACTCCCACACATGAAAAATTGGAACCAAAAAGTCAGGGGTATAAGAAACCTCAATACCCTAGATGTTCAGAAGCTCAGTGGTATGTGTGTGTGTGTGTGTGTGTGTGTGTGTGTGTGTGTGTGTGTGTTTTACAATGTTGTACATGGAGACAAGATTACTGAACACATCTAAGCACCAAGTGGTGGTTCCTAGATACAGATTTTAAAAGGAGAAAGTTTTATGATATACAACAGGGTCAAGGAGAAAGGATTAACTAACCTCCATAAAAGCAGTAAGTAGGGAGGAGACAGGCTGTTGACATTTGACAAAAGAGCTGTAGTGGACAATTTCTGCACACTCTATCTACATCCACATCCAAACTCTTAAAGAAAGCTTTGCCTTTTCTTAAAGCATATGCAATGGGGAGGCTTTGCCATTCCTCTCTTGATCTGAGGCTGAGGTTCTGATCTTATTTGTCAACAAAACACATTCATTCAGGAATTTACACACTCAAGCCCTGTTCCTCTTTCCACAATTTGAAAGGATTTATGTACTGCCATACTCAAGTACACTCTATTTTTTTTTTACAGTGCTTGGTTTTCTTGGAAGATATAAACTATATCCTTGCTGAAAATCGATGTGGCTATGATACATAAACACTATCTTAGCAATTCCTAACAGCTATTTGCAAAAGTATTCTGTTGTGGACATCTGTACTTCTTCAATTCATCTCACTATATTTAAGGTTATCCTGTTTTATAGGGAGCTAAACTTATGCAATATGTTATCTTTCTGTACTGAAAAGTTCAATGGCTCACTGAATAGGGCCTGACCTTGGAATTGTTGAATTGTTTTTAACAGCAGGCCAGGAAATAATTTCAGTTCAAAATGCCGAATAACACATTGGTCGAAAACATGATTCCTTTGACTCAAATTTGGAAGATAATTTTATCTAAACATTGTTATTGGCTTCCATTTCTTACTTGCTTTGACTTAGTCTTAAGTATCTGATATAACAGTGCTTCCGTTCACATGTGATATCTGTTTCTCTCCTTCACATTTGGATTATGTGCATGTGTTTTCACAATAAAGAAATCTTGAAAGATAGACAGAAAAACACAACATCCCTCCCCACAGATGATGTGCTTTAAGTGAAAATCCAGAAAGTAGACAAAGGAAAATTTTGTCTTGCTTTTAAATGTTCAAGCGTTCTCTCTTTCAAGCCTTTCCGTTTTGCATTCTCAATCGCTTTTTGAGCCTATTCCATCCAAATGTGTGGCTAGCGTTACCGTCTCGTCAGCAAGAACGACGCTGCACACACAAACAGGATCCTTCTGCAGTAAAGCTTTACTGCCTCTTGAGAGGAAGAGCATAAGCTTACAACACGAAAAACGGAGACAGAGAGAGCAAACAGCAGAAACCCCTCCCTTATATAGGAAACTGTCCTCCGCTTAGGATGTCAGTCCCTGATTGGCTGTTGCTCATCGGGCGAGATGATGCCACGGGAGAGGCAGAGCACAACGAGTGGAAAATCTCTTCGCACATGCGCAGATTAGTTGTTTGTCAGCATGGGACACAGGGTGTCAGCGCCATCTTGTAATGGCGAATGTGGGCGCGGCTTCCCACATCTCCCCCTTTTCATTTTATTAAGAAGCAATAAGACACCCAATAGGGAGAGTGGAGACAGAGGTCAAATCCCAAACAAAATATCAGGCCTGCATACACAACTCTCCCCTAAGCTCTTCACCCGGAGAGGTCATAGCCTGGCCCTGTGCCGTTTTTTCTGGGGGAAGGACACTGGGACACGCAACCTTCATGCAAGATGACATGCCTCCCTAGAATTAGCTCATATATGCCGCAGAGCCATTCTACTGCAATGCTTCGCTATGCAACTCTCCAGGGCTGCTGAAGCTTACTCACTCTACCTCGTGCAATGAGATGAGACTCTGAGGGTGCAAGAGCTGAGCAGCCAGCGACTTATTGCTTAAGCATGGTTAACCATATATCAGGGGAGGTCCCAGACTCTAAAGCAGCAAGTGCTTGGGTGATAACCACCTTGTCTCTTTTTGTTTGAGCCCTGAGTTTACAGACCAACCATAGGGTCAACACTAATCCACAGCAGATTACAGCTCCAAACAATCCAACCCCAACCCATTCTTTAAAGAAGGAGAAGGCTGAGGATATCCACGACGAGAATTCCTCAGTAAGTGACAGATCCAGCCGTGTGGAATTGACTTGAATGATAGCAGTCCACAATTCTCTTAAGGTCTGTTCAAACTCCGCTGTCCAATTCTGTAAAATAAACTGAAAGAGACTCTTTGACAGATTAGCTGCTATAGTGAAATTTTCATATTGAACCGAGGTAACACATAGTCCAGGGAATTTTTGTTCACAGCCCAGTTGGGCCAGTTAAAACCACTTGTCGGCGCCGGACCGTCCAGCGGAAATAAGACGCCAACAACCAGACTTCTCCTCCAGATCTTTACTCAGGATTTAGCTCAGTGGGAATGGCCCCGAAGAAGGGAAGGGCCAAGCTTAAGCACAACTCAAGGGCCAATCAGCTCATGCCAGGTGTCACCTCCTCATAGGTCTGCGTCAGAGCAGGACTGCTCGTCATCAGATCACCAGTTACCCTTGCACAGCCTTTTGCCACATAAGGACTTGTTTCTTAGAGAGCGCTCGCCATCGGGATGGCGGAAGGCGGAAGCCTGCGCCTTGTTAAGGCATGGCACATCGCAGCTCTCCACAGTCCCCCCTGTTTTATTTTGTAAGAACAGGACGAAACGGGTGAGAGTAGAGGTCTGATCTCCAGAGGGCACTGATGTATGACCACCCATAACCCAGGTTATTCACCTTGATCATGTGCGGAACCCGCCCTGAAGTTTGGCCACTGATGTACAACAGAACTCAGCTAGGGGCTCGGCCCCAGCCTAGCTCTGGACCCGACTGACACCTTTTTCTGGAGGTGGGATTTTGGGTGTCAGCCCACATGCAATCAGACGTGCTCTCCAGGAAGCCATTAACTGCAAACAATGTACCTCCTGTGCAGTGCTTTGCCTTGCACCCCGAACGTGACGAGGATCAGGACTTAAAGGCTGCCAGCCAAGCCTGAGGGGACTGTCCAGCCTCAATAGCATAGAAGGCTTGTGCAATTAGGGCACGGTCTCTGTTTCGGGATATGACCAAGCGCCGAAGAAACACAAGGCAGAGGAAGCTGATAATCAGAAGGGCCATAGCTAAAGCCCCGATACCTGCCCACTCCTTAAGATGATACATAGCTTGTTGAATCTAAGAGGCAAGGCCATCAGCGGTGGATACATCCACGCATGTAACAATGGCGGCAGTGCGCAGATCTCTTCAAACTCTGCGGACCAGTTCCCCTGGAGATAAGCTGAAAGACTCTTAGACAAATTAGTAGCACGTGTAAAATTGTTATATGGCACAGATGTAATGCATAACCCTGACATTTCCATTCGCATCTGAGCCGAATCACCTGTTAAAAGTTTCAAAAGGTCAGATGTATTCCAGCTGAGAGTAGCATTACCAAATGCTCCTCCATTAATCATGGCCATTGGTGTTGGCATCCTCAAACACTGGGAAGGTGGCACGAGCCTGCTTCCAAACCTCTGGGCACAGAGAATGATAGTTCCCCTGTGGTGCTGATAAAGGTGAAGTGTCCGCATAAGGCGGCGGTGCCAGTTCCGAGGCACGCCAAGATGGCGGATTATCTCGTTTGGGCGCGGCCTCTTTCGCCTTCTTCCTCCTCTTACCCTCCTTGTGCTGTTTCTGCGCGAGCGACTCCATTTTTAGCATGAGTCTCTCAAGTCTTTAGTTTTCAGCAGCCCTTTCTGAGCCGCCCTGATCAGACATGACGAAGAGTTTCCCACTTTTAAAGGGTCTCCGAACGTCGCCCGCTTTACCGCGGACTGAAAAACTTGTCTCAACAACCTGAGAACCCTCCCCCGCTCTACCGAGGACTGAAAAACTTGTCTAATTGTAGTTTGTGAAATCCGAGCATAAGCTCCCCAATGGTAATTTACCTGATTTGCAGTAAATTGACCTTGACCTGTTAGCAAATCAAAGGTCCAATCCCTCTGTTCAGGGGTAAGTGCAAGGACATTGGCCTGAGCCTGTGTTTGAGCGGCCTCGAACCACAGGGCTCTCCATTCCATATATTAGCCCATATCTGGAAGTGCGGCCTTGGCCACCATCTGCCAATCAGAAGGAGTTAGGGCACTAGCGCCAATTCTTTCTAACATTACCAGGGTGAAATTTGCATTAACCCCATATTTGCGAACAGATTCAACCAAGTCCTTTATTAGATTGAACTCCACTGGAGCATGGACTCGACCCCTATTCTCTGTTTCAAACACAGGAAAAAAATTATGTAATTTTTTACGAATCTTTTTCGGCCAGAAGGAAAATCCAGACTGCAGTTCGTAGGGTGGAGGAGCAGTGGGCACCACCCTGCGAGATAAATTGAGGGAGGGTTGTTTATTACCCTCTCGTTCGTCTAGGTGGTATCTCTCTTCCTCATACCTGACTGCCTTTTCCTCTAATTCGGCTTCTTCCTCCGAATCAGGAGTCTCATTGTCAGAGGTATTAAAGCTTGTAGAGCTATCAATATTCAATGCCTCAAGATCCTTTAAAGGATAAAACCTTTGCGATATTTTTCTCGGCGGTGAACTAGGTCCTGAGGGGGGTTGCACTCCTTTTACAGGAGGGTCCTGAGCTTTTTTCTTTTTACGGGCATTCTTCTTCCCGCCCGCTTTTTTCTTTTTACGGGCATTCTTCTTCCCGCCCGCTTTTTCCTTTTTACGGGCATTCTTCTTCCCGCCCGCACCCAGCCTCTCACTACGTTCGGTTTCTGACATGCTATCCTGAACTTCTAGGGTGACCTGTCCTTCATCTACTGCCCTCTTAACAATTACGGCAGCAAATATTACAGCTAGAATCAGCCCAAGAATTTCAGAAATATGCATACCTCTCCGAACTTACCAACCCTGCAGTTCTGAATCCTCCCTGTAGTCAGGGGCTCTCTGAAGGTGCTGACGATGGTGTAGTCTTCCCGGGTTTCGGCACCATATGTGGCTAGCGTTACCGTCTCGTCAGCAAGAACGACGCTGCACACACAAACAGGATCCTTCTGCAGTAAAGCTTTACTGCCTCTTGAGAGGAAGAGCATAAGCTTACAACACGAAAAACGGAGACAGAGAGAGCAAACAGCAGAAACCCCTCCCTTATATAGGAAACTGTCCTCCGCTTAGGATGTCAGTCCCTGATTGGCTGTTGCTCATCGGGCGAGATGATGCCACGGGAGAGGCAGAGCACAACGAGTGGAAAATCTCTTCGCACATGCGCAGATTAGTTGTTTGTCAGCATGGGACACAGGGTGTCAGCGCCATCTTGTAATGGCGAATGTGGGCGCGGCTTCCCACACAAATGTCCATTCCTCTGCATTTCAAATGTCTGACTAACTTTTTCTTATGCTTCTTACTTTAAAACTGTCCAATTGCAATGATTGTAAATTGTGTACTATGCTTGACTTACTGTGCTCTTGACACATTTTTTAAAATATCTCTGCCCATGGTTCTAGGTCAGAATTCTATGTTGGATCTTTTAAAACTATTTCCAACTCTCTACTAATTTCTCTATTAGAAGAGTAAACTGAATATCTGCTGTTTCTTTTTAATAATCTCATTATGGTTTTCTGCAAGGCATTTAGAAATTGTATTCTCTTGTGCCTGGATTCCTCTCTCTCTCTCTCTCTCTCTCTCTCTCTCTCTCTCTCTCTCTCTCTCTCTCTCTCTCAAGCAGTACATATATATTGGTTACTATAAGATCAGATTGCAGCAATCAATTTTGACATTTATGTGGGGCATGGTTTCCTGAAAATTTTTGATCTGTATGGATATACAATATCATATTACTGAAGAATTAGCTTTTGATATCCCTCTATTTTGGCAGTTTTTTAATATCTGCAAAAATTAAAAGTAGACTCCTTGCTTCTTTGAGTATTTCTACTATTTTATCAGCAGATGGCAAACAAATTATCAGTCTGTTACTAGTAGCTGCTAGTTTGATGTCCCCTGTTTTGGCAGTAGAAGGGTTAGTCTCATATATGGCGCAGATGTGCTGTTCAACATGAACTGGGTTAAATTTTAAAATTAAAGTTCCCCAAAGATAGCATGCAATATATACTTTCAAGTGGTGTTTAATTAAACTCATTTTTACATTTTTAAAATAGCACTTGATTTGTATATTATGGGCATGAGAAACCAATAGTTCAGCCACTGGCTCAGGAATTCTTGCAATACAGCCAACAGACATGATAGAGATAAAATGTAATTTAAAATGTTACACATGTAACTATAGGAAAATGTCAGTCAGAGTAATACAATAAGTATTAGAGTTACACTGGAGATAAATATATTCCTATAGGAGTTTGAACTTTACTTGAATTACTCTTAATTTATCCATATATTATATTAAAGTGTTTTTTATTCTTGCCTCATGTCCCCAATTTCTACCAATGTACTAGAATTAAATAGTTCAGAATTGCCTGAAAACATACACCTTTTATATGCCAAATGGATGCTTATTGTGTAAAAACAAGTCATTTGACTTTAAAGTTCTTGTCATCCCTAAATTCAGAATATAATCTCCAGAGATCAGGAAGACAGAGAGTTTAGACGGGCTTTTAAAAATCCAAGGGGAAAAATCAGACGCACATTTACACACATAGGGGCTTCCTGCTGACCTTAGAATATCTTTGGAGGTTGCATAATGAAGTGTATTATGAGATGAATAACAGCTAAAAGGGCATTTATGATCCCAGGTGTATTCCTTTGTAAAGGAGACTCTATTGTCTGTTAATTAGATGTGCTTGCTACATAGATGTGGTATTTTTCCCCCTGTAGCCTTTCTTTGCTTGATATTGGCATTCAAAACTTGTCTTATTCACATATTTTTTTTAAGTAAGAGACACTGAGCTTTAAAAAGACATTGGTAATTGAAAGACTTCTCATGAATATCCACTGCTGAAATTTTATATTTAACCAGATATTTGTTCACTATATTCAAATATGTTAGGCCAAAGTCTATATTTATTAGATATAGCTCAGAGAACATCCACTCCCTGTAACCACAGGACTTCTTATATTGTAAAAAATTCTAGTATTTTTTTGTTCATATTGATAGAAAATATAGCCTTAGTCGAAATAAAGTTGATATATTTTTATTGTGATATATAATCACATAACAAGAGAGGAATACAAGAAAATAAACCCTACAATCTGATCTGCCCACAAGATGTGCACAGAACTTGTGGGAGTCACCAACTTATGTTTGGGTTAACTTAAGGCACAAGCCAGGAGAAGGAGCTTATGTCCTACGCTACCTGGATGGCCAGTAATTAGAAATGGGATAACCCAGAGACCAAGGGTAGAAACAAATACAACTGTCCTTAAAAAAAAAAAAGAATTACTAATGATATTCTGCTATACTCATAAATTCATGCCTTGTGCAATTGTCATCAGAGTGGCTTCCTCCAGCAGCAGATGGGAGTGGGTGCAGAGATCATAGCCAGACTTTATCTAGTGATAGACTCCAAACTGGGGCTCTCCATCATGTCCCTCCCCTTGGAGATTAGGGAAACATATGGTGCAGTGGGAGGGAAGACTGTAGCTCGCACAGCGATGGAGGACATCAATATAACATGACCCATCTAATCCATTAAGCAGGAATCACATGGGCTCACAGAGACTGTAATCCTACGAAGCCTGTGTTGGTCTGCACCAGGTCCCTTGTTTGTGTGTGTGTGTGTGTGTGTGTGTGTGTGTGTGTGTGTGTGTGTGTATACACACATATGCCAATAACTTGGTGTTCTTGTGGGACTCTTTCTTCCTAACAGTAGGAAGAGCTTTATCTCTTATACTAAAGCCTGCTCTTAAGAATCTTACCCCTGCCCCAAATAGGTTGCCTTGTTCAGTTTTGAAATAAGGGATTTTGTCTTGTCTTATTGTATCTTGTTTTGTCTCGGCTGGCTATCATCTCTTGGAAGCCTGCTCTTTTCTGATGAGGAAATCAAGGAGAAGTGGATCAAGGAGAGAGGGGAGGTTCAAGTGTGTGAAGGGGAGGGTACTTGTTAATGGGTAACCTAGGTCCTCAAGCCTATGCAGTATCACTTTGACCAGATTGTAATTACTAGCTACTTATAACTTCTCCTGGAACACAGACATACGATTTTGGCCCCATTTTATTTTTATAATGGGTGCAACTTAAGTGAATATCCCAGTCAATGTGTAACTGTTTTTATCAAATGAATGGAAAAACTGCATTATCGTAATCATTTCAAACAAAGTATTAGGAAATTGGTTGCAGACCCCAAGCAGTGTCCCTTCATATGACCTCAGATTGCCTCTAGGAAACAAATTTGCTAATACACAATAAATTGAAAGTTTGAAAACTCAAATCGTAGAGAGGAATATATGTGGTTGACCAAGTTCTCTTATTTCACCTTCTCCCCCCACCCCAAGATTGCAGCACACAGTACTGTACGCTGGATATCAAGGCATCACTGTGTCCTTTATGCTAGATAGAAGGGATCCAAGACTAGTTTCTCAAAACCAAGGTTGTTATTATAACTGAGCTTTCAGTCAGTTGTAACTTCCTCAGGAAAACTGAGGGAGCGTTATCTGTGATCCACCTACCATACAAAACTTTACTGTTGAAAATGCAGGCCAGAATTGCTGTTCTTGCTTAAAGAAAAATTCGGGAGTTGATGGAGGCAAAATATAGTAAGAATATACTATATTATATATATTAAATTAAAATGACAAAAACTTAGATGTCTTAGTTCATAAAGACACTTTCTACGAGGTCTAACAACCTGATCTTGATCTCCAGAAGTCACATGGCAGAAGACGATAACTGACCCCTGCCAATCATAAATTATGCGTACATTTGTGCCCCCACTCACACACAAATGAAGAATAAGCAGCAACATTGAAAGAGAAAGAAAGAAAATGTGGGTCAGAGCAGTAGATGATCTATACATTTACATCTACTTAATAACTATTTCAAATATTTATTTATTATTTTTCATATGTGCATGCCAGATCCTGTATAAATATTTGCAATAGAAATGTATTCTGGTACCTGTGGAGTCAAGAGGGTGTCAAGGTACCTGTGAATGAAATTAAAGTGGTTGTCAACCATCTATTGTCGATGTTAGCAACTAAACCAGGTCTTCTGCAAGAGGGGCACAGGTCTTCAGTTGCTGAGCCACCTCTCCAGTGTTTATACTTTAATAAAGGATTTCCAACATTACATGTAAATAAATGAACTTAAGTCCAGCAAGGAACATCATGAGTAATTTTTTTCTCTCTAGTGTATACATACAATTAGAAGAGACATAGGTGAAACTATACTGACAGGAACAGATAACAAAGTTCAGTGAATCCATTATTTTGATTTTTAAGATATTTGATAATTTCCTTGAGGTTATCAAAATAGAAATGCTGCTCAAGTTGATTATTAAGGATAATTCTTGATTTTGATTTTATTTTTATTATTATTCAGACTACATCTCTATTGTTAGCCCATCACTTGTGTTCTCCCATTGCTCCCTCCCTCCCGCTTTCACCCTATTCCCCTCGCATAGGTTTATAAATTCTTTTGATGATTGCTCACTCTATTTCTCACCATTTTAACTCAGTGGAGTTATAGGTTCCAGTGATTTTTAGAACATTATAATAACCAGTTGTGCATAAGGAATAGATACAGATATTCCAATGTCTCAGTTCAATTTAAACTAAATTTAAAAATAGAGGTCCATATTTTCATTTAGCAACTACTAGTTCCATAATTGATTAATCTAGCTATATTGGTTGGCCTTCTTTGGAAATCTATCTGGTGCTATCTCAGAAAACTGGGAATAGGGCTTCCTCAAGACCCAGCTATTCCACTCCTTGGAATATACCCAGAAGATGCTCCAGCACACAACAAGAAAATTTGCTCAACCATGTTCATAGCAGCCTTATTCATAATAGCCAGAACATGGAAACAGCCTAAGTGTCCATCAGTAGAAGAATGGATAAAGAAACCGTGGTACATATACACTATGGAATACTACTCAGCTATTAAAAACAAGGAATTCCCAAAATTTGTGGATAAATGGATTGAGCTAGAAATGATCATAATGAGTGAGTTAACCAAGAAGCAGAAAGACTCAAATGGTATATACTCACTTGTATCTGCATACTAGCCCAAGGGGCATGTCCCATGAAAGCCTTGGCTTAATATCAATAAAATTATATAAATTTAAAAATAAATATTCAGCTTGAGTTGATAGCTGACATTTTTATTATACTAATGTATTTAATGCACACCTTTGTAAATAATATATTCAAAAATAAGAAATATCTTTGTGGTTATATAATTTATTTCTTCCTATGCAAACAAAATTAGAGGCTTTTTTTCTTCCTGTCACTTGACTTATAGAGGAAACAATAGACCTGTGGAGTTTCCTTCAGCTTAGGAAGAAACGTTTACACATGGGTATAGTATACAGGGAAAAAGCATATACCCTGCATATTTTTATCTTTAATTTCCACATTCCAAGCAGATGCTGTCATATAGCTTTTCTTCATTTGTCTAACCTGTCATCACCAGAGGTATCCAAACTTACAGGCCACACTGGCCAGAGCTGTAGTTGGGTGATTTTTCACTTCTGATCTCAAATACCAATTTCAGTTTCATGGTTATTTCCCCAGCTTCATAGCGCACTATATGACATGCCCTCTCTTTCCTCTCTGCCCATTTCCAACGAGATTAAGCAGATCTTCTCCTATAGCCTCCTTTCACCAATCTATACATCCGTTTCATGTCCAACACTGAAAACATTCTCTTGCTGGAAATCTTCTGCCCACACGGCCTAGGTAATCATATCATCTTGGTAGACCTATGTTACACACCTCCTATGGACCCTCTCAGTCCTCTGTTCTTATAGCCTATCCCCATTTCTGTATGTCAGCTCCAACGCCTACAAAACAGGTTTATTCTTGTTCCTCAGTATCCACACCAGAAAGAGACTCACAAAACCTCCCAATAGGGAACAACATGATCAAGATTATCAAAGGAAAGCAAAAGAAGCTAAAACAGAAAACCCTTGCAATAGAGACAACAATAGATATCAACACCTAAAACAATAATTCTAAATCCAGGTGCTTATATGACAGTATAATAACACAATCCATAACACTCAGGACAATATGTCTTCAACAGAGCAAAGCAACCTTACTACAGTAGACACTGAAAAATGTAAGAGAGGTAAGCACAAGACAAGAAGTTCAGAATTACCTTTATGAATATGCTCAAGGAACTTAAGGAGGATATAATTAAATCTATACTTGAAATCAATAAACCAAGTGGGATGGAATATAGAATGAATAAAGAAAGCCCAATCTGAGTAAAAACTGATAATGAAAACTTTAGAAACTTCAACTGTCGTCTCATAGGCAATTCTCACCAACAGGTTCCAAAACAAGTAAGAAAGACTACCAGGCAATGAGGACAAAGATAGAAGAAATGGATAGCTCAGTCAGGAAATATGTTAACTCTGAAACATCCACATAAAAAATATCAAGGATATATGCAACAGTATATAAATGTCCGAAAAACAAGTTAGGGAGGAAAGGGTTTATTCTGTTTACACTTACTGCCACATTACTGTTCATCACCAAAGTAAGTCAGGACAGGAACTCAAGAATGCCAGAAACAACGAAGCCTCAAAGAGCTGAAGCAGAGGCCATTAATGAGTGCTGCTTACTGCCTTGTTTCCACTAGTTTGCTCAGTCTGCTTTTTATAAAATCAAGGTCCCCAGTCCAGGGATGGCATCAGCCACAATAGGCCGGGCCTCCCACTTTGATTACAAAATAAGGAAATGCCTTACAGCTGGATCTAATGAATTTCTTTTTCTAATGAGGCTCTGGTTTCTTTGATGACTCTAGCTTGTGTCAAGCTGACTCAAAACTAGTCAGTAAAATCTATCTATAAATAAACTTATAGAAGGTATTAGAAATAAAACTTCAACCTGAAAATGTTAACCTGACACAAGAAAACACAAAGATTAAATAATCATATAGAAGCAAATTAAAAGTATATGTGTGGTTGGGGGAGGAGGTTATCTCACACTGACACAAAAATACAATGAGCATTTATATACACCAGTTAATGATAACTCTCAAGATCAATTGTCTCAGTTTCCCATTAAGATACAGTTTAAAAATAGATGAGAAAACAAGATCCACCCTTGGGCTCCATACAAGTAACACACTTTAACTTCTTTTCTTTAATTTCTATCAGGGATAGAAATATTTGCAGGGATTAAGAATAGAAAAATATATGCTGGGAGAATGAGCCTAAGAAACATGTTGGTATAGCCGTGTTAATAAATAACACAATAGACTTCAAACAAAAGTAATTCAGATTCAAAGTGATTTGGAAGGACACAATATACTCATGAAAGAAAAAAATACATCCAGAGGATATTGAAATTCTTAATTGCAATTCACATGCATCAAATATAAGGGCGCACAAGTTCATGAAGAAATGATTACTACAGTTAAATTTATATATTGACCCGTACACGGTGAAAGTGGGTGATTTAAATATCTGACTCCTGCCAGTTAACAGGCTATCCAGACAAAAACCAAGCAGAAATTCTGGAGATAAATGACATTAGATGCTAAATGGACATAACATGTTTACAGAAAATTTTATCCAAAGTCAAAATAATATAACTTCCTTTCTGCACCTAGCAATACTTTCTCCAAAATCAACCACATATATGCCAAAAAAACAAGTCTCAAGAGATACACAAAATTTAAATAGCTTGCTGCATCCTATCTTAGCACAATGGATTAAGGCTGAATATAACACAAAGAGAAATAATAGAAAGCTTAAAAAATCATGGACACTGAATTCATCACTACTGATTGAAAATGGTTAAAGAACAAAATAAACAAATGTAAAACTTTTCAGAAGAGAATGAATATAAAGACACAATGTACCCAAACTTATAAGATACAATGAAGGAAATTTTAAGAGACAAATTAATCTTACAAAGTGCCTACAGTTAAAAAAAAAAGGTCTCATATAAGTAACTAAATTAAGGGCACAAATAAAAGCTCTATAAGAAAAGGAAGAAATAATACCCAGAAGCAGTAGTTGGAAAGAAATAATCAAATTCAGGTAAAATAAACAAAAGTAGAAATAAACAAAATACAAAGAATCAATGAAACATTTGGGATCTTTGAAAAAATTAATAAGTTTTACAAACCATTATCCCTAACTACAAAGGTGAGGGAGAAGATCCAAATTAATAAAACTAGAGAAAAAAGGGAGACCTAAAGAATCCTGAGGAAATACATTAAAAAACTGAATGTTTCTAATATGGAAAATCTAACAGAAATGGGTAATTTCCTTGAATGTACCTTCTACGAATGTTGAGTCAAGATCAGATAATGTTTATTTTCTTTTTTATAACAATCTTGTACAGTTTTTTATTTTTACACATAAATACAATACACTACATACAACAAGAAGAACCACAAAACAATTAGGAATTATATAAATGTTACATTCATAGTGTTTTGGTTATTTGTATTTGGAAATCTTGAAGAAAATATATTTCCTATCTTGGTAAGTCAACTTAAAAGATCTTACTAGACCTAAAAATAACTTACTCCCTAAACAACTAACTATAGTTATAAAACTAAACTATCTGGTTTTCAACCAAATCAGAGACTTGAGAAGGAATAAAATTTAATTACCTGAGTAAACTTGAGGTACAGGTTAGCTGGTTCCAAATGAAAAAAAAAAAAAATGAGAGAGACAGTTAATTTCCTAATCAGTCACCCAAACCTCTCTATAATGTTGGAGCTTCATCCTCAGCCTTCTGGCCCAATATATTTGACAGACATATTTGTGAGGCAGGAACTATTAAGGACTTGCTTACCCTGTTTTGGCAGAGTTTCTCCGTCGACTCTGCCTGCATCCAAGCTTGCCCAATTTTAGTCAGAATTCTATTTGTCGCAGAAATGAAGACATTTGCCCAGTGGCTGGCTTGCTACATTTGAAGCCATCTCCACAAAGAGGTACATTGATTGATACTGATAAACATCATATAATACATAAGCAGTCTGCAAGAAAAAACTTACATTATCATCTCATTAGATGCAGAAAAGCCTTTGATGTAATCCAACATTTCTTCATGATAATTGTCCTAGAGATATTAAATATACAAGGGGAAAACCTTAACACTATGAAGGTAATGGACAGAAAATGCAGAGTCAGCATCAACTGAAGAGAAACTCAAAGCAATTCCACCAAAATCAGCAACAAAACAAACTTTTCGACTCTCTCCATATCTATTCGATTGGAGTTAGGATATAAACACAGTATTCTCCAAAGAGGAGAGACAAATAGCTAAGAAGTTCTTGAGGAAATGTTCTACATCTTTATTCTTCAGGGAAATGCAGTTCAATACTATTTTCATCTTATTATCAGTCAGAAATTCCAAGATCAATAAAGCAAATGACAGCTCATGCTGTTGAAGATGCTGAGTGAGGTGCATACTCAACCACTGATGTTGGGACTGCCAACTTGTACTGACAGTGTGGAAATCAGATGTTTCTCAAGACCCAGTTATACCACTCTTAAACATAGGAGTTTACATCCTACTACAGAGACATTTGTTCAGCCATGTTTAATGTTCCTGTAGTCATAATAACCAGAAATTAGAAATATATTAGATGTGTGTCAACAAAAGAATGGATAAAGAAAATGTGGAACATTTATACAATGTAATCATACTCAGTTGTTAATAAAAAATTAAGTCATGAAATTCACAGATAAAGGGGAGATTTAGAAAAAATAACACCCTCATTGAGATAACCCAGACCACCTCAAAAATATGTTTTATTTGTTTATATGTGGATGTAAGTTGTTAAATACTCAATAAGAAGCCTAAATATAGGTACTGACCTAGATATTAAAGTAAGGGACTGAGGGGAGGATTGTATGACCCTATGAAAAGATCCAGGGACCTTGGTAACCACAACCCACTTTGTTGACAAAATGCTGTTACTGGTAAAGTCATTGAGTGGCCAGCGGCCAGTGAACTGCACTGGTGAGTACTGGCCTTAAAGGGTACTGGCTTCTCATGGCAATTGAGGAGAAAGTTCACCCAGTTTGGAGATTCACTGCTGAAGACCACAAGAGCCACTGAGGCCTATTTAGTTTTTTTGTTGTTGTTGTTTTCTTTTGTTTTGTTTTTTGCTTTTTAAGCTTTATTTACTATGTATACAATGTTCTGCCTGCATGAAACACCTGCATACCTGATGAGGGCACCAGAAGAGGGTACCAGATCACACTATAGATGGTTGTGAGCCACCATGTGGTTGGTGGGAATTGAACTCAGGACCTTTGAAAGAGTTGCTAGTGCTCTTAAATTCTGTGCCATCTCTCCAGCCCCATACATTTAGAGGTTTGTTGTTGTTGTTGTTGTTGTTGTTGTTGTTTTGAGATAGGATTTCATTATGTAGTCTTGGCTGTCCTAGAATTAGCTAAGTAGACCAGGCCAGCCTCAGAGTCTCAGAGATTTGCCTGCCACTGCCTTGAGAAGGCTATGATTCAAGCTTGATAGCCATAGGAGAATTGAGGGGTCAGGAACAGGAGGATAAAATGAGAAAGGCCATAAAAAAGGAAGGGAGGGAATTCAGACAAAGACAGAAAAACTAAAAGGCATTTGGAGAGTCATAGAAACAAAATACAGTAGAAGATTCTTAAAATATACACAAAAGTAATATAAACTCCAGTTTTATCAATGTGTTATATCTAATCAAGGTTTTTTTTTTTTTGGCAAAAAATTTCTATGGAAACACCCACATAGCCCAGGTTATAGCTAAGGCTATTAAATTCTCACCACAAACTGATGATAAGGCTCTGTTGCAAAAGACAACATGTACACATCTTATTAAACACAGTGAAGTTGAGTTGATACCTACTGAGAACCTTAGCCCTACTGCCTAATCCTCTGGTTATTGGAAAGTATTTTATATGTTAACAAGGATAAAGGTAAACACCAATCCAGAAAGAGTCTTCAATCAAAAATGATGACCTCAATGCAAGGCGCATTAACACAATAGTGTCAGAAACATTGTGATTGTCACCAACCAAATATCTAATATTACATAAGGTCCTGTCTATGAGATGGAGCCCATCTATGACACAGGTTAGACGGCCAAGTATCTGAAATGAGTTAGGCTAGGGCCCCAGGGGAAATCTATCTATTACTCTTTGGCTTAGGTACATGCTACAGCAGGTCTCCTAGTGACCGAAGTTCTGTTGTGCTCTTAGTCATCATGAGTGCATTTCCCCCTTTAGTAGGTGGGTATAAAATCAGAGACCCACAATTAGACAACATGAAAAGAGTGAGAGTGTTGGAATACTCATTGCAAAGTGGGAAATTTTTATCAATTCCACCGCCTCACAGTCAAGTAAACCTGCAGAAGTGGAGGGAGGAAGAATGTACGACCCAAAGCGGATGAATAACAGCAAGTGCCTGGAACACCATAAACACAGCAGCTCAGTGTCTCCTGGGGTCCCAGACCTGAGAGTGGAAGTGGACACAAGCCCAAATCTCAGAGCCAGGAGCTATCTACACATAAATGAAAAATTAATTTTCCCTGAACAAGTCTTACTGAATATACAAATCACATTTAAGACCTGAACTCAAGACCAACAATAGCATTTCAACACAAAAAGTCCTTAATCGTATTATTGGAGGTTTTGGTGTTTGCCTTATAATGCATTGTCTGGGGATTTTTGTGTGTGTGTGTTTGTTTTGTTTTGTTTTTTAATTGCAGTTCTACTTCTTATATATTTGTGCGGTGTGTGTGTGTGTGTGTGTGTGTGTGTGTGTGTGTGTGTACATTTATTGCTTCCCTATGTGTTCATCACTGTGTCTATATTTGTTTCTTGTCATTTTTATTTGGCTCTTTGTTTTTTGGCTTTTTTTCTATTCAGGTTTGTTTGTTTTTACTTTACTTTATTTTATTTTATTATGTTTCCAATATGTACAGTGGTGTCTTGTTTTCTAATAAAGAATAAGATGTGAATTTGGGTGGATGTGGAGATTGTGAGGATATGTGAGGTATTATAGAAGGTCGAGTCATAAACAGAATTTATTGTATGAAAAATCTTTTAAATAAAAAAGTTTAAAAATATAATCTTTCACTTTTACATCAGATTGAAGTCAGTGAAAACTTTTGATCTAATATTAAAATTATAGGTTCAGAAATGTATTAGAATATTTATTTCAATCTTTGTAGTTAGGAGACAGTTTTTAAAGTTAGCCAAATATACTTCCTTTTTGGAAAAGACATTTTATGTCTCTGTTTCTACTAGATGACACAGCAACAAGCACAGTAAAGGGAGAAGACAAACTGAGTATTACAAAAGCAGCACAAACTATGGAGAATATCTGTGTGATCAGATCGGCTTTATATTTTATGCAACAGTTGGGAGATTAGAATCTATCTTTTGGATTCCAGAAGTGCGAATAGCTATGATAAGCAATATCTGTATCTGAACACGTAGTGAGTATGGTCTTTGTCATCTTCCTGAGTTTTTCAAAGGACAGAGGAAAAGGGGTGCCACAGTAAGTTAAAAACATGTAGATCTCTAAATTATTTGCTTATAAGATTAATATGGTTTCCTGATAATACTAGTTGGCATTGCAAATCACTTTTTTTTTTCTTCAGCAACGTGGCTAAAATCTCTGGGCCTCAATTTTCACTTTAGCAGCATTTGGGTAAAGGGGAGCATAGGTTTGTATAAGCCTGAGAACACACTAGAATAGTTTGATTCTCATTATTTCTCATCTAAAGCTAAAACTTTATCTAAAACTGTTTAGTACATAGATTGCCATCAGTGAATACATTCTGAGAAGCAGGAGTCTTGGATGAGAAACTCCTTAATAGTACTGAGGCTTGGTGTCTCAGTGAGGTTTTATTTCCAGTACTGTGCTATAGGAAATGATTGTGTTTTAGTTCCTGACTTAATCTAAATAGACTTTGCTCCTCCAGGAAGGCAAGAAGAATTATGGAACTGTGTGATCTTTCTTATCAAATACTGTTCTTATCTTTGGTGATAAGGGTATTTTTTATCTGTGAATACTTCAAAATAACTGACTACAGCATGTTTCTAGTTTGTGCATGTAAACTTGAACTTCATGGTTTTATGCTTATCAAATTATTGGCATATTGAAGCATTAATTATAATAAAACTGAACTAGAAAGCTAGCTGAGAAAATGTCATTTAACTTCATACATAATTGCAAAATTTTGGTATAGTTTTCTCTTTTAATTCTTTCTTTTTTAGTATATGAAATTTATTTTTCTACAAAAAGAAAAAGTAATAGTCTCCTGTAAATACTTAAACTTATTACCACAGCTTTAGATCTCAAATAATTAAAATCATCAACATGCACAAGGAACAAGTGTCAATTCTTTCTCTTCCCTAAGCATTTCTCATATTACTGAAGCTAAAGCAGAGTACAAAAATAGCCTAGGAGGTCAGTGAATTCTAATGAGTCAGTTATCTCTCTGGTTGCTTTCTCTTATACAAGTAGGTAATTCTATAAAACAACTAAAACAGCTTTATATCCATTGTGTAGAGCTTGTATTCTTTGACACGTAAGTCAGAAGGCTCCATATAATAATGTAGTTAACTTGAGTTTGTGGTCATATCAATCATCACTTGCTCTAAGAAGTGGGCCTTCTGTATGCATGAACTCCCTTCATTATTAGCAGCAGGTTCTTCAGTTGTTTGTTTTATCTTGATGACCAAAACCAATGGTCGTTCTACATTAGAAAGAATTTTACAGTTACAAAGGCTTTGACTCATATGTCTCTCAAGGTATAATTTTCATTGACTTGACATTTTAAAGGGACTGATCGTAGCTGTTTTCAGAAATCTCACATATTAAAGAGTAATGAATTGAATCGGAATATGGTAAAAGACATACTAGTCCCTCTTTCATCTGGTCTTCACATGCATCTCACACACGTCTATATGCACATGCACATGTGTGTACACATACCTTCATATACATGTGTATCCATGCATATGAAAACCTGAATACATACATGAAAGATCACACACACACACACACACACACATTAAAAAGAACAGGTCAAAATTTTTAATGAAATAGAAAAATTAAAATGCGTGAAACAGAGTTTATTTGAAAAGATAAAAAGCATACACAAAACTTTAATAAAACTAAAGAAAATAAAGCAAATTATGAAATTAATAGAATTGAAAATGAAAATATGGACTTTACTGTACATACCAGTGAAATTCAGAAAATCCATAAGAACATTAAAAACTTACAGTCAAAGAAATCAGAAAATTAAAACCTTTCTAAACAAATGTTATGTTCTGCAAGTAACAGTAGAACAAAAATGTGTTTAAAGAAGTAATAAAGTTCTCTCATGTAAGAAAACATAGGACTAGAATTATTCAGTGTTAATTCTATCAGAAAAATAACACAAAACTAATATAAAGCTGTTTAAATCACCCACAAACTAGAAATTGAGTGAATAATTTCAAGCTCACTTACAAAACTGGCAATATCTTGCTACCAAAACTGGAGAAACATACAGCAACAGCTGAAAAAAATGAAATCATAGACTAATTTACCTGGATGCCATATTCAGGTGGCAATATTCTCAATGACCCTTACCAAATCAATTAAAAACACAAAAGTGATAATTCACTATGATTAAGTTGGCTATATTTTAATGAGGCAAGGCCGATGCAGCATTTGAAAAGCCAAAGTGTAACACTGCATATAAACAGAAATAGGGACACAGATCACATGGTCTTTTCAATACCATCCAAAGCTTTTTGACAAAGTACAGCATGCTTTCATGATACAATGCTGAGAAACAGAAAAGAAAAGAAACATAACTGAATATAAAATTATATGAAACAAAGTGATAGTCATTGTGAATATATACTGGAGAAAATTTAAACCATTCGGCTAAAACAAAGAATAAGAAAAGATATTTACTTTCTCCATTCTTAATTTAGATCATGATGTCACAGTTAGAAAGATAAGAAAACAAAATAGAAAGTTTTCAAGAAAAAAAAAAGATACCAACTTATTTTATTTGTAGATACTATGTGTAAGAAAACTTAAGTGTTATACCTGGGAGTTAAAAAGTGAATCACAATTTAAGAAAATTAGGAGGATCCAAAAATCAAAAAATAAAGATCAGTTGTCTTCCTTTACACCTACATTAGACATGCTGAGAAGAAATTTAGTTAAATGATACCATTCATGTTAGATACCCTTCCCCACTGATAAAACAATTTTGAATTAAAATTATTTTTAAAATGTAGATCCTTATAGTGGAGAGTTTAAAACACCAAGAGAAGAAAGTAACTGGGAAAATATCCTTAACTGATTGGTTAGTGGACAATCCTGTTGTGAATATTCTTAGTGATTTTTGTGGACAGTACATTTCTTGTCCGGATGGAACTGGTTAGAATAATTCCCTTCTGCTAACTGGGCAGCCTTATCTGGTCTCAGTAGATGTGCTTATTCCAGATGTGGCTGGGGGTTGTTGGTACCTGTTGGGGGTTTTCTCTTCCCTGAGAACAAGTAGAGATGCAAATGGCAGGGGGAATGAGGGCTGAACTGAGAGGAGAGGAGCCAGAGGATGGCATCCAGCTATAAAGTGTGATTAAATAAATAAAATTTTTTAAAAATTACAAAAGAAGGCAGGCTGAATAACCATTTGAAACAAACCAGGAAATTGTTTCTCCTTGGCCTCTACATCAGTTCCTGCCTCTAATTTCTTGTCTTGGGTTCTATCAAGTGAATGTAAAGACAATCTTTTAACCACTAACAATAAGGTTATCTTTACATCCACTATCTTTTTCTGTTTTTATGTATTTCTGAGCTGTGTGATTTATTGCTACATCATTGTAGACTTTATGCTCTCCTCTATGAAGATATTTAGGGAAACAGATTTGAAAATATATTTCAATAATACTCCACCTTTTCTCTATCCTCATCTTGTCCTGATCTCTCATTATTCCTATTGATGTTTTAAAGCAGAGGCAGGTGGATCGCTGTGAGTTCGAGGCCAGCCTGGTCTACAAAGTGAGTTCAGGACAGCCAAGTTTACACACAGAGAGACTCTATCTCGGAAAACAAAAACAAAAAGAAAAACAAAATAAAACAACATGATTAGAACAACCTGTGACGTAAACTTTATCTCATTTGGTATTTTGTCATGTCAAAGAATCAGTGGAAAGTCAGGAAAAAAAAAACTTCAACAATGAATTTAACAGTGCTCCCTTACAATGAAGAATGACAAAGTTAAATACCCGGTGTCACTGGATAAATGCTTGAGGGCATTATGCTGAATGGATTTAAGAATGAAGGACCTCAACAGCAACCTTGCTCTCTTGTATACAGACATAAATATCAAAATAGAGGTGGGAGGCTTTTATGTATTCCTTGATTTATTTCTTTCTGTTCAGAACCAACAATGGAATTTGAAATAAGAAATGTCTAAGATCTAATTGAAAAATGGTTGTAGAATGTGTTCACTACTGTGAACTTTAGGAATTCTTAAGTATTTATCAATTTAAACAGACTGAAATCAGCCACAAATCTGTTTGATTAAAGATTGTGCAGCATTTGTTAGAGTGAAATTTTTATAAAGCCTTTTTTATATATAAAATTGTTGAGTAATATGCTACTTGAGGACATTTGGAACTCTAGGGACAGCAGGATGTGACTTATCACCGATACCAGTGGGAAATGGTGCCCGGCTGTGGTAGACACAAGTTCCTTCTCTCCCTGAAATGCTGTATTTGTAACAATCATTCTATGTATCAAAAACAACATATTATATTCTCACAGAGCAGATCACTGAAGATTTTATAAGGTTGAATTTGTGAGGGAACTGAGCCACAAATTTCTTCATACAGCGCGACTCCACTATGGTATAGTTTTATTTCTAACAAGAATATGCAAATCTATACTACCTTGAGACTTTGTTTCATGTCAACTGGAATGAATGTCTTTCTTCAAAGAATTGAACAAAAACAAATACTTCTAAAATCCCAGAGGGAAAACATGGCTTTTTAAGTTGCTGCCTAGAATAAAAATTTGTTTAGCTTCAGTAGAAATCTATATGAATTAGCTTCAAAAATCTAAAAACAAAACTACTCTATGTTCCTGACAAAATAATATTAGGACCTTATCTGAAGGATTCCAATAAGACCCGTGCAACAAGCCTGTATCAAGCATCATATTAAATGGAGATAAAACAAGAACATTTTCTCTGAGATCAGAAATGAGGTAAGGTTGTCCACTACTGCTTCTCATTATTGGATACTGAGCTTGAAATATTAAAAATAGCAATTAGAAAACAGAATGACAAAGAGGGAATACAAATAGGAAAGGGAGTAAATAAGAGCCCCAATCTCAAACAAGGTGAGAAGCTAGAAGTAGCATCTAAGCTTGTCCTCTCACATTCACACAGACACAAACAGACACACGCCTAGACACCCAGACGCACACACAGACAGACACCTAGACACCACACACACACACACACACACACACACACACACAGAGAGAGAGAGAGAGAGACAGAGAGAGAGACAGAGAGACAGAGAGAGACAGAGAGACAGAGAGAGACAGAGAGAGACAGAGAGAGACAGAGAGAGACAGAGACAGAGATAGAGACAGAGAGACAGAGACAGAGAGACAGAGACAGAGACAGACAGACAGACAGACAGACAGAAACAGAGAGATAGAGAGAGGGAGATAGAGAGAGACAGAGACAGAGATACAAAGAGAGACAGTATATGCATGCTCATCCACACATGAAAATGCATATACATTCAAAAATCACACATAAATAACAAAAAAACACTCACAGGAAATTACTAAACCATACTTTGTAACCCTACATTAAAATCTTTGACTATGCTTCAATAACGTAACCTCTTTCTACAGTACACTATTTTCTTTTCTTTCTAATACTAATTCAGTGCTAGATGGAATGCTATGGTTGAAGTACTGAATTCTTTGCCTCAGGAGAAAGTTACAAGATCACTTCCGAAGGATAAGTCAGTAGAGCAGGGAGTGTATACATTAATTTCCATGTCCTGTCTTCAGTAGGAATTGCTTTTCTGAATATCCATAGGTATCTTTTTATGATATTTTGAAGCTATATCTGTGATGTGATACAGACAAGAGAAATGGTCTTTATATGTATTTGGACAATTTTCCAGGTTAAGATTAGTCTTAGACTATACATTTCAGGGCTAGTTATCTTGTTATAAATCTTCAGAAAAGCAGAGTACATTTCTGAGAGCATATAGCTCTTATTCTGTGACTATATAACATCACACACAAGTTCTTCCAATACAGCAGACAAAAGTTGTAAAGAATACAATATTGTCTTTCAGATATTTAGTAAGATGGTTACTGGAAATGGCTAAGGCAGTTTGCCAATATGTGGATTAGACAAGTGACCTCAATTAATTATTGCCATGAATATCCATTATTCATTTTCAAAAATTATATTCTTATGTTCTGTATTGCATAAAAGACAAATATTTAGAATTGTATATATCTAGTAAATTAGGCATTGTGTTAATTAAAATAAGTTTTATATAAGTATAATTCAGTAAATAAGTGATAATTGCCTTAAGATTTGTATACTAAGTACATGTTTGCAATCCAATTTTTACATTATTTTACTTACATCCAACTTGTAGAAATTCTTGCCTTTCTTTATTTTTAAATAAGCTGTCATGTTTTATCATTTATGTGTATTTCTTTCAATGTCATCCAATATATCTTAAGTCTCCTTTTTAAACCTAGAGCATATTTTTTAAAATGTTGTTAAGTAAATTGTACCTATGATCTTTAGAATTTTAAAATAAAAAACTATTCATAACAATGCTGTTGTATGAATAGAAAAGTTGTCCTACTACAAAAATTAAGGCATTGTCATTCTCTGAAGTATAAAAAACCCTCACAAATAATTACGAAAATCATTATAAAATATTCATTTTTATAATTACAAAAACAATTAAATTAAGTTAGATTCTTCCATTTTAGTTATATATCTTACCATTTGTATTAGTATATACTACATTTTACCAATATATTGAGACACAATTATATTCCAGATATGAATAAATGTTTAAATAACTGTATGTGCATAGTTACATTTACCAGACCAATCAATAAAGCAAGAAATTCTGAGACAGTTCCCTTCATCCCTCCTTTGTCAGAGAAAAATTATCAACTCCCAGTCATTTATGACAATTTCTAATACATGTTCAAAGTCTTGAAAAATATATTAATAGGAGAATCCTAAAGACACAAAAACTTCATGTTGAATAAATCTAGATGACAATCACCTTAAAGTTACTCTTTAAACTCTGCTTAATTTGATCTTGTTTATGTAGGAAAATAGACTTTTAATTGTCAAGTTGTGTGTGTGTGTGTGTGTGTGTGTGTGTGTGTGTGTTAGTGAGTGTGAGTGTTTATGTGCTTAAAGAGATCAATTGGCTTCTTTTAATTTTTTTGATAATTCATTTTTCATTGTATTAAATGACCTCTGCTTTTTGCTCAGAGCAAATACAAGAAATATCTTGTCAGTCTAGTCTTGTAGAATTTGTGGATGCATCATATGAATTTAACATAATATAGTAAATTGGTAAAATATTTGCAGTGAAAAGCACACTGCTGAAAGAATTAGAACAATATTAGAACTGAATCCGGAATAGCAATATAATAAAGGCTAGAGTAGAATAAATGAAACTAAAAATAGAATCCAGAAATACAGTTTGACCCATGAATTTCTTACCAGATATAGGTTAATGAGTCAAATATTATCTTCTATAATGAAATTTTAAATTATCATGATGTCTGACGGCTCTATACATACAGAAATCTTAAAATAATATTATGCTTTATGTTTATAAGTTCACCTAGATTTACAGGTGATAATAATCTTCTCTTTGTTACAATAGCATCTTAGATTCTTGTGGTTAATAAGTAATTCATTGATTTTCCTAACCAATGGCAAAATAAAGAATACAAAGAAAGATGATGGAATCGACCCCATGATTTGGTCTTGGCCTAATTGCACCTGATAGTTTGTGTTCCATAAGAAAATGTGTTAATTAGGGATCCAAGATGGCTGCAATGATCACATCCTGTGTCCGATCAACAGGACAGCAGTGACAGCAGAAAGTGAAGGACAAATCTGAGAGCTTCAAAACACCAGTGATCGTGTCCCAGGAGTGATGGGACCACATAATGTGAAACACAGTTGGTACAGGGCTCTGGTCACCCAGCTAATGCACAGAAAAATCCCTGGGTCCCTGCAGGCATGTGCACAGTCTCCAGTGTCTAACTGCCCACCTGGGGGCAACACATGACTCAGTGTCCCAGACATATCTGTGGGCCACAGAACACCAGTTTGTGGGTGTCCCAAATGAGTGGAGACCTCCAGGTGTGGTTAACAAGTAGAAATGACCTCAAATCACCTGGCTAATCCACAGAAATACCCTCAAGCACTTGACCTCAAATGGCTTACCAAATGCCAGTACATTTGTTCTCAGTGTTTCAGACTGAATTGTAGGACACAGAACACCAGTATCTGTGTTTTCCATCCCAGAGGACACCACGTAGTATGGAACACAGGTGGGTCAGACCTAAGGTCACCCAGACAATCTACGGAAAGCTGCTGGATCCATGCAGTGCAGGCACAGTCTTCAAAGTCCAACCACAGTCCTACCTGCACACAGGACTTGTGATCTGTGTCTCAGACTTAACTGTGAGATACAAAAAAAGCAGTGTCTGAGTCTCCCTCCTAAAGGAGATTCAACAATGTGGAGGACAGGTGTATCTGTCTTCATCTCACACGGCTAGTACACTAAAAGGTTCCCTGATACCTGCAGGCAAGGGGACTCATCCTAGAGCCACTCACCTATGAGCTATCCTCAACAGCTGATGAAAGACACCAAAAACTACCACAAAATGCTAGAGAAAGCCAGACAGCAAAAGGCCAGTGGGGGGGAAAAAAAAGACAAACATTAAAAGCCAAAGTAATGTGTCATCTCCAGAACCCAGTTATCCCAGAGCGACCATCCCTGGACACTCTAATACAGCTGAAACACACAAAAATAACCTCAAGACTTTCCTTATGAAGATAATAATGGTGAAAATGAATAAAGTTCCTGAAGAAATACAAGAATATAGAGTAAAGCAGATTGAGGCCCCTGAAGAAACCACGACGCAGGCCAATAGTGATGAAATCACTAGATGAAATTAAAGAAAATGCACACAATATAGTCGGTGAAATCAATAAGATGGTTCAGGATCTGAAGAGAAAAATGGAATCCTGGAAAGAGAGAACTTAGAGAAGAAAACAGGAACTTCAGATGTAAGCATCATCAACATAACGGAGGAAAGAATCTCAGGTGTAGAAGATACAATGAATGAATTTGCTGCAACCGTCAAAAAAAAATGTTAAATCTAAAGAATACCTGCCAAAAAACATCCAAGAAATCAAGGACACCATAAGAAAACTAAATCTAAAAATAATAGGAATAGAGGAAAAAGAAAGTTCCTTGCTCCAAGGCCCAAAAAGTATTTTCAACAAAATCATAGGAGACAATTTCTCCAATTTAAAGAAAGACATGCATATAAGTACAACAGAGGCCTGTAAAACACAGAATAGACTAGACTAGAAAAGGAAGTCCTCCTGCCACATAATAATCAAATCACTAAATGTATACAACAAAGAAAAATATTAAAAGTGGAAAAAGAAAAAAGCAAATAACAAACAATGGTAAGCCTATCAGAATCATTTATGACTTTTCAACAGGGACCATAAAAGACAGAAGAGATTCAGCAGATGTATTGCAATAACAAAGAGACCACAGATGTCATTCCAGACTAATATACCAAGCAAAACTTTCAATAACCACACAAGGAGAAGAGAAGATATTCCTCAACAAAAACAAATTTAAACAGTACGTGTCCATAAAGCCAGCCCTACAGAAGATAGTGGAAAGGTAACTCCAAACCAAAGAGGCTAATAACACCAAAGAAACCACAGGAAATATATAACTTCACATTAGCAAAACAGAAATTAGACAAACACACAAACAAACTACACAACCAACATCACTGGTCAGTGGTCAGTAATCTCTCTCAACATCAGTGGACTCAACTCTAAAATAAAAAGGGACCGACTAATAGAATAGATGCATAAACAGGACCCAACATTGTACAGCATACAAAAAACACACAACACACACAAGTATGCACCCACACATAGATGAACATAGAGAGAGAGAGAGAGAGAGAGAGAGAGAGAGAGAGAGAGAGAGAGAGAGAGAGAGGAGAGAAACATAAAGAGAGAATAAAATACAGAACAAAAAAGAAAGGCATGAGCTACAATCTTAACTTTGAACTTTGTTTTTTATTTGCTATTCTACAATTCATGTCATGTTTTAAATTACCTTTTCAATGTGCAAAGGAGATCAAATGTAATTTTATAAAACTTGCATTGGGTTTACACATCAATTTGGAGAAAACAGGCATGTTATCAATATTATTTCTACCCATCATAGCAAAATCATTATATTCATGAATTTCAAAATCTTCAATTTTCACTGATATATTTTTTTAATTTTCAAGATGCAAATTTTATATGTACTTTGTTAAAATTAACTCTAAATGTATTAGTTTTGATGCTATTTCACATATATAATTTTCTGGGTTTTATTATCAGGGTTAATTTGACTGTATTTGGAATAAAAGTCATAGTTTTGCATAGCCTTTTATCAGGAAAACCATTAAAACAGAACATCAGCCCTACAAGGTAAATTATTCCATACAAATATTATGGCATCTGAAACTGAAAACTTTTTCTTGCTTTTCTTTCCATTAAGAATATGACCTATTTTTATATTTTTGTTTAATTTCCATTGCAATAAAATGCAATCTAATCTTGATCAAAAGTGATAATAATAAAAATATCAGTGTTGTTTCTTTCTTATGAGCCACTCTTCTCTGACCTTTGTATTCAAGGCGTAGCTGTGGTGACTACTGATTGTTCCATTAGGGCAACGAAGAGACTCAGGACTTTGGAGCATGGCTGACTCAAACAGTTCCTGCTACTGAAAACTGCAATTAGCATGAGAAACGCCAGAGGACAGATTCAGTTGCCCCTGGAAAATAACTGGAATATTCATTCACCCTTTATCGCTGTGCCTGGAATACAGATACAACCAACTTTTAATCTTCCTGGCTGAAATTTAGTATACACCTTTAATCCCAAACGATGGCGTTTAATTGAGGGGCAGGCATAGTACCAAGTCAAAGAAACATTTGACAGAATGAGTTAGAGATAGGATAAGCCTGACTCACATGAGAACAGAGAGATTATTTAATAGAAGCTGGGGGGGAGGTGATGTTGGTAGAGATAGTACAGTAGTACAGAGAAAGAGAAAGTTAGACAGGGTGGTACAGTGAAGTCCATGGAAACAGGAGAGTAGAGTAGAGTTCAGAAGTATATTATAATTTGGTTCTGTTCCATTGAGTATAATAGTTATCCTGGAGTTCAGAGACAGTTTTTCCAAGTACAGCAGTTCAGTGAGAAGCAAAGAGCAACCAGTTTGAATAAGTCAAGTTGGAGAAGAGTATTGAGCCAGAACAGCTGTGTTGACACAGCCAGAGTTCAGAAAGAGCTAGAATGGGTGAGCTTATTCAGCTATAAGTCCCTGAAGCTGAAATCATTCTAGGACTAGGTTTGCAGACGAAGGGTGTAAACCGAAGCCTTCCGGGTTTTGTGCTGCAGAATATTAGACTGCATAGAGGCTAAAACCTTCAAGACTTAGGCCAAGGGTAGGGAGATAGAAATGCTCTGGGCTCAGCCCAAGCCATGTAGTCATAAAGCTGAGGTATGGCTCTCTTCTTATCCTCTCTTCATAGGATATAAAAACTTCAATTACACACTCAGATCCTAATATTTTGTAATTAATATAGCTTTTATGCTACTACGACATGATCAGGATTCATTTCTACCTAAAAGTATTGCTCAGAAATTCGTATCCATACATGGTTATATATATCCATCTACCATCTATCTATCTATCTATCTATCTATCTATCTATCTATCTATCTATCTATCTATCTATCTACCTACCTACCTATCCATTACTTTGGTTTTTCAGTACAGGGCATCTCTGTATAGCCTTGGCTATCCTGGTCTTAATTCATAGGCCAGGCTGGCCTTGAACTCTCAGAGGTCATCCTGCCTCTGCCTCCTCAAGTCCTGGGATTACAGGCATGCACAACAGTGCCTTGTTACATTCACACATGTTTAAGGAGAAGCATACTATCTAGATTTTATCAATGTGTCCATGGTCTACTATTTCTGAGACACTTTTTCTCATACATGCAATTTTTTAATATATTAATGTTGTATATTCAATGGAAAAAATTTCAGTGTTCAAGTTTGGTTTCTAGTAGTTTCCTTACTGGTATTGGTTCTTTCAGGTGCTTAGTAATACAAATGTCTTAGAGGTATTCCAGGCAAATTGGACTTTGTATTTGTTTTTGGTTTTATACTTGAGACTGTATTTTATTTTTTTGTATGAATATGTTCATTGCTTCTTACAACTTTCTCATTTCAACTGAATTGAGTACTCTTTTGTCAACCAGTATGTGTAATTTAACAGCTGAATAGGTTATTTAAAATTTCAAAATGTCTGAACAAATTCAATATTATCATGAAAACTTATTGTATAAAAGGCTTAAGTAGCATGAAAACCTAACTTGATATGAAATCAAGCAACCATCTATCTCTATAAGAATGGCTAGGATATCATAGATTTTTGAAAGGCTACCAATTAATAGTGGTATAATTAATAAGAAAGGAATGTACACATGTGTAGATAAAGTTATACACAGGAGAATTTCCCATCATATGTTAAACGATGCAAAGAGTGAATGGAAAATGAGAAAATATACAGAAGAAAGATCGTGTAATAAACCAAAAGGCAAAAGCAATTTCATCAGAGTAGGTAGGACATTTCATTTGCTGGCTTCTTTGTTTCATGCTTTACTTTCTTTTGAGTGTGCGTGGTTTTTCTTTGTTTGGTTGTTTTTTTTGTTTGTTTGTTTTTTGTTTTGTTTTTTTTTTAGACAGGGTTTCTTTGTGTAGCCTTGACTATCCTGGACTTGCTTTGTAGACCAGGCTGGTCTCGAACTCACAGCGATCTGCCTGCCTCTGCCTCTCAAGTGCTGGGATTAAAGGTGTGTGCCACCACCACCCGGCTCATGCTTTACTTTCAAATTCATAGTTAGTATAGAGTAATAACATATTTTAATTGATGTCATACTCAAATATGTGACATGCTTATTAGTCTATATTTTCTTCTCTGTTTACAGTAAGTAGTGCCTCATTGTGTGTGTTTAAAGTAAGTTATTTCTTGGTTATTCATTCAAGCTTAGGTACTATAATTATTGCATTTAAATAATTTAAATAAAATCATACGTTTACTCAGATATTAAATAATTAATTATAATTAGTGTTTTATATGGAACTTACATTCCCAGGTCATCAATATTTATTGTTTTCAATACTCTTAATGTTTTTATAATGAAATATCAGATGTGAGGCTTTCAAAACTCTTTTTATCATTATTTAAAAATAATTACTGAATTGTTTCTATTGTTAATAGTGCTTGCAGCTCACTTAGAATATGAGGGTAATTTCTTAGAACCCAAGTCAGGCAACTCACAAATACCTGTAACACAATTACAGGGGAGCTGATGCTCTCTTTTGGCTACAACTGACATCCACACACAGACACCCCTACCTAAAGACCAAAAAATAAATAAATTTTTACAATGTGCATAATAAAAATGCCCTATACTTTTGCTTTTTCATGGAAAAATTATATACCAGAATTTCACTTTATATTTACACTAATAGCAAGATGAAATGAATACTGTTGAAAATTGGAAGCCCCTTTGCATAGAGAAGGCATTTTCCAAAACTCATTTCCCTTTTCATTATTTTCTATACAGTCTTTCCAATTGAAGATTTTCCATATTGCTTCTGGGGAACATCTTTCAATGGAGAGCTTTCCTCAAATAATATTTTTGGTCAGATTCTGTGCGGTGAGCATGTGAGATTTATGGTAAGAAGTAGGGGAGGTTCTGCCTCTACTCTGTGCAGATATTTTAAACAAAGCAGCCTTCTTAACTTTTAAGAATCTCTAAAAGCTCAAACATTGGTTCATGTCTTTGTTCCAATTCTTCCCACCTAATCTATTGTATATTCCCTTCATTTATTACTGAAGAAAAGCAGCTATTGAAATTTATATTAATGTGCCACAAAATGCTTTGACAGTTTTAGAAAAATTATAACATTTTAATCATGAAGTCACTCTTACTGTGAATCATTGTTTTAGACAATATTCTTAGATAATTATGCACAACTATGTGAATGTTTCTGGAGCAATTAATTTTAAGATAAAATAATCTCCATTAAGAAAGTTACATGTTATGGCTAGCTTAGAAAAAACAATTAGAAATGCCATTTATTGGTAATACACTAACAAAGGCCTTTGTTATATTTCTCAACTTAAGATTAGATGTTGTTGGAAAAGAATTTATAACAAAATTAAATTTAATATTTTGCCTATTTTTTGCCTAGTATACAATCAATTATAAGCATATGGGAAGCATATGCACTGATTTTTTATTCTGTTTTATGTCATGAATTATTCTCACCACCAGCCACATCAAGAGACCTGATTATTCTGCATTGACATGATTCAGTTGATTAAAATAAAACATGTATTTTCCATCCCTTTTATTAAATTTATCTATTTAGCTATTTGTACATATGTGCATAATAATGATGGTTATAAAGAAAATGACTTTGATTCTTAAAGTCTTTTGCCCTTAATCCTTAGTGGTATTATCCTTCCTTGGTCCTCTTTCAAGTTTAATAGTTTGAAATGAATATATTTACATATATGTTCTGGGTAATGTTTAAATAAAATAAAAATGTATATTTCTTCACGGTTTCTGGGGTGAATATCCCAAATGCTTTATTCTGTGTATTTTTTAAATAGGCAATGTATTAATTTTAGCCGTGTTGACTCTATGGTGGAAAAGAACACCTGAGCTTCTTTACTCTGGGCCACTATCATTCGTCATTTTACCACCTATGTCGAGGAACTCACATCTCCAACTCAGACAGCTGAGGAACCAGTGTTACAACTAATGCTCAGTGTCTTATCACTTTGTGAAAACGTTTTTATGTTTACAATGCTGAAAATGTCCACATGCTCTTTGTGAGTTCCCTACATGGGCAGCAGGAACTGCCTCTGATATGGACTCCGGTGCCTACTCCTTGATCACTTTCCCTGATGGGGTAGCTTTGCCAGTTCACAGAGGAAGGGGATGTAGGCAGATCAGATGAGACTTGATAGGCTGGGGAAACATGACAGGTTAGGAGGGCTCCCCTTTCCTGATAACTAGGAAAAGAAGGAAGGGAGATGAGAGAGGGAGCATGGGACCAGGACGACGAAGGAGGGGGCTACGATTGGGATATAAAGTAAATAAATTAAAAATTAAAAAACTACTCACATGAATTCTGATGAGGTTTTCACATTACAGGTACCAGTTCAGCAATAGGTGACAGACGCATGATGTGGGCAAAGTGCTCGTTAGTCCTATGCCAATCCACCCAACTTTCTCAATCTGTCTGTGCAAAACTTTACTCATGTAGAAATGCAGGGGAATATTACATGTTTAAGTATTTTTCTTAAATAACTATATGAATTAATATTTTATGCCATGTTTTGATAATACGTACTTTGAGCAACATACTATCTACATCATGCTGTAATTTATAATATGTTTAAATGTTGCTACATATCTTAATATGTAATATTGATATTAATATGAATTATATGTCAATTTTTAAAATGCCATTTCAGATACTCACTGAAAAATAAAATGAAAAATTTGAAAAATATTGTCTTGAGTTGTTATTTAACATGTAGCTTCCTGATTCAAAAAAGAACTTGAAATATGAGGTATTTTTTCATTCTTAAATAGAAAAAATTTCATATATAGTGTTCATTACTTTTCAATAAACATTCTATGAAAGCCATATCTTTATACTTTGTTCTTACTCATCATCATCATCATCTTTCACTTCCCTTCCCACAACCCTTGTGCCTGGAATTGCTGGTTGATTTATTCCCTCCAAAAAGTTTTATGTTCTGCTTTCAGATATGTATTCCATTAACTTCTCTTCTCATTTTCTTCAATATTTCCTTCCCATTGATGCTTTCCTTTCTGTATGTATGATACCACACACACATCCATGTGCATGCACACACACACGTTTCAATATAGATGTTCAAATTCTTCATATTACAGAGAGCATGTGATATATTTACTTTTCTGTACGTGACTTTTTTCATTGGATGCAATCAACTTCACTTCTATTCACATTCATGAAAATTCTAAGATTTCATGTTTTCTTTATGGTTGAGGAAAATTATATTTTAATGTTTACCTGCTGGGCAATATCACTAGTCCATAGATTATTTTACATTTGTAGTATGGTGAAATAAGGTGCCAAAGAAAATTTTATTTTCATTATTCTTGTGAGCTAAGGATGTTAAACATTTTTTTAAATGTTGTTGCTGTTTGTATTTCTTCTATGGAGTCCTGCCTCTGTATTTCATTAGTCCAATTTATTTACTGATTTAGTTTTTAACCATTTAGTGCTTATACCTCTTTTCTACATACTAAATATTGAACTCTTGTTTGATTTGTACTTGCAAAGGTCTTGTATTTTAAGCCATTTACTGAATGTGAGAAACATTCGTATGACCACATATTCAAAAAACTCAGAATATCAAACATCAATGTTATTCACCTTTCACAGTGAGATAAAGAAAAAGAATCTACCATAACTCTCTCTCTCTGTCAACTATGCTTTGTTAGTATATTCTAAGTAAAGTGTAGAGATTGGTGATCAGTTACCTCACTTTGTAAGGAATTTTGACTGCTTTGATCTTATTTATGCAGATAACCGCAGCGGTTGGAGTTCATAAGTGCTAAGGCTTTGCATATCCAGAAGGCAGTAAGTACTTCATAGCATTCTTTCTCATCAGTCAGGTCTTATATAGTTTCTGTTTCTCTTTCAAGATGTTCACTAACCTTTGGTGTATGAGAGGTTAATATGCATATCCCCCTTAAGCATGAGACTCACAGACTTTATGTCTTATAATGACTTCTATAGCCATTATATTCATAACCAAAAGTTCTACATCATTTTTCCAATGTTTGTTGATTGGTGATTATCAAAATACTACAAATATTTATTTTTTTTAAATATTTAGATCTATATAATCAAGTAAAATGTAAGAAATTCTGTCTTTAAATTATGGATATTTCAATTGTCATGATTATTTATTTATTTATTTATTTATTTATTTATTTATTTATTCATTCATTTGACATCCTGGTTGGAGCCCATTCCCTCCTTTCCTCCCTGTCCTCCCTCCCTCTCTTCCTTTCTCCTATTATTCAGAAAACAAGAGCCTTCCTCCGTACCCATCCTATCTCATCAAGTCACTTCAGGATTGATCATGTCCTATTCCCCTGTGGCCTGGCAAGGCAGTCCCATCATGGGGAAGTGATCAAAATGCATGGAACAGAGTCCATGTCAGAGACAGCCCCTGTTCCCCTTACTAGAGGACCCACATGAAGACTGAGCTGCCCATTGCCTACATTTGTCTAGAGGGGCTTAGGGACAGTTCATGCATGGACCTTCGCTGGTGCTTCAATCTCCACAAGCTCCTCTGGGCCCTGGTTAGTTGGCTCTGTTGATATTCTCATGGCGCTCCTGTAACCTCTAGGTCCGTTTATCCTCCCCCTCCCAACTTTTCCACTAGACTCCCTACGCTTCACCCAATGTTTGACTATGAGTCTCAGCATCTGTTTTGAACCACTGCTGGGTGGCACTTCTCTAGAGATAACTCTGCCAGGTTCCTGTCTGGGAGCATAGCAAAGTATCCTTAGTAGCATCAGGGGTCGGCTCTCTTTCATGTGGGGGATTCTTGGGTTGGGCCCGGGATGGGTTGTAAATTCTTTCAATCTCTACTCTATCTGCTCTGTCTTTATCCCTTCACGTCCTATAGGCAGAGTATATTTTGGATGGAAGTTTTTGTAGGTGGGTTGGTGTTCTCATTCCCTCCACTAGGATTCTTATCAAGTTAGAGGGTATCCTCCAGTCTCCATGGCCCCTGCTATGAGGAATGTCAGCAGGGGCTGCCCTTACATCATCTCAGAAGCCTATTCTGACTCAGTTCTCCTGCTTGTCACTGAGATGGTCCTCCTGTGTCATTCTTATCATTCTTGAGCTGTCAGGTCACTATTACTGTAGTAAAGATCATGACCAAAAGCCATGTGGTGAGCAAAGGATTTCTTTAACCTACAGCTAAGAGCTGGTTTGTTTGTGGTGGATAATTAAGATACGTTATTTTTTATAACTACTAGTTTTGAAGCATTTTTATTAAACATGCCATCTTATATTCATACTGTATAATACTATACATTATTTCTAATTAGATGTTAAGGTCTGTATCATTAGTGGAATAGTTAAAAATCTCAAAACACTGGAAGGGCTAAGTTTAAGAAGGAACTTTGCATGCTGGAGAAGGCTTAACGGTTAAGCCGTTCTTGTTCTTATGTAGCATCAGCAACCATATGGAAAGTAATAACCATATGTATGAAACTCTAGTTATGGAACATTCAATGCCTACTTCCCCCTTCTACAGATACTGCACTCACAAGATGCGTGAACAAACATGCAGGCAAAATATCTATTCACATAAAGTTAAAAATAGAAAAAAAGCATAATCTGAGTATATTCTATATTATTACTTATCCTTTTATTTCTTAGAAAGTTTCATTGAACAGATATAAACATTACAGGATCAGTAACAATTTTTCTTAGGTTTTATTTTCAAGTGAAGAAAATTTTTATCAATGTGGGAATAGCTGATAGGTAATTTAAAGCCCATCTCCATTTTCCTATGCTCATTCCCACAAATATGTTAATTGCTGAATCTGTAACACACGAGTAAACAAAATGTGGATAATAATCTTCTTTAACATAGAAAAGCTAATATAATATATAATAATAACCTATTACTCAGTAAATAATACATAATCATGTAATTAGCAATCATTTTACATGCAGCCATAATTTCTTAGCAGATAATTTAAGCAGGGATTGATGAAGAATCATTCATATTTCAGAAAACTGTAAATTAAAAGTATTCGTTTCTGCATTGGATTCATAAAATTTAAATGCTTTAAGCTAATGTTTTTCAATAGGATGCCAACACTAGAATTTAAATGGAAAATTAATGCACAAGGAAAAAATCACTTGCAAACATATTTTCAAATATAGTTATATGTAATATAAATTTGATCAGCTGATATTCAACCTTAATTTTTAAGTATTCAATTTTTCTAAAGTGTTAATTATTTCTAAAGAAAGAAAAGATGAGAATAGAGACACAAATCTCTCATCCCAGCCCTGGGGAGGTGGAAGACAAAGGATGTTTCCTTCAGATGGTCAGGGCCAGTCTTTGCAGCACAGCAAGTTTCATACCTTGGAAAAAGCACCGTTTTGAAACTATGACATAGATTAAATTAGGCTTGAATCATATCAATTGTAGTAGAAAGGAAATATTTCAGTTAGAAAACAGAGTATCATCACAGTTGCTTAACTTATCTGGTAGTTTTTTTTTTTTTTTTTATCATTTTAAGAGGAAAGTTCTTACTGTTCACATTTCTTGTTTAGAGTCCAAAATCAAAAGTTCATTTATTATTGAGTTTTTGTCTCTTGATCTTTCATGCCTACACATCAGTAGTTTGGAGGTAGGAGAGAAAAGGGAGAAACATTCTAATTAAAGTACAACTTCACAACCCTCTCAAAATATAGATTTATATTAAGTAAATATATAAGTAAATAAAAGACATGCATTGGAGAGATCTAAGCAAATAATCCTAATGATTTTCTAGCATACATACATTCTAAAGTAGTAGTATAAAACAAGCATATTCAATCAGATCCATAGTCTACTTTTCTCCTGTTCTTGAAATCAATTTGCTGAAAAATAAAAATTAAATATTGTAAATCTTCAAACTGCATAGTGATGATGAAAATTATCTAGGAATCCATTTTTAAATGATTGTGAATTAATTTAACCAAGTTGGTTATAGATTATTTACACATCTCCCCTACAGTTATGCTTAAGGTATTTATGCTCACTGAAGCACCATGAGATGTTATATATCTGTATGGTAATTGCTGTTTGCACTACTGATTTCCTTCATCTACACAGTGGATTCAGCTATCAATACAAGGACATCATGAAATCTGCAGGCAAATGGATGCAGCTAGAAAAGGTCATCTCGAATGCAGCAACCCAGATCCAGAAAGACATACATGGTATAACTCAGTTATACCCGGATATTAGCCATATAATACAAGATAAGCATAATACAATCCACAGACCTAAAGAAGCTAACTAAAAAGGAAGACCCTAGGAAAAACGCTTAATTGTCATTCAGAAAAGCAAATAGAATAGACATTGGAAGCTATTGAAGAGCAGGAACAGGAGGGGAGCCTACCGTAGAGGTCCTCTAAAAGACTCCATAGAGCAGAGGATCAAACCAGAAGCTAAAACTCACAGCCAAACTTTGGGAAGGAAGAATGAGAGCATAGAAGGATCCAGAGGAAACAGGAGCTCCACAAGACCACCACCAGAACCAACAAATCTGGGGTCGAGGGTGGGAGAGACAGTCACTAATACACCAAAAAAGGACAACGCATGGAGAGGAATTAGACCTCGACTCAAATGTAGCTGATAGGCAGCTCAGTCTCCATATTGGTCACCTATTAAGGAGAGCAGGGCTTCTGCTTTTCCTCAGACCGAGTGCCATGGTTCCGTTTTCTGGAGAGTGCTGGAGCTGCCAGCTGGCCTAGGCTTCTGCCAGTTCTGGGTCAGGTGGTGGGACCTCAGTTCTGTCATGGGAGAGAGCGGGAACCGAGCCTTAGCCAGAAAACTTGTCCATAGTCGCTTGAGCCCCCGCCTGGCATGGGCCCTGGTTTCCTCCATGGACTGGCTGGGTGATCTGAAGTCGGGTCTATCCCAAATCTACAATCTGTACTCCTCCGTGGGCCAGCAGACATGGACCCTGGTGCTCTGTAATCCACTGTTCAGAGAGAGTGCAGGTAAGATAGGCTGCTCTGGGCTTTGGAGACTCTGCCCATGATGAGGAGTCTGAGAAATAGAGCACAGCGGTAGCTCACCTTGGCTATGTGGCCAGTCTCTGGGGAATGGGCACCAGTCCTCGACACTGGTTGGATGGCTTGAGGCCAGACCTCCCCTGTGCTCTGCACTGTGTGGACCTCTCTCACCTAGGGTTCTACAGGTCTTGTGGAGACTGCTCAGACACCATGCACAGCCGCCGCCATGTTAGATCTTGAGTACTATGGTTTAAATCCTAGGTCCTTCTTGTCCTCTGTATCAGCTCCCACCTTCAGTTTCCAATCTTCTTGATTTCCTGTCATGACTTCCTGCAATGATGGATTATATAGTGGGGGGCAGGGGGTGCCTCAGCTGATTTCCTGCTCTGTGAGGGCAGTATCTTCAACATTATTTTTTGTCTTGCTTTTAAAAAGCCAAGTAGATGAATGCTCATTTAAGGTAAAATGCTGATATCCTCCTAATTTTTTTAGTTAAAACAAAATAGTAATTATTTACTTGGCTCTTTATTTCAAATCTCTTCATTTTTCTCCTATATAAAGTATAGTTTCCCAATAATTTGCAACATTTTTATAGGGAATGAAGTTGTCAATTAACATTGTTATTTTTTATCTCCATTGATGCTCTTCTCCTGACTTTATTATAGATTTCTTAGAAGTTGCTATAGCATAATATTTATGTTAGTTTGTATAAATGTTGCTTTTATTTCCTCAGATAAGAGGATGAAAATGAGGTCATGCCCAGCTTTACGCATACATGACTTGGCCTGAGCCCAGAGAATTTCTATCTTGGTTCTATTCCTAGGCCTAGACCTGGATGCTTCTAGCCTCCATACACTCTAATCCCCTGTAAACCTGAACTTTTTAAGGCCTTAGCTTCAAGCCTCCATCTGCTAACCTAGGACTAGAATGTGTTTGAGACTCACAGCTGAATAAGCTCACACACTCTACTTCTTTCAGAACTCTGGTTGGTTCAATCAAGCTGTTCTGGCTCAAAACTCTTCTCCAAACTGACTGATTTAAACTGGATTATCTCTCCTTCTCATTGAATTGCTCTGCTTCGAAAAACACACTCTGAATTCCATGACCTGAACTGCATGAACTTAGCGACATGCAACTGAGCTGCACAGAACACCACCATATGTACTGGCCTTCCAAACTCCACTGTACTGTCTATGTGAACTCCTACTCTCCTTTAGAGGTGATCTTAAGTAGCTTTTCTTTCCTTTCTGTTCTCATGAGAGCTGGGCTTATCCTATCTTGGATTCATTCTGTCAAATCTTCCTCTGATTCATCCCTTTGTCTTCCCCTCAATTAGAAGTAATCTTTTGGAATGAAAGGTGTGTACTAAATTCCAGACAGGGGGATTAAAAGTAGGTAGTATCTATATTCCAGCCAGAGGGATTAAGGGTTTTTACTAAGGGTGTGTTTGTATTCTAGCTCAATCACACAGAATTAGGTTTTTTTATATGATCTATTGCCAAAGCAGCCATATTGCTGGATTAAAATTCCTCTACAAGGTAGACTGGTGTATTTCTATATTGGTCTTTAGAACTTATTCATTCCCATATAATGTGAAACATACTTTTTGTATACGACATCAGGAACCGTAACTACACTGCCTAATTGCAGGGTACTAGGCACTGTCATATGATATTCTATAGAATGTGGTACTCATATCTTAATGGGAGATTTTACATTTCTTTTGATATAAAGTACTGAAGTTTTGTCTGTACCCTCAAAATAACTAGCAGCTAGAGAAAAGCATGGCAACTTTGCTTTGCTTTTATTTTATATCTGTCTGTTTTACTTTAGACCACTTGCTTCCCCCTTCAGCTAAACTGGTTAATAACACAGACATGATCTCTCTGCCCCCTTTCATCTACTGTCAAGGCTTAAGGTACAAAGACAAATCAGTTTCCTAAACCTGTGGTGAGACTGTATTGCCAGAAAGCCAAGCCTTATAATTTTCACAATTCTCAAATATGGAGGTATTTATCCATGGTTGTCAGAGCACAAATTAAAGCAAAAAATCCTCTTTTTAAAAACACGTGTACTATAAATTAGTAGTAGAGATATCTACTTTGTAGAAGAAGAGTTGAGACAATGATGGGTGGGAACAAACTTACACAAGAACTGCTTTATTACACATAGCACTTTTGCTTTGTTTAAAATGAGGCATGTTATTAATACTCAAAGACAGACTTGATATTACTCAGTGTTGTCATTTCTCTTCTCAACATGACCACAGAATCTACATCATTGTTTTATGGGTTTTTTAAAAATTGTACTTATGTGCTTTTTTACTAAATCACTATGGGCCACCATCGTGAATGAGCCTTCCAGATACAGGTTTTTTTTTTTAAATTCAATCTACAAAATAGATGATCACATAACCCTATGGAAGAAATAATATTTTCAAGGGTAAAAGAAAGTAAAAAAATCAAATAATAAAATACAGAAAAGCTTCTAACAACAAAAAGAAAAAGAACTTCAACCTTAATTTTAAAAAATCAAATAGCAGGTGAAAAGCAAAGTCCATATAATGGGATTAGTCGTTAATTTCTATTTTAGTTTTCAAGTTATCAGCTTAAAGATATATTATCAGCTTAGACATATATTTTTAGCTTTCAATAGAACATTGACTTGCCTGAGTTAGAATAGTGTGGATGTATGAATACATTACGGTGCTTTACATATTTTTATGTAGGTCACATGTCTGCTGTAATCATCCCTGTATGAAGGAATGGATGTGTTCAGTTTTAGAATATGGATAGGATGCAATACTCAAAAGAACTATATAAATAATTAATGAGGTGAAATGGAATATATGCATTTTTAATAGTTTAGATGAAATAAATATTAATTTGAAATTTTAACTGTTATATTTCAAGCCTGCAATTGAATGCTTCTCTAAAAGTCTTACACAAAGTACATGATGAGTGTTCCTGTGTTGTTTGGCATAACACATTTGTGAGACATGCTTTTTGATTCCACCAACTTATATGCCTAAGGATTTCAAATATAGCTTGGTTAGAATATAATCACACAAATAATAGAAATGAGCTAGCTGTTTCTTGTTAATTTTCTAAAATGTTGCTTTATTAATAAAAACATATCCTCCATAGTAGTATTTCCCATAGCAATAAGAATCAAAATCCATCCCTTTGAAGATTCACAGCCTCCACAGCAATGGCTTTTCTTCTTACATAATTAAAAATGCTAAGTAAGCCAGGCGTGGTGGCGCACGCCTTTTTTCCCAGCACTTGGGAGGTAGAGGCATGTGAATTCTTGTGAGTTTGAGGTCAGCCTGGTCTACAAAGTGAGTCCAGGACAGCCAAGACTACACAGAGAAACCCTGTTATTGAGGCCTTCTGTTTTTGGGTAGCAATCCTATAGATATTTTTATTTCAGGATAACCAGCCAAATTTCTCATCTCATCGCTGATGTAAAAGAATCTCAATACAAGGTCAGGGTGACTGTAAATTATATTTATGCTCAATGAGAAACTCTGTAGCCTTGTTGTTCCCAAATATTCCCCAACAACAAGCCCAGCTCCCTCCAATTGCCAGTTATGCTTTCAAGGCCAGCTAGAACTTCTTGTTAGCGAAATAACTTGAAAATAACTTGACTCAGAGCTGATACCCTGTTCCACAACCCTCTTCCCTCCCCCATGAGCCAATTGCTATTTTCACCTTTAAATGTGCAATTCAACTTCCCATCAGGGAGATTTCTCAACTTCCATGCTGATCCCAGCAATATTGCATACTATTATGATATGTGCTGTCATATCATTCAGTAAAAAAATCCAGCACTTTAAATTCCTTTTACGAGTATTCAGAATTTCTACAAGTATATTTTATTTCAACTATTCATGTGTAAGAACTTCTATTATTAAAAATGATACTTCTATAAAACTTGATTACTTTACATAATATTACATGATTTTTCCTTTTCTATTAATAGCATCTGAGTCTGACATATATGCTTTATATTCTTTCTATGATTTAAGTTATAGTAATTTATTAACAGTAAAATTTTACTTTTTATGAAATTTTACCAATAAAATAAAATGTCTTTTCACTGGTGTGATGACTTAGTTGTTAGGGGGATTTGGTAACCTTTCAGCAAAGAATTTTTTTCCTAACACTTAGTTCAGGAGGTTTACAACTACCTAAAACTCCAACTCCAAGGTATTTTACATGATTATCTGGTCTCTAAAGAAATTTATTCTATACATGTTGTGCACACACACACACAGTTATAAATAAACATAAAAATGAAATATTGTTTTTAAAGAATATAATACATCTGTATTGTGTTTACATCATATCCAGCACTCTCTCTTCATTCCAACCTCTTGAATATCTAACTCTCAAATTGATGACCTCTTAATTCTTCTTTAATTATTGTTACACAAACACACACCTAATACTAACAAGCTTAAATGTATTTACTCCAACCCCTTTCGTCTCTAATATATTTCTCCCTCCTACATTGCCATTAGGCCTAATATCCCACGTTTCCATTTCTTCTAAGCACCTTGTCATTGGTTTAACCACAAGATTTCTGTTGAGTAGGAAGAGCAGTTATCAAGTAATGGGTTATAGATATCTTGACTATATGCTCCCACCGACTCCAAGGTATCCATTAATGTATTTTATATAATCTTATTTTGTACAATATTAAATCAACTACTAACCACTGTGTGCAGTTTAAAAGTTTTTAAAAAAGTAAAAATTTTAAAATGTAATCTTTAAATGTCTCATATAGAATATAGCAAAAGCAATCTATATGAATAATTCATATTTTCTCAGATATAATTTTATTTATTTTTAGTATTATATATCTTTTCATATATACCTTTATATTATTACACACAAATAAAATAAACTACATACAGCAATAAGAGCCATAAAACTATCAAGAATTATATAAAGGTTACATTCAGAGTGTTTTGGCTGTTTGATTTGGCAATCTTGAAGAAAATATATTTTGCATCTTAGTGACCCTAAAATTCTAAGTATAATCAATATCTCTATTGACTTAAAACATCTATCGAGATATAAAAACATGTCACCCACAAATAGCTAAGGTTAATTGTAAGACTAAACTATCTGATCTTCAACCCTGTCAGTGACTTGAGAAGGAATAAAATTAATTACCTAAGTAGACAGGGTGTGTAGGTTAGCAGCTTCCAAACTGAAAAAGTTACAGAGACAGTTTGCTATCTCAGCAGTTACACAAAACTCTCCATAACCTTGGAGCATGATCTTCAGCCTTCTGGCCCAATATATCTGACAGACATATTTATGAGGGAGGAACTATTGAAGACTTGCTTACCCTGTCTTGGCAGAGTTTGCCATCAACTCTGCCTGCATCAAAGCTTGCCCATTTTTAGGCAGAGTTATGTCTGTGGCAGAAATGAGGACATTTTGTCCAGGGGCTGGTTTCCCACATTTGAAGCCATCTACATATGGAAATTCTTTGATGTTTAGCATCTTTTTTTGCGGTAGTTTGGGTGTTGCCAGGAGTTAATGTGTCTTGTCAAAGAATATTTAAACTAATAAAAAAACATGTTTAAATGCCACATTCTGTAGGTCTCTGAGGTTTTTATAGACCTTATCTAATTATTTTACTTATCTATCTACAGAATTGTATTTATCTATTAAACCTAGGATGTATATTCTTGTGATTAAAAATAGACTAGTAATTGACATGACCATGATTGGATTAACTAACAATTAGTTTGTAAAAGTGTCTTTGTATTTTTCTTTTTGTTTAATTTATTTTTAAAACTTATTCATTTTATATCCTAATTGCTGCCCCCTCTCTTTATGGGGAGCAATCACTCTACGACATCCAAGATCATAGTAAGAGCTACTCCATTCCGGCTAAAAACTACCCTTTCCAGTAAGACTACTGGTAAGATCAGATAAAGACAATTGCCCACGAGGCCACCCTGTTATGGAAGCAGCAGTCCCGGGGGCTGTTTGCTTGACTAACCAGATCTTTTACAATTTCTCTCTTTCTGGGACTTTTTCCCCTTCTGTGGTTAGAGCAGCTGTAAAAGTAGATAACTGCTGGAGCATTTTACAGTTGAGTATCCATAGCGACCTCACTTATGCAAATACCCCTGCCCCAGTAACTACCCATAAAAGGTCTGTGAGGATTTTCAATAAATGAAACTTGATCAGAAACCTGTCTTGTCCACATTTCTCACACCCCTCCTTGTCTCCCTTCCATTCCATTTCTAGGGTCTATTATTGACTGTCCCTCGGGTCGGGACATCCCTCATCACCTCAGGGTCCCACTTTCCTTCCCTCTTCACCCTATTCTCCTCCCCTAGTCTTCAGGGAGGGTGAGCCTTTCTTCGCTAGCAATTAACCCCAGCCTATCAAGTCTCGTCAGAACTGCCTATATCCTCTTCCTCTGTGGAATGATAAGTCTCTTTGTCAGGGAAAGTGATCAAAGTTCAGGCAACAGAATCTATTGCAGGGACAGGACTCTCAGGACTGAGCAGAGGTCCCAGTCTGGCCCAGAATGGGTGGAAGCCTAAGCCAGCTGGAGGTACTTGCACAATGGGAAAGAAGGAATCAAGGTCCCAGGGCCCCAGTGGTCAAGGGCAGGGTCTCCAAAACCCAGGCAAAGGCAGATAGTATATACACTATCTCAGACTGAATCTTGGGCTACAGAGCGCCAGCACCAGCCTCTGTTGTCTGAGTGGGGAGCCCAGGGTGGCGCAAAGTCTCCCAGAGCTAAAATCAGGTCACCTGCTTGATCCAGGAAAGGGTTCCCAGATCCCCACAGGTAAGGGGTCCTGACCTATAGACACTCACCAACAAACTACTCTCAATAATCATTAAAGGAAGCCAGAAACTACTTACTTATATAAGAAGCAGCAAGCTGACTAAAGGCCAGTATAAAAACAAAAACAACAAAAGTCGGAATAGTATGGCATCTTCAGAGCCCAGTTATCCCAAAGAATTCAGCCTTGGGAACTCAAACACAATTGAAGCACAAGAAAATGACTTTAAATCCATAGTAATGAAGATGATGATGGAGGAAATGAATAATATCTATAAACAAATATATGAAGATGCAGTCAAACAGAGTGAGGATAATAGAGAGACCATGACAGAAGCCTATAGAGAGGAAATGAAAAAAACTTTGGAAGAATTTCACGAAAATGCAAACAATCAGATAAAGGAAATCAATAATATGGTTCAAGGTCTGAAGATGAAAATGAAAACAATGATAAACAGGAAATGCAGAGGTAAGCTTTGTTAACAGAATTCAAGAAACAGAGGAAAGAATCTTGGGTGTAGAAGATACAATAGAAAAAATTGATACAACCATCAAAGAAAATGATAAGTCTGAAAAATTCCTGACACAAAACATCAAAGGAATGAAGGACACCACAAAAAAATGAAACCTAAGGATAACAGATATTGAGGAAAAAGAAGACATCTGGCACCAAAGCCCAGAAAATATTTTCAAAAAAAAATCATAAAAGAAAATTTCCGCAACTTCAAGAAAGAGATGCACAAAATCATACAAGAGGCCTACAGAACACCAAATAGAAGAAATGAGAAAAAATCCTTCTGCCACATAATAATCAAAATACAAATTATACAAAACAAAGAAAAAATATTAAAATAAGACAGAAAAAAGTCAAGTAACATATCATGGTAAATGTATCAGAATTACACCCTGGCTTCTCAGCACAGCTCATAAAAGTCAGAATGGCTTGGGCAGAAGTCTTGTAAACCCTAAGAGACCACACATGACAGTCCTGACTACTATACTCAGCAAAACTTTCAGTAGCCATTGATGGATAAAACAAGATATTCTATGACAAAAACAAATTCAAACAACACCTATCCATAAATCCAATCTTACAGAAGTTACTAAAAGGAAAACTCTAACTCAAAGTGACAAAGTACAACCAAGAAAACACAGGGAATTAATAACTTCACTATAGCAAAACATAACCAGACAAATATCTACCAAAACCAACATCAAAATCAAGCGACCTAACAAATACTGGTCATTAATATCTCAATGGCCTCAACTTTCCAATAAAAACACATAGACTAACAGAATGGATGCATAAAAAACCAAACATTCTTCTGCATTCAAGAAACACATCTCAGTCACAATGATAGACATTGCCTAAGGGTAAAAGGCTGGCAAGAAGAATTGCAAGCAAATTGACACAAGAAGCAAGCTGAGGTAGTCATTCTAATATCTAATAAAATATATTTCAACCAAAACTAATCAAAAGATATGAGGAAGGACACTTCATAGTCATCAAAAATTCAACCATGATAATATCACAATTCTGAACATCTACACCCCCAATACAAGGGCACCCACATTTGTAAAAAAAAATAGTAATAAAGCTTAAACTCCACATTGGTACGGACACATTAATAGGGGAAGACTTCAACACCTCTCTTTCGCTAAATGATACATCAACAAAACAGAAGCTAAACCAAGAAATAATGACACTAACTGATTTCATGAATCAAATGGATCTAACTGATATCTACAGAATTTTTCACCCAAACACGAAAGATTATACCTCCTTCTCAGTACCTCATTGAAACGTCTCCAAACTTGAGCATATAGTAAGACATAATGCAAGCCTCAACAGGTAGAAGATTGAAATAATACATTGTATCCTATCAAACCACCATGGCCTAAAGCTGACCATCAACAACAACAGAAATAACACCTTCACACATTTAGAGCTGAACAACTCTCTACTCAAGGACAACTGGGTAAAGGAAGAACGATATAAATTAGGGACTTCCTAAAATTCAATGAAAATGAAGGTACAACATACCCAAATTTATGGGACACATTGAAAGCAGTCCTTAGACAAAAATTCATAGCACTAAGTGCCTTCGTATAGATATTGGAAACATATCATAGAGGTAACTTAATGACACATCTAGAAATGCTATTTTTTAAAAAAGGAAATAGAAATACCCAAGAGAAATAGATGGCTGGAAATAATCAAACCCAGGGCTTAAATCAATAAATTAGAAACAAAGAGAACAATTCAAAGAATCAACAAAACCAAGAGCTGCTTCTTTGAGAAAATCAACAAGATAGACACACTGTTAGCCAAACTAACTTAAAGGATAGAGACACTATCAAAATCTCCAAAATCAGAAAGGAAAATGAAGACATAACAACAGACACTGAAGAAATACAAAGAGTCATTAGGTCCTACTTCAAAAGCTTATATGCTACAAATTATGAAAATCTAAAAGAAATGGACAATTTTCTTGATGGATTCCACTTGTCAAAGTTGAATCAAGACCAGACAAACAAATTAAATAGCTCTATTTCTCCTAAAGAAATAGAAGCAGTCAACAAAAGTCTCCCAACCAGAAAAAGCCCAGGACCAGATGGTTTCAGTGCAGAATTCCACCAGACCTTCAAAGAAGAGCTAACTCTTCAAACAAAGCACAAAATAGAATTCGACAGAACATTACCAAACTCATTCTGTTAGGCCACAGTCACCTTGATACCTAAACCTCACAAAGACTCAACAAAGAAAGAGATTCAGAACAATTTCTCTTATGAACATTGATGCAAAAATATTCAATAAAATACTCACAAATCAAATCCAAGAACACATCAAAGATATCATTCACCATGACCAAGTAGGCTTCATCTCAGGCAATCAGGAATGGTTCAATATACAGAAATTCATCAATGTAATCCACCATTTCAACAAGCTGAAAGAAAAGAAAAACACATAATCATCTCTTTTGATGCCGAAAAAGCATTTGACAGCATCAAATATCCATTCATGTTTAAAGTCTTGGAGAAAGCAGGCATTCAAGGCACCTAACTAAACGTAATAAAGGCAATACACAGCAAACCAATAGCCAAGAAAAAATTAAATGAAGAGAAACAAAAGGAAATTCACCTAAAATCAGAGACTAGACAAGGCTGCGCACTCTCTACATATCTCTTCAGTATAGTACTTGAAGTTCTATCAAGATCAATAAGACAACAAAAGGAGTTCAGGGGGATCCACATCAAAAAGGAGAAAGTCTATTGCCCCTAATCGCAGATTATAGTGTGTATAACTGACCCCAAAATTCCACCATAGAACTGCTATAACTGATGACCCCCCTTTAGCAAAGTGGCTGGATTACATGAGCAACACAACAAAGTCAGTAGCCCTCCTGTATACAAATGGCAATCAAAGTGAGAAATAAATTAGGGAAGCTACATCTTTTACAATAGCCACAAGTAATATAAAGTATTTAAGTGTAACTCTTACCAAGCAAGTGAAAGACATGTATAAAAAATGTTCAGGTCTCTAAAGAAGGAAATTGATGATGATATCAGAAGATAGAAAGTTCTCCATTGGTCATGGATTCGGAGAATCAACATAGTAAAAATGGCCATCTTACCAAAAGCATTCTAAAGATTCAATACAATCCCTGTCAAAATACCTACACATTTTTTAAAGAACTGGAAAGATCAATTCTCAACTTAATATGAAAAAATAAAAAACTCAGAATAGCTAAAACAATCCTGTACAATAAAAGTTTCCCTGGAGGAGTCTCCATCTCTGATCTAAAGCTATACTACAGAGCTACAATAATTAAAACAACATGGTAGTAGCATAGCAATAGGCTGGTTGATCAATGCAATCGAATCAAAGACCCAGAAATAAATCCACATAGCTATGGACACTTGATTTTTCACTAAGAAGCTAAATCTATACAATGAAAAAAGGATAGCATCTTCAATAAATGGTGTTCATCGAACTGGATGTCTACATGTAGAAAAATTCAAGTAGAACCGTATTTTTCACCATGCACAAAATTCAAGTCTGAGTGGATTAAGGACCTCAAAATAAAACCTGGGACACTAAATGGGTTAAAAAAAAATTGGGGAAGAGCCTTGAACTCACTGGCAGAGGGGACAACTTCCTGAACAGAACACCAACAACCCAGGCTCTAATGTCAACAATTAATAAATGTGACCTCATGAGGATGAGAAGCTTCTGAAAGGCAGAAGACGCTGCCAACAGAACAAAGCAACAGCCCAAAGACTGGGAAAAATCTTCACCATCTCTACATCTAACAAGGGCTAATGTTCAAAATATATAAAGAACTCAAGGAATTAATTACCCTCAAACCAAATAACTCATTTAAGAAATGGAGTTAAAAGCTAAACAGAGAATTCTCAACAGTGGAATATCAAATGGCTGAGAAACAAAGAAATGTTCAATGCCCTTAGTCATCAAAGAAATGTAAATAAAAATGACTCTGAGTTCCCATCTTATACCCATCAGAATGGCCAAGATTAAAAGCTCAAGGAACAGCACATGCTGCTAAGGATGTGGAGAAAGGAGAACACTCCTTCATTGTTGGTGGGAGTGCACACTTGTACAACCACTTTGGAATTCAATCTGGCACTTTCTCACAAAACAGGAAATAGGGCTTCCTCAAGACCCAGCGATTCCACTCCTTGGAATATACCCACCACAAAGCAAGGGCATATGCTCAACCATGTTCATAGCAGCCTTATTTGTAATAGTCAGAACCTGGAAACAACCTAAATGTCCCTCAGTTGAAGAATGGATAAAGAAACTGTGGTACATTTACACTGTGGAACACTACTCAGCTGTTAAAAATGAGGAAATCTAGATTTGCAGACAAATGGATGGAACTAGAAATGATCATCCCAAGTGAGTTAACCCAGACCCAGAAAGATACATATGGTATATACTCACTTATAATTGGATACTATCCCACCATGAATGTCCTCTGTTGGCACTCATTGGGGGATTGGAACAGACTCTGGGAGTTGCTACTGGGACACCAGGTGAGAGAAGTATAGAAAAATGGGGAAATAGAAGTATCTTGTGGGTCCTGAAACCTTACAATAAGCTTATCAAGGCTGGCAGATCTGGATCCAGTGCATACACAAATTACTATAGCAAGCAAGGACAATGCATGCAGTAAAACTAGACCCCATATTCAGATTTAGCCAATGGACAATGCATTATCCATAGCTGTGTGGAGAGTGGGGCTGATTCTGATATGAACTCTGGTGCCCCCTATTTGACTACTTCCCCTTGGTGAGGAGGCCTCGTGGCACTCAGAGGAAGGGGAAAGAGATTACCCATATGAGACCTGATAGGCCATGATCATATGGTGGGAGAGGAGGTTTCCTATTGTGCATGAGGTTTTAGCTTCAAGGCCAGTAGTATAAATCAAGGAAAAATGTGTTAAATTTTCATTCATATTTGATTTATTTACCTTACTTCTTTGGTAACTTTCAGCATAAGCATTAATCTGTAACTTGTCATTTTTAATCCTAACTTTCTGTAGCTCACACTTGTCAGTTTATCACTGAAAAGTAATATGTTCAATGTATTACATCCATAAAAGTATATTGAATTTTTTACTTTATATGTTTTCTTCAATATTTTAATAATTTCAATTTGCTTTGCAGCATTAATGTGTTGAGAAAGTAGAAAATTAGCTCAGGGTCATAATAGCAGAGTTTTCATAACTAACTATCCATGTGGTACACAAAATATTTATAATAAGCTCATTTTATTTTTAATATTCTGTTCTAAAAATGAAAAACAATGCTGAGCAGACTTGGGAGGCAAAGGTAGGCAGATCTCTGTGAGTTCAAGGCAAGTCTGGTTTACTGAGCAGGTTCCAGGATATCATAGGCTACACAGAAAAACCTGGTCACAAAAACTGAACTAAACAAAACAAATGAAACAAAGAAGTAAAGAAAGAAAGGAAGGAAAGAAGAAAGCAATATAGGAAGGAAGGAAGATGGGTAGAAGGAAGGGAAGAAAAAAAATGAGCAACATAGTTCAATATATTGTGTTGTGTGATGTATTTGATTTATACTGAAATTTTCTTAGAAACTTCATAGTAACAAAATTCTATGATCAAAAGACATATTTGGCTTTATTAAACATCACTAAGGTAATTTTTAAACTTTAGTATAAAATAACAAAATACTTTTAATATTATTCATCTTTCTTGTTGTTGACTTTATAACATAGACCAAAAGCAAGATCTTTGAGGCATATCTATAAAATTTCACCAATAGGCCAAGCATAAGCACAAAAACCTATAGTCCTAGCACTTTTGAAGCAGAAAACTAATGAATGTAAGTTTAGTTCCAGACCCTTTGACCATCAATTTATAAGTCAATTGAGACAGAACATATAAAACCATATCTTATAACAATGACAACAAATTTTTCTTATTAAAATTTGATTAAATACACAATGTTAGTTTCCTTTTGTTATTAGGTATCAAAATTGCCTAAAATATCAATTTTATTATAGATGATATGTTAAATGCTTTACACTTTATGATGAACTTGAGTAATAAAATAATTGAACTCCATGGTGAATATAATCTTTACATTTCTAACTAGTCACATAAAAATGATGCTACAATTTGGACTTTATGCTATATATAAACTGTTAAAAACACTGTGGCTTAGGATTACTGCTCAGAAAGTATATTATACACAGTGAAGCTTTGGAAATTGACTTGAGTCTTGACTCTTCCCTTTTTATAATACTAAATATCATTTTCTAATCAGCAAAATATACATCCTGGCTGGGCACAAGAAAACATGTTTTAAACAGAGACATTTTTATACTTCCTTTGGCTATTAGTCTACTGAGACTACAACACCAAAGGATTTAAATTGTCCAACAGTCCTATGCTAGGGAAAAAAAGAATGACTTGTACTGAATTTTAAAACTCTCCCATAATATCATATATTTGTTCTCTATACAACCATAGAACCTACCACACTGACAATTAAGATTCAAATTTAAAAATTGACATCCAAACCTATGACTTATGATTTAGAACCAATAGCTCTTGATCTTGAGGTCTATTAATGCTAGAAAACAACCTACTAAGGAAACTTCCCTAGACCACTATAATTTCTGGTTTCACTCAAAATGCTTATCCTTAATCTTACAAGTAGATGTTGCTCTCACACTTTATCAAACAAGCTTCTTTTCACAGCTTTCACAGACCATTACATAAAGTCAAACCTTATCAAAATACAGAGAACAGCTAACTGTGGGGTGTCCATCCCAACACATATAAATATACAACATAACTCAGGGAAAAATGTAGAAGAGGGCAGAAAAGCCAGACAAATAGGACTAGTGCTGTGAGACTGCATCTTTAAATTATCACAGGGAATATGCACCAAGGAATCATAACAGCAATGTTGCCCAAATAAGACATGGAAACATAAGATTATGAGTTTACAGATGAAAATGAGTGGGAGAATTTTCATAATGTTACACACCTGGATAAAGAGTTACAGAAAATTAAGTGTTTCTGAGAGACAAAGCATCTGTCCTACTTAAGGTTGAGCTCTATGATAGGCTTTCCAGTTCCAGCAGGTCAGCCCTAAATACATATGAGCAACATGAATTCAGAAGGTTGTATAAACACACACACACACACACACACACACACACTGCATCACATCACATCACAATAATTAAAGGGTAGGTGACAATACTTGAGGACTTGAAGAAGCACAGGTTAAGTGAATGGATAAGGGGAGACAGGTGAATGACAATAAGGTACTTAAATGAAGTTCCTAGAAAAAAACAACTCAAGTTATGCACACACACACACACACACACACACACACACACACACACACACACACACTTCGCACACAATGTAAAGTCCCATTTGAAACCCTTGTAATGTCATAAGATTGAACTCACATACATACTATAAAAAACACGAAACCTCTTCCAGATACCATGGTATGTTTTTATTTTAAGAATGAAGAACTGGAACATAGGAAGAAAATATTAGAATAAAGCTAAATAGAAACCTCCCAAGGCTAACACAGACACAAATCCTGAAACACATTCCTATCACTTGGGACTTGTTAGGATATTAATCATCTGTATTCCACAGTTCTTGGCGAGTCCCATCCCTCCAGCTCTGCTTCCTGCAGCACACAATCCTCACTCCTGTGAGGACCCAACTCCACATAATGCAGATCACTTCATCAGACATACAATAGCCTTAGGCTCTTAAACATCTTGAGATCATCATAACAATTTGCAACTTACTTTTAGAGACACATACAATGGCCTCAATAGGCCTTATTGCATGACCTTTGATCATGACATATGTTGCTCAACTGCAAACAAGAACTGTACCCCCTCCCTACTCAGATGCAGTTGATAGGCAGCTCAGTCTCCATATGGGTCCTCTATTAAGGGAAGCAAGGGCTGTCCCTGTCACAAACTCTATTGCTTGCACTTGTGTCACTTCCCGCTGGTGGGGTGCCCACAGAGGAAGAAGATAAAGGCAGTCCTGATAAGACTTGATAGGCTGGGTTCAGTTGATGGGGGAGAAGGTCTCCCCTCTAGGATGAGTAGGAGAGGGGAATGGGGGGAAGACGGATGTGGAGGAAATGAGGGAGGGGGCTACAATTGTGATGTAAAGTGAATAATTTAAAAAGACCTGAAATTAAGAAATGTTATAAAAGGCATCCTTACTTTATCATTTATTCTCAACATTAGTGCTACATGGATGATGATACCACTTTCTTTCGCATGCATGTTATGTTGTCTGGAGAAGTCACAATGGCAGAGCTTGAGGCAAATGTTCACACTGCACCCACAGTTAAGAATAACAGAGAGAGACAAATTTTGTTGCCCAGGTCACATTCTGTTTTTTAGCCAGTTCCTCCTCTCAGCTGGAAGTGCTACTACTACCATTAAGTATGGATCATTTCCTTAAATTATCCTAATCTACCAATGCCTTCACAGACATGTCCATGGGTTTGTCTCTTAGGTGATTCTAAATCTCATCAACTTGGATATCAATACTGTCCACCATTACTGAAAAATGGTAAGTTTTCCATTCACATTATTTCCAGGTGAGGGCAAAAGTAACTGTTTAAGCTATGTTTTAATAAGGGTATCTTTTATATAGAGAAAAGTACATCAGTATTTTCCTCTGCTGATAAAAACATTCTGAAGGGTAGAGTGATCAGATGCAGGGGTATGAGTATACTATACAATATATTTCATAGTTTAGAAGTCTTGAACAAAATTATACTAATCAGATTACAGAAAGAATAGAACTATTATAATGTTACTTAATAAAAATCCCTCATAGTCTCCCACAGTAATGAGTATTCCTTCAACTGTTGGGTGCTTGCAATTTCAGAAGAACCTTCAGAGGCATACAGTTGTCGGCTTTTCCTAAAATTGCAACAGTGAAGAGTGCCTGGTTAATGATTTCCTTTCTTATGGAAGATGCCAACACACTCTCTGATGATTCTCCTGAGTTCACATCAGATGGAGGAGCAGGGACAGATCAGGCCGTACTTTTGCTCACCTATTCTTTTTCCCTTGAGACATGGTTACTTGATTATGGAGTTTCTATAGCATGCATCTCTCTTGCATTGACACTAGACATTCTGGAAGCTACAAAAAGTTTGGGTTTGTGGCACTAAGAGTAAAGCCAACTTTTGAAAATTTCAATATACTCTTGTAACAGGCAACACCTGATTAGTTCTTTTTGCTGAAGGAATAATTAAACCTAAATATTTAGTACCCCTGTGACCAGGAAGCTTATGGTATTATTCTCCGTTGTCAGTTTTGTCCAGGACTCCTGTAGAAGAAGTCATCATTAAAGCTGAAAGGGTCATGGAAGCCTCTAGACGTTCTTGGCTTTCTGCGAAGACATCATTAACTCCTGCATCTGGTGCCTTGGCTGTTCGTCAAGCTAGCTCCTTTTGTTTGAGAGTTTTGGGCAACGTCTCTTCCAGTGCCTATTCTCATTATAGGATGCATACTGATTCTTCCCTATGGCACTTCTTCCCCTTTTTTGGTTGGTACCTTGGCTCCAAATCTACAGCCCAGAGTATTTTGAATAACAATAAAGTCTTTATAAGCCTTTTAAATTTTCTCCATCACTATAGAACTTACAGGCTGTGTTCATCAACCAGGGTCTCGTAGTCACAAACCATCTTAATTCTACATGATTTGCACCTAATATCGAAGGCCATATTTCCATCTAATGTTGTAGTGACCATCAATGTGCTTTCAAGGGCTTTTGCCTCAATGTTAGTATATTATCTGTAAATTTGGTATGATTTCGAGGCAGGAAAAAAATTCTAATTGTCTGCTTTTGAAACTAGAATTGTGTTTAGCTTCTTGGCTGCAGAATTCCCTTTTGGAGTCTTGCCAGAATAGATTAATAATAGAAGGACAATCAGTCTTTTGTCATAGTTGGGTTCCTTTTTGCCTGCTTGCTGATAGGTCACTTGGATCTGGAGTACGTTGGAGGTTGGCCTGCTTAAGGATCTGAGATTCATCCTTATCATTGTTGTTATGAAGTCAATATTGTATTTATCAAAATCTTCAATTTATCCCCAAAAGAAGTGTAAGTAACACAAATGCTGATAAAAAAATATTTCATCCATTGAAAAGCCTCACAATAAATAAGTCTAGAACTTCTTCAATTTAATGAGGCAGAAGTAGAACGTGTAATTGAGGGCAATAGTATCCCTTTGGTTTGCTTTGATAGTTTATCCTCACTGCCAAGAACCATCTTCATGTAATGGCTATTTAATTTTGATATAAATTCTGACCAAACTGGTACCTTGAGTAGTCTTATATTGAGAGACCAATTTAGACTCACTAACATATTAAAAAAATATATCTTCTAATTCTCTCACCATGTAATTGAATGGAAGATGACCCAACTTACCTGAACCAGAAGGATGTGGGTAAATTTAGGCTTTAAAGTATAAAATAACTTTATGTTAACACCTTTATACCATAATTATATGCCAGAGTCAACTGCTTATATGTCCATGACCTGTGTACCAGGATCTTCTTCCCTGTTATAATAATTTTAATTATATATTATTATAAATGAATGAACATACTTTGCATAAAGGACTGCAAAATGTGCTAAAACAATATTAGCACACATCCTATCATGATCATTTATGAAGAAAAGGATGATGAAAAGAGAAAGAAGAGAGTTATATTATGTGGCTGTATCGGTAACAGAAGCAAACCAGAGAGTCCAGTGGTCCCTGAGTCCAGTCTTGTCCTGATCAAGGTGTGGTATCAAATATACCAGTTCAGCCTCAGTTCTGGCTCTACAGGATGGTGCTCCCTCCCAATCTTTGATAAGTATACTCCTTTGGAATTTTGGCATAGTCTGTCTTTCCAATTAGCATTTATCTTGTTACTGGATTAATTTCTCTCTCAGAAAGATGTTTGTGTATAGATCGAGTTCTTCCTGAATTCTAGAAGCAAGATTAAACTGCAGAACACAGAGCTCCATAGGAAAAGGCTGGAGCACCCTATATCAATGACTAGTGCACTCTTATTTTCAATGCTTTATGTTATACTAACTCATCTTGTTCAGACTTACATACGTGGAAAGAAAAAATATTCATATATGTAACAAGCACTACAAATATCAGATAGAATAAACTGTATCATTATAAATAAGTTTAAAAAAGAAAAATAAACAACAAATTTACTAATATAAAAATTCATATTGTAATTGAATATCACTACATTCTAAAATTACCAGAACAATGTCTTCACTTAAAATATTAAATTATGGTCAATTATGAAAAGGTAATTAGTATGTGTTCCATTCTGTAATATGGTCATAATTTAATGTACTTCTCATAAGTAATCATTAAGAAAAATATGTAGCTAATTACAAAATAAGAAGGCTAAGATACATGCCAACTGACTCCATTAAGTAGAAATATAGAGCATAGTAAATGATCTAATAATCTAAGTTTATCTATAGACGTTTAGTATAATATTTGTTATGTTATGTTACATTTTTCCTTTACTATTTCTGAATCAAAATAAAATTTAAGTTATCCAAATAAATAGGGATAATCATGGTTTAAACAAAAGCTAGAAATATCAGTTCTTTCATTAGTAATAGATGATAGATATATTACTTTGTGTGTTGTTTAGTAGTTTGTTTTACTATCTTAAAACTGATTAATTTCTTTAAAAAATCAATTATATAAGTAAAATATAGGTTCATAATTGTGTTTGTATATCTAAAGTAGAGGAAAAACATGATAATGAGTAGTTGAGAGAAAGACAAAGATAAAGGAAGAGCTTTAGTAAATTTTAAATTATACTTTGTCTTCTATCAATTTGTCTTGGAGTTATTAAAGAAAAGTACAGCCAAGAATCAATATCTTTTCATTTTATACCTTAGAGCAAAACTGTTAAATTCCTTAAACACTTGCTCACTTTCATGTTTTCTGTGACTTCATTCAAAGACTAATTGTAAGTGTTGAAACCATACAGCCTACAGAGCACAATCAGGAGACTTTTAATGCAGCCTAGGTTTTGTGGCAAAAGCAATTTGTGAAGTTGTCTTAGACACAAACTGGTCTTGGCATGACTTTATATTAACCTTATTTTATATTCCAGGGGGAACACTAAGGTCTCCTAGTTCTCACTGTGAGGGTCAAACAGGGTTTCACCTAACATGTATCAACATTGTTTAAAGGGAAAGCTGTTACTTTGCTCCTAAGTGCATGAAAACACACAGATATACTTAGTCACTATGAAGGATGATCCATCCTCAGATATGTTTCTAGAAAAGGACGGTCCTTGATCTTCTTGAATATAGATCAACATCTACATTCAAGTGTATCAGACAAGAAATACTGAACATTTCAAAATGTTCAACTCACTACTTATCAGCACTTAAAGACGCAACATTAATTTTCATAGTATGCAATGAGAATTAGGAATCATTAAACCATTCTCTGCCAACTGGTAGCAGGTCATTCAGTATTAAAACCAGGTCTACCTTCACATCATCCCTTCCCTGTCTTCTTTTGCCTTAAACATAATGGTGTCAATAATTCATTATCTTTTATGGCCCTCCTTAATTATTTTCCAGGCCCTGACTTCATAATTTTCCAGTATTATTTTTTTAAATCAAAACTTCTAAACTGATATCTTTAAGACAATAACAGATTCAATAACTATACAGAGACAAAATTTAAAGTCACCAAAAGAGTGGAGTAGAGGAAAATAAGTGGTATTATTGTTTAATTAAGAGACCTAAACAACATTGCCACAGGTACAAAGAACCTCAAAAAGTTATTGAGAATCTTCCTCCTCAACAATGGTGCATAGTGAGTAACTCATTGCTGCAACAATAATCAACAATGAAACAACATCCATGTTAAATATCAGTTGAATGGTTATAGAAAGTATACTACATGCAAAGTAATTTTAAAAAACAAAGCACTGGATTATTGTCATTTGTACTGAGACAAAAACAAAAACAGACAAACAAAAATAAAACAGAAGACCTATAATTTCTTGTCATGCAACAAACATCTTACTAAGAACAGATTCTAATATAAAGAGAAGGACTACAACCCATTACATGAATCAAATAATAACATCTTCTTTCATATCTACTGTAAATTTTGTGTTCATTATATAATTACAATGTAGTTTTATTGTTTTCACAAAATAAACTCTAAACATGCAAGCAATGCATCAAATGATGATATAAGGATAGCTTTAATATTATTAGCATATTGGAAATTTTCAGTTCCATTATGATCTGGTGAGTTCACTCTTTGTATGAATTATATGAGCCAGAGGGAGTTGTCAATCACTATGCTTACTTGAAACATAAGTAATTTGCTAATCTTTTTTAAACTTTAAAAATAATATGTAATTTAAATTTACAATTATATGCAAAAGAATGTTACTATCTTGTGTAGATGAAGATAACATATTTCTAACTCTTTGCAGATCAATAATTTTTTGAATACATTTATTAAGGATGATTGTTTATATATACTGTTTCAGTTTTGTATTTTAGATATTAAGATATATAAAATTTAATAGAGAATCATTTGTATTATACCAAGTTTCTCAAAATACATTCTTAAAATATACTGACAAATTGTGAAGACTATCCTAGAAAATAATAATATCCCTACTCACATGGAAACATAATTTGTTATTAGTTTTCACAGAGATTCTAAAATCTCTCTAATCATAAAACATTGAAAGGTGTCAACTCAAACATCTAAAACTACACAATGTGTAAAGGAACAGAGTTATAAAATTGCAATTTCTACTTCCTTTTTTGCATACTCACTAAATAGTTTCAGAAAATTAGTAACTGAAGATTCACAGTAAATTCCATTTTTATTCTGCACAATTCAAGATTAACCATCTGGGTGAATGATAAGATAAATTCTTACTTCTGATGGCTGTCTCTATTTCCTTAGGAGATATAGGACTATTCACTTTGTTTACCTATCTTGATGAACATCTCCTTAGATGCTAAAAGAATTGACAAAATCCAACACCCATTCATGTTAAAAGTCCTGGTGAGAGCAGGGATACAAGGCACATACCTAAACATAGTAAAATCAATATACAGCAAACCTATAGCCAACATTAAACTAAATGGAGGGAAACTTAAATCAATTCCACTGAAATCAGGGACAAGACAGGCCATCCACTTTCTCCATATCTATACAACATAATACCTGAAATCCCAGCTAGAGCAATAGACAACTAAAGAAGATGAAGGGAATATAAATCAGAAAGGAAGAAGTCAAACTAACTATTCATGGATTATATGATATTATACATAAATGGCCCCCCAAATTCTATCAATAAACTCCTACAGCTGATAGAACTCTTTCAGCAAAGTGGCTGGATACAAAATCAACTAAAAAAATTAGTATACACAAATGACACCCTTCACAATAGCCACAAATAATATAACGTATCTTAGTGTAAATCTAACCAAGAAAGTGAAAGACTTGTATGAAAAAAATTTGCCTCTGAAGAAAGAAATTGAAAAAGATTTAAGAAGATGGAAATATCTCCCATGCTCATGGATTGGGAGAATCAACATAGTAAAAATGGCGATCTTACCAAAGCAATCTTCAGATTCAATGCAATTCCCATCAAAATGCCAAAACAATCCTTTACCAACCTTGAAAGATCAATTTTCAACTTCATGTGAAAAAAAACAAAAACAAATAGCTAAAACAATCTTGTACACTAAAAGATCTTCTACAGGAAGCAGTACTATAGAGCAGCAGTAATAGAAACAGCATGGTACTGGCCTAGAAATAGGCTGGTTGATCAGTGGAATCACTTTGTTATAGAGTTACATTATGAATCAATATTTGAAGACTTCTTAGTATAATAACAAATAGATTTTATATTTTATAAACTTATTTTTTATTTTAAATACTTAATATGATTTACTAACTCATCAAATTAAACAATTATTATTTTAAAATTGAATATACTGTTGACAAAAATACTTGAAATTTTGAGTTATATTTTAGTTAATTTCAACAAAACGGAATGCAATAATAAATGTATTATTCCAGTTTTATAATCATAAGAAAAATACAAAAGTTTAGAAAAGTTTAAAAAGAAAGTTTAGAATATAGGATTAATCATATGTTGATCACAGGAAAGAGAGGATATAGTATTTGACTATAAAGTTTATTATATCCATATTTACCATCATTAGTTAGGAAATAACCATTAGTTTTACCTATATTTCAAGAGACTTCGGTACACACACACACACACACACACACACACACACACACACACACACACTAACACATCTCCTTAAACATCTTATGCATGCGATGTGTAGCACAAAGCAAGGCTATATGAGTTATCTCATCAATACAATTTGCTTTTGCCTTGGAGTCTGTCCTAACACAGGCAAGGCCACTGTATGCTTTCCTTAAGCATCCACTTGACACAGAGTACTCTGAGGTGATCAAGTGAGTTTTGAATTTAGTATAGTCTCCTTTTGAATCTGACCGTTTTTCTTTTCCCACAACCACTTCTATATTCACTTTCGGTCTCCGAGTTTGTATCTTGCAATCAATTAAAACTTTGTTTAAAAGAAGAAAAAGAAAGTTGATACTTGAGACAAGAGAACTGTTTTCTTAGGAATGTTATAGGAGCAGGGTGAGCTGTTAAGATAGCATTCAAAGCAAGCCTGGCATTCTGCAGCTGTGGGCTGGGATGACTGCCAACAGTCAGGTCTAGAAACTAAAAATGAGGGTGACAGACTGTAAAGGAATCAAGTTTTCATGCTCAGTGATCTACCCTGTAAAAATAAAAACTACTATTCAGGACTGGTTCTTCACTGAGACAGAAAGACAATGGTGGAAAACATCTCTTGCCCTGGTGGTAAACAGTTTTTAATCTTAAGGGCAAACATAAATCTAAGAGAGTTCAAAATGTTTGAAAATTCCCCTCCTATATTAACCCTATTATCTGATGACCAATAACTAGGACAACTTCAACTAAGTAAAAGAAGAAAAAAAAAAAAAGAAGCATCATTGTGCCAGAGGAGTTATAGCATTAAATGACTTACGTTCTGATTATTACTTAGGATAAAAACTGGGGTTGTTGTCACGAACATGGATTTTGATGATCTTAAGATGGAGCCATGCATGTGCCATCAGGCTACAAGGGAAGGATTTGGTATTTTCTTCAAGTACGATTTAAGTTCTATGTCTTAGACAAAACACCTTCAATGACTTTAATTGATGAAGAGAAAAAGACAGAAAAAAATTCCAAGTTCAATGTTTTAGAGGTAGATGAAGACTGTAATAACACAGTATTTAAGTGTAAATGCCAAAGTAGAATTCTCTATCAGGTAAGAACAGTTTTAGTGCTGAGCCTGTTGATTGGGTCATGAGTGTCATGCAACACAAGACCTTGGTCATTTATCTTTCCCTCTGAGAAGTTTCATTACCAAAACCAGAAAGAACCTCAACATGTCCCTGTGATGTCAAGAATGTTCATCTGGGACTTCTGACATTGTAGCATCAATTAGAAGACTGAAAATTAGACACACCCCTTTGCTTGTGAACAATACCCATGTTGCAAGCCTTCTACAAAGACTATTGGCAAATCCATTGATTTCTCATTCATATGAATGTAATTTATTTTGCCTAAACATGAGATCTTTGTGATTTAAGAAAGAAGCTTCGATGGGAAATGAAGCCCGAAGAAACAAGGGGAATACTTGTGATCTGATGCACTAGAGAATGCTGCAGGAAAGCCTTTAAAAACACACCCTCAAGAGTGAGTTTGTGCCAGCATACTCAGTCATTCAGGGAGAACAGGGGAGAAGGGAGAACATCTTTTCTCAAGTTCCTTTCTCGCTGGCCTTTATGGCAGAAAAGACATACAGAATGCTTAAAATACAAAAGATAAAGGTATAAAAAAAGGAAGAGCAAGTCAAGTATGATGGAAAACACAAGTGCATCTGTCATCCTTAGCAACAAAGAAAACCTCACTGAGAATGGTTCGTGTATCTGTCCAGGGGAAAGCAGGAGCAGAAACTAAACAGTGTACAGCTCCTGCAGCCATATCTCCCATTATTACTAGGAAAAACTCACTAGGTTTATAAGCATGTTGGCTACAGAAAAACATTTGCAAAGTCTTACTTCACTTGCCAGCGCACACAATCCTGGCAGGAGAAAGAGGCTCAAAGAAAATTCATCTCATGGAAAATAGCTTTGCTTCTTGGTGATTATGTCTTTCCTACAAAGAAACAGAACCAGGCCTTTCTTTCTCTATAAAGTAATTGTCATAAGAGGTTTGTGGAAGTCCCAGGGTTCTGTACTTGTCAGTGCTCCATGTTACCTGGCTTTGTGGAGAGTCTGCAGGTTAGTAAATATATTTACTCACAAAAGCCTTATTATTTTAAAATTCACTGATTCAGAGAAAAAAAATAAACATACCAGTCAAAACTAACCAAGTATTTACTGAAACAGTTGCTGAGAAGTTAACTTGAAATTCCACTAAAGAAAGAATGAAAACTAAAGAATGAACATCAGAAAGAAAATAATCATAGAGCATAAGTCTTAAGAACAAGAATTAACTTGTTCTTAAAATGAAAATACAGTCGTATTGATAAGCTATTCTGACATTTCATGAGCTTGAAATGATACTGCCTGTATCTGGTACAGACATTTATAACATCACAATATGAAAGTGCAACTTCTCCTAATAATTAGAGGATAATGTTCACACATATGTTATGCTTTATGACAAAGTATCAGGTGTGCTCTTAAACAGGTTTAGTAACATAATATATGAACATATAATGTCAAAAGTATGTTGAATAGAACTAGTATAGTACATGGAACAAATCAGCTAGTATTTTGTTAAAACAGGATACAAACGCATACAACTCTTGAAAATTAAAACACGTTCAAAGGATTGCTAAGAGACAAAAACACTAAAATAAGAATAACAATTAAAAATGTAACATGTCTAAAATAAAATATTGTGAAATGATTTCTAAATAGTTAAAACTGAATATGTAAATGTAGATAAAAACATTAGCTGAAGAAAATATAAAGCCATGCTCTCAACTTTTTAATTTTTTTTTAGATTTATTATAGTTATTTTCAAACTTTAGTATAAAACATTGCTGATTAAGAAAAACATCAGAATTGAGCATACTCAAATAATATATATTGCATATCTTATTTTTCTGTGCATGTGCATTTTGCCTGAAAATCTGTTTGTGCACCACACATGTGCTTGTGATCTACAGATGACAGAAAAGTACATTGGATCCCATGAAGTTTGTCGTTAAGTGGTTATGAGTCACCATCAGGATTCTGGAATGTTAGTCTGGGACTCTGAAAGAGGAACCATTACAAGTAATTGCTCATTCTTTTCTCCAGTTACTCATGGCTTGGAAAGAGTATAAAATTTTAAGTCTTAAGCATGGAATCATTTAGAATTTGTAATGTAAATGGTGTACAGAAAAAAAAGTGGCTATGTATTAAACTTTTGGCAATGCACTGAAAGTTATATAGGACAGCTCCTAGTACAGGATTTAATTAAGGACTAAAGTTCAAGTCTTCAACACGAACAAATAAGTGCATGCATATTTATATAATAATGGCTTATCATTATACTTGAAACACTGCCAAAATAACAGGGTAAATAATAAAACTAGTCCCTAAGTAGAATAACAGTGGTCTCTAACAAGTAGTTCTAAAGTACAAATTTAAACACCATAAGATCTTTGTTTCAAAGACACAGATTAGATCTTCACACCTGCCATATGTATCCTGTTAATATCAGGACATAATAAGGCTGAATTTTTCTGTCAAGCGAAGTTACTATGGAAGAGCAAAAGTGACACATTGCAGAAAACACAGTTTTCAAGCCGAAAGTGAATGCTTAGAAGAATTCGATTAAATATTCAAGCTTAAAAATTATAAGGGGAGAGATTAAAAGAGATGAAACACAAGATAATATTACTATGCAAAGAGAAAATTAAGAAAATACGGTTGAAGTACCATAGATAACATCAGGAAGGAACACTGGTTTCTTGCAAAGGCTAAAATAATTTACAAATATCACACAATTTGTCAAATACAAAAAAGGAAAGCAATTGAAAAAGAAACACTGCAACACATGCTGTGGAAGTGAAAGCAGAATGTTGCAAACAACAATTTGCAGTGGGTGAAATGAATATCTTTCTAAGCAAAATAATCAACCAAATTGAAATAAGCTTTGTTTAAGTTTGAAATGGGAGGCAAAGAAGCTGTTAGGATCATATTTTTTTGCAGGCACATATGATTCTCCAAAATAAAGAAATATTAACACATTATTTTGAAGTTAAATATGGAAGTAAACCTTTTAGTTCCACAAGACAGGAGGCTGCACAATAAGGATGATTAATTTGAAACCAGCCTGGACAACATAGAGAACTCAATCTCACATGCATAAAATCTCTCTCTCTCTCTCTCTCTCTCTCTCTCTCTCTCTCTCTCTCTCTCTCTCTCTCTCTCTCTCTCTGTGTGTGTGTGTGTCTGTCTGTCTGTCTGTCTTTCTCTCTCTCTCTTCCTTTCTTCCCCTCCTTTCTGAGGGAATCTACAATAGAATTACCAAATATTAGGCTTGATGAAAACATTGAATTTTTTGTTTGCTTTAGTGCCCAAAGACCCAATTGAGATTGTTGTCTTTATTTTTATCTCTATTATAAATATAGATAGATGATAAATGGATAGATAGATGATAGATAGATAGATAGATTTTAAACATTTACAGAAAATAAATTTTCTGTGTTTTAAACCCTGATTAAAAGTTAAAGTTTACTTAACTGGAAAAAGTAAAAATGTCAGTCTAAAATATAAATTTAATACAAAATAATCCCAGGAATCCAGACACAAAATGCATTGTTTGTAAAACATTATTTCTGATACCCTCACACTTTTTGGAAAACCATAAAGAGCAGCTTTGAGGCAACAACAATACACCCAAGCAACAAAACTGTCACCTCAGGTGCAGATTCAGAAATGATTAAAATAGTACAAAATTGAGATCGAAAGAAAAAAAATTAAACAAAAATGAAGACTATTGAAACATTGACAACACAGGGTGAGTAGACATCTAAAATTATATTTTCCTATCATATTTGTGGGGGGTCTGAGTGAAAATTTCCCCATGAACTCATAGAGAGTTTCATTATTATAGTTATGGCTTTGATTGAGGAAGTGTGTCACTGGGTGTTGGGCTTTGACATTTCAGAAACTCAAGCAAGACCTAGTAGTTCACTGTATTTTCCTATTGCCTGATGATTCAGATGAAGACTTTTTATCTATTTCTCCAGTACCATGTCTATTTGCATACTGCCTTGTTCCCCCACTATAATAACAATAGACTAAACCTCTGAACCGTATGCCAGCTCCCAACTAAATGTTTTCGTTTATAAGAGTTTCAATCGTCATAGTGTCCCATCACAATAGTAGAAACCCTAGCTATGAAAGCATTGCCTTTAACAAATTAAGATATGGACAAATAAAAGTTTTAAATATAAAAATGGCATTTTCCAAACCTTAAGAAAGAAATACGTAATAAGGGTTATGACCTAATAGTAAAAAATAAAAAGAATCTTTTAGAAAAAAACAGACTTCTGGCCAGAAAGCAGAACTTCTGTTCATCAACAAACAAAGACAGCAATAAAATGTTCTTTGGATTGAGAATAAATGATTAGTAACATAAAGTCTTAGCTGGGTGTAGTAATATGGATACATATGTACATGTGAGGTTGAGGCAGTAGGCCCAAGTACTGCCTGAAAGTTCTGCAACTTTGTGACAAAATTACAACTATTTAGGTCATGGATGCAGTTCAGTGGTAAAGCCACTGTCTGGAATGTGCACAGTCCTGGACTCAGCTCTTAGTACCACAGAAAAGAGTATCCAAGGAGTTAGGAATATAACAGATAAAACAATAGGCAAAAATATATTAGAAAGCTTTAAACGGAAAAGGAAACATATCCACCCAATCATAGGAATGCATTTAAGCCATAAATAATAAAAACAAAACATATTTAAACTATACTGCAATGAAATGGGGCAGTTCTCATATTGGAGAAGACTCTTAAGTTTTTTTTGATGATGAAATAAAGAGACAGAGAACTCAGCCATACCATATTGTATTAATGGTAAATGAAATGAGGCTAGCATTCTAAAAAGGATTTTTAGATTATATCACATTCTTGAAAACACACTTTCACACTAATCTACCAATTAATTCCAAGAAATTCATCCCTATACTTTCTAAAAGGAACTTTTAGAATCTACACCTCATCTCAAGGCCCTAACTGTTACTCAAAAATAAGGTTATTTTTTAATTCAATGGTATTGAATTTTGTGTATTAATACAAATCATACTCATGTCAAAAACTAGCCTAACTGTATCACAAGAATATATATTCTAGGTCTAACTGATAGATATGATTCTATAAATATATGAGGTTAAATAGTTAAATAAGGTCTTAAAAAAATCTCAGAGACCTATATAATATGACATTTAACAATGTTTTTACTATTCTAAAGATTCTTTGACAACAAGACAAGTTAACTCCTGGCACCACCCAGCCTGCCTCAAAGAACCTTCTTATGGAGTTGGCTTCAAATGTAGCAAACAAGCTACTGGGCAAAATGTCCTTATTTCTGCAACAGACAGAATGCTGCCTAAAAATGGGCAAGATACAGGCAGTCAATGGCCGAACTCTGCCAAGACAAAGTAAACATGTCCCCAATAGTTTCTGCCTTGCAGAATATATTGGGCCAGAAGGCTGACAATGATGCTCCAACATTACAGAAAGTGTTGGGTGACTGTCCAGGCGGTAAACTGTCTCAGTCATTTTTTCATCTTGAAAGCTACTAACTTGCAATCTGGGTTCACTCAGGTATTTAAGTTTTATCCCTTCACAAGTCTCTAATGGGTTTGAAGACAGATAGTTTAGTCTTTCAATTAAGCTTAGTAGGTTAGGAGTAAAAATGTTTTAGATTAAGATAGATGTTCTAAGTTAATAGAGATGAGATATAATAGATATTAATCCCCACTTAGAAATTTATACTCAACAAGACAGGAAAGATGTTTCCTTCAAGTTTGCCAAATACAAATAGCCAAACTACTATGAATGTAACATTTATATAATTCCTGATTGTCTTGTGGTTCTTGCTGCTGTAAGTAGTTTATTTTACTCATATGTAGTAACATAAATGTACATGTTTAAAGGTAACATATAAAATATTTTTTAAAATAGGGAAATAGAAGCAGTTAAGCAAATGCACATGTTAGATAGTGAATAAACTGGGGGAATGATATGTATGAGTAATCTTAGATAAATCAAAGCACTAACAAGTCAAAGAGAACATGGAAGTTGGTAAGATTTCAAGTAAAGTAAGCAATAGAGCATAAGTCATGAGGAGAACAAGGTCAGTAGTGCAAAAGTGTAAAGATGCTGAGTGCAGCAAAAGTGTAAAGATGGATGTGATGTAAAAGGCAGGTGTAAGTGCTATGAAAAGGAACAGCTGAGAGTAAAAACTTTTAAGAGGTTACGTGAGAACCTACTATGCTACATGGGCTGATATCACTTTCATCGGACAACATAGGCTATCAAACAAAAAGCTGGGTGTGGGTTTCTTAAAGTTGCTGCTCACTGTGTTTTATTGACACCTCAGATATTTAAGGTCCTGTCATTGCTCGTGGTTACAGTGTAGAACTGACAAAAAGTCTTTTTTTGTTGAGGACCCTATGTATGTAAATTTTAGGATATGGGAAAATCCGCTGGTACTGACCTGAAAGCTTTATTTGGACTGGGTAGTTTCCATAGTTCTGGGAGGCACTGTGCATATTATTTGGAGAGAAAAATAATTATCTACTAGATCTAGCTCTGAACCCTATGGGCTAAAATAATGGCAGTCTTGGTATGACATCCTCACTGATGCAAGGTGGCATTGAAAAACATTTCATAATGGTCTAAAAGATCTACTTTATGAAAACCAACTAAAAATATTTGATACTGTCAACTTGGCTAGGAATCCATGGCAGGCAAGTCCGTGGCAGTTCTCCAACTTCATTAGAGAAGATGAGTGCTAATACAGAGACATAAAACTATTTGGAAAATAGATACCATGGAGTGCTCACCCATAAATTTTACACCACAGTTCAGGGATAACTGCAGAAGGAGGTAGAGAAATTGTAATTGCTAGATGCGTCAGATGGTTGCTTCCAGACACTGTTTTCCAAGCATGTCAGTGCCCTTGCATCCATGGGCTCCTAAAATCAGTGACTATGTGCACAAGATCAAGCCAGCCGAAATTCTAGGTTGGAAGGGATAGATGTTCTCAAACGATTACCTGTTCTTGAAAGCTGTTGTCAATTAATGGCAATGGAAAAGGGGTGGTCAATTTCTTGAGATGTGAACCCTAAAAGGCTGTGCCTAAACAGGATGGTATCATACCTTTGAGCATACTAGCAACACTAAAATTTAGTTGGTTTATAAAAGAATACATTATTTTGGGAGGATAAAATGGTTAGGACATAGGATGACCTGTAGGGGAAATAATGGGCACCCTTGAGCAAAATGCATGATATACTTACATAAAAGTATCAAATAAATAAATACTTAAAATGTTGGCTTACACTGGGTATGGGAAAAAATACATTATATGCTTATATGAAACTCTGAAATAGGGAGATCAAAGATGGTGACAAAGAACTGCAGAATACCAGAGACTGCAGAGTGGCCAGTAGGCAGTTCTGTGGACAACAAAAGACCAGAAGCTGTACTTCCCAGGTGAAAAGAGACCCATGGTGAGGGAAAGGACCAGGTTCAATCTTAGGTTGCCAAGATAATCCCAGGAAAAGTCCCCAAGTTCATGCTGGAGCATGACCTCTGGCCACCACATACTCGCAGCATCCCATGAGTGGATACCTTCAGGTACAGGTAAGTAATAAAACTTACTGTAATACTATGTTACATAAGCTCTATCAAAACAATTTTCTTTCTTTTCATTTTTTATTTTTTATTTTTTGCTGAAAATATCTAAAAATATTTGAACAATACTCTGACTCAATAATTATACTCTCAGTTAGACAAAGTTGACTTTCTTTTTGCAATACAAGTTAACCACAACAAATATTATTTGTACAAAATATAATGTATTGGTATTCTGGTTTTGATGAGTGTGAATAGTTTCTTTTATTCTAGTCTCTCTGACTAATTGCATGCCAGCAAAATAATACTGAGCTAATTACAAGATTGAGAGTTGTTCATGTTTGTCTGTTATGACCTTTCTTTTTTTTTTTAATTTACTCATATTACGTCTCAGTGGTTATTCCATCCCTTGTATCCTCCCATTCCTCCCTCCCATTTTCCCTTACTCCCCTCCCCTATGACTGTGACTGAGGGGGATTTCTTCCCCCTGTATATACTCATAGGGTATCAAGTCTCTTCTTGGTAGCCTGCTATTCTTCCTCTGACCTTTCAAACAATTTTCGAAAATATCTACAGCATCTTGTTTCACTTTTTGCTCAGTTGATCATGGAGCATCTCACAGTATTGCTATCCCAGTAACCTTAAATGCTGGATTTCACAAAACTATAGATTAATTACTAAGTAACTGTAGACTTTCTAATTGACTTACATTTCTTCCCACAATCCTCCTTACTATTTACACTAACCTGATTGCATTATGATGATTAAACAGTTGACTGCATTATAAAAGACTTCATCCATGTGGTCTTTCTCCATCTGTAAGATCTCTTTAAACTGTTACTTGGAATGTGCTAGTGCTTTAAATCCAACTAATGTCCTACTCAAATTGGGGTGTTCACTGACAAGCCCACATAAAATCCTCTTTTATCATACTCAAAATAAAAAAGAAAGTGTGATTTGTTAACATTATTTGTGAGAATGTTGGAATTAATTTGTATGTTGAGAAACCTTATGGATCTATTAATATTTAACCATATTCATTGCTTGAAAGAACACATTTGGATTCTTTTAGAAAAAAAGAAATCCTGTAATCTTAACGTTTACCACCAGTTTAGTTTCCTGGGAGACTCAGCTTTGGAAAACAATATGTCCAATTGTGAATTTCAAATTTATCACAATTATAAACATATAAAAAAATCTAAACTCAATCATGAAGGAAGAAGCTAAGCTAAAAACATCATTGTGGGTTAAGTCAGTTAAAATAAGAGTATAAATTAGGCAAGATGTTTATTTTAAAATACCTATTTTTCTCTATATATAACTGGTCTTTCATCTATTAATCATTATTGCTGTGAATTATTATCTCTGTGCTGAGCATGGTGCAAGCTTATGATCCAAGCACTGGGAAGGCAGAAACAGGAGGATCTGGCTAATACAAATTAATTGTTGACACCAGACTAATAAGTAATTGACCCTGTCTCATGAGAGGTGAAAGGTAGTAGTTATCAGGATGATACCAGATATTGTCCTCAGGCTGCCACATAGACCTGGGCTTCCCAACACATAAGATTTCACTTATACACACATACTCTCTCTCTCTCTCTCTCTCTCTCTCTCTCTCTCTCTCTCTCTCTCTCTCTCTCTCTCTCCACATTTAAAAATCACCAAGGGAGGCACTCACAATATATCTGCTGACATTTGAGAGATCGTCCATCTGATATCTTGACAAATTTCTGCCTGTCTTCCATATTAAGCAGTATTTTAGGTAGCAAAATATTTCATCTTATATATCTACAAACTTTAGAAAGAATAGCATAGTGTTCATATTGATTCTTCTCCCTCTATCTTTTTTTCTTTTTGGTTTTTCGAGACAGGGTTTCTCTGTGTAACACCCTGACTGTCCTGGACTCATTTTGTAGATTTTTCTCATAGTTTTTAAGGATGTTTTTCAAATTTACTTACCTTTTATAAAATGCATATATGTTCAAAATTTATATACACAAGTTATAGCTTTATCTTACACAAATTGAAAATGGAAATAGCACCTCACATGTTAACCTGGGATTATATTGCCAGGTGTCATATTTCTAGGGGAAACAGGCAAGGAGACATATGATGCACTCATTTACGCTTAAGAAACTGGTGACAGATGTTAAGGAAAAGGGAGCACATGGACACTACATAAATTTTTGACAAATAGTACACAATGCTTCCTAAATGTGTCCTCTTGTAATTGTCTAATTTGTTGCTAGTTTAAAGGGTTACCATTGAACTTATATTCCAAAGTATCTATGTAAGTTAAAATTTTCTGGGGACATATAATAAAAATAATTGTTAGATAATGAATATGGATAGCAAGTACACCACAAAATTTGGAAAGGTATTAAATCTTGCCAAAATTGTACAATGAAAGGAAGTAAAAAGCCTTTATAGTTTAGCCATCACTGAAAGTCCTAAAGGCAAGACAAGGTTGGCTCTCATCCCAGATGAACATAAATGAAATTGACGGAGTTACACACCTAGGTGACTGCTTGCCCATGAGCTTGCATACAATATTAGTCACATGAGAAAATGTGCAATTGTTGCTATTGGGATACCAAGTTAATCCAACCAATATGTGCAATCTCTAAAAGTATGAATTATAAAGAAAAATAGAAGAAGTTCATTTCATTCTCTGAAATGTAATGGAAGGTTCAAAGTCAGCAGGGATAACACAGTCATTTCCAATGGACTACTTGCACTTGAAAAGAAGGTGAAAAACTGCATTATGTTTTTAGAATACTCATTCAAGCTTTCACAGTTTGAAAGTAAAGCAAACCGTATCTGTCACTTTTCTGTGATCCTGATTTTGGCAGCACCTGCAGTGTGGAGAGCTGCGAGGTACCGCGCCTTAACAAGGCGCAGGTTTCTGCCATCCCGGACGGCAAGCGCTCTCTAAGATAAACAAGCCCTTATATGGCAAAAGGCTGTGCAAGGGTAACTGGTGATCTGATGATGAGCAGTCCTGCTCTGACGCGGACCTATGAGGAGGTGGCACCTGGCATGAGCTGATTGGCCCTTGAGTTGTACTTAAGCTTGGCCCTTCCCTTCTTCGGGGCCATTCCCACTGAGCTTAATCCTGAGTAAAGATCCTGAGAAGAAGTCTGGTTGTTGGTGTCTTTATTTTTTATTTTTATTTTTTTTATTTTTTATTTATTTATTTTTTTTTTGGTTTTTTGAGACAAGGTTTCTCTGTGTAGCCTTGGCTGTCCTAGACTCGCTTTGTAGACCAGGATGGCCTCGAACTCACAGCGATCCACCTGCCTCTGCCTCCCGAGTGCTGGGATTAAAGGCGTGCGCCACCACGCCCGGCCTGGTTGTTGGTGTCTTATTTCTGCTGGACAGTGCAGCGCCGACACTGCAGGACCTCACTGCTTTAGTTCCTAGTCCAGAAGCACAGCTGTGGATCCCAACAGCTAGGCCAAGCACAGGTCTGAGGCCAGAGCCTAGCAGGTAGGTCTGGGGCTTCTTGCTTCCAGACAGGAACTGATGGGTCCCATCTCTCTCTCAACGGTGCCTACAGTGCTTTAGGGGTAAGCAACCCTACACTAAAGAGACATATGTATCTACACATATACCACGTATATGTCCATATATGTGTGTGTCACAATAATAATTAAAGAAAAAGCTATGTACTTTCATTTGAAAAAGAATGGGTGGGCCAGGAAGGGATTTGGAGGGAAAAGACAAAGATGAAGAAAATTATGTAATTATACTTTAATTAAAAAATGGAAAGCCAAATAGAATAAAGTAGTTCCAGCAGAGTGAACTCTATGAGCTAATGCATGATATTTAAGAACAAAAGATAGAGATCACAGTTACTCATTATGACAGAAAAGGGTAAAATGTGTATTCATGTCAAGTGAAAAATTGATGGTGTTTTAGAATTACTATTCTGGGTAAGAACGGATTGATTCAAGATAAATTAACTAGAAGAAATAGTTGAAAAGTGGACACTAAGCACTTACAGTGTTTTCCCATGCATTTTGACTTGCATTCATTTTCACTCATATTTTGTCATTTTAAAATAGTATTATTCATGGGACAATCAGAACTGATAAAGTAAGTCCTATCAATTCTCTTCTTTCTGTATTTTGTTTTATTGACAGTCATAACAAACAGTTTAATAATTGTAGATCACTTACTGCTTGTATGTTGTTCCTATAATTTTTTAAAAGTATTACACAACTACTATGTCCATTTTTACTGCAGGCTACATAGCAATTGCTAGACATGGAATATATTTCCAATCATGTAAAAACAGATTGACTCTCACAGTACAAGTGCCAGTGCGTACTGATGACTGAAAACTAGCTATGAACATTGATAGTAATGCACAGAGTCACTGCACACATGGCTCCACAATTTTTGTGCCTGAAGTATCTGTTTGTAATTATTAGCAATGATTAAAGTTCATTTTGTTCTTCTGACAACCTGTGCGTCCCTGGTGCCTGCTGTCAAGGAAGTATCTTATTATGCACAAGGAAACTTTGGCAACGAAGGAACCTAAAGGTCGTCATTGAAAGCATAGTGTGTGTGTGTGTGTGTGTGTGTGTGTGTGTGTGTGTGTGTGTGTGTGTGTATGTGAGAGAGAGAGAGAGAGAGAGAGAGAGAGAGAGAAAGGAAAAAAAGGGGAAGAAAGATTGCTGAGAGGCTTTGGAATTTTGTCTTCTATATATAGTATCATTCTTAATTTGACAATAATAGAATCAGAGAAACAATTGAAAAGTTGGGAGTTTTTTTTTTTATAGTAGTATACATTCATTGTATGAGTGGCTTTCATTGTAACATTGCTCATATTAATGTAACATCATTAGATCTGTTTATTATGACCGTTTTGCCCACCAGCTTGCACTTATCTCCACAAATGATCTGTAGGATTAGTTATAAATTTCTTGTCCTTTCCTTTTTAAATTTCATGGATGAGAGGAAATACCTGACAGTTGTCATTCTAAGTTCAGTTCATTTTGTATATATACACTTCTGTCCAATTCTGTTCAAGTTCCTATAAATTATATAATTTGTACTTCATAACTCATATAAATAATCTTGTAATATAATATTCTTTACATATTTATCCATTGATGAATACTAAGGCTATTTTATAACTTGTCCTTTGTGAATATTAGCACAGTGAACATGAGAATGAAAGTACCCTATCAATATGCTTAGATATTCAGGAATGGTGAAGTTAAATCCTGTAGTAGCTGTATTTCAAGTTGTATTGTGGGACTTTTTAACTAATTTTTATAATGGCTACAACAATCTACATTTTTGACATCTGTGGAAGTAATAGGACAATATCTGTGGTTCCTCTATACATGTTCATAAACATACACATGCACAGATCTAGAGATAGATACATGTGCACACACACACCGAGACACACTGTCCTTCACCAGCACTTGTTGACTTGATGACAGCCATTCTTACAGAGGTAAAAATCAAATCACAATGTAGCTTTGATTTGGTTTTAATGGATATTAGAGGATTAAGATGATGACAATTTAAATGATTGTAGGCCCTTAGTTGTTTTTCATATGAATGGTAACATCTACTCTGTAAATTTTTCCATTTATTGATTTTTGTGATTTTTAACTTTGTTTAATGTTTTAAAATATATATTCTAGATATAAATCATTTTTCAGATGGAACAATAGACAAATATTTTCTTTATTCAACAGTCTCTATCTTGACTTGAAAACTGCTCCTTCTGCAGACGTTTTCCAGTGTGATGGAATCACATTTGTTGACTATTGCTATTATTTCCTGGATTATGGGCTTCTATACATAAAAGGGTTACTTTTGCATAGATCCTGGTGTGTTTTTTCAACTCTCTTTTTAGTGTTTTGAAAGTGTGAGGCCTTGTAAGTCTTTGAAATATTTCTATCGGTTTTTTGTATCATTTGAAAAATAGAAAGTTAAGTCACCTGTGTAAAAAACTCAGATTTCACAGTAAATTTTTAGAGAGGCTGTCTGTCTGCATTTCAAGTGTATGTATTTGCACATCTGTAGAGAATCATATGGTTGAAACTTCTCTGTTCTTTCATTTACACACCTACTTCTATGCTAAGACCATGCAGCTTTCTTCTGTGGTCTGTAGTGTAATAACAAGACCCTCTGTTCTTCCATAATTGCCACTGTCTTTCAGCTTTCCTTTGGTTATATAGTGTCCTTTGTATTTCTGTATGGATTTTATGATTAATTATTTTGTGAGAATAATGTAGATTACTTCCATTTACATTGTCCTTTTAGGAACCCCATTAGCACAACCTCAATATGACAGCTAATCCATTGCCCTGAATGGTGCTTTATATTACTTTATATGGAAAATTGACTTTGACAAACTTTTCTTTAGGTTGGTGCCCTTTTTTCAATAATTTTACCACCCTGCCTGCTGTCTTGGGACGTAATCAGCTGACCTGGGCTGCCTGCCACCCCAACTTCCATTGGGGGGACCCTTCCTCCCACCCGCAGTTGCAGTCTACAAGCCAGGTTCCTCTAAGCCACCTACCCTCCCAGCTTGCCCTGGGACATGTCCAATGGGATGGAGCTACAAATCAGTCTGTCCTTCACTGATGGAGACTCCTTTCGTAGCCATCAACCCAAATACCTCAGCATTATACAAGTTAGAGATCCCCCTCCTCCCTTCTAAGCCCCCTTCGCTGCCCTGAGGTACATATCATTCCCTACCTCCATTTCCGGGTTATCTACTCCCCAACACATCGCTAGATTCTTTGGCATCATACCGGAACAACCAGGGACAGCCAGATGGTTAAAGGACAGCATAAGAACACAAACAACAAGAGCCAATGTAATAAGGCACCATCAGAGCGCAGCGATCCTATTACAGCAATCCCTAGATACTATAACACAACCGAGAAAACGAAAATAAACTTAAATCTAAGTTTATAAAGGTGAAAAAAAACCTTTAAAGAAGAAACGAATAAATCTCCTAACGAAACAGAAGAAAATACAATCAAATAGATAGAGACCTTAAATGAGAACACAAATAAATCCCTTAAAGAAAGTAAAAAAAAAAAAAAAAATTAAATTAGTGAAGAAGATAATTAAAAGTGTTCAAAGCTGAGAAGGAAATTATAAGCAATAAAAAAAAAAAAAAAACGCAAACTGATGGAATCTGGGAGGTGGAAAACCCAGGGAAGAGAACAGGAACAGCAAGCACCAAGAACAGCTTACAAGAAGTGAAAAAGAATCTAAGGTGTAAAAGATACAATAGAAGAACTTGACACATCAGCCAAAGAAAATGTTAATTCTAATAATTTCCTGGCACAAAACACCCATATACCATGAAAAGACCAAACATAAGGATAATAGAAATAGAATAAAGGGAAGAGTTCCAGCTCCAAAGAATAAAAAGTATTTTCAAACAAATCATAGAAGAAAATGTTCCCAACCCTAAGAAATAAATGCCTATGGGCATAAAGAAGCTTACAGAATACCACTTAGATAGGATCAGAAAACACAGACTCTCCTGCTACATAATCAAAACAACAGCTGGATTTTTGCATGTAGAAGAAAGCAAATAGATTCATATTTATCACCTCGCACTAAACTCAAGTTCAAGTAGATCAAAGACCTCAAAATAAAACCGGATATACTAAATCTAATAGAAAAGAAAGTGGGGAAAGCCTTGCACTCATTGGCACAGGAGACAACTTTCTGAACAAACTCCAACAGTTCAAGCAACGTGATCAGTGTTTAATGAATGGGTCCTCTTGAATTTGAAAAGCTTCTCCAAGGCAAAGGACACCGTCGTAAGGCAAAAAGGCAGGTTAAGATAAGGAAAAGATCTTCACCACCAAAAGAGGGCTAATATCGAAAATATATAAAGAACTCAAGAAATTAAACAGTAACAAACCAAATTATTCTATTAAAAATGTGGTACAGAGGAAAACTGAGAATTCTCAACCAAGGAAATTCTAATGGCCAATGTCTGAGAAGCACTTAAAGAAATGTTCAGCATCCTTAGTGATCAGGGAAATGCAAATCAAAATTACTTTGAGACTTTAACCTCTCAGAATTGCTAAAAGCTCAAGTGACAGCACATGCTGATGATGATGTGGAGAAAAGGGAACACTCCTCCATTGGCTGGTGGGAGTCCACACTTATACAATCACTGTAAAATCAATCAAGAAGTTTCTCAAAAAAAAAAAAAAAAAAAGGAAATAGATCTACTTCAAGCCTTAGCTAAACCACTCTCAGACATATATCCAAAAGATGCTCCACTATGCCATAAGGACACTTGCGCAACCATGTCCATAGCAGCCTTATTTGTAATAGTCAGAAACTGAAAACAACCAAAATGCCCCTCAATCGAAGAACGAAAAAAGAAACTATGTTACATTTCCACAATGGAATTCTTCTATTAAAAACAAAGGCATCATGCAATTTGATGGCAGACGGATGGAACTAAGTGAGGTAAAACCAACTGAAAGAAACCTAAGTATGGTATCACATATAAGTGTATCTTAGATACAGAGCACAGGATAACCATGATACAATCCATAGACCCACAGCAGCCCAGGAGTGCCCAAGAGATGTTTGAATCTCACTGAATTAGTAGTAGTTTTATACTAAAATAATAGTTCCAAAATGACAGTGGTTATTTGTTTTTAAAAACATGTAAGTTTGTCACATGCCAATTAAAAATTTTTGATGTTGAGATATATTACATAATGTATACATACAAGTGAGATGGCTCAGAGTAGAAAGGCTCTTGAAACATGTCCTCATTTTCTGAAATGTTAATTGTCAATGTGCTTTTTACTGGCTCTTAGGTAGAGATGCAGGACAAAGGGAGGTCACTCCCTGATCAGACTGGAAGTAGTGCAAACATAATTTCTAGCTCCCTCACTTATTCTCATATTTGTCCATTGACAAAGATTTACCTTGACTCAGTTTTTTTCATTTATTTTGCTAACTGTGTTAAGGAAAAGTTGTATATTAGTGGATATTTATGTGAAACTTTGGAATTTGCAGACATTTATTTGTTCTCTTGATATAAAGTCCTTTACATTTTAACCAACCCTTCAACTTCTTCTGGTAACTTCTCTCAGTACCCCAGAATTACTATATGAAGTTTTACTGCTTAACTTGAAAACTTTAATTTGAAAGTTAATTGAAATGTGAGTGTGAGAGTAGGCATGTGCTTGTCTGAGTGGCTGTCTTCATACAGCTGTGTGATGCATTATTTCTGAGTTTATCACAATAAGGTGATTTTATTTAAAATAAGAATTTAAAAATCTCTGCTTCAATATAAAACCCATATTGCTGGTATATTTTGTCTTATAATTCTAACTTGAGAGCCAATAGTCCTTAGATGATAGTAATACTGTGTAACTAACTTTGTATTCTTTTTGTTATTCTTCTTTGTTTGTTTGTTTCAAGACAAGGTTTCTATGTGTTGTTGGCTGTCCTGGATTTGCTTTGTATACCAGGCTAGCCCTGAACTCACAGAGATCCATCGCCTCTGCTTATTCTAGTGCCTGGATTAAAGACATGTGCCTTTACGTCTGGTTTAACTTTGAATTCTTTATCTCAGTTTTTTGTAATAACTCTCTCCACTTCACCTCCTCCGCTGATGCTCTTGATGTTTGATTGCTCAGTGAAAAAGATATTTTTCCTGTTCATCTATGAGAAAGAATTAAGGGACTTAATATTTTCTGTTTACTCTTCATGTTTACTTTTCCATTTTAAAACTTATAAACATATTCATAAAATACAAAGGAAATAATGGCCAAAACTTATTACTCTAAAGAAAAATATCTACAGACTGTGACAGGTATCTTTTTAAATCCTACTTTACAAGTAAAAGAGAATTGGTCTATAATTCTGTCTTAGGTTTATTCTAAAAGGAAATCTCATATTAAGTTTACATGTTTTGTAATGTTGTAAGGTACATATGGCAAGAATACTTAATGTTGAAAATAAGAAACATTTACCATTAAAATATTGGTACATTTTTCTTAACATAATACCTAATTTAAATACATATTAGAACTTGTAATTTACAATGTTTGTTTACAATATGTTCTCTTAAGAATTACCGTTAATCTATTCTTCTTTCAATTCTATAATATTGTTTTACTGTCATGATTAACTAACAAAAAACTTAGTAGAAGCATTAAAACAACTCAATTGTATAGATTACTTTTTAAATGCTTGTAATTAAAAGATAGGATAAAAATGCACACCTGGTAGATAATTTTAACTAAAAGCAAGAAGCCTGAAAATGTTATAATAAGCAGTAAAAGTACCACCTGCTATCTGCCTCTTTCTCTTGTAGTTGTTCTACAGTGCATTAGGAACTTGGCACAACGGTATATTTATGTTTGCTAGACAGCTGTGTTATCCTAGTGCAAGTTATTCAGTAAACTGTCAATTCATATATTTTGGTAAATGGAGTGTAAGCTGTAAAGTGTGAAAACACTAAGTCTGTATGAGTCCTTCAACTTGTATACCATTAGAATACTTTTATAATCGTGTCATTTTCTGATACTAGAGTTTAGAATATTTTTTCAACATTTAAGATGCACTTAATATGAGGCATTAGTACTGTTTCCTACAGAGACTAAAAATTTTAATCGCTGTGTTTTTATTTTGTTGTAATCACTATCTCTTGGATTCATAAATCATGAAAAATAAAAGCAGGGTAACATATGGTTCTTTGTATATTTTTTTCTGGAGCTCTCCCCAGTTTGCCCCAACAGTTTTCTTAAATTTTACAGAATATATTCATGAATCTTTTCCAGGGTAGGAGAAAAGAACCTGGAAAAGTCAATGACACTTATCTACAGCCTGTAGCTATACAACTATTCATGTTATGCAAAGAAATCAATATTTTTCTTTTCCTCTTACGTAATCTGCAAAAACAGATGTGACAAGTTTACTACTATGCACTGTTAAAGATTTATTGTACATGAAGACTGACAGTCCCATTATTAAAAGGAGGAAGTGAGGATTAGTAATATTAGTAACCTCATTAAAAAGGCAAAAAATATTGAGTGATTTCCTGAGAATGAACCAAACAGACATACAAGTTAATATTTATTACTGTTAACAATAATCCTCAAAGTATTCTTGTGTTCCTGATAGAAACTTAACTTTCATACAATCTCTCCCTCAGTCTTCAGACTGAGTCAACTGTTAAGTTCTGAAATAATATTAGTACAGGTTCACAAATGGAGAAAATAAATACTGCTAATCAAACAGAATATGGATTACTTCCAGTCCCATAATCACATATGTGGAATTTAAGATGCCACGTCAATAAGAGCTGAACTACACTTAAACTACTTTTGCCACTGTGGAGGGCAATGTGAAGATTAAATATGGTTCACATGAGTGAATCACGGGCAGATTAGTGAATTGTTTCGTACAGCTGAGCTCTTTTATTGTTTCCCTTTTACTAGAGGATTTTATAGCAACTCATGTAAGAAAGGGATTTCTTAATGCATAGTGTCCTACAAGGGACATAACTAGTGAATTCCATTGTGGGTTGAAAAGCTAAAATTAAAGACTCAAATTCATAAAAACATATGGAAAGACAATGTTTTGGTTGTCATTGGTGTTTATCTGATAATTTTATTCAATGACTCACAGGTTTTCTTGCAGTTGCTTAATATTACCATATCCAGACCAGCCTTATTATAGAAATGAGAAAAATGAAGGAGATTTGTGACATTTGCATATGCAATCACATATAAATTAGAATCATTATTAAGCTTCAGTTAATAAAAAATTAGAATGTTGATTCAAGTATTTGGCATCATTTTATCAAACAGTAATTTTCTTCTTATTGCATTAAGCTCTATATTCACAATTAAATAAGATTCATATAATTTTAATTTGGCTGTTTTTCTGTATCATGTAATTATATTCCTCCCATTAGATTCCCAATTTTTAAGAAAACATAATTCAATACATACTAAATGTATAATGGCTGCTTCTATATATTTTATCCTATGATGTTTAAAATTCTCTGGAAGTACTATTCACTTCATCAAAATGATAAGTTGATGGTACATAAATTCGTGAATTCTTCAACTGCATAGTTAGTTATGCTGACTTTCATAATAACATAATTCTTCATTACTTTCAACATTGCTTAGTTTATGTAAAGCAAATTACATATTCTCCTACCTCACCATCATAAACAAATCATCTATATAGACTGCAAAATTACAAATTAGACAGGATAAGGATATGTAGTCAATTTATGAAGTGGCAAATAACAAGAGATTTTATTTTGAATGACTTATTTTATTTAAAATTTCATAACACAGGTATTTTCTTCTATATTAAAACATTCCTTTTTAAGTTCACTTTTGTGTTGTCATGCATACTAGAAGACTGGAAATATGATTTTTCCATTAAGGCAACAAATTGATTGAAAAGTATTCAAAAAACATGAAATACCATAAACCAAACGTGAAAAACTAATGAATTTAGAAATTGATTATGTCATATGGAAAGCAAACATTTGTGACAATTAATTGCATATTATTACATTTATTACTTGGAAATAATATTCATACATAGGTTTTTAAATGTATTTTATTAATTCATTCATATTACATCTCAGTGGTTATCCCATCCCTTGTATCCTCCCATTCTTCCCTCCCTCCCATTTTCCCCTTATTCCCTTCCCCTATGACTGTTCCTGAAGGGGATTTCCTCCCCCTGTATATGCTTAGGGTATCAAGTCTCTTCTTGGTAACCTGCTGTCCTTCCTCTGAGTGCCACCAGGTCTCCCCCTCCAGGGGACATGGTCAAATGTGAGGCACCAGAGTACATGAGAAAGTCATACCCCACTCTCCATTCAAGTATGGAGACTGTTCTGACTATTGGCTAGATCTGGGTAGGGGTTTAAAGTTTACCACCTGTATTGTCCTTGGCTGGTGCCTTAGTTTGAGCGGGACCCCTGGGCCCAAATCTGCCTATCATAATGTTCTACATTTAAGTACATTTAGTAGTACCTTGAAGCACACCACAATGGACACACGGGAGAACTCAAAGGTGTTAGATCCCTGATGCAAAGAGAAGAATTTCTCACGTTCATACTAGTTTATATTTTCATTTAAAATCCTTAGGTTAATGTTAAGCTTTTTAAAAAGTTAGTTTTGAAAATTGAGACACAAGAGTAATACTTCAGGAATTCTTGAGGCCTTGACTTAAAGCTTTCTTTGTACTGGGATTTTCTTTTGGCTGTATTTTGCTAAGTGAAACTTGTTAAATTTTTGTTAACTAATTTTTTCCTTAAAATACCTTTTCACAATTAAAAATAGAAAGTAACAATGTATATATTCATACATAGTAAAATATATTTAAAACTTGTCAGAAAAAATTACATAGAAATATCCACTACTGGCTAATTTGAGGGGAAAATAACTTTAAAACCCATGAACAAGTAAAACATGTGAAAATACATTTTTTATTATCATCAAATTCTATTAATGTAAATATATCCAAGACATAGATTGGAGAATGTTATAAAGAAATTAGGCAAAAACAACTCTAGTAGTAAAATTTCTCTACCTAGCAGAAATGATACTTAGAAAATTATTCTATTTATTTATATTTTTTATTGTGACAGTAAAAATTAGTACTCAAAAGTGAGAATATATGGGAAGGAAAGTATGTGACACTCAGAGAATAGGATTTGATTTCAGACTCTCAGCAACCAGGTTAAATTAAAAAGCAGGAACGTTAATGAAGATTTTAACCTGTATTAGGTAAAAACCACGGAGATGGACAGATCTGTCACCTTCATTGGCCAGTCGGTGGACCAGTATCAATGAGCTGCAGGTTAAGTGAGAGACCGTGTCTCAAGACCCACCAAATTGACATCTGGCATACAACACAACACACACACACACACACACACACACACACACACACACACACACACACACACAACTATTATTGTCTAACATACTGTATTGCCTATTACATTTTTGTCTTTAAATTTTTCATCTTTGTTACCTGGAACCATGTTACCATTTCACTTTCATTTCACTATTAAATAAGAGAAGATAGTTTACAAATTATAATAAAATAAGATTTTTGGTACTTGCTCTCCCCAAGCTCTAGTCAAGCAAAAACGATCCACACACACATTTAATTCATTTACGTCACATGTCCCCAAAGAATGGCTCTAGTATAGTTCACAAGCATTAAGGGGGTCTTCAGGAGAATTACAAGTGCATGTTGGTCACACTTTAAATATATAGTTGGTTGATATGTGAAACCTCATCAACGCTAAGGACTCACACAGTTATAGTAACACAGTCATTTGAAATTAGATCAAAACATGTTTTTCTCATAAGATATGTGTGGTGAAATCTTACAACATTTCTAAAATTCATAACGTTTACATAAATTTAAAAGAGGCCACTTGTCAATAGCTTAGTTGTGCTAAGAATTATACAGCAATGACCTAGAACAAGGCACATGTGCTGGGAGCATATGTCAAGTTACATAATTAGAAGCAATTTAGTCATTGTCATTATGCTTTAACTAAAATCTGTGCATCACTGGATTTAATAAATTAAACGACCCTAAATTAGTGTCAAGGAGATTCGCATAAGCACTATGGCTAACCTTCTAGACTTTCTTTATACAACAATTAATAGATTTACTCTAAGGAAGATGAACAAAACTTGCACACGTCTGTCGACATTATCATTTGATTTTAAGTACCTTAGTTTATTTGCAAATATATACAAATAATTTAGAAATAGACTTTTCAATTGCTTTATAACCTATAAATAGAATTAACTATTTTTTGAACAGTAGTACTCAGTATGTTGGTTAATTGCATACAGAATTTCTAAGTAAAATATAACTCATATATAATTTTACAAAATTTATAGTTATTACAAGTCATATGCAAATAAATGAAAAACTCCAATCAATTTGATAAGCATTATAAAGCATCTGGTTTAGTTGACCTTTCTATAGAATGTACCATAGTAGGTTATAATATATTAAAAGAGTCATATATCCATGAAGGATACATGCTCAGGAAGGTGAACTGATTATTGAAAACAGATAGGCTGACATTTTGCCTTTTGCCTAGTTACTTTGCCAAAAGATTGGGCATTAATCAGCTCCCGAATAAAAGGTTCATGAAGATCAGCCAGAGAATTTATTAGCTTCCCCAAAGAGGCACTGGTCTATTCAAAGGCTAATTAGACCAATCTGTGAATGTATCAATCCCATAATTACTCAGACTAATTATATTAATCATCTGAAATATGTTCACGAGAATCTGCTAATATATAACCTTGTGGTTTTAAAATGACCTGAGCACAGTTAGAACATAGATCTATGGATTTGGTTTGTATGGTTTATCATAAGTTGTCATAATTAAAATGTCAGAAGCAGAGCTATGGTTAAGTAGAGAATAGATAATATTGAGTTAGATTATATGATTTCAGAATTAATTTATCCTGAATTCAGACTCAAATGAGGATATTCAGACATAGCTTAATCCAAAGAGATTATATGTTACTTTCATGCAGAGTCTATATGTGAACAATTATGTAATATGTGTGCACATGCATGTGAACAATTCTTATCAATTTGCAGACTATAATGATTAAAAGATAAAACTCACATTAACTTAATAACTCTATTAAGCCAGGAATTGGTTTTCGGTATTGATAGACAATGATTAGTCAAGAAATTTCCTTTAACTATGAGAACACCCAGCTTGCTGTACGGCAGGAAAACTACAAAAGAACAAAATATAGAAATTATGTATGTTCAGACTAATAAGACAGTATGTGTTAACACAGAAGGAACAACCCTAAGTGTGCTGGAGTTTGCTGTCCATAGGTAGGAAATCCAGAAAGGAAGAGACCATGAAATTGAAACCCTTTGCTTTCAAACACACATTTGCCTTCTCTTGCTAAAGTCATATAAGCCAGCTCTTCTAACAATTCCTCAAGCACCAGTGGCAGAACGACAGCATGTGGAAACACTGGAAACTTCTTGCTGCAGGTGTTTAACCCATCAGTCCATTAGTTATCAACAAATATTCAGAAAGAATCTCTTTTGAAAAACAAAATTGAACCAGTTGCTGGCCCTCAGTGGAGCCCAGTGCTTAACTGTAGCCCATTACTTCTCATATAACATAGATCACTTATTGTGATGATTTTTTAAAACTTATCTTTCCTGTGAAGTTGACAACTATGCATACCAGCACTTCCTAGAAAGCCATGTTAATCTCTGATTAAACTTCCCTAAGAATATAGACATTCATTTATATAATTTATAAGAAACTCAAAGTATTTCTGATAGGAATATTTCATTATCCAACATAAAAAAAAGAGGTCATTCATAATAGCTTGAAACTGGACACAACCTAGATGGCTATTAAGGTTAAGATTGGATTTTTAAAAAATTACACAATGGAATACTACTCAACTAGTAAAAACTAGGAAGTCATGAACTTTGTGGAAAATGGATGGAATTAGAAAAGGTCATCCTGAGTGAGGTAACCCAGACACAGAAAAACACCCATGGTATTTTTTCACCAGACCCAAAGAAGCCAAGGAGAACACAAGGGAGGATGCACAAACTCACTCAGAAGAAGAAATACAGTAGACATCTGAAATAGATGGAGGGATCAAACTAGGTAAGAGATGGGTGGGGAGGATAACAGGAGTGGGGCTGAGGTGGGTAGAGAGGAGATGGAGGCTGTGAGGAGAAGAACTGCAAGAGAGAACAGAAATCTGGGTAGAGGTACAACTCTGGGAGCCTATGGGGTCATCCTAGCAGAGACTCCAAGCAAGGGGTGTTAAGAGGCATAAAATTGGCACCTCCTGTCACAATAGGCTGAGTTTGGGGAACACTGCGGAAGAGTATGAAGGATACAGGGATCCAGTGATGTCAAGGACACCACAAGAAGACCTAAAAAGTAATTTAAGGTGGGCCCTCGGGGGCTCACAGAGACAGAACCCCCAACCAAAGAGTTTGAATTGGCAGAGCCTAAACCCCCAATACATATGTAGCAAATGTGCAGTCATGTTGGTTCCCTAACATTAGAAGTAGGAGCTGTCCCTGACTTTGCTACCTACTGCTGGGTCGCTTTCCCCTAGCTGAGCTGCCTGGTCACTCCCAGGTGGGAGAGACTATGCTTAGTCCTGCTGTGACTTGAGATACCAGGGTGGGTTGTTACCAATTCAGGCCTCCTCTTCTCACGCAGGAAGGAGAGGGGCGAATGGGAAGAGAAGATTAGGACTGGACTTGGAGAAGATGAGGAAGGTAACTGGGTTCAGTGATTAAACAAATAAATAGGTGGAGGACAAAACTGCAAAGAAAGAGGTCAGTGCAAATGTCCACATACGTTCAATTGGACATTACCTATCCCTGTAAGGTAGAAGAGTCAAGCAAGATGCCAATGAGATAAACAATTATGTTTCAAAAGGCAGTTTATTAGCTCCCTATATATGTGTGTCAAAATTAGGATTGTTCAAAGTGAATATTCCACACCTATATTTTGCTTAACATGTTCTTCATTAAATCAGCTGGACAAAGTCAACAGACAAAAGCTAAATGTCACTGCACATTAATATAATTCTTGATGCCTTTTAAATATTTTTTCTTAAATGTACACAGAGGGTTTTCATGTAATAACTATTTTAAGTTATGTAACTTACATCACTCTATTTTAAATTATACATCCCCTTTAAGGCACATTTTAGCACTCATAAGAAAGCAAGTATACTGTGCTGAGCTACTGGAAGGCATGTAAAGCTTTGAGACCTAGAAAATATCATTATAGAATTGTCCTGACAAAGCAATATGGAAAAGGTCATGCCATTTTTCATGCAGCATTTATCTTTTTAATAAGAGCTGTGTACTCAAATTAGTTTCAAATGCCAATAATTAAGAACATTATATTTAAAGAGGAAATCAGAACCACCTTTATACTAGAAGAAGCCCATAAGTGTAAATCTTTTATTGAAATGGCATCCTTTTTATTGGCATTCAGATTCATTCTAAAGGTTTTTAAACTTTTCCAAAAGATCAAGGGCATTGAGTTTTGCAGTTTCTATTTTATTGTAACTTGGGGCCAATTTTTATCCATTATTACTTTAAGACTCATGGTCTACATCTAAGTATTAGAATAGGGACAATTTATATACATTCTACATTATGAATTTAAATGAATTTATGGAGAATATAGATACTGAATGACCCATAATAATAGTAAAATGTTTATTAAAATTGAGTACACTGGTTTGAACAATAAAATATTTTAAATCTTGAGTTATCTGAAAGAGCAAGATGGAAGAAGATCCCAACCTGTATGTCATTTAATTTCCTTAGTAATTAATCTATCTATGCTACACAGTTGAAAGGCAGTTGCAAATTAAAGTTTTGCACATGAAGGAAATGGGACCTGTATTTACTTTTGGATCATTATGTTGCATAAATGAGGTAGCAGGCTGCAGATGAGAGATCTTACTGTTAATTTCACCAGTCTTGTCACTGGAGGTTGTTGAAATGTCCCATTCTTGAGTAGAAAGCTAAGCTCCCATAGCTTGATGCTCATTAACTGACACTGAGTGACCCAAACACAGACCACGGAATGCTAAGCTGTCTTATACATTTTAAATGGTTTCCTTTGCCAACTATCTCTGATATTGTAACCAAGTATATTTCAGTAAGGAATTATCTGAAGAAATGAAAGTTTTTCATATGAAACAATGGAGTCTCATTAGATTCTATGGCACAGGTGATTTTTAATGTATTTACAATCCTCGGAACTGAAAATGCCTTTGATATGCACCAACTAGTGTGTGAAATATGGAAATGTGGTACATGCACATAATTTCATTTAATTAGCTTTCAGGCCTGCTGGCCAAGAGAGCACCCACTCCTTGTTTTTGTTATTTTGGTAAGGAAACCATGGCTGAATAGGTCACAGACTTTACATGAGGACCTACTCTATTATTTACTAAATTACTTTATATCAATATGCTCATTAGATCTATTTTTCTACTTAAAGATTTTTGAAACTATTGGGACCCAGTAAAGTGTCTTTCTGCGGCAAATGGTAATTACTGACTCATAACTAGTCAAGTGCTGAAAATAAATGACTATGATGTGGACAGCCCTCTATGAGGCATGTGTGTTATAGAGCTAGAGAGATTGTGGAAAACTGATAACAGTGAATTTGTGGAAAGCTGCTAACAAACAGTGAATTCTAGACATGATAATAGCATTATACTCATGAAGCCAAAGTGCCTGTGGGTGAATGTTCAAGACATGCTGAAGATAAAACCAGTATGGATTTCCAGGAGAGAAAGCACATGGACATATTTGAGAAGCAGGAACTATTGAGGACTTTCTTACTCTGTCTTGGCAGAGTTTATCCATAGACTCTGCCTGTGTCCAAGTTTGCCCTTTTTTTAGGCAGAATTCTATCTGGGATGGAAATGAGGACATTTAATCCAGTGGCTTGTTTGCCACATTTGAAACTAGCTAAATAAGAAGGTTCTTTGATGCTCATCATCCTCTTTGAGGTAGGCTGGGTGTTGCCAGGAGTTAACTTGTTTCATTGCCAGTGAATTTTTAAAATAATAAAAAACATTTTAAAATGCCATATCCTGTACATCTCTGAGGTTTTTGAAGACCTTATCTAACTATTCTACCTTATCTTTCTATAGAATCATATCTTTCTGCCACACCTATGATGTATATTACTGTGATAAGTGTAGACTAGTAATTGATATGACCATGATTTTATCAACTAACAATTAGCTTCTATAACTTATTTATCTTACATAGCCTGTAATAGCACTTTCAAATTATTAGAAGTAAACATTGGATTGAGTTATAGGGACCAACACCTCATTTGAGTATATATATATATATATATACACACATATATATATATTCATGAGAAGAATAAACTTACATTTGAATTCTATACCACTGTAACTAAAACTAAACTTATTTTGCATCTATATACAAAATTCTATACCTGTGAATTAAAAATAACCTTGTGAATGACAATTAAGGTAGAGGAGTGGATTCTACTTTTGTTCTATCTTCCCAATGTATGGTAGATTCTACTTTTGTTCTACCTTCCCAATGTATGGTAGAAATAGCATTCATGGTCCAGTTTCCAAATTTTGAGATATTCCAGGCTTAATTAGAAGGCCGAGGAAGATTCTCCAATGTTATAGAGAGTTTTGTGTGACTTTTCAAGTAGAAAACTGTCTCTGCCATCTTCTCATTTAGAAAGCTACTAACCTGTAATCCCGGCATACTCAGGTAATCAAGTTAATTCTTTCTCCAGTCTCTGATGGGGTTGAAGACCAAGTATCTTAGTTTTACTATGAAGTTGTTTATAGGATAAGATGTCTTTAGGTCTAGATAAATGTTTTAAGTTGAATTATCAATAAGATGTGATGGAGATAGATTTACATACAGAATTTTAGACACACCAAGATAGGAAAGATTTTTCTTCAAGGCTGTCAAATAAAAATAGCCAAAACACTAAGAATGTAACATTTACATAATTCTGGATTATGTCATGGTTCTTCTTGCTGTACATAGTTTATTGTATATATGTCTAATAATATAAATGTACATGTAAAAATTTTTTAAAATGCACAAGGAAGAAGCTCATGATGCCTCATGACTTGTTGAAGAGTTATTGGTGCCTGATGGCTCCTGTTAGAAAGAGGGTCTTATTTTTTTTTTTTGCATGTGACCCTAGAATGTTGTTTTAGCACCAGTGGATGTCTTTCTCTTTCCTTCCTCTCTCTCTCTCTCTCTCTCCACACAACACACACACACACACACACACACACACACACACACACACACACAAACTCACTCACACAAATTGGATTCTTTGAGGGGTAGTCCTAAAAGGAGTTCGAAGGGAGGGAAGAGTAGATAAATTTTATCTAAGCACACTGCATGAAATTCTTAAATAATACTGTTATGAAAATGTTCAATGTTCATGTTGTAAGAAAAATTAATTTATTTTTAGAAGAAAAACTAGTGTTCATAAGATTACTGTATTATCTTACTGAAAATGGGAAGATTAAGGAAATTTTACTTATATTTACAATTAATGTAAAATAGTTTCAAAGAACAAGTACATATTAATTTATATGTTATGTATTTGTATATTATAAAATGTCCATATGCCATGTGTAAAAAAGTATATCAGTGGAGACCTGTTTATCATCTCTGGAATTTCTCCATGGACTTTTTACAACTTTCTGTGTGTTTGTGTGTTGGGGGGGGTGTGGCTATAAGAACATTAGCATATCCACATCTCAAGCCTGTCTGAAGATGCCTATTAAAGGTGTCAAGGGCCCTAGCACTGAAAGGCATCAAGGGCTCTAGTGCTGGAGTTACTGGCAACTGTGAGCTGCACAATGTGGGTGCTGGGATTCTGATCCTGAGCAACATGTGCTGTTAACTGTTGAGGTATGTCTCCAGTCCCTTTAATATATTTCAAAAGACAGTATTGGATGAAAACAATGCACTGAGTATATGTGCCTTGCATTCTTATATTTGTGTAAGTAACTTATAGTCACAATTAAATCATTAGGGTTTTATATTATAGTTAATATTTTAAGTCAAGTGTTGGCTAACCTGATTAAAAACTACATTAGAACCCAAGGACAGAAGCCTGAGTTAAAGAGATATGGGTGGACTTTAAAGAGATCTATAATAGATTTTACAGTGACCCAGAATGGATGCACAGATGGGATTACAGATGTGTTCAGGGGACTGCTCCCTAATATCTAGGTAAGTGCTAGTTATTTCCTATACTCCAGCGCCTCTCTGAGGCTGGGTAAGCCACTCTCAGAAGATGAGGTAAAGCAGGGCGTGGCAATCACAGAAGGACAGGATCTGTGTATTTCTTACATCTCATGATAAGATCTCAGGATTTAGAAATGACGGTGTGTGTGCTCAAGAGGGTAATTATTTGATGACAGAAAACAATTATCCTTGGACTGAATTCTACAGGTGGCTAAGTGAATTAAAAAAAAAAAGATTCACAGATTTCCAAAGAATTAAATAGACTGGAAAATCAAAAGCTTCAATATTCACAAATTAATACTTAGGAAGTGTGTGTGTGTGTGTATATATATATATATATATATATATATATATATATATATATATATATATATATATATATATATATATATATACATAACTCAGAATGTCCGGGAATAGTATTATATTGAAAATGATATGGAAAAGCAATAGAAATGAATTATGACAAATTTATTGTACCTTTATATTTACTTCTCTTCAAATCCCAGTAGAAATATATTCATACATATAAAACTACATTCATACATATTGTTCATGTAGACACACCAGTATATATAGTAATGCAAATAAAACCCTGACATTTCTAGAAATATGTTATAATCTCTGAAAAAAACCACTCTATTGATTAAAAGTAAATATTACTGAAAGAAAGGATTAAGTCATTCTCCTTAATGTTGGACCATAACCTGTAAGATCAAAGAACCCCTTCTGATGCCTAAGTTGCTTTTGGTCAGTGTTTTATCACAGGAGCATAAGGGACTCTGGGACATTGACTGAGGCTGACAGCCACATTAATCACTGGTCAGTCTATAGTCTACTGGGGCTCCTGACAGGAGTTCCAGATCTTGTTCCTTCATCTGTGTATCTCCTCATCATCACACTGATAATTTTACCTTGCAAGCCTAGGAAAAATACTGTATGCATCTATTGCTGTGACTGTGAGTCACAACCAGACAGTGGCTTTGGCCCCAATCTGTCTTAACATAGAGTTCTTGAAAGAAGGAAGCGTGATGTGTGAAAATACAGATGACTGAGATACTGGAACATTTACCTTGTTAACCTAGTGAAACTTATAAAAAAAAAGTTTTTAAAAATTGGCATGGCTGAATTTACTCCACCAAGAGTAGATTTTAATATGTTATTTTTCCTAGAGACGTACTGCAAAGCATTTTAACAGAAAGTTTAATATTAATCCAAACAGTGTAACTACTCATTTCTTGAAAAAAAAATAGATTCAGCATCTTTAGAGGTTGGTAGTCTTCCTCTTTATAAGATCTATCGAATTTTCTCTTCTTCTCATTATCCTGAAATTTCCAATATCAAAAGAACTTTACTCATAGAAGGAAAGTATGTACCATAGATTAGTTCTTATGTTTATATTTTACTGACTTTTTTTTTTATTGAATATATTCTTTGAATGCACGCTGGTCATGATTCCCCTCCAGCATCTGTTCCCAGATTCATCCCACCTCCTCACCCACATAAAGACATGTCTTTTTTTTTGTATAGAAATATGAATTCACAGAGATCATGGCAATATGCTCATGACATATGATAGATTTCTAATGGAACAGCCTTTAATTTGTCTCCCTGAAGAGGAAATAACCAGCTCCTTGTTCAACAAGTGAATATTCCAAGGATCTCTTGCCAAGGACAACTTGACCATACTATTCTCATCTCTTAAGTAGCAGAGTAAATGTATTTTTCTTGTAGGAAGTGTTAGAGGAACCAAACTCTACCACTTAGGAGATACAGCAATATGCTCAGGAGTTCAAGTACAATTTAGACTAAAAAGTTAAACACTATCTCCAACCAATTTCCCATTCAGTCAAGAAAATTAACCTAGTTTTACTTTAGCCTTTTGAATCATGCCAACTAATTTCCATGAAAATTACTAATAATTTCCATTAAAAATTATAGTGGCATAAGGGAAAACATTTGAAAATAAATCTGATTTTGTGTAACAAATTCAATTGCATGTGAACAACTTTAACAAATAAATTGCTTTCCATAAATTTTTAATATTACAAATATGTATCACTTAACTTGATTTTTCATACTAGGCAAGTCCTCAAGGTCATGAATGATTCATATTAGAAAAATATCCTTATATCCCAATATTACCTAGAATTGATATGTCCATAACATTAGATATTATTTATAATATTTAAGCATTTGATATACTTATTTATCTGACCTCATGAGTTCACTTTATAATTTCAGTTTCCCTGCACATGTATAACACATATCCACATATATTTGAATTTTTATGTAGGTATATATTGTGCTATGCACTCATATGCAAAATATAAAAATGAACTTCTTAAACTCCTTTAAATAAAATTCTTCAATATGAAAATTGACCTTGAAATTAATTTAGTATTTCTCACTGAACAAGGTGTTCATAATCCCTCAATATTATGCTGTTCTTATTCATTAGCTTGAAAAACATCTCAGCCAGGGATGTGCTTTAAGGAATTTCTAACCTGTCAGTAATGCATAGCTCAGGTTATTAGTCCAGTAGCACCATTAATACACCAGATTACAATGATAGTCAGACGAAAATGGTTTAACAGCATTCATGTAGCTGTCTCAAGAATGGATAATGTGTCAGAATTTATACTAAGTGAATTATTCAAATAGCCCACAACCTTTATTTTTCCATTGGGTTAAAAAAACAGTCATCAAAGCAGAAGTAGAAGCACTGTCCTTGCTAGACAGCATTAGGAGAATGCATAAAGTTTGTAACTGTTTAGCGTGTATGTGCCCAAGAAATTATGTATATGTAGTTCAGTGAAATACTGAAAAAATAAAGCTTTCCAATAATTATTATTGTAAAAATGTTCCAGCTTTTGACAAATACTGAAAGATAATCAAATCAAATGTACATTTTGGCAGCCTTCTTTAACTATACATATTTACCTGCCAACAAGTTATACATAAAGCCTTTCTGCCTTCCACATTGCTAATTAGATAATACTGAAAGGAGAGAAACAATGTGCTTCTTAAATAAAACAATGTAGAAATATAACAAAATCAATATACTGTGCAAGTCTGTTGAACAAATACAGACTGACAAACAGGATTGCATAGACAAAAGTGTGCTAAATCTGGATAGATGAATCAGAACTTCTGTCACATGGATTTCTTCATATTGATGTCCAGGTTGACAACCTGAAGGAAGAGCATCAGAAATGTATTGGATAACTGGTATTAGTAAGTACTACTGCAAGTACATCTATGCAGTATGTAGACACATGAGATGATAAATTATTATAATTAACTGTGCAGTCTTTATATTTTTCAAATGGTAGGTGACGTATATGCTATCACAGGCTACGTGATAAATCTCAAATACAATGATGATTATAATATCAGAGACTCCCATACAACATGGCTCCAAGGCCCTCAAATCCAACTCTGAGCAGTTTTCCTAAGACTATACCTCTGGTCCAAGGTTCCTAACACAAGCCTCACATTGCATCTGTGTTCTTCTCCCTCTTCCATGTTTATTTTTTTCTCCTTTCCTTGGAATGAATATCCAATTGAGTTCTGTCTACATCTCTGTTGGTGTTAGAGAAAGGGTGAATCCCATGTGTGAAACTAATAACATTTAAAGAAAACTTGACAAGTCGTTTTTTTTTTTTTTTCTGGAAGCAGATCTGATTCGTGCTATCATAGATCAGAAAGACTTAATGTTCTCTTCTTAAAGAGGAACATAGAATAATGTATTCCATTACTGGGTAAAATTGCCCTTCCTTTGCCCCATTTGTATGATATTCATTATTTTATTTAACTTTCTATGTTAACTAAGCATACCCTGCTATGATAGCTGCAGTTTGTATAATACAATGTACCTGCTTTGGCCGTACATGGATATGGCAAGCCTTCTTTAGCTGTCCTGGCTTTATTTATTCAGGGTTTCCTGTTGAACACAGAGCATGCTAATTCTAGCTAGTCTAGCTAACTAAATTGTCATGAGCATCCCATGTTTAAGTCTCTTGAATATTAGGATAGTGGGCAGGGACCACATTTGTACTCCATGATATAGGAGACAAGTACTCAAGTCTGGAAGCTGGAACAACAAATGTTTTATCCACTGAGCCATCTTTTTAGTGCAGTGTTTACTTACCTTATTTATCATTAATTTGTATTTCACAAACTACAAAGAAAATAGATTCAAAGAAAAATGTAAGCATGTAAGACATAACATGCTATAATAATAAAATAGTATATATGTTGACCAAATATGAATGAAATATAGTAATCAAGAAGTTAGAACTTGTCTTTTTCTTTTTTTTTTTTTATGTTACTTCAAATCTAATATATTCAGTCATTTGTTGCCCTGGATAGAGAATTTGTCCATGAAATATATTTGTAGAGAATTTGTCCATGAAATATATTCATATACAGCATGAATCTTTAATCCACAGACCTTGTCTTTTTCAAAGTATAGTCTTTAGATTATACTAGGAATTTACTAAAGATAACATTATATTCTAGAGATTAATCCACTTTTCCTAAATGATAGGATTTGTTTGTTGTTATAACTAAACAATGTTCTATTTTACATTTATGTGACTTTATATATTCATCTATGAATAGGTTTCATCAACATATCAATTCCATATTTTGCAACACTGATACAACAAATGTGAGAGTATACAAGTCTCCTAATGCACAAATGTGTCCTCCTTCAAACATATATTTAGAATAAATGAAAAAAAGACACAAAATACAAATAATAATTTTTTTTACTCCTATGTGGGAGCTAAGTAACTTGATCTCAGAGAAGAGGTATATGAGTAGTAGTTACTGGAAGTTGAGACAATCTGGAAGCTTAGTTCTTATACACACAAATTCTGGTGCAAAGCAGGAATAGGCTGCTTTCTACAACATGATAGTACTATTTTAGTTTGAATTAACAATTGGAGCAGAAGAACTTTCATGCCTCCCAATACAAGAAATTGATACATGTCTGGAAAACTGGACACATTGTCAAGATGTTTAATACACACTGTCACAAATATTTGCATTGAAGGTCAGAAAACAGCGTCTCTTTAATGGAGTAATAAGGGATAAGAGGAATGAAGGTGAGGTCCAGGACATCCAGGTATAGCTAGGATTCTGACAAGGAATCCACTACCCACTCTTCTTCCTGTAACACCTATCCATACACAGCTACAAGTTCAGATTACACTGCCCTCCCAAGCTCAAGGAACACCCGGAGAACTCTCATCAGTCCAAGACTGGACATTTGGTCTAAATGAATTTCTCATCTTTACGGAAGGATTTACAGTTGGGTTTGAGGAAGTCCTGATTTTTATTTAAAATACTAATGTGAGTATCCAACTGATAATCAAATAAGAAAGGCATTTATCATTGGGGAAGTTAAAGGAAGAGAGTATGTTAACAAATAAGAAATTCCAATTACCACTACTTTTGGGCTAAGCTTTGTATACTTGATATATATTGATTGATACTTTGTGCTGTTCTGTAGGGCAAAAAATAACTATGAATGTCATACAAAGTTCCACTGAAGGCAAGTGAGTGCTCATTATAAAACAACGATGCCTTCACAAAGTCTTTGCAATTGAAGTACTCCACTATTGCAGTTTGGGAATATCTTTAGTTAAACAATTTGAAGTTCAATTATTCAATGTCAATTTTGGTTTTTTGTATGATATTTTTCTCCACTGTTTCCTATTCCTCCTGATAATTGTGTATCATAGTCTACAAGGCTTCTATTTTCAATATGTTTTATATATTGCTGTATTCAGATATTGCTATTCATTCATCGTCTTGAAAATAGACGTCCTGAATGTACAGTGTGTACAACACAAAGGAAAAGCATAATAGCCCATTTCCTGAACTCATCCTTAATACTATAGCCAACAAAATGTAGAAGTAGATTGTTGTTTTTTATTTTACTTTTTGCATAGATTGTAACTATCTATGAGAAGAAAAAAATTTTTTCAAGATGCACTATATGTTCCTTATTGTGTCATTTGTAAAACTATAACATGATGTTTAGTGTTTTATCTGCCATGAAAATTAACCACACCTTATAGTGGGTCAATCCCAACACATTAAAATGTATTGTGTATAAGTAGACATATGTGTATATCATTAATTGATAAATATAGGATTTACTCTTAGAAAATAATCTATGTAAATAATCTCAATTTCTCAAAAATTTAAGAAAATAATGTTTGTCTTGAAATAAGTGTCACTATGATCATTAAAAGCAAACTATGTCAAAGTTAAATTCACATAAGTAAGCACTGAAAGTTTATTTGATATAGTTTAATGTGAATGCCATTAAGATCTAGGAATAAATACCCAGTAAAATATTATTAAACATTTTCATAGATTTTTAAGGGGAGTTAAAGGGTAATCAAAAAAATAAGAAAAATATATCATAGGATAAACATGGTATTTGTTTTAAGAAGAAAGGAAGTACTACACATGGGATATTTTAAAGACCTCTTAGTACTTTTTCTGGAATAAAAACACAATCACTCCTGAATATAAAATGTCACATCCTTCAAATTTAACCTCAGTCCTGTCAAGAAGGAGGCTTCTTGCCAGGAAGAAGCTTCCTAAACAGTAGTCATCAAGAAATGCCCTCCCAGAAACTACATTATCTCATAAACTTAATTAATGGCCCTTAGATATCAGTGGGATATACTGAGTAATAAAAGGTTTTTACCTGTGTGTGTGTGTGTGTGTGTGTGTGTGTGTGTGTGTGTAAAAGTATATATTTGAGTATTGCTAGAATTATACAAACAACAGTAGATGTTCAAGAACAGATGATTTAAAATTTTAATTTGAAACTAAAAGCTCATCAACCTGTTTTGTTTAATATGAATTAAATTAAGATAATATATCTCTATATACACACAAAGAGACTGAAGGGGCCTGCACATATAGTGTTCTTTCTCTGATGTGGGACTAGGCACAAATCACACCCAAACACCTATTTTCTCTGATTCTTTATTAAACAGAGAAACGAATTAATGTGGCTGATTCCTAAATTAGGCAGAAAGCACCAGAAAATGACTTTGCAGGTGTAAGTTTTAAGAGGAAAAAAGTGGCGGTCTGTGTTAGAATGGACTAGGATGTGGTGATATGTTTCTTTTGTGCCTGTGCTTTAGGGTTGCCAAAGGGGGGGGGGCTTTTGATTACTGAACTTCAATAGTTGTACCTTGGTGATTAATCTTAGGAATGAGTCTGGTATAAGAAAGTTTCCAAATAAGGGAATAGGCCTTGATGGCTGGCTTTTTGGATGTAATCTACGTTTGCTAAGCTTGAGCCTGCTGGAGTCATTCAGACACACACAAATGACAGAGGCAAGGAAAGCAACAGAGACTGCATAGATTCTACATTTTACTGAAGGCAGTTATTTTACAAATGTTAGTTTTTAAAAAGTCCTTTTCCCATAGGAATAGTGTCCTTCACCTTTTTAACATAAATTCATCAATATCAATGTAGGAGATTTTACAGAAAAGAAACTTATTTGTAAAGAGGAATATTGTACCTTTCAAGAATTGATCACCCCACAGAATGCTGTCTTCTTAGTCCATCAGAATAAAAATGCTTGGATTTTCTGATAGGTTTCAATAAGCCAATGAGCATTCTCTACTAGTAAATTTGAAACTACTATCATCTGATGATGTTATTGTTGTGTCAAAGGTTTAGATGCCTTCTACTACTGTTTTTTTATATATGCTGATTGGTATCAAATAGTGGGAATCCATCAAGTCTATTTTAAATTCTACATAAATTATTTCTGACAAGACATTGGGGAACAGTTTCCGCTCAAATAGAAATATTCTGTCCTTCAACAGAATTCCTTAATTTGGAAGGTAAAGATCTCAAAATAACTTTAGGATGTCTCTGAAACTGATAAGATTCACTAGGACTTTCATCCAAGAAAGAGTAAACAATTCAAGCTGGAAACAAGATTCAGACACCAGTAATTGCCCGGAAGAAGCAGAAAGCAGCTAAGTTGTCAGGAAAAGGTTTAGTCCAGAGTCACTGGGAAAGGACACCCTCCAACACTCTTATACAACACAAGCTACCTGTAGCCTGTGGAGTACGCTCCAGCATCCCAGTTTTGGTTGGCTGTCACCAGCACTGGGCTTAGCTTTGTTGATACTGCTGTCATTGAGTCATTTCTGCTCTTACAAGTAGCCCCTCACTTATACTCCTGTAAATGACAATAAAATTTATTGGTCCATCAAGTTGGATTTGGTGGTATTCACACTTTGGCTTGTCACACAATAAAATTTGTAGCTGAAATGAGTGCATGGTCATGCTATAGGTAGCAACACATGCAGCTGAGGTCCTGCAACCTGATGGCATAAAATTTGTGGAGGAAATTCTTATACAACCAACATTTGCGGTATGGTGCAAGTTAATGTCCCTTTGTACTGTGACAACATTTGCACAGAATTTGCTATGAGTTAAAGAGACTTGCAAATAGGGATGATCCGGTAGGATTAGAAGGTCTACAGTGATGAGTTTTATGATTAATAATTAAGGCAGTAAGATATTAAGTTAATAAGGTATAATAGTTTTATGTTTAATAATTAAAGCAGTGTTTTGACACCAATTTCATATATGAGAATAAGGTAATGATAGACACAAGGTACCAGATGCCAGATATTATGTTCTAGAGGAGTTTATTGAATGATCATGGGGAGAGAAGGAAAGGCTGGAGGGTACCCCATAAGGAGGCAGAGATAGGAAGAGGAAGAAGAAGAAGAAGAAGAAGAAGAAGAAGAAGAAGAAGAAGAAGAGAGAGAGAAAGAGAGAGAGAGAGAGAGAGAGAGAGAGAGAGAGAGAGAGAGAGAGAGAGAGAGAGAGATCTTGTGGAAGGTTTGTCCTTTTATGTGGCCCTAGGCAGAGCTATGACCCTGTGGCAGGTAAGCAATGACACCACAAGTAGGTGGACTGTTGTTTTTAATTCTACCTCTATTATCTGTATGCCCAGCTAGTAAGCAATCAAGACACAGACACTTGTTATATTTTAAAACAGCCTTAGTTAACCTGGGGCAGGGCAAAAATCAGTCCTCTAAATTCTGGCCCAATCCCATGTCATCTGCTTCTAATAATTTCTATCAAGCTACCTCCCATTCATAATCCAAAAGACTTGCTAACGTTCTGCATCTGGGCCAAACCTCCATCCATGCCTGCCACGTGTTTCTCTTTCATACCACCCACGGCGGCCTTCCTCTCTTCCCCAGCATCCTCAGGTCTTCCTCTCTCTTCTTCCCAGGATTTCTCTCCTCTCTCTCTAAGTCAGGGAACCTTAGGTAGATCTCTATCTCCTCTGCCCTTCCAAGGTGGGGTGGCTTTTTATTAACCGAAAGGTGGGTCACAGAGAGAGCAAGCAGTAACTAACATCAAAATACATTAGACCATCCCCCTACAGCAGACTGAAGCAGAAGCCGAACAACGAGGAAAGCCAAGATGTCATCTTTGTCTATGGAATGGCATGTCTGTTTAATGAGTGGGGTCAGTCACATGAATACAGAGATATCATGAAGACAGATGAATATTTAAAGGAATTATTTCATTCACTGAGATTAGTGTACAAGAGTCTGTACACTGGGAAACGGTGTGGAAGTGGCCTAACCACTGTTGTATGTAGTTAGAAATGCATATAAAGTCAAGATGGCTGCCTAGCAGAAACATGTTTGTATAAAGTAGGAGGTTATGCTAATAAAGAAGACGTTGCAGAGAGAAAGGGAGATGCTTCCAGAGTCCTCAGATTTGCCAAGTAAATTAGATAAATAAGAAGATGAGCTCTAGAGAGATGATAGAAAGTAATTGAAGTTCCTCCTCAAATCCTACATTTAATTGGAAAAAGAGGAAAAATCTGTAATGCATGTGGGACATTAATAATGGTCCCAAACAACAACAACAACAACAAGTTAGAGTAATCAAGAAGGACTCAGTGCTTTAATTGCTGAATATAGGGAAGATTTTTTTTAAAAAAAATGAAGGAGCCCATTGCCTCTTGGAGTATAAAGTTATAGTATATGAGAGCAGATGGGCGATGAGACAGGAAAATTCAGTAATTTAAGCACCCATCTTTTTTAAGGAAAGCCTGCACAACCTGAGATAGTATTCAGGAAATCAGTTATCAAAGCCATTAAGAACACTTGATTATATCCAGGTGATATATATATATATATATATATATATATATATATATATATATATATATATATGGTCCCAACAAATAGGACTGGAGGAGCACAGAGAAATAACAGATTATTGAGAGAACTAGGAATAAAAGAAACTGTTTTAAATGCAGTTCAATGGTCCAGATAGAACCATGTTCATAGGAGGTTTTGAACACAAGACAGATCCAGCAGGGACCTCAAGGTTAGTATGGAGCTTCAGCGGCTTTCCTCAGCCCCTTTGTGGTGCAACATATTTGTAAGGTAGGGAAGGCTTTGGCAGACCTCAGTGACTTAGATCATTTGTAAGGAATGTTTGTGTTTTGAGAGGCTTCATTGCGCAGCTGATGGAAACAGATGCATAGACCCACAGCCAAACAATAGGCAGAGACTCAGGGAATTTGGTGGAAGAGTGGGAAGAAGGATTGAGCAAGGACACACCAAAAGAGGACCTACAGAGACCATGAGGGCTTAAGGAGACTGAGCTACCAACCAAGAGCTTGCATGGACCAGACCTAGACCCTTTGTACATATGTAGCAGATTTGCAGCACGGTCATCATGTGAGTCACCCTAACAAGGCACGTAGGTGCCATCTCTGACTCTGTGGCTTAACTTTAGATCCTTTTCCACTAGCTCTGCTGCCTTGTTGGGCCTCAGTGGGAGATGCACTTAGTACTACTTCTGAGACTTGACGTGCTAGGGTTGGTTGGTACTCCTTAAAGGCCTCCCCTTCTCTGAGAAAGAGGAGTAGAGGAGAGGCCAAGAGGGGGCTGGGATCAGGCTGTAAAGTGGCAAAGACTTTTTAAAGTGAGAGAGCATCCTATAGAAGATAGAAAGAGGTGAAAGAAAGGAGTAGTTCTTTCTGGGTCCACGGAAAACAAATGTGCAAAGATTTTTGTCAAGCAAAAGTTCCTAAGGGGAGAAAAAAACACAATAGAAAGCCAAATTTTGTCCTAAGAAGCTTAGGGGGGCCTGGGGAGGAAAAGCCTGAGGAGCAGTTTAGGAAGGTACCCACGATATAATAGTACAAGTAAAGGTAATCAAATGTCTTCCAGCAGGGGTAATTATCCAAGGATTTCATTGTAACTTCGCTATTTTTTATAGAATGGTGGCTCAGGATATTACTTGTTCTGACCATCCCTAGAAGAGACTGGTTATATGGATAACATGATGCGAATCTCTTGGTTATCTCTCAAGGTTAGAAAGACAACCAGGTACAATAGTGAAAGAGAATGGTATTGGCTTAGGACCCCCAAGACCAAATTCACAGGACAAAGAAGTTTCCTTTGCCCATAATGACAAAGAGATGGGAAGAAGAGACAAAGACAGGAGATCGAGGACAAGAGAAAAGAAAGGAAAAAGGGAGAGGAAAAAAGGGTCTTTGTTCCTTGGTGGGGACAAAACACTACCTCTGGATAAAGAAGAGACAGATGCTGCCCAGATGCAAATGATGGTTTTTAAAGGTAAAAGAAGAAACTTCATGTTAGGATTAAATGCTTCATTTTAATTGGACATGTTAATTAGGTGAGCCAAAAGGGGCTTTCGATTGCTGGACTTCAATACTTTGATAGACCTTGGTAGTCAGCTTCAGGAGGAGGAAATGGCCAAGCAATGGAATGGGCTTTGGGTGCTAGTTTTAGAAATGTAACCTAATGTTTTTTTAGAAAGGCAGAAGAAATGGGAGAGAATGGCAAGTTTGCTAAGCTTGCTCTGGCTAGAATCCCTCCCTTCACATGGTAATTTCACCTACCTTACAATTCTAATAAAGCTGGGTTAATTGAAATGCAAAACGGGTTGTTAAAACAACAACTAAAGAATTTAAAATAAAAGGAATCCTACCCAGGTGAAAAGGGGCCCCAGTGAAATTGGTAGGATATCTTTGTCGTCTGAGCTGTTGGCCAGGGAAGCTGATGAGGCTCCAAAATCATAAAAGCTGTGGCTATTGCTTTTGATTTTATGACAAAATGAGATGATAAAACCCTATTGCCTAAGGCACCACATGTGCATGCTTTGACAGCAGTACATGGAGAAATTAAGATGGGCTTGGACTGGAAATTCTGGCTTTGGTGGGTCGCATCTATAGTGTCAAAGGTAGTCATGCAGGGTACTGTTGGAAAACTGTCGCCCAAATTAATGCTTGACTATGGACCCTGTATGCAAAAATACTGATATGCAAGGTAGGATTTCAGCCTATGCTTTACTCATTCAGCTAGTGTAAAACCAACAGATTTTCAATTGTATTTTAAAGCCTGCTCCACAAGAGGGAGTTCACATCTCTTACTGTAAGCTTTAACAAGAACCTATATTTAAGAAGGTCAAAGATCCCAACGGGGAAACGTCTATTCTTTTACTAAGTGGGTATGATGTGCTTGTCAAATTGGCTTCCAAACACATGTGTTTATACTCATAGATTACTGGTATTGTTCATCTTAATTCATAACCACTGGTGAAGAGGCAAACAAGTGGCTATTGCTCCAACATCATGACTGAATTCTTTTTAAAAATATTTTATTAATTTATTCATATTACATCTCAATTGTTATCCCATCCCTTGTATCCTCCCATTCCTCCCTCCCTCCCGCTTTCCCCCTACTCCCCTCCCTTATGTCTGTGACTGATGGGGACTTCCTTTCCTTGTATATCTTCTTGATGACCTGTTATCCTTCCTCTGAGTGCCAATTCTTAACCACAGGTGGGCATCTATAGTCACTACTTCTAAGGCTCAGAGATCATTGTACTAAAAGGTGTGAAAAGAATATGTTGTGCCCAGAATAACCCAAAATAAATAAATAAGTAAATAACCAGAAAACACACGAAACTGCTGTAAAATACAAGAGAAATCTTTAATTCAGCTCCAAGCTGAGTCGCACCCGATCCCCGAAATGCTAGGTCTCAGCAGCGCACCATTGTCCCATCTCTGGCCCTTTAAGTAGAAAAGGGCTTCAAGACCACCCACGATTTAGCTTCTTTAGTTCTCCCCAGCCGGATGGGTCGGTTGCTAGGTAACTCTATCTCTGGTGGGCAGGAAGTAATGTGGCCATGAAACTGGGTCTCTTACCAACTCTGTCTCCGATGGGACCCTTCTAGGGGGGACTGCTCTTTGCAGCTGGCCAGATTATCTTCTGTAGGCCTATTTCTTAACCTTTGCCCCAGTAACTCTGAAATCCAATTTTAGTTCTTCTGGTATCTCAAATATAAGAGCTGAAAGAAAGTACTGTATAATAGCTTACTCTGAGTTTGACACATTCCATCCTGTAGGGAATTGCCTTAACCAAGAAGAGAAACAACCAAAAATGGCTTAAAGAAGTCCCTGAAACTGATCATATTCACTAGGTCACTTCCTCCAAAAGTAAATAAGTCAGGCTGCAAAGAAGACTCAGACAAGAGCAGCTGCCTGCCAGGATGGGGTTTAGCTCAGAGTCACTTGGAAAGGACACTCACCAACATGGTGAGCTGACTGCAGCACCCTGTTCAGTGACTGCCAGATTTGCAACTTTTATGATCTGTCACCCATGCTTAGATGGGTTTGCTGATGCAGCTGTCATTGAGTCATTTCTGGTTCTGTAAGTAACCCCTCACCCATACTCATAAAAGTAGCCCCAGTAAAACTAATTGTTTTACCACTTTGGACTTTGGCTGTATCTGTATTTGTATCTGTCAGATGCTTCCTACTCTGGGTGAGTAGATATATATGCAGCATGTCCTTAAGAGAAATTTTGTCATACAACAGACATACTTAGCATATTTTATTTTAGAAAATAAGTATTATATCATTATTTACATCACACAATGTTTCTCAAATCTTAAACTGATATTTTACAAGACATGTTTTCTTAGCATATTAAATATGTAAAGAGTAATAACTTTACATCTGACCTTTTGAGAAAAATACACAATGTTGCACACAAAGTATTTTTAAAAAATAGTCATATTAGTTTACATAGATGTTATATTTTGAAGTAAAATATACTTGACCTATTACTTGTTTTTATTGGGTTAGTAATTCAATTTCCTAACCACCAATAACAAAAACCTCAAAGTTAAATGTGGAATTAGTGTTAAGTAATAAATTTTTATAATTTATTTTTAATTCACTTTACATCTTGTTCTCTGGCCCCTCCCTCCTCTACTCCTAGTCCCACCCTCCCTCCCTCTTCTCCTATCACCCCTCTCAGATTCCTCAGAAAAGGAGAACACTCCATACCCTCCCACCCCAGATCATCAACTCACACCAGTCTTTCCCACTATAGATTTGCAAGACAGTTTAGCCAGAGGAAATTGAACAAAAAGCAGGCAGCACAGTCCATATCAGGGACAGCTCCTGATTCCCTTACATGATCCCACATGAAGCCTGTGCTGCCCATGGGCTACATCTATGTAGGGGCCCTATAAACATGACAAAAATAAAGCTATGACAGTGAGATTATCTCAGAAACTTATGGACTTTTACTGAAATTTGAATTACATACTCTCACTTTGCTATAGGATATTTTTTACATGATAATAGAAATTTAATGTTATTATTAAATATTCTTGCTCATTTGGGCTAATGGCACTCTTTCCAAGAGGCAAAGACCACCTAACAAAAACCCCAACTCTAGCCATGGAAATCTCTCTTTTGAATTGAACTATCTGAGTCCCCAAACATACAAATTATTGTTGTCGCCCTTTGTTACCCTACAGAGGTGGAAGGTAAGTCTGTATTACTGATGACGTAATGCACCCTAGAAACAGAGTACTGAGTCCCCTGTGCTGGAGTTTACCTGAAAGCCCCTTCACTGAGGACCAGTGTTCATGAGACCAGAAGGGACAACAGAAACTTCCCAAGGTGAGAGGCAACCAATAGTCTTACCCAATTATGATGCTTATGAGCATATCAACGACCAGTATGACATGGTAACCTTAAGGGTGCAGTAGTGATATACATGCCTTGGGAGTAACCAATAGCTCTCTCATTGGGCTTATGACACCCTCAACAAGGAGATTGAGTCTCCTACTAGAAACTTAACTAAGTACTTAATGCAAGTGAGGTCATGGCCAAAGAAGAAAAACCTGTAACCACTAGTTTATTAAACCCATATACTCCTTAACAATAATCAGTAAATATTTATGTGTATACCTGCAGAAAAGTGGAAAACTGTAGTTTTTACACCTCAACACTAAAGAAATTTTTCTTTGTAACAGAGTGCAACCATTAAAAACAATGGCAATAAACAAAATTCAGAGTTGTGCAGGCCAGTTCTAATGGATACACCTACAAATCACTCCCACACCCAAATTGCATTTAGATGATATCTTATATTGAATGATTATTATTTCTTAATATTGTTCATAGGGGGGGGGTAAACAATTAAATTTGAAGCCATAGTAGCTCCCACATCAACCCCAACAGTCTTAAATTGTTAAGTCGTAACATAATTGAGGTACTGTCACAAGATATTTGCAATAATTAAATAATAATGGATTCAGATCTATAGCATGGTTTATTATAAGTAGTGTTTGTAATATTTCTTATCTTTTACTTTCTCAACATTGACCATAGCAGTTTCTCTCAGTTATTTTTGTTCATATTATTTAATTGTTTTTATCAATGACATTACCAGTATTTTCGATTCTGAATCCGATCATTGTGGATAATGATCCTATTTTTTTCACCATGCATTTGGTGTTTGGTGGATTTGGTTTTTCTCCAGTTTGGTTGGTTTCTTGTAAACAACTCCTCAAACGAAACAGTACAAAAGAAAAGAAAAAACCCAAAGCCCCAAACAAACAAACAAACAAAAAGCCTAATGGTATCTAAAGTCATTCTAAACCTCGGAAACTTTAAGCCAGCAGTGGTTAAATGTTTTCTTTCATTAAGCGTTCTTGTCACCAAGAAGATACTCGATATCCTATGAGCATATACAGGGAGAGGAGGTCCCCCTCAGTCACAGACACAGGGGAGGGGAGTAGAGGGGAAGCAGGAGGGAGGGAGGGAGGAATAGGAGGATACAAGGGATGGGCTAACAATTGAGATGTAATATGAATAAATTAATAAAATATTTTTAAAAAAAGAAAAAAAATCAGGGATTCTTCAAGACAGGGTTTCTCTGTATAGCCTTGGTTGTCCTGGACTCACTTTGTAGACCAGGCTGGCCTCAAACTCACAGCGATCCCTCACCTCTGCCTCCCAAGTGCTAGGATTAAAGTCATGCACCACCACACCACACAGCCAAGGCAACAAAGATAAAAACACCAGTTGATTAGCTTTCACATGAAATTCCAGATACTGAGGACCCAATAACTCTGGCTTCTGGCTCCTGCATTCATCTGCAAAGGGAAAGAATCTCACATAAGTTAGGAAAGGACAAACAATGATAATAATATGGATGAAAAATATTTTCAACTAAAACCTTACAAAATAGTAAATAAAAATCAGTTAAAACGTTCAAAGGTAAATGTAAAACTTTCTTTGTATGGGTTAGGACAACTAGAAAGCTTTAAACAAAATGTAGCAAATTTTATTTCCTACAAATGATGGTAATCCTCTCATTAATATGTGCCTTCTAGACTTACCTATTGCAGATGCTGGATAGCTACGCGGTTTTCAATTCTTCCCTGAAAGTTTCCTGTCAACCTTTGCCAAACTGTGGTCATTTTCCACCTTCAAAATTCACTCTGACCATTTAATTAAACTACAAGCTCCCTTGCTGATGAAAGGCTAGTATTTAAAACAGTAGCACAAATTATGCACACCTTTGCTTTCAAACATTTTTTTACTTTACAGTTTTATTTAATATGTATTTAGAATGTATAATCATTTCTATGAAGGCCTGAGGTGGTAGGCCTTATATGTAATTACAAAATATGCAATGTTCTCATGCACTATTTAATTGGCAGTGAATTATTATTCCTTATTTAATTAAATTCACTCATATTAGCTGATAAAGCAAACTACACAATGAGTGCAATTCCTCTTTTGAGTAATGTCTCAATCTGATATTTCAAGTAATATTGATTTTTATACCCTAAGAATTCTTCAGTACTTCAAAGAAATTTAAGTAAATACTTCAACTTATTATTTACATATTTGTATAATATTAAAATGAATCAAAAGGGGAGAAAAATGCATTAATTAATTATAGTAGAGTTAAAATTTTTTGTTAAACACTTTTAAATGTTTTAATGTAAATAAAATAGATAATAATTAGCAAAGCCTAACACATACTATGATGAATTTTTGAAACAATTTCTTATTTACTTTAATTTTACATTCATCTCTTATTTTTTCTTTATTGATATAGCTTCATGTACTATTCAAAATTACTGTGTAACCCAGCACACCCTTCTACCTCTGATCTCCCTGCCTCACCTCTGCTTACTGAGAGCTGAGATTCACACTAAGAATTTTGGCATGCATGGTAAGCATTCTACTACCTGAGATCCTTAGTCTTAAAAAAGGAAATATAATAAGTTGTTATAAATTAGTCATGTATAATGCATTACAATAGAAGCAAATTTGTCTGGGGGGAGTCAAAAGACCAGAAGCAGGATGAAGGTAGAGAAAGGAAAATGCATCAAGGCAAATGTAATCAAAGGGTATGACATGATTATATGTAAATTTCTTTATGAAACCATGCCCATGTACATTGAGTACTTGCCAAGAATGCAAACATACAAATGATGAGAATTCATTGCTTTGCAGGCAAATACACACACACACATATATATATGGTAGTAATTATAAAATAAAACTTTATGAGTATTGATATTTAGATTAAATTGATTGTGTTAATATTTACAAACAGGCAGAGACATGTGGTTTTAAAGCCATTATATAGAACATAGAGTAAAAGACACCAAGCAAGATTAACACCCTGTGAGCCCTCACATAGTCTACTGCAGGAATCCGCTTGCATATTTTACTAAAGATTTGTGCTCTTTTTTTTTCAAGCGCTCATCCTCAGACACTCACAGAAGTGCCTATTTCCTTATAAAATGTTCTTCCTTCAGCACTTCATGTCTGTGGAAACAAATTAAAGAGAGAAGAATGTACTGTAAGGAAGAAAATCAGCAGGCAACCCTCTTGAAGACCCAAGCTGCATGTGGAGATAAAACTGAAGAGCCATACAGCCTCCTAATTAAAGCATCTGTTCAGGAAACGCAGTGCTATGCTGGAAGCACACATTTATTTAAAGGACTTGAGAGAGTGTATTTTTAAATCAGAGCTTCATTTTTTTTTACAATATAATGTGGAGGAAAATGTTAGAAATTACATGGGGGTATTAGAAATGGGATGAGTGAGATAATTTTTTGGAACTTTTCTTATTGATTTTCTTTCTGTCTGTTTTGTTTATTTATACATTACACAAATGTACATTTTTAGGAAACCTTCTATCCTTAAAGTAAGCACAGTCTTGAGAAGACTGTAATTACAATATATTAATTTTTAAAATTAATTTATTCGTATTAAATCTCAATGGTATCCCATCCCTTGTATCCTCCCATTCCTCCCTCCCTCCCATTTTCCCCTTACTCCCCTCTCCTATGACTGTGACTGAGGGGGACTTCCTCTCCCTTTATATGCTCATAGGGTATCAAGTCTCTTCTTGGTAGCCTGCTATCCTTCCTCTGAGTGCCACCAGGTCTCCCCATCCAGGGGATGTGGTCAAATATGAGGCACCAGAGTACGTGTGAAAGTCATACCCCACTCTCCACTCAACTGTGGAGAATGTCCTGTCCATTGGCTAGATCTGGGTAGGGGTTTGAAGTTTACTGCCTGATTGAACTAGAAATGATCATAATGAGTGAGTTAACCTAGCAGCAGAAAGAGTCAAATGGTATATACTCACTTATATCTGCATACTAGCCCAAGGGGCATGTCCCATGAAAGCCTTCACTTACCAGGAAACTGGGACAGAGGGGAGGACATCCTATTGGGTCTCTAGATGAGAGAAGCATAGGAGTATGGCAAAGTGGAAGGATCCAGAGGATCCTAGAAACCTACACAAAGAACATCATGATAGGCAGATTTGGGCCCAGGAGTCCCACTCAAACTATGGCACCAGCCAAGGACAATACAGGCCGTAAACTTCAAACCCCTACCCAGATCTACCCAATGGTCAATATATTAATTTTTAAATGTAAAAATTCCTTTGTTCTTTCAACTTATTACAAGAAATCACAAAGAATATATTTCCAACTTTTCTGATAATGAGTAGATGCTCTATAAATACAATGTTAAATATAAAGCTAATATGGGAAACATGCTTATGTCATAAAATAAAATAGAAGCAATGATTTCTGTAATGAGGGGAAAATCTAAAGAGAGGATTGCAAAATTGACATGGGCTGGAAATCAAGTTCCACAATGGGAACTACAGCGCTTCAGGTGTGTTCAATTAGCTTAGTGACAGAATACTAGCTTATATATGCATAATATGCCCCAGTATAGCCGTAAAAAAGGAAGAAAAGAAACTAAAAGTGAAACATAAATACCTTTGATGAATACATGTAATATTTGATGGATTTACCTGGACCTAAGATTGTTATCTAAATTCCAACAAATACTAAGGAGAGAGATTAAGGAGGTTTTTTTTAACATGCATAGCCTGGTATAATTTCTGTTTTTCTAGGAAAAGAGCAGTCTTGTGCATTCAGGACCACTATCCCAGCCATGACCACATGGAAGTGCTCTGTGAGTGCTTAATGCAGGTCATCCAATCTAGCAAAGTCTAATTAAAGGCAGATATGTGTGAGTTATTACAGTTACAGCCCAACAGTCTTTTTTCTAAGTACTTTGCAGAATCCTCATTGCTCAGGGGCCTTGACATCTGCATCACCATTTTCCTTTTCAATTACAACTAATGTAGCTTCAATAGAGGAAAGACGAATGGCATTCTGCCTTTGCAGCTTTGAAGGTTTAATTTGCTTTTTAACTTCAGAGATAAACTCCTAATATCAGAAATGTCAGAGGTGTATACACACTTGAAGATGTTTGTGGGATGATTCAATTCATAAAAACATATATTCTCAGAACTCCCAATTTCATAGTTTGCTTCTACATAAACTTAAAATGGAAAAAAATCTAAAAGTTAAAAATCTAATAGGGATGTCATGATTGACACTGCTTAGATGGCCAAAACTTTCCACCGGATAGCCAAGAGACATAGGGTAGAACCAAAGGAGACTGTCTCAAACAAACAAACAAACAAACATCAATGAAATGACTCCTAATGATATTCTGCAACACACATAGATTGGTGCCCTGTCCAGTCCTTATCAGAGAGGCTTTCTCAGGCAGCAGATGGGTACCCCACAGAAGAGGGGAAAGAAGGACTAAGGGAGTCAGAGAGAATGGAGGTCGTTGGGAACATGTGCCTCAAATCAGCTAAACAGGGCTCACATGAGCTCACAGAGGCTGAGATGAGAAGCCTATATGGGCCACCACCAAATCTGCTGCCTGTATGTTACTGCTTTAGCTTGGTGTTTTAGTAGAACGTCTAACAGTAGGAGTGAAAGAGTCTCTGACTCTTCTATCTGTACTGAGATTCTTTTTGTCCTATTGAGTTACCTTATACAGTCTCGATATGAGGATTTGTTCCTTGTCTTATTGTGTTGTTTGTCTTGTTTGGCTGTCCTCTCTTGGAGGCCTGTTTTGTTTTTTGTTTTTGTTTTTCGTTTTTTCCCCTGAAGACAAAACAGAAGAGGCATGGATCTGGGAGAGAGGTTAAGAGGTAGGTGTCAGTAGGAATGGAAGGAGGGGAAATTGTAGTTGGATATATTGTATGAGATATAATCTACAGTTCTTAAAAATCTAGTCTCCCATTATAAATTCAAAATATCACATGAAAATGTAGGTTTCAAAACCTTGAAACTTATAGAAAATAAAACTGTGTCATATGATTGACTTTATGTATTATAAGGTTGTACCTATATTAAGCCATTGATTTATGCACTGTCTTTCATTTAATTATACTGAAATGAGTATAATAATGTGGCGGATAAGAACTGTCTTCTTGTGACATTTATTACTGTTGTAGTTAAGTTCACAGTATATCAGAAGTCTTTTTGAGCAGTATCAGTCACTAAGGTATTGTAATTTCATATGATATGTCTCTCAATTCATTTGAAAATTTCCCAGTATTATTTTAAAAATATAAAACTAGAATCTAAAACTTTGATGACCATTAAAATGTTTCTCAAATATACATTATTAAAAGATCAGTACCTCCCTCAAGACAGAAAAATCCTGCAAATTAGTAGTCTACCTTTACATTGAAACATCACATTGATACCTCAACTTGTTCTGTAGTTTCAATATGTTTCCTTGCACAAATGAATAATTTTTAAATCTTTTCCCAATTATATTAAGAAATTATACTTGCTACAATAAACAAAAACATTTTTATTTCTCTGTGATCAGTTTGATTACCTCATTATTAAGAAAACTTTGTCAAGTCTATACATTTAATACCATACAACATCTAGTAACATAATAACTCGACTACATAGTTGTTATTCAGTATTTTTCATTTCTCATAGTCATTTCCTATCAACATGTGGTTATGTTTTGTCTTGTTCGAAGATATTGATGAGTGTTATTCTTTTAGAGCATTCTTGCATTCTGCAAATGTGATATAAATTGTTCATAAATAGCAGCCATTGTCTTAGGTAAAGTGGACGCTCCAACTTAAATAAAATGCATTTTACTTTTTATTGCCTTTGGATCCCATAGGAAAATGATTAAATAGCAAAGACATATCAAGATATTAATTTATTTGTAGTAGATAAAACATAAGAAATTTGATAAAATAATCATTTGGGGGATAGACAGATCGCTCACCAATTCACATAACTTGTTGTTATTGTAGGAGATCTGAGTTCCATTCCCACCAGCAACTTCTGATGGATCAAAATTATCTGTAAATACCAGTCCAGTCAACCTTTACTATGGCCTTGGCAAACAACTGCATTCATGTGCCTGTACCAACAAGCTAGGCACACAATCTACATATAAGTCAAAATAACAAAAATATAAGAAATGAATAATCACTTAAGTTAAGGATGTTATATTATGTAATGTGATGGCTAAAACAAAGAATAGTACGAGTAGAAAAAACACAATTTAAAGAACTAAGTATAAAAGAAGACCATCTTGCTGCATAAAGTAATTGGCTTATATGAAAATAATGCTTATTAAAGAATTCAAGGTTCACAGCTACTACAACCTACGGACTAAGGAGCAAGAAAAAATGATAAGAAACTCCATCCCATTCAGGGCCAAGATTTCAACACTTATAGAGAGGGCATGACTATGGGTAACCAGCTGGCAATCACTTTGCTCATAGGCTACACTGATGAATTTCTTGGTAATCTGTCCCCAAAATGCTAGAGCTGCTCTAAGAATCACAATGGTCTTGTCCATTGGCTAGATCTGGGTAGGGGTTCGAAGTTTATTGCCTATATTGTTCTTGGCTGGTGCCATAGTTTGAGCAGGACCCCTGGACCCAAATCTACCCATCATAATGTTCTTCTTTTAGGTTTCTAGGACCACCTGGATCCTTCTATTTCCCCATTCTCCCATGTTTCTCTCACCTAAAGTTCCCATAGAATGTCCTCTCCTCTGACCCACTTTCCTGGTAAGTGAAGACTTTCATGGGAGAAGGGGGACTGACTGTCATGTGAATTCTGGTGCCCCATTTTTGACCACGTCCCCTTGACGGGGAGGCCTGGTAGTACTCAGAGGAAGGATAGCAGGTTACCAAGAAGAGACTTGATACCCTATGAGCATATACAGGGGGAGGAGGTCCCCCTCAGTCACAGACATAGGGGAAGGGAGTAGCGGGAAAGCAGGAGGGAGGGAGAAATGGGAGGATACAAGGGATGGGCTAACAATTGAGATGTAATATGATTAAATTAATAAAATATTTTTTAAAAAAGAATCACAATGGTAAACAAGGCACAGTGGAGCATAGATGTAACTCCAGCACTAAGGGAGGCAGAGACAGGCAGATTTGAATGAGTTCGAGGACAGCTTGGTCTACAAAACCATTCCAGAACAGGCAAGCCTACACAAAGAAACCCTGTCTCAAAAACAAAACAAAACAAAACAAAGAATCACATTGGTGGAGTTTTGAGAAAAAAGCACAGGTTCACTGTGCATTACCATCTACCATGTTGGTGAAGTGGAAAACCATCATCTAAACAGAGAAAAAAAGTTGACACTTTCCTCCCTCCATATTTCTCTACTACTCTGGATTGCCAGTTTGTGATCACAATAGCTGTATAAGAAGTTCTGCTTAAAATCAAGATCCCAGATCTCTGTGAGTTAGAGGACAAGCCTGATCTACAAAAAGAGTCTAGGACAGCCAATGCTACACAGAGAAAGCCTGTCTGGAAAAATGAAAAAAACAAAAAACAAAAAACAACAACAACAAAAAAAAAACAAAAAACAAAACAAAACAAAAAAACCAAAGATCTCTTTCACAGATCAAAGATTTAACAGTGTTTTGACCTTCAATGAAAACTGTGTCCACTCTACTCCATGCCCTATGCATGGTAACAAATAAGTCTTGAAATGAATGGGTATCAGAATATTTTATTAAAAACAAAGGGAAGAAGAATGCAGGAAAGCAAACTTCTGTATAGTGCGGTGGCACAAGAGGAATAGCCAGATAAGGGCTACGTGATCTTACTGACTATAGGAGAAGTCTAATACTTTAATTGACACAATTAAATTTCTTCTTATAAAGAAACTCTGGTAGTATTGTTAAACATAGATAATATAAAATAAATGATAAGACATATCATACATCATTAGTGTGAAATAATCAGGGTTATTTCATGGAATATTGATGTTAGAGATAGTAAAAAACAATTAAATATTCCAACACCATTCTATGTGTGCAAATGTGTGCGCAGAGAGAGAGAGAGAGAGAGAGAGAGAGAGAGAGAGAGAGAGAGAGAGAGAGAGAGAGAGAGAGCACATCAAACGACAAAAAACTAAGAGGGGGTTTGAGGAAGTTTAGAGGGGGACAGGGAGGTGATGAGGGAGGAGGCTACAATTAGGATGTAAAATTAACAAATTAAAAAAACTATACAAGAGTTAAAGAAACTTTCTATCACAATTTACAAAATAAAGTAAGTGTTAAAGATCTTAATCAGAACATTTTGGTGAGCACAAGTGGGTACTGAATTCACTTTACAACAATTGAAGAAGAAGAAAAAACTGGTGACAATTTCCAATTTCCGAATCCATCCCCTTTTCAGTTTAAATGGAGATAGGAAAGTGAAGCTTAAGAGTTCTACCTACTTAACTACATCTGAGCAGAGGGTCTAGGGCCTCACCATGCATGGTACTGCAGTCTCCTTGTGGGTCCCATAATATTGGGAGGAGGGACTAATTTTGACTTGTTACCAGGCCACAGAGAAAAAGGATACAAACAGTCCAGATGAGATTTCTGAGTCCTAGGGGAGGGGGATATGAGGGGAGGAGGGTGGGGCAAGGAGGTGATGAGGGAGGGGGCCACAATTGGGATGTAAAGTGAACAACAACAACAACAAAAAGATTAAGAGGTCAAGGGAGCTATTTTCTTTTTATTTACCCTAATTTCAATTTACGTATTTTAATGTAATAATAACAGTTACATATCTACATAAATGTGGATAGCAATGAATGAGCACTACAAAACAAATGATTTGAGAAGGAGGAAAGAAGTAAATATAATGCTATTTTGAGTAAAGAAGGCTGAGTTTTGTGCACTATCTCATCAGATTAAGACATAATGGGATCATGCTAAGAAGTTCCTTCCACTGCCTTTTGGTGGTGCTAGGCATTTAAGAAAAAATTATAATACAGGCTATTTTAAAGAAAAGAAATGGATTGTGTGAAAGATTTCAGAGCAGTACTAAATGGCTACTTAATGCTGTGACTTTCAGAAGACATAGCCACAACTTTTGTTTTTCTAAACAAGTTTTCTCTGTTGGTCCAGCTGATTAGTGGCCAGAAATGTCCTATCGGACTTGTTTTGTTTTCATTTATTAGTTAATAATCTATGTAGAAAAGGGGAAAAGTATTTAAAAAATCATCCTTGCAGTAATAAGTGTATTCACACACTATAAAATTTGATGAGTTAAGAGAAGAAACATTAGAGAATTCAGAAGGAAATAATTAAACGTGGTTGATTCACTTGGCTTGATCTCTAAGTACTGTAAAGATTTTGTTTGTTTTAGTTTTTGACATTCATCTGATTATTTTTCTTAAACTAAGCATTTAGAGGGCAATGACATGTTAATTTTAACACACGAATTCAGTGTTGAACCTGAGAATATTGTGAATCAAGATCATGGCGTGCTTTATCAAAATGAATGAATCTCCCTGAAAAGAAAAGACTAAAATTTAACATGATGTAGAGGATTTAAATAGGTAGGAAAATAGGATATAAGGTGGGATGTATGGCCAAAGCAAGGCAGATTGCATTATCATTTCTGGAATGTCTATTAAAAGCTAAAAAGTTTATGTTCATAGGTTCATCATTGTTGATTACAAAGTCATAAACACAAAAAACATAATCTGAAATATTTGATATTTTCAAGCAATGACAAGCTGATGTCCTTTCTGTGCATCTATGTTAGACTGGTATAGCTACTGCAATTAATCTGATTATTTCTGCTGGGAGTAAATAATGATAGGTAATTTTAATATGTATGATAACTGATTAATTTGCAAACCAACAGTTGTGAGATATATCTACTGCTACTGCAAAAGTAGTGGTCATTTGCATAAATCAACAGAATACAGAAGGTAAACAAAACCAAACCCATGGCTCTGCTAATAACTTAGTTTGTAGTGTGCTCTCTCATTCTGTACTAAATAAAACTGTTTATGGTGTGCTACACAGTTATCATCACAGCATTGGGCTGCTGGAGATGGGAGGAATTCAGGTAACAGGGGTATCTGAGGCTACTGGCAAGTTTAGGGATAATCAGGATACAGCCTTTCAGTAAACTCATAAAATAGGAATGTGTCTGCTTCCCTCTTTTATGAGGCATGTACATGCTACAAGACATACATGAGAGCAAAATACTTATTCACATAAGACAAATTAAGAAAACTCTTTTAAGAGGTAATTAAAAAGAATATTTATTAGAAATAAAAGTAAATTGGGTTTGAAGTAAAAGTCCTGGGATTCAGTGACACAAAAATTTGTCCTTAAAATGTTACATGTAAACATATAATTGTTAAATTATAATTTTTAGTTGCCATGTTTTTTGTTTCTACACAATAGCATTCCACTTAAACTACAGCAATATAAAATTTGAGTTTCAATTCAAAGTTGAATTATGTTGTGACTGGTTCAAAAAATTATTTTTTTATTTAATAGCAAAATAATCAAACTTTATATTAAAGTCATTATGAGAGGATAACTGCTAAATTGTTATTATAGGAATAACATTTTTATGGTAAAACTTAATAGTTGTCATTTCCTGTGAATCAGTTAAATCACATTATCAAGCAAATAATAAAAACTATGATAAAAACTATAAAATTATTTACAATACAATATTTTTCTCTTTAACCTGAAGATATTGGGTGATTTAAATTGTGTGTTTATTTTTTGTACATGTTCAGTTTTGTCATCTTTAAATTTCATACAATTGCTTGGCTCCTCATTGAGTTTTTGTAAACCTAAAGTTAAAATAGTGACTATTTAAATTGCTTACTATACTGTACTTCACAGCAGGATTTCCAGGAAATATTTTTTCCTCTGTTTAAATATCATAAAGCATATAAAATAACTTTCCTCCATCATTAATATGTAACATGAGTATTGTTAACATGCATTCTGGGCATGTCTGTAGGTGACAGATGACCTCCTCATTTCAGATTCTGCCTAAGAGGAGCCTCTACTCTACATGGATTCCAGATAGTCTGATATACAGGGTATATCTGCACTCACATTATGCCTCAGTTGGGAAAATGAGAAATTCATATTAAGTTTAGAGAACTGTAAGAATATGAATTAACTTTAGAAATAAAAAAGAAGGTTGAGAAAGAATTTTATAAAATGTACAAGTTTAGAAATCTCTGTGTGCGATATTTAAGTTAGTAACAGATGCCATAAAAATGTATGAAATTTTAAATGCTATGTGGTGTTTCTGAAGCCAATCAGATGTTCCACACTAGTCCTTCATTTCACATTTATGCTGTGCTGATAAGAGTTTACAATAATATGGATAAAATGATTGAATTATTGAAAGATAAATGGTTACTGCTTAATTTTCATACCTTCATAGAGATTCTTTATAAACACATTAATAAGATGGCATTTGTAAGCTAGCTTTTTAAAAAATCTACATTCAGAATTAAATTGAATGTTTGAATATACTTGAAGATTTCAATGTAATTTAGAATCTAGATGCATACAGTGTTTTAAGGATATAAAGAAATTTAATTTATGCTTTTTATAATACAGCATTTACATAGGGTGTTTTATACACTTATGCGATTATGAACTTTGGGTATGTTTCCCATCCCTATCCCCACCCTGAGCTTCATTACCCCATCTATTAATGAGTCCTCTTGACTTCTTGGAAACTTGCACATTTATTACCTTGTATATCTATAAACTTAAGGTCTTGCAAGTGAGAGAAATCTAGATATTTGCTGTTCTGAGACTAACCTCACTTCATATGATTACAGATGCATCCAATCTTCAAACAAAATGACTTCATCCTTCTAAGTGTTGAAAATTGTGCATATAAGCCACATTTTCTTATACTTTGTTCTGCTGAATAATACCTGTGAGATTAGCTCTTACAAATAGTGCTTTGACAAACAGTAATGTTCAAGTATGCCTTGATACACTGACTTGGAATCTCTTGGATAAGCACAAGGAAGTGTCCTGTCTGAGTCAAATGATTTCTTATAGTAAGTAAAAGACACCAGGTAATCAAAGTGAGAAACAGAGCTAAGTAATATAAAATTATGAAATCAAATAAATAGAAGACCCAGAAATAAATACTCATATCTATGGCCACCATTTTTCAAGACCTAAAAAGTATACATTAGATAAAAACTGACATCTTGAACAAGTAACTGAGAAAATGTGCCATTCACAGATGGAAGAATTAAACTAGTTTTTCCACCCCTATGCTTTATGTAAATTAATTCTATATTGATCAAACACCTTAATGTAAGATAGAAAACTAAAACATTGAAAGAAATCAATGTAGATGTAACACCTAAAGATATCAGCATAGGCCTTTCTGTCGATGGCCCCAGTCACTCAGAGTACTCCTATCACTTGCCAAATAAAACAATATAATATCAAAAAGTGTCACCACATTAAACAATTGAGTAAAAAGATGCCTGGAACATATTTGCTAGCTATACATCTGCAGAGGGTTAGTACCTACAAACAACAAAAGAAGATTACTACTAAGAATTCAAGTAACAATCAGTAAATGGCTATTGTTCTTTCCCTTTGTTGTCTCCCTAAGGTAGAAAATAAATCCCAATTCCTGAAGATACACAAACTTTAGACACACGATTCAGAAGATTAAAGCAGGGTTTGAAAGTCTCCCTCCTGAAGTATAGTTTTCATAGTATTAAAAGGTTCTATGCTAGTTTCAAAAGGAGGAAAGGAATCAATAGTCACACACAGCTCTCATTTCCATAAACCACAACAGTGACCAGCAGAGTAAGATATCCCTAAATGTGTAATGGTGGCATTGACCTTGCAGACAAATAACAAAGATCCAATCAGTCATCTGCTGAACAGGAAGGAAATCATGCTTGATAGTAGAAATCAAGATTAATACCTAAGGGCAGTGGGATCATTGAATCTCAGAGGAAAACATGTTATCACCACTTTATTAGACCCTTGTACTTACTAATTTCACTCTAAAACTTATCTTTATATTCAGAGATAAGTATTTCTCTCACATCTATCAAATTTTCCTTTGTAGAAGAGACCATTTCAGAAAACTACTGCTTCTCAAATTGCAGAGATACAGTGATTATGCTGCGCCCAGTCCCAATGGCATCGACAGCCCAACTCACATACCCATGGCTCATAAAGCATCACAAGAGAGGGCGTGAAAAGATTCTAAAATCCAAACTATCAGGAAAGCTCTCTAAGATTGTGTCTCCTATAAAAGACAGAAGCTATACCCATGGTACCTCAAAAAATATGGCTTTTTACACAATATCCAAAAAATGAGAGTACAAATAGACATGTTAACATGGTAGGATAAAATGTCCCCCAAAACTACTCACTAGACCAAAAACTACAAGCAACTAATGACACTGAGACAACAAGAACTATTCTTTTGCAAAAATGAGCCGACAAATTGGTTAACTAATATTAAGTGTCCATCCTTGAAATCATATACACACAAGGAATGGTAAATGGACTCAGTTGATTATATTTATACATTTATATATATGATATATACATGTGTATGTATAAATGTATGTATTGTGCAACAACACTGATCAAAAAATAAGGACATCATATTTGTGAAAGTGTATTGAGCGCTGGTATTGGAGGGGGTTACAGGGAGGGAATATGCAAGGTCTTAAAAGAAGAAAGCAAAAAGAAAGTTATGTTATTTTATTTTAATTAAATTTTAGAAAACTAAAAATTAACAACAATTTTTGCCATTCCTCAGGATTTTTAATTAACATCTACTTTGGTAGTGTTATAACTAATTTGCAACATTTTTTTGTGAAGCCACTTGCATGTGTGGATTATAAAATTCATATATGTCTTAAACAATAGGAAAGTTATACCTATGGTTGTGTTATTATAATAAGATGTGAAAAAAGTTGTGTACATTTGAAATTGGACGTTTAAAACTAAATGCAAATTTAAGCAGGGCTCACATGGGCTTACAAAGACTGATGCTGCAAGCACAGGTCCTGCATGAGTCTGCACCACATCCTCTATGCATGTTATGGCTGTTAGCTTGGTATTTTTGTGGGATCCCTAACACTGTGAACAGTTGTTTCTCTGATCCTTATTTCTGCTTTTGGGGCTCTATTCCTCGATTGAGTTGCTTTGCCCAGCCTGAATATGAGGGGTTTTGCCTTCTCTTACTATGTCTGATTTTGCTTTGTTCAGCTGTCCTTTCTTGGAAGCCTGCTCTTTTCTGAAGGAGAAATGGAGCAGTAGTGTATCTGAGGTTTGTGGGTAAGCTGACAGGAGTTTAAAAAAAAAAAAAGGGGAAACTGTGGTAAGTAAGTATTGTATAAGAGGAACATGTATTTTCAATTTAAAATGATACATTTTGCCACAAAAATGCTTTTTATGTTGAAAATATTATTAAATCAAAGTTGAGTTAATTTATTAAATTTATCAAGCATCATCGTTTGCTATCAAAGCGCAAGTCTGTCACCTTGCCATGCCCTAGCTGATAGTGAGCTGTTGCCTGGGCTATAATCAAAGCAGAGTGTTTTACCACATATCATCATAGCTAGGAAGGCTCAAGTTTCCAAATCGGAAGGGAAGTAAGGATTCTGCTAAATATGTAGCTTTGTATGCTAGCATAATCTGAAAGATTTTTAAGTGGAACCATTTTTGAATGTATAATTTTAAAATTATTTTTAATTTTTTATCTTTACTGACATAGAACCTCAATCAAATATCTAGCAGTCTTAAGTGGGGAAGACCTTCTTCTTCCTATATACACTTGGATGGAAGCACTGACCCTAAGAATAATGTGTGTATCCCATTAGTTTAAGTATAGTATTTTAATAGTCTTACTCTGGGGAATGTAAATAATCCACAGGGCAAATTTTCCAATATTCTGCATTTGTTGTTAATTTTTATGATCTTCATCGGCATATGCATTGCTTCATATGAAACTTTGACCTATATTTGTCTGCATATTTACAAAAGATATCACATAATTGATGTTCTGAAATTCTAGTAACAAGCCCAAAGTAAGTATTGACTTATCAGTGAAAATGCTGTTAAATGTGACTAAAGAAAGTATAACAGACACATTAATTTACATGCATATAACCATCTAAATGCAGGAAGCTATTCATTCAGCTCATTTCATATGCACTTTAAATGAAGGGGCATGTTGCTCACTTAGAGCAGAGCAACTAAAACCGTAAATTGAGAACTCCAGAAAATCAAAAGCATTCTCACCACTTAAGAAACATCTTCACTCTTTGAAAATACTTTCCACTATCAATCATTATAACTCTTGATGATATGCTGAGGTGAATACATTAATTTACAACTATTCAGAAGATTAATTTATTATTGAGGGTGAATTAGTCTATTATAATTAACCAATGAAAGCACTTTAAATTAGAAAATGATATGTAAATGTGAAAAGGAAGCTGCCACACTGAGAAGCGCTGTTCTTCTCTCATTCCATCATTGCTCTAGGTGTGGAGTACATAATTTATAAACTCATCCTCTGCCAGTTCCTCATGTCATTATGAATGCACTTGACATTCTGTTAGACCTAGAATGTATTTATCAACTAAATATTCATCTTCTACATTGACAAAAAAATCGAATTTAGTCAGAGCTGTTAACACTAAGAAGTTCAATGTATAATTATGCTAATTTTTTATTCATCAATAATTTGGGAATGAATAAAATATGTAACAGAAATAAATAAATTACTTTCTTCATTCTGGAAGAAAATAAATTTTCGCTCTCTTCATTCAATAGGTAATATGCTTCAGTCAACAAAAAGATACTGCTGAAATCATCTAATTACTCTCAATAAACTTTTACATTTTTAAATTTGGAGTATATACTTTCAATTTTTTGAAACATGGAGTTTACGTATAAAAACAGTGCTTTAGTGTACATATGACTTGAATAACAGGAAAGTCATCAAAGGTTAAAACATTCAAATGTTTGAGAAACCAACTAAAAATTCTATATGTTGTGGAATTTCATCAAATATTTTTTAGAAATATAGTGGGAAAAACATAAATTGATAATGATGGAGAAAATATAAAAATAAGATTAAAGATGTCAAAATCTCTCTCCTCTTTTTCTCTAGAAAGATAGATAGATGGATGGATGATATATAGACAGACTGACAGACAAAGAGACAGACAGATGGATCAAATATTTGTTGTGATAAAAAAGAACAGTATACATGGATTGGGGATTTGTCTGATCAGATCTTGGGTGTTACAGTTTAAACACTAACTACGATGGTCACAAAGAATTCATACATCATTTGCTTTGTTTATATTGTTTTAAAAATAAATATTTTTCTTTCAGTTATTCTGATAATTATTAATTCATGTATTTTCAATTTTATGTAGCATTTTAATAGTATTGTATCATTGTATGGTATTCTAGAATTCTAACATTGAGAATACATATTTTGCAAATCTTTTTCAATATATTTGTAATTAGATGGTTTTTGAAAAATATATGAAGTTATTTTTTTATATTGCCTATTTATTTTTCTCTTACACTGGATTTACTTCCCCATGGTACATTTTATTTAAAATCAGCTTTAAGCCTGGCATGATTACATATATCTGTAACACCAAGACTTGGGAGTTATAGGCAGGCATACCAGAAGTTTAAGTTTATCCTTAGCTACATAGTATGTATGAGACTAACTTTGCTACATATAACCCTCTCTCAAACAAACACACACAAAATGACAAAGTCAAAAACAAGGTAAAAGAAAAAGCTTGTTGGTTTCTTAAATAAAATTTATAAAAGTTTGTCAATTATCTTGCTTTACTTGTATTTGTTGTCTTTTTCACTTTTCCTTAGAGGCTTAACATATTGCATTGAAATTTTTTAATTGCGAGTTACAGGATACACTTTTTTTCCTTGTTTGAAAATCGACTTTTTTTCCCTCATAATATATTCTGATTATGTGAGAATGTATTCTCTATTCCCCCCAGTTCTCTCCCACCTACCCTCCCATTTCTGTTTCTCCTTAGAAGACAAACAAGCATCTAAGGGATAATAATATGATACAATACAATATAGTATTGTTTAATATAATATAATGATAAATATAATGATATGAGACTAACACTCAAAATAGGACAAAACAAACAAAGGAAGGCAAAAAGCACAAGAGAAGACACAAGAAACAGACCTACTTATTCACATAGTGAGACCAAGACCCTCCAAGATGCTGCTGAGTTCATTCTCTGGAGGTCTTTGTACTGCTGGGCACGTACCCTGCTCTTAAGAGTAGTTTGATTCCCAGTGAGTCTACCTTGGAGGAAAGTAAATTTTCATTTGCAAGTGGTTATCAAGTGAAGACAGCTTCTGGGTTAGGGATGGAAGCATGTGTTCACCTCTCCTTTCAGGTCCACCTATCTGTACTGGACTCTTATCTAATACAGAACTACACAGTCCCTATGTACATGCTACCTCAGAGGCTGTGAGTTCATATGTGTATCAATTAATACATTACCAAACCACCAAATTCCTGTACTCTTCTATTTTCATCAATGCATATCATTTTTACCAAAACACTATGAATGTAAGTAACATCTATATAATTCCTGATTGTTTCCTGGTTCCTCTTGCTGTATGTAGTTTATTTTAGTTATATGTAATAATATAAATGTATATGTAAAAAGTAATATAAAACACATTTTACTCATAGAAAAATACAAAATAATGGGTGTCATCCTGACACACCTACATATTTATATGATGTAATTTTATCTTATTTATTCCTGATTTCCTTTCCAGACAATAGTTGGCTTGGCTACTGTCCTCCATTCTACACAACATAAATCTTCCATTTTTATGCCTTTTGAAGTATATCATTTATTGAATTTGTTCTTGATAAATCTGATACATGTAAAACATATTATAATCACTGTAATGCACTAACTTCTATAATTTGCTTCCTATTTATTACCCAACCTAGCTTACAATGCTGAACCTTTTTCAACAGCAAAGTCTGCATTAGTTAGTTTTCTATTGTTGTGATAAAACTCCATGACCAAGTTAACTTATAAGAAGAAACAATTTAATTTGGCTTATAGTTCCAGAAGGTTAGAGACCATAGTGGCAGAGGAAAGACATAGAGCCATCAGCAGCTGAGACCTCTCATCACTGCTCAAAGCAGGTGTTAGAGTGTGCTTTTGAAACTTCAAAGCCTTCCACTAGTGATGTACTTCCTTCACCAAGGCCATTCCGTTAGTCTTCTCCAAGCAGACAACAACTGGGACCCAGAACTCAAATGACCAAGACTTAAGTGGGAAATTCATTCTATTCACCAGAATGGGGTTGTGTATGTGTGAGTTTGGAGGATGTGTTTTACTTTGGTTTGGATTTGGTTTTTATTACTGTTGTTGTCTTTTTCAGCAATTATTTCTACATTTCTCTTAAGATAAAAACAGTGTCTTAACTGGAATTGCTACAGGACTGTCCATAGCTTTCTGAATCTGGTCTTTTGTGAGTTCTACTAAGTTTTTCTTTTATACTTCTGCTGGCCATGACTCAACTTCAACTGTGTAAGTCTGTGACTGTCCATTCATCAACAAGTTCCTCCTACTAGAATTCCACTTTTAGAGTCAATATATCAAACTTGCAGGCTGTGGCTGGGCTGTGATCCAGGACTTCTTTTAAGTGAATGTAAAATGAGTTGAAGTCATCTCATGAGGAAAAAAAGCAAGTCTTAAATTAAATATATTGAGAAGGGCAGTTCTTGTCACATGTTGGGATATTTTTAAAAATGTTTCTCTTAAGGCAATGGAATTAGGACATTATAATAAATACATCAAATTTCACAGAAGTGCTTATATTTGTTTACATTTCTTACATGTTTGCATTTAATTCTTATCTGTATTGTGTCTTTGTACACAATTCTGTGTAAGAGATCTACATAAATAAATGTGTGATTTAATTGCTTGTTGTATTAAGATTAGCTATAGATAAAAATGAATAACTTTTAATATATCCAAAGAAAGAATATTCATATATGTATATTATAAGTAAGTTGTATGAAAAATAAGCATGTATGGTTAATATTGCTTATATATCAATTACTATAGAAATTTACAGAAAGGCTTTGATATAAAGAAAATATATTCAAACATTTAATATTTCATAATGTAGTTCTAACCTTAGAAATATGAATGAATTGACGTTTGATAAGTTTTTTTATTGGCAGCAGTATGAAACAAATATGGTAAAGTTTTTCATGGGGCGTATCCCTTGGACTAGTGTTTTGATATAAGTGAGTATATACCGTTTGTCTCTTTTTGCTTCTGGGTGAACTCACTCATTATGATAATTTCTAGGTCAATCCATTTGTCCACAGATTTCGGGAATTCTTTGTTTTTAATAGCTGAGTAGTACTCCATAGTGTAAATGTAACACAGTTTCTTAGTCCATTCTTCTACTGAGGGACACTTAGGCTGTTTCCATGTTCTGGCTATTATGTATAAAGCAGTTATGAACATGGTTGAGCATATGTCCCTGTTGTGTGTTAGGGCATTTTCTGGGTATATTCCAAAAAGTGGGATAGCTGGGTCTTGAGGAAGCACTATTCCCATTTTTCTGAGAAAGCACCAGATAGCTTTCCAAAGTGGTTGTACTAGTTTGCATTCCCACCAGCAGTGAAGGAGTGTTCCTCTCTCTCCACATCCTCGCCAACATGTGGTGTCATTTGAGTTTTTGATCTTAGCCATTCTGATGGGCGTAAGGTGGAATCTCAGTGTCGTTTTGATTTGCATTTCTCTGATGCCTAACGAGGATGAACATTTCTTTAAGTGTTTCTCGGCCATTTGATATTCTTTTGTGGAGAATTCTCTGTTTAGTTCCAAGCCCCAATTCTCAATTGGGTTGTTTGGTTTTGTGGTGTTTAATTTCTTGAGTTCTTTATATATTTTGGATATTAAACCTTTGTCAGATGAAGGGTTAGTGAAGATCTTTTCCCAGTCTGTAGGCTGTCGCTTTGCCAACTGATTCTTGAAAAAAATTTATAGATTTTTCTTAGCTTTTGAGGGTCTCTTTTACAGAATTAATGAGAACACTTATTAAATGAACGTATTTAGTTATGTACTGTGGCATTCAATTTGTTGTTTTAAATTCACATATATTATTTCCTTATGGTTAATACCTGCTAAAGAGTTGTGAAGAGTAAGAAGGCTTTAGCTTTTTATAAATTATTCTTCACTTAATTGATATTAAATATATAAGGACTAGTAATATTGTATTTGTTGTTCAACTAATGTGATGCTTAATTTTGTTAACTTGATAAAATTATTATAAGACAAGCATTCAGAGGCCGGGCGTGGTGGCTCACACCTTTAATCCCAGCACTCAGGAGGCAGAGGCAGGCAGATAGCTGTGAGTTCAAGGCCAGCCTGGTCTACAAAGCAAGTCCAGGACAGCTAAGGCTACATAGAGAAACCCTGTGTCAAAAAACCAAAAAAAAAAAAAAAAAAAAAAAAAAAAAAAAAAAAAAAAAAGACAAGCATTCAGACTCTGCTGAGAGAATATCTGTCTGTGAGGTATTATATTGATTAGATTAACTGGGATTGGGAGACCAAGAATACAATTAGGAAAATTATTCAGTGGGCTTTCTGGAGAAAAACAGCTGGCACGAACACTCTTCATGTGCCTGGAGTGTGCAAACACTACAAGGGGCTCCACAAAACTCCCTCTGCTGGGCGTTCCCGCCATGGTGCCTTTTAATCTAACACTGTGCTCCATAATCAAACATTTCTCACTTCAGCAGTGGGTTCTGTCACACCACCAGGACAAGTTACTAAAACACACACTCTATTCCTTTTTAAATGATTTTTTTCCTTTTCAAGTCATCAAATGTATTTTATCACATTTAATTGAAAACTTACTTTAGAAAACATTGTATAGTCTGCTATAGCCAACTAAGGAAAGAAAGATTGATTTCAGATCATGTTTTAGATATTGCATCTTATAGTCAGATGGGTAGCTTGCTTTTAGGATCATAGCATGACAGAAGCATGGAGGAAGAGCCTGGTGGAGGAATATTGTTTATCTTATGGAAATCAATACCCAGAGAAGGGTAACAGGAAGTACCCGGGACTGTGGTGCACTTTTCAATGCCCAGCGCTTCTCTTGCTTAATAATCAATCACCCAGAATTACATTCCTTACCACCTAACTTTATTCAGATATTTGATGTTTCCCTGGACAAAACTTCTGTCAGCATCTTCATAACCTAGTCTCTGAAAATACTCTCTCACATATCATTACAAAATTAATAACTAACTATAACAATGTATCCAATGACTACTGAAGTTAATATTCAACTAAGTCTTAAAAAACATAAATGTTCAAAATACTTTTAGGTTGGGTGGCAATGGAAGTTTTATTACTTATAAATGGCATTTTATGTATGTAGAGAAATTCAGTGCCCACTGAAAAAAGTAGCTTAGCCATTCATTACAAGAATGATATACTCACAATGGCACTCAAATAAAATACAATTGCTTTGCTTATTCTCTGACCTGAGATAATTTTATAGTTGTTCCTGGGAGTCATCTAGGCTCATGGTAATTTTTTTGTTTATTGTTAATGCACTCAATACTCATATTTCTAAAAGGCTAAATATATGTATATGTATATATATATACATACATATATATACTCTGCTACATTGTTTATTGCATTTTAACAGCTTTTAATATTAGTAACCTCAACTCTTTCTCTACAATAAAATAAAAAAAAAATAATTCACAGTATAAGTGTTTTGGTTTCTTCTGGTGGTTGTCAATTCCTATATAAATAGCTTCTAGATACAGAAATTTTTATGGTCTAAGTGCTGCCTTTTATCCTAAAGGTAAATAAATAGTGACAAAATTAATATAAATACATGCTAACAAAATAGGGTCTGGTTGGACCATTCAGCCTGGAGAGGGGAAGAGTAGTCCATTATAATAAGAACTATGACAGCATATATATATAAACTAGAAGCCAATTTATCACCTAGTTACTTATACATCAATATCCAAAAACTAGTGATGTATTTGGAGATATGAATATTAAATAATTTCAGTTCAGATATAAGCAATGAAAAGATTAATTGAATATAGTTTTCAATAATAAGGCTCAAGTGCTGAATTCTTAGAACCAGTTGGAGCTGGCTATTCATTATACCTTGAAGATTTGAAAATTTTTTTGGTGTGGCTTAAAATATCATTTAATATTAAATGAAATCATTTTATTTAAATGGATCTAAATATTTGTGAAGGATTCAAACTAAGGAAGTTCACCTCTTCTATGGCAGTGGCTCTCAATGTTCCTAAAGCTGTTATCTTTAACACAGTTCCTCGTGCTGTTGTAACTCCCAATCATATCATTGTCTTTGTTGTTACTTCATAACTATAGTTTAGTTGCTGCTATGAATCCTAATGTATATATCTGTATTTTTTAATTTGACTTTTCTATACAGTAATTCAAGAATTAATTCATTAATTTGGTAACAATGTTGAGATGAAGGAGAAACAATGAGATAAGACTTGATTGGAAATGCTGGTTCACAGGCAGTATGCTCTTTTTGAGTAGATTTTGTATTAATTGTAATTTATTCATATTACATCCAGACTGTCATCCCTTAGCTCTTATCGTCACATACCACCTCCTCCCTTTTTTGCCTTATTCCCCTCCCCCCTAGACCTGTGACCTCAGAGTGGGGGTTCTCCCCTACCATCTGGCCACAGCCTATCAGATATCAAGATAGCCTGCACCCCCTTCCTCTGTGTGCTCCTTAGGCTGCCTTGCCAAGGGGCAGTGATTAAATTGTGGGCACCAGAGTGCTTGTCAGAGGGTCCAAGGTACTATTCAGCTTTTATAAACAAGGAAATCTTGAAAACTGTAGGCAAATGGATGGAACTAGAAATGGTCATTCTGAGTGAAGTAACCCAGACCCAGAAAGACATACATGGTATATGCTCACTTTTAAGTGGATATTAGCCCAACATAGATGTCCTCTGAGAGACTCCACCCATCAGGGGATCTGGACAGATGCTGGGACTCCAAGCTAGACTCTGAAGAGAGCACTGAGACTTGTATGGACTTGGGGGGATGGAAGGACCTGGAGGTGTCCCACAAGGAGACCATCAAGGCTGGTGGATCTGGACACAGGGGGCCTGAACAAACTGTTGCACCAACTATGGAAGTATGTTCATAAAGGATGAATTGTAATCATGATCTGCCCATCTGGATCTCTTCTCCTTGCACTTATGAAGGGGCCAACTATTCTCTACCACAAATACGTATCCTGCTCACAGGGTCAATGCTCTGCAACCCAATAACACCTAGAATTGTGAAATAAAATGAATCTTAACTTTCAGTAGGTTTTTCTTAAGTATTTTATCGGAACATCAAAAGAAGACTTTAGAAAGTACAATCATATACTTGAATTTTATATTTTGTCACTATCATAGACATAAGAGCTATTTAAAAGATCATATTTCAATTGTATATAACCTAGTTGTACAGTTTTCTAGTATTATTAAAATTATATTATATATAACTCAATTTCTGCATGAGATCCACTTTTTTTGCACATGAAAATTAAATTTTCATACACAATAAATACACAAATAATCATTTAATTTTCTTTTTAATGTTTCATAATAATTCATTTACAAAATAAGTTATTGCAAAAATTACCTGGTAGGTAATTTAGATATTTTGATTTCTATTTAATGGAACCTTGAAAACAGAAATCATTATTAATGTTATATCAAATCAAATTATTTTTCTTAAAATCATTATTAATGTTATATCAAATCAAATTATTTTGTTTCTTACACCGTTTTCGTCTTATTGAAAGCAGATTTTTTTTCATAGAATGTTTCCTGACTACGGTTTCCCCTTCCTTTACTCTTCCTAGTTCTGCCCACCTACTCTGACATCCAGAAGTACCTCCTTTTCTGTCTCTTGTTAGAAAACAAACAAGCATCGAAGGGTAATAACTAATAATATGATAATATAATATGATACAAATGAATAGGAACAGGACTCCACAAAGGATAAAAAGAGCCCAGGAAGAGACATATAAAACAGATACACATAATACAGGATAACCACACTACAATATTCAGACCTCAAGAAGCAAAATAACATAGAGGAGTCTAGGAAGCAGGCTTAATTGTCATCCAGAAGGGCAAACAGAATAGACACAGAAAGGAGTTGATGAAAAGGAACAGGACAGATGCCTACCATAGAGGTCCTCTGAAAGATTCCACCTAGCAGGGAATCGAAGCAGATGCTGAGACGCACAGCCTAACTTTGGGATGGAGTGTAGGGAGTTTTATGGAAGATAAATATTTACTTGTAGCTCAGCCACTAATAGTAGAAGCATTGAGGTACACTGCCCTTACAGGAATTCGCTGGGTCCTCATTTGCGTGCTAAGTTTACTCCTTCATAATGACTCTCATTATTCTAATCATCCCATGTTCTGCTTCTCCATATAGTTCACCCATCAGAAGGAAGAAAAATTTGGATTTTTAAAAAATTTCCTCCAAAGTTATCCTCCTTATCTATTATTTTTTCTAGAGTTTTAATGCTGTACAAATTAAGCAAGTTCTTTAGCTCTTGCAAAAATGATTCTCAGCATCTAGATCCTTGCAAGTGTATTATCTTATAGTTTTTAAAGCCAGGTATCTGGTGGGCTCCACTAGCTTCTGTACTCGTGTCTGCTTCCAGTAATATCTTTCAAGTAAAGCCAAGCCCAGAACCTACTCCAAGACCCCTAGGATACTATTGATGCCTGTGGTCTAGGGACCTCTGGTCTGTTTCTGGCTGCTGATGGCACTTTCTATAGTTTATTCCTAGAAAGAATAAATTAATTCTCTGATGTACTTTCTGCACAGTCATCTTCTATCTGGTCTGGTCCTTCTTCTCTATCCATGCCCCCTCCCCCAACACGCACAAGAGGAGAAACAGCCCTGACAGGAAGCGATTTAAGAGAGTTCTTTAAAACTGTGATATCAATGCTGAAGTGTAGTTCTCCACAGTTGGTAACTGTGACAGTGAGGAGGTGTGAGTTGGAGAGGGGAGGAAAGAACTAAGTTTTCCTTAAGAGGCTGGCCAACAGCTGACATTTGACCATGCTTCAATGAATATATTTGCAACACAGATTGCTTTTTTTTTTTTCTTTTGGTTGGGGGGGGGGCAGTAAGGCAAAAAAGTTAGAGGTAAACCTGAGAGGAATGGGAATCCTGTGTGAATTGGGTGAACTGTATGTAATTACCAAATGTTTAATAAAACTATGTTAGGGAAAAATAAAAGTAAAAATATCCAATCCTATATGTAAACCCATATACTCTGATATATGAGCAGGGGATACACTCTTGAATTATTGTACCAGGGCTATTCTCCAGGACAGCATATCAAGGGGATGCATTCTTGAAGAAAGCTGATTCTCCTTGTCTCACAGCTATTGCTTGCCGATATCTTCTAAGCTCAGGATGGCCTTTAGTGCATGGGTTCCACATTCTGAGATGTCTTTCACATATGACTTTATACAGGTGTTTGCAAACAGAAAAAAGCTTTCTTAGTTCAAGCATGAAAGTGTCGTGTTCTCTTGTCATTATCCATTGCCTGTAGGTTTGATAACTGTCCTCTCCTATCTTCTGTGACAATCTCAGAATTTCTGGGAGAGGATTACTACACAGGCCTCATTTAGGTATGAGCACTGAATCATCTCTTCTCTGTCTCTTGACCAGTTCTCTATGCTTATTACCATCTATAAGACCTCCCGGTGAAGGCTGAGGGATCACATATATGCTGGGGCAGAAGTGAGTCATTAGGCTTCAGTTTTACACTATGACAATTTTGCAGAATAATAATAATAGATTATTGCCCCGGGGCTACGGCTTGTTTACGCAAAGTTTTGGCCCTATTAATATAGGTCTTATGTGGTGGAGTTTGCATTAGATGCAATCATTAAATACTTGGCTAATCCCAAAACAACTCTGCAACGATTGCACCAATGAGCATATTTGGCCAAGCTGGTCATTATTGTATCAGGCAGAGTTCCCAGCTGGCTGTGACTGTTGATTGCTTTTCTTGCCTGAAATCATATATAGTACCTTTTAGCACTATGAAAGCTACACTGTAGGGATGGATCTTCTAGCTCACTACCAGCTTGGTTTCCTTCTGTTCAGGAACCCAAGTGACTTAGTAAGTGGCTTAGTAATAGGGTCTTATTTTCACGTTCAATGGGTAATGATAAATAGTGATACTAGACTATACTATTAATGGCCTAGGGAACCTGATCAACAACCAACTCTAAAGAAATAACTCAATCCAGGCACTGGGATTTTAACTCTTTAAACTGTGATTGTTGTCTTATTATCTTATGGTTCTTTCACACTGTTGAGGATATATTACCAACTTTGAGTCTGATTTTCTAAACAAATGAAAATCTGAGTGATGATCCATTGATACAGTCAACAGTGTGACTGTAATTTACAGAAATAAAAACTATAATGGATTTTTTTTACAAGGCATCCTGCTGTTCACTATTTTAGAAAGGCTGAGAACAAAGAAAGTTTCTATTTGATGAAGTCAGGTTTATAACCACCCTGGTATAGATTTGGATTTTACCATAATGCTTAGTAGGTGACTTCAAATAACCATCAAAAGATAAGCCACCACTTTTCATTCATGAAACACATATAACACTCCATTAACAGGAACACGGAAAAGATGTGTGTTTTACGTAAAGGCCACATTACTAGTCTTAGGCCTCATCTTCTGCCTTTGCCATGGTTTTATCTTCATCACTCCTGTGCTTATTAATTAACAGGAATCCTGACTGCATGGGTGTTTTTAGGCTGTTTAAAAATCGTGTTCTAAGTCTTGAGGAATATTTATTCCCAATTTCCTGAGATAGCACCAGATTGATTTATAAAGCGGTTGTAAGGTTTGTAATTCCACCAGCAATGGAGGAGTGTTCCCCTTTCTCCACATCCTCACCAGCATGTGTTGTCACTTGAGTTTTTGATCTTACCCATTCGGATAGGTGTAAGAAGGAATCTCAGAGGCATTTCGATTTGCATTTCCCTGATGACTAGGGATGTTGAGCATTTCTGAAGTGTTTCTCAGCCATTTGATATTCCTCTGTTGAGAATTCTCTGCTTAGTTCAGCACCCCAAGTTTTTGATAGATGATGCTCCAATGTTATAGAGAATCTTGGGTGACTGTTCAGGCAGCAAACTCTGTCATTTTTTCATTTTGGAAGCTGCTCATCTGCACTTTTGATTCACTCAGGTAATTAAATTTTATTCTTTCTCAAGTCACTGATGGGGTTGAAGACAAGATAGCTTAATCTTACAATTAAGCTTAGCTGTTTAGTGGTTAAGACATTTTTAGATCTAGATAGATGTTGTAAGTTGATAGAGATGAGATATGATAGATATTGATTTTCATTCAGGAAATGATTTTCATTCATTTTAGACTCACCAAGATAGGAAAGATGTTTTTTTCAACATTGCAAAATACAAATAGCCAAATCACTATGAATGTAACCATTTATATAATTCTTGATTGTTTCGTGGTTCTTCTTGATGTATGTAGTTTATTTTATTTATGTGTAATAATATAAAGGTATATGTAAAAAGTAAATATAATTTTAAAAGTTTAAAAATAATTGCATGATGAGTTCAACCCTTAACTTAACAACTCTGTATTGCTTTCCTATTGAGTAATATTCTCCTAGAAGTAGTTGTTACTGTTCCCTCTTTTGTATGACCATAATATTCTCTGAACACTGGAAAAACAGTTTCTTTCTGGCAAACTGCAAATGGAACACCTGCTTACACTATACATATGGGATGTCTGTAATGACTCGTGTCCTGGCAGATCTTTTTGCCTGGCACTTTTTTTTTTTAGATGATATGAATTTGGGAAATGTGCCTTTTACACAAACTTAATGTCTTTCTGTAGCACAGATAGGTAGAAAAAAATACAAGGAAACTGATAATTTTAGCACCTGTGTTTGCTTAATTCTAGGGAAATTAACAACTGGTGTCTGCTTTTGAGAAAAATTAGCAGCATTTGTTGGAAGAAAATAAATGAAGTTCTGCTTAGTTCCAAATACCGAAAGTTTTATTTGCAGTCCTGAATAATTTAAAAATATCCCTCAAGGATACTAAATAACTCCCAAGCCACATCCATATTCTAAATATTATCTTAGAAAGGAAGTTTTATAAAAATTCTAAACTTTTAACAGATGTCCTTTTAGTGTGTTGTAACTAACGAAACATACATTTATTTGGAGGGAGTTACAAATGTAAATCTCCACAAAAAAAAGAAGGTGTGAGCATAAACAGTGCAGCTCTATATCAGAGAGACTTAATAAATCTGAAGAATAATTGAACTATTGCTATAGAGACACTCATTAAGGATTTGTTGTAAATCACAGTAAACAGCTACCTCACAAACTGTGTGTTTACAAACAGACATATAACTGAGTTGTTTACATATTGATTATTTAGAAATATATCCATCATTCCAAAACATCAGTCCATTCATTTTTACACTAGAGACCATCACCCCCCTGTGTCTCTGTATGTGTATGCATTAACAAAACAGATAAATGGGTAGTGAAGTGTGTGAACAGAAGAAAATCTGGGGGAAAGGATGAATATGGTCCAAATACATTGCATAAGACTCTCAAAGAACAAATGTGAACAAAAATTTAAAATTATTTCAATAGAAAAAGTATATTTTATCATAAAATATGCCTAGAAACATTTCTATATACTTAATAAATATCAGTGATTGTTTTAATTAGTTCATCAATTTCAGCTGATATAAAACTTATATATTTAAATTCAAGTACAAATGAATGTTTTAAGAATATTACATGATAAACATAAATATAGCTGCTTTTCCTCTTTTTAGAAAACCTTATTTTCTTTGGTTTATAAATATTTTTGTTTATTTCTTCATTGCCTAAAATGATGTAAAAGACATGCCTTATATAAAACTGACATTTAGGTTCCAGTGAAAATTTTAGTATTAAAAGACAAAATAATTAAGCTTATTAAGAACTGAATGCTAACATGATATAATACAATTCTTAATTTTGGATAATTGACAAAGGGCATAATGGATGAGCTCATAGCCTCCCAGAGACCCTCAGAACTACTTTCATCTACTGCTTCAGTGTATTTAACTCATCTGTATCCTTTACTGGTGGCTCCTTCCTTTTTCATTCTTGTTTTCTTTTTATTTTCTTTGAAACATTTGTTGTTTGAATTGAATCAAGGTGGGTTTTTTTTTTAAATAGAGAGTACTGATATGCATTCTTTATTCCTCTAGAGACAATGTTGATATGCATTCTCCTATGCAATGCGTAAGAGCTCCAACTTCTGTGCACCAAGAGCAGCATTGTTCCTAGTTTTCTTAATATGTGGGTGGAATGCAACCTCAGTGTAATTGAGATTTGCAGTTTATTGATGACCAAGGTTATTGAAGCTTTTTTCATATGCTTGCTAGTCAGTTATACTTAATCTTTTGCTAAGTGATTGCTTAATTTGCCCATTTATTGAATAGATTATTATGTTTCCTTGTGTTCATCATTTTGTTTTCGTATATTTGAGGTATTGTTGTTAAATGCATTTTCATATATTATACTTCAGTTTAAAATGTCATATTCATGACTGGTCTGTTTTCAGTGGATTGCTATGTACAGTGAGGAAGGAAACTAGATTCATCGTTCTACACTGGATTATTTCCCCCTGCATTATTTGCAGAGCTCATACTTCCTTGGTGTATGATTTTGGTAGTTTTCTCAAAAGTAACTTGAGACTTCTTGTGTACATTTATTGCTGCACTTTTTTTCTATTCCATTTGTCAAAGCCTCTGGGTTTTGTTGTGTGTTTGATTGTTTCAGATTTTATTAGATCTTTGAGAATTTTGTACTATGCATTTTTATCATATTTAGCCCCTACTCTTTCTAGAACAGTGTTCTCCTCCTAACATACCCAATTTGTGGTTATGTATCTATGTATCATCTATCTATCTAATCTATCAATCTCTATCTATGTATCTACCTATGTATGTATGTATGTATGTATGTATGCATGCATGCATGTATGTATGTATATTTCTATCTATCTATCTATCTATCATCTACCTCCTAACTATCTATATATTATCTATCTTATCTATCATCTAATCTCCCACCAAGTATAGCTTGTGTTGCAAAAAATACACTTAGATGTAGGTTTTCACTGGAGAGAGGTCTACTAACCAGGGTTGCACCCTGAAGAACAACTTACCTCCCCCTCTCTGAGAGTGTAAAATATCTTTCATTTGCCAGAAGCAATTGTTTTCTTGGAGGCTTACTGATCCCATCTGCTAACCTAGACCTAGTCCTGGAAGATTCTAGCCTTCATACAATGTTTTCAGCCTCTGACACAAAAACCAACCAAACAAACAAATGAAAGCATCAAAGAGCAACAGTTGTGTGACTGGAAAACACTTGCTATTTTATAGAGCCTGGATATCCCCCAATGAAAATTAACAGGATAGTGGATAAAATGGCAGTGGTATAATCATAAATAAAAGTATACTTATTTATGATTTAGCTAAATGTAAAACAGGCATGAAGAAATAAAATCCACATCACCAATTTATAAATATTATAACCACTAAATAGAGATTCATTCAATAGTATAAGTAATTCTCAATAAGACCATTATCTACAATTTTCAGAGAGGCAAAATCTATGTAAGGTGTAAAATTTCATAACATTTTTTTGTAGAGAGAGATAGGTTTGCTATTTCGTAAGACAACATTTTTCAATGTTTATGTTATATGTCTTGACAGCAGTTGCTTAACATATACATGTATTTGTAAAATCTGATAAAGATAAGAAAGGTTCCTTGAGTTTCACTTCACATAAACTTCAAGCTATAGAGCTACAAAGAAACACAAAATTCCTTCTGGTAATGTTCATACTGATGTGTTTGGGGGGTGATGTTTACTGAAAACTTCTACTTCTGCTGCAATGGAGCGAAGAGGATTGATGGGTGCTTAACAGACTGAGTAGGCAAAGATTTTCAAGAGGTGACAAGATAAAATATTATATTATCTTAACAGCAGATTTATTGATGTTCAGTGAGAAAAAAAATCAGGAACATTTTTACATTTTATAACAAACTCAAAACAGTAAAAATAAGTAATGAGATGTCACAATAAACATTGAAAATCAGATATTTCAGACTGTCTTTGAATTTTATTAAACCAGAATGTGTAACAGTCCTTCAGTGAGGATCTAATATAAATTTCAATAACTGCAGCTAGAACAATTTCAGTTCACACAATAACATAGAAGGACCAGAAAACTGAGCATAAAACAAAAGACAACAATTCTATTAAAGAAATGGCAGAAATTAAAACCCATGATCTCTTCCTAGTTTTCCTTCCTAGTGTCTGCTTCCATGTTGTCATCCAATGAGCAGTTTTACTCTGCTTACTTAACACTGGCCGAAAAGCGGTGCATGCAAACCCACAGACAGTATTTTTGTAACTAGGAACTGAAAGAAACATTTATTCAAAATGAAAAAGAAAACAGCAATAATTGCACCAAAGTGCACATCATGAAAAAATAGGCATATAAATCCACAACAATAAAAGGTTTCATAAATTAAAGAAATAAAAAAAATTCACTGTGAAATGCACCAGTATAAATATGAAGTGCCACGCTATGTAATGGTAAAATGAAATTTCAAACAACATATTTGAAAACAACAGAACAACAATAAAAGAAAACACAATATAGGCAAACAAAAATGAGCATTCCAAGTTCAACAACAGAAACTGAGTAATCTTGTAAACACACAATGCCAAAGAGTAAACATTCACCTTCTGAAAATGCTTTATTTAACCCTGCTCCTTGTTGTGGCAAAGTACTTGACAAGAGCACCTTAAGGGAAAATGGTTTATTCTGGCTAATGGTTCAAGGGAGTCAATCCCTGCGTGGAGGGCATGAGATCAGGAGTGCAGCTGGTGGTACAATGCACCCAGATTTAGGAAGCAAAGGTAGAATACTCCTCAGGTAGCTTTAGCTCCTTTTTTATGCACTCTGAGCTTCTAGCCCACGGAATGGTGACACCTACACTTTGTGTATTTTATCTTAAACTGATCTAGTCCAGAAAAATCTCTCACAGACATACCCAGAATGTTGTCTCAAAATTGTTTCAAGCGCCTATAAGTTGACAGTAAATGTAAAATACCACAGTAGTTGACAAGAAAGAACAGCTGACAGTGTTCAACATAATTCATCATTAGGTGATTTCAAATTAGAACAGCGATAAGATACCCCCTTACACCAGTGGGACATACTAACCCCGATACTGACAGCTGCTATCATTGGTGATGCCAAGGAGCTATTGAACTTTACTTTGGCCAGTGGAAGTACAGAAGGAGGATGCCATTTTGAAGAAAGCTTAGCACTTTCTAACAAAGCTGGAAATATAGAGGTGTTATAATTCAAAAATTGCATGCCTAACCATCCAAGGACAATACACGCAGTAAACTTCGATCCCCTACCCAGATCTACCCAATGGACAGGACATTCTTCACAGTTGAATGCAGAGTGGAGTCTGACTTGCACAAGAAGTCTGGTGCTCTATATTTGACCACGTCCCCTGGACAGGGAGGCCTAGTGGCACTCAGAGGAAGGATAGCAGGTTACCAAGAAGAGACTTGATACCCTACGAGCATATACAGGAGGAGGAGGTACCCCTCAGTCACAGTCATAGGGGAGGGGAGTAAGGGGAAAATGGGAGGGAGGGAGGAATGGGAGAATACAAGGGATGGGATAACAATTGAGATGTAATATGAATAAGTTAATAAAATATATTTCAAAAAATTTCATGCCTAAGGATTTACTTAAGGCAATTATTTTGTTCAAGTGATCTGCACATGATTTTCAGAGCTCCAAATGAGGAACAAAAAAATTTCACTTCAATAGACAAATGGTGACACTCTGATAAATCCATGATGTGGGTTATTATTCATCACTTGACTCAAGGCATGGAAAGACACAGGTGGGTGCTTCTGACAGATAATAAAACATGATTTTATAGCTGCAGCATGATCTTTTGGTACCCTTATGCATGGTGGATTGATCAACATTGTCTGCCGAGAGTGTTCATCATTTCAGGACTGTCTTACTTCGTTGAAGGAAGCATGCATAATTCTCTTTTGTGTCTGTTTTCAAACAAACAATACAATATTATTCAGTATAATATACCTTTGGGTAACAGAACAGTAAGATACATACTCCCAAGCAGTATAGTCTGTAAGAGGAGAGGAGCAGCAAGTACATTAAGACAGAAAATGGGCATATGCTGCTCCAATCATCAGGTCATGAAAAATAACAGAGATAAATAATCTGTGGATAAGGACACCTTAAATTATATGATGAATAAGATCTTGTGACTCTTCTTTTAAAAAACCATATAATTGTAAGAATTACAAATGAATATATCAGTTGTTAGTACTTTTTTAAATGTTTGATTTTTGTTGTTTGTGTTTGTTTTTTGTTTTGTTTTGAGGCAGAGTTTTTTCTGTGTAGGCTTGGCTGTCTTGGACTCACATGAAAAAGCAGGCTGGACTCAAACTCACGGAGATCTGTCCAGCACTACTTCCCCAAGTGCTGGGATTACAGGTATGCATCACTGTGCCTGCCCTCAGTTGTTGGTATTTTTAATGCAGCTAATATACTTTAAGATGTCCAGGTTCATAAAAAGGGAAGCAGGTCAGATAAAGCACAGCAGAGGTTCCTGAACAGAAGGAAGAAGGAAGTAAAATGTTCAGAATGTGACCTAGGAGAATGAAACAGAAAAGCAGTTAAAAAAAAAAAACAGAACTGTTTATAATAAAGTTTGAATTTCAGTAACGATGTATCAATGTTACTTTGCTAATACTGACAACTTCAATAACAAAGCAAACTAGAGAGGGTAGGAGCAGACATTTTTCTAGCACTAATGTGTTTCACTTATAGAATTGTGAATACATTTTAAGTAGAATCTGTTTTGAAATAAATGGATGAAGGGGAGCCTCAGTATTATGGTTCTCAGACTAGCCAGTTTCAATCACTTTGTAATTCTCATATGGCTTTCTTGTGCCAGCGTAGCACTTTGGGGCGCAATCAATTGTATTATGTGATCAAATTGCAATGGTCAATACATTTCTGGGAAATGTGGCAATCATGCTATATGGAAGCATTCCTATATGTGCCTCTTTGTACCATTTTTCCTTATAGCCACATTACTCTGATTTTCATTCATACCATCAGATATTCTTTCTGTATTATTGCCTGCCTTACATTTTGCTTCCTGCCAGTATAAATATTTCCATTTCAATACTATGATTAAGATACTATTCAAAAATGTCCCTTTATATATGTAACATCATATGATGAATTTTCAGGATAAGGATAAATCATGTTTCGGAAACCATGGTTTTCAGCTTCCACTAGGTAGGTAAAAAGGTTGGTATGGAACAGCTAACACAAAAATTCAGTGTTTTCCTTCTACTGAATTGATCTATATTTGTGAACTACCATTCTTTTTTATTTTAGTTTACGTCTTTGTGTATTTTTTAAATGTAGGACTGTTCTGTCTCCATGTACACCTACATGCCAGAAACCTACATTAAATCCCTTTATAGATGGTTGTGAGGCACCATTTAGTTGCAAGAAATTGAACTCAGAACCTGTGAATGAGCAGGCAGTGTTCTTAACCACTGAGCCATCTCACCAGCCTGCAAATTACCATTTTTAATACATTCAAATGCTCATCTGTCTCCTGGTTTGCATCTCATTATTATGTCATTTACACCTACTTCCACAGTTTAGGCCTTGTTTCTATAGGCGACTGTATTTTTCTGTCATTATGCTTGCAATGCTTACAATAGACCAAGCCATGTTTTAATATTTAATAAATTAATGGAGTACTTCATTATAATATTTATTCTTTTATTTAGAAAACTATTCATGTTTTCACATATGCATTCATGTCTATTCATAGATTAGGACTAATACAATAATAAAAATAGTTTCCTTTGTGAGGGCATGTTGGACATCATGTATTGTAATTAGATTTTTACCTTCCTGTTATTTAATTATAGTCAAATTACATAAACTCTTCATATTTTAAGTACTTTCTCTGTAAATGTTCATAGCAACTGTAATTATTCAAAGTAATTTTGTTAGGGTATATATTTAATATTGCATTTAAAACTTTTAAGACCCAACTTTTTAAGGCATTAATGAACTACATTGTAGAAGGTGAAACTTAATGTATTTTTTTTCTTTTATGCTTGCCTTTTGATTTTTAGTATTTGATACGTGGTGAATGAGCTACGGTTTTTGAGAAACCCAGCAGTATTGTTACCATGGAAACATTGTGGGGCTGGTAATAATATTATTTTCTAGACTATTAACAAGTAAACAGGAAAAAGCTATTATTTATTTACAGTGTATACACTAAGTAGTTATTTAAATATTTATTTAGGAACACACTACTATAATTTTCATTTCACAGACTTGGAACCAGATTCACCAGCATTTGGAAATGTTTTCCCTGAAATCATTAAGTTGTAAATGGCAGAAATGAAATCTTATATAGATATTTCACCATAAATGTAGGGCCTTGTAAGCACTATTTCCCATTCAATAAAAATAAAATTAAATCAAGAACTATAACACAGTTCACAAAATTATAGTAGCATAAATGCTATATTGTATATACATGTATGTGTGTTTGTGTATGTGTATACATTTGTCTGATTGTCCAGTTATGACAAAAAGAAAACAATAACAAAAACAAAAGGACTACTCCATTGAGATCTCTCTCTCTCTCTCTCTCTCTCTCTCTCTCTCTCTCTCTCTCTCTCTCTCTCTCTCTCTCTCCTCTCTCTGTTCTGCTCTTAAGCAGCCCCTCTTTCCTGCCCTCATAGGTGGGAGGGGGGAACTTATCTCTCACTCCTTCTTTCAAATCTATCTATGATTTATCACTTTGGAAGTCTCTCAGTGAGATGTCATTGTTCATGATTAATGTTGTGTACTAGAGATATGTCTGAATTTCAGCCAGAGGAATAAAGTATGTGTATTGAAATTATAAAATTATTTTAGTTAATAATTATAGGCAGATGCTATAAAAAGTAAACATAATTTTGCTTAAAATCAAAAAATGATTTTTTAGTGATTTACCCATTAAGAAATAATAAATGCTTGATAATGCATGAGTTTCCTAACTTGAATATTACATGAAGTATATACTGCCTATGTGAGGACAAAGCCTGAAGCAGGGTGGTTGAAAGACCACGAAGGGAGGAGTGAGTCAGCCCTGGGGATTGGAGAGTGAGGTTTGTAGCCTGATTGACTGGCAGGCATAGTGCTCTTTATTTTTACAGAACTTAGTCAACATGGATAAATGCATGATTTTTCAAAAGATAGATCATGTCATTTTTGTCTTTGGATATGTGTTTTAACTACCACTTTGGTCATAAGTGTAGTCATCATTGATAGACCATAACAAAACAGAATTATCTTTTACAAGCATACTCCTTTGTCAACCCTGTAACAAAACTTTTAAGAATTTGTGTTTTTAAAGACCCTCTGCAGAAAGAAAATCTATAAGCCAGACTGGGCAGATTACCATGTTCCAACCAGTGTATTATCAACTGTTAATGGTAAAAGTAGTAATTGCCATTAGGACCATGAAAAATATTCAGGCCAAAGCTATTGCAGTTATTATTAAATTTCTGCCATAATAAAGTGTTTATATTTCATACATTTGAAGAATTTATTTTTTATGTCTAATTTTGGTATTCTTTTGTTCCTTTGCCATATGATATCTCAGAGGTCATGAAAGAGCCAACTTTTCGAGGAAAAAAGGTGTCTTAATACTTCATTCATTTATCACTTATTCATACTGTTCTTTATCCATCAGTAGTAGGAACAGGCTTTTAACTAATTTACTTATTCACATTACATCCCGATCTTAGCCCTCTCCTTTCTCTACTCCCAGTCCCACTCAGCATCCTTTTTCCTTATACCCTTCCTCCACTCCTCAGAAAAGAGGAGCTCCCTCCTACCCACCCATACCACAAGGCTCCCTATGCATCACCCAATGTTTGGCCTTGACTCTCAGCATTCGTTTTGAGGAGCTGATGGGTGGAGCCTCTTAAAGAAAAATTCTCCTACAGTTCTGTCTGCAAGGGTATCAGAGTAACATTGATAGTGTCAGGGGTTGGTCCAGGCATTGGTTGGACATTCCCTTAATCTCTGCTCTATTTTGACCTATCCATATATATGACTCACTGATGCAGGAATTTCATTGTACCAGTAAATTTGAAAGTCTGCTTTCAATATATATCCTTATCCATAATGTGTGGATAAATAAATGAGCTCCTAATTGTAGTAAATGTTTTGTATTCATTTTCAAGGCTATCTTTTATTGTCTTCAAAATCTGGACAACTGGAACGCCATATAGATAATAAGCTTAATTAAACTATCAGAGGTACATAATACTCATCATAGAGAAAGGAATCTTATTTAATATACATTAAATGTTTTTTTTAGCTTATCCCACAATCTGGCATATTACATTTCTCTGAATTAACCTTCAAAGGTTCCTCAACAAGAAACTTTTTAGACTAAGTACACAAGTGCTCATGGAAAAATGCTTAATTAACTATGACTTTGTAGCTCATAAATGGCATCAAACACATATTCTATAACCTTGCTAAATGTATAGTATAATAATTCCATATTTAAGTGAAGCTTTTGTTTGTAACAGTACCTGTGAACTACTGTGAAGTATTGTTTCTTCCAAATGACTCAATCACGTGACACTTCAGACATTCTTGTTATATGTGGCATTGAACTGAGCTTCAGCAACCATTTAAGCAAAATGATGTGCAAAAGTGAAAGGACCAACTCATTACAAAACACACAAAAGTGTTCCAGGCAATCTTTCCTGCCGTTTTTCATTCCATAGTTGAATAGCACAGCTCTGTGAGGGCTTGACCTACACTCCTTGTAAACTCTAAATGGCAGACTCCCCTACCCCCAGCACTTGTTCTTGAAGTGCTGTGTGTATCTTTACATTATTCAAGCTCCACTCAACTTTAAATAATGTCATGTGTTTACAGAATAAAGAAACACATTCATGTTTTATTTGAATATGTCTATTTTTAGTTGTTTTTTCTCTCTTGGCATACCCTAAGATGAACCACCATGTGTAATGTTATCTAATGTATTGAAGATGAAAATAAAAATAAAGACTTTTAGCACTCTACTGAACTTGCTACCTTTGACAGTTATAAGATTTTCAGATAGAAACAATCAACCGTTCAAACAAATTGAGAAAGAAAATTTTTTTTCTATGCTTGACATTTGGGCTAGCAAGGTGGTTTTCTCTACGTTAAGAAAACTGAAGTAAAAAAAGAATGCAGCCTTTACAACTACTCTTACAAAGGAATTTCGGATGAGTGAGAAACACATAAATAAATGTCAAATTGTCATTAGTCATCAGGGAAATGCAAATAAAAATTACTCCGAGATTCCATCTTACACCCAACAGAATGGCTAAGATAAAAACCCCAAATGCAGCACATGATGGCAAGGATGTGGAGAAAGGGGACACCTATTCTTTGCTGCTGGGAGTGCAAAACTGTACAACTTTGGAAATCATTCTGGCACTTTCTAAGAAAATTGGGAATAGTGCTACCTCAAGATCAAGCCATACCATTCCTAGGCATATAACTTGAAAAATGTTCCACCATACAACAAGGAAATATGTTCAAATAAGTTCATAGCAGCCTTATTCATAATAGCTAGGATTTGGAAACAACCTAGAAATCCCTCAAAAAAAAATGGGTAAAGAAACTGTGGTACATTTACACTATGGAATACTACTCAGCTATTAAAATCAAGGAAATCATGAAATTTGCAGGTTAATGAATGGAACTAGAAAAGATCATCCTGAGTGAGGTAACTCAGACCTGAAAGTCATGCATGGCATATACTCACTTATAATCGGATATTAGGCCAGCATAGATGCCCTCTAAAAGGCTCCACCTAGAGGGAGTTTGGGACAGATGCTGGGAAGCACAACTGGACTCTAGATAGTGTGTTGAGAATGGTATGAAAGAATGAGGAGATGGAAGGACCCAGGGGGTTCAGGAGCCCCACAAGGTGACCATCAAAGCTGGCAGATCTGGATACAGGGAAGCCTGTACAAGCTGTCGCACCAACCAAGAACAATGTATGCAGCAAACCTAAACCTCCTGTTCAGATCTAAATGGACAGCTCATTCTCAACAGTTTTGGGGGGAGCAGGGACTGCTACTGATATGAACTCTGGTGCCCCCCCCAAATTTGATCACCTCCCTTTGGTGGGGAGGTCTGGTGGGCACCCAGAGGAAGGGGAAGCAGGCTATCCAGATTAGACCTGATAGGCTGTGGTCATATGATGGGGAAAGAGGTCCCCTTCTGTCAAGTGTCTATGGAATGTGAATATGGTGCAAGAGGGAGGTAGGGAAGGAATAGGAAGATACAAGGGAGGGGATAACAATTAGGATGTAATCTGAATATATTATAATAAATTAACAAGTTAAAAAACAAGTAAGGCTGCTATGAACATAGGTGAGCCAGTGTCCTTGTATGGGAGAGCACCTTTAGGTATATACCAGAAGTTGTATATATAGCTGGGCCTTGAGTTAGAGCTATTTCTAATTTTCTGATAAAGCACCTTATTTATTTCAAAAGTGGATGTGCAAGTTTGCATTTCTACCAGCAGCGGAGGAGTGTTTCCCTTTCTCCACAACCTTGCCAGTATGTGCTGTCATTTGGGTTTTTGATCTTAATCATTATGTTGAGTGTAAGATGAGATCTCAGAGTCATTTTGATTTGCATTTCCCAGATGACATTGAACATTTCTTTGTGTTTCTATCTCAATTGATATCCCTCTGTTGAGAATTCTCTGTTTAGGCTGATACCCCATTTTTTAATTGGGTTATTTTGTTAGCTTGTGTTTAGTATTTTCAGTTCTTTATGCATTTTTGATATTACCTCTTTGTCAGATACAAGAATGGTGGAAAAATTTTTCTAATCTGTACATTATCATTTCATTCTATTGACACTGTCAATACAGTGCCTCACAGAAGTTTTTCAGTTTCAAGCGGTACCATTTATTAATTGTTGATCTTAGAGCCTGAGTTGTTGGTATTCTGTTCAGGAAGTTGTCTCCTGTGCCAATGAGTTCAAGGCTCTTCCCCATTTTCTCTTCTACTAGGTTTGGCATTTCTGGTATTACCTTGAGGTCTTTGATACATGTGGACTTGCCTTTTGTACAAGGTGATAAAAATTTCAAGCTGGCTGTTTTCTATTAGTCCATATTTATTCACATACAATGCTAAAATAAATTCTTCAAACAAATATAAACGTTTCAAAAATATATAAGACTACCTACACAGTCATATCTTTGTTATTCCACTGACTGAGATACTTTTGATACACTCAGATACAAAAGTGAACTATCAAATAAAAATATTTTTAATGTTAAGTAAAAATAAAAAAATCAAATATAATGAACACTTTATTTCATCTTTTTATTAGGTCTTTTAATCATAACTGTATTGTGATTTCTGTCCATTTCAGCTCAGAAGGACCTAGAGCTTACTCTTGCTTCTAAAGAATAAATAAAACTGCTTGTGACTAAGTACTTTGGTTAGATAATATAGTATTTTCTCAGAAAAAAATTTAAAATATGACATTTAGAATTACATTTGGGCAGAAATATAGTTGGGTTATGGTAGGTATTCAGATAAAAAGTGGAGTCAAATACAGCTTCAATTTAGTCATTCATTAATACTATTTTTTTAAGTCACTAAGAAGAAGCCAATTAAATTAGGATCTCAAGAAGTGTCTATTGAAATCACAATAGCAGATATTGAAAATGTACTTATAGGTATTGTAAGGAGATAGCAATATGGATCTCTCATAGAGTAGAACATCAATAGAGATGCATAGAGTCGATGGGTTAAAAATGTGCCAGTTTTATGTTACAGAGACTGAGTAGATTATATATAGGAATATATGTGCATTTACATATACATGTACAGATGCAGTGACAATTACTTAAAAAGAGAACATCAAGCTGACAGAAAGGAAAGGAGGATACATAAGAGAGTTCGAAGGGAGGGAAGAAAGAGGAGAACTGTTCTAATGATATTATAGTCTATAAAATAAATGAATAAAAGTGGTTCACACCTCTGTCTTTCTTGAAACTAGTAGGATGAGGCAAAGAAAATATAGAGAACATTCTAGCTCTGTTCAATACCCTGACGTTAAAAACGTTTTTCAGGCCTTAAGAAGAAACTTATGATATGCACATTTTACAGAAGATATTAAAACCTTACGTACCCAGTACTTATAGAAAAAGGAAAGGCTAAGCTTCTTAGGAATAATGGTTAGTATTTGAAATGACTCACCAGGATTAAAGCTATAAATTAGATCATCTATCAACTTTGGTGCCCTTATCTGTCTCTGACTTAGTGATGGCAACTAAGATAAGTATCTCGATGTCAAAACATAGCAACAGCACCTTTGCTCTACCAAATTTTAGTTGTGTCTTGAGCAGTTCAACAAGACAATTTAAAATGCAGAGCGTAATGAAACTACAATCTATTACTCACCAAAGGATCAGAGCTAACAGCAGTTATTGAAGAAGTCATATAAGAATTACACTAACAGTTATGTATTTCATCTTGGAAAGTCCATTTAAAAATTACTCCAATAGTTACTGTGATCTCTCAGCTCATTTAAGAAATTGTTTAGTTATCTAGCACAATTTGTATATGTGGTATCTTGATTGAGACATCACCCATATTTCATATATTTGAGCAGTTGGTACCATGTGGATGGCAGTGTTTAGGGAGACTTAACTAGCACAGCCTTGCAGCAGGAAGGACATCACTGGGGACTAGCACTGAGAGTAAAAGACTTTTTCTACTTCTACTTCACTCTCTTTTGAGCATCTAGGGTTTATAAAAGGGACTGCTTAGCTTCTCTTGTCTTCAGGCCTCCCACTTGCTACTGATACCTCTTGCCTTATGGGAATCTTATCTTTCTCAAAAAAAAAAAAAAAAAAAACAACAAAATAAATGCTTTCCTCCAAAAACTGCTTTTGGTCATAGAATTTTTTTCACAGCAACAGAAAAGAAATACAATACAATAAATATCATTCTCACCAGAATGACATAATAGTTCTCAAATATTTGAACATAAGTACATTGATTAGTATTTCATTTAAATAAATATTATAAGAGACTATAATAAAATTCAAACACTACCTTTTCATATAGTATGCCATTTAAATATCATCTATAGCTTCATATTTTATTGTCAATTAATTTTGAAATTGTATTAGAAGACATGAAGCAAGACTCACTAGAAATTACTTTAATCAGAGATATTTCTCATCTATAGCTTCATTTAATAGAGCTTAAATTTCTCATCTTACCTTTCAAAACATGCCTGGAATATTCTGGTATTTTTAGTTCAATTATGTGGGAGAACTGATAGGCAGTATGTTTAATTATATAAATGCAGAGGGTGAATCACTTCTCATCAGAGAGTAGTCATTCTAGAGAACAATAAAACAAATAATTGCGATTTCTAGGTTAATAAAAATGTCACATGTTATTAAGTTAATGGCAGCATAGATAAAAGTACATCTTATTGATTTCTATTTTAGTCCTTAAACTCATTATTGTATATTAAATTGTCAAATCAATCTACGTCTTTGCTTTTGTGTAAAATCCTGCAGTTACTGATCATTACCAATAGTTATAAGAACTGAATCTTTTCTTAAATATGAATTTTACATATTATGCAAAGGTAAAATCTTCAGAAAGTCTTGTATTAGACAACTATTGTATAAAGTTTGATGTGAGCTTCAAAAGCTTATCTGTAGTAATGTAAATGATAATTCATAATTTGTAATATTAAGCATTCATTCCAATCTGATATTGGCAAAGTTTTTGCACATTAGCTCATTATAATAAATAAGAAAAACTGCTTTTCAACTGCTGAATAGTATCTCACTATCTACAATACGTGACCTATATTAATTGAGTATACAATTGCCTTAGTGCATATTGATTCACATAAAATACATTTGAAAGTTTTAATTGAGGATCTACATACACATGGTGATGGGGCTATATCTGGGTACCAGATCTCCTTTAGAGAATTTTAACTTGAAAATATACCATGTGATGCTGTATGTTTTAAAGTAGAAAATTTTTGTTTAATATGTGGGAACATAAATTTTGTGCTCTTAGAATTTGAGTTATGGTCTAATGTTCTTTATTGTCAAGTAATTACCATACTAATTTATTTTTTCATCTGTTTTGGATTGATAGTTTATTTTATTTTTAAATTTATTATAACTTATTCAGATAACATCCCGATTGGTATCCCCTCACTTGTATCTTACTGTTCCCACACTCTGCCCCTTTTCCCCTGGCCTAGACCTCTCATAGAAGTGGACTTCCTCCTACACCATATGACCACAGCCTATCAGGTCTCAACTGGATAGCCTGCTTCCTCTTCCTCTGTGTCCCCACTGGGCCTACCCACTAAGGGGAAGTGATCAAATTGGGGACACCAGAGTTCATGTCAAAGGCAATCCCTGCTCTTCCTACAACCATGGAAATTGAGCTTACCCTTGGGTTTATGTCCATATCACCCTGAAAGAATCCAGTCTCATCTGACCATACTAATTTGTCATTAAATGAGTAGACATTTCCATACAATTTTTACTTTTTTTTTTTAGTATAATTGTATAAGAAATTGGAATTAAGTGTTCTGTTAGAAAGCCTATCATACCCTGTGCTATCTGTTCTTACTGCAAAAGATAATTCACTTAGAAACATTAGCTATAAGTATAAGTAGTGGTATCCAAAAGGTGCTGTCTGTCACTACAGCATAAAATAGTAATGACATGGTCATTTCATTTGTTCATTAAAAATGGATTGTTGTAAGTATTCCCATCTCTCTCCTATTTCTAGGAACACACTGCACAAGAAATGGGAGTGTGCTTGTGCACATGGAGCTTATATTGTGTAGAAAGTCACAGGAAAGAAGCAAACTTTTGAAATTCTCCCATACAAGACATCCCAATCAGAGTTTCCCCCTCCCTCTGCTCTTCCCAGTACCTCCCCTCCCTTGCTCCCCTCTCCCCTAGATCCACTCCGCCTCCATTTCCCCTCTCAGGGACATCATTTGAATACAGCATAATAAGATAACAATAAAACAACACTGTAAGTAAGAAATTTGTAACATCCATTAAATTGACATAATTTGGGGGAGAAAATTAAGTCAAATATTCTAGAGACAAAACTTATAGGTGTAAAATGACCATGATTGATAAGAATATAGACATAGATCTAATGAAATGTTCAAAGGTCAAAACACAGTAGAAACATACTCTCACACTGCTTTTTAGTTAGTTTGGCTAAAGGTTTTCTATATTGTTGACATTCTCAAAGAACCACCTCTTGGATTTGTTGATTTTTTTTTTAATTGTCCTCTTTGTTTCTAATTCATTGATTTCAGCTCTGAGTTTGATGAGCGCCACCTGTCAACAATAGACTATTACTCACCTATTAAAAACAAGGAAACTCGAAATTTGCAGGCAAATGGATGGAACTAGAAAAGATCACCCTAAGCGAGGTAACTCGGACCCAGAAAGACACGCAGGGTATATAATCACTCATAAGCTCATAACATAGGACACATAACATAGGACAACCACACTAAATACAGAGACTAATGCACCAACCAAGGACCATGTATGATGTGGATCGAGACCTTATGCTTAGAAGTAGTCGATCCAGTCTCATTTTAGGTCCCACAGTATGGGGAGAAGGGACTACTTCTCACATGGACTCTGGCCCCATCATGTTGAATATTTTCCCCTGGTAGAGAGGCCTTTCCTGGCCACAGAGGAAGAGGATACAGGTAGTACAGATGAGACTTGTTAGACCGAGGTCAGATGTTAGGGGAGAAGTGCTCCCTTTTCTGAGGACTAAATGGAGGAGGTAGAGAGCATGAAGGAGGTAGGGTGGGATCAGGAGGTGACAAGGGAGGGGCTACAATCGGGATATAAAGCTGTAGGGCATTCCTGTATATTAAAGTGCATGGACATGGTTTTGTCTGGAATGTGAAGCACGTGTCTTTGCCCATGGAATTAGCCAGTACTGAAGGATTGGTTTTCAGATGAAGGAGCTATGCTGGTTCTTTCTTGAAATTTCAAGAAACAGAGAGTACTAGAAGAATTAGCCTACTGGGGCTTTGCCCCGAGGTTCTGTGGTCTCTGTTCGACCTCACTCATTCCTTCTTTCTGCAGGAGAATGTTGGCAACTAATGCTCATGCCAGTAGAAAAGTAGTCTAGGACTGAACATGGATAACTCGTCCGTTTTATACTTTACTTTTGAGATAGTGTGTCACTACGCTGTCCAGGCTGGCCTTTATCTTGTTTTTTATAAGATGCCCGTAAAACTTTCTATTTTCCTTCACAGACCTATACCACAAAGGTAATTATTTTCTTCATTCCCCTTCTGTTCCTCTTCCATGTCCCTCTTCCTCCTTATACCACCACGAAATGAGCTGATTTGCCATGCCACATAACCCTGGTCATGGTTTTCTGCATCAGAAGGGTCCTAGAAACAAGAGAGGCAAGGACAGACTAAATCTCTGGAACCATGAGCGAAGCTTGAAATTCAATTTCCTCAGTTCGCATCAAGTGTTTTGCCCCAGAGATGAAAGCATGACTACAAAGATCATAAACACTCCCAGCTGGAAATAATGTTAACACTAAACAGAGGCTCAGGGTTCTCCTCACTCTATTACATGGAACTGGGAATATATACTAAGTAGGACAGATAAAACCAGAAAACAGAAAAATGATAAAGGTAAAAAACAACTGGACACCTGTAAGATGCATTAGGGTCACAGAGTGGCCATGAGTCTGGCAGTTAAATTTGTGTTCAGTTTCTTATAAAATATTGCTTTAAAATACCAGTTTTTAAAGGTAACTACTAGGAACATTTCTCATAAATAATTCTATCATAAACATTATTTGTTAAATCATACTAAGATGTTGGTTTTCTGTGCCTTAACTAGTCTATACCTCAAACAACATTGAGCAAAATAATGTGATTTAGAGCATTAAATAAAAAAATCTATGAAACACTTTATTTTACAATTTTACAGGATGATGTCACACAAGAGATATTGCTAGTTTTTGTACTTTAAAAATTTTGGTTACTTAGCTCACAACAATATAAGTAAAATGTATAACTAATACTAACCAATATGAGTCATTATTAGATTATATACATATTTGGAAAATGATTTCTACTTCTGCACTAATGCATGTTTATTTATATAGTGCTAATTCCCTTTTAGAATGTGATAGCCTTCATACAAAGCTTTATGAACCCTATTTGATAAGTAAAATGCATATTTTCTAAAGACTACTTGAATTATCACTCTCTCTTTATATATTAGCTCCTAATAATCTGAATATGCAAGAGAATGTTTGATATTTCAATAACAAGTTTTAAAACCTATATGCAAATTCAAGGTTCTGAGTTATTGATTCTATTACTTTTTATAAGCAGTTATAAAAGTTCCATAGGTTGTATCAGATTGAATATATGGATTTAATTATAGGAAATGGTGCTAGGCTTTATTGAAATATAATTAAATTCATAAAGTTACCTCTGTGTGTACTCCATTAATCATATTATAACAAAATGTCAAATGAAGAAAATAAAATAAAAATTTGGTATATATACAACTATGTTAAATTTCTAACTGCTAAAAATATAATTGCAAGAAGTAAGTATTTTTAAATGGAAGATTAGATTAATATATATTATAATGTCATTCTCACTGAGAATCGTCAGCACATAAATACTGAAATCATAAGCACACAAAATACCTTAATACACATGTAATCCTAGTTAGTATTAAATTCTTGTGTTGAAAAACTCTCATACTACAGGGATAAAGTGAAATTAACTTTCAAACTAATAAATCATTGACAAAATGCAGGATAATATGAGATGCAAGGTATAGATATTTTTAAAATACAGCTGTCTAGTAACCTAATTATTGTGAACAAAATACTACCTGATGCTGTAACTTCATGGAATGTATAAAATAATCATTTACTAATCACAGAAAGTTTAGAGTACAGTTCTTAACACATGGGGGACAATAAGCTTATCCTTGACTTTCTGAATTTATGTGGGCCATTTAGAAATGTGAACAACTTTGGGCTAAAAGGAAAGTTTTCTAAGCTTTTACTAAGTATAATGCCCATGATTATCTAGAGAGTTGCATAAAAAGATCAAAATAATGAGGTGATTATGCACAGATTCAAATTTTCAATCATGCCATCTGTAGGTGGTCTCACTAATGAGATCCTCTTTGCCTAGAGGGAATGAAAAAAATCAGCAGGCTGGTTTCTGGGAAAATTAGGGAAAATTGTACATCTAAGGACAGTATATCCAATCATAAAACTAACTTACATTGTCATATCTCTCAAATAATTAGTGCCTTTAGACAGGAAAATAGGTTCTTTGTATGAACTGAGTTTATTTTCAATGTCACTTGCATATTATTCCTTTAAACATATACAGTGTGTATAGAATTGTTCAAATTATACACACCTTCCACCTAGTAAATCTAATTTTTATTTGCAAATCAATTTAAAATTAGACACATTTTAAAATGGATATATAGAAAAGAGCTAAACTATCTATCTTCTTACACTCCTACTGTGTTGCTCAATCAGCAAAAAACACATGATAAGTTGATCATTGGACATGGAAAAGAGGTAGATGATCTCAACATGGACTGGTTAGATACAGGGTAAGTTAGGTATGTAAAAAACAATCAACCAGTCAACCAACCCACCAGCCAACCAGCCAACCAACAGACAGACAGGAGACAGACCATTACATAAGAAACCAGGAGATAAAAGAAAAAAATCCTTGAGCAGTCTCTTAAAAGGTTTTAAGACATTCATATCCAAAATAATTGTAAGTGAACATGATACAGTGGATTCTATAAGGATTTCCAGAGGATGAAACAAAAGAAAGTTGATATAGAGAAAGTAAGTACAACGGATAAGTACCATTTGTGAGCAGGAGCTCTTGGACATCAGAGCAAGCATTGGGTCCCTTGGAAATGAATGTAGCCACCATGTGGATGTGGTTCCTCTGAAATTTCAGAGAGTAGACTGAATTCTGAGCCATTTCTGCAGCCCCTATCATAATTTTTAATCTATAATGGAAACTAAGAACTCAACATACACATTTTTCTTAAAAATATATTTATTTTTATTATTTTATGTACATCTGTGCTTGTTTCTGAGTGAGTGAACCCCATATGAGTGCATGTACCTGTGAAGACAAGAAGACTGTCTGATACCTTGGAGCTGGAGTTATAGGTGACTCCTAGAACAAATTACCACAAATCAATCTTTTTATTTAAATACTGTGTTACTTGGAAAAACTATGAAGATGATTCAAATGTCTCAGCGTTTGCAATACTAAATAAAAATAATGACTACTTTAAAGAACCATGTTTGGATAAGTTAATAATACAACTAAGGCACCTGTGAAAACAAAATCCAAAAACACTTAGAAAACATTTCAAGAACTTAGTTTAAACAACAACAACAACAACAAAAACCTGAAGAAAGCAAATACACGTTGCATTGCATGTAACATGTATAAACAAGAAATGGAAACAATGGACAATTATAAAAGCAGAACCATGAAAAGACCAACAAGAATACTACAAAAGATTGGTATGAGGTCTTTGAAACATTTCATAGCACATTTTCACTAATTAAATGACAAATATGAGTTGAAGAACCAATATTAGCAAATATTGAAAAGTATTGAAAGTTAGGCTATTGACATACTACAAAAAAAGTAGGAGGTGTCATTAAAAATAATGAAATTAAGACAAAATCAGTGAAGACAGAAAAAATGATGACTCTAGAATGAATACAAAATGTATTCTCAAGTTTTCTATGAATGAATGGTCATAAATATAAATTTTAAAAGAGATTTAGTGAACAAATATATCCCTTTGTATAAGGCTGGTATTAACCAAACACCATTTCAAATTCTACTATTCAAATAAAATGAAATAAAAGGTATAGTTCTGCTTTTGACTTGACACCATACTCTTTCCAGATTATTCTCCATAAAAACAGAAGTGGTCTTTAGTATGTAACCAAAAAGCACTTCCCCCAAAGGTAGAACCTAATGAGGAATATCTAGACATATTAAAGGCTGAAAAATGGCATAGTCGTGTGTTAATTAGGTTTTCTGACTTCATGTTTTCTAGACTTGCCATACTATATAACCAATTGTTTTGGAATAGTGTCTTAAGGTTTCTACTTATGCAATGAAACAGGGACCAAAAGGCAGATTGAGGAGAAAACACTGTACTTGGATAACACTTCCACATCCTAGGCCATCAGTGAAGTAAGACAGAGCAGAGCTAGAGTTAAGAGCTGATACAGAAGCCGTAGAGATATTCTGCTTGTTTATTCTGCTGTTTTTTTTTTAAGTCTACTTTCTTATAGAACCTAGGACCATCACCCCAAGGACAGCACTACCCACAATGAGTTGGGCCGTGCTTTAACAGTCAATAAACAAGAAAATGTCCTATAGCTGAATGTTATGAAGGCATCTACTGGGGTCACTCCTTTCAGTTGATTCTAGCTTGTTTTAGGTTGATATAAAACCAGCCAGGATAATTGGTTCCATGCCAACTTGATGCACAAGTATCACTGGTAAACCACAACATTTCCTTTCTTGCTCATAGGCAAGATCACACATTATTAACATCACAATATACAAAATTTTACAAATTGTAAAAGCACCACAATCTTTACAAATTGTCTTTAATCTATAAATTCAGTCCTTAAATTACAAAATCAGTCTTTAAGTCTACAAATTAACTTTTAAATTCAGTCTCTTTTAGAACAGAAACACTCCTGTACATTTATTTTCACAACTGTGGAATATTGCAACATCAAAAATAATTTGAATACTATCTTACCCCAGAGGGAAAAATCTGGGCACTGTCCCAATCTGAACAAGGTAAAACCAAACTCCCAAAGTGTAAATAACTCAATGTCCGATTATTTGATATTGACTCATGATCTTCTGGGCTCCTCCAAAGGGCTTGGTCACTTCTCTGGCTCCACTCTCTTCAGTGTCTCCAAAATGTTGGCGTTTTCTGTGGCAACTGGACTACACTTTCAAAAATGGTCTCCCCAGGGCTCTTCAACAATGCCAACCCTGCCACATAGTGCCGAACATCAGTTGTTCTCCATGAGCCTTTCAGGCTTTAAAATAAGTACAACTATAGTGACCTTCACACCCTTACAGTGAACTCTTTTTAAATAAGTTCACATGCCAACAGGAGTATATTACGCCAGCAAAGAAAGGTTTTACTTCAGTGCTTTTGATTGTTAATCACAGCTGACCAAAACTGCAGATTTTTAACTCAAATGGCTTGGCGGTTTGAAATAGATGACCTCCATATCTCCCCTTGAATCTGAATGTCTATTACTGGGGAGTTTGAAAGGATTAGAAAGATTAGGCAGCATAGCCTTACTGTATCACTGGGAGTGGATATAAGGTTTCAAAAGCCTATGCCAAGCCCAGTGTCTCTTTTCCTGCTTGAAGTTCATGATGCAGCTACATAGCTACTGCTCCAGCACCACTTTGCTTCCAAGCTCTCTGCTATGATGGAGATGACTGACTAAACTGTGAACAATTCCTTAACTAAATGATATTTTTAACAGTTGCTTTTGGACATGCTGTCTCTTCACTGCAATGTAACAGTGACTAAGTCAGAAGTTGGTACCACGGATTGGAGTGATGTTGGGACAGGCCTGATCTTACTGCTGGTTGGCAGAATATGGGCGTTAGGACTCTGCACTAGAAAGGTAGTTGAACACTTTAAGAGGAGCTACATGGGCCATCTTAGTAGGAACATGGAAGACAGTAGGGCTGAGAACCATGTACATTATAAGCCCAGCTGAAGATTGTTCTGTGGGAAAGAACAGTAATAAATATCATAGAGACGGTTGTTGTGATATTTTGACCAAGAACGTGGCTGCTTTCTGCCCTTGTCAAAAAACGAACAAACAAACAAACAAAAGACTGCAAGATGCTACAATTAATGTTTTGAGTTAAAAGCATTGGCATAGGATATTCCAAAGCATCCTCATATTGAGTATATCATGTAGTTATTAGGAATCACTTTTAGGTAGATCTGCAGTGAAAAGGAACAAATGGGACAAAGGGAAATATAAAGTGTACAGAGGTGAAAAGAAGTATCAGAAAATGGAATGGAGCTATTTTCAGTGCCTGAGGTGATAAATGTCTTAAAAGAAAGCCTGATGATAAATCAAAAAAGGTGATTGTGAAGCCAGGGCAAGACCTCGCCCATATGTTTCCAAAACTTATGAAAAGGATTTAAGACAAAGCTTCAACAGTGAAGGAAAGCACTGACAATAGAATGCTGATGTAAATGTAACTGAATGTACACTGGGGGCAAGTTCTGGCTCCATCAAGCAAGCAGTAGAACTAGGGAGCTTCAGCTAAGTGAAATGGCTTTGGAGTCAAAAGCATAAAACAAGAAAGGGATTAGAGAATCTCCCCCTGTGGCCAAGAAAAATGACTGAGGCCCGGCACATGTCAGGGTTTCCCTGTATGGAGTCCCAGATAGGACATTATGTGAAGTTGTGAAGTAGAAGCCTGTATTGTTTTAGAGAACTAGGGTATTAGAGATGCCAGAATTGTAGGATATGTGCCAAATAAAGATGGGGTTAGATGGGAAACCAGCCCAAGAGAAACACTTGTGTTGCAGTCAATAAAGCCAAATGCTAAGAGTTATACAACTTGAATTCTAAAACGAAGTAACAGAAATAGAATCACGAGCTGAAAGTATTCCTAATAAGAAATTATAAACATTTCCTACATTTAAAAATTAGAACCTTTATACATAAAAAAAATCTCTATGTTTGAGAAGGTAAATAAAACCCACACAGAAAAATCTTCATGAAATAATAATGAGAATACAATTTAGCTTATAAAGTAAAAGAGATTTCTTGAGAAAGTAAACGAAAAATACGGCATTTTCATCGGTAAACAGTTATTAAAGACCATAGATGCTTAAATAGGGTATTTGAAGGATATCCACATTTCCAGGTATATGAAAAATAGATGCACTGGAATACTAAATTCTTTAAAAAATGTCTTTCTGAAATACAAGGACAAATTAGAGTTCTCATTGGAAGGAAAGTTGAGATGAACTTCTACCACTGGATACTACACTATTAGGTTGTACAGAATAAGTCAGGAAAAGACAACAGAAAGGCACAACAAAGGGCAACTAAAATACTAATACATCAAGGAAGCCATTCAATGTAAATGTTGTATATGTTGATTAAAAGCTAATTTTTGGTAGAGATTAAAAAGCTGACCATTGTATTCTGGCTTCAAGATACTACCTCAAATTTGAAGGCATATAAATTCTAAAGAAACCATTGATATTATTTGTCCTGAAGCATGAACAAATGTGAAGATATATGGATATTTCATCAATCTACACACAAGTCTGTTCTAAAATCATGACTAGATGTTTAGATAGTCTTTAAAAAAAACAATACAATAATGATGTAAACCTGCTGTCTGTCACTTGCAACCAACTTGTGGGAATAAGTAAATAGGAAAGACAAGTGAACTAGTCTCCTAACCTTGAATCAGTCTTAAGAACTAAGTATCCAAAGACATACACCAGGATCTCTATTGACTGCAAGGTATGTGTGTCTCTCTGTGGCTTCAGTCTCAGGGTGATTCAGTTTAACAGGTGCTCCTGGTCTATGCATTCCCCATGAAATTAGAGTCAGGTAGACACCTTGTTGTTGAAATTATTTAAATAAAACAGTGTGTGTTTCTCTTAGCTTATATCTTAACCCACCTTTCACACAAATAATGGAGACTCTTTTATAATACAAGGCTTTATAATACAATCTGAGCAGTTTAAGTCTGTTCTTAACTCTTTATGCTATTTTGTCTTACTCCTTATAAACATCCCAACCATATTTGCACTTGTGTAGCTTTCCTCAGCTCCAGCTCCTTCCTCCTCAGCTTGCTTTCCTCTGCCTGTAGCTCCTTCTCTGGCTGCTCCCCCTGACTCTTCCTCCCCTGGCTGACAGAAGTCCAGCCCTATTCTCTCCCCTGCTCATCGACTGGTTTTAAGCTGCTTTATTGGCATAACAAGGGAGCAGAATTTACACAACATTTAGACAGGAAATCAAAATTTAAACAACACAACAACCTTATGCCTACAGGCTCCTTTTCTTACAATAGCAAAGTATATGTAATGTAACAATTATGAAAAATTTTAGGTAAGACTTACATTTGTATAAAGTACTTTACTATCTACCAATTTCTATCATCCTAAAGAATTTCAGTTTAACTATGAGATTATAACTATCTAGTCTTCAACTCCTTCAGAGACTCAAGAAGAAGGCATATGTTTTAAATAAGCCTTATATAAACTTTTCAATTTTACAGTTTAAGCATATCTTAGGCATCTTGTACCTAAGTTTTATATTTTCGTCTCACCCTTTTTCTCCGTATGAAATGGTCAGTTCTGCCTTTTAAACATACGATTTGTAGCTGTTGAGTTTTGGAGGACCTAACTAGGCTGGTGTGCACATTGCGACCGGTATATTACCCTATGTCTCTTTGCATAAGGCGTGACAGCCACCTGTCCCCTGTAAAAAATGTCTCACGTTTAGAAACATAAGCTGGCTACCAGGCAGTGACACCACAACTCAGTCAGCATACAAAAGCTTTTTGACTTGGGAGGCATGTAGCTTGCATGTTTGTCTCCCAGCCTAATTACTTTGTCCAACAGAACACATCTCTCAGGCCAAAACGTCCTTTAGCACCAGTTCTCCCATGGAAGCCCCACTTTGAAGGTGTTTGGCCAGCCTTTCTAGAGGAGTGTGACGTATTTCTCCTTACATAAACCTAAGATTAATGTGTACCCATCTTTTAGAAAGGACATATCATCCATTATTAAGAAAAAGAACTTACATAGTAACTATAAGGAAAAATTTGGCATTTTTGAATCCTAGGCTGTCTTTGTTAAGTGGATTATCAGCAAGGAGTCCCCACCCAGATTTTGTTGGGAAAGAGCAAGACTAATGCCATTTCTCCTTCTAGATTACATTTTATACATACTTGTCCTTCCAGGGACCCTCTACCCACCTGCAGTCCTTGAAAATTCATAAACTGTCTCAACTGTTGGTTTCACAGAAACTTGCACCCGGGGCCAGGCGATCAGGCTCTGGGACATAAACTTTGCACCAGATGCTCTTCTGGGTCATAAACTTTTATGTTTGCACCAGATGTTCCATATGGATAAACTTTTCTTTGCAGTTTGGTCCGCGACCACTGCCTAAGGCCAACTTTCCACATAGCCCTAGACTAATAATATAACGCCAAGGTTCAGATGCCCCAGCTTGCATTTTTGTTTTTTTGTTTTGTTTTGTTTTGTTTTGTTTTGTTTTTCCCTTTATAAACCCTTGAAGCTCTGTACTACTCTCCTCTCCTGTTACTCAGGAAGAATTGTGTACCTAGTTTGAGCAGTAATAAAGAACCCTATGCGTATTGTACTGGTATCAAATCCTGGTAGTTTTTCAGGAGTTTCATGATCTGGGCACGGCAGTTATTTAAATCAGGCTGATCCAGAACTCAGAGATCTACCTGCCTCTCAATTCCATATCATTGTAACTCAAAACTTTCAGACAAAAATCAAGCAAAAGTTTTGGGTCAGCTGTGTCAATTTAGGCTTCACAAGTAAAGCCCTGTTCATTACTTTTGAGAATTTAATTGTTAAAAAAACAGATAGGCAGACCCGTTCCAGAAATAGCTGACAAGTGCCTTACAGCTAGAGAGCGTTGGGCTCCATCTGCAATCAAGGTCTTATTCTCTATTGGGAAGAGTTCTGTTTGGACTTTTTGGTTTCTCTCTTCCTTCTTCAAGTCTGTCTTATTCTGATTTTCCCAAGGAGAATATATAAAACTATAATTGTCCCTGAAAAACTTATTTGTATGCTAAGATTGTTCGGTTGGCATCTCAGGTTGCCTTCTCCCTCCCCAACATGGTCTGTTAAATCACCCAGTTTTCTCCAGCCCCGGCCCCTAGAAGGAAAGCCTCTGCACATTCTTAATATTCTTGGGAACACCCCAAGCTGCGCTTCCTGGAGCCACCCAGCAGGTGAAATAGCATCATCTTCCTTCACCTGCAATCCTTAAGTCCCCCAACCTGACCTGTCATAGCCAGGTGCATCTAGCCTCCATCCCCTGAGGCAGCTTAAGTCGTCCGTGAACTTTAGTTTCCAAGCAAACCTGCCTTTTTATATTTTTATATGGCTTCCATTCGCTTATTTCATCAGTAAAGACAACCCATCAAAGATAAACAAACTAAAATGGAATACAGCAGCACTGTGTCACTGTGTCTTCCATTGTTTTTTCAACACATAAAATAAGCTTGTTTAATCTCAAAACCTCCCCCTAAGGACTGTTTTAGACCCAGATTCCCTTCTAGACCTTCTGAGTTCAGAGGCTTGAGGCCTTTCAGTCTGTCTCTGGCTCCTGCTTCCAGGAAAGGCCTTTTTCTCTGCCTCCCTCAAGGGATCCTGACCCCTCCCCAACTCGGGGAAGTTACTGGGTCCACGGAAGTGTTTGCTCCTCTGGCCTGTAAGAGACCCTTCACAAAGGGCTTTAGCTTCCTGTCGTTGTTAGGAAAGTCTGAGAAACACTGCGTTTGTTTGTTTGTTGCTTCTCCTTTGCCTCTCTGGGGTTCCTATGTAAGTTTTTTGTTTTTATTAACCCAGCTAAAGGCCTTGCTGCTCTGTTGGGGGTCTGTCTAGGAAGGTGGCTGTGAGCTCCTGCCATAGAAACTGTGGTTCCTCTCTTTTTGAACAGAACTAAGAAACTGCTCTGTAGTTTTATGTTTTACATGTTCTTCATAGAGTACTGTAAAATTGAGCACCAATTGTTAAAATTATTTTTTATAAAACAGTGTTTACTTCTCTTATTCTGCTTATTTCTCTTTTGCTGTTGTTGTTCGGTTGGTTGGTTGGTTAGTTTTGGTTTTCAGAGACAGGGTTTCTCTGTGTAGCCTTGGCTGTTCTGGACTTGCTTTGCAGACCAGGCTGGCCTTGAACTCACATGGATCCGCCTGCCTCTGCCTCCCTAGTGCTGGGATTAAAGGCGTGCACCACCACACCTGGCCTTAATTTATTTGTTAAACCAGCTATCACACAACTCGTTGAAAGTCTTTCATAGCACAAGGCTTCACAACACAATCTGAGCAGCTTAAGTCTGTTCTTAACTCTTTACGCTGTTTTGTCTTACTCCCTACAAACATCCCAGCCATACTTGCACTTGTGTAGCTTTCCCCAGCTCCAGCTCCTTCCTCCTCAGCTCGCTTTGCTCTGCCTGTGGCTCCGTCTCTGGCTGCTCCCCCTGACTCCTCCTCCCCTGGCTGGCAGGAAGTCTACTTCTATTCCCTCCCCTGCTCATTAATTGGATGTAAGATGCTTTATTGACATAATGGGGGACAATTGGGGAGCAGAGTTTATACAACATTTAGACAGGGAATTGGAATTTAAACTACACAACAATAACCTTATGCCTAACCCTTGTTTTTTATATTTCATCTACCTTTTCTCCAACACCTTTGTGCTTGTATATTGAGTATAAGTAACACCACTATATCAAGGCCAAGCATTGATGCTCTAAGATAAAGCTTGATGACTTGTTTCATGAAGAATCTTGCCTTCTCTTTTTTCAGGACGTCCAATCTCACTTTCATTTCTTTGTCAGATATCCTTGTTCTCTTTTTCTTTTTCTTTTTTTCTGTCCCTCACTATTTTCATTTTCTACCTGTGGACAACTTTAAAGAGACTTTTCCAATGATGATGTTTTCTGCTTTTAGATTTTATTTTTTGTTTGGTTTGGTTCATTCTTTTCTCACTAGCTTCTCACCAATATCAAATTTCCTAGCGCTTAGTATCAGGAGTTATACTGTATTATGACTTCTCAAGCTTTGCTATGGCTGTTAGTGCTTGGCACACAGGGGCAAAGAGCTAATTCCAGAATGCCCTGTGTAGTAACAGACATTCTGAGAAAACTACCAGGGAGACATTGTGTGCAGGTGCAACCTCCAGAAGTCTTGGATTAGAAGCTGTGGAGCAGGTAATGCTGTTACAGTGAAGACCTACCAAGGCTAACTGTGGCTGTTGCAGACAATGGCTGCTGGCACGGAGAAAGAGTGCTTTCCATTGCTGTGAACTGAAACATTTTTATTTCGAGATGCTGCAAATGATGAGAAAGGAAGATCCAGGTGAGAGCAGAATAAATCATTTTTATTACAGTCTTTTATTGCTTAGACAGTTTAAATATGTTACTTTGAATAGAAATAATGCTAATACATGTACGTTCATTGATTTTTAGAATAGGTCATGCTCAAATATCTCAAGTTTCTCTTACATTCAGTCTACTTTAGCAATATTACCTTAGGTAAACTGCTTTAACCTTTAAGTTTTATAGTTCTCTTCTTTAGAAAGCAAGAATAGAAAATTGCATGTCATTTTCACATAATTATTGTTAAAAACTGATTTAAGGAGATAATGTAAATCTGATTAGTAGCAATAGCTATCCTCAGTGCACTTGTGAAGTTTCTATAAATAAAGAAATGAATATGTATGTGTTCATATCTCAAAGGGCTATCATATCTTTATATCAAGGCTGCACAGGAAACCCAACAGTAGGAAAAGGGGGGCCAAAAAGAGACAAAAGAGTCAAAGACACCACCATTCCCATTGTGAGAATTCCCACAAGAACACCAAGATATACAACCATAACCTCTGTGCGGAGGACCTAGGTCAGACATGACAGGCTCTGTGATTGCCACTACAGTCTCTGTGAGCCTCAATGAGGCTCCTTAGTTGATTTTGTAGACGGGGGGTTCTTGTGGTATCTTGGACCACTCAGGCTCCTACAATTCTTCCTCCCCACCTTCCACAGTGTCCCCTGATTCTGCTTAATGTTTGTCTGTGGGTCCGTACATGTGCTCCCATCACTTGCTGGATAAAGCCTCTCTGATGACAACTGGGCTAGGCTCCAGTCTATGTGTAACAGAACATCATTAGGAATCACTTCATTGGTTTATGCTAGTTGCATTTTTGGTTCTATCCCAGCCTCTGGTTCCTGGCCATCCAGGCAGTGCAAGCCCTGGTATGGGCTTCAAGTTGGATCAGTCATTGAAAGGCCACTCCCACAAATTGTATGTCACCTTTACCCTACCACAACTTTCAGATAGGACAAATTGTAAGTTGAAAGTTTTATGGCTGGGTTGATGACCTAGTCTTACCCATGGAAGCCATGCCTGGTTACAGAAAATGACCCCTTCAGGCTCCATAACCCTCTTTACTGGTAGTCTTGCCTAGGGTCATCTTCATGAATTCCAGGAAGTTTCCATTGCACTAGATTTTTTTACATCATCCTCTGAGTCCCCCCATCCAGGCATCTCTCACTGATATTTAATTTTTCATGGAGTTCCGGGATGTTCTTGCTGTTTTCCTTATCCTAGTTGAGAAAGACAGAATATCGTAATAAGTCTGTGACCAGGCCAGCTATATGTTTTATCCTGCAGGCTTAAACCTTATGTGAAGTTTAAAGTATTCCCACACAATATAAAGGGTTTATAGGTTGGGCGTGGTGGCGCATGCCTTTAATCCCAGCACTCAGGAGGCAGAGGCAGGAGGATCACTGTGAATTCGAGGCCAACCTGGTCTACAAAGCAAGTCCTGGACAGCCAAGGCTACACAGAGAAAAGAGAAACCTTGTCTCAAAAAACCAAAGGGGGAAAAAAAAAGAGTTTACACCATTACCTAAAACTCTGAAAGCAACTAGTCTCAGCCTGACCCTCAAACCTGTTATAAAGCCCTTTGGTAGTTACACTCCCTTTTCCAGGAACAAGTTCCTCACACCAGAACATGGTACCGCTTGATAATGAGCACACATCAGAATGAACCTCCTAATTTTATGGCACCTGGAAACTAAAAAAGGATTCCAAGTACACCTTCCATGACCTGAAATCCTCACTCTATGCCTAGCTGCCACAAGTTTTCACCACCTCAGGATAGCTCCAAGCCAAAAGCACACCACACATGAAACCTTGAGGGCACTCTAGAAACAAGCTGTAGAAACGTCATACCTAAATTGTATACTTTTACATTCTAGATCTAAACTCTAGGGATTTTATAGCTGGACATTCAAGAAAAACAACATTTTTTGGAATCTCTAGAACATTCTGTAGCACTCTGCATGTTTCCTTAAATACTGCCTTAGCCTTGCACTTCAGACATTATTTTTTCTCAGAGCTCTTTAAGGTACTGGTTTGAGGACATCACTTCTATGTCCCAACCAGATGAAGGTTTTAGGTAGAACAAACAGATAGCATTGCATTTTACCATTGTTAGATCATCAAGGATGTTTAAAAATTAAACTTTCCTCAATAGATTGTTTTCTGTGCTTTCAAATTTACAATGTCATAATAGGTATCTTAAATATGAAGACAAATAATGTATATAAAAATAGTAATCATAACACCAATCCAAAAATGATCCTGTCTAGTAGCCAATTTTTACGAAAAAATAAATTTTTATCCACTCCTTTATAATAATTCCATATATTACAAATATACTTGGAAGTTCTATTATTTTTCAAAACACATAAGCTACCTCTAATCAAGTATTTCCTTTATCTACTTAGGTAATAATTCATGAGAGGGTAGTGATTAAAACAGGAAATATTCCCAGGAGATTTTGTTTTCTGATGTTTCAATACTTTCCTCTCAGGAGGTGTTAATCAAGTTGTTTTAATTCCCTGGGGATATTTACATGGGAAATTTTTAACTAAGGAGTCAGCATGACTGATGCTGTGTCCTTAGTGAAACAAAATGTGGTGGTACCCTATACAAATCATGTCATCTTATTATTTTGCTTATCTAATTGTTTGACTTAAAATATACATATTAAATGGAATGGAATATTAAAAGAACTCAAAACTCTAAACTTCAAAATAAATACCTGATTTATGTTGGGCATCATGGCTGTTGAAATTTTATATTTATTACTATTTAATTAGGTAAACACTAATGAATAGATGAGTCCAGTATTTATAAAGTTATAATTATCCAGATGCTACAATAAGAACCAAGCTACTTAAATGAATTAGAAACGCATCTTGTCTTGAAGAGACCCTATTCCTGTTATTGAGAAGGACACTAGGGATAATTACAATCCTCTGTATTAAAAGGAGGTTGTTAATTAAAAAATAAAAAGTTCTGTGGGAAGACAAAGATAGAGTTGCTTGAATAATTATGGGTTGGTAATGCTGTTAAGATAATTAGATCTCTTTTAAGAAGATAAAAGGAGTCATCTCCAAGTGGAGACCAGGATGGATGGAAACATACACCATGACTAATCTGCATTCTTTGGAAACATTCCTGAGACATAGAAAAGGCTGAGTGGTAAGAGCAACCAAGTAACAAATGCTAATAGGTTGGCTGAGTTTCTGCTTTTTGAAGAAAAAAAAAAAGGAGAGAAATAAATCAAATTTGGTTTGTATAGATATGTCAGATCACAATGATGCTATGAGATGCCCACCACAGTTTTGACTGAAGCCTTTACTGAATTATTCCAGGATGATTGGAACAATTTCTCATGCTAAGAGGGAGGAAAAAATGATGTTTTATTGAGATTGAAAAATACAGTATTCCTACACCAAGGTTAAATAATAAGAAATAGTTGTCATAATCGAATAAGATTTATATAATTTTATCAGCCTAATAAACAGAAATCTTAATAGCCTCAATAGCAACAATAATCACAAGAGTACAATGTCACCTGCATTTCTTTTTAGGATGGAAGTTGAGTTTCTTAATAATATGTAGTGATGCTTTACTATGACAATATGTGTTTGTACCTCTGTATGTGCATGTAAGAGGATTTAATGCAAGGGTAACATAAATTGGCAAAAACAAAGAAAAGGACCCTATAATCTACTAATCTGTGTAGCCATTTATCTAGGCCAACAGTCCTTTATATATTCTCTTTTCTATGAACTTCAGAAAATGTTACTTTTTCTGCTATGGTTACCACTAATAATAGTGTGGACTCTCTTGTGAACAGTGTTTACTAATATGACAACTCCTCCTCCTCCTCCTACTAATAATAATATTAATAATAATAGTAAAACTTTCCAAATACTTGAACAGTATCTTGTGCACAGAAAACTGCATAATTGTTAGCTATTATTATCATTATACTTTACTAAATACTAAAGTAATTGTTAGATTAATAGAAATTTTAGCTTTGCTGATCTATTGGTATAGTATCATTTTTATGAAAATTATAATGTAATTTGAAATGTAAATTGATTATGTATAGATTCAACTACATCTTTGGATATTATTCTGTCTTAGGATACACATATCCTAGTTACATGAAGTTGACTAGTGAGAGTCTGCAGATCGAATCGTGCACCAGAATGAGTGCGGGCAGGCGGTCTATTCAGAAAAGTACAAGACAGAAGAGACCTTAAATTAAGGCAGTTGGGCAAAGGCTGAGGTTGTATTAAAGACAACTCCCACAAAGAGATAATTGTAGGCAAGGCTGCTGATGGCTCCTTGCTAGGAGGTAAATGCTCTGAGACTAAGAACATTCTCTGCCTTTATCCAGTGCATTTTAGGCTTATAAAATTGCGTGGGGGATGATATGGATTCAATTTCTTCAACCAATTCAAATTTTTATTAATTCCTTTAGTATGTGTAAAAGGCACACAAACGATAATTTTAATAAGGATGTACTGAACTACATTTTGAATGATTGCAATGGGGAATCACTTTGCACACTTCAAACAGTAAAATACTTAAAATAATTCACGGACTACATATGATTAATGACCTCTCTTGAAACCTCACGTAACTGGGTGCCAAAGTGTTGACCAGGCGAGATGAAAATCCAGTTTCTTCAAATTGAGATGAAAGGTTTCAGTATTACCTTTCTGAAGGAACATACTGTGCAAAGTCTATTAACAGATTCTTTGTACTATCCACATGTGAAAGAACTGGGATTCGTTTCTCTGTAGGATTAGGAAAGGATTTGTGGATCATTTCATTTCAAGTATGTGATTTAAGCAGCGTTGAACTAATTCTGCTCTTTTGCAACATAATATCCTGTCCAACTTATGCATGTTGTAAAGATGAGCTGAGATGAGCTTTAAGAAAAACAGTTCAAGAGGTTAAAATTTAGAGCTAAAATTTAAAATTTAAATGTGAATGAGTAATGATGGGATGGGGTTTATATTAGCATTTAGAAGGATACCGTGAAGAAATGTTTGCAATGACAGACTTCCCTATCCCAACATATTAAATTGTTTCTGCTTCCTATACTTCGGTGCCTGCTCAGCTCAAAATTAAATGCATAATAAATCCATTTGCTTCATTTACTAATGGATAATTATTTTATATGTTATTATTTAAATTATGATGTATCTGCCCTGTTCTAGTGATGAGGGATTTGAAATGTTATCTCATTTTAATACCCTGTTTAAGAGTAATTGCTGAATCTGTGTCCTAACATTGTCATTCATACTACTAGGAACCTAATCTGTGATGCTTATGGTGGAGGAAAACCTCAAATCATACATGATAGTCCTATGACTTTAATCCTGATGACAGAGTAAACATGCTGTTTCTTCTCTGTCCTTTTGGATCAGGTGAATGCTTGCACATAGAGGACCCATCTCAGAGTCAATGTATCCCTTGGAATGTTCGTGTTTAGAACTTACGTATTGGAGACATTTATATGCATGGGACAAAAGCAGAACTGGAACACAAATGCAAAAAATAGAAGTAAAAACATACAGTCAAAGAGTCACCAGTGAACACATACATGCCACTCAGAGGTAGAGCATTCTCACTAGGTAGATCTGTCTTAACTATATACTCATTGACAAACAAATATTCAAGTAAGACTTGATTTGTGTGAACAACTAATTACTAATGTATTTTTCAGTTATGTGTAAAAGATTTCAACTTTCAGAAGAAAATATATGGGAAGATACCTTGAAGAGTTGTGGCTAGAAACAGGTTCTGTTTGATCGCAGAAATGAGTAATGAAGGGTCATTTGATATAATTGATCAAGAGAAATCTGAAAATTCCTACAATTAATTCTCTTGAAAATTTTTGTTTGAAAGTGAATAAAAGGTCTAGAAAACAGGGTACAGACTGAGAAAATATTTACGTGTTCATCAAAACAGGTTCAGGAAAAATTTAAATTCCCACAGCTGATCATAAAAATAATCCAACTAGAACATGAGAAAAATAGCTTGCAGAACCTGCCTGTGTGGAAATAAAAACACATCACAAAGGCATCACTAGGACAAGCAACAATAAGGTAGAATGGACTCCCAACAAGCCCTTTTAAGAACAGTTAAAATGAAAACTTAGGGGAAAATACCAGTGAGAGGATAAGAATTGACATGTAATGTAAATAAATTATTTAAATAAAAAATCCTGCAAACAACAACAGCAACTACAACAAACAAAACAAACAAACCAAAAATTAGTGCTGTGGAGGCAGTACAGCATGCCACCTTTGTGGTTGGAATGGAAAATGGAACAACAAATCTAGAAGACTTTCCAATCTTTATTTTAAAATTTAAATCACCAACTCTGAGCCTTTAACACAGGATAGTGGGAATTTGTGTAAAAATCCACACATATGCACATTATCTTTGTCCACAGTAACAAAACTTGGGAAAGTCAGATGTTTCTCAATAAGTGACTGTTCAATAAACTGTGGGACATGTATACAATGAAATACTACACAACACAACCAAATATTATTGGAAAGTAAAAACTTAGGTGGGATCGATATAATCATGCTGAGAGGAAAACTGGGGTTAAACAAAAACTATTAGGCAGTGTATGAAATAGTTTTCATAAAATTTGTGAAATAAATAAAAAATAAATAATAAAATAAAATAAATAAAAATAAAAAAAGAGAACAGCTTGCCAGAGTGTATGGTAAGCAAGTAGGAGTGTGTTTCTAACTGTTCTAAAGAACAACCACAAACATGGTAGCCCAGACCTGTAATCATAGTGCTAAGGATGCTGAAGCCAGAGGATTGTGACTTCAAGGACAGGCTGGGCTACAATGAGAGACCTTACAACAAGCCGGTGGCTAAGGAGGAAGCAGCATGGTGGAATGTTTCTCTAGCATGTGAAACACTTACTTGATCCCCCCGCCACACACACACACAAACAAGGTTAACAAATGGTGAAAAGAAATGTTGTGTAAATTGAATTGATTTACACTGTTACTCTGTTTAGTTATTATCTTACTTTGGTAGTGCCCTCTGGTTTGACATGCTGCTATTAGTAGAGAAAACTGAAAAAAAATTGTTATTGAGAACTTTGTCATATTATTTATTATAACTTCCATATGAATATAGACTTGTATTGAAATAAAAATTAACCTGAGATACTGGTAGTAGAAGCTTCCTTTGGTGACAAGGGGTGTCCTGTTGGAACTCGTCTCGCTCAGTATTTGGAAACTTAATTAGAATTTCCTTCATATATTTAAAGGAACTTTCCTCCTGGTTTCCTTACCACTCCCCCAATGCCTCTCATTTCTAGCTGTCTCTTCTTGCACCCTCTCCCTCAATCCCTTTTCTCTTCCCCTAGATCCTAACCTGATCTTCCCATTCTAGCTGCTTTCCTCAGCTCCCAGCCCACTCATAAAATTTATTAATTTTCTCCCTCCCAGGAAGCACCATGTGTTCCCCCTAATTCATTCCTCTCTACGTGAACTCCGTGGTTATACGGATTGTAGCTTGGTGACCATTAATGGCTAAATCCACATATAAGAGAACAGAAGATTGTTTATCATTCATGTCTGTGTTACTACATTCAGGATGATTTTGTACATAGTTTCGTCTATCTTTCTGTCAATTCCATGATGTCATTTAAAAATTTTTTTATTATTAATTTATTCTTGTTACATCTCAATGGTTATCACATCCCTTGTATCCTCCCATTCTTCCCTCCCTCCCATTTTCCCCTTATTCCCCTCCCCTATGACTGTTCCTGAGGGGGATTACTTCCCCCTGTATATGCTCATAGGATATCAAGTCTCTTCTTGGTAACCTGCTGTCCTTCCTCTGAGTGCCATCAGGTCTCCCCCTCCAGGGAAAATGGTCAAATGTGAGGCACCAGAGTACGTGGGAAAGTCATATCCAACTCTCCACTCTACTATGGAGAATGTCCTGTCCATTGGCTAGATCTGGGTAGGGGTTTAAAGTTGACCGCCTGTATTGTCCTTTTTAAAGAGTTGAGTAATACTCCATTTTGTAAATGTACCATGTTTTGTTTATCTATTCACTAAACTCACAGAGACTGATGCAGCAAGATGAAGGTGACCATGTGGATCTTCTTCAGGCCCTTTGCGTATGTATTATAGCTTTCAGTTTAGTGTTCTTATGGGACTCCTGATTGTGTGAATGAGTGGATTGCTGGTTCTTCTGATTTCTCTTTGGGTTCTGTTCCTTCTCTAGTTTTGTCTCATTTAATTTTGATGTGACGGTTCTTGTTTTGACATATTACATTTTATTTTGATAAAAAGTAATTTGAAATTCAGAAATAAAATATTGGAAATGACATTGATTTTTTTTTCTCACTTGCACATGGTCTATCTTACTCTGGTTCATAGCTTTGGATTTTTGTTTGCTTCTTTTGGCTTCTTCAGTTTTTTAAGAGATAATAAATAACTTATAACTTCTCCTATGTTTCTACAGGGCATCTTGATCACACTTATGTTTCACTTGTCCTTCTCCCAGAATTTCCTCAACACATCATTCAACACTACCATACCGTGTCTTCTACAAGACTCATGTACTCATGTAAAATTCAATGAATCTAGTTAGCTTTGTCCATATGTTTATGTCAACAGAACTATCCAGTATTTATAGGGAACCTGAACACTCCTAAAAAAAATGACTACTCTTTCTCCAGTAACCATGTGCTCTCAGATAGGAGTGGGGCCTTGATAGCCCAACACTTATTGTTCTAGTTTGTACTTCTATTGCTATAATTGATAAAACACAGACCAAAAGATACTTGGGGTGGAAGGATCTCTTTAGGCACCAGCCAAGGGTAATACAGGCGGTAAACCTTAAACCCCTACCCAGATCTAGACAATGGACAGAACACTCTCCACAGTAGAGTGGAGATTGGGATATTACTTTCTCACATACTCTGGTGCCTCACCTTTGACCATGTCCCCTGGAGGGGGAGACCTGGTGGCACTCAGAGGAAGGACAGCAGGTTACCAAGAAGAGACTTGATACCCTATGAACATATACAGGGGGAGGTAATCCCCCTCAGGAACAGTCATAGGGGAGGGGAATAAGGGGAAAATGGGAGGGTGGGAAGAATAGGAGGATACAAGGGATGGGATAAACATTGAGATGTAACAAGAATAAATAAAGGAGAAAAAATAAAATAAAATAAATAAATAAATTTTAGGTTTTCAGTAAGTCACTCAAAGAAGCCAAGATCACAACTCAAAGCAGAAACCTAAAGGTGGTAATTTGAAGTAGAGACTGTGAAGGAATGCTACTTACTGGGTGGCTCCCTGTAAGTTCCGTTTCTTCTACAATCCAGGACCACATGCCCAGGATTGGAAATGCCCATAGAGAGCTGGGTGCTCCCGCATTAATCATCAATGACTACTAGACTATAATAGAATGATTAGTAGTAAGTAACAGAAAATCTATTTGTTTCTTCCACATGAAAGAATTGGTATGGACCTGTAGGAGATGTGAAATTCTTCATGCTTGGGATACACTATACAAATGACTCCTATTCATTTCTATTTGCTACAGAAAAAAAAATTGGCATTTAACTTAAGTGTGGTAAGTATCTGTAAGACTTTACTATTGGGCAGTAAGTATATTTCATATCAATGTATTTATTAATAAATGGAACAACTGAATGAACTTTTTACTGATGATGTGTGCACAAGAGGAGGTATAATTTAGTTACACCTAATAGTTATTTTTCTCTATATGCTTTATACTTGTATTTATATAGACTATTCACTGGCGCAGTCCCAGGGTTTAGGAAATATTTCCTCATTTCAATGTATTAAAAGAAAAGTTCAAAAAAATCCAAAGAATAATGTATTAGGCAGAAATTTTAAGCATATTCTCAAAATAAAATACTATTAATCATTGGTAATAATTCAGTCTTGAGCTGGTAATACTCTCCTTGGAAACTTTCTAATATCTATATTACACCCAAAGTCACATCATACTTTTCATTAATAAAATCTACTGGCAATTTGAAACAGATGGGAACATTATACTTCAATATTTTTCGGTTTGGACACTGACTAATGTAATAGGAATAAAGGGCAATGAGGTCCATCTGTTTAGATAGTGCTTTAGAATAATGGAACCCAGTCAAGAAATGACAATGTTCCCTGAGCCATCAACAAAATCACTTCTTCCCACTCAGCATAATGACTTTCACATGGAAATTAATTAGTCTTCTTAGAGAAGCGCTATCTTTATTTCCAATATCATTTGTATTACATTGTATCAAATAAAATCGGTTCATGTTTTTAAAAATCCATTTAAAAATAAGTTACTAATTGAACCATTGCTATATTTGTTCAAGTATCATTTAAAACTGGAAAATGCCTAATGTTATGCATCTTTCCTTCATATGCACACAGAAACTGTATAATTGCGATGTACAATAATTTTAACTTCAATAGTTCATGATCTTTAATCAAATTTTGTACATGTTTCATACTGTGGATATTTGAGAGTAATGGGAATTACAGTCTTGGTTTAATTTGACAAATATCAATCTCCTATTTTTCTTATCAAAATGATTTAATATATTTTTTATGTTTCTAATATGTAGAATTTCTGGTAGTCCAATGATTACAGAGAAGGAAAAAATGCACATTAGTTGCTGTAAAAGAATGGTAAATGTTTGAGTTTGCTGGTGTGAATGATGGAGATGATGTTTTTCAGTAGCATTAATTCTAAAGACCTTTTCCGTTTTCTTACACGTACAAGAACAAATATAATTTCAATGTTAACGTTGATGAAACTAATAGTCCAATAAAGACTAATTGTAAAAGAGGCATCACTTTCTAGAGCTTTAATACTTCCAGACAACATTGTTGAGGTACCTGTGAAAGTTTGTTGTTGTTGTTGTTTGTTTGTTTTTGTCTTTGTTTTTAAGTTTTTCTAGATAGGGTTTCTCTTTGTAGCCTTGGCTGTCCCAGACTTGCTTTGTAGACCAGTGTAGCCTCAAGTTCAAAGAGATCCATTTGCCTCTGTGTCTAGAGTGATGGGATTAAAGACATGCACCACCACACCCAGCTATAAATATCATTCCTTTTCTGTCAGGAAAAATGACACAATTCTAAATACTGTGTATATCTGTTTAGAAAGAGAAACATACACAAATGTTTATTAAAGTATTGGTTCTTTTTAATCCCAATCCTCTCATCAAAGACATTCATGTTTTATAAAACCCCAAAGAGTTAACATGAAATAAGTTTATATTTCATGTATGTATAATGTGCATGCTGTCTTCTACTTGGCATCCTTTAGTGACAGTTTGAAGAAATAGTGCCTGAATATCCGGGGGCCATGTTGATTCCTTTATAACTATAAAGTGCTGCCAAGGTCTTTGAATAGCCATGCAGTCATGTATGAATAAAACAATGCACGTAATTTATTGCTTATAGCAATGCAGTTTAAAAACAACTGGGGAAACTCGTGATATATTTGCAAATATTCTCCAGACTAAAATGGTTAGGGAGCAATATCACGAGGCTGGTGTAAAATATAGAGAAATGTAGTTGAATGTATATAGGGAAAGCTCATAATTGAGATCAGAATTATTGTTAAGAAGCTGCCAAATCAAGGACACAGGAAACAGAATGATGGTATCAATTAACTTTTCTATTTTGTTTACAATTTTCACTCACTCAAGGCTCAGAGAATATAATCTTGAATATATTTCTGGCTGTATCTTTTTGCTGGTTTGAATGTTTACCATGGTTTTACATAAACTACACTACAAATGTTACACCAACATATTATTATTTCTAATATTTATCAAAATAAATCATTCTGTTTATTGAAGAGTGTATGAGCATTAAAGTCTTTTTAGGGCTGAGGAGATAACTCAGGGAGTAAGGGGTTTGCTACACAAGATTCAGGACTAGAGTTCAAATTCCCAGAAACCATTTAAGAGTCATGAGACTTTGGGACCCTCCTTTAATATCAAGATGAGAGAGACAGAAATTTACAGAGCAAGTTCAATAAGCAGACTAGCTGAAACAGTGAAATCTGAGTGAACCTGAGCAACTCTTGCTCAATCTATGAGGCAAGACAGTAACTGAGAAAGACAATGAGAGCCAGTCTCTAGCCCCCTACCCCCTCTAGGCATATATGCATACACATGAGCTTGCAGGAACACATATGCTATATTCACACAAACATACATATAGTCATGCAATCATATAAACTCACATATAAAAGTGGTTTTCTATGTATACCCATTTTCTGCGTGTAATTTCTAATCTATTTTAGAAGTTCATCAGTGGGTCTTTTTCTTACTTAAGAAAACAAAGCTGCTAATAATTTTCCATATAGTTCTGATAAAATTATCCAATTATGTACATGTATATACATATAGATACATTACTATTATTGTGAAAATATTCTCTTAAAGTTATAGTAGTTACTATACCTGAGTGCCTGGTGTAATTACAGCATAAGAGAGACTCTATGTCTGCTTAACCACTGAATGGTGACCATCTAAGTCACTCTCAAGAAACTGTCCTGAGTCTCTCTAGAAGAGTTTGTGCCCAACTTCTCAACATAGTTAAGACTAGAATCTTATCATACTCATGATATGAACTTGGAGTAATAACTTCAAATCAATTAATCTCCTCCATTGCTTATCACAAATATTGAGATTTATTTTAATTTTTTACCAGAGTTTGTCTTTTGTTTCCAATAACAAAATTATTCATTCCACTCCTTTTATATTCTCACCTCCTGCTTCAGTCCAATTGTTTTTATTGAAAATTAATTATTTTCTCATACAACATATCCTGATTATTGTTTCTCCTGCCTCTACTCCCCTAGTTTCTCCTCTTCCTTTGTATTCATTCCCTTTCTTTCTCTCATTAAAAAAGAATGGATTTCTAAGGGATAATAGCCAAACATTCAAAATAAAAATAAGACGAAGCAAAATCTTTCATATTAAATTTGGACATGGAAACCCAAACGGAGAGAAAGAGTCCCAAGAGAAGACAATAGTCAGAAACCCACTTGTCCCATAGTCAGGAGTCCCATAAAAACTAAGCTAATAACATAATATATACTCATGTAGGCCCTGTATCTGCTGCTTCAGTCTCTGTGAGCTCAGATAAACCTTGCTTAGTTGGCTCTGAGGGTCTATTTCTCCTGGTGTACTTTATTCCCTCTTATATTTACAATCTTTTTACTTATGCTTTCACAGGATTCACTGAGCTCTAAGAGAGGGGATTTGATGGAGACCTCCAATTTAGACTCTCTTCTGCTTTGCATAATATCTCACTGTGGGTCTCTGAATTTGTTCACATCTTCTGCTGGAGGAAGCCTCTCTGATGAAAGCAATATAAGGCACTGATATATTAAGTATAACATAATATCACTGTGAATCATTTTGTTGATTTTTTAAAAGATTAGTCATGGTTGGTTTTTACCTTAGGTCTCTGGGCTATCTAGTCTTCATTCTTGGTTACCCAAAGTGTGTGGAGCATGGGTTCCTTGCCATTGTGTGGGGCTTACATCACATCAGACACTGGTTGGCCTTTCCTACAAGTTCTGTGCCACCATTTCCCTTGCATATTTTGCAGTCAGGACTGACTGTAGGTCAACAGTCTGTAGCTGGAATGAGATGCACATTTCTTTCTAAGTAGCCTGTGTGGTACCTTCGAGCACCAAATAGACTAGAACATAGGCAAGAAGGCTACATCTAGGCGCCAGATTGACTTCCCGATGTTCAGGGGATTGTTTGAATGTTGTCCTCAGCAATTAAACAACATTATCAGTTTGCAGAGAACAAACCTTTTCCCTAAGAGTCCACTTGGGTGGTCTGGCAATTGTCAAAGGACACAATTGGACAACTCAATTGAATGCAAGCCAGTCCCTCCATTAGAAGCATTGTCTGGCTACAAGAAATCATTGAGGATCCTTGGCCCCCATTACTAGAAGTCCCTAATTAGAATCCCCTTCATAGATTTACACTGCACTGGGTTCCCACACCACCCCTAAATTGGCCCCAATTCTAGCCATCTCTCCCTCAACTTTCTAACTCCAACCTATTTCCTATTTAAACTCATCCCTCTTATTTTTGTCCTCACTGACCCCAAATCCACCTACATTCTCTATTCTGTTCCCATTTCCTTTTATTTAAACACTCTGCATTTACTGACTGTAGCTTTGTTCTCATTTATTTAATGACTAAATCCATTCATAAGTGAAAACGCACCTAATTTGTCTTTCTTGCGATGGGTTACCTCATTCAGGATTTTTTTCTTTTTAGTTGGATCCATTCACCTGCAAATTTCATGATGCAGTATTTTTAACAGTTAAGTAACATTCTATTGTGTAAATATTTTGTTTACCCATTCTTCTCTTGGGAAACATAAAAGTTGCTTTTAGTTTCAGAAATTATGAATAAAGAGCAATGAACATGGATGAGCAAGTGTCCTTGTGGTAGGATGGAGCATTCTTTGGGTGTGTCCCCGTGACTGATATAACTGAGTCTGGAGGTATAACAATTCTCATTTTTTAGGGAGCCACCATGTTAAATCCATTGTGATTATACATTTGCTTTCTCACCAACAGGGGAAGATTACATGAAGTGTGTATTGCTCCACATCCTCACAAGCATAAACTGTCACTTGTGTTATTAATCTTGACCATATAGGCATAAGGTTGAATCACAGAGTCATTTTGATTTCCATTTCCCTGGTGTCTAAAGATGTTAAAATTTCTTTGGTTCTTGACCATTTGAAAGTTCTTTATTTAGAATTACCCGTTTAAAACTCTATTTGGCTTCTTGATCTATAGTTTCTCGAGTTCTTGATATATTTTGGATATTAATCCTACATGAGATGTGGAGTTGGTAAAATTCTTTTCCCATTCTGTAGAATGGAAATTTGTTGGATTGATGATGTCTATTGCTGTACAAAATCTCTTGCCTCATGAAGTCTCATTTATTAATTGCTAATCCTAAAGCTTAGGCTAATGTTTTTCTTTTCAGAAAATTGTCTCCTGTGACAATATACAAGTACATAAAATTTTTTTGAAGACGTTGTCTCTTTTCCAATGTGTATTTCTTTATTATTTATCAAAACATTGCTCATATGTGTGTGTACACATGTCTGGGTCTTCAGTTCAATTTCATTGAACTCCATGTCTGTCTTTATACTAATACCTTGCGGGCATGACTACTATAGCTCTGTTATACATCTTGAAATTGGGAACGATGGAACATCTAGAAGTTCTTTTATTGCTCAGGGTTTGACCTACTTTAAGTTTTGATTTGTTTTGTTTTGTTTTCATGTAATTGGGAGGTTTTTTAAAAAAGTATGTAATAACTGTGTTGGATTTTTGATGGGCATAACATTGAATTCTCATAGAATAGCCAGTTTTACTCTTAATCTTACCAATTGATAAATATCCAAAATATTTCCATTTTCTGGTATCTTCTTCACTTTCTTTCTTCAAAGACTTGATATTTTTATCATTCAACCCTTTCAATTGCTTAGTAGAGTTGCCCCCAATATATTACATATTATCTGAGAGTATATTGAAGATTGTTGTCCCTTTTATTTCTTTTTCAGTTTGTCAATTGTATATAAAAGAGCTATTAATTTTTGTTCGGTTACTCTGGTATCCAAATACTTTGATGAAAGGATTTATCAGCTGTAGGATTTCCCTGGTGAAATTTTAAGGATCATTTATGTATACTATGATATCATCTACAAATAGTGATACTTTGACTTCTTCATTTCCAATTTATATCCCAATGATATTTTTCAGTTATCATATGGCTCTTGCTAAAACTTCAAGTACTACATTGGATAGACATGGAAAGAGTCAGCAGCTTGTCTTGTTCCTGATTTTACTGGAAGTTTTTCCTGCTTCTTTCTAATTAATTTGATGTTAGCTATATGCTTGTTGTAAACTTCCTTTACTATGTTTAGGCATGCCCTTTGTATCCCTAATGTCTCCAGGATTTTTAGCATGAAGTGAAATAGAATATTTTTCAAAATCCTTTTCTGCATCTAATGAGATGATCATGTATTCTTTCTTTCAGTTTTTTATATGGTGGATTACATTTAAAGATATTCTTATTTGGAACAATCTATGCATCTCTGTTGACTTTATCATTGTAGATAACTTTTTGAAGTATTCTTAGATTCTGTCTTCAAGTATTCTATTGAATACCTTTGTTCATAAGGGAAATGGGACTGTAATTTCTTTTATTTGTTGATTCTGTATATGGTTTGGGTACTGGAGCAACTCAATTCTCAGAAAATGTATTGGATCGTGTTCCGTCTGTTTATGTTGCGTGGAATACATTGGCGGGTATTGGTGTTAACTCTTCTTTGAAAGTCAACTAGAAATCTGTGTTAATATCATTTGGCCCTTGGCTTTTCTTTGGCAAAATTTTAATTGCAAAAAATTTATTTAACTTAATTTAGAGGTAAAATGTTTATTTTAATTATTTGTCTGATATTCATTTAACTTTTGTAAGTGGTACCTGTCAAAAAATTGTTCATTTCTTTTATATTTTCACATATTGTGGACTAAAGGTTTTTAAAGTGTGCCCTTTTGATTCTCTGGTTTTATGCAGTGTCTGTTGTTATATCCCCCATTTGTTGTTTATGATATTAATAATTTAGATATTCTCTCTCAATTATAGTTAGTTTGAAAAAGTCTTGTTTACCTTATGGATTATATCAAAGAACCAACTTTTTGTTACATTGCTTCTTTGTATTGTTCTCTTGGATTCTGTTTTATTCATTTCAGCCCTTAGTTTGATTATTTCTTATCATCTACTCTTATTTGGTGTGCTTATGTCTTTTGTTCTACAGCTTTCAGGTATAATGGTAGGTTGCAACCATGAGATCTTTCATTTTATATTTTACATATAATATTTACATATATACATATATATGTACTTAATGCCATGAGCTTCTCTTTTAACATGGCTATTTGTGCTACTAAAGTCTGGGTATATTGAATAATCACTGTTGTTGAATTGTAGAAAATCTTTAATTTCTTTCTCTATTTTTATTCAGTAGAAAGTTGGCGAGTTTCCATGCGTTTATAAGCTTTTGTTGTTTCTGTATCGTTGGTATCTAGCTTTAATCCATGATGGTCTGATAGGATGCAGGAAGTTACATAAATTTTCGTGTATTTGCTGAGACTTGTTTTGTGTCCAAGTAGGTGATAAATGTTGGAGAAAGTTCCACATGCAATTCTAATATGCCTGACTTTTTATGTTACATAGTATTTTTATTGTAGTTTTTATTATCTTTTTGTACTGTATGTTCAGAGTTTTGGTTATTATGTCCTAAATGGAAATCTTTGCTGATCCATTCTTTGTAGAGTTCTATGTACTTCTTGTATATATATATAAGCATCTCCTTTAGGTTAAAAAATGTTTCTATGATTTTGTTGAAGATATTTTATTGGTCTTTCAGCTGGGATTCATTTCCTTCTGGTAGTTCTATTATTCTTAAGGTTAGTTCCTCGTAGAGTCCCAGATTTCCTGAATGTTCTGTGTCAGCAACATTTTTTGAACTCTTTATTCTATTGTATCCTTATTGTGTGAGATTCTCTCCTCTATTGCTTATGTGCTATAAGTGAAACTTGCCTCTGTAGTTCCTGTTTTAATGTCCTATTTTTATTATATTCCTTTTTTATATATACATTTCTATTATTACATGTAAATAAAATAGACTGCATATAGCAAGAAGAAACACGAAACAATCAGGAATTATATAAATGTTACATTCGTAGTGTTTTGGCTATTTGTATTTGGCAACCCTGAAAAACATCTTTCCTATCCTGGTGCATGTAAAAATTTCGATGTAAATCAATATCTATCATATTTTATCTTTCTTAACTTAAAACATCTATCTAGACCAGAATTGCTAAATTTTTCATTTTCAGGATTCTCTCACTTTGTGTCTTCTTTGTTGATTTTATTACCATTTTCATTTTCAAATCATGACTAGTTTTGTTTCCTTCAACATTTTGCTTGTATTTTCTAGGCTTTTAAAAAGGGATTCATTTGCTTTTTTTCTATTTGTGTGTGTGTGTCTGCATGTGTGTGTGTGTGTGTGTGTATGTGTGTGTTTTGTTGTTTTTGTTGTTGTTGTGTATTTCTTTAATTGAACTACTCATTTACTCTTAGTTTGTTTTACAGTTTTTTTTTCTTGTGTTTCATCTATGTGGTAATATTCGGGCCTGCTGTGGTAGAATAGCTCACCCCTAGTGGAGACATACTGCTCTGACTATTTTGCTTGTGTTCTTACACTGGGGTCTAGGGTTTGGGAAGATTACAGGTCTCAGTGTTATTTGGGGCACCTGCCTTTGTTGGGTATGTGTTCCCTTCCCATCACAGAGAGTGTGATGTCTGTATTGCCTGTTTTACTGCTCTGGTTAGCTGGTGTGTTTATAGGGACTGTCTTCTAGTGTCGGAGGCTTGGATGCTGTGAGAAGAGGAAAAAGGCAGTTTCGGAGATGATCTTCTGTGGGACCCACAAGGGTTGTGGGCTGGGGGGAAGGGAGACAGCTGGATTTGGTCTAAAAGTACAGAGAAAGAAAGAAGTAGGTTTGTGGGCAGTCTTCCTGGTTTTCTGGCAAGCCTGGCCGTTCTTTGGCAAAAGGTACCTGCTGGAATTGAGGGCTGAGATACAATGATGCATGGGGGAAGGAAGTTAGGAATGACATCTACCAGACATGTGAGCAGGGGAGAAGAGAAGTGGCAACTGGTTATCTGTTGCAGCACTAAGGATGAATGAGGGGTATGATCTAGAGGAAGAGAGAAAAAAGAGCTATGCCAGCAGCCTTTCTAGTTTTCTAGAGGTATGAACTGTGTTTGATGAGGAGGTGACTGCTTGAGTTGAAGGCTGGGATACAACAACATATGTAGGGAAGGAGGGGAGGAGGGAAGGATCTGTGGTGTCCAATGAGATGTGGGGAACATCAGGCTACAGCAGGTGACTTGTTGCATCATTGGGGACTAGACTGAAAAATTAGGTCTGGGGGAACAGAGAATGAGGGGAAGGTCTGCATAACTTGAATTTCTTAAAGTACAATAGAAATAAATTATAATTATATGCACAGTTTATTTTTATCTAATTACATTCTTGTGAAAATATGACTGACGACATTCAGTTTAATAAGCACCTTAATCATCCCAAAATGTTTCTATATGACAATTTTTTAACACACAAATCTTATATCGTAGACCTCACAACAGAATGAAAGAAAACTACTGCTCTGCTTACTGTGCAGCAAATTGACTAGATTTATCTTTGTCTCCCTGACCCAGTCATCAACAATCCTTTTCTAGTATGCTTTTTATTATACAGAGAAGAATTCGTGAGTATTCAGCTGAGGATTGGAAGGATGTGTCCAATCTACAACTCATTGCCTGTCCCTTTCTTTGCATTTCTTTCTGTCTATAACTCTGCTCTGTGAGACCTTGCCTCTTTCACTTAGTATACTTCATTCAGTGTTTGTTTACTTGGATTGACATTGTCGTTTAGCTAGGTTTCCCAAAGCATGATTCCATCCGGAGTAATATATCACAACATTTAAGCAGCAGCAATTGTAGGGTTATTTCTGACAACTTCTGTCAGTAAGCATTATTTCTTGTTATGGTTTGAATGAAAGCTGTCCTCATAGGTTTATAAATTTGAATTTTTATTTCCCAGATGCGAAAGTATAAAAGAAGGTTACAGAAATTCGAGTCTTCTCAAAGGAACATCCTCATTGGCAGTGGGCTTTGAGGGTTTATACTTTTACTTACATTTCATTCTCTGCTTCCTGCTTGTGGAAGTAAATCAGACCTTTCTTTTTTGCTTTCTTTCTTTTTTTTAAAGATTTATTTAGTTACTGCATATCAGTGTTTTGCCTGCATGTATGCCTGCAGGCCAGAAGTGGGCACCAGATCTCATTATAGATGGTTGTGAGCCATCATGTGGTTCCTGGGAATTGAACTCAGGATCTTTGGTAAAACAGTCAGTGCTCTTAACCTCTGAGCCACATCTCCAGCCTGTAAGTCAGACCTTTCATTTCTCTCCTCTGTCTATTGACATGCTTTCCTCTTCATTATGAACTCCCCCTCTGGAGCCATAGTCCAAAAATAAACTCTTTCATTTGTAAGTTTATTTTTGTTATGATATTTTATTCTAATGACTAAAAATAGCTAATATAGACTTGGTACCAGTTAATGGGCTTTTGTGAGTTCACTGAACTTGTTTTAAAGAGAGTGGAAGACTTTGATAATTTAGCCTGCAACATCAATTAAATTCTGAAAGAACAGCTTAATGAGTCATTCAACTGGAGGTATAGAATATAAGACTGCTGAAAGTAATTATCACTGTTGAGGCTTGGCTCATGAGGTTTCAAAAGAAAACAAGGTCTTTAGAAATTTGTTTAGAGGCCATTATTTTGATTTTTTCACAGAACCTGAAGGCCTTATGCCTATGTCCAAGAACTTCCTTGAGTCTAAATTTAAACATTAAATGTTGCATTAAATGCATGCATTAAATGTTGCATTAAATGATGCATTAAAACATAGCAGTGTTGGCACTCTCCTTTAACCCCAGCACTTGTTAGGCAGAGGCAGGCAGATTTCTAATTTTGAGGTCAGCCTGGTCTACAGAGAAAAACTCTGCCTCAGAACAACAACAGAACAAACAAAGAAACAAGACAACAAAAACAAAACAACACAAGGTATTGTATTAACTCTTTAACATAAAAAATTCAAGATGTCATAACAGTGTGTCCTTGGTTATTACTGATAACTCTTCATAGTGCTAGACTGCAATAGAGCGAGTACATTGACTGAAGTAGGAAATTTAGAGATAAGGTACTGTAGCAAGTTCAGCGATGCAGCCAAGGTGTGCGATGCAAGAAAGATTAGTAAAGAGTTTAGCACCATTAAGCAAAGACCTCCTGCATTGACACAAGGAGAACGGTGCCCACAGAGCAAGACGCCGTATCTCCTATGATGTGACTTACAGAAGCAGAAAGTCCAGGGTTTTTTTTTATTGTTGTTGTCATTCTCCTTCTACAAAGTAACTGCATACATAATGTAATCCTGAGGGTAAGGGTCCATCCCAAGCTGGCAGTGTCAACAGTGTGATATTATCTTTGTAGACATGGGAGAATATGCAAGTATAAGGAGATCATGGATGTTTTACTTTGGTGGTTTCAAAGAACCACAGAAATCAGGTAATATGTGGCAGGGGGTACCCTTTATATGATGGTGTAAAAAGAGCAGAGGCCCTAAGAGACCATTGTGGGAATCTATCTAACTAAAGTTTGAGTTACTCTGTAGACTTCAAGATGTTGAATAGACTGTAGCTCTGAGACATCAGCCAATTATAGCTACAATGAAATGTGAAACCTGCCTAAGAAAAAGGTGCACATTGTTTTCTGCAAAATGGAGGAGCAGAGCCTTTTAAGCCCTTTATAACCCAAATTCCAGATATTGGATATAGAGATTCATGATTTCGGGTCTTTCTCAAATCATGGTTTTTAGTCTTGTTTCTTCCACTATTACCCACACTGCAACCACATTTCTCAATCTTGGAATGAGAATGTATATGCTGTGCTGGTGTATGTTGGAATGAATTATTATTTTACAGGGAATACAGATTACAAATTTTACTGTTATGTGCTCATAATTTGTGTCAATTTTTGACAATAGCAGGTGTTCACTTACATTTCTTTGAATAACACTTTTAGGGGCATCATTATAAGAATGATAAAGATGTTAAGTCAATGAACTGCAGCACACATTTTATCTGAATAGAGAGGTACATTTTCTAAGAAACTGTAATGTTTATATCAATAATTTAGATTAATAATTAATGACTCAGCAATGTGCTCTAATGTCTAGATAGTACAATATAATTGAAAATCTAAAAATTCCAAGGCAAAACATTATTTAAAACATCTGTATAAAATTAAATAATATTGCTCTCAACAGGAAATAAATACTGGTAAGAATAATGTTGAACATTATAGGAAACAAAGGTATTAAATAAGAAATAATGGATTGTTAGATCAGAGAATCTATTTCTTTTTTACTTAGCAGATGTTTTAAATTAATATTTCTTTTTAATCACAGTTTTTTAAATTAAACAATGTTTATTTTTTACATATACATTTATACTATTACAAGTATATACAATAGATTACCTATAGCAAAAAGAACCATGACACAATTGGGAATTATATAAATGTTACGTTCTTAGTGTTTGGCTATTTGTATTTGACAGCCTTGCAGAAAACATCTTTCCTATCTTGGTGCATCTAAAATTCTGAATGTAAATTAATCTCCATCACATCTTGTCATTATCTACTTAAAACATCTATATAGATCTAAAATCATCATAACCCCTAAATGACTAATCTTAATTGTAAAACTAAGCTACCTGGCCTTCTAATTCATCAGAGACTTGAAAAGGAATACACTTGATTACCCAAGTATGCTGGGAGTGCAGGTTAGTAGCTTTCCAAATGAGAAGATGTCAGAGACAGTTTGCTACCTGAATAATCACCCATAACTCTCTATAATGTTGGAGCATCTTCTTCAGCCTTCTGGCCCCATATATCTGACAGACATAATAATAAAGCAGGAGCAATTGAGGACTTGTTTACCCTGTCTTGGCAGAGTTTGACCCTCTGCTTTGCCTGCATCCAAGCTTTCCTTTTTTAAGGCAGAATTCTGTCTGTGATAGAAAGGGAGATGTTTTTTCCCATTGGCTTGTTTGCCACATTGGAAGCCATCTCCATAAGGAGGTTCTTTGATGTTCACCATCCTCTTTGAAGTAGGCTGGGCATTGCCAGGAGTTAACCTGTTCATTGTCAGTGAACTGTTAAAATAATAAAGACATTTTAAATGCCATATTCTTCATGTCTCTGAGGTTTTTGAAGACTTTATCTAACTATCCTACCTTATCTTTCTATAGATTCATATCTATGTGCTGCACCTAAGATGTATATTCTTGTGATAAAAGTAGATTGGTAAGTGACATGATCATGATTTGATCAACTAAAAATTAACTTGTATTAATTATTTATTGTAAACAGCCTGGAGCAGAGAATTTTACAACTTTTGAGAATGAGAAAATTTTCTAAATATCTTCAAAGACAATAAATAACACTGTGTACACATTGTGCACACAGTGTTATTTAAGCTGCTCTCTAATGAGACCCAATCTCAGAACTGATTCTTCCTTTATTTTAGTATGTATTTTCTCAAATTTTTAAATACATTTTTATTGACTTTGTGAATGTGTGGGCACATGTACACATATGTACTTTTGCACATGCACCACAGTTCATAAGTGGATGTCATATGACAATCAGTAAGAAATTATTCTCTTCTAACAGAAAGGTACTAAACTCAGCACATGAGCTTTGGTTGCATGAGATTCTTGCCTCCATTTATTTAATTTTAATACCAAAAGTTTTTATTTTGCAGGTGTTAAGGTCAGTATATATATTTAAATTTTTGAAAATTTGAGATTTTGTTTTTAGCAAGTACTGTATCTCTTGTATTTCTAATGATGTGATGTTATGTGTTGCTTGGCAAAGCTTAGTAATTCACAGAGGCCAATATCCTTAAGTCAAATAATATATTACACTAAAAGAATACAATATTCACAATATATAATGTTTAGGTTTTTATTGAATAAGCTAAATGCTAAGGCTCAGCATGAAGTAAGCAATTTTTCTGATTTTTAAAAAAAATTTATTCAGAGTTTACTTTCTGGTGTCTTTGCCTTCATGTTACCTGACAGCTGATTTGTAAGTTTGTGTTGCACTTGGACGGTGTGCACTCATCTACAAAGTGACAGGCATTCGATCCTTTTGCAACAGATGGAAGACACCCATGGATGATTTTATCTACTTAGGGAACTGGCAAATTAATGTAGTGTTTTCAGTTCTGATAGTGAAATAGTTGTTTGCTAGCATCACTGCAGAAGGCATGAGTAACAGCTGCTTTCTTTACATGTTTTAGATTTTCAGTGAAATCTGAGTTCTCTGGAATCCTAGTTCTACACTCTGAAGGCAAATCACTGCAGTGACTTCTTGACCATCTTCAAGGCCCTATATTCTTTTTCTTGTTTGCATTAGACTATAGAGAAACTATGTGTGTAGTTAGCGAGCATGCTAGTGGAGAAGTTTAAAAATTATGAAAATTCAACACAAAAATTTCAAAAACATATTATGCATAAAAGATCTCATAACTACAAGTGGCTTGAGTAAAACAGTAAATTCTCAACCAAGTGACACCTGTCTCATATATGTTCCTAGTCTTATGAATTCTGGAAGGGGTAATTGGAGATTCCCTTCCATTCCTCTTTACTTATTATATTTTTGAAGCAGGAAAGTGGTTTTATAAACTATTGTCTATCCTTATTACATTTATAATTTTTTCCTACCTCTGTGATTGTGTCTTGATTTCCCTCTTTTGTTACTCTGCAATTTGTATCAACTTGGAATGTAGCTCAGGGTGTTGCCTTAAATTCAAAAGATAGTCTTTAAAAATAATTTGTGTAATTTACAATCCTTTCTCAATGTTCCTGCCTTCTCTTCTGTAATGTTCCCTGAACCTTGAGTGTAGGCGTGTTTTGTAGATGGGACTAAGCTCCAAAGCTCTGCGTTTTGATTGGTTGCAGTTATCAATAGAGGTCACTATCTGTGGCATAGTACAGTTTCTTTGATGAGGGTTGAAGACCATACACTTTTAGAAGATTTTTAGAGATTATGCTATTTTTTAAAAGAAGAGTTGTAGATTCTCCTCCAATATCCATGACTTCATTAGCACTTAGAAGCTAGTTGGTCTCCAGTATGAATCAAAGTTTTCATCATGTGGAGTGGGTCTCAATCTAATTAAGGAGTAGCAAGTTACTGCCAAGATATGCAAGCCACACTACACCCAGAGGATGATCACACCATGCTGGTCATTCAGTGGTTCATTGGCTTCATAACTAGGTAGAGCTTTAGGTTTCCTCTTTCCCTATGAAATTTTCATGATGCCCCTTGGTGCTGTGAAAGCTAGTATTCAGGGAGGACCTGAATACAGTTCATTTCCACCAACTGAGTTTCCAAAGTGTACCAAAAAAATTCCACAAGGCCTTTTAATCAAGCAGAAAGAACTACAGTCAATGTAGGATGATGGGAAAGGGTAAATAGTTTTCCTCCGTAAAGAATAAGACACTTGGTTATACAATCTCAAAAGGCTAGGTCCCAAAAAATATGCACAATTAATATTATACATACTGAGCAGGTTGTATCTAGAAATATGTATGTATACATACATACATACACACATATGCATATATGCATGCAATAGCAATTAATAAAAACAGAGACTATGGATTTTAAAGAATGTATGAAAGCGTATATGATTGAAATGGAAAAAAGGGATGAAGGAAATTTATAATTATATTATTAAATTGAAAGTAAAATAAGGGCCGGACATGGTGGTAAACACCTTTAATCTCAGTACTCAGGAGGCAGAAACAGATAGATCACTGTGAGTTCGAGGCCAGTCTGGTACACCAAGTGAGTCCATTACAGCCAAGGCTACACAGAGAAACCTTGCCTCAGAAAGCCAAAAATAAATAAATAAATAGGACATTCTCCACAGTTGAGTGGAGAGTGGGGTATGACTTTCTCATGTACTCTGGTGCCTCACATTTGACCATGTCCCCTGGAGGGGGAGACCTGGTGGCACTCAGAGGAAGGATAACAGGCTACCAAGAAGAGACTTGATACCCTATGAGCATATACAGGGGGAGGAAGTCCCCCTCAGGCACAGTCATAGGGGAGGGGAATAAGGGGAAAATGAGAGGGAGGGATGAATGGGAGGGTACAAGGGATAGGATAACCATTGAGATGTAACAAGAATAAATTAATAAAAAGTTATTTTGAAAAAATAAATAAATAAAAATAAACTAATAAATACATAAATAATGAATAAATAAAACAAAAATAAACAATTTGCTAATTTTGTTACATACTAACAACAGTTTCTGTGCATTTACTCTCTATACATCAATTTATGGACAAGTTCACATAAAATTTATCAGTATCCTTCTTATCAATTTTGTGAATAGAGCTTTCTTTGACTTTTATCACTGTTGCCCTGAGACCCACAATTAGTAACTTGTTAAAATTTACATTATTTAAATTCATAGATGACACTAAATTGATAGTAGTTGGTTAATAATTAAGAACCAACACAAACACCATCATGATATAGAAATGGGAAAAAAGTTTTAAAATGTTTGACTTGATAAATGGGATTTCTTATATCAGTAGTGTGTGAATGATCTTTTACGTGCTTCTGCCATGCGGTGAAGATATGTGATCTCGTGTAAATGCTGATTAGGACCCTACAGATGAATTAGCAGGTAATTTTTATTTATGTGGGCTTTGGTGAATAGGTGGTCTTTGACTATCAGTACATAATGCCTTATCTACATAAGCCCATGTGGGATTGATTATAGCTATACTTCATTACACTGATTGCTTGTTTTGTTTTAGAAATTTCATTTCAGCTATTTGAATATACAGCTCTATTGGAGCAACACATAATATTAGAAATCTTTAGCTTACTGATTCTGAAAAATACAATTTGTATTCAAGGTAAAAGCATTAATTTTGCATCAATTTCTTTATAGTTAACTAAAAATGCTAGTAGATTTTATCTTGTATAGGTTTCAAGACATACTTATCAAATGAACGTCTAAAATTATGTAAATGAACAATACAATTTTTCTAAAGTTACTAAGATAAAAGAAATAATATTACCAAAAAGAGAACAATGTTCTGGTAAATAATAAAAGTGGATAAAAAAGATAAAATATAAACTATACAATTTTACAACCTATGTAGGTAACTTTAAAATATTTTGAATATTTGAGAGCTCAAATAGCAGTAAAATAATAAGTTCTTACAACAATAGAGAACTATGTCATGAAAAGAGTAGCTCATACAGTACTTAGCTATTTTCCTTTCTATGTCTGCAGGTGAATTCTGATTCTGTGTCTAGTGCACTTGATTAGCTGCCCATTCTGAATTTTATAGGACAGCATTTTCTGTGTGGCTGAATATTACTATCCTTTACTAAACACACAGACACTTTGGAATTCAAATGAACATACAGAACAACAGTCTCTTTTCTTCTTTCTATGTTACATTTATTTTATTTTATTATTTATTTCTATGTTACATTTGTTTGTTCACTGCACTATCATGGGGGAAGAAATATGACATAGTATGCCTGTGAGGAGGCTAGAAGTCTGCATATAGGAGTTGTTTCTCGTCTTCCACCAGGTGGGATCCAGTAATCGAACTCCAGTCACTTGGCTTGTTCCCACGGGCCTTTTCTCCTTCAGCTTTCTTGTGAACCTCAATCTGAATTCCCTACCGGTTATGAGCACTATTTAGGGAAGGAGAACATTTAAGCCATTATGTCCAATTCAGAAGAACATGCATCTGAGGTGTATTGACAATAAAATTCAAATGTACCACAATAAGAAACAGATTGGTATCTAGAACTATTTATCAAAATAAATGATTTCATAATCTGTTTCATTCCATGAGGCAACAAAACCTCATTAGGCTCTAGTATAATTAGAGTAAGATTTTATTAGAAGGCCAAGTGTGGGTGTGTACTTGGGAGGCAGAGGTGCTCAGACCTCTGCAAACTCTAAGGCAGTGAGTTTCATAGTAAGAGGCTGCTTTGAAATAAGTGAGTAAGTAAATAAGTAAGTAAGTAAGTAAAGCCTTTATTAGATGGACAAAATATAAAACATAAAATCTACTATTTCTTAGAAAACTAGAGAGAGCATTGTGCCTGGAGCATCTCTGAATTACAAAAATTTGGCTAGTCAGAAATAGTTACTTTATTAGAATCAATAATTCTATTAATATGGATACTCTCCTAGATTTAAGAATTATAAGATATTCAGAATTACATTAACATCAGAAAGCATGGAATTTAAAAAGATTCATAATTCACAGCTTTTAAGGAAAGTGGGAGGTTCACAGGGATAAAAACCAAGTAAACCATTATATATTGATACATCAATGATTACACTATTTTTCAATCATAGCATTTATTACTAAATATACATATGTTTAAATGACTGAAGCTAAAAATAAATAATACTTTGCACTAAAGACTTGCCCATGCACATTGCATGTTTACATAAAAAAAAAGCATTATGACGGCTTAGAATACAGTCATTATAGTTTACTCTCTATCCTATTTGTGTGGGCCTGTCTCAAAAACAATCAACCAATCAACGACAGCAACAATATAGCAACAACTGAAAAACTCAAAACGACATATGCCCAGTGGAGGTCATCGAGAGTGCAAGGTGGAACATGAGAACAGTTTGAGGCAGTTTCATACTCTGTCCATTTGTCTTGGTAGTGACCCCAAAACTGTACAGAACCTATGAATCACTCTTCCGTCAAAAAGTAAAACTATTTTAATGATCAGAAACTTACTTTAAGAAATTATATTTAATAAACAAATCAGTACCATTATGTTATCAGGCATAAAGAAGAGTTAAGAATCCAAGTTTTATCTAGCTGTGGCTATCAGCTGCTGTTTACCAATGACCTTGTACATAAATAAGTAATATTATCTTAAGTGTAAATATTTGCTCAATCCTACTAAGATTAGAGGCTGAATTATATAGCATAATCTCTTGTGACTCACAGTGAAAAGAGATAATTCTTAAATAGCTAAACCTGTATTTGTTTGTTTGTTAAACTCATAAGTTAATACAAAGGCCTAATTCCAAAAATTAATATGAATATCTTTGTTTCTATTATGATTTGTTTCTCCACTTTATAAATATTCTTTAATTGTCTTGTAATGTCCTGGTAAGTAGGACATCCTATTAATTTACTTTCTTTTAAAGATAAGTAATTTGATATTGAATGTAAATCTGTCATTTGTGTAGGGATTGTAATGTGGTTAAACACCATTAATATCACTATAACACTTTCATAAAGCAAATCAAACTGCGTTTATTAACACCAACCTAATTATATTAAAGACACCTCATTTAATGCCATTTCCACTGTGGAGATTTTTTATTGTCAAGGCAGTGAGAGGAAGGGTTTTTACTAATTTATTCCACATTTTATTTCCAAGATCAAGTGCTAAACCTATTGAACCACAGATCTTTGGTGAATTGATCTCTTCACTTGTGGTATTTACAGCTCTGGTAAATTAGGTGTACATAATAACCAGCTGTCGACCTCCAGATGCAGGAGAGTCAAGCTGCATAAACTCCAGTCTTTCAGACAAACACATTGCTAGGCTTTTATCTATGGTCTTGCTATATTGCTACTATAAATAATTTCATGCTGGGGAAACTAATTTCATGCTTTCTTTGTTTTTATATATTTAAAAATAAGGAAAATGTGTTATAGAAGTTCAACCACAGTAACAGTACTGTCAACATTTTTTAAATCAGGTATTTTATATGATAGAAGTTTCACCTTTGAAACGATTTCCACTATGAAGAAATATTCAACATTCAAAGAATATATTTTCCTAGTAAAAACTATCTGTAACCTTCAAAGACCATTTTGTGAAAATTCAGAGGTTCTACTATTATATTTATTTGCATAATTCTTAAAAAATGAAAGAAGCTGGGCAATCTAGACCCTGCATGGTTTGATAGCAAAAATAGATGATGTGTATAAATATGCCAAATGATCTGAATAACCATTTCTAAAATTAAAGTTTCTCCCTCCCTCTCTCTGTCTCTCTGTCTCTCTCTGTCTCTGTCTCCCTCCCTTCTTCACACACGCGAGCGCCCGCACACACACACAAACACACACACACACACACACACACACTTACAGCTCAATAGAGGAAGAACTTACCTATGCAAATCATTTATTACAGGACAATTGTCAGTAGAAAGCATTTAATTACTTATTGGAAGGGCTAAAGGTACATATTACAATTGTCTCTTCTGAAAATTTGATGATTTGATATGATATCTATAAGTAAGATGATCAATACACAGCAATAGCAGCCTTAGACAGATAAGGACTAATTGGTTTTTCTAAGTTTAAGATATAAATAGAGCATAAAATTATATTGACAATTGCTCAAGGAGGCTTCCTGATTGAGAAAGTTAATATGAAATTAAATTTTATGTTAGTATTTTAAAATTTATTTCCACTTTTTTTTTATAATAGTCTACTCACATAATATATCCTAATTATGGTTTCTTCTCTCTACTTTTCAACGTTCCTCTTCAAAGTTCTTCATGTCTACATCTTTTCTCAAAGAAACACATTTTTTGTATGTTTCCTTTTCATTATTGGATCCTGCCATGAGTTTGATTATCTCATGATGTCTAGTCTTCTTGGGAATTATCTCTTATTAAAATTATGCCTAATTTTAAATAGTTCTTAAATGAGGGTAATTAAAATCAATTTCCACTTCTAAAGGAACAGAATTGAAATAAACATGGTAAAACATTATTTCTTTGTCAACTGCTAATGCTTAGTGACACACGAGCCATGGGCACATTATTTGTAAAGGACAGCTTTATCCTTCCACTACAACATTGTTTATTTTCTCTATATATGGCTTCTCACTAGCTTGTTAATGATGTATAAAAAAGAAATTCAAATGTAATAAACATGTAGAACATTAGAATTGGGTCTATTTCCAGCTCAAATCAAGTGTAAAACAAACAAACAACAACAACAAAAAAGACAAAAAAACAACAGAATAACACAATAGAAGTAAAATTGGAATTTTTCAGTTCAGAATTTTCTCCATATGTAATTGCTCATTTGAATGTTATGGTGATGTTTATATTGAATTATCGAGACTAATTATTGAAATGATAAATACTGATTATGTCAATGAATCCAATGAGAGGGCAGAGGCCAGTGGTCAAGATACCATCCAATAAAATCAAATGCAGATGATTGATTGAATATTCCAAACATCACAGTGGAGATAAGTGGATGACTGGAGCATAATAAACATATAGAGAAGGAAAGTAATGCTTTCTCCTCTCACACACAAATACTCTATAATTTCTAGAAGAGAAAGACATATAAAGCAATGTTAAAAGTAGCTGACATTTGAATACATTCTATTCTCTTTACTCTAAGTTGATCAGTATTGATTATTAATATGCTGAGAGGATAGATTTTTCCAGGGGTATAGCAATAAATAGTACACTATGAAAAAATTATCATGGAGCTCATGAAGATGCTTTTATGGATGTCTTAAACAGAACAATAAGATATGAGGAGGGAACGTAGGGCCCTAGGGCTGAAGAACACCTCAAGGAAAGAGGAAAGGGGGTAAAATGTAGGCAGGGGATATGGTGGGCCAAGTGATAGTACTGAGTAGGCGATATAGAGGAGCAAGGGACAGGAAAGAACATGAGCAGTGGATGGGGCGAAGCAGGAAAGTACATCTGAAAAATGTGCATAGATTATTTTATTGTTACATTACCTCAATATTCTCGATAACAGTCACATTGTATTACATATTACTTTTTAAAGTGGCAAAATACATGTTGGAAGAGTGCTGTGGGTTGGTAATTGAGGAAATTGGTTACAAATGGGAATATGGACAATTAAAAGGAGTGAAAGCAGACTGTGGACCATCTGTGATTGTAATGAGAGTTATGAGTCAAACAGTACATTGCTTTTGATCACTTTATGTCTTCAATGCAGTTGTAAATAAGGTCATTCCCTACATGGAAATAGGGAAATTGTACTTGGGAAGTTTGTAAGTAAAACTTATTCTTGTTTCCATGCCACTATGACTTATGGAGAAAGAATCCAGAACATTCAGAATGCCTGTGTCGTGTGGATCTGTGCACCTCTTGGTACAGGCCATAAGCAATGGTCATAACACATGTATGAGTTCAGACAGAATGAAAAAAGAGCATAGTATGCATAAGACCAAGTGGTTCTTAGCATTAAACAAGTATAGACAGTAAGCAGCAGATAAAAACAAAGTAGGAAAGAAAATACACACACACACACACACACACACACACACACATATATATATATATATATATATATATTATGATGTGGAGACATTGCTTAGTACTTGAAATGCTTGCCATGTAAACTGAGGACCAGAGTTCAGTTTCCCAGAACAGATGTCAAGATGGATGTAATTAACTACCTATAAGGGGAGCAGAGACAGGGAAACTCTGTAGCATACTTGCTATCTAAGCACAGCCTATGAGTGAGCTATGGGTTCAACTGAGAGGCCTTACTTCATTGAATCAGATGGGGAGCAATGCACACAACAGCTATGCCCTCATATGGCTGCACAAGTATGCACCGATACACAATGTTCTCACTTACATAAGCCCATGTAAATACACATGTATATATACAAACACGTACACCACACAGCAAATGCATGAACATGTACATATGAAAAAACATTCAGATTTCAGAGGAGTTGCAGCCATTCTGTCCTTACGAGTTATCCCTGTGTTGAGTCACACATTGCCATTTTTTTTGAAGCCTACACTTTCCCATGTGTTGATGTTTTGTTGTGTTCTCTAGTCGTGACAGCAGATAGCTCCTTATTTATAAAGATTCTATTTATGTTTGTTATATTTTAAAAATAATCTGAACCAGGTAGTCAGCAGACATTATTTTGATATTTTTTTCAGTTGAATAGGCTGTTCCTCCCTAAGCCTTTATGGTGGACCCTGTCACCACATGATCAAAGGTTTATCCTAATTGTATTTTTAAACAATGAAATTAATTAAAATATATCAAATGCAGATGAAGTTTTTGATACTCTAATTTTAAACATCTTGCTCAAGACATAAACTTGTTACAATCATTAAGTCTTTAGTATGGCATATAACGATTGGTTGAACAACTGGTGATTAGAAAATTATAGAATTAAGTACTACAAAAGTAATCAGACGTTAGAAGTAAGAAAAAGCCTGTGTGAAGTTGGGAAGAATTATATTGTTTGAAAGAGGAACAGAAGGCCATGGATTTCCTTTATCCTGTCAGTAAATAGTGAATTATTTAATGGCTGTAAATTACAGCCTAATAAGGGACTGATTGTTGGTCTAAATTTAAATGAGGTTTTTTTTTTTTTTTTATGTTTCACAGTGAAATAGATGTGGCAGTAGATAAAAGGAGGGTGGGGCACATGCCTCCACTTAAGGAAGAAAACTATTACTTTACTCTGAAAGGATATATTTTAATTCAAAAGACATTGAATGAATAATTTATTGATATTTTGCTACTAGAGATGACCTGGCTGATGGAGATCGATATTCGATAAGGACACAGTAAAATCCTTTCTGAAATAACCAACTTCTAAAGAAAAATGTTTTGATTTTTTTCTTAGTGTACAAGATTCTGTTGATGTCCAGTGGAATCTTTATTTGGAGTGAGGTAATATAGGATAATGGGAGCTTGTAATAGAAGAAGCCTGCTGCCCCATGACAAAATTAAAATGGAAAGAAGAAGAAACTAGGCGTTTAAAATGCAATTTGAATGGTGGGTCCCATCTCTTAAAGGATTCATTATCTCCTTTATAGACGCTGGTAAGATTAAAGACCACGAGGAGTTTTGGAGAGTTCTAGGGCTAATGTAAAAATAAGTTTCATTGAGTGTAATGAAACTTATGTATTGTCTATTATTTTGTATTTTGTATTTTGTAACTACTTATATATAGAGAGACAAAGAATATTTAGAAGATATTAGAATATATTTTATAATTATGATTCTAGACCTATGAGCATTTTATGAAGTGTTTCTCTTTTATTTCTGTGTTTCTCAACAGTGTGAAAAGTATCCTGCTCGAATGGAAGACTTTTCCCATATTTTAGTCTTCAAACCGTCTTATAATAATATATTCTCTTCCCTGCAGGATTGGTCCTATATTCCCAATTATTCTTTCTATATCTTTTATATACATCCACCATTTATACATGCATTTATATGCTTTGATATTCAGAAGTTTCAATATTTTTCTATCTTTTCTCTCAAAAATATATATTCTGGTACATTACACAATTCTACAATCATATTTGTGATTTGTATTGACTGCATATTCTTGAGTATCATGAGAATGTTAATTATTTCATTTGTTTGTTTTGTGGGAACCATTTTTTTTAAAACATTTTGTTAGTTTTGACTTCATCTTGTTCTTTCTATTGTGGAAATTTTCTTCCTTTCCTATTGTGGCAACAGTGCTACCCAGCTTCAACCCATGTGCACAGAACATGTTTAAAGGGTGGCTATACTGTATCCTCAATGAGAAAATGCATGTGTTCAGTGATGAAATACTATAAAAATAGGCAGAATAACTTAAGGTATGAGGCAAGGGATTGTTCTTTGGCTACATGGCCTTCACCACTCAAAATGTACCTAATTTTACTCTAGGATCGCATCTTACCAGAGATTTTTATTTATTTTTTATTATTTTCTTTTTTAAATTAATTTATTCTTGTTACATCTCACTGGTTATCCCATCCCTTGTATCCTCCCATTCTTCCCTCCCTCCCATTTTCCCCTTATTCCCCTCCCCTATGACTGTGCCTGAGAGGGACTTCCTCCCCCTTTATATGCTCATAGGGTATCAACTCTCTTCTTGGTAGCCTGATTTTTGGCTTTCTGTTATGACAATGTTCTAACATTTTGTCTGTAAGAGTGGACTATGAGAATAATACTACTACAAATGTGGAAATTTTTGAGAGCACATTTACCCTGATCATTCAATATTTAAATGTAAAATATTGTTTTATGACAAAATTTATTCTCACTACTTCTCTATATGGTAATTATAAATTAATTGATTATTTAAACTAATTTGTATCAATTACTTGTACTAACTATTATTTGTACTTTTCATAGTAAAAGGAGATGTTATCTGATAAATTTGGGAGGTGGCAAGAAACTGTACAACACTCTTTAAATTTCTCTTAGGGAATATATGAGTCAATGGAACTATGCTTCTTCTGAAAAAACAATTTGCCCTCCATAACTATTTTTATTATTATGGATTTATTTTTCTGCAAGTCAAAATTATACAAGACACTGTTGCCATTATCGGGGAGGTTAATTAGGTAAAATTTAATAGAGAGTCTTACAAAAATGCATACCCAAGGAATCTAGTACCGTAGACATTCAGAGCTAGGTGGACACAGATATCCCACTTGTGACTGACACAGAAGCACTGTTGTATATTTTGATGGCATTTACGCATTTTATGCCTGGATATTTTTTCCAGAATTGCTAAAATTTTATTACTTCAACTAACCCAATTTCCTGAAAGAACTACAAGCTGTCTATAGTTTAGCAGACAAGGTCATGCTGCCTTCCTTTCATGGTCTCATTAACGTTGGACATGGCATTCCTTCATCTGTAGATACAACACAGACCATTTGATTCCATATTATCACAAAGCTTTCTTCTCCTGTGTGTTCAGATCATATCACATCATATAATAAAGCCATAGCTACTGAAGCAAGGAACCACACCTTTTGTTATGGTATTATTTTATGGGGGTATAGTCAAGGATAGGACATGAATGCATCATATTCATCATTTCTTCTCTTCTTTAAAAAAAAACAGAATAGCCCCCACTGTGACCTCAAATTGTGCTTTTTTAAAATCTAAGGCTGCTGAGTCTGAGACTACTAGCATATAGTATCACACCCAGCTATATATTTTTAAAAATATTTTATTAATTTATTCATATTACATCTACATTGTTAGCCCATCTCTTGTATCCTCCCATTCCTCCCTCCCTCCCTCCCGCTTCCCCCTTACTCCCCTCCCCTATGACTGTGACTGAGGGGGACCTCCTCCCCCTGTATATGCTCATAGGGTATCAAATCTCTTCTTGGTGATCTGTTATCCTTCCTCTGAGTGCCACCTAGCCTCTCCATCAAGGGGACGTGGTCAAAAATGGGGCACCAAGTTTGTATGAAAGTCAGACCTCAGTCTCCACTCAACGGTGGAGAATGTCCTGTCCATCGGCTAGGTCTGGGTAGGAGTTTACTGCCTATATTTTCCTTGGCTGGTGCCATAGTTTGAGCTGGACACCAGGATCCAGATCCGCCCATCATAATGTTCTTCTTGTAGGTTTCCAGGACCCTCTGGATCACTCTATTTCCCCATTCTCCCATGCTTCTCTCACCTAAAGTTCCAATAGGATGTCCTTCCCTCTGACTCACTTTCTTGGTAAGTAAAGTCTTTCATGGGACATGCCCCTTGGGCTAGTGAGAAACCCAGCTATATTTAACATCATCAAGTCCATAATTATAGGACTGCAGTTGGATTCAGTTTACACTGTTTTCTTAGTAGTCCCTCCAGGTAGCCAAACATCTTACAGTGCAGATGACTCCATGCAGAGTGGATGCTGCAACAAACAAAAAAGTAAAGGACAATATTTTTGTTTGGGGCTTGGATTCCCTCTGATATATCTTGTCTCTCAGCCCTATTCTGTTAATCAAAGTTGTCATTACTCCCAGCTGATTTAATAGAATGGCAATTTTTATTTTGCTCAAGGATACAAGTGACAGAAGTGCTGGGTCTCATTTTTAATCTATGTTAACCTCAATTAAACTGACCCAAAGTTACTTTCCAGGATTCAAGATCATAATGAGAATGTTTTATATGGGTTACTTCAGATTTTTATTGAACAGTGTTATTTAAAAAATTCAGCTGTAAACAACATCAGTTTAAGACTTCATCTTTAAAACCCTATAAGTCAGCATTTCAAACTGTTCTTTATATTGGGAATCAATCAAATAGTCTGTGCTGTAGACTATTTCCTTTGAGCCTTGGGCAAGTTGCATAAAGAATAATAAATGATATTATTTAATCTTAAGTTTTCAAGTCAATGGCTATGTTCTTTGAACTACTTTTCTTTGGATTTCTGTTCACTGAAATGTAGTAGGCTCAAGTTCATACAAATAAGACAAAAAGCCTTTAAAAGAAATAGAAGGCAAAATTGTGATTGTGACTCTCTTTACTTTCCCATTCCCTATTCTCTGAGGAGATAAAGTAGAAGAATGCATTCACATATTGATTGGTGGTTAACAGGGGATGTCACCTTTGAGGGACACCTTCATCCTGCCACAAGCTGCCATGGCTTTTCTTGCATTTTATTTCATTTTATTTTTTTTTTATTGCCAGTGTTCTATATACTGAGAACCCTATAAGCTTCACATTTCTATAACTACTCAGTTTTTTTTTTTTAGCAAAGCACATGACTATGCCTGGTATCAAAATGAGTAAGATAACTAAAAGCAGTAACATTAACACATGGTAACTGTCCTTGCCTCGTATATTTGAGCTGCCACTGATTGTATCAGCAGACACCAAGTGTTGCCTGGTAGGTGACTGCCTTTACTGTAGTTTGCTCTAACAAATGCACTACATCTGGACCTCAGCAGGAAAACGTCCACTACTCAGATCATTTATATAAAAATCCAAATCCAATGTCTTTCTTGCTTTTGAGTAGATCAAATGTGAAGTTTAGATAGGGGCCATCCATAAGCATCCTTGCAACATTTACATCTTGACTTTTGTCACTCACCTTTATAGATCTCTCAGAAAAGAGTTCACTCACAAGCCCTGGTTCATTTACTTTGTAAAAATATAAGGCATGTCCTGTTTCTTTTGCTTTTGTTTTGTCAATTTGACACAAATTGGGTTGTCTTAAATGAGGGTAACTCACTTGAGAAAATTCCTATCTAAAATTGGCTTGTACACTAGTGTATTAGAATTTTCTTATTTCATTGTTGATGTAAACAAGGACAGCACACTATGAGTGGTAATATTCTTTTTCTCTTTTGAATAATAGATAAAAATTCTCTTTATTCTTATTTATTTATTTTGTATTTTTGAGACAGGAATTCACTCTGTATCCATTGCTGTCTTGTAGGTCCCTGTCTTGTGCTCCTCTCCTGGCTTCCTTTGATGAGGGAATGTGATTTCTCTGCAGCTTAATTTTGGTTATTGTGATTTATCACAGAAACAGAAACCCTGACTAAGGCAAAGCATAAAGATGAGTGAAACTGAAAATTTATCCTTAAGGTAGGTCTTGGCTCTATTGATTGTACTGGACAACAGGCATAGAACACACTCTCCAAACTCACGAGACTTAATTGAGAGTGATAGCTTTGAATAATGGCATCTGTTTTTGGGCTGTTATGTTATAACTCCATAAAAAGAGTTTGTGTGTGTGTGTGTGTGTGTGTGTGTGTGTGTGTGTGTGTGTGTGTGTGTGTTTTAACTATAGAGTCAATGCTGGTAAGATCCTTGAGGTCTGCCTGTAGAAAACATCATAAAATGACTTGTTATCTTGACATTACTACTTTCAAAGTGATCTCTACTCCACTATGTGTATTTACACATTTTACTTGGATGTTATATTGCAACTTAATATGCTTCCAATTATTTTTCACTCTCATCTTGTGACAAATATTTAAATAAGTCTAAGATATCCTGTGTGTATCATTATGGAATAAGCCATTATTTTGTCTTTTACTTTATCAGAAGATCCCACTCTTTCAAACGTAGCAGACATCTTGAAATGCCACCGGATTTCAAGTGAAGAAGGTCTTACATAATAAAGCAAGTCAGACCCACTCACTCTCTCTCTCTCTCTCTCTCTCTCTCTCTCTCTCTCTCTCTCTCTCTCTCTCTGTGTGTGTGTGTGTGTGTGTGTGTGTGTGTGTGTGTGTGTATACAATGGAATTCAAAAATTCAACTCTGGAACATAAATTTCCTTTTTAAACTACAGGTTCATTTTAATTACACTGTTACAGGTACTTTATTATGTTAATACTGGTCATTATGAAATTATTTCCTTTGTTTCATATCTTGAGAGATTTTATTTTTGTGTGTGATTTCTGCTCACACAACACTTTCCATCATTTGTCTTTGTTCTGGTGATCATTACAAGATAAAACATCTCCATGTTTTTGCTAAGACCAATGAGCAATCTAATTAAATTATTCTCACATACTCTGGTGCCTCACCTTTGACCATGTCCCCTGGAGGGGGAGACCTGGTGGCACCAGAGGAAGGACAGCAGGTTACCAAGAAGAGACTTGATACCCTATGAGCATATACAGGGGGAGGTAATCCCCCTCAGGAACAGTCATAGGGGAGGGGAATAAGGGGAAAATGGGAGGGAGGGAAGAATGGGAGGATACAAGGGATGGGATAACCACTGAAATGTAGTAAGAATAAACTAATAAAAAAATTATTGGCTTGTATAAGCTAGTATATATATATTATACATATATATTATCTTTCAATCATATATAAAAGAAAATATATTAAGAATTCCTATACATGTGTCTAATTTTAATCAAATATTTTTTGTGATTTTATTATAGTTCAGTTACTGCTCTACAAATAACAGACAAAATTTTCAAGTGCTTTCTAATATCTCAAAGAAGTACAAATAGCAACGAACCATCACATCTTGGTGTTATTTTACATCTGTGACTATATTTTTAAATACTGACGCAGATTAAAATTAAGGACCATAATTTTAAAATTAATACAAAATAAACAAATTATTTTCATAAAAATATACTGGCTTCTTTGGATCAATTTTTTAAAACAGGAGACATTTTTTTCTCTTAGAATACATGAATAAATATCAGCATCAGTTTAAGCAGCCTTTGTTGCCTGGATGCAGACACAAGAGAAAATATGTAGTTTCTGCCACTTCTGTATGCAGAGGATGATTTGTTTATGTTATTAGCAAAATCAACTGGGTGAAACCAAGCTGGATGTGGCTGAGAGATTCTGTTGCCGCATTTCTCAGAAACAGTTACATGTATATGGCAGATTCATTATAAAAAACAACTGAATTTTTTGTTTATATCAAATTTTCTAACATGCACTAAGACCTATCTATATACGTAACCTAAATCATTTCTTTCGGGACTATAAAATCCTTCCCCAATCTGAGAACACACTACAATATGTGATAAAATTCTACTATGAAACACCAAAAGATATTCTGGGGAGATGACAGTAAAAGAATGTTCAAAGTAAATCAAGCAAGCAAAAAATCCAAAATGCTTATATTTTTACGTAGTTAAAATATAATTTTATTTTATGTTATCTCTGTTTCAATTACTTTTCTATTACTGTGGTAAAATATGATGACCAAGGCAGCTTGTAGAAGGATGGATTTATTTGGAGACTACCACTGCAGAGGGATAGGAATCTATCACCATTATTACTGGCGGGAGGCGGGCACCGCAGAAAACAGGTAAGCATGGCACTAACAGGAAGCAACGAGTACGCAGGGGATAATCCCAGTCTTTTGAAACCTCAAGGCTTGTCTCCAGGGACATACTTCCTTCTTTACAGTTACACATGGTATTAATAAAACAGCTACCAGCTGCAGAAAAAAAATCTTAAGTGTCTGAGGCTGATGGAGGACAACTCCGTCAAACCAACATACTTTCCAAATAAAATGAATATGTGTGCTCAGTAACAAAATAAGATTTTATATGTGAATGCCTAATCAACTAATGACTACGGAATTGCATAAACTCACCTATATGTGTTTTTATGTTGTTTTGTAATAGTTAAATCAATGATGATATAATTTAAATTAAAATCCTGAATTCCATTTAGAAGTAAATATGGATAGTTTATAATAATTTTAAGGAAAGTACTTAACACAAAGTCAAATGTGGGTACCTATTACAGTTTTGCTTCTGTTAAACCCATCTCTAAAGACTTTGGTGAGAACATTTTTACTTAACATACACATTCATTAACTATGAGAGCAAGAGATGAAAACATCCATATATAATGTGTGCCTCTTATAAAGATTATCATATCACACTACCAAGTGCCTGAAAGTTAAAACAGTTATTTAAATGTTTAAATTATTTGAATCACTTATACTTATTTACATCAGGCTTGATGAAAATTTATAACAATAATAGGATAAATATGAAAAAGAGTGAAAATATATATTAGAAATTAATGAGAAAGAGAAAAATTATGTCCTAGAAATTAGATGACCTGCTTCAGATTATGAAGAGACATTGCATCATGTAGAATCTAAGGGACAGTAAACATTGATATAGAAAACAAATAACTGAGGATTTGAGAAATGGCTCAATAGTTAAAAAACACTTATTTCTTATTATAAGTTACTATAGGTCTTATACAGAGAGAAAACTAGGTTGGACTCAGTGAGGCCTCTCTTTCCTTTATCTTTCTTTCATAGGTAAAGAGATAGGTGCTCAAAAGAAAGAAAGGGGGATATAGAAATAAGGTGGGAAGTTAGAACAAAAAGGTAGATTAGGATATTTAAGTAATACAAGTTAATTGTTAGTTGAATAAATTATTGTCATTTCAAATACTAGTCACTTTTATCACAAGATTATATGTCCTAGGTCTAATAAATAGATATGATTCTATAGATATATAAGGTAAAATAGTTAAATAGGGTCTTCAAAAGCCTCAGAGACCTACAGAATATGACATTTAAAGATATTTTCATTATTTAAACGAATCTTTAACAAGACAAGTTAACTCCTGGCAACACCCAGACTACCTCAAAGATGATGAGCATCAAAGAACCTCCTTCTTCAAGTGTGGCAGAGTAGCCACTGGACAAAATGACCTCTTTTCTGCCACAGAGAGAATTCTGCCTAACAATGGGCAAGCTTGGATGCAGGCAGAGTCTCTTCTAAGACAGGGTAGGCAAGTCCTTAATAGTTCCTGTCTGGCAAGTGTGTCTGTGGAATATATTGGGTTAGAAGGCTGGAGCCAATGCTGCAACATTATAGAGAAATTTTGGTGACTATTCAAGCAGTAAACTGTCTCTGTCATTTTTTTCATTTTGGAAGCTGCTAACCTGCACTTCTGGTTCACTCAGGACATCTGAGGCTACAGAGAGAAACCCTGTCTCAAAAGACAAACAAACAAAAAAGAGCAAATATGTAAAAGAAAAACCATTTGATTGTGATGGATTCTCAAGAAAATGAAACTAGGAAACGTATTACCTTGCTAACACAATCTCCTAATTAAACACAACTGAGAATGTTGTTTTATTTCAAGTAATATACTAAGAAGGTAAGAGTTACAATGTTTATGCTTGAGGAAAATGAGGCCATTTTGTCTCTATGAAAGTTAATTTCTCCTTACATGCAACAGAGGAAGAAAAAAATTACAGTAAACGAGTAAAGGAGACCTGTTTTGTTATAATCTGACAAATAGAAATGAAATGAAAATAATGCAGTATTCATTCAAGAGATTAGCAAAATGCAGTAAGCAAAAAAAAAAAAAAAAAAAACAAAAAACAAACAAAAAAAAAAAACAAAGTGTCAAACTTTCAAGGATGTAAGAAATGAGAGCCCGTATATTGACATTGTTTAAGCTACAGTCACATTGAAGTCTAATCCAGCACACTTTAGAACTGCTAAAGACAGCTAGGAAATATACTCATGGTGAGGTCTGTGATAGCAGGTGTAAGGAGATGAGTGGAAGGTAGGATGATGAACCAATCCAGCAACAACCAGATTGATTTTGACATTGTACTATGGAAGTTAAATGGAAAATGAGACAGGCTAGCAATTCAATTAGTGCTGTAGTAATTGACCACATTTTTATATTTAAAGAGTTCTGATTAATAGCTTTATGAACTTTATGCCAGTTACTCTCTATAAAGAATTTCTACCTACTTTTATGAACATGATCATTTTTAACCCAATAATGTCCTGAAAAAATTTCACCATATGTATCATTCAAAAACTAAATTGTAGGTGGAGAGGTACACTTCCTCAAGTGTATTACATACATGACCACAATCATTCAAGTAGAAGTTCATATTTGATATTCAACATCAGGAAGTTATGCACAAAATTTATTGAGTTTTGTTGCTTTTGAAGAAAAGATTTGTGAAAGTGGTTCTTTGGTTTGTTTGTTGATTTGTTTGTTTGGGGAGTTCTCTGTGTAGCATTGGCTGTTCTAGACTCACTTTGCAGACCAGGCTGGACTCGATCTTCCAGCAATCCACCTGCCTTGCCTGGGATTAAAGGCCTGCACCACCATGCCCTTCCCTAAAGTTTTATTTATTTATTATGTATACATTATTCTGCCTGCAAGCCAGAAGAGGGCACCAGATCTCATTATAGATGCTTGTGAGCTACCATGTGGTTGATGGAAATTGAACTCATGACCTTTGGAAGAGCAGTCAATGTTCTTAACCTCTGAGCCATCTCTCCAGCTCAAAGTATTTATATAACAATGGTTATATGTTACTTCCGAGGTAAATAATTTTTAATTTGTTCTTGTAAACAGTTACTTGAAGGAAATATACATGCTCTAAAACCATTATTTATGACAAGTAAAATGTTTCCTTCTATATGATTTTAACTTTTTCTGCCTTTTAAGAGGTTATCCTGAATAAATTTTGTAAGAAAGTATGTATCTTTTGGAAATAAATCATCAACAGAGGGAATTATGGCACTGCTCTATGTGTGAACTCTTTACAGTGTGTGAAGTTGGAAGTGGCTCGGGTGACTAATACACCTTTGGAAATCTGCTCTTAGAGTATCAGGAGTTGTCAATAATGCAATTTTTATGAAGGGTTTTGAACAGTAAATAGATATTAATTGTCTATTTATTATTATTAGTAGATTCTATAGAATTTAAGGGTTTTCACAGTAAACCAGATCAATGAAGGGTTTAACAATGACACAGTTTTTAATGGATAGGAGTAGCCACACAGTATTGAAACATGAGAAACTTTGAAGACTAAAACATTGTAATTTTAGTTATTATTCAAAGAAAAACTTGGACCACTCACCTGATGGTGAATAAAGATTTATCCAACATCTGCATGACTGACCATTTTGACAAAATATGTTCAAATTTGGGGAAAATATAGAGAAAGCTAGGGGTCACATTGACTTTATCGTCTGTTAAGGATAATGAGTAATTGGAAGAAAGAAATACACTTAATGGGTAGATAATGATGATTTCAGGTATTTAATAGTGACAATGGGAAAATCATACCCAGAGAGGGCAAAGCTGTTATTTAAAATCATGAGCATATTTACAAAATTTGAACATAAATAATTTCATAAAAGTACTCATTTTACCTCTTTCCATGCTACATGTATTTCTGTCCTGATTTACAAAAAGTTTCACAAAATGTATTTGATTATTACCACAAACTGGCCTTAGAGCCTTTGTGTTCTGTCATTTACAACAAAGTGATGCTCATAACTGCTTTTTAAAAGCAGACAGTGCTTTCTCTTTTTTATTACAGATTTTCTGAAGCGAGAACATCACTATGAATTTGTTACTATTGCTCTGTCAAGGTGTTTGTTGACAAGTTTGGTCTCTTAGATGTAAAATCATACATTTTTTTCTGTGTCATAAGCCAATGGGAAGTAATCAGCACTATGAGATTCAATTTTTCTATTCCTTGTAATTTTACAAAGAAAAGGATATTTCCTTCCATACCTTAAACTTTACATGCCAATCCTATGTTAAATAATGAAACAGCCATTCAGCTTCATGATTGGTATTCCAACTCACTTTAGTGCAACAAGTATTCTGGTAAATTTGTGTTCATATAGGTAAACTGTCATTATGAAGTTACTTCTAAATCAGCTGAATCAACGTTAGAAGGTTTTGTGGTTTTTCTTGTTTTCTTTTATACAAAAATATTGGCAAATGAATTATTTTTAAGTAATATATGGGTTGCAATAATTACCTGTATTTATGAAAATTTTAATAATAGAGAAAATTCACACGTTTGGTTTTATAGTAACACCACGCACATACACACAAGCACACACACACAAGTACACCTGCTAACATGCACACATATATGCATACACATATGTGCACATATTCACACATAAACACATTGACAATAAGTTTTGAGACTTGACCTTGTTACAAATATAAGTTCTTCATTTTCCTTTTTCTTAAAGACATTTATTTTCATTTCATATATATGGGTGCTTCATCTATTGATATCCTGTGACCCCTTGGAGACCTCAGAGGCCAGAAGAGGGCATCAGATCACTTGGAATTGGAGAAACAGATGGTTGTGAGTTCTCATGTTAGTCCTGGGAATTGAACTGGGGTCTTCTGTAGGAGAAACAAGTGCTTTTATTTTTTAATTTTTTATTATGTTTCTTTTTTAACATATACATTTATATTGTTCCACATAAAAACTACATACAATAGGAAGAACCACGAAACAACCAGGAATCTTATAAATGTTACATTCATAGTGATTTGGGTATCCATATTTGGCAAACATGAACTAGACATCTTTCCTATCTTGTTGAGTCTAAAATTCTGAATGAAAATCAATATCTGTCATATTGCATCTCTATTAACCTAAAACATCTATATTAGATCTACTCCATCTTAACCCCTAACCAACTAAGTTTAGTTGTAATACTAAACTACTTGGTCTTCAACCCCATCAGAGACTTGAGAAGGAATAAAACTTAGTTACCTGAGTGCAGAAGTGCAGGTTAGCAGCTTCCAAAGTGAAAAAAATGACAGAGCCAATTTACTGACTGAACAGTTACCCAAAACTCTATAATGTTGGAACATCATTCTCAGTCTTCTGGCCCAATATATCTGACAGGCATATTTGCAAGGCAGGAAATATTGACGACCTGTTTATGCTGTCTTGGCAGAATTTGGCCATCTATTCTGACTGTATCAAGTTTGACCATTTTTAGCCAAAGTCTGTCTGTGGCAAAAAGTAGGACATTTTGCCCAGTGGCTGCTTTGCCACATGAGAAGCCATCTCCATAAGGAGGGTCTGTGATGCTCATCATCTTCTTTGAGGTAGGCTGGGTGTTGCCAGGAGCTAAACTGTCTTGTTGTCAAAGAATCTTTAGAATAATAAAAAACAGCTTTAAATGCCATATTCTGTATGTAGTGCTGAGGGAATAGCAGGGAAGGAAGGGAAATGGTAAGGATCAGAATGACAGGAATGTGCTGGGAGTCAGTATCTCCCAGAAAAGGTAGAATAAACAATACTGGAAAATGGCAATGTCAATATATGTGTTAATAGTAATTGGGTAAGTTTATGGGGTTCTAACCCTATAGGAAGAACTGCAGGCAACTAATGACTGCTGGGAAAGGAGACTGAGCTTCTCTCAGGGATATGCTCAATTATTAGTTGTCAAATGCAGAGTGGACAGCCTTGAAACCGTGTATACACAAACAACAAAAATTGACTTTTATGGTGTTATATATGATATATATGATTATATATGGTATGTGTATTACATATGATGAATATATGTATTATACATATGTGTATAATTATCATAACACTCCAAGAAAAGGAAGCTATCAGTGTGACAGGTGAGAGGAACAGGAGAGGCATCTGAGAAAGGAACTGTGTTGTAGATTTATCTATTGGTGTTGAGCGCCTCACTCCTCACAACCTATACATTATGTCCAGTTATTTAATATAGTTTTCCTTTACTTCATACTTTGAGATCTAATATTGTTTGGATCTAAACTGCCCCTCGATGGCTCCGGTTTTGCATGATTTCTCTATAGGCAGTGGCCTTTAGAAGGATATAGAACCTTTAAGCAGTGATGTATGCCACTAACCTGTGTTTCCACCAGTTTCTTCTTCCTAGACTCCTAGTGTGTGCTCCAGTCCCTGTTATAAAGTGAGCTTCTTTGTGTTCCACTCCATGAGGGAGCGAGATCTGAATTCTTTTTTTGACAGTTCCTCCTCTAAGTTATAATGCTATAACAACAAAAAATAAACAACTCAGGTCAGTGTTTCTTTTCATAGGTAGGTTATGTTAAAGGTCATATAGAAGGTCATCATATGGTAAATTATTGCTTATTTTTTGTTTATTTTCTATTTAGTAAACTAACCCATTCATATTCTTTTGAATTTTTCATTTTCTGTGGCTTCAATGTTTACTTTTCTCTTTTTTAGCCTTTGGGGGCTTAAAGAAAATTTTAACAAAATTTCTATTAAATTTTATTAAAATATGAGTGTTTAAAGTATTGTGTAAGTACTTGCTGTCCACGTAGTAGTGGCTCTTATCACATGTAATTATCATGTATCTCTCCACTATAATCTTTTCAGGTCTATAAACACATTTCTCTATTCTTGCATAGTTGTTACATGCCTAGATTAGCATTATGCTTTAATTTCACATCATATGTTGCCAGTGTGAAAGGTCTGAATATTTTGTGTTGATTTTGCATTCAAGAAAGCTGCAGACACTTCATTAAGCCTTTTTTCCCTCAACTTAGGTTTCCCTGATATTTTACATGGACCACAACAGTCTTTAAAGGTTAATAATATCTCAACTTAAAATATGCTTTTCTTTTACATTTTTCTTCTTTACCAGCTATAACTAGATTACAGTGTTTTATTTTATATTTGGGCTAGTCTTAATAGAAAAATTGTAATATATCTGTGCTATAAAACTTGATGATATTCATGAAATTAAGATACATTAATTGAATTTAACTTTTATAAAAGTAATAAATTATCAGTGATAAAATAAAAATTGAAGTAGTTCTAGTAATTCAAAATATATGTAAGTATAGAACAAAGATATGAAATAAAATATATAGTAAAACTACATTTAAACTGGTGTTTTATGATTATAATAAATTGTCTCTTGATCAAATTATTATGTGCTTTAAAAAGATTTATACAGTGTCTATAGTGCCTAATTCAAACCATAGTAGACTTTTGTGAAAAAGTAGTTCAACATAGTACCTGCATGAACTAGATACTAATTCTACGTAGCATAAATGAGAAAATATAATTTATGCAATTTTAATTTTATTCTCAAAAATAAATTTAGTGATTTATATGTACATATACTTGAATGTGCTTCAAATTACTTAGTTTAACATGAATAAAATTACATTTCATTATTATATATAGAATATAGAGGCCTAATTCACACTACTGTCACATCCTTTCTCATCTTCTTGCTGTTACTGTGACTTTTCTGCACTGTTATTTCATTGAACTTTGGATATGTTGATTAAACAGATTCCTGGGTACCTGCTAAATCTTTATATGTAGTAAAGAAAAATAGTTCTTAACCTGAAATTATACACATTCCTGATATATGTATATTTAACCTGTGAATTTAAAAAGTACTATAATTAAATTTCATTGATAGAATCTAAAAAAAAGTCAAGTTACATATTGAAGCTATAACTAGTAAGATTTAGTTCCAATTCAAGACATATTCCTTATAACATTGACATTATCAAGATAACTGAATGAAAGGACTCACAAGTAATGATATAATGAGATAACTTAAGATATGTTTTAATAAAAATTTTCAGTAGTTCTTCTAATTCATTTTCCTAATGCTGATATAAACAGCACAGTTGTTTTATTGATGTCTTGCTCTCAGTAAAACTCTGTAAGTCACAGAGATATAGGTTGAGTAAACATAATTCTAAATAATCATGTACAGTCACTTTAAAAAAGCCTGGAATAAGACGAGAATGTTGGTAATTTTACTTCCTCTGTTACAAATGCTAAACTGATTTGATTCCATAGTAAGGGCTAAAAGCATATTCAGTGTACCAAAAAGCACAAATCTATACTATTTTGTTCAGTACAGTATTATTACTACAAGTACATCGTTTTTTATTCATGTTTCATTGCAGCAGGTTTCACGAAAATGATTACAATCAATCTTTAAATTTTGTGAATGTGGTTCCTTGTTAGCTGAAGGAAGGAGCTTTAGTTTGGCTTTAACTATTTCCTCATGTTTAAAGATACAAGTTTTTAATTAGATCACAATTTTAAAGCTTGTTTTCCTCCTATAACTATACCAAACTTATCACAACACCAATACTAGGAGAGGAAACAGTGGTGATGGACTATTCATCAACCTTGCCATTTCAAGCCAATGTGCTGGAAGTGTTTGTAATCTTAACGAATTTTTATATGTGGACAGAAGAAAGAGAAACATATTATAGACATTTAAATCACTTAAATAACTCTTATCTTTATATCCATGCTAGAGTTAAACAGATATTCAATTAATATAATAGCAAATGGCATTCTATAACTATCCCACATATTAAAAGTTAAATTAAAAATTAAATGTTATGGTATATGGCTGTAAACCAGGCCATATCCTAGGAGACAGCAGGCTCAAGAGTTCAAGGTCATCTTCATGTTCATAAATTGTTTCAGGCCAGCCTGGGCTACATGAGGCAGACAGCCCCCTCCTCCACAAAATAGATTGGTTAATAATTTAGTTATTCTTGTCCTTCCAGGCCCTTCTTTCTTTCATCCGAAGCCCATTTGCACGAGACTCGCCATGCTTTGCCCAGTGTTTGGCTGTGAGTCTCAGCACCTGTTTCCACCTGCTGCTGGATGGAGTCTTTCAGACAAAATCTTTGCTAGACTCCTGTCGCAAGTATAACAGAATAACGTTAATAGTGTCATGGATTGGTTCTCTCACATGGGATGTGTCTTAGGGTGGGCCAGGCATTGGTTGGACATTCCATCAATTTCTGCTCTATCTTTTTCCCTGCATATCTTGTAGGCAGGGGTAAATTTTTGGTTGAAGTTTTTTGTGGGTGTCTTGGTGTTTCTCTCCTTCCACTAGAAGTCCTGTCTAGTTAGAGGGTTTCTTCTTCAGCTGGAGGGGAAGAGAATTCCATAAGAAGACCGACAGAGACAACTAATTTGGGCACAGAGGGTCTTTCAGAGACCGAAGCTCCAAACTAGAAGCATACATGGCTGGACCTAAGCCTCCTACGTAGATGTCGTCGATGGGCACGGGGGCTTCATGTGGATTTTTAATAAGGGGAGCTGGGGCTGTCTTTGACATGGACTCTGTTGCCTGCTTGTTGATCACTTCACCCTGCTGGGGCTGCCTCACAAAATCACAAGGGAAGAGGATGTGCTCAGTCCCCATGCAATTTGATGTGCTGGGGTGGATTGGTAGTGGGGAGCTCCCTTTTATGATGAGGAGGGGAGGGGGTATAGGTGAAAGAGAGAGGGAGGGTGGGACTGGAAGGAGAGGAGGGATGTGAAATGCATAAATAAATGAATTAATTAACTTAAAAAGTGTTTAGACAACAACTACAAAAACAAATTAAATAGATTATAAGTAGATGATAGATAGATAAATAGATAGATGATAGATACATAGATAGGTAGATAGATAGATAAATGATAGAAATAGAGACATGCACAAATATATAAATAAAAAGTGGTCTTCCCTGAAATCATAGACAAACAGCCAAAATAATCTCCATAATTTGAAGTGGAGATCCATGAGCCCAAAGAACTTTCATGCTGATCTATTATGTAAACCACTGTTTAAATATTATCTTATTTATTGCTCATTTTATTTATTCACACTTGAAAAATAAAGTACATGTGCATTTTCCTTAAACTTTATGAGCTTGCTTTGGTGTTTGGTTCTACTGACATCTCTGAGCAGTTTTAGGCAGAAATTGATGCCTAACACAATGGAACAAGTATACCACTGTAGGTACCTTGTCACTTCCTCTTCCCTCTGCTTGACCTCCATCATTTGGCAAAGACATCCATGTCGTGTGTAGCCCCTACTTATCCTTCTGTAACACAATGATTTCCAAAGTCCCTGCTGCTTGAAAAGGGTGAAGCAGTAGTTATCCAGGCTACCCAAAAGTCATGCATGTGCCCGTTGCCATGAGGCTTCTTGCAACTAGGTAAATAATATGGCTAGGATAGCTGTACCTTCTAACCTTACAAGATACAATAGCTATAGACTAATTTACTAAGCAAGGCTACACATCACTGGAGAAGATAGGTGTGGCAGGCACCTAGTTCGTTTGTTTTATAGCTCTGGCTACCATGAGTGGAATATTCTGTGGAAGTGCTATTCACCACAAGGAGCATTGTAGGTAGTCAGACCTAACACAGGCAGAAGTCACCGCTGGGTAAAACCCTCATCAAGTACTAGCAGTGAGTGTTCCCCTTAGCTGAAGAGTCTCAAACAGATTTAGCCCCAGCACATCAACCTCTGACTAACAGTACCAGGCTCTGTGAAACAATAATTTCCATCTTCCCCTCTCCTACCCACCTGCAACACTGGAGAAAGAAGAGCTTGAGGGAGAAACTACACTCAAATGACAAACTGAGAGTAGACCTAGCAGCAACAAGGAAGAAGAATCCTGGGAGACTGGAGACGTGACTGGTAAAATGGTTAGGAGGTCACAGCTTACAGAGGACACATAGCCAAACTGCATCCACATACTGTGCTTATTTCTATAGACCAGTGATGCCCGAACCTTGTCAGGCTTAGATACTGTTTCTGTGGCTCTTTATGTTATTTCCACCTGACATTCACAGTACCCTACAGTGAGAATAAGTCTTCTGACACAATGTAATTAATGCATTTCAACTCCAGGCCCCACAGCCTGTGTAAACCCCACCCTCTTTCCCCATGGTGAATCCAGTCCTGGTTCTGCTTCTCCACTTCTCTTAGGTTTCCAGCATAAATAATGAATGAATAGGCACTTTATGCATAGTCTGGATTTGTGAAATGTATTGTGAATCATGTTGAGATTATTCTTATGTCATGCAGTGAATTGTGACACCTTGTATTTATTTGCCTATTGGGTTTTCCATAAGTTATAAATTTCCAAGATATTTTGATATATTCTGAACATAAAGAAACATTTGGCAACACGACTACACATGGACATGTTTTCTCCAATAATTTATACAACAGCCTAAGAAAATATAAATGCACAGTTCTCATTTTTTAGCTTTTTTTTACTTGATTGAGAATGAATATTTAATTTTATTCAAATATATACACTTGACAACTAGCCTGGAGAATTGTTCATGGTTATGAATGAGTAAGCATTTGTAAAAGCTCATTAAAAATATGAGCAGCACTCTCAGCTTCCAGGGCCACAAACTGATACAAATGTAATTTTGGATACATGGACTGAAAAACATGGGCATTATATAAAATAATTGTATTTTGAAGAAAAATGGTACTGATCAGTGTAAAAAAAAAAACAGAAAATGTAAGTCACAAACCTCATTCTTTTCATTAAATGTCTGAATTTATGTATTTGATAAAAAGTAGGATTATTTACATTTGCAATTACAAAATATTTAATGCACTTAAGATAATTTTAGGAGATGTCTTTAAGTGGGTGACATTAGAGATTATATTTCCATAGGAGGTCCTTTATATTTTGAACAGCATTAAACGTTTTTAAAACTTCAATTTAAAAGTGTTTTTTTTTCTCTAAGACTAGAATAATTATCAAATCTTTGCATTGGAAAGAAAATGAGTACTCACTAATAATACAACCAGTGAGTAACAAAAGCCTATGGGTATTCATTTTCTCAACTATTGAATATACCATTTTTACTTACTTATTTCATTTATGTGTATAAGTGTTTGCCTATATTTATGTCTATGTACCATATGCATGCATGGTAGCCACAGAGGCATAAAAGACCAAAGGATCCCTTTGGACTAGAGTTACAGACAGTTGTGAGTCTCCATGTGGGTGCTGGGAATTGAACAAGGGTCCTCCACAAAAGCAGCCAGTGCCGTCAAGCAATGAGCTAACTTTCTCTCTGTCTCTCTCATGATGTATATATTTTAAGACAATAAATTGCAAAATGCAATTACTGCAGCTAACTAATTAAGAAGCAAATGACTATGAATGGTAGACTATACATTTAATAAAGTTTTTTTTTTTTGCTTCTACTATCTTTCAAGCAGTCGCCTATAAATTGTAAATGCATAAACATAGGAGCTACAGTTGCAGTGAATGATGGGCTCTGTCACAAAGTAATCACAAAACAAATTAGAATACTTTAATATAAACAAAGAAAAATAAAAATATCGATAAAATAAGGATACAAAGTAGATATCTGAAAAATACTAATGAGACAATAATAAAGTACTGTTCATTCTTTGTAAGTCAATTATAAGATATCAAGAGAAAAATTATAACTCACCTTCAAATAGACAGATGAAAACAATTATCTCACTCATAAAATGCAATATAATTAAGTTTCTTTTCCTGCTATTTTTCTGAATAATTCACTAGATTCTAAATATACGGAAACCAAACCAACTACTATATACAGCAGCTTCAAAGCATATAAAAATCTTATATTAATCAATTGAGAAGTATATCAAGTTTTATTATAGATATGTAAGATAATATGAAAAACTGGGCATGAGATTATAATAATTCAAAAAATTAATTAATAATCCAGGGAAGGTGTAAGTTAGCAATTAATAAAAGCAGCCACCAGGAACCACAAGGCTGCTTAAAGGCTGTGAAAAAACTGGTCCCACCTCTTACTGGAAAGGTGGCTCCACTTCTCACAAGTAGAGCTAGTCTTGGTGGCTAGGGCTCAGGTAAACCCACTGCAAGGGTGTGAATGTAGGAGGGCTGACCCAGCCACTTTTCTGCCTTGGCGTGGCTGAGGTGAGAAATAACTCCTCCTATTATCCTAGCCCCTTGTTATCTCCAGTCGTGGGGAAACCTGGGAGTGCTGGCCCTGCCCCTCTCACCTGAGACCCTCTGAAGAGAGGGCTTTCTACCTCAATTGGAGAGCACAGCAGAGCTGGCCCTGGTGAATGGGACATGGTAAGCTGACCCCATGTGTGTGAGTGCAGGAGAGCTGGCCACAAAACATGTGTGCTTTGGGGTGGCCTGTGTATAGGGATTGATGCCCTCGCCCCAGGCTTTTCAACACCTGGGACAGTCAGGAGATCTCGACTCAAGGTCATGAAAGATGGTGATCTGGACTTGCCCCTGGCTGGCTGTAGCACTCCAGAGAGTGTGCCTGGCACTTTGCCTGAGCACTACCATAAAGCTGGTCCTGGTAGAGAGAGTTGAGGGTGAGCTGTGCCCAAGGGCATGTAAGAAGGAAAGGTGACCTTGCCTTCTGCTGGTGGCCACATTGGGTGGCCTAGCTGGGGCAGTGCTGGGGAGCCTGTCCTGGTGGTACAGATAAGGGAGAGCCTGCAGGCTGAATACTTCAGCTACCACCCAGACAGAGATTCCGGGCTTTCAGTTGGCACATCTCAAAATTTACATTACTTGTGAACTATTGGGATGCATACAAGAGCTGGTTGGTCCTGCTTATCCACAGCAACAGCAGGATTTCCATGACACAGGACAACAACAGGATAACCTGGATGAGTTACAGTGATGACTCAATATTAAGAGTGTCACAGAAGCCAGAGACCTCAAACTAAAGCAATGACTAATTGCAGTGAACATTTGCAAATAAAGATGGGTGGAGAGAGGGGTAACACTGTAAGACACACTGCAACACACTTCAGTTTGCACTATAAGATCTTTTCTAAGCTTTGTTTTGTTTTGTTTCATTTTTGTCATTTGGTTGTGTATTTTTTTAATTGTTATTTATTTATTCACTTTACCTCCTAGTCATAGTTTCACCCCCTCCTCTCCTCCCATCCCTACTCTCCCTCTCTTTTCCACATCCCCCACCCCTACACCTCAGAAGAGGGGAGTCCCCTTCCATCATACCAGGCTCATCAAGCCTATCAGAACTGAGTGTGTCCCCTTTGCCTGTGGCCTGGCAAGGTAGTCATGGGGAAGTAATTTGAGTGAGACTTTGCAAGAGCCGAGGTCAGATCTAAGGGGATGGGGACAAGAATGGGACTGGGGTGCATGATGCAACAGTCATAAAGAATCAATAAAATGTTAAAAAGAAAGCACAAAACACACAGAGTAAAGAAATAATAGTAAAAGCTGCAGCGGAGACTACATAGCATGTAATGGCAAACCTACTGGAATTACACATGACCTCTCAGTGGAGATCTTCAAAGCCTGAAGAGCCAGGATACCTGTGTTGCAGTAAGAGACCAAAAACACGAACCCAGACTACTATACTCAGTAAAACCTCCAAACACCATAGATATAGAAAATAGATATTTGTGATTTAGATAGATATTAAACAATGTCTATCTACAAGTCCAACCCTACAAAAGGTGCCAGAAGGAAAATTCTAACCTAATGAGTTTAATTAAAATAATGAAAAAAGAAAATAATCTCACATCAGCAAAAGAAAAAAGAAAGAAAGGAAATACACGCGAATACACCACAAACATCCAACAAACAAAACCTCCTCAAGCAATAACAAAATAACAGGAATTAACAATCATTAGTAATTGATATTTCTCATTATCAGTAGTCTCAATTCCCTAATAAAAAGACACAAGTTAATAAAATAGAGGCAAAAATATCCATCTGCCTGCTAAATCCAACATCAAGAATAAATACTACCTCAGGGTAAAGAGTTAGAATTGGACAAATGAAAGAAGCTAGTATAGTCTCATTAATATACTGCAAAACGTATTTCAAACCAAAACTAATCATAAGAGATAGTGAAGGTCACCACACTCTCATCAAATGAAAAAATCCAACAAGATGACACTTTAATTCCTAACATCTATGCACCAAACACAAGGGCACCCAAGTTTGTAAAAGAAGCAATGCAAGACATTAAATCAAATACATTTTATTGAGTATGGCATACAGATTCAAAGGACTAGTCCACGGTCGAAAGCATGGCAGCATGTAGGCAGACATGGTGCTGGAGGAGCCAAGGGTTGTACGTCTTGATCCACATGCGACAGAAGGAGATTGTATACCACACTGGGCATAGCATGAGCACTAGAGACCTCAAATACCATCCCCACAGAGACACCCTTTCTCCAATAAGATCACACACATTCCAACAAAGCTACACCCCATCACTGCCCCTAGCTCTAGGTCAAGCCTTCAAACACATAAGTCGGAGATAAACATATTAAAACACCACACTAACCAAGCAAGTGAAAGACTTTTATGAAAAAAAAAACCCTCAAATCTTTGAAGAAAAATATTAAGAAAGATATCAGCAGGCGGAAAAATCTCCTTGCTCATGTACCAATGAAATTAACACAGTAAAAATAACAGTCTTACCAAAACAATCTACAGATCACAATCTTCGTGAAAATACCTACACAATTTTTATTGACCATGACAGGACAATTCTCAACTTCATATAAAAAAAATCTCATGCTAGTAAGAGCATAAAATTTGACCACTTCTCCTTGGTAGGGAGGCCTGGTTGTCACTCAGAGGAAGGGTAAACAGGCTACCAGGGTGAGACCTGATAGGCTGTGATTATATGGTAGGGGAGGAGGTCCCCTTCTGTCACAGACCTAAGGGAGGGGAATAGGATGTAAGAGGGAGGCAGGAGGGAATGGGAAGACACAAGTGAGGGAAAAACAACTGAGATGTAATCTGAATAAATTACTTAAATATATACAAAATTTATTCACTGAAGTTACAGCAAAAATATTCTGTAACTTAGAGAAATGGCTATCCATTTTTAAAGGAGGAATTTTTTAGTTCTAATAGACTGATCAGAGAATAATTTCTCCACAATGTGTCAGTTTGTCACAAATACAAAGCAAAGAAATTAGACCAAATGGCCAAATAATCTACAAAAACAAATCCATCAGAATAATATCAGACCTCTATCAGAAGGTCTGAAAGCTAAGAGAGCTGGAAATTGTGTATTTCAAGTTTTTGCATCTTTAAATATATCTTTTCTGCTTGATCTGTGGTGACATTATTCTGCATTTAATTTGTTTTCATCTCATGGTTGATGAAGTTTTACTTTCTAAAGTGCCTTTATGCATATTTATTAGTATTTAAAATTAGCTTATAAAATAATGGCTTCTCTTATGGCATTTCCACACATAGTTTGTTCTTATTTGTCTCAATTTCTCAAGCCATCACTTGTCTTCCTGTCTCCCTACTCACTGATTCCCTTAACCTCTATATATACACACACAAGTGTATATACATATATTTGTATATACACATAAATACATACATACACATATACACATATGCATATACATACTCACTCTCACATACTTTTGACCTTTTCTATTTCAATGATCACAATTTCCCAGAAGTGTGTTTGTGTATGAGTGTGTGTGTGTGTGTGTGTGTGTGTGTGTTTGACAGTCTAAATATAAATTAATATAGGGCTCACATTTTGTTTTTCTGATATCAGAATTACAGCTCAACTCATTTTCCTGAAAATTCTATGAGCTCATTTTTCTTTATTTGTTAATAATAGCTACATATGCACATTTCCTTACCCATTAGTAGAATGGGGCCATTCCTTAGTTGTTGGGAATGTTGCAGCCACAAACAAGGGCATGTAAATATATTTGCAGAAGTTCGTGGAGTTTTGTGAATGCAGTCTAAAGTAATACAGATGGATTACAGGAAAGTTCTAGTTTTACTGCTTTGAGAAACACCTATATTGATTGTGATGGTAACTGTACAACTTACAGCTCCACCAGGAATAACTAAGGGGTCATTCTTCATCAAATCCTCATTATTTATTGCCATTTTTTCTTTATAATAACTATTCTGTTTCAGTTAAGATGTAAACTCAGAGTAGTTATAATATAAATTTTCTATATGACTTAGAACATTGAATGACTAAAAAATATTTACATTCATTTGTGTTTACTTTTCAATTGTGTATTAAGTTTATTGGAAGATTTTTCAGGTGGATGATTTAATTTTGGAATTTTATTTTTGGATTTCTGAGTATATTAAAGATATTAATACCTATCTGGTGTGTAGCTGGGAAATATTTCCTTTATTGTTATAAGCATAATTTTCACTCTAGCAATTGCTCCTTTGTGAATAGTCTTTCATTTCAGGAAATCTTATTAGCTCTTGTGATTCCTTCCTGTTTATTAAGGTAGTTCTCAGAAAGTTCTTGCCACACCTCTAGTAGACTCAGGGTTTCAGATTTCATCATCTTAAAGTCTTTGCATGGTTAGAATTAATTTCAGTTCAAATTTAGAGATACGGATCCCATTCTATTTTTCTATATGTAGCTACTCAATTTTCCAAACACTATAGTTGAGAAGGTTGTCTTTGGGCCAATATGGGTTTTTGTACCTTTGTCAAATAGTCCTTGTCTGTGCTTTCCTAAACTCTCTCTTTTAATTTTCCACATTTCTTAAAAATAAGGGACGTGTGTTAGTATATATATGAATCTGTGTGAGTCTATATGTTTTAAAAATGTGTGTATATGTCTGTGTATGTGTCAAAGTTTGTCTGAGTATGTGTGTGTATGAGAGCATATGGATGAGTGTGTGTATATATGTTTGCATGTATTTCTGAGAGTGTGTGTTGGTGCAAGTATGTAAGTGAGTAATGTGTGTGTGCTGACACTGATAACAGAGACGTAACAAACATATAATTTACTTCTTAGACATCCTAATAGATTATAGTGCATAAAAACACCTGAGAAATTATTTTCAACCTGAACAAACACAGAAGACAAACACCCAGCTCCACACTTTGAAATATCTCAACAGAAAACTCTGATTTTCATTAATGGTTTTAATGTTGTTTTAAAGTAAAAGAACAATGGAGGAGCGAACAGCTAATATAATGTAAAGACAAGGCATTAAAATTATGTTATTAAGAATATTTGTCAGAAACTATATTCACTGATTTACTTGCATGAGCTGTTGCCTTTGAATTTTAACACCTGCTATTTTATTTTCACCTTTCTATTTATCTCCATGCATTTTTTTCTCTCTTCCTGAATAAAATGAACAAATACCAAAAAGTGAAACATATGCACATACAACCAAAATGCCAATGATTTTGTTTTGTACTGGCTAGCTTCTTCTGGCACGAAGCATACACTGAAGAGTGGTTAATATGCTCAACCTCGAAGCAAGAAGCTATTTGAAATTGATGCACCATTGATAAGGATGGCCTGCTAAGTGTAACCATAGGTCTATCATTTCATTACTGCTATAAACACTGATTAATTCTACCATACACTATTGCTTTTGAGGTATCAGGAAAAATAACATTTTATATTTAACATTACTGCCAGCAGGGCTAAATATTTGCATACAATGGCAATGTGGCTGTTTATAGTTCAGCTCTATGGCAGGCAGCAACAGTCATAAATATAGGAGTACATTTTCTTTCTTCTCATCTCACCATGTGGGTATGCTGTGACAAATAAGAGCAGAAATTCTATGCTTGACTGACATTTTAATGTAGGTAAGCAATCCTGGCATGGTGGTATAGACATGTAATTGAGGTACTTAGACTTGGGAGCTTATGTCAGCAGGATATATAAATTAGAATAGGAACTCTCTTATTTTTAATGTTAAGTAGGAATGTGCATATATGTGATGAAGATTGCATAGTTTACCATAAAATTAGGAAATAACTTCCACTTCAAAATTATTATCAATTTATTATTTTGTGGGAATTATATAAATGTTCATAATAAGCTGTCATGAATTAAGTTAAAACACATAAATTTATCTTGTAAGCAGGAGTTAAATGCAGCACATTAAAAATTTTCTAGATGTATTTTGTTACAAAAATTGCATTAATATCAATAATCAAATTCTGGATATTGTATAACTTAGCATCCTATTATATGAGTAAGGAAGCTCATTTATTATGTCAGAGACATGTCTACAAAAATAGCATCTGAATTAGCTTTGCATACCACTGAGCACAGGTTTATTCTAATTGAGAAAATGTTGAATAACACTTGACAAAGTTCCTTTCTCTTAAATTAGCACAATAATTTTCTAGAAATGATAAGTATGTATCTAAAATGTATATGCATTATATTACAGCTAAATATTAGTTAATCTTCATGATTAAAATTTAAAGCAAGATGTGCATTCTTGAGAATAGCAGCTACTAATCAATGCATAAACTATTAGGATTATGCATTACTGACATTTGTACAATAATATATAAACCTCTATCAGCTGTTTCTCCAAAGATATTTTCTACACACACAACAAATTAAATAAATCTTATGATGTAGTGGTGCATAGTATATGGTAGATTTAATGTCATATTCTCTGAACAATAAGTACTCAGGATATTTTAGAGGTTTTTTTTTTCTGTAGCAAAATAGTATTTGATACAATTTTGTCTGTACTGTTTTAATTCTAGAGATGGAGAGAAACCACTAGCAAGAGGTATTTTGCTCCTCTTTTTGTGCATAATGTAAGAATAAAAAGAAAATTTTTTCACTTTGCTATTTTTGATGTACTGGTTGGTAGTACGTGACCCTCTGTTAATTTTTCCTGATTACTTGTAGGAGCAATCCTGCAAGTTCAGGAGACAGGCTTTCAGAGAGTCAAGAACTCTTCTAAGTTAGAAACCCAAAGGAAACTTTAGAAGGCTAGGGAAGGCAGAATTATTTATTATATGAAATAAAACAAAATTAGATATTACCTAACAATATTCCTTCTGGTACACCACATCACCTCATGTACAGAGACTTGCATGATACTTCTAATGGGTAGGCGGTTATGATTTGTACTGCAACCCAGTTTAATTTATATAGAATGATTCACAGAAGTTTACTCTTGTTTTTCCATAACCATAAGATATTTTGAATATTATGAACTCTGCTAATTATCTTCATCTTTTCCCCATAACACTTAGGAGATTTTCATTACTCAGTCTTGGAAAACTTAATCATATCAAAAACAAAAAGTAAGTAAATAATAAAAGCATTCACTAAGCAAGAAATTAATAACCATCAGATTTCAGTTTGGGTTATACTTTCTGCCTAGATTTCTAGTATATATTCTATTATTTTATTTCATTTAAATGTTCTATTTTTACTTCTTAAAATTTGAAGTTAAGGCAAGATTGGTAGGCTGGGAAGATAAGATCTATTATCAGGATTTGAACTATAAAATGTCTGATCACAGGATTAATATTCTAATCACATGAAACAAATTATTCAGGTAACTTAATATTTAATGTCTTTCAATAAGCAGACAGATCCACATATATCCACATATACTTTTAGTTATATTATATTAAATAAGAAAATCAAAGATTTTTTATTCTTGAGCAGTGGCTGAATTATTGATAATATTATAGCAAATATTGAAATTATCGCAGTAGATATACACAGACTGATTGTGACTTACTTGTCTGAGAGGATTATCACACATAATAACAAAGTGGGAGAAATGAGCCCAGCTTCACTAGTCCCTAGAGAAATGTATATTTAAAGCACAGTGAGGCGTCATGAACATATATACTAGAAGCGTTTAGTTGAATAAAACCTTTTTAAAAATCACTCTTAAATTGCTTCCCAAACTGTCAAATATTTAAAAACAGAAAAATGTGATAGTTCACACAATGCCAAAATTCTATTTTACACATTTATTCTGGAGTATCAAAATCATATATTTATAAAACTTTAAACATAAATATGAACAGTAATTTTGTTCCCAATATTTGGGACCTAGAAACAATTCAGAAATCGTTAGGAAAATAAATCTTCAGCCACAGTGCGAACTCTGAACATAACTCAGCGATATGAATGAATCTTCTGAGAAATGTGCTAAGAAATGCATCCTCAAATTTATATATTCTATTTAATTTCCAATGTTTTTTTCAGTGACAAATTAATAGAAACAAAGAAATAGTAGTAATCACTGTAGAGAATGCAAACAGAGGAAAGCTAGAAAGCATAAGTAGAGAAAGTCAAACAAGATCGCAGAGGTGAGGTGCCATGAATGATAACAAGAGTGGAAGAGCAGACCCTAGACACTGAAGTGTTAGATATGAAAAAATATCTGCAAAATATCCAGACAATCTAAGACACTATTAAAAGATCAAATTGAGGTATATTAGGAATAGAGGAAGAAGAAAGCCAGGTTAAAGTCATAGAAAATATTTTCAACATAAACATAGAAAAATTCTTTACCTAAAGAAGGAGGTGCCAATCAAAGTACAAGATGCATATATAGAGACTAGATCAGAAACTGAATTCCCTTCAGCACATAGTAATCATAAACACTAATTATATAGATGAAAGAAAGCTAAAAAAAGAAAAAATGACATAGGAAGGCAGACCCATAGGAATAACATAGGTTTTCCAATAGGCCCTAAAAGTAAGAAAGACCTTAAAAACTGCTCTATAAACTCACAGGTGCCAGCAAAGACTACTATGCCCAAAACTTCTCTCCATCACAATAGACACAGAAAAACAAAATTCCTCAATACAACCAAACTTAAGCAACATCAAGCTACAATTAAAGTTCTACAGAAGTTGGTAGAAGGGGAATTTCAACTGAAAAAGTTTAGCAAGACCCAAAATACCCACAGAGGACAAATAATCCCAGACCCATAAGTCAAAGGAGCAAGAAAAGCCCATACTTTAACAACAGTGGACTCAACAAGCACTGGTCATTAATAACTCTCAATATTAGCAGTCTCAATTTCCATGTAAAATGACACAAACTGACATATGGTAATAAAAAACAAACACAAACAAACAAACAAACAACCCCAAAACAGAAAATCCTAGGATCCGTTTTAAGTTAAAAAGAAGAAAAAAAGATATTCAAAGTAAGTGGGACCAAGAAGTAAGCAAATATAATCATCTGAATATCTTACAAAATAAAGTTCAAACCAAAATCAATCAGGAAAAGTAGGGAAAATGCTACATATTCTTCAAAGAAAACCCAAGAGAGGATATCGGAATTCCAAACATTTATGCATTATACATCAGGACACACAAATTTATAAGAGAAACACTAGTATGGCTAAAATCACATCTTCATCATCACACAATAGGAGTAGGGGATGTAATATCTCACTTTCATCATCAAACATCTCATTCAGACAGAAACTAAACAGAGAAATTCTGGAGTTAAATAAAATCATAAAGTCTATGTGTGTGTTGATTGTACTTTTTCTTTCTATTTGTGTTTTTACATTTTATTTGTTCACTTTCTAAAGGAGAGAAAAAGAATTAGAAGAGTTGGATGAGGGGAGAAACAACAAAGAGATGGGAGGAAATGGGGAAGGAAAAATTGTTATCAAAATATACTGCATAAAAATTTGTTTTCAGTTAAAAAATCTAGACTAGGTCTTACTAATCACTTGGGACATCTATCTATTAATGTTTTTCAAGCCTGATCACTCTTCATTTTTTTGTCACTTCTTCATTTTAATACTAGTGTTTGTTACTTTGTCATTTGGTTTAAACATTCCTAGCTTAATGTCATGAAACCTAGACTGCACTGTAAATATCCATGAAATTATATGATATAAGCATTATACTTTTTTAGACTGCAAAATAAACACAAATTCTATATTTTAGTGTTATATAGCTCAAATTTGATCTTTGTATCAAAGCTACAAAGGGAAGGAGATATTTTCATGCTAGTCATGTCAATAAATAGAAACATTTAACTCAAAATCCATTATTTTTTTTTTAGCCAATGTATGTTTGATAATATAGATATTTACCTACTTTAAAGGTAAACATTGCTCTCAGAGATTCTTCAGATCATATACCTTACAGAGAAAAATATCTATGCTGTAAAATTAACCAAACCCAGCCCCAAGAAAGTAATCTTAGAAGTTTAATATGAAGATTTGAAAAAACAATTTAAATAATTTATTCACAGTACATCCCGTTTGTAATCCCCTCACTCTTATTTTTCTGTTCCCACCCTCCCTCCTTCTTCTGACCTATTCTCCTTCTCTAGACCTCTGACAAGTGGGGTTCTCCTCCCCCACCATATGACCACCACCTATCAGGGTTCATCTGAATAGCCTGAATCCCCTTTCTATTCCTACAGGGCCTCTCTGCTAAGAGGCAGTGATCAAATCCAGGACACCAGAGTTCATGTCAGAGGCCATCCGCTTTTCTCCCCACCTCCCTTCCCCACACGGAGAATGAGCTGTCCACATGTGAACAAGTGTTCTAGGTTCTTTGTTTGCAGTGTACTTGGTTGCTGCACCAGTTTGTGGAGGCCCCCTAAGTCCAGATCCTTCAGCGTTGATAGTAGAAAGGACTTTTCTGAAATGACAACAACAACAACAATAAACAAGATAGTGATTTCCTTAGGACCTGAAAAATTTCTTAAAGTAATACTAGCTAGAGATAGCTACTTAAAGATTGACCTCTGTCCATTTTTGTAAAGTTCAGGTTGCATTTGCTTAGAGCACTCATTCAGATTATACAAATGAGTGTGACAGCACCTCTGTATTTATTATTGATAAGCTTGTTTGAAAGGCTTGTACCTTTTTATGTTTTGCTCAACTGTCAAAAACAATCAGCCACCATGGAAAATGGAGGAATGTTGAGTGGAAAATAACATATCTACAGCTCTTACTTAATAATATCCACAGTAGACTGTCTATCAATATCTCTATTGAGAATTTGAAAATAGAATAGAAATATACAAAACAATTTGGTTTGAGTTTCATTAAAATAGTAATCAACTTTTTAAAAATGAAAACCTAGAATAATTTTTTCAGGTTCTGTCTGCTGGATTACTCACTGTTTCCTGCCTCATTTTTTCCCTTGAGTTCTAATCTTGGATTCTTACTCTAGCTTCTGAGTGATAATTAATTTGTGAAAGTACTAATAGTTCAAAAGTAACTGCCAAATAGCAGTTATCATATTAGAAAACATTAAATATGGCATACTCAAACTTCTTTAAAATCTTACATATTTCCCAACTATTATTTAGTTAAATGAAAAAACTGTAATGAGCAGTTCTTAGAACAAATATGATATAAAATTCAATCCTAGTCACCTGGGAAATTATTACTGCTTCTGATTTGCAAATGGAATTATTTTATAAGCCAAAGTGAGGTTATTTCACTACTCAAAGGTCTAGCAGTACTTATGTGAAGAAAGGAATTAGTTAAATATAGCACAAGTGTATGCATATGTCAGTTCATGTGCATGCTTTATAAAACTATTCCTGGAATACTAGCATTTGAATATATATGTTCTGAGACTCATTAGATTCTCTTTGGAACATCAACAATAGGGTTATTTATATGGAAGTAGAAATTCTAAAATCCTAACTTTTAAATAGCATTCATTTAACATTAAAATTAGAACCAAGGCCAATGACTTGGCATTGTAAGTAGAGATGGTTGCCATTAAACTAATGACCTAAGTTCCATCCTTAGAATCTATTTAACTGAAGGAGAGAAATGGGTTCTGAAAGTTCTCCCCTGACCCTTGTGCAGTTTTCATGGCATGAATACATACTTGTACATAGAAAGAGAAATTTTTGTTTAAAAACTTAAATTAAGCCCAGAAATAATTCTATTATAATAGTAGTTTCTTTAAAGGAAAAGAGATTTGAAATATTTCTTCTGTTGTGCATGAACTGGTGTTTTGTATAAGGTTTCAAGCTCATTTTGAGTTCCATTCAAAATGATCATAAGCATGTTATAAGGAAAACACATATTTCTTTCTTTCATTTTTATTGTGTCATTTAATCATCTGTGGAGTACTGTCACTCACAGAGAGACCATCCTGAGTTCTTTGATGCTTACATAGTATTTATATATGTACTCATGAGTTTTATTTCATTTTGTACTTTTTATTCCTTTCTACTTGCTAGTTTTACTTTACGGACTAGGAGGGCTTTCCTGACTACACTTGATGGAAAGCTTACTTTGTCTTGTAGGGCATGACTAGTCTGACAAGGACTATGACGTATTAGGGTGGAGAGACAAGGGTGACTATAGCTTTTATAGGTTACTTCTATTTTCCTAGTTTGTAACACACACACACACACACACACACACACACACACACACACACACACACACACACACACAGTCATTCATAAAACAATTCCTGTAATATAACATAAGTTAGTCCATTAGCAGAAAACTGTAAACTGTAAAATTTTGTGTTCACTTTTTCTTCTCAAAATTTCATGTTCAACCTAACATTAAAGACTTTTTTAAACTTTTGGTTATTGGCCGACTAAATCTGATGCCTATTTTCCTTTTTATAAAATGTATACATTATTTTTTTATCCTTGCTGCTCCTATTTTTAAAAATTGCATTTACATTTGTGTGTGTATATGTTTGAGTGAGTGTACCAAGGCAGTTAGGTGACAACTTGCAGGCTTCAGTTTGGTTCTCACCCTTTACTATGTGTGACCTGGGGATCAAACTCAGTCATTGTGCCAACTGCATCTATCCTCTGAGCTCGCTCATCTGCCTAATTTTCTGTTCTTATAAAAAACAAAGTCACCATTAAATATCCAGGCAAATGAATGGAGCTGGAAAAGATCAACCCAACTGAAAAAAACACAGACCCAGAAGGAGACTCATGTTATATACTCACATATAAGCAGATATGAGCCATATAATACAGGGTAAGCATATTACATTCCACAGAAGCTAAGTAACAGGCAGGAACCTAGAGGGATGCTTATTTTCATTCAGAAGGGCAAATAGTATAGACACTGGAGGCTGTTGAAGAAAGGCAACAAGACTGGAGCCTACCATAAAGGTCCTCTGAAAGACTCTACCCAGCAGGAGATCGAAGTAGAAGCTGAGTCTCACAGCCAAACTTTGGGCAGAGGGAAGGGAGTCTTATTGAAGTGTGGTGGTGGGGAAGGGAGGCAGGAACTGAAGAGCCTGGAGAGGACAGGAGCTCCACAAAAAGACCAACATAACCAACAAATCTGAGCCCAGAGGGGTGGAGACTGATGCACCAAACAAGAACTGTGCATGGACAGGACCTAGGTAGGTCCCCTGCTCATATCTAGCAGAGAGGCAGCTTCATCTCCATAGGGGTTGCCTAATAAGGGGAGCAGGGGCTCTTCCTATTGCCTACTTTTTGACCGTTTTCCTTTGGCTTGACAGCAATATCAGGCCACAGAGGAAGAGGATGAGGGGGTCTTGATGAGACTTGGGAGGCTGGAGTCAGTTGATAGGGGAGAAGGGCTCCGCTCTCTGAGGACTAGAAGAGGGGCATAAGGGAAAGAGCAAGAGAGGGTGGGACTGGTGGGAGGTGAGGGAAGGGGCTACGATTAAGACGTAAATAAAGTGAATAAAGTTCTAAAAGTAAATTTAATTAAGCCAGGCATGGTGGCGCAGGCCTTCAATTCCAGCACACAGGAGGTAGAGGCAGGTGGATCACTGTGAATTTGAGGACAACCTGGTCTTCAAAGCAAGTCTAGGGCAGCCAAAGCTACACAGAGAAACTCTGTCTCAAAAAATTAAACAACAACAAACAAACAAACAAACAAACAACAAACAAAAAGATTAACTGGAAACCAATCTATAGAATCTATAGTAGAAGAGCAAGGGAAATGTTTCCATTCTGAATCAGATTAGGAGTCCTCTCTTTCCTCAGGCTCTCAGAAGTCAACCAGTGTTGGTGGACTACCAAAGACCTCACAAAGCACATGATGAAAACAACTTAAGGAGAAAGGACCCATAAATATTCATAGTTTACCTGATTTTCACCCTCTTCCCTTGGAACTCTTTATGTAGATCAAGCTGTACTCAAATTTGCAGATCTACCGACTTTTGCCACTTGAGTGCTGGGATTAAAGTTAATTGCCAGCTATTATGAATAAGGCTGCTATGAACATGGTTGAGCATATGTCCCTGTTGTGTGCTGGAGCATCTTCTGAGTATATTCCAAGGAGTGGAATAGCTGGGTCTTGAGGAAGCCCTATTTCCAGTTTTCTGAGATTGAGCCAGATAGATTTACAAAGTGGATGTGCAAGTTTGTCCCCAACCAGCAATGAAGGAGTGTTCCCCTTTCTCCATATCCTTGCCAGCATGTGCTGTCACTTGAGATTTTTATCTTAGCCATTCAGATGGGTGTAAGATGGAATCTCAGAGTTGTTTTGATTTGCATTTATCTGATGACTGAAACTGAAAACAGCCTAAAAGTCCTTCAGTAGAAGAATGGATAAAGAAACTGTGGTACATTTACACTATGAAACGCTACTTAGCTATTAAAAACCAGGAAATCTCGAAATTTGTGGACAAATGAATGGAACTATAAAGGATCATACTGAGTGAGTTAACCCAGAAGCAGAAACACTCACATGGTATACACTCACTTATAATTGGACACTAGCCAAAGAGGCATGTCTCATGAAAATCTTCACTTACCAGGAGATTGGAATAGATGTGAAGACATCCTATTGGGACTCTAGGTGAGAGTGTGGGAGAATGGGGAGATAGAAGGGTCCAGAGGGTCCTAGAAACATACAAGAGGAATATCTTGATGGGTGGATCTGTGCCCAGGGGGTGTCTGCTCAAACTATTGCACTAACCAAGGACAATATAAGTAGTAAACATTGAACCGCTTCTCTAATCACCCAATGGGCAGGACATTCTCCACAGTTATGTGGAGAGTAGAGACTGACTCTGACATGAACTCTGGTGCTCTATATTTGACCACCTCCCTTTGGTGGGGAGGCCTGATGGCACTCAAAGCAAGAATAAGCAGCCTACCAAGATGAGACTTGATAGCCTATGACCATATAGTGGGGGAGGAGGTCCCCCTCAGTCTTAGACCTAGGGGAGGGGGACAGGGTGAAAGCAGGAGGGAGGGAGGAATGAGATGATACAAGTGATGGGATAACAATTTAGTTGTAATCTGAATAAATTAATAAAATTAAAATTTTTAAAAAGAAAAAAGAAAAGAAAAACAAATAGGCTAATCTAATAACGGTATATAGAGTTTTAGCGTAAATATGTAGTCATGATGAATCTATAATTCGTCACATATAATGAAACTTAATTTGCCTCTTCCATGTAATACTGTTCAGAAAAGGTAAACATAATCCTGTATTATCATTTTCTGGTAACTTTAACCTAGAACACAGAGTTTTAGTCAACAGTGACAAAATTTATCCACTAATATCTTGTGAAATGTTCTGTGCGCAGAATATAAATTGAAATGTTTACAATTCACCCAACTAGAACAGCATCGACGGCTAAACTAGATATTCTGTTCAGTGTTTAAATAATACACAGAAGGCCACAGATTCTCAACTATTGAAATGTTTATTATTAAAGATACATGGGTTATATTTTCTCATTTTAAATGCCCAAACTTGCCATCCTTGTATCCTAATGTACATTCTGGTCAATTCTTTCTTTGAATTTAATTTTAAATTTTGATTCCCATAAAGGTTAGCCTTTCTGACCTTTTCTAAGCTGTCTAACCAAAAGGTTGTCTGACTCATTTCCATTAATAAAAAGAATGTGCTTTAAAAGTTTAAGTGACTTACCTTAAGGCCAAAATTGAATATAACTCTGTTCTGTATTTTCTCAGCTGGCTAGATTTCTAAGACTCAGAATGATTAATTCTTCAACAAATGTACATTTTATGTTTAAATATTCATTTGTGTGGGACATGATTTCTCCTTTCTCTTACTTTTAATGCTTAAAATTATTGAATGTAAGGAAATGGATAAGTATTCAACTTTAAATCTCAATTTATAATAGTCTGTTTTATTTACTGGGAGAAACAACTTATTTGAATTTTGTTCTCTTCTTATAAAGTTAATTTAGAGAAAAGCATTTTAATCCCTAATTCATATCTGAGAGAATTCTTGGAAAATGCATGTATCCATAATTGTTTCTTTAAACACTAATAGATTTATATCTATGCCAGTGGTTTTTTACAAGCATCTATTATAAATCCCTATTTACTTTAATAAGTGACAAGTATCTTTTATAGTAGATGTCTTAGTGTTCAAATATAGCTTATCATATCAAAACAAAATGGACAACTGCTATTTATGCCAGTTTCTTTGGATGAAAGCTCAGCCAATTGAGTGTTCATTTTGTTGCTAATGCCATCGTGTCATTCAGCAGAAGATGCAAGCAATGTCATTTAGAGATAAACTATTCTGGACTTGTGCTCAGGGTTAGGGTGCCGCAGTACCCAGTGTTTTCTGTCAGATTTGCTTTATCTCCTCAGCGCTCACCGAATTCTCACCTGCACTACAGACAGACCTTTTCTCATCTGCACCTTCCACAAATAACTCTTTGACACTGACCCGAAAATATAGCCAAGAGATTTAATATGTTAAAGAAGCATAGAATCAACATGAATATTAATAATAATATCCAAACACCTTGAATGTTTTCTTCTACTGAGAATTGCTGTCAATGCTTCTCATTGGGCAGGCCTTTTTTCTACAAGTAGAGCTCCAGTTAGACCAGCAGCATATGTTGAAGAAATTATCTTTTTTTTTTTTTCATTGTATTGATTTGGACCCTTGGTCAAAAATCAAGGGTACATAGGTGTGTGCATTTATTTCTGGGTCTCCAGTTCGATTCTCTTCATCCATTTATCTATTTCTATGCCAGGACAGTCCCATTCTTCTTATTGCTGCTCTATAGTACAGATTGAGATGAGGGACGGAGATACATCCAGAAGATCTTTTATTGTATAAGATTATCTTAGCTATCCTGGGCTTTCGTTTTTCCAAATGAAGTTGAGAATTGTTCTTTCAAGGTCTGTAAAGAATTGTGCTGGCATTTTGATGGGAATTGCATTGAATCTGTAGATTGCTTTCGGTAAAATGGCCATTTTTACTATGTTAATCCTACCAATCCAATAGCATGGGAGATCTTTCCATCTTCTGAAATCTTCAATTTCTTTTTTCAGAGACTTGAAGCTTTTTTTTTTTCATACAGGTCTTTCATTTGCTTGGTTAGAGTTACACTAAGATACTGTATGTTTTTGTGGCTATTGTGAAGGATGTTATTTCCTTAATATCTTTCTTAGCCTGTTTGACTTTTGTATAAAGAAAGACCACCAATTTTTAAAATTGATTTTGTATCCAGCCACTTTGCTGAAGATGTTTATCAGTTGTAGGAGTTCCTTGATAGAGTTCTTGGCATCATTTATGTATACTACCATATCATCTGCAAATAATGATACCTTGACTTCTTCCTTTCCAATTTTTATACCTTCAAGCTCCTTTAGTTGTCTTATTGCTCAAAATAGGACTCCAAGTAGTACATTTCAGAGTGAAGGAGAGAGTGGACAGCCTTATGTCCCTCATTTCAGTGGAATTTGTCGAAGTTTCTGTCCATTCAATTTGACGTTTGCTTCAGGCTCTGTATATTGCCTTTACTATGTTTAGGTACATATTTATATCTCCAACTCTTTTCACATGAATGGGGGTTGGATTTTGTCAAATGACTTTTCAGGATGTAAGATGATCCTGTGTTTTTTTTTTCCTTTCAACTTATTCATATGATGGATTGCATTGAATGATTTCTGTATATTGAACCACCCCTGCATACCTGTCGTGAATCCTACTTGGTCATAATAACGATACTTTTGATGTGTTCTTGGATTTGGTGTACATGCATTTTATTGGATATATTGCATCATTGTTCCATAAAGGAAGTTGGTCTGAAATTTTATTTAGTCTTTGGGTGGTTTAGGTATCAAGGTAACTGTGGGCTCATAGAATGAGTTTGGTAATATTCCTCCTGTTTCTATTTTGTGAAGTAGTTTTGAAAAGAGCTCATGTTAGCTCTTTAAAGGTCTGGTAGAATTCTGTGTTGAATCCATATGGCACTGGATGGTTGTTGTTGTTATTGCTGTTGTAGTTTTGTTTTGTTTTTTTGTTTGTTTGTTTGTTTGGTTGGGATATTTTTGACAACTGTGTCTATTTCCTTGGGTGAGATAGGACTATTTAATTTGTTTACCTGATCTTGATTCATTTTTGGTAATTGTTAGTTATCAAGAAAATTATCTATTTCATTTAGATTTTCAAATTTTATGGCATATAGGCTTTTGAAGTAGGACCTAGTTAATCTTTGGGTTTCCTTGGTATCTATTGTTATGTCTCCCTTTTCATTTCTTATTTTGTTAATTGAGTACACTTTTTCTGCCTTTTAGCTAGTTTTTCTACTTTTTTGATTTTCTGTAAGAATCAGCTCTTGGGTTCTTTGATTTTTTGAATTATTCTCTTTCATTCTAATTTATTGTTTTCAGCCCTGATTTTAGTAATTTTCAGCCATCTAGTCCTCACTGTGTCTGCTTCTTTTTGTTCTAGAGTTTTCAGGTGTGCTGTTATGTTGCTAGTACAGGATCTCTCCAATTATTTTATGAAGGTACTTAGTGCTGTAAACTTTCCTATAGCACTATTTTCATAGTGTCTCATAAGTTTGGGTATGTTGTGCTTTCATTTTCATTGAATTCTATGAAGATTTTAATATTGTCTTTTATTTCCTCCCTGATCCAGATGTCATTGAGTAGGGAGTTGCTCAGTTTCCATGAATTTGTAGGCTTTCTATTGTTTCTGAGTTCCACGTTTAATACATGATGGTCTGATATGATTCAACTGGTTATTTTATTTTTTTTCCCAATGCACATAAAAATTTTTTATTTTTTATTTTTATTTTTATTTATTTATTTTTATTTTTTTTATTAATTTATTCTTGTTACATCTCAATGGTTATCCCCTCCCTTGTATCCTCCCATTCTTCCCTCCCTCCCATTTTCCCCTTACTCCCCTCCCCTATGACTGTTCCTGAGGGGGATTACCTCCCCCTCTATATGTTCATAGGGTATCAAGTCTCCTCTTGGTAACCTGCTGTCCTTCCTCTGAGACCCAGAGGGTCCTAGAAGCCTACAAGTAGAACATTATGATAGGCAGATTTGGGCACAGGGGTCCCGCTCAAACTAAGGCACCAGCCAAGGACAATACAGGCGGTAAACCTTAAACCCCTACCCAGATCTAGCCAATGGACGGAACACTCTCCACAGTAGAGTGGAGAGTGGGATATTACTTTCTCACATACTCTGGTGCCTCACCTTTGACCATGTCCCCTGGAGGGGGAGATCTGATGGCACTCAACTGGTTATTTTAATCATCTAGTATCTGTTGAGGTTTGCTTTGTTGCCAATTATATGGTCAATTTTGGAGTAAGTTCTTTGAAATGCTGAGAAGAATGTATATTCATTTTTGTTTCGGTGAAATGTTCTGTATATATGTTAGGCCCATTAGAGTCATGACATTTAATAGTTTCATTATTTCTTCATTTAGTGTCTGTCTTAATGATGTATCTATTGCTGAGAGTGGGTTGTTGAAGTCTTTCAGTATTAATGTGTGGGGTGTGATGTGTAATTTAAGTTTTAGTATATTTCTTTGATTGATGTGGGTTCTCTTGTGTTTGGTGCATAGATGTTAATGATTGAAATATCTTCTTGGTGTATCTTTTCTTTGATGAGAATGAAGTGTCCTTCCCCGTTTCTTTTAATTATTCTTTGTTGAAAGTATATTTTATTAGATATTAGCATGGTTATTCCAGTTTGACTCTTGGGTCAATTTGTTTGGAATACCTTTTTCTAGCCCTTTACTCTAAGATAATGTTTATCTTTATTACTGAGATATATTTCTTCTGTGCATCAGAATGATGGGTCCTGTTTTCTAATTGATTCTGTTAGCCTGTGTCTTTTTTGGGAGGAGATGAGGCTACTGATGTTGAGAGATATTAATGACCAGTAGTTATTATTTCCTGTTTATTTTGATGTGTGTGTGCATTTTCTTTTTCTTGGTTATTCAGATGTAGGGTTTTTATTTCCTGTGACTTCATTGGTTGTATTGTCCTTCGATTTCTTTTGAAGGGTTGGATTTGTGGCTAGAGACTCATTAAGCTTGTTATCGTCAAGGAATATCTTGTTTTGTTTTCTCAATCTATGATGATTGAAAGTTTTTCTGAGTATACTAGTCTGGGTTAGAATCTCTGGTCTCTTAGTATCTTCATAACATCAGTCCACATGCTTCTGGCTTTCACAGTCTCTGTTGAGAAGTCAGGTGTTATTTTGATAGGTTTGCCATTATATAAAACTTGGCCTTCTTCTCTTGCAGCTTTTAATATTCTTTTTTGTTGTTGCTGTTATTCTGTACATTTCATTACATGACAGAAGGATTCTTTTTTTTTCTGATCCAGTCTATTTTTAGTTTTGTAGGCATTTTCCATGATTGTGGGCATGTCTTCCTTTAGGTTGGGGGACGTTTTCTTCTATTATTTTGCTCACGATGCTTTCTGGCCCACAGAGCTTGGAGTCTTCTCACTTTTCTATTCCTATTATCTTTAGGTTTGGTCTTTTTATAGTGCCTCAGATTTCCTGGAAGTTTTGTGTCAGGAACTTTTTAGTTTTAATATTTCTTGACTGATATATTGATAACTTCAATTATGTCTTCTAGACTTGATATTCCTTCTTCCTTCTCTTTTATTCTGTTGGTGTTGCTTGTGTTTGCAGTCCCTGTTCTCTTCCCTAGATTTTCCAATCTAAGATGGCCTCAGATTGTGTTTTCTTGTTGTGTGTAATTCCCTCTACAGATCTTGAATAGTTTTATTAATTTCTCTCATTTATTTCTCCCATTTGATTGAATTTTCTGTAATTATTTAAATGATTTATTCAATTCATCCATTTGCTTGAATGTATTTTCCTGTATTTCTTTGAGTGATATTTTTTCCTCCTTCAAGGCTTCTATAATCATCATCACTTCATACTTAAAATCTTCTTGGGTTTCATGGGTGTTCCTATGTCCAAAGCTTGCTGTGTTAGGATTACTGGTTTCTGGTGGTATCACATGGCTCTGAGTTTTATTGCTTGTCTTATTGTACTGGCCTCTAGCCATGGTGTTGTCTCTGGCGCTAGAAGTCCTGGAGGTGGTTGCTGACTGTGTATGTTCCATATAGGCCAGGGCAGTCAGGAGCCAGCAGAGAGAGCTCCAAGCTGAAGGCTATTTGCTAGAGCTCCTCTGAGGCTTTCTCAGGGTGGTGGCCAATGGGTGATGGGGCCTGCACCCAGCTAAGCTCTACTGGGTTTCCTATCTGTTTCTCAGTTGGGCCAGGCAAAAGAAGAGCAGGCTGAGAGAGCTTCAAGAGTCAAGCAGCTTGGGTGCCCCTGAGGCCTCCTGAGTATTGTGGATTAATGGGTATTGTGGCCAAAGTCAACTCACCTCTATTGGTTCACGTTCTGTGACCCAGATGGGCCAGGCCAGTAGGCAGTGTGTTGATGAATAGAGGTACAAACCCAAAACTTCTTGGGTGACCCACAAGCCTTCTTGATCTGGAAGTTAATGTGAGTTGTGGCATGAGCCCCACTCATCTTTGTTAGTTCTCTGAGTCAAGATGGGCCAGGACTGTAAGCAGCAGGCAGGTGAAGAGAGAACCAAGCTCAAAGCTGCTGGGCCTAATCCACAGGTCTAATCCAGATAGCAGTTAATATGGATTGTGCCCCTCCCCCCCAACACAACTCAGCCTTTTTGCTCTCTGTGCCACAGCCAGGCCAGGTTGATAAGCAGTGGGTTGATAAGCACAGAGAGAGAGAGAGAGAGAGAGAGAGAGAGAGAGAGAGAGAGAGAGAGAGAGAGAGAGAGAGAGAGAGAGAGAGATCCAAGCCCAGACCCTCTTGCTCTGGTATACCACAGGCCTCGTAGGTATGTTAGCTGATGTGGTTTTCACTACGCAGATCCTCTGTTACCCAGGGTGTCTGCTGGAGTACTGCAGGGTGCGAGAAGCTTGTGACTCCTGAACCCGGGGCAAGTCTGGCTGCCATTGGGGGTGGCAGGTTATGATCTTTGCCAACTCCTTCCCTTTAGTTGGTTTTGCAGCCTCTGATCCTCTATTCCCTAGACAGGGTACACTGTGGGCACCACCATCTGGGAATCCGTCCAGAAAGTGTTTTCTAAAGGCATGTATTTGTGCTTAGAAATAAAATTTAATGAATTTATTTAGGAAACTGTATTTAGGAGGCTTTAGAAGGATAAATGAGGAGGTGTATCTACAAATAAATAAATACATCTCATAGGAGTAAGTAATTTCTCAATAGTCATCTTGTCAATTCTTTGCAAAGTTTTGAACAATTATAATACTTTTTTAATAATTTCATTATCATCTATCATAAAATCTGGTTGGTATGTCAGTAGTTTAAGGATGTTAGTAAAGCTGTTAGAAATTGTAGCATTCTCAGAATTAGTTTATCTATCAAGAATCCTCATGTTGACATATCGCATTGCAAAGCTGCAACTTTCATGATGGGTGCATTTTCTTCTTTCCCTCAGGTCTGCACCCTGAGCATAGTGATGGGTGTGTTTTCTTCTTTCCCTCAGGTCTGTACCCTGAGCATAGTGATGGGTGTGTCTTCTTCTTTCCCTCAGGTCTGTACCCTGAGCATAGTGATGGGTGTGTTTTCTTCTTTCACTCAGGTCTGCACCCTGAGCATAGTGATGGGTGTGTTTTCTTCTTTCGCTCAGGTCTGCACCCTGAGCACAGTGAGCTGCCATTTCTAGGTAGTTCTACCCATTGGGTTTTTCCTGGGTTCCTCCTAAATTCTCCAGTCAACAGAAGAGATGACAAAACCCTGTTGTCAGTCACAAGGAAGAGCTGCTCCTATGGTCCTACAATATCAAATGGTAATGTCACATAAGCACTCAAGATATGATTTTTAAAAATCTGTTTGACACTCCTCATAAAATGAACAGTCTGTAATTAGAGAGTGATGCAGAGAAATATGAACTTGTCAAATCTTCTTAGGACATGAATTACTGTCAAACAATTTCTTGCTTTGGCATATTTAAGACCTACCACATGCCTTACAGACATAAAACAAATAAATAGATTGTGCTAGACAGAATGAGCTCTTCACTATCCCAGGAGAAAGGATTTTAATTGCTTGAGTAAATCCTGTTAATATCACACTCTTACCAGAGAGTTCTGAACATTATAGAGCATATGACCAACAAAAAGAAATCTAACTGAAAGGAATGTTGTTTGAGTTCTTTGTTACACCCTTTGAAAACTGAAAGTTACAACTGAAATTGTAATTTTATCCTTTTACGTGTCGGTTTGGGAAGTGTTTACTTGAGGTGCTATTAAGATTTACATTGCATCTATTGATCAGATAGAGAAAGTTATTAAAACTCAGTGCAGATAAGTATGTTTTTCCTCTATCTTCTTCTAAACTTTTATAATGGATGGTGTCTATGCCCTCACAAGGTTCTTTTATTATAAATATAAGCCACAGGGTGTTATTTTGGAGGTGGGTACTCTGTAGGCTAATAAGGTCTACAACATAACATGTGAGTGGCCCTTGCTGGGCCAACTTTTTTTTTTCAGAATATTTATTTATTTATTTATTTTAATATATTTTATTAATTTATTCATATTACATCTCAATTGTTATCCCATCCCTTTTATCCTCCCATTCCTCCCTTCCTCCCATTCTTCCCTTACTCCCCTCCCCTAAGATGGGCCAACTTTTTTGATTAAATGAGGGAGAAACTGGAGCTTCTTATTAATGTCTTATCCCTTTCTTTTTCCAACTCTAGAAGACTCATCTGAGGATGCAGTGAAAAGTCACCATCTGCTAACTAGAGAGGCATCCCTTAAGAGAAAGCAAACTGATACATAGTACAGCCTTATGCATTAAATCTGTGAGAAATTACTGTTGGCTTTTAAAGCCATTTAGTTTTTGTAATATTGAGTTTTATCAGCTCAGAAAGATTAATACAAGTTAATCAGAAAAGCAGAGCAAAAAATTTGAGATTTATGGGACTGATGTCTCTGAATACTGCATGACTCATTCCAAGAATGACTTACTATAGTCGGTGCATGGTTTAAGCTACTTTCATTTGTTTTTGTCACTCATCTAATAATATTCTTAAGAAAAAAAATACTAGAGGCAAGAACCAAAGAAATGCAATTACAATTCTCTCAGCTGATCATTTTTCCTGTGGTCCATTATCTTAGGTTTTTTTTCTGTTGTTGAGCCAAATATCTGATCAAAAGCAATTGAAAAGAAAATGTGTGTATTTATCTTATATTTCCAGGTAACCATCAATCACTAAGGTGAGTAAGAGCAGAAGCTAAAGGGAGGAACATGGAAACAGGAAGTGGCATGGAGACTAGGATGAAGCACTGGCTACTGACTCACTCCAGTCTCAAGTTATGTTACTTTTCTCACAGAGCCAAGACCCACTTGCATAGATATGGTACTGACCATAGTGCACTGGGAAATTTTTTTTAATGTCAATTAGCAATTAATAAAAATGTACAGTGACATGGTGCAGGCTTATTTGATAGCGACGTTTATTTAACTGAGAACTCTTCCTTCCCCATGTGTGATGTAGCAATCAAATCTAGTATTCCTTTGTTGCAACAAATAACAATTTCCTAAGAAATGCAAATACTACATTCAAAAATAGAAGCAAGACTGTGAGGCATGGCTTCCTCAGTCATTTTTCCTCAATGTGGTACCGTTACCCAATGGATGAGACCTAAGTACATTTAACTTTTAATTTTTGAACATGTACTTTTGTCTATTCTTATCTATTCTTAAGTATTGTTATGAAATCTATATGTTAATTCTGACATTACAAAAATAAGTAGAATTCTATTATTTCTGGAAGGTAACCAAATACTTGTATGGAAATAAGTATGCTTCACTGATTTTGAAAATAAATCTCCATGTTTTTCCCATGAAACAAGAATTTTTTATTTGGCTTATTGAAACCTCTATAGTAACAATGATATCCATGTGGATTATGTTCCTGATCTACTGATTGATATTTGTGATAAACATGTGTTTGCTATGCACGAGTGTGATGTGATTTCAGTGCATTATAGAATATGGACAAGAAAAAGAAAGTGAATAGGCATAAATACATATGACAAAACATGGGTGAAAATGACCTCTAGATATCTATTTCAGTGTTATACAAATTTCATCTTTTCAGTCCCTGTTCTCATTAAATAACTATAATAATAAATTTAATGAAGGCAAAATTTACACTTTTTATAATTGTGATAACTAAGTTTATTTTAAAATCATATATTTATTTCATCATGTATGCTTTTCCTTTCCATTTTTAAAGATTCCTATTAGTAGAAACATACTTTTCCTTCTTTAATTTTTTCTTTTGCTTTTTATTAAAAATATATTTCTTCATATAATATTTTCTCATTTTGATTTTTCCTCACACAACCCAGATACTCCCCATCTCCACCCCCACCTAAAACCACATCTCTTTTTCCTTTAGCTCATTAAATAACAATAGGTCATTTAAAATACAAGAAGAAAAACAACAATAAAATAACAACAAGCACACCTGAATATGACAAAACAAACAACAATGCACAGGAAAAAAAGACAAGGAAAAAGCAAAAGAAACATGTATAGACATAGAGAGACATGCATTGCCACATAAAGCAATTCCCTAAAAACAAAAAACAAGAAACCATAATATATAAGCAAAAGTTCTGTAGGGTAAGCAAAGAAAACAAAAACAAACAAACAGCAACGAAAAGAAGCAAAAAACGTCCAAAGTGACAATCAGTTCATTTTGTGCTGTCCATCTACTGCTGGGCATTGGGATTGGATTTAGATTTGATTGGGTACCCAGTGAGGATCCTTTGCAGAAAACTAAGTTTTCATTTATGAGTGGTTATCCACTGGAAATAGAGATTTAGGCTGGGAAGCTGGGAAGTCCATACTTAGGCAGGCCCAGTTCATAATGCCACAGTTTCTGTGATTTCATATGTTCATCAGTTAGGCTGTGTTTATAAGGTCTTGTTTCCTTTGTGTGCACCATCATTTCTCTCTGTTACAGTATTTTAGCCTCTTTTAGTTTCCACAGGTGTCTCTGAACTTTGAAGTAGAGAGAGAGGGATTTAATAGACACATTCACTTAGGACTGAATATTTCCAGGTCTCTAAGGAGTAACCTTCTCTGAAGATGGCTGAGCAAGACCCTGATCTAGGAGTACAACATGATGATGTTGGGATATCCATTGTTGTTTCAGGAGAACTGTTGTATTTGGTTTTCCCCTAGGGACATGGCCTATCTTGTCTCGGTACTTGGCAACCTGAGCAGTGTTCAGAATGGGTTACATCTAATGGAGTGGGCTCAATCCAATCAGATATTGTTTGGTTAGTTCCACAAGATGTCTGCCAGTAATGCACCAGCACGTCTTGCATTCAAATCATTATTGTAGATAGAAGAGTTCGTAGTTGGCTTGGTGCTCACTTTTCTCCTTTGGTAGCATGCAGAGTACCTTTCAGTACCATGAGTACTACTCAGTAGGGGCGAAAGCTCTAAGTGAGCGCCATTTCAACTTTTCCGTATTTAATGGGTTGTGTAGGTGTTGATTTCAGCAATAGAACCTTACCACAAGTCTATGGAGAGCTATCAGTAGCCACAACATAGGCCAGTGTTGCTTGGGGGTTCCCAAGGCTCCCTTCAGCCAATACCAAATTAGACATTACTCGTTCCTGGAACTGGAACATTCATTTGGTGCAATAAGAAACATATTTACACAATGCTTGAGGATATGTTAAACAATTTCAAAACCATCTGCCTGAAAATTACATTTCAGCTTGTTACATGTCATGGCTTGCTTATCGAGTGTAGTGACTCTGCTTGAGCTCCATGTGAAAATGCTGACAGGTAGTACAGAGAAGATGCAATTCTGACCATGGTCTTGTCAAAACAAATCTCATGTTATTTATACTTGCTCAATGAGTTTTAAATATTCTGTAGTCAATGTGAGTTTTAAATATATATATATTTATATATTTATATATAATTTATATATATATATATAAATTAATTTAATTAAAACAAAATACACTCTGTACCTTTCAGCAACTTAAAACATCTGAATTAGGATCACCTTTCAATGAAGATGTTGCCTTTCTATGCCCAGGACATCTAGAGCCTTGCCAGTTACATGATGGTGCAGCACTCTGTTCATTTCCTACTAAATGAGAGTCAGATCCTGTAAACTTGAGCAAATAGACCAATGTATGTAAAATGCTCTTCAGCTTCAGCTCCGTATACTCAGTAAAATAAATAGTGAAGTGTTGTGTAAGAACAGAATTGGAGTAATAGCTCTTTGAGAATTGTGCATTTATAATACCTATTATTTCTAGGATTTGAAATATTAATTTATAAATAACTTATAGTTATTCCCTGGTTACCAGGTATAAGTTTCCTAAGTGATAGATATAATCATAAATACAAAAAGAATTTTTATCAATGAATATAATTATTGATTTACATATGTTAATTATAGAAGAAAATTTAAATATATAAATTACATTTCTACACACACATTAGATGTATGTATGTATATATGTATATAGATGGATGTGTGTGTGTATTACTTTCATGAAATAGCACCATGTGTCTTAAATTGAAAATGTTCTCCCTCTCTCTTTTCTCTCTCTCTCTCTCTCTCTCTCTATATATATATATATATATATGTGTGTGTGTGTGTGTTACATACATAAAATGTGCATATATATAAGAATATATGTGATATATATATATATATACATATATATATATATATATACACTTTGGAGTTGAAAAAGGTGTGGTACTATTTCAAGAAAGTAACAAATTTTCATTGATTTTTAGTCTGTGTAAAAATTATATCAGAAAATTTATGATAGCTAAAATTCCTTATGCCTCTTGGTACTCTTGAAAGAGTTGACCGCTAACAAAATAACTTCAAGAATTTTCAAGGTTCATATTCTTTTTGTTGTTGTTATTGTTCTTGTTTTTGTTGTTTGAGACAGGTTCCCTTTACAGCATCCTTGCTGTCCTAGAACTCACTATATATAACAGGCTGACCTCAACTCAGAGATACTTTGCCTCTCCCTCCTGAATGTTGCAATTAAAAATAAATGACACCCCATTTGATCCTAAAGTCTATTCCTTTTATAATTATTGATTTGATTTAGAGTTATAGACATTTAAAATATAATAATAAAAGTTAATATTTTTACACTTTATTTTACTTGTAACTATTTGTATGTGTATTTGTATGTGAGTGTATACAGGAGTATACAGGGCTGTAGAGGCCAGAGGCAGAGGATTCCCCTGAAGCAGGAGTAATAAGCTACTGTAGGCATGAAATGTGGGTGCTAGAAAGCAAACTCAGGTCCTCTACATGAGCAGGATATGTTTAACTGCTGAGCCATCTCATTAGCTGTCAAAAACTTAAAAGTATTTTATTCCTTAATTGCTTAAAAGACAGGTTTCTTTCATTCCTGAGCTATAAATGAAGTCTTTGTTTTTAAATGAATCAAGTCCTAGGATGAACGCAAATCCCATTCAACAAGACCATTTTTACTACAGTGAGATATAAATTTACATTATTGAATTAGTTTAGTAAGTAGATATGCAAAGTGATAGCAGCCTGAAGTTTTAGAAAATTGTGACTTATACTGTGATATGTGAATATATTGTACCTCTTAAAAAGGATTCAAAATGTTGAACATTGAAGTTGATATGCACTTAGCGTGGTACAATGAACTTATAAAGACATGAGATTGGTTGGTAGACCCATGCCTGACAGCTGTCTCCTCTATAGAGGGCAACAAATTTTGGTTCACACAGGTAAACACAGGGAAAGGCAGGAAAAGGTAAACACACAGCTTGTCTCTTTAGAGGCATTCCTGGGATGCCTAGGAACAGATGTAGTTTACAACCTGGGGATCCTATGCAATCTGATAAGCCAGGCCCCATCCTTATCTCCTAGTACTTAGGATTTATTTATTCCAGATCCTTTCCCCATAAATCTTGAGAATAGTTTCTGGTTAATAGAACTCATCCTTATGAGTGGTGTCACTTGTATTTTACAGCAGTGACTTCTATATCATGTAGGGTCTAGGCCCATCCTGACACCCACAGGCGTTGTCTTCAGCTCAGTCAGTCTCCCTAGACCCCAAGTATTGGGCAGTGCCTCTGAGTCAACAGAGTCATCTTTGTAAAAGAAACCAAATGTATAACGTAAGAATCTCAATGCAAACAAGTCCTAAGTATTTTCGTTCACTTTGTTATCAGAAAATGTTTTCCCCCAAATTTGAGCTGGGAGTAAATATAAAGGAAATGATCCGATGTGAGACTCTCTGAGGCCAGGCCAAGAGCTAGTACCAAAATTAAGCTAAACCAAATTTCAGTGGTCTCTTCACAGATCATTTCCCTGCCTCTTGCAGGGCCTGTGGGGACCCTTTACACTCCAGGAAGGGACATTTCTGCTAGATCACCAAACCCAATGAGCAAGGGAAGATGAAATGACCAATGCTCATGCACAGAACAAAACACAGGTGACATAAGACTGCCTAGTGATTCAATTTCTGCATTCCCTTTATGTTAGCTGCAAAATATTGCCATGTTATATTCAAATATTGACCATATGTTGCCCAAATTCATAGCCTGAGGAGTTTGTATGATTATGTGTTATATATCTCAAAGGGTAAATACTCCAAAACTGGGTAGATAGCACGTTAAAAATATTTTAAAATCATGTCCATAAAAGCAGATATCATGTTATTTGAATACAGTTTTGCTCTATGTAAGCAAATATAAAAGTGAGCCCTCTCAGAAAAAGGATAGCAGGCTAGCAAGAAGGGAGTTGACAGCTGTGAGCATATACAGGGGGAAGAGGTCCCCCTCAGTCACAGTCATAGGGGAGGGGAGTAAGGGGAAATGGGAGGTAGGAAGGAATGGGAGCATACAAGGGATGGGATAACAATTGAGATGTAATATGAATAAATTAATAAAATATATTTTAAATAAATAAATAAAAAGAAAAAAGTGGGCTCGCTCCTGTAAGTACAAACCTTTCATTCTATTTGTTAAAGGGTTGTTGTGTTTTAAATGTCTTACTGTTCCATATGTAAGCTGCGTGAGAGGTGTTTTCAAAATGTCTGGATTTTCCATCACCATTTCACTCCACCACAACCTAAACTGAAGCAATTGACTATAGTAGATAAGGAACTGAATAAATTGCTAAGATTAAAGTAATTTAGCTATACTTAAACATTTTATTAAGCTTAAACTTTCTTTTTGTGCTAAATTTTAATGAACATTCCTTAAGCCACACTAAAAGACAATCTTAATTATATAGACAACTTTTCTAGCATTGAAAATGAGAAACTTCACTTCAGATCCCTTGAGAACAAGGGTAGGAGTTAAGGGTATAGTGACATTGCTTGAAAAAAGCCATTGCAGTACTCAGTATAATTACAACCAACAAAGTGAACCTCTCTCTACTGCCACATGGAATCTTAATATATTCCCTCTCAAAAAACATTTAAAAATAGCTATATAACAACAACAACAAAAAAAAAAATAGCCATGATAACACAAAGGCTTAAGAGACAAGAGATAGAGGAACTAAAAAAACACGAAAAGCTAAATTGTGAACCTCTGGTACCTAATAAAATTGAGAGCCAAGGTAGATAGCCCATTCATAATGGTTAAAAATCCTGGCTCACTGGAGTGGAGACTAACTCACTGACTTGGAGCTGGGCACAGAATGAGAGTACATAAATGTCTAGTTCATGTGTGGATTCTAATTGTACCCTGACAAACAGAACGGGATATAAGATTAGCTGAAAGACACTGGATGGTGAAAAGGCTGTATTATATCAAACTGTATACTTTAAAGATGTCTTAACATCAGAATGGAACTCAGGGAATATGTCACAAAGGTTTTGCCTATATTTCCATAGGTGATAAACAACTATGGATTGCCTCAAAATCTAATAAAAAGAAGCTTCCAAAGAAAGGCATGATTTAAGGAAGAGACAGAAAGACAACAATGCAGTCAATTCAGAAAGCAGATCCCCCTGCAGGGAAACAGCCTAACACACCAGCTGAAGGACAGATAGCTCATCAGACTGGCAGAATGGGAAACCTTAGCGCTGAAATGGGCAGTTGCTGAAGGACAGAGGATCAGAACTGCTATTATAGAGGATAATCATGTCAATGGCTGAGTGTTCTTCATAAGGACACTCGGGCTGCTAAGTGTGTGGGTTTGATAATTGTGTCTATTGCAAAAGGTAAACTGTGTACGATTTGTAGTTTAAGCAGGAAGGCGGAATTTGTAGAGAAAATTTAATTCATTACATAGCTGCTCTGTTAACCGATCACATCTAAAGACCTTCTAGGTCTGGGTGATCTGGCTAAAATTTCTTTAATCCTGGAGTCAGAGGCAACCAGATCTGAGTTCAAGGCATCCTGGTATACAGCAAGCTTCAGGTAAAAACAAACAAACGAAACAACAACAACAACAAAAAACCTTAGGTCCTGGAGTGGTGGGAGATCCCTTTAATCCCAAACAGTGATTAGTTTGTCGAAGGAAGCACCCATGTTTGAAAGAGATGTCTACTGAGTAGTAGAAAAAAATGTTAAATCAGAGAAAGATTTGACAGAATAGGATACACCCAACTCTCGTGAGAAGAGAGAGGAAAGGGGAGCTACTTAAGGATCAACGCAGAGAGAAAGAGAGAGAAGGGGCAGTTATGTCTAGAGAATTTTACAGAGAACGGTAAAGGCAGAATGAGCCGGCTAATAATGAGAAGCCAGATGATTAGAAAAGATTTCTGGAGTTAGATTGAGGCCATGCAGAGCAGTTCAGAGGCTGAGAGAGAAGCCAGATTGAATAAGTCAATTGGGAGAGAAGTTTGAGTCACAACAGCTGAGTTGAACCTGCCAGCTCAGAGCTGGGAAAGAACAAGAAAAGGTCAGCTTATTAAGCAGTGAGTCTCAGAGGCTGAAAACATTCTTGGCCTAAGTTAGATGTGTACTGAATTTAGAAGTGTCCAGGAGTGGGCCTAGGTTAGCAGACAGAGGCAATAATCGTGTGAGATAACACCTGAAACAGAAAAATAAGTTGCTTTTACATGTGTGAATCTTTGTTCCTTAAACAGTGAAACTCTTTGGGAAGGATTAGGACTGTGGCATTATTGGAGGAGGTATGTCCCTTGGGGCCAGGAACTTTGAGGTTTTATTAGACTGGTGCCATTTACAGTGTGCCTCTCTCTGCCTCCTATTTGTAGATCAAGATGCAAATTCTCACTCGTTCCTGCTGCCATGCCCTTGCTCTGCCATCTGGGGCTCTACTCCTCCAAAAAGGTAAGCACACTGAGCAATTGTTTTCATAAGTTGCTCTGGCCATGCTGTTTTGTCACAGCAATAGAAAAGTAACTAAAACATAATTTTTAAAGGCTTGAGATGACTTCTGACAGTTTTGTTGTGTTTTGTTTTGTTTGCTGTTTGCTGTTTGGTATTTCAAGATGGGGTTTCTCTATGTAGCTTTGTTTGTCATGGACTCTGTAGATCAGGTTAGCCTTGGGCTCATGGAGATCTTTCTGCCTCTGTCTCTCACAGTACTGGGATTACAGACATACATACATCACCATGTCCAGCTCACAGTTGCTGTTTTTTTAAAAGGAGTATTTCATATTTTGCAATGAAGCTGCTTGTAAATGGTCACATGACATTTTGATGTTTGGCCACAAACTGTAATTTAGTAAGCAGAATGGTCACTAATTAAAATATTTTACTTTTGGCATCATATGCAAACAAGGTTAACATATTAAATGTTTTTATTTCCATAAAAATATTCACAGCTTAACATAATTTATTAAATTCTTTACAATTTAATTGCATTTTATGTGAGTCTGTGTATGAGCAATAGGGGTGCTCATGTGTGGACCTGTATTCATGCACATGTGTGAACAAAGGCCAGAGGTCTAGCTCAAGTGTCATTTCTCAGAAGTAGTCTTTCTTGTCTGTTTGGGATATACTTTCTCATTGTTCCCTTCTGAGTAAGTGAGGCTGATAGGCCAGCAAATCTCAAGCATTCTTTTGTCTCTGTCTTCTCAGGTTTGGGATTGGAAGCACCTTCCAATGCATGTATCTCTACATAGGTTTTACACAGAAGCTCACAAGAAAGGAAACCTTTCTTCTCAACTGTAAATGTAGTCATTTCATAATTTATTATTTTAAGATCAGTGGCATTTAAATGAAAGGCACACCACAGTTTAAGTAAAAATTTCATGTGTTGTATACTTTGATTTAACAAATGGATAATGTGTCTCAGAAGCAAATACATGTAAGTTGATATTGAAATTAGTCATTCATTCTTGAAAACCAGTTTAGGACAACAGGAACTTAGATATTTCTTGTACTTGTTTCAAGAAGCAAAATTATCCATCTCAATATGGTAAAAAAATATGATGAATTATATTTCTAAAATAAATAAACCAATGTTGGAAATACAAATTTCTTTCTAATCATGTTCAGCCCAGCAATGTTGTCTGTGGTCAACAAGCACTCCTGAAGAGCTGTCCTCATGTGCTTAACTTCTAAGCACATAAGCTAAGCATCTCAATGCTGCTCTAGTGAAGGAAAACAATGAGGTCGAAAGAGCAAACTGAGTCAGTCCCTTTGATAGCTGTATGATTTGAATTCAAGCACAAAGCTACACTACTATACAAAATGAGGGAACATGTAAGCTAGTTATATGTCCCCATGGACAGCCTGAAAAGATAAGCCTAGGAGAAAGCTTTTCAGATATATAAAAGTAGATAGTCAATTTTAACTGACAGACAGTTTCTAAATAATTTCTGTTTTATTTCCAGGATCTTGGGTGTTATCCACACATTTCATAGTTAATGCTTGCTTTTGTTATTAAATATAATTGGCTCTGTTCTCTCATCCAAATCTTCTCCTTCCCTCTTCACATTTCCCTCTCTCATAACAAATTTGCTCACAGCCCTCTTCTTAACACACAAAGCAGAGAACTGAGACAGGAGATTCCTGTCTGTCCCAAATTCTATTTGGCTTTGTTTACTTTGTAACTTAATGTTTTCATTGGAACTATTTTCTACCCTCTGCAAGAGAATTTGACATCTCCCTTTTTAAACACTAATAAAGAAACACTCATCTTGTTTTAAACTGGTTATGAAACAGAACCATCATTCATATTAATTAACCAATTTACATGAGGTAGGTAGCACATGTCATCACTGAACTGGCTTAAATGTCCATCTTAGATACTATTTCAAATTGCTTTTTCTTTTTTCTTTTCTTTTTTTTGGGGGGAGTATATTTTAGTGTTAAATCTAGTACAAGCTGTTTTTGAGCTTTTAAAAAATTATTGAGTAATTTGTCTTCATTTTCAGTGAGGTTCTATTTTAAAATAATGCATGCATGTGTGTGTGTGTGTGTGTGTGTGTGTGTGTGTGTGTGTAGAAAAAAAGTTGTTATACAGTTAAGTAACAACTACTGAATAAACACTCTTAAATATTAAAAACTTGAAGGACATACACTTCTCAGAGATGATAGTTCATTCTCTGTAATCCCTGCAGTTGAAATCTGAGTTAGAATGCCATGAACACCATTCTAGACCAGAGTGCGCTGGAGACAAATGAGTTCCAGAGCTGAATGTAGAGGGAGATTCTGCCTCTCCAAATGAAGAATCACAGGCTTTATCCATGAAAACAGTGACGTTCTGAAGTGATAAATATGTACACTCCTATAAGTATAGTTCCGTTATTCTGTTGTTCAAGGCTGTATTTCACTGTTTGCCTTGTTACAAATGTGTAGTGTTATGAATACTTACAAGTGCTTCAAACAAGGAAAGAAGCCTATCTCTGATGTTTCTATAATTCTACTAATTTAAAAACACATTTACTGTGCTTTCTGAGAGCCCATAGAGTTTTATGGTCTGACTAAAGTTGTGATCTGTGAGATTAACAGTCAATGGACTCATAAATGTGTCTCATTCGTGAGCACAAGTAAAGAAATATATTCTTTCAGAATTCTGATTTATTTCTGAAATGTAAGAAAGTTTTATGCAATTTGGAAAACAGATGATTTATAGAGTTTAAAATTAGTAAGTTATAATTCATAATTATATGTATAAAATAGCCGCCAGGAAAAGACACTTTTGGAAATACCAACTTTCTATTGGTTGGTATATTTGCTGCTCTTTATTTAATCTCATGAGATTACTTTACTGTTTTTGTTTTTGAAAAGTGACACAAATCTATGAATAGTAATTCTGATTCAATATATTTAAAACTATAATTACTAACAGCACAATAAACAATCAAAATATGAAAGAACAGGTTATACAATTTAAAATTGCAGAGAACAACTGATAAACCCACAGCTGTAGTGAGATTCCTTGTTATAACTGTATAATCTACAGGCTTAGTGTTAGCTCTGATGTCTGTCTAAATATGTAAGAAATGTTAACTTTTAGTTATATAAAAAAATAAATGAAACACATTTTGATTTCCAATGTGCTGAGTCTGATGCTTTGAATCCTGGAACTCACTTATTTTAGATTTTGTTTGTTTGCTTGTTTGTTTAATAGACACTATACTTTGTTGTTTTAAAATGTTGCAAGAGGAAGAAAGTGGCTTACATTACTCAAATAATGTGAATGCACAATGTTCTTTAGACCAGAAAGCATGTGTAAGAAAGTACAGGTTAGAACAAATGAAGATATTCTTCTTATCCTGAGGTGTTACAACAGTACATACTTCTGCATTAACCAAGAATCCAGCGGGCATTTAAGAGAAATGGATATTTAGAATATTAGTCATTAGTCAGTGTGCTAGAGCTACAACCTAAGATTCAACATAAAGAACAAATTCAATGTTAGCTTCCTAAGTATCCGAAAGCAAATGGAACACATCAAGAGCTGGAGAAATTATCATAATCATGTTTCAAAATTATCCTTTTATATCATCTTATGAAAATATCATTTTATCCAAGGTATTGTGCAAGATCAAAAGAAAGACTACATTTAATTTATCTGAGAATTTTATATAAGTAAAACAGTGTGTTGTAATTATATTCATGTACTACAAATTTGTTATTTTATTTGTATTTGAGAATAGTATAGAATTACATAATTTCTCCCTCCATTTTCTTTTCCAAACCCCACATTATGCACATCCTTGATCTCTTTCAGATACATGTCTTTTATTAATTTATTATGCATATTCTATCTATCATAATATTCATTTATTATATATGAATATGTACACTTATATAATTTTTTTTGGTTTTTTGAGACAGGGTTTCTCTGTGTAGCCTTAGCTGTCCTGGACTCACTTTGTAGACCAGGCTGGCCTCGAAATCACAGCGATCCGCCTGCCTCTGCCTCCCGAGTGCTGGGATTAAAAGCGTGCGCCACCACGCCCGGCTTACTTATATAATCTTAAATACCTAAGGACAATCTGCTTGGACTGTATAATGTTGCTTTTAAGTATTTATTCAAGGATGATCATTGGTATTGGGTAATTAACCAATCAGTGTGCTCTTCTATGAGAAAGACTGTATCTTCAGCTCTAAACATCCGTACTTACATGTCGTAGTTCGTTAATATTGTTTTAATGTTGAGGCCTTCTGGGCTTCTCTCAGTACAAGTCAGCATGTTTACTGGTGTTGTCATTATTGAGTTCATGTTTACACAGTCATATTAATGAGAATTTATGGGTGTAGCTTCTTATGTAGGGGCAAAATTAATGCCATATTCTATATGTAATTTATATTCTACAATTAATGCCATGGTCTGTGAGAAGGTTGTCCTCCAGCTAATTCCACTACTTCCTGCATTCTGGGAAAGACCATGCACTGTCATAAACTAAACCTGCCAGCACTCTCCAGAAGATCTCCAGAAGATCTCTCCAGAGATCTCCAGTGATCTTCTGAGATAAAACAACTTGCCTGGAGAGTCACCCTCCTGCGCCCAACCAGCCTGAAGGTCGACATTCCTGAGACACACAAACTTCCCTGGAGATCCGGCCTCCTGGACTCAACATGCCTGAAGGACTACATTCCTGAGACTCATGACCCCACACTTATGGCTTTGTCCTTACTTCTCTGTGACCCCTCACCCCTAATTACAGTTTTTTTTTATAAACCCATTACCCTTGAAGCTCCGGTATCACACTCCTATCCTGCTGCCTCAGGAAGATCCAAAGCTCTGAGCCTGTAAAACAAGACCCTGTGTATTTTGCATTGGTATCAAGTCCTGGTGGTCTTTTTTGGGGGGGAGGGTGTCTCTCGATCTGGGTAATCTTGGCATAACACTTACATTATTCTTAGGAGACATAATCACACAGCACACACAATGGTCCTCTGATTCTTGCAACCTTCAAATTCCTCTTTCCCAATGATCCCTATGACTAATATCAGCAGTTTTGCTTAAATGACTCAATTTGGACAAAGCTCTACAACTCTAAACTTTGAATTATTGTGTTTTTGTGTAATGGTATGCATTTCTTGCATTGAGGTATTTATTTGATGAAGGGTGAGGACTATCCTTATCTTTACATATCAATACAAAAATTTAGAATGTAATTAGGGATTATAATTTTGTAAATATGTAAAAGTATGGAGAGACGTGATGTTATTATGGAAATACTTTTGGTTTATCTTTTAGAATAATACTATTCAGTTGGAACTGTGAAAATAGATTTCCCTTTGTTTTTACTGTCTCAGTAATTACATTGCCAGTGCTTTCTTTTGGTCTCTGCTGTCTCAAATTCTTGTCTATTGCTAACGTTAGTTTGTATGAGCAAATAAAATTTTTATTTTTTTATTATTTGTCTTTTTTTACATGTACATTATATTATACATACATACAATAAAAATAAGAAATAAATTAAAAGGCTGGAGAGATGGCTCAGCTGTTAACGGCTATGCCCACAACCAAATAAAATTATCTTTGTCTTTTTTAGTTTGCTTTCCTCTTGTGAGTTTCAAGGATAATTCAACTAATAATTTGTTGGAACTCCATATTCGTAGGGGAGGTAGGAGTGAGCTAGGAGGAGAGGTAGGGAGAAAAGTTGTGAATACATCCTGATATATATCTTGATATGAGAGAGAAATTAATGATAATACAATTATATCACCTTCCCTCCCCTTTCTTCTCTCCAGACCTCCCAGATCCCCACCGTCCATCTTTTACGAATATCTTGCCATGATGGTTATTATGACAGTTCGCGGGTGAGAAGGTTATGTAGAACTACTATTAATTGTTCTCTTCCCTTGGAAACTTCCATAGAACTTTCTTGTACCAAGAAGCTACACCCCATGAAAAAGGCTTCCATGTAAGACTCATGTTGAATAATGTGAGACCTGTGTCTTATATGTAATATGATTTTAGGTAAATATACTCTTGGCTCTGATTCCTTGATGATTCTACTTTATTAGGGATTCATTAAAGACATGTACCTCCCTTACAACCCTAATTAGGAGGGAAAGGAAGTTAAGGGGAACAAGGATGAAAGCTTTTAGGTATCACTTCCATTGGGGCAATTCCCCTGTCATATTTCTCAGGAGACTAGCAGATCATCTATCCAACAGGAGAACCTGTAGACTAAAACTTGGAGGTATCCAAAGGAGATTGCCCCACCAATCTTGAAAAGCCAGTTGCCATGGCCAGGAACCCCAGATCTCCCTCTTTGGTTTCCCAATGTCCCTCCCCTCTTCCTCCTCCAAATGAATTCTTGGTTTTTTGCAATACAATACCCAGGCGAAATCACCAGCCCCTGTCTTTTGTCTTGAGCTAATACTTCCTTCTTCTCAGTCTAAACTAAATTTGTAGAGACAAAGTCTTTTTGGGGTCAAGCATCCCAAGATTATTTTAACCTTGGTCCCAGACTAAGGCAATATTACATTCTCTTCATGATGTATAAAAAAGTTTCTTGAGAATCTTGGGCTTTTTCACCCGCTCCCTACTTCTCCTTATGTATAGACCACCATCCATATCCACTGTCCCTATTTATTTGTTTCTTTGGTCAGTTTTTTTTTTGTTTTTGTTTTTTTATTTTTTCTGTTTATTTGTTTTATAACAGTCTGTGAAAAGCAAGATCAACATATTAGTGTAATTATTTCCTGGGAAGAAGTTCTCCAATGATCACTTTGCCTTCTCTTTTCTTAATAATGTTCAATCTGCTTGAAAGTTCTAGACAATAGTTTAGATTTACTTAATTCTATCATTTTTTTTGTTTCAGCATTACAGATAAACTATAACTCAACTATAAAACTTAACAACATATTTCAAAAAGAGTGTGAGTGTGTCCTTTTATATGATGAAAATTACTCTTGTGTCTTGGATATATAGAAAAGGAGATTACAGGAGAGATTTAGTTACTAAGTGACTGTAATGTGGTTGAAAATCACAATGCATTATTCTGATGTAGTTTGCCATTTGTTAACTTTATGTACTTTTTATGTTTTCAAATATAATTTGATAATATGAATGTGCTAAGAGAAGAGATTATTTAGAAATGAAATTAACTGATATTTCTAAGCATTCTATGAGGTATTTAAATAAGTGACTCAGGTTTTTTACAAAACACTAACTTCGTAGCAAACTAGACATACTGTCACAATACCCAAAGAGTGGTAAAATGATATTACAGGGAGGGAAAGTTGATTTTAAGAATAAATACAACTCTGTTAACCTCAACAGATGCAAATGTTAATAACCAGTGGATATTTTGAGGGTATTAGCTTCTAAAATGAGAACACACATTTTCATTGAAAACAAATGTCAGCAGAGAATCGGGTTACTAATCTGCTTATATAAGAGAATGAAGATCAACAAGACACGTCATAATAATTATTTCAGAACAATCCAACACTTCTTTCAATGAGGATAATAAATGGCTTTGGGTAAGAAAATACTTTTTGTATAGAATATCCTTCAGATCTTACAGACTGCTAGGTTCTGGAAACTGATATCTGTCTTTATTCCAGTAAGATTTGTTGCCAGTTTTGAGTTGGCAAACATCCCCATCTCTTCTATGACAGAATTTTCCTCCCTTCAAATGTTTCAGACTGGAGAGGCGGCTTAGCAGTTAAGTGAACTTGTTGTGATTCTAGAGGACATGGGTTTGATTCCCACCATCGACATATGAGCTCAAAACTCTCTTTTCTGGTCTTTGTGGGCAACAGACAAGCAAATGATGCACAGACATACTTGCAAGCAAATCATACCTTCCCATAAAATAAAATAATAGATACTTGCTGCAACTTCTGAAATCATCAGACTGAGCCTTTTATTATATGGATAATATAAAATATCATAACTAAACTAGAAACTAAACTAGTTGTTTGTTCCATACAACTAAAATACTTACACAATTGCATGTGTTACCTATAATTTATAGTATTAAAGTAAAATTCCCAGACTCCATAGTATAATTTTAAAAATTATGCTAAATTATGGACTAGAAACAAAAACATACACATAACTTTCAAATTAGCTAGCATCAAACTAAATTAAGATTTCAATTAGTCAATAATAAACTTAATATTAACCTAAATAAATTTCTAATATGAATGATGCTACTTATCTGAAAATTCGGTAAAATAATAAACAGAACTATTACTCAGATGTGCAGAAGTAAATTAAAATATTAGTCAAAAGTTAACATGATGATTTCTGGGGCTAGGGTATAGCTAAGTAAAAGTGCACACTTGTCTGGCTTGAACAAAGCCCTGGAATTCTTACATCACACACACAGACACACAGACACAGAGACACAGAGACACACATAAACACATTAACACACACATTAATTTTAAAATTGTAAGCATCCATACTTAAAATTAAATTATTATTAGATTCATAATTTAAAATTATTATTTTTATCTAATTGACATAGTTTGTGAATCAAAACACATTAGATTGACAATTCTAAATACCCATTTTTCTTTATACTTTCAATTCTCTTTTCCAAATTTTTATAATAAAATAATTAATCTACTCTGTTGCAATTTTTAAAGTTTTAGCATTATGATTGACCTTAATTTTCAAATTGATCATATTAAGAAATACCTAGGAACTACGTGAGGCATTGTAAGATGTAAGGAGGACTCTGACTTGAACAATGGATTGATTCTTTGATGGATTTATAACCTGATGGGATTGATAGGAAGTGGTAAAAGAGAAAACATGAGCTCTCTATAAGAAATACATCTTTGCTATCCTTAGTAGCTATATCTTACTCTGGTTCCTTCCTATATTTCATCTTTTTGAGGATATAGCATGAAGAGGCACTTCTACTGCAAGCTTCCATTGCTATAGTGCATTGTCAACATACATGTGGTCAAACTGGTAAGGACTGAAATATTTGAATTGGGAGCTTGAAAAGCACCCTCTCCTTTAAATTGTTCTCCTAGGTATTTCAGTCACTGAACTAATAGAGTAATGAAGAAAGGGCAGGAGACATGGTTCAGTAGTTAAGAGTGTGCTGCTCTTGCAGACAACTGGAGTTTGGTTCTCAGAACCACATCAGAGATTTGTAACTAAATATTTGCTTTCAGATCATTCCGTTTCTAAACCTAATATTTTCACACTTAAATATATTTTTCCAAGATATATATTATTTTATTAATTTGTTCTTGTTACATCTCAATGGTTATCCCATCCCTTGTCTCCTCCCATTCTTCCTTCCCTCCCATTTTCCCCTTATTCCCCTCCCCTATGACAGTTCCTGAGGGGGATTTCCTCCCCCTGTATATGCTCATAGGGTATCAAGTCTCTTCTCTTGCTGTCCTTCCTCTGAGTGCCACCAGGTCCCCCCCTCCAGGGAAAATAACGAAAGTAAATGTACTCATTAGCCATTTACTAACATTCCAAAGGCAAGTTTTCCTGTCTCACCTGGGGACAAGTGCAGACAGATTGTCAGCCCTGCAGTTCTTGCTCTGCACTCTCAGGTGTTTCATGTGTCACTTCCTCCTTTTGCCACATAAAGATAGTTTTAGGTCATAAAAGACATTGCTATGGTTATCATCCTCACTGGGCACCACCCAAAACTCTGATGCAGAGCCCTATCCTGGGAAGAAGCCAGTGTCCTGGTGAGGCAGACACACACGGATGGATGAAGTAATAGAAAGGCATGCAACTGAGACCATGTCAGAGACAGTCCACATCACCTTTTTGAAGAATCTACATGGAGGGTAATCTTACCATTGGATATAAATGTGTAGAGGGTCAAGGTCTAGTACATACCTGGTCCATGGTTGTTGCATCATTACCCATGAGCCCCTCTAGGCCCAGGTTAGTTGGAACTGCCATGGCCCAGGGCACAGTGGGCATCCTTCTGTTCACATTACTGAGAAATCAGAAGGAAATAGGACCTAACATGAGAGCCTGTGTGGATTCCCCATCTGACCTGGAACCAGGCCCACATCGGAATATCCTTTCCTTAAAAATATGGTCCGAGAGGCCATGGTCTATTCTCAAAACACTTTTCAAAAGGCTCTAAGTAACTTTGACAATTGGTTTTAATGCCAACTGGCCACAATTATACCTATGTAGGGAGACTCACCTAAGACTTATCATAATTTGTCTTGACTGATGTGGGAAGGTCACCCAGATTGTGAGAGCTCCTTCAGGTGGCAGTCAGATAAATGAAAGAAGAAAGTTTATTCTTGCCTTCTACTCACATGGCCTCCCCTCTTGCTACCAGGGATGATTTGCTCTTTGTAGCTGGTGCAAGTTTACTCATTAAGAAAAGAATCAGTAGTTCAAACTTTCTTAATGGAATATTGAGTGGACTCTGGTGCCAGATTGGGACTACTGAGGTACCTGCCTGATTTGTGAACTATTGGCTCTTTCCCCACGTGGATGCCAGCTATTCTGGGATTGTACTGACCATTGAGGATTCCAGCCTAGAGGACTGAGTACCAAGTTCTCAGGGACTAAGATATGGTTTTGCTATCATTAATGTAAGGCTCATATTTTGAATTCCTTTAGTTTCATGCCTCTACAAACCCAGCCTAAAACAATAATCATCATTCAAACAATTATCTGAGTTATATCCAAGTACACTGATTCTTTTATAAAATGCAGTGCAATCATATAAATTAATTTCTCCATTAGCAGTAACCTTGCAAAAGTTGAATATATTTTTTATGAGAAAGCTCTGAAATTCTAACAGTAGTTTTTAGAAGCTGTCCACATTCAAGAAGCAGGTTCCTCCTGCCTTCACTGGCTCAGTGTCACTATGACAAATCAGTGCTAAATGTCAATGTGACATATTTCAATGTAAAATTTTCTCCCCTTGCCATGGCAGGGGCTTTCTTGCCCCTACATAAAGTCTCTCTCTTTCTTTCTCTGTTTCTTTCTGCTGTGTCTCTCTGTCTTTATCTCTCTGATTCTCTGTGTGTTTCTGTTGTTGCGTCTCTCTGTCTCTGTCTGTGTGTGTCTGTATGTCTGTGTGTGTGTGTGTGTGTGTGTGTGTGTGTGTGTGTGTGTGTGTCTGTCTGTCTCTGTCTCTGTCTCTCTCTGTCTCTCTCTGTGTATGTGTGTGTGTGTGTGTGTGTGTGTGTGTGTGTGTGTGTGTGTGTGTGGTGTATGTGTGTGTCTCACACACAAAGGCAACCATTTACATTATCCTCACCCCCAGAAAAAATCTCTTGCATGAGTTCTGTTGAGCAATGTGATATTTACAGCATTCTTTGGCCCTCCTCTCACTGCAAAAACCATAACAGTAGTTATGTCAATTTCTTTAGTAAATCTCACAGGCATATTTGCTGAAGGTTTGCAGAAGCAGCATGAAGCCTGAGACCTTTCTATTACATGGAATTCCCAGTCAAACAAAGTATTAACTTGTCCCAAACAATATTTATGAAAGCAGAGAACGTTTAAGAAAATGGCCATTGTATCTTGAATTAAAATATACCAAGATTCAGCATACAGAGGCCCATCATCTCAGGTGTCCTGGATGCAAATTAAAGGTATTTTCATCTTTAAAAAATTTTTATTTTATTATAACTTATTCAGATTGCAACTGATATCCTTTCCTTTGTATCTTCCCATTCCCACCTTCCTGCCCTATTACCTTCCCTTAGATCTCTGACAGAAGGGGACTTCCTCCCCACCATATGACGGTAGCCTGACAAGTCTCATCCAGATAGCCTGCTTCCCCTTCTTATGTTTACTCACATGGCCTCCAACCAAGGGGAAGTGATCAAATTGGAGACATCAGAGTTCATATCAGAGGCAGTCCATGCTCTTCCCCTAACTGAGGAGAATGAGCTGTTCATTGGCTATATCTGAACAAGGGGTCTGGGTTTACTGAATGTATTGTCCTTGGTTGGTAAAAGTTTGTACAGTCCCACCTCCACCCCCATGCCTGGTCCTGATCTGCCAGCCTTGATGGTCTCCTTGTGGGCCTCCTGAACCCTCTGGGTCTTTCCATTCTCCAATTCTTCCATACCACACTTAGTGCTCCATCAGGAGTTCAGCAGCAAGTTCTAGCATCTGTCCAGATCCCCTGCTGGATGGAGTCTCTCAGAGGACATCTATGTTAAGCTAACATCCACTTATTAGTGAGTGTATAACATGCCTGTCTTTCTGGGTCTGGGCTACCTCACTCAAGATGATAATTTATAGTTCCATCTATTTGCCAGAAAATTTCATGATTTCTTTGTTTTTAATAGCTGAGTAGTATTCCGTTGTATAAATTTACCATAGTTTCTTTATCCATTCTTTGGTTGAGGAGCATATAGTTGTTTCCAGATTCTGACTATTATGAATAAAACTGCTATGAACATAGTTGAGCAAATGTCTTTGATGTATGATGGAGCACCTTTCCACTATATACCCAGTATACATAGCTGAGTCCTGAGGTAGCACTATTACCAGTTTTCTGAGAAAGTGCCAAAGTGAATTCCAAAGTGGTTGTACAAGTTTGCACTCCCAGAAGCAATGGAGGAGTGTTCCTCTTCCTCCACATCCTCTCCAGCCATGTGCTGTCACTTGATTTTATGATCTTATCCATTCTGAAGGGTGCAAGGTGGGTTCTCAGAGTTGATTTGATCTGCATTTCCCTGATGAATAAGGACACTGACCATTTCTTTAGGTGTTTCTCAGCCATTCGATATTCCTCTGTTGAGAATTCTCTGTTAAGCTCTGTACCTCACTTTTTAATTGGATTATTTGTTTTGGTTATGTTTAGTTTCTTGAGTTCTTTATATATTTTGGATCTTAGCCCTCTGTTGGTTGTAGGGTTGGTGAAGATCTTATCTTAGTCTGTAGGCTGTTGTTTTGTTCTTTTGACAATGTCCTTTACCTTACAGAAGCTTTTCCATTTTATGAGGTCCCCTATAAAAGCTTTTCAATTTCTTGAGACCCCATTTATTAAATGTTGACCTTAGAACCTGAGCTACTTGTGTTCTGTTCAGGAAGTTGTGTATAAGCCAGTGAGTTCAAGGTTCTTTCCTACTTTTTCTTCTACAGATTTAGTGAGTCTGGTTTTATGTCAAGGTATTTAATACACTTGGACTTTAGTTTTTTGCAAGGTGATAAATATGGATATATATGCATTCTTCTACACGGAGACATTCAGTTACAGCAGCATTCTTTGTTTAAGATGCTATCTTTTTCCCATGGTACGATTTTGGGTTATTTGTTAAAAGTCATATGTCCATAGGTATGTGGGTTTATTTCTGGGGCTTCAATTTGATTCCACTGATCAACTGACCTATTTCTACGACAGTACCATGCTGTTTTTATTACTGTTTCTCTATAGTGAAGCTGGAGATTAGGGATGGAGATTCCTCTAGAAGATCTTTTATTGTCCAACATTGTTTTAGATTTTCTGATTTTTTTTCCATATGAAGTTGAGAATTGATCTTTCAAGGTCTGTAAAAATTCTCTAGGTATTTTGATGAGGTCTCATATACTAATTGTTGATCTTAGAGCATAAGTTATTAGTATTCTTACCACAAGAAATCTAGAGATTCAATACAATCCTTATCAAATTACACACACATGCACACACACACACATACACACACACACAGTGTCTCAGCTGCTTTTTGAACAATCAAGATTCTCAAAGAAGTAGACCAGTGAAGAAATGGATTTCCAGTCAGAGTGAGACAGACAGAGAGAGAAAGAGAGAGAGAGAGAGAGAGAGAGAGAGAGAGAGAGAGAGAGAGAGAACTTCTTACATCCTTTATATATTGGTTGCTATCAGAAGGTATGATCCAGATTAAGTTATACCTTCCCACCTCAAAATAGTTAGTTTAAAGGTATATCTTCCCACCTCAAATGATACCAATAACAATTGGCCTTCCCACATCAAAAACTTAATTAAAATGTTTTCTTTTATGTGTACCCAACAGATGGGGTTTAAAGTTGATAACCAAGAATAGCTACTGCAGTACATACAATTACTAAAACAACAATAATAAATCAATTAATTGGTGCTTTAAATAGTGTTTGAAATTAAAATACTCTAAAAAGGAAGTCAATAAGTAAAATAATTAAATTGAATAAGAGAACATTAATGTTTCAGTGCTTCCTATAGCAGTAGATTTCAGTCTACTTATTATACAATTTCTAAAATATTCATCTATGTAACCTTGTAAAGCAAAGTGGTTTTTCTTCATTTTACATATTTGTAACCTCAGCCTCAAAGGTGTTAATCACTTTCTGAAGAAAGCACAGCTAAACAAGAAATAAATATATAAACAAACAAACAACAACAAAAACACCATAACTACCAACAAAAACCCAAGACTTCCACACAAAGCCTCATGCTCTTTATTAATCAGGACACAATGGCCAGAAGATAACATCTTGGAAGAGCTGATCTTATGCCAGGGAACAACTACAAAATTTCATGAGCCTAGTGATAGTACTCAGAAGATGAGACAAGAGTACATTAGTAAGGGTAGGAGCATACCACGGTCACAGAGCACAGCTGCAAAAACAGAAGTTTGGAGAAAGCCAGGGACATTGGGATTAGATCAGAAAATCCTATGTGAACCTCCTAGGCCTAAACATCCCTGTTACTATCTAGCTAATGCTACAGTCCAGCCCAGGACCTCCTCCTCCTCCCAGCCCTTTACAGCACTTCCTGGCCTTCCACGGGGAGGGGGGGGAGGGGGGGGAGGGGCATCACTTTCTCTGTGACTCCAGTTGAGGCTGCTATATCCTTCCCTTCTCCTAACCCATCAACTCATCATTTATGTTAAATAACACTAAAGATATTCTACCCCATTTCTCTGCAGAGAATTTTCTTTGATCTCCCCCCTGGGGGCTTCATTTCTTAAGCCAACCTCTGTCTGTTCTGCAGCAAGAGACAGCATGGATTTAAGTGCAGTGGTGGGTAAGTCTTATTTTTGGCTTTGCAATCCTTTTTTTCCCCAACTGAATTGAGTAAACCTATTACTCATAGGTTAGTTTGAGCAAATACTTTGTTAATGTGTAAGAGGAATTTGGGAATAAATAAAAATACACTTTACACCTCATATATGCTGGCATTTAAATATAATTGCCGCACATTAAACTTGCACACAGGAGTCATTGTACATAAATCTGGAAGGGTAATGGCTGCCTAGGCAGCCACATCCAACAGCAGTGCCAACATTTTGCTTCCAGGCCTCATGAAATGCAGCTAGAAATAGTCTACAGCATGAGTAAGTTTAATCTGAAATAATAGATTGGATAGATTATCAAATGTAGAGAGAACACAGGTATACTTCTTACTAACCATAATACATGTGTGTGTGTGTGTGTGTGTGTGTGTGTGTGTGTGTGTGTGTGTATATATATATATATATATATATATATATATATATATACACAAAGATTAAAATTAGAAGACTGTTACATGCCAGAGAAGAACTGATCATCTGTATCACTGAATAACATCTCCATTCCAGCCAACATTTCCCCTACTTTTTAATTCTTTAGAGTTTTATAAAGTTGCCCATAGTACCCTTGAATCCACTCCCTATCTCGAGCTAGTGTTGAATTCATAATCCTCCTATGTCATCTTAGCAAGTGACTGAGGTTGTAGGAATGTACCTCTAAGATCAGTAATTTCATTTCTGGTTATGTTATTGACCCAGCGGCTTCCTGTAGGCTAAGCACACATTACATCACTGAGCTATATATTTCTACAGTCGGCTAAAACTTTGATGGAACCACTTTGTAAGGGGGAAAGTATGCCAAGGTCACAGTAGCCTGGACAGGTGTGTATCTTGCCATCTCCATACACTGTATACTAAGCTTGCAGGTCCTCAGATCCCGAGTTCTATCATCACAGACGCCAAGAGAGCTCTATAATGCACCCTAGGGAATTTGAGCTTCATCCTATGAAATGAATACCTGCTTAAATTTTTTTCAGCAAAAAGCTATGTGAAAAATATTTGATTTTATAGTCATTAGGCAGGAAGGGCAAGAGAAACTGTAGAAATTCAAGTTAGCAGGCAGAGACTGAGATACTGAACTAACACTTTAGCTGGAGGGTTGAAATAGAACATATGGTCAAGCTATAAACTATCCTGTGGAAAATATATCTGTTTATATCTATGTATCTATATCTATATATAGATCTTAAACATTAGGTGATTTCAGATATTCAGTCGACGAAAGCTTTCTCTCACTCTGCAGTCCCTTGACTCCACGAACTGTTTGTATTGCTGTACAGAAGCTTTTCGATTTGTCACATTTATTCCATGATGATATTTCCTAATGCTTATAGTCCTTTGCATAACGTTCTTCCTGTGTATCTATCTTCATGTGTTTCCTCTAGCCGTTTTGGATTTCAGGGTCCTATTTTAAAATTATTATTTCATTGGAATTAGGTTTCTTTTCATAAAATGTATTCTGATCATGATTACCCGCCTCCCCGTCACCTTCTCCCAGACTCTCCCTACCTCTCTAACTAGCCAACTCTTTGGAAAACAAAATCTGAAAAAACAACAGGACAGAAAGAATACAACAAACAAAAGAAAAAACAAAGAAATAGGGACAAGAAAGTCAGGTAGCCTACCCTGCAGACCTATGATTTCTTTGTATCCTTAGGCCCATTCTGTCAGTCTCCTCTCTAGCACTGCAGCAGAGCAACATCTGCAGCATCTGCAGTCTCCCTTTACCGGGTCCACATCTCTTGTGGATCCCAGAAGAACAAAGCCCCTGGGCTCTTTTCCCCAATTCCTACCTGTATCTCAACCTCAACTCAAGCAGACAGTAGGTCATGTCTGCCAGAAAATAGGTGGGCTACTTGCAGACCTCCTCCACTCTCTCTGCTCCCCTAAAGTAAATCCCTCATCTTCCTTCCCAGCACTGCAACATATCATGAGCTGCTGTATCCCGCCATCAGTGACTATGTCTTCTGTGGATACCGTAGACCACTCCCCTTCTGACATCCCTCTCTCATTGGTGGCTTCATCCCAGCAGCCAATATCAACAGTAATTCCCTGTGAGCATATCAGCCCAGCAGATCATTAAATCATGCAACACACAGTCAGCACACTCTGATAATCAGGAGACGAAATCAAAACCAAGGAACAATACACCCACTCACAAAGACAAACAGAAGTCAGCAACTACACCTATAATCACCTCAAAATGCAGATGACTATGTGCCAGCATAAGAATACAATAAGTAGCAGCCAACAAAATCTGTCTCCACTAGAGTCCACCTATCCTACCACAACAGGCTCTGAATAGTCCAAAATACCTGAAGTAAAAGAAGAAGACCTTGAAATCAATTATATGAAAAGGACTGAGGTCCTTAAAGAACAAATAAATTGCTCTTTTAAAGAAATCATGGGAAATAGAAACAAGTGGAGGAAATAAATCTGTTAACAAAAGTCAAGAAAACATTCCTAAAAGAAAGGCAAGAAAAGAAAACAAAAGTAAACAGTCAATGGAAACCGATAAAACTGTTCAAGACGTGAAAATGAAATGGAAGCAATAAAGAAAACATGAACTGAGGGATTTCTGTGAAATGAAAACTTTAAGAATTCAAACAGAAACTAGAGAGACAATCTTATTAACAGAATTCAAGAGATGGAAGAAAGAGTTTCCGGCATTGAAGATACAATGGAAGAAATGAGCAAAGAACATGTTACATTTTAACAAAAATCATGATACTAGCCATCCAGAAAATCTGGGATACTATGAAAAGACCAAAGCTAAGAATAACAGGAATGGAGGAAGGAAATGAAACCCAACTCAAAGGCTCATAAAAAGTTTCAAGAAATTCATAGAAGAAAAATTTCTTTACCTAAAGAAGGAGATACAAGATGCAAGAAGCATACAGAGAAAAAAAAAACAGAATGGACAAAAAGAAAGAGTTATTGCCACATAACCATCAAAACACTAAACATATAGAACAAAGAAAAAACATTAAAAACCACAATGAAAAGGCCAAGTACCATACATATAAAGTCAAACCTAGTAGGGTTACATCTGAATTCTCAATGGAGACTCTAAAAGTGGGAAGAACCTTCACAGATGTGCTGTACACTTCAAGAAACCACAGATGACAGCCCAGACTACTATACCTGGCAGAAGTTAATTACTATAGTTGGAGAAAATAAAATATTCCATTATAAAAGCAAATTTAAGCAGTATTTTCTACAAATTCAAATTCAGCTCTAGAGAAGGTGATAGAAGAAAAACTGTAGGTATAGGAGATTAACTACACTCATACGTGAGCAACACAAAAGAAGAAATTCATTCTCTCTCTCTCTCTCTCTCTCTCTCTGTCTCTCTGTCTCTGTCTCTGTCTGTCTCTCTCTCTCTCTCTCTGTGTCTCTCTGTCTCTCTCTCTCTTTCTCTCTAACTCACATACACACACTCACAAACACACACAGACACACACAAACATACACACACACCCCACCATCAGCACCACCACCACCATCACCACCACCACCATCACCAAAAACAACACCAGTAAGTTAACCAGTAAAGATTCACTGATTATTTACATCTCTATGTGAGCGGTTTTGATTCACCAATGATATACAGGGACTAAAGAATAGATGTAGAAACAGGATATATTCTTCTGCTGCATCAAAGAAACACAATTTAAAGTCAAGAATAAAATTACCTCAGTTTAAAATGTAAGAAAAAGATATTCTAAGCAAATGGAACTAAGAAGCAAGAAGGTGTAGCCATTAGAATATCTGGTAAAATAGGCTTCAGCACAAAAATCATCAAAAGAGATGGAGAAGAACTATACATACTCATCAAAGGCATCGCCTACAAAGATGACATTTTAATCCTTAACATCTATGCTCCTAACCTAAGGGTCCTTGCTTTTATAAAAGAAACAGTACTACAGTTTAAGTCACATATTGACCCTCATACACTGATAATGGGAGACTTCAGTACCACATTGTCAACTGATGTACAGGTCATCCAGACAAAGGCAAAAAAAAAAAAAAAAAAAAAAGAGAGAGAAATTCTGGAGCTACCAGACATTATAAACCAACTGGACACAAGAAAAGTAAAAACAATTCCCAGGCAAAGCATTATGAGACAAAAAAAGAAATGTCTTAAAATACTACTGAGTTTCCTTTGAATTAGTCATTTACTGCTGGACATGGATGCTGCCGTTTACTGGGTTTGTACACACAGTAAACCTCATTGGAGAATTGTTTTCTATTGTGAGTAGTGGTCAATTAGAAATATCTTCTTGGTTAGCAATAGGAAATCATGGCCAGTTCTCCCTCTCAGTGCTGGAACCACATCTGCTTTCTACCTGTGCAGACAATGTGCATGTTGCTACTGTGCATATAAGTTCATCTGTGTGCTGATACTGTTGTGTCTGGAAGGCTTTGCTTCCTTGGTGTTCACCACCTCCACTGTCTCATAAACTCTCTCTGTAGATATTTTTCATTTATATGTACATATTAAGATGCTTCTCCTATAATAGGCTTCTATACAACTCCTAAGATGGTCCTTAGTTTTAACTGTTCCTCTCCATATTATCCCCATTAATACACTTTCCCTTCCTCTATAAATTTAACGTTCCTGTTTCAGTCCTAATCCCCATCTCTTCAAAACTGTATATTGCTTTACATTAAGGGTTTTTTTGATGGACTTTGGATTGATTTTTTCCAAAGTAGAAGCAATCAATCTTTTCTCCTTTCTTCTACATATGAATATCTAGTTTTATCAGCACTATTTTTTAGGAAACTGCCTTTTTTATAATATAAGTAAATCAGATAATCAATAGATACACAAATGCAATGGATTATGTCAGAAAGACAGAAAAAATGTTCATCATTCTTCACTGCTACAAAATGACAATTAAAAATGCTTAACTCTTTAACCCTTATCAGAATAGTTTTCATACAAAACAAATGTTGATTTAAGGTTAAGAAGAAAAACATACACACTTCTGGTAGAGATTTATTCATGATGCAGACAGTATGAAGGGCAACATGAAGTTAATAAAACTAAAAGTAGAACTAGTATATCATTCAACTGCAACATATCTGGGCATACAATCAAGGTACTACAAAAATACTGGCTTATCCATATTTATTGTGTCTCTATTAAAAATATCAAAGTAATACAACCAGTCTAGTTATCCATCATGGAAAGAAAGAAGCAAGAAATTATATATCCAGTGAAATATCCATTCAATTATAAGGAAGAATAAAACTGCGTCATTTGTAGAAATATTGGTGGTCTTTCTGAATTCACACAGAATCAGAAGGATGACCTGAGTCTCCAGAAGCCACATGCTTAAAGCATATGACCCATTCCAATTGATTATAGCCTCCACATGTGAGTTATGACATGCATGTCAACACACATGCACATACACGTGCACAATAAACAAATGAGTACATTTTTAAAATGAAACGACAAGCCTAAAGGATAACTAGATTTTCATATAATTTACAAATGGCAGCAAAATAATTTTTTGAAGAAAGATGTGGAAAAGCTTCCTAAAACACAAAGATCTATAAATCATTAATTCAACAGAACAAATTAATCTAAAAATGTAAACTATTATGCCCTTTAAATTATCCTCAGTCTAGTAAAAATATTAAGAAGAATTTTTTAAATTATAAATGGAAGTTTAGCATAGTTGTAGATGCCAGAAATCCAGCATTAGGAGTCTGAAGGAGGAATGGGGAATGGACCTTACACTACATACCTTTAAAAAGCCCTATTAATTTATTGTTCATACAGAAACTACAGTGATTATATATATATGTATATATATGTATATATATGTGTGTGTGTGTGTGTGTGTGTGTGTGTGTGTGTGTGTGTGTGTGTGTCTGATGACACCCCTTCCTCTGTCCATTTTCACCCTCCAAATCCTCTTAAATAGCTTAGCCCCTTGTTGTCTTTCAAATTCATTGCTACCTTTTTGCTTAATTATAATTACACACACACACACACACACACACACACACACACACACGTATGTTTCTACATATATAAATTCAACCTGTCCAGTATTCATGGCTGAAAATTTGGTATTTGGTAACCAGTTGGTGTGCACTTCCCTGAAAAAAATTATTTCCCTGGCTCTCTGTATGCTTTCATTTACTATTTTTTTCTGTATGGTGAGGCTTTGTTCTGGTCATGTTTGCTGTTGGACCATGTTGCTGAGACTTTAAAGCTAAATTTTCATGTTTACTAAGCACAATGCTCTCAGAGTTTGTCTTATAATTTAACACCTGAGGTTTAAAAAAAGTTGTCAATTAACATTTAGTTATAGTCCATTATTATTGTTTCCATGCAAGATGAGCATGCTAAGCAATTATGGCGTCTTTATTTCCACGCCTTAAATTCTTGGTCTCTTGCAGCATCACAGTTATCTTCAGAAAAAAAGGAAATAAGAAGACAGCAAATATGCATGCCATTTGCTAGAAAAAAAGACCCATAAAACTAAGTTTCTAATGAACTATTAGTGGCATTATTTATTAACAAGTTCAGCTCTGAAGGTCTAAAAGGAAGAGCTGTTATGTAGTTCATTTCTCCTTTAGTGCTTGTTCCAGGTGAATTGTTCTCATTATAAAAAGACTGAGATATTTTCTGTGAGGCATAACAGCTTGTGTTGCAGAGCAGAAATGATGCTGGTCTAGTCAGTCCAGTACAGCTGTTCTAAACTGCTACCTCAAAACTATCATTACCAATTGATTATTAAATGGTCCACACATTCCCCATACATCAATCAGACGACATTTTCTCACTCTATATTCTCATTATAAAGAGAAATCAGTCAACACACTTGCCATTATGGAAATTACATCCATAGAAATGGGGAGGTTTCCTTAGTATTTCTGGAATTGCTTATTCTGTAATAATGTATGATTATGACACAAAATTAAATCTATATTAGTTATAGTCAACATGTTCATATATGTATACACACAAACATAATGTGAGTAAAGTAAATAGGATTCCCTATTTTAAAATACCAGCTTTACTAGGAGTAATTACATGCAGTAAATCAATTATATATCTCAGTGTAAATCCTCATTGACACAATGGATCATGTAAAATAAAGAATATTAGAGCTCAAAAATAATAAAGTATAGTGAAACTCAAAGGTGAATATAAATGTAGTAAATCTCGTAAATAGAATACACAGGAACTGCATTACACAATAAATTTAAGTCTAAGAATTGTTGATATAAAAGATCTCTGATACCTCTGATAGGTATCTGTTTTCTGTGAATTCATTGAATAAATTTTTCCAAATCTAGATGAAAATGTCAATTCAAGTAGAAGGCACACTGAGAAAACCAAATAGGTAGTTCCAGAAAAGAAATTCCTAACACAATACTATAGATAAAACACTAAATCTACAGAATAAAGAACAGGTATTGGAAGTGGCAAGAAAGAAGACACAAGTTATGAATATAGGCAAAATTAATAGAAGAGCAACCAATCCCACAATGGAAACTTAAAAAGCAAGAAGAGATTAGAACAATATACTTTAAGTCATCAAAGTCTACATTAGTCAACTCAGAATGCTATGGCCAAAAAACAAACAAAAAAACCAAACCAAACCAAACCAAAACAAAAAAAAACCCTATCTGGTATAACTGAAAGAAATAAAAACTATACATGATTAAAACAGGCTAAAATAAATAATTTAGAGTGAAGAGATGGATAAATAAATACAAGCAGCTACACAGAGAACATGTTCCTACAGTTAACTGATATACAAAGTAAGATTGAGAAAACAAACACCAATAGCAGTAAAATAACAATAATTATACTTAAGTTCATGCATTTATATTTGTCCTTTGCTCAATTGATTACAAAACATCCACTGCCAACTGAATTCCATAAATGCATTATCTGTCTAGATGTCCTCAGACAACATTCTAAAAAACAAAAAAACCAAAAAGCCCTGCTTTCCCAATTGCAAAACATAATTAATCCCAAACATATCCTGTCTCTCTGTCTCTGTCTCTGTCTCTGTCTCTGTCTCTGTCTCTGTCTCTGTCTCTGTCTCTGTCTCTGTCTCTCTGTCTCTGTCTCTGTCTCTGTCTCTGTCTCTCTCTCTCTCTCTCTCTCTCTCTCTTTGTCTCTGTCTCTCTCTCTCTCTTACACACACACACACACACACACACACACACACACACACACACAGAGCCAAGGAGGAAGAACAAAAAAGCCAAAGGGATGATTCAACAAAATGGTTAATGCTATTATGTGAGTTTTATTCTAGAAGACCTCTTTCAAAGTGGGGGAAGCACATGAGTTTTCACAGGTTCTAGAGTGGTTGGGCATGACTAATCTAGAAACCTTGTCTAAAGGCTGGGAGAAATCACTGGATATGAGATAAAAGACTGTCCTCTGGCATGAAAAGTTCAGTTCTGGTCATCTCAGAGGAGGCAAAAACAGTTCAAATTGTTTCCTTGTTTCATGGCTGTGGTATATGACTGACATTTGTAACCATAGTATCTTAAAGAAAAAAACCTAGCATCTCTACTCTGCCTATGTAGAGTACTGTGCAGTAATGTCAGGCTCAGTGTATGGGAAGTATATGGGAGCATTGTTGTTGCTAGATATTAATTGAAACTTAACATGAATATGTAAGAACTTTATAGAATTATTTTTAAAATATTAAATGTTAGCAGTTATTATTATAGGACAGTGTTGTAATCATATCATTGGTTTTTTTTTTGAACAAGTAATAACTGTTCTTCTCATGAGTAAGAAGCAGACAAATCAGTAGGTATTTATTCAACTGCTGTCTGTATATGGAAAGCCAATAGTTGCCAGTCACACTGACATGAAGAGCTTTTTCCAACCAAAACTCAGAGGCTGTGATTTAATTATAATAAAATAGAATACAAACAAAAGCAGACATCTTAGGAAGTACCCCCATCTTTTCTTGTGTATTTAAGGCATGTGTGCACATGCAAGTATGTCTAGTCAGTATGCAGTAAAAGAGGAGCCTGAGATTTGATGACTCCTTTTTTGCTCAGTTTTCCACTTTATCCCTTCAATCACAGTTTTTCAGTTAATTCCAGAGTCCAAGACATGGCTACATTCTGGCCAGTCTGTTCCAGAGCTTATCCGGTGTTGGTGTTTACGTGGACTCTGAGCTCTGAACTTTTACCTTCTTGTTTGGGTGGCCAGCACTTTAACCTTTGAACCATCTCTCCAGAAACAGTCTAGGCAATTCGGATTTCAAGTTTCAGTATACTTTGAGTGGGCCTCTAAGTGATGCAAGCCACACAATAGGAGACAGCGATAATATCAAAACAAAATTAGAATCTTGCTTGAAAAGTGAAACTTCAGCTTAGAGTTAGAGATGAGCTTATGAACCTCCAACATCATTGTTAATTACATTTGTGAACACAATGGCAAATGACCTCTAATGTTGACCCCCAACTTGCTCTGTTCTCCAGCAAGAATAAAAAAGCCTTTAAAACAACCCTCCTGAGCTTACTCTTACCATCATTTCATTAAATTCTTTTTACCCAACTAATTATTAAAAAGGAAACAGGGAGAAAATGAAACCCAGAAGCAAGTAAAGAAATACAAAAATTGTAAAACAAGCCCTAAAATAAATGTGTCCTTGGGACTCCTTTAAAGCTTGTGTCTATCGCACTGTAAATATGTAATTGAAAAATCCCCGTGTCTACCTCTAATACAGGAAAAAACACCACAGGCATGGAAAGCACATTTACACAAAGCACTTGTAGGGAAACTGTAGGTCATGTGAAAGTCAGTGAAGGCTATTGAAACCATATTATGCATGCGCCCCTCAAGGCATCAGCCACCAATAACAATCCCTTTGCTCTGGAGTTCCTCTACATATTTATTTGAGAAGTGTGAGCAAATGAACTCGTCTTGATTTGGTTTCATTGTCCTTGCAAATGTCCCAGCTTAATATTTCAAAGTCCTACAAGTTATTCTCTCAACTTCCATATAAAAGGAAGCTACTATATTGTAAAGTATAAGAAACAATGTATTGCAGCACTCCAATGAAAATGAGAACTATACAATAACAAACAGTACATTTTTGTCAGGTCTCATTATAAGAATACCATATATCTTTAGGTGATTTGTTAAGAATTATAATTTTAAGAAATCCTCAAATGGGAAAAATCACTAGAATTAATCTAAGCTACACATCGGCTCATCACATTTTTTGAATGCTATAATCTAGAGTTGCATAATTACTAACAGAAGGCCATGCTTTGTTTTTGCAGCCACATAAGGCAAATAGACTAAGAATACATAATAAAAACCTGTTAAAATTGAACATTAGAAAAGTATAGGTTACAATGGGATTAAGTCAACAAGGTGACATGCACAAAAAGCTGACAGGAGGTAGATAATTAGAATCTAGCCTGGAGAAAGGCTAAGGAAAGGGTCAAGGGTTTATTTCAGGGATTTGAGTTTCTTATAACAAGCATGATTACATTAAATTACAGGGGGTGCAGTGTTTTCAAAATACCTAGATAGAACTTGCGGTAAATAAAGCAATGAGCAGAAAATGGGAAAGTAAGAAGAGCCTAGATTGTGAGTGACTCCATAAGAAGGGGAGACATATATCATAAACTAAGGTGGGTCTTCCCAGCCCTCCTCTGGATGGAGTAGTTCCTTCTCTGTTGTCAGGTGTCTCCTGAAGCTCTGTGTTCCAGTTTGTGCACTTCACTTGATGATGATTTCAAGGGATTTTCTAAGAATACCACGCATGTCACATGATCTTCTCAGTTATTTTAGATTCACTGAAATCTACAGAGAGGCCGAAGTAGATATTTCAACATGTAGCACTCTCTTACTGTGACTTTCCTTGTGTATATTTTATTCCAGATTTGTATTCCTCAGTTGTGCAAATTAGTTATGCCTAATGTCAAAGCACCATGAAGAATCCAGAAATATGTTAAATTGGAATGTTACTGTAGTATTTTCCTTTAAAGCTGAATTAATATCTTAGAAGAATATCTCACTCCCCCAAACAGATTACAACTTACAATCTACTATGTGAGAATAGGCATTGAAGGAAGCCTATCCTCCTTCTTATTGATTGCAAATAAGATTTGATACAATTCAATATTGTGTCAAAAAAAAACCCCACTACTTGCTTTTGACAAAGAAAGTCAAAGAAAGCATTTAAGTACTAAGTCATTTTGCAGAAAGGAATTCAAAGCTGGACATTGCAAAATACACTCATTCAAATACAATAAAATAACAAAGAAATATTTAACAAAATAGAGTTTTATACAAACAAATGTATGTTCTCATGACTCCAGTATGGAACAAATAGCAAATTTCAGAAACTTGATTTCCATTTTTGTTATATATGATGTCAATAGCATAAAACAATAGTAAGAATATTAATATATATATAGTGTCTAGTATAGACAAACTCAATAAATAATAAGTTTAAAATAAGTGTTGTGTATCTGAAACCACATGGACTTACACACAATAATATTCATATTCACTCACATATTTTAGGGATGGTAGTGTTAAATAAAGAATGTAGTGAGCATGTCCTTATGGGAAATAAAAAAGAAATTGGTAATGATAAAACATGTTTCTTAAACTTAATAGTAAGACTCAGTGAATATAGTTTCACCCTTAAGCAATGGGTTCTCATTGTGATGAGTACAAGACCTAAACAAATATAGCCAATAAATAAAAATGGGGAGAGAGATTTATTGCCTATCAAAAATAAGCAAAGCATAAAAGCTATTTATAATTAATGCTTTCCAACCAAGGAAGCATGGCAATCTGTGCAGGGATATTAGATAATAACATAGATTTAGTTGGGGCTGCCTTAGAATTCAGAGATTTAGTCCATTATCAGCATGGCAGGAAGCACTGAGGCATGCAGGCCAACCTGGTGCTGATGAAGGAGCTGAGAGGTAGACATCTTGATCTGTAGGCAGCAAGAAGAAAACTGTGATGAAGTAGGCTTGCTTTGAGTTTATGGTATCTCAAAGCCTGCCCTCTAGTGACATAGTTCCTGAATTAAGCAACACCTACTCCAACAAAGCTATACCCCTTAATAATGCCACTCCCTATGGACATATGTAGGTCATTTTTATTTAAACCGTCATATTCCACTCCCTGGACACTCTAGGTGTAGAGCTATATCATAAAGCAAAATGCATTTAGTCAAACTTCAAAAGTCCCCAATAGTCTATCCCAATATCAGCATTGTTTAAAAGTTCAAAGTTCAACTTCTGAGACTCATGCAATCTGTTAACTATAACCCATGTAAACTCAAAACGAAGAATCAGATCACATAATTCCTACATATGATGGCACAGTTGTATATTACCCTTCCAAAAGGCAGCTAAGAGTAGTAAATACTGGATAAAAGCAAGATCAAAAACCATCTGCACAAACTTCAAACTCAGCCATCTCCATGTCTGACATCAAAGCACTCCTTAAATTTGGAACTCTTTCATCTTTGTTGACACCACACACTTCTCTCTTGTGGACTGGTTCTACTCGCTCTTAGCAGCTTTCCTTCGTGGGTATCCCACTGCTCTCTTTAACATCTTAGAGTATATAAGGTAGGCCAGGCTTCACCTTTATAACTCCATGCATTGGCCTTTTAGGCCTCCACTCCTGAGCACCCCTGACACATTCCTGGCCTCAGTAGCTTTCCTTAGCTATGGCTGAGGCTGCCAAGTCCTGCTGCTTGTTTGGGCTGGATCATGGCCTCCTCATTCAACCTTGTCTTCAGCAGCTTTCTGGTTTCAATGGGTTCTTTCACTGCTTAAGCTTGGCTGTTCTGGAAGTGGCTCTTTATACCTGGCTGGCCTTGAACTCAGATTTCTGCCAGCATCTCTCTCCCTAGTGCTGGGATTTTTCAAAATGGCTGGAGTTAAACTTTTATTTATTTATTTTTTTCACAAGATGGAAGCTTAGCTGGTTGAGGTCTTGCCCTGAGGTCACCACTGCCTTTATTCCATTTCACATCAGGTTTTTCTTTAATATGTTTATCTCCTTGAACACAGGGTTTAGCTCCATTCCACTTCCTGGTGACCCATTTCTCCTCAATCTGCACATTTTGTATCTTTCCTTGCTCAGGTTGCTTCTTTTCATTTTAGACCTTCATAAGGGTGAATAATAATAACCATATCACAGAGGCAATGCTAGGCTGTTTTAAAATCTCCTCTGCCAATGCAATTAATCCAAAACTCTTCAATTTATCCTGAGGCAGACTTTTTAGACAAGGTCAGAAAGCAAGCACAGTCTTCACTAAAATATCTCCAGAAGAGTCTCTAGGCCACACACTAAAAATTTTCTCATCAGAAACCACTTGAGCAGAAGCACCAGCAGCAACATTATCTTTCATGCTCCAAGCTTTCCCTCTCCATGTCTGACATCAGGATGGCACATTAAACTACACTTAAGCCAACCACTAATTTTCTAACCCAAAGTCCCAAAGACCACATTCTTCCAAATAAGTGGTTATGCCTATCCCAGAAATACTTTAACCTCCATTACTAATTTCTACTTACTTTGGGTTTTATTGCTATAAAGAGACACCATGACCATGACACCTCCTATAAAGAAAAACTTTTAATTAAAGCTTGTTTACAGTTCAAAATTTTAGTCAGTTATCATTCTGATGAGAAATACGGCAGCATGCAGGCTGACATGGTGCTAGGGAGGGTGCTGAGAGTTCTATATCTTGATCAGCAGGTAACGAGAACTGTGAGGCAATAGGCCTGGTTGAGTTTCTAAGACCTCAGTGCCCACCCCAAGTGACACACTTCCTCCCACAAAGCCACACTTTCTCCAATAAGGCTACACCTCTAAATAGTGCCACTACCTGTGGAACTACCATATTAGGCAAGCTTAATTCAAATCCATGGGCTTGAGAGGTTAAATTGATGGGCAGAAAAACCTGTGGACATGCTAAACTTTCATCATGAATCATTAGATGATAAAAGGCAAGTATACTTTGAAGATATGTTAATATATAATTTTATCACCAAAGTGCCTGCTTTGCTGAGAAGCTGGATGGTATATTAAAGTACATGCATGATGCATGTGTGCATACAAACATACTCACATACACACGGGCACACACACGCACACACACACACACACATTTTTACATATTTTTCAACTCTGCTTTGGTATTAAACTGGAGTAAACAAGCTGACTAGCTACAGTTCTCATGTGAATCATTTTCCATCTTTCTACAGCTTCCCTTCCATCTGCAGAGGTAGCTAGGTATGCTCTGTTTGACCTGCAAGGAGAGCTGTTTGGATATGCTGAGTTCATTTCACTTCACATGAGTTCACGTGCCTGTGCTTATCAGTGCTGTTTACTGCTATGGATGTCTCCTAGACAGTGTTTAATATGCTAAGAGGATGTTGCTTGTGAGATTATATATATATATACACACACACATACACTTTGCATGACTTGCAATGATACATCATATTAAAGGCCTGTTTCCATTTAATTCAATTAACATTTTTGGTATTTTTCTGGGTTTTTGGTTTTTGGATTTTTTTTTATTAATTTATTCATGTTACACCTCAGTTGTTAGCCCATCCCTTGTATCCTCCCATTCCTCCCTCCCTCCCGCTTCCCCCCCTACTCCCCTCCCCTATGTCTGTGACTGAGGGGGACCTCCTCCCCCTGTATATGCTCATAGGGTATCGAGTCTCTTCTTGGTGACCTATTATCCTTCCTCTGAGTGCCATCAGGCGTCCCCATCCAAGGGACATAGTCAAATATAGGGCACCAGAGTTTATGTGAAAGTCAGATCTCCTTCTCTACTTAACGGTGGAGAATGTCCTGTCCATCAGCTAGGTAGGTTTCTGGATTTTGTATTTTTTTTTTTTTGAGACTTTGTTGCATTATGTTATCCCTGCTGAAGAGGAACTCACTCTATAGACCCAGCTGGTCTTGGACTCAGCGATTTCCCCTGACTCTGCCTCCTAATTTCTGAGATTAAAGGTATGTACTACCACTGTTCAACTTCGACTAACGGTTTTGAAGAACAATAATGTAGTAATACAAAGACAGGCTTTAAATTCTTGGACCACATGCTTAGTGGTGATATGGAGCAGAAGCTTGTTATGAACTAGCTAGAAATCAGTACAGATCTCATTTTTAAAATATCATTATACTATTTCAATTCTCATGGGCAATAAAGAACTTCATTTTTAAAAAATAAAGTATGAAAGTGTTCATTTTGAAATGTGTGGATTTTGCCTAAAATTGTGTTTGTCAAAAGAAAACAATAGAAAAATAACTTCCACTACTCTTTTTATACTTTTGTTTTATAAACTATCAGTAATGCTGAACATTATGAAGTTACTGTCCTTTAGGAGTTTACAAAATTCCAAACAACATCCTCTACTTTCTGAAGTATATCAAAATGACACATGCATAGACTTTTTTCTTTAAACTCAAAAAAACAGAATCATATATTGGCTGCAAATTGCCTGGGCCTCATGTCCACTCCTGAATGTTTAATTTATGGCTTTGTCAATGGAGCTGAGGGATCCAAACTCCAATTTCAGAGCTTCCATGCTTTCTGTCTTCTATTTTGGCACATGATTGAGACCTGATAACAAAACATCGATCTGTGTATTGGAAAAGATTGAGTATCATCTACTTAGTTGCTCCAGTTCCCACTCTATGTGGCAACTGATAATCTGTATGTGGTGCTTCCTGGTCTCAGAATCTTTGAACCTGATTGTATACACTAAATGATTCCTACCCAAATTTTTCCACTCCTTTATCATAGTCTGTAAATTTGTTACCATACATACCAAAGGGAAATATTCATATGCTAAGTTGCTGTTAAAGATGTTCTGATGAGGTGGATATCGTAGCTAAGGCTTTACCTTCTGTGATAAAAATCCACAAACAAAGGCAACTTGAGTACAAAAGAATTAATTTCAGCTTACCACTTTCTGGTCATATTCTATCACTGAGCAAAGTCAGGGCAGGAACAGAAGCAAAGGCCAGAGTAGAGCTCTGTTTATCAGGCGGTTTTCATATACAGCTGAGGACCACTTGCCCAGACGTGACAGCATCCTCAGTAGGCTGGACCTCTCACAATAATGAATCAAGAAAATGCTCCCAAAACCTACCTACAGGCAATCTGGATGAAGTCACTTTATCAATATAGAACTCACAGAACCCCCTTTCAAGTCTGCATCAACAATATGGACTACTAAGGAAAAAGAAACAGACCAACTCATTGACCTGTAATTATGCAGGTGAGTTCTCACCTATGCTTGGATGTGCATTTTGGTTATTCAGCTGCCTTTAAGTGCTGCTGTAAGTAACTTCTCACCCACTGGCCTCTATGGAATCCCAATAAACTCATCTACTCAACACATTAGACACTGGTGTAATTATTACCTTGGACTGTCATATAGTCTCTATCAGAGTGAATAGAGATTATGTGTCCCCAGAAAAGGTCAAATAGAACAGTAATTTTGATTTTTCAGTACTTTATATCCTGCCTATTATTCATTCCTTCTACCTGTTTTTAAATATCTAGTTCGATGCACAGTTATAACTTCTGCCTGAAACACCCACTCTCACTTACTGATATAATAAAATATGTTATTGTAACTGTATTTAATATATCATTATGTCTTCTCTTTTTTTTTTTCCATTATACTTACACCTTCTTTAAAATGAGTTCAGTAGGTGGGTGTAGTGGTGCATGCCTTTAATCCTAGCACTTAGGAGGCAGAGACAGGAAGATAGCTATGAGATCGAGGCCAGCCTGGTCTACAAAGTGAGCACAGGACAGCTACGGCTACCCGGGGAAACTCTGTCTTGAAAAACCAAAAAGAAAAAAAAAATGAGTTCAATAATCTTCTCAAATCATTTTTCCCTCTACTTCATTTATTACATCTTATTTTATGAATCCATTTGATTTTTCCTTTTATGGTATGTTTTATACTAATATGTAGATTTTATTACCAGAGACAATATGAAACTTAAAACACCTTAGTATTTTAAAATAAAACTATTATGTTTTTCCTCTGATTGCCACCAGGTCTCCCCGTCCAGGGGACATGGTCAAAGGTGAGGCACCAGAGTATGTGAGAAAGTAGTATCCCACTCTCCACTCTACTGTGGAGAGTGTTCTGTCCATTGGCTAGATCTGAGTAGGGGCTTAAGGTTTACCGCCTGTATTGTCCTTGGCTGGTGCCTTAGTTAGAGCGGGACCCCTGTGCCCAAATCTGCCTATCATAATGTTCTACTTGTAGGCTTCTAGGACCCTCTGGATCCTTCTACTTTGCCATTCTCCCATGATTCTCTCATCTAGAGTCCCACTAGAATGTCCTCCCCTCTGTCTCAGTTTCCTGGTAAGTGAAGTCTTTCGTGGGACCTGCCCCTTGGGCTAATATGCAGATATAAGTGAGTATATACCATTTGAGTCTTTCTGCTTCTGGGTTAACTCACTTATTATGATCATTTCTAGCTCAATCCATTTATCCACAAATTTCAGGAATTCCTTGTTTTTAATAGCTGAATAGTACTCCGTAGTGTATATGTACCACAGTTTCTTTATCCATTCTTCTATTGAGGGACACTTAGGCTGTTTCCATGTTCTGGCTATTATGAATAAGGCTGCTATGAACATGGTTGAGCAAATTTTCTTGCTGTGTGCTGGAGCATCTTCTGGGTATATTCCAAGGAGTGGAATAGCTGGGTCTTGAGAGACTTGATACCCTATGATCATATAGAGGGGGAGGTAATCCCCCTCAGGAACAGTCATAGGGGAGGGGAATAAGGGGAAATTGGGAGGGAGGGAAGAATGGGAGGATACAAGGGATGGGATAACCATTGAGATGTAACAAGAATAAATTAATAAAGGAGGAAAAAATAAAATAAAAATAAAAAAAACTATTATGTTTTTATCCATATATTACATTCATTTAAGGATATTCATTTGTTTCTTTTTTCTTTCTTTATTAATTTATTTAGATTACAACTCAATTGTTATTCATTGGTTTCTTTAAAAAGAAAAGCCTTCCTGTATTTTGAGAATCAAAATGCATCACTACACTGAATGCATGTGCTGACCCAAGTAATGAAAAGAAATAGGAGGAAGACATTGGAGGTAGGAGATACAGTAAGGTAGGAGAACTGGCTCCATGACTGAATGAAAATAGCAGCAAAGAAATTGGTGTGAATCCTAGGATTGGGTTAGGAATATAATATAGATAACACACTAAGGAGAAAATCTCTAGCTACAGTGAAGATGTTATAGACAATGTTCAGTTACCTCACATCAGATTGTGACATTTTTATGACAGCAAATATGTAGTTTGTTAGACCATCAACAGAGAAAAATTGTGATTTAAAATACATTGCTTTCAGTTTAATGTTCATAAACAGGGCCATTATCACTATAGTTATTTCATTTAAATTGAACTGTAATACTTTGTGAAAACTGTGGTACAATAAAAATGCTTAAAAGCACTAATTAATGTCATAGCAAAACATTTATCTTTAAAAACAGTTTGAGAGGCATTTAGAATTAAAAATATAGTTACTTTCAAGAATGTTTTAAGATTCCAAATAGAGATCGAAGGTTAAAAAGTGTTCTTAAACATGCATTTCTTTAAATATCTTTATGAAATACTGCCTTCCAACAGAATTCTAATATACTAGAAAACCCCTATGGAGTGCAAGAAAAAATTCCATGTAGCTCTTATGTCTTCTTTTTTCAGCTAATGGAAAACAAATGAAATGATGGAAAAGTCGCTTTAGAGTCAGTCACACATCATAGACTGTCTTTTTTAGTGTGTCATTGTATAAAATGACTTGATGTGCCCCAGGGGAGAATTCCATTAGAACACACGCCCTTTTCATTCAAAACCTCAGCTTCATAAAGCAGGGAAGATAGAAAGGGAAGGAATCGCATCTGAACACTTGCAGTTATAATAGGTATAGGCAACTCTGGCTGGAAATGAAAAGTTATACAGAATGGAAAACTTTTATCCTTTCCTAATCTGGATGTAATAAGAGGGCTGGTATTTCTAGAGTCTAAATTCCTTTGGCTCAATAAGCTAATAATATTCGGTAATTACAATGAATTCCAGGTAAGTGATAACAATGTTTGGGGGCATTGGTTACAAAATATTAAATTCTCTCTTTCCATAAAGTCATTGTGATGAATGATTTTTATATCAGCTTGGTAAAAGGCAGAGTCATCTGAGAGAAGGGAACTTCCATTGAGAAAATCTCTACGTAAGAATGGGACATAGGGGTCCCATTTATTAATTGTTGACCTTGAGGCCTGGGCTGTTGAATTTCTGAGGCTGAGAAGCTTCTGTAAGGCAGAAGACACTGTCATCAAAACAAAGCGACAGCCTACAGACAGGGAAAAGATCCTCACCCATCCTACATATGACAAAGGCCTAACATCCAAAATATATAAAGAACCCAAGAAATTAAACACCACCACACCAAATAACCCAATTAAGAAATGGGGCTCAGAATGAAACAGAGAATTCTTGACACAGGAATACTGAATGGCTGAGAAACACTTAAAGAAATGCTCAACATTTTAGTCATCAGGGAAATGCAAATCAAAATGCCTCTGAGAGTCCGTCTTACACCCATCAGAATGGCCAAGATCAAAATCTCAAGTGACAGGACATGCTGTCAAGGATGTGTAGAAAGGGGAGCACTCCTTCACTGCTGGTGGGAATGCAAACTAGTACAACCACTTTGGAAATCTATCTGGTGCTATCTCAGAAAACTGGGATAAGACTTCCTCAAGACCCAGCTATTCCTCTCCTTGGAATATACCCATAAGATGCCCTACTACACAACAAGGACATATGCTCAATCACGTTCATAGCAGCCTTATTCAAAATAGCCAGAATGAGGAAACAACCTAAATGTCCCTCAGTCAAAGAATGGATAAAGAAACTGGTACATTTACACTATGGAATACTACTCAACTACTGAAAACAAGGAAATCCTGAAATTTGCAGGCAAATGGATAGAACTAGAAATGATAATACTGAGTGAGTTAAGCTAGACTCTCAAAGACTCACATAGTATATACTAGCTTATAATTGAATACTGGCCAAAATGAATGGCCTAGAAAGTCTTCACTTACCAGGAGATTAGGATAGATGCTAGGACCTCCTAGTGGCACTCTAGATGAGAGAAGTACAGGAGAATGGGGAAATAGAAGGATCCAGAGGGTCCTAGAAACCGATAAGAAGAACATCATGACAGGCAGATCTGGATCTAGGGGCATCTGCTCAAACTACTGCACCAGCCAAGGACAACACATGCAGTAAACACTGAACCCTTACTCAGATTTAGCCAATGGACAGGAAATATCCACAGTTGTGTGGAGAGTGGTGACTGACTCTGACATAAACTCTGATGCCCCATATTTGACCACATCCCTGTGGTAGGGAGGCCTGGTGGCATTCGGAGAAAGAATAGGCAGGCTACCAAGATGAGACTTGATAGGCTGTGATCATAGGATGGGAGAGGAGGTCCCCTTCTGTCACAGACTAGGGGAGGGGAATAGGGTGTAAGAGGGAGGGAGGGAGGAATGGGAGGAGACAAGCAAGGGGATAGCAATTGAGATGTAATCTGAATAAATTAATAATAAAAAAGAGTAGGACAAAGGCAAACTTGTAAGGCATTTTTTAAAATTAGTGATTAGTGAAGGATGGCCCTACCTATTCTGGTTGGTGATGTCTGAGTTCTGTGTTATATACAAAAGCAAGTAGGCCAAGCTGAGAGAGTGGCTGGTAAGCAACACCCGCTCCATGGACAATGCGTCAACTTGTCCTTCCAGGTTCCTACCCTGTTTGAGGTCCTGTCTTGACTTTTTTCAATTATGAACAGTGATAACTCAGCATAAGCAAAATAAACCATTTTATCCACAACTTGCTTTAGTCATGGTGTTTCATAACAACAATAGCAATCTTAAATAAAACACTCATAATGTGAGTGACTTCGGGCAGTGGGCTCAATTTTTATTATTACATCTATTAAAACATTGGCACATCAAAAGCCATACTACATGACAATAAATGTCACATTAAATCTACAGAATTTTCATTTTCAATGACTATCTCATACACACAAATGCACACCGTTCAATATAAAATATTGTCTCAAAATAAAATCAATCAATTGAAACGATGGATAGCAATTTTTGTTATGTTATTCATTATATTTAGGATGGACTTTATCTATTTTTTTACTACTATTAAATTTTTATCCAGTTAAATTGTTTTCTGTAATATAGAACAGAATATTCGGTCTGCCACCAATCTTCTTGGAATTACATAATAATTATAGCAGTGTGTAAAACTAATACATGTATATTTATAGCTCATGTTAGAAATTATTGTGTTATGTCAGCACATCTGTGGCCATTGTCTGTTTATTACATATGCTCACATAGGTGGAATTATCACTCACTTGATATCCTTTTTAATTTATTATTTTGTCAATGATATTGTTATATGTGAAAATATGTTGTAATAAATGTAAAATTACAAATATAGTAGAAAACCATCAAAATTATGTCATTTTATGTGTTATATCTACTACATTTTTAGTAGTTTTTCATAGATCAGTAAATTTAAAAGTATGTTCTTTTTTTCTGCTGTCTCTCTGTCTCATATTACATTTTTTATTATTTCTGTTAGTATTTGTGTGTGTGGGGAGCTTGTGTGTGTGAGTGATGAAATGTGTGTGGAAATTACAAAACTATTTGAGGGAGTTGATTTTGTGTTTACATGATATAGATTCTAGAAATTGAATTTAGGTCATCCTACATACAATTACAGTTATGGCTCTCAACAGAACTCATAATCCTAATGAGATACTTGGTGATATGCAAATCAGGCCAATTTATATTATTCTTCCTTTATGAGTTGCATTTTCTTTATTATGATTTCATAATTTTCATAAGTGTTGTCAGTATTTGAATATCTTTTTAAAAGTCACCAGTCTGCCTACTATTATTTTATCTTGTTCTTTACCTCTGTTTTAAAAAGCCAGCCATTTTATGTTAAAATCATAGCAGCTCCTCTTTGTAGTTGTCATAGTATGCTTAACTTTGAGTTACTGGACTTCATTTTCTGTTGAAAATGCTTTATTATACTAAGACACAACATTCCTTTTAAAAGTAACACAATGAAAACAGATTCAAAGACAAATATTTGGCTGTGTGTGGTGGCGCACCCCTTTAATCCCAGACCTCGAGAGGCAGAGGCAAGTGGATCATTGTGAGTTTGAGGTCAGCCTGGTCTTCAAAATGAGTCCAGGACAGCTAAGGCTACACAGAGAAACCCTATCTCAAAAAACAAAAACAAAACCAACCAAAACAACAAAAACAAAAAATTCAAATATTTGTGGTTTTAGTATTTATAGAACTTCATTATGTAATTGTAGGATTATAACATGACTAAACAAAATTATAGATTAAGTAAGAATGAATACAGAAATAGATATATACTTATCTTGAAAACCCTTATACTAGCAAACAGTTTGTTCAGAAATTAAAATGTAGGTGTGTGTTTGTATGTCTATGTGTGTGTATATTTGAGAGAGCTATTGGGGTAGCTTGCTTTGTTATAAATGTTTAGAAATGGCAATGAATTCTTTTAATTATTTCTTACAAATTATTTTATTCTAATTCATACTCATAGCATCATATATCTGTTGCTCTGTCTGCCCTGCCTTGTGTAATTAAACCTATAATCACACATTCGGCAAAATGTGCAGAATTTCTGGGGGATGTTCAGATTGGTATGTATTTGTTAACAAAAAATTAAGGCTATACAATGAAAGAAGGATAAATAGAAATAACAGAATAATGACAAAAAAAGAGGAAGAAAGATGATAGATAGTAGATTACTTGAGAATTTATGTGATATAGATTTAAGATACTAGATTTGCAGGTGACTTTAATTAATTAGCCAATTCATAACTTTAAATAGGAAGTGGTTTTGTGTTAATATTTATTTGTTCCCTATACTGAATGTAAAGTGATTTTTATGAGTAGCTCCTCCTTTCTTGAAATAAGCTGTTATATATATATATATATATATATATATATATATATATATATATATATATATATGGTAGTTTGTGGTGAGAAAGTACTTCACTGGCAAGAAGAATGCCGAGCATGTTTAGGGCCTAGATATTATTCCCAGCTTCACAAAACAGAAAAACAAAATACCCACAATATTTTATGATTCCTACCAACTCTAAATCATGTGATGTTATATTGACTGTCAAGATCATCCACAGTTGAATTTGGCTTATCTGATTTTGACTGAGATAACTATTGCCCCAATTTTGACGAGTAGCACAAGATTTCACTTCCTATAAGAAAGGGTGAGGTTATTATAAAAGCCCCACAGTCCAAACACAAGAAAACCAGCTGTGTATTTCTCAACACATTATTTGTAAGCTTACAGGTAGCCCTTTTTTTCAAAACCCAGGAATAAATATTTGATAACTTCTGCTTCATGGAAGAAATGATCACAAGGTGGGACATCAAGGATGGCTTAGTTGGCCCTTGCTTTAGGTCTTCTCAAACTACCAAGAAAAATGAGCAACACTTTCAGAAATAATCAGAGACTGAAAAAACGGTCCCACAATTACAAACTTACCTTTAGGCATGGCTATTGAATAATAGAAAAGCATAAGCAGCTGCTAATTCCCCAGGGGCTGTTGTACCCACTACACCCAAGTTCAGGTGTCAGAAATCCCACATGTGTGTGTGATGCAGACCTTGAGGATTAGTGGCTGTGCTGCCAGTACATGGCTCACTTTAGCTTCAGCAGAGTAAAGAAAATGATATACTCACATCTTAAATGAGATGTCTCAGATAACAGATCTAGTTAGTGTAACTTTCCAGTTGAAAGATAAGGGCATGTAGATTATCAGCATGAGACTTGATTGGTTGTGGTCATATGATGGGGAAAGAGGTCCCCTTCTGTCAGAAGTCTAGGGGAGGAGAATAGGGTGGAAGAGGGGGGAGGAGGAGAAGACACAAGGAAGGGATTAATATTCAGGTGGTAATCTGAATAAATTATAATAAATTACAATAAAAAAGAAAGATATGAAAATTCTTAATAAATAATATCAACATCTAGGACAATAAGCTCTGGATTTTGAGAGATTTTGATCATCTTCCACACTGGAAGTGCATCATCCTAGAAGCTTACCTCTGCTCCTGTTCCCCAATGTAAAGCTCAGCTCTGATCTGTAACGTTCATGAATTCCAGTCACCAAAGGATCTTTTCTTTGTCTCCCCAAACTTATATTTTCATAGGAATATTGCAATAAAAGGTCTCCCTTAATATAGTCAAATTGTAAAGCAAACAGACAAACAAATGAAGAAACCCGACTCCAATTTCTATATATGTATCTTCTCTACAAAGATATCTTTGTTCCTTTAATGAACTTAGTTATGTGGATCTGCTGAGATATTTTTCTTCTTCCTCTTCTAAAGATTGATAAACTTACTTTATCCTGGGATCTCAATAATCCAGCTGATACGGTCCTATACTCAATACAAAAGAAATTAAGTAACAAGGAGGGCCCAAGGGGGTATGCTTGAATCTCACTGAGAAAGGAAAATAAAATAGATAGTGGAAACATTTGAAGAGACAGAACAGGAGATTGAAAGTTCAGAAGGAAATAAAGATGTGGATCAGAGGAGGGGACAGGAAGAGGACCGAGTGTTTTCAGACAGAACAGAAATTGTGGTCTGGGTATCTCTGAGACAATATAGAGACCTAGAACAGAGTAATTTCCAGGGAAGATATGGGCTGATGGTAGCTGAGTCACCTAGTAGTGGGGGTCATGGAGACTAAAGAGGTCACCCTTGAACTATGGAGGACCCCTAATGGAAGGAGGGGAACACCAACCCATCCACAGAATCTTTAACCCTAAATGTACCGTGCCTACAAGATGTCCAGGGATAAAAATGGAGCAGAAAGGGAGGGAATGTCCAACCAACACTTGGCCCAACCTGAGACCCACCCCATGGCAGAGAGCCAACCCTTAACACTATTAATGGCACTCTGCTATGCTAGTCTCCTCTTAGGGGTGCCACCAAGCAGCAGTTTGTAACAGATGCTGAGTCTCAGAGCCAAACACTGGGCATAGAGCAAGGAGGCTCATGGAAGAATTTGTGGAAGGATAGAAGAAACTAGAGGGGACAGGAGTTCCCTAAGAAGATAAACAGTCAACTAACCTGGGGCCAGGGGTCTTGGGGAGACTGAAGCCCCAACCAAGGACCATGCATGAACTGGACTTAGGCCCCTACACATATGAACCAGATGGCCAGCTTGGTCTTCATATGGGTCCCCTGTCTCTGGCATGAACTCTGTTGCATGCTTTTTGATCACTTCTTGGGGGTGGGTGCTGTCTTGCCGGGCCACAGTGGAAGAAGTGTTCAGTCCTCATGTGACTTGATGTGCTGGGGTGGATTAGTGGGAGAGAGTCCTATTTTCTTAGGCAGAAAGGGATGGTGTATGGGGGAAAGAGGGAGGAAGGGAGATACCAAGAGGAGAGAAGAAAGTGTGTTCTGATTGGGATGTAGTGTGAATAAATAACTGAATAAAAGTAAGTAGTTGATTTTAATATTGTTGGTGTATCTTTGATAATGCATTTCAATCATTCTCTTGAGGGATATTTGGAAATGAATCACCAATAAGAAATAGGCTTTTACAATCTCAAAGGGATTTGAGGTCTCTGAATCACAACAAAGTCTCAAGGTACAGTTACCAGGAAAACTACTGTTAAGTTTAAGTGCAAGCTGGAAAAAACACATTTCAACATAACAGATTCTTTTATAACACTGGCTGTAGAACACCAAGGCATTCTTTATCCAGTATTATAATGATAATGGTTTTTATAAGGTCAAAATCATAATATGACAAATTATGTATTATAATAACAATAGAACAATAAATCTGAGGTGGATGTAAAGAAATGATTGCATTTTAGATACATATTTATTTCACTGTGTGTCTCACATTCAGTTATTGGTTTCTCTCATTTAATGTAAAATGTAGTTGAATTTTGTTCTCTTGGTTATGAGTTTATAAATGAATCTATCGCTGGAATTTCCTACTAAGTAAGCTACAAATTACTCTGGTTGTTTGCAAAAGAGTTTGAAACATATTTGAGCAAGTACACGGCACCTGTATTGACATGAATGTTTTTCTCTATGAGTCCTTTAAATGTATTTTCTATATGTGTAGAACTGTGAACTACAAAATTTATCATAGGCCAATATGTAAGTGAATACCAATATCAACTTATACAGTTCACTATTTGCTCTAGAAAGTTCTATTTAATATTTACTAAGAGAAAAAAAATAGGATTCCTGTTACACACTGAATTTTAATTTTATTTTTCAGTTACTGAAAACAGAGGGTAAATAAGCTTCCTAGTATTTGACACCATTGAACCCCAAAATCAAGAAGTTCTCAATCTCTTTAAGATTAATTCACATTTTCACAAATTTGTAATGGCTGAATGTGCCACCGTAGAGATTCTTCAGGAGTATGTAAAAATGATTTGTTTACAAAATCTGTAAAAGAAGAATATGTACTACTTAGGCGTAGGAATGATAGACCCAATGTCCTGTTATTAATAGTTACAGTTTTAAGTGGTGTTCAGTGAGAATGTAGTGTTGCCCTCAGACTTTCATTACTGGTTTTAATAGTTAAAGTATGTAGTGATATATTCATCTTGGATGAATACTTGAATACTTAATATACTCAGGAGTATGTGTAGGAAATGAACACAAGAATAGAACTGGAGTTGAGGTTTTCATTCATATATTCAAGAAATACTTATGATTAGTATAATAGGTACATGACTACCAAATAATTAATACTATACATGTGTACAATGATAAAATGTGAAAAAATAATAAGTTGAATCAAGTATATGATGATATTATAGCAACTATGTCTTGTTGTCAAGATTGCACAACCTAGTGTCATTTGTACAGTCTTACTGAGACATAGCTGCACCCACTTCTGCTCTACGGATACTTTCATATTACCACGACTAAGTTGACAAGAAATTTTGACAAATGTCAAAATATAAAATATTTTTATGTTCTATAAAATATTTATATTCTAGAAATAGTTCTCTATTATCTTAAAGTATACAAAATTTTATAAGTTTTGAGTTGGCAACTCCCAGTTTTCTAAGTGCCTTAAAGGTTAGTCCAAAGAATATTAATGTCTTCATTGCATAGAAAGAGCACTGAAAACTTTGAAATGTGCATTGCTGTCATCACTTACCATAAATAAAGTGGCTTAAAAGACAGAAATGTATTTTCTGAAAGATCTGGTGGGATGATCTCTGAAATCACTGTCTCTAGGCTGAAACACAGCTTTGCCCCAGACTTACTTCTCAGAAGATGTTCTTTACTCTTTCTGCTAGAACTTGTCAGCATTTCTTAGGCTCAGCTACACCACCTCATGGCCATTATGTTTATTATATTTTAGTTCTATTCATTTTGTCTTCACATTTATTTCTCCATATGTGTGTAAGTGCTTAAGTTTTCTCTGAGTGTCATCTTTATGAGGATATGTGTAAGAGGGCTTAGGGTCCACAAGAATAATCTAAGATAATCTTGTCACCTAAAGACCTTTTGGTTAATTATTTCAGGGTTGATGGAATGCAGGTACTTATGGTGTGAATACCTTACTGGGAGTGTCCTGACTAATAATTGAAACATGCTTTAGAAAGTATAGGTTGGAAAGGGAAAAAATGAAGAACAAGACTTACTTGAAGAGAAGAAGGGAGATATAAGAAAAAGAAGTAGAAAAAGAGGAAGAGGAGGAGGGAGGGGAGGAGGCTGAAATTGTATATTTGGAACTGCAAAGAGAAATGGTGATATATTTACATTATTAACTTCAAAGATTAGCAAATATTCAATTATTTCATTACTCTGAGTCCTCTTAGCCCTACTCAGTTAAGATTTTTTAATTGAATAATTGTAACATGAAAATTTTTAATTAAATAATAAAGATTATCAATATAAATGATCTGCATAAGAAAGATATAAAAAGGCAGAGCCTTGTTATTTTAATCTAACTCTCACTATACCAAAATTGTGCAAGTTCTTTTTTATGTTGTTGTTAATTTATTCTTGTTACATCTCAATGGTTATCCCATCCCTTGTATCCTCCCATTCTTCCCTCCCTCCCATTTTCCCCTTATTCCCCTCCCCTATGACTGTTCCTAAGGGGGATTACCTCCCCCTGTATATGTTCATAGGGTATCAAGTCTCTTCTCGGTAACCTGCTGTCCTTCCTCTGAGTGCCACCAGGTCTCCCCCTCCAGGGGACATGGTCAAATGTGAGGCACCAGAGTATGTGAGAAAGTCATACCCACTCTCCGCTCAACTGTGGAGAATGTTCTGACCATTGGCTAGATCTGGGTAGGGGTTTAAAGTTTACCGCCTGTATTGTCCTTGACTGGTGCCTTAGTCTGAGCGGGACCCCTGGGCCCAAATTTTCCTATCATAATGTTCTATTCTACTTGTAGGTTTCTAGGACCCTCTGGATCCTTCTACTTTGCTATTCTCCCATGCTGTTCTCATCTAGAATCCCAATAGGATGTCCTCCCCTCTGTCCCAGTTTCCTGGTTCTTATGTTTTATTTTATGGTGCTCTAAGAAGAGTTATGTCTAGCGTAGACTTTTTAAGCTATGTTTTCCCAATTCTTTGACCAAAATCTAAGTTTTCCAATTTTGAAATAAAATTATTCTCTCTCTCTCTCTCTCTCTCTCTCTCTCTCTCTCTCTCTCTCTCTCTCTCTCTCTCTCTCTCTCTCTCATGTGTGTGTGTTCTGAAATGCAGGACATTTCTTATACATGATGTCCATTTCTGCTCTCTTGAACTCCCAACATCTGAAAAATACCAGTCCCTAGTAACATTAAGAAAGTGTTTGTGTACATTTGATATGGCATTTAAATTTGACTATGGACTTGGAAATGATTTACTTATTTGGGGGGCTGTGTTCAGAGTCTTATGTTCTAAAATAGTTATCTCCTTCCACAATGATCTTTCTGACCATCTTTATACATCTTCAAATATATATGTTTTCACACCATCCTGTGATGGCTCTATATGAATAAGGATACAATTCACATTATTCTGCTTCTAATATATTATTATAAAAGAATGAAGATACCAAGAGACATACCAACATAGACAGAGGGAAGCCTATGTGTCTTTAATCTGACACCAAAATCTACAAGCAGCTAAGAAGTGCTGACTGAGACTGGAAGACATGGTTTTCTCCAGAGAAGATCATTTCATTTGTCCAACGCCAATTGGTTGACCAATATCAAATGTTATACCCTGAAAATAAACATACAAATATAATAACAATTAACTAATAAAGTGGCCATGAATTTGAGAGAAAGAAAGGTTATTTGGAGGGAATGAAGAAAAGGAAAAAGAGTATAACTGTTATTTCAAAATAGAAAAAAATTAAAGGAAAGTGACAATACTTGCAGTAAACTTCGAACCCCGACCCAGATCTAGCCAATGGGCAGGACATTCTCTACAGTTGACTGGAGAGTGGCGACTGACTTTCACACGGACTCTGGTTCCCCAAATTTGACCATGTCTCCTGGATGGGAAGGCCTGGTGGCACTCAGAGGAAGGACAGCAGGCTACCAAGAAGATATATTTTACAAAAAGAAAGAAAGTGGCTTAAGCACTGTGCTTCTCGTTTGCTTGGGTCACATTCTCAGTGTAACACAGGTGCTGTACTTTATGTGGCACTATGGAGAGATCCATCTGGCAGGCGACTGAAGCCAACAGCCAAGACCAGTGGGAGGCATATCTGTCAGCAGCCCCATTGTTAAGATTGCATCTACATTCAACTGAACTAGCATCTTATGAACCCCAAGATTAACCATCACAGATCCTAAGACACTCAGCAAATGAGTGGAATAACAAATGTCTTTTATTGTAAGTTATCAAGCGTAGAATACTTCAAAAGTAATAACTAATATAAAGAAATATATGTTTACCCAAGTTCAAGAATATACAGAATTTTAATCAAAAAAGTCCACCATAAAATTATATAAATTTAGTGTATCTAGAAGTGTAGCTATAGTTCAGAATGAAGAATAAGAGTAGATCCAAAGTCATTGCATATATAAATATTATTAAAATTACAAAAGTTAGAGCAGAATATTCCTACTGCATAAATATGAAGAAGAAAATTAGAGGTATACTACACAGCTTTCATCCAAATCACTGTAGAAAAAATAGATTTTTAAGATTACTTTGTACTTATAGCTAAAAATCTGATCAAACAGTAAATTATGGCTCTTAATCAAGTATCTTATTCATTATAATTGGTGCATTTGTTTGAAAGACTCATAAAAAAACTGTGTTTCATAATATTTAAAAGGAGCGAAATTGTGGATTTTCTTCTTTGTCTTTAAAAATACTACATCTAAGATTTTTAAAAATGAATTAAAAACAGATGGAAACAATCTTGAAGAAAAATAGATTATAGCATAAATCTTACAATTTACTGCTATGGTTAGATACCTCAAGATTTGCTTTGCAATATCTGAATATATGTTTATATACTGATATGCCAATATAGGTAAAAATATAAAGAATGTCAAATGATTTAATTATCAGAAAGGCATTCAAAATTGAGCTATTCAATCTAATATAAACATTAACGATGAATTTGTGTTGGTAAAAGTACTTTGATATATCCATTTAAATACATTTTTGTATATGAAACTATTTACTATTGATTGAATTGAGTGTGTGCCTTCTGTCTGTCACAACATCACATAGGAAGCAAAAAAAAAAAAAGATTGCCAAGTATACAAGTGAGGCTGGGATATTTATATATAGATATATAAAATGTTTCAAAATGCAATATATAATCCATTTGCTTCTGTGTTTGTATGTAAATGTATCTATCTTTTTATAAATCTTAAATGTTCTATTCTTAGCTTTAAATATTAATTAGTTTATTAAAAATATGTTTGTACAAAAGTAAAGATTCACAAGTGGACATAATCATGATTAAGATCATAGGCAAAAATAAACTTTTTAAATATTTAATTAATTACATAAGCACGCTATCAATTTTGAAAATCATAGATTATCCATGTTATGTTTATTTTATTTATAAGTAAATAATATATATGTAATTTCATCATATGAATTGAAACTCATTTCAACATATGCATATGTGATTTATCCTTGCAAAGCACTATGATGAATTTTAATGGCACAATCAGAAAAATAAATTGATTGTATTAACAATCTGTCCCAGAAAATCAGATATGAATTAGTCTTGATTCACAAAGTGTTCAATTTGAATTTCAATGAGAGTTGCTATTAAAGACACATTTTGTTTCATCTAATTGTCAAATTTTGATAACTCATTTTCTTTTTACTGTCCCTTTTTACTGTTATTCTTCACGCTTGTAGAAATTAAATTAGTAAAAATTCAATAATGGATACTTAAGAATATCAAACAGATGAATTTATACTTTAAAATATTAAAAGATGTGTAGATAGCTATGTGTGTGTCAAAATTAATGTCAGATATTTTTTTCCATTATTTATTGTTTATTGAGATAGAGACTCTTAACACAACTAGACTTTCGAGTTTTGTTTAGTTAGTCCAATTAGCCAGCTTATCCTGAGAAAACCCTGTCTCTGTCTCTCTACTTATGAATTTATACTTGCAAGGTTTTTTATGGATTCTGGAGACCTGAATAATGGTCCCCATGCTTTCATGCAAAAGATTCATCCATTAAGCATTTCTTGGACACAAATGTATAGCCTTTGTGTGGAAATTCAAAACTTCCCACTTCTTACACACATCATTGAACATATAGATAAAGAAATACATTGTAAATTAGTTATAGGTAATCCCTATAACTCATCTGATCATCAAGAAATTACATATACACTAGTATAGAAAAGTAAATACACAAAATATAATGTAGCATTTGAGTTCATATTCAATGAATTGCACAGAGTCTTTGTAAGTGTCTATTGGAGAGGCAGTGGTGGATGCAGGGACAGATTGAAGAAAAGCACTTTTAAATTTAGTAAAAGTAACTTTTAAAAATTATTTTATTATAATTATTAACATTACATCCTGATTGTACTGCTTTTGCTCTCATCTTCCTGTTCCCACTCTCCCTCTCTCTTCTGCCCTATTCTCCTTCCCCAGACCTCTGACAATTTAGGTACTCCTCCCCCACCATCTAACCACAGCCTATAAAGGTCTCATCTAGGCAGCCTGCATCCCCTTTCTATTTGTCCCCACAGAGCCTCTCCACCATGGGGCAGTGATCAAGTCACAGAGTTCCTGTCAGAGCCAGCTCCCTGCTCTGCCCTCTCTTCCTCAGGTGCAGCCCCCCCTGGGTCCATATCTGCCCGCCTTGATAACCTTGTGCAGCTCCTGACAAACCCTGCCCTGACCCTACCCTTCCATCCACTAACTCTTCTACACAACTGGCAGTGCTTTGCCCAGAGTCCAGCTGCAATTCCCATTATCTGTCTCCATCCCCAGCCTGATGGAGTCTCTTGTCATCTCAGAGGCTTACTGCTGAATACCCTCATTATTTACATTTCTTTCTGAACTCTGGCTGGCTGATTGAACTCAGCTGTTTTGACTCAAAACTCCTCTCCAAGCTAACTTATTGAAACTGGCTTCCTTAGGCTTCTCACTGAATTGTTGTGCTTGGAAAAATAATCTGTGAATAACACGAACTGAACTACCCTGACTGCATGAACTGAGAGAAACTGAATGTAATGGAGCTGCAGAAACTCAACTCCACTGCTTGCCTAAACTCAACTGAACTGCACTCACTGAATTGTGCTCCCCACTGACTCTTGGCAGACTGACCTCAATCCAAACTCCTGACTTCAACGGCACTGAACTCTACTCTTTTCTCTACTATTTCGTGCACTGAACTCTCTACTTTATTGTCTACACACTCTTTCTCTACTGTACCCTACTCTACTCTCTCACCTCTGCTGTACTGCTCTTAAGGAGCTTCCCTTTTCCTTTATGTTATCATGGGAGTTCTTTATGATTCTCTCCATCAAATCTTTCTCTGATTTATCCATTTCTCTGCCCGTTAAGTAGGTGTCATTTTCAAGCATGGGTGCTTCCTTCCACAAACTAACCTCACCATTGTTTGGAATTAAAGATGTGACCTAAGGACATGTCTATATTACTGGTAGAGTAATTAAAGGTGTGTGCTAAAGGTCTGTCTGTATTTCAGACAGAGTAGCCATGTTGCTGGATTAAAATCTCTCTACAAGTTTTTGAGCCTGCTCTTAGGACTCTTTTCCTCTTGCTGAGCTGCCATACCAAACTTCAGCATGACAGTGTCCCTTTCATTTTATTATATTTAATTTGTCATGTTTGGTTGTAGAACGAGTTTGGGTTTTACTGTTGTGAAGTGATGCCGTGACCAAGGCAACTCATACAAAAGAAAACATTTACTTGGGACTGGCTTACAGTTTCAGAAATGTAGTTCATTATCATCCTGGTGGGAAGCATAGAAACAGGCCGTCGAGAATACCCAAGACTTCTACATCTTGATCTGAAGGTGGCCAGAAGGAGACTCAAATTCTACAGGCATCCAAGAGGAGGCTCTTTTTTCACTAGGTGAATTGACCTCAAAGCTCATCCCCTGAGAATGATGCACTCCCTCCAATTAGGCCACACTTTCTATGTCATAAGCATTCAAAAATATGAGTCCATAGCAACTAAACCTATTCAAACCACCACAGTTGTTATCTCTTAGAAGCCTGTTCTTTTCTAATGAGAGACAGAAATGGAGTGACACCAAAGGATAGGAGAGGTAGAGAGGAACTGGGAGAATTAAGGGAAGACAAACTATACTCAAGATATAGTTTAGTAGAAAAGAATCTATTTTCAATAAAAAAGGAAAAATGTCGATAACAGTACCTTAAAGTACAATATATGTGACATGTGTCTTAATATACTAGAACAAGTATAATAGTCAGTTGCTAAGTAAAGAAATTCATAATATTTGACAAATCTTCAATAAGACATTATATATATATTCATATGAAGTGAAGCACAATCACACTTGCACACATAATCTTACATATATTTTAATAGTCATATGAATATATATATATTTTTTTTTCTGAGCCTCTAAGTTTGGTCTTTTCATAGTGTACCATGTTTCCTAGATGTTTTGTGTTAAGAATATTTGAAATTTATCATTAATTTTACAGATATATCTATTTCTCTTTCTATTAAAAATTTTACATAAATTTTATATTATTACACATATATACAATAAGCTACTTACAGCAAGAAGAACCATAAAAAAATCAGGAATTATGTAAGTGTTACATTCTTAGTGTTTTTTGCTATTTGTATTTGGCAGCCTTGAGGAAACCATCTTTCTTATCTTGGTATCGATTTCTTATATCCTGTTTCAATGGCTAAGGTTCTATTTCATTTTTTGTATGCTTTTGATGACACCTGAGTCTATATACTGTTCCAATCACTTAAATTTATTTTCATTTTCAGAATTCCCTCAGATTGTGTCTTACTTATTGCTTCTATTTATATTTTCAGATTTCAAACAATTGTATTGGTTTCATTTAACTGCTTGTTTTTCTTTGGCTTTATCTAAGGAACTTTTTCATTTCCTGCAAGTTTTTGTTTGTCTTTTCCTCAATTTCTTTTGGAATTTATATGTTCACTCTCTAAGGACCTCTATTATCTTCATGTATTTGGTTTTAAGGTCTATTTTTTATATTTCAGCTGCATTGGAATTTTCAGGGCTTGCTGTAGTAAGTTGGCTGGGTTCCGCTTTTCACATTTTGCCTTTGTTGTTACTGATTGTGTTCTTACGATGGTGGCTAGGTATCTAGTTTTGGATTGACTATAAGTCTATGTGATGATTTCTGAGTTTGTCATTGTCGGAAGGGTGTTTTGTTACTTGGGTTCTGGTTTTTCTTTGGTCCTCTGTCCTTTGAGACCTAGAATGTAGTTGCCAGTGTTGTCTCCGGTCCAGCAGGGAGTCTTTGCCTAAGTTGGGGGCTGGAGCACGGTGATAAGGGAGATAAAGGGTATTGGTGATAGTGTCATGGGGCTACTGAAAGAAGGGAGGAATCTGTGAGTTAGAAGCATCTCTAGATTTCTGGAGACCTGTGTGGTCTCTGGTCTAGCAGGGAGTCTCTGAGACAGCTTCATGAAGAGAACACCAATAGTGCAGACACTGCTGTATGACGATTAATAAATGAGACCCATGAAAGTGAAAAGCTTCAGTAAGGCAAAAGAAACCATCAATAGTACAAATGGGGGCCTATACATTAGGGAAAGATTGGCACAAACTTCATCTCTTATAGAGAGCTGATATCCAAAATATATGAAGAACTCAAGAAACTAGACATCAACAAATCAAACAATCTAATCAAATCTTGAGAACAAATCTAAACAGATAATTCTCAACAGAGGGACTCCAAATGTCTGAGAAATACTTAAAGAAGTGTTCAACAGCCTTTGCCATAAGAAAAATGCAAATCAAAACGACTTCAAGATTCCATCTTATGCCTGTCGGAATGGCTACAGCTCGTGCTGGCAAGAATGTAAAGAAAGGAGAACAGCCCTCCATTTTTGGTGGGAACGCAAACTTGTATAGCCACTATGGAAATTAATATGGCATTTTATCAGAGGTTTGGGAATCAGTTTACTTAAAGATACAACATTACCACTCCTAGGCAAACACCCAAAGGACACTCCATCCTATGACTCGGACATTTGCTCAACCATATGCACAACTTTATTCATAATAGCCAGAAACTGGAAACAACCTAGATGTCGCAGAACTGAAGAATGGATAAATAATATTTGGTACATTTACAGAATGCAGCGTTGTTCTCTATATACAGAACAATATTCAGCTATTAAAACATGATATTATGATTTATTTTGGTCAAATAATGGAGCTAGAGAAAATTAGTCCTGAATGGAGTAACCCAAAGCCAGAAAGACAAGCATGGTATGTATTCATTTATAAGTAAATATTAGCTGTTAATAAAGGATAATTATGCTACAATCCAGGAGCCCAGATAGGCTAAGTAATAAGGAGGGCTCAGGAGGAGGACAAATGGATCTTACTGGGAACAGGAAATAGAAGATATTATAGCATTATATTTGACTCCAAAATACTAAAGAAAATTAAACTATCTTGAAGAAACCTTAATTTTATTTCAAGGAAACAAAAATAAACAGAAAGAATTTAAAACAAATTAGAGGATACCACTATTAAGGGATGTATGTAGCTATTAATTTAATATGGAATTTTATCTTTCAATGTCTGTGTCTTCATGTTAGCATGGACCTGTGTATGCAGATGTGCACCCCTAGAGACAAGAAAAGGGCGTTCAATCCTCTAGATCTAGAGTCACAGGTAATTCTGAGCAGCCTGATGTGGGTGCTGGGAACTGTCCTCCATTATTCACAAAACAAGGAAGCACTTTTAACATCCCCACTGTCTAACAATATATTTTATTTCAGAGAGTATTTTTAGGAATAATTTTCTTTAGAGATGATTAAAAGTGCTACTAAAATTATTAAGTGAGAAATTTAGAAAACTGTCAAATGAGGGAAGATTGAGAAAGCGTGAGAAAGATTCATGGGTTAATTCTCAGTGTGGCTGTTAGGGCATGAGATATAAATATTGACTTTAAAAATTAATCAGCGAATGCGAATGAGAAAACAATAAAAGGTGAATAATTGGTACAATTTACAGAGACCAAGATGACAAAGCAGCTAGTAATGATAACGTATGACAATAAACTGTGGTGAGCTGTTTGTGCAGAAGGGCTGCTCTCCTCACCACATCCGTTCCAGATCGGAGTTGCTTGCATTCTTTGTTTTTTGCTTTTTCCCCTTACAGACATCCTTAAAGTAGTCTGCCCATTTATGCTTCATGTGAGGCTTAAGAAAAAAAACATGTAGGTTCCTCATGCACCTATTCACTAGGCATCAAAGTTCCAACATGCTGTTTGAGTGGGACACAGGAGCTGAGTGTAGCACACGTAATCTGCCTCCTATAAAACTATCCTTGTTATTCCACATGTCTATTTAAGGAGCCGCTCTCTAGAGTAAAAGGGACCAAGCCTGAATTCACTTTGGTAATAAACTCACAGATTTGTGGGGAGGGGAGTTGTGTGTTTGATTTTGTTTTTATTGCATTGATATTTAAACCATAGTTGCTTGAAAATATTAAATGACTACTTTAGAGAACTACTTGGAAAGTTCATAAAATTTTATAAGAACATTCTGTACAGTAGAAAGGTCAATGTCCAGATGGCTCTCGGTAAGTACCACTAACTGCAGTATCACCACCAGGTGCTAGTGAGCAACAGAACATCAGGACCCCTCTCCAGTCAGCAGTCATCAAAAAGCAGGGGTTTTGAGACACAGCAATTGCTATTTGGTGAACTTTCATATGATTTTTGATTCCTATTCAAGTATTGAGAATTAAATCTCACAAAAATAACCAGAGATGGGAAAAAATACTTGAATGTGGTTTTTAGATAATTATAAATCCTTGCTTTTCCAGTGCAAATGTATGACAACGATCATTGAACGCCATGGCTTCTGAGTATATCAGATGCCCTAAACTTGGACGATTTTGCAAGATAATTAATAATTGTTTTTTAAATTTTATTCTAAAAGCCGATATGATTTTAGAACAGAGTTATATGTTCAGAGCCATATGAAAAAAGTTTTCCTTAAAAAATATAATTAGATACGATGTTGGAGAATGCTCATTTGGTAAAATGTGTGCAATGAGGACTTGAGTTTGAATTCCTGGTATCCATATAAAAAAAAAAACTAAGCATAGTGGTACATGTCTGTAATTCTAGCTTGGGGAGAGTTGAGACACATGGACAGCCACATGGTATTGCCATTTGGGGGACTCTATATTACATACCTCAAAATATAGGATGAGACTAACGATATCAAGTATATTCTTCCAGTCTCCAGACAAACATGTACACACAGACACATTCACACACACACACACACACACACACACACACACACACACACACACACTGATATTCTCTCTCTCTCTCTCTCTCTCTCTCTCTCTCTCTCTCTCTCTCTCTCAAAAAAAAAATTAAGTATTAAGAGCTTTTAAAGATACTGAAATAAGCAAGCTTCAAGATGTTTTTATGTCATGTTAATACCAAATAGCTATAAAATCATTTAATAATTTTCTCTATTTTTGCATTTATTTTGAAAACTTACATTTAGTACAATTTTTGTACTTCTGTGGGGCAAAAAAAATCTGCTTATAGATCTTAGTCATTTGGCCTCATCATCTAGCAATACACAATATTCAATGAGCCTCTCTCTCTCTCTCTCTCTCTCTCTCTCTCTCTCTCTCTCTCTCTCTCTCTCCTCCTCACTCTTTCTTTCACATGTGGACACATTCTCATAAAAGCCTTTTGCCTTTTAGTGATGTCTTTGCTTACTGACCAATTTTTCTTGAAATTATTACACAAAAACTTTCACTTTTTTAAATCAAATGATAGTTTATCCTCTGGAAGGTTACAATTACTTCCTTTTTATTAGTCTCCATCTCATTTCCTTTTATATTTACTTATCATGGTATTGTACTTAATTGTAGCATTAATCTCATTCTTCTAAACTAAAATGAAAGCTCCACAGAGTAGACATTTGTGTTCGATATCCCCAAGTGGCAAAAGTGTGTGATAAATTATAAGTGCTCAAAAATCTTTCATATGGAATGGAATGCATGGACAATGAAAAGGTATTATGACAGTATATATGTGTACAAGATATTACTGATTTTCTGATATATAGCATGTGAATCAGTATTAGAAATTCAGATTATAGCATTATATACTATATATAAACAGAACACTTAATAAAACAATCCTCATTGATAATCCTACATATTTTCTCAAATACAAAGCACATGCTAGTCACTGTACTGGTTCTAAATCATTTGAACTAATACACACACACACACACAAATTGCAAAAATTCAATGGAAATCTTAAAGTCAATATTAACTCAGACTAGTTATCATAAATGCAAGTGAAGCCAACTGTATCCTTAATATTCTGTTTGCTAACAAGTTGATTTAGATTATTAGCCAATTAAGGATTCATAGATGAATAATACAAATTTGATACTGCTGTATTTGCAAAAGCTAAATTAAATAAGAGCCAAGTAAAAGCAAATCAATTACAATAACAACATGTTTCTAAATATAGTAGTCCTTACTGATCCAAATTCTTTTTTTTTTTTTTGGAAGAAAATTGCCATTTATTTAAATGCAATATCCTCACCAACCTTTGTTTAGCTTTTCTTTTTTTTCTAATTAATTTATTCATATTACATCTTGATTGTTAGCCCTTCCCCTGTTTTCTCCCATTCCTCCCTCCCTCCCACTTCCCCCCTTCTCCCCTCCCGTATGTCTGTGATTGAGGGAGACTTCTTCCCCCTATGTATGCTCTAAGATTATCGAGTCTCTTCTTGGTAACTTGCTATCCTTCTTCTGAGTGCCACCAGGCCTCCCCATCCAGGGGACATGGTCAGAAAAGGGGCACCAGAGTTCACGTGAGAATCAGATCTCACTCTCCACTCAACGGTGGAGAATATCGTGTTCGTCGGCTAAGTCTTGGTAGGGGTTCGAAGTTTACTGCCTATTTCTCCTTGGCTGGTGCCTTAGTTTGAGGAGGACCCCAGGACCCAGATCTGCCTGTCATAAAGTTCTTCTTGTAGGTTTCCAGGACCCTGTGGGTCCTATTATTTCCCCATTCTTCCATGCTACTCTCGCCTAAAGACTCAATAGGATGTCCTCTCCTCTGACCCACTTTCTTGGTAAGTAAGGTTTTTCATGGGACGTATCCCTTGGACTAGTGTTTTGATATAAGTGAGTATATACCGTTTGTCTCTTTTTGCTTCTGGGTGAACTCACTCATTATGATAATTTCTAGGTCAATCCATTTGTCCACAAATTTCGGGAATTCCTCGTTTTTAATAGCTGAGTAATACTCCATAGTGTAAATGTACCATAGTTTCTTAGTCCATTCTTCTACTGAGGGACATTTAGGCTGTTTCCATGTTCTGGCTATTGTGTATAAAGCAGCTATGAACATGGTTGAGCATATGTCCCTGTTGTGTGTTAGGGCATTTTCTGGGTATATTCCAAGGAGTGGGATAGCTGGGTCTTGAGGAAGCCCTATTCCCATTTTTCTGAAAAAACGCCAGATAGCTTTCCAAAGTGGTTGTACTAGTTTGCATTCCCACCAGCAGTGAAGGAGTGTTCCTCTCTCTCCACATCCTCGCCAACATGTGGTGTCATTTGAGTTTTTGATCTTAGCCATTCTGATGGGTGTAAGATGGAATCTCAGTGTCGTTTTGATTTGCATTTCTCTGATGCCTAACGAGGATGAGCATTTCTTTAAGTGTTTCTCAGCCATTTGATATTCCTCTGTTGAGAATTCTCTGTTTAGTTCTAAGCCCCATTTTGCAATTGGGTTGTTTGGTTTTGTGGTGTTTAATTTCTTGAGTTCTTTATATATTTTGGATATTAAACCTTTGTCAGATGAAGGGTTGGTGAAGATCTTTTCCCATTCAGTAGGCTGTCGCTTTGTTCTCTTGACAGTGTCTCCTGCCTTACAGAAGCTTCTCAGCCTCATAAGGTCCCATTTATTAATTATTGACATTAAGGCCTGGGCTGTGGGTGTACTGTTCAGGAAGTTGTTTCCTGTGCATATGTGTCCCAGGCTCTTCCCCACTTTTTCCTCTAACAGAGTTAATGTCTCTGGTTTTAAGTTGAGGTCTTTAATCCACTTGGACTTGAGTTTTGTGCATGGTGACAAATAAGGGTCTAATTGCATTTTTCTACATGTAGACATCCAGTTAGACCAGCACCATTTGTTGAAGATGCTATCATTTTTCCATTGAATAGATTTGGCTTCTTTGTCAAAAATCAAGTGAGCAAATGTGTGTGGATTCATCTCCGGGTCTTCAATTCGATTCCATTGATCCACCAGCCTATTACTTTGCCAGTACCATGCTGTTTTAATTACTGTTGCTCTGTAGTACAGCTTGAGATCAGGTATGGAGATTCCTCCGGAGGATCTTTTATTGTATAGGATTGTTTTTGCTATTCTGGGTTTTTTATTTCTCCATATGAATTTGAGAATTAATCTTTCAATATCTTCAAAATATTTTGTAGGTATTTTGATAGGGATTGCATTGAATTTGTAAATTGCTTTTGGTAAGATGGCCATTTTTACTATGTTAATTCTCCCGATCCATGAACAAGGTAAATCCCTCCATCTTCTGATGTCATTTTCAATCTCTTTCTTCAAAGGTTTGAAGTTTTTTTCGAATAAGTCCTTCACTTGCTTGGTTAAAGTTATTCCTAGATATTTTATATTGTTTGTGGCTATCGTGAAGGGAGTAGTTTTCCTAATTTCTTCCTCTGCCTGTTTGTCATTTGTATACAGAAAGGCTACTGACTTTTTCGAGTTTATTTTGTATCCTGCCAATTTGCTGAAGGTGTTTATCAGCTGCAGGAGTTCTCTGGTGGAATTTTGGGGATCGCTTATGTACACTATCATATCATCTGCAAATAGGGATAATTTGACTTCTTCCTTTCCCATTTGGATCCCCATGATCTCCTTTTGATGTCTTATTGCTCTGGCTAGAACTTCAAGAACTATATTGAAGAGATATGGGGACAGAGGGCAGCCTTGTCTGGTTCCCAATTTTAGAGGGATTTCCTTGAGTATCTCTCCATTTAATTTAATGTTGGCTGTTGGTTTGCTGTATATAGCCTTTATTATGTTAAGATAAGTGCCTTGTATTCCTGATCTCTCCAGAACTTTAAACATAAATGGGTGTTGGATTTTGTCAAATGCTTTTTCTGCATCAAGAGAGATGATCATGTGGTTTTTCTCTTTCAGTTTGTTTATATGATGGAAATTCTGTACATTATTTTATAGTCTCAGATACATTTCAAAGAATTTTGATTCTTTGTCTTCTTACTTTTTATACTTTTCAATTTTCCATGAAAATTCTGTTTATGCATGTATATATAACAATTATCAGAAACATTGAAATAGTAACTAATAGGGATGAAAACTGTCTTAGTGATTAAGAACATGTATTACTTTTGCAGAAGACTCAAGTTCAGTTCCCAGCAGCAACACAGAGTGGTATCTGATGCTTTTGGATTCACTTACTAAGCTACCTTAAAATTGACATACTTAAAAAACAAAAGTAAATCTTTCATAAATATTATTATTATTCAGAGTTTTATAAGTAAATATGGTATTTATATAATATCTAACTTTCCTCTACTCTAATTTCTTCCATGTTCCTCTCTTCTCAAATTAATGACCCAAATTCTTCAAGTTTTATTGGAATACTTATATATTCTATATACTACACACACACACACACACACACATATATATATATATACACACATATATTCCGTATACTGTACTGTATAGAGGTACAATGTGCTGAATCCATTAAATGTTGCTCATAAACAAACATGTTTAGTACTGAGCACTTGGGATTTAATAACTTGTTAGGGAGTTTACTCCTCTGTTAAGACTGGTTCTCCCTCTCTCATTTTCCTGCAACCATTGATTGCTTGTAACTCATCACTTCATGGTGGGGGTCTCATAAAACTTCCACACTCAAGTCAGGAAGTCAACTTGTGTTGTTATTTTTTTCTTTCTGTAGGCAACCATATTAAGATTCCATGGGTGCAGTTCCCTATCATATGTAGAAGACACTATCTCACTGTATAAAATTTGAACCTATGCCTCTTACACTCTTTTTGTACCATTTTACATGTTGTTTCCTGATGCTTAGGTGTAGAGATTATTGTGTAATAAATGTGTTAATATTGAATGGTTATCCCATGGTCGGTCAATGGTTTCATGCACACTAGTTGTGTTTCTTTGATGCTATCTGCTAACGACTCCTGTTTGGTGAGGTCATGGGCTACTGCATCTTATCTAAACAATGCTGACATCTTTCATGTTCTAGTACCAAGTGCTTTGGTGGCTGATCCTCATGGGAACAGGACAGCTCCCAGGACAGCTTGAAAGAAAGCTTCTGATCTCAATTGGTCCAGCATTTCAGACTGTCCCTCACGGGACTTATATTAAGCCTGGAAGTTTTCAATATCTACAAACTGGACCACATATGCTATTCCTAGATGGTTTAACCACTTTCCTAAATTTTTTGAGTCCCTACAAAGATATTATTCATCCCAAATCAGAAGGAAGAGACCTTAAGAGAATGATACTCCATTTCCTCTAAGGCAAGTGGGTAGATTTTTGGTTGCTTTTTTGGGCTATAGACATTTATTTGTATTGAGAGTTGGTTATAAATCATTATTGGTTTTATTAAAAAGAAAACGAGGTTAGACTCATGAATTTCTCTTTTTTCCTTTATCTTTCTTTCATGGATTTAGAGATAGGGGTTGAAAAGAAAGAAGGGGTAATATAGAAATTCGTAGGGATTATAGAAAAAAGTAGATTATTGAATCTATTACTCAACAAAAGGCCTTAATTATTACTCACAAGACTATTTTTAATTCACTGGTATAGAATATAGTATATTGATGAAAAGTAAGGTGAAATTTGATCCATTGGTACAGGATTCAGATTTAAGATTATCCTTCACAAACATTATATATATTTCTACTCTAATGTTGTAGTTGATTTACCAGTATGGCTTAAAAATGTTTATTATCAGGCTTATAATTAGCATGGCAGTATTTTCTAGCCTGCTAGCAATCAATGAAGGCATAGATACCTACTATATTTTAAATAATCCTTAGTTAACCTGGGGCAGGGCAAACATTAATCTCCTAACCTACTTCCTATAGTGGGACAGTTATGAAATACCTGTCCCAATTCCATGCCATCTGGTTGTTATAATTTCTATCAAGCTACTTCCCATCCATAATCCCGTATTCTTGCTAATGTTCTTCATTTGGGCCAAATTCTCCATCCATGCCAGCCATGTGCTTCTCCTCCACCTAACCCATGACACAGCTTCTTCTCCTCTTCTTTCCTCTCCTCTCCTCTCCTCTCCTCTCCCCTGCTCTCTCATCCTCCTGATATCCTCTCTGTCTCCCCTTGCCTTGGAACCCTAGCTACACCTATCTCATTTGTCCTGCCCAGGTGTGATGGCCTTTTATTGGTCAAACAGGTTGGGGTCTTAGGAAAGGTACAGGTGGGTCACAGAGACAGTAAGCAGTAATTAGCATCAAAATGCATCAGAGAAATCTCCAACACTCTAATATGAGGCATTGTACTTGTATAAGTCAAGTATAATACAAGGTTTTCTTGCAAAACTTTGAAAGTGCTATTGCAGTCTGTTTAGGATAATTAAGTAATACAAGCAAATTGTTAGTTTATCAAATCGTGGTTATGTCAAATAGTAGTCTATTTTTATCTCAAGAATATATATTCTAGGTTTAAAAGATAGTTATGATTCTATACAGAGATAAAGTAAAATAGATAAGGTATTGACAAACCTCAAGGACCTACAGAATATGGCATTTAAGGATGTTTTTATTATTCTGAAGTTTCTTTGAAAAAAGACAGGTTAACTCCTGGAAATGCTCAGCCTACCTCAGAAAAGATGTTAAACATCAAGGAACCTCCTAATGGAGATGGCTTCAAATGTGGCAAACAAGCCACTGGGCAAAATGTCCACATTACAGCCACAGACAGAATTCTGCCTAAAAATGGGCAAGTTTGGATGCAGGCAGAGTTAACAGCCAAACTCTGCAAAGACAGGGTAAACAAATCTGCAATAGTGCCTACTTCACAAATATGTTTATCAGATATGCTGGGCCAGAAGGCTGAAGATGATGTTCCAGTGTTATAGAGAGCTGTGGGTGACTGTTCAGGCAGCAAACTGTCTCTGTCAATTTTTCATTTTGAAACCTGCTAACTTACACTTCCTGTTTACTCAGGTAATTCATTTTTATTCCTTCTCAAGTCTTTAATGGGGTTGAAGACCAGATCGTTCAGTTTTACAATTAAACTTAGTTGTGTAGGGATTAACATGTTTTTATGTCTACATAGATGTTTTAAGTTGATTAATATGAGATATGATAGATACTGATTCACATTCAGAATTTTAAACTCACCAAGATAGGAAAGATGTTTTCTCTAAGGTTTCCAAATACAAATACCCTAAATACTATAAATGTAACATTTATATAAATCCTGACTGTTTCATGGTTCTTCTTGCTGTATCTAGCTTATTGTATATATGTGTAATAATATAAATGTAAATGTAAAAAATTAAAAAGTATACATTGAAAATATTTAACAAAACAAGTGTCCTTACAACCACAAATAAATGTAGTCCACAGCTCTAATGAAAGAAGCTTGTTTTCACAGTACACCAGAGTGTTGACTAAGTTAATGGTATCACCCATGAATTCTCTTCTACCAAATGGTCCTTAAGTCCAATTATATCATTATTTATCCCTCAGTGATGTAGGTATAAGTATTGCGCCTTTGAGTTTATCTTCTCATGCTGATTATGTTGAAGTTCATAGGCTTTACAGCTAGGTTGGAATACAGAGAGATTTTATTCAATGGCAGTATCTATACCAACTTCTTGACACTATGGAGGTAGTCCACAGGGAGAATACTTCCAGGTCTATTATAATGGATCCCTCCAAGACCATTGTCCAAATCATGTGCTGTACTCGGCAATAGAATATTGTCTTCAAGTTCTAGGAGGCAATAAAGGGCACATCTATAGTGTTTTGGGTGTGTATTGGACTTCTTGGACCATGAAAGGGAAATTGCTTTTTGCTCTAAGAAATATTATTTTATAGGAAGTATTTTATATTACATTCAATATAAATAACAAAAAGTTTGCAGAACTGTAAATCTGATCATCGCTAATATCTATCTAATAATAAAATATTTAACATTATTAAAAATGAAAGTTTGACCTCATCTCTTCTTTAAAAATCTTCATTTCCTTAGCAAGCCAAAGTATAGAGAAAACACTAATATGATAGTTTTCTGAGTAAACCAAAGAAAACAGAACTGGTAAAGAATTCTAATTTATAAGATAAACAAACAGCACACACAACTTTCACTGATAGAACAGATTTTAGAACAAAATATCATTGGGAAAGTCAAAATTCTTACCTAATTATGATTCTCATAATAATATTTTCTCTTTTGCAAAACAATGGAAAATAATTAAACATTAATGGGATAAAATATCATTTTTGAGCTGTCATTTTATATTCCATAAGTATCAGCTAAGATCCAAAGAAAAGAATTAAAATCCTCAATAAATGACATTTCTTTCAATGTGAGACTACAATTGATTTTGAGAAAAAAATAATTTGGTTTCTATAGGAACTGCTACAACCATGAATATTAATATAATCAATGAGCAGCATGTAAATGATTGCTGTCTACTTTACCAATCTCCTTGTGGAGCAATGATTCTTGCATGTGCCATTATGATGTATTTCATTTTTACATTTTGGATTTCCTAGAAAGAAGTTCAGAACCTCTGTGTGACATTCTTACAAAAAAAGCTATATACTGAGAAGAAATAGTTTCATCAAATAAATAAAGCAGGTAATACGTTATAAGTTTATTTGAACAATGCAGGATAATGAATTCAACAAAAGATAACATTAAAATCTATCCACTATTTTAAGATTTCTGGCAACAAACATTACTGATTGATTATAGTTTGAATAGATATAAACCATTAAAATGTAGTCTCGATTTTTAATTTAGACAATAATTTAGACAACATAAAGTGCTTTCCACATGAATGAGAACATGTGGCATTGAATTTGTTTGCCAAATTCTGTTGATACTGAATTTTGGCCACTGTGAGTAGAATGAAGAGGCAGCAAAAGCAGTTTAACAGAAAGAATAATAGTAGTAAGCTTTTATTTTTTTAAATGGGGGAAGTTATCAAAAGAAGAATTTAGAAATAGAAAATTAGATGCAAATTGAGTAAAGGACAAGAATTATTGATCATAGCATAAACTAGCAAATACATACCATAAAATTTTACACAAGATAAAACTAAGTTAAGGATTTCATTGCATAAAAGCAACAAATAAAGCCTTAATTAGATGAAAGCATAAGTTTCTAATACAATGTACTGTCAGAAATAATAAAAGAAGCATCAAAATAATACCACATCAATGTCAAGAATCATGACATCATCTCTAATGTGCCAACAAATTATATAGAAAAGATAATAAGATACCTAGACATTTACAGTTTACAAAGCACAAATCGTAAAAAAATAAAATGTTTGAACAGCTCAAAAATAAGGAACTCTGGTCAAATCTCAGCACCTGGCATCCATGCTCAGAATAACATAAATTTTTAAATACCAACCCTTCCCAAATTCTTTCAAACAATCACACAGCAAAGAATGATTCTAAACTGTTTTTAAAAGGCTATCATAACCTCTGTATTAAAGCCAGAAAAGAATACTGGAAAAAAATAGAGAGACAGGACAATGTTTGGGGTGAACATGGATGAGAAACCCTTAACAAAGTGTTAGCAAACTGAAGTGCATAACATACTGAAATAACTATTGATCACAATCTAGTGGAAATTTCCCCTGCAACTCAGAGATGGGTAAATAGACATAAATTGATAAAACAACCGATGAAACTACACAATCATCTCATTGTCAGAGGACAGTCATTGGGTGAAATACAGTGTCCTGGGCTGGTCGGGAGGCTCTGTCTATAAAGGCCTTTGCCTTAAAGCTTGAATGATCAATTTCAATTTATAGGATCAACCCAAAGAACTGATCAAGTTCACAAATTTGCCCTTTGATCTCCACACACAAACACTGCACACAAGTATACACATACATACGAACATGCAAAAACATAATGATAATTAAAGCTGAAACTTAATATGGCCGATCCAAGATGGTGGCGCTGGTCGCAGATTGCTTGTGGTCAGCAGGACAGCCAGGACTACACAGCGACCTATAGACCAAACTGAGAGCTACAAAACACTAGTGCTGCTGATTCCTAGGTGAGAGGGATTCACATTGTGTGGAGCATGGGTGGGTCTGAACTCTGGCGACCTAGCTAACCCACAGAAAAGTCTTGGGGTCAATTCTCATTAGTCACAATCTTGAGAAGGACCGTAAGACACCCATACAGCTTTGACCTCTCTCTGCCCATTTCAACACAGAGCAGACAGAGAGAGCTGAGTCCCGTAGGTGGCCACACTCCACGTTAGCTGCCTTCCTGTGACCAGGTCCATGTGGATCTCTCTCAGCCTCCCAACTGTTTACCGGCCTAACCCATCTGGGTCACAGAGCCGATAGGCAGAGCCCTGCCATCTCGAAAAGGCCTGACGATCAAAAGAGCATGCTTGGGCTCAGATCTCTCTCAGCCCTCAGCTGGCCCATTTGTGAGCTCGAGCATACAGGCAGAACTGTGTCCAGGCGGCAACCACAATCCACAATAGCTGCCACCCTGCTAGCAGCTTTAGTCTGGGATTTCTCTCTGCCCTCCCGAAGTCTAGTGGTCCACAAAGCTAGACACAGAGCACACAGGCTAAGTAGAGACCTACGCGGACCACAGTCCACATAAGCTTCCATCCTACCAGCAGCTTCTGGCTCTGATCTCTCTGCCTGGCTGAAACCTACTGGTCTGATGCAGCTGGGACACAGGCTGAGTAGAAACCTGAGCGGGCCACATCCCACATTAGCATCTTCTGGCTCCCATCTCTCTCAGTCCACCTGAGGCTTATTGGCCTGGCCCATCTAGGTCACAGTGCGGACAGGCAGGGCAAAGACCTGTGCCGGCCACGCTCCACATTTAGTTGCCATTCCTTGAGCAGCTTTAGGCTGGAATCTGTCTCTGCCTGCCAGCTGCTACCCAGCTTATCACATCTGGGACACAGAGCAGATAATCAGAGCCCTGCCATTTTGAGAAGGCCTGTGGAGCACCTCAGCAGCTTTGGGCTGAAATCTCCATGAGCCCCCCCACTACTCCAGCTGCCTACCATCTGGGACACAGAGCAGATAGGTAGAGCTGAGTCTGGTGTGGGCCACAATTCACACTTTTTGCCATGTCAAGAAGTTCTGGGGGGCATATGAATACTTTTTGTTGCTTCTGTTGTTGTTGAATTCCAGATTTAATTCTTGGTGGACTGATAAGATGCAAGGTATTATTTCAATCTTCTTGTATCTGTTGAGGTTTGCTTTGTGATCAGTTATGGTCAATTTGGGGTCAAGTTCAGGAAGTGCTGAGAAGAATGTATATTCTTTTGTATTTGGGTGAAATGTTCTGTAGATATGAGTTAGGCCTATGTGATTCATGGTGTTTATTAATTTTATTATTTCATTTCTATCTGTTGATGTGAACCTACTGTTATGAAACTGGCATGATGTTTATGGGGTAAAACAACTTACTCAATATGAGGATTTCTACACAGGAAGATATCAATGTATTGTACTATAAATTTAGTCAAAAGTCCATAACTGGGGAGATTAAATGACCCAGGAGTCAACGGAGTGTTATTTTGTTAAATGGTTATTCTGTCAAGCTGCATTCTAATATTTTGTTATAAGAAACATTGTTTTTTAAAGTATAGGGCAAGTAAATTAATAAAGTACACAATAAATGATGCAGAAAATCTCTACATAATGAAATAATCACTTTTAAATTTAATTAAACTAATCATTTGCAGAGACATTATAATTAAATATAAATATTATTTATGTTTTAAATAGAATTTCGCATGTTTTCTACTTGATAGTGTTTGCACATTAAATTAGTGGATACCAGAGGAGTGACAGAAACTCTTTTTGTAAATGTAATCTACATTTCATGTTATCACATTGCTTTCTTTACCATTTAAACTGCAATCATAAATTCTAAAATATTGTGAGTATTTTTAATATAATTTGTGTAAACTCTCTTGCAAGAGTGTTTTCCTATGTGAATCAGGAGCTTTCTGCCACTACGAAAGATGACACCAATCCCTTATGAGGCAGGAAGACACTAGAAAACTGTCTCCCATTATTTCAAGGTGTTATTACTAAGTGAGAATCTGGTTGTACTAAAGCTGAATTCCACAATATTGCTTGGGAGTTTGTTTTTAGCCAATTATTTTCTTATAGTGAGACAGTGCTCCACTGAATATAATTAATCTCCTCATGCCACATTTGTCTTAAAAGTCTCATAACACATTCAGGAAAGCACTTCTATTGCATATTGCTTTCCTTAGGTAAATGCAATAACTCATAATCCCCTTGGAGGCACCTCCCATAGTAGAAAGGTTTGTAGTGTTCTGAGACATTACACTGGGAGAATTATTTTATTCAAACAGATGCAATGTTCCCTTTTTCACTTCCTCACTTTGCATAACACTGTCGCCTTTGGGTTAAAATGAGAATTCGTGATTGAAAGAATAATAACTTGGGAGACAGACCTGTCAGTCACATCATTTTTGAATAATAAGTGGTGATAATGACAAATATAATTTAGAGCATTTTTTTTACTTCTAAAAGTACAAAGCATGGATGAAGGTCAAAAAGAGATTATGATACTCATTCCTTTTTCCTAACACAAGGAGAGTGTTGCATAATGTGGGGGAATCTGTTAACGTAAAGGGCACTTTCTCGATGATTGACAATGGCAGTATGAGAGCTCCTAGAATGAGTATTTATCTGGAAAGCACAAATGCTAAAGGCCATCTGGAATCCATTTGCATGCATCCATGGTGTGTGTGCTATATAAACCACTGTAAACAGAGTTTCTAAATAAGTGTTACCAGTGTAATACAATTTATTCAACCAAAGCAACTTGCTGTACGTCTTTTGAAAAGATGCATTTCTCCAAGTCACAAGAAGTCTTAGTGTTATAGAACCAAAGTAAAAGCAAAGGGGATTTCAAAGTTATCATAGTAGATAAGCTTTGATTATAATTTTAGCCTAGTTATCATTCAATTTCAGTTAAATCCACACTCTTTCTATATGACTTTTTTTTCATATTGTTGGATTCTTAGAAACAACTTTAAAGATAGAAACTTCCTTTAATATTTAAAAATAAATCTGGTGGTTTGTGGGGCTCTTAACCTCTGAATTTATATGAGAATCGAAATGCTAGTTTATAAGAATTATGTTTGTTAAGTAATATAAAGAAAATATTCAGTATTAAAAGTATACTGATTTGCCACAATAACTTGACTATACCAACCACCTTTATGGTAAGTAGTCAACTGTCATCCTCACTGCTTTGTTTATTATTTTGAGTAGATAGTCAAATTAGTTTAGAATGTTATAAAGCTAATATATCCTAATAATATATTTAAAACACCATTTTATTTTGTGAAATGGGAAATTTTAGAGTTATGTATTTTTATGTACCTTAAACTAAGTTCTCTAGAAAATAGATCCTTAAAATTTAAATTGTAGTATGTGGGCTGAGGAGATACAGTTATCAATAAAGGGTTTGTCCTAGAAACCTGACTTAATTTCTGGTTTCCACATAATAAAATCTTGGTTTTCTCCATTTAAACAAACAAACAAACAACAAAACAAACAAAGAAACAAAATCATAGGCCTTCTGATAATTATGTCCAATCCCAGGGCAGATCTCTAGGACACACAAGCCAGTCAGCCAAACTTACAATAGAGAGTTTCAGGACTGAGAAAGACCTTATCTCTCAGTGTGGGACAGGTGAGCCATGGGGCTAGGGGCACTGTCTAGAGCAAGAATGAGATCAAGATGTGTCTGAACCTCAAAAATCTCATCTTGAGAGAAGCAGGAGTAAGGACAGCTCCCTCTCTGCTTGGACCTGTATGCCCAGATGTATATAACTTGTGACCCCCAGCTCTGTGACTCTTGAGTTAGTCATATAGCCTGGTAATCAGATTTCAGGTTATATTTTCCTATTGCCTTATAAAAGCATGTCTAGCTAGCATCTGGAAGTCTTCTTGTAAATGAACCATTCCTAGAACCTTGGCCCCAGCAAGGTTACCCTGAAAACCACTTACCCTGAAACTCCTACCTACTTCCCCAAGGTTTATATACCCCTATTCACCCCCAGTAAAAGGGAGATGTTTCACTGAAAACCATCAGAGAAGGCTATTTCTTCCTGCACTCACCATCAACAAAAGTCCTGTGTAAATCATATACTCTGTTAAGCTTCATTCCTTCAAGTCAAGGCCAGTGCACAATGGTGATTGGACAGTCCTAAGACAGAAGAGCCCTAGGCCTGCATCTAAGAACAAAGTGGATAGCTCCTGAGAAATGACCCTAGTGTATTATGGCTCCCTGACACATGTACACACAAGGAGAGAGGGAGAGAGAGAGAGAGAGAGAGAGAGAGAGAGAGAGAGAGACAGACAGACAGACAGACAGACAGACAGACAGAGAGACACAGAGAGACAGAGAGACAGAGACAGACAAACAGACAGAGACAGAGACAGAGTCAGAGAGAAGACAGAAGGGAGGAGGAAAGCGAGGAAGGGAGGGAGGAAGACAGAGAGGGAAGGGAGGTAGAAGAACAAGAAGAATGAGAAGAAGAGGAGGAGAGGAGGAGCTTTCTATCAGAGGGTAGCAAGAGTAAAGGGCACTGTTATGTGTCAGTGAAGAATGCAAAACAAGCATATGGGAAGCTCTCACTAAATTATCACTTCATGAACAACAATGGTCATAATTGATGGCTTTGTGAAGTTTCTCTTGAAACCATATATCTTGGGATACTCCACTGGGGAAAAGGCATGGGAATGAGACTTTTACTGACACTGTATTGTTACATATCCCACATTTGTGAAATTTTCACTATGAAGAGTTAACTTCTGCACACTTTTAACAATGTGGTATGATGTCTGCTGCAAATCAGGGGCATATTAATGTTGTATGTTGAAAATTGGGAAAATATATAATACAAAATCAATTTATACAAATAAAATCTATAGATAATGAATGTTCTGAAGAAGCCTCCAAAAATTCCAGGTTATCAAAAGTTGGTCCATGTGGGAGGCAATATAGCTGAGCTACTGAGAAAGATCATGGAAATGTATCTGAAATGGTGCTTTCTCAGGCAACTTAGTGAGAATTGTACCGTAGTCTATGAGTAGGTTTCTATGTAATAAAACAGGATGTTAGTTGTGTTAAATATATCTTTACCTATTGAGGAAGGACTAATCCATCAGACAGAATATATATAAATACCACATTCAATCTCCTATCATTAAGAAAGAGCATTAATTAATGAACAAAGTAAAATAAAATGAAAAGAAATGTTTCACTTAATTCAACTCTCCTCTTCATGCCACTGACAAACTCAAGCCAGCATCTTCCTTTTAGGGAAACTCCATGTGGATATCTGTTTTTCTGGTTTCTCATTTAACAGTAAATGATATAGGCCTTTAAATAATTATTTTCTTAATATTTTTGAAAATAGATATTTTCATACAATACATTTTGATTATGGAGCATCCCCAATTTTCCCCCAGATTCTCCTCTCTCTCTCTCTCTCTCTCTCTCTCTCTCTCTCTCTCATTAGAATACATCCTTCTTTTTCTTTAAAAAAATTTTTTGAGGCAGGGTTTCTCTGTATAGCCTTGGCTGTCCAGGATTAATTTGTGGTCCAGGCTGGCCTTGACCTCACAGTGATCCACCTACCTCTACTTCCCTGATTGCTGATATTAAAGGCATGTGCCACTACCTTCAACTATACTAGAGCCATCTTAAAAAATAAATAAAATAAGATAAAATAAAATAAAATAAAATAAATGCACAACAAAATAGGACAAAACATATAGAAGAATATAATCCAATGAAACAGCACATAAAATAAATATAGAGACAGAGAAATACACATTCACATGTGCACACACACACACACACACACACACACACAGAGGGGGGGAGAGAATCCAATAAATACACAGAACTTGAGAAAATAATATAAAGCCAATAACTGTAAAGCAATAAAATAATACTAATAAAAATCCATGACAAAGCACTATGAGACAAAGAATTTCTGAGAATGCTATTAAGTTCATTTTATGTTGGTTATTAACTACTGGACACAACTTCTGCTCTTAAGAATGATTTGTATACCTACTGAGACTCCATTGGAGAAAACTAAATTTTCATTTGCTTAAGTTGATCACTTGGTGAAATCTTCTGTTTTAAGGATGGGTGTTTGTGTACATTTCTCCTCTTATCCCAGGAAAGCCTCTGGTCCAGATCTGTGCGAGCCCTGTGTATGCTGCCACAGTCTCTGTGAGCTCAAATGCACATAGGTTTTACTGTGTTTAGAAATCCATATTTCATTGGTATATTCCATCCCTTCTAGTTCTTACAATCTCTGTCTTCTTTTCTGCAGGGTTCGTTGAGGCCCAAGGAGAAGGAATTAATAGATATATTTCATTTAGTACTGAGTGTTTTAAGCTCTCTCACTCTTCATATTATCTTGCTGTGCATCTCCCATATGTTTCCATCTACTACAGAAGGTAGCTTCTGTGGTGAAGGCTGAGCAAGACACTAATTTATGAGTTAATAGTAGTAAATTTACATAACTATAGAACTTATGTGGAGAATAAGGAAGAGATTGGAGCATGGATTTTCCAAGATTGGGTAAATCAAAGAGAAACTATAGATGGATGGGAGGACAGTCTGGAACAAGAGGATCCAGTGGAGAGAAGGAATAAAGAGGGGAACGAGAAAAGGAATATGGGAACAAAAACTAAAAGTAAGGGCCATTTGACAAGTCAGAAGGAAGCCTAATACGGTGGACACTTCCTAAAATATATACATCTGTGAAGATGAACTATTTCTGTTCTTGATCTCTGATAAATCTTTCTTGCAGAGCATATATATGGCAGAAACAAAAGATGTACAAATGATGATCTGATGTACTATCATGTTTAGATTCCTGGACATCATAAACCAGCTAATCTGGTTACTGAAACATGTTACCATATGCTGGCAGATAGTTCTATGCATCACATTTATCTTGGAATGTAACCCAACAAATCTCCACACTTTAGTTCACAGATGTCATAAAATCATTACATCTAGAAATGTAGAATTTGAGTAACTAGATTTATTGATTGTAACTCTATGTACCAAAAAATGAGGAATGAAATAGCCAGACTGATGTCCTCTCTGAGTCTGACTCAGTGAGTACCAAGAGTGTTAAAGTGAAAAAACAGAACACAGTATCATCTTAGTTCAGAGAGAGAGAGAGAGAGAGAGAGAGAGAGAGAGAGAGAGAGAGAGAGAGAAGAAGAAGAAGAAGGAGGAGGAGGAGGAGGAGTTCTCAATTCCTCAATTCCTCCTTTATTTTCTGTGTTCTTACCTTCAATAGATTAGATATGATCAACTCACTAGAGAATACAAATCTTTACTAAGTCCACTGATCAAGATGCTAAGCTCCATGAAAGCACCCTCACATATATACAGAGCAATGTTTTACAGGTTATTATAAAATCTCACAGGTTATTATAAAACCTCTCAATTTGATGAGTCTAATACCATGGTAATCACCCTGCTTTTGGTGTGAGCAGAATGTAAGGAAAGGTAAGTTGTGTAAAGTATGAGCACCTTTCAGTTTCCTTTTTTCCCTCAAACCGTGGAATAATATTTATTATAAAAACAAAAAATGTACCATACAGTACAAAAATAAAATAATTGTAGGACATTAAAAGTTGTAATAAAAAAGATGATGAGAATAGAAAGATTGAAGTTATATTTTGTAATAAGATTTTTTTAAAATATGGATAAGTGGAAAGAGAAAAAGGAACATTCAGATGGAATGAGCTAGGGCCTGAGAGGTACTTAATCAGAGTTTAAGTCAAATCAATAATCTAAAAGCATCATAACAGATGCCCGTATTCGTTCATGGTGGCTGTGCTACACTTCCTGCTGAGGGAGTCAATTATCTGCTCAAAACCAGAATATTCAAACAAGACTTGTCACAAGATATAAGTGGTTTTGAAGAACTGATCTTCAGTGATAGGGTAAAAAAATGAAGGAGACAAAGCAGTTATAAATGGTTCTGCATATTCCAGTCACTACTTGCTGAGAAAAATCCTGGGCAGGAAACTAGCTTGACCAATCCAGATGTAGTCCCAGTCATCACCCTGCATGATGTAATCCAAGTCATCACCTTGCAGCAGTCCACTTTGTAGAACACTGCAGCATTCAGCGGCTTTGGATCAGGAGGTTACTCTCTGTCAACTGTTTCAGTCACCTATGATCCCCCACAGTGTGTGTAGGAGATGACAGTCTTGTAGGTACTGTATCAGTGCTCATGGGATGTGACCTCTCATTGTAACTGTCATAATGCTTGTATTCTTCATGCTTCCCAAGTCTCAGTTATATGGTTCAGGGAATCTTCAGCCTTCTCACCATCATGACATTACCTTAAAGGTATACATGATGTATTCCATGGGCTGGAACAGAAAGATGGAATTGCAGGCAGCACAATACTCTGTCCCTACTAGGTCCACATAGGTACCCATCCATGAATGATTCAGTAGGGTGCTTTGTTATCATCTCTTTACTTGGTTCCAAATATACCACCAATACCTGTCACTAAACAATGCTTTTTTGTAGCATGACTATATCACATACAGATAGCATTTAAGAGATATAAGTTATAGTTAATTGTAATGAGAATTCGGATTTTAAAAAACAGACAAATAATATAACAATATGTTTTCTTTTTAATCCCAGGTGTGGGGATATGTGGCTGCTTCCCAGTAGCTGATTATGATTTGCCTCATACACTAACAGGGGCATGATTTTGCCAGCTACAGATAGTTTCTGAAATTGTGTGACATTTCAGAGGGTATATAAATGTTAGGGCCCTGAGAGGTGGTGTGGGTTGTTGGTTGCTGTTTATTACAGTTTCTCAAGTAGTCATGAGCAAAGAAGAAACAAGAAGAAATTAGATTTTCTGAAAACAAGGATCAAACTTTCCCCAAATAGCTTGGTACCCCTAATCAGGAGGAAGATAATGTCTCCTTCTTTCGGACCCTTGACTTTGTTCATGATCTCTTTCCTTTCTTCTCTGTCCTTCTTTTTTCTCTTATTTTGTGTTAGGGGGCCGAAAGGAAGAAGGAAAAGTGTGGAAGGAACCGTGCCATGGTTCTTACTCATGCTAGCGAAGCTACTGGAGACCTAATCCTCAGCCTTCTTTCTCTATTTTTATTTAAGTTGACAAAACTGACCTTGAACTCACGCTGTAGCCCAGGCGTGACTTGACATTGCCATCATTCTGACTGAGCTTCCTGAATATTTAGGATTATAAGCCTATGTCCCAAAACCTGGCTTAGATAGTTGTTGCCTGGATGCCCCGTAGCAGGGCTACAGTGCCCATGTGTTGGTAGAGGGCATGGAGATAAACCACAACAGAGATGGTTTCATTGAGCAGCGTCTGCATGTGAGCAAACACTTACATAGTGGAAGCCTACTGAACTGATTTGTAAGCATATTACCTTGAACTAAATAGTAAGTGCTTAAACCTCCGTAGTCTCTATGGGGAAGAATTATATAATGGAGTAATGGGGAGTATGGACTCATTTGCATGCCAGCTGACTTCTAGAGCATGGTATGCCATGTTTCTTATTTAGAAGCACCGTGTGCCAAGTGGGCTGGCAAGCAGGTCATGCCTGCATTCTTTTCTACAGTCTAAACATAACCTTTCTTTTGAGCTCTTTAGGAAAAGGGTCTTATGAGATTGCCACAAGGAGACTCTTGTACTTACTGTCAGGTATGTAGGAAACTCTTAAGAAAAATATAATTTAGCAGTACCAAAAATCGTGAAGACTTCCAATTTCCTTTTTTTTAAATTAAGTTTTCTTATTTAATGTTTTTTATAAGGAAAATGTACTCATCTTTAGTCCAAGAAAATCAAGAGTAAATTATACTATCATTGATATTATATCTGGTTGGTATGTAGAAATGAAATTCCTTTGATATTGTTTTACAATTACTGATTCTGCAAAATGCAGTACTTTAGGTTTCATTTATTTTGCAGGCCACATAATGTGCTGAAGTTGCATTCTATAGAATTACAGTTCATTTAAGTAAGAATTTCTTAGGAAAGCAAAATAATCTACATTAGCTACTAAATTTCTTCCCTGCTAAAATAATGTTATATTTAATCTTCAAATAATTTAAGAAGAACAACCATTACAGTCAAACGCTTTACAGAAAATAGCAGTTTTATTTATAATAGAAAATTTCACCAATTTTCCATGAATGCATAAAATGGCATTTTCAGGTGCAGATATAAGTCTTATGTAGAAAATTAAACAAGTCATCATCCTTTCCCAAATTATAATCATATCATGCCACTGTGGTATACAATGATATTATCTCACTTTTTTACATCATTGAAGAAAATGAAACTGTTTCATGTTCTCCAGCATGAACACTAGCATCAATGAAGTTACTTCAGTACATCTTCATTTAAAATATACTGCATGAGCCAGGCATCGTGAGACACGCCTCTAATCCCAGCACTCTGAGAGGCAGAGGCAGGAGAATTTCTGTGAATTCGAGGCCAGCCTGGTCTCCAAAGGACATCCAGGACAAACAAGGCAATAGAGAAGCTCTGTCTCAACAAAACAAAACAAAACAAAACAAAGCATACAATAACAACATAAAAAAAACCAAAGAAGCACACAAACAACCCACCTACAAAATTGTAAAACATAATACACTGCATATTGCAATTCTCTTCACTTCTCTTGAGTTTCAGGATCAGCTTGGGCAACTTAAAAATATAGAAAGAAGGCTGGGATTGTATCTCTATGGTAGTTTGCTTAGCATGTGATAATTGCACTAAATAGGCAACTGGAAACACTAGGAGTGTTAAATTGAATATAGTGTTGCAAAATCAGGCCTTGAACAGAATTTAGTCCTACCAAGCAGTGATGGATTACAATAAAATGTGAATATATATATGCCAAGTGACTTCATTGTTTTCCATAAGATGTTGCATAGCTTTCACATTAAATGACCATATAACTTCAAAGGTAGCTAACAGCTTAAAATTTGATAGCACATGATTGGGAAAATAAAAGTCCAAACAGGTTTGCATTTAATGAAAATCAAAAAGATGCAACAATTTTGTATAGTATATATTCGAAGATTCCTTTGTAGACAATTGACTGTACACTTGCAAAGAGGAAGGCAGACCCCATTATATACCCGTTGCCATGGCAGCAAAGGGGGAAAATGCCTCTCTGTGAAAGGGTGATGAGTGTGGCTATTCTCCTTATATGCTCACTGTGTTCTGTTCAGATGTTTCCCATACCCAGGGGATATAAAACTGCATCTCAATACCTCAGAAGAATATGAATATTGTGAATTATCAGGATAAGCTTTTTCGTTTAGAAACTACTTTTATGATTGAGATGGTAACAAATAAGATCAATGGAAAGAAGTAGAAAGTTCCTATGCTTCTTCTAAAATGTTTCTTCACTCCTCAGCATCAGAGAAATAGATGGTTTCTACATGTGCTTGGTAAGAACTTTCTCCCGAGTGGTGAATTCTGAAATTATTGTGGTTACTTTCTGAGAGAACCAGGATCATGTCATTAGTCAGTATACATAAACAAGATTATAAAGAGGCTTAACTACTTATGCATCTGTTTCTGAATGAGTTTTATATTTTATGGGAGCAATTTTTTTTCTCCATTAACCCAGTGAGAGCTGTGCTTTCTCTGTCTCATAGCTAAAAACATATCCATACAACATGTTTTGTTACATTTCTTATTTTAAACCTGACATAACCTGATCTGGTCCATTTAAATAGAAACGATGTAATAACTTGAAATTCATTGTTGATAAGGATCATTGTATTTGATAGTATGAAAATTTAATTGTGAAAATGTATATTAAAGTACAAACATATCTGTTTAGTCCGGAAGTAGTTGCATCCTTCATTTTTATCACCTATAAGACAGGCAGCTTTTAAAAAAAGAACAAAACATGTTCTGTCCTGTGCCTTTGATATGAGGAAATAAATAAATAAAAGTAAGATAAGTTTAGTATAATGTGTAACCACACTTTTGTTCTCTTTTCTCCCTTTTTTGGAGAAGAATATTTTATTTTTATTTAATCCTTATATGTTGTATAATACATCAAATTATCATAGTCCATGCCATAAATAATAAGAAATGTGTCTCAAATAAAATTAGTGTTAAAGAAATGTTCGATTAGCACCTTATCTGTTAATTAATTTAGAAATATATACCCCTTATTATTAATTTACAGGGAAAGTATATATTTGGAAAAACTGAAAAAGGATGGAAAGTAGAAAGAAGAAACATGCTGAATAAAATCTTGTCTTAGGCAACTTGAAATACCAAATAAATAAAACAGACATGCTACCATTTCTTAGCCCTCCATATGTGTCAACCAAATAAGTACTTCCCTTTGTTTTCTTTTTCTTATATTGAAAGTATTTTATTTTCTTACATAATATATCCTGAATATAGTTTCACACAATCTGGATCTGGGTAGGAGGGTAGGTGGTGAGGAATTGGGAGAAGTAGAGGGAGGGAAAACTAATCACTTGTCATTTATGTAAAGAATACACATTGAATCTATGAATGCTTCACTCAGTGTCTGAAACCTTTAAAATAAAGGCTGGGCATATGACAAAAACATCAATAGTAGGGTGTATCTACCAAGCCTATAGTTACACAGTCAAGTCAATTCATGATCACAATGTTTCTCAACAAACTATCTCAAGGGATAAATTTGAGAATAATCAATGTTTCTAGGCCCAAACTTTGTCCTTCACCCACATGCAAATATACATGAGTACCAAAAATACACAGGTACACACACATATACAAATAAAAATTTTCCGAAAGCTTTAAATAGCTAATAAAGGACATGTTGGCGAAAGAAAAAAATTATTATACTTGTTCAGAAAATATAGGATGGATGTCTTAATTTTGGCAAAACAGTAAGTATTGAGAACTGTGGGTGGAGTTCTGGATTGATTGATTGATTGATTGATTGATTGACTGATTCTATTGAACAACACAGATGAAAGATTTCAAGTGGTGCCAAAGCTTTCAACTATCTGACAGAGCCAATAATTGAATATGGCACTAAGAACAAAGAAGGAATTGCATATGTGGCTGATAAAAATGGTATTTGTAAACCCTTTAATATGTTCAGATAGGAATTCTTAGTAGCAGCTGGAGATCAGGACACAAAGTGGAAAAAGATGTTTGAAAATTTATGTAAGCCTTATTGATATACAGAGCTTAAAAGGTGAAATTGGATGAATAATGCTGATCTCTTGGAACTGGAGACAAAGAAGCATGGGATTCTCAAAATGTTAATATTTTCTTATTTAATAGAAGAAGCAGATTTAATAAAGAGGCTAAATGATGACAGTGAGCATTTATAAGAAAATAGATGCTGCTGCTGCTGCATTTGAGAGCCCACACGCGACTATGCCCTGGCAATGCGATTCAGTTTTATATTTTTCTAAGATAAGTTTGCCAATAAATTTCAGCCAAGAGAGTAAAGAAGCTTCAGTGGTCTTAGATTCTTCTAGACCATTGTAGGCTCTGTACCTATAGTTCTTTGGAGGGAGAATAGATTTACATTTCTTCGCTGTCTCCTCCAGGTCTCCTTCCTCTGTCCCCATGTATTTGGAAACACCTACCCAACACTTTTCTACATTGAAATAAACAAGTGTGTGCATGCCTGTTTGTCTGTCTGTGTATTATGTATGTGTGTATGTATTTACGTATGTATTTAAGTATGTATGAACGTATGTGGTTGGAGCTCAGTGAAAAAGCACCCATGATATCCCATAGAAGCATTCACAATTCTATGCTTCTCCCAGAATCTAGGAGTGTGTCACCATCACCAGAATCTGAATATGACTTATCTGTAAACAATAGGCTTAATAGCATGCTATGAGTTGATCCCAAATTTATTATGTCACCAGTGCTTTATTTGTAGTTGTCTCTGAGAATCCCTATAATTACATTAGAATGACATGTGTGTACCTATTGAAATTCATCTATGTTTTGAATTTTTGTGAAATCTGTATTGTTGATAAACATAGCCCTAGCTCATCAATTTTAACTGAATACAGTCTTTAATATCAATGTGTTGCTTTGCTTTTATCTCAGTGTTTCAAATTTAATCACTTTGAAGCCCATGAAGCTACCAGAAAAAAACATTAAGTGGTTGACCACCACAGATTAATTTGACTTTAAAATAAAGTTTAGTCTGCAGTATCATGCTTTAAATATTTATTTAAATAATAACTGAGCAATTTAAAAATGACATTAAGTATTCCAAATCTGCAAAGAGTCAAGAAAGATGTGGGCTGCAACAAAATAATATTAATATAAACATATTAATTATGAACTTGAAGTAAATTTTGGTGACAATTAATTACACAAAGAATAAGAACACTGCTTAAAACTCATATAAATGATACTCTTCAATACATAGAAAATGTAGTATTGTCATCTTCACTTAAGGATAAAGAAACTAAGGCAAAAGTAATTGTATACTTTGCCAATTTTTTGGAAAAAAAGTAATTTCCACTTAAACTCAGGTACCTAGATACTAGTTTCCATATATTTAGTTAAAATAACTAAAAGAGATTCTGCATTTCAGCATGAGGTAGAATAAAAACATCTTTTCACCAGTAATTTAAATGCACAGATTTGGAAACTACAAAGAGAAATACAATAACCTCCACCACTTCTAAGTTTAATGGATCTTCTGCAGCAGACTATAGATGTATAGAACAGCAGTGTGCCAAACCTAAATTACCAAGGAATGACATTTTGTTTCATCACAGTAGATTGAATTTTTTTATATCTTAGAATTTTTATTAATACAATCCTCTTGCTAGATGATGACAGCTGTGAACAATATTTAGAAGGCAGATAGCAGGGGGTTATAAAAGGTCATAGCAATTAAATTATGTTTTTAAGCATGTTACAAAATAATGAAGTACATACAGAATCAAAATTGAAACAAGTAAAATCTATGTCATAATCTTTTAACATTGTTGTGAAGAAAATATATTCCCTTCTTAAATTTAATAGGCACCCATGACCTAGTATAATAACCTCACACTCATGTGCATGCAAGCAGTGCCAATTAAACTTAGTGCATTATTTTAAAATGTTATAAAAGAGAGAAAGATGTGAAGAGAATGGTTTCTAGGTAAGTGAGAGGGACACAAGAGAGATAATCTGAATTGAATATATCTAAAATACATGAAATATAGTATAAATGTTTACAATTTTTTGACTTTAAAATTTTTATTAATACTTTTATTTTTACACATACATTTATATTATTACCCATAAATACAATAAACTACAAACAGCAAGAAGAGCCATGAAACAATCAGGAATTATAGAATGTTACATTCATAATATTTTGACTATTTGAATTTGGCAACCTTGAAGAAAACATCTTTCCTATACTGGTGAGTCTAAATTTCTAAATGTAAATCAATATCTATCATATCTCATATCTATCAACTTGTATCATCTATCTAAACCTAAAGAGATCTTAACCCCTAAACAACTAAGCTTAATTGTAAAAGTAAACTATCTGCTCTTCAACCCCATCAGAGACTTGAGAAGAAATAAAGATTTATTACCAGAGTAAATCATAAGTACAGGTTAGCAGCTTCCAAAATGAAAAAATGACAGTGACAGTTTGCTACCTGAATAGTCACCCAAAACTCTCTATAATGTTAGAGCACCATCTTCAGCCTTCTGGCCCAATATATCTGACAGACATATTTGTGAGGCAGGAGCTATTGAGGGCTTGCTTACCCTGTTTTAACAGAGTTTGGCCGTCGACTCTGCCTGCATCCAAGCTTGCCCATTTTTAGGCAGAATTCTGTCTGTGGCTGAAATAAGGACATTTTGCCCAGTGGCTTGTCAGCTACATTTGAAGCCATCTCCATAAGAATGTTCTTTGGTGCTCATAATATTCTTTGAGGTAGGCTGGCTTTCGCCAGGAATTAACCTGTCTTGTTGTCAAAGAATCTTTAGAATTAAAAAAAAAAAAAAACAGCTTTAAACGCTATATTCTGGAGGTCTCTGAGGCTTTCGATGTCCTTACCTAGCTATTTTAACCTTATCTATCTTTAGAATCACATATATCAGTTAAACTGAGGGTATATATTCTTGTGATAAAAATAGCCTAGTAATTTACAAGACCATGATTTTTTCAACTAACAATTAATTTTATTAATTAATTATCCTAAACAGCCTGAAATAGGACTTTAAAAGTATTAGAGATAAGCTTTGTATTATAATTGAGTTGTACGGGTACAACACCTCATATTAGAGTGTATACATCTATCTATATCTATATATTTATGATGTGTTTGAAGAATACAGAACAAAACAACAGCCTACAGACTGGGAGAAGTTCTTCACCAAACACTTCATACAACAAAGGGCTAATATCCAAAATATATAAATGTTAGCGTTTTAATGAACATCTACAAATAAGGTCTGATCTCGGTCACTTGGTTAAAGTAGGGATCAAATTCTGTCTTCACTTCAACTTTTAAAACCAGCTTCTTTTTCTGTTTTCCGTTAAAAATAAATACATTGTCTCTGCTAAAGAAACATTGAACCCTTCTCACACAACACAAAAATGACTTTTCTCTCCTAACTTCTCTGGGTGTTATTATGCTGACATGGCTGTTTCCCTTGTCCTTTTGAATAATTTCATTATATAAATAGTTTAGCTACAGCAGTTCTAGTTCATTTGTCATTAGTGTTAGTGCTGCTTAAGTGGCCTGTGTTTCCAGACCAGTGAGTAGAATTGCTAACTCTGCTTAGCTCAAGCCAAGCTGTCCATCAGAATAACTTCCATCTCCTTAAAAAAAAATCTTTCTTTATAAACTCTCTTTTGTCTTCATAATTTTCAAATGAATAAAGGCTGAATTAAACTTATTTTGCATCAATATACAAAATTCTATACTAATGAATTAAAAATGGATTTATTTGTGAGTAATAATTAAGGCCTTAAGTGAAAGAGTAGACTCAATAATCTACTTTTTGTCCTAACATATCTATATATTTCTATATCTCCCTTTCTTTCTGTTTAACCCCTATCTCCATACCTATGAAAGAAAGATAAAGGAAAAGAGATATGTCCCTGAGCCCAAACTCATTTTCTCTCTGATTAAGACCAATGATAACTTATAACCAACTCCCAATGAAAGTAAACATCTATACCCCAAGAGAGCAACCAAAAATCTACCCAACCCTGCTTAGGAGAAATGGGGTGTCTTTCTCTTAAAGTTTCTTGCAGATTATTTGGGGCAAATAATACCTTTGTAGGGGCTCAAATAAAATTGGGGAAAATGGTTAAACAGGAGAGGAATAGCAGTTATGGTCACTCTGTCATGGGAGAAATGATCAACATTGGGAGGCCAGAGTCCATGTCAGAAGTAGACACTACTCCCCATATTGTTGGACCCACAAGAAGTCTATGCTGCCTATCTGCAACATCTGAACAGATGGTCTATGTCTACATTGTACATGGTCCTTGATTGGTGTATCAGTCACTGTATTGTAGAGTGGTAATCCTGTATTATATTTCCATTGGTATAGAATTCAAATTTAAGATTATTATTCACAGACATTATATATTTTCTACTCTAATATAAGGAATTGAACCCATATACCTCAATAATACAAGGTTTACTTCCAATACATTGAAAGTGCTATAGCAGGCTGTTTTGGATAATTAAGTAATACAAGCTAATCACTTGTTGATATACATTTATATTATTACACACATATACAATAAACTAGCTATAGCAAGAAGAACTACAAAATGATGAGGAATTATATAAATGTTATGTTTATAGTATTTTGGCTATATGTATTTGGCATCCTTCAATAAAGCATCTTTCCTACCTTAGTCATTCTAAAATTCTAAATGTAAATTGATATCTATCATATCTTATAAGCAAAAACTTAGTAAATTTTGATTTTCCTTTCCAGTAAATTAAAAGATCCATTTCTGCTTATTATTAGTATGTGTATATTGTGTGTGTGTGTGTGTGTTCATGTAAGTGTGTGTGTGTGTGTATGTGTGTGTGTTGGCTAGTTACATGTCTAATTGACATAAATTAGCCTCATCTAGGAAGAGCAACCTCATCTAATAAAATGTTCCCACCAGATTGGACTGTGGACATGTTTATGTAGGCTCAATTTTCTTACCAATTATATTACATTATTAACTTATAAACCCTCCCTAACAACCTGACTCACCCAAACAATCAGAAAGGGATATTAAAAAACACTACAATGAAACCTTAAGGATATCAGTCCCTGGTAGAGTCAGCAGGATTTCAGCAGACCAGCAATTCCACCAAAGTTTTTCCTGGAGCCAGGAGCAGCAGCTGGAACCTCAACACTCAGCTGGAGTCAAAAGTGTTGAAACTTTCCCTGGAACAGTTCTCTTTAGGAGCTTCTTAAAGTTCAGGGATGAACAGACAAAAACCAAGACCCAACAAAAAAGCCTCCTCTCCTGCTTTGGGGTTCATGTATATATCCTCTCTGTCTGTTCAAGGGTATTTTTCACCAAGCTCCTCCATGAAGTAGTTCGACCTCAATGTGGAAAAACAGTCTTCTTTCTCACATCTAGGTTGGAAACATCCTGTCCTCTTCTCTGTCCCACATTTGAGATAAAAAAGAAACAGGTTTATCTCCCCTCATCTTCCCCCTTCTATTAAATATAATAAGCTATGTACAATGAAAATAATTATGAGAATTATCCAGTAAAAGTCACATTTACAAGGACCAGTCTATTTGTATTTGACCATCTCAGAGAAATTATTTCACTATCGATTTTATGCTACTGAGTCTTATCCTAGTGTTCAGAGTTTTTCAAAAATAACAACACTGTGGCTATCTAGTCTTCAACTACATCAGAGACCCCCCAGAAGGAAATATTACCTAATATGAAGGAAGTACAGACAAGCACTGCAGAAGTGTAGACAGATTAGAGATGGATGACTAGGCAGTCACAGGTTCCTATCCAACGTCAGGGCATCCAGTCTTCAGCCAGCCAGTCCAAAACTCTCTGACAGACTGGCCCACCTGGTCACTGCAAGGCTGGGCAGTCAATTTCTAGGTATCAGGTTTGATCATTGTGGATGGTCAGTCTGTCATCAGCAGTAGATATAAGCACAATTCCTCAGTCCTGTGGCTATCTGCCACTATCATTTCTTGATGCCCTCATAATTAGATTGGAGGTGCTGACAGGAGCGGATGTGTCTCTCTGTCATAAAAGTCCTTTATTATTAAATGCCATTTTCTGTCGATTTCTGAAGTGTTTGAAGACCATCTACCTAACTATTCTATCATCAATCTATTCCTTTTAAAAAACATATACAAAAAACTAACTAAAGCTTATTCTATAATTTAGAATCTAATAAGATTTATAAGTGACCAACTACCAATTTCTATCTCCAACCATCGTGAATAAGCTATAACAGTTAGCTTTCATAAGACTAGAACTGTACATCACCTTTTCAAATGAATTGTACATGTATAATATATTAAATGTCAAACAAAATGATCTTAAGTTTCAACCAACATACAATATATAGTTTTGTTTCTATCAACATACAATATACAATACATAAAGTAAAAGTTGAATAACAGTCTTAAATTTCCATCAATCTACAATACCAATGTAAAATATTTGAATACCAATGTAAAATATTTGAGGCTAGAAAATTCAATAATCTACTTTTTGTTCTATAAATCTATATTCTCCCTTGTATGTTTCCCTTATTTCCTTCCCTTATTCCCCCCCTTTTTCTCTAATGTTAGATAGGATAGAAAGATAATAGAGAAAGAAGGATAGAAGAAAGAAATACCTAAATGAAAACTTTATTAACTTATAACTAACACTCCATAGGCAAAAATGAACTTTGATAGCCCACCAAAACCAGCCATTGCACCTATTGGGAAAGGGGGCATCGTTCTCTCAAAATTACTTTTTTCTGTTTAGGAAAAAAAGAACATGTTGGCCAAGCACTGGAAAAGCTAGCCTCATCTGGTTTTGTCTAGGCTTTTTAGGACTGATCCTTTTGGATAGCCCTTTTTTAAAGTTGAGATGTATGCAATTTCTTGAGGAAAGAGTAGCTGAAATATTTCTTGATGTTGAATCACCCGGGCTTTATCTTCATAGTTATTTGTTTTTGCTCTGAAAATAAGCAAACTTTTACCAGTATTAGTATAAACACACACAAACACACACACATATACATATATATGGAATATGCAATGTGTACAAATTATATAAAGATAAATGTCTGTCCTTTTTCAAGCAGTGTAAGCCATCAATCATATACATCTGTTTGAGCTGTAATATCAAAGCTGTATGAAAGAATGTCATATTATAAGAACCAGGCATCCCCTAGTTTTCTTTTGCTGTATGAATGCATTCATGTCTTAGGTATCAAGAGGTCTTTCCTGGTCAGATATAATCTCTATAAGTTTTGTCGGCAACCATATTTTTTCACTCCCTGTAGAAACATAGACATACCCACAGCCCCATCTCAAAACTATTGCAAGTTTCCAGTCCACAGTGGATAACTCTTTATAGTAAATTTATTGACCTAATTCTTCAGTTTTTTATATAACCCAATGTCTCTCAGCTGCTGTTGTCACTTCATCACCAACATTAAGAAAATTTAAAGTCAACAAAGCATTATTCAACCAGTCCCTGGGGGTCTTTACCTTTCCCTTTTGTTTAATAAGCATCTCTTTTAAGATACGATTAGCTCTTACAACAACTGTCTGCCCTGTTGGATTGTGTGGTATACCAGTAATGTGCTTAATATTATAAAGTGTAAAAACTTTCTTCATCTTAAGCGACACATACACAGGAGCATTATAAGTTAATTTATGCAAGTATTCCCATAATTGCCATTATTTCCAATAAATGAGTAATTACACAATCAGCCTTTTCAGAACTTAGAGCAGTTGCCCATATAAATCCTGAATAGGTATCAATAGTGTGATGTACATATTTTAGTTTTCCAAGTTCTGCAAAATGAAATACATCCATATGCCATATTTCATTCCTTTTTGTACCCCTAGGGTTAACTCTAGCAGGTAAGGGGTTTTGATTATACAGATAACACATAGGACACCTATTAATTATTTCTCTGGCTTGTTACCAAGTAATAGGAAACCTTTTTTTCAAACCCTTACTATTAACATGATGTTTTTCATGATATTCTGAGGCTTTGAGCACATTTCTATTAATCGACTTCCTAATTTCCTTGTGCCAATGGACCTGGTAAACCTGTATGGAATCGAATATAAGTAATATACAAGAGATAGTTGCAGTTCCATAAACAATGTAGTTAATTCCGAGTTATCAGGAGTAAATTCAGCAGTTTCTATATGCAGAACAACCCTTTCTGCATACTGAGAGTCAGCAATTATATTAAGAGATTCAGGAAAATCCAACAGTACCATAAGGATTGCATATAATTCTGATTTTTGAATGGAGGTAAATGGGCTTTTGATCACCTTAGTTGCTTGATCCGACTTATAACCAGCCATACCCAACACATTATATGTTTAGTTTTATAGATTCATTATCTAGACAACCAGGTTTACTATGACATGTGTCAACCACGGGCTATTGATTGGTACTGGGTACTATAAAAAAGCAAGCCATGAGGAGCAAACTAGTAGGCAACACTCTCCCATGGCCTCTGCAACAGCCCCTGGCTCTAGGTTCCTGCTGTTCTCCAGTTCTAGACTTCCCTAGATGATGAAATAAATCCTTTTCTCTCCATGTTACTTTTGGTCATGATGTTTTATCACAGTCATAGAAACTATTAGTAAGACATCTATGTCACCATCAAATGTGTGTGTGTGTGTTTGTATGCACATGCATGTGCATGCATGCCTCTGGTTAATCTGAGTATGAGATTGGTTAGAGTAGGTGTCTTCCTCTATCACTCACTTTTCACCACACCTTTCACCCAGTGCAATATTTTTACTGATTATTTGGGAATTTCATACCATGTGTCCCACTCACACTGACTTCTCATTCCTTCCAGGCCCACCTTCCCACGCTCATGCCCCCTCCCCTCTCAAAATCTGCAACATGACTATTTTGTCTTGACCATATACTCAGTGCAGTGTGGCTATCAGTAGCCAACCCCTTAAAATAACTCAACTCCTTTCCCATCTCTTCGCCAGAAGTCATCAATTATGAAGAGCTACATTTCAGCACCTTTATCATAAAAATTAAACACTTTCTTCAGTGGCTTCCTGTCTAGACTGCTTAGACTTCTGGGTTTTTTTTTAAAGGTGGGGGTTGTTGCAGAAGACGTATGTCTCCTTTTCTCGATTGTGAGTCTGGAGTCGTCAATAGTACTGCAAAGAAAGCTTTTTTGGCCCATATAACTGCCAGCAGTAGCGCGATCAAAAACTGAACTGAAACCTACTGATTGACTCTGTTGCCTAACTCCAGAACCTTGGGAATTCTTTCACCTCTGTTTTCCCAGGTCTGAGATGACAAGCATGTGCCACTGTGCCCAGCATTTATGAGGTTTCATAGTTCTGAACTCAAGCACACAATCCCACACGCTTGCATGGCAAGCACTGAAATCACTGAGCGATATTACAACTCTTCATATGAAGTTTGTCAATATCAATTTTATTTTAATATTTTTACATAATATTACACCACTCCTTAAAAAATAAAAATGCTGAAAGTAATTCATCTGTATATTTCAAGTTAAATTTCTTTTAATCTTTTATTTTCATTCATGACTATTTTATTTGATGAGGTTTTGAGTATTTTATGAAAGCTGTGTACATGGAATATCACTGAAAGTATAAAATAAAGTGTCCTCAGTCTTCTGCCTTGGAGAGACATTTTTGCCCTTCAAAATGGTTTTAAAAGGAAGAGGCTGACATTTATTTTAGCTCAAAATTCTGAACATAAAAAGTCAATAAAATTGATGAGTCTTTTAAAATATGTCAATATAATTGGTCAATCAAAAAAACATTAATCCTAAATATAGACGTTTATCTAAATTATTGTTTGAGAGAAATAAATGCATGATTAAAGTTATTGATTAACTTTGTATAACTGGAGCAATGTATTCATTGGGCCACCAAACTATTTAAAGCCTTTTCTGTTGAATCATTTTGATTTCCTGCGTTGTGTCCTTGAGAGCAGCTGAGGCTTACTGGACTGTAAAAGTGAAATTACCTGGAGCAGAAGGTATTTTAAACACATGTTTTCCCAAAGAAGGCAGCTGCCCACTGCATGAGTTCTCTGAGCACTACTGTGCTCAGCAGTTAACTTCCTTTACCTGACACAAGCAGGGCAGGAGGAGAACCACACACATTGTTTTTCAATCATTTATTAAATAGAAGGAAGAGATCCATAATACATTGTTTTCCTACCATTTACTGCGCTCTCAGTATTATCAAAAACTGATATTTGACCACACTAAAAATTTCTATTTTAAGATATTGAAAACAAACAGAATCTATTTGTTTATACGCTAATATTAATAACAACTTTTACTTTCTTTGTTTAATGTGTTTCTAAACAATAACAAGACATGTTTATTTTATATCAACAACAGGAAAATTCCTTGTCCTGAAGTGCTTTCTTTAAATTATTTTTATTTTCAATATAAACTCAAATGTTTGCTTTATCTGATAATTAACATTATAATAAATGTGATTTGAGTGGCATAAATTAATTTACAATCTTACATAAACTGTCTTTTTAATACTGATTTTTAAATATATTGATTAGCTGTTCATACTTAAAAATGTTACCAAATGCTAAACCTTTGCTTGCATATGTAAGCCTGTTGTCAAAGAAACTATCAATATCAAGCTAAATTTATTTATTATCATTCAAGATACACCAATATCCAATACAAATATACTTCATTTGAAGCTTTTGAGACCTTTATTGAGGGATATTTGCAGTTAGAAATGTCTTGACATTCCAATCAAGGAGGTTCTGTCTGAGGTTGAGTGAAAGACCACAGTGTGGAGATAAGCAAAGGGCATAGCAACTTCCAAATTGGGGTGAAAGTCCACTTAGCAACTGAAGAACTAAGGTTACTTCCTTGTCCTCTGGAGAACTGATAAGAGGACCAAATATTAGTAATTGTGTACTAATTTCCTATACAATACAAAGAGAAAATTATACAGCAACACAGAGAATAACTAAAATCCTAGATGTGTTTGGTGGTATTTTCCTGCAAGACTGATGGTGATTTGTGCAATACAAGTGAATAAGGTCATTCTGTTATTAGAAACCCAAACTGTCTTAGCATTTTCCAAGGCAGCCTTCTTGAAGTGCTTAATAGACCATTGACTTAGACAAGGTTCTTTAAACAGAGAAAAAGCGATTCCCATGGTCCTTTCCAAAGCAGCTCACACTTTGTTCACAGATCTTATGACAGCATTAAATTGCATAAGGAAGTTACTATTGTAATTATTGGAAGATGAACCTATATTATATTAGCCAGAACTGTCAGACCATCAGACCATCAGATCCTTATCAGTGAAAGCCAGAAGGTCAGGACCAGAGGGAGAAATGTGAAGATGTAATTAGAAACTGTAATTGCATGCAGTGATGATGTAGCATGGGACTTTTTGGCTAGGCACAGCAGGATGCTACCTAAGACTGGAAACAAACAAAGGAATCCTCCCCAGAGACATAGAAATGGGCATCAGCATTTGACCACTCAGTCAACTCAACAAAATCTATTTTGGTCCTGAATTCCGTAAATAAAACTGTTCACAGAGGTGAAAGAGAAAATTTAGTCTAACTTGCAAAGCGGTATTTTAATTGAGGTTGATTTTTTTTAGAGTCACTTAAGGATAGTGAAATCTAATCATTGTTATCCAGGTATCTGAGTTATGTTTGCCTAGGTGAGATACGATATAACAAATGTCGGTAATGAGTACACATTCATATTATTTTTTAATTTTGTGTGGTGTACTAACTCTTCCATTAAAATGGAGTTTTGGGTGACTGCTCAGGCAGCAAACTGTCTGTCTTCTCAGTTAGGAAGCTGCTAACCAACACTCCCTGTTTACTCTGGTAATTAATTTTATTCCTTCTCAAGCCTCTGGTGGGGTTGAAGACCAAATAGCTTAGTTTTACAATGTAGATTAGTGTTTAGGGGTTAAGATGTTTTTAGGTCTAGATAAATATTGTAAGACGATAATGATGAGATATGATAGATATTGATTTACATTCAGAATTTTAGATGCACCAAGATGGGAAAGATGTTTTCTTCAAGCTGCCAAATACAAATAGCCAAAACGCTATGAATGTAACATTAATATAATTCCTATTGTGTGGGTCTTTTTGCTGTAGGTAGTTTATTGTATATATGTGTAATGATATAAATATATATGTAAAAATAAATAAAAATTAAATTAGAATTTTACAGTGATCTCATATTTGCTTGACAAAACAGAATATGACCTGAAATTCTCTATAAAATATTTTAAAGATTATTTCGATTATTTTGTGCGCGGGCGAGCACGCATGTGTGTGTGTGTGTGTGTGTGTGTGTGTGTGTGTGTGTGCATGCGTGCACATGCCAAATTATTGCATATACTCTTGGAGTCCAGAAGAGATTGTAGGATACCTTAGAAGTGGAATATCCCATCTACACTATTCACATGAGTTTTAGGTATCTAATACATGTTTTCTTGATATATTTTTAGTAGCTTCATTTCCATAGAGTCCTAAATTTATAAAATAGATTTCATGATTTTATAATCAACAGACTTTTTGTAAGAATGTGTCAATGATACACAAATTTATTTGTAAAATTAACAGTCAATATGAAAAATATTGTAGATATTTAAGCAATTTTATTTGAGTGCTTAAATATAGCATATGAAGAAAAGGATAAAATGGATATATATTCATAATTTTTTTGTAGATACATGAGACCTAAAAAAAAGTATAGCTGACTTTCATCCAGTAATTAATCATTAGTCAGTTTCCCATGTGGCTTCTAACTATTGTTAGCTATACCAAACAATCACTCCTTCATCTTCCCTTCCTGAAACATTTTTTTAAAATATAAAGTAAAATTTCCTTTTGGAAAAAATTAATCTCACATATTTTCCTTTAAAGATGATGTTTCTTGTAGTCTACTAAGTGTGTAGATGATTTGGCAAATTTATAAAATAAACTTGCAGTAAGTTTGTGGCACAACTGTAAAGGAGATCAAATTAATCGGAGTGATAATTTAATTCAAAACTCATTTCCATCCATGGAAATGATGATAATCACGACCAGAGAAACTGAAGCTAGTTCAGTATTTCTGTCTGCTCCTGAAAATACAAAAGTCTGAATTGGTCAGAAGAAGGGAATTACTTTATTTTGAAGACAATATTAAGAACAAACATTCATCTGTTTTAAAAGATGAATATTATTTCTGCACTTAAGGTTTTGAAAGAAATATTTTATTCTGTATAAGCAAAATACTTTTTTTTTTCAAATTACTGGTCAATTGCTTGCATCTTTAGTAAAATGAAATCTCTTAAAGTATTAATACTTTTGGTACTACTTTTCTATTTTCAATTTTACAAGCAAGAGGCAGTACAGTGATTACAAATGCATTTGGACAAATACAGTGATTACATATACAAATATCTCTTAGATTGCTGGCTTCACAGCCTACTACCTAAGAGACTCAGGACAACAAGTTCACCCCTAAGAGTAAAATAGCATTAATTGTTTCCTATAAATATTAAAAGTATCATATAAAATAACATTTAAGGACATTAAATTGATATCCCACAAATACATAAAACTTTATTTAAATTGCTTATAACTTTTCTGAATGGCTTGTAGCACAACTGAAATATGATATTACTGTTTCACTCAGACAGTCATGCAATGAATGGAAACCATCACTTATTTAAATGTTGTATGACGTGCATATTAAGCAAGCATCCCATGGCAGACCAGTGTGGATGCTAATTATTGTCAATATTTCTTATTAATACATTAATATTTCATAAAAGTTGCTTTGAAAGGTTAGTAGTTCTTAAGTTTGATATCACAACACATTGTGACTCCCACAGCGTAGATGATGGTTTTCATTTCCAGATGGGGTGTAGCTATTAGACTGCTTGGCATAAAGTAATTAATGATCATGATTTTAATAGGAAAACAGCAGAAAACTGCAGGAGTTCTTTTATCCCATCTGACTAAACTTCTCTGTTTAATCTCTCACTAATGTACAATCAATTTTCTTTACTGAATATGAGGTGGAATGGATAATGATTATAAAGATCAAATACTCAAATATTGTTCTTTTGAAAGAAAAATGTCTACACAGTAATGTTAGTGTTATTGTTTTGAAACCATATTGCAAAGCTTTTAGCCCACGATTACAAGAAAAGTCCTTTCAAGGAGGCTTCTATTGAAGAGAAATTGGAGGCCTCAATGTCTTCAGAATTGGTTATTCAGCAGCCCACAGATGACACCAATGGCCCACAGTCATCTCTTTCCACACAGAATCCCTGGCTGCTTTGGACTCACTGTGATTTCCTCTGCTCAGAGCCATTGCTGAGATTCAGGAAAAGGTGCAAGAGTCACATCTGGAAGAGAGTAAACAGATTTTCTTGTCTCCATCCTCAAACTGGAGGAGGAAGAGGGGAAAGGGAGGAGGGAAAGAAGAAATCTGCTGTGTGTTTTATTGGACAGTAGTAGAAAACAAGTAAATTCCTAGAGAGGATATCTATAGGCTCTCATCTAGACAAGAAAGGGGCCAAGAGAGTAGTCCGATCTTTCCCCCAAACACTTACACAATGTGCATCAGCAAACATGGGGTTGTGAATACAAGAAGCTGGAAATGGATACTGTGAAGAAAACTTGCTGCCAAAAAAAATTAGAATTCTGCCTAAAAGAGGGCAAACTTGAATGCAGATAGAGTCCACAGCCAAACTGCAAGTCCTCAATAGCTCCTGCCTCACAAATATGTCTGTCAGATATATTGGGCCAGAAGGCTGAAGATGATGCTTCGATGTTATTGAGTTTTCGGTGAGTGTTCAGGCAGCAAACTGTCTCTGTCATCTTCTCATTTGTGAAGCTGCTAAGCGGCACTCCTTGTGTACTCAGGTAATTGATTTTATTCTCTCCCAGGCTTCTGATGTGGTGTAAGATCAGACAGTTTAGTTTTACAACTAAGCTTAGTGGTTTAGAGGTTAAGATATTTTTATATCTAGATAGATATTTTAAGTTGATAGAGATGTGATATGATAGATATTGATTTACATTCAGAATTTTAGACTCACCAATATAGGAAATATATTTTCTTCAAGATTACTAAATACAAAGAACCAAAACACACACACACACACACACACACACACACACACACACACACACACACACATACATATTATAAGTACTGCCTTTTTAAAATAAAGCTTGAACTACATTTATACATAATCAAATGTATGTTCGATTATTTGTGGATGATATTATTTACTACCACCTATGATATTTAAAAACTTGTACCACAGTGTATCAAATTAATATTATAACAGAATTGAAAGGCTTTCAGATAAATATACAAATAACCTTTTTTTAAAAAATGATTTTATACAGTTCAGTGAATTTGGCAAAAAATATCAGGCTGAGTTTGTTGTTAAACAGAATTTCTTGATAAGTAAACGTGTGGTGAATATATGGTTTCAACAAGTCAAAACATAACAAAGAATATTATGGAATTATGGTGCTTTCTTGTAATCACAAAATTTATGTTGAATTCAAGGGAGTGTATAAAAATTCTGTCATACAGAATTAGTCTTTTTCTGAAAAAGTAATTACTATCATTACTCTTAGTAAGAATGGTTAATAATATTCAAAATGGGAAACATTTTATCTGTATAGAGCATGTAATATAAAAATGCAAAACTTTAATATTAAGAAATAATATAGACTCTTTGGTGGTCTTTCTTAACCCTTTAATTTTCCATGGATATCATAAAACATAGCAAGGTTGCTGGTGAGGGAGTTCCTTGGGAAGTTCTCGTGCTGACAAATCTGACAGCCTGAGTTCGAACTCCGGAACCCACAGGTACAAGGACAACAGTGACCTTGAATGTTGTCTTCATACTTCCATCAGCACTCCATGTCTATTGTATGTGTCCGCACATTCACATACAATAATTAAATAAATATAAATATATTTTGGACAAGAGTTAGGTATTTAATCAAACCTCACTTAACTTTCCTTTTGGCCTTGGCAGCATTGAACTCGTAGAAAATGAAATAATTACTGAGGTTCTGTGAACTCAGGAAAATTAGGCATGTTAATTAATTCTAGTTGAAGGACACTTTCATGCTCATTACAATGGAATGACTGCATAATGATAGAATTATCAAATGAAATGGGACCAACAGTGCCTTTCTTTGAATGATGCACTTTAAAAGGCAGGCTGTGACTGTTGCCTCCAGCAGAAGACACAGATAGTCACCCGTGGGTTTATGCTGTTTCATCTTTTTACAAAGCAGATAACAGCTTTGGAATTGTTAATAGCAGATCCAGTTTAATATTTTGCACTTGTTATAGAATTGGAGAAAAGCAAAATTCTCAGTTATAGTTTTGGGGGGAAAAGGAAGTCTTTTAAGTTTAAAACTCACTGTGACTGTCCTAGAGACAATTACATGTAAGTTGTGTCTGTGTTGTCAAGAACTATGTGTTTAGAAACTGCTTACATTATAAAGGCACTTAGTGCTATGAATTTTCCTCTTAGCACTGCTTTCAATGTATCCCACAAATTTGGGTATGTTGTTCCTTCATTTTCATAGAATTTCAGAAACTCCTTGATTTCTTTCTTTATTTCTTCCCTGACCTAGGTGTCATTTAGCAGAGAGTTGTTTAGTTTCCACATCCGTGTAGGCTTTGTTGCTTTTTGCTCTGATGCAATCCTGAGGAAAACCTAGTTACTATTGTATCTAATTGATTCCTATATAAGACCAAGAAGGGGCTTAATGCTTGCTTTGCACGTGGCTGCATCCGACAGCTAGAACAGAATTTACAGCATAGTGTGAAAGCAGTAGACGTTATCATGAACTAAATCAGAATATGGAACCTTCAAGTCCTGTCAGTGGCATCATGTGTTTTACAGCTACTGAGAAGTGCTGAGAGTCAGTGCTCGATAGATATGATTCATATCAGCAAGTGACACTTTCATGTAAATTATTAAATTATTATCATATTTTGTCAGTTTATCTCGTGTTAGAAAAGATAGGGTTTCACTCTGCCTATTTGAGCACGTATACATTCTAAAATAGTTTAAACAGAAGCCTAGAAAAGTATAAAAGTATAAAAGTAGCTTCTGCTCCTTTTGTAGAACAATAATATTTCAGCACCAGAGCCATATATTTTCTGTGGCAAAATTCATTCAATTAATATACTCAGAACATGAGGTTTAAGTGTAGTCAGGAACAATAATAATGGTCCTGACTTTTTAAAAACTATGCATCGTAGATAACAGTGAAAGCCCTGAGTGTGTGGTTTACTACAAAGCTTTTGTGATGTCAATTTTTTGTTTTTCTTTACAATAAATTCATGATTCTCCTCTCATAACTTACCGACATACACCTCTGATACCTTTCAGAACAGTAGTACACATTCTTAAAGACACCAAAAAGGCACTATTCTTTGCTTTCATTTACTTATTAGTTATTACTGAAAATATATTTATCATTCTGAATTGGAAATAAAAGTGTAAGTTGTTTAAAATGTAACAGACATTTATGTGAGCCATAGTGTGAAAGTTAATGTTATGTTAAGATGTAATGGAAGTAATAATATTATTATGATTTAATTCAAGGAAATTTACTATTATTAGGGATATCTAATAAAGTAATTCCTCTTACTGAAACTAAAATTCTGCTGCAGGCTGGATGTGAGTGTTAGGTAGTGAGTAGATAATTACTTAATGAGATTAGAAAGTGGTTATTTGGGAAGCTGGTATATTTTATTTTATTTTGGCAGTTGGTAAAAAAAATGTGTTGTTTTGCAAATATCAATGTAACACATAAACTTTATTGTTGAGAACTTCCCCCAGAGAGGAGTGGCTGATATCTGCTTGCTAGTTATCTTCAGAAACTATCCTTACCTTCTAAATGAGAAAAGGAGTCTCTTGGGTTTTGTAAATTGTATGTTACTTTTCACATAATTGTAACAAGTTATCTGACAGAAACAAGTAAGGAGAATATTTATTTGTTTGTTTGTTTGTTTGTTTGTTTGTTTTGGTCTTTCAGGAGACAGGGTAATGTTGATTGTCCTGGATTTCCTTTGTAGACAAAGCTGGCCTCGAACTCACAGTGATCTGCCTCCTGAGAACAGGGATTACAGGCATGTGCCACCATGCCTGGCTCTATGCATAATTTGCCTATGGATTCAAGGAAATTTCATAAAGCATAAAATGAAGGGAAAATTAGCAACAGGAGAAGCTCCATCTAGATCAAAAGATGTGAAGTTAATGCTGGTCACACACTGTAGACCAAGAAGTTTGACACTAGGAGCTAGCAGAGGCTTTCAATACCTGCCCTTAGTGACAGACTTCTACTAGCTTTTGCCACTATTATGACTCACATGTTCTTTGTTTTTCAGTTATTCTCCTTGTTTTCTGCAATTGTTTTCCTTTCATGTAAATGACCATTGACCAAAACAGTAGTCAAAAGTTGCATTGTCACTCTCTTAATTGACTTGCAAAAGGAGTGCCCTGTTTTGCCCCATAGTCTGAGTTTTTTATCATGCTGTTGTGTGGGGAGATAATTTTTCTTCTAGTGTATATTTTATAGTGTACTAATAAAAGCATCACGTAGGCACAGCTAATCCTATCTTTCAACCAGAAAAAAAACAATTTATATATTCTTTTTTACTGAAGCATAAGTTATAGTAATAAAGTGCCAATGATACATTAAGTGAAAAACTGAATTCATTATTCCTAATATCAGTGTAACTAAAAGACTTAAAATATAAACATGAGTTCATGACTAAGAAGAAATAAAATATAAGAGCATATATGTTTTAAAGGATGATTCTATCAGACTTCTTATGACTATACATATATGGAACTAACTTCTAGACACATCATACTGAATTCAGACCTAAGGGTAATGAAATACATTTATGAAGAAAGGTTGAAACAATATAATTTCAATGACTTTTACAGCTAGGTTTCTCAGAAAGTTTAAGTGGATAAAAAGACACAGAACGCAACTTTTTCAATACAGATTGAGAAGGAAACTTTCGTTTTTCCCAGGTACCATGATGATGTTGCTTCCTGTCAAACCCATTTTAAATATATGATTAAAAATTGGAAGATTCGAAAGTGAAAATGATTGAAGTTCATTTTGTGAAGTCACTTAACACATTCTCTTTCACTCTCAACATTTCCTTCTCCAAAAACTTTTAATATTATTCCATCTTATGAGAAGCACAACTTAAAATCTTTTCATCGCAGAGATATTTAGTATTCTGATTTCAAGCAAACTTTATAAAACTTGTCTCACAGAGACAGGACTACTGCCTCATAATGACTCTGGAATCCTGTATCATAATATATGATGGTGTTTGGTCCTTTATGAGTTTCTCTTTTAGCTTATTAAATATTGTTAAAATCATGATTAACTTAGGCACACTATCTCATAAAATAAGACCATTATTTTTGGTATTTAAAAAAATAACATTTTCCAAAAACTTAGCAAAGTTGAAATTATTGAAGGTATCAATGTTTGTTGGGCCATTCACATTCTTGAAGGTTTAGAAATGTTTAGAAATGACAGTAGTTGTTCAAAAAAGGATAATTCACTTCCAAAGCATGGATTGGTCCTCAGGAAAACAGATAGCCTACCTCAGAATCCAAATATGTACATTCCATACCAAATTAATTTTCTGGTGATGGCTGAGCTATTGAGTTTAAATTTGTTTTTTCTGTGTTAGAATACAGAAAATGTTAACAAATAACAAGATTGGTGCTATTTCTATACATACATATACAAATCCAGCTATATAAATAAGAGGATGTCTGTAACATAGGAGTCAGGCCTCCATATAGAGTTTCACAGAGATGCAAAAAGAACCAATGGTTTAATATTCTAAGATATGTTTATGTGTCTGTGCAAAAGAGGAACTATTGTTTCATTGGTAGTGGTTTATATTAGCAGTATTCTCATGATACTGACATACTGACCAAGTGATAAATTATGAAAATATAATGAGAAATACAACCTTCAAGAAGACAATAGCAGTTATTTTCTACATTCAAAATAAATGTTCTCTGGAGCAAACTTCTCATGAAGGAACAAAGAAAGTGCAGATGTGTCATGGTAATAATTAGTGTTTGAGGACATAGTATCTGTTTACAGAGCCAGTTGACCTAATAGCCAAGAAAGTATAAAGCATCATTACTTTTAACATTTGAATTTTCCTAAAAGACTGTCCCGTTCCCTTTCTGATCACATAGTTATCCTTCTAACAAAATATAGCACAACGAAATGAACAGCCTGAAGTTATGCTAATTAAAATCTTAAAAGAAATCTCAATGAATGGAGGGAGATGACAGCTATCACAGCTGGAATACTTGAAATTGTTTAGAGGTCCAAGTTTCCTGTATTTCATAAGCTTTACCACACTTCATTTACTGTTCATCCCTGCAGAGTTCTGGAGCTTTTACAAACGAAATGGAAAGTGACAAACTGATGATAATCCACAGTCTCCAAACTTTTGTCTTAGAGTCTCACCTGTTAGGTATGTACAGCTCATGTTTTTCTGTATAAAAATAGGATAATAATATCACATTGGCCTATATGAATAAGATTTCTTATTCTTTAGTATGAATACCACTTACACGTCGGTGATGCAAAATTTACAAATGTACTCTTCAATCATCTTTTTATTTACAACTTCTTTGCATTGTTTTCAGATTCTAGACAAAGTTAGAAAATCTGAAGAGGAAAAGAGTAAACAGAGGCATGTATAGGCATCTAAAGCCTCACTCATAGGTGAAGCAACTTTAATTTTGCTCTCATTTAAAATTTCAAGACCACAAAACCAATGCTGACCTCAGACATTACAGATTAATGTAGTGTTGATGCTGGGAATTGGAAAAGCCTACCAGTCTTGATAATACAGCCGCAGAAATGGGTGCATATATATCTTCATTTTCAGGGGTCGCTTTTACTCTTAAATTTATAGTGAAGGTATATAAGGGACTGGATTACGGGCATTTCGGAATATCTCCCACCAGCACTGCTTCCTTATTTCCTATGTTTTAAATGTACAAAAATGTTAAACTCAATAGCAATCTCAGCAAGTTGCCAACCATAGCACACAAATATCTGAACTTTGTGCTGGGAAATTTTGCTGCAGCCTGACACATCATCAATAGTGGGAATTAACAAGCTGGGAATAAGACAGAAAGGTTCTGTGAGTGTCAAATTTTCTTGGACCTAAATTTGGGGAATTGTATATAGAAGGTGATGGTTGAAAAAACGTGAAGAAAGATGAACAAGTAGAACAAGCATATCTGGTGTAAGAAACCTTTTACCTTTTCATATATGTTAACTTATAATGCAGTTTTCACCTCCAAAATGTGACTAACATAGGCATATCTCATGCCACTATGCTGTGCAGTGTCAGGGGAAAACACAGGGTTATAAGCACGATCCGAGATCACAGTGCATTTCTGTTTCAGTTACAGGCATTACATTGAGTTTGATCTAAATCATATTAAGGGGTTTTTAGATTTTAATTTGAAAATGCCGTGGCTAAAAACATTTAATACACATGAACAGAAAACTCAGTTATGTAACAGAATAAATTATATGAAAATGTCTTCCTCTTGGTAAGAGTGGCGTTGAGGAAGAGACTTTATATGTATCCTCAACTAGTGACGAAGAGCCACCCTGTTAAGGAAGCTCACTAGGCATGATAGCTGTCTAAGAGGTAATCTGATATTTGCAATGTCTTGTGAAAGAGAGAAACCTGTTCTTTAGGATCCCAAGTGTGGGATCGGAAGGTCTAGTAAGAGGACAGGTGGTGTTAATTCACTAGAAGAGCAACCACCTTGTGCAGGAGCTTAATTGCTACCAGATGAAAAAGATCCTGTGAACAGACTCTGGGAGGAGCTATATAAATGAGCCCAGAACTGGTGACGGGGGGATTGGAGACTTGGGATAGATTTGGCTGTTCGTCGCTGCCCTTCAAGACGCTCCTAGAGAAATCTGCTTGAGGGAAGGCTTCAGAGCTCCAGCTCTTGCTGAAGCTCTGGGGTCTGGTTACCCCTGGTTCCAGTGGAAGAAATCCTGAGGCTCCCGACCGGAGTATCGTTCCTTGGGACTGATATCCTTAAGGTTTTGTTTTTGTGTCAAGTAATCTTCATTTCATACTGTTTTGGTTAATCGGGTTATAATTGACGTAGGCTCGGTCAATCAGTTGTTAATAAAATATTTTGGTTAAGAAAATTGAGTCTACAAGTGGCGCCCAACGTGGTTTGGACATCATGGGTAATTTAACTTCTCATGTTGTGGAGGAAGATAATGGTTTTCAAGAGATAGTAATGTTATTTCAGGGTGTCAGCAAAATCACAGCTGCTGTTACAAAGTCCTTTCCTGCCTTATACCCAGATGGGATTTTTTGTTTTTTCTTGGTCTTTTTACTGTATAACATATTTAAAAGGTTTGGAAGAAAGATCGATAAGATGCAAAACCTGGAACAGTCAATAAGTTCTATTCTGTTGGAAAGAATTACTGACTGGACTGAACAAATGGGCAAAATGCAGAGAAAACTGGAAGGGCTGGAAAAGCGGAAGGCACCTTTGGTTAAAAAGGGTGGAAAGTCAGAAACCAGAGGCAAAGGAAGGCAGACAGACCAAAATGTCTTTGGAGGAAAATGTCCCGGTAGAGGACACCTCCAGAGTTGCCCAGACAACTTCAGCTTTTCCAGTCACTGTAAGACATGTGCCCGAGCAAAATGGTGCTGAGGGTTATGACGAAATAGTCTGGCGTCCTGTAGACATGATGGATTTAAAACACTTTAAGGAATCCGTCATCAAATATGGTATGCACTCTGCCTTCATTAAACAAATATTAAACAGATGGGCCACTCAGAATAAGCTTGTTCCCCAAGATTGGAAAAATTTAGTTTCAGCAGTATTGGAAGAAGCACAACAGTTACAGTGGTTATCATGGTGGTGAACAGAGGTTGTAAGAATAGAACAAGAAAATCGGACACAGGGAATAAATATTACTAGAGATTAATTGCTTGGGGAAGGACAATATACTAATTTAAGAGAACAAATTCAAGCTGAAGATAGAGTGATTGAACCGTGTTGTAATGCAGCCTTGAGAGCTTGGGAGCTGGTAGAGGAACCTGGGAAAACAAATATTCCATTTACTAAAGTGTTCCAAGGACCTCTGGAGCACTTTACAGAATTTTTACAGAGATTAGGATCTGCTATGGATAGGGTGTTGCCAGATTCTGACACCAAACAGGCATTAAAACTTATCATGGCTTACGAGAACATGAATACTGAATGTAAGAGGGTACTTAGACCATTAAAGGGAAGAGGCGCTCCGTTAGAAGACTGGGTAAAAGAGACCATTAATATTACTTCTCAGGAACATCAAAATAATATTGTGGGACAAACTTTAGCCAGAGAGCCCAGATATCATAATACTCGGTGTTTTAAGTGTGGTACTATTGGTCATGTGCAAAGAAACTGTAGAGATAGAAAGCTCAATAACTGGGGAGAAAACATGAATTGAAGGAGAGAACAAGGAGGTTCTGGCAATAATGGTAATGAGGTACCAAGACGTCCAAGGTACTGTAGTCGCTGTGGAAAAGGGGAACATTGGTCTCGGGATTGTTAGTCTAAGAGAGATGTGCAAGGCAATATCTTGCCGGCGGGAAACGGCAGGAGGGGGCCATCGGCTCAGGCCCCTGTAAACAATGCCAGCCGAATACCTTTGGCCAGTCCAGTAGTGACAAACCCGCAGGAAAACGGGAACTGAATATTACTGATCTAATGCATGCTACTAAAGGCAGTGCAGCCTTGGATCTGGCTTCAAATATGTCTCTTACCCTATCTCCCCAGGTTGAATGTTACAAATTAAATACTGGTGTGTTCAGTCCTTTGCCTTCAGACACAGTAGGAATGGTTCTGGGAAGAAGTGGGCTGACTTCTCATGGTTTTATTGTCCATCCCGGTATTATAGATGGAGATTCTAAGGAGGAAATAAAAATCATGGCATGTGTGAAAAAGGAGATGAAAATCGATGCCGGGGATAGAATTGCTCAACTCCTACTGTTTCCTTACATTAAGGGCAAAGCCACTCCAGTGGAAAAGGACTGGTGCATTCGGAAGCACAGGAACACGTGTGTTCTGGCAAACAGTAATTAATGATCAGAGACCTACGTTAATTATACAAATGAATGGTGTTAAAATAGAAGGCTTGGTAGACAGCGGAGCCGATGTCTCCATCATTTGCCAGAAGTCTTGGAACCAAAATTGGCCATTTAAGAAGGTTTATACAGAGATTGTGGGAATTGATAAGATATCTCATATAAAACAAAGTGTGCAGTGGCTTGAATGTGTGGAACCAGAAGGTCAGACAGGGAGGGTGAAACCCTATGTGGCTGACATGCCCATAAATTTATGGGGAAGAGATATTTTACAGCAATGAGGTACTCAGATTACTATTCCTGCAAATACAGAGATAAACCATGTTGAAACTATGGGTACATTGGTACACGCTTCTGGGGAAGAGATTAATGTAAGTGATCAGGGGTGACCACAAGCTATGCCCACTGACCAACCTCAGAACTCATTAGGTTTAGAGTATCAAAATTTATAAGAGGGGCCACTGCTGAGATACCAACAGCCCTGCCCCTAAAATGGATTTCAAATAGGCCTGTATGGCAGGAGCAGTGGCCCTTAACAAAAGAAAAGTTCCAGGTGCTTCACTGTTTAGTGAAAGAGCAGCTGGAGGCTCAACACATCAAAGAATCTTCCAGTCCCTGGAATTCCCCTGTGTTGGTGGTAAGAAAGAAATCAGGTGGGTGGAGAATGATAATGGATTTGAGGGCCATAAACAAGGTTATTCAACCCATGGGTTTGCTTCAACCTGGAATTCCTTTGCCTTCTTTGTTACCTAGGTCTTGGAATATAATTACAATTGATTTAAAAGATTGTTTTGTTTGTTTGTTTGTTTGTTTGTTTGTTTGTTTTTACCATACCTCTACATGAGAAGCACAGGGAAAGGTTTGCTTTTTCAATACCTTACTCTGAACAGTAGTGGTCCAATGAAAAGATATCATTCGAAGGTACTTCCACAGGGAATGTTATATAGCCCTACTTTATGCCAGTATTTTGTACAACAACCTTTAGACATTCGTAGACAGTTTCCTCAATCTATCATATACCATTACATGGATGATATTCTGCTAGCTGATTCTGATCTTAGTGTTGTAGAAAAAAATGTTTCAAGAGGCACAAAAATTCTTCCAAGCTGGGGATTACAGATTGCTGTTGAAAAAATACAAAAAGGAGATTCAATTACCAATTAGGTTATAAAATAAATGAACAAAAAATTTGCCCACAAAAGGTACAGATTTGTAGAGATCAATTGCAAACTCTTAATGACTTACAAAAATTATTGGGAGACATTAACTGGTTAAGGCCTACAATTGGGTTAGCTACTTATGAGTTAAGTAACTTATTTCAAACATTACAAAGGGATTCAGATTTAAATAGTCCAAGGTGTCTAACCGCTGAGGCAGAAAAGGAGTTAATTGGTGGAGGAAAAACTTCAAAAGGCATATGTGGATAGAATAGATCCTAAACTTGGTTGCATTCTGGTTATTTTGCTTTCAAAACATTCTCCTACTGGGCTTCTTATGGAAAGGGAAGACAGAATCATAGAATGGATATTCCTGGCAAATAAACAAAGCAAAAAATTGAAAACATATATAGAGAAAATTTCTGAATTGAATACAAAGGGAAGAATAAGGTTGCATCAACTGTCATCCAAATTGTTATGCCCTCCCTTATATCCTCCCATTCCTCTCTCCCTCCCGCTTTCCCCTTACTACCTTCCCCTATGACTGTGACTGATGAGGACCTCCTCCCCTGTATATGCTCACAGGGTATCAAGTCTCTTCTTGGTAGCCTGCCATCCTTCCTCTGAGTGCCATTAGGCTTCCCCATCCAGAAGACATGGTCAAATATGCAGCACCACAGTTCATGTGAAAGTCAGTCTCCACTCTCCACTCAACTGTGGAGAATGTCCTGTCCATTGGCCAGATCTGGGTAGGAGTTCGAAGGTTAACGCATGTATTGTCCTTAGCTCATGCCATAGTTTGAGCAGGACCCCTAGCCAGAACATGGAAACAGCCTAAGTGTCCCTAAGTTGAAGAATGGATAAAGAAACTGTGGTACATTTACACTATGGAATACTACTCAGCTACTCAAAACAAGGAATTACAGAAATTTGTGGACAAGTGGATTGAACTACAAGTGATCATAATGAGTGAGTTAACCCAGAAGCAGAAAGACTCAAATGGTATATACTCACTTAAATCTGGACACTAGCCCAAAGGGCATGTCCCTTGAAAGTCTTCACTTACCAGGAAACTGGGACAGAGGGAAAGACATCCTATTGGGACTTTAGGTGAGAGAAGCATGGGAGAATGGGGAAATAGAAGAATCCAGAGGGTTCTAGGTACATTCAGAATTTTAAACTCACCAAGTTAGGAAATATGTTTACTTCAAGGTTGCTAAATACAAATAGCCAAAACATTATGAATGTAACATGTATATAGTTCCTGATTCATGGTTCCTCTTGCAGCATGGAGTTTATTGTATATATGTGTAATAATATAAATATATATATAAAAAAGAAATATAGAATGAGGTTTTTTAAAAAGAGGCCTTAATGTCAACAATTAATAATGGGACCTCATGAGGCTGAGAAGCTTCTGTAAGGCAGGACACACTGTCAAGAGGACAAAGCAACAGCCTACAGATTGGGAAAAGATCCTCACCAACCCTACATCTGGCGAAGGTCTAATATCCAAAATATATAAAGAACTCAAGAAATTAAACATCACCAAACCAAATAACCCAATTGAGAAATGGGGCTTGGAGCTAAACAGAGAATTCTCAACAGAGGAATATCAAATGGCTGAGAAACACTTAAAGAAATGCTCAACCTCCTTAGTCATCAGGGAAATGCAAATCAAAACAACTCTGAGATTCCATCTTACACCCATCAGAATGGCTAAGATCAAAAATTCAAGTGACAGCACATGCTGGCAAGGATGTGGGAAAAGAGTTTTCTGAAGCAGCGTTTCAGAGAATTCTCATAGCTAGGTTGTTAAATAAGCAGAACTGGTCTATGTAGACACATGCCCTCTTTGATCTACTGTTTATGCTTCTCCTGAGAAATACAGAGAAGTGGCAAAAGTTTCTTTTTCATTTCCTATTCATAAGATGAAAGAGTAAGTTATTTGTTTGCTAACATTTGAGTAACATTTTTTCTCCTTAACTGGAATTGTAATTAAGCACATATTTAAAATTTTATCAAAAATTTCTTCATATTAAGATAAACATGTCATATTTCTTTGCTTCTGAAAAAAATTTACATCTTTTCAACTAGATTTTAGATGCTTGGGACTCTTTTTTATTAATTTAATTTATTAATTTACAAATTATATACATGTACATAATTAATATGTTGAGTTCATTGTGGAAGCCTAACTCAACTTCAGACCCAGAAGCTTAAAATGAAAACTCTGTTTACTGATCTCAGGGAGGTGGCCAGTTCAGGATCTGAAACCTATTTTGAGAGGAAGTTGTATTGCATATTTAAAGGTAAAAACAGCAATTAGCTCATACTTAGGGGTGGATGGTGGAACAGGCTGTTCAACTTTGACATAAGTTATTTTGCTAACAAGTGTGTCTAGCTAATCTTGAAAGTGTGCCTGGCAGTTGGGATCAGCTGGGCTTATGGTTGGAGAATTTTTGCTGATTAATAAGGCCATAGGGTCTGTGGAGCATAAACATAATTTATGGTTAACCTGGACTTGTATAGAGATTCTTTTACCTCATCAATGAGCTGAGATGGTGAGGCTGGTGGGCCTGAAATAAAAATTAAAAAAAAAATAGTTATGCTACCGAAAAAGAACAGGCCTTAAAAAATTCTTATTACTCTAATCTCCTACACAGGAGAGAAATGGATGCTACGTCATTCTGGTAGACAAAGAAAAAGAGTGCATCAGTAGGAAAGGCTAGCTGGATGCTGCTACAGGCCATGTGACAAGTGAAAGGTATATGCTGGTTGAGTAGCTGGTTCATCATCCATGAAAAGAGTGTGTTGGTAGCACAGGTGTTCCTGAAATCACTGAGTGTACATTCGGCAGAAAGTGAAGAGAACACAGTCAACTTTTTACACAAAACAGCTATTCATTTCTTGATGATGGTTTCAACGCAACTGCTTTCCTGTCTTGAAAGACAAAGTGTTTAATACAGTGACATTGAAGGTAATTTTAAAGTGTTAAGCAGCACTCGAACATGTCAGATAGATTCTCACCTTTGAATGATAACAACCTGCTTTAATTTCAGTAATACTCAGCACAAAGAGTTCATCGTGAGAAAAATCTATGAAGGAAAACAGTAAATTCTCTAGTACGGTGACTGTTAAAATACAAAACATCAAAAACAAAAGAACTGATGTAAAAAATAAAAGAAGGGACACAAGTGACCAACATTTGTCAAAACCGCACTTTTTTTTATTTGTATCGCAAATTGTCTTAGTGTTTCTATTGCTGTGAATAAGCAATGTGGCCATCACAATTCTTATAACGGAAAATATTTAATTGGGACTGGCTTCCAGGTTCAAATGTTTAGTCGGATCCTTGTTAAGGTGGGAAGCATGTTGTCCTGAAGACAGATTTGGTGCTGGAGAAGGAACCAAGAGTTCTACATTTGGATCAGCAGGCACCCAGGGACACAATTTCTTCGACAAGGACTTATGTCCTAACCCTTTCCAGTAGTGCCACTCCCTATGAGCTTTGGCATCCGTTTTTATTCAAACCACCACACAAATCAAAACAAAAGTTCAACATTTCATTCTACTTATAATGGCTGCTATACCCTGTGGGTCACCTCTGAGCAATGGGTCCCCAACCAGCCAGCAAGGGCAGGAGGAGCAGGGAGGAAGGCAGGACTTGGAGAACCGTGAGCACAACTGAATGAGGACTTCTAGGACCAGCTGCAGGAAGGGTGATCAGCTTTATTTCAAGGGAGGGGGCAATATATAGGAAGAGAGAAGCAGCCAGGAGGGACACTTGATAGGTACTCACCGAACACTTCATTCACATTAAACAGCACGGTCCGGTCCTATCTCCCTTAAAGGGCCACACTCCCTAATTGTCACATGGGCAGTGGGAGGAGAGAATTCTGCAGGAAGCTGTGTCAGAAGCTATTTCTATGATAAGCCAGGCATTCTAGCTCAGGAACACCTTTCACGTAAGGACAGGCAGAGAGTAGGAAGCCCGACTGGGGGAAGGGAGTCGTCCATCTTGCGGCAAGCTCAGAGACCCGTCCAGTCATGGAGGCTGCAACCTCCAGCAACAGGGCCTACCTATAATTAGCTAATTAGTTAATTAATCAGGATCTTTCCAGTGTCTCCCCAGCAATGTTCTCTGAGCTTTAGATCATGGGAGCTACTTTGAAGATTTCTCCATAGGGATCAGGGTCCATAACTTAACAAGAAAGTGAAAATAGCAGAACTACATTCAGTTAATGTGTATAACTATAACTGTTAATGAAAATTAAACTAATTATTTTGAATTTTCTATTTGACATGTGTAAGTATTATGAGTACGTGTATTTTTGTCTTCAAGTACGGATTTATACGACTTGTATGCCTGTTACCCACAGAGCTTGGAAAGAAGAGTCTAATTGCCTGAAACTGGAATTGCTTATCTGTTAAGCTTAAAGTGTGCACTGGGAATCAAGCCAGGTCCTCTAGAAGAGCAATTAATGCTCTTAGTTTGCTGAGCCATCTTTCTACCACTTGTGGTGTCTGCCTATAATCCCAGCTCTCAACAGCATGGAATTTCTTATGGCTGGTAAGTGATCCCTGGGGCAAGCTCACTAGCTGTGGACTTTCTTGTATTGGCAAGCTCCAAGCTCAGGGAGAGACCTTGCTATGATAGATAAAGTGCAGAGCAATTAAGAAAGACAACTAATGTTAACATACATGTACAAAAGAAGTCATATAAAATAAAATTTATATATATATATATATAATTTTTTTCATGATTGTGGGTATTTTGGTGTAACAGCTTCTGGAAGAAAACAAAAGCACAAAAGAATATGTATCAAAAATAAACAAATAAATAACAGAAACAATAAATTACAAAGAGAAACTATGCTTGTACTGAAAACCACCCAACTATGTATGGCTAGTGAAATAACAAAAGGGCCTTCAAGCACTGAATTTACTAAATAGCATAATTATTACTGCATATTAAATCTTTATTTTTATATCAACAAAAAGTTTAGTTTTTACTCCTCATCAAAGAAAATTCTTTTGTGCAGCATTTCACAGACCATTACAGAAAACCATAAGTAATCAAAGTGCATATGATTGGAGTCTGGTCTCAGTGGAGAATATAAGACAACTTCCACATATAAAGCTCAGGAACACTGCTAAAGAGAACCTGGGAAGACTGTAAAAGCCAGATGATGAAGAAATTCACAGTGACACTAGTAATTTTACATTGCTCCCATAGGATCTGTGGGATCTCTCCAACATGACTTCCTAAGCATGAGCTAAATACGGACAAGAGGAGACAAGCCAATATAGACTTGGGAAAAGTTATGATACATTAACAGTACAAAAATACTACAACCAAATAAATGCTGAGAGTGGGAGAAATAGTTTTACCTAGTGAAGGATAATAGAATGTGTTATCTAATACCACATGGTAAGACCTGAAAACATACATAGGAGTAATATTACACATACTGGATTGGACTAGTTAAATTTGAGTATGTATGTATATATATATATTTATATATACATACATACATACATACATACATACATACATACATACATACATAGAGGGGGAAAGGGAAAGGACAGAGGGGAGGGGGAGGGAGCTTTGCCTGCAGGTTGAAGCACAGATGTTTCCTTGCAAACTGGCAGCCTGTAACATGTGTTTGAACAATGCAGACTACAAATAACAATTTTAAAAATCTAAACACACACACACACACACACACACATGGAATTCCACCCTGTGAAATAGATGAGTACTATAAATAGTGTAATATCATATACATATAACAAATAGTAATTTAAAAAAGAGACCATGAGGTTGAAAGGTCACAAGAAGACTTATATGAGAGGATTTGGAGTGTAGATGGAGAAGGAGGAAATCATGTGCTTATATTATAATCACAAAAGTAAAAGGCCTAACTAAAAAATGAAAACATGTCTTTTCCAAAAGCAACTGTCATTATGCCTCCTGAACTTAAAACTTCATAGTTGACAGAAGATTAAAGAAAAAAAAAACAAGAATGGAAGGAAAAATCACAAAGCCCTGAATACATTCTCATGTAAATTTGAATCACTTATTTCATTAAGTAAATAAAAGTGCCTCAAGGATGTGATTATGTAAACCTAAACAAATACTGAGCAGAACAAAGATTCCCTATTGATTTTATAACGTAAAGGGACCCAGGGTGATTTGAAATCAAGTACATATTACAATGGTAAGCAATTCTGAGGTTTAGTTACAGCAATTTGAGTAAATTATGCTATTCAAGACTGTACAAAACAATAAATAATTTACAAGTATTGATAATTAGTAATTTGATATCTCAGGTCACAGGTAGCAGAACTGTGCTTATTTATTTTATATGCATTATGGAATGAAGAAAAGAATTAACTACAATGCATGCTATTTGTATTTACATTTGTTTATTTTTTCCTTAAATGAGAATAAGTTTTATTCTATACTGCTTATTACTAATGAAAAAATTGTATCAAACTGTAGAATCATACATTCTAAAAGTTATGACATCAAACATTTCCTTTACTATTTTCTAAGTCAATAAAAGCAAAAACATTAAGGTTGGGTCATCTTAAGATAGGCATAATGTTTTAGATATTTTCCCCTTATGTTTACAGATTTACACAATGATAATTTGTTTGAGGAGTAGATCAAACTTTACTTAAAGGTACAATCATTCTTTTAAAAAAATTTTAATTTGTTCACGTTAATTCCTGTTTATAGGCCCCTCCCAATCCTGCCCTCCATTATATCCTCTCCCTCCCTCCCCTAGTCCTCAGAATGGGGAGACTTCCTTCCCTAACATCTGACCTCAGCCTATCAAGTCCTATATGGACTGCCTATATCCTCTTTCTCTGTGGCCTGACCAGGTCACCCCACCAGAGGCACGTGATAAACTTGTGGGAGCCAGAGTCCATGCAAGACATAGTCCCTAGTCCCCATATTACTGGACCCACGAAGAGACTGTACTGCCTACCTACTATGTCTGAGCAGAGGGCCCAAGTCCACAGGATGCACGGGACTTGATTGAAGCATCAGTCTCTGTAGGACTTCTCTGCTCTACTTGGATTTCGTTATAATTAGTTATTAAGTAATATGTAATTTAGAAAAATACAGTTTAACACAATTATTTTGCAGCAAAATCATTAAAAATTAAATAACTGTAATTGTACAATAATTTAATTCTTAGGTATATCTATTTTTAGTGTGTGTGAGTATGTATACACACACATATATATGTGTGTGTGTGTGTTTGTGTAACTGCTATTTTGATTAAGTATAGATATTTTATCACCTCAGTCTTTTCCTATCATATTTTTTAGTCAGTGACTTCTTCAGCATATATTGTTGATAGCACATAATGTCCATTACTATGATTCCTAGCACAAATACTGACTTTTCTGAAATTTATTGTGATCCAAAATAAATGGAAAAGAGTCTTATTGGTCTGACTGCCTGTAATTTGTACAGGAATACTCAAATTCTACTATGTGCTTGTAGCATCACTAATTCATTATTTTATTTTTTTAGTTAAATTACATTGCTTGTGTCTATCTTCAAGAGTGTTTGTGTGTAAATGGACAACTTAATGTCATTCATAAAACTGTTTAAAAATATTTGAGTTTGATTTTCTGTCAAGGCATAACTTAGAAAACATCCCTGGTGATGGGTGTAGCATACATGAACTGAACTGTATAGGAAAGTGTCAAAGTTTGTAAAGAGATTGAGCTTATCATCTTCACAATGAAAGCACTAGAGCTGGCATGGTCTGGATTCATCACTGAGGTTTCATATGTCAAAGTTTCTTGTTTGTTTTTCCTATGTTTGCTATTCCAGTGTTGGGTTATTGATTCTAGTTCCTCTTCTGTCTTTTATTTCATTCTCTGAAACTTCCATTCCTAAATTGAATAAGAGTGAGAAAAGTGGACACCTTTATCTTTTGCCTAAAGCCAATGGTAATGCTTTCAGCTTTTCAACATTTTCTTGTAATGCTGCCTGTATATTTATCAAATATACCCTTATTTTATTGAGATATATTTATTACATGTTCCTTTTATTTTTGGTTTTCTCAGAGATTTATTATGTAAACCTGTTTTGTCAAATTTCTATTCTGTAATTTTGAGATGATGATGTGATTTCTGTGCTGGTGTACATTAATGTATTATTTTAAGTTATTTTATATTTTAACAAAAGATTTATCTTATTATAAAATAAAACAAAACCATCACATCAAAGTTGTAAAATACAAACCAAGGAAAGGAAAAGAGCTCTAAGAGAAATTACCAGAACCAAGGCACACTTGTTCACACATTTAGGTGTCCCATAAGAATACTAAACATATATACTCACTTATATCTGGACACTAACTGAAAGGGCATGCCCCATGAATGATTTCACTTATCAGGAAACTGAGACAGAGGGGAAGGCATCCTATTGAGAATCTAGGTGAGAGAAGTGTGGGAGAATGGGGAAATAGAAGGACCCAGAAGGTCCTAGAAACGTACAAGAAGAATTTTATGACTGGCAGATCTGGGCCCAGGGGTCCTGCTCAAACTATGGCATCAGCCAAGGACAATACATGCAGTAAATTTCGAACCCCTACCCAGATCTACCCAATGGACAGGACATTCTCCACAGTTGAGTGGAGAGTGGAGTCTGATTTCACATGAACTCTGGTGCCCCATATTTGAACAAATCCCCTGGATGGGGAGACCTGGTGGCACTCAGAGGAAGGATAGCAGGCTACCAAGAAGAGACTTGATACCCTATGAGCATATACAGGGGGAGGAGGTCCCCCTCAGGAACAGTCATAGGGAAGGGGAGTAAGGGGAAAATAGGAGGGAGGGAGGAATGGGAGGATACAAGGGATGGGATAACAACTGAGATGTAATATGAATAAATCAATAAAATATATTTTAAAAAGGAAAAAAAAGAATACTAAATTGAAAATGATAATATATACTCAGAAGACCCTGTACTTGCTCCTTCAGTCTCTCTGAGTTCATTTCTGCTTTGCTCAGTTTACTTAGAATTCCTTGTTTTCTGCTGTCCTCCATTACTTCTGGATCTCACTTTTTTCTGCCTCCCCTTTTGTACATGTAAAAACATTCCCACATCACTGGAATAAAGTCAGTTTTATCATGGCAAGAGTTTTGTTCTGTACTTAAATTTAGTTTGCAAAGGTTTTGTTGAGAATTTTATACCAGGTTCATGAGAAAGTCTATAGTTTTATATTTTGTTTTCTCTCATTTGTTTTTTGAACATTGTATCTGTTATATTTATATTTGCATGAAGTATTACTATGAAATAATCTCACTTGAAAACTTTAAATTTTGTAAAATTCCAACAATTATAATTGACACTCCAGTTTTCATTACATAGAAAAGTTATTGTTTCAACAACTATAATTGACATTTATATCTTCATTATATACCATCACAATTGTTGATCATTGATTAGTATTATTAATAGATGTGTGAACCAATCTGCTTTCATATGGTCATTATAAATGATATTTACATACACATATCAGTATACACATATCCATACAATTATAGGAAAGATTCTATATTCTATAGGAAAACCCTTTAGATAAACTATATTTGGTCTGTAATCACATAAAGCAATAATTTATTTAGATTATTGCTTATTTTACCATCAAAATATCTGTGATGCAAACACTGGGACTGAGATTGTAAAAATATGATTCTAGGGTAAAGCACAATTATGTATCTTGAACACTTGGAAAAAACTAATTTAGGATGCACAATACTGATGTCAACTTTATTTGTTTTTATTGGCAATGAATTTGCATGGTTTTAAATGTTTATAGATATTTATATGTTATTTGAATAATTATTGATGCACTGTTGAATTTTATTTTACTCTTAAAAGTCTAAGTGAATGTCTAAACTCTTATATTGGTAAAATTTTACATGAAAAACAGTTTATGTTAGTTCATAATTTAAAAATCACTATTTTCCTTATCTGGTTGCATTGTGTTTTAAATAGAAATGCTGTAATACTGATATATAGACATTATTTCTTATAAAACATATATGTGTGTGCAAATAGAGTATATCATATGAAAATTTGAGATTTTAATAAAATTAGATTTCCCTCCAAATGCTTCCATATAGCCCTGGTCACACTTCTTCTAGTTAATTGTCTTTCTTTGTTAGTTGTTATTGCATGCACTCACGCATATCAATATACATATGTAGTCTTAAATATAACCCAGTCAATCCATATGTTACTTGTATGTATGTTTCAGGATGACTGACTGGAACTGAACAACCAATTTATTTTCTCTTCCCTGGGAGATGGCCTCTCACACTCCAAAGTTTCCTCAAGTGTCTATAGTTATTTTGTAGGGTTTTCACTACCCGTTTTGGATTGTCTATTTTACCTTCAATAGCCAGACCATCTAGAGGAATTTAATAGTACATTTAATTATTTTTAGGAACTATTTGAAAGGTTTGTCTCTTTCAAAGACTTGCGATTTATTATGTCTTTGATATTAGGTGAACTTTTGTTTTATTTTGTCCTGTTTGAAGTAGGGTCTCTTGTTCCATATCCTTAGCTGGTCCTTGAATCTCTAACCTCATGCCTCAAACTATAGACTATGGCATTGTGTGTGTGTGTGTGTGTGTACCACATATAGGATATAAAAGGTATTTTTATGTATACATTTAAAATCTTACCAGAAATTAAGTAACTATATAGCCAAACTTTCAGAATATTTTTTTAATTTCTTTACTGAGGTATGAGTTTATCCTACTCGGAAATCTTCTTTCACTACAATATGTTGTTTCTTACTTTACTCTGTGTTGCCTTCCTATCCTCTAAAGAATTAATTATTCTTTCCTTCACTCATCTTACTCATTTTCATTTCAACAATTTCTCCCACTTACTTTGTTGAAATTCTCATGGCATCAAATTAGACACTCTAAAGTAGACAACTCAGTGCTATTTAGGTCTTTCATGGTGTTGTGGAACTGACACTCCTAAATGGCTACAAAATCATCTTTGCATAATAAAAGAAAATTTAATGTTCATTTAGAAGTTGCTTCATATTTAGCTTTTCCTTCTATGTATCTATGTATTTAAACTGAAAGATGTTACACATTTTGTCAAAATTATTCAATACAACATGTGCTTCAGGTATATCTATGTTACATTACATGATATCAAATCTCCGGGATATATATTAAATTCAAGCTTGTACATGCTAAGCAATTTCTTTATAACCCCTTTGTGATAAATAGATACATGTGTCACATCTGTTTATCACATAATGTCTATAAAGCAATTGCTTAGCATGTACAGGCTTGAATTTAATCCCTAGTAACCAAACTAAAATAAATCAAAGAGAATAATACCATCACAAGTCTAATCACCCATCTATTGTTTCTCTGATAAATATGTGTGTTATTTTCCACTTTGGGATATTATAACTAATGTATCATTAATTATTTAATGTGCTTTTGTACCTGTGTGTACATTTTTGTGTGAATGTGTGTGTGTGTGTGTGTGTGTGTGTGTGTGTGTTTGAATACTCAATTTTACATCTCTGAGTTGTATAGCTTGAAGGAAGTTTGTCTCATATGGGAATTCTGTATTTAACTTTTGACCAAATTCTAAACTGTGTTTTACAGTGTCAAAATCACTTTATTTCCTCCCAGCACGATCTCCACGCCCTTGCTGACTCCGGTGATTGGAGGGTTTTGATAATTGCTGTGATCACTGATATTTTACTTCAACATGAAAAATCAATTCTTTTTAGCTCTGGTTTTTCTAAGGTTCAGGTTTCTTGAAACAGAAAAGTAGATACTACATAAAATTATGTTTCTAATTATAACTTTTCCCTGTGTGTTATTTTTCTAACAATTTAATAGTTTTTCTTTATTTGCAAAGGTGATTTTTTACCTAATTAGTGATGCATATTAAAGCATGGTCTCCGATGACACAAAACCCTTCATTGTTGGACAATTGTGTGTGGGGGGTTATTTTTCATTTTAGCATATATGAGCTTAGTTCTTATGAAATATATGTTCAGTAACTCATCACACTAAGGAACTGGATAGGAAAATGAGTCTCTGCCAGGTGCCAATAGGTGATATCCATTATGCAACAATGCAGTCACTGTAGGTACATGACACACTAACATAGGTCTTATTATCGCAGCACATATTTTCTTCTCAACAGTATCCCAAATGTTTACAATTGTGTTGGTGCTAACTTCCAACTGTCTCACTAGTACTCAGAACTCAGAGTCAAGGGCAAGCCAGCTCCCTCAATATTGTATGTACGTTTAGATTGCACTTGCTTTGGGACCTTCTGTGGGACCTGCTTATGAAAGGTCTGAATCAGCCATAGAAAACTTCATTGCATCTGCTTCTGTCGCATAGTTAGTTCTGCCTTTCGAAATCATCATTTATAAACAATTGCAGCAACTCTAAATGTCTTTTTGTTCTAGTTACACTTGATCCACCACATTCTAAGGAAATGGACGTGTTTAATGCCCCCGGGTTTACCTTTATTCCTAGGTAATTTCCACAGTGCGTAAAGGCCAACCTTCTTCACGGAAAGGCGTGGGAATATAACACAAAGGTGCTTCTTATAGCAAGGGCATAAGTTTGGTCCCCACACGGCAAGGATCTGCGGGAATATTTGTGCAGAAACCCTTGGCTTTTACGAAAAGATTTCTTGTGTTTGCAATTTTGGATTTGGAGGTTTTCACTTACACTTTGTCTGTAACAGACATTTCCCTAGAATCAGAAAAAGAAAACTCAAACTGTGAATCACTCTTGTTTGTCTCTGAGGATTATGGGACTGGAACAGATCACTACTCCTCTGTTAATAACGATGACACAGTTGGATCGACATGAAGGCCTGGTCTGGAAACAACACCTGAAATCCTGATGTTCTTTCCCAATGGGAACTTGGTTCTGACAGCAAGTTGCCCACAGACCTGTTGCAAACAACATCTAGATGGTTAGCAAAGGCTAAGAAGCTCTTGCTGCATCTCTGGTTTTAAGACTTAATAGGGACATTCAGAGGTGAGCCAAGCAAGGATGAGGAACTGACTCAGGTTACTAATTTTCTGAGAGCCTTGGGCTTTAGAGGAATTAGATCTGCTGATCAGGATGTGGGGAGATTCTATGTGCCAATAATTAATCCAAAATTTCCTGGGTATGTAGTCTATCACCTTCCTATACTGTGACTGCAATTACTGCCAAACATGGTCACTTGATTAAGTACCAATGTGCTGGGTTAGCTACTGACTGCTTGCTGAAACTGTGTTTCCTGTTTCTTAATAAAGTTCATAGGTTAGCAGGAACCCACACAGATTGAGGAAGGGAAGGAAGAGAAAAAGTACAATGTGCACATTATTATTAAATGCAGGAAATTCTTAAAAGAGATGGCAGATAAAAAATGAAAAAGTAAATGTAAAACGTTTTTAGCGTTGAAAAAAATGGATCTGTAAATAAAGGTGGCCTGCGTGTGTCAGTACCAGAGTATGTGAACTGTGCTTCTTGGTACAAGTCTTCTTTTGCCGACTTCAAACATCCTCCTTCAAAACCTCTTTCCAGTTCTGCAGTCTAGAGGAGCTAAATTCTGTGTATCCTTTCATCTTCTAAATTACAACATTAATGAACATTTTTCATAGTAATTAAAGGAAAATTAAGGTTAAATAGTTATCAGTGTGGGCTCTAAGGCAATATATGTAATTTTAGAATGATTAGGATACAAACAGAAATGGACAAGGAGATTAGACACTCAGCAAGACACTGGCCATCTGTAAGCTATGGAGGACGATTCAAAGATGATACCAAGTTGCTGAAAACTTGACTTTTAACCCGTACAAATGAAAGAAATAGATTTCTGTTTGAGCCACTAGAACTTGACATTTCATTATGGTAGCTTCAATACTCTCATATTCCCTTTATATTGAATACTAAGCACAGGTTTCTCAAAGCCTTAGTACAGAACTGAAAATAGCGCATGGTAAACTATCAGTCAGCAGCAGTACTAACTCTGGAGGATACACCATTAATATTGTATGTGCTCCAGATTTAAAATGTGCCACACGGAGTCTCACAATATTTGAGCATGAAATTAGTGCAGTATGAACCACAGGCCGACTCAAATGTGTCTGTGCATGTCAAAAAGGGAAAAGGAAGGACTGACCATGAGATGACCTTTCGTGCAATATCTCCCACTTAGATCACAGCTTCTTATGTTGCCAAAGGTGTCTCCTGATAGTTTAACAATGGGAAGTTATTTTAGAACGCTGAAGGGCAAGGATACTGAGAGTGTTTGCAGGTTTACGGGTTTATAGAATGTTCTCTGTAAGTAAGTGGGGAACAGCTGCAGAAGGAAAGTGACAAGAGCGGTTGCAATTCATCAGGGATGTGGTTTGCACACTGGGGATGAGGCAAGCTCGGTAATCAACGAGGCTGCAAGGTACCAAGATCTGTTGCTCTCTAGGACTATGCACTAGAGATTATGCATGCATTTTTTATATTGTTACTTACAAGGTAGAAGTAAAAAGTTTTGCTTGCAGAGATGCTGAAAAGGCAGCAAATCTTATAGTGACATGCAGGGATAACTGTCATTTTGCTATTTACAAATACTAGCTAGCGCCTCTTATTATACCGAACAGATAAAATGTTCCTAGCCTCAATAATTGACACTTTGGGTTTATTTAAGCCTGTTATAAAGAATTTGTATTAAAGATTGTGTATTTCAAAGACAGATGTGTATGTGTTTGTGTGAGAGACCATGTAGGTACACGCACATGTTTGAGCATATAAGTGTGGAGGCCAGTGGTTGACCACTGGAGTATTCTTCAATCTAAATCTATTGCATTTTTAGACAAGGTCTTTCACTGAACCTGGAGCTCATGGATTTGGCTAGATTGGCTGGGCAATGCATCCTCCTAATGCTATCTATCCTACACTGGGATTACAGGTAAACATAACCACATCTTGCATTTTATGTGTGTTCTGGGTGCTCTTTATTCAGGAAAACACTTCGATGACCGAGCCATCTCTTCAGCCCGCAATTAGTTCAAAATTTAAAGATACTATCTCACTAGCATAATCATGAGTAAATGGTACTCACAAGATAAAAGTCATAAATTTCAATCTTTATATTTTCTAAAATTGTATAACAAAACTGAAGCATGATGTCCCTGCTCCAAGTGAAACAGATTTACGTTTGACAATTGAACCTCAGAGAAATAAAGTGTGCTGTACAGTGTACACAGTAGGTCTGCAATGCCCTGTATGACATTCTTCTGGTTTCTTATTTTTTTCTCAAACAAGGAGGCACAAACCTATTTGTTCATAGAGAAAATGTGTAAAACCCCAAGAGCACTATGCTAAGGCCTTCTGATATATTGGTATAGTTCTAACCCATGAATAGCATCAAACATAAGGAAGTATAGAAGGAAGGATTTTGAAGTAAAATAACTCACAGTAGCTGTCACCCCTGGATTTTGTGAGCACATATGAGTGTTCATGAACATGTGGGTGCTTGAGGGTGGAGTCCTTGGATTGTTATTAGTGTCCTCATCACTCTGTTCCTTGTGTTTGGAGCAGGTCTCCTACTGAGCCTGAAGTTCCATGGTTTGACTAGGTGGACTGACTTGCAAGAACCAAGAGCCCTTCTGTCAGTGTTTAGCTCATGCTGACATTAGAGAGAGATGCTGCTGTACCTGGATTTTTATGTGGGAAGACTGTAGCTGAACTCAGATCTTCATGCTTGTGTCACAGGCACTTTTCCCTCTGAGCCTTCTCCTTAGATCCCATAAATTGAGGTGGTAGAAGTCTACTGACTTCTCATGAATTTAGAAGAAATCAGAATTATAAATCAATGTTTAATGGCTCACTACTATTTCATATTAAAATTGATGGTGTTTAACTCATTATCTTAGAATTTACAATTTTAGATACATAAATTATTCATGATCACTGTGACCTATTAATGGCAACAAGAATACTCAAAATATCAGTGAATATGTGAGTTCTCTAGACAGAAATCTTCATATTTTTTATTATTGTAATTGTTATTTACTGAAAAGAAATAATCCCAATCAATCAGGAAATAATGTCACTCTGTCTGAAGCAGAAAGAAGAGACACATATCATATAAGTAGATGATAGGTTGATGAGAAAGATACAGCCTATAGATAGATGGAAGGAAGGATGGATGGATAAGTGAGACATAGGTAGATAGATGATAGAAACAAAGAAAGAAAAAAGAAAGAAAGATAGATAGATAGATAGATAGATAGATAGATGATAGATAGATAGATGATAAGTAGGTAGGTTGGTAGATAGACAGGATCAAAGACTTTGATCAGTCTCAATGCCCAGTTCTTGGTTTTTAAATATAGTTTCCAACTAGTTTAGACTGGACATAAAATAATGGGGCAAAGATGGGCTTTAACTTGAAATTCTCCTGCCTCCTCCTTGCTAGTCTTGGAGTTACATCATGGTGGCTGCTTTTGCATTTTTTTCTGAAAGGAGAAATATCACTTTTGCCTTATAGTAGCAAATGTTTCTCAATTCAGAACATGGCTTTTTTCAATTACATATCACATCTTTTATCCCCAATTTTTAAAAATCCTGCTTTCCACAGTTGCTCACTTACAAACTTCATTGAGGTTGTTTTGTTGTAGCAAACAAATAAAAACACATGGAAGAAACCCTGCTGTCATTTCTTTTAACAAAATTAACAGTTCTAATTTCTTATAACAAAATGATAAATAACATGCTCACTGTTGCTGAAAGATTAGCTATAAGATGACTCTCCCTCTATATTTAAAAAGTCATTAATAAAATTTGGGAGAAATGTATGTAGGTTATTATCAAATGATGACCCATTGGGTTAAAATGTTGTTTTTAACTTTAAATCCATCATCACCCTCAATATTTACAGGGCTACTATTATCTTCTTTATATTCTTCACTTGATCAATTTAGTAATTTTAGTATAATTTTTTGATAAATTATATTATTTCATCATGGGAAACTTAAAAAATAAAAATAAAATGTAACTTCTAAATATTAAACCAAGCCAAGAAAAATTTGTAACTATTGGCATAGTTTGTATCTTTTTTTCTTGGTCCCAAGCTATGAAACTGATGTATCTTCCTTCAAAGATCAAACATCCACAACATTTCATTCATTGTGAAGTCAGTTATTTTATATTGCACTAATCTGTATTGCTATCATTTATAACCGATGCCTTTTAATAACTTATGTCTTAAAATATGTAGTTAATGTATGGATACAGGTAAATAATTTGATATGTTATTTTAAAAATGCTTGTCCAACTAAATGCTGTTTTCCAGACATATTCAAGTATATACCACTGTCTCTTGAATCTGAAGATTTTATTCTTTCATACGTGTAAATCCAACCTAATCATACATCAAGTACCGGTAAATGAATGTCTTGGTTGTAGAAAACTCAATCAGTTGCTTTTTGTTTATTTTTTATTTTTGTTTATTAGTTACACATTGTTTACTTCAAAGAACTATTCATCTTTAATTAGCACTTCCTTAAACTCACATATATTTATATAATATAACTTCATCAAAATTAAGCTCTAGTTATTTGTTCTTGTTTTGTTCATATTCCAATATAGCTGAGTTTCTTGACTTTCAAAGTTATGGAAGGCTTTAAAAGGGTAGTGTTTGGTCCTTGATTCTAGCCTACAGACACAGAACATATGTTATATTCTAATTATTTCTTTTTATGCAAGAAGGTGTGTGCTATGCTATCTGTGCTTAAAGAAAATGTTACTTTTGATTGCTACATATAGGTATTTACTTTATTCTTAACTTGAGTTTATTAGCTTCAAGTTCTATGAATCTTCTCTACTTAACTTTTTAAATCTTTAAAAATGTTTAAGAAACATGAAATTAAAATTACTATCTCTAACTCAAAGGCAACCCACAAAGTATCACATGTGAGTCTCTTAAAAATTACATAGTGTATGATGTGTTTAGAGTATACACACATGCCAAGATATTCAATTAGTAATAAATTTTGGGTGGCAAGCACTGAGCCATATCTTTGGATTTTGGAAAATTTAGTATGTTAAGGTGTTGTTCTTTCATATAAATTAGAACTGTAAATGATTTCACAAAAGTAAATCTTAAAACGAGCCATGAGACTATTTATATAAAATTAATAAAGGGCCAGCAGAGGGATTCCATGGAGTGACATAGGACACATTTGTATAAAGGGCTAAAGGTAATGAGTAAATGGTGCAGGAAGGGTGAAAACAGGAGTAAAATGGGGCAACAAAGAGGAAGAGGAAATGTAGGGAGAGAAAATTAACACTAAAGATACTATAAAATGCATGCATTGAGGCACTATTACATTGGTTTTGTGTCAGTTATTTTTCTTTCCTTCTTCCTTCCTTAATTTTTTTCTTCCCTTTTTTCTTTATATCTTCCTTTATTTTATTTGAAGAGCACACCTCAGATTATTTATTCATTACTTAATCTATACAACACTCTAGTCATCAACCCAAATTGAGACGTCTTCAAAATTTGTGCATAGAAGACTGCATAAATTATTGTATACACTACAAAGAGGATTGATGAAATTCCAACTAACAGTCTGGAGGTGATTTTGTTAACTTTGTGGTGTTAAACACTTTGTTCATCAATATTACTATAAGACTTCCTGGTACTTGAATATAGGTTTTCAAAAATACTTTATAGATCAAACTGAATTTTGATCATAAAAGTGGTGTAAAAGTGTCCAATAGTTTCTACTTCCAGAGCAATGCTAACTTAAAAACATACTTTATTTAATAAAATTTATGCCAGGTGTCTTTTCAAGGTTTGTTAATACAAATGTACTCTAGATATCTAATTTAAGAGGAACAAATACTTATGTAGAAGTATGCATGACCATGTGTGTTAGATAGTTTTATATGAACTTGACACAAGCTCAAGTCATCGGAAAAAAAAAACCTCAACAGAAAATGCCTTCATAAGGTCAGGCTATAAGCAAACCTTTAAGACATTATCTTAATCAATGATCCACAGGAGATAGTGCAGCCCATTGTGAATGGTGCTATCCATGGCCTGTCAGTCCTGGGTTCTATAAGAAAGCAGGCTGAGCAGTGCATGAGAAACAAGTCAGTAAGCAGCAGTCCTCTGGTGGCCTCTACATCAGCTCCTGCCTCCAGGTTCCTGCCTTGGTTTGAGTTCCTGTCCTGACTTCCCTAGATGATGAACAATGATGTGGAACTGTAAGCCAAATAAACACCATCCTCCCCAAGTTGCTTTGGCCATGGTGTTTCATCATAACAATAGTAACCTAAGCTAATATACCACAGGAACAATAGACACTCTGAGAAGATGCAGGTATAAGGGGCATTCATACCAAACCAAAATAGTATGGTATTCCCTGTATGCATTTGTGTGTGTTTGCTGCTTTAAATTTCTAGATGAGCGAGATGACACAGTAAGGAAGGGTGCTTGCCACCAAACCTGGTATTATAAATTTGGTACCTTTACTTCACAGGGAGAAAGGAGAGAAACATCTTTTCACATTGTCCTCTGATCCCTAAACACATAACAATTAGTTTTCTTTATTATTATGTGTATGTGAACGGGTGAGTGCATGTGCGTGTGTGTGTGTGTATTTTGTAGTCACCCATGTATTAATGTCAAAAGACAACTTTGTGGAGTCAGTCCTCTCTTTCCAGTTAAATGATACTTTTGGGGAAGAGGCTACAACAGCATCTTTACTTATGGATCTCAATTTTCCTTAAGTGAAACGTAGGTTTACACTTTGTTGTCGCAGTGTGTTTTAGTGAGATACTTTTTTCCTGTCAGGTGAGCTGGTGTTGTGTTCCTAGCTTCCTTGATGGCCCCAGTTCTTGTTCTTGCCTGTAACACACACAGTTGTATCTTTAGCCCTTTCTCTCTAGCGCATATATTTGCTAGATATTCCACAACAGTGTACTCCTGCAGGCCCATAACAGACAATAATAAATTCTTGGAAACTGCATAAATTATTTGACTTTTTTATGCTTTATTTAAAAAAAATCAACAACCTCTGAGAGAATTATTCATTAAATTTCAAGTCACTCAATAGTTCAGGGATGTTACAAGAACTGTTTTCCCTGACGGATGTGTATTCCTTTACTTCTCAACTCGCCAAACTTTATTAATCATTGAAGACTCCTCCAGAAAAGCCTTCCCTGAAGTTTTAAAACACCCTTTGTCTCTTTTTCTTCCAAGCAGTTTTTAAAAGTGAATTTACACACATCTTACTCTGCGTCATCATCAAGCTCAAAACCGAAGAGGAAAACTCCTGACACTAGTTACATCATTGATACTTACAACTGTGCCCCAAGAAGCATTGGGGACATTATATATTTATAAATTTTATGTCTCAACATAAAGTGAACACCCTTTGGATTGTGTTCTCGGGTGTTGACATCTTCTGCAGCTTCCTCAGACTGTGCTTTTTGGTCTAGTGCCAGACTGGAAAGCCTCTTGATTCCTCTTCCTTTTGGGTGCACTTGTATTCAGTATTATTCCTACCTGGTTAAAAAAATTATATATATATATATATATATATACCTTCTAATGCAATTTATTTTAACTCTTACTCTAACTATTTAATATGTGAGCCAGTATAATATGAAAATAGACTTGGTAGGAAAACATTAAGGTGATAACAGATATATAGGATTTAGAATAGAATTATAAAATGGAAACAAACAAGACACTGGGAGGCTTATGGAGAGATAAAATGGCTTTAATGGATTTCATTAACTTACTCTATAAGAAATGAAAATTAAGGAAGCATTCTTCACTGAACTGAGCTATTAACATAGTTTTAACTGCAAACTTTATGGCCAGAAAGTCATAGAGCAGATGGTAAATTTATAGTCATTTTGCGCCTATGGAGAAGAAAGGGGGAGAAAATATAGAACACAAATGTCACGTATTTTATGGCTAAGCTCAGGATACAGTGGCTAGAACCATTCCTAAAGAGTGTTTTAAACTTTCAATTGACAACTATATAATAATGTAAACAACACAGTTTTATGCATTGAGAATAATTTTCTTATAAATAAAAGGTCCCATTGTCTTAATGCCACCCAATTTTTAGTTTAGTAGATGAAATAAATACAGATCAACATTTATAATTATTTCTGAATGTGCAGATGTAAATTTAGTGTATACAAATCTACATCTTGCAAATGCACCATTAGCAGCATTCCCACATTATACCACAAAGTCTAATTTACTTAAGTTTCATTAAAATATATGAAAGTTTGTTGAAATTTAACTCTATACTTTTTGATCCTTTGATTAAAGCATTTATCATGAGCAAATGAATGCTGTATTTAATGTGCTTAGAGTTGTTAGGCATACCTGGCAGTACTCAGATGCTATGCCACGATGGGAAATGTGTGGTAATAATGGGGTTTGTCAAGAAATCTCATACATGACATATACATGATTGCTTTATTATATATCTTGATCTTTATAAGTGTGACTTTAGATTCAAAATCATTATAAATTTATCTGGGCAGTGTTTAGGATCATGTAAGTATTACTGCTGGAAGTCAGAATAAATATCACATATAGAAAATGACAGAGTATGATTTGAAGACCTATCAGCCCTCTACATTAACAATTGAGAAGTGAACTTATGTTTATATATTGTATTGAAGCATGGTTCCTGGAGCTATTAGTTCAACATTTCCAATCTTAGAAAAGTTTATATCAACCCATACACCTGAGAGGTAAAGCCAAGATTCTGATCTTAAATTTGCATCTCCAGCAATTACACTACAAACCTCTGGTCTTCAAAGTCCACCAGTGGAAATGCTACAAATTCTGGTATCATGATTTCTTTTGTATTTTTGTCCTTACAATAATCACATCTATTGTGAAATAAAAGCATGTCTAGGACCATAAAATTCCCTCTGCACATTTAATTTTGAGGCATTAAAATATAATTTATTTATACTTTATGCAAACAGTGGGCAGATCTAGCTTTTGGTATTTAAAAATTCTAATACATTATTTTGTAAAGCTCTAGTTGGTGATTATTGACTGGTTTTCTAACAACGTTCCCACGTTATACTACAAAGTCTAATTTACTTAAGTTTCATTAAAATATATCAAAAGTTTGTTGAAATTTAACTCTACACTTTTTAATTTTTTAAGCAAAGCATTTATCATGGGCAAATGAATGTTGTATTTAATGTTCTTGGAGTTGTTAAACATACCTGGCAGAACTAGAGCTATCATCTATCCACTGTTTTTATTAGCTATTATGAATTTCCTTGTCTCATTATTTCAGAAAATATTAAAAATGGTAAAATAATAGGCTTTAAATTGTTGAGAAATTAAAATCCATGCAACATTCCACAAGGCTCTCAAAATATAATACACTAAAACATAGAGGCATATTAAAAGTTTGAATAAATTTTTGGGTGTTAAACTCAGAAAAAGAATGTGTATTGTGTATATCTTTCCTTATGGAAATGAGTGTGATTGGAGCTCTTGATGTGAAATTCCCAAATAACCAATAAAAATATTATGTAAAAATAAAAGAAAAAATTTAAATATCAGTAGTCATCCTATGCGCAAATGACAAACAGACTGAGAAAGCGATCAGGGGATAACACCCTTCACCATAGCCACAAACAATGATGGAAATATCAATGCTCATCAAAGTAAAAATGGCCATGCTACAATCTACAGATTCATTGCAATCCAGATCAAAACTGCAACACAATTCTATACAGACATTTAAAAGATAAACTCGATTTCATATGAAAAACAAAACAACTTGGCTAGCTAAACAATCCTGAAATTAAAAGGATTTCTGGAGGTATCACTATCACTGATTTCCAGCTATACTGGATAACCATTCTGAGCTCTGCATTAGGTAGAGGACTCCCTCTTCCCAGCAGGGCCTCTACCTGGCTCCATTTGGAGGGTGTCTTCAGTCATTGATATCCCTAAACACACTTGATTTATGACGCTTGACACAGCTTCCTGCTAGCTCTCCCCTCCCTGTGCCTGTAGGAGAATTAGGTACTGTGTTCTCATCCATATCATAGGGGCTCACTTCCAAATACAAAATGCAAAACAAGCATCCTTAAAGTGTCTGGTTTCAACCAATTATGAATACCTATCCTGGAAGCCTACCACCCCTCCCCCCGCCCCAGGCTATCTAGCCTTTGTTCACTCCAAGTAAAGTTGAACTAGTTCCTGGCGTGATTCCCAGAGTATATGATCTCTGTCATGCTTACGGCCTTCCAAGCCCTGCACCCTGTCTTCTGATCCTCTTGTCTAAGTGGGCTGTTGGCTGTCAGCCCTGGCCCCAGGAAGAGGAGAATCACAATCTATATTGCAAACTATAATATTATTCATATTTTCTATGTATGAACATATTGCCATTTACTCTTAAGTGATAAATTAGAGCTTTATTGTTTGTCTTTAATAATCACTATATTTCTTATAGTCCATTCAAAATGACTGTTACACATTGTGTATATTTTTCATTTGAAATCACAAAGTTTATACATGACGTAGTACTTACTTTTGTTTTTACTTATAGTTGGAATTCTGAAATTTACTCAAATCTTGTATTACTATACTACACTTCTGACACATCTGCCTACTGCCATACAATGTCCTACATCAAACACACACACACACACACACACACACACACACACACACACACACACACATTTCTTAGTTAAAGAATGATAATAAAATATTGTTATATTCCTTTATTATCAAATATTATAATAAAACTGATGCAATCTTATTAGCTATGACTCATGTACCAGTTCAAGATTATATATGAGGCACATTAGCTTCCAGAAATTTTATCAGGTTTCACTCTAAGAGAGACAAAAACTATTGTTTGGCCTTTAACAGAATTGTGTTTTAGTATATAAACTCTGATTACCACATGAACAGTGTGCTAAAAGAGACTTTAAATAGGTTACCAGTGAGAAAAATCTTGGAACTATTTCCAAAAGACTCGACTTGCTTAGCACGATAAGTAATACACTTGGGAGGAACAGAGGATTCCTGGCTTAGCCTACCATTAAGTTCTAAATTAGTGATGGCAAAAGGCTGATTAGAGCAGCTTTGGAGACATCCCTGGGGGTCCCAGGCAGGGATGACCAATTTATGACATTTTAATGAAAAGAAGAAAAGAAAATTGATCTGGTTTACAGACCATATGTTGACATCCTCACCCCCAAACGTGGTGCTTAGACAGGGAGGCTGTTGGGAGTTGGCTGGGTCAAAAAGGTGGATTCTTTCTAACAGACAGCAGTGAGGTCTGTACAAGACCTCTTGCCCTCCCCAAAGGAGGAATCAGTGAGAACAAGGCAAGAATGAACCAGAAACAGTGACTGAATAGACTGATTTTTCACCTAATTTGGATATCGTGGTCTCTAACACTGTGAGCAACATTCTACCCTCAGGTCCTTAATGAACAGAATCAATAAAGTATTGTAATGTTTTGAAAGAAAGTTATTTCAATCCTGGACACACACAGATTTTGTGTAGCAATAATTTCTCATTCAACATAGCATTGCAAGTTTTACATATCATATACATTGTATTAGTTATTACATTTTTATCTAGTTATTATTTATGGTATGCTTTTTAACTTATTTAAAACAATTGAGATTATAATTTGATTACAATGTTTCTCTCTCCCTTTGCTCCCTCCAAATTATTCCATAAACCCCTCCCAATGTCTCTTCACATTCATGGGAACTTGATTGTTGTAATTGCTATAACATGTAATAGCAAATTATATATAATATGACATACATTCCAATATGTAAACTCATACCACACACATATATTCCCATATATAACATGCTCAGTCTGATTAAACTTGCATGTATGTTTCCAGAGTTTTCTTGCTCTGCCATTATTGGGTACATTTTTGTTTATGTCTTCTAGAAAAACTAATATATAAAAACTAATTTACCTGAAAAAAATTAGACAAACTCTGAACTGAATAGGGATTGTCTCAGGTGAGAATTAAGTGGTGATGGATAGAGAAAATATTGAGAATGTACAAGGGAAGAAACTCAGTCATTGCTGGTGGGAGGACAAAGTTGGACAGTCACTTCAGTGGAAACGTAAGTAATTTGCGAAGGAAGTTTCTGATTTATTTGAAGCCTCAGTTGTGCCACATGGGGTTTTGCTGAAAGCTGTCATGTGAGAGGTCATGTGATGATGTTTTCTGACATGTGAGAGGACCTGTGATGGTGTGAAAGAGTATAAAAATAACCACGGACTGTAAGAAGAGGCTTTTGGCACCTCTAAGGCATGAAACACTCTGCTGGTCTTTGATTGATTTCACCTGTCTTTGCTGGTCCTCACTGGTCTTTGCTTCATAAAGAGAAACCTTCCAGAGAACTTCTCAAGGAACTCTGGCTAATTCTGACCCTATCCATGGACTAACGATATTTCAGTGGAGCCTTTAGGTTTCTGCTAAATTTTGTCACCTCTACCGATTAATGAGCTGTTTAGTGTTTGCTCTTGGCCTGGACTGCTGGAATTTTGACAATGCAGAGTGGAATTGGCCCAAGGAACTACGCATAAATGGGTCAACGACCCCCTTTTCCTATTAACATTCTTTCTCCTCTCCCTCTGGTTGGTGGGTTAGAAATGAGCTTAAAGAGTTTAAGAACCCTAAATAAAGTGGGTTTTTAAAAACTAAGCTTACGCAGATCCTCTGGTTCTAACCGTCTTCCCAGACACTCTTCTGCAATATTCTCATAGTCTTGCATGTAGAATTGTTTTGAAGATGTTTCTTTTAAGAAGGGGTTTTGAATTCTGCATTTTTATTTTGTTTCACTTTGTTTTCTGTAGTGTCAGATATAAAGACAAGTTTCCTTGATGAAGAGTGAAGACTACACTTATCTGTGAGTATAAGGACATTTTTCTGAAACAGTCACAAAGATTCCGACCATTTACAAAAAATAAAACCCCTCCATATTACACACACACACACACACACACACACACACACACACACACACACACACTTTTTTTTCTCACCTGGCCTGACAATGCTCCATCCAAAAGCCAAAGACCACCAACAAAATCCCTAAAATCAGATATGAGAAGCCATCATTTGTGTTGTTGGCCAGGGATGTCCAAGTGGTGTTCCAAACATAGAATATACTGTTTCTGCTCTGTTTTACCCCCAAGATGGTAGGTACCAATTACTGAAGACACTAGGCAATTCAGAAACAAAGACCCCTGAGCTGTGATTGACCTGAAAGTCCCCTCCCTCAAGACTTGCTTTCATGGTAGAGGAAAATACCATGCAAGCTTCCAAAGAAGGAAGGCAAAAAACAGTTCTACTCACTATGACAACTATGAACAACATTACCAGAGAGACATAAGAACCTTAAGCCTTTAGTAATAGCATATATAATTTTACAGCAAACAACAGCTCTCTAAGTGGACTTAAGGACCACTGAACAAGAGGGAGAGCATGTCTGGTAGTATAAACCTAACTACTCAGTAACAGTGAAGTCATGGTTAGTGTGAGAGAAAACAGTGTAATCCCTAACAACAGTCTATAAACAGTCCACATTTATATGAAGGGATTGAAAATCTGGTTATTTCACACTCAAAGTAAACTACATTTGGTTGTTATATCCATTCAGCCAGTTGTGTATGTTGTACCAACTTGGACCAAATGGGTAAAGTAACTGGTGAAAAATAAGAACTTTATCTCTAGACATAGCAACAGCAGCTTTGACAGTAGCTTCTAGTATAGATCTTGTAAACGTTATTTGGAGCAATATATTGTAGTGATTTAAACTACAAAATAGACAAGATAGTTTGAGTTTACCCATTACATTTGACTTCAGACTTCAGGTGACTAATGGAGATAACAGAAGCCACTGGCCTGCAGTGGATGAGTGGCAGCCACAGCTCCTCTTGGAAATGGGTCATCACCATCTTCTTACCTGGTGATACAGGTAACCACCACTAGTAGACTGAAAAAATGCCCCATGTGCTAAGTACCCTGGTCTTCTTTTGGAAAGCCATATAGAGCTCACACATTAGAGATAGCATCACATGATGGAGGATTCATTGATCTTGAATTCTTTCTGGAATATCTGATCCTGGAAGTGTAAAGGTAGTCTGAAACAAATGACTCCCACCAATACCATGCATGGGGCAACAGATGTGAACAACAGTTGTCTCATACAAAAATGTTGTGAAAGAAGGAAACCACAGGAATGGGAAGGATAATCTCCCTGACTTTCCAAAGTCTGTACAGATGAATTGTGGATGGTAGATTTTGTAGAATCATTTGATGAGATTCTCTCTCAGGTTGATATACAACAGTCTGGAAAGCACCAAAGCCTGACCTTCTGCTATTAAAATGCTATGGCAAACTTGCTTTATTTGGTCTAATCTGGAACAATCCAAATCCAATTATAAGGATCATGATCTAAAAAGATAAATATTTGAAATAGGGACTGAAAATGGCTCCTTTAATTAAAGCAATAGACTTCAGCAAAATAAGCAGCAGAAACAACAGGAATGAAACCCTGAATGGATTAGGCTAATATGTTTGACTATCTCCCAGTTTATGAGCTGGGTTCTTGACCCTGTACAAGGTGCAGTAGCTAAAAATGCAATGCGCAGCAGCTGTGTGAAATAAGACTTGGAAATAGAGTTCTTTAGTCTTAAGAGGAAAGACGTGGAGATGCAATTTGTGGTTGAGAACATAAAGTAGTAATGAGGTTAGGAATTGAAAAACACCATTGGATGTATTCCAGTGGTCACATTGTTTTTAACCAACTGTATAATTAAGACGGATGCTGCAGAGAAGCTGGACATATTGGCTTTTCTTTCTCTTTAGGGATATTGACTGACTCTAATTTCCAGTAAGCTTTAATTGCTCATACTGAATTTGAATGGTACAGACACAATATCATCTTTTTACTATGTAGAAATTAAAGCAAACCTGAATTCCAAAAAGATTATGGGAGATCTGAGCACTGGGTGCATGAATAGTTAAAGAAGCTTTCTTTTAGTTTCTATCAGCTATGTTTGTTAAACTTATTGTCTGGCCAACCACCAAGGCATGATCTGGTGGTTAACACTAAACTACTCAGGCTTACACAAGTTGGTTACTGATGCTATGATAGTAAAACATGGGCAATCACTTCACAGACCGTAGTTAATAGAAAAGGCTCTTTTGTGAGGTTCTTATAATCTAATTTACTGGTATTAGACATAAGAGATATCTGGATTCTGGTGGTGCCATAGGTCCCTGGCTTTTGTTATTATGTTCTTATGCTAGCTTTTAATTATCTGGTTGTCCCTTGATTTGACAGGCCTCGAAAAATGGAGCAGAGGGGAGCAGCTGAAGTTTACCACATTTGGAACTCCATAATGATAGCAAGCCTCTGGTATTCCCAGAAGGCAGCAGGCCTCTGGGAGTCTCTGATGAACGTGGGCCCACAGGGCTCACAGAGACTAGACTACCAACCAAAGAGCATGCATAGGCTGGAACTTGCCCCCTTACACATAAGTAGCATTTATGCAGCTTGTTCTTCATGTGAATCTCCTAACAATTGGAGTGGGGATGTCTCTGACCTTGCTGCCTGTCTTTCCATACCTTTACCACACTGGGAAGTCTTATATTGCCTCAGTGAGAGAGGATGCACTTAGTCCTGCTGTGAGTTGATGTGCCAGGATAGGTTACTACCAAGAGGAGGCTTCCTCTTCTCTGAGGAGAACTAAGATGGGGATCGGCAGAGTGGGTGTGCGGGAAGAGAAGAGGCAGGGATGCAGCAATCGGGCAATATAGTGAATAAATTCATTAATTCATGAAAAATAGAATATTCAAATATTATTGCACTGGGCTGAGAACTTAGTAAACATCAATAAGAATAATTTTGTTATTGTTTTGGACCAATATTGTGCTTGAATCCATTCATTATAGTTCCTCTGAAAAGTAATTTCTTGCTTAATATTGATTCATTTTTATATAACCTCCATTTGTCATAGAAGATATCAGGTAATTTTAAGGTAAAGGACTCTAGTGCTGGCTTTAATGACATCAGGAGGATATTTAAATTAGAATACACTTTCTTGAGAATTTGTAAAAGGAAGTGACACTTTAGGGAGCAAGCTCCAGGGGAATACTGCAGGAGTACTTGGCTGTACATAGTGTCAACAGTAGAAGCTTCATAAAAAACCTATGTGGCCTAAATCTTCTAAATCTGCCATGACAAAAAAAAATTAGCCTGTCTTACCCACTGAATAAAATTCCTAGATTCAGATTTTTACCTCTGTTCAGCATCCAGCAAAAATGTGCCTGCTTTCTAAACAGCCAAGTCCTAACGGAAGAACAGCAAGCCCAGACAGACTTCTTAGAAGGAGGATGAAGATCATTGTCCTCTGAAAAGTGCTGCCATTCTTGATCTGTATATGAATCCATTTTGTGATCAGGAGAATAACTATACATTATTCTACAGAAGGATCTCTCTATTAATCAGGCTGTTCTGGCAATGGCCATCTACAGATGGGGAAATACATTATGTTGGCTGCATCACTGTATCCAGCATAAACTAATGGAAATATCACAAGAAATTACAGGAGTGAACCATAGTTTTTCTATCATAAAAGAGAAAGAGGAGTAGAGTGTCAAGACTTTGAGTTCATGAAATAAGCAAGCACATGGTCTGAGTTCATGCACTAAGGGGCCATGCGGATGAGTGTTCCCTCAGGAATTCTGTGGTAACACCAATGGCAGAGGCTTAGATAAAAATCACCCAAGCAAAGTGCTAGAGAATGCCTGATAAATCAGTCCCGTTTGTCCTGTCCCTGGTTGCCTTAGGAGGCTACAGCAGTTCATATCCATTCCACTCCAGGATCTCCTATGCTATAAAAGATTGTTTTCCTTTAAAAATTTAAAGATGAAAAACATTGCATTTTTATCAAATAAATACTGTTCAAGTTTTAGATTTTTGTGCACTGATTTTTTGAGACTTTCCCAGATGAGTACTGTATCTATAAAATTCCCATCTCACAGTCTTTAGCCTCAGAGTATGCCTCAAAGTATGAATTTCCACAGCACTGTCAAATTTACAACACACTCTGCTTAATCATTATACTTACACATATATGTGTACACACACACACACACACACACACACACACACACACACACACACACACAAACACACACAGACGGGGGCACATACTTTACCCGTCTTTGAGCAATGGACTTATTTAAATTTAAAAAGAAAAACACAAGTAAAATACTTTCCCTCAAAAAAAAAAAAAGTAAAACAAAGTTTCAGAGTTAAAGACTCACATTCTGAACTCAATGTGATGGGAAGTAAGGTGGATATCTGCAAGAAAATTTCAGGAATTAATATCAGCTAAGTTGGTAGAAGAAAACCTCATTACTCTAACTTATTCCATATTAACATAATTATCCTCCACTCACTCATTGAGCAGTAGTCCTGGGCAATGGTATAAAGCTACACTTATCTTAGCAAGGTAGAATGAGAAAAACGAATAATACGCAACTAAAATATATCAATTCACATGTATTTGAAGAAAATTATCTGACTATTTCAGAGTGATACTAGAGATTATTTGCATATTTCATTTAGGTTGTGGATTTTTGAACATTATAAAATCACACGTACTCTGGTGCCCCATATTTGACCATGTCCCCTGGATGGGGAGGCCTGGTGCCACTCAGAGGAAGGACAGCAGGTTACCAAGAAGAGACTTGATACTCTATGAGCATATACAGGGTAACGAAGTCCCCCTCAGTCACTGTCATAGGGGAGGGGAATAAGGGAAAAATGGGAGGGAGGGAAGAATGGAAGGATACAAGGGATGGGATAACCATGGAGGTGTAATATGAATAAATTAATAAAAAAACAAATAAAATAAAATAAAATCATTATAAACTTCCTACTCAGGGTGTACTAGAACTACAAATAGGAAAAGTATCTTTCATGAGAACACTATCAGTGTAAAACTATTATTACCAAAATGTAGTTCAAATGACAAAATGTTCCAAATGCAGCATAAATGCCATATAAATAACATTAAAGAGTAAAGTATAGTTTTTAATTATATACGGATGAATGCTTAGAGTTAGATAAGAAGATATATGATAGATAAATATAGAGAAACATGATTAATAGATAGCATATAGACAAATATATAGATGTTAGATAAATAGATGATGATCAGTAAATTATTGATAGATGATGAGTAAATAATAAATGATAGATAATAAGTAGATGATAAATGGATTATAGATGTCAGATATATTACAGGTAAATGATAGATGATAGAAGAACAAACTGGGAGTGATGGATAAATTATGTATGAGAGATAAATGATAGAAAGGTAGATATTGATAGATGATATACACACAACAGAAAATGTACACCATATAAAATAAATGTTTGACAGTAAGAGACAGAGGTACGAAATTAATTGTAAACAATCATAGTTTCAAATTTTTCTTCTATAGAGGACATGTTCTTGAAGAAATCTCACTAATTACTCTTTATATCTAAATTCTACTGATTTCAAATTTTTCCGTCTATTTACACCACTCTGCAATTTCACACAAGAATAAGTAGAAGCAATTAATCTCACTCATTTCAAGTACTTGAAACAATAGACTCCTTTGAAAGTATAAGTATTAATCAGTCTGTAAACAGTCACTAACAAGCAACTATTCAGTGCTTATTAGTTTCTGGTATAATAGCAAATACTTAAAATAAAACAAATATTGTTTTGGATATTTGCCAGACATGGTGGCACACACCTTTAATCCCAGCACTGGGGAAGCAGAGGCAGACAAGTATCTGTGAATTTGAGACCAGCATGGTCTAAAAAGTGAGTTCAGGACAGCCAAGGCTAACACAGAGAAACCTTGTTTTGAAAAACAAAAACAAAAACAAAACAAACAAACAAATGTTTGGAGGAAAAAGGAAATAACAACCCTCAATGTGGAAGCAAAAGACAAGTTTATGCATAAAATATTTGCTTTAAAGGGTAAGAATAGACTACAAATGATATTTTTAATAATATACAGTTTTATTCTTGCATAAATGTGATTTCTCAATTCTATAAAATGTATTAATTTTCTATTCTTATTTATTTTAAACTGCTGAAAGCAATCTTATAATAGAAATAGTATTGATAATTAAAAATATGGCTATTCTTCTATTCAATAGATATTCATGAGTCTTCCTGGCTCCAAAAGACTACCACACTGTCACCTAGCTCCTTGATATTGGTGTTGCCATTGATTTCATCTACTCTGAGGCGCATTACAAAGATGGTTCGAAGTTTCCAAATGTTATGTCTCCTTATGATGCATGTAGTAGTTGATACAATAGTGATATTCAATTTCTAGAGATGTAAAATGAGTTCACTTCATCTTTACAATACTTGTGATTTAAATGCCAATTTACTAGAGTATAAATAAGTCATGTGGTGACAGGAATTTAAATATCTAGTCAAATGTATGGAAAAAATGCAGTTTCATTCCCATGTAAATATTCAATTTCTTATTTAATTGATATAGAGTATTGGGTGACTGTTCAGATAGTAAACTGTTTCTGTCATACTTTCATTTTGGAAGCTGTTAACCTGCACTCTAGGGTCATTCATGTATTTAACTTTTATCCCTTCTCAAGGCTGTAACAGGTTTGAATATCAGGCTTAGTAGGTTAGGAGTTAAGATAGTTTTGGATCAAGATAGATGGTTTAAATTAATAGAGATGAAATATGATAGATATTAATCTCCATTTAGAAATTTAGATCCAACAAGATAGAAAAGATGTTTACTTCAAGTTTGCCAAATACAAATAGCCACATCACTATGAATGTAACATTTATATAATTCCTGATTGTCTCATGATTCTTCCTGCTGTGTGTAATTTATTTTACTCAAAAGGTATATTTTAAAAGAAACATAATAAAAATATTAAATAAAAAATAATAAAAAAGACAAATTCCATTATATGTCTATAGACAAAAATCTCAAATGAAACAAAGAAATTAATGGAAATTCTAGACAGATATTAAGCATGTACCTAAAATAACTAATGCACTAAGTGATAACTTACAAAGGATCGTGTAACACAGAATGACTTTTTTCTGCTGAACAAACGGGAAACAAATAGATAAACTATGTTCAGTAATGTAAACTAACTGAAACAGAAATATTTCTGGGATACAATTCAGTGGAACATGCTCTGACTATGGGCACAGGACAGGATGCTCCCTTTCTCTAGACCTTTGCTAGTTCTTGGGGCGGTAGTGAGGTCAATTGGCACTTAAAAAAAAACTTTAATAAGTAAATATGTACTATAAACTCTTTGCATCAGGTACTGTGTGATATATAGTCAAGAAATCTAGCAAGATAATCGAGCAAGCAGATTCTCAAGAAATAAGAGGTGCACCTACATTTTGTACCAGGCACTGAAATAAAATTCTTAGTACAAGTGAACAGAATAAACATGTCTTCAGGAAAGCAGAGAGGAGGGAGTGTCCATATGCTTTGGGAGTACTCATGAAACCCAGGGCAAAATCACAGTCAGGTGTAATGGGATTTTTGGTCGCTGAATGAATTTTTAATGTTTCCTTTCTTTTTCCTTGAAACATATCAGAATAAGCATACTTATTGCTTGTATAAAGAGAGTGAAATGAATTATATTAACCTTCCTCTACTACAATAATTCTCATCTCAGTTATCTATACTAATAGGGAGGAGCAGTGGTGTGGAACATTCAGAATGCCTGATAATCATAAAGTCATGAATACTGGCAAACAATTTATATGCTCAATAGTTTAGTAGCTTCACCTTCCCAGTAATATTTTGCTTCAGTGCACATTAAAATTAGTTTGCATTCCCTGTGTACACACTTTCTAGATGATAAGTGAACATATCCAGGAAGTATGCAGCAAAGCTGGCAGCCATCCTTTCAAGAGGTGAGGACAGAGGAGACAACTCACACAGTTATCTCAATTGGCAACATATAAATCTATTGATATGACTGCAGTTCAGCAAGAGCGCTGTTTCTATTATTATGACCTATGTTTCATCTCTCCTTAATTATATTTAGAATAACCTGAGGCAACTTATGTCCACAGGAACACTGTAAAATCCGGTATGTATTACAAAACTATCTAAGAAATGATACCAGCCATCAGTCAGATTCTGATAAACATTACAGCATTAGGTAATTGGTTTTTCCTTGTGTTTTTTTTTTTTAATAGCTAAGAAATACAGCTTTTTTTTTTTTGTAGTTGAACTTTGGTTAATACAGTATTGTTTTTGTTTCTAAAATTGAAAAATGACATCTAATTGAAGCATTTTAAACTCTAAATGGTTAATGAAATATTATATATATATATATATATATATATATATATATATAAAACCACCACCAGCAGGAAGATGATTTTGTTAAGATATAGCTCTTTTGAATCTTAATAAATCTTTTTGATACAAATTTTATTTTCATTAAAATGTTTCTTAGATAACCTTCTTTTAAAATAGTTTAACTACTATCATATGAGTATAATGAAACTAAAGTCTATTGGAAAAAACAACTTTCTCAAATAGAGTCTCATTCTAGTTGGCCTAGAATATACCACATAGACCATGCAGTATTGGCACTCAAGAGAGCTACCTGCCTCTGTCTTTCGGTGGTAGGATTGAAGAAATGTCATCACACCCATCATATTGACTAGATTTTTAATGAAAAAACGTATTGCATACTTATTACTACTTTGTAATTTAGCAATCCATTTCATTTCTATGCTAAACTTGCTGTTATTCATCAACTATTTGTTTTCCAATATCTGCTTTATGGAAATATCCTTTTATTTTTTTCCCGGCTTATATTTTAGTTTTTCATTCATACTTCATTGTCTTTACTTTTCTCATAATGAATTGCGAGAATTTTTAAGGAATGTTAATAGAGATTAAATACATTGAATATTCTTGTCTGATTCATATATATATATATATATACATATATATATATATATATATAATCTTTTGTCATTTTGTTACTTTATTTTTATTATATTCTAAATTTTATTTTTACCCTTATTTATTTTTCCTACATAAATGACATGAGTCACATGTGCCATGGTATTTTGTAAAGATCAGAGTATAACTTGAAAGAGTCAGTTCTCTCTTTTCCCATGTGAGTCCCACAAATCAACTTAAAGCTAACAACATTGATGGCAAGTATCTTTATCTGATGTACCATTTTGACAAGAAACATATTATATATAACATATAATATGTTATATATTATAAAATATATTTGAATATATAGTGTTTTAGTTTTCCTTTAGAATAGAATGATTTCTCTGATATTTCTTGGCAAATATCATAATGCAGACTTGTATAGATCAGTTCATTACATGCCTTTTTGTTTCTTTGTTTCTGTTTTTGTCGAGACAGAGTGCCTCAGTGTAGTCCTGGACTCACTTGTCTTGGACCCACTTTGTAGACCAGGATGACCTTAAACTCACTGTGATCCACCTGCCTCTGCCTCTCTGAATGCTGGGATTAAGGATGTGAGCTCTTATGCTCAGTTCACACTTCTTATTAAGAATAAAGCAATGACAATGGAATTAGCTCCTCCATACAACCTTTGTGTTGCTTATATTCTCAGAAAAAGATGATGACATGCAAGTAGGCAAATGTATGTTAAGTCACAGGGTAATGTGTTGGGGAGAAAAACAAAGAAGACATCATCAGAGAGTAGGGCACAGTTCAATGATTTGATAGTATTGTCAAGCATGATATGACTAGCAGGAAGGAAGCATTTGCTGGACAGACTAACTGAGGCGATGCCAGTGATAACTACCTGAACACTATCTAAAAAGAGACAGCACAAAAGACAAAACCAATTATCTGGTTTGTGCTGAGAACAGAAGGAAACCAGTGATTTTGAACAGAAATCAGTAGAAGGTAAGATTAAAACCTATTTAGAAGCCCAGTGTGTACCCAGTTGGGAGAGTGCTTGCCTAGCATGAATAAAATCCTGGTTTATGCTACAATACTCCCCAAATTAGGAAAGTGATATATGATTGCAATATCTGGCACATGGGAGGTAGTAACGGAAGGACGAAAATTTGGATGTTATCCATGATATCATAGTGAGATAGTTGAAGGGCTACCTGCACGATATGATACCCAGTATCAAAACAAACAAACAAACAAACAAACAAGCAACATAGCAATGTCTCAAAAACATTTACAAAGGAGTGAATTAGAATGACTATTTGAATTATAATTTAAAATAAAATTAAATTATTATCCTTTTTCTTGAGATACATTAGAATTTAATAAAAAATTCTCTTGGCATACAGAGTTAAAAGGGATACTAAAACACAATGAGTAAAGAATTAAGAGGCCATTAAAAATTCCAATCAACTCATGATTTAGACTTGGCTGAAGTGGTAGAGGTAAAGATAAACAAACATCCTCAAATTTGCATTTGAATTCGTCAGGATATCACAAATCATGCTGCTAAAGAAAGAAGAGGAAGAGAGGAATGGGGATAAGAAGGAAAGATGGAAGGAAGGAAGAAAGGAAGGAGGAAACAAATTGAATGAAACATTTTAAGAATTTGGCAGTAGCATCATGGTAAAATAACATTTTGGTTTACTGTAGTGAACATAATAATGATAACAATAGGGAAACTACATGTCTGCCTGGGCTTTCGATGAGCATCTTAAATGTAGACTTTGAGCAGTTTAAGTTATAGATGCTTTTGGTTGAGTTGGATGGGGTATACTTGGCTTGAATATGGGCTTTGACTTTGAACAGGAAGTATAAGTATCAGAAATACTAACATATAGATGTTATTTTTAAAATAATGTATTTCTAGTTGTGGAATGTTTCAAATATGCTCACAATGAATTTTGATTTTATCTATTCACCACTACTTTTCTTCCACTTTCCATATTTCTCTCACTTCATTTCCCTCCCAAATTCATGTCCTTTTTTTTTTTTTTTTTTTTTTTTTTTTTTTTTTTTTTTTTGCTGTTATCGATAACAACTTGAGTCCCAATATTGCTGCCCATATGGGCCTGGGCGTGCTGGCATCCACTGTGTCATGGACAACCTACCATTTACCATGTCTAAGAAGAGTGACTGTCTCTTCCTTGGCATCTCTTTTGCAAACCCTCATCCTCTTCACTCTGGAATTTTAATTGCCTTGATAGCTTGCTACTATCCTCAGCTGCTGTGATTTGAGTAGCTATTCTTGTTGGGAAGTTAGTGTTTTACAGTTCGTCTCCCCATCCACTGGTACATATATTCAATTTTTTCTTTCTTTCCGCAAATCTCCTTAAGACTTGTATGAGTTCTGGAAGTTGATATAGATGGTTCTTTCACTCTTTTTTTTTTTTTTAAATGGGAAACCAGCTCACATTTAATTGTAATACTTTAAAATTGGAAAAGTTTTTTTTTTTACATCTGCCATCCCACCCCATATTTAGACTCTTAAAATGACAGGAAACCATCACCAGTCACAGGCTTATGGTTTAACAAGTTCACCCATTCAGTTGCTATATGAAACGCTCAGTATTCCTTAAAACACAAGTCGGACCTGGTAGTGGCCAACAGTAAATTCCATCTTCAGAGTTAAGAAGTTCAGATCCTCTGAAGATGCTACGACACAGTGGTACTTGTCCAGAACTGGTACCACCCCATAGTTTAAATGTACCAGTGGAAAAAGGCTGTTTCCCCTTCAAGTAAAGGAAAGAAAATGACTCCTCAAAACCCAACCATTTTGGCTGAGGTCTATCTGCCCCATCTCTTCAGGGTCACTTTTTCTTTCTTTTTCTGCAGCAGAGCAAGAGAGACCAAAACCTAACCTGTACTCACAGATGATCATATTTGGAACTTTCACTGTTTATGAATTTGTGCGGTAAGCATTAACTGCAACAACAACAAGGAGAAGAACAGCACATCTAAGTAAAAGGTTGCAAGTAGTATCACAAATCTATAGTTATAACCTGAAATATTTAGAAAGCTGTTTTACAGCAAAGCTAGTTAGCTAATCACTATAAGTTACCAAATAAGAATGTGTAATTTCTCCTACCATTGGGGTTTAAACAAATTTACAATAATAGGCATGAAATACTAATGTTGTAACAAACCTCACAAGGAATGGTTGGTTACCTCCATAGCCACCATGATGCCATAGAACCAGTTACCACATCTTGTCAAGAAAGTTAATAGTATAGCATGCAGAGTCCAGAACAGAATAAGGCCAATGATAACTTTTCCTCTAGCTACTTGCAGAGCACCTCTTTCAGGCTAGATAAGCAATCTATCAGAGAGAGAGCTTTCCAGACAGCTCAGGATTGATTCTCTACGTCCTGCACATGAAATGAGGAGTTTCTTGAGCTGCAGGTTCTTGCCATCCAGCTCTTCTGGGTGAACAAAAGCAAAAGCACTAGCAAAAGCCTGATTTATTTTGGGTGCTTCATATTTGCCCCCCGCTACCCAATAACTCAGAGGGATGTATTTTATGTGTGACAATGAGATTTTTATTTACTAACCTATGTCGTCTGGGAACTGCATTGTCTATTCATGCAGAATATGTCTATCAAAACTCCCTTTTATGTACGTTATGATTTTTAATTAGAGTACTGACTACTAGATTCCCATAAACTATTTCATATATCCTTCTTTTGTTAGCTCAACCATACTCTATATTTCTATTATTTGAACACAAAATTGCATCTCAGGAGCTGTTTCATAATTTTAGTATGAGTTGCCCATGTCTGAACCTATGTATAAAGAATCCTCACTAATATATTCAATAGGTAATAACTACATATGTTTCAGTTTGAGGATTCTTTTCTTCAGATACAATTATCTTTTATAGAGTGTAATTTCAGCCTTCATTGTGCTATTTTCTACAATCAAATCATTTATATAAAGTAGTGCTACTAAAGCATAAAGAGAAATGGTAAATGTGTACCGATAGGGGTTTGTTATTTCCTAGGAAACATCAAAACAGAGCATTTGAATCTGCAACACCATTTGCTTCAAAGGTAGACGACAGATTATCCTTTCCTTTTATAAATGTATTCTATACTTACTAATTTCATATTCTGTTGAATTCATTATCATAATCAGTAAAACTTCTGTACATGATCTTTGTTCATGAGCTTACAACAGATTTCCAAAGTATTACTGATTTACTATTATTACTGTTGCTGTTTTGTGTTTTTCAGACAGAGTTTCTCTGTGTAACCCTGGCTGTACTGGAACATACTCTGTAGAGCAGACTGGCCTAAAACTCAGAGATCTACCTGGGATTAACGCAGATATCTGTGCTTGGATTAAATATGTACAGTACCACTGTCTGGCACATAACTACCACACACTGTTTTAAACTATTTTCCCAACGTACTGTTATTAACAAATGGAGAATAGCTTGTTTTCTTTGTTACCAAAGACTACTAGATTAAAGAGAGCAATATTACAAAATTGAAAAGCAAGATGTTTGTGGTGATGTAATGTTATGGAACTATGTCTATTTTCTTGCTTACAGGTAAGATAATATCTCTCACAATGATTATACCTTGCAAGACAGTAATCCATCCACAGTAGATCTTGCATCCCAGGAGACATTGTAATTGAACTATATTGGACAAGTCTTCTGTCCACATATCAACCTTTTCTAGGTCCTGTCATAGGCATTTCTTCAAGAGATATCAATAATCATAAACTCCTTTATTTGTACTTTTATCAAAAATCTATTATAAATCAGTACACTTATCTCTATATTTTATCATCTATTTTTAATTTATCTATCTAGCATATATATATGTATATGTGATCTATCTATTATCTATCTACCCTATCTACCTATCATCCATATGCCTCTCTCTCTCTCTCTCTCTCTCTCTCTCTCTCTCTCTCTCTCTCATGTATCATTCTATCTAATCTATCAATCTGTCCACATTTTGTCTAGTAGGCTAGTTATTATTTTATTGTTATGGTTATTTTAAACTTGATATAAGTTAAAGTCATTTGAAAGAGTGACCTCACTTAAAAATGTCTCCATCAGTTTGCTTACGGTCAAATATATGGGGCCTTTTCTTGACTAATGAAAGCTCACTCTGCATTGTGTCATTTATGAGAAAGTAGTTCTAAGTTGTACTAAAAAAGAGACTGAGCCAGCCATGAGCATTAAACTTATAAGCATTACTTTCCATGACTTCTGCTTCAGTTACTACCTGCCCTGACTTCCCTTCATAATCATCAGTCGTCAATTTTGTAATATTGCTCTCTTTAATCTAATAGTCTTTGGTAACAAAGAAAACATGCTATTCTCCCTTTGTTAATAACACTACATTGGAAAAAAATTAAAACAGTGTGTAGTAGTTATGTGCCAGTGATAGACAAGAAACCTACAAAATATTCAGAGATAAACTGTCTTGATTATCCATTACTACATCAGTTGTATAAATGTCTTCATTGTATCCAGGAATAATGAGATGGGGTCCATGTGAATGAAGTGGAATACACAGAAAGAACAGGAATGCAGTAGCACTGAAGATAGAAGGGGAAATTCACTTCCAGAATAAGTGTCTAATTAAATGATTTCTTTCATTTATATAAGAATATGTATTTAAAATATTTAACCAGCCACCAAGTATTTTTTGATCCTGTGAGAAACAGTTCATAGCCAGAGGTCTTAATCTTAACAACATAATTAGTTATGTTGAAAGTACACAGGCCAGTCTGTTAAAGGACAGAAACAGCATTTTTTTTAACTCCAAGTATGCTATTTTAATTTCACATTTCATGAATATATGCACAAGCCCACTTGTTAAACATAAATGGTTAACCCAGTTTTCAGGATATTTTGTTGTTGCTGTTGGCATATTTGAATATTTGATAGGCATTCACATGGAAGGATATAAATTTACTATGTATTCTCATTCTAAAAGTTTCAACCTTCAGCTGCGCTTATTTTTTCCAGACCTTGAAACTTTTTTCCTGTTAAGCATTTTGTTACCTCACAAAACCATTTATAATATCATCCATTAATGTTTCAGAAATAATGAACATTTAGGAAGGATTATCCTTGTACTTGTTTGATATATTTTATCTTCATTTTTGCATTTCATCAGTCATAACTCAGTGTATATATAATCCTGACCCAGTTGTTTTATTATCTAGTCAACGTGTGCTGAGGCATTTCTCATGACACTAAAATAAAGAGATGGCTTTGTATCTTAATTAGATGTCATGTTATGATACCCATGGAATGTGAAATTTTTTTAGTCTTTAAAACAAATAAGAATTTGATTATATTTAAAATATAGCTACATAATGAACAGATATATAAAACATCTATTTGTGTTCCTTGGAAGATCAAATAATATAGCTACAAGTTCAGGCAACAAGATTGTTGGCTTTTGACACCTACCAACTTCTAAAATAAAATATGAATATTATTTCTTATATGTGTGTTTCAGGGCTGACTGCTTGGTATTGGATAGTCAGTTGATGTGTACTCCCCTGGAAAATAATATTTCTCTACTCAGAATTTCTTAATTGCATATAGCCCTTTATATAACTTAAGGCCTTGAGAGTTTCTCCTTGTCCATATTAATATGTCTATTGGTATCATCTTCATTCAGTTTTCATGAGTCTGGTGAGACTCTACAGGTATAGCATAGAGTTGTCTATACATTAAGAATTCCCCCTAAAACACATACACACACAAACATACACATACACATGCACACACACATACACAATACACACTCACATATACAACACACACACACACACACACACAAACAATTAATTTTAAAAGGCCATGAATTTCAAAGAAATCAGCTAGGAGTGCATGAGTGCATTATAAGGATAATAAGTGAAGAAGAGAATAATGTAATTATATTGCAATCTCAAAACAATAGTTTAAAGATATGTAAAAAATAAAATAAAATGTGAAACTATTTCCAAAAGGATGACAAGTTAATGGAACAAAAAGACATACTGTTGATGAATATATTTTTATTATATATTGAATACTATGTTTAATATTCATATTTTATATGCTGTATGAATGTATACAAATGTAACATTTAAGTTCTCAGGATTCAGAATCTATGTTAACATAGAGATTTTTTAATTATTAGTTTATAAACATAGACATCTATATATTACACCTACATAAAACAAATTACATATGGCAAAAGAACCAGAGAATATTCAGGAATTGCATTCATGTTACATTCATAGTGTTTCAGCTGTTTGTATTTGGCAACCTTGAAGAAAACATTTTCCTATCTTGGTGAGTCTAAAATTCTGAATATAACTCAATATCTATAATAGTTCATCTCTACCAACTTAAAACATGTATGTAGACCTACAGACATCTCAATGCCCAAACAACTAGGCTCAATTGTGACACTCAACTATTTGGTCTTCAATCCTATCAGAGACTTGAGTAGGAGTAAAATTAATTACCTGAGTAAATGGGAAGTGCAGTTTAGCAGCTTCCTAATTTAATAATAATAGAAAAAAACAGACAGAGACAGTTTGCTGCCTGAACAGTCACTCAAAACTCTCTAAAATGTTGGTGCATCATCTTCAGCTTTCTAGCTCATTATATCTGACAGACATTTGTGAGGCAGAAACCGTTGAGGACGTGCTTACCCTGTTTTTGGCAGAGTTTGGCTGTCGACTCTGCCTGCATCCAAGCTTGCCCTATTTTAGGCAGAATTATGTCTCTGGTGGAAATGAGGACATTTTGCCCCATGGCTTGTTTGCCACATTGGAAGCCATCTCCATAAGGAGGTTCTTTGATGCTCATCATCCTCTTTGAGGTAGGTTGAGTGTTGCCAGGTATTCATCTCTTTTGTTGTCAAAGAATCATTAAAATTATATAAACATCTTTAAATGCCATATTCTCTTTGACTCAGGTTTTTGAAGACCTTAGCTAACTATTTTACCTTATCTGTCTATAGAATCATATCTATCTGTTGCATCTAGGATGTAGGGGGGATATAAGCAGAAAAGGGAGGGAGGCTGGCAAAGGGAAGTTAAGAGGGAGGGGAAACAATCTAACAATGGAAAGGTAAAGTGAGCACATTATAACAAATAAAGTACACACTTAAAAAATCACAATGAAGGAGGAGGTTGCTGCAGAGACTGATGCACAAACCAAGGACCATGGTGAGGACCTAGACGCTCAGCCTAGTTGTAGTACATAGGCAGCACAGTCTCCTTGTGGGTCTCACATGGGGAGTAGGGACTACCTCTGACTTGGACTCTCGTCCACCAATGTGGATCACTTCCCCCTAGCCAGGTGGACATGGCAGACCACAAAGGACGAGGATACGGATAATACAGATAATACTTGATGAGCTGAAATCAGATATTAGGTGAGGAAGACGCCCCCTTGTGGAGGGCTAGGGAAGGGAGGGAGAGTGAGATTGGGAGGTAATGAGGGAGGAGACTACAATCAGCATGTAAAAAAAATTAAAACTGCAGAGCAGAGCTATTTCTTTGGGTAGAATTTAGCTCTTGTTTTCTGGCTTTGAGGGTCAGATGGATTCCCTGACTATCTTCTTCTCTTTGCAATACAAGGCATACTGGTTATATTCCCCATGTTATTTGTTGCAGTTGTACTATGACCACAGCAATAGTTTGGAGTAATCCTCATTTGTAAAGTTTCTTACTTGTGTCCTAGAGCCCACATAGACAGTTAAGGAACTATCTTTCCTCTCTTCACAAATGCAAAGCTAATATATTTGTGAGGAATACATCATTATTTCTATCCTGACAATTTACTAATAGTTGATCTCTACAAATTCAAAATAGATAAAACATTCAACTATCTTTGCCTTTTACTTTAACATTAAACAAACTGCTCTTAGTCTAACTTTCCATTGAGATGAAATTATTAAGTCAAATGCATTTGAATCATTAAAATGCTTTTCATTTCTCATGACAGATACATTTGTATACAGAGCACTGATATTTAGGTAATGCTTATATTTCCAATTAAGCACGGTTTTGTAAATAAATAAATGTAGTAAAACATGGAATGCTGAGACAATTAAGTTCTCACTGAACTGAATTATATTAAAGGATAAGCCACCTACAAGCTCTGAGATCAAATGCAGAGTATATATTATAGACGAAGCTAAATGAAAAGAAAATTGCTTTCACTGAACTTTACAAATACTACAAACAAAAACAAACAAACAAAACACCAGCAAAATAGCAACTCATTGTATTTAGTTAATGACTGATAAGTGTATTCAAAGATTCAGTATCTGCCAATAAACACTCTAACTTTGTTTCAAAAGCAAATACTCTGGAATGTATTGTTACTTTAAGTTCAATAAATAAAGTTAAGATTTACCTTATAACAATTCATTGGATAATGTGTTAGTAGCATATCTCCCAATACTTAGAGTCTCATTTTATTTTTCCCAACATTTTCTGTCCTTAGAGTGGAAAGGTATGACTTTGTTTATTTTTCTGCAAATTTACTTGTGTAATGAAAAGTGTCAACTAATCCACAAATTGTGGCAATTATTTCAATAATACTAATATTATACTATAGAATCTATTGGCTTCAACTCCTGCCTTTTTAGGAGTATCTTTTTGTAGGGAAACAAACCCAAGAATTTAATGATGTTTTCAAATGACATAATAAAGTATCAGTATCCTGTTCCTGATTGAATTGAAGGGCTGTAGATTAACGAATTGAGGCATATTTTTTAAAAAGCCAACAGAGTTTCAAATGTTTGAGAAAACTTAATTTGAAACCTCTTCCATCAGTATCAGTGGCTGCAACCCTAAGAGACAACTCAGAGAATTCAGGGACTTTGCCAAAGCTCATGGCTATGATCTAGTAGCTGTCACACACAGGAGGTAGAAAGCTCCAGGGTTGCCCTGGAGGACTCTATCTCATTGGCAATCAGAGCCTAGAACTTTTCTACTTTTTTCTCCATACAGAAAGCAGAGTGGGGAAGCATTCTCAACTACTTGTAGAGTTCTGGAAGAATCACACAAAACAAGTCACATTTTGAAGGAATGACAGAGAAATTGTAAACTGAATTTCATTTTTAGGTCTTTTTAAAAAATATTTTTTATTAATTTATTCATATTACATCACAATTGTTATCCTACCCCTTGTATCCCCCCACTCCTCCCTCCCTCTCATTTTCCCTTACTCTCCTCCCCTATGACTGTGACTGAGGGGGACCTCTTCCCCTGTATATGCTCATAGGGTATCAAGTCTCTCCTTGGTAACCTGCTATCCTTCTTCTGAGTACCACTAGGCCTCCCCATCCAGGGGATGTGGTCAAATATGGGGCACTAAACTTTTCATGAAAGTCAGACCCCACTCTCCACTCAACTGTGAAGAATGTCCTGTCCATTAGCTAGATCTGGGTAGGGGTTCAATGTTTACTGCACATATTGTCCTTGGCTGGTGCCATAGTTTGAGCAGGACCCCTGGGCCCAGACTCACCCTTCATAACGTTCTACTTGTAGGTTTCTAGGACCCTCTGGATCCTTCTATTTTCCCATTCTCCCATGCTTCTCCCACCTAGAGTCCCAATAGGATGTCCTCCCATCTGTCCCACTTTCTTGGTAAGTGAAGTCTTTCATGGGACATGCCCCTTGGGCTAGTGTCCAGATATAAGTGAGTAAATACCATTTGACTCTTTCTGCTTCTCAGTTAACTCACTCATTATGATCATTTCCAGTTCAATCCATTTGTCCATAAATTTTGGGGATTCCTTGTTTTTAATAGCTGAGTAGTATTCCATAATGTAAACAGTTTCTTTATCCAGTCTTCTACTGAGGAACACTTTGGCTGTTTCCATGTCCTGGCTATTATGAATAAGGCTGCTATGAACATGGTTGAGAAAATGTTCTTGTTGTGCACTGGTGCATCTTCTGGGTATATTCCAAGGAGTGGAATAGAAGCTCAGGCTTAAGGTCAATAATTAATAAATGGGACCTCATGAGGCTGAGAAGCTTCTGTAAGGCAGGACACACTGTCAACAGAACAAAGTGACAGCCTACAGGCTGGGAAAAGATCTTCATCAACCCTATATCTGACAAAGGTCTAATATCCAAATTATATAAAGAACTCAAGAAATTAAGCACCACCAAACCAAGTAACACAATTGAGAAATGGGGCTCAGAACTAAACAGAGAATTATCAACAGAGGAATATCAAATGGCTGAGAAACACTTAAAGAAATGCTCAACCTCCTTAGTCATAAGGAAAATGCAAATCAAAACAACGCTGAGATTCCATCTTACACCCATCTGAATGGCTAAGATAAAAAATTCAAGCGACACCACATGCTGGCAAGGATGTGGAGAGAGAGAAACACTTCTTCATTGCTGGTGAGACTGCAAACTATTACAGTCACTTTGAAATCTATCTGGCACTATCTCAGAAAACTGGGAATAAGGTTTCATCAAGACCCAGCTATTCCATTCCTTGGAACATTTTTAGGTCTTAAATTTTTTTCTCTGTCTATAGGTGTGGTTTCTGTCTTTTTGAGTTCCAAGCTGTCACACTTCCAAGGTTTCACTGGCATGTGCAAAACAATTAGTTCTCATCTGTCTTTATGTTCCAAAAAGAAACCCTGGTTTTTAAAAAAAATCTTACTAGCTCTAAACTTTTAAAGCAATTTATTTTGACATGTTCTTCCCACTCCTCCAATTTTTTTCTAGATCTTAACCTACCTACCTACCTATCAAGTCTTCCTGTCAAAAAGATATTGAAAATTAAAACCAATGAACAATACCAAAAAGACAAAATATAACAGCAGCAAATAAATAACAAAAAAACATACAAATACATGAAGACAATTTTGTATACTCCTGACCATGCCTAGAACCTGCCCTCTGCTATAGTTGATCTTCCTAGTGTCGCTCCATTGGAGAAAACTAATCTCACTCTTGCACTTACCAACTTTAAATATCTTCTTGATTAAGGATGAAAATTTGTTCCTGCTTTCTCTTGTCAGTGTTGGAAACACTTTTTGAATCTGTGCTTGCCTTGTGTATATGCTCAGAGTCTCTGGGAGTTGACACATTTATGATCATTGTTATGTCTAAACGTTGCTGCTTCCTTGGAGTCATCAACCACCTCTGGCTCCTAGAGTCTTTCCTTCTATTCTTCAGCATATATCCCTGAGTCTGGAAGAGAGAGGTTTGATAAAACATACTATTTAGGACGTATGTTAGTTAGTAGATGTGAACTTTAAGTTCGGCATCAGTCCAATTTCTTCATATTTGTTAATATAAATAATTCTTCAAGAGTGGGTCCTCATGATGATTTCATGGTAGGTAGCCAGTACCATTGACAATGATCTACAGTGGTTGTGTTAGAGCCCATGGGGCTCCTTTAGCCAGCTACTTAATACTATACTGAAAATGTAATACATTTACACAATAGAATATTATTTAGCTGTTAAAAATGTGTTATATATTTGAAGAAATTATCATATTGAATAAGGTAACTCAGTTCCAGGAAGACAAACATTGTATTTTTTTTCTTACATGTAGACGATACCTTTTAAGCTTTAGATATGTGTGGGACAATCTAAATAACTGCAAAGGATAGACATCTAGGAAGAGTCTAGTGTGGGAAGAGGGACTCATCCAAGGAATGGAGAAATAGTACATAGTTTCATAAAGCAAAATTTCAAATGGGAAATTATAATAGGAGGACTAAGTAGGGAAAGAGATAGCAAGAAAGACTAAAGCAGAGAAGATAGCCATTGGAAAGCCATGTAGGAGTAGATTCACTAATCTACTTTTTGTTCTATCTTCCCTACATATTTCTATATTCCTCTTTTATCTTTTCAAGCCCTATCTCAAAACTTAAAATGGAAGATAAAGGAAAAGAGAGCCATCCCTGAGCCCAACGTTGTTTTCTCTCTAAATAAGATCAATAAAACTTTTAACCAACTCACATTGAAAATAACATTCTAATCTGGCACTTTCTCAGAAAACTGGGAATAGGGTTTTCTCCTTGAAATATAACCAGAAAATGTTCTGCCACACAACAAGGACATATGCCCAACCATGTTCGTAGAAGCCTTACTCATAATAGCCAGAACCTGGAAACAGCTTAAAGGCCCCTCAGTTGAAGAATCGATAAAGAAACTGTGGTACATTTACACTATGGAATACTACTCAACTATTAAAAGCAAAGAAATCCTGAAATTTGTGGACAAATGGATGGGACTAGAGATGATCATACTGAGTGAGTTAACCCAGAAGCAGAAAGACTCACGTGTTATATACTCACTTATAAGTGGGCACTAGCCCAAAAGGAATGTCCACGAAAGTCTTCAGCTACCAGGAGATTGGGATAGATGTGAGGACATCCTACTGAGGCTCTAGGTAAGAGAGAATATAGGAATGGGGAAATAGAAGGACCCAGAGGGTCCTAGAAACCTATAAGAAGAACATCATGATTGGTGTATCGGGGCCCAACAGGGTCTGCTCAAACTATTGCAGTAACCAAGGACAATACAATAGTAAACATCGAACCCCTACTCTGATCTACTCAATGGACAGGACATTCTCTACAGTTATGTGGAGAGTGGGGACTGACTTTGACATGAACTCTGCTGCTCCATATTTGACCACCTCCCCTTGGTGGGGAGGTCTGGTGGCACTCAAAGAAAGAATAAGCAGGATACCAAAATGAGACTTGATAGCCTATGACCATGTAGTAGGGGAGGAGTTCCCCCTTGGTCACAGACCTAGGGAAGGGGAATAAGGTGAAAGCAGGAGAGAGGGAGGAATGGGAGGATACAAGTGATGGCATGGCAATTTAGTTGTAATCTGAATAAATTAATATTCAGATTATATATATAAATAATATATATAAATAAAAGAAAATAATCTTCTATAGTCCAAGAAAGCAATCAGAAACCTAACCACCCAACCCCCCTTAAATAAAATGAGGGATCATTCTCCTAATGTTCCTTCCAACTGATTTGGGATAAATAACACCTTTGTAGGGTTCCAGATAAATTTGGGGAAATGATTAAACAAGCTAGGAATAGCATTTGTGGTCCAGTTTCTAAATATTGAGAAATTCCAGCCTTAATTAGAGTCCTGTGTGGGACAGTCTGAAATGCTGGAGCAATTGGGATTGGAATATTTCCTCAAAGGTACCCTGGGAGCTGTCTAGTTCTGATGAGGAACAGCAACTGAAACACTTAGTGCTGGAACATGAAGGGTGCAGGATGTCAGTGTCCAGAATGCTGAGAGGAATGCATCCTGTCAGACCATGAGCATCAAAGAACCTCCTTATGTAGATGGCTTAAAACGTGGCAAACAAGTGACTGGGCAAAATATCTTCATTTTTGGTACAGACAGAATTCTGCCTAAAAAAGGGAAAACTTGGATTCAGGCAGAGTTGACAGCCAAACTCTGCCTAGATACAGTAAGCCTGTCCTCAATAGGTCCTGCCTCACAAATGTGTCATATATATGGGAGCAATAGGCTGAAGATGATGCTCCAACGTTATAGAGAGTTTGGGTAACTATTCAGGTAGCAAACTGTCTCTGTCATCTTCTCATTTGGAAAGCTACTAACCTGCACTCCCGGCATACTCAGGTAAATAAATTTATCCCTTCACAAGTCTCTAATGTGGTTGAAAACCAGACAGTTTAGTTCTACAATAAAGCTTAGCTGTTTAGAGGTTAAGATGTTTTTAGGTCTAGATAGATGTTTTAAGTTGATAATGATGAGATATGATGGAGATTGATTTTCATTCAGAATTTTAGATGCACCAAGATAAGAAAGATGTCTTCTTCAAGGCTGTCAAATACAAATAGCCAAAACACTAAGAATGTAACATTTATATAATTCCTGATTGTGTCATGGTAGTTTATTGTATATATGTGGAGAAATTTAAATATATATGTAAAAAATTTTAAAAATTAATAAAATAATAACAACACCCACAAAAAGAAAAGATATATAGGATCTTATTTTTGTAGAAGCCTTCTAAAATAGGTATATATGTTAAGATAGCATATTTTGCCTTTGTTTTCACAGTCCTTGTAGGTTGTCACATTTCTCTCACGCAAATTGAGAAGACTGCCAGTATTTATGAGGCTAACTGACAAAATAAATTAAATATTACCCAGTACAATATTCTCAAATAAATCTAAGATGACTTTTTAAATAAGAATATGACTGGTTAGCAAAGCTTCCAATTGAGTTGCATGTAAGTCTACTCCACAAGATCGAGACCATGCCTGAAACTGTTCAGGTTTTAAGTACTTGAGACTAGATAGGTCATGGGCTAATGGAAAATCAAATATGATTATTCTGCTAAAGAAACATAATTATAAAGTGACTCCTAACAACATCCTAGTATACTCATACATCAATGCTTATTCGGACATCATGAGAAAAGATTCCTCTTGCAGTAGATGGGAACTCCTTGTTATTGACAACTATACAGTACAAAGATAGTGACATTGCAATACTCACTCTTAGATGGCACGGCTTCTTCAAATCTCTCCATTCAAGGCTCAGTGACAGGCCCCCACACACCACCAAGAAGAGGGAGAAAGCATTTAGTATGATACCAAGAGAAGAAATGGTGTCTTCCAGACACACTGGGACTAATGCACTTATGAGTTCACCAATATTATAGCAGTGTGAACAGGACCTGAATAGGCATAAGCCAGATGGGTCCCAGTGTCGAAAGGAGAAAATATAAATGGGATCCCTTACCTAGACATGAAGCTATCTTCATTTAATTTCCTTTTAAAAAAGAAAATTTATTTTTCTCCAATGGAACATATAAAGTACATGTAATTATAAGGCCCATTCCCAGCAGTAGATGGACAACACAGCACAAACTCAATGTTTGCTGTGGTTTCTATCTATGGTTTTTATTTCTTGTTTTCTAGACTTTTTGCCTCTTATTCCTTTGGGCATTTGTTTGTTTTACTCTTCTGTTTCTACATTATGGTTTCTGATTTTGTGCTTTTAAGGATTATGTGTGTGTTTCTTTTACTTTTAAATTTTTTCTCATTTGTGTGTTTTGGTTGTTAGTTTAATTTCTGAAAAGGTAAAGGAGGCATGAAGATGGTTGAATAGGGTAAAATATGGGGAGGATCTGAGAAGAGATGGGGTATAGAAAACTATGATCAAACATATTGTATGAATGACACTTATTTTCGATTAAAAACAACAGAAAATTTCCTTTTTCATTTATATTAATTTAATTAGCAAGTACATATTTTGTTCATTTTAGGTGTTTACCAAAATATGGCTTTGCTTTCAATACATTCACAATGTAGTGAGAGAAAAAACATGAAATTTAAAGAATATCTTATGTGTAAACACATAAATAAATAAATATTTCTACATAGAACAGAAAGAGAAGATGTAGACATTGGTGATATTTTCATCAATCTTTAAAATGAGTGGGTATTATATTTGTGAATCTAAGAAAATACATGAGAGATGATGTGAAGACTGGAAAGGACACAAGCATGTTTCTGGAATAAATATGCTTTTGAGATAATTTTCAAAAGATTTTACATGGCCTGAACATAGAAAATTACTGGGGTATTAGGTCTATAGCTATAACCAAGGCTTCAGATATAAAAGGGAGAAGGGAAGGATGTTCAAAGATACAGATATGATCATGATATAATAATAAGAGAACACAACAAATTTGTCATTTATAATGTGAGAATATACGTATTTTTTTCCTTTTCTCTCCTTTATTAATTTATTCTTGTTACATCTCAATGGTTATCCCATCCCTTGTATCATATTTTGAAGCATACTAGAAAACTTATAAATGATACTTAAGAATGATTGTTAGATATTTTTTCCTCATACTAAAAGTTACATCAAATAACTTGGTTGCATTACAATTCTTAAAGGAAAATAGAAAAACCCTTTTACATTGCAGGAACATTGAAAAATTAAAGATTGGTATAAAAATATTATTTCGGTCCTATATTAAAGAGGCATAATTGGACTCAAACATATCTTTGTTAATCAAAGTAGGACAAATACATCCAAAACATGTTTGCCAGTGAGAGAAAAAAATGTTTGTTTATTCTTTAATACCTCGAGCATAAAGATACATGTTCCAGATTTGAAACAACCCTGGGAAATCATTTTTTGCATCCTGGAACTTGGGGACACAGCATTATTTTCCTGCAAATAAAAAAAAAACAGTTGCCAGAATTTTTGATTTTGTTGTTTTCTAGGTCAGGTCAAAATGATGGATGAGACAAAACTTCATAGCGCAGTTCTTTCATCTTGTGAAGCCTTGATTGCACTAAATGTAGTTGATGGTTGTCCTGAAGAAGAATCTGGTGATTTCTATTGACCAACAAATGCTTCAGACATTGGTGTTTTCTCTGCACCACATTGATTCACTGAGCACACTTCTCAGATGCAATTTCACTGGACTTCAAAGCTGTAGTGGATCAGAATGACAGCAAACCTATAAAGAGTGTGGCCACTGTGTGTGAGCAAGGTTGGCTTTGGAGCATGCTACAGTTCAATTGAGAGGTGACTTCTTTTATATATAGATTAAGATAAAAATGTGTTAATCTGTAGTATTAAATAGGAGCATTGGCTTCCCTTCATAGAGTAACTGTTTTAACTCCTGTGTGTGTGTGTGTGTGTGTGTGTGTGTGTGTGTGTGTGTGTGTGTGTGTGTGTAAGGTTATAGACTAACAGGATTCTATGCCCTTTTAAAAAGTCTTTAGTGTTATTTATACCTCCATGAAATGCCTCCTCTTTTTCCACCCATTTCCCACTCAATTTCAAACCTTTCTGTTCTACTCTTACCTTTTATGAATTATGCTGCTGGGTTGAAGCTTGCTTCTGTTGCAAATATGCCCTCAATTTTTATTAATTTCCAGATATTTATGACTACTTTATATACAAAATATATACACGAATACACACTATGTATAAATTTGTATATATATTCATATATAAATACATATATATTAATATACTGTATACATATTCAAAGCTAACATATACCAAAGGGAGAAAACATGCAAGACTTGTCTTTCTGAGTCTATTATTCCATTTAGCATGATTGTTTCTAGCTATGTAAATTGACCAATGATTTTCAAAGTTTCACTTTACTTGCCAAAAGAATGCTATTCCTTTGTATACCAGCCACATTTTATTATATAATCAGTTGTTGAGGAATATCTCAGTTATTTCAATTTCTTGGCTATTGTAAATAGAGCAGCTATGAATATGAAAAAGTAAGTATTATGATAATATAGTAGCAAGACCTTTGGGTCTATGAAAAAGAGTCAAATAACTGAATTCTGTGATGAATCAAATGTTTCTGAAGATTCAGCATACAAATTTCACAGTTTGCATCTCACAGTAATGAATAAATATTATTTTCTGTATTCATGACAAATTTTATTCATATTTTTATGTTATACATTTTGATTGTAGTAATATAAAATCTCAAAATAGTTTTAATTTTTATTTACATATTTTAAAATACAAATTAAAGTATGTAAATTGTATTTACATATTCCTAAGGATGTTTGATGTTTTAAAAACTGACTAGTTATTTAAAATTTCTTAAACATATTTTCATTATATTCACTCCTCCCCACACTCTTTAAGGTCCTTTCCTTTCTACCATTCATATTTATTTTTTTATTAACATTTTTTATTTTTTACATATACATTTATATATTCTACATATATGTAATAGACCTTCTATAGCAAGAAGAACCATGTAACAATCAGTAATTATATAAATGTTATATTCTTAGTGTTTTGGCTATTTGTATTTGACAACCTTGATAAAAACATCTTTCCTATCTTGCTGCATCTAAAATTCTGAATGTAAAACAATCTCCATCACATCTTGTCATTAACAACTTAAAACATCTCTCTAGACCTAAAAACATCTTAACTCCTGAACAGCTAAGCTTCATTGTAAAACTAAGCCACCTTGTATTAACTCCATCAGAGACTTGAAAAGAAATAAACTTGATAACCTGAGTATGTTGGGAATTTAGATTAGTAGCTTTTCAAATGAGAAGATGACAGAGACAGTTTGCTGCCTGAATCCGACAGACATATTTGTGAGACGGGAACTCTTGAGGCTTTGCTTACCCTGTCTTGGCAGAGTTTGGCCTTTGACTCTGCCTACATCCAAGATTACCCTTTTTTAAGCAGATTTCTGTGTGTGATAGAAACCTGGACATTTTGCCCAGTGCCTTGTTTGTCACATTTGTAGCCATCTACATAAGAAGGTTCTTTGATGCTCATCATCCTCTTTGAAGTATGCTGGATGTTGCCAGGAGTTAACCTGTCTCATTATCAGTGAATCTTTAAAATAATTAAAACATTTTAAAATGCCATATTCTGCATGTCTCTGAGGATTTTGAATACCTTATCTAACTATCCTACCTTATCTTTCTATAGAACCCTATCTATCTGACACATCTACAATGTATATTCTTGTGATCAAAGTAGACTAGTTATTGACATGGCCATGATTTGATCAAATAACAATTAATTTGTAACTTATTTATCCTAAACAGCTGGCAATAGCACTTTCAAAGTATTGGCAGTAAACATTGTATTATAATTGAGTTATATGGGTATAATAGCTCATTTTATAATATATATATATATATATATATATATATATCATATATATGATATGTGTGAAGAATAATCTTACATTTGATTTGCATCTATATACAAAATTCTATACCGGTGAATTAAAAATAATCTTGTGAGTTACAACTGAGGCATTAAGTTGAGAAGGAGATTTACTAATCTACTTTTTGTTCTATCTTCCCTATATATTTCTGTATTCTCTCTTCTTTTTTTTTTCAACCCCTATCTCCAATCCTAAAATGGAAGATAAAAAAAATATAGAGACATCACTGAGTCTTACCTTGTTTTATCTCTAAATAAGACCAATATTAACTTATAACCAACTCTCTTTGATAATAACCTTATATAGCTGAAGAAAGCAACCAAAAACCTACCTGACTCCCTTAAAGGAAATGGAGGATTATTCTCTTAATGCTTCTTCTGGCTGATTTGGGATGAATAGTACCTTTGTAGGGTCCCAAATTAATTTGGGGAAATGATGGTCAGAATTTGTGGTTCACATATCTAAAGTATGATCTTATCCATTATCTTCCTCCTGACAGACTTTCTGTTCTATTAATAACCCAGTGCTCTCATTTCTTCATTATTTTTCTTAATTTAGCAATACTTTTCCTTTCCAGCATGATATAGTGCTTTTCAAGATAACTATCACTTCTTATTTCACAACCCTAATTTCATATTGAAAATTGTAATCAACTACTATTAATTTGTATTAATGTTATGCAAGTTATAGATTTTCAGGGGCATAGAAAAAGAAAAATGATCCCAAGAAAGAAAGAAAGAAAGAAAGAAAGAAAGAAAGAAAGAAAGAAAGGTGAGAGAAAGTATATTTAAAGGTATCAGCTCATACAGTGGTATAGTGTGGCCAGTCCGAAACCATGAAACAGGTAATAGGTGGGGAAAAGGCAGGGATGGATTCTATCCCCAGGCTAGAGAGTTTCTATCTCTTTGGAAAATATCTTCACTCTTGGATACTTGACTTAATCTCCAGTACTTAAAGTCACCTGATTATGTCAATTACAGAGACAGAACCTCCACACACCTCCTCATGTCTCCTGACAGTAATATTGAGATTGATGCTTGAATTAACAACCATGACCAGAAATGAAATCTGCCATGGCACATTATAATTTCTATAAGTTACTGTTTCATTCATTTATGTTTAGTATCATTAGTCCTCCTGCATTTTTTCTTTAAAAATATGTGTTCTTTTAGAAGTATGTGTTCTTACTTCTCCATCAAACTACTTTTTGCAAAATACAACATCAATTCACGTTCCAAATGTTTCTGCTTTTACTTAATATAAAATATAAGTGAATGGCACCACATATTTGCAGATGGAAATGGACATTGTCACATACAACGTGGCATATTTTAATGATTAAAAAAACCTCTTTTAGTAAAATAAGTATGGTTTGGGACCCTTCCTTTTGCATCATCAGAATTGATATTCAATTCACATTATTTTTAAAATATTTTTACTCAACATTGTCCCATGTTATAACAAAAATGTCACCCCCCCCAGTGAATCAAAAGAATTTATTTGGTGGCCTTAATACCAGTAATTTTAAAATTTTGTTAAAATAGTTCAAAATGAAAGGAGTGGCTAGTGGCTATTAATAAAACAAATAGTGCCACCTACTGACTATACTGTCCTACACTTAATGTCAAATAAACCAACTTTAAATCCCTGTTTTCCACTATGATTGTGAATGCAATAGTCATCCAAGGGATATTCTAAATCTTACAAGAATTTTTCCTCACTGCAATGATAACTTCTAAACTTTTCATTCTTGTAACTGGAGTTGGTTTTAAATGTACTTAAATCAACTGCTGGACACTTTACAAAATACCTGTCACCAAAAAAACAGGTTTTAATTTGCCTTTGTGATAGAAACTGTGGTATGAAAGAAAACTGTCTAAGCCTTTCCCCCAACACAGTCTGCATAAGTAATTCAGTAAGACATAGGAAAATTCAGTAATGTAATAGCAATAAGACCACAAAAATTAAAGAGAAGAGGTCCGGTAAATGATTGATGAAATAAAAACTTTATATAATTTATTGATAAGAGGAATGTGTGAAGCATGTGTCATTACAGATACAGTAAGTAGAGTTAGTGTGAGCCTCCATCACCTTTCAATTCATGTGCAATTTCACAGAAAAAAATAACATTAAAATAATAGAAGAAAAGACGTTATTTAAGAACAACATGATTTACACTTACTGTAGTGTGTGTGTGTATGTGTGTGTGTGTGTGTGTGTGTGTGTGTGTGTGTGCACCCACATGCACAAAATATGGCATGCATGTGGAGTTCAGAATTTAACTAGTTGGGTTATTTCTTCTTTCTGCCTTTGTGTTCCCAGTATCAAACTTAGCTTACTTACGAGGTTTGCATTAGACTTCTTTACCAACTAAGCCAAGTCACTTATGTTTGTTTTATTTACACAGAAAATTGTTTTTAGTGTTTTTTAGTTCCAGCTTCCAGCTTTGCACAGACTTGGTCTCTAGATTGCTGAGATACATCTCCAAGTTGGGGTTTAACTATTGAAGGATGCAAGCAATGCTTTTCTGTGTGAGTCACTAGCTATATTGAAAAAGTACCCGGAAGCAGAAAGTAGGAAAGCAAGCTTGAAGTAAAGGTAGCATCAAGAGGAACAACTGGCCGTGGACCCATGGCCCTTTGTTTAGGAAGCTCATGGAGATGTCTGCTAAACCCTCTGACAGGACCCATGGTGACCTGTTTCTTTTCACATCCCTAGAAACTGCAACTTTACGACACTAAAATTGGAAATTAGGCCAATGTGGATATTACTTACATCTTCTGTAGCTATCTCCGTATCCTGGACCATCAGTATGGGTGGAAAACTTTTATTAGAAAATTGTATGACTAAAAGTAAAAGAAAACCTCTTATCAATGGAGATATTTCTGTTTGTTTTGAGGTTCAGTTGTTGTTGTTGTTGTTTAAGACGGGGTTTCTCTGTGTAGCCTTGGCTGTCCTGGTCTTGCTTTTAGGCTAGGTTGGCCTTGAACTCACATAGATCTGCCTACCTCTGCCTCTCTGAGTGCTGGGGTTACAGGCTTGTGTTACCTCACAGGGCTCCAACATAGATTTTTTATGCCAACTAGAACTTCACTGATTCATTTACTACTTTCATGGAGTTCTTCAAGGCAGTATAGAATTCCGGTGTGCTTCATCTGTAATACATCATGTTGTGTCGGTGGCTAGATTAACTTTGCTTAGCAATAAATCATGAAAATAGCAGCCATGGAAGCACATCGTGTTTATCATCCCAGCTCTAAACCTAACTGGAGTAAGTCTGGGCAACATTTTAACTCTTCAGTGTGTCCCAGTGATTAAAAGAAGATGCTACAATCATAGGCATTTACAAAAGCCAACAGCAAAAGGTTAAATTCACAGCTGCCAGTTTTCCCTGCTGATAGCTCCTCAATGTAAGCTTTCACTGCACTTAGATATGCCAATTTGAAAAGGATCTGCTGATGAAAAATTAACCATCATCCAAGTTCTGAAAAGAAAAAGCTTTTTTTTAAAAAAAATCATGATTAGAACTTTAATTGATGCACTTGTCCTCAACTTGGAATCACTGTGCACTGTGGACAATCCAACATAATTGCTAAAAATCCTGTAATGCACAATCTCTGTCTTAATGTAGTAATGATCAAGTTTTCATGTATAAAAGTAGTGCTAATAATTGTAGAAAGAATATTATATATAATGTAATACCTTTTAAAACCACAGTGATTTATTGGTCCCATATGTCCTTGTGGTGGTCTAAATAATAGCTCTTTAAAATATTTTACCATAATAGTAAAAACTGTAAATATTACTTATGTGGAAAATACCCTTATGCACATTTAGATTAATGTGTTTTGAATAGGAACATTAATTTGTTTATTGAGAAGGTTCTGCATACTACTATAAATATCCTTGAGGGAGAAAGACAGGAGATTCAGTGCTCAAAATGGAAGGACACATGAATGCAGGGCAGAGAGAGATTGCTTGCCTTGAAGTTTAAGTTATGTGGGCACAAAGAAAGTCTGGCTTGGAAAAGCTACAAGAGGCCATCACCTGATTGTGATGCAGTGATACAGATTCAGATGTGTGTACTCCAGCATGAGAAAAGATCGTTGCTGAGCTCAGCTAGAGTCTACTACTTAGCTATTAAAAACAAGGAATTCCTGAAGTTTATGGACAAATGGATTGAACTAGAAATGATCATAATGAGTGAGTTAACCCAGAAACAGAAAGAGTCAAATGGTATATACTCACTTATATATCTGGACACTAGCCCAAGGGGCATGTCCCATGAATGTCTTCACTTACCAGGAAAGTGGGACAGAGGGGAGGACATCCTATTGGGACTCTAGGTGAGAGAAGCATGGAAGAATGGGGAAATAGAAGGATCCACAGGGTCCTAGAAACCTACAAGAAAAATATTATGACGGGCGGATCTGGGACCAGGGGTCCTGCTCAAACTATGGCACCAGCCAAGGACAATACATGAAGTAAACATTGAACCCCTACCCAGATCTAGCCAATGGACAAGACATTCTTCACACTTGAGTAGAGAGTAGGGTCTGAGTTTCACACGTACTCTGGTGCCCCATATTTGACCACCTCCCCTGGATGAGGAGGCCTGGTGTCACTCAGAGGAAGGATAGCAGGCTACCAAAAAGATACTTGATACCCAATGAGCATATACAGGGGGAGGAGGTCCCCCTCAGTCACAGTCATAGGGAGGGGAATAAGGGGAAATGGGAGGGAGGGAGGAATGGGAGGGTACAAGGGATGGGATAACAATTGAGAAGTAATATGAATAAATTAATAAAATATATATTTTTTTAAAAGATACAAAAAAGATCATTGCTGTTATTTCACACACCTGCTTCTGTGGTCATTTGCTATCTCTGCCATGTGAAAACAATACACTCTGGATGTACTCTTGAAAACCTTATCTTCCTGTAATTTAGTATTCCATTTCATAATAATATCACTTTAACACGTATGCTATTACTTAAATTAGGCTAGTCTGGGAAAAATACAGTCCTGAGATCTATTTTCCCTTAAAATGGTCTTTCATTTCCACTGTTCCAGCTTTATGCAGTCTTAATGGTGCAGGAATTTCAGAACTGGCAGTTGACTATTTTTTATTGGAATGATTTTCCTCATATTCATAATATTTAACTCTTGTTCTCTTCATTTATTAGAAAAAGTTTCCCTCCTCACTTTTTGTATTTTAATGATTATATTTTCACTCTATACTCTTCAGCTTATAAACCATAGTGACTGTATCCTGCTGTCTTTATTTCTTTTAAATTATAGTTTAAAACTCTAACCTATTTTATAATGTGATTAATTGATATGCTTATATTATGCAAGCTTTCTCGTCTTCTTAATATATAAAAGTAATGAAGTATAAAATATTATCTATTTTATTTGCTATTTTTTCTGGTGCACAGAAGACAGTCTAGCACATAGAAGGTATTCTGTGGAGTTTTCCTAAATTATATATGTATATGTATATATAAAAGAGAATATATTTATAGCTCTGTTACAATGAAGTCTAGATGCTAAAATCATGCATTATTCTCAAGTTTATTTCAATATTCAGTTTGGGAAGAAATATCATTACACAGCCTGCATTTATTCTGACTTCTGTCCTATGAGAACAGCAGATTCTTCAAGTCTTGTTAACAGAGCCACAGTGTATGCAATCTTTGGAGATCTGCTTCTGTATATTATTCTGTTAGGAGTTGCTTCTCTACTTACTGAAGTCCTCAGTAAGATTTTAGGCAAAACTACTTCCTGGTCCAAGGCAAAGGGACAGCAACCAAGACCTGAAATTTCCAACAATACAAGTCATACAAGCTGACACTGGGCCAATAACATAACTCCTGATGTAGTTAGAAATTCATAACAAGAGGATAAAAACAACAACAACCAAAAAAAAAAAAAAAGATTGAATTTCTGAAAATGTCTTTTTGGAGCACTTAGTGCAAAACATTCTTTATGTAGTAAGAAAAATAATACTGGAGAATCATTCTTTTCTTTAGTGAAAGAAGCTGTTTTTTGTAAGAACATTTATTATTTTTTTTGTAAGAACATTTGGATGAAAGGATGTTTTCTACTATGATTCATAGAACTGCACACTAGTACCTAGTACCACAGGAATTTGAGAAGAGCATACTCTAAAGTGAAGGGCTTGTGCCACTAAAGGACAGCTGGAGAATACAGTAAATATTGGGAACTTAGGACGCAGAGTAGTCATGGCTGTCACATTGAAACCAAGCCATCCAGAAGGAAAAGCAGAGACCACTGCAGACCTGATTGGATATATGGTTGTTAAGGGCAGGCAGCGCCTGTTTTTTCAATACCATTTTGATTATAATTGATAAACCCAACAACGTATTTTCTAGAGAAAAATAACATCCACAATTGATTACAAAATGCTTAATTTGTCAATCACATGCATATTTATCTTTTTTTGAAATAATTTTCAACAAAAAATTGTGTTTTATTTATTTTGATTAGATGATTGTAATTTTTCAAATTGGAAATCAGCATCATTTTAATTGGTTTTCAGTATTATTTTTTGAATGCAATGGAAAATTTAACACTGAATTATATTGCTATAATTTTTAATTACATATTTAGAATTTGGTGATGAGTCTCTCAAGGGCAGTTACAGATCACAAAACTCTAGGAGTAATGAATAGAACAATTTAAAAATATTTCAAATCCAAAGCCACAGTAACACTTCAGTGATTTTTTTAAATTCAGAAAATACAGTTAGTTTTAATGAAGAGACAGTCCGATGAATTCTACGGTCTTCACAGTCACAGGATATAGGGTGGATATAAACAGGCAGACATCTCTATAGTTTTATTGTTTTCTTTTTATGTAAATACAAGCATCATTAATTATATCTTTCAAATTATGAGTTAATAGCCATAAAACTTATTATTTGCTTATTCTGGATAATTTCTCTTTCAGTTATTTTTCAGAAAATATGAATTTAAATTATGAAATACAGATATATACTTTGAAGTGAAATGTTAATGTAAACTTTGAATTTATGTAAGCAACTTGTATTTGTTCTACATAATAATAAAAATTACCACAAATTTTTTCAGAAATAAGTGTGTGTGAGAGAGAGTGTTAATGTTACAATTAATTTAAAAAGAAGCCATGAATTTGAAAAACTGCAAGGATTGCTATATGGCAGGATTTCAAGGGAGTTGACTGAGAGAAAAATTATAAAACTATATTAGAATCTCAAAACTAAAATATAATCATCCCCAGAAGAAATATGAGGCAAGTCCACATTGCCAATGCATAAAAATAAATAATTTGTGTAACTAAACAGTAAATAGCTTGAATTTGAATTTATATAAATAGGTAGAGAGATGTATGAACTATCATTCCTTTACAGAACAACATTACATTTGTAGCATGAGAGTTTGATAGAGTGCTAAGGTAAATAATTCAATAAGTAATTAGTTGCTAAATGCCCAAGCAAAAGAAAAAATTATCTTACAATGTTAAATGATACAAAGGAGGGATTTATATGTAGTTTCTCTGCCAAGAAATAAAGCTTTTAAAAAATGAAGTGCTTAGAGCAAGCTCAAATTTCATTTTTGGGTTTTTCATTGACTTTGGTGTCTAAAGCTTGGGAGACAATTTGACCCAGGAAAGTACATTAAAAGTTCATGAGAATCAGAGTGCTTATCACATTTCTTCTCTTTGTGTAATGAAGCCGTGATTTGCTGATCACCCATTGCTAATTTTCATTAATTATATGATTAGCAATTCCATCTATTTTATTTATTGCTTATGTATTTATATTGATACTCTTTCGCAGTTTGTTTTGAAATTTTAACTGTCTTATGAACTACTGTTCAAAGTTTAAATATAAAAAAAATTTATTACAAATGCTAACTGATTAAAGTATAAAACAACATGTTTCTCATGCCATAGTTTTAGAGGGAATTTAGTAAAAAGAAAAAACAAACTGTTTTGACTCATTTTTCTTACTTATTATAAGTGACTGTTAAACTGTATTTTGTTCAACTAACGGCTTGTGGTTAAATCAGCTCCCCTATTTCAGTCAACAGGGTGTATTTATTCCTTTTACATTTTTATTACAACCATTTGCTTATTTATATAGCATAGAAATGTTTCTGTGGGTTTACATTACTGTGTATTTTTGCAACAATGCCATTGGGAGACTTTTTAATTAAGGAATGATGAGTGTCTGGGAGGTGGTTTTCCCAGGGAAGAAGACACCAAGTAGTGGTTGTCCAATATCTAATGGCCAACACTAAAAACCCACATGCATAAGGAACATTATAGTGACTTATCAGGTTACATATAGGAAACTCGTGTGTATGTGTGTGTGTGTGTGTGTGTAAATGTATATATGCATATGTCTACTTTTATATACACACACATATATCCCTGTATATGCATATGTGCATCTAATAATGATAATGAAAACAGAGGCTATGGCTTTTAAAGAGAGAAAGGAGAATTATATAGGAGAGTATGGAAAGAAGAACAGGAAGGGAGAAGGGTAATTATATCATAATAAAAAATAAAGAATAGAAAAATGTGGTCCTACCACTTTCTTCTGATGCTGCAGTATTCTTTTTAAGTTGTCTTTGGTGTTTTCATTTTTGTTTTCTTGAATTTTCTCCTAGTATTGCCTTAAAATCATTTTAATGTTTCCTACATATGCATCTGGCTTTCTTTATCATCCCTATTCTATCCTGCAATAACAGAGATATTTTTAGATGAGAAAGAAAGGTAAAATTATCTTTGATAAAACTTTAATGCTTCCTTCTCAGCTAGCACAAGAGATCTATTTAAATGTGCAAATTGTGTCCTTGTTGAGACAGTCTTACTTTAATTGTCACATTTATACTTGGGATCATTTACTGACTCCCTGTTGAGTAGGCAACCAATTACCAGATCAAGTCCACAAGATGGATGCTACTCTATTTTTGACAAAAATAAAACACCCAGGTCCTATACATTATTTAACATGCTTTCGTTGCTTTTCTAAACTGTAGCACATTGAGCGGTACACAGCTGCCATCATTATCATGAAATAGTGAAAGCATAATTAGCTGAACAGTGTGATGTTATATGAACCATAATGTATGAAAAAAATTTCAGAACTGTATTCTGTGAGAGTGAGCTCTGGGTGGAAAGTCTAATTTCATCTAATAGTGGGAGTAAGAGAAGAAAATAAAGTAGAAAAAAGATAAGAAAATTTCTGAAATGATGATGTTGAACACGATGGTGATGGTGATGGTAGTTGGTGTGCTAATAATGATAACAATTTGATTATTACTGATAATGATAATGATTTAATGAATACTGATAATTACAAAGATGTTGACAATGTTATTAACCTGATGAGAATGGAGATGCAGGTAAATGAAGCTTCTCATAGGGACAAGTTCATTATCCTCATTTCCATTCATTTCTCCCAAGCCTTGTCTGCTATGCCTTGCATTCCCGATTTTTGGTATGAAAAACTGGACCATAATTTTACTTAGAGGTAGGATGAAAACAAATACGTATGGCTCAAGGCATAATCTGATAACAAATTAATTAAACAAGTAAATGAGGATCAAAGCTTTAACAGAGTATTTTTTTTCCGGAAAAAAAATGACAATAAAGTGAATTATTAGTGTTGCCTCAGATTTAGAGAGGATAATGACAGGAAGAAAGTTTTCTCAGAGTGAGAACAGAAAGATGCTGATCAAGTTTATCATGGAAGTTGTAGTGTGACAACGTAGAATAGTGTTTTCTATTCCTTTTAAGCTTATCATGTAAACAACTCTATCATCTAGTAATTTTACCTACTGCTAAAAGATCCTCATACAACATCCAGGGAAAGTAGAGAGACATGGAGGGAGTGCCCGAAATATCTGTTTCTAAGAAATTTGAGCTCCGTTGTTTTAGTTCCTAATTCGGTTTGATGAAATAGTCAATTTTGTTTATTGAAAAATCTATTATAACAAATAAAAATAAATTGAAAAACTAAAAATTATGACAAAAGGATATAGGGGGTATGTAATAAATGTTAATCATAAGAGAAAGTAAAAGCTTTTCCAAAAACTTTATATCCCAATACATCATGATACCAGTCATTATTTTAGTTATTACATCACTTCATTTATTTATATAGCTATAGTTAAAAGAAACACAAATACACATTCACTCACATACACATTTCACTCTGCATTGGGTGCCTTCTAGGACATAAAAAGCAGGCATCCACATTAAATAGAGTAATAATGTACTGCGCCTCGCTAGCAACTCCACAGAGTAGTAAACATCAAAGTACCGAAACATTTTTATTATCCCCAATTATTTTAAACACAAGAAAAAAAACGATGATATATAAAAATGAAAGCACAAATGGACAATCAAACATTTAGGTGGCTTTCTTATTTTCACAGAAGATAATGATGAATTTTATAATGTTTCCTGCAAAGGAATTAAAATGATAATTGTTTATGAAAAAACATGAATTGAGTCATTATTTAATATTAATTTGAAAATATACTTGCTATTTATATATTAAATCTATAAGTGTTAAATTATTATTCATAATTTATTCTCATTACATGTCGATTGTTATCCCCTTATGCCCAGCCTCCCATTCCCACCCTACCTCCTTCTACCACCTCATTCCAGTGGCCTAGACCTCTGACAGGGATGGGGGTCCTCCTACCCCACTGTCTGGATGCAGCCTACCAAGGCTCATCAGGATGGCAAAATGGGGTGAATACATGCACTCTGGTGCCCCTTCCTCTATGTGCCCTTGAGGCCAATCGACCAAGGGCCAATGACAAAACCGTGGGCACCAGAGAGTGCATGTCAGAGGTTAATGATTAAAATTACAGACATCTTTCGGATCATTCCTACGTAATGTAGTATTATCTTCCTAAAGCCTCTTTTTCCTTCCTAATACTCTGGAAAACTTGATTTGTATTGTTCAATAATTTCTCAAATATAACATTAAAAATACAAAAGACCTAAAAACAAATGCATAACAACATTGTAACTTTTTCTTTCTTGTTTTTAATTATCATCTAACTATGAAACTAAATGATAGGTAATGACATTTTAGTACATGTTTAAATTGTTTTCACCCCATTTTGCTTCCTTGTTCACATTTTTATCCTGATTCTCATTCAATTTTTTTAAAAGAGTTGGCTTTACACAGACGACCCACCTAAATGAAAGGGAAGTTCCAATAGTAATCTTTGCATTTACCTTAACTCCATCTACCAACCACAAACGACATTATTTGAAAAGACACCAGATCCAAGCTCTTATTTTTTCAGTCATTTTCTAAATAGTTAAGTTACTATATTGTGCAAAATGGTCTGTTATGAGAAGTATTCTGTAGTTTTCCATTGAAGGATATTTAAATGTCACTTTAAATAAAAATAACCCTCATAATACCAAGACTGTAAAGTCAACCCAGTAGGAGAAAGATGGTCCCCATGAGCAGACAGAAGAGCCAGAGCAATCCGCACTCCCACACTTGGGAATCTCACAAAAACACCAAGCTAAGCAACCATAACATATATGCAGAGGACCTAATACAGACCCACACATGGTCTCTGATTGCTGCTTTAATCTCTGTGAGACCTGTTTAGTTGATTCTGTGGACAGTTTGTTCTGCTCATATCTTTGAACCATCTAAGTGCTGCAATTCTATCTCCCCAGTCCAAAGGAACCGATGAAGATCTCCAATATGGGCGCTCTCTGTGCCTAATGTTTGACTCTAGGTCTCTGCAGCTGATACCATCAGCTAGCTTAGGTAGCCTCTTTAATGATGATTGGGCGAGGCACTGATCTAAGAATAGCAGAATATGATTAGATTCCATTTCATTCATTTTTATTCTACCCTAGATCTCTGAGCTATCCAACTTCTGATTCCTGGTCATCCAGACTTGGAGGAGAGTGGAGATATTAGGAACTTGGAGGAATAGATGGAGGGGAAACTGACATCAGGAGGTATTGTATGTAAAAAGAAGAAGAGACAAAAAGAAAACTAATGAATGACCCTTCCCCCAAAAAACATAAAAATAAAAATTAGAAATGTTTCCAAAGTGGTTGTACTAGTTTGCATTCCCATCAGCAATGAAGGAGTGTTCCTCTCTCCCCACATCCTCGCCAGCATGTGGTGTCGCTTGAATTTTTGATCTTAGCCATTCTGATGGGTGCAAGATGGAATCTCAGAGTTGTTTTGATTTGCATTTCCCTGATGATTAAGGAGGTTGAGCATTTCTTTAAGTGTTTCTCAGCCATTTGATATTCCTCTGTTGAGAATTCTCTGTTTAGTTCCAAGCCCTATTTCTCAATTGGGTTATTTGGTTTGGTGGTGTTTAATTTCTTGAGCTCTTTATATAATTTGGATATTAGACCTTTGTCAGATGTAGGGTTGGTGAAGATCTTTTCTCAGTTTGTAGGCTGTCGCTTTGTTCTCCTGCCTTACAGAAGCTTCTCAGCCTCATGAGGTCCCATTTATTAATTGTTGACATTAATGTCTGGGCTGTTGGTGTTCTGTTCAGGAAGTTGTCTCCTGTGCCAATATATAAACATTATTTTGCCTAAGCCCAACAGTGAAATTTACAAAAGATGTGTTATAATATTATAAAACAAAATTATATATCTTAAGATTCTTAACATATATTGCTTCTGTGTAGGTTATTGAAAGTCAGTGTGCAGTAGGCAACTTACCTATCATGTGACAGAAATTAACCTCCAGGGATCATATTGGTAAAAAAAAATTACAAATGGTAAATATACAACTGAGTTGGCTGAATGAGTATATTAGGCTGTCGGGTTGCTGTGCTGAAGATGATGGTGATGCAAAGTAATGAACATAAAATATCATGTTAAAAGAACCACAACATAGTAATCAGGTCACAAAACTTGTCAACGGCTTCTTTAAAAGTCCAAAAATTTGACGGTAAATAAATTTTCTAAATGATAAAAAAATGTTTTTTCTTTTCCTATGTGTTTGTGTCTGTATGATTGGTATGTATGTTTTCATATGTGTTTATGTATATGTATGAGTGCACATACATGTGCACTTATATGTAGAGTTCAAACATCTCTCACAATTTCTTTCCTTCTAATGTTTTGAGGTAAGTTTCCTCAATGAACATGAAGATTGCTGATTTCACTAGGCTGGCTGGCCTATAAGTAAGTATCATGGAAGCTGCTGTCTCTGCCCTCCTAGATCTGTGAATACAGGCGACCCTTCCGAGCCTGGATTTTTATATTCTTTTAAACTTATGATTTGTTCTTTTCCTCATTGTTTTGAAACATAGTGATATCATTGTATTGCCCACCTAAGGCTAGCAACAAAAATGATGATGATGATGATGATGATGGAGGTCATGGTGGTTATGGCGATATAGTAAGATGATATGATCCTTACACATCATTAAATTAAGATTCAATTGTTAATATTCAAGTTACCTAATTAGTGATTGTGATTCATTTCTGAAAATACAATAAGATAATAACAGACTTATTTTAATTATCATTATTAAATAATCTCTTGGCCAGTATTTACTATTACCTCTACCTGAATAGTGATCATTTTGAAGAATGTTTGCAATTTTTACCTTATTCTAACATTGTTTCTTACATAAGTCACAGAGATAAAAGTAATTTTAATTTATGAGAATGTAAATGTAGACTATGAACACAATTAATCATTGTAAGACATATCATAAGGCAAAACTTTCTATTTCATGTTAAATTATATTTCTAGTAAGAAAGTACAGTTACCAGTTTTGAAACACAGTATTTAACTATATCAGTATTATATCTACAGATGTTGCGTATCTAAGACTTCATAATGCATAACAGAAAAAGATAAATTTAGTATAAATGGCTTAGTACTGATCTTGACATCATGTCAATATTGTATTAGCAAATAATGATACTTAGTATTTATCAAACTCATAATTGCATCATGTCTTAATTTTCCAAACTGTAAATGGTAAAAATAAATACCTGTAGTATGCTAAATATACCTGTACTCAATCAGATTGAAAATACTTACTTCCACAGTGACTGTACAAGTTTGCACTCCCAATAGCAATGGAGGAGTGTTCCTCTTGCTCCCCTAACTCACCAGCATGTACTGTTGCTTGAGTTGTTTGTCATAGCCATCCTGACTGGTATAAGATAGAATCTGAAATCTTGATTTGCATCTCCCTGATGACTAAGAATGTTGAATATTTCTTTAAGTGTTTCTCACCCATTTGAGATCTCTCTGTTGAGAATTCTGGTTAGCTATGTACCTCACCCTCTTTTTTTTTTCCAGAGAGGATTTCTCTGTGTACACCAGACTGTCCTTGAGTTGCTTTGTAGACCAATCTGTCCTCAAACTTACAAAATTATACCTGCCTATGGTGCTGGGTTACAGGTGTGCTCCACCACATCTGGCTGTAGCTCATTTTTAATTGGGTTATTGATTTGTTGGTGTCCAATTTCTTGAGTTATTTACATATCTTTGATATTATCCCTCTGTAGGATATAAGGTTGGTATTTTCCCATTCTGTTGACTGTCATTTTGTCCTATTGGCAATGTCCTTTGCCTTACAGAAGTTTTTCAAGAGGTCCAATTCTGAGAGAATTGGGAACAGTTCTATCACAAGACCCAGTTATACCACTCCTGGGCATTACCCAAAAAATGTTCTACCATACAAGAAGGACATTTTTTCAACTATGTCCATAGCTGCTTTATTCACAATAGCCAGAAACTCAAAACAAACGCCATATCCTTCAAGTGAAGAATGGATTAAAAAGTGTGGTACATTTACACAATGGAATGCTACACAGCTATTGAAAACAAGGACTTCTTAAAATATGCAGGCAAATGGATGTAACTAGAAAAGATCATCATGAGTGAGGAAACCTAGAAAGACATGCATGGTATGTACTCGCTTATAAGTGCATATTAGCCATAAATTACAGGATAACTATGGTACAATCCACAGATCCAAGGTGCCTATTATTTCTGTTTTGCCTGAGGAAAAGAGAGTCTACATACCATGCAGATAATTTCCATTTCCATATATACACTGTACATATGTAGCATACTTTATAGTTATAGGACCCAGGAGAAAAACCTCAACCTTTCAAACATTAAATTAAATGATAAAAAAGAAGCACATATTCTATATTCTTAGTGAAACTTCTGATGCTGATTTAAAATTGAGCAGGATGACAATTATAGTTCATAGATGTCTTGCAATGGAATGTGTCACTATCTTCTAAGCACTACATAGAAATACATTAACCATTATCCCAAGGGAAAGAAAGTAACAAGAGTTCAAAGTTCTTCCCCACTTTTTCTTCTCACAGATTTCATGTGTCTGGCTTTATGTTGAGGTCTTTAATCCAGTTGGACTTTAGTTTTCTGCCGAGTGATAAATATGGATCTACTTGCATTTTTCTACATATAGACATCCAGTTACACAAGCACCATTTGTTGAAGATTCACAATAGCCAGGATCTGGAAACAACCTAGATGTCCTTCAACCTAAAAATGGATAAAGAAACTCTGGTACATTGACTCAATGGAATATTATTACGCTACCAAAACCAAGGAAACTTGAAATTTGCAGACACGTGGATGGAACTAGAAATGATCATCCTGAGTGAGGTAACCCAGACCCATGAGGACATGCATGGTATATACTCATGTATACACCCTCTATGTATGTCTATATACATAGATGCTCTCTGAAAGACTCCGCCCAGCAGAGGATGAGAACAGGGAGGTGGGGGGAGGTGAATGCTCCACAAAAAGACTATCCAGACTGATGGATCTGTACCCAGCGGGGCCTGCACAGACTGATATACCAACCAAGCACAGTGCAAACAGAGGAGGATCTGCACCTTGTTTGGGGGGGCTTAGCTAATCGATGGCTCATTCTCCACATGGAGAAAGGAGGAGTGGGGTGGGGACCTGCCTCTGACAAGGTCTCTGGTGTCAGGGATTTGATCACTCCCCCATGGTGGAGAGGCCCTGTGGGAACACGAAAGAGGGGGAATGCAGACTGTCAGGATGAGACGTGATAGGCTGTGGCCAGATGGCGGGGAAGGAGGACCCCACTTGTCAGAAGTTTAAGGGAGGGGAACAGAGGAGGGGAGAGGGAAGGGTAGCAACAGGAAGATAAGAACAAAGGGATTACAATCCAGATGTAATGTGAATAAATTATAATAAAAAAAAAGAAAGGAACAAGATGTTTAGGGTGTGCTTTGATTTCTAAATTAGACAGGAAATGCATAGGTAAATTCTTAACTCAAAGCAGGTGCAAAGCAAATACCAGTAATAGGGCCAGTAATAAAAAGAGATTAAATTTTCTAGATGGAGAGGGAAGTCATAAGGAAAAACACATTTTTGAGGACTTTAAAAAAATTAATCAGGTCTTTGTGTTACTTGTAAGTTTGACACCTAGTGTTGAACTAAAATATGACTTTAAAGTTCAGCTGTAACATATTTAAGTGACTTTGAGACATCACTTCATTTAACAATGCCACAGAACTTTCTAGATGCTTTGAGCTCATTGGTGGGGAACATTAGCTCTGTTTTCTAAAAAGGGAATGAGGCTCTCTAGAGAGTTATATGTTTTACTTTCTTTCTCAGTTCACTTTCCTTTAGTGGAAGTTGTTGGCTGAGGAGCTATGTTACATAGTGGATTAATGAAATAAACAGCATTTAAAAGTGGAATGAATCCTATATTATCAGAATTTTCTGACAGATATTGTAATAACACAGTAAAAGACACTGGGTTGCGGAAGAAATTGTTCTGTATGTAGTCAGTTTGCCTTCAGCAGTATTGGATAAACATGGAATAATGTCAGAGAAAATGTAAAATCTTTTAATGCATAGAAATGACCACATAGGAAGCATTTTTCTTGTCCTGAAAGCTAAGCTGTCTATTGCCATGAGGAAAAGAAAATTATGAATTTGGAAAGTGACATTCATATTTTAAAACTTGCCGTGTCTGGTGTTTTTATATGCTATGTTCACAAATAACTTGGGAGAAACGGAAAATGAATACTGATTAGAAATTTAATCAAAGAATAATGAATTATTGTGCCATCTTAAAACCAATATTACCATACCCTTTTTTCCCTAAATCCATGTTTATTAATAAAAGCTAATTAATCCTGACTCTGATGTAAATCTCACATGTCCACTGCAGAAGTACCTAAAATGCTAAAATGTATCAAGAGACTTGCTAAGAATAATTTAATAAATGAGTGAACAAAATATCTCTCATATAATTTTAAGGTGTAATGAATGAATCTCTAGTTTCCTATTAATGCAAGATGATAGATATTTTTACTAGGGAAATTTTAGTCAGTCACCTATAGTTCAGTGCATACACACTAAGGATAGTGCTGTAGCAGCTGCCAGGAAGATAGAAGAAATAGTCAAAGTAACAAAAACCTGTGGACACTGGTCTTTGGCTTTCACAGTCTACAGTTAGGCAGATGACTACTAGAACAATAAGCACCTGGAGTACACGAAAGCACCTAAGTATACTTGATTAAATATATGATTTTTTTTTTTACAATTCCTAGAGTAACATGTATGTATATCCTTTAAGTTTTAACCATTATTACATATTTTTATTCAAACTCACTGGTATTCATTTGGTTCCTTCTAAGTATGGTCACAGTCACAAAAATAAAATATTGTATATCAACCTATATCTGAGTCTTTGGCGATATCTTAAAGGAGCTTATTTTGCTTTCAACAAGCTCTGAAATATTTTAATTTTTTTGAATGTGATATGAGCTGTCCATAGTGCCACCTGCCTGCAATGACAAGCACTTAAGGGCTCATGCAAGAGCATCACCATATTCTCACTAGTAACAACAGAAGCTGTACCCATAAAGTGCCACCGACATGACTGACCAAATGTGAGCTGAACACGGAGGACATCACTGAACATACCAAAGTGGACAGGGAAAAAGGCTCAAGCCTACACAAAGAACTATGGGAAACTGAGGAAAGCTGAGAATGGGAGAGATGGGCCAGCACCAAATGATCAGCTCTGAAAACATATGTGCAGATAGCATTATATGGAAAGAACAGGTTATATTTAAGAATACATATATATATTTCAAGAATATGTAAATAATCATATACATATGAACTGATCATGTTATATTTCAGAATATATAATGAATGTATAATTATAATATATGTATGCATGCAAAAGTGATTAATGAAATTCACTAATTTAACAATTAGTGAAAAAGATAGGCTATGAAGTGGAAGGAGAGCAGAAAGGGGAAATAGGAGAGTTTGGACAAGGAAAAGGAAGTGATAAAGGGATTTATATTATAATCCCAACAGTATAAACAATAAGCTTTTACAATTTGCATACATATAAAACTTAGCTTTGTACATATACATTCATGGAACAATTTCTCCTGCTTATGATTCTTAGTGAAAGTACTTTATAGTATTTTACTATTGATATAAGTGATATATTATATACCAAGGATACACATGTTCATTTCACTTTCTGCTTTTCATCAAGTAATGCATGCACAAGAAGTTAAATTTGTAAAATTTCTATCCATCCTTATATATTTGTTTACCCATTACTTGTTCTTTCTTTTAAAAAAAAATCATTAATAACTGAATTAAACCTTTTCCAAAATTCTATATGCTCTAAGAAATCTTTCTTTACCTTTCATATTTTTTGTTCATTTTTTCACTTAAATATTTTTATTTAAGGGTTTTAAACAATAAATTTTGATCATATTCTTTCTCTCCATCAGTTCTCCCTCAGATTTGTTTTAAACTACAAGCATCTGGATTTTTACTATTTCCTTTACTTCTCTTCCTAGTTCAAAGTTTCTGTTTTGGTTTCTTGTACTTTGTACTTCTTGAGAAACAGTGGATGCATTTTGAAATATCTCTTAAACTTATTTCTATTATGTATTCAACTTGATCTAGACATTGAATAAGTAACCCATTTTCCCTAAGATTTTGATACAGTAGACAATGCAACTACTTCAAATCTAAAGTAATCACAGGCATGCCTACAATCCTTGCAGTGCACCTTGATCTCTAATTTTCATTTGCTTGCATTGTTGAGTATAGAATTCTAAACTGTTTTGTTTAATATCAAGGCTAGACCACTAAACAAGATACCCAGTCAACTCGTGGTTTGTGAATAGTCTTGCTATGAGGGTTAGGCTGGCATTGAACCCAAGAACCCAATATTTTCTGCCTTTGAGTCATTGGATTACTGACGTTCTATAAAATTTGGCATCTAATTGTTTTATCACAAAATACCACCATGTTAGAAGCAGAATTTCAGAAAAATTTCTTGTTTAGTTTGTTTCAATTGTTCCTGTTGGGTTCCCAATGCTATTTGGTTGAAGTAATCTCTTATGTCACATTGCTTTTTTGGAAGGGTTTTCTAGTTCATGTTAGACATAATCTATCTATCTATCTATCTATCTATCTATCTATCTATCTATCTATCTATCTATAAATCTATCAGTCTATCTAATCTATCTATTATATATCCATATCTATTTCATGTGATAAATACCTATCATTGACCTAGATTCTCTTTAGAGAGATTACAAAGACCAATCTATAATCCATTTAGCGATCATCTATTTTGTAACATCTACCTAGATGCCTATCTATCTATCTATCTATCTATCTATCTATCTATCTATCTATCTATCTACCTATCTGTCTGTCTATGTATCTATGTATGTATGTATGTATGTATGTATGTATGTATGTATCTATCTATCTATCTATCTATCTATCTGTCTGTCCGTCTATCTATCTATCATCTATTGATTCGTTTTGGTTTATTATGTATCTACCACCTAGGAGCTAGGTAAGTCATCTTTTATTTAACCATCCATGTATCTATCCCTCATTTTCACTTACATATCTGTATACCCACCTGTTACATATGCATTATATTGATTGAGATCTGTAGTTCTCCCTAGCTACTAAAAATTGTGTGATCAGGTGCTTTGCATAAAAGGCCAGAAATATAAATGTAGGAAGCACAGCTTAGAGAAGCTTTGGAGAAACCAAGATTGTTAATTACATGGGCCTATGTCCTCCAAAGGAAGAAAATGAATGGTGCCTGGCCATCTGGAATGCCAAAGCAAAGGCATCAAACAACTTGATTCTTTGCTATTCTGTTAGGAGACAACATTAACCCAAATCCCCTCAATGTCCTGAGCATTTCTTTAGGTCATGATTCTGAACTCTGCCTCTCGGTATATAGAACCCATCCCTATCACAGAGGCCCCATGCACTTTGAATCAACCATCAGCAAAATCTATAAACCCGTCCATATGTTTATGTTTATCACTAATCCCTCATCTAGGTCCTAGCTCTGAGCACTGTTTTTCAGCCAATAGAACTCAATCTCACTCTAAATTTCACAGGTGTTTTCCTAGCTTGTTAAGGAGTTTCTATGTGGCCGTGCTTACAGCTTTGTTGTGATAAATTACAGATGGAAACCCCTTCTGAAGTTCTACTATGCTTATGTGTGTAAGAAGAATGAATGGTTTTATTTTTCTCCAGACCCTAGAGGTTTTGACCTAGAGCCTGCAAAGATGGTGCCCGACTCTAGCTTCATTCCTCAGTCCATGCACGTCCTCCCCCAACCGGCCATGAGGCGAGCTGACTCCCTGGCATAAAAACCCTTGGATTTAATAGTGGATTAAATGATGCCTACAAGATCAGATCTGAACATTTTAGCTAACATTCTAAATGTAACTCTCATTAACTAGGCGGATGTCAGCTCTGGCAGTATGCAATGTACTGTGTGGTTCTCAGAATTCTGACAGTGGTTGGGTAAAAGTCTTGCAGCTCTTTCCATCCTACTTCCAGCCCTCCCGTTTCCCTTCCTCTTTCCAATAAAACACTTTTGCCTTGTTCTAAACTGTGTTCAATTTTCTAGAACCATTTTTGGAGGTTTCTGTTGTATTTTTATTACTTATAATTATCCTTCTGTTTCTCTAATGGGATAAGTACCAGGGTTTGGACTTAAGGTTGTTAGCGCACACTCAGTACTGCTGAACAAACTGTTTTCACTTGCTAATTTTCAGAATTTCTGCCATTTCTAATTTTGTGTAATGTAAATTAGTTTCTCTCCTGTTGATGTTTTGCTGATTGAAATAAATATTTATTGGAGTGTTTATCATGTTTTTAGACTTTCAGATCTCCTCTTGCATTGTTACTGCTTCTCTTCGATCCTTTCTTAACATTTTCACTTTTGTTTCTCAGAGAATATAAAAAGGTATAAGAAATAAGCATTGTAGTTAATTAATAATATTGATATAAAATGTCTATGGTACATTCTTAGTTCATAAAAACTTTAAATTAAATGTATAAGTGCCATGTATATACAAGTGGATTTTGCAGTGGGCTTTCACATATACCACTTACAAGGCTGAGTTAGTGAAATGTCAATACGCCTTCATCTGCCACACAAAATTAAGAACAGAATTATTAACATCCATCCACAATCAAAATCAGGCAAACACAAATGCCTTTCTTGGTCATCATTGTACATTCACAGATTTATGTGGAGTGAATATTTGTTGATTATTAGTTTAAGGACAAAATAGTGTATTAATGATACTTTAACAGTATCATGATACTTTAACACTTATCTTTGATTACTATAGAATGATTTTAGTGGGAAACTTTCTGCCTAGGATCATGGTTAAAAAGCCATTATAAGGCAGATTTTGATGATTCCTGCAATTCTTCTATTTTCACATTTTTTCCAAGATATATATTATTTTACTAATTTGTTCTTGTTACATCTCAATGGTTCAATGGTTATCCCCTCCCTTGTATCCTCCCATTCTTCCCTCCCTCCCATTTTCCCCTTATTCCCCTCCCCTATGACTGTGACTGAAGGGGATTTCCTTCCCCTGTATATGTTCATAGGGTATCAAGTCTTTTGTTGGTAACCTGCTGTCCTTCCTCTGAGTGCCATCAGGTCGAGAGTTGGATATGACTTTCTCACATACTCTGGTGCCTCATATTTGACTATTTTCACATTTATTTGCATGCCAAGGATTCTGTTTTTCACTGAACCTTCCCTTCAAGGCCAAAACAGTGTAGCAGGTTTCACTACTTTCTGAAAAGCTGTCCCACAGTTATGTAAAATTCTGACTCTGAATATGCTCAGATAGATTTCAAATCTCCTAATGTGCTCTATGAACCTGTATGATAATGTATGTTATATATCCAGCCTTTTTATTAAATAAACTCCCCATATGTTTATACCTCATTTGACTAGGAAAAGTTTTAGATAAAATGCTGCCCTTTCATATTCTACTATTATAATATTATTTACTTTTTCAAACCTGGAATTTATTTCCATGTCATGGATGCACGTCTATTAAATCAATACCATTTTCTAGTATTTGCATTCTGAGTATATATCTATATCTATATATCTATCTATCTATCTATCTATATATATATCTTTTGTAGATGACTAACATCATTATTTTGAATAGTAGCACATTCAAGCTATGAGCTTTTATTTCTTGCAAAGAAAGTGTCATTTCATAAAGTGTTCTGATAGAATATTTAAAATTGATGTTAAATGAAACTATATCTAGTCAGTTTGAATATATAATAACAATTGTTATACATTTACTATAATTATGGGCTTAATATGTTGATTTTGAGTGAGAGCTCAGTTGAAAATAAAATAAAGATAAAAGTCTTATAGCAATTACTTGTCCATATGCATACACACATACACACACAGATACACGTGCAAGCATGTATATACACACATATACACATATATATATATACACACACATATATATATATACTTTACACATTTTTACCCAAAAATAATTTCTAAATTATTACCTCTTTGCACTTTTCTATTTTAATTCATTGACAATTGTGATTAAATCTTGGCTGTGTTAAAATAGGTCACCAACCACTTTCCTTAGTATGATTCAGCCACGACTCTCTTCATGGGTGGTCAACATGCTCATAAACAGGCATGGCTGAACTTAAAATCAAGCTCTGAATTGACAGAACAATTGGTCAGAGAAAGTGGAGAAATGTGTCAAGCAATTTTCCTACATAATTTAGAGACAAAGGTAAAAAGCCATGTGTGGAACAAGAACAGGTGGTGAAGAGAGAAAAGATGGTCTTAAAAGATGTCAATTCATGTTGTGATCCAAGGTCTTTATATACTGTGTCACCATAAGATACATGTAAAAATAGTCATTGCTGAAAGAAACTAAAGTGTTACACATTGTCAGAATATAATACTTCCATTTAAGTGTATGTCAAATCCATACTTCTGAAAGGACAGTTAAATGCTTTTGTTTAACTCAGTGACATCTGTGCCGCTGATAACACTGAGGGCTGGTTTTAATTACAGTTCCCTAAGACTTTCTTATTTTAGATAAAGCTGATATAAGTGGCCCTGAAAGGAGTACAAAGCAAAGTTAAGTCACATTTCATTTTGTTATATAATTAGAAATTTAGACACTATAAAAATCTAATTAAAATTGTGAAACAATAACTGCAAATATTCTTAAGCTCATTACTGAAACTATCAGTTGCTCTATTGTGTTGATTGTTTCCATTAAAACCTGATCTTTTCCAGGGGTGATAACCAAATACTTAGCATTGCTGCAATGTAAATGTTTATTTGTTATGAAGACCTAGCTCTCAAGTCACTTAAAATATTTGCATGTTATCTGTTTATTAATTTGCAACATGCTCCTTGGTGAATGAATTATCAGTTGAAGATTTTATTAAACAGTAGCTAATATGAGAGGACTGAACAATACCAACCTTCACTAGGCAATGTTTTCAGGTTTTTCTTTCACTGTAATATCATTAATTAGTTATAAGTTGTTGTTCTCCTGTAATGTTCTACATGGGTGATTTAATTGTTGAGATGTATTTTAGCAAAACTCTTAATATAGCCAAGCTCACAACCTCAAATCAAACTGCATGCATTTATTGCAGTTAACTTCCAGATTATCAGATACTTTTCTTCATACTTTACTCATTTTGCTAAGTATTCTTGAATGAGTTACACAGATGCTGAGACAAGGAAAAGGACATTGTCCTAGAAACAGAGAGCTATTGATAAATATTATATTTAACAAATTTCCATACTCATGTTTTGATAAAATCATAAAATGTAGCTGTAGTAAGCATAATAACAAGCATTAGTACAAAGTAGGTGTTTCAACTTCCGGGCTTCATTATAAAGCATTTTGTGGGGATTACTCATCTTTTTTTTCCTAATTTTATTGTTAACCTTCTAGAATGTTTTTAATACATAAAGCATAGATTATTATATAAAACTAATACATAAAGTGGTTACATTATCTTAATATCATTTTAGCATTCCTGTATTTTTGGAACAAAAGACAAGTTTATTATAGTTGCCATTGGTTTCTGTCATGAAATTTTTATTGGTAGCATATAATTAGCATAATTTCCTGAGGTATCTGTGAGTTTCTTTCACTTGCTACAGTTTTTTAAAATGCTATCTACACTTTATATTTGTAACTGTTTTTGCAAAGCAAACAATGGATATTTTCAGAACCTAATTAACTAAAGTTAAAATTTAACAAATATGCTTGCTATCATTTTGAGTATTTCAAAAAGCAAACATCTAATGAAGAAAGACTTCTGTGAAACACATGTGCTACTCCCAAGTTTATGAATGAACAAGGAAACACACACACAAACACATTGATGCATACACACACCAATGTGCACACACACACACACACACACACACACACACACACACACACTGTGTGCTTCAGAAGATACAATTTATAACTTCTGATACCACATATAAGACTACAGTAATACATAACGATCACTATCACCATTTATTCCAACAGCATTGATGGAAGTAATAAGCTTCATCCTTCATTTGTCACTGAGCTACTCCATAGGCAGGAAACAAAATCAATGTTAGCCGGAGATGATGACAAGAAATAATGCCGCTTGAACAAAACCTTACAATAAGGTATTTCATGAATATTATTTTCTACCAATACTTTTGCTGTATTGACTGAAGCTTAGTATGCAAGTTCATATATTGAATTCTTGGAAACCTCCTTGCCTTAGGTACATCCAAAATGAAACTGCCTAAAGATGACTGTAAACTATAATATGACCATGGCTAGTTCTCTTCATTTTAAATGTATTTATAATTTATTTCTTTCAAATTTCTTTATAAGAATTTTTGTATGTGACTACTATATTTAGATAATTTCCCACTTCATCTGCTTCCTCAACTCCAGTGATGCCTACCCCTTATCAATTTCATGTCCTCTGATTGTGTGAAACAAAAATATAATCGTGTGTGTGTGTGTGTGTGTGTGTGTGTGTGTGTGTGTCTGTGTCTGTGTCTGTGTGTCTGTGTGTGAGTGTGGAGGTGCAGAGCGTGAGCCTGGATGAACACACAAGCACACGCATATGTGTATAAAACCTGCTGAGTTCATTTCTGGCTGACCCCCTGAAATCGGATAAACTATCACATATTCATTCTTGAAGAAGATTGATTTTTCATCTCCCACTAACCACTAATTGCCTGTAGCTCTTCATCTAAGGGTGGAACCTGGTGAGAACTCCCCATCCACTTTGTCTTTTTTTGCACCAGAGACAATGGCTAGCTTTCTTCCTTAGGCAATCAGTCCAGATTCGACTAATAAGAGAGGATAGTACCTCAGGAAGCTAACAAGAATGAGATGGATTATAGCCCAGGAGCAAGCTATGTAAAACTGTTAGAAGTAATCTCAACAGAAAAGCCCTGTTTTAGGATGCCAGAGAGGTGGACTTGACTTTTTTTGGTAATTTAGAGTAAGATGTAGTTCTAATCTAGTAATAAGAGAGTTATCAGACAAATCGCAATCCTGGAGCAATATAGAATATGTCCTTTAATTACTATTAAAACTTCTTGTTTGTTTTTAGTGACAGGATTTCTTTGTGTATCCTTGGCTATCCTGGACTGGCTTTGTAGACCAGAGTGGCCTTGAACTCACAGCTATCAACCTGCCTAAGCCTCCTCGAGTGCTGCAATTACAGGCACATGCCACCAAACCTCTAACTGTACTGTTGAATATTTAACACTTCAAAATACAAAAAGATAAATCTTAGAAACACAAAAAAAGAAGAACTTGATATTTCACAGCTACTAAATGTGAGATGGTGAGAGCTAAGGGATTTATGTATTAGGAAATACAGAAAACATCAATATTTAACGTCAAGGAAATTAAGTTCAATATAGTCATATTACAATATGATGCTAGAATGAATAAACTAGTTGTAAAAATGATTCCATATTATAGTGAGATGTTGACAGTAAGGACATACGGATATACTTTTAATTATATGCATGTATAATAAGATGTTACTAATTTGAAATATGCTATTTTGTATATATCATTTTATCAGAATAACATTTATCTCATACAAAAACACATGGTCATCTCAAAATGTTATAGAAACTATAAGGCATTCCATAACACTGTAGAAAACATAATTTTTCAGAGCAATGGGTATCCTGGTTGCCCTTGCATCTTAGGAACAGAACGTCAGGTTGAATAACAAAAGGAAAAAAGTTTAGGCTCGTGGTTTAAAAGATTTCTGTTCATGAGTAAATGTTGCTGAATCCACTTTTTCTTGAGGCTGGTGTGGCGGACTATCTAGACAATGGAAGTGTGTGTGTAGGGACTTTTAAACTCAAGACATACAGGGAGAAGAGAGATGAAATACAGGAATGACCAGGAAAATGCAACTCCAGCTATACTCACCCTGTAACATGAGTTCTGTAGTTAATTACCTCAGTAAGATACCACCAACCATATATTAGAGTTAAGATAAAAAAACAGAAATTTTATTGAGTCAAGTTTGACTAAATCATAAGGAGATAGTTTGAGAAGTGTGTTTTAAAGAGTTCAATTCTTCTGTGGTCCAAAGCTAACAGTATGCTGAGGATCAAATGACCTTCTGCCATCAAGAATCTTGAACAATCTAAGATATTTATAGCTTCTTCCAGTACAGCTTTCATATGGTTTACAATGAACACTTCATAAATGGAAGAAAAATATTCTAAATGGTTATAAAAGCCATACATTATGTATAACCCAGTTAACATGATCATTTATGGTCCATTATCAAATACTCTTTATATATAGTTATATATAGAATTATACATTGGAAACTAAATTTGTGTATGTCTTAGCATTAGCAAAGACATTAATAAAATGTTGCAGAATAATATCATTAAATAATATGAAATTTTCAGCCACATTTTAACTTTTTGAAGAAACACTAAATCCAGAGTGGTTACTGATGATCAAAATGTGATTAAGTAGTACAAATCTTAATGCTTCTAAGTCAAACTATAAATTTATGAAACCATTGTTAATGATACTTATCCTATATAGTTACTTATAACCATATTGTTATTCATAAATACAAAGATAGATTTTTGTAAAATTAGAGTACACTTAGATGATACAAATTAGTCTCTTATAACAATACTCAGTACATAAAGCTTTTTACCCGATAAAATTTTTTTTCTTAAATTTTCTCAGATTAGTATATACAAATTTGTAGGATTTTATTATACTATAACTATGCATATTATATATTATATATTTTGAATATATAATTCAATTCAAAAGCATCTAAACACCAACTGTAAGTATTTTATAATTCAAAATATATACATTTCAAACCTGTAAATATCATAGTATATCAAAACAAATGAGAAATGCCCTCTTTTATAAAGCGATAATTCTGAAAGATGTTTCAGACTGATTAATGGAGGCTGAGAAGTGTAACAGAGGAGAAGAAGGAGGGAAATTAGAACTAAGATACAGAAAAAAGTCCTTTCCCTAGCAGAGTGAAGCTATTATTTTTTTTTCCATAATCACATATCTTATGTGTAACTGAATTAAGGTGTTTGAAGGGTTCAAACACAAACCAGCAATAAAGAGATGGATGCTATAAATAACATAATATGATAAATAAACATTTATGCATGTATCAAGATATTTCAACACACTCTACTAGTATGTATAAACTCTACATGATAATTGAGGCACAAGCATACTTGTACTCACAAAGAAACAGTAAGAGAACCAGGAATGTTAATTACACATGGGTACATCTCTTCAATGTGGGAAATAAAAATCAAATACTTGCATTCTATCTAGAAAGCTGAGAGTAAGTTTGTTAATGACCTGTTGACTTTTTTGCTATCTGTGGAGGCAGACCTCACCCACCTTGTGCTACAGAGGCAGACCTCACCCACCTTGTGTTACAGAGGCAGACCTCACCCACCTTGTGTTACAGAGGCAGGCCTTTCCAAATTCTCCAGAATGATTATTCCATATTCTTCCTTCCCTAGGCCATCCTTACCCTAAACTCACATGTGCTTTGTTGCCTGCTGACGTCTCTTCTACCTGTCAGAGACTACACTCAATCCTAATCATTTTATCTATAGTTTGCCCCCCCCCCCACATGTCATGGTCACATATACTTTGTAAAAGCATTCATGTATGGGAAAATCTTAAACCTTATTGTGCCCTTGGAATTTGATCATTGGAATGATTGCTGCCTGGAAACATTTTACCAAAGTGTGCTGTGTTTTAAATATGCTAACAATGGGCCAGTTGCCCCAGAATCCCTGAATTTTGATCAAGGTTGACAAGGTCCATCTGGACCGAGTTTTCACTCTTATCTCTTTGTGTTTTGCTTCCTTGTCTGACACCTGCAGGAACCCCATCACATATAAGTAAAAATTTTCATATAAGCAAAAGAAACGTTATCTTTCATCAGCTGTATACCAATATAAATACTATTAGTAAATACATCTAAAATAAAAATAGTTAAAGTTATATGAATTGACTTAAGTGTGTGCCTCATGTTTGCATAACATGCTTGAAACTCAGTATTACAAAAGCTTCCACAAATCTTTAACTTTCAGGAGAAACAAGCTGAGGACTGGAAATGAGCACAGATAGTGGAAATACCATGTTTTCACTTGATGTACATTTCCATTGTGTGATAATTTATTAAAATATATATCATATTTTATACACTATTCTATAGTTACACCAAAATCCAATGAGGTAGTTTTAAATTGTAATGACACTATAGGTTGTTAGTATTAGGAAGTGTTACATGTTTGCAGAGGGTTTGGGTAAGTTTCAACTTAAAATAGATTTCTTTAGCTTCTTAAATTTCTCTTTGGAAAATAATTTTTCAAACAATTCACATTTTATTGATTATTTTAATGTGTTAAACCCGCATATGTGTTTCAGTTTTGACTTACATGCAGAAATATATTGTAACATTTTAAACTATTTAATCCCATGATTTTATCCTCTAGTTTTTCAAATTAATGACTTCTTTTAAAATCAGTTTGTTGTTACATACATATATGCACATTTCTATACAGTCTCACCAGCATAGCTGCCTATGCATGAATTGCACAAAACTACAATAGATATGCTAAAGTGAATGAGGGAAAGCCTAAACAAAGATCTACAGGCATCTAAGGAATGCGGAGAGCTGGAAACAGTCTTCCCTAGGGAAGAGCAAACCAATTCCTTTTGCCATGTTAAGTGGTCAGCCCAGAGAACCCATGGTCAAGCAACATTATGTATACTGCTCTCATTTTTAAAATGTTTGTCTATGTTGTCCAAATGTATTTTTATATATGATGATTTTATGATCCAGTCCTAGTTGCTAATTATCATAGCCAGTATGAAATTTATTTACCCACAGAGATGTGCTTTACTATAAGTACATTAATCAGCATAATGAATTCAGAGAATTAGTTTATAAATATGCTAGAGAATGGCTAAAGATGTACAAGTAATTATAATGCTATACAGCATTAAATATTTCATCATTAACCTAGAGGGGCAACCAGAAAACTGTGTAGAATTTATTAGCATAGATATAATTATTATTCAGTAAAATTTGTGTACTGAGCACTTCTTTGTGCCAGCTGCTGCAGACTATAAAAGTGAAAAAGACACACAAGAATAATCTAATGGAACTGAAATATATTGTGAAAGAAGATCCAGAGATAAGTGATTCATCTGTGTTCACCTGGTTATAAATGTTACTAGGTAAATAAAAACATAGGTGAGTCTTTAACTAAAAACTAATGTGTTCAAAACCACCCTACCTGTCTAGCCAACCTTTGTTTTATATAAGAGAATGGTGCTATACTACATCGCCATCAATAGTGGAGACTTGAGGATTAGCAAGAACGATAATTCAGATTATTCAAATTTTATTTACTGTCACTTTGTGTTACCATTCAAGACCAAAAAAGTGTAAATAGTCTATGATGCTAGTGCCATCTACAAGAGTAAATCTCTGTAAATTTAATGACTCAGGAGTGATGCTGAGAAAAATCTCGTCAACTAAGAAGTGAACCAGGCACCCTCTCTCTCTCTCTCTCTCTCTCTCCCTCTCTCTCTCTCTCTCTCTCTCCCTCCCACCCTCCCTCCCCCCCCTCTCTCTGTCCCAATCACAGGAATTTCTTCCATAATATATAAAGGCAAAATTATTGTTTAAAAAAAAAGAAAGAATGAATGAATGAAAGAAAGAAAGAGTACATGATCCAACTTCAATTGGTTCATTCTTCGGCTAACTTGAAATGTCAACGTAAGTTTGGTCAGCGCAGGCAAGCTTGGATTGAGTTTTAGATGATAAGATTGGCATGGGCATATGATGATTCAGGAGAACAGAGGAGAGAAATGTCTATGCAGTTCGAAAGGAAGCTAAACACAGAGGTTATTAAAGGCATGCATATTTTTTCTTAAGTGCTGTGTTATGAGAATGGAAAAACGTGGCGATAGGTGTTATGGTGAACATTCAGCTATAGAACTGTATTACTCAATTAGAACATAACATTCCACAGTGAGCACGAGCATGACAATGTGTCATATAGACATATAAGGAAGTGTGGAGTTCAGATAGGAACTGAGAGGTAATTGTTACTGGATATGGAGGACACTACAGAACACATTAAATTTTGGAGAGAGAAGTGACAGGTTAACTGATAAACCAAATATTGGAATGAAGAGGATGAAAATAATGCTGATATTTCTCTGATGTTTGGATTTAGTAACAGAGAGGTGAGGCTCTCACTTATCTCAATAAACGTAAGTGGCAAAATGACATTGATAATGTGCTGAATAGAAACCAACATATTTCCCTCTTAAGTTTATAATCACAGATTAAAGTCACTGAAAATTTTAGACTGTTACATCTTATACTTTTCATAGAAGTATGAATACAGGACAATCCTGAATATAGTAGCTGGAGCTTTCAATACACTATATATATATATGAATATTAATATGATCATTAATATGAGAATATTAAACATAGAGTAGAGGAGCTCCATGTATCTTTTCTACTTGTATAATCTGAGCTAAAGAGTGAGTTGACCAAAAATGTTGATGGAAAAAACAAAGCATTTGGATTTGAGATTAAGGGTTTGATCTTCAAGAAGCAAACTGTGCTATATACTGAGATCAGAAGACAAACTTAAGACAACTTCCATCTTGATGTAGGCAGAGTAGTCCCAGTAGAACCGAGAACGAGTCCACCTGAATCGCTAAGAGCACTGCACTCTCCATGTATTAAGTATGTTTTCTTTAATGTTCATGCTAAAGGAAAGGAGGGGTGGTAGGTCCATTGATAATTACAAGTGAATTTTATACTTCTTATTCCCCTTGACTGTTGTTATTAATTTAAGAAATTTACTTTTTCTTTATTTATATTGGTGGAAAATACCTAGGAGAATAGGAAAAGTTAGAAGAGTAGGAGACAATTTTTGTGGTACAAAGGGAATAAGAAATCAAGGCCACTTTGGTAAATAGAAGATTTTGGAAATAGCAAGTAAAATAGTCACCATTCAGATGACTTTAAGCAAGGTATGAAGTAGAGTAGCAGTGAGTACATAATTCAGAAGAACAAGGATTTAAGGGTCTTGCTTATAATTTCATGTTACCTTTTACCTAGTCCACATTTATATCTTTAATATTAGTAACAGATGAAAAATATGCTGAGTCTGTTTGGTCCTTGAACAGAGACTAAATTAAAATACATAAAAATACAGATGGTTTTGATAAGGTCATAGATGTTGTAAATATCATAATATGGAAATATGGAAATGGGCCCACTTTTGTAATACTTGTACATGTCAGTAGGCACAGACACCATTTCTATGTGATGGAGATATCTATGGTATCCATCTACCAGGAAATGAAATATTAGAAACTCCTTTACCTTCTCTGTTGGATCTGATTTCTGGCATCATGATCATCGTTGCAGCATCATTGGCTATTCAGAGTGAGGAAAGTCATCAGGGCCAATAGGTTTGTCCAAAATTTCCTTTGAGAAATTGTAATTTTTTCTAGGAACAATTATTTTCCAAAGCATAATCTGTGCCTCTAACACACAAAGACCTTCTCTTTGGTACATTAGGATAATTGTTCAAAATTGAGAGAAAGAGATATATAAATACATCTGAAGAAACAGGATCAATGAATATTCCCATGATTGGCTTCACTTGACATTCAGAGAAAAATAAGGAATCTCAGTTATGGTGTGAACTCATAAAACTTCCATATTCTGTTTTTATCCATTCAATAATGCTTTAAAAGGTGTATGCATTGAAAATGTTTGAAGACATGTTGACACTATATACTGGCCCAACCTTTTTATTTTAGTGGGGTGACTGTATTATAAAAAAAAAAAAGTAGCCGGGTGTGGTGGCACACACCTGTAATTCCAGCACTTGGGAGGCAGAGGCAGGCAGATCACGGTAAGTTCGAGGCCAGCCTGGTCTACAAAGATAGTCCGGGATAGAGAAACCCTGTCTCAAACAAATCAAAACAAACAAAACAAAACAAAACAAAACAAAACAAAAAAAGAAAGAAAAAGTTTGTACCCTCAGTTAAAATTATATAGTATATAAATGTCATTTTAACTTGTCTCTAAATTTCAAGAGTATTTTGTGAGAAATAGTTACCCAGCACAGTAGGAAGTAAAAAAAAAATCATTGTTATCCAAAATGATCAGCTTTTACATATGTCACAAATGTACAAGATTAATCTCAATATATAACCACTATATTGTATTCTCTGTAAGTCTGCCACTTTTTAATTTTTTAAACAAAAAATCAATGCTCTTACAATTTCTATTTATCCTTACTAAACTTAAAAACTAAATTCATCCTTTCCATTTAAAAAAACTTGTTAATTTTTTTCTGTGTGTGTATGTGAAGTGAACACGGGTACAGATGTATGCAAATGCTTTAGCACATGGATGGCAGACAGAGGGTAACTTCTATTATTTAGACTTTCCTTCCACCATGTTACGTCCTAGAAATAAAATGAATGAAACAGGCTTTGTGGAAAATAAGCCAATAAGCCTATACTAATGATCCTGTTTTTTATTTCTAACTTAAAAAGAGCAAAGATTTTAAATGATACAATAAATTTATTTTTAAACTAATAGGCATATTTATTCCATCTGCAACTAACACATTACGTGTTTCTTCTCATGTTCTTTTTTTAATCATCCAACAATACCTCCAATGTAAAAAAAAGTTACAAGAATCTTTCATTATTTGAAAATTTATGCAAGCTACAAGAAAGAAAAGGACATTAACTATCTCTTAGAAATTGCTTTAAATTATAAAATTTATATGTCTTAGGTAAGTGTCTTTCAGAAGAAGTGCTGCTAGTAATATTACTGATAAGATACTAGAAATGTAGAAATTACTATTTTTTCCATCTTGACTATTTGTCACAATATTTATAATTGATCCTCACTGAAAACACAATAATAACACAACATATTAATCATCATCAAACTCAAATTGTGCTCTTTATTACTATTATCAAACATGACTAGATTTTATTGAATATATGCACCCCTTAAATATTTTTATGCACATGAAGACCTATTGATGTGCTGAGTTTGGGCTCTGTTCTTTTATGGCAAGAAAGTTAACTGAATGTGTTTCTGAATGTGCTTGACCCATTATCATTCTTAATGAATACACAAAAGTCTGCATTAAGGTGGATTTGCCAAGTTGTAATGAGCCTAATTTTACAATAATAGGACCCAATACATAAAGAAAACACTCATTATCACTCTTTTGCTAGTGCCTTGGGTGAATCATTAAGAATCATTATATAATTTTGAAACAAACGATGTATGAAGAATTTCAATAATGTGTCAATGTAGGTTCATCAGTGCACCAATGCATCACTCTGGTGAAAGATGTAAATATTAGGAGAGGATGATCTTGTGCAAGGGCTCTAATATGACCTTTTGTAGTTTTCTTCTAAAAGAACGCTTTTAATAAAAATAATAGGTAAACTTTAGGCAGTTACCAATTTCGAGATAAATTTAAACAAGAAAACTATATTTAATGAATGAAGAAGAGGGAAGCCCTCTTTCTACTTGTAATCTGCATGCTCAACATTCAAATGTCACAAAAATTTAAAAGAACAATTGATTTAAAAACACAACAATGAAGAAGTGAGTTTCGGTTTGCTGTCATGAGCAATATTATCTCATAAAAGAATAAGCACACCTGTCTGCCATCTGTCTTAGTGAGGGTTTCTACTGTGAGAAGACACTGTGACCATGGCAATGATTACTTTTTAAAATATATTTTATTAATTTAATCAGATTACATCTCAATTGTTATCTTCTCACTTTTATCTTCCTGTTCCTCCCTCCCTTCCTCTTTCAACCTTTTCCCCACACCTAGGTCTGTGACAAAAGGGGACCTTTTTCCCTAACAGAAGGTCACAGTCTATCAAGTCTCATCCTGGTAGCCTGCTTATCCATTTGCTGAGTGACACCAAGTCTCCCCACCAAGGGGAAGTGGTCAAATATGGGACACCATAGTTTATGTCAGAGTCAGTCCTTGCTCTCATGCTCTCACACAACTGTGGACAATGTTGTATCTGAATAGATATGAATAGGGGTTCAATGTTTACTGCATGTATTCTCCTTGGTTGGTGCAGTAGGTTGAGCAGACCCCCCTGAGTTCAGATCTGCCCATCATGATGTTTTTCTTGTGGGTTTCTATGACCCTCTGGCTCCTTCTATTTCCCTGTTGTCCCATATTTCCCTCACTTAGAGTCATAATAGGAAGTCCCTGCATCTGTCCAGATCTCCTGGTAAGTGAAGACTTCATTAGAAATCCCTGGGTATATATCATGTGAATCTTTTTGGGTCTTGGTTAACTCACTCAGGATGACCATTTCTAGTTCCATCCATTTGCTCATAAATTTCAGGATTTCTTTGTTTGTAATAGCTGAGTTATATTCCATAATGTAAATGTACCATAGATTCTTCATTTATCCATTCTTCTACTGAGGGACATTTAAGTTTTTTCCAGGTTCTGGCTATTATAATAAGGCTCAAACATGGTTGAGCATATGGCCATGTTGTGTGCTGGAGCATCTTCTGGGTATATTCCAAGGAGTGGAATAGCTGGGTCTTGAGTAAGCCTTATTCCCAGTTTTCTGAGAAAGCACCAGATTGGTTTCCAAAGTGGTTGTACAAATTTGCATTCCCACAAGCAATGGAGTGTTCCAATTTCACCACATCCTCAGCAGCATGTGCTGTCACTTGAATTTTTGACTGTAGCCAATCTGATGTGTGTAAGATGGAATCTCAGAGTAGTTTTGATTTGCATTCCTCTAAGGCCTAAGAACATTGAGCATTTCTTTAAGTGTTTCTCAGCCACTTGATATTCCTCTGTTGAGAATTCTCTCTTTAATTCTAAACCCCATTTCTTAATTGGGTTATCTGGTTTGGTGGTGTTTGATTTCTTGAGTTCTTTATATACTCTCGATATTATACCTCTGTCCATTTTCTTAGAATACCTTTTTCCAGCTTTTACCCTGTGGTAATATCTATCTTTGTGGCTCATATGTGTTTTTTTGGGTCTTGTTTATGCATCCATTTAGTTAGTCTGTGTCTCTTTATTGGAAAATTGAGACCATTGATGTTGAGAGATATCAATGACCAGTAACTGTTAAATCCCTTGATTTTGATGTTGGTTTCAGTAGCGTATTTGTGTGGTTATGTTTTTGCAGCAGTGTAGTTATCTATTTCCCATGTAATTTTGGTTGTAGTTTGTCACTTTGGGTTGAGGTTTTCCTTCTAGTAACTTCTGTAAGGCCAGATTTATGGTTAGGTACTTTTTGAATTTGTTTTTAATCATGAAATATCTTGTTTTCTCCATCAATGGTTATTGAAAGTTTTGCTGGATAGAGTAATCTTGCCTGGCATCTGTGGTCTCTGAAGGTTTACAGGACCTCTGATCAGGCCCTTTTGGCTTTTATAGTCTCTGTTGTGAAGTCGGTTATAATTCTGATAGGTTTGCCATTATATGTTATTTGGTACTTGCTCCTGACGCTTTTAATATTTTTCTTTATTCTGTATATTTTGTGTTTTGATTATTATGTGGTGGAAGAATTTTCTTTTCTGAACTATTCTATTTGGTGTTCTGCAGGCATCTTGTATCTTTAAATTAGAGGAATTTTCTTCTATGATTTTGTTGAAGATGTTTTCTGGGCCTCAGAGATGGACATCTTCTCTTTCCTCAATTCCTATTATCCTCATATTTCATATTTTCATGGTGTCCTTGATTTCTTGGATATTTTGTGTCATGAGTTTTTCAGATTTAGCATTTTCTTTGATGGTTGTTTCAAGTTCTACCATAATATGTTCTCCGGCTGAGATTCATTCCTCCATCTCTTAAACTCTTTTAGAGAGGATTAGGTCTGCATTACTGGCTTGTTTCTCTAAGTTCTGTTGTTCCTGGCTTTCTTCTGTCTGTGTTTTTATCATTGTTCCCATATTCATCTTCAGATATTGCACTATTTTATTTATTTCCTTCATCTGATTATTTGTCTTCTCCTGAATTTCTTCCAGTTCCTCTCTATTCATGTATTCAATCTGTTGGACTGCATCTTTCCTGCATTTGTTTATGGAATTTATTCATTCCCTCCATTATTATATTCATCACTATGGATTTGAGGTCATTTTCTTGTGTTTCAATTGTGTTTGAGTCCTCAGGGTTGATTTCTTTGGGATATCTGGGACCTTGAGATGCCATATTGTTTTGGTTTTGCTGTTTATGTTTTTTACACTGACATCTAGTCATCTGGCTATCTCTAACATTGAGAGGTAGTTACTTGTGTCCTTCCCTGGATCAGGCAAGTGACCAGGTTTCATGTATAGGAGACTTTACTCTACACTCTGGGCTCTCCACTGGGTCAGTAAAGGCTGGTGCTGGTGCTCTACAGCCCAAGGTTCAGTTCAAGGTAGTATAGATAAAGTCGGTTTTCCTGCCTTTTGCTCAGTTTGAAAACCTTGCCCTTTGGCACTGGGAAATTGGTAGCCTTGTCACAGTCCACCCTAGAGTGCTGGAACCTTTGCTGGCTTGTGGGGGTTGGCTAGAATTCTTCCTGCTCCATCCAGGCTATGAGGACTAGGTTCAGTCCCACTTGAGAGAGCAGATACTTGATCTGGCCTCTGGGAGTTGGCTGGGCTTCTGCAAATCACTTTAGGCAAGGTCAGTCCCCTCTGGGCATGCACATGACCTCTCACTGAGTTGCAGCAGCTGGTCGGACTCTGCTAAGAGCTTGGTGGAATGGCTCCTGGCTTTGGAGCAGGTGATTAGTTTTCTGCCTGATCCCTCTCAGGCCAGTTCATACCCTCTCAAGGGTGTGGGAGCCCTAGCTGAGCTGTGCTGGCTGTCTAGGCATCTGCTTGGTCCATTTAGTACAAATCAGTTCTGTCCAGGTGTGCAGGTGATAGACCACAGGATGGATTTTTTTCCCTGATCCAATCAGACTGAGTGACCTCAGATTGGCCAACTCTAGTATGTGGCTTTGGAGTTGTGGCTGGAAGGCCTGTTAATAGCTGCCTGAGCCCCCCGCCCCCTTTTTGGGCCCAAGGTCCCTCCATAGACTGACAGTCCCACCTCCACACTTTCCAGTCCCCCTTGGCCAGCTGTCCCACAGATCAGTCAGGGATACAGAGAGCCCAAGCACCCTCGGCTGTGCTGGGCTCTGGATTTTGTGCCTGTGTGGTCATCAACCTGTGGTGCTTTCTCAGGATTCAGGGGATGGTCTGAAGCCAAAATTATCCCCTGCTTCTGCCCCATTTCCTGCATTTTTCTGAGGCCCGCGGCTCCCTGCCCCTCCACCCCCGCCTCCCACTTAAAGTTACACCACCCACAGCTCAGTCTCAGATATGGAGTCCCTGGGTATACAGATACCAAGTACACAGGGGGATGCAGAGGCTCCCTGGTAGGTACTGGTACAGTTTCTGGGGACTGTGCACTGGTCCTCTGTGGGCCAGTTGGGTAGCCTGAGGCTGGTCCCTCCTGTGCTCTGCACTTTGCAGAACCCACTCACCTAGGGCTCTTCAGGTCTTGTAGTCTGTAGCTCCCAGCCTGCTCTATCATCTCTGTCCTGCAGATCAGATACCCTTTGTGTTTGGAGGTGCCATCTTGAATCTTCCTAGCAATGATTATTAGTGAAAGATTTAATTGGGCCTAGCTTATAGTACAGGCTTAATCCATTGTTATCACAGAGAAAAGCATGATAGTAAACAAACAGACATGATACAAAAGAGGTATCTAAGAGTTGTGAGTCTGGGTATGCAGGCACCAGGTAGAGGCGCTGAGCCATTGTACCTGGCTAGAGCTTCTAAAACCTCAAAGCCCACCCCTAGTAATGAACTTTCTCCAACAAGGCCACACCTACTCCAACATGCCCCACTGCAGAGTACCATTCCCTTTAAGCCAATGGGTGCTAATTTCACCTAAGCCACATTCTACTCCCTGGTTAGCATAGGTTCATAACAATATTATCACGCAAAAATGCATTGAGTCCAATTCTAAAAATCAATCATTGTCTACACTGTTTAAAACTTCAAAGTTTAGTCTCTTCTGAGCCTCACAGCAATATTTTAATTGTAATCCCCTGTAAAATCAAAAGCAAAATAGAAAAGCAAATCATGTATTTCCAACATACAATGGAACAGTACATATTACAATTTCAAAAGGGAGGGGAAAGATTATATTGAGGAAACACTGGTACATAGCAAAATCAAAAACCATCAGGACAAACTCCAAACTCTGCATCTCCATGTCTGATGTCAATGTGCTCTTCAGATCTCAAATTATCTTTAACTTTGTTGACTTCAATACAGTTCTTTCTCTTGGGATGGTTCCACATGCTCTTGTAAGCTCTTCCTGTCAGGTATTCTATGATTTTTGCATCACCAACATATTGCAGATTCCAACAACGGCTTCACTTCATGGTGTCTATGAACCTCCCTATTGTGAAATCCCTGACCTATGGATCAAGGGCTTTCCTTAGCCACAGAGGAAGACCCATAACTTCTTTTTTGTATCCTTTGTTCTAAAGCCAGAAGCACATGGCCAAAGCTGACAAGTTCCTCTACTTGCTGAGACTAGAACACGGTCCCTTCTTTAATATATTTTACAAAGCTTTCTGTTCTCTATGGTTTTCTTCACTCACTGCCTTAAGTTTGGCTGTTCTAGCACTCACTCTCCAGACCATGTTGGACTTTAACTCACCATGACCACATAATAATGCCCCGTCCTATGAGGGTCATTCTCATTCATACCAATACAATGTCCTTTAAAAAAAATCCTGAGAGGAATACCTACTAAATATTTTGAAGATATTGAAAGAACAATTCTCAACTTCATATGGAGAAACAAAAAGCCCAGAATAGCAAAAACAATCCTATACAATAAAAGATCCTCTGGAGGAATCTCCATACCTGATCTCAAGTTGTACTATGGAGCAATAGTAATTAAAACAGCATGGTACTGGCACAGCAATAGGCTAGTGGATCAATGGAATCGAACTGAAGACCCAGAGTTGAATCCACACACATTTGCTCATCTGATTTTCGACAAAGAAACCAAATCCATTCAATGGAAAAACGGCAGCATCTTCAACAAATGGTGCTGGTCTAACTGGATGTCTACATGTAGAAAAATGAAATTAAACCCCTATTTGTCACCATGCACAAAACTCAAGTCCAAGTGGATTAAAGACCTCAACCTAAAACCACAGACATTAACCCAGTTAGAGGAAAAAGTAGGGAAGAGTCTAGAATTCATAGGAACAGGAGACAACTTCCTGAACAGAACACCAACAGCCCAGGCCTTAACATCAACAATTAATAAATGGGACCTCATGAGGCTGAGAAGCTTCTGTAAGGCAGGTGACACTGTCAAGAGAACAAAGCGACAGCCTACAGACTGGGAAAAGATCTTCACCAACTCTTCATCTGACAAAGGTCTAATATCCAAAATATATAAAGAACTCAAGAAATGAAACACCACCAAACCAGATAACCCAATAGAGAAATGGGACGCAGAGCTAAACAGAGAATTCTCAACAGAGGAATATCAAATGGCTGAGAAACACTTAAAGAAATGCTCGACCTCCTTAGTCATCAGAGAAATGCAAATCAAAACAACACTGAGATTCCATCTTACACCCATCAGAATGGCTAAGATCAATAACTCAACTGATACCTCATGCTGGCGAGGGTGTGGAGAAAGAGGAACACTCCTGCATTGCTGGTGGGAATGCAAACTAGTACAACCACTTTGGAAAGCTATCTGGTGCTTTCTCAGAAAAATGGTAATAGGGCTTCCTCAAGACCCAGTTATTCCACTCCTTGGAATATACCCAGAGGATGCACTACCACACAACAGGGACATATGCTCAACCATGTTCATAGCTGCCTTATTCATAATAGCCAGAACTTGGAAACAACCTACGTGTCCCTCAATAGAAGAATGGATAAAGAAACTGTGGTACATTTACACTATGGAATACTACTCAGCTATTAAAAACAAGGAATTTCCAAAATTTGTGGACAAATGGATTGAACTAGAAATTGTCATAATGAGTGAGTTCACACAGAAGCAAAAAGAGCTAAATGGTATATACTCACTTATATCGAGACACTAGTCCAAGGTGTACGTCCCCATGAAAAACTGTACCTACCAGGATAGTGGGTAAGAGGGGAGGACATCCTATTGAAACTTTAGGTGTGAGAAGCCTGGGAGAAAGAGGAAATAGAAGGATCCAGCGGGTCCTGGAAAACTACAGGCGAGTCTGGGCCCTGGGGTCCTCTGCAAACTGTGTCAACAGCCAAGGAAAAAATAGGCAGTAAACCTTGAACCCCTACCCGGTCTAGCCGATGGACATTCTCCACTGTTGAGTGGAGAAGGAGATCTAACTTTCACACAAACTCTGGTGCCCCATATTTGAACATGTCCCTTGGATGGAGATGCCTGGTGGCACTCAGAGGAAAGATAATAGGTCACCAAGGAGAGACTTGATACCGTATGAGCATATTCAGGGGGAGGAGGTCCCCCTCAGACACAGACTTAGGGGAGGGGAAGGGAGTAGGGGGGAAGTGGGAGGAAGGGAGAAATGGGAGGATACATGGGATGGGCTAACAACTGAGATGTAATATGAATAAATTAATTTTTAAAAATCCTGAGAGGCACTACTAGGATTGGTAGAGTTTCAGACCTACACTTCAAAATATATACTTCAAAAATATTTTTCTTTAAAATACCATTATCCCTGTGCATTTATATTTTATAAAATTAAGAAAATCAAACAAATGTCAAAGATCTTTACTAAAAATCTTATAATACTTGAGATTATATTTGTTTAACTCTATAAAGCACATTCCTATTTGTATTTACTTGAGCTAAACCTCAATCCAACCTTTGAAATAAGCATGATCTATGTTGTAATTTCATACCCAAGGAAAAAGAATGTAGACAATTATTTTAGCCATCCTCTGAATAAGATTTCTAACGATGAAGATCAGAACTTAAACAGTAGGTATAATTAATATTATATAAAAAGTACAATGAAAGAGATGATATTTAAAGCACAGTGAGAAAATGTTCAGTGAGGGATATTATATTAAGAGAAGGGACTGGGGTATGGAAGCAAAGGGAGAAAGTCCTGGGAGAGACAATTGTAACTGAGAGCATCTCTGGAATAAGCTAGAAAAGTAGTGCAATGTCAACTCCCAGGAATCTATGAGAGTGACCATAGCTATGACTCCTAGCAGTGATGGATACGGAATCTGGAATGGCCATCTCCTGTAACCAGGCAAGGCTTCCAATGCTGTGACTAGGAAACCAACCCAGCCACAAAAACCTTTGACGTACCATTTGTCCTGCCTGTGAGATGTGTTAGGGTAAAAGTGGCATAGAACATGTGAGAGTGGCCAACTAATGACTGGGTCATCTTACTCTCCATGCCACAAGAGGAAGCCTACAACTGACACTGCCTGGGAGGCCAGGACACGAAGCTGAAGATCACATGGACGTAGGGTAGAAAATAATCCCTAATGGTATTATGATATACTCATAGGTTGGTACTCAGGGAAATTGTCATCAGAGAAGGTTCACTAGCAATTGCTAGAAATAGATGTAGAGACCCACAGTCAAATATAAGAAGGAAGAATGGGAGAAAGAATTGTAGGAACCGGAGGGGTCAAGAACATCACAAGAAATTGTCGAGAATTAACTAACCTGGGCTCATGGGAGCTCACAGGGCCAAACAACAACCAGGGAGTCAGCATAGAAATGACCTAGGCCTTATGCCCATATGTTGTAGTTGTATAGCTAGGTCTTTATGTGGGACTTCAAGCAGGAAGTGGGGACTGTCTCTGGATCTGTTGTCTATCTTTGGGACCCTTTCCTCCTGGGTTGCCTTGTCTCTCCTTAACAATAGGAGAGGTGGTGCCTAGTCATAACATGGGTAGTTGATATCCAGGGGAGACCTGCCCCTTTTTGAAAAGAAATGGAGGAAGAGGAGTTGGAGGAAAAAGACAGCTCTAGAGAAGAGCTCTAGAGGAAGAAAACAGAGAGGAGAAACTGTTGTCATGGTGTGAAAACAAATATATAAACAAACAAGCAAATACAAGATTGTTTTAAATTTTATTTATTCTTATTTTTTGTGCATGGGTGTTTTATCTGTATGTATGTCAACATACTATAGATGTGCCTGTTGCCTGCAGAGGTCAGAAGTGGGCATTAGATACTGTGGAACTGGAGTTACAGACGTTTGTGGGCTGTTCTGTAGGTTCTGGAAAAAAGTCCTAGCCTTTTGCAGCAAAAGGAAGTGCTCTTAAAAACTGAGCCATCTCTCCAGACCTAGAGTTTGTTTATCTGTTTGTTTATTTGTTTGTTTTAATATTTACTAAAATGTCTCGGGGTTTGGAATGAACATCCTGTCAGTGTTTGGAAATACATCAAGAGACGTCCCCCTAAAGACTGCCTTACTTTAGCCATGAATTAAGTATCATGACATTTACTAACTGTCATATTTCATTTAATTCCATCTTCTCCAGCACTTTTCAAATGTGGATTGAGCAAAATCTATAATGCCTAAGATGTAAATTGAAGAAATAAAACAGAATTAAGCAAATACTTTGCTAATTATCTAGATCATTCCATACTCTCAGCCAAAATTATTTAACAGAAACCTCAATACAAGTTTACTTCTTACATAAGATGACCAATTAAAAAATATAGGAACACAACTTTAATATAGTTGATATCACACAACAGTTGACATTCTTTTCCAAAAATCGGAGCACCTACTTACTTGAGTACATTTAGACTTTCTAGTCTGAAGCTGAAGAAAGCAGACAGGAAGTGGAAAACTGAATTCTGACTGGAGAAGGTGCTTCTGAGTCTGCTGAGATCAAGAAGAAATTATGTGGAGAATAGAGGATTGAAGACAGACATTAGAAGAGGAAATGATTTTTGTAGAACTATATAAATTAACTTAACAAAACCTCAACTTTCTGCTAATAGGAAACATAAAGTAGGGAAACAAAATTACAAGGGAAAATTAAATAGAAATACCCATAATGTTATAGCTAATATTTTATAAAAATCAACCACATCAAGTGAATAATTAAACATATGGTGTGCTACCAGTTTCATGTCAACTTGACACAAACTGTAGCCATAAGAGGAGAGAAACCTTGATTCAGAAAACGGTGCCATAAAATTAGTCTGGAAACAAGCTTGTAGAGCATTTCCTTAATGACTTATTGATGTGATGAGATAGAACCCATGATTTCTGTGGATCGTGAAACCACTGGCTGGTGGTTCTATGAGAAAGAGGCTGAGTAAGCCTGGAGGACCAAGCCAGTAACCAGCACTCTTCATTGGCCGCTACATCAGTTGCTTCCTCCAGCTTCCTGCCCTATTAACTTCCTGCCTTGACTTCCTCCAATGATGTACAATGGTGCAAAGGAAACCCTTTCCTTCCAAACTTGCTTTTTGTCATGGTGTTTCATCATAGCAATGCTAACCTTAGCCAAAGTGCATGGTGCAGTTATGCATAATTTACATAACCATGTAATGGTTTTCCTGTCTTTTTCCTCCAACTCCTCTTCCTCCATTTCTTTTCAAAAAGGGGCAGGTCTCCCCTGGATATCAGGGGTTATATTTGGTTAATATTGAAATTATGGAGAAAATAGATCACATGAATAAATAAGAGAAACCCTAATTTGATATATAAATATCAAAATCTATTTTTGAGAAAACATTTCTGAATCTTAAAATATATCATTTCAGAGTAATAAATTAATTTTACAACTAGATTTAGCAAACATTAACAGGCATGAGCCTAATAACAGTTTTAACAGTATATAAAATAAAAAAGCATTTTTGAATAAATAAATTTGCATAAGGCAAAGAAATATTAAATGTGATAATAAGCTTTGACATCACCCTCTTAATAACTAGCTACACAGAAAACCACCAAGGATGCAGATTATTTGAACTCATTATCAACTAACTTCAACCAATTAATATTTTAGAACATTGTTTTTTTCAAAGAGCTAAATACATGCTGTCTTAACATACAATAAAATTATTTCCAAATATGAGTCATATTCTGAGTCATGAAACAATTACTAACAGTGATAAAAGAATTCCAGTTATATATAACATCCCCTCTAATCACAGTGGACTCAAGCAGAAAACAGTAGCATAAAGAACATGGAAATATGCCAGGTATGTTTGCACTGAAATGTGCACATTAGAAATCAACCACCCCTGACACTGTGAAGAATAAGCTGCCGTTGGCTACATCTGAACCAGGGGTCTAGGTTCTTTGCAGGTTTTGCTCTTAGTTGGTGCTTCAGTTTGTACAGAGCCCCTAGGGTCCAAATCCACCAGCCTCTGGAAGCAAATTGGATGAAAAGATAAGCTACATATCAAGCTATATTATTGGCTTTTAAGGAAGTAGGGAAAATTGAGGCTACTTTTATTATTTCATTCAAAAAGGAAAAAAAGCCATATTTATGTAGTTCCCTTTCCATGATATTGTAAGAGTTATAAACTAGTATATAATGCTAGAAAGCCAGTAAGTTTCCTGTAGATATATAGTTCAGGTTCAAAGACTTCAAGGAGATATAAGGAAATCTTTGGGGTTTTGTGCCCACTGTTTCATACTAATGTTTTCATGCATATGCATATAGGCATATATACATTAGCCTCTCCAAAATGTAGCCTCAAAATATGTGAAATATATAAATTCTACCTCGCAAAGCCATTTAAAGACATATAAATGGTAGAGTAAAATAGTAGTTGAGACTTATGACTGCAAAAGGACATCTCTGATGAACTGAAATATAACTTTACATATGATTATTTTTCTTATTTAAAAAGATAGATATTTAGCATGGAGACTATAGAAACCCACATCTGTATTGTTTAGACCATCTATTAAATTTTATGTAACAAAACAGCACAGAGTTAGTAACTGAAAAATATCTAATATTTATATCCCAGTTTAGATCCCTATGGAGTCCTGTCAATACATGGTGAAATTTCATGTCTCTTTACTCAAACTACCTATTTTTTGTAATATTTGATAATGGAGTAGCAGTGTCTCAGGTACTTGTGAAATCCCTAATTGTTTTGCTTCCATTTTTTTTTTGTTTGTTTCTTAGTGTGAGTTTCTTTTAAATAGAATTATACCATTTCCCCTCCCCTTTCCAGCTCTTCTACCTACACTTTTCACTCTTCACATGTCCAGGTTCATCAAGTTAAAAGCCTCTTTTTTCTTTTATTATTATTATTATGTACATATATATGTATCCACAAATATATATGCGATGTAAACTCCATTATTGTTGGTAATGTACATGTAGTTTTAAGGCTGACCAATATCTATTGGACAAAGAATATGGAGCTTGTCTCCAAGAGGTTAATTTTCCTTCTCCAAGAAATATTAAATCCTTCACACTTTTCAAGATTTTTTTTGTGACTCACTCACCTCCTAAATATGAGGGAGTTGGCTTCAGTGTCTGGAAATGCATATAATAATGACAGATGACACTCACTTCAGAGGCAGATGTTTTTCATACATTGTAGGAAGGGAAATCTAGAAGTAGCAATGAGAACAAGGCAGAGCGACCCAATGATTAGGAACTTTTAAAAAACTTTTTTATTTATTCTAATTTATTCACATTACATCCCAATTATTGTCCCCTTACTCACCATCTTCCTGCCCCCACATCCCTCCATCTTCCCCTAGACCTCTGACAGGGGCCCTTGCTCCTGGTCCAGCTGACCACAGCCTATCAGGTCTCATTCTGGCTGCACGCCACCCCTTCCTCTGTGTGACCACAGGGCCTACGTGCTAGGTGGAGGTGATCAAATCATAGGCACCAGATTCATGGCAGATGCAGTCCCTGCTCTCCATGCCCAATCCATCCCCCCACCCCTCACACTGTGAAGAATAAGCTCTCCATTGGCTATGCTTTGTCCTTAGTTGGTGCTTCAGTTTGTGGAGACCCCCAGGGTCCAGATCCACTAGCTTTAATGGTCTCCCTGTGGGGCTCATGATCCATCCAGATCCTTCCATACCCCCAGTGCTCCATACATCTTGCAGCACTCCTCTTTGAGTGTGGTTGCAAGTCCTAGTTCCATAACCTTCCCCCACACCCCCATGCTGGACGGAGTCTCTCAGAGGACATCAATGTTGGCCTAATATCCATTTATAAGTTAGTATATTCTTTCTGGGTCTAGGTTACCTCACTCAGGATGATCTTTTCTAGTTCCGTCTATTTGCCTGCAAATGTCAAGATTATCTTGTTTTTAATAGCTGAGTAGTTAGGTATTCCATTGTGTAAATGTAATACTGTTTCTTTATCTATATTTCAGTTGAAGGACATCTAGGTTGTTTCCTGATTCTGGTTATTATGAATAAGGCTATGAACATAGTTGAGCAAATGTCCTTGTTGTATGGGTCAGTACCTTCCTGGTATATATGCCAAGGAGTAGTATAGCTGGATCTTGGGGAAGCACCATTCCCAATTTTCTGAGAAAGCACCAGATTGTTTTCCAAAGTGGTTGTAAAATTTTGCACTCCCACCAGAAATGGCGGCATCTTCCCCCTTACTCACATCCTTGCCAGCATGTGCTGTCACTTGAGTTTTTAATCTGAGCCATTCTGATAGCGATAAGATGGTACCTTATAGTCCCTATGATTGGCATTTCCCTGATGACTAGGAACATAAAGAATCTTTTCAAGTATTTCTCAGCCATTCCATATTCTTCTGTTGAGAACTCTCTGTTTAGCTCTGTACCCCCGGTTTTAATTGGATAATTTGGTTTGGTGGTGTTAAATTTCTTGAATTCTTTATATATTTTGGATATTAGCCTTTCGTTAGGGGTAGAATTGGTTAAGAGCTTTTCCTAGTCTGTAGGTTGTACAATAAAAGATATTCTTGAAGTATTTCCATCACTGATCTCAGGCTGTACTATAGAGCAACAGTAGTAAAAACAGCATGATACTGGCATAGAAATAGGCTGGTTGATAAACAGAATTGAACCAAAGATGCAGAAATAAAAACACACACCTAGGGACACTTTTTTTTTTTTTTTACAAAGAAGCCAAAACTATCCAATAGAAAAAAGATAGAATTTTCAACAAATGGTGCTAGTCTATCTGGATGTCTACATGTAGGAAAGTACAAATTGACCCATATTTATCATCCTGTACAAAACTCAAGTCTAAGTAGATTAAAGACCTCTACATAAAATCAGACACACTAAGTCTGTTAGAAGAAAAAGTAGGGAAGAGCCTTGAACTCATTGGCACAGGAGACAACTTCCTAAACCGATCACCAATAGCTCAGGGTATAAGATCATTAATTAACAAATGGGACCTCATGGAACTGAAAAGCTTCTGTTAGGCAAATGACCAGGAACTTAAAACCAAGACACTAGCAAATGATTTCTATTTTCAGGATCAGAACACTGACAAGTATGCTGGATAGTTACACAATTTTGTGCATTCTTACAGAATGTGTTATAGATTAAAAAATAATAGATCACTGAGGTGATTGTCAATTTTTAAGGACATTGAGAATTTATGTTTCTGAAATTCCCTGCCCATTGAATGAAGTGACAAGAGTATTCCATGTGAAAGATGAGGTTAGGGGTGGTGGCCACCGTTCCCAGTTCATGATCTTGAGTATGCAAAATTAAAAGGAAAGCGACAAAAGTAAGAATTCATTGAACAATTACTAAGTAAACATATATTTCAGATAATTTTGTACCTTGGAATTGTTAGAAAGTTGTCAAATATTTTTATTTTATTTATAGGAAAATAAAACAGCCTTTTGATTATAAAGTATTTTCTAATATACACATAACTTCAGGCAACAGTTAATTAGTAATTAGTTAATTACTAATATCAACTAAAATTTAATTTTTATTTGTTTATATATTAATAAGTATGCTATTATTTGGAAAAACATATATCACAGCTCTTTTGTGCAGTTTAGAATACAACTTAGAAGAGTAGGTTTTTTTTCTATTTCCCTGGGAATCCTGGGAATCAAATTTAGATCACCATGCTTAGAAATAAATTACTTTACCAACTGATCCATAGTAATGCCTGTTAGAGTTTCAGAATAGCACACACTGACCGCTTGGACACCAGATTCTTAAATGGTGAAAGTTTATTGAATGCTGAACAAAACTGACTGGTCAGCATTACAGAGTGGACTCTGGGAGCCAAACTGTGATGCTGGTCTATATCTAAGGCCGACTTTTTATAAGAAAAACCTTAATCAGTTAACAACCAGGTAAACAGGTGTAGAAAACAAGGGGAGGGGAGCATTATATTATTTTGACGTGTTAAACAAAGCATTTCCAAGTACATGGTATCTAGGGAGCTAGGTGAAGCATTTTAAGCTGACTGGCAGGTTACAATGACGCCCTTCCTCAAGAGTTCAGATTAGTTACATTTAACTTCTTTTTTGGCAGATGTTCTTTGGCGGAAGCAATGATATCTGTAAATCAATTTTATGACAGGTACTAGTTTATTCTTCTTACAGTATTATGTGGATGGTAAATAAAGAATGTTGTGCTTTATGCTTACTGGTTCTAATATTTGCAACTTCCTTCACTAAGTAATCCAAGATATGTGCGTAAAGTATGTTGCAGTTGAACATAATTACGTCATGGAATTTCTGATTTTAAAGATGCATGAATGTCATCATCCTTAACATATCACAGTCTTGAGGAGTGGCAAGTGACTCTTCTAATAATGAATAAAGATGGAGGAAAGCCATTACATCTTTTGGCCTTTGAAATAGGCCTTTTGCAATATTCCACCTCTGGAGATCTCCAATGTACCACATACTTTCTCAAAATTACAGTTTCATACCAATCTTGCTTAGAATAAGTGTCAAAGACTTACATGCCTCCATAAATGATATATTGCTTCACATCCTATTTTAGAAATCAGATGATTTTCATTTTATTAATACAACTGAACTTAGATGCCTGTGCCCTTAAATGAAATAAATTTTCAGCGACAAGAACATCATAAGGTTGCTGATACTTGTTAAAACATAATGATACAATTTAGAACAGTATGGATGACAATTATTTACTGAAGGAAAATTCTTAATTTTGCCTCTTTTTATTTTGCATAGTCCTGATATATTAGGACTAAATAAGCTTCTCTTCTCTCATAGAAAGATTTGGCCTCAAGGATTTTCCACCTGCAAGGTTATTCCTCAGTTTCTTTTCATATCTGATTCATTCTTTTCATTCAACCTAGCCATCTATTTATTATTGTAGGACAAACTAAGATATATACTGATGAGTGAGTTATAGAAATTATTCAAGTTATATAACAAATTATTTAGTCAGGCACAAGGTTTCAAAATGATATTTAAATTATATGCATTTGGCTATATTCATTGACTATAATTATACTTTCTGCCAAAAAAAATGTAGCCACCCCTCTGCTTATTAGCCTGTCTTGGGTTGAGATTAGAATGACCTAATACTAAGTTACAAATAGTTGGCTTCACAGATCATTTTAGCAACATTTTATTTCTGTAAAGGTTTTATCAAGAATCTGGCATAATTTTGAATCCATGATGATTTAACTACTATATGTCAAAGAATTTAATGATGAAATATAAAATAACATTATTATCATGCTGAAAAACAATTATGAATTAAGTTCATGGCCACAAAAGAAATAAAAAAAATTGTAAATCCAATTTTTACAACATTTCCATTTTGTTCTCCTTTTTGAATTTGTATCATACATACTCATATTTGAGTTCCTTTAAAGTAAGCTTTGATTGATGGCAACCATTGAGAGACGATGGTTTCATCTCTCAATAAAATAACAAATATACTATAAATGTGAATTAGAATAAGAATGTGAATAGGAAATGTTTTGAACATGAGAAAATTTTTTAGAATTTAAAAATATTTTCATATACAATGAAATGTTCTGGAAATAAACATAAAATTAATTTATAGGACACATACACTTATAACAAAAATACAGGATAGTATTATATAAAATTTTAAGTAATTTTGATATGGAATAGCTCTTCCTGATATATATTTTTCTACCATGCTCAACAACAATGCTCAAATCATTCTGTAGGTTTCACATTTTCTAGTGAGGGATATTGAAAGTATTTTTAAAAAACTATGGAATAATAATCTGTATTATTCATGGTTTTCTAGAATACCAGAGTTCATACTATGAATATGAATATATGCATATATGCGTGTGTGTGTGTATGTGGGAGAGAGAGAGAGAGAGAGAGAGAGAGAGAGAGAGAGAGAGAGAGAGAGAGAGAGTCCATAGAATGATGCACAGGCTGAAGCCCAGATGTTTCAAGAATGACTAGCTGTGAACAAAATCCAAGAATGCAGTAGTTGCTCAGTCCATGAGATTAGATGTCTCATCTGGTCCTCACCTCAGTATATGCTGGAATCCTGAAGAAGAAGGCTCTAATACCAGTGAATTACCAGCAAGGCAAAAGCAAATAGGCAAAGAGCAAAACCTTCCTTCTCCCATATCCTTGGGCTTTTAGTAGACTGTGCTGCTCAGATTAGATCTGGATTAAAAATCTGGATTAAAGGGTTTTTTTTCTATTTTCTGCCTAAATGATCTGGAATTAAGGAACATCTTTCTACCCCAAAGATGCAGATTAGAAGTGGATCTTTTTACATCAAATTAAGCAAAAATTCCTCAAAGATATGCCTTTATTTTTGGATTTTAGTTCCCATTACAGTCAAGTTGATAACCAAGTATAGCCATCACATCACACAATAATGCTCCAACAATGGTGAATTTTAAAACTAAACATTGTTACTTGGTTTATTAAATACAAAGGAAGAAATGCCACTCAAAATCAGGTAAATGATGATGAAAAATAAATGACATTTTTCTGAATTTACAGAATAAATTTTATTTGGAATTTGAGATATTTAAGTGATTTGTATAAAAATTACAACAAGCCTTTTTATTTTAAAGTACTAAAATACTATTTTTAAACAAAACTAAAAATTATTTGTAAATGATAGTTTTAACTATTCACTTCTGCTTAAAAACCTTTTTTTAAAAAAATTAGTGTAACCAAAAATACACCATTGCAGGATATTTGATGCCATGGTAAAAGTAAAAACCTCTTTCTTATTGGGGTAGCTCAGCCCTAACATATATTTTTAATCCAAGAACTTCTGTGCATTGTAAACAGGTGGCTGTGTTGCGGCTCAGCCTTAGGGAGGGTTATCTCCACCAATGAAATACACCAATCCAAGCCAGATTAAAAGTATAAAAAGGGCAGGTTTATTTGGGAACTGGGGCTCTTGGGTGAGCTCAGCAGCCTCAGGGGTCAAGGCCAGAGGAACTTGCATCCTTAATGTTGTGGGTGGGGTTTTTAAGGATCATAGGAGAAGTAAGATGGCTTGTGGGCCATGTGCTAGACTTGGGGAACTGGTGGCTTTAGGTGAGGGGTTGGGACAGTCCTCAGGAATGCAAGGAGTATGGAGGCTTTCCTCTGAGAGAGCAGGATTGGAGAGAGCAGTGGTATTTACTGTACTACTTGTGTCAAGGAGAGGCCACCCAGAGATGCCAACCAAACCCAGCACACACCTTTATTCCAAAACCTCTCCGAAAACAGGATTAAATAAAGTTAAGTCAAAAGGCAGAGCCAACAACCAGCTGACAAGGATTAAAAAGAAAGGAGGGACATTGAGTTGAAGGGTATTTAAGCACAGCAGAGAAGAAGAAAGGGCTTTTAACTTTTGGGTTTTTTTTCCCTTCTGGGGCATAGGCTTACTTAGTACAGCTGTGTGCTTTCTCTGCCTCTCTGAGCTAGGAGGTTTTCACCCCGATATCTGGCTCTTTATTGGTAGTGCCACCCTCGCATTGAAGAAGTTATTTTGCAGTAGATGAAGATCACTACAGAAATCCACAACTTGATAAAATACAGAAAGCAAGTTACCAGGAGGTGCTCAATCCCAACTGCCACATCTTCTGTACAGTCTCTACTTCTTATGTTCAGAAAACATTAGAGAAGGAGATGGAAGGACTGTAAAGACAGAAGAACAAAGAACATTGTTGCTAAATAGCATCATTAAATATGTCAGGGAGCTGCGCTCATGATATTTCAACATTTTTTTTTTTTGCAAAACCAAGAACATAATGTTAACACTAGTTGACATGTCAGTGTTGAAGTCAGAAATTTTATAAGGTACATCCGTCTATGAAAAGCTGCTGCTGGCAACCAAAGCTTTTGAAATAAAGAATCTAATTTCTCTAGATTATGCAATCTCAAATGGACTGACATAAACACATATATATGACAACAAATCTACTCAGTAGTTTTTATATATTACATAAACCACACGCGCACTCGCACGCGCACACACACACACACACACACACACACACACACACACACACACACACACACCCAAAGAAGTCATGAATTTGAAAAAGACAATGTGGGTCACAGAATAAGTTAAAATGGGAGAGAGAGGGTTAGAAATTATATAAACACATTACTCATGTATAAACTTCTCAAACAAATATTTTTAAGTTAAAAATGTTTTATCTGTCTTATCTCTAGCCTGCAGAGGACATAGTAAGTTGCATATTTGGGTACCAAAGGTTGCCTATCATTTTCAAACTTGACTTTGTCCCTTTTCTCAGGCTATTATCATTGTGTCTGAGAGTCCTTGTGTTTGTGTTACTCTTCTATTGTCTGCTGTACTTTTCCTGTTAATTATTTTCTTTGGGCAGAAGAACTCATGTACTCCTAAGGAAGATGAGATGCACTTGCCTTCCAAGGTGCCATTGAGGGTAAAGGTTAAGGCAGAATGAGTCATTAATCTACTAATTACATACATGCAGTAATAAGCATGTACAAAGTGCCCATGTACATGATAGGTTAACTTCATACGATATGAAATACAACTGTGCTATTATAATATAGTATATAAAATTATCCCTATATATTGGTTGTTTTCCGCTGGCAGTAGTAGGTTTTGTATCTATAAGTTATGTATCATACAAAAGGTGGTGTTATGACATCATAGGTCTGATTTATTGGTATAAGAGCTTCTTACCGTTAGTGGAGCTTTCTAGACTAAAGATATGCACCCTGAAATATGTCAAAGCACTGGTCATTCTCTGTTTTATCACTGCAGATGCAATGCAAACAGCTGCCTCAAACTCTAAACATTATGACTTCAGTGTGGTAATGGACTTAATTCCTGAGTATATGCCAAAATACTTTTGTTTCATATGTTGCTTTCATGAAGTATCTTATCACAGCAGCAAGAAAAGTAGCTAAGAAAAAATATGATATTGAGTAGTGAGGCAATTGCTGTAAAAAAAAATCTGAATATGACATTCATAAACCTTTAAAACTGGTTCATGAGAAGGTATGGAGGAGTTTGGAAATTTGAACTAAAGCAGCACTTAAATTATGAAAGTGGATCTTCCTGGGCCATAACAATTTGGAGGAGGAAATGTGGTAGGTTATGACCTGGCTTATGAAGTTTCAGAGAGACCAAGGATTTATTCAAGAGCAGGATAAGGGGACATTCATGTGATATTTTCATCAAGTGCCTTTACTTTACCTGTGTCCTGAAAATATAAGTGAAGTTGAAATTAATGATAATAGACTAATTTGTTGAGACAGAAGAACACTGAAGATGTGACTGAGCAAACAGTTGGAATCATTAAGGAGATGACCCCATGAAAGAGAAGCCTACTGTACTATATACTAAGACAATAGGGAAGCTGTCGTGAGGATGAAAGTCTCACTCATCAGACTCCATCCTGAGCTAGCAACAGAGCTTGGTAACATAGTCACATGGTACATAGCCCACATTGACCTTGCCCTGAGAAAGACCATTGTGAAAAGAGTGAAGGAGAAACCAAAGTTATAATAGAGGTATCAGGATACTGAAAATACCTAGACTATGGATCACCCATGGAGGATAGTACAGGCATGGAGTAGAGTTGGCACAGCAAAGAGACTGTGTATGGTTGGTACAGGTGGCAGAGCAGCAGGGTAGGGCTACACAAGCCTTTGGAGATCAGCCAGTTTTATTGTGATTTCCAGGACCTAGACAAGGAGCTCTACAATGTTTTTGTGGTTGTTTTCTCTGTTGTAGTTTGATTGAATCATTCCTTGAAAACAAGGACAATACAGGCGGTAAACCTTAAGCCCCTACCCAGATCTAGCCGATGGACAGAACACTCCCCACAGTAGAGTGGAGAGTGGGATATGACTTTCTCACGTACTCTGGTGCCTCACCTTTGACCATGTCCCCTGGACGGGGAAACCTGGTGGCAATCAGAGGAAGGACAGCAAGTTACCAAGAAGAGACTTGATACCCTATGATCATATAGAGGGGGAGGTAATCCCCCTCAGGAACAGTCATAGGGGAGGGGAATAAGGGGAAATTGGGAGGGAGGGAAGAATGGGAGGATACAAGGGATGGGATAACCATTGAGATGTAACAAGAATAAATTAATAAAGGAGAAAAAAAAAGAAAACATCAATCCTCTCATTTTGAAGCAGGAGTGTTTATTCTATACAATCCTTTATTTGATGTATTTATCTTGTTTTATAATTTTATAGTAGCTTGCAGTTAAGAGACTTTCTTGATTCTTATATGAAAGGCAAACTTTATAATTTTAAGTTTTTGAAATTCTAGGGGCTATGATGACTTTTAAAATTACACTGTGCTATGGATTATGAGATAAACTTCAAAGAATGAGACAAGAATTGGTACTATTATTTAATTGATGTTCAAGCTAACATAGTTTAGAACTGTGATGGTTAATCTCAATATCAAGGTCATAAAATCTAGAAATACCTGAGTGGCCAGTTCCCATTCAAATCTGTTGGCAATTTTTTTCCTATTATTGAAAATAATTTTTCCCACATATCATATCCTGATTACAATTGGGCCTTCCTCTCATCCTCTCATGTCTGTCCCATCTTGTCTCCCATCCAGATCCTCTCTCTTTCTTTCTTTCATTAGAAAACAAGCAAGCTTCTAAGGCATAATAATAAAATAAAGCAAAAAGCATATTGGAACTGGATAAAAAAAAAAAACAAACAGAAGCAAAATGCCCAAAAGAACAATGAAGAATGAGATACCCACAAGTTAACAAATTGAGGAGATCCATAAAAACACTACTCAATTAACTTATTCTTAAAGGAATTATGACTTTGATAGCAAGCACTGACTATATACTGGGCTCCCATGTGCTACAGTAAACTGATATTGGAGTGTAAAGCACATTGTCTGAACATATGTATTGTTAAATTATTTTTAAGCAAAAGAAATTTTAATATGATAAAAACAAAAACCATCACATCAAAATTGACAATACAAAGCAACAGAAGGAACAAAAGACCACAAAAGACTAAAGAATCAGACCTCCTCATTCACACATTCAGTAGTCTCATAAAAATATGAAATTGAAAGCTATAATAGATATTCATAGGACCTGATTCAGACCCATGTAGGTCCCCTGCTTGTTGCTTACATCTCTGTGAGTTCATATGAGCTTTCCTCACTTGATTTAGAGGTCATTATTCTTCTGGTATTTTCCAGCTCTGTGGCGCCGACGCCACCGCGGTACTGAGTCAAGGGCAAGGGACTGCAGATTTAACTCATACACACACACACACACACACACACACACACACACACACACACACACACAGCAGGTCCTTCGTGCTAAGAGAGCAGCAGCCACAACAGCAGCGGCGGCAGCAGTTTATTATTCTCCCTGGAGTTCCAAAGAGCCTTCTTATAGGCAGCAAAACAGGAATCTTCCTCCCAGGTGAAATCCCTCAAGAGGTGATTGCACACAGGAGGAAAAGTCTCGAGGAAGGGAGGGGCGCATTCTCAGAGCAGTAAACATGACTAGCTAACCAAGATAAACACAGACATGGGAGCTGCTAGAAACAGGACATGAAACAGCAAGACAGGCAGGCAGCCCAGTTGGGCCAGGTTCCTACACAGCTCCTCTGGCTCTTAAACTCTGTCTCTTCCTCCCTATGGTTGCTTGAACCATGAATAGGGATTTGGTAGAGATGTCCCATTTGGGACTCGGTGTTCTAGGTTCTTTTATTTTCTTCATAATGTTTAGCTGTGGATCTCTGTATTTGTTCTTGTATCTTCTGTGAGGAAACTTTTTGAAGTATGGCTAATCAATGTACTGATCTATGAATATAGCCGAATGTTATCAAGAATCATTCTTGGTATATTGTTTGTTTGTTTGTTTGTTTAGAAAAATAACATTTGGTTTTACACTATGTCATTGGACTATCTAGGGTTAGGTTCACGGTCACTAAAGCAGTCATCTCAGGAAGTCAACCTTAAGTCAAATCTGATATTGCTTGATTAAGCCCACAACGTTGTACCATCATGCCATTAGCATATCATACAGGCAGGGCACCATTGTAGATAAAAGGGTTTGCAGCTGACTTGTTTTTACATTTCTTTTTTGTCGTGTACTTGGTATCCTCCTGTACTAAAGATGCTAGCAGGTAAGGGTGAAGGCTCTATGCAGACACCACCCATCCTATCCACATTCCATGAGTTATGTAGGTGTTGCATCCAGCAATGGAACCCTGCAGTCAGTTCATTTTGAGAAACCTATAGACTCGGCCTGGTTGTTTGAAGACCTCCATGGGACCCCTTTGGCCAACAACTCAATTAGATCTGCCTGAATTGTGGTGGTACTAGGAGTTTCATCTGATGACAAGAAGTAGCCAGATGGGACTCTGTCTGTCTCATCGTGTGGCAATTTCAGTTAGATATCCTTTGCATATTCATATATTTAAGGGTCTTCCACTGTATTATGTTTCCATAGGACCAGTCTATTACCCCTTACTTAGAGCTGTCTCTCCTGGTATTTCCTTCCTAGTCCTCCTCTTTCCTCCCACTCCCCATTTGATACTAGAGTTGTAGCAACCCCATCCCTCTGTAACTATCTAGTCTGCTTTCGTTTCATGTGGAGATTTATCTGCTTCCCCAACCCCCATTACCTTTATCTCTGTCTCACATTTGTGATTCTACAGATTGGAGCTTGTTTATTAGTAACTTAAGGGTAATAATAACCTCATACAAGCATATACATATCCTATTTCTCTTTCAGGGTCTAGCATGCCTCATTCAGAACAATTTCCAAAGGTTCCATCCATGTACCTATGCATTTTATGATTCCTTTTTCTTAAGGCTGAGGTAATCTCCATTGTGTAAATATAACCACATTTTCTTTGGCCATTCATTTGTTGATGGACACCTATGTTGTTCCCAGTTTCTGTAGATAGTGATCACAGGAGCAATAAATATGGTAAAGAAAGTGTTTCTGTAGTAGGATGAAGCATCCTTTAAGTTTATCCCCAGGAGTGGTCTAGGAGGATATCAATGTAGATCAATTCCCATTTTCCTGAAGAACCACCACATTGGCTTTCATAACGACAGCACGAATTTGCACCAGCAATGGTTGAGTCATCCTCTTACTCTATATCCTCCCAAGTAAACCTGTTCCTGTTTTTGTTGTTGTTGTTGGTTGGTTGGTTGGTTGGTTGGTTGTTGGTATTGTTCTGCCCTAGCACAAACCGTTAATCCAAGAGCTTTCTGTACACAGGATTTAACAAAGTTAAACCATAGTCTAAGAAGAAGAGCAAGTAATCACATGACAATGATTAAACAGAAAGGAAGTACTTTGATAGAAGTGTATTTAAGAGAGCATGGAGAAGAAAAAAGAGCTCTTTGGGTTTTAGCTTTTGGCTTTCTCCTTCTGGTGTGTTGGGTAAGCTAGCAGGCCTTTTCTTCTTGGCCTCTCAGCTAAACTAAGGCTTTTCCCTCTGGGACATAAGCCGAGTAGGAAGGTCAGCCAGTTGCTTCCTCTGACTCTCTGAGCTGGCAGGTTTTCACCCTAGCTTCTGGCTCCTGAGTCTTCATTGCTAAAAATCAAATGATTTGGCATTTTTTTTTCCTTTGTAACAACAGCCCAATATAAACTGTCACTTAGTTTATTGATCTTAGTTAACATTCTGACTCTAGTAGCATAAAAATCTCAAAATGGTTTAGATTTGTATATATTTGATTGACAAGAATTTTGAAATTTTCTTTAAGTATTCTTAGGTGTACTAATTTCTTCTTTTGAAACTTCTGTTTAGACCTGTACACTATTACTAAATTGGTTTATTTGCTTTCTTACTACCTAGTTTTTAAAATTTCTCTCTATATTTTGGATATTAGCCTGCTATTAGATGTGTAGTTGGTAAAAAAATCTATTCCTATTAGGTAGGATGACACTTTGTCTGATTGATGGTGTCCTTTGTCCGCAAAAGAACATAAGCTTTTGAGTTTCATAAGGTCCCATTCATTAATTTTTTATATGAATGCCTATGCTAATGGTTCAGAATCCTGTTTCCTATGTCAAATGAGTGCACTTCCTCTTTTATCTCATACAGTGTCTCTGGCTTCATATTGAGGTCTTTGGTGCATTTTGGAGTTTAGGTTTGTGCAGGGTATTAAATATGAAACAGTTTGGATTCAGCTACATGGAGATATCCAGTTTGACCAGCACACTTAACCAAAGATTCTACATTTTTTTCTAGCACATATTTCTGTCTTCTTTATCAAATATCAGGTGTCTGTTAGATGTGTGGATTTACTTCTGGCTCATCGATTTGATTCTATTGATTAATGTGCATGTTTTTGTGTCAATACCATTTTTTTTATTACTAGAGCTTTATAGTATAACTTGAAATTGGAGATGGTGACAACTTGATACTTTTGCAATACTTTCATCATTCAGTTTTGTTTTAGCTATCTTGTTTGTATCTGTCTGTGTGTGTGTGCATTTCTATATGAAGTTGAATTTTTTCCTTTCAAAATTTGTGAAGAGTTGTGTTGGAATTTTGATGTGGATCTCATTAAATCTATAGTTTCCTTTTGGTAGATGACCATTTTTTCTTATTAATCCTACCAATCCATGAGCATTAGAAATCTTACCATCTTCTAATATCTTCATCAATTTCTTTTCTCAAGTTCTTGAAATGTTTGTCCTACAAGACTTTGACTGGTTTGGTTAGAGTTACCCCAAGAAAATTTATATTATTTGAGGATATTATGAATGGTATTGTTTACCTGATTTCTTTCTTAGTCTTTTTAATTTGTATAGTTATGGGATACCAATTTTTGTGAGTAATCTTCTATCTAGCTACTTTTCTGAAAGTGTTAATCAGCTGTAGGAGTGTCCTGGTAGAATTTATGGGTTGCTTACGTATAATTTCATATCATCTTCAAATAAAGATGCTTTGACTTTTTCCTTTCTAATATGTATGCCCTTGATCTCCTTGATCTCTCTATCTCTGTCTCTCTCTTTCTGTCTCTCTGTGTCTCTGTCTCTGTTTCTCTCTGTCTGTCTCTCTCTCTCTCTCTCTCTCTCTCTCTCTCTCTCTCTCTCTCTCTCTCTCTCCCCACACACACACACACACACACATACACACACTTATGCATGCATGCCTAAGAAAATAATTAATTAAATATTTAAATATTAATCATCATTACTTAGTTGTTTTTGAGCATATATGAATGAACTGAGGTAAGTCTTTCCACTCACCACTTTGTATATTAATTTCTATAATAAATTGATTACATCTACTTAAGGTATGATCTTAAAAACAAAGTAGAAAATGTAACCTCTTAGTCATACTTAATTTTAATGAAAAGCCACAGCCCAGAAGGTAAAATTTGCCTTGTAAATTTATGGTACTATTGTGCTCTTTTCTGATCCTTCATTTAAAAAATGAAACCTCTAGTTGTAATATAGTATAATAATTTAGAGATTTATTTAATTGCCATTTTCCCAGAACCCAATACCAAAGGTGGCCAAATTGCATTACAATAATATAGCATGCTTTTCTTTTTCATAAAGCTACAAGCACAATCAGACCAATTTAATAGACTGTCCCCAAAGGACTGTTATCAGGAAAGTAGGCTAAGCCACCCATTCTAACAATCAGAGCTCAGAAACAAACCAGACAGAACAAAAAGAGACCTTAATGTCAGAGGCTACATTGGCCATATCCCCTGAGGAAAAAAACACAACCAAAAAGCTCTGAGCAGAAACTATGTTAAAAACAAGCCTTGACCTGAGAAACAAAACAAGAGAATGCAGTGATTCAATTTGTTAAGTGAGAGTGATGGAGATTCCAGGTGAGCCAGGAAAGGGGATGTCCAGTGAGAAAACTACCTCACTGCTACTTCAGGGTTTCCCTTCTCCAGATCTAGGATATTCTTTCCTCACAAACATGGGACTTTTAGAGCCAGCTCAACACCTTTCTGGAGAGACCCAAGGCCACCCTGGTACAGGTATGTGTAACTGAAATGGTTGGGGTTGTGATGTCTGTCACCCCCCCCCCCACACACACACACACAAAGGAAGAAAAGGAAAGGAAAGGAAACAGAAGAAAGTCAGGAACTTAATCTTTCAGGCGTACATTCTTCAGAAAGTCAACTCTCTCTGAAGGTGGCAGATGAACATTTCTGGAAGAATCTATTGTTCCTATCTTCTCCAGCTACTTCCAGATCATACAGTGAAATTTAAAGGAGTGGATGACACTAGGCAGTCAATCACAGGGTTTCTTTTTGGTCAAGTCACCCTGTCTTTGGGACCTTTGGTGCTGGTCATCATCTACTCCTGCACATAATCTCTTTCTGTGAAGTAGAGTTCTCATGCTACCGGGGGCACTGAGCTTCTTGTCCCCTATGATGTGCCACATGGGCTCAGATGTAAGTCTGAGTGAATGCACAGTAAATTAGAATTAGCAACACGTGTGTTCTAAGCCAGTTACACTTTTTCATGTAAAAATTAATTCTTACAATATGACATTGAAACATACTTCTTATAATGTAGTGTAGACAAATACCCAAATAGTTTTCCTTCAGAAGCAAACTGTTTAATGTTGTGATGCACTCACCCACTGAACTAAAAGAGAATGATCATTCAAGGTTTCACTCTCTTTTTAATGTTCAAATTTCTTATGTTAATATAATATAATTTATCAATGTGAGTACTTTCATAACAATTTAACTCTTATTATCTTAGTGAAATAAATCAGATTCTCAGGGCTTCTACTGGAATTCTAATGTTCTGTCTATTATTGATTGAATATGGTAGTGTTTATTTTTCTCCTTTGCTTGTCTGATCAAACACAGGTGTTAACATTTCTATATTTATTTTTCATACCATTAGCCTATCTCCTATCAACTTTAAAATGCTATTCAAGTTCAAGCCATAATTATTTTCTAAAATACATTACCAAACTTTTATTTTGTCACTTGCTTATGTTATTTTAATTGAAAAGGATATTTGCTTTAATAAGATTCGATTCTTAAGTGTACTTCAGCTGTGAAAAGCATTAAATATTCCAGAAAAGGATTATAAACATATGTAATATTTATGGGAAATGGAATATTTTTGAAAGCTTAATTATGGGGAATGCCTTGTTGCTTTTATAGTTGCTTTTCTTCACTTGCTTTGCCTTGAGTGAAACAAAGAAGCTTTTGATCATTCTCCTTTTTTTCATGTTGTGAATGCCTTTGCAGAGAGAGGAGCTGGGCATGCTTGTGAACTCATTTATAGGGAAAGTTGTATGTGAATTGAAATAGTACTGCAGCAGTTCCCATTTTATTTTTCTGGCCTGTGTTCCTGAATTCAGTAATATGCAATTATAGTAACTGCCAAAATGAACACTAACTCAATAGCAAAAAAAAAAAAAAAAAAAAAAAAAAAAAAAAAAAAAAAGCCAAAGAAAACAGCCCTGATATTCTTGCTTCTAAAAAGTAATTACATAGCTGTATCAAGAAAGTAGGAATCGTCGTGTAGAGAATACTAAGGGTAAGCTAAAGAGGCCTGTAGGCACACCCACAGGCTGATAGAAAGGCTATTTGGTCTGTTATGTGTGAAGCAGGTCAACAGAAAAACCATTCAACACAATGTGTCTGAATATCTTTGAATTGCTTCCCCTGCCCCCCACATCACCACCCTGTTATGTGTGGGATTTCTTTAGAAGGCCAATTTGAGTCTGCCATAGAGATATAAAGAAGCCATTCTAAAAGACATTGTTTGATACTGTCTTTGTTTAATGAAAACATTACTTCATTTTCATTATCACCATAAACTTTGGCAAGATTATGGAAGAGACTTACAGGAAATTAGTTTTTTCCCCTGTGCTGATAGTCCACGTCACTGCTCAGTTCATCCTGGGTTCCTCAAAGACAGTATAGCATTTAAGGATTCATAGGAGAGAACTTGCTTTTACTCAACTGTTCTTGAGATGAGAAAAGACCAACATTTCCTGGTGCCACACTCAGAGTTACGGGCAATCTCTTCTCATTTCCTTTCAGTCAAGGAGAACAGACCTTATTAGGGAGGATGCTTACTTCTCATTGAGAAGATGGTGGTGCAGATCACACACCGCTTCTGATCAGCAGGTCAACCAGGACTGCACAGTGACCTAAAGACCAAACTGAGATCTACAGTGCTGCTTATTCCCAGGGTCCTCCTTGTTGTTTAGTTTCTTTAAGTCTAAGGATTGTAATATGGTTATTCGGTCTTATATGGCTAATAGCCACATATATGTGAATACATATCATGCATGTCCTTCTGGGTATGGGATACTTCATTCAGCATGATCTTTTCCAGCTCCATCCATTTGCCTACAAATTTCATAATGTCCTTGTTTTTGATAGCTGAATAGTATTCCATTCTGTAGATGTACCATGGTTTCTTGATCCATTCATTGGTTAAGGGACATTTGGGTGGTTTAGAGTTTCTGACTATTATAAATAATGCCACTATCAACATAGTTAAGCAAAAGACATTGTTGTATTGTAGAGCATTTTGGAGGTATATGACCAGGAGTAGTATGGTTGGGCCTTGAGAGGAGCTATTCCCAATTTTCTGAGAAGGCTCCAGATGGATTACCAAAGTGGTTATACAAGGTTGCATTCCCACCAACAATGGAGGAATGTTCCCCTTTCTCCACATCCTTCCCAGCATGTGCTGTGACTTGAGTTTTTGATCTTAGCCATTCAGGCATGTAAAAGATGGGATCTCAAAGTCATTTTGATTTGCATTTCTCTGATGACTAAGGACATTGGGCGTTTCTTTAAATACTTCTTAGCTATTCAATATTCTTCTGTTGTGAATTCTCAGTTTCACTCTGGACTACATTTTTAAATTGGATTGTTTTGTTTGTTGGTGTCTAATTTTTTGGTATATGTACACATACACACACACACACACTGGATATTACTACTCTATTGGATGTAAGGTTGGTAAAGATCTTTTCCCAGTCATAGGCTTTCCTTTTTTTTTTTATGACAATATCCTTTCCTTTACAGAAGCTTTTCAGTTTCATGACATCACATATTAATTGTTGATCTTTGAGCCTAAAGTGCTGGTGCTCTGTTCATGAAGTTGTCTCTTGTACCAAGGTGCTTATCAACCATAGGAGTTCCCTGGTAGAATTTTTAGAGTCAATTATGTATACTTTCATACCTTCTGCAGAAAGTTATACTTTGACTTCTTCCTTTTCAACTTGCATCTCCTTTATCTTCTTTAGTTGTCTTAATGCTCTAAGACTTCAAGTACTATATTGAAGAAATGCAAAGTAGACAGCCTTGTCTTGAGCCTGATTTCAGTGGAATTGCTTTATGTTTTACTCCTTTTATTTTAATGTTGGCTATAGCCTTGCTGGATATTGCCTTTACTATGTGTAAGTATATGCATTGTATCCCTAATCTCTTCAATACTTTTAATATGAATGGGTGTTGGATTTTCTCAAATGCTTTTTTCACATCTAAGGAGATGATAATGTGTTTTTGTTTTCTTTTAGTTTGTTTATATTGTGGATTATAGTAATGGCTTTCCATATATTGAGCTACCCCTTTATGCATTAGATGAAGCCTACTTGTCCATGGTGGATAATATTTTTATGTATTCTTGGATACAGTATTTTATTGAGTATATTTTCAGGAATGTTCATAAGAGAAATTGGTCTGAAACTCCCTTTGTCATTAGGTGTTGGTGTGGTTTAGGTGTCAAGGTGAATATAGCTTCATAAAATGAGTTTTGTATTTTTCCTTCTGTTTCCACTTTGTGGAAAATTTGAAAAGTATTGGTATTAACTCTTCTTTGAAGGTCTGGTATAACTCTGTGATGAATAAACATTTTTTAACATATTTTGGTGGAGACTTTTGATGACTGCTTTTATTGCCACAGGAGACATAGGATTATTTAATTTGTTTACCTGATCTTGATTTGATTTTTTAAAGTGGAATCTTTCAAGAAAAGTGTCAGATTTCATTTAGATTTTCAAATTGTGTAGCATATACATTTTTAAAGTAAAACCTAATGATTCTTTGTGTTTCCTCTTTGTCTGTTGTTATGTCTCCATTTTCATGTCTGATCTTGCCCATTTTGGTTCGTTTGGCTAAGGGTTTGTCTATCTTCCTTATTTTCTCAAAGAACCAGTTCATGGTTTTATTTACTTTTTGAATTTTTCTTTTTGATTCTAATCTGTTGATTACATCCCTAAATTTCATTATTTCCATCAGTCTACTCCTCTTTAGTGTGTCTGTTTCTTTTTCTTTACCTAGAGCTTTCAGGTGTGCCATTTAATTGCTTGTATGAGATGTCTCCAGTTTCTTTATGAAGGTACTTAGTGCTTTGAACTTTCCTCTTAGCACTGCTTTCATTGTGTCCCATAAGTTTTGGTATGTTGTACCTTCATTTTCATTGAATTTTGGAAAGTATTTAATTTATTTCTTTATTTCTTCTCTGACTCAGTTGTTATTGTGTGAGAATTGTTCGGTTTCCGTGCGTGTGTACTCTTTTTGTTATTATTGTTGTTATTGAGACCCAGCTTTAGTCCATGATGGTGTAATAAAATTGAAAGGATTATTTCAATCTTCTTATATCTGTTGAGGCTTGCTTTGTGATCAACTATATGTTTACTTTTGGAGAAGTCTGTATGAGGTGCTAAACAGAAGTTATATTCTTTTGTGTTTGGGAGAAAGTTTCTATAGATGTCTCTTAGATCCATTTGACTCATGGCATCTGTTAGTGTCATCTCTCTGTTTAGATTCTGTTTTGCTGACCTGTCCTTTGCCAAGTGTGAGATGTTGAAGTCTCCTACTATTAATGCATGGGAATCGATGTGTGGTTTAAGCTTTACCAATGTTTCTTTTACAAATGTGGGTGCCCTTGCATTTGGAGGATATATCTTCAGAATTGGGATTTCTTCTTGATGGATTCTTCCTTTAATGAGTATGAAGTGTCCTTTCTTATCTATTTTGATTAATTTTCATTCAAAGTATTTTCATCACATATTATAATAGCTACTCCAGATTTCTTCTTGTTTTCATTTGCTTGGAAAACCTTTTTATAGCCTTTTTCTGTCTGGTAATATCTATCTTTGATGCTAAAGTATGTTTCTTGTATTCAATAGAATGATGGGTCCTGTTTATGCATCCATTCTGCTAGTCTGTGTCTTTTTTATTGGAAAGTTGTGTCCATTTATGTTGAGAGATGGATGCCAGTTGTGGTCCTGTGTTTGTGTGCTTCTCTGCTATTCGTTTTGCTGTAGTGAAGTTAGTTATAGCCCGTGAGATTTTCTAGGTGTAGTTAGCCTCCTCGGGTGGTAGTTTTCATGCTAGTATCTTCTGGTAGGCTGGGACTGTGCATATATATATATTATATTAATTTGCTTCTTCTGTGGAGTATATTGTTTTCTCCAATATGATGATTGAAATTTTGCTAGGTATAGTAGTCAGGACTGGCATTGTAGTCTCAGAGTTTGAAAGATCCTGAGGCTCAGGCCCTTCTGGCTTTTATGGTCTCTGCTGTGAAGACAAGTGTGATTTTGATAGGTTTGCCATTATATGTTACTTGGCCTTTCTCCCTTGGAGATTTGAACATTTTGTGTTATCTTGTACATTTAATGTTTTGATTATTGTGTGGAAGGAGAATTTTCTTTTCTGGTCCAATCTATTTGGTGTTCTATAGTTCTCTTGTTTGCTTATAGGCCCTCTTTCTTTAGATTGGGGAAATTTTCTTCTGAATATTTTTGAAAATATTTTCTGGGCCTTAGTGCCTGGAATCTTTTTTTTCTTCCATTCCTACTATTCTTTTATTTTCTCTTTTCATGGTATCCTTAATTGTCTCAAGGAGTCCCACATGAAGACTCAGGTGCACAAGTGTTACATATGTGCAGAGGGCCTGGGTGTGTCCCATGCATATTTTCTCATTTAAATTCAGGAACTATGAGACCTTATGGACCCAGGTTAATTGATTCTGTAGGTTTTCTTGTGATTTCCTTGACCTGTCCCTGGCTCTTTCAATCTATTATCTTCCTCTTCCACAGGATTGCAAAAGCCTCATTTCATGTTTGGCTATGGGTTTCTGCATCATTTTCCATCAGTTGCTGGATGTAGGTTATCTGACGACAGTTATGCTAGGTTCCTGTCTGCAAGCATAGAAGAATATCATCAGCCTCACCTTTGACAGAAGACTAGCATCTAAAATTTATAAAGAACTTGAGAGAGTAGATATTAACAAATCAAATAACACAATTAAAAATGGTTCTAAATAGAGAATTCTCAACAGAGGAATCTCTAATGGCTGAGAAGCACTTAAAGAAATGTTCAGTATCCTTAATCACCAGAGAATGCAAAACAAAACAACTCTGAGATTCCATCCTATGCCTATCAGAATTTCTAAGATCAAAAATTTAAGTGATAGAACACGCTGGTGAAGATGCAGTGCAAGGGAAACATTCCTCCATTGCTGGTGAGAATGCAATCATTTTGGACGTTTCTCAGAAAATTGGGAATATATCCATCTCAAAAGCCAACTATACCAATCCTAGGCTTATACTCAAAAAATGTTCCAACACATCACAAAGACACTTGCCCAAAAATGTTCATAGTAGCTTTATTTTTAATAGCCAGAAACTGAATACAACTTAACTATCCCTTAACTGAAGAATGTATGAAGAATATGTATGAAGAAAAATTAAGAAAACTTAGACAATGGAGTTATATGCAGCCACTAAAATCAGACATCATGAAATTTGCAGCAAAATGGATGAACGAAAAGATCATCCTTAGTGTGGTAACCCAGAAAAAGAAAAGAAAAACACAGCATGTACTCACTTCTAATGGATATTAGCCATAAAGTATAGAAAAACTGTGCTACAACCTACAGATCCAAAGAAGCGAAGTACTAGGAGGGCCCAAGGGCATATGCTTGAATCTCACTGAGAACGGGAAATAGATTAAATGCCATGGGTGGATGGAGGGAGGGAACAGCTTGGGGAAGGGGAAAGTATGGGAACAGTAGGGATGAGGTGGAGGGAGTACTGAGGGAGAGAGTACTGGGAGAGACAACTGGATTGGAATGAACGAGAAACCTAGAACAATAGAAAATCCCAGGAATCTAGAAGGATGACCATAAGAGGCCTAACAGTGGGTAATATGGAGCCTAAAACAGCCTTCTTCTATAACCAGGCAAGACTTCCAGTAGAGGAATTGTTTTTTTTTTTTCTTTTTTTTTTTAATTAATTTATTCATATTACATCTTGATTGTTAGCCCTTCCCCTGTTTCCTCCCATTCCTCCCTCCCTCCCACTTCCCCCCTTCTCTCCTCCCCTATGTCTGTGATTGAGGGAGACTTCTTCCCCCTATGTATGCTCTAAGATTATTGAGTCTCTTCTTGGTAACTTGCTATCCTTCTTCTGAGTGCCACCAGGCCTCCCCATCCAGGGGACATGGTCAGAAAAGGGGCACCAGAGTTCACGTGAGAATCAGATCTCACTCTCCACTCAACAGTGGAGAATATCGTGTTCGTCGGCTAGGTCTTGGTAGGGGTTCGAAGTTTACTGCCTATTTCTCCTTGGCTGGTGCCTTAGACTTTAGGCGAGAGTAGCATGGAAGAATGGGGAAATAACAGGACCCACAGGGTCCTGGAAACCTACAAGAAGAACTTTATGACAGGCAGATCTGGGTCCTGGGGTCCTCCTCAGTAGAGGAATTGTTAAACCAGCCCAGCCACAAAACTTTTGACCCAATTTGTCTTGCCTACAAGATGTTCAGGAGTAAAATATGGAGCAGATTTTAAGGAGGTGCCCATCAATAACTAGCTCAGATTGAGACCCATGCCTTGAGAGGGATCCCACACCTGACACTATTAGTGAGATTCTACGCAGTTTAATAGTAACAGGGCCCTGATAAGTACTTGTTGAGTTTTTTCATTAGATTGCATAAACCAAAGTGAAGATAGTGAAGAAGAAAAATTGCTAGGAAATTAGAAAAACTAATATCCTACCTCTGCACATTTGTAATGTTCATTGATCATTAAAGGAAAAAAAATAGATAGACAAATATGTAGAATATAAATAAAAGTATCATTGTCCCAATGAAATAAAAATGAACATGTAGTGATATTAATGCATGATAATCTTTTCTTTCACGGTTCTCATTTTCTTCCGTATTTTCTATCAATTTATGTATACTAGAGTGATTACAGTGTCTATAGGTATAAAGCATTTCTCAATTCTCAAATATTTGGGACACATGTAAACATGAAACCTACATGCTCATGTTAATCTGTCCCTCCAGCCCCAAGTTTCTAGTTTATATTTTTACTTTTAATCTATGTTATTAGAAAAAAATATTTTATAGGCAAATTTAAATGATATAAAATATTTTAAATATCTGACTGATATTTATTATTTTCTGTGATTATTATTATATATGCAAAATGTTTACATGAGAGTTTTATAGTCCTTCAAAAGCATAAAAAGTTCTATAGAAAAGAACAAGAATGTCTATGCATTATAGAAAATTCTCAGAAACTATATTTTTTGAAACATAATACATGCTTTAGATTAAGTACAAACTTATTCAGGAACATATTACAAAGTTTGGGATTATATGTGTATGCAATAGCTCTCATTTTTACAGAAGACTTTTTAGTGAACAGTGATAAAATGTCGTTATCCTGGTGGCCTCTAAGTTAGTCCTTGTAACTTGACTACTGCAGAATAAATTTCAGATGCTATGAGTGGTGTGTATCCTTTTTAAAGATTCTCAGCTGAAACATGAAATAGTTTGACAAGAATATCTGTCATGTAGAAAGGTAATAAAATTGATCTTTCAGGATTTCAGTAGGTTCTGCTGTGCAAAAAAAAAGTGCAGGTCTCAAATCTTGAAAACTTGAAAATGTACAGGCTCATATAAAAACAATTACAATTTCACTCAGTCCAACAAGCCCTATTCATTTGTCCCAATCAATATGAACAGTAGGTAAAACTAAACATCTGAAATAATATGTATGTTGGACAAAGTATCTCAATCATTGGCTGAGTCCTTTTGAGCCTCACTACTATCTTTACAAAAGTAATTTTCTGAAAAATTATGGAAAAAATCAGAAAATTATTGGATGTATTGGAGGGAAGCAGCAGGGGTCTTCACCAAGATACTCCTGATTGTTCCCTATTCTTTAATAGCTGGTCTTTTTCACAAAAGACACTCTTTTTCTGTATCAAATGAACTTTACATAGGACTCCTTTAGAGTAGCAGGATATATTGTATTTTATTTTTAAGCAGCATTTCTTCTTTCTGCTATTCAAAGATTTGTGGAAAATAAAATAATAGGCTGCTCTTTCTGTTTCAAGACATAGAGTTATGTTAAAATGGAAATTAAATATGAGTGACTTATATACTTAACATAGTTTGAAGTTAGAAAATGGAATAAAATAAGCTTATTTGTCACAATTTCAGTTTTTGGAAAACTTAGATAAAGTCCTTTGTAATTTGAAGGAGTAAAGTAAAATAAATGAAAAGCATATTTCAAAAATAGGACTTAGATTGTTAAATACAATACAATAAATCATAATGTAGTATCTCTTTGTAGGTTTCTTTGTCAACATGCACATGCACATCTGTACACACCTGTTGTGTTGGCAGTTTCCTTTGAGATAGAACATTTTGTTGAAGGAATGCTCATTAAGGTTCTAAGTGATTAAAAAGTAGTAAAGCTTTACATCCTTCAGGGAAACTCTTTAAGACTAGATAAGTAAACAACTCAGAATGTTTAGGAAGTCCCAGAGACTGACTAGTTGGAATATGTTTCTCCATCCTCAAGCTTACTAATATGAATATCTAGACACACTCAGAAGAGCTAAGCTCCCAGGAAGAGGCTCAGACTAACTAAGCTCTAAGAAAGAGACAGTGTATGAACTGAGGAGCTGCCTACAAGTTGTACAGAGAGCTCCTGGGTCTAGTTCTGTGAATCATCAACCTGCTGAGTTGAGCATTGATGATGGATCTGTCTTTTGGTCATTCACATTCCTCTAAGCACCACCTCACCTATTTTCATATAAGTAACTCACCAAATTAATTGGTTCATCAAGTTGGACTTTGGTAGTATCTATACTTTTGTCTGTCCTTGGTTCTCTATCAGAGATATTTGATATTTGTTTATGTCTCTCAGAAATAGTGTCACACAATCCACCTAGTAACACACAGGAAGATAGGAATTGATCTTCTCTTGGATAAAACATTTGTAATGTTATTAAATCAGAAGTTTTGCATTATTTCAGTGGGAATATAAACTGAAAAATAAAGTTATGATATTTTATCTTCCATATACTATATGCTTAGTTATATCATGGTAGCATATGAAAGGTCTTTGTAATACTTATCCTACAAAATGGCATAGTCTCAAAACTGTCTTGTCAGTACTTTAAATTTTGCTGCTGGTTATGCTTTTCTTTCTCGTCCATCCTTCTTAGCACAATTATGCTCATATACAATCCAGCTCCAGCTTGATTTATCTGGACCTTTCCTGATTGTCCGCCCACAATGACATACATGAGTGTTGCATTTAACATTATTTTGTTCATTCTCTTCTCTGTTCTTTCATTTCCTGTTTTCCTTGGAAGCCGCCATCTAGGAACAGCATTCACTGTGTACCATTTGAATGTTGTGAATACCTGTTCTTTATAGGAGTGCCTTTCAGACCATCCTTGTATCATTAAAAATCTGGACATTATGATAAATAATCACTAACCAATTTATAAGAGGAAAGCTATATTTACATAACTCTTTTTCAGATGACCAAGTCATAACTTCTCAGTCCTGTCATTCCACTCCTCTGGCAGAGAACTATATCATGGAGGAATCATGTGTCAAAAAATTGATCAGTTAAAGGATATCTATGAAGTAAAAGGAGAGAGGAGACAGCTCCAATATCATCTCTTCAAGGATACATGCTGAGCATTCATTCTTTTTTTTTTAATTAATTTATTTTTTTATTATTTTATTCTTGTTACATCTCAATGGTTATCCCATCCCTTGTATCCTCCCATTCTTCCCTCCCTCCCATTTTCCCCTTATTCCCCTACCCTATGACTGATCCTGAGGGGGTTTACCTCCCCCAGTTTATGCTCATAGGGTATCAAGTTTCTTCTTGGTAACTGGCTATCCTTCCTCTGAGTGCCACCAGGTCTCCCTCGTAAAAGCCAGAAGGACATTCATTCTTATATGAAGCCCTACTCCAAAATTTTGATCTCCTCAAATTAAAACAAGTTGATAATCATGCACTCAGTCCATGGGATTCAAGGAATGCACAATATCCAACTCATAAAATGTTCTAATGTTATGGACTGAATGTCACTCTACTTTGAGAATTTGTCATCACAAGTAACCTGGCCTAAAAATAAAAATCATGGTCTTAAATCACTACTCTATTGTTCATACACAATATATCTTGTTCTTATTTCTTAATGTATTTATTATTCAATGAGAGAGAACGATGTCAAAATCTTAGAAGCTTTGTGGAATACACAAACTTGTGGTTTGAATATTATTTTCCTTTAAACTCACATAGAAGTGTGTATATAAACTCTTTCATATTAAGAGAGTAGAATTGGAACAAATATTAAAATTTGGAGGTATCTGGATTTTTACTAGGCCACCAGGGTGGGGTTTTATAGGCTAATCTCAGCACCTTAAATAAAGAGAGAGAAATGAGAGAAATTTAAGCACAATGTTCATATAAGTCCCTGCCACACGTGATGTGGCCACAAAGGTTCTTGCCAAAGGCTGCAGAATTCTAATAGAACTTGCAGCTTTCAAAATTGGGGTCATATAAACCCCCTTAACACAATAGTTATTCTGTCTCATGCATTTATTAGACTATAAGATAAAGAAAGTGTCAAGAATACAGAAATGAATGAAGAAACATAAGCATACCTTTCCTGGTTAAAAAAAAAAATAGATGAATTCGGGAAACAGAAGATGGTGGACTAGAAGGAAACATGACAGAAAAAGAAAAAAAGAGACTGAGAGAAGGGTACAAATGATAAGTAGAAAGAGCAAGTAGGTAAGGAAGATGAAGGGAGAATAATTTACTAAGCATACTTTGCCCGACCTTGCCATACTATCTAATACGTTATATAACTTGAAATATGTAAACAATTTTAAAAAGAAAAGAATGCCTTTCTCAATAATCTTTATCAATGTTACTCATTAACAAAGGGAGAATCAGCCGTTGGGCTACATATATTTGAAAAGTTAAGTAAGTGGACATTAGCCCAGAATGAACTCTGGTGTTCCCTATTTGACCACTTCCCCTTAGTGGGGAGACCTGGTGGCACTGAGAGGAAGAATAAGCAGGCTACCAGGATGAGACCTGATAGGCTGTAATCACATGATGGGGGAGGAGGTCCACTTCTGTTACAGACCTAGGGGAGGGGAATAGGATGAAAAAGGGAGGGAAGGGGGAAGGGGAGATGCAAGTGAGGGGATAACAATTGAGATGTAATCTGAATAAATAGCTTCAATAAAAATAAATAAATAAAATAAAGTTAATGTTGTCCCAGAAATATCTAGCTCAGTTATAAGTAGAGATCAGATAGCTTCTGGTGGGGTTCAGGGGGTGGGGGGGGGTGCGGTGGAGGCAAGTCACACTGAAATAAAATAGAGACAAGTAGATGATCTGGGAGGAGTTTGAGAAAAGGAAAAGTATGATCATAATACAGCATATGAACAAAAATTTATTTTAAATAAATGAAGGAAGGAATAGTCATACAGTGCTGAATGCAAATGGCCATGGGCATTGGGCTCCGCTGGAAATTTTGAAGGCTGGTGTGAAGTTTACAAAGAATTTCACTTACAAATGTATTGTAGAGTGTTTTGTGTGCTGATGTCTTTCCGTTATAAGGATTTTTATCAGATAACTGCTTTAGTTGACACATTAATGAAATGTCTGTTCTGCCTGTTCCTGAATAAGGGATTTGCTTCTTGAATAGTATGAGTTTTCTCAAGAGGAATTTCCTTTTGAGGAAATTTTTCATAGTTTTGTCACAAAATAGCATACTTTGTTGGCCCCTACAGACCTAGAATAGCGCTCAAAACCATAAACAGATGATAGCCACCTACATTTGCAATATTCTTCTGGCATTTCTGGAGTATTTGCTTTGTTTAAGGTTGCTTTCAACCTGCTGGCTGCTTTCAGCAAACAATTAGCACAATACCAAAATATGCACATACCTTTCATTTTTTATTCAGGACCATGCCAAGAGTAGAAAATTTCAGGTTAAAGCTGTGAATTAGCTTAGGTTGTAGACACTTATTATGTGCAAAATGTAAGCCATGGTAATGTCAGCTACAGTGTTCTTTTAACGGCAGGCTAAATGTAAATAGGTTGGATACACTGCAGGAGAGCAGGCAAAGAAATACTGCTGGATACCCTTGGAGCTCAGCGCTTCACATCACAATCCTTAAAGCCCCATCCCACAGTCTTAATGATCTCAAGGTTCAGTCTCTTTAAAGCCAAAATATATTTTCAGGAAAAAAAAACCCTGGAAATGAAAGAAGTTAACAGTTTTCAGAAGAAATATTCAATTTCTAATGAAACGGAAGAAGAAATCTCAGCCTCATTGTAAAATGAGGGAAGAAGTTTCTTGGTCACAGCATAAAGTTAAAGTTTTGTATTATTTTGAGAGAATTATGCTATCTCCTCAATGCATCCCTCTCCATCTTCCAAACACACCAGACAACTCATGTTTCTCCTCTCTTCAATCAGGGTAGAAAGCAAGTGAAAATATTCATTGCCACAATCATTGCTCTGTTAAAACTAATAGGTCCCACTTTTCTTTCACAATGACAAGCAGGAGACAAGGATTACTGGCATGAAATTCAATCAAACGAGCAATGGAATCACAAGGAAAAGAACCAAGGCCTCAGACACACTCTTGGGAAAGATCTTCCCACTGGAAAAATGCCACCTGCTTGAAACTTCACACTGGAAGCCCATCCAGACCTCTGGATCTCTAAAGTATTGCACATTCCTCCCATTTAGAGTTTCATGCCTTATTCCCACATCCTCCATATGAAATATGTACATGTTGTTGAGCCAGTCTCCAAAACCCCCTGTAGGACAAAGCAACAGAATCTCTGTAGTAAAATCCTTTCTCTTTCCATGGCACCATGTACTGGTAAAGGTTTTCTTCTTCTTTTTTTAATTTTTTTAATTAATTTATTCTTGTTACATCTCAATGGTTATCCCATCCCTTGTATTCTCCCATTCTTCCCTCCCTCCCATTTTTCCCTCATTCCCCTCCCCTATGACTGTTCCTGAGGAGGATTTCCTCCCCCTGTATATGCTCATAGGGTAGGATAGCAGGTTTTCTTCTTATATCTAGATTCTTATCTGAGAAAAACATCCCCAGGTATCTGTGACATTTTCTGCCCCTTGTTCAGGTTATGTAGCTTATATCTTACACCAATACTTATATCATCATCACCATTTAAAGCTTGTTGAAATGTCATTACTGATGAGGATAGGGTAGATTTAGTACTCGAGTTGGAACAACAGAAGCAAAAAGTACAGTGTAGTGTAGTTTATAGATTTCTTATGTAATATTTAACTATATGATAACTGATATACTTTCAAAACAATATAGGTATAGGAAAATTTAAAATCTCAATGTTTAACCATAGCTGCAACACCAAATGAATTTATACTTAACACTTTGAAGACAAAAGCATATATACTTTTTCTGAAACGTACTTTGCTCTATATATTGTCGTCCTTTAATGTTACTTATTCAAGTACCAATATGGTGATCTTTTTGTCCTAGACAAACTGTATCAGATATATTGACTACTATGCTCCAATAATGACATAGAAAATATCTTTTTAATATCATCATGAAATTCTTTGATCACCTGTATTAATTTTAATATATTTGTATACAGAAGGAGTTTGAGTCACAAGTGTGTATGTAGATTCATATCAGGGTAAAAAATACTGACGAGTATAGGTAAATATGTGAGGTTTAGATAGATTTGCTTAGAAGGGAAAGAAACACAATTATTCATGGTTTCATTTTTAATAAGTTAATTCTTATTGATTCACATTTTCTTCATTGATAAGCTATTCCTTGCCATGCTAATTTTATTTTATTTATATTAATCATATATAAGTATTGTAAATACTTATGTAATCGTGTTCTTTGTGATGGTGCACTCCATTAATTTTACAGAGGAGGAAGTAGATGAATATATGCATCATTTTATAAATATTCAGTCTGTTGATTTATTTTCTGATCATCAAAAATCAGAGTCCAGATTATTAAGAAAAGAGTTACTGACTCTGCCTTTTACCTATTTTTTAAAATACTTTTCTTTACCCACAGAGTGTAAAAAATACTGTTTGCAAACATGACAAATTGAAGAATCCAAATGAAATCTGTCCCTAAACAAATGGTTTCACTGTCAACAAATTCAAACCAGCTGTGCTTGTACTAGATGCTAAGGAAAATATTGTAAGGCAACTAGTTTGTCCAAAATGATTCATTTCAATAGAAGCAACTCATAAGACTGCAGGTGGCATTTAATTGACAAAATATGCTTACTGGGGTGGCTGAAACAAAATAATAACTTCCCTTGTAAATTAGTTTCAAATTGCTCCATTATGCTTTCTTTGAAATTTAAAATGAAGAATTTATTTTCACTTAATTGAATGTCTTAAATTTTCTATTTTTATAATGCAATTGCCAAATAGACAGTTTTCAATAAGCCACAGTAATTTAGATAAGAATTATTTACTGTAAAGTGAGAAACCTACAAACAGGAGTTAGATGGTCAATAAAAATGTCTTTTTCAAATATAAGCATATACAGGGAAATACAAACAGAAAGAGATACAAAGGTGCTGATGATGGCTTAGTGGATAAGGATACTTCTCCAATCTCTTTCTGAGGCCAGGGATCAATTCCACAGCATCTACAAAGTTCTTCACAATGTTCTATGACTCCAGTGACAATAGATCTGATGTCTTCTTCTGTCCTTGGAGGCACCAGGCACACACCTTTTGAACAGTTATGCATGCAGGCAAAAAACATTCATACTTGTAAAATAAAACGTTTTTTAAGAAAAGAAGTAATAAAGACTGAAACTGAGAGAGGGAAAATAAATAATATTTAACAATATTCACTGATTTATAAAGGTGTTATCAAGAGTTAAAAATTCACAAGCAAATAATTCAGAAAAATCATTATCTTAAAACAAACAAACAACTCATATCCCTATGTGGGGGAAACATGTATCAAGCAAAAACATATTATAACTAACATAATTTTAATACTGTCAACAATGTATTTTCTAGGTTATCCAATTTCTTACATTGCACAACTCCTAGCATAGTTATTTGTTTTCAAATCCCTTAGCTGTCTAAGACCATAAAGTACACTTTGTAGGGGCATTACTCTTAGTTTGTTGACTTTCATATCTTATTTCCACAAGAAAGCTTGTTTTATTTTCCAGTCTTAGGGTATCTGTGACCTCATCAAACCACCAACATTTTTGTCACATCATTCAGTGAAAACATAAGGAATCATTGCCAGGTGTCCTGGATGAACCTCTACCTATCATGATGCATATCTTTTTATGATGTTCAAGTCTTGAGGCTCTCAAAGATTTAATGGCAGATGTTTCCCATTCTAGATCTGTAGTATTTAATAGGAAAGCATCATTAGTGAACCAGATAATTGTGTGACCCAAGAAAAGTTCATATATGGGTCCCTATTTGCCCATTAGAGTTAATGGTGCCAGAGGTTATGTACAGCCAATCTCACTTCATGAAGTAGGTCTTTGTACTAGGCACTACTCACAAAACTATCAGAGTCTGTAGAGAAAACTCATATGCACAACTATTTACACTGGTTATTGTAGCAGGAACTCAACAAAGGACTACCTAAATGAAGGATCATTTGAAAACAAGTCCACCATAGTCATAGAAAGCGATCAAGGACATAGTGAGTCTTAATTCCAAGTATCTCACTTGTGCTATGTTTGAGAGACTTGACAAAGCACTGACCCTGTATATGTTATTCTTTTTCTACCCTGGGGTATATGGTATGCACTGTGCTATTTCAGGTTATTCAATGTAAATTCAGGAACAGAGGACAGTACATAGGCCATTGCACCCCCAATGCATACGGTATTATTCTGAAGTAAGCAAGAAAGATTAAAATGAGATAAACACAAAGGCCACCTGGGGGCAGCTCTTATTTTCTTAAAACCATTGTATGGGCTTGTGGGAACTCAACTAGATGAGCCTTTGTGATAGAACATCCATGAATTGCCTTCACTATGCAGGAACCATGCGTGCATCTAGCCATAAGGCTATATATCATGTTCATTCTTCGTATGCTAACTCCACCAATCAGTTAGCAACAATCTTTTAATAAGTATGGGATTTTTCATATGAATCTAGAAACCTCCAACTCCCAAAGTGTAATGGAAAGGTACTTCTAACCTGTGGAAATGTTTTTTTGCCATTTATATAGTGGAAAAATGCTGAGATCTACAACTCAATGATAATCTCATTCACGGAAGAGTGAGTTGTGGGACTTGAGATATATCATGTTAGTTAGAAGCAGACTTTGAAGGTAGCACCTGCTTCCTGGTAACCCTGAGTTGGTTTCTGCAGAGAGAATATGAAATTTCTGGTAGTCTAGGATTCATTTTTCTTTTTCTTTTTCTTTTTTCAATGAGGGTTGGAACTTGAAAATCACTTCCTTCAGAATGTCTCCTCCCAGATCACACCCAGGGATTTTACTTACCAAGTTCTTAAATCTTGTCATGCCATACATGTGGTGTAATAGAGCACCTAGGCCTTGCTGCCTGGTTAATTTGAGTAGCTTCTCTAGAAAAATAACTATTTCCTATTAATAAGTTGGTAGTCATTCAATGTCATGATTGATACACTTGTTGGAAGATAGCTGCATGGTACATGGAGCCTTGTTATAGGATGTTATAGGTGTCTCATGCTGCTTTTCACATGAAGACAAACAGATTTTGGTCATCTGGGTTCAGAGGAGTGCTGAAAAGACTACTTGCAATACCAGTAGCTGCATCGAATGTCTCTTCATCTCGGAAGCTTTAAATTCAATGTTGGTAACCTGCTGTCCTTCCTCTGAGTGCCACCAGGTCTCCCTGTCCAGGGGACATGGTCAAATATGAGGCACCAGAGTAAGTTTGAAAGTCATACCCCACTCTCCACTCAAGTGTGGAGAATGTTCTGCCCATTGGCTAGATCTGGGTAGGGGTTTAGAGTTTACCTCCTGTATTGTCCTTGGTTGGTGCCTTAGTTTGAGTGGGACTCCTGGGCCCAAATCTGCCTATCATAATGTTCTACTTGTAGGTTTCTAGGACCCTCTGGATCCTTCTACTTTGCTATTCTCCCATGCAGGAAGGATAGCAGGTTACCAAGAAGAGACTTGTTACCCTATGAGCATATACAGAGGGAGGAAATCCCCCTCAGGAACAGTCATAGGGGAGGGGAATAAGGGGAAAATGGGAGGGAGGGAAGAATGGGAGGATACAAAGGATGGGATAATCATTGAGATGTAACAAGAATAAATTAATACAAAAATTTAAAAAATATTCAATTTTGGGCCTTGAAGCCTTGCTTATTCCACAAAACGTGACTATCTTATTACCAACAGTGGGTCTCCAGATACTTGAGATATTCTACCACACTCAGAAGGGATGCGGAATTCAAAAGCCATATTCAGAGTGAGTATTTCCTTCCTTAACCTCAACAACAAGGGAAATGATTTCTCTGTCTCTATCTTGGACTGCTTAAAAATTTTGGGAGGTGCTAAGGTATTGTAGTAACTCTGTTGACACACAAAAACTCAGCAGTTCCTATTAGGATTTGAGGTGAAGACACTAGGCACACATAGACAGGAAGAGGGAATGGACTCATGTACACAATGAGTACAGAGGAAACAGTTAACGTAGGAAAGGCTTTAAGAGATGAAAGAGGTTCTTCCAATCATGTTCCAGTGAAGGCTTAAGTTGCAAAATTATACAGTGTTATGGGTACGACTCTCAGACATCTGAGTGCCGCTATCCTTATAGTGCACTACTCTTGACATGCTTCTGTGATCCTTCCAAATATGTTGTTGCTTTTGACCCATTTATTATGTCAGCCTTATCTTAATTATCACAATATTGAATATACTTGAAAAGAGACATTATCAGGTTTTTTTTGTTTGCTCTTTGCCTGACAGGTTCTGTGGTTACAATAACTTTAGCAGCATATTGTGCTTGATGTGACATACACAAACTTCTCCCCATATGTATAATCAGACATTTCAACCCAAAGCCAAATTTGTGTTAAAAAATGTACTAATCTTGATCTGGTCGCTTCTACTTTATATTAAATTTTAGCTTTGAATTTACCAATGGATAAAAAAAGAAAAATAAATTATTACTAATCATGTAAGTCATTCAATACCCAAAGAAATTACCCTTTTGAAAAAGAAAACTTTAAGAAAGTCATGTTTCATTTCCTGAGACATATAATTATTTAACTCGTTAGCAGTAGTCAATCTCACTGTTACATTTTTCGTGATTCATACAGAGGAACTAAAATTTGAATATATTTCTAGTACCTGCTTTCATTATGTCAGCTCTCTGACTTGAGTAATGACATAGGACAATAAGTTTGTACCACTAATGGATGTTGTTTCCAATGTTAAAAGGGTAAACTTAAAACTCTCATTAAAGAAGCTCAATTCATCACAGCAGGATGGAAGTCCTAGCATATTCTGAGTTCTACAAAAAAGCTAATATTAAAGCCATCATTAATCTCTCATCTAAGATGATAGGGCTCTGAAAGTTGTTGAAACATGTTACTGCTTTAAAAAGTATTGCAGATAAAGTGATTGTTTATGCTAAAATACACTTTGTCTACCCAAACTTATACTAAATTCTCAAATATAGGGCAAATGAGGTGGTTGGCATACTGTGCAAAGGCTCAAAGTTTGACATTGACCTGTAGAATCACAAGGAAGAGAGAACAACCTTCTGAAAGTTGTTTTTGATCTTCTCAAGTGTGGCATGGGATTTATGTGTGAGTTTGCACGTTCTGATTCTTTCTTTCTCTGAGTCTGTGTGTCTGTCTCTTTGTCTCTGTCTCTCTCATACACACACACACACACACATACACACACACACACAATACAACTACAATTTTAATACCACTGTATTTTCCTCCACAGTTTTGTAAGTAAAAGTAGAGTGTAAATGTATATTAAACTAACTGCTCATGTTTATGGACAATAAACACAAAGTAGTCAGCAGTGGTTACACTGTCAAGGATTAGCTGTTTGTTGATCTTTACCTTAGGCCTCTTGACACAAAGGGCATTTCTACCAAGTCATATAACTCCACATAAAATTATATTTATGTTAGAAACTTTTATCCTATGTAAGATGTAAAATTTCCAAAATGTGTGCTTTCTGACATTTTCATGTTTCTTGTTATCATTGTTGCCTTATGATTATGGAAGCAAATAAAGAATTATAACAACATCTGCTTTCATATCAATTTTCTTTCTTCCATACACTTGAGTGATGGTAACACTGAGAAAAATTTTATCTTGCAAGATCATTTTGAATAATGATTTAATTAAAGATTTTCTTTCTTGTTGATGATAAAAATAATGTCAATTTATATACTATCGATGCTGTCTTAGATACCTCAATTTTCATCAGAAATGAATGCAAGTTACTCCATTGAATTTATATATAAAATATTTTTCCTCTAAAAATTTACTTAAAGGTCTTCTGTGCTCACTGTTTTGATTTCTTATGTGCCCTTTCATACTTCAGGTTATTAACTGGCTTCACATCACACATTGAATAAAATGTTTTGGAAGTCATTTTTTAGGGCCTAGTCAGGTAAATAGGTGAAAGTAGAAAAGATCGTACTGAATGGGGTAATCCAGGCCAAGAAAAATAATGTTGCATGCCCTCCCTAATCTATGGTCCTTAACTCCTAGTCATTTTAAAATATAAAAACTCACCTCCAAATGACAGACCACCTCCAACAAGGCTACACACCACCATTCTTCTCCAACAGTTCTGTCAACTGGAGACCAGTGTTAAATCAGGTGTGTTCCGGTCTCTTATCTCTGGAGGCTGAGTCACTGAGACTTAGAAAATCAAACCAGGCTGTGTTCCACAGTAAATAAAAGAGAAAGACAAATAGACAGACAGGCAGATGGATGGATGGACAGACTCACATACACACACACAAACACACATAACACACAGACACAGAGAGAGAGAGAGAGAGAGAGAGAGAGAGAGAGAGAGAGAGGGAGAGAGAGAGAGAGAGGGAGGGAGAGGGAGAGACAGAGACAGAGAAAGAGACAGACAGAGACAGAGAGAGTCAGAGAGACAGAGACAGAGAGAAAGACAGAGAGAATCAGAGAGACAGAGAGAGACAGAGACAGAGAGAAAGACAGACAAAGAGACATAGACAGAGACAGACAGAGGGAGAGAGAGAGAGAGAGAGAGAGAGAGAGAGAGAGAGAGAGAGAGAGAGAGAGAGAGTTTTCAGAGACAAGAGTAGAAAAAGATATAAGGCAAAAACATTGAAAAGATGGGTCATACTGCTGAGTTGACTTTGAGTATGATATAAAGAAGAAATAGATGTGGGGAGAAAGAGTCCATTTTTTTTTTGCATTGCATCCACAAACTCCTGCTATTAATTCCCTGGCTTATAATTACTGCCAGTGACTCTGCAATGAATATTTCTGTTCTTTCTTTTGAATTCCTACTCTAGACTATACTCTTATTTGAACAAACAGGGCACCTGAAGGTTTTGCTATGGTAGCTCAAACACCATTTGAGTCTGGTGTACAATTCTCTGGAGCAGCATAGGCAGTACTCAAGATGAACCCTGTCTAAGATCTCTAGTGATGTAACTTCTGAAGGAGAGTCCTTTGATGAAACAACTAAGGGTATTGGATGTTAAGAAGTCAGTTGTGTGACTATGCTGCTGGTCACCATAACTTCTAGTATTTTGTCTATATGCCTGTCTGACCTTTGTCTATCTTTCTGTCTGCCAGTCTCTCTCTCTCTCTGTATCTCTATCTCTGTCTGTCTCTGTCTCTGTCTCTGTCTCTGTCTCTGTCTCTGTCTCTCTCTCTCTCTCTCTCTCTCTCTCTCTCTCTCTCTCTCTCTATATATATATATATATATATATATATATATATATATATATACACATACATACACCGGTGTATATATATGCATGCATATATGTATATATACTTACAACATTTATTTATGTTATATAATATATAGTCTACACACACACACACATATATATATGACACTTATAGCTATATGGTGGGTAAGATGGAGAGCCTAGAGTTCAACTTGTGGAAATCAATTATATTCTCCTGCCATGTGTTTAATGGGGACCAAACTTAGGTTGTCAGCTTTTGCAGCAAGTGCCTTGATACTCTGAACCATCCTCCCAACTTAGTATCAGTGTTTTCATTTTAAAAATTACATCAGAGATGTCCTAGAGTTATTGCCATTATAAAGCAGAGGAAACAGGATAAGTTACATTTTTTAAAAACTTTCCCAAACTATATATTTAGTGAATGTCAGAGATTGAATATCAGATAGTCCTGAACTGGTGATGTAAAAAAAAAAAAATCACTTAGCCACAAGGCTAGAATGATTGCTCACAATTGAGCTTATTTCCTATTATACCCCAAGCCACAAGGGAAGATTTTTAGAAACGCAAAGTGAGAAGTGGCAAGGTTTGGGCAATGAGTCGTATCCTCTGTCTGCAGTTGGATAATGCCTAGAGTTAGAGCCACCCCCCACTTCTAATAATTTTTGTATGGAATAAAATTTTACAACACATGGAAGCAAGAAAGCGCTTAAAGTTTCACAAAATAACACAGCACCTATACGAAACAAGTAAAAGACCTGAAGTGGATTAAAGTATGTGAACTAAAAGATAGATAGGACCGTACAGCACTAGAGAGAAGAAGATGACAGTAGGTTATGTCTGGTAGCAGTGTTGTTGGGACAAAGTCTGGCTTTAAAAGTCCCTTAGTCTTTGTATGGGTGCCAGTTGGATTCCCACATAAGTAGACTCAAAACTAATAGCGCCACTCTGAAACCACAATGTGATGTCAGCAACTAATTGCTCAAAGGCTCTGACTAATAAATACAAACAAAGAGTAGCCCTTGGAATAATGAACAAAGAAAGGAATATGGCAATATGAGGATAAAAAGCTAAATGGCCTTCATTGTCCCTTGTCTGGACAGTCTTTATATTCTTTCAGTAGGTGTTCAGAGGATCTTGTGATGTGACCATACATTTCCACTAGTAATGTCACTTTTATCAGGAAGGCATAAATAATATGAAAGATGTCACCTGCTGCATTCAGTCATATTTCACGTATGTTTTCCTATATGTTTCACGTGAAAGAGAGGAAAGATTTGCACTCTCATTTCCAGTTTCATCACTGCTTTAAATTCACTAGGTTGTGGTCCACCTGGCCCATAATAAAACAAATAATAGAAAGCAGGCTGCCGTTTCTTTTGTTTTTGCTTATTTTCTGATCAATTACAAGACCTTACTTTCTTCTTTGTTGTAATGTTCTCAAAGGCACTCTCCTAACATTACATCATTTAGCGAACTCTGACATTTTTCCATTTTGGAAGCTGCTAACGTGTACTTCGAGTTTACTCATATTATTACTTTTTATTTCCTCTCAAGTTTCTGATGGGGCTGAAAGAACAGATAGTTTAGTTTTACAATAAAGCTTAGTTATTTAGTGGTTAAGATGTTTTTAAGTCTAGATAGATTTTCTAAGTTGATGGAGATGAAAGTTGATACATAATGATTTACAGTAAGAACTTCAGACTCAACAAAATTGTTCCGTGGTTCATATTGTACATAGTTTATTGTATTTATGTGAAATACTATAAATATATGTAAAAATAATAAAAAATTAAAAAGAGCAGTATATAATAATGCATGCTGAAATAATTTTTTAAATTTAGTCAATTTGGCTATTTCATATAAATCAGTATTTTAATTAGATATTAGTCACCATAGCAAGAGCTGTAGCTCTGCTTATAAAGAACTTGTCTAACAGATATAAATCCCTGAGTTCAATGCCCAGGTAGTATGAAACTGGTGTTGGCTCCTAATGGTATTCCCAGCATTTAAGTTCAGGCACAAGGTCAGGCGTTCAAGGTTGAGGTAGGTGGTCACATTCTATCCAGTCAAGAAGCAGAGGAAGCTGAATTCTTTCTTTCTTTCTTTCTTTCTTTCTTTCTTTCTTCCTTCCTTCCTTCCTTCCTTCCTTCCTTCCTTCCTTTCTTTCCTTGAATCCAGGACTCAGTCTATGGGAAGGTAAGGCCCACAGTAAGGGAATCCTGCTTACCTCAATTAAGGTTATCTAGATGATGCCTGAAAGATTAGCTCAATCTATATAATTCCTCAGAAACATGATTATTTGGTTCTAGATATTTCTACCTACCTTCAAGTTGACAAACAATATTAAAACATCAAAATTGATGTGTTTTTTCCAGACATGAATCTATTAGTTATTTTTCCCAGTTTACACAAATGCCTCACATACGAAACTTAAATGAAGAAGAGATTATTTGAGTTTATAGATTCTATGAAGCAACCAGTCACATTTCAATTTAAGTCAAAAAACAAAACATGAGCAGAAAGTGGGGCTAGGCTATTAACCTCAAGGCCAAAGGTTCAAAACATTCCAAATCCATTTCACATTCAAATGAAGGCATGTATGACTTTAGTGTTGATAATTCAGTATAGCTCACTTTAGGAAAACTTAACTCAAATGAATATCTAAATATTAAAATATCATTAGTTGATATATTGATGATGTTGCTACAAGTTGAGTTCCAAAAATGTGAAATTATTGCAATAAATAGACTTTAGGAATAAATAGGAAGGTATATAATATACAAATTTAATTCATTAAATATTAAAAATATATTGATTAAAATATTAAATAGACATTATTTGTAAATCATAAGCCATTCAAAAATAGAATTTGACTATACTCTGCTCAATACCACATTGCTACAGTAAAATTGTTCTGTGAACACATGTTCTACTTGTCACCTATAATCTTTACATTTAGACTTAAATATTATTATTCTGGCATTTTTGTTTACACTATAGATTATATCATTAATAACACTGGGCTAAATCAAATTCACCTTAAATTCATTTTTCTCCACTTTACTTTAATACACATTTACATAATTTCTAGCAAATAGTAATCACAGTAATTCAACCTTCGACAACCTCCCTTAACTGTCAATCATGATTGCTGAAATGTAAATTAACCTATCAAGGAACCCAGCAGCATGATATTTTCTGCCTTTGTGGGTAATACAGCAAATGTGACTATGGGCAGCAATCATTTATCAACAAGCAATAACCGTAATGATGGCATCAAAAAGAAAATTACATTAATATAAAAGAAATGCTTCTCACTGCTCCCAGAAACATAATGAGAGTTAATTTACTTCTAGATTGCCAGAAGCTTATTTCTTAACAGCAAAATGTTCATATAGACAAATTTCAGATTCCTTAATTTCAGAATTCAGTACCCAGAAGGTTCTTAATAAATTATAAATGAGTTGAATATAACATAAAATTTCATCTCAACAATCTAAGGCTCTATTCTATCATCCAATGATGATATTTTCATAAAAGTCAATGTTGTTTGCTGTTTATTTGTTTGGATGACTTAGTTGCTTTTCTTTTTGACCTGTTATTGAGTCTTTGTGAGTTCCAAATCATGCACTCCAATTTCAGACATTTCCTGTCCCTTTATATCTGCCTTCTGCCCTTGTAACCTCTCCTGCAAAATTAAATAAATAAATAAATAAAAACAAAGGACAGAAAACATGTCTTCCAGGAAGCTGCAGCTTTGGATCTGCAGGATCAACCCTTCTGTGTTCCAGCAGATGAGGTAGATGATTGGATGGGTCATCTCAAAGCCCTGGATCTGGGCCTGGTTGGTAGCTGACTTGGTCACTCTGCCAGACTGCCTGAACCTGCATGACCACGGAAAGGTCTCCAGCACTGCCTCAGCTACCTTACCCAGTGATGTAGCCTTCAAGTGGCAGGGGCAGCTCTTTTGCTTTCATGCTCTAAGGCTGGGTCACCTGCACATATGCCACCAGAGCCAGTCCACTGTGCTGTCCAGGCCAGGTTGAGTTGGCTGGAGGCCTGTCCAGAATGCTGCAGCTCACAATGGATGAGGCCAACTTTCCCATCCTCACAGCTTAAGGGGTAGCTCTCATAACTGTCTCAGGAGCCAAGTGGGAAGAAGGCATCTCCCCTGGGCCCGTTCCACCTCATGAAAGGCCAGTGCAGTTATCTCCTGTGCTCACATCCCTGGCGCTGGCTCATTCACTCATGCCTTAGCTACCAGGGCCAGCCCTACTATGCTGTTCAGGTGAGGTGCAGGCCCACTCTCCTAGTGCTGAAGCCGGTGGGGGGCAGCACCAGCTTTCCCATTCTTATGACCCCAGAGCCAGCTCTCCTGGTGACAAAGAGTGAGGAGGCAGGAACATTAGTTGTTTTTAAGACATTGTCTCACTGTATATTTCTGGATGGACTTGAACTCACTGTGAGGACCTGGCAGGCCTCTACATCACAAGCTATGGTGTTTATGTTATTTTTATATTTTATAAAATATAAATGCTTTCTTTCTCATACTTTCAAGGTTCTAAACAAATGAAATGTCCAAAAGACTGCTTATTTCCATGATTCAATTTTACAACTTGAGTTTATTAATTTGGCTTGACAGTGCCAGCTTTGAAATTGACAATTTTTTGTGCGTTTTAAAGAGAATATAATAACAATTCTATTTTAAATTGCTTTGTCAAGTTTGATTGTTTTGCATGTTTTATATCAGTTGGTAAATTCCATAGTGTAAGTTATAAACAATTACGTGTCCAGTCACAATTATTAATTTGTGCTTGTTATATTTTTTGTTCTTTTGTTGTTTTTTGTTGTTATTCATTTTACGTGTCAATCATAGTGCCTCTGCTGCTCTCCCTCAGTCCTCTTCCTCCTCCCTTGCCCCTCTGAAAAGAGGAGAGCCCCCTCAGCCCCACCCCAACAAACCTACCCCAGCACTTCCAGTCTCATCAGGACTGTGTGCTCCCTCTTTCACAATGTCCTGACAAGGCAGGCACACCAGAGTGAAACCATGTCAGAGACAACCCTATCCCCTTTTTAGAGAACCCACGTGGAGGCTAAGCTGCCTATTGGATATATATGTGTCTAGTCTAAGTCTAGTCTATGCCTCGCCCTTGGTTGGTGCTTCAGTTTCTGCAAGCCTATCTAGTCCTAGGTTAGTGGGGATTGTTGATATTCTTGTGAGACTCATGTCCCCTCCTGGTTGTTCTTTATTCCCACTCTTCTACAAGGCACCACATACTCTGCCCAACGTTTGACTGTGGGTCTCGGTTTCTGCTTTAATCCCTTGGTGGGCAGAGCCTCTCAGAGGACAGCCATCGTTAGCTCCTGTCTGCAAACACAGTAGAACATCATCAATAATGTCAGGAGTTTATTCTCTCCCATGGAGTGGGTCTCATGTTGAGCAAGGCATCAGTTGCACATTCCTTTGATCTCTGTTCTATCTTTTGTTTTAAGATTTATGTATTTATTATTTATACGGTATCCTGCTGGCATATGTGAGTGCAGGTTAGAAGGAGGCACCAGATCACATTATAGATGGTTGTGAGCCACCATGTGGTTGCTGGGAATTGAACTCAGGGCCTTTGGAAGAACAGACAGTGTTCTTAACCTCTGAGCCATTTCTCCAGCCTCCTCTGTTCTATCTTAATCCTTGCATATCCTAAAGGCAGGATAAATTCTAGATGGATATTTTGGTAGGTAGATTGCTCTTCCCCTGTCTCTACCAGGAGTCTTGTCTAGTTAAAGGGGTAGCTTCTCAAGTCTCCATGAACCTCGCCACCACACATTTCAACAAGAATCACTTCTATATCCTCCTAAGAGTCCACTTGCTTCTATTTTCTTCGGGTTAATAGGGCTGCTTAAACTGTTGATCTGATCTTGATTTAACTTTGGTAAATGAAATCTGTACAGAAAATCATCTACTTCATTTAGGTTTTCCAATTTTGTGGAATACTGGCTTTTGAAGTAAGACAAAGTGATTCTTTGAATTTCCTCAGAGTCTGTTGTTATGTTCCCCTTTTCATTACATTAAGTTGAACACTGTTTCTCTGCCTTTTAGTTAGTTTGGCTAGAGGTTTGTATATTTCTTGGGTTCCCCAAAGAACAATCTCTTGGTTTTGTTGATTCTTTGTATGATTTTATTTTTGTTTGTAGGTTATTGATATCTGCCCTGAGTTTGATTATTTTCTGCCATCTACTTCTCTTGGGTGTGTTTGCTTCTTTTTGTTCTAGAGGTTTTAGCTGTGCTTTTAAGCTGCTGGTATGAGACCTCTCCAATTTCTTTTTGAAGGCACTACTAAGCACTCCTTTCAATGTGTCCCATAAGTTTGGGTATATTGTGCATTAACTTTCATTAAATTCTAGAAATAAATATCTTTATTTCTTTCTTGATCAGTGGTCATAGAGTAGAGAGTTGTTCAGTTTCCATGAGTTTGTAGTTTTTCCTCTTGTTTCTGTTGTGGAAATCTAGCTTAAATCCATGGTGATCTGATAAGATACAAAGGATTAATTTAATTTTTTGTGTCTGTTTAGATTTGCTTTGTCAACAAGTACATGGCCAACTTTGGAGAAGGTTCCATGACGTGTTAAGGAAAACAGAACTGAGAATCTTCAGAACTGAGAATACATCTTGGTGCATCTATCTCTTGATGAATATGAAGTGTGCTTCCCTGCATTTTTTGATTGATTTTGGTTGAACATTTATTTCGTTAGATACTAGAATGGCTACTCTAGCTTGCTTCTTGGACCCATTTTATTGGAAAATCTTTTTATAGCCCTTTACTCTGAGATAATGTCTGTCTTTCTTGCTGAAGCAGGTTTCTTGTAAGTAGTAGATTAATGGATCCTGTTTTCCCTATCCATTCTGTTGGCCTGTGTCTTTGTATTGGGGAACTGAGTCCATTGAGTGATATTAAGAAGATTGTTACTTCCCGTTACTAGATGTTGTTGTTGATATAGTGTATATGTATAGTGTGTGTGCTCTTCCTTTCTTTTCATTTTGCTGCTGCAGAGTTACTTATTTCTTGTGTTTTCCTGGTTGTAGATCCCACCCCCCTTAGGTTGGAGTTTTCCTTCTAGTATCTTCTATAGGGCTGAATTTGTGTACAGATATTGTTTAAATTTGGTTTTTGTATTAGAATATCTTGTTTTTTCCATCTATGGTGATTAGAAGTTTTTCTGGGTATAGTAGTTGGGGCTGACATTTGCGGTCTCTTATTGACTAAAATATCCTTGCTTTTATAGTCCCTGTTAAGAAGTCCGATATAATTTTGATACATATGCCTTTATATTTCTCTTGGCCTTTTTTCTTTGCCACTTTTATTATTCTTTCTTTGTTTGGTACATTTAGTGTTTTGATTATTATGTGGCAGGAAGATTTTCTTTTCTGATCCAGTCTTTTTGGAGTTCTGTAAGTATGTTTATAAGCACTTCTTTCTTATGTTTGAGTAAGTTTTCTTCTATGATTTTGTTGAAAATATTTTCTGGACTTTTGAGCTTGAACTTTTCTCCTTCTATTTTTATGGTTTTTAGATTTGGTCTCTTTACATTGTACAAGGTTTCTTGTATGTTTTCTGTCAGGAACTTTTCAGATTTAATATTTTCTTTGAATAATGTACCTATTTCTTCAATCATATATTCTACAGTTGATATTCTCTTTTCTATCTCTCGGGTTCTGTTGGTGACACTTATGTCTATAGTTTCTGTTCTCTTCCCTGGGTTGTTCATCTCCATGATTGCCTCAGACTGTGTTTTCTTTATTGTTCGTATTTCCAGTTTTAGGTCTTGAACAGTTCTATTCATTTTCTTCTCTCATTTGACTTTGTTTTCCTGTATTTATTTATGGATTTATTAAATTCTTTCACTTGTTTGGTTGTATGTTCCTGTATTTCTTTAAGAGATTTATTTTCCTTTTCAAGGCCTCCATCATTTTAATAATATGAGCCTTAAGATGGTTTTCTTGTGCTTCAGCTGTATTAGGGTGTCCAGAGCTTGCTGAAATAGGTGCTATGTGGCCCTTTGCTTTGTTGCTTGTGTTCTTATGCTGGCCCCTAGGCTTTTGGTTTTCCCTGATGAAAGCAAGCCTGGTGGTGCCTGATGGTAGTTGACCTCTAGGATTGTAGGTACAGCTGCTGGTCCCAAATGGTAGTAGTCCTCTGGATTTCCTCAGTGATATCAGGTTTCTGGGGATATAGGGAGAACTGGTAGTCTCCATTTGCTGTTGGTCTCTTGGATTGCAGGTACAACAGGCAACCAGGAAATGGTGCAAGCCTGATGCTGTTGGTCTCTGATGGGTTCAGATTTCTTCTGTTCCCTGATTTTTGCTGCTGCTCTCTGAGGTATGCTGTTCAGTGATTGGTGCCAGTCCACTGTTACAAAGTGGTTGCTGCTGTTTTCAGGTTGTTGTTGGTCACCGAGGATGGGGGCTGGTGGTCCCATGAAGTGGTGTATACCTCTAAGAATGAATCTGGAGCACACTTGGGGAAAGTGGGTGCCTGTGAGCCAGAATAGAATGGCCTCTGCAGCTGGACTCTAGCAGGCCATGAGCTGGGGGAAGGACTCTCTTTGCTTGTTATATGTAATTAAATAATGTTTTGTGTAATTTACCCATGTTGGCCTTGAACGTGAAGTCTTCCTGATAAAATGTCTATGTTGAATAAATAGGATTACAAACCTATCATAATGCTCAACAGCACTAACACACTTAGTAAAGCTGGTGTCTGGGGACGATATGATTTCTAAACCGAGAACGTTGAAAGACAAAGAAATACCATGAAGTCTTAGAACTGGAAATGTGTGTCTGAGTCTTTCTACAAAAGCAGTTTCCCCATCCAAGGTTGAGCAATTCTCTGGTTTTCTGAAGCAGCACAATAGTATTCTGAGTAGAATAAATATATCCAGATATTTTGATGCTCTTTGGATGGAGCAGTGAATTCTAATTCCCTCATACATGGAATCTGAACCACTTTTAAATACTTTCCTGACTAATTGAAAAAAGTGGAAGGGGTAATGCTGAGGAGCTGGTAAGGCTACTTAGTCAGTCAGCTAGACGTTTCCACCAAGAGTCTTTGAAACACTGTTTTGTAGGCTTGTTCTACCCTATAGAAGGCTGAGTACACTGGCAGTGGCACAAAGAACAAGAAGGTCTAAAACTGCTTAGACAGTGTGAGAGTTGGTTTGTCTAGTTTCTCTCCAAGAGTCTAGGGATGATGAACTTGAAGCCAGACCAAAGAAATATCAGCAGAGCAATACTCATTGGCACAGGGTCATAGCAGATGAGACACAGAAATGTACTTGTGGATAGTTCACTGATTTTCTTTTTTCACAGAACTGTGAGATATAGCACTGTTCGTTGCTTCTATATGAAATTTTAGTGGAGTTTTAAAAATAGATAATATATAGAATATAAGTACAGTAAAACTAAGAAATGTTTAACTATTGCTTTACTTTATTAGTAATGCAAGGCATGAGTCAAGTATAATAATGTATAATAAATAAGACAACAATTACATGTTAATCATCAGGTGTTATTCTTTGTAATCTCTAAAGAGCTATTTCTATCTGTATGGGTATATAATGTCTATGCCAATGCTATAGTTCTATTTTATAGAAATTTTTTTGGGAGAAACTTGATTATTTTAATAAATTAAACAATACTAATAAAAATTATAAATCAGAAAAATTATTGAATTATGAGAAAAATATATTATTATGTAAGCAAATCTATGCTAGGAAACCATGAGAGATCTCTCACCAAATATTTGGAAGAAGTTGATTTCAATCTATTCTAACAGAGTCTTCAGTCCTTCAGTTTAGTTAATGTGGCCCCCATGCTGAATAATTCCACGTTAGTATCTCCGTATGCAGAGTGAAGACGAAATTAGCAGATATGGAGGAATGAACATTTAAAATCAAAGCAAAAAACATGTTATTTAAAATAATCCTATGGTTTTCTGCTTAAAAGGGATAATGTATTTCTTCTGATGTGATATATTTGGGCTATCCTCCTACAAGGGGATTTTACACACAACATCAATACCAGGTAAGTAGCTTTTTATTTTTTATTTGACTTTATTTTATTATTAGAATCAATAGTACACACACACACACACACACACACACACACACACACACACACACACATATATATGCACAACCTTAAGATATGAGTATTGGGCATATGAGAAAGGTCAAAACATAATCCTGAGAAGTTGGTTCTTTCACTTTGCTGAGGCTCAATCTCATTCTGCTGTGTTGATTACTCCAGGCTGACTTGATGAATCACCTGTCTTCTGGTCCTAGCTCCCAGCAGCAATGGTTAGAAGACAGAAAGATGCCACTGTATCCCCCACTCTCACAAGAATAGGCAGGAAAAAAATAATCTACTTAAGAATAGGAAAGAAAAGAAGCTCAGAGTGCTGCAGTTTAGTTGACTGCAGTTCCATTAAGTTTTGTTCAGTTGGTGCAGTCAGTGCAGTTCAGTTCATGAAGTTCAAAGGCAGTTTTTCCAAGTAGACCAGTTCATTCAAAAGCCAAGAGAAGCCAGATTGAATCAGTCAGCTTGGAGAGGAGTTTGAACCAAAGTAGCTGAGTTGGACCAGCCAGTCAGAGTTCAGAAAGAGCTAGAAAGGGTGAGATTATCCAACAGTAATTCTCAGAGATGGAAAACATTCTAGGCCTAGGTTAGCAGGAGGCTAGAAGTTTAAGCTGAGAGTCTGGTTTGCAGGAGATTGATTAGATTGCATGGAGGCTAGAAGATTCCATACCTAGGCTTAGTGAAATGTTCCAGGCTCAACCAAGGGGTGTACTTTCTCAGCTTTCATATAGTTCTTATCTCATTCACTCATCAGAGGATATTAAAACAACACTTATAAGTAGTAGACATAATTAATCAACATATACATGTGTACTCACCTTGGAAAGAAATATCAGTAATTACAAAGCTACATAAGTTCTGCCATTTGACACACAGTCTGGAATAACCCAACATTTGATTGACTTACACCAGAATGGTGGCCATCACATTACTTGAAAGATGTAAAGAATGTTTGCATTATGAAGGAAAATAATGATTATTAAACTTTTTATTGATTCTCTGTGAGTTTCACATCATGCATGGCTAGTCTTGCTCGTGTCCCCTGCCCCCATATCTATGCTTTCTGCTTGCAATCCCTCACCTCAAAATAAAACACACACTAGCCCTTTCATACACCCCAGCCATTTGCAGATGATGTAGATTTTGAGGTAGGCCAATTCAGAAGCCTGCATCTGGGCCTAAGTGGTAGCTGAGCTGGTCAGCACACCAGGTATTCCTTTATCCCCACCACCAGGGTGTGTGTGTGTGTGTGTGACCAGGGTGTGTGTGTGTGTGTGTGTGTGTGTGTGTGTGTGTGTGTGTGTGTGTCCTCACCATCATTGCTCTGACTAGGCCACCAGTTGCCACCATTGGCAAAAGGCAGGGTCAGCTTTCCTGCTGTCGTGTCTCAGAGTCACCTCACCTCCAGTCATGCCTCCAGAGACAGCTCCACTGTGCTTCCCAGTCACAGAGCAGGGCCCACTTTCCCATATGCTACAGCCTGTGAGGCACTATGCCAGCTCACCAGCTCTCACACCCTCAGGCTAGCTCACCGTTTCGTTTGTCATCAGGCTCAGCCTCCACTGTGATGCCCAATCGAGGTACAGGACGCGTTTTCCCAAGTGCTACAGCCAGTGAAAGGGCAAGACTGCCTCTCCCACTCTCATGGCTGCAGGGCCAGCTCTGCTAGCTACTGAAGGTTGGAGAGGGAGCATTTCCCTCACACCCATGCCATCTCACTCCAGACAAATGGCAGGGCCAGCTCTCCTTCATTCTCACCCTCAGGGACGGCTCACTTGTCCCCCATCTACTAGCACCAGATCTCCTGTGCCTCCCAGAAAAGGACACGAGGGCCTGCTCTCACAAGTGATGCAGCCAGCAAGTGGGAGGACCAGCTTACCAACTCTCATGATCCCTGTGTCAGCATTCCCAACTCTTGCAAGTGGCCAGGGGAAAGTAGATGCAGGCCATCTCTCTTTGTGCTCAGACCACCTCATGCCAGTGGTGAGGCAAGACCAGATCTCCCTCACTCTGTTCTTGGGGTCTACCTGCTCCCCTTTGACAAGTACCAGGATTACTGTGCTACCCAGGTGATATGGAGGTCCCACTCTGGAGCACTGTAGCTGGCAAGTGGCAGGGCCTGCTCTTTGACTTTCATGACCAGAGGGCTAGATTTCCCAACTACCCTGCAGGTGGTAAGGGGCAAGGGTTGGAGGGAAGACGTTATCATTAACCAAAGACACTTCAGAGCAGGTGAATGGCTGGAGCAGTTCTCCAGTACTCATCTTCAGGGATGGCTCACCTGCACACCCTCCACTAGGGTCAGCTCTGATGTGGTCTTCAGGCAAGGTACAGAGCCCACTCTCCATACTGATATGGCTGAGGAGGGGCAGAGTTAGCTTTTCTTAGATCATGACCTTGTGTCTTGGTTTTCTGATTGCCAGAGGTGGTGAGGGGCAAGGGAGCAGGGAGCTCACCTCTGAGCACATGTGACCCCATGACATAAAAGTGGCTGTGTCAGCTCTCCCACACTTAAGGCATTGGTGCCAACTCACCTCCACCCCTACAACCAGGGCCAGCTCCACAGTAAGGCACAAGACCTTCTTTCTCAAGTGCTGCCCCTGGAGAGAGATGGGACCAGCTCTCCAAAGCACTGCATTCAATGAGGAGTGAGTCCAGTTATGCATAGTCCCTGGACATCCATTTGGTCCCTGGTAGGTGTCCCAACCAGGAACATCCCAATGTTCTCTGGTATTAATATGAGCTATGGACAATGACACTGAACCCTGCTACTGCATAGCAACAGACTCAAACATGGTTCTCAGTGACAGCTAGTGTTGGGACCTCAACATAACCCCAGGTGCCGAGATTCAAGACTCACAACAGGTTACTCCTCTCCACTCTTGACTTCCAATTGTATCTCTCTTCATAATGATCACAATGCTCCATTTTTTTTGCTCTCCCATCTCATCACCACATATATGCACATCGTGGTGGTTCACTCTACAGGATGGCAATAAAGCTGGCAGGCCCCTGGTTGACATCCAACCTCCATGCTGTGTGGCATGTCAACAAATGGATGTCTATGGCCCATCTGTGTTATGCACTGGAAAGAGGACTATGATTACATATATGTAGTCATATTTTACAGTTAATGCATAAGTTATAAATCAAAGTTTAAACTGTGAACCGGTGACATAGCTTGGATCAGTAAGGATGCTTGCCACCAGGACCCACAAAGTGGAAGTAATGACCTAAATCCTGCAGATTTTCATTTTACTCTCATGTGTGGACCATAACCTGTATATGCATGCGTGCCTGTGCATTTGCTCACATGTGTGCACACAATTACACACACCTAAATAATTTAATTTAAAACTATAACATATGGGATGTAAGTATAAAAGTACATGTTATCATATCACTTGTCAATTAACTAAAATTTCTGATTTATAGCAACATACTCATCAGTTTCATGTTTCTGTGTTATAATTTTCAATTACAAAGTTCAGACATTGCATATCCATGAGATGATGAAAATATCTTTTTCTACTTTATTATACTCCAGTGCAGTCTCAGTTATTTAAAACTATTAGAAATGCATAAGTGTCAAACCAAAATATTAATTCTTGTTAATGTTTGGTCTTCTGCAATGTTATCTACAATAAGATGATTTTCCTAAGCTGGAAAATATACTATTTCTAAACTGAAGAGTGAGCCTTTAAGGCTACCTAAATGCAGCAACACATGAATATTTATGTTCACTATCTGTCAAAATTAGAAAATAAATTGTTATAAATATGACATAGAAGAGTCACATGGTGGTATGGTAATGTATAAGCAGATGTCAGCATATAAAATGTTAATTATTGAATTCAATTTGGCCAACACACCCTTTCAGCAAACAGAAGCTTAAAAAGCCTGAGACTTGAAACTTCTCTAGTGAAGAATTTCTGAAACCCTAAGTGATGTCAAAAGAAATCACAGACCTTTTTTTTTTTTTGACATATTTTTGCAGTCATCTTGAAAAGTATAGCAGTGTGGATTTGCTGACCTTCTAAACAGACTACAAGGAATATTTTAACAGAATTGACCTTCAAGTATTTTAGTTGGGCTTTGGCTGAAATAAAAATAGTAGAAAAAAGCTAATAATCATCTTTTGTTGAAAAGAAAATACACATGTATTCTTTTCCTACCTTAGAGATTCTAGACAGTAGGTAATGTCTGGTTTGCAGCTACTAGTAAATAGCCCTGGCCCTCATCTGCAGCAATCTAAAACTGAAGCTTTTCTTATGAATTCTTTCATTGCTCTTAAGGGCCAGCTCCAGAAAAAGCAGGGAAGGATAGGAAATGCCATTACCTCCATGTCAAATAGACTTCCCATTTAACATTGAGTGTAATTTCAATAACCATATTTATTTTAAGCTTTCTTATAATAATAATGAATGATAGTAGCTTAGGTGTTAGTAAAATTCATTGGCTTAGGAATTACAGAAACAATAATAACCACATAAACTTTATAATGAATTGCATTGTAGTAACATGTATTTTCCATTTTTATTCTAAGCCATGATAAAAGGTGCACATTTTTAATACTGTGTGAAATAGATATTTATATGTTTGGTTGCATATGCAAGTATATGATAGTTTCTATTTAGTATGTCTGTGTATACATGCATATTTGTCTACCTGTGTGTAAAGTCCCCAGGCCAAGTGGGGTGTCTTTTCTTGATAGTTACTTTCTTTACTGTTGGGATAAAATATCTCACTAAACCTGAAGCTCATCAGTTTAGTAGGCTGTGTGCCAACACACCTCTGCTTCATAGATCTGTAGTAGACTCTTTGGTTTCTTTTATGTATTTTTTGATTTGATCCCAAGTATGGGATATGCGAGTGTTTTTCAACCACTGAAGACAGTGTGTGACCTTTGTTATTGGAAAAGAGACCTGTGGATTGGGAGAATCAACATAATAAAAATTTCCATCTTACCAAAAGCAATCTACAGATTTAATGCAATCCTCATCAAAATACCTACCCAATTTTTTACAGACTTTGAAAGATCAATCCTCAACTTTATATGAAAAATAACCAACCAGAATAACTAAAACAAAACTATACAATGAAATATCTTCCAGAGTAATCTACATCCTGTATCTCAAGCTGTACTATAGAGCAACAGTAATAAAAACAGCATGGTACTGGCCTAAAAATAGCATGGTTGGTAAATGGAATCGAATCAAAGACCCAGAAACCAATTCACATAACTACGGGCACTTGATTTATGACAAGAAAGCCAAATCTATACAAAGGAAAATAGATAGCATCTTTGACAAATGGTGCTGGTCTAACTGAGTGTCTACAAGTAGAAAAATGCAAATAGATCTATATTTTTACCCTGCACAATACTTAAGTCCAAGTGGGTTAAAGATCTCAACTTAAAACCAGACACACTAAATCTGTTAGAAGAAAAACTGGGGAAGAGCCTGGAACTCATTGGCAAAGGAGACAACCTCCTAAACAGAACACCACCAGCTCAAGCTCTAAGGTCAATCACTAATAAATGGGACCTCATGAAACTGAAAAGTTTCTGAAAGGTGAAGGTCACTGTCAATAGAACAAAACTAGAATGTGCAGACTGAAAAGATCTTCACAAACCCTACATCTGACTAAGGACTAATATACAAAATATATAATGAACTCAAGAAATTAAGCACCCCAAACCAAATAACCCAATTAAACAGATGGGGTACAGAGCTAATGAGAATTCTCAACAGAGGAATATTGAATGGCCAGGAAATACTTAAAGAAATGCTCAATGTCATTAGTCATCAGGGAAATGCAAATCAAAACAAATCTGAGATTCCACTTTACACCGATCACAATGACTATGCCCAAACCTTAAGTGGCAGTATATGTTGGCAAGGATGTGGAGAAAGGGAAATACTCTTCCATTGATAGTTTGTGTGCAAACTTGTACAACCACTTTGGAAATCAATATGGAGCTTTCTCAGAAAATTAGGAATAGTATTACCTAAAGACCCAACTATACCACTCCTGGGCATATACCAAAGTATGTTCTACCATACAACAAGGACATTTACTCAACTATGTTTACAACAGCCTTATTCCTAATAGCCAGAATCTGGAAAAAAAAATTAGACGTATAAAAAGAACCTATGATACATTTCCAAAATGGAATACTCCTCAGCTCTTAAAAACAATGAAATCTTGAATTTTTCAGACAAATGGATGGAATGAGAGACAATCACCCCGTGTGAGGTTACTCAGACACAGAAAGGCATCCATTGTATATACTAACTTATAAGTGGATATTAGTCCAAATAGATTTCCTCTGAAAGCCTCCATTCAGTGGGGGATCAGGACAGATACTGGGACTCACAGCTGGTCCTTTGGCTAAGATCTGTGAGTTGTATGGAAGAGTTGAAGAATGGAAGGAAGGTGGCAAGAGGCTTGTCAGGAACTCCACAAGGAGATATCAAAGCTAGGCTTCAGACCCAACTGGCCTGTACAAACTGTCACACCAACCAAGGACATAGAAAGCAGAGAACTTAAAATCCCTGTTCAGATGAGGCAGATTGACAGCTCATTCTCCACATATAGAAGGTGGCAGGGACTGCGTCTTATAGGAACTCTGGTACCCTTGATTTCATCACTGCCCCTTGGTGGAGAAGCCCTGTGGAAACACAGAGAAAGGGGGTGCAGGCTATATAGATGAGACCTGATAGTTTGTGGTCAGAAGGTGAGGGAGGAAGACCCCATCTCTCAGAGGTGTTTGGGAGGAGAATAGGTAAAAATAAATAAATAAATAAAGGGAGGGCAGAAAGAGGAAGATAAGAATGAGGGGATTACAATTGGGATATAATGTAAATAAATTATAATAATTTTTTAAATTCCAAAACCAGAAAATGATAAAAGTAAAAATTAATATTCTGAAATGTTAAAACAAAATTTTGCTGCTCAACTTCACATGTAATTGTAGTTAAATTGAATAATTATATTAATTATTTAAGGAGATTGTTATAGAAGACATCAGATGAATTCCAAAAACAAATATTTTGAAATGGGAGAAATGTTTTCTGTGCCAAATCATTTGTTATTGGCAATCATTTAAAAAAGCACAGGAGTTCTGATTCAGTAAAATATGAATATACATGCCATAGTAATTTTATGTTGGCATTTAGTGTTCAAAAAGTCTCACAAAGATCAGTTTGCAGAAAGAATAGCTGCAACATGTCTGCCCCAATTGTACTTCAAAATGGGAGCTAAGAGGGTATATAATAACCTCTTGATTTTGCACTGTCTTAATTCTCCCAAGCCTAACTTCTGTACCATTGTTAGGGAACAATTGAGATTGCTGGGGATCAAAAACCAAGCTAATCCCAAAAGAGCTGATATCTGTTCCCCTGTGGTCTGACCTGCTAATGCTCTGTGCTGTTTAGAACCCCATAGCCTCTCCTTCGTTTGAGGAAAAAATGGTGTCCTTTTCTCAGTGACATGTAGTCTCAAACTATCAAAGAAATTACACCCCTTGTAGAAGAACCGTGGCAATGTTCAGACCACTGAAGACTACAAGCCTCTGGCACATTGCAGCCACTCCCCAAACCCTTCCATTTTCAGTGCTACAAGAGAACACCCTGCTTCTTAGAACGGCAATGTCTGGAAAACAGGAGTACTCATACCTGTGAGCACCACAGTGAGGCTTCCCCTTAATTCAGTATCTTGACCTCTAATGTTTGTTCTTCTCTAGGCTCAAGAAGTAATCAGGAAAAACAAGAATGCATGACATTGGTGTCAGGACATTTAAAGTGACTGAAAGAGAGGGGGGAAAAAAGAAACAAAATATGGAGCATGGCATCCCAATGGCCTACCCCATTAGAAGAGTTACTAGTAACTGATGGGCCCCAGGGTGAAGGGATGTCATTGGTCTTCTGTGGAGATAGCCAGTGATAGCTTTCTCATTGGTGACCCATATCCACACACATATGGACAGTACGAAATTGACTCATTTAGTGACATATGTCATAGAGAAGATATGAAGTTGAGAAGCAAGGGGTTTTTTGGGTAGAGTTTAGGGAAGGATAATAAGGGTGGATATTACCAGAAGGCATTGCATATATGTATGGGATTTTTAAAAAACTAAATTTTAGGAAAACGGTAAAGATATTCTGAGATTATGAGAGAATTAGAACAGAAATGTGCGTGTTTGTGTGTGTGTGTGTGTGTGTGTGTGTGTGTGTGTGTGTGTGTGTGTGTGTGAACTTCTTGCAAATACCTTGGTCTTTCTAAAGAAAAATATGATTTTCTTTATTGTAGTTGGATAACTGTTGATAAACATAATCACTGAGTATATATTGGCTTAGACACCTTTAGGGGGTTTTTATCACTTTGTAAGAGTAAGAGTTAATTGAAACATGTTGTTGATTTTTTTTCTAATTTGACAAAAGAGACCCTGCTTTTACAAAGAGAAAAGACCTTCATGTAGGTCACAGCAAACTTTTGAATTAGCGTTACTTGTAGAAACATTAAGATGCTAGGATGTTGGAGAGAAAAGCACTCAGTATTAAGTGTAATGATCTGCACCTGGTTTCAATCATGACTTCTTCTTAACCATCATCCATTTGAAATACAAATTTCAGTGCAGGCACAGCTTGAATATAATGCTGCTTTGCAAATAGTAGAAAGTCATTAAGAGTACACAAATAGGCCACAATATAATTCTATCAGATTGAACTAGAAAACTTGCTGAGAGGTACAACTGCATGAAAATTTTTGGATTGTTCATGGTTACTTTTCTTAAATAGTTGGAAAGCAAATATAGACAAAGGCATTACATTTCCTGCCTGATACTGATTTATGCAGAGTTTATAAAAACAAGAGTGATTACCATATAATATAGTAGTTACTGCCACTGTCCAAAAATACTCCTCCCTATACAGCTATGAAAGATAGAAATTCTGATACCAAGAGACCAAACTTCATTTACTACTTATCTTTTAATGACTTCCTGCAGGCAAAACCAGTATTGTAAACACTGGAAACATCTGCTTGTTGGTGTAGGTCTTATTTAGAACACCAGTAATAGGTAATTGTTCATTGTTTGTTGGCACTAGGGTTGAGAAGCAATAAAAATTTGTAATAGCTACCCTGAGATAAATAAAAGAATAGACAAAACTTCATTCTTAATACTGATTTATACAGAGCAACAAAAAACAAATGGCAGCCTTTCTAACAATTGATTGCTAGATAGTCACTGTTAAAAATTTCTCATTTTCATTACTAAATGCAACCAAAGAAAACATAGATTTTCATTTTAAATCAAATCTTACAGTTCTGTGTATAAGGTACTTCATACAGTAATTTATGTGACTATATTAGTCATTCTGAGGCAATTTTCATCTTTCTAATATTTACTTGGGAAATGTCACTACTTTACAGAGCAATGAAAGGTTTTTGACTGAAACAGAAAGGATTAAAATCTTCCTTGAAGGACTGAAAACTTTGAAAAAGCTTTTAAACTCTCTGCATCTGTTTGCTTTCTCTATTGAGATAATTCATTTTACTTTATGAAACCAAGATAAAAATATAACATAAATTGCATTACATAAAGATCATCATCATATTTTATTTCCACCCTAAATTTTTCTAATGCTTGCTTTAATATGTCTAGCTTTAGACATAATCAATGCTCATCAAATTATCTATAGTACTAAGAGAAAACATTTTGGTGAATTCTGTTTCAACATGGACAACCACATAATAGAAATATTAGATGCTTTTTACAAATGATTTAAATATAAGCCAAAGTAATTTTTTTACTTTCAAACTCTTCCATAAAACCAATAGGGAATATATATATATATAAATATATCAACTTGTGATTATTTGTCTTTGAGATGAGCTAGCTGATAATTATTCTGAATTTCTGATATTCCAAATATAGATGACAGTACTGTGAATCAGCTACATATAATTGAGTGTTGGTCAAAGGAGTTTTAGGGAATCCAAACAACCAAAGCCATTGTCAAAAGTATGGATTATTCTCCATAAACAGACAGTAAGTCCCTTTTGCTGATGACACCCAAAGAACTCATTGAACATGGAGAACTTGAGATGTCCCTACATAACACATTTACCACTAGGTGCTGGCAACTTTGGTACATTAAGCCACTGCTACTTGGCATGATAGCAAAGGAGAAACGTAAATACCAACCTAGCTACAAACCCTTTGATCCACGTAGGTGTAATGCATGTGATATAGTCTAGTGCAAATGTAGCACAGAGCTTGTGGGAGTAACCAAACAATATCTGGTTTGACTTAAGGCTCATTCTATGAGATGGAACCCATACCTGACAGTGCTTGGCTGACCAAGAACCTGAGACTAGGTATCTAAGGCATCCGGAAAAAACTAGTATCCTAAAATTAAGTGAATAAAATAACAAAAAAAAAATGGAACAATAAAATGACCCTGAATGACATTTTGCTATACTATTAGATCAATGTGTTAGGTCAGCCATCACCACAGAGGCTTCCTCCTGCATCAGATGACACCAAATACTAGACTAAGAGCAGATATTATATAGATATGTGAGATCTTGAGACGCTCAGTTCTAAATGGGATTTCTCCATCAAATTACTCCCCTGAGGGCGGAGGTAACCCTGAGGAATGGGAGGTAGAAAGAGCTTAAGAACCAGAGGGGATAGAGGACACCAAGAAAACAGGGTCCTCTAAATCAACAGGGCTGATGCAGATGTGAACTCACAGAGACAGCATTCACAAGGACTGCAAGGATCCGCGGAAGCTGGTCTCTCAGAGTTGAGAGGAGAAGCAGAGGAATGGCTCCATCGCTATCCCAGAGGTAATATCCAATTAATAATCACCAAGGAAACCATTATTTTCTCCAAAGGACTATCACTGGGGAAAAAACTGCTCTTTAGCTCATGCCCAGCAGTAAATGGGCAACAGAATGCCAACTCAACAGCACTTTTGGAGGCTCCTTATCTCATAAGGTGGTCAGACAATTTCCTTTTTTTATTGTATCTTATTTTTATTTCATATGTGTGTTTGTATGTGTGTGTGTATGTATGTGCATATAATTATTCTCTTCTTACCCTACAGGTTCTTTGCATACATATAATGGTTTCCAGTTTATTGTTTTTATGGGATTTCTGAGTGTGTGGATCTCTAGTTGTTTTTTGTTTGTTTGTTTGTTTGTTTCGTTCCTTTTCTTGGGTTCTTTTCCGACTTTTTGTTTTGTCATATGCTTCTTTTTCATATTACATAGTTAATGTATTTCAATAAAAGTATCAAAAAAGTAGAATTTTATCAGATTCTAACTAATTCTAACAGGTTTTATCATATTCTTATGTGTTAATCTTTTTGTTTTTTCTTGTTATGTCTTATTCACATAATATCCCATTGAAGCCTGTTTGTTTTCTAAGAAGTGACAGAACTAAGGTAGATCTGATAGGAGGTGGAAGGAGTGAAAGAAATAGAAAAGATAATAAGATATATTAAGAGGAAAATATTTGTAATAAAAGGGGAGAAAGTAGTATTATATTTAAAGGAAGTATTAAGAATGACTATAGAATATTTTAAATGTTTTATATAATTAAAACAATCAGATAAACAGTTGTGTTTATCTTTTTATTTTTCTTCAATGGGAAATTTTTCTACTGATACTTAAAAATTGCTTCTGTCAGTCTATTAATAAATTCTTTCATTGTGACCACCAATTACCTGACAAGTAGTGACTTCAGGAAGGAAGGATTTGTTCAGGGTCACAGTGTGAGAGCACAGACCTTCATGCAAGAAAAGACTGAGTAAAGCGTTAGCAATCGGCTGTTGCAGCAGAAATATGAGGCTAGTTGCTTGTGTCTGACGGAAAAAGAAGCAGAGAAAGGAAAAAAATCAGGGTTCAGCTGGCATTTTCACTTACTTTTTATTCAGTCAGGAATCCCCACTCATGAAATGATAATGCCCAGTGTCGGGCCAGATCTGACTTCCTCATCTAATCCTCTCTGGCAGTTTCCTAACAAGCATGTCCAAAGGTAAGTTAAGTCTTACTAACACTATAGTTGTTTCTCATCACAGCAATTTAACAATCAACATCAGCAGTCAGAAGGAGGTACTTTTTGAGTTTCAGTAATGGAAGGAATGACATAAATGGCTCCTGGGTGACACACATTCACAGTAACTGTGTGGAGAAATGGAAACACAGGGAACTGAAGACACGCTTCGTGGCTGTTCTTGACTTCTGCTTATGAACCATATGCCCTACTGAGATGTCTTGGTAGCTAATATTATGCACTGTTTTGGATTTAAAAGAGAAAAACAACTTACTTGGTTCAGGAGATTGGAGGGTAAAAGGTAACGTATAGGGAAAGCAGGAAAAGTGAAGTGAAAGATCAGATTTAATGGATATTGGAATTCTGGGAGAGCCACTTCATATCAAGGTCTTATTGAGTGTTCTTATGATTTTTAAGGAAAGACAAATATAAAAATGATCAAGGTCACATTATACATACCTTTATATTTTCTTAATTTTATTACAACATGGCCAATAATAATCCTAATACATTTATTGTTTATTAATTTATATTTAACTGCCTTTTGAAGGGCATATATATGCCAATATCAATATACATGTTATTGTGTATGACAAAAGTATTTATGAAGTAAATGTATACACATGAGAGAACAACAGCATACATCACAAAATTTGCAAATTACGTGTTCATTACCATTTTAATAATACCTACTTTAATTTATTTGTAATATTAATAGTGGTCCCTCTGTTATTTTGTAAAGAGAGGAGTAACTAATATATCTGTCAGATATATTGGGCCAGAAGGCTACTGAACATGACATTCCAATGTTATAGAGAATTTTGGGTGACTACTCAGTTAGCAAACTTTCTCTGTCATCTTCCATTTGGAAAGCTACTAACCTGCGCTCCTGGTATACTCAGGTAAGCAATTTTATTCCTTATCAAGTTTCTGAAGGATTTGAAGACCAGACAGCTTAGTTTTACAATTAAGCTTAGCTGTTTAGGGGATAAGATGTTTTTAGGTCTAGATATATGTTTTAAGTTGATAACGATGAGATATGATAGATATGGACTTACATTCAGAATTCTAGATGCACCAAGATAGGAAAGATGTTTTCTTCAATGCTGCAAAATACAAATAACCAAATGCAACATTTATATAATTTCTGATTATTTCATGGTTCTTCTTATTGTAGTTTATTGTATATATGTGTAATATTATAAATGTATGTGTAAAAAATAAAAAAAACTATATTTAAAAAAAGAGGGAATAACTATAAGAATGTGGAGAAGTAAAAGGTTGTACCTTCTGGGGAAAGCAGAGCAAGTAGTGCTTGTATATTGGGTAGTGGCCATGCTGAGAACAAAGTAATCTGTAGGTGATTTACAACAATGTTTGGACTCATTTTATTAGGTAAGCTAAGGAGTTAGAAGCAATGGCTCCAGGAAGGTTAAAAGGAGGAAAACTGAAGGCAGAGCAATAGTATATCACAAAGTAAAATTCATGATGTTACACTTTTGTAATCCCAGAATAAGAAGCTGATAGAACTGTATTGTGAGTTTGAGGCCCATTTGGCAATATATACAGTCTGTGTCAGAAATAAACACATAGATGAGAAAATATAACTGAATAACAAAGCACCCTAAAATAAGAAATGATTTTATGTGACAAAAAAAAATGTGAACCAAAAGTTCAATAATAGAAATTCCTAGGAAGGCATACTATACTGTTCTTTTTCAGGGCCTCATTTTGAGGATCCTGTTATCCCAAATCAAAGCAGCAAGTTCACATCCTCATGTATTCCTTATGATATTTTCTGGTTCTATAATATTATGACATGTTTTAGAACTCATAATCTGCTTTGACAAGTTTTTTTCCTGCAGAAACAGTTATAAAATTAATATTGTAAATAGTAACATACAAATGATCTGACAATCTATACAAATGAAAATATAAAATACTTTCATTTTTGCTGATTTAAGTGCATAGTAGCTGTATGAAAGAATCATTAAAATTAAATAAGACTGTCACCCATTACAGATTTTGGTAGAAAAAAACTGACATTAGCTTAGGAAGCTATGAATTTCAGTTTGGAAAACTTATGTCAAAGTCATTTTGAATATTCAGAGAAAAGAATTTGGAAATTGTTTTTTTTTTCATTGTCACAAAGGTCCAAGATAGATGATTGTGAAATTTTTGGTTACTGACTACTAACAATTTACACTTGTAGAAAAATATTTTAAGTATCTCATGCAATAAAATCTATATTTGCTGCTTTAAATAAGATAACATCTAAATAACTAATTTCACAATGGCTTTAAAACATTGTTAAAAGTAGAAGTTTTCACCTTGTAGATTTGTACTTCCTTAATCATGAAGGTGATTTTCATATATCACTCTCACAATAACAACATACACCAAAATTAAATCAGAATTCAAAGTTTGTTTACATACCATTGTCTAAAAGCCATGTTATAGGAACTTTTCAGTGATGATAAAACTATATTATTTGTTCTAATAAAATACTTTGTAAAAATAGAGTATATTGACATATATTGAAGTTTTCACAAAGTGGGATTCTTGGGAAAGAAATATTCATACCTCTGGGAACATTTATGGTTTAGCACTGTTTGCTTATGTAGCTCTGATTGCTACAACAATCTGAATGTAGATTGTTAATCTTATACCAAGATGTCTACACCTTGATTAATTACAACCATTTGCCTGCACCTAAGCACAATAGTTAACCAAAAGTAATTGAATCAAAAAACTTGACACCTTCTTTTGCAAAACAATTTGAGGGAAAGGATGTTGATTATGCAGCTTAGTGATAGATCAAAGATGGTGATTCCTGCTGGGGAAGTTGGCCCAGGCCTGTAATCTCAGCACTCACAGGGAGGATTAGGTAGGCAGATCTTTGTGAGGTTAAGACCAGCCTGACCTACAAAGCAAGTTCAGGACAGCCAAGGTGACACAGAAAAACCTTGCCTGGGAAAAAACAAAACCAAACAAAAGAAAGCAAGAAAGATGGTGGTTCCCGAGTCACTTGCATTCGGTCATTCCAGTGTATGAGGAAGTCCTTCTTCAAGGCAACAAAGTCGAGGGAGATACATAAAAGGTCACAATGTCCAAAATTTTAGTACTGTAGGAAAGGTAATCTCTTCTGTTATTTATCTTTACTGGGACTCATTGTTTCAGTAATAGAAATGTACAGAGTGGCGAACATAATGAAATTCTGGGAACAACATCATTCAGAGGTTTTATTAAGTACCACAGGAGGCAAAGTCCTTCAGATACAGAAGGATGCAGCCATAACAGCTATTGGAAGGTCAGCCAGGAAGACATGTGAGGTTACCACATGCATGCCTTACTCAACATTTTACCTGTTAAGTAGATTTAGAATGTATAGAGTTAGGCTAAGTTAACATATTTCCTTCCTCTAGGCTTTCATGGTTCAAGCAAAGCTTTATGGTTTCTCATTACCACTGAGTAACAGTTAAAACAGTCTCACCTTTTCAAATAGAGTTAGTAACTTCCATGAGTAGACATTCAAAACTGCTGAAATAAGACAAGTCTTGGCTAGAAAAGTGGGGGAAAGGAGGGGAGGGGAAGGAATAAAACCGTCTTCCCACTCTGCTATGATTTCTTATTGATTGGATACTTATTTTATAATGATTTATTTACGTCTTATTTCATGGGTTTTGGTCATTCTCCTACATGAATCTCCGTGAAACATGTGCATGTAGCATCTATGGAGGCCATAAAAAGGTGTCCAGTCCTGCAGAACTAGGATGAAGGACGCTTGTGAGCCAGAATGTGGATGTAGAGCAGTTAGCTTGGGTCACTAAAATAACAGCCAATGTCTTTAACAGCTGAGTCATGTGTCTGCCTCTGAATTATTTAATACAAGGACTATGACAACATTTGTGAAACAAGGAAGTAAAGCCTGTTCATTTTCAAGGCAAATCCTGTTAACGTAGGTTCTTAGAAATTCATCTTTTATCACTTCAGAAGTCCTCCATGGTAGCAGTCAGGCTGTCATGGTTACTGCTCGTTATTCTTCATTTCTGTAGTGAGGGAGTAGAGCAGAAAGATCTCATAAGTGTCCAGGTTCTGGAGGAAAAGCACAAGCTAATACAAAGAATCACACAAGAAATGCTAAAAGCTGAAGTGATTGTTAAATAGATTAACAGAATTTTAAAGAAAACTACTGTGTATGTGTTTAAAAGGACTTATCTTGTGTGAACATAAACAAAAACAAAAACAGAGAAGTAAATCCAAAGGTAAGTCTCAACTGAGAATGTCCTATTATGAAAACACCTGTCAAAAGAAGTATCGCTCCAGGCTCAACATGTAGAGGCCATATAGTTATGATCCAAGTAGGGTTGCATCTCATGCAACAATACAGGTCAGTATCATCCATATGCTATCGGGCATTAAAGGTGCAAGGTTGAGGTGGTCAGCGAGCATTGTGTCAAGAGCTACCATTGCTATGCAATAGGTGGCAAGGTCAGCGTCACTGCAGGTAGCTATGACGGCGATTAAGCCAGGATATCGGAGGTGCCCGGATCATGAGATATACATCACATAGGCACTACGTAGGTTATGAGTGTTGCAAGAGTCAGAGCAAGAAGGTCAGAGGGTTTTGGAGCCCAGATTATCCTAAAATATATCATACATGGAGGTCCACATGTGGTACTGACAACCTCACTAATTAAACAAATAAAATTATAAGTCTTTTATTAGCTGGGAAACAAGAACAGGCTCAGATCTCAAGGTCTCTTGGTGCTGAAATATACAAATATAAGGTTTTAAAGACAAAAATCACAATCACAACACTGTTTGAGTTAGGTGGGGGAGGAGTTGGAGTATATTTGCAACATCTGTCTTTTTGTAGAGCTTAGCAGTATTTTCAGACACATTGCAATATGTTTATCTGTGCTTTCTTTAGGTATTTTGGTTTAAGATTTTAGCTTCAGCAAACATTAATTTATTTTGGAAAGTCCATCTGGACCATGGTCAAGGTCGTGGACAGTCCCTGAAGCGAAGGCAGATATAACTATTGGGGAATGAAAGACTGAAAAATGTCTAGACTGACACAAAAATAGAGTTAAAATAAGAAGATGTTAATTTAGTCATATGTTAGTCTGATATTTCCCAAGATAGAGTATTCTTACTGTTTTTTTATTCTTCTCTTGGGAAATAGAAGTGTTTAAAGTGTCTTACAAAACACTGAAAGAATCCAATTTGTGTTTGTTTTATGATTGTACAGGGAGCAGATTAGAGTTAAGAGATTGCTTTAATCCCAGAAGAGTCTTTGGAGCTTGGAATGATGGTAGAAATATTGAAGTATATGGGCCTTTCAAAAGTACATTTTGTGCTATCAGATGAGTGTGTGAAAGCAAAATGTGGTTTGAATGTGTAGTGTTCTCATTGACTCAAGTACTTGAGGACACAGTCTCAAGCTATTGAGGAAAATGGTGGCACCCTTAGGATGTGGAGTTGCAGGGGAAGAGGTGGTTTGCTAGGAACGAAGTGAGTCTTGCATTTTAATAGCCCAGCCCAGTTTTGATGGAATGTTGTAAGGAGTGAGGCCTAAAAAGACATTCTTACAGAGGTTTAGACCAAGAGTGAACCAGAGTTTGAATTCTTTACTTCTTCTTCTGTGTCTTCCAGCTGATTATAGTTTATAATTTGTGACCTCTATGTTTGTATGTTGTTTGTGTCTAATCTGGCTCTTTTTGTCTTTTTTTTTCTTTTTCTTTTTCTTTTTTTCTTTATTCTTTTTTTTTCTTTTGCCTATCCATACTTTGCTCTATTCTTTTTAAACAGTGTAAAAAATAATGTATGTGAAATAAATAAAAATAATTTTTACAGAAAAATTTAGCAATTTAAAAGGGTGAAGAAGTTACTCTATGAACCACAATTTAGCCATAATAGCCCTTAAAACAACAAATTAAATTATATCTGAATGTTGTTTTCAATATTCACAATGCAATTTTGCTTTGTCTACATTTGTTTTGAATTGTTAGCTGTTTTCAAAAATAGAATTCAACCCATACGTATTGTTTTGTGCAAGAAGCATGGAAGTAAAAAAAAAAGAATGGAGTGTACATAGTTATTTATTTGGCTTAGGTTGAAAAATCTAGTTTTATAATAAAAAATAAAGACATTTGAATTTATTTTAATATAGTTAACATTCTTCTACTTGTTCTATCTCATAAAGTTTACCATGCCATAGGATAAAAACACAGAATATTTTGGTTATATTGGATATATAATATTGTGATATGCAATATTGGATATTAAAGGTTATTTTACCATAACTTAGACCATACACTATTTGGGGCATTTCTTTAAAATTATTCAGATATTTTCTGAAATTCAAATTTAATCGCTCTTCTTGCGCTTACTTTGGCTCTGTCTATATGAACCTGCTCAAGATTTTTCAGTGCATTTTTTGTCATACACAATGAAAAATTAAATTAAATGTTAAACACAAAAAAAAATGCACGACATTTCTCTACATGAGCTTTGATTTACTTCCAAGAGTATCATCTCATTGATGTTCTAATGCCTCCAGAGAGAGCTTGTTCTATCTGGAAGGTCCCAATTTTACATCTACTCAGACTCTACTTACCCCTCAATTTTCATTTCATAATTATTCAATTACATCACCGAAATGCTAATGTGATGAACCAGCACAGCAATCTTTCATGCATTCTTTTCCTTTGAGATACTTGTCACCATCTTACATAATATACATTTTCTTTTTTGCTCTTTTCTCCCTTCTGTCAAATCTTACTTAAACACTATGAATTCATACTTTTTATAGTACACGATTGCATACATAATGCTTTGATACAAGGCAATACATAGAAGGGACTTAATAAAAGTTACAGTTATAATTAATTAAATAAGTACTTGCTTATGAACAAAATTGCCTACTAAATAAAATGTTATTCTCTAGTATGCTATCTTCCTGACTGTTTTAAAGGCAACTTGAGTAGATTTTATTAAAATGACTTAGGTAATCATGTCATTCTAACGTATACATAACTTACAATTTCAATAATTACTTTTGATAGTATATATAATGTCTTCTCTTTCATTACTTAAAATCAATAACTGAACATGTAATTCAAATTAGTAATGTTATTTAGGTATTACATTAACTATGTTATAAACCACTTTTAAGCCTAGCCATGTGGATTTATTTTCTTTTTCATATTTATACCTTTTTTGAGAATCTACAGATCTAGATTTAAAAGTTCCTAATCCTTCCATGAAGTTCATTTACAATATTTTAATTTGATCACCCTATTAGAGTAATGTAAGAAAAATATAATCTTCGTAGTAGTGTCTAGTAGTGTTGAGCCAGGAATATATAGATTACTAGTGTCTTTGTAGCCCACATATATATTGTAATATAACACTGGAAATATGGTAACATTTTTTCTTTAGGTTTCCACAAGTAGAAAGACACTGTCCCTCTTCAGTCTCCATGGTCCCTGGGAGTCTCAGCTATATTCCCCTCTTCTCCTCTGGAAGGCCTTTTATGACTTAGGTCTCCAGTTTGTCACAGACATGCCCTCACCCACAGTTTCTCTTTTCTCTGCAGATCTTCTGTTCTCCCATCCCCATTCTCCCCAGGTCTGATCTCCACCCTTATTTAATCTCTGTTCTCCATCAGTCAGTGCCTGACTCTGAGTGAGATTTAAGCATCCTTCCTTGGGTCCTCCTTGTTACTTATCTTCTTTGGGTCTGTGCACTGTAGTATGTTTATCCTGTACTGTATGGAGAAAATGTATTTGTAAGTGAGTAATGTGTATGTTTCTGGGTCTGGGTTACATCACTCTGATTGATTTTTTCTACTTCCATACATTTTCTTGAAATTTTCATGATTTCCTTGGTTTTAGTAGCTGAGTAGTATTCAGTTGTGTAAATGTGCCAGTGTCTTTATCCATTCTTCAATTGAGGGACCTCTAGATTGTTTCTAGATCTGGGCTATTACAAATAAAGCTGCTATGAACATAGTTGAGCAAATGTCCTTGTTGTAGGATGAAACATCTTTTGGGTGTTTGTCCAGGAATGGTATAGCTGGGTCTTGAGGTAGAGGTATTCCCATTTCCAAAGTGGTTGTAGAAGTTTACTCTCCCACCCAATGGAAGAGTGTTCTCCTTACTCAACATCCTCACCAGAATGTGCTCTCACTTGAGTTTTGTTCTTAGCCATTCTGACAGGTATATGATAGAATTTCAGATTCATTTTGATTTATATTACCATGATGACTAGGGACATTAACCATTTCTTTAAGAGCTACTCACCTATTTGCTGTTCTTCTGTTGAGAAATCTCTGTTTAGCTCTGTGGCCCATTTTTAGATTGGGTTATTTTGTTTGTAGTTGTTTAATTTTTTAAGTTCTTTATATATTCTGGATACTATCCCTTTGTTGGATATAACTAGACAAGACTCCTAGTGAAAGGAGGAAAACACCAATCCATCCACAGATACATTGATCCAAAACTTACTCTTTCTACTTGACCTCCAGGAATAAAGATAGAACAGATAGAACAGAGATTGAGGGAAGGTCTAACCAATGCCTGGTCCAAACCAAGACCCAACCCCATGAAAGAGAGTCAATGCTTGACACTATTAACACTGCTCTGCTCTGCTTGCAGAAATGAAAATATCAGAGCTGTCCTCTGAGAGAATCCACCTAACAGTTGTTTGAAACAGATGCTGACACTCACAGAGAAACATTAGGCAAAGCACCGGGAGTCTAATGGAAAAGTGGGGGGGTGGGGGGGATAAAAGCACCTATAGGCAATAATAGCTCCACAAGAAGACCAACAGAACCAATTAAGCAAGGCCCAGAGGTGCCTGTGGAGTCTGAAGCACCAACTATGGATCATGCATAGAGTGGACCGAGGTCATCTACATCCTTTGTTGGTTGTAACTGGACAAGACTCCTAGGGGAAGGAGGAAAGCATGGCCAGCTCAGGCTTCATGTGGGTATCACTAGTGATGGGAGAGAGGGCTCTTTCTAACATGGACTCTGTTGTCTGCTTTTTTTTTTTATTTTTTTTTTATCACTTTCCTCTGAAAGGACAGCCTTGCAAGGCTACAGAGGAAGGGGAAGAATTCAATTCTGATGCAAATTGATGAGCTGGGGTGGGTGGACAGTGGTCTCCCCTTTTCTCAGGAATATGGGGGGTGGAGCGGGGAGGGACGGTGAGACTGGGAGGAGATGAGAGAGGGCCTGTAACCTGGATATAAAATAAATAAATAAGTTAGGAAAGGAAAGAAATGTGGCTTCCTCCTAAATAAATATCAGTTTAAAATGCGTATCTAAAGTGATATAATATCTCAAGTGTAAAATATATATCATTTGGGTTAGTGAAATACCTCAGCAGATAAAGGGTTCTTTCTGCCAAGCACGAGGACCTTAGTTCTATCTCTGGACCCAACATAGTGAGAAAAGAAAATCAACTCTCACAATTTGTCCTTTACCTCCAAAGTGTCTGGCCATATCCTCTAATTCACAAAATATATGTAAAATAAAATAAATATGGCATTAACTTAATTATAGTAAAGATCATGTGTCTCTCTGTGTGCATAGAACATTTATCATTCTCTTTAATAAAATATAGTATGGACCATGTGCTTAGAAAATTTATTTCACTGAACACTATTGTATTTAGTGTGCTTAGTATTGCTTACTTTAAGCTGCGGATCATAAATGCAGATGAGGTAACCAATTTTCAAGTACATGTGAAAGAGAAGAGAAGGTAGACAGAAATGTGAAACACACTTTCAAAACGCCAGTTCTTCTTTGATCCCACTTAGAAAAAAAAATTGTAACAGAAACACTTGATTATTAAAGGTCTACTACATCTTGGTGAAATAAGGTTGCTTAAACCACCCACCACCCCCAAAAGCCACAGTTAGAGGGAACCCTACAGAAGGAAGCTGAGGGCCAACTGTCTGGAGTCTCATCTACAGGCAGAACAATGTAATTCTCTAATTGCCTCATTATATCTCTCTAAGAACACAATCTAGAGATCGAAGCACTCTACTTCTTTGTTCTATTTTTTTTAAAACAATTCCTGTATTTTGAAATCTTAAATCAAATAGAGCTAATATTCACATCACATCAATGTGGTTTGCATTTACACATAATAATGATAAAGTTTTTCATTGATCTATTTCTTTATGGGTATAAACATGTATGTGTGTGTAAAATGATATATTGTTAAAAATATGTGCATTATTGTATAACTATTGGAAAAAATTTCAACAAGGCAAAGCCAATAATTGACTTCAAAACTTCATTCTTACGTGGTTTAATTTACTAAAAAGGAACTCTTAAATATTTCATGGATGAAAACTAAATGGCCAATAATTGTTATGAGTTCCATTCCCTTCAAATTTTTATAACTATATGAAAAATTTGGCAGATATGGTTTTCTGTTTTTATTAAATAATTTTATTCCTTGGCAATTTTATGTACACACACATAATATATATATAATTCTGATTGCCCTCAACGACGTTTTTCTCAGTTATTTCTTCCCATACCTGTCTCTCTATAAAAACATGTGTTTGTACCTATCCTTTGTTGTCTTGGGTCTCACTTGTGGGTAAACAATGGAAGACAAAGACTGTTTCTCCTCATAAACCATCAGTAGCCATAGTTCAGACTGGAGGTGTAAAACCAACAAGCCCCTCCATGATTGCTCATTGGCTAATAAGAAGCCCAGTCTTGAGCTGGCAGCTACCTCTGCTTTAAAATCAAGTTAGCAAATAGCTACTTCATACCCTGATGATAACATGGCTTAGTCTTTCTACCTACTTCCATCTTTTACACTCTTTCTACATTTTCAGTTACTTTCCATGAATCTTATGAGTGGTAGTATACTGTCTTGACTAAGGCTGAGCCTTCAGTTATCACTAATTTTCAACATCCTGAGTGAGCCATGAGTCTGAATTCTCTTGTGTTCAATACTCAGATATTTTTATAAACTGGCATAGTTTTAAATTTTTTTCTAAATATCTGCTTATTCCATACACAAATGCTGTTCTCAGCCTTAAACAGATGTGTGCTATTGAATTTGAGAGGATTTGGCAGAGAAAAAATATGTGCAAAATGTACCATAGGAAAAATTGTAATATATTATGAGATGATTTATACTATAATTCCAAAATATTGAATATATTTTGTTAAATTTGATTAAATTGTAGTATTCACTCTTACTTTACTTCCTGCTTTACTTAACTGTGTGTCTGTGGAAAAATTATTCTTCTACACTTTTGTCTAATAATCTCAGAGTCATCCTTGATATTTTATATAAAATTTCCATGTACAATGTCCCAAAGATTATATAAATCATTTTAGTTTATATATGTAATTGTGAAAACAGAAATTTTCTTGTGAGATGTATTAAAAACAAATGTATTAAAATCAATAATGGAAAATAAAATTAAATTAGTTTAAATTTGTATTTAAATTAGTGACATATTTATAAAAAGTTAATGTAAAAAACATTATTTGTGTGGTAATTTTGGTTAGTATTTTAGATTAATACAAAATTAGTATTTACTAGTAATAATTACTTATGACTTAAGTTTATTTTAAATCTTAATGCTTTCATTTTCATTGAAAACGATAAATGGTTATTATTTGGTAGCTCCATGTCTTTAGTTCGGAATATTAAAAAAAGGAATCCACTGGATAGTTTTGTCCATCAATGTTATTAAGCAATGATCTAGGCCTTTTTTTATATATCATTTGAGAGAGACTAAAGACATTTAGAAAGAACCAAAGATGTAATTTACACTATAAATTCTCCTAGGTTATCCATCCTCTAATGTTTTGCCAATAACTAATTTCTTTGTTGACATTTACTAGCGTAAAACAGGTAAATCAGATTTAAGAGAAAGTTGTAACTGAGAACCCACTCTTAATATCCTGATAATAAGTGATTGAGAGAAAATGATTTATTTTTTATTAAATTAGAAGTTGCCAAGTTATTTTTTCATAGATTATGTATTGCCTTTGTTTTATATAATGCCTTTGTTAATTTATTTTCCATGAGTTAAATTTACAGACTTTAGAAAGAAACTTGAAAAGGCAGAACATTGTTGCCTTATGTGTCAGAGTACAAGCACAACCCAGACATGCAAAGCCTGTTTCCTTTGCTTAGTGTCAGTTTAACGTGTACTAGAATATAAGGACTCCAAAATTCCTAAAGACTTTGGAGATATTTTATCTCTGTATGCTAGAGTAAATATAGTTTATAATTTTTACTTCAATTCTAATGATATCTAATAAGATGTAACTCTTAAAAAAAATCACCCTTTGTAATTCATCCTACTGCCACTAATACTGCTGTAAATGGTTTATCAGTTATCTCCGCAATTAATTCTAAGCTACATTCTAGTTAAAAAAATACAGCTTCAGTGAACAGTAATCTGTCAAAGAAGTAGTAAAATCTTACCTATTTCAATTTTTACCTTGCCTCATCATAGATAAGCATATATAGATAGCAGTTGGAAACAAATATAGAAAACTTGTCTGGCAGATATGAAACAAATGAATATATCTAAAGCACTCCATTTCACTCTGATACAAACTCAAGATAAATGAATGCATAAACAGTAACTAAATTGAAGTCACTACTCTGCACAGAGGAATGAGCTTCAGAGGGCTCAGCTGATTGCAAACTGTGGGAATCTCTTCTTCTGGGAAAGAGGTACAAAATATCTTGTAAAGCATAAATTCAAAGAATAAATTAAGATTCAAGAATGTCTATGGATGAATCACAAGTTTTAATTTGAACAAGAAATAAAAAATGCCACTGGTTTCTGTAGAAACATTACAAAATGAAAACCCAGTGTAAGGCTTATCTGAAAGTCTGGGACAAGAAGTGTTTCAGATTCGGGTGTGTTCTCAGTTTGAAAATATTTGCATAAAAATAGTGAGATGTGTTAAGTACATGACCAAAGACAAAATTTCAAATTTTCTTAGGTTTTAAATCTGTTTTATGCACATATCCTGAAGGAAATTTTGTACATTAAGAGTGTTTACTGCACATTTTATCTTACCTTTGAAATGAGGTCAACAGTGGGATTTTGCACCTGTGCTGATATTCACAAGGTTTAAAATTTGGTGCTAGTTTAAATCACAGATTTTCAGATTATAAGCATCAAACTCATACTGCCCTTACTATCTTCTGATATATTTTAAGCACAGACCTAATCTTTGTATATTTTAGATACCATAATCTCTCTATTTTTATATCTGGCACAAATGCAACTTCAGGATACAGACTATTCGAAATAAACCCTGAAATCCTAGCAGAACTCAATAAATAAAAGAAGCAAGTATTTAAGTTCCTTATGAGATTAAATCTGTCACAGCTATTAAAAATAATATATCATATCTAAAATTTTAAAGCGTTTTAAATTTTGAACTTGAGGTACTTTAAATTCAGTCATAATTTATTTTTTATGTAAAACTTTGCTCTCAACTTTTTTTTGATATGCCAGTTAGGAAAATGTAATAATCATAACCCTTGCGTGTTATTTTTAAGTTCTCTTAGAGATAAAACAAGATTTTCAGATTTGAATTCAAGGTAGGGACATTTTATTTATGATGTAATTTAACTCTCACATTTCTCTGTCTGTGTCAATGTATGTGACTATTGTTGCTCTCTTGCCTCTCTGAGGAAGCTGATTAACCAGTGAACTATGCGTCATAAGGTTTGAGGTCCTGGATGATACTATTTTGAACTTCACGATCTTCTATGCCATAAGAGTCTCATGGTAAAATGGGTAAATAACAAACCTGCTTACAGAGAATACCAAAATAAAGATTTGTATTTCAACAAAGCTTAACCTTCTTAAATATTTTGTAAAAAAATTGATGTTTAAGAAACTATACTAAATTATCTAATATTGTAAGTGTATAAATGATAAATAATAAGGTATTTGAATGTGCTAATACATCTCTTTGCAAAGACAAGAAATTAACTCCCTGAAGGATTTTCATAATTATTCAAAATTTATTTATTTTTCATCATATACCATGAATAAGTGATTTATTATCTTACAGATTGTACAAAATACACATTTAAATACCACATTTATTAAATTAGAAAAAGTATAGTGCTACAAAGATGACACAAGGTTAAAAGTATTGTTGCTCTATATTAAGGTGCTGAGTCCTGACAATCTTGTTTAGCAGATGAGGAACTCTTGAAACTCCTGCTCCAAGTGATCTGATGCCCACTTATGATGTCTTCAGGCAAATGCATACACACAATTTCATACATGCACAAGGAGGTACAATAATAAAAATAAAAATATTTCTAAAATTGAAATGACCACACAGTTAAAATACACAAATGAGGTTTTATTATATAATCATATCAAAGGAACTATTGCATTGCCAGAAAAGAGTTGTTTTGCTTTAAATAATTTAATAAAATGGTCACATATTAAGTAATTTAAACAAATCACCCATATTGTAGGTTGTCAATGACAAATAGAAAACAACTTTTTATAAAAACAGTGAGCAAGTTCTTTGGCAATGGCTCAATAGGAAAGGCTACTTCCAGCAGAGCCTAACAAATTGAGTTTGTTACCTAGATGTGACATGGTAGGGTTGAATTGACTGGTAAAATTGTCATCTGACCAGTACTTGTCTGCTGTGGAACATATAAACTAAATTCATTCATTACAACAATAGACAAGAATTCTCCTTCATCTTTACGCTACTGAAATTTTCCACTATTACAACAAAAATCTATTATATAAACAGTTTAAAATATGCAATTTGGACCACAATTTCAAGACTTCATTTGATAATCAAAGACTGTTGACTCCAGGCTTTGGGTAAGGCAAGTTCAGGTGGCAGAACCTGCTAATGTGTGTTTAAAAGGACTTCCTCAGTGAGCGACTGATTCCCTGTGGGAAAGATCTCTTTAAAACAAAACTTAGGTTGGTGTCCTCATTGTCTTCCTGGATACAAATATGATTATTTCTACCAGACTGGTACTAAACACTATATCAATGGGAACATCGAGGTGGACTTTCTCCTTGGATAAGGAGTCGGTTAAAAGCCAGCTGCATAGCATGTGAATTCAAGGGACTTTGTAACAACCACCTAAAATAAAAAGAATTAACGTATTAGAGGCTAAGTATACAGAGTATGTAATTTTAGCAATTCTTCACTGAAAAATAAACTAAAAATATTCAAAGAAGTACATTAAAATAGTGGTTGATATTTTATGGGTTAAGTATATTATTCCATCATGACATATTGTTACTTCAGATTTACATGTTCTCCTCCTCACAGTTCATCCCCTCACCTTACATTCCAGTTTATGTTTCCCATTTTTGTTCTAGAGTAATTTCCTACCTCACTGAAATGAATTGAACATGGCATTTATGATATAAATGAATATATAAAAGATTAATATGTAAATTTAGACTATACATGTTCCCTTTACCACCACACTAGGCTTTAACCTTTCAATAGTGTTTGTGAACATCAAAACATCTAATTAGTAAGGTTTACTGAGAACTCACATAGCAAATCATTTACTCTATTGCCTAAAATATTTACTCTGTTGGAAAATAAATTTCGATGTTAAAATGCCTACTTCAGGCATAAAGTCTTTATTCCAGATGATTCAGTGATAGCCTTTGGGTAGACTGAACAATTAGATGTGAGAACAAAGTACACATAGTCTCCTAACTCTTCTGTTTCTCATAGAATGAGACTATCAAAAGGATGAGAGAAGAGAAAGGATCTAACCAATATTAAATAAAAATACCCATTCCTGTACTTTATCATTTTAATTTTTTAGTTTTTTTATTAATTTATTCTTGTTACATCTCAATGGTTATCCCATCCCTTGTATCCTCCCATTCTTCCCTCCCTCCCATTTTCCCCTTACTCCCCTCCCCTATGACTGTTCCTGAGGGGGATTACCTCCCCCTGTATATGTTCATAGGGTATCAAGTCTCTTCTTGGTAACCTGCTGTCCTTCCTCTGAGTGCCACCAGGTCTCCCCCTCCAGGGGACATGGTCAAATGTGAGGCACCAGAGTTCATGTGAGAAAGTAATATCCCACTCTCCACTCTACTGTGGAGAATGTTCTGACCATTGGCTAGATCTGAGTAGGGGTTTAAGAAAGCAAAAAGTCTTCAGAGCAGCACATTAAAATACAATGCTATGTATTGTAGGCAGTGTTGGCTGGTTTGTGCTGGTCTTCTAGCCAGCAGAAGATGGAAGCTATGCACCTGCCTTTGCTTTCAGATGTTTGTTAGATGACGTTCTACATGGTATTATTATTGGTGTGACTTCTTGAAGAAAATGAGATTCAGCAACACTTTAACAACAGGAGTGGGGGCTGTCTCTGACTGATGCCTGCCTTTGGAGCCTTTTCACCTCGCTGGGCTGCCATGTCTGGCCTCGGTGGGAGAGGATGTACTTAGCACTGATGCTACTTGATGTGTCAGGGTTAGTCAGTACTCATGAGGGAGGCTCCACTTCCCTAAGAAGGAGATGAGGGACAAAGGGGAAAGGTGTGTAAGTAAGGGATTGAGAGTAAAGGAGAAAGTGTCTGCAATGAGGCTGTTAAGTGATTAAACAAGTAAATAAATAAGGATTAATTAGTGAATTAATTAATTAATATACCAGTGTAGATTCTGTCATACTATGGAGTTTGATAAGTTCCAAGGTTAATCTTATAAAAAAAAAAAAAACACAGGACAGTCCTCACATACTACACAGAACAATCAAAAAAAAAAATTCAGTAAAGTCTAAAATATATAAGAAAAATGTTTTTAATATCAAAATACTCTATTTTGCATTTTTGTATTAAAATGTGGTGAAATAAATGTCCTCTCCCTGAATCATATACCTTCCCCTTGCTCACTATAAAAAGTATGCCCTCTTTTCAAACTGTGCAGGACACAAGACTAGCCAAAAGTGTTTGGCCCCATTGCAGTTGGATTTCATCTATGGTGTTGAACGTAAATTCCACCAGAAAGGTATTGGTTACCCCCATGATATTTGTCCTACAATTGCACCAGTCGGCCTGACTTCGCAGGCTAGTGCTCAATATAGCTGACCTGATTTAGAGCTGAAGACTAATTTTCTTCTTTGTTAGTGTAGATAAAACCAACTAGAAGCCAGTTTTGCCTCTGGACAGTATGGATGAAGAGGCTTGATTTGTTCATTTTCTATGATTCAGTTAGTTGATATCTTCAGCAAATGGGTCTTACAGCACATTTAATAAAGTAGTAATGTTTCTCTGATTATGTTGATGTGTTGTTTCTCTTTTATTACTTTGTTTTATTTTTATTTTAAATATTGATTATTATAAAATAAATGATTATTAATAATGTTGCTATTTCCCATATTTTTTCTGTGTACATTTTACATTTTATGTAAGTATACATACTTACACATATGTGTGCATTTTGATGTTGTCCATTGTGTTGTTTCATTTGGTTTTGTTCTTAGATGGAGTAGTACCTCTATGTATTCCAGGATGACCTTGAGCTCTCCGTGGATGAGGTAGTCTTCCACTTCCAGCTTTCTGGGATTATGAACATGCATGACCACATCTGGATGCTTTAAACTATTTTAACTGATTGATACATTTCATAAAGAGACTTTTAAGAGAATGTCTGATTTTATATATGAAGTATAGAGTTAACAAGTTTCCATCTGAATTGGAATGAGAACCACAGTATGCTACATACATTTTAGCACAGGCTTAATTGATGACATTTTTATTCATGTTTGATCTTCTCATTCTTTACACTTCACTGCCTTTAACTATGTAGCGAATGACAGTGTAAGCTCACACTAGATTTTGTATATTAAAATATATATATATATGCAAATGTATGGTGTTTGGCAGTTAGCAGCACCTAATAGTGTGTTATGAAATTGTATTGAGTATGATAAATAAAATGTATCCTATATAATCATATAATAAATTATGAAATAACATTTATATACAATACATAGACAATTGTAATGATCTCATATATATCTTCTATTGTGCATAGATATTCACTTAGGAGAGTTGGAGCTCTTACATCCTTTCCTACATGCTAATTTCATATATTTTTTCATTAAAATTTAAGGTAATGGGCTGGTCTCCTTTATAATAATAGCATCTCATTCAAGAGAACACCAAATATAAAACACAATCAATATCTTTGTGAGATCATTATTATTATAATGAAACCAACAAAGGTGGGAAAGGCTAACTGATACCTAATAGTGAATAAATTCAGGATTAAAATTATTTGAATAAGACATGAAGAATGTACAGGTAGCAGGTTAAATATGTATTTATCATTTAGAAGGTCAAGAGTTATTTATAATTTCACTGCTGAAGCACAAGAAGAGAATTATTTTTGATGAACATAGTTGTTCATACACTTTGAATGAAAACATATACTGCACAGGATCACAGGGCAAATAAAAAGAACTATTTTAAGCCTTCAGTTTCTTTAAGATTCTTGGAAATTATAAATAGAACAAACTAAATATCCCACATTCTAAATGTTTTACTTAGGATTATTTTAATTAAGAAATAAGATATTTTATCTGTCAGGTAGTTTGCATCTTTAATAACAGAAATTATTTTGGAAAAATATTATTCAAAATGTCAAGCAAAATGGTTCTCAAAAACACCATGAATTATGGTTTGGAGTATAGAAAAATATGAAGGTGTGTGAATTTTTCTGAGTTCTTAAGTGTGTGAGGATTTAGGTGGGCATTTTGAATCTGCTGTAAAAGGTTTTATTTCTTGTATTTCCATGTTGTTCTGGGAAAGCCATGTAATTTATTTTAGACATATTTTATCTCTAAAACACCATGGATAATATGTTCCTCTTGCTATATTTATTACATTAATGACCTCTTGTTCAGCGTTGAGTACAAAATAGCAAATGGGTGCTATCAATTATTATCATGACTATTACAAGAAACTAAAAAGGCAGTTTAACAGGAATTCTTTTCTCAAAACCAAGATATGAATTATTAAACCAATGTACATTGGGTAAAAGTAATCTTGAATTAATATCAGTGGTCATGGAATTAATTTGGAAAGCCATAAATGTTATTTATATATGTGTCAACCGTGTTCTGAATTTTCATATACAAAGAATGTATGAATTACTTAAGTATAATAATGTACATAGCATGCAAAGTAATAAAACACCACATTATTAAGATTAACCCCAAAGCTAATGCAAGTTCCAGGTAACTGATCATCTTAAAGATGATTTTACAATTGGAGTAGAATGATTTTATGCATTAGTGCCTATTGTTTCTTCTGCTGCACTGACATGTCAATGTCTATACAGCCAGTACTGTTTGCTATTCTCTAAACAATATAATTTCATCTGCAGTTTGAACTTTTAATTATGTGGTTCTTTGGTCAAGAATTATTGTACTATAGAGGGCAAAGTGCGTAAGTACATCAGTTGTTATCCCCATCTTAGTGCTGAACCGTCTATGGCAGTGATTCTCAACTTGTGGGTCATGACTCCTTGTGGAGTGAATGACCCTTTCACATGGGTTACATATCACGTATCCTGCATATCATATATTTACAAAACAATTCATAATAGTAGGAATATTACAGTTATGACAGAGAAATGAAAATAATTTCATGTTTGGGGTCACAACAGCATGAAGAATTATTACTAAAGGGTCTCATCATTAGGAAAGTTGAGAACCGCTGGTTTATGCATGATACAAGAAATGACTCTACACCAGATGTATCATACTTGGAGAAAGAACGCCTGCCTCTCAGAAGAATTCTTTCTTATCTTGAAAATCTCTCCAGATCCATTCAAACTTTACTGGCCTTAGTGAAACCTTTTGTTTCACCACTTTTGAAGCCAGGTGAAAAACTGAACTTGGCACCTCATCCTTTGGCCTTCAAAAACACCCGATATTTTGGCTTGTATATTGTTAACATCAATAGATACAGATAAAATGTGGATATAGAAAAGGGAAAATAAAACATCACTTTTTACACAAACACAGGAATACTTCCTGTGTCGGCACACACTATCAAAGTCTGGAATTTATTCTGTGGTAAACCATGGTCTCTATAAAAGAATCAGAGTTCTTATGAAGTAACTGATAAAAAATTTCCAAAATATTAATGGAGATATATGTTGTAACAGATTGTGATACAAGTTAAATTATTTTAAATTAAGTTACTACAAACTTACTAAACTTCTTGAACTTGAAAGCAGAAACTTAGGTAAAAACAGAAATGTTGATGTTTTCTAGGTTTTGGTTTGTTTGTTTAAGAGAAAAATTCAAGCATACATAGAACTTAATTTTCAAGGCACAGTGGTATGTCTGAAAACAGTTCCATTTCCATTCCTGTGCACCACAGATTTCCTATTCAATTTTCAGGTTAGAAATCCAAAGTAAAAAAAAAAAAAAAAAGTTGCTAGTCCTGAACTCTCTTTCTTCTCTCCCCTCTTCCCGCCCCCCCCCCACACACAGACACCACCTGAATTCACTATCAACAGTTCCCAATTTATTGCCATCAGTTTCGGTTTGTGAAGATATGGGTGAAAGCTTGTCACCTCTGTCCTTAGGGTTTTCTAAAGTGATTTATATCATGTTCTTTCCTGAGTATGATGTTCATGCTTGTCTTGTTCTTTCACTTTTACTTTTCCCTACAGTTCAGAAGAATGCATTAGAATTTTCTTATGGGCTATAGAGGTGGCTTAACAGTTATAAGAATTTGTTACTCAGATATAGTTATAAGAACTTGTTAACCAGATATAGTTCCAAAAACACATTTGTCCACTCACAAACTTTAGAAATTCCAGTTGTAGGGGATTTTGTGTCCTTTTCTGCACTCTGAGGGCAACAGATATCTTCACCATGAACATAAATACATGCAGGCAAAGTGCACATTAAGTAAAAATAAATAAATAATCTAAAAAATTTGTTTTTCATAATTTTAAAACCCATTCTCTTTTTATGTATATAATATCTATACAGCAATATAATTGTAACAAATTTAAATATATAGAAACATTATCATTGATAAGTATTATGCACTTTTACAATATTTTGAACACAGTTTTTAAGGGAAGGTGATAAGCTTGATATTCTATGTATGACACAATCTGGCCTGATGACCTGATCTTTGTACCTCAGCCTTATAAATGCTTGAATTACAGGTTGTGCCACCATTTCTACCTTTAGAAAATAAAATTTTGTAAAACATATGGCTGAGATACTAGGTAAAATTGAGCTTTGTACAAACTTTGGCTCGGCCAGTAGACTATTTATAGATATCTCATTTATATCCACCATAACCTCCAGTGCTCTCGGGCAGCATTCTTTTCTCAGTAAAATAGTATAGCAGAAGTGTGAAAAGTTTGGGTGTCGAGAACACAATACATTTGTATCCTTAATGGCATATGATCATTGAAAATTGTCATTGTAAAACAGAATTATAAATGCATGTCATTATAATTCAACTAGAAAAATAAGTAACTTAACAAAGCAAAGTATATTATATACGTGGTTACTCAAAAGTGACAGTTTATTTCTGCTCTTGTTTCTTTGGTCAGAATTGACAAAATGTTGGAAAAAGCAAACACTGAGACTGCCTTCTTGAGCATTTTTACTCAATAGAAATTTCTTTCAGATAAGCAAGATATTTAAAGCAGAAGACTATGATTGTAGTATAAAGAATATTGTTATGAATGCGTAAAGTTGGTTGCAAGTTTGAGCCATCATGTTTGATTGCCTATGATGCAGAATAGTGTGAAATACCAAGCTGTACATAATATAATGGACAGAATTGCCTCACTTCTCTTTTGAGATGGCTTAACATGGCAGTTACAAACTAACTATTGCTGCCAACATTCTCTTTCATCTGACCAGGGGAAGAATTGGTTTTGAAACTTAACATCTCTAGCGTTTGGTTGAATGAAATCCTATTTTCTGTTCTTTTTCAGAAGTTAAACTGCATAGAAGCAAAAAGTAATGCATCCCCTTATCCAATTCAAGTCAAACTGAGAGATAGACAACATCATAAAAGAGAAAAGAAATAAATTATTGGTAACATATCAGTATCAACACTTATAAAGCAAGAACACACAGTTAAGAACAAGACTCACAATAAGCCTATAAATTATTCTCAGAGTAAGACAGACATTATCATGGATCACTTGTAGAGGTCAAAAAGGCTTTGTGCACACAAATAGGCACTAAAGAAACCAGGAAAGTTAAATGCACAGTTTAGCTGCTCTCCTAGAATTGCAAGAATGTTGTGAGAAACCACAGTAAACCATTTTGCTTAAAACTTCCATTTGTATTTGGTTGACTTAGTCCTGAACTTTGAATCCAGGAAAAAGCACAGTAGATACACTTGGGACAGAGATATAAAATAATCAATCAGCTGAAAAACAGAAAAGTAGTAAAAGTCCATATGCTTCCTCAGACCTTCAAAAAAGGTATTCCTTAGATCTTCTAAAAAGTTAGTCCTCTGTAGTTTGGCACTGGACTTGTACCAATCAGTTCAAAGATGAACATATTGTTACAAATATTAACCAATCTGATGCTCACCAGCCTGGAAACCTCCTTGCTTGCTTGCTTGCTTGCTTGCTTGCTTGCTTGCTTGCTACAATCCATAAAAATCCATGCCTCTCTAGGCTCAGGTCTCACATCCCAGAAATGCTGCATTAATGATAGTGTGATCCCTCCTTAAGCTAGCAATAAAGACGCTTGTGTGTTTATATAGGAATTGGTTTCTTGGTGGTCTTTGGGGTTTCTTGAACTGGATACAACAGTTGTGGTTTTACAACCAGATAAATTCTTTACTATTTGATGAGAAAGTCTCTGCCCACAGCTTCCAGAATTTTTGTTTTTACTTTTCCCAGATCCTGTCTTAAAACTTTGAGAATTGCTTTTAGGCGATAAACCAATTTTTGGAGTGTAAGTCTTCTAAGTGTAAGTAACTTCTAGGTTATCTTAGAGACAGAACAATCCTTACATCATGGGTGTTATGTTTACCTCAGCCAAGCTCTTTACATCCTAAATTTTGGGCATTGCTCTGAGTCAACAGTATCCATTCCTGTAAAAGAAACCAATGTACTTTGTAAAGAATCAATATGAAACATATATTAAATTGTTGTACTCTTAGGACTGAGTTCATTTTAAATGAATATTTTTCCCCAAAATTGTTCTGTGTTTAAATATGGCCTTAGAAAATTGATCTGGGATAGACTTTAGAAATCCGGTGCAGTGCTAATTATACTAACAACAGGCTGAGTTTCATTCTTACCTCAATATGACTGTTTTCGCCATGCCTGCTGGAAACCCTACTGGGGGATTACCACAATTAGTAAATCTGGGCAAACATTGTGGAATTTCCATGAAGGCAAACAACTTGCTAGGAGTCAGAAAGAATGTCAAAACATTTTTATCAGATAGCTGGCAGATTTATAGAAGTACAAGCATAAAAGTAGCTCTGAAAATGCTCAATCTCTACTCTTAATTTCACCAAGTAAGTTAATTCTTTTTTTATTATAAATTGTGTGTGTGTGTGTGTGTGAGAGAGAGAGAGAGAGAGAGAGAGAGAGAGAGAGAGAGAGAGAGAGAGAGAGAGAGAGAGAGAGAGAGATCACAAAGAAAAAGAAGCTCTGTACCTGAAATAGAGTAAGCATAAAGGGATGAAAGGAAAGGGAAAAATAATGTAATTATTTTAATCTTAAAAACTAAAAAGAAAAAATAAAACTAGGACAAAAAAAGCCAATGTTAGAATACTCAACTATACCAAATGTCCTCAGACTTTGATTTTCTCTGAATCTTAAGAACCACATAACCCTCATTTTTTTGTTTTGGTTTGGTTTTTTTTGTTTGTTTTTCCTTTATTAATTTATTCTTGTTACATCTCAATGGTTATCCCATCCCTTGTATCCTCCCATTCTTCCCTCCCTCCCATTTTTCCCTTATTCCCCTCCCCTATGACTGTTCCTGAGGGGGATTACCTCCCCCTGTATATGCTCATAGGGTATCTACCCAGACCTAGCCAATGGACAGAACATTCTCCACAGTAGAGTGGAGAGTGGGATATTACTTTCTCACATACTCTGGTGCCTCACCTTTGATCATGTCCCCTGGAGGGGGAGACTTGGTGGCACTCAGAGGAAGGACAGCAGGTTACCAAGAAGAGACTTGATACCCTATAACCCTCAATTTTAAAGTTCTCACATTACTCCAGGGGGAAAAAATCAAAGAATTTTTATATTTAAGACCTACTGTTATTAATTCATTTGCAAAATACATATTAATTCAACCATACTAATAGCAGTAGCACTAGAAGATAAAGCTCATGAGAGCTTCTTGGAATTCTGTGCACACATTTCTACTCCTTGACCTATAAAAGGCAGAAAGATAAGCGTTCTTTTCCCTTCCATCCCTTAATGGCTGATCATTTCTTACTATCTCCACTTCTGTTTTCTTAAGACTTCATTTCCATTCATACGATTTCAAAGAGTTGTAAACAATGCCAGGTAAAGGTCATATACTTAACCTAAATATATATGGTGTGAAGCAGAGAGTTCGATTTTATGGGTCTGATGTGGGGCTTAGACTTCTGTATCTTAACTTCTTTTCCTGTAGTTCTGTAGGTGTGGTTCTTAAGCAGCATAGAAGCCTCTTCTTGGAATCCAAGTGTGGATGCAGAGGCCCACTCTAGGTACTGAATGACACTTTGCTTTGACTTTTTCTTTTTTGTTTTTTTTCTCCATAGTTCATTCTATGTTTTAGTCACTTAATGTGTGACAGACCTACTACCAGTAAGTATGTTTTATATGTTTTCATACTTACTAGAGGTCAATATAGAGGTTATCTTCTATAAATGAATAATATGCAGTAAAGAGAGATCAACAATATGGACATGTGTTGTGAATTTACAACAAGCATGGTAAATTTAAGTGTATGAGTCTCACTACTATATCATATTATAGCCTAGACCAATCCTGACAGTTGAGTTATTTCAATGCAAGAAATTTCAAAGTATGAAAAGGAAGCCTGAAAAGAAAGATGCTTTTATTCCCTTAAAATTTCGACATTTATGTAGTTAGGAGAAAATTATGTATTCAAATGAAATAGTTTAAAGGAATTTTTTGTTCAGCCTCTGACACACCAGCATTTTAATATTAATGAATCAGTTTAATGAAGTGATTTTAGAGTCTTATGAGAGAAAAGTAATTTAGTGTCACAAATATTATAAATGGGTTATTAAAGATTTGAGTTATTCTAATGAGACTACAAATACTGAAGTTAATATCTATTTTCAAAAGTGAAGTTACAATTAATTGAAATATTTCCATCCCTAATTCTAACATTATAAACTCATTTTCCATCCTTGGTGATAGTGTATTCTTTTTTTCTTTAATTAATTCTTTCCCCACCCTGTTTCCAGATATTCAGTAACTTATTTCCTTAAAAAAAAAGCTAGAATTGTTACAATTTTTTTGTTAGAGTAAATATCAATTTAAAGAAATTTCCTTTTACCAAGAAGTAAATATATTAAGATATAAAATGCCTTTTATTTATACTTTCTTGGTTTTATTAAGGATGATATGGTGCCTCGTTGTTCCCACTTTACAATGCTGTAACTAAACATTAAATATACAAGTCAATAAAACAAACCTTAAATATAATCACATCTGCTGCTTTGGTTAGTATTGTTAATGTAATGGGATCTAGAATTTCATAGATGAGCGTTTGAGTAGTTCTTTGCAGGGTTTTCTAGATTCGGTTAATTGAGGTAGGATGGCTCACGGGAATGCTCTAGCTGGTAAAAATGTGAATTTAAGTTGATCATCATCATTTATCCTTTGTGATTCCACATGTAGATGACCAGTGAGCAGCTGCCTCAAAGCTCATGCAGTTATCACTTTCCTGCCTTGATGGGATGTATATTTGATCCAACAGCCAAAATAAATACACACTCTCTACTTTGTTTCTAGTCAATTGTTTTCTCACAGAAATAAAAAATTAATGATTCCTTTTTAAATTTTTGAGAAAATAAGGATCAAAACTTAGCAATAATAAATAAAGCATAAATACTGAACTTCTAGCATATACCAAAGAGTAGTGTAGCTTTAACTTTTTGAGAGTTCTCTGCACTGATTTTCTCAGTGTCTGCACCAGTATGTGATCAGATGAACAGTAAATGAGTATTCCCCTTTCTTTACATCTTCACCAGCATTATTCATCAGTGGTTTTATTAATTTTTGGCATTTTGACTGGGGTAAAATGAAATCTCAAAATAGTTTAATTTGAATTACTTTTATTGTTAAGAATGTAGCAGATCTTAAAGGTAATTATTTTTATTTTTATAGATTAAATTATGATCCCATTTTGCCTTTCCCTTTTTTCCCTGAAAACCCTTCCATATAACCTCTGTTGCTCCCTTTCATATCCATGGCCTTTAAAAAAGTAAAATTATATATGCATATATGCATGTATATACATATGTATATGTGTATTCCTAAGTACATAGGCAAAAAGAATAATTGTGCTATATAATATATAATAAATTCTATTCTATTTAATAAATTAAATAATATTTATATCTTTCTTCATCTGTATAATTGTACATATGTATGTTTTGGGAGATGACCATTTAAAAATATTTCTTAGCTAGTTTTACTTCTGTCTATGCTTCCTTTACTTACATGAAGTAATATCTAGAATAAACAACAACAACAAAAACAATACAGAGTCAAGAATACAAATGAAGCAATATAAATGGAAGAAATTTATAAAACTACCAAATTTAGATTACTGCTGCTATTAAACAAATATTTTTATTTATTGTATTTGTCATTAAGCACATCTAAAATAGCATTATTTCTTTTTTTTCTCCTTTATTAATTTATTCTTGTTACATCTCAATGGTTATCCCATCCCTTGTATCCTCCCATTCTTCCCTCCCTCCCATTTTCCCCTTATTCCCCTCCCCTATGACTGTTCCTGAGGGGCATTTTCTCCCCCTGTATATGTTCATAGGGTATCAAGTCTCTTTTTGGTAACCTGCTGTCCTTCCTCTGAGTGCCACCAGGTCTCCCCCTCCAGGGGACATGGTCAAAGGTGAGGCACCAGGGTATGTGAGAAAATAATATCCCACTCTCCACTCTACTGTTGAAGTTAAATCATCCTTTTGTGTCATTGTTATTAGATATAAGTACTAGAGCAGCTAAGAAAGTATTATTATTTGTTTTACTGTCAGATGCTTCTTCTGGCAACTATCTTCAAATTATGCTATTAACACACTTAGCAAGGTTAAGATGGAACAAAAAATCTATGAATTGGCATTTATGTTTGCTTTTTATTTTGTTTGTTCAAAAAACATGTATCTTGCTTTAAGTTGCTTGAGAGTTTCTAGAAGTTAGGAAAAGAAAATACGAATAAACACATAAAGAGAGTATTTAAACATTGTAAAACTTAATTACAATTTTCTGTAATTTGTTTAGTCACTCCAATTTGTTAAGTTTAACAATGACAATTGCAGAAACAATCTCAATTTGAACACATAAAAGATTGGCCAGTTAAACTAAATAATTATACAAGAAGATGAGAAATCATCTGTAACTAGGAGCTAAAAAAAGGACACATGTAACAATTCAAAACCTAAGCCTCAGGAAGCTAAACCCCTGCTTGAAGGTTTATTTTATTTTTTTTATCATGGCCTTTTTTAATTTAATTTTATTTTTTTATTAATTTATTCTTGTTACATCTCAATGGTTATCCCATCCCTTGTATCCTCCCATTCTCCCCTCCCTCCCATTTTCCCCTTATTCCCCTCCCCTATGACTGTCCCTCATGGCCTTTTTTAAGTATTAGATTTTGAAAAAATTGCTCAAACATTTTATCCTTTTTTTCATGGAATGTTGGTGATATTATCAAAATCTATTTCGCAGAACAGTCTTTTCTGTGTTCATGAATTGTGAAGCTCATGGGTTTCTGTACAACAACTTGTCTGATGCTAGCTTCTTTAGTCTGAGGCCCCATCCAGATTTCTACTTTACATACAGTGTAGAACATATTCATGTATCTGTCTATCTATCTATCTATCTATCTATCTATCTATCTATCTATAATATATACATTTTACATATGCACATATATGTGCACCTTGAATGAAGTTATACCAGTTGAGATGATTATGCTTTCCCCAACAACTATCAAATATTTAACGAATTCCCGCGCCAAGTATGAGGAACCTCCATCTGAGGGCCCGAGTTCCATTGCCAAGGGGAAGAAAAGAATGGACTCCCATAAATATTTGTTGACCTTCTACCAATTGCACTATATTGGAAATATCCCCCCACCTCCACATAGAAATAAATTAAAATAAAGAAATAAATCTAAATATTAAAACATTTGGAGGTAACCTTCAGACTGGTGTAACAGGCTCTAGGCTGGGAGTAAGTCTGAGAAGACCCCTGACTGATGCCACATGGCATGGGTAGGGCAGGGCACTCCTGAGACGACACCTGAGATGACCTCAGACACACCGGGAGCACAGGCACCAATACGTTGAGCACGTGAGTGAAGCGAAAGAGAAGCAGAAGGATGTGTGCACAAAAAAAGAGAGGTAGAACGGAGATTCAAGGCTAGTAAGGAACAGCCTGATGTGAGGGAGCTTGTAGTACCACCTAAAGCCAAGGTAAGGTCCTGGATTGCGCTGTCATCTCGGACCGTGCCTGGGTCCATGTCACTACAGTGCAGGAGGTCTAATACCACTAAAGGCCAGTCAAACATCCTGGTCTGGGCTGCTGCCTGGGATCATGTTAGTGTCTAGGACAGGACACCTGGACGACCTTCTCCTAGGCTTCTTGGGAGAGCTGGCCCTAAAGCCTCGAAAACAGAAGACCTGACCTTGCTCCTCACCAGCTGCAATACTCAAGAGAGCAGGCCCACACCTAGGCCAGGAGGCACAGTAGAGATGGCCCTATTGGTTGAAGTAGGGGATGCAGGTGAGACTGCCCTGACAGCATAAGCGTGGGAGAGCTGGCCGAGGTACATGTTTGCCGCGTGGTGTTGTGAGCTAGGCAGAGATGCCAGCTGGTGCTCCCCACCACCGGTGGCAGGTGGAAGAGTTGGCGGCAGAGTCCTGAGGGCAGGAGACCTAATCCTGCCTCCGACTTGCTCATCGGCTGCAATACTCAGGACTGTGAGCACTGCACCTCGCCTGGGCAATGCAATAGAGCTGGTCCTACTGGGTTAGGCATGGGTGAGCTGGCCCTAAGAGCAGGAGAGCAGGAGAGCTGGCTCTGCCCCTCCCCAGATGCAAGGTTTCATGGGCTAGCTGGGGGCAGTGCTGGAGAGACTACCCTGGTGGTGTGGGGACAGGAGAGCTTGCTGGTTGACCAGCTCAGCTACCACTCACATCCAGGCTTTTAAGTTGGTCTACTCTAACATCTATCCCACCAATGAACTGCTAAAGCATGTGACAGTGTTTGTGCTGCAGAACCAAAGCTGCATGATCTCCATGACACAGGACAAGAGGATATCAGAGAGGAGTCCCAGTGAAGACCCAGTATTGATGGAGAAGCAGAAGCCAGAGGCCTTGAACCAGACCAACGGTTCAATACAATGAACATTTTCAACCAAAATGGCTGGACAAAAAGGAATACTGAGAAAGTCATATCCCACTCTCCACTTTACTGTGGAGAGTGTTCTGTCCTTTGGCTAGATCTGGGTAGGGGTTTAAGGTTTACCGCCTGTATTGTCCTTGGCTGGTGCCTTAGTTTGAGTGGGACCCCTGGGCTCAAATCTGCCTATCATAATGTTCTACTTGTAGGTTTCTAGGACCCTCTGGATCCTTCTACTTGACCATGTCCCCTGAGGGGGAGACCTGGTGGCACTCAGAGGAAGGACAGCGGTTACCAAGAAGAGACTTGATACCCTATGAGCATATAGAGGGGGAGGAAATCCCCCTCAGGAACAGTCATAGGGGAGGGGAATAAAGGGAAAATAGGAGGGAGGGAAGAATGGGAGGATACAAGGGATGGGATAACCATTGAGATGTAATAAGAATAAATTAATAAAAAATTTAAGAAAAAAGGTATGTGCAGGACATACTGTGACACACTACAACTTCTACAATGAGATTTTTTTTTCTTTTGCGCGGACGGTGTCATGGGCAAAGCGTGAAGGGATAGGGAGATGAGTGGGCTTGGGATGCACAGTATGAAATTCATAAAGAATCAATAAAAATTAAATAATAAACAAAAATTTCTCACACAGTTAAGTGGCATTCATGGAGCCTGCATGGGTTTGAACTAGTTTCTCTGAATATATGTTGAGGTTGCTTTGTTAGAGTTAATTTTATGAAACTATATGTGTGTCTCATTTTCTCTTTTAATCAGGATATCACATAAATAATTGAGATGCCTTTAATTTTGTTTAATAATCAGCTTCACAGCACACTAATGGAGCAGTTATTACTCTATTTTTTTTTTTAATTTATAAAGTTTATTTGGGCATACACTCTGAGAGGGATAAAAGTCCACAATGGTGGTGAAAGATACCAGTAAACAGCAGGCACTGTGGCTGAGAACAGGATGCTGAGAGGGCCACATCTTAACTGCGAGCATCAAGAAGACAGAGAATTGAAAGTAGCCTGAGGTTTTATTTTCCTCTATTCTTTACCCTCTAAACTAATCAGATTTTCTGCTTGTGGTTGAATATCCTACTCCCTCCTTTAAACCCTCTTCCCCTCTTCCCCTGGCGGGCAGGAAGTCCAGCCTTATTTTCTCCCTTGATTGGATGTAAGCTGCTTTATTGGCCTATAAGGGTATAATTGGGGAGCAATGTTTATATAACCTTGAAACAGGAGATTATCAGAATGAGGATTGCAACCAGATATGGGGTACAGAAACCAGCATTTGAATTACACAATAACTGTATGACTACATTGTTTAGTTTCGCTTTTATGTGGGACTTTTAACAGTGGGAGTGGGGGTTTATCTGACTCCTTTGTCTGCTCTTGAGACCCTGCTACTACTGGGTTGTCTTGCCCAGCCTTGGCATAAGGCTTTGTTCCTAGACTTACTGCATCAGGATATGCTTTGTTTAGTTCATATCCCGGGGAGGACTGCTGATCTGCAGTTCAGGATACAATATCAACATCATCTACACAATATTATTGAAAAAATTACTTATACCCTGAAGAATCCAACCACATACATTCCAATTAACAACCATTCTGTAGAATTGTGATCTAGTATTATTCTTTTTTTATTATTATTGATTTATTCTTGTTACATCTCAATGGTTTCCCCTCCCTTGTATCCTCCCATTCTTCCCTCCCCTTATTCCCCTCCCCTATGACTGTTCCTAAGGGGGATTTCCTCCCCCTGTATATGCTCATAGGGTATCAAGTCTCTTCTTGGTAACCGCTGTCCTTCCTCTGAGTGCCACCAGGTCTCCCCCTCCAGGGGCATGGGAGAATAGCAAAGTAGAAGGATCCAGAGGGTCCTAGAAACCTACAAGTAGAACATTATGACAGGCAGATTTGGCCCCAGGGGTCCTGCTCAAACTAAGGTACCAGCCAAGGACAATACAGACCGTAAACTTTAAACCCCTACCCAGATCTAGCCAATGGTCAGAATATTCTCCACAGTTGAGTAGAGAGTGGGATATGACTTTCTCACGTACTCTGGTGCCTCACTATTCTTAAGTACTATTCTTAAAATATATTTTAACTTTGTAAATGACTAAATAAATATGAATTACCATCATTACATAACCCATGACACTAAAGTCATCTATTTTAAAATGTACAACATTATTAGACCTGAGGGAGGCCTAATATCTAATATGATATTGAATATATTTCATATCATACATTAGATTCTTTATTAGATTATAATACTGGTATGAGATTGAGTCTAATACAGACATATTAGCATGTTACATATGCAGAAATGAGTACTTAAGAGGTACAATGAAATAACTTTGAAATTTCTAAAGGGAACCAAACATGACTTTATTTTAAAAATTAGAAAGGACTACAAGTGATATAAAGAAGAGAAAGAGTCCTTGTGAAGTTTGGTGTATTGGTATTTGTTAAATTTTTTTACTTAAATTGAGAAAATGCCTTAGATATGAAAATAATGTTCATATTTTATTTTTATTTGTGCTTTGATATAGAAATCAGCAAATCTGCCCTATATCATTAGTGGGAAAAGCAACTACTTAAACATTTTTCCACATTGTTAATGAATGCCATGGTGTACAAAGTCTTTTAATCTGTAAAGTTGTACTTCAATTAATACTTGAGGGAAAGAAGCAAGGAAAGGAAACCTAAATGTTTCTTGCTCTTGCTGTAGACACACCCTGAAATGAGTGGATCATCTTAATGGCAGAGCTGAGAATCCTGTGCTATAAGGATACAACATCACAGCTTTCCAGCCAGTGTCATATATTCACGTTGGAATTTGGTTTATTCTCCTTTATAAAGATTCTAATTTAAAGTTACTTGAGCAATCAATGAACATATTCATGAGATATCTTCTGCATAAAATTATTCCAAAAATGATACACAAATGTCTGGTGTTTTATGGCTTACAAGAGCGAATGTGAACATCATTTTTTTTGTTACCACGTGAAGTTTCATATAATCAACACAGAATTTAGAGTTTTATTTGTAAAATCACTCAACAGACTTTCATGACACTAGATAACAGATTGATTTTAAATGGAGTGCAGTGCTTAGTCTCAGCAAGCAGACATTACTGGGTATAATTAGTTTTAGTGACTTAGAAAAAATATTATGTGTAATATTGATGATCCTCCAGCTATGAATGTGAGAGGCAATAATTAAATTAAATCACTTTGAGGACACGGGAAGAGTTTGTGCCATTTTGGTAGCTTAAATTGTCCCTTTGACAACTGTTAGAAATGTTTTAGCTCTCAAATTATATTTAAGTCTTGTTTCCTCCCATGGATTTATATACAAATTCTATTATGCAATAAATAGTGGTGAAATTTAAAGTATAGTATATTTGTAGCACTGCATAAACATTTGTGAAAGGCTATGTTCAAATAATTCTTACTCTGGATTATTTAAGAAATATTGTATTATAAGCAGTGACTTTACCTCTTTGTTCTCTGAGACTGGGATTATTTGAAAACATGCTATTTATTTATTCGTTGACTTATTATATATAACTTTGTATATTTGTGTACATATCTGTGCAATTATAGACATAGGCCAGTTCCTCAGAAGAAGTTCTAGTGTTTGGGACAAGGTTATTTTTAGTTCACTTTCCTTGATAGTCCCATGGGCTGTTACCTCTGAGAATCTTTTTTTTTTTGTTGTTTTTTTCTGGCTGATTCTGCCTGTACCTTCCTAGGAACACTGCCAGTGTATGCTGGGCGTTTTGAACTTTTTCAAACCTACTTTATTTGAGGTTTATTTGAGTTTTTTTTAATGCATATACTTCCCTTTGAACCTACCTACACTAGATAGGAGAGAAAAGAGGCTAATAAACAGAAGAAGTAGACATTTTAGACTCCGTTCCTTGGAGAGATTCTACTGGCTTAGACAGCAGGATTCCAGCAGACCTGTTTAAAGAGAAAACCAGCAATTCAGCAAAGGTGACTTCAACTGGAGCAGCTGGAACCCAAGTAGCAACTGGAATCTGGAGCAGCAGCCAGAACCTGAAACATTCATTCTCTGGGAGAGTCTCCAAGCAAAGCAATGACTAGCCTAACAATAAGAAGCAATATTAAAACCTAAAAGCCAAAAATGTCAAGCATCTTGTTTGGGGGCATATATATGTATGTATGTATACACACACACACACACACACACACACACACACACACACACACACACACACACACACACACGCACACACACACACACGTTCTCTCAGAGCCCATACCAAATGTTCATCACTTAGTAAAGACAGTTCCTCTTCTAGTGGACAAACATCATCTGTTTTCTCTCAAGTCTATTTCCAGTGGAAAAACACCAGCACACCTTCACACAAGTCTTCCCACACTTGGGATCAAAACAAAAACATGTTTACACCCGTCACAGTGTGTACTCCTTCCCTCATTACCATTCAGACACCACAGGCAGGATCATTTCTTTCAACAGCTAACAGCTTCACGTAACAACACAATTGTACTCTTACTTATAAAAGAATAGATATTTTAAAACTCTGCTTTCCTTAAAATTCTGTAGGTTAGGGAGGTTCCCTTCTGATTTATCCATTTCTACTGACAGCAACCTATTTTAAGGCAGTAATTTTGACCTATTGAGCCTACAATTTGAGTTCTTGCTCTAATTTTTTATTGCAAATTATCAATGATTATAAGAAAGCTCTACTCTATCAAGGATAATGTACATTATTTTGGTGACTTTTTCCCTCAAATATTCTCTTAGTATAATTATTTAATCTTTTCTCTAAAGCATAGTGGCATTCAATTTTCCAAAGAGCCAACTACTCACTGCCCATGATGGACTTAGAGGGCAATACAATTGGATGCAACATTTCCAAATAAAGGGGGAAAGAAGGTTACTTGGATCACAGAACTAACATAGTAATTTTATGAAACTGACTGGACTTCTGTCTTTAGTCTTCTCCTTTTTTTACTCCCAAAGCATACGATTGTCTCACCCTTAATATTTCTTCTATAGGTAGATAGAATTAAACTTTCTCTGCTCTAATACTTCAGTTTCATCACATTATCTTTTTACATCTTATGATAGAATATTGAAATGACACTCTACTCATGTCTTACCTTATTAACCTCCCACATCCTGCGGATTCTTTTAAACTATATGTATTAATTTACAAAATTGTTCTGACAGGTGATTACGTATCACAATAAATACAATGAGTAGTCTAACTAGAAGCCCTACAGAAATCTTACTTATGTTCATGTTCTCAATGGCTTCACTTAACACATGAGAATAATTGAGTTACACGTTAAACTGTAAGTAGAGTCGTCAATCACTTAATAATGAGATAGGCAGTTAGATGATTTCTACATTATGCAAACATCCTAAGTTCACTAACAGAGTCTCGGTGGTACATGTCAGTCACTCAGTGCTGTTTCTTAGCTAAATGAAGAGCTAGTTTCATAAAAGATGTATAAGTCTATGTCTGGCATATAAGCATAATCATCTCAGGCCAAAAGAAGAATTATTAAGTTAAAGAACCACAGTCTCATATAATTACAAAATAGAAATATATAAATACCACAGTCATTTATTCTCAAACATCATATACTACACATATTCACATGTGATATGCTTATAAATTATAGGCAGTGCAGAAAGTTTGTTTGAACTGGCATCACAACCACATGAGTAATCCACTGTGCTGGTAGCTGTAATGGCTGCTGTATCCTGAGAACAAAAGAATTTTCAGCTCTATTACAACCTTATGGGACATTAATAAATATGTGGTTTGTTGTTGATGAAGTGTAATTGGGGCCAACACACTTATGTTGGTTTTAGGAAAACAACCATTCAAAATGTATAGCAAGCGGCAATAGGTCCTGAATACCAACCATGAAATATCAACCACCTCAAATTATTTACTCTAAGTTTTGTATATTAGCAATTAAATATAAACTGATGTGATAGCAGGATTTTTTGTTTATTTTGCTGCTTTACCTAAACAATTTTCAAAATCCTAATTATTTCTTTCAAAAAAATTGAATATCTTGATTTGCTTAACCATTCCCTATTCTTCTTTATAGAGTAAAAATTTTCCCCTTGGTATTACACATTAAGGATTTAATTCTTATTTTCTGAGAACTTGAATCCATACTGAACTCTTTTAAAAAGCAATAAAAGTCTTATTCTATAATCTATAGAGCTCACCTAGCTATAAAAGAGCATGTCACCTCTCCTAAGGATGGGTTCTAGAAACTGAGAGACAAAGCTAAATATATAGGTCTAGGGAGGAATCTTAGATAAACTTTCTGGGTGTGGAGGTGAGGCCTGGCCCTGATATAACAAAGATCACAGGGTTATGAAAAACATCCACTGCCCACCTTCTGGGTTGGAAGCTGGTATGTATTTCCTCCAGTGAGGAGACAACCCTGTGTGACTAACATTTCTAGTTTCTACAATGCTTGTCTGTGAACACTCGTGCCCTCTACATAAATGGAGTTATTTTCCTCTACTGAGAATGTCTTCCATGTTTGGTTGCCTTGTCACAGGCCCAACACACAGGAGACAGTTGATAATGGACTAGAACTTCAGAAACTAAGAAGCAAAATCAAACTTTTCACTTTTTAAAATTATTTCCTCAGATATTTTTTTTTCATCTTTTTTTTAATACATTTTTATTAATTTATACATATTACATCTCAGTTGTTAGCCCATCCCATGTATCCTCCCATTCCTCCCTTCCTCCCACTTCCCCCCTACTACTCCCCTCCCCTCCCCTAAGTCTGTGTGTGAGGGGGACCTCCTCCCCCTGAATATGCTCATATGGTATCAAGTCTCTCCTTGGTGACCTATTATCTTTCCTCTGAGTGCCACCAGGCATCTCCGTCCAAGGGACATGTTCAAATATGGGGCACCAGAGTTTGTGTGAAAGTTAGATCTCCTTCTCCACTCAACAGTGGAGAATGTCCATCGGCTAGTCCGGGTAGGGGTTCAAGGTTTTTACTGCCTATTTTTTCCTTGGCTGTCGCCACAGTTTGCAGAGGACCCCAGGGCCCAGACTCGCCTATAGTTTTCCAGGACCCACTGGATCCTTCCATTTCCTCTTTCTCCCAGGCTTCTCCCACCTAAAGTTTCAATAGGATGTCCTCCCCTCTTACCCACTATTCTGGTAGGTACAGTTTTTCATGGGGACGTACACCTTGGACTAGTGTCTCGATATAAGTGAGTATATACCATTTAGCTCTTTTTGCTTCTGTGTGAACTCACTCATTATGACAATTTCTAGTTCAATCCATTTGTCCACAAATTTTGGAAATTCCTTGTTTTTAATAGCTGAGTAGTATTCCATAGTGTAAATGTACCACAGTTTCTTTATCCATTCTTCTATTGAGGGACACGTAGGTTGTTTCCAAGTTCTGGCTATTATGAATAAGGCAGCTATGAACATGGTTGAGCATATGTCCCTGTTGTGTGGTAGTACATCCTCTGGGTATATTCCAAGGAGTGGAATAGCTGGGTCTTGAGGAAGCCCTATTCCCATTTTTCTGAGAAAGCACCAGATAGCTTTCCAAAGTGGTTGTACTAGTTTGCATTCCCACCAGCAATGCAGGAGTGTTCCTCTTTCTCCACACCCTCGCCAGCATGAGGCGTCAGTTGAGTTATTGATCTTAGCCATTCTGATGGGTGTAAGATGGAATCTCAGTGTCGTTTTGATTTGCATTTCTCTGATGACTAAGGAGGTCGAGCATTTCTTTAAGTGTTTCTCAGCCATTTGATATTCCTCTGTTGAGAATTCTCTGTTTAGCTCTGCGCCCCATTTCTCAATTGGGTTATTTGGTTTGGTGGTGTTTAATTTCTTAAGTTCTTTATATATTTTGGATATTAAACCTTTGTCAGATGAAGAGTCGGTGATGATCTTTTCCCAGTCTGTAGGCTGTCGCTTTGTTCTCTTGACAGTGTCACCAGCCTTACAGAAGCTTCTCAGCCTCATGAGGTCCCATTTATTAATTGTTGATGTTAAGGCCTGGGCTGTTGGTGTTCTGTTCAGGAAGTTGTCTCCTGTGCCTATGAGTTCCAGACTCTTCCCCACTTTTTCCTCTAACTGGGTTAATGTCTGTGGTTTTAGGTTGAGGTCTTTAATCCACTTGGACTTGAGTTTTGTGCATGGTGACAAATAGGGGTCTAATTTCAATTTTCTACATGTAGACATCCAGTTAGACCAGCACCATTTGTTGAAGATGCTGTCGTTTTTCCATTGAATGGATTTGGCTTCTTTGTCGAAAATCAGGTGAGCAAATGTGTGTGGATTCATCTCTGGGTCTTCAGTTCGATTCCATTGATCCACTAGGCTATTGCTGTGCCAGTACCATGCTTTTTTAATTACTGTTGCTCTATAGTACAACTTGAGATCAGGTATGGAGATTCCTCCAGCGGATCTTTTATTGTATAGGATTGTTTTTGCTATTCTGGGCTTTTTGTTTCTCCATATGAAGTTGAGAATTGTTCTTTCAATATCTTCAAAATATTTAGTAGGTATTCTGATAGGGATTGCATTGAATCTGTAAATTGCTTTTGGTAAGATGGCCATTTTTACTATGTTGATTCTTCCAATCCACGAACAAGGTAGATCCCGCCATCTTCTGATGTCATTTTCAATCTCTTTCTTCAGAGGTTTAAAGTTTTTTTCAAATAAATCCTTCACTTGCTTGGTTAGGGTTATTCCTAGATATTTTATATTGCTTGTGGCTATCGTGAAGGGAGTAATTTTTCTAATTTCTTCCTCTGCCTGTTTGTCATTTGTATATAGGAAAGCTACTGACTTTTTTGAGTTTATTTTGTATCCTGCCAATTTGCTGAAGGTGTTTATCAGCTGTATGAGTTCTCTGGTGGAATTTTGGGGGTCACTTATATACACTATCATATCATCTGCAAATAGGGATAATTTTACTTCTTCCTTTCCCATTTGGATCCCCATGATCTCCTTTTGATGTCTTATTGCTCTGGCTAGAACTTCAAGAACTATATTAAAGAGATATGGGGAAAGTGGGCAGCCTTGTCTGGTCCCTGATTTTAGAGGGATTTCCTTGAGTATCTCTCCATTTAATTTAATGTTGGCTATTGGTTTGCTGTATATAGCCTTTATTGTGTTTAGAAAAGTGCCTTGTATTCCCGATCTCTCCAGAACTTTAAACATAAATGGGTGTTGGATTTTGTCAAACGCTTTTTCTGCATCTAAAGAGATGATCATATGGTTTTTCTCTTTCAGTTTGTTTATATGGTGGATTACATTGATGGATTTCCGTATGTTAAACCATCCCTGCATTCCTGGAATGAAGCCTACCTGGTCATGGTGAATGATGTCTTTGATATGCTGTTGTATTCGCTTTGCGAGTATTTTGTTGAGTATTTTTGCATCAATGTTCATAAGAGAAATTGGTCTGAAATTCTCTTTTTTTGTTGGGTCTTTGTGGGGTTTAGGTATCAATGTGACTGTGGCCTCATAGAAGGAGTTTGGTAATATTCCGTCCATTTCTATCTTTCGGAATAGCTTGAATAGTATCGGTATTAGCTCCTCTTTGAAGGACTGGTAGAATTCTGCGCTGAAACCATCTGGCCCTGGGCTTTTTTTGGTTGGAAGACTATCAATGGTTGCTTCTATTTCTATAGGCGAAATAGGGCTATTTAATTTGTTTATCTGGTCTTGGTTCAATTTTGGTAAATGGAATCGGTCGAGAAATTTGTCCATTTCCCTTAAATTTTCAAATTTTGTGGCATAAATGTCTTTGAAGTAGGTCCTTACAATTCTTTGTATTTCTTCGGTGTCTGTTGTTATGTCTCCCTTTTCATTTCTGATTTTGTTAATTTGAATAGCTTTTCTTTGTCTTTTAGTTAGATTGGCTAACGGTTTGTCTATCTTGTTAATTTTCTCAAAGAACCAGCTCTTGGTTTTGTTGATTCTTTGGATTGTTCTCTTTGTTTCTAATTTATTAATTTCAGCCCTGAGTTTGATTATTTCCAGGCGTCTACTCCTCTTGGGTGTTTCTGCTTCTTTTTTTTCTAGGGCTTCCAGTTGTGTTGTTAGGTTGTTTATGTGGGATGACTCCATTTTCTTTTTAAAGGCACTTAGTGCTATGAATTTTCCTCTTAGCACTGCTTTCAATGTGTCCCACAAATTTGGGTATGTTGTTCCATCATTTTCATTGAATTTCAGGAAGTCTTTTATTTCTTCCCTTATTTCTTCCGTGACCCATGTGTCATTAAGTAGAAAGTTGTTTAGTTTCCACGTGTTGGTATGCTTTTTGTTATTTCTATTGTTGTTGAAGTCCAGCTTCAGACCATGGTGATCTGATAAGATACATGGTATTATCTCAATCTTCTTGTATCTGTTGAGGTTTGCTTCGTGACCAACTATGTGATCAATTTTAGAGAACGTTCCATGGGGTGCTGAGAAAAAGGTATACTCCTTTGCGTTTGGGTGGAAAGTTCTGTAGATATCTGTTAGATCCATTTGATTCATGACATTGGTTAATGAGGTTATTTCCCTGCTTAGTTTTGAAATCAAAGTCCTATCCTTGAGTGAAAGTGGGGTGTTGAAGTCTCCCACTATTAATGTGTGGGTATCGATAAATGGGGCAAGCTTTGTTAATAACTCTTTTACAAATGTCGGCGCCCTTGTATTCGGAGCATAGATGTTCAAAATCGTGATGTTTTCCTGGTTGACTTTACCTTTGACCAGTATGAAGTGACCATCCTTGTCTCTTTTGACTAATTTTGGCTGAAAGTCTATTTTATTAGATATTAGAATAGCTACCCCAGCTTGTTTCTTGTGACCATTTGCTTGGAATATTTTTCCCCAACCTTTCACTCTGAGGCAATGTCTGTCCTTGTGGTTGAGATGTGTTTCTTGAATGCAGAAGAATGTTGGGTCGTGTTTATGCATCCATTCTGTTAGTCTGTGTCTTTTTATTGGAGAGTTGAGACCATTAATGTTGAGAGATATTAATGACCAGTGATTGGTAAGTCCCTTCATTTTTGGTATTTATAACAATCGAGTTTTTGTGAAGTTGTGATTTTGCAATGGTGTAGTTATTTATTTCTTATGTATTTTTGGTTGTAGTTTGACCAGTTGGGGTGGAGTTTTCCTTCTAGTAACTTCTGTAAAGCCGGATTTGTTGCTAGGTACTGTGTGAATTTGTTTTTGTCGTGGAATATCTTGTCTTCACCTCCAATGGTTATTGATAATTTTGCTGGATATAGTAGTCTTGCCTGGTATCTGTGTTCTCTTAGCGTTTGCAGAACCTCTGTCCAGGCCCTTCTGGCTTTCATGGTCTCTGCTGAGAAGTCAGGAGTGATTCTGATAGGTTTGCCTTCATATGTTACTCGTCCTTTTTCTCTTGCCGCTTTTAATATTTTTTCCTTGTTCTGTATATTTTGTGTTGTTATTATTATGTGGCGGGAAGATTTTCTTTTTGGGTCTATTCTATTTGGTGTTCTGTAGGCCTCTTGTATGTTCGTATGCATCTCCTTCTTCAAATTGGGGAAATTTTCTTCTATTATTCGGTTAAAGATATTTTCTGGGCTGTGGAGTCGGTTGCCTTCTCTTTCCTCTATCCCTATTATTCTCAAGTTTCGTCTTTTCATGTTGTCTTTTATTTCATGAACGCTTTGTGTCAGGAACTTTTCAGATTTAGCATTATCCTGGATGATTGTTTCCAATTGTGCGATTGTATCTTCAAGTCCTGATATTCGTTCTTCCATTTCTTGCAATCTGTTGGATAAGGCCACCTCTGAGATGTTTGCTTTCTTTTCTGATGCTTCTCGATCACGTTTTTCTTCCGTGCGTTCTTTTATGATTTCTTCCATTTTTATCTTCAGGTCTTGAACTGTTTTAATAATTTCCTTCATCTGGTTATTTGTGTTTTTCTGAAATTCTTCAAATGCCTCTTTATATGACTCTTTTAAGTCATCAGCCCTCTTGTTTGCTTCCTCCTGCATTTGTTTACAAAATTTATTTGTTTCTTCCAATATCATCTTATTTAATAAGGATTTGAGGTGGTTTTCATGTATATCCATTGTTGTTGGGTTCTCCAGGTTGTTTTCATTAGGATTGCTGGGATCTGGAGATGCCGTCCTGTTTTGGTTTTTGTTAGCATTCTTTCGTTGTCCCCTTGTCATTTTGGTGACTCTAATGTTGGGAGGTGGTTTGTAGTGACCTTCCCTGTTTGGGAGTGGATAGTTGATGTCTGATTATAGGTAGGGTGCCCTTACCTGTGGGGAACAGGGAGTACTTCCCAGGACCAGGCTGGTGATTCAGTTTCTACTCCTGTAGATTTTTCTCAACACCTTGGGCTCCAGGCTGAGTCCTGCGAAGTAGGTTTCTGTTTGGGCCTTTTCCCCTTACTGCTGTATCTCAAGTCAGCAGTATTGGGATCTATAGTAAGGTCAGCACACAAGCTCTCTGGTTGTGTAGGTTGGTCCCAGCTGTCTGTCTTTCCTGTTGCTTTGTAGCCAAGACCCCCGGTGGATCAGATCTTCTGGGTTGTAGCTGTCTTTTAGCTCTGCCTCTACACTGTGTAGGTGCGTCCAGCCTTTCCCATGAATTTGGGAGTTCTTGCTGGGTCTGCAGGAGCTGACACAGCTAGGATCCGCCTGTTGGAGATTACAGGATCTGTGCCTGTAACCACATGGCTTCAGGCCACTGGCAGTATCTGAGGAGGTAGCAGTTTCCACGCCCCTGTATGCCAGGCCACTCCCAGCTTGCTATAAATTAGCAGTTATACCCTGCCCGCATGAGCCACAGCTCCCTATATTGTGGGATACAGCTAGGGAGAGCCCAGTCAGAGCCAGCAGATCGTCCCGTGGCTGGGGCCAAAAGCCGCTTAGACCGCTCCCAGACGCTTTAAGGCAGCAGTTATTCCCTGCCAGCAAGGCCCACAGCTCCGGGTAAAGTGGGCGGTCCTAGAGAGGGCACGCAAGAATGACCCCTGCTAGGTCTATTTTTCAGGGAGAGCCCAGTCAGAGCCAGCAGCTCGTCCCGTGGCTGGCGACATAAGCCGCTTAGACCTCTCCCAGACGCTTTAAGGCAGCAGTTATTCCCTGCCAGCAAGGTCCACAGCTCCAGATAAAGTGGGCGGTCCTAGCGAGGGCGCGCAAGAATGACCCCTGCTAGGTCTATTTTTCAGGGAGAGCCCAGTCAGAGCCAGCAGCTCGTCCTGGTGGCTGGCGACACAAGCCGCTTAGACCGCTCCCAGACGCTTTAAGGCAGCAGTTATTCCCTGCCAGCAAGGCCCACAGCTCCGGATAAAGTGGGCGGTCCTAGCGAGGGCGCGCAAGAATGACCCCTGCTAGGTCTATTTTTCAGGGAGAGCCCAGTCAGAGCCAGCAGCTCGTCCCGTGGCTGGCGAGAAATCTCCTGTATTTTCCCTTTCTGCTAGAGAAAGGCAGAGTGCGTCGCCTTAGGGCAGCAGTTATTCCCTTCCAGTAAGACCCACAGCTCCCGATAACCTGGGTGGATCTGTCGCGGGCCCACAGAGATGGACCCAGTTAGTTCAGTTGTTTGGGGATTGTCTGCAGCCGGGCCACGCAGCTGGTGCCAAAAGCGGTTCAGACCGCTGGCGTGAATCTCCTGCCGGAGTACTGCCAGTTCCCTTTAGGGCAGTAGTTAGTCCCTGCAAGCGTGACCCTCGGCTCCCTATACCGTGGGCGGACCCACTGGGCTGTGGGAGCAGACCGCGCCGGTTACCAACGGCCCCAGTTTGCCGGGTCAATCCTTTGCGTCTGGCTTCAGCTTGAGCGCAGGACGCGGACGCGGTCCCCAGTTCTAGTTGGTTTTGGTGAGACTCGCCACCTGTGTTTCCACCCAGGTTAGGCAGGTGCCGTCCGCAGTTCAGCGTGGTGTGGATGAAGAGGATCAATGGTAGTTTCACCCTATTCACTGAGACTCCTCAGGCTTGGGGCTCCGGAAACTCTCCTCCCCAAGTGGCGAATTTGGGTTTTTTGTGCTGGTTACAGCTTGATTGTGGATTCCTTTTCAGAGTTTGGGGAGTGCGTTTAGCCCTCGGGGCTGTCGCTTGTCCCGGGGTTGGACCCCCTGGTGGTCTGCGGAGTTTGGGGCCCCACTCACCTACAGTTCTCAAAATCCAGCAGTCTGTGGTTCCATTCAAGTCTCTGGTCTCCTCGGAGAAGCTCAGCTATGGTGCCTACTGGTCGACGCCATCTTGGAATCCTTCCTCAGATATTTTGTCATGGTGAAGGACAGTTGACTAACACATTCTTGTCCTAACCTTACTAGCTCTCTTATAGACCGTATAATGATATATTTCTTATGTACATTCACCTTACATTAGCATAAACAATACTAAAATTAAGTGATTGCCTTAAAACCCTAAATTTTTAATTCTATGATTTTATAAAATACAAATAATTAGCTTATCTCACAAAATGTATATGCATATTTGTGTTATATTTATATGTTACATGCAATGTAATGTCAAAATTAAAGAATGTTCTACATCACTGTAGACTAATGTTCCAACACAATAGAATATTAATCGTCTTTTATATTGCCCTGACAAAACACCATGGGCAAGATAAAAAATTGAGAACTCACTGCTCTGAAGGGTTAGAGCCCATCATCGTCCTGGTGGTGAGGATGGCAGCAGGCAGGATGGCAGACATAGCATTGGAGCATAGATGGATCTTATATGCGATTCATAAGCATGATGAGGCATAGATAAGAGATCCAAGAGTGGTGTGGCTCTTGAAAAGTCATCCATCACCAGTGACACACGTCCACCAGCAAGGCTACACCTCCCAATTGTTTCCAGCTGGGGACCAAACATTTAAGTGCATGAGCCTATTGGAGACATAGTGTTGAAACCATTAACACTAAAGTTTCTAAATTCCATACTGAGTTATGAAATGAAAAAGAAAAAAACGTGTCTTCTTTTCTTAATGTTTACCCATTCAATAAAAATAAAGTTGACAGAAAAAAAAGCCAAGGAGACCTCAGTTCTATACAAAGAACTATATGAAACTAAGGAATATTAATAGTTGGAGAAATAGTCTTCTACAGAGAATAGTACACCAATTGGTTATTAAATACCAAGTGGTCAGCAAAAATAGAGCATGTTATATCTAGGGCTGTATATTTAAATACATACACATATATGTACATATTACTAATTACTTTAAAAAGAAGGCATAGGTATGGAAGAGAGCCAAGATCAGCATAAAGCATGGCTTGAAGAGAAAAAAAAGATAAAGGAGAAATGATATGATTATACTATAATCTTTTTTAAAAAGTAAAAACATACTAAAAATCAAAGAGTACTTTTGTGATTTACTAGTCCAAAGAAGAGTTTTGAAAAGTGAGTTGGCTTTGCTGATTCCTACTCACAAATGAGATGCTTTTCTGTGTTTTAAGATTCAAAAACAGTTAAATGATCACTCAGAGAAACACAATGTGGCTTCCTTGCAGTATTCCTGTGCACACAGGTACATTTCCCGACTCATAGTCCCCTAAAGAACAAAACACTTGACTATATCAGGGTATTTTAACCTGCCAGCCGTTAGAATGGAGACAGAGAGACTTATTACTTTTTATTACAGCTTAGGTATTAGCTAAGCTTGCTGATCTAACTTAACTAACTTAACTAACTCTAATCCACGACCTGCCAGGTAGTCCTTTCCCTCTCTCTCATTGAGTCCCAGCACCTGTCCATCTTTCAGTCACAGTGATAACAATCCCTATGTCTGATTTCCCCCTGAAAATTTCTCAGTTCAGATATCCTGTCTTTTTTCATCTACCAAGGGACTATCCGTAGGCTCTTTATTAAGTCAATCAAAATGTAAGCAAAGAAGACTGCAATACCTAGGCAGGTGATGATCCATAGGAATAATAATATAAAAATCCAGACAGTGTTCAGTGTCTTCCAATTCAGAATTAACAATTGGGTAATACAAGGACAACCGTTACACAGTGCACAAAAAGATTACCCCCAATATTATCCATTAGTTGTCATGTGAGAAGTGAAGGATAAATGTCTGCGCTGACACCGATGTTCAGTTGTTCCTGACTGGCACTTGTCAGTGTCATTACCGTGCTGTTTGTAAGAACAAAGACCTTCACTACTGACGTAAGGGTTTAAGCCATTATTCCTTACAGCCTGTACAATCATGATGTGCTGTAGTGAAACAAAGCTTGGACTAAACTCGGCTGAGAAAGAAAGATAAGGAGCCAGAAATAAAAGACAACAGCAAATCCTTTCATTAAAATGAAATCCCTCCTTGTTTTACACTTGTATGTGGCAAAACACTAGTTTCCTCTCTCTAATCAGGAATAGAAGCACCATCCTCATCCCACGTGCTCTCAATTAGCTTTAAAATCACTACTAACCCTAAAATCATCAGACAATGTACAAATTCCATAAAAATTTCCATTTATGAAAGAGCACTACAACTCTTGGCTGGCAGTGCTTCATCAATGGAGAAAACGTAAAAACAAATGTATTTTTCATCAAGCATGACATTTAATTTCAGACACATTTTGGGCATGTTTTTGTCTTGATTCAACTTCAAAACTTAATTTGTTTCCTTCCCCAAAGGAGACGACAATGAAGCAGACTCACCCAGTAGTACTCCCTAACTGACATCCTATAACTCATGAAAATCGCACCCCCCCTTTCCCCAGCAAGGTCACCAGCTCTTCTCTTGAGAGGCCTTCTTGAAATGCTACTCAGCTTGTATTTTACCTTTTAAATAAAAACGTTTTTATGATAGTCTGCTATCTCCTTCTATACCTTTTTTACCAATGAGACCATGAACATAGACAGAAAATGGTCTGGCATTTTCCTTCTCACCTCCTGTGTTAGTATTATCAATAAAGATGTTCTTTCAGAACCTTATCCCAAACAGCAATATTCCAATATTCCACAAATCCATGAATCTTCTCATTTGGTAATATGTTACAAAGAGTCCTCCATTGAAGTGAGTGGCACACTGGAATGAAAGAATGCCTGAACTAAGATTGCCACAAAGGAAGATGGTTTGTGATCTCCCTAGAGCCTCGGTGTGATCCATGAAGCTGCAAATATCTTTTGTGCTAAGCATTTCAGTGAGCAAGTCTGAGAGAGGGAGAAAGTGAGGGGTAGAGATGGAGAGTGTCTGTCTGTCTGTTTTATGGAGGGGAGAGTGAATCTTTTAATCCCCACATGCTCTCTGACAAATCCTCCATTACATATTATATTAGGGAATATGTCCTCTGAATTATTTTATTTTATTTTATTATTTAATTAATTTATTCAGATTAAAACTCCATTGTTATCCCATCACTTCTATCCTCCTGTTCCTTCCTCCTTCCCACTTTCACCCTATTTCCCTCCCCTAGGTCTATGACTGACGAGGACCTACTCCCCCACTATATGGTCACAGGCTATCAAGTCTCATCTTGGTAGCCTGCTTATCTTTCTTTGCGTGCCATCAGGACCCCCTACTAAGAGGAGGTGGTCAAATATGGAGCACCAGAATTCATGTCAGATTCAGTCCCCACTCTCTACATAACCGAGAAGAATGTCCTGTCCATTGGGTAGATCAGAGTAGGGGTTCAATGTTTACTACTTGTACTGTCCTTGGTTAGTGCAATAGTTTGAGCAGAGCCCCCCTGGGCCCCGATCCATCTGTCACGATGCTCTTCTTGTAGGAATCTAGGACCCTCTGGGTCCTTCTATTTCCCCATCTACTATATTTCTTTCACCTAGAGTCCTAGGTGAGGACACCTAGGATGTCCTCACATCTATCTCAATCTCCTGGTAAGTGAAGACTGTTGTGGGACATGCCCCTTGGGCTAGTGCCCACTTATAAGTGAGTGTATACCATGTGAGTCTTTCTGCTTCTGGGTTAACTCACTCAGGATGATCATTTCTAGTTCCATTCATTTGTCCACGAATTTCGGGATTCCCTTGTTTTTAATAGCTGAGCAGTATTCCATAGTGTAAATGTACCACAGTTTCTTTATCCATTCTTCAACTGTAAAACAACTCACTTTAAAAAATGTTTTATTTTATTTTTAATTTATATACATTAGTGTTCTGCCTGCACGTATATCTGTGTGAGGATGTCAGATCCCGTAGAACTGGAATAACAGGAAGTTGTGAGCTGCCATGTGGGTACTGGAAATTAAGCCTGGGTCTTTATGAAGAGCAGCAGGTGTTCTTAACCACTGATCAATCTCTCCATCACCCTGAATTGTTCAAAATTTCATATTTAAAAAAATATGTAAGCTGATAGGGTAAATCATGTCATACATGAATACACCTACTACCATTTCTTTGTTACATGTGCATTTTTTGGCCCCTAATTCTTCTCTATTGATCTTTAAAATGACAACTCTTATGGTGTGGGAGTGATGAACATATTTCAAAAGAATTTTTAACTGTAGGAAGATTTAGAGTCTAGGTAGGAATTTTAATATTATTATAATTTCTATGCCATATTAGTTTACTTCTGCTTGCAGTGGTTTCATCTTTCCACTGTTAAGCATCATTATATTCTCACTTATCCTGTTTACAGCTCTTAAAAAGTACTTGAAAAAAATGTCAGCAGATTTGTAGGGAAAGTGAAGTGATTTCAAAATAGAATAAAACATTTGTGAAGTGCTACGCTTGCATAGCCTTGATGAATTAGCATTAATTTTCTCCATCCTTAGACTCCTTTTGTTTGGATGGATAGAGCTACCTACAGCAACCTGACTAAGAGTCACAGTCAACAGACTTTAGCATGAGAATGGATAGGTATAAGTAGGGACCATTTATTGGCTTTGAAAGTCCAAAAGCAAAGAATTCAAGCTAAGTGGATGGCTCAGTTGGAAGTGAATCTTGATGCCAAAACCTGTGACTTGAGTTTGGTCCCTGCCCTCACACCACAAGCATACATAATTGTATTTTTTTTTCAAGCAAAAATTGTATGATAGGCCAATGACATCACTGCTCAAGCTCCTCTCATTTAAATAACAGCATCCTATAAGCTAATTACTTTTATACTCCCTCACTTTGATGTATATTATAATATCTTTAATGAATCCAAAGCTTTATAATCACAGAGGGAAGAGCCTTTCTTCCTAGGTAAAGTAACCTATAATTAAAGCTAGATGGATTTCATGCTGTAACAGTTGAAATAAATATCAGTGAACTATAAAAGCACACGTATTTCTTGTAGATCAATTTCTGAGAGAAATGATTGCCAGGGACCAAAAGGCCTGAGGCCAACCCCCACCCATTCAGTATTTGCAGCCAACATCCTGCTGGGCCACTCATTAGGTATGCAAGGCATCCGGCTTAGTCCTGAGAAGACAGCGATCTGATCCTAAGACAACCACAGAGACATCCTGCTTTGTCTCACCTGAAAGACCCCTCCCCTTGCAAATGTTCCCGGGGCTCAACCCAGAAGATTTTGTACTTTTCCACTACTCTCCTTGCGTACCCCCGCCCTCACTAAAGCAGGTTTTAAAAAGCCTGCCATTACCTTCAATAAATGGCTCTTGACAAGCAACTGTTCGCTTGAGCTCTATGTCTCTCTCTCGCCCATTTCTTTAAATACAGGTTGCGACCCCCCTCGGCCCCCCAATAACTGACCAGCTGGACTGGTCGGTGGACTAGTTATCGTTACATGGACTAGTTTATCTGGCGCCCGACATGGGACTCGAGGTGCGGGTTTCTTCCCGAACGGATTAAGGGACCGGTCCACAGGAGTTTTCATGACCAGCCGAGTTCGCCCGGCCGGCTTCGTCATTAGGTGAGTCATCCGTTCGCATATCTCAAGAATGGGCCATTCGCTGTCCAAGGAAGCAAAGTTCATAAGAGGCTTAAAGGACGTACTCAGAGAGAGGGGTATTAGGGTAAAAAAGAAACATTTGATTGAGTTTTTTGTTTTTATTGACCAGACCTGTCCCTGGTTCATGATTGATGGACCTACTATTCATTCTGAAAAGTGGCAAAAGGTGGGGCGTGAGCTTAATGCACTTATTAAAAAAGATGGTAATACAGCGGTGTCGAACAGTATTTTTTCTTATTGGGGCCTTATACGGGACATAATTGAGTCCAGCGAAAACGAAAGCGGACAGAGGCAGCTCCTCTCCGTGGCTGAACTCTGCCTGCGCGAATCTCTCCCTCCTTCTCGTGTTCCTTCCTGTTCCTCTCTGCAGGGTTCCTCTCTTACGTTCATTGACATGCCCCCCGATTCTGTTCCTCCTACATCCTCGGAGCCCTTAAAAAATCTTTCCCCTGCGCCTGCGTCCAATCCTTCCCCTTCCCCCCGCCGTCTTTATCCGTCGCTTCCTCCCACCTATGAGGACCCCATTTCCGCTATGGAACGTGGGTGTTCACCACTTTGTGCCCCTGTTTTTCCCCCAAAAAGGACACCCTCTGTCCGGTCCGGTCTGCCAGCCTCTCCTGTTCCCCCTCCGTCGGTCGGCCCTTCACGCGCCTCCCGCCATTCCGCCATTTTCCTTTCTCAGGCCCCAGATGAGCCCTTGGATCCGGATGCTGCTGCCACCCTTGAGGAGGAGGCTGCTCGATATCATTCCGATGATGGCCTCCTCCGCGCGGCGCCAACCTTTCCCTCCTCTACCTTGCTCACTCTTCCCCCTCCCCTTACTAAGCCCTACCCTGCCTCCCGGCTCCCGCCACCTTGTTCCCTCCCAAACTGCTTTTTGCCAAACGGAGGCCCATCTCCAACACCAGATCTCCCATGCGACGAAGATTCTTCAACTTCAACAACGGCTTTCACTTTTAACAACGCGCCTTTCCTCCACAGCCCCGTTTATTTTCCCTGTCACCCGTTCCCAGAGCCAGCCCGCCCTGAGCGGGGCAAAAACTGAGGCCACTGATTCAGGCGCTACTTCGGGAGAGCCACCTGCCCCTACACCCTCCCAGTCGTCCGCGGCCCTTGTAGATTCTGATAGTGAGCATGATTCCTCAGGTTCGGAGGGAGAACAGAAAGGTGGTGGAACGGCTCCTGACCCTACCCAGCCTTTCACGCTCATAATTTTTCCTTCCCTCTTTGCCCCCACAGGACTGCTCTGGCAACGGGCCCCTCTTTTTTGGCTTCATCTCCCCTCCTCCTCCACTAAGGACCTTCCTACTTATCCTACTCTGGTTGCGTCTCTCATTCGGCAGGGGCGGGAAGCGGCCACCAGGCTCTTCGGAAGGGACCCTCACTCTATTATCACGCCTTACTCGGCCACACAAATAAGGTGGCTTTTTCAAAATTCAGATGATTGGGCGGTCTCCTGTATTTCTTTTTGCGGCCTATTAGATAATCATTATCCCCCAGATAAACTAATTCAATTCCTACAGCGACAACCTGTCATCTTCCCGAGAGTCACCCGCTCCAGACCCCTCCCCCAAGCTTCCCTGGTTTTTACTGATGGCTCCTCTACCGGGGTTGCTGCCCTCTCTGTGGACGGAGCTATCCTGCAAAAACAAACCCCCCATACCTCTGCTCAGCTTGTTGAGCTGGAAGCTGTCGCACACGCCTTTACATTGCTTCCCCATACTCCCTTTAATCTATATACTGATAGTGCCTATGTCGCGTCCTCTGTTCCACTCCTCGAGACGGTTCCTCGTATTAAGCCTGCTACTAATGCCTCCCCTCTCTTCTCCCGTATCCAACAGCTTATTCTTTTGCGCTCTCAGCCTTTTTTCGTTGGTCATATTCGCGCTCACTCTACCCTGCCAGGGCCTCTGACTACACTTAATGCCCAGGTGGACTCAGCCACGCGCCCCCTGCTTTCAGGGCTGGCCGTTCCATCCGCCAGCGACCCCGTTGCTATGGCCAGGGAGGCTCACGCCCTCCACCACCTTAATTCCCAAAGCCTCCGCCACATGTTCTCCATCACTCGGGAACAAGCCCGGGCTATTGTTAAAGAATGCCAGGCATGTGTCACCTTTCTTCCCGAGCCACATACGGGAGTCAACCCTCGTGGCCTCATGCCTGGACAGGTCTGGCAAATGGATGTTATTCATTTTTCCTCTTTTAAGAAACTTAAGTATATTCATGTGTCTATAGATACTTTTAGTGGATTTATTTGCGCCTCTCCGCACGCTGGAGAGGCTACTAGAGATGTTATTGATCATGTTTTGTATTGCCTTACTGTTGCCCCCAAACCCTTTACCTTAAAGACTGATAACGGCCCTGGGTATACAAGCTCTGCCTTCAAGTCCTTTTGTGCCCAACTGCAGATTAAACATGTTACGGGGATACCTTACAATCCCCAAGGACAAGGAATTGTCGAGAGGGCCCACCAGACACTTAAAACAATGCTTAATAAATTACAGTTTTCCAAAGGAATCCTATATCCCTCTACAGCAGGGCCTCGCCTGCTTCTCAATCATGCATTGTTCGTCCTAAATTTTCTACAAAAGGATGATCTTGGCCATTCGGCGGCCGATCGCCTTTGGCACTCTTCCACCTCCTCCACCTATGCCAAGGCTCTGTGGAAGGATCCACTGACCCACCAATGGCATGGACCCGACCCAGTCCTTATTTGGGGCAAAGGTCATGCCTGCATTTATGATCAGAAAGAACAAAATGCGCGCTGGTTACCTGAGCGCCTAATCAAACCTTTTAACCCCCCTCTCCCAGGGAACTCCCCTGAGGAAAAGATGTAATTGTGCTCTTTTTTAGGATAAAAAAGATACCGCCGATTCATCATGTTGCTACTCACCGCGTCGCTCCTTTGCCTCTGCCTTCCTGAAGTGATTCTCGCCGCATTCCTGCGCCAACCTCAGCCTTATACAATCTATAATTTTACCTGGGTCATTATTATCCAAGCGGGAGATATTGTTAATTCCTCCTCCTCTCAGGGCATTAACCCCCAGTGGCCCGATTTACAGGTTGACCTCTGTGCCCTGGCCCTGGGAGGCCCCTCTTCTTGGGGCGTGGAAGACATTTTTTGGCCTAAGGCTCCCGAGGAGACGCCCCCTTTCTCTCGCTCGGTTGGTGGTCCCAGCCCCGGCTGCCGTAATGACCTGGAGCGCATCATGCTCCACAAAACCTTACACCAGGATGGGATTGCTTGGGCCGGAGGACTCTATGTTTGCCCGGGACCCTCTCATCGGCCCCGTCCTGATAACCACCACTGTGGTGGGGCCCAAGATTTTTACTGTGCCTCTTGGGGGTGTGAGACCACTGGCGACACGTACTGGAAGCCATCCTCTTCTTGGGACTACATCATTGTTGATTCCTGGGTTCATCCTCAGCCCTATGGTGAGGCCGTTAAAGACCTTTGCAATGCAGCTCGTTCAGTCACCAATGGCTGGTGCAACCCCCTGACCATTCGCTTCACTGAGCCCGGTAAACGTGCCAGTTGGACGGGTCGTGGATTTAAATGGGGCCTCCGTGTTTATAAATCAGAGTACGATTTTGGACTTATGTTCAGGTTGCACCTCTTGAAAAAGGTACCCAATAAGGGCACTGCAGTGGTTGGGCCTAATCATATTTTCCATCATCCTGTTCCCGTTCCTGCTCCTGGCCCCCCGCCTAAACCCGCCACCCCCATGCCTCCCTCCCCGCCCACCCCCTCGGACGTCCTCCTTCGGTCCATTTCACCCCCTCCCTTCCGACCTACCCTCCCCGTGGCCCCCCCAGTTCGGCTGATGTTATTCTCCAGTTGTCAAATGCCTCCATATGGGCCTTTAAAAATGACTCCTCCTTGTCGTTTCCTGAATGTTGGATGTGTTTCTCCCCCTCCCCGCCCTTTTACGAGGGTATTGCTCTTCTTTCCACCTTGTTCTTTACTGATGTTACCCCACCCTCACCGGCTTAGCTCCCGACAATCGCATTACCCTCCAGTCCGTTTCCGGCTTAGGTACTTGCCTCCTGGGTCCCCATATGCTCCCTCCTCTTCCCCTCAGCGGCGTTCGCGCCCAGACTGTCATTCCCTACCTCTCCCTCCCCTACATTCCCGCGCCAAATAACACCCATTTTGCTTGTTCCTCTGGTTTAACCTCGATCGTCTATGCCCCTACCTTCCTTTCCTCCAAAGACTGGTGTGTCCTTGTTATTCTTCTTCCCTGTTTTACTATTCATGACCCCGACTCATTTTTAAATTTTCTGAAAGGGGGAATTTCCCCAACCCTAACCTTGCCTCCCCCTGGCTTACTACTCTTCTCCCCACCCTGCTCGGGCCCCTCGTTGGTGTTCTCCTTCTATTATCCTTTGGCCCATGGACTTTAAACCGTCTTACAGGGTTTGTTAAAAGTCAGGTTGAAGCTGCCACCAAGAATATCCAGGTTCACTACCACCGCCTGGAGACTGAGGACCCAAATCAGACTTCTATTTCCATCCAGGAGATTTCACCTACGCCTCAGTCGGTTAACTACGGGCGGCCTTTGCAGTTCCTATGGGCGGCCTTTGCAGTTCCCGAGGATGCAGAATGCTGGATGGTGAGCCTGGTTGTGCCCTCGGTGCCTTTGGTAAACCTGTGCAAGCCCTCCCCTATATCTTTTGGCCTGAGCCCACCTTGACCTGACCCGCGATAGTGCCTGGTAAGTCAGAGACGGAGCGATCGAATAAGTCTCGGTTATCAGACGTCGGTCGGTCCTTGGTGGGAGGACAGACCATAGGCGTGGTAAGATTGAGCATCGATCCTCTAGCAGGCTCAGGCCATCGCGAGGCCCCCTTTCCTTGGGAATTTGGCAGGTCCAGAATAACTGTTGTCCTGAAACACTTGGACAATAGTGATTCTTAAATATACCGCCATCCTGTAACAATGACTGGTGACCTCCTAAAAGTCATTCGCTGGGCTGTAAGGTCTCCCTCAGGCCAAAATAAACAAAAGGGGTGAAGATGCCAGGGACCAAAAGGCCTGAGGCCGACCCCCACCCATTCAGTATTTGCAGCCAACATCCTGCTGGGCCACTCATTAGGTATGCAAGGCATCCGGCTTAGTCCTGAGAAGACAGCGATCTGATCCTAAGATAACCACAGAGACATCCTGCTTTGTCTCACCTGAAAGACCCCTCCCCTTGCAAATGTTCCCGGGGCTCAACCCAGAAGATTTTGTACTTTTCCACTACTCTCCTTGCGTACCCCCGCCCTCACTAAAGCAGGTTTTAAAAAGCCTGCCATTACCTTCAATAAATGGCTCTTGACAAGCAACTGTTCGCTTGAGCTCTATGTCTCTCTCTCGCCCATTTCTTTAAATACAGGTTGCGACCCCCCTCGGCCCCCCAATAACTGACCAGCTGGACTGGTCGGTGGACTAGTTATCGTTACATGGACTAGTTTAAATGATCACATAAATAATTAGGCTAAATTCAACACAGTCTTCAAACAGCATATGTCCCAGTGAATATTTGAAAGGACATAGTTTTGATTCAAAATAAAATTTCATGGGGTTTCCTTAAGTTAACTGTTTACCAAAAAAAAAAATTAAGAATTGAAAATCAAACAGGATGGCTCACTACAGAACTACATGGCATACATATATATTTGCGAGTGATATATGTGATAAAGAGTTATTGAAAATAGAGATTTGTGAAGTCCTTATTTTCCTTCCTAAAAAGAACCAGTCTCTGAAATTCCAAAACCTCTACATTTAAGAAATGTATTGCAAAAACACACCAATAAAATACCCTGTTATAGGAAAGGCTGTTTGGGTGGAAATAGCTGAACAGGAAATAAGGAACAGGAAAATACAAGAATATGGAATGGCTAGTTTATGAATTTGTAACCGTGTTTTTTTTTTAAATAAAGATTTTTGAGTTGGTGATTGAAAAGGTCTGTGCTTATCATTAAATCAAACAAGTAAGTACTTATATTAAAATGAGAGAAAATCGCTTTTTCTTATAGCCTAGCAAATTGCAATCAATACCCTGCTTGCCTAGAAGCTGAGATATTTTTATCAATTTATTTGCAATTACCAAAGAAATATCATGCTGAGGTAATTACATGCTGTTCCTACTTTTTGAAATGTAGCATTTTGTAAAAAGCATGCTTGGATATATTTATTTCCCTGCAGATATTCAAAGAGAAGATCTAGAAACCACGGAAGGAAATGCATTAAACTTTACAATTTTATTTCAAAGTTCTATATAGTTTTGCTGAAAGTCACAAAACAGCTGGGCTCATTTATGGGTCTGATGCTCACAAGTTCAGCTGAACTTCTTTATAAAGGCCTGTATTTAAAATATTCAATCATCTTGCTTATACTGTGCAAGATGTCGTCTGCTGTTGTTTGTTAATTATAAACCTTCTGTTCCATATGTCTTCACAATGTATCAGAAGAAAATTTATAGATATCCTTTATGTATATTTATGATATGTCAGGTACTATATGAAGCATTTCACATGACTTACTACGATTGATCTACTATTCATGTTTTAATGGTAGATATGTTGTTATCATCTCAAGAGTGCAAATCAGTCACAATATAGACATTTTCAGCTCTTGTTTGTAGAACCCTTTAAAACCATATTCAAGCTTTGAAGACAATGGTCTACTCTGGAGCCCCTGAGCTTCATTGCTAGGTAATATTTATTCTGATATACAGCGTTCAACCAAGTAAAAAGAATAGTTGCCCAAAGCAATCATGTTTTCCAAAGAGTATTATATTTCTTGTTACACATAACTAAATAGACGTATGAAAAGATGTTATATGCAGCTTGGGAAAAAGTAGAACAGATACAATACACACATACTTTTGACAAATTAAACTAATATATTGCAAAATCTCACTAATGGTACCTGTAGAAACTGTTGTTCACTGCAGCATAAATGTATCGTATTACAGAATACTCTTCCTTAGACATAATGGGTGAAGTGTGGGTTAATGACTTTATCCAAAGCAAAATGTTGTTTGATGTTTATGGAGTTCATTGTTTCCATGTTGTGGCATGTGGTCATTTTAAAGAAAAATATTCTACATTTAATACTGCTGATCATGTCATCACAGCAGCATTTAGAGAAACTGTGTTTTGAAATCGTTGTAGGTCCAAGTGAGAGAAAGCGTCTGTCATTGGAAAGGAGACATTACCATGGTAAATAAAGGAAAACGAGAGTGTTTGACTATTGCTGAATTTTATAAGTGCTCACTTTTTATCATGAATTTCCCCCTGGGGTTTGCCCTTTTATTGTTTTTCTAATAATTATTATTAGCAGAGAGATATATGCAATACAATGTTTATTTTATTTATTTTTATATTTTTACTGATGCTTTGAGAGAGTTGTACAACATAATTCCTCCACCTAACTCCTCCCCTACCTCTTTAATCCTTCCCCTTTCATGGGCTCTTTTTTTTTTTAAATGAAAGATTGATTTTAATTTGTGCTGCCAATACACTCCTGTGTGTGAGGTCCTGCATTCAGAAATACTTCCTGAGTGAAAGCTAGCATTCTTTCTAAAAGAAGCCACCTACTATCCCCAGCTCTTTAGATTATCTTAACACACAGTGCTAGATGAATAACTGGCTTGATCCTTACAGGCAATCCTAGCTGCTATGAGTCCAAGAGTCTTGTAGCTGTACCATGTACAGAGCACAGTGTTTGGTTCTTCTCCTCCCCAATCCTTTGGCCCCTTATTTTGTGATTATCCCAGGCCCTTGAGCAGAGGGTGTGGTATACATGGCTCATGATCGCTAAGCAGTACACTAACATGGGTTCTCTGCGCTTTGTGCAATATTGAGAAACTTTTCTGAGATTTGCACTAGTTAGTCAAAGAATAAGGAGAGCTGCATTTTAAATGCAGTTTGACACTATATCCTTTTACCAAGGTTTTAAAATTAGGTCACATCTCCCCAAGGCCTATGATCTCCTCAACTACAGAGGCATTTATTGTTTTAGAAGAGCGTGTAGAGATTTTTAAACTAATTTTTTCATAAAATAAAACAAATGGAAATGCAATGGAATGAAAGAAGCCATGAAAATATTCTATATAGAATCCAGAAAGACAAATATGAGTGATACAGTTTGGTTGCTTTCATAATTGTTTTAATACATAAGCTCACAAGTCATAAATCAAAATTCATATTCATCACTAAATTTATGATTAAGAGTGAAAACTGACTTTTAATAAAGATACTATACTTTATGTCCAATAGAGAAGAGGCAAGAAATTTCTTGGGCCTCTGTATCTTCTTCTAGCTTGATTCATTCACTTGGCTTCCTTCTCTGTGATGTGTACCCAACTTAAACAGAAAGGTTCATTCAGCATATTTTTGGTGCAAGTTAACACCTTGCTAAGATGCAGTAAGTTCACTGGTCTTTTCACTATATAATAAGGCTATTATTTTTCAAGCAGCAGACATTATCCTGTGTTTCTTAAAACGGCACTAATATAAACCTCTGAGATACCAAAGCAAGCCTTAAAATAAAATCCCCTGTTTTTGTGAGTTCCCATTTCTCCCTAAAGTGATTTCACTGCTTTCTACATGGAAGCAGCACGGAGTCCTTCCCTTCAGACAGCTTCCCCTGTAAATCACGCTGGTGAGCAGGGCTTGCAGGAGCATGATGGGCTAGAGACCTCCTGCTGTGCACAGTCGGCGAGCAGCACTGAGGCTGCTACAGCAGCTGTTTCACCTTCGGATCCTTAACGACTATAATTGGGTGGAAAAAAAAAACATGTGTTTCACTTAATTCAATTTGCTACCTGCTTTCATTTTATGGAAAATTTGTAGTTTAAACCTACATGGATATATTTTCATGTGCCGACAAAATATTATAAAGGGTTGGCATGAGTAAAAGATAGATTTTTTTTTTAGAGAATTCAGAGAATTCCGTTTGAACTTGGATTAATTCTTTTTAATCAGAAAGTCTTAATTGGTTCTCAGAATCTTAAGGTCTTTTTTTCTCCAGGTTACTGCTATCTCTCTTTCTTTTAGCCTTGAATACTAACATTGCATATTCCCATTTTATTTATACACACATTATATACACACATTTAATAATTATACATACGTGTTATTTGTATTTGAGCTACTAAAATTTCAAAACAGGGTATCACAAATGCTAAGCAGGTACTCAACAATTGAGTTATGTTTCCACTTTTTCTTAAGTACTTTATATTTTTTTGAGGCAAAATCTCAATAAATTGTCCAGGCTGTCATGAAACTACCTCTTCAGTCTAGGCCTACTTTAAACCTCTAATCCTTTTCCCTTAAAAATGACTAGAATGACAAGCTGCACTGAAGAGGCCCAGCAGCTTATATGGGAATCCTTAAGGCCTTTGAGCCCAGGGTAGGTCGGCTGATGTATCAAGGTGTGTGCCTTGAGCAGTTACGTGGTGTTCAAGGACCCAAGCATTCAGACCTAAAGTGTTGGACTAGCCTGCCTGTACCATTATGGCCACTTTGATAAGTTTCTTCCACAATATATTCATCCTACCAATTCTATTCCTCTAGATTACCCCCCCTCAAAAACAAAGTATTTTTTTTTTAAGTAGAATGGATAACCAGTTAGAGGAAAAGTTGAAATCAGGTGAAGAAACAGGGAGGGTCTGGGGAGACAATGAGAGAGGACAATGAATGAGAACAAATACACGGACACAAATAAATGAGCACACCAAGACCAAACCTATCAATTTCTAGGATAACCTGAAATTCAATTAAGGGAAAGATGACAGCCAACATATTTTATTACAACCAAGACCTTAAAAACAGTATCACTTTCATTTTTTTAGGGCATGCAAAGATCTTTTAAGACTGCGATTTTGCCCTTGGAACATGGACTTAACATCTGAAATCTAAGGACATCAGTAATTTGGTTTTAGCATTTCACAATGTGCGGCTGGCACGCCACTGCATTCATATGCTTTCTTTCTGAAATTATTTATACGCAACGGCGTTCAAAAAAGTTCATAAAATAAGATTTTAAGTATAAATCCAGAGAGTAACTCAGCTTCACTTTGTTTTTCCACTGCACATTAAATTTCAACAGAGAACATTTTTTTCTTTCAGAATAAATGCCTCTGGCGTGATGGAGAGATGGCTCAGAGGCTAAGAGCTCCATCTGCTCTTAGAAAGGTGCCAGGTCCAAAGCCAAGTAATGACATATTAAGATGGGGTCAGGACAAGACAAAGGAGGGACTACATTTAGGATGTAAAGTGAATATATTAAAAATCAATAACATTTTTAAAAAGCCTCTAGACACTTGGCTGGTTTTCTTTTTAATAAACACTTTGTTATCTAAATTAAAGTTTTTGAGGTCTTGATAATAAGTTCAGAACACATGGAAAAAGTGTTTTCTTTCACTTAATTAAATCATTAAGGTCTTTTTTATGCCAGTGAAGTCACATGCTGACAACCTAAATAATTATACATTTTAATCTTTATTTAATCCATGTCACTCTTTACATTTGCAAATAAGACAGGATGGACCTAAAATGCCAACTCAGGTATATATTGCATATATGTTTTTCCAACACGAAACACTTAGGATATCACAACAAGAGACTACACAGAAAAATATTAATCTTTAAAAGACAAATACTTACATATCAGAATATGATCATTGTCACAAATCTGGTCTATACATTTTTTAAATTAGTCTCCACTTCAGCTCTAATATATAAAAAATCCCTCAATATTATTCTACATTCTTTATAAATATTATCAGTCCTTAACACTAGAGACATATTTTTCCTCTTTGTCCCTCCGTCATAATTTACAATGTATAGTCTACTTCACAAATGCATAAGTGCTCTTGACTTTATCTCCTCTACAGCCACTCCTAAAACTACCAGAAGTTTGTGTTGAAAGCCAATCAACCTGATTATTTTCTCTGTTAATTCTCAGTATGCAAATTGAATTCGATGGCTTACCAGCTCACTCTAACACTGTTTTGCTGAACTAAAGGGTAAAAGAAAAGTCCTTAAAAGAAAGAATTGCAACAATATAACCACATAATAACCAAAATAATCACCCTCGTTGTGAAAAGATGCTGTATAATATCTCAAGGAGAAAATAAATAATATTTCCTTGAAAAAATTTTAACAGTGAGGAATTCTCTATTAGCATATTAAGATATATTTTTTAATGTATAGCTTTAAATTTAGAAAAGTTTATTGATATAAATTCATGTTCTTTACAAACTGTGACGAGGTAAGGAGTTATGGAAATTAAGAAAGAATAATGATATGTGGAGAGCACAGACTGACTTAGACATGAACTCTGGTGCCCCATATTTGACCACCTCCCTGTGGTGGGGAGGCCTGGTGGCACTCAAAGAAAAAATAAGCAGGCTACCAAGATGAGACTTCATAGTCTATGACCACATAGGAAGTAGTAGCTACTTGAAGAAGTTGAATTAAAACGTGATCTTAGCTCTTAAGAAAGTAGGGGGAAAGTCAGAGAACAGAAAGAATGAGAATAATTTCAAGGAAAATTGGCAGCCTAAATTTAACCAGAAAATAATGATATGAAAATTTTCATTATATTCCATCCAAAAGTAAAGTCAAATGATAACAATCCTGCAACTGAGACTATGGGCTATCACTTCCTATTTCCTTCTGGCATGGCCCCCGGTCCCCTCATCATAAAGATTTCATTTTTGTGCAAAAAAAAAAAAAAAACAAAAAAACTGAAAAGCATGAATATCACCTGTAGGTATATATTATGCATCAATTTATTTATTTTTTAATAAAATTCAGTGTCCATATTCAATTAAAGTGTTTCAAATAAATAACTTATGGGATTGTTATAAAAAGCTTAGATATACATTCTTGAGATCAATATGGTCTTGTTATTATTAGCACATGAAATTTCAAGTTAGTTCTAAAGTATTGTTTTTAAAATGTTTTTTATAAAGCAGGATTTCGGCTAAACATGCATGTACATAATAGAGTCCACACTACATGGATCCCTAATTTAATAATTAACTTCTTTTAAAACTATGATCTTCCAGTTTCTCTTTTGGTTATATGTCATGCAAGTATACAACTTTATTAATACCCATTCAAACAATATAAATTCTATGTGAAAAATAAACATTTTTCTTTTGCGCATGTGTGCAGTTGAATTTTCCCATACCAAAAGCAAAACAAAGGCTATTTTCTCTCCTCTTCTTTGCAACATTACTCAATTCAGAAATTTGATACAGCTGTGAATTTGTTTTTTCCACTCCGTTAGTCAAAATTGTACATCTAAGATTTCATGTGATCAATTCAATTTCAGGAATATTGTAAATGTCATTGGTACAGCAGGCTTTGTCATGGTTACTCTGTTACAATTACTTCTCCTGGAGACATAGTTGTTATTATGATCTCTATATATGTAAAATTATTGCTGATGTTTTGCATACACTCAAAAGTAAATAACAAGTAAAATGAAGAAATGATTCATTATTACTTGCAAATCCACACTACATTAAAAAAATTAAAAATTTCTCCTCAGTCCATGGTTCTATAATGTTTACTGTATACACATACACACACACACACACACACACACACACACACACACACATACACACATACACACACAATTGCATTAATTATATAATGAGATCTGTAGAACAATGCCATCTTATATGTTTGAATTTTCTTCCCTGATTTAAAGAAAAAGCTTAGCTCTATTTATTTAATGTCCTTTTTTATTTAGGGCATACACTTTTAACTTTATAGCTCCAACTGCACAGTTTCTCAAAAAGACTTTCATTTTATTCCCTTTTCATGTTGAACTATTATTTTTGTTAAGTAATAAATATCACTTTTCATGGTAATCATGTAATTAGTGTAAATAGAGTTTTCTTCTCCTAATTAGTCAACATGAAAGAATAAAGGGGCTTTGACAACTTATTTTGCTCTGAAATGTTTGACACATTTCTTTTCACTCTTTTTTTATTCTACACGCTGCATGATTATTTATATTGCAGTTGTTTTAAACTTTGATAATTTTGACTCAATTTTTTAATTCAATGGATATTTATAAAATTCTACCGCATATAGTCTTAGTTATAATGGAATAAATTAAGAAGTATAAACAGAGGGTCAGACCAAGACATAAAACCAGATAGCAGTGTACACATGACTTTGACAATGGAATATTACTCAGCTGCTTAAAAATGATATGAAATTTGCAGGCAAATTAGTGAAACTAGAAAAAAATCATGCTGAGTGAGGTAGGCTGGATCTCAGAGGATAAATATGGGGTGTGTTTGCTCTTATGTAAATATTAGACAATGAGTAAATGATAACCAAGCTACACTCCTTAGACCCAGAGAGTTAGAGAGGAAGGGGCTAGTACAGAACACATGGATCTCTCAGGGAGGGGCAAACAATACATTTTACAGATGAACTGTGCATGGGGGAATAGGAATGTGAGAATCAGGTAGTGAGAAGAAGGGGAAATGGGACTGAGGGAAGGAATATGGGGGAGTTAGCTAAAATTGACAGGCCCCTGAGGCACGATACAGGAACCCAGTGCAATGGAAAGGTCCTAAAATATAGGAAGATGATACTAATGAAGTCTACAAATAGTGAGGAAATAGAGGCTCAACTGCTCATCTCCTATCAGCAAACAAAGCTTCCAGTATTGGGGCTGGGTTACATCCAATTGAGTCATTGGTCAGAGATGTCCCATGGAAACCCCCAAACAACCTAAGCTGCTGCCAAGACAATAGGTTGGTCTCCACAAACCGATAGCAAAGCCACATTGCTGAAGACAACACCCTCATAGCTCACTGAACATGGAGAGATTAAGCTGGTATCTATATATACAACCTTCCCCTCCATGCTCTGGTGTCTTTGTTACCGCGTGGCAGGCTACCAAAAGAGAAGCACAAACACCAAACAAACCACAAAAATCTTTGATCTACAATCTGCCCTCCATCCAAAATGTGCTAGGGCAGTGGTGACACATTTCTTGAGGCAGTAATCAATGGATATCCAGTTTGATTTAGGACCTAATTCACGAGATGGAACCCATACTTGATACTGCTTCGTTAACTAAGAGCCAGAGACTAGAAGGTCCAGAGACCTTGGGTAGGACCAAATATTAGTTGTCTTTAAAAAATAATGTAACAATAAAATTACTCCTAATGATAAAAAAAAAATAAAGTAAATCACAGTTTACTGTAAAAGCATCTTCCCTTCACTTGAGGAATTCTTGTCTTGGACGCTTACTGCTTTCCTCTGCTAAACAGAAGCCACTAGTTTCTTTACAATCTAATCAAGGCCTAGAATGCTTTTGCCATATTTGAGACTTACTGATTAATAAACTCACCATTTATAGCTCTTTCCGAACTCTGGCTGGCTGGTTCAACTCATTTGTTCTGGTTCAGACTCCTCTCCAAGATGACTGACAGTCTGGCTTTGCCCAGTTTCTCACTGAATATCACTGCTTGGCCTCAAATTAGTTCTAGCAATCTATTCTAATCTTCTGGATCCTTCTTATTCTCCAGACCATTCTCTCTTCACCTGTGTCTAGCTTAACTCTGCAAGTAAAAACTGCCTCTGAATTCCATGAACTCATTTCCACTTCACTCCTCTCAATCACTCACTGACTTAAACAAAACACCTGAACAGCACTGACTATAACTCAGAGATCCACATGCCTCTGTATCCTGAGTTCTGGGGTTAAAGGTGTGTTCCACCATGCCTAGAACTAAGCTTTTCTTTAGCTGAAACTTGCCCTACACCAGGATGGGCTTGAATCCAAAGATCTGCTTGCCTGTCTCCTAGAACTCGGTTACCAGATACGGGGATGATTTCACTGATGTGTTCAAATTCTGAGCAGACTGTTAGATGTTGGTAGAATCCTCAAAGACAGAGCTAAGTAAAAGGGAGTAATTTACTGTAGTGATGTCCTTGAGAGCCACAGCTTGTTCCTCTCTCTCTCTCTCTTGTCTGTGTCTCTGCTCTGCCTCTGCATTTGCCACCTCTGTACCACAAGGTGAGGTGATTTGCTCTTGTGAATACTATAGATCACATGTCTGTGACTGTCAATGGGTCTAGAAACAATGGGGTTGTTTATAGTGACTGAAGCCACCTAAGCCTTGATAAAGAGTCCAAATAAATTTTCCTTTCCTTTAAGGTTTTACGGTCATAATAACAACCAATGCAAAGTGCACAGTGTGACTGATACATGAACAACAGCATGTTTCTCTGTTGCTTTTTCTTTAATCATTTTTATTTGAAGGCAATAAACTGATATATGCCTCTCTAAGGATATTAAAAACACATACATTTCATTACTACAGTATTTGAGTTTGTGAAGAATTATCTTCAGAGTCATTTTCATTATTCATGGTTGCCTGTATTTTGATTTGAAATTAGTAATAAATTAGTCAGTGAGAGTACACCTCTTTAAAGGAGACTGTGTACTTTCTCTAATCTCTAATCCAAATGAGAAGTTACCCTTCTTGTTGCCATTCTTCTTTTGCCTTTTTAAAAATCTGTCCCTGAAGGCTGCCTATGTAACTCACCTGGAGTAACAGGAACTTCACCATGGCTGGTCAGTTCTATTACCCACTTCTTCCTATAGCAGTTTGTGCGTGTGTGTGTGTGTGTGTGTGTGTGTTTGTGTGTGTTTATGTTTTAATAAATATTGCCTCATTTTCCTTCTAAATGATTTTTATCATTTCCTGACGTGTTCTTCTTTGTCCACATCATACTCATTCCATACTCAAGTCTACCTAAATACATCCCAGATCCTGTCAATTAAAAGTAATGATCTTGCTTTTAATCTTAGTTGTTCATTGAACATTCAGGGAACCTCATCTGCTCTTTTTGAGAAGTAAAATTCTTTTGTCTTAATTAGGGTTTCTATTACTGCAATGAAGCACCATGACCAAAAAGCAAGTTGGGGATGAAACAGTTAATTTTGTTTAAGCTTGGACATCCCAATTGATCATCAAAGGAAGTCAGGAGGGGAATTCAAGTAGGAAAGGGATCTGGAGGCAGGAACCGGTTCAGAAGGCCTGGAGGGATGATGCTTATTCATGACTTGCTCACCTGCTTTTTTATAGACTTGAGGACCGCCCAGGAATGGCAACACTCACAATGGTATGGGCTCTCCCCCCATAAACCCGTAATTTTTAAAAATGCCTTATAGCTCTTATGAAGGCTATTTCTCAATAAAGGCCTCCATCTTTCCAGTATCTCTAGCTTGTGTCAGTTGGATTAAAACTAGCCACCACATCCTTCTCTTATATTATATATTTTCATAGGTCATCGATTTATCTTTTATAAAACTAAGTATATTAACATTTACTGGTTAAACATATTTTGCATTCACATCAAACTGTCATGTGCCCCATCTAAATTCACCTGAAAGTTTAATCATTACTGCAAAAGTATAAGGGGTTTGGATATTTAATCAGTGATTAGGCAATAGTGTCCTTTCTCTAATGAATAGAATAGAATCAGTGATGTTTGGCTTCAAAATTTCAGACCAAGAAGTTTCTGTTTGTCAAAATTCATATAGTCTGGTGTTTCAAATCATGCAAAGCAGAACATGCTTATCATAATTTTGAATGTCAATATCTTCTTAGCATACAAGTTCCATTACTGCATATCTTGTGAGACTTGAGTGAGAAAATAAATTAATTAAAGTATTTTTATTAATGACTTACAAATAGCAGATAGATATAAAATTGCAAGTTCAGAAATGGTTTCATCTTAGGTTTCCAATTCCAAACATAAGTGCTAATTATAGGAGCTAAAAGTAGAGACGGAAAAGTTGAGGTGATGATTATTTAGCAGGTCAATTACTTGGTGTCAGTAATGTAGAGGACTAAGGAGTAGGAGGAGGAGATGGAAAATATGATCTTTCTACCATAATTGACCTTACTAAGATAAATGCTAAGAACCATAGCATAGCCAAAGATAAAAACAAACAAACAAACAAACAAAAAACAGTGATCTGAAACAGAAAATAAAGAAATATGTGTTGTTTTATTTGCAATGTGGTACAAAACATACTGGAAGGAAAACTGTACATGAAACAATAGCAGCAAGCATTGGTTTCATGACCCATACTAAAATACATTATTCATGAATTAAAAATAAAAGCAGAAATTGATATTGTTTTTGCTCTTGTGGTGCAATAGAGTATGGACTATGTAAAAAAAGAACTCAGTAAAATAAATTTGGTGGTTTTTTCCCAATTGTTGGGAATACATAACTGGGGATATAGGAAAGAAACCCTTAGCTACTTTTTTCAAAGATTCTTCAATAACTGAAGACAGTAAGGTGTTCATTTCTTCTTTGAGAAGTTCTTTTTAGTTCTTGAATTTCTACTATGCAAGAGTTTCTGCAGACCAATTGTGCTTTCACTTTTCTTCTTCAGTGACATGATCTCATACTAGCTAAGTGAATCCATATTTCATATGATTTGAGCTGGAAAATTATTGGTTAACCTTAGATTTATTATTATAACTTTATTCATGTTTATATCTGCCAAGTTTCATTTATATATGATATCTGTGGTCAATCTATAAATTGTTTGGAGAATGAAACTATGATTTAATCATACAAATCCTAGTAACTGTTTAATAGTGGAAAATAATGTAGTCTATAATACTTGATTCCTTATCTATAAGAATGGAGATGATAAAGATTGATAGCTTATAAAATTATAATAGATTTTGTAGAGAGTATATATTAAAACTATCAGAAATTATTTATATGGTTGGTTTTTTCCCCTTCTCAGATAAGAAATAGAGTAGTTAAAAAAGAATTGTATGAAAAAGGCACATTTACTTCACATGGAATTTTCTTTTACACAATCTTTCTGCAGTTGGAAAGAGAAATGTGTTCATATTATCCAAAATGCAGTTTTAATAATTAAACTAATATTTTACCCTGAAGATAATGATCTCTAAAAGTAATGAGATTAAAATTTTCATCCCATATCTAATGGGATAAGGTAAAATTGGAAACATCTTTTATCACCTGGTTCATAACTTAAACCTGAAGCTTAAAATTGCATTCAAGGCTTCCAATCCAAAATGTCTCGGCAAGATGGTAATATCAAAGTTTAAGGAAAGGCTGATAAAATTCCTCAGATGACAGCATAAATAATACATTCTTAATCTACTCTGCATCATATAAGGAATATTACAAAATAAATATTAACTCAAGCAGTTATTTTTTGTATATACTGTGTAAAAAATTTCAAGATGATCATACTTATCAAAAATTAAAGATGAAAATTTATCAGTGAATTTTTAAAAGGGAATATTCATTAACTGAAACATGATGTCTACTTCTAGAATAACCTCTGCAACAATGGGAGAATCACTAAAAACTAAATGAAAAAATTCTTTTTTGAGTTACTATTTACAGTAGCTCATAAATACATATTTGGAACATTTTTTATTTGTTTTGTTGTTAAAATGGAATCAGATCCATCAAATGACCCTCAACTTGCAAACTAAATATTAATTTCAAATATGTTGTGCAAGGTTCAGTGGTTAATTTTTATTATGTTTTCTTGTTACAAAATCAGGAAGTTGTTCTCTTTCTAAAGATGTTTAATTCTCATTCAGACAGGCAAATAGAATAAACACTGGAAGCTGTTGAAGAGAAGAACCAGGATTGGAGCCTACCATAAAGGTCCTCTGAAAGAATCCACCCAGCATTGGATCAAAACAGAAGCTGACTTTCACAGCCAAACCTTGGGCAGATGGTAGGGAGTCTTATATTAGAGTGGGGGTGTAGAAGGACCCAGAGGAGACAGGCGCTCCATAAGACACCAACCAAGCCAACAGTTCTTGGGGCTGGCGGAGACAGGCAAGTCTGATGCACTATACAAGGACCATGCATGGAGAGGACCTAGGCCTCTTACTCAGATGTAGCAGATAGTCCACTTAGTCTCCCTAGGGGTTCCCTTAGTGAGGGGAGCAGAGGGAGTCCCTTCATTGGATGCTGTTGCTTGCACTTTGATCACTTCCCCCTGGCGGTACGCCTTATCAGGACATAGAAGAAGAGGATTCAGGCAGTCCTGATGAGACTTGGTGGGCTGTGGTCAGTACATAGGGGGAAAGAAATCCCTCTCTCTGAGGACTAGGGGAGGGGCATAGTGGAAGAGGGAAGGAGAGTGGAACCAGGAAGAGACAAAGGAGGAGGCCACAGTTGGGATGTAAAGTGAACAAATATTGAAAAATAAATTTAAATTTTAAAAAAGAGTGTTTTTTCTTTTATTTATGTATTTATTTATTCATTCATTCATTCATTCATTTGCTTTACATCCCGTTCTTAGTTCCATCTCTTTTCACCTCCCAGTCCCTCCCTCCTTCCCTCCCTCTCCCCTGTCGCACTCTACTATGCTTCAGAAAAGGGAAGTCCTTCTTCCCAACCACCCCCTGCCCACATCAAGACATATTAGGATTGAACTTGTCCTTTTCCTGTGACCTGGCAAGGCAGTCTTGCCAGGAAGAAGTAATTGAAAAACTGGCAAGAGAGTCCATGTCAGAGAGACCTCCACTCCCGTTATAGGAGACCCATATGAAGCCTGAGCTGCCTATCAGCTATTTCCTTGTAAGGGGCCTAGCTCCAGGCCATGCTTGGTCTTTGGTTGGTGCCTCAGTCTCAGCAGGCCTCACTGGGACCTGGTTAGTTGGCTCTTGGTCTTCTTGTGAAGCTCCTATCACCTCCAGGAACTTTCTTCCTTCCCCTCACCTTTCCACAAGGCTCCCTTACACTTTGACCAAGGTTTGGTTGTGACTCTCAGCATCTGTTTTGAGGCACTGCTGGGTGGAGCCTATCAGAGGACAGTTCTGCTTGATGCCTGTCTATAAGCATAGTAGAGTGTCCTTAGTAATGTCAGGGATTAGTTATCTCCCATGGGTTGGGTCTTGGGTTGGGCCAGGCATTGTTTAGAACTTCCCTCAATCTCAGCTATATCTGATCTATCTTTATTCCTGCACGTCTTGTAGGCATGGTTAATTTTTTGAATTGAAGTTTTTGTTGGTGGGTTGGTGTTCCTCTCCCTCTACTAGGAAATGTGTCTATTTAAAGGATGTCCTTTTCAGTCCCAATGGACCCAGTTACTAGGAGTCTCTCCTAGATTCCCTGTCTTATTCCCCCAGGGATCCTACTCTGACTTGGGTCTCGAGCTTGTCACAAAGATGTCCCCAACCACAGGTTCTCTTTTCTCTACAGCCCTTTGGTCCTCCTGCCCCTGCTCTGCCCAGGTCTTGTCTCTACCTTCATATCTCTCTGTGTTTCCTCTCCTTCTTGTTGCTTAGCTTCTTCGGGTCTGTGCATCAAAGTATGGTTATGGCTAAAATCCACTTATAAGTGAATAAGTGTGTGTCTTTCTAGGTCTGGTTTACTTTACTCAGATGATCACTTCTTGTTCCATCCATTTACCTGCAAATCTCACGCTTTCTTTGTTTTTAATAGCTCAGTAGTATTTCATTGTATAAATGTACCACAGTTTCTTTATCCATTCTTTTGTTGAGAGACACCTATGTTGTTTCCATATCCTGGATATTACGAGTAAAGCTGCTAGGAGCATAATTCAGCAAATGTACTTGTTGTATTATAGAGGATCTTTAGGGTATATACCCAGGAGTGGTATAGCTGGGTTTTGATGTACAAAAATTCCCAGTGTTTTTGATAACACAATAGATTGATTTCCAAAGTGGTTATACAAGTTTGCACTCCCACCAGCAGTGGAGGAGTGCTCCCCTTTCTCCAAATCCTTGTCAGCATGTGCTTTCACTTGAGATTTTGATCTTAGCTATTCTGATAGTTGGCATCCTGCATAATGTATGATTTCCAAATAGTCTTCTTACTCTACACACAATTAATCTTCTCCATGACTTTAGATAGTTTGGTACTCCATTACTTTTTAAAGCTAAATGAAAACCTGTTGTGATGTATCCATTTGTTTATATGAAGGATATCCTGGCTGCTTTCAGTTACCAGCTATCATGAAAAATGATGCTAAAAATGTGTTCCATGATGAAGTATTTGATTCATTTTGTGTGACAAAATGCATGACTGCTAGATCAAATGATAGGAATATATTTGTTGCCTATGAATCCTAAATTAGTGTCAAGAGAGATGTGTCTTACAAAGGATTCTTGTTCCCAGTATCCACATTGGGAAACAAGCACCTTCCAATAAGTCTAATTCCAGAAAATCCAGTGAACTCTTCTAGCTTCCAAGGTACGCTTGATGCACATGACACACATGAACTCAGATGGCCCCAGGCAAGTATCCACAAACAACAATAAATTACTTAGCTTTCTCCTGAAGTGACTGTCCCACTTTGTATTCCCAAAAGCAGTAAGTAAGTTTCCTTCCTTGTACATTCTCATCAATATTTTCTCTATTCTTCACCACTTATTACTCACCTCAGACAATCCGTATTCACCATAGTTTGTCAAAGTTTTTCATAGAACGTCTTGTAAATTAGTTCTTCTAGAAGACATAAGCAAAAATGTACCCAACAACAGCAGAGCAACAAAACAGTTTTCTCAGAACTTGACTTGATGAAACATGGTGTTTATTGTGCTTAATTACAGAACATGAAAGATTCATTACATATAGGAGTCTATGACACAGATTGTTTACTTTGGAACTGCCTTATCTCCCTATAAACTTAGCCTTCAGATTTATATGTTCTACTAAAGTCATTCACCATAATCTTCTTGAGTCTCATGTCTGGGTCTGGTTATGTATACAACCTCCATTCTTCATAAGTGTGTCAACAGATTCTGCCAGTGACCATGGTGATAGACTCAGCTTCTCCATCCTTTCAATATAGATAACTCAGATTAGTCATTCTACAAAGAACTTTATGGCACTCAGAATTACACTAGGGCTACAGCACTGATAACCCCCGACTTTAACCTTAGGTAGAGGTTCTTCTTGAACTGAGCATCTGTCAGGTTTGTTGCTTCTCCTACCTGAAGATGGCTGCTGTTGGACATTACATCCTCGTGTCATATAAGCCAATAAAATAAATAATACAGTCATTTCATTTTTATGATATTTTCCTATCTATATTATTGTATATTAATTCTGCTTCTCAGGAGAACTCTCATTCACACTGCAATCATCATGGTTGTAAGCTCTTAACTTACAAGGAACTTTAAATACAAAGACTTCAATAAGTAACAGTAAATGTGTCTTTAGCAAAGCTGTTAACAGTTTTGATGTTCCAATACACAAGATGCTTAATCTTAGTAAACAAAAAGAAAACACCTTCAATAAACAAGTTGCGTCATATTGATTTTTTTTGTAAGTTAAAAGTGCTAAGATATATCCTCAAAATTTCTTATTAACTGTATGTGCCTAATTGAGACTTTTAAAAAATAACTTTGAAAAAAAATATTTCATTTTCTGAAAATTGTGTTGTTAGGAAAAATTAAACAGGAACAATATTGCATGAGTCTGTGGTTATGTTTGCACTAGACATTTCCTCCCAGACGTATTATGAACATCAAGCCGTTCCACACCTGTCATGCTAGGGCTACCTCTCACTGTAGCTGAGACATCTGACAAGCAACATCTCCATGCTAGAATACACAAACTCCCCAGACACCTCAGGCTTTCAACATTCATAATTCAGCTTGCTGCATTGCAAAAGAGTTTCAACAAATCAGAAGAGTCAGGGTCGCGCAGGTTGGTATGGTAGGGTGGGTCTCTCTAAAGGGAATGAAAAAAAAAAAAGACACAGAAGCACATTAATGAAAATGAAGAAGATTGATGATTATGTTTTTGCTCTTACTTAGTTATTTTTGTTTGAACATTTTGTTTTACCCTCACGTGAATAAGTTTGGGAATCTTATTTCACGGTTGAAGTTGAACTGTAACTCAACACCAATGAATCAGGTTTTCACTTGTGGTTTATTACACAGATGTATTTGGGGAAATGGGTGAAATGGTTTTAATAGATTTATTAGATCTTACAATGCGTACTTTTTCTTTTAATTCTATTTAAGAAGTGATAAAAGTTTGAAAAATGGCATCCTGGGAGATGACTCAGTCATAAAAATTCAAATGTGGTTCCTAGCACCTATGTCAGGCAGCTTACAATTACCTGTAGCTCCAGCTCAAGGAGATCTACTGTCTTTTGTCCCCCACAGTAATCTGCACGTGTATGGCAGACATTCCTTAGGTGCACACACACATATTCATATGCACATAAAAATAAAAATAAAACCTTTATTGAACAATATCTGTAAAGCCTTTCTGCCATCTTTCAGCTACAAAACAATTTCAGTAGCCTGGCTTAACTCAGTGGCACCTATAGACTAAGATAAATATCTCGGCTTAGTCTTCTGACGAATTTCACATTTTTAGTCAGTTTCTTATTTTAAAAAACTATCTTTCTAAAATTTAACTTGATACAACTATCACTCTTAGGAGCTTGATGCCTCCGTTGCGTCAAAATTTTTAAGTCTGTCCTTCCAATTTCTACAGCATTGCTAAAACAGCTCCCTTTTGGAGAGAATTACCATATTTCTTCCAAACATTAACCTATATGCATCATAAACTGCTTGGACAAGGTGACCCTTGTTCACCTGGCTTCACTCTATGCATTTCCTGAAACCTCGTTGCAAATGTCTTATTATAAGTATTATTTCCTAAACTCTGAGACATAAACAGGATTAAGGAATAACATGAAATTTTATTTTAATAATGATGATTAACAATAAATCATATATGTATTTGACTAGTGTCATTCCTTCTTGATAGATCTTATTTCCCATGAACCTACAGTTATTTCTATTTCATTTAACACCGTTACCATCCTCCATAGTATATGCACCATAAATATTTATGAGTGTGATAATATTCAGAAATCCAACCTACACCCAAGGCAATGTCAAAACATAAAAATACTAAAATAACTTGTAGTACCATGTATTCATACTCAATGTGTCCTCTTACATAATCTGATAATGAACAGTGAGTACTGTCAAACATGCTTTTCACTTCTACCACCACCTAAAATTAGTCTTTTAATAAAATGAGGAAGAGTGGCATTGAACAAAAATAATGAATTACTTAAACATGAAATACTAAAAGAAATCAATATTTTGTCATTGCTTATATGGAATGTATAAGACACTATTTTAAATGTTACGAATTAAGCTACCAAGTAGGTATTTTCATGTTAAAATGTTTTATATTTCTCTTGAAATACGGAATTATTCCCTGGATTTTTGTGGTTTTCATTGTTGTTTCTCATATACATTTATATTATTATACGTATATACAATAAACTACCTATAGCAAGAAGAACCATGACACAGCCAGGAATTACATAAATGTTATAGTCTTAGTGTTTTGGCTATTTGTATTTGACAGCCTTGAGGAAAACATCTTTCCTAACTTGGTGCATCTTGTCATTATCAACTTAAAACATCTATTTATATGTAAAAACATCTTAACCCCTAAACAACTAAGCTTCATTGAAAACTAATCTATCTGGTCTTCAACCACATCAGCGACCTGAGACAGAATAAACTTGATTACCTGAGTCTACCAGGAGTGTAGGTTAGTAGCTTCCCAAATGAGAAGGTGACAGAGACAGTTTACTACCTCAATAGTCACCCAAAACTCTCTATTGTGTTGGAGCATCTTCTTCAGCATTCTGGCCTAATATCTCTGACAGACATATTTGTGAGACAGGAACTATTGAGGACTTGCTTAGCCAGTCGTGGCAAGCTTGGAGGCAGGCAGAGTCGACGGCCTGGATTCTTTTTTAATTCTATTTTACAATTAAGAATAAATCTGTCTAATTTTCAGTTTTGGTGTGCTTCATGCATTTATACAATATATTGTGATGATACTCATCCTCCTCCATTGACTCCTATTATTCCCATACTACATTTGAGGACACTTCCTCTTCTTAACTAGGTCCCTTCATACTGTCAATTTTTTCTTTTGGGTTTTCTGCAAGTAATCTCACCTACTGTGTGTTCTTGACTGCAGCAGACAGGAGACAATATTTCATAACTTTACCTCTGGCTCTGAATGATCTTCCTGTGCGCTCTTCCATACTGTTCCCTTGACCTTTCAAGGGTGTTACAGACATAAGCTGCTACAGTCCTTTTTGTGAAAAAGGAGTCCCAACTAAGGAAAAACATTCAGTGCAACCTTGTAACTCAAGACATAGGCATCATTAGTGACCACCATTAATTGCTAGAAAAAAATAATTTTATTGCAGCTACAGTTTTTCATGTGGAAAGCAAACATTCTCAAGTTAAATTTCTGGTTAATTTAAGGTCATACATGGTCTTAAATTAATAATCATATTTAAAATATTTATTGAAATTGTCACAATAGGAACAAAATTAGAGGGAGGCTTTGAGAATTACTCTGGGACCAATGAAATTCAAGTTAAGTGCTAGTGAAAGCAATTATTAGCAGATAGATACTTATATACATATATTCAGAAAAAAACCACTTATTTATAGAAAAGTAGGAACATAACTTGCCATGGAGACCCATGAACATAAAATAACATAAGATGAAAATCAGCAAAACAATTCTGATAACAATTGAAACTTTTTATGGGGGTTTATACAAGATGCTTTTGAGGTACATTCCCCAAAAAGGGAATAGCCACAAAGCAGTCCAAAACCAGGATAGTGCAATTCAACCATAGTCCAAACAGAAAATGAAACAACACATCCTCCAATTCGTATATCACCACTTAATTTGTCAATCCTCAAATGTCATCTATAATGCTGCCACAAGGAAAATGGTACCAGCAACCCTTAAGCCTATACTAACTTATGCAGTGAGGCCAACTTCTACTTGTTAATGTAAGAAGACACATTTAAAAATGACTGCTTATTATTATTATTATTATTATTATTATTATTATTATTATTGTTATCAATTGTTATTATTATTATTTATTATTATTGTACCATTTATCTACTGAAAATAAAATGATTTCCATTCAATCAACAGATGATGATCATTGTGCTTCAATATTTATTTCCATCCTTCTAAATACACAAGGAAAGAAGAATATGTTCTTTACTTTAAAATAAAAGACATATATACAATTGCTAATGAAAAGTAGTTTCTTGTATATTTTATTGAAATTAAATCAGCAAAAGATGGTTAAAATTTGCATGTTAGACAATAAGGACAGATGGTTAAAAACAAATGAAATAATATATTGTTTTGTGATATCACATTTAAATAGCCATACTTCCTTATTCATTGAAAATCATATTCCCTATAAATTAGAATATAGTTAGATGATAGAAATGATTATTTACTCCATCTTACTAAACAACATTACTTTAGTACATATATGAAGGTCTAATTAAATATAGATATGCAATAGACAGTACCATTATCCTCATTGTATTCAATAAAGTTCATTTACAAAGTTCTATTACTTAATGCTAGTTTTTAAAAATCAGATTGTCATTTTTCTTTTATCTATTGACAATAGTATTACTTAATATATTCCAGAACTTTTGTTTTGTCATTAAAATGTTCATGAAGATGAGAAGGAAACAAACTTTGGCAACTAAAACATTAAAAATTAATATATCTCTGAATTAATCATATGCTAATATTATACGATGCATGCTTCACATGTTGATGTTTATTAATATTCAGGAAGCCTAAAGAGATATAGTCATGCTTTCCCATATTTAAAACTGGGTGATGTATACCAGGAAAATGTCCCAGGGGCTTGCCATAGATCCACATTTTGCTTTTCACCAAAATGAATGAACATGAACTTGCCTGAGAATTATAATCAATTAGTCCTAAATCAGTTGTAGCAATATTCATTTCAGAGGACATCACAGGAATATATTAACAAAATATCATTTTTGCAAATAGATTTTCATAGCCATTACCCAATGTTTGACCAGTAAAACTTTTGAAATAATATTTTGTTGAACATATAGAGGAGAAAGAAATTGAAAAATCCAACTGTAATGAATATTCAAAATGTTTCGTGTCTGTCATAACTAATTTCAAAATAATCAGGTAAATATATTTACAATGAAATGGAATTTAAATCAATTATTTTACTGTTTTACAATTTACATATATCCTTCAATTTTTTATTTATTTTCATAAAATGCTCACCCTCATTTTTAAAACTACAGGTAAAATACAGTGCCTGATTTCTCAAGGATACTGCACATTCTTGCTAAGTGTCTCTTTTGTCTCTGTTGAATCTTAGTGCTGTCACATTATAAAAGATAATTTTAAAAGATTCATAATTTATTTAATAAAAGATAATCACAACATCTGAAGATACCACAGCTATTTAACCAGAGCCTGGTAGTAGCTATAAAATAAAGGAATGGTCACAATTACTATGTGATTCAATCAGTACTCTTGCACTCTTATAAACAAATATCTGGTTACAACTTGAAACTATCATTATGTACTAGGTATACAAAATTATAAGAACATCCTTAGCTAAGAGAAGATTAAGAAGCATCACAGAAGACCTAGATATGAAATGAGTGTATTACAGAGGGCTATAATTTTGAAACCCTGTGCTGGATCAGGATAGTTTATAGAAACAAAATCAAACAAATGGAGAGAAAAAAATTGAAGAAGTCATTGCAAGGTGGCGTTGTAGTCACTGGTTCTTGCTCACATACTGTGTTTAAAAATAAAAAGTAAGTCTTCTCTAGAAAGACATAAAATTATAGAATAGATTTTATGGGTGGACTGAGGGTGGAGGAGTAGAATGGAACAGGCGGGGAGTGAGATGGGAGGTAAGGTTGAGGGAGTGAATGTTCAGAGACACAGCTACAACTTAGAGGCATTTGAAGGGTAGTATAGAAACCTAGTGGAGTCAAAACTTCCTAAAATATATGAAAGTAATCCCAAGTAAGTCTATGAAAATGAGGGAGATGGTATCTTAACAGGGTATGTCTTGTCACCAAACAAATCTTCCAGTACTGATATTGAGTTACATCCAATTGAGTGGTTGGTCAAAGTGGTCCCCTGAAAATCCCCAAGCAACCAAGGTTGTTGCCAAGACAATAAGTTTCTTTCTACAAATGACAGCAAGGTCCCATTGGTGAAGACCATGGCCACACAACTCACTGAAAATGGAGTTGTCAAGCTGGTGCCTATGTAAAACATTCACCTTCATGTTTTAGTGTCTTTGGCGTGGAACGATAACATGTAGGCTACTAAAACAGAAAGATAAACACCAACCCAACCACAAAACCTTTGATCTACAATCTGTCTTCCCTGAAAAATGTGCAGAGGCACTAGTGGCACGAAGTTTGTATGAGTAACCAACTAAGATCTGATTTGGTTTAAGGCACACTCTAAGATGGAACCCATATCTGACACTGCTTGCCTGACTAGGACCAGAAACTAGATAATCCAGAGGCATCAGGTAGAAGCAAATAATACTGGGATGAAAACAAATCAAACAAATAAAGATAAAATTATTCCTGATGACGTTATGCTGTACTGATAAATCAGTGACTTATTCTGCCATCAGCAGAGACGCTTTCTCCTGTAACAAGGGTGAACAAATACAGAGACCCTCAGCTAAACTTTATTCAGAGTTAGATTTTGGAACACTTGGTTCTAAATGGTATGTCTCCATCAAATTTCCCCTCTTAGAGCTCAGTGAAGCCCATGGAAGAGATGGAAAAACAACAACAACAACAACAACAAAAAACATAAGACAGCAGGAATAGAGCACACCAGGAGAACAAGGCCCTATAAACCAGAGAAAAACTTATATGAACTCACAGAGATAGAAGGAGGAAGCACAGTTTCTTTGTGTATAGATTATAGCTTTTCATTTTAATATTTTTATAGGACTCCTGGGTGTGCCAACACCTGCGTTTCTAATTTAATGCTTTCTATTAGGAATCTTTTCCTTCTATTATTTTTCCTTATCCAACTTCAGTGTGATATTTGGGTTTTTTATTATTATTTTATATTGTTGTTACCTGTTACAAACCTGTTCTTTTCTAATGAGACGCAGAATGGGACTCTAGTCCAATAAGAGGGGAAGTGTGGAGAAACTGGGAGTAGAAGGAGGGGAAACTGTAATAAAGAAATATGATGCATTGTATGATAAAAGACTTTTATTTATTTTGTTTTGTTTTGTTTTTTAAGACAGGGTTTCTCTGTGTAGCCTTGGCTGTCCTGGAATCACTTTGTATACAAGGCTGGCCTTGTACTCAACAGAGATCCACGTGCCTCTGCCTCCCAAGTGCCAGGACTAAAGGCATGCACCATCATGCCTAGCTGGAGAGATGGCTCAGTCATTAAAGGCTAGGCTCACAACAAGAATATATTTTCCTTAAAAGAATGAAGAACTTGAGAGTGCAAATAATCGTAAACATACAGAACTCCAGAAATTTGTAACTACTAATATTATTCACACACAGAGTATTATTTAAATTTTTAAGAAATCACTACCAGTACTTTACAGATAGTAAAAAGTATTGTCTCATGCTCAAAAGCAAATATAAGCCAGGAAGAAAGGAAATATAACATGTTCACATAGAGTATTGAAAATTCTATTAAGTCTGTACAGAAGCTGAGCAGAAAGAAGTGGGAGATCGGATGCAGAACTAACAGAGTCAAAAGTATAAAATAGATCTAGACATAAAACCAGAGACACTAAATCGGGTTAGAAGAAAAAGTGGGAAAGAGCCTGGAACACATTGGCACAAGAGACAACTTCCTGAACAGAACACCAACAGCCCAGGCCTTAAGGTCAACAACTAATAAATGGGACCTCATGAGGATGAGAAGCTTCTGTAAGGCAGAAGACACTGTCAACAGAACAAAGCTACAGCCCACAGACTGGGAAAAGATCTTCACCAACTCTACATCTGACAAAGGTCTAATATCTAAAATATATAAAGAACTCAGGAAGGGGAGACCTGGTGGCACTCAGAGGAAGGACAGCAGGTTACCAAGAAGAGACTTGATACCCTATGAGCATATACAGGGGGAGGAGGTCCCCCTCAGTCACAGACATAGGGGAGGGGAATAAGGGGAAAATGGGAGGGAGGGAAGAATGGGAGGATACAAGGGATGGGATAACCATTGAGATGTAACAAGAATAAATTAATAAAGGAGAAAAAAATTTAAAAAAATGAAGAACTCAAGTAATTAAACACCACCAAACCAAATGACCCAATTAAGAAATGGGCCACAGAAATAAACAGGAATATCAAATGGCAGAGAAAATCTTAAAGAAATGCTCAACATCTTTAGTCATCAGAGAAATGCAAATCAAAACAACACTGAGATTCCATCTTACACCCATCAGAATGGCTAAGATCAAAACTCAAGTGACACCACATGATGGCGAGGATGTGGAGAAAGAACATTCTTTCATTGCTGCTGGAAATGCAAACTTGTACAACCACTTTGGAAATCTCTCTGGTACTTTTGACAAAGATGCTAAATACATACAATGGAAAAAAGCAACTTCAGCCAATGGTGTAGGTCTAAGTTGATGTCTACTTGTAGAAAATGCAAATAAACCCTTATTTATCACTTTGCACAAAGCTACAGTCCAAGTGGAATAAAGATCTAACATAAAACCAGACACAATCTGTTAGAAGAAAAAGTGGAGAAGAGCCTTGATCTCCTGAAGGCTGCCTGTTTGGGTCCTGGTTCTGTTTATTGGTTGGAAAGATGATTTATCTTTAGTATAAAATCTGAAAGGGTAAAGCTGCAAGAGGGAGCATTTACATGTATATGTATATAGATATACATATATATTTCTTTCTTATTGGACATATTAAGGAGGAATAGATTGTAAAGAGTTATGAGAAAGATATATATCTAAAGTATATATTCACTTTCTGATGCACAGTGATGCATTAACAAATGCATACATAGCCCACATGTTATAAAAATTGTCTCTTTTAAATACGTACAATTTATTTCTATACAAATTAAAGAACACTATTGAAAACCAAATGTGCTACAAATTGCAGGAAAGAGAGAGAGGGGGGGAGGGGGGAGGGAAAGAGAGCCTGCTAGCAAACAAGTGTGTTGCTTCTAGAACAATATTAAGGAACACTGATCATTGGAAAACAGATTTATTCTATTCTCTACATTGCAAACCAAATTGTAGATGGAGCTGTGACCTTTGAAATCTTCAATTACCTCTAAGAACTAAATCTTAACCTCAAAGTTTCTTTATAGGGTCTGTCCGAAAGCACATATCAGATTCTGAGGAAAAGGTCAGCATGCTTTGCAGAGTAATATGGGTTTTCATTATTCCCTATAAACTGAAACTTTTTAAATGTCAGCATTTGAGAAATGATGGGTTCCCTTCCTTTATTCTGGAAATATACTGCAAAATATATAATTTGAAACTCACAGGAAATAATTTCCTATTGCTACAGATGTAAACTAAGTTGTCATATATAATAATTATTAAATTTAAAGACAATTTTATTTAAATTAAAGTCAATAAAAGTATGTTTCTAAACAACTGAAGGATATATACTGTTTGTCATAAGCAATATTTTTTAATTTTTATTATGTTTTCTTTATAGCATTTACATTTATATTATTACACATGAATAAAATAAACTACATACAGCTGGAAGAACTACGAGACCATCAGGAATGATGTAAACGTTAAATTCATACTGATTTGGCTATTTGTATTTGGCAAACTTGAGGTCAACCTCTTTCGTATCTTGTTGGGTCTAAATTTCTGAATGAAAATCAATACCTATAATATCTCATCTCTATAAACTTAAAACATCTATCTTGATGTAAAAACATCTTAACCCCTAACCAAGTAAGCTTAATTGTAAGACTAAACTAGCTGATCTTCAACCCCATCAGAGAATTGAGAAGGGATAAAACTTAAACACCTGAGTGGACCAGAAGTGCAAGTTACCAGCTTCCAAAATGAAAAACCTGTCAAAGATAGTTTGCTGCCTGAACAGTCACCCAGCACTCTCTATAACATTGAAGCATCATCTTCGGCCTTCTAGCCCAATATTATTGAATCTACTCCTCAATTCAAGGCCTTAATTATTACTCACAAACAAGGATGTTTTTAATCCTTTGGTTTAGAATTTTATATATTGATGCAAATCATGGTCATGTCAAATACTAGTCTAATTTTGTCACAAGAATATATATCCTAGGTCTAAGAGATAGACATGATTCTACAGATATATAAGGTGAAATAGTTAAATAAGGTCTTCAGAAGCCTCAGAGACCTACAGAATAAAAAGAAAAATTTATTATTCTAAAGATTATTTGACAACGATATAAATTAACTCCTGGCAACACCCAGACTGCCTCAAAGAAGATGATGAGCATCAAAGAACCTCTGTATGGACTTGGCTTCAAAAGTGGCAAACAAGCCACTGGGCAAAATGTCCTCATTTCTGGCACAGATGGAATTCTGCCTAAAAATGGGCAAGCTTAAATGCAGGCAGAGTTGATGGCTGAACTCTTCTAAGACAGGATAAGCAAAGCCTCAATAGTTCCTGCCTCACAAATATGTCTGTCATCAGCAATAGCTTACACGTTGATTTTTCTTTCAATTTTCTTTTGGTTACTAAAGCTTCATGAAAACCATTGAAACACATATACTTTAAATTTTTAAAGTTACTTCTCATTTAGAAAGTAGCTAAATGTTCTTAACATACTACCCATAATTATTATTTTGTTTTATGTTCATTCACACAAGTTTTTAAAGATGATGTCTTTTAATTAACTTTATATATACACTAAAGCCAACTAGAAGAAACATACTCCACATCTGATACATGCATTGCCCTGGATACCTGATTTTTATTCAGCTGAACCATTTGCTCCATTATAACCTATTTGGTTTCATTTACTTACTAAAACTCAATTTTTGGAAGTTCATGGTTAAATACAAAAATTATACTTGATTACATTTTTAGCACTTCCTCATAGGAAGAGTAAAAGCAGGTGTATAAATTTAAGATGGCTTTGTTTCTCTAATTTCCTGTAGGATTGAGCCTAAAGAATGTGTTGAGTGAAATCAGTTTTTGGAGGGACTAAAATAACTTTTTTTTTTAAATAAAGGCTTGACTGATAAATTTGTAATTTTCATTTTACTTATGGATTTTCACACTGAAAAAGGTTCAGTGATTCTTTTCTGAGTATGTGTGTATGTGTGTGTGATGTATCACAAAGATTATTTAATAGTCCTGTTGATTGCTTTAAAGATAAAAATGACCTGATTTAGTGCTAAGGTTAGTAATAGGGTATAACAATTAGTACTAATTAATTCATGATATATAGAGAGTGTGCATGGAGTACATGATGCTCAATAATATTAAACAGATATAAATATCATGGTAAACAAATTTTAGTAATTTACTAATAGTGTATTCAGCTCAATTCCTAATGCTAATTGTCTTAGAGTACTAGGCACAAAACATCCTCTCACAAAAAATATGCTGTCATAAAGGAAAATAATCCTTGAGAGAAGAACAATGCAATGTTAATGTTCTCATTTGCCCTACTGTTCAAGCTGAGAACACATTTCCTTGCACAATAAGAGACATATTCTAAACCAATGCAATATTATTTACATGAAGTTTGTAAAGTTCTAGTCCAGACAGGAAATAAATTGAGGACTGGGAAAAACTGCATATAGTAAAGATATGAGATATTTGCATGAGGATTTTCTTGGGTCTAAAGGTAAGTTTTCAACAGTTTTTGTGAGGCAGAATTCCTTGAGCTCTGTCAGAAAATTGCTATAGGAGTTTGGAAGCTAAATACAGGTATAGGAAATTCCTCACTTAAGAGATACATTGGAATTCTAGTTCACATAGAGTGGAAAGATTCCTTTGAACAACGAAAGACGAAGCATTAAATATAAATAAGGGTCTTATCTTACTGATAAGGACAAAATTATTTCTGCTAATGTAGAATGGATTTAGTCTTAACAGAATTCTGAGAATTCCCCATTAATTCAGTAGCCTGTCATAACAAATACTGTATTATTTTTTAAAGCAGCAATGTAATTCAGACTGAAATATCATCTGTGCTCTCTAATAGTCAATAGAAATGGCAATTTATATACAGTAGCAGAAAGAATATGGCCCCAAGTTAAGAAAAATCAAAACAATCAAATGAAATTGACACTAAAGTCTAAAAGACATTGAGATTACTGCAGTCAAACTTTTAAATTGTTACAAATGTTCATGAAAACATTAAAGCAAAATATACAAATGATAAAAAGTTTGAAAATTCAAATCTTAGAAAAGATAATGGGAAATTTGAATAAATCTAAGTTCTACCACTGAAAACTACATAATGTGAGTAGAAGTATAGGGAATAAAGCAGAAGTATAAGAAAAGTTGCAAAGGGAAAGGACAAGTAACTTGAAGACCATATTATAACCATAGTTCAATATACATGGCACAGATTATATTCATAACTTTTACAACACCTTTTCTAAGATTAAAAAAACTTACAGATTCAATGCAATCCCTATCAAAATTGTTTAAAGACTTTGAAAGATCAATTCTTAACTTCATATGGAAAAATAAAACACCCAGAATAGCTAAAACAATCCTGTACAATAAAAGATCCTCTGAAGGAATCTCCATACCCGATCTCAAGCTGTACTATAGAGCAACAGTAATTAAACAGCATAGTACTGGCACGGCAATAGGCGGGTGGATCAATGGAATTGAATTAAAGACCCAGAAATGAATCCACACACATATGGGCACTTGATTTTTGACAAAGAAGCAAAATATATTTAATGAAAAAAGGAAAGCATATTCAACAAATGGTGTTGGTCTAACTGGATGACTACAAGTAGAAAAATGTAATTGAACCCATATTTGTCACCATGAACAAAACTCAAGTCCAAGTGGATTAAAGACCTCAACATAAAACTAGCCACACTAAATTGGTTAGAAGAAAAAGTGGGGAAGAGCCTGGAACACATTGGCACAGGAGAAAACTTCCTGAACAGAACTTCAGCAGCCCAAGCCTTAGCATCAACAATCAATAAATGGTACCTCATGAGGATGAGAAGCTTCTATAAGGCAAAAGACACTGTCAACAGAACAAAGTGATAGCCCACAGACTGGGAAAAGATCTTCACCAACTCTACATCTGACAAAGGTCTAACACCCAAAATATATAAATAACTCAAGAAATTGAACACCACCAAACCCAATATCCAATTAAGAATTGGAGCTCAGAACTAAACTGAGAATTCTCAACAGAGGAATACCGAATGGTGGAGAAAAACTTTAAAAAATGCTCAACATCTTTAGTCATCAGAGAAATGCAAATCAAAACAACACTGAGATTCCATCTTACACCCATCAGAATGGCTAAAACCAAAAACTCAAGTGACTGCACATGCTGGCGAGGATGTGGAGAAAGAGGAACACTCCTTCACTGCTGGTGGGAATCCAAACTGGTACAACCACTTGGGAAATCTATCTGGCGCTTTCTCAGAAAAATGGGAATAGGGTTCCCTCAAGACCCATCTGTTCCACTCCTTGGAATATACCTAGAAGGTGCTCCACCACACAACAAGGGCATACGCTCAATCATGTTCATAGTGGTCTTGTTTATAATAGCCAGAACCTGGAATCAACCTAAATGTCCTTCATTTGAAAAATGGATTTAAAAAACCTGTGGTACATTTACACCGTGGAATACTACTCAGCTATAAAAAACAAGGAAATTCTAAAATTTGTGGAGAAATGGAGGAAACTAGAAATGATCATACTGAGTTAATCCAGAAGCAGAAAGACTCATATGGTATATATTCACTTATAATTGGTCACTCGCCCAAGAGGCATGTCACATGAAAGTCTTCACTTACCAGGAGATTTGGATAGTTGTGAGGACTTCTTTTTGCAACTCTAGGTGAGAGAAGTAAGGGAGAATTGGGAAATAGAAGGAGCCAGAGGGCCCAAGAAACATACAACAAAAATATATCATGATGGACAGATCTGGGCCCAGGGGTTCATCTCAAACTGCTACACCAACCAAGGACAATATTTTCAGTTAACATTGACTCTCTTCTCCACAATTATGTGGAAAGTGAGGACTGTCTGAGACATGAACTCTGGTGCCCCATATTTGACCACTTCCCCATGGTGGGGAGACCTGGTGGTACTCAGAGGTAGAATAAACAGGCTACCAAGATGAGATTTGATAGCCTATGACCATATAGTGAGGGATGAGGTCCCCCTCAGTCACAGACATAGGGGAGGGGAATAGGGTAAAAGCAGGAGGGAGGGAGCAATGGGAGGATACAAGGTATGGGATAACAATTGAGATGAAATCTGAAGAAATTAATTAAATAATTTTTTTAAAAATCCAATAGTACTAAAAGGGTATGACAAAACAGAAAGGGAACTATGGCAACTTTATTTAATTTAAGTCCACCATACATGAAAGAATACCTACAATAACTTGAGCAGAATTTTTATAAAGATAAAAACTGAAATATTTTAAAACCGCAAGAAAGCATACAAATTCAACTAACCTGGACTCATAGAGACCCACAGAGACTAAGCCACCAAATAAAGGTCATTCATAGGACAGAGCTAGGCCATTCATACATATGTAAAGAATGTACAGCTTGGTCCTCACATGGGACCTCTAGCAACAGAAGCAAGGTCTGCTTCTGACTCCACTGCCTGTCTATGGACCCCTGTAACCTGACTGGACAGGCTCACCTAGCCTCAGTAGAAGAGGGTGGGCCCGGCCGTACATGGTATGCCAACGGGCATTGATGCCCATTGGAAGTCTTCCCTTCTGCGTGGTAAGGGGAAAAGGGAACATAGGTTGGGGGGAGGAACGAGGGATGGACTAGGAGGAGAGGAGGGAGGGGAACTGCCTATTGGGGTGTAGAGTAAATAGATTAGTTAATATAAAAAAGATAATTAAAAGTAAAAGTCAAAAACACAAGAAGGTTTGTGTATCTAAAAATAGATTCTAAATGCTTAAAACCATATAAAGTAGAAAATAATCATAGGTATACATCTTAAACCACCATGGAATCATAGGTAGAAAAGTCCTGTATGTCATGTCTGCAGGGATCAGTCTAAACCATATTTCTCAATGAATGCCACATCTATGAGGTAAATGTGAAATTAATACTATGTCAAAGCAATGAGATTTCAACTTCTTCCAAGTTTCACTTAATTTACCTAAAATATAACCACCTATCTTGATTACCTTCTCATGATTTATATAACTAAACATATACAATGCCTTATAGTTTTTAAGTCATAGTAGGTTTACCACCTCCATCTAACGTTCGCTTAGACCAACTTGTTACTCAACTTCTAGTCTAAGAACAACAATTACATAAAAAGATACCTTTTCAATTTTACTCCCTTTATTCATTCAGTAGAAGACAGTCTATCAATATTCAATGAATCTCTTTGGATTCTTCCTTGGATGTTGTTTCATGTTTTTCTATGCACACAATATATTTCCCCTGAATTCTATGCAAAATCCTAAGCAGACATATGACTTCATATATTTTATCTGAGCATGGAACTAAAAGGTTATTTATAATCATTGATGATATGAGCGGTATTCAAAGGTATACAATCTTAAATAACAATAGTTTTATTCTAATTAAAAGAAAAATAATCAAGTGTATAATTATATAATGAGAAGTGCATTAAACACAGATTCTGAAAATTGGCTTAAAAATCTAATTTGTTAATGAATCTATTTCCTCAGATAATTCACTTACTAGAGAGTCTAAGTTTTCTCAGGATATAACATCAGCTAGTAGATAATATATATTGAGATCTACCGAAAAGAAACAAATTACTTCAAAACCTTCAATATTTATCATCTCACAGATTCTGTGGAGTAAAGACACAGGTCTTGTGGTACAAGTGCAAGGACATGAGTAGACGAAACTACCTCAAAAATGCTTCCTTCTATTTTCACAAAGAACATCAATAAAATCTCTCTTAGGCCCAGAGAAAAGAAAGAAATTTACTCTGGGGCATGGACAAGAAAACGTGCAGAACATAGCATGTGTCTAATACTGTGGTAAAACAGATTTACTAGAACGTCACAGCTCCTAAGGAAATAACTTGCTCAAAAAGACAGATAAAGTTCTTTGACCAGGCATCCAAATAAAGAGCTGTCTATAGCACGGACAGCTACAAGAACATGGTGATATCCTAAGATAAAGCAGACCTAAATTTAAACAGAAGTCAGAATTTCAGAAAAAACTTTACCGAACCAAAGTGAAATAACACTAAAAATAATGATGACTCTTATTATATACACTAAGGTCTAAAGTGACAGTCATGGATCCTGTGTGGGTACTCTGCATACATGTTATGACTGTTAACTTGGTCTTTCAGGATGATGACACCTCACATTGGAATTGGGGGTATGTTTGACTCTTTGGGCAGTTGTAGGAACCCTTTTCTCCTACTAGTTTGCCTCACTCAGCTTTAATGTGAGGGCTTGTGTCTGGCAGAAAGACATCTATGGTATATATTCACTTATCAGTGGATATAAGCCTAACACAGATGTCCTCTGAGAGACTCCACCCAGTGGGGAAACAAGACAGATGCTGTGACTCACTATAATAAGTCTCAATGTTCAATAAGCAAAGCTTGGAAGCCAAGGGAAGAAAAAGTGTAATCAATCAGACATCTAATGTTCTGGTCCAAGCCATTCAAGAACGTCAAGGACTGATCCTATGTATCTCATGAATTCAAGAGATTTGACAATAAACAGTTGTAAAATGGAGATGTCAGAAAATATCCCTGGACATGATATGTTATGCGACATTCAATGGTACAATATTTCTCTGTGACCTTCCAGTAATAGAATTCGCTATTTATTATAGCAGCAGAACTCCTATCTTTAGCATAACCAACCTTTGCTTCCAACCAGCATATACAGCAAGGACTTTGGATCATTAGCCTGAAGAAATCTTCTGGACATCCTCTTCATACTGATCTATTTTCCTTAAGAAGAGACACAGATTAGATACCTAGGTTATGTGTGAGTGAATCAAGAGAGAAACAGTTGGTATTTGAGAGCTGTGTTTTGTGAGAATCAGACTGTCTCTATTGAATTAAGACAACTTTGAGACTGCAATTATAGCCATAAAATGTTGAAAATACAGATAGCAGACACTTATTCAGTTGGAACACCTCCTCTGTAATGAGAGTCTGAATCCACATAAGAGCCCAGATTCATTATACTTTCCTTAGTAATGTTCTTCTTATTTTCCTTTGCTATAATTTCAGGGGAATTCTGGGAAGACACTCCCTACAAAGGAGACCAACTTTTTCATGAATTGCAAGGCAGGAACTATCACCTTAACCCAATGAATATACCATGAATCTCATAGATAGCCATTAAAATAATCCAATGATTTACAGCAGAGAAAGGTGTCGGGTCAGCTAGTACACGCTTCTTTCTAGAGGTTGTTGTATTTTGATTTTTACAAAATGACTTCTGCAGAAGCGTCTTTATTTCTCAGAAAACTTTTTCTTGAGAAGTCAGGAACCAAGAAGAAAAAAAAAAAAACTAAACTTTTCCTGGTGACAGTTCGAAAGCAGAGTCCAAAGAAGGAGACAAGATAAAAAGTAAGTCAATACAGTATTCAATTTAGAAAGCACTAGGACCCTAATTTGTATCCAGACCCTAGAACAGACTTAAAGGGACTTGCAGGATTAACATACTACTTGACAACTCTTTGAACATGTGTGCATAAAGTAATGAAGAACTGAGGATCTTTGTTTAACTGGAGTAAAATTATTTTAACGGATTTAGCAAGATGAATACAGTTGATACGAGCTACTAATGGATTTTCTAAATTTCAAATGCAAAATAATGCACAACACGACAGCAAGTTTAATAATGGCATCCCAGAAAAGGTGCTAGCAAAAGCCTTGAATATTAAAAGAGAGATTAAAAATAGCATGAGATCACTGCAAATTTTAAGCAAAAAATATATGATCAAGCTGAGGCCAAATTCAAAGCATGCATTAAATCATCAGTACCTAGTTTCCATCTTCCTGCAAGCATGATACCTCCTGGCTGACCAAAGAAAGATGGCTCATATTGTTTGCTGCAGGGCCTCGAGCTAACAATCCCCTCCTTTTGTTTCCTGATGTCAAGAGATTACCTGGTCTGTATCTCTTTGATTGGCAACCCCTAGAACAATGTTTTCCCTTCCAACAGTGGCTACAATACCCTGGAAGTCTTGGCATATCATTACGATCACGGCCAGAATCTCCTTGTTCTCTACTATAAGTATCGTTTTCTCCAGAATTAATGCTCCTGTTATTTTGAGGTCTGGATCTTTTAAATTTACAATTTATTTGTAAATGACCAAATATACCACAATTAAAGCACCAGGTGTTTTGATATCTAAGACCGTTAGCTACAGCTTATCCTATAATATTGGCTTGATGCTCCTGAAAGCCAATATTAACTGTCTCACTTACTCATTCTTCCAATGGGGCTCCTCGTGCATTTAATGGTCTAATTGCTCTCTTACATTTACTATTTGCATTTTTATATGCCATGAGCAGTGTCAATGCCTGTCTGGTCCCAGGGTCTGGTATGGCTCTATGTAGAGCTGAACCCAATCTCTAAATATTCTGTGACGGCTTCCCCAGGGCCTTGAAATATCTTAGTTAATGAGGTGGTTGTTTTAACAGGCTCTTTTTTTTATTTAAGTAATTTATTCAGATTACATCTCAATTGTTACCCCCTCACTCGTATCTTCCTGTTCCCCTCTCCCTCCCTCTTTCATCCTATTTCCCTCCTCTGGCTCTATGACAGAAGAACTATTCCCCACCATATGTTCATAGCCTACTGGGTCTCATCCTTATAGCCTGCTTACGCTACACTGCAACATGGCATTGTTCAATTACAACATATTCAGTCCCAGCTTGTTCTTGTAGGGCAACATAACATCCTTCACTAAGCAGTTGATCTTTAACAACATTTATCCCCCCTTGGTATATTTTGTTGTCCTACTTTTGTTTAACTGGAGTAAAAGTGATTTTTAACAGATTTAGCAAGTTGAAGAGAGCTGATATGAGCTACTAATGGATTTTTAAAATCAAATATAAAATAATCAGCAACACTACAGGGAGTTTTATAATGACATCCCAGAAAAGGTGCTATCAAAAGCCATGAATATTAAAAAACAGATTAGAAACACTCTTAGATCACTGTAACTTTTAGACAAAATTATACGGTCAGTAGATGCTGTTTCAATTGACCTTACGTGTATTTTATTACACACCAAAATTTGAGAGTATTTATAAATGAGCCTCCTATAAACCTTACAGCAGAATCCTGTTGTTTCTCATCTAGGAAGAAGACCTTGATGACTGAAATATTAAAAATTGAACTTGTGTCACTACTGCAGTTTTACTAGTCAGTTTCTGAAAAAAAAAATAGATCCAAAATTTTAATCTCAGGCAGATGGTCATTTTTCAGTAAAGCACTACCTCCACATGGTGAGGAATAAAATAAATGAGCTAACACTTCTTTCAAATATATCAGGCTGTTCTCTTCCATTGTGAACTATGGATTCTTAAAGCAGTATTATGTTCCTCCCATAATTCAGGGCAACATTATATACTTCCTTATTATTATTAAAGTGCCCATAATGGGAGAAATTATTAAATTATAATTGCATCTCTATTAAATAATTGGGGAACATGTTACCCAGAAAAATTAATGAATTTACCTAAAGTGTTGCACCCATTGTAAAGTACATTTTGGAAGTATATGAAACAAGAATTCTGATGGACAGTACTGGTGACATTTCTAATAATTCAGCATTTTTCATAAAAAAATAAGATTTCATTTAACTTATAACAGTATTCCTATAAAATTTTCATGTTTAAATTATCATTAATTTTGTGAAATACTCATACCCCATAAATGTATACCTGTGTTCACAATAATGCATATATCCTTATGTAGGAACCTTTTATTTATCAACGTTCATGCACAATGAATTTATTCATTGTATGTATAAAATATTACTCCCAAATAGATGTTTAGGAAGCTTTAAATGAAATATAGTTTAAAATGTCAAAGATTATGCCATATTTAATCTCCTGATTTGTCCTAATCTGTTTTAGGTAGTTAGACTAGGTTAGGCATGCTGATTTATAATATTCAAGCAAGAAACTATGGATTATTACTGATGTACTTTAACTCCTCGTGGTATTTACTAAATGAATTAATATTTCACTAATATGGTAGATATCTATTATGGTAACTATTATGATAATAAATAAGTAAGCCTTGTTTATGCTGCATCTGGACCCCAAGCCAGAATATTCTTGCCTGTAAATTAAATCAACTGCATAATGTAAAAACATAATGTATACAGATTATCAAATTTGTTTCAACATTTTGTATTTTAAATATAGAACTAGTTATAGACTATAGTATCTTACTTAATAAAATTATATAAAGGTAGTAAAGATCAGTAATCATCAGCTATGTAACTTTCAAAACTTCCAGAAAAAGCAGACACAGGTACATGTCCACATACCCACACACATGCTTGCATACACACACTTACATAACCCCCTGCACATGCTTCTATATACACACACTCATGTACCCACATCCATGCTAACTCATGCACACATGCTCACATACACATGATCAGGCTCATACAAAAAGAAAGAGCAGCACAGCAGTAAAGTAAATGTTGTGTGATGTTAAATTGGGCCAATCTCAGTGGTTCACATGAGAATTCTTTGCATGAATTTTGTTATATTTCCATTACTTTTTTTTCAAAATAAATGTCTAAGATCTTAAGAATTATTTGTTTATGGTTTTAAACTTAATTTTACTTTTAATTGGCACACGGAGACATCATTTCCCCCTTCTTTCCTTCGTCTCCTCCCACATTTCCACATTTTCCCTCCTCCTCTTTTTCATAAATTTCATATACAAAATTTAGATACATGATTTCTATATATTATCTGGATCAGTCAAATTTAAGCTAATAACTGAACATTGTAACAGTTATTTTAATAAATAATTTAATAAATAAAACATAACTTATTAATTTGGAATAAAGTTACTTCGTTACTTGAAGGCAAAGGTGAGGCTACCATAAAGGTGGCAATTATAAGAGGCAGCTACCACATTAAATCTGTGCAAAGGTAGAAAAGACTAAAGTTTTTATTGATCTTGGGATCTTGGATAAGACACCCCCAAGAGCTAAATATCAATACTTTGGAGAAGAAGATACTGTAGATGTTGGTATCTCTGTGTTTGGAGAAAGGGCCTATGGTACTGAGAACTGAACCTCTGAACTGGGGACTCTGGACTTGTCATATGAGACTGGTCCTGCAAAAAAAGAAAAAAAAAAAAAAAAAAAGAAAAAGAAAAAAGAAAAAAAAAAAGAAAAAAAAAAGAAGTGACAAACTGAATTGATATGCAATCTGAGAGGATGCTTCTGTTGCTGCCAAGAAATGATTATTGCTACAATTCATCCTACAAGGCAACAAAGAAGAAGCAATGAGTCTCTACTCTCACCTCCCCTGTCTTGCTGCAGCAGCATCCTTTACTGGATGCAAATGTGGTAATTCATGGCAAAACCTGAGTTTGAGTTTGACAGTCGTAGATCCAGAGTCACAAAGCCAAACACAAATACCAAGTCAGATTTGAAACGCAATAACATGTTGACCATAAATGTCTTTGTTATATGTAGTGTATAAAAGACACGTGACCAACTTAGAGCTCTGGCGCTTCTTTGTTAGAAGTGCATGTAGCCCAAAGGCAGACATTCCCTGAGCCTTCTCTCAGCCAGTCTGTGGTTGGATGGTATGTTTTGAGCCTAATGTTGATTCTTCCAGAAGGGTGAGAAAATTAGTCTGCCATTTATTTCTTTAAAGAATACGTACTCTCTATATATATGTTTTGCATTTTAAGTGTAAATATTTTAAAAAATAGACATGTCTTTGTACAACTGACATCAGTTCAAACGTCGTTCTCCCCCTCCGCCCACTCTTGCCCCTTTTTACACTCTTGTGTTGGTTCTAATAAACGGTTGCTTTTCAAAAAAAAAAAAAGACACGTGAGTACACAACCCAGAAAAATATCATTTGTTTTATGTATATATATATATACATATATATACATATATATACACATATATATTACTGAATTTGGTATATAATACAGGAAAGATATATGAGTGTGCATGATTCATATATACATATATATTATTTATTATAAAACCACCATATATAATTTCAAAAGCCAATGTCTTTTAACTTTCTTTCATAGGACCCTTTTTAGAAGAAATATTTCACCATATGGGTTCTTTTTAATTTTGTTTTCCCGGCAATACTACATTAACATCAGCAGTATTATTTACTATTTGAATAAATAGATGTCTTAAGACAGCTAGAAATACCACTCATTAGAGAAATGAAACCTTACTGGCCTTAGTAAAGGAAAACTACATAAATATTTGGCTCAGAGCTGTAGGCCTGCATCATTATGAGCAAAGAGGATCTGTGGGTTTGCTTTCTGTCAGCATTTTCCCCAGCACAGATTTCTCCTCTTGCTACTTACCAGGGAGCTGTACTCTCATCAGCACAGATTTCTGAGGTTAGGGTGTTATGTGAGTCTCCTTTGACATCAGCAACTGGAAATCCATATTCTGTCTGTCCTTAATCATACTAATACTTATTGTTGTTTTATTTATCTTACACAGAATACATTTTATCGACTCAAATAAGCATCTCATTTCTCTTCAAATCATATTTCAATTTGCTGAGATTGAAATAAAGTGCAAATATTTATGTGTATATAATAAAGTCATTAGTAGAACTGCAAATGAAACTGTATACACATTTAAGTCATGTGAACAGCGTTATTCCACAGGAGCTTAAACGTTACAGGCATAAAACAGGCTTAATTCTAATGCAATTTTTCTAAAGGAAAGGAAAATTGCAACATAAGCTTTAAAATAAGTAAAGTGCTGAAAAAAATAGTGATATCCTCGGATAAATTTATAATTTTAAGAAGCAAAATACTCTTAGATGTTAATAGATTAAGCTATTATTGGAAAACCAACCAATACAAAGAACTATTTAAAATTTAATTAAGGGCTCATTGGGACAGCTCAATGGAAAACACAATCACTGACAAGCTATGGTGGAATGGTGGAAATAAAGAACTGACTCCAGTCAACACACACATACACCATGGCAATCACCAATATACATATGATGCACACACACACACACACACACACACACACACACACACACACACGCACGCACGCACACACCTACACACACACAAATACAGTAAATAAATACATTTTCAATTAAATTCAAATATCCAAATTTTGCAATTACTCCTTTTGATTTTGTCCTATTTTCTGGTTTTATTGTTTGGTTTGGTTTTTGTTTTTCTTCTTATTGGGAATAGATTCTTTTCTCAGATATTATATCTTAATTACTATTTTTCTCAATCCATCCAATTTCACCCTTCCTTTCCTCCCACCTGGATCCACTACTTTTTTTTCTGTCCTTAAAAATGAACATTCTTCTAAGGGATGATATGAAAATATAAACAATATAAAATATAACAAAAGAATATGGAATAAGATAAAAACAAAAACTATCACACCAAAGTTGGACAAGAAACTAAGATAAACATTCCAAGAGAAGAACCAAGAATCAAAGACCCACTTGTGCAAACACTCAGGAATCCCATAAAAACACTAAACTGAAGGCATAATGTATATGTAAAGGTCCTAGTTCAGGCTCATGAAGGACCTGTGTATACTGCTTAAGTCTCTGTGAACTCATTTGATCTTTGCTCATGATGAATTAAAGGGCCTTGTTTTCTTGGTGTTCTCCATGCCCCCTAGCTTTTAAAGTTTTTTCCTCCTTCTCTTCTGTAGGGTTCCCAGAACCCTGAAGAGAGGAATTTGATGAAGACAATTTTTGTGAAGCGGAGTATTCCGAGGTCTTTCATTTTCTGCATAATGTCTGCCTGTGGATCTCTGTATTTGCCCCAGAAGATTACAGGATGAAACTTCTCGAAGGACAGATATAGAAGACACTGACCTATGAGCATGGCATTATGTCATTGTTTTTGTTGTTTCTCTTTTTTTCTAATGTATAGTATTTAGTTTTGCCCTAGATCTCCTTTGTGCTTCTTCATCACTCAAGCAGTGATGAGTATGGGTTTATTTTTACTTTTTCCTGGAGGAGCCTAAAGTCAGATCAGTTATCAGTTGGTTACTTCCAGCAGTACAGCTTTGGAAACCAGTGAAGAGGAGAGAAGAGAAAGTCTTGGTGGTAGGGAGAATTGAGCAGGTGGTGAACAGCTGGTTAAAGGAAACCAACCATTGGTTGAACAACTAGCTAAAGGAAATAGTTATTGAGGAGAGGTTGAGGAATGGAGGGAAAATACTGAGACCCAGGTGCATGGGGTCCAAACTGAAAAGTCTTGTAGACCAAGAAAACTTTACTTTTCTTCTGCTTTTCTTTCCTTGTCTCTTATTTGCTTACTTTTCAGTCTCTGTTACTCCTAGGGCCAACTCTAGTACTTTATTTAAAGTGAAATTCAGTTTTTTCACTACAGATTGCATCATGATTTTCTCATATTTTACAATCAACAGAGCTTTTAAAAATCAACAGATCAAGAAAACATTCTAACAAAGAAATACAAAAAGTTCTGTATAACCTACAGTAAAACATACAGCAAAAAATGAAACAATCTCCAAGCAATGGTCAGCATGAGTTGATTATTATTTCTTACACAACACTTAGGAAAATTTAATCATAAATTTCCCCAGGCTAAAGCCATTGAGTTTACATAATTGTCATAGTGACATAGCTTGAGCTAAATGTTCAACACAGAAAATATTTGAATTACTTCCAGTCCCAAACCAACAGGTGTGCTTTCTAAGCCTAGGATAACTGCCACCTTTACTGTAAAATATCTGTAAAGCATGATGTTCCAAGCCCACCTTCTATTGATTTAAAAGCAGATTCTAAAGAAACTTTTCTACAGCTAATAGTATCTAGCCAAGTACTGTTGTATCAAGTCCTAACTTTCTTTCATGCAGTTTCTGACTGCTCACAGTCAGAGCCAAGATTCTCTCATTGTCTCAAGATTTTGGCCAGAAGTCTTCTTTCAACATTCTTTGTGATAAAAGGGTTTCCAGTGTAAATTTCATTAGGTCTGAGAAATAACAAGAAAGATAAATTTAAGAGAAAAAGTAGTTTTCAAAGTAGTTTTTAGGCAAAATTACACCTAGAGCATTCATAATATTTAAGGACGGTGGTGAACAGCCAGAGATCAGGAAAGCCTCAACAGATGTTCTGGATTCTAGAGATCATGATGGATTGTCAGAGGTCTCTGGAACTTTTCAAGCAAAGCCGCTATGACTTGTCCTTATGTCTGTAACAGTTACTTGCACAAGTTTGTGCCACCAATGCCCTAGCATATCGCAAGGTAAGATACTATTGTAGACCAAAGGATATGTGGCTGGATTGGTGTTTACATTTTTCTTTTGCTAGCAGTCAGATTGCCATCCTATAACAAAAAGGCTAGAAAGTAGGGGTGACACCTCTATGTAGGCATCAACTTGACTTCTCTACGTTCAATATGCTTTGTGTTTTCTGCAGCAGTAGGGCCTTGCTGTCAATTCTTGGAAAGCAATCTTTTGTCTTGGCAAAAAGCCTGGGTTGTTTGGGGATTCCTACTGGCCCTTTTAGCAAACAACTCAGTGTAACCCCAACCTGGCATTGAAAGCTGTTTGCTGTCAAGAGATTGTTTGTTGTGACTGTCTTCCCCATTATTTAGTAATTTCATTAGGATTGCCTTCATATGTTTATATGTTTTAAGATGTTTCTATTGTATCAGAATCTGTACTACCCATCAAATGGTGCTGAATTTTATCTTTCTCTGCATTCCTTCCCACAGCCCTTCTTTCATCCCCTTCCCCACTTGATTCATCTATTACATGACACCCATGTCCACTCATAATTATCTATCTCTATTCCTTTACTCTAGTACCATCCTATGTAATTCTATGGATTGTCCTTTGGTTATCATTTACTTAAGAGGTAATATTCACATAGAATGAGTACACACTATATTTGTCTTTCTTGGTCTTGGATATCTCATTTTACGATTTTTTTCCAGTTTCATCTATTTGCCTACAAATTTCATGATATTATATTTTGTTTTGTTTTTTGTTTTTGCTTTTTTTTCAACAGTTTTTTTTTCTGTGTAGCCTTGACTGTCTTGGACTCACTTTGTAGACCAGGCTGGCCTCAAACTCAAAGAGATCCACCTGCCTGTGCTTCCCTGAGTAGATATTGTATTTTTCAATACTCCATTATGGAAGTTGTACATTTTGTAGTCACTCTTAAATAACTTAGTAGTCTTTTGGACTAACAACATTTCAAATAATTGATATATATTAGTTTTCATAAGTTTGTGTTTATGTATTATGAGGACATGAATTAAAACCCTAAGAACTACACTTTAAAGTTATACAAATTGGATGCTCTAGTTCACATAACCTGCAAGACTGCATTATCTTTAAATTAGGTAAAATATTTCTGCGTGCACCTATGAGGGTATTTCTGTAAGCTATGATTAGCATTTGATTCAGTATAGGGCAAACATCAGGCTCCACCAAAGCTAAGGCATTCTACACAATTCTTTGAGAGCACCAATACGATAGAGTGGCTTATGAGTAAATTGATTCCATGAATGATTTTTTTTTTACCCTAAAGTACCAGATATCCTGGTTGCCTGGACTTTACCTTGCAATTTTTAAAGCCATGGTTTTCTGTTTCTCAGACTTTTAGCCTCCAAAAACAGGAATATCATAAGCTTTCCTGATACTCTGGACTTGACTCTACCGGGTCTATAACTGTGTTGTCCTGGTTCCCCACTTTGCTGATGGCAAAGCTACAGCATCTCCAAGGTTCCAAAACCATGTAAAGCAATTCTTATGATAATCCCCTTTTATATAACAATGTATAACCTATTAGATGCTTCTGTTGAGAACCCTGTAAAATGCTGTTCAGTGCCTATCTATGAGTGTGTAGTACAGAGGCCTCCAAGGTGGTCAGATAGTCATGAAGTTGGCATCTAGATGCAAATAGAGCATCACCAGCATCTTAGCCGCAGCCAATTAAGTGCACTCACTCCAGAAAACCCTCCACACTGGACAAGGTTCATATAACACTTTCGCACCCTGGAATAGGGGGGTGCACACACATGTAGCAGCTGTTTCACCAGTAAAGGTGCACATAAACTGTTTCACGAATTCCTGTCTAAGAGTTGCTGATTTATCCTTGGAAAATGTATTCACCCAGAAACCTTCCGCCAGATTGGAGTCTCATATACCCCTTTCCATTCTGGACTCTGTTTCATCCTTTTTGAGCAGGGGTCTGATGGTATCTGGACTGTTGAAATGCAATATACTAGTGTGTATATTTACTGATATTTTTGACTGAAATTTGAAAATGAGAATACTCTTAGCAATATTAACTGCTTAAATGTCATAGACCTCAATGGTGAAAATAGCACCTACACAACTCTAAAACAGAGAAGTTGAGCTGCTACCTACATAGAGCCTTCAACCCTTTGGCTAATGTTTTTGGTACCAGTGGGTACTGTGTACTTTATGGAAAAGGTAGGGGGAGACATAACACCAACTTACCTACAAACCTTTTGATACAATTGTATCCTACCTATAAGATACACTATTGCAATGATGGCACAAAATTTTACTATTGTGGCCTATGAACTGGGACTAGTTTTTAAATTAAGCCCAGAAGTGAAAGATAAGGAAGTAAAGAGGTTAGTTTAAAAAAGTCCTAGAGCTGAAAGAAGTGAATACATCTTCACCCCTAACCCAGCAATAATCTCCGATGTAAAACCACTTGCCAATGCAAAATTCATTTTATCCAAAGGAGAATTGATCATTTTACCATTACCATTACAAAATGAATATGCAGAACATCCAAGAAAAACCAATCTCAGTAAGAAAATGAAAACTGGGCACAAAATACCACCCCTAACCTTGCTGTTACCTACTTTGTAAGGGAAAGTCAGTTCTCTCTAAGGGTTTATCCCCTGGGAAATCAGCCATGCTCCAGTGGAAGACAACACATACGTAATTTTTCTGTAGCACAAATAGGACATTTTGGGCGAAATGTCAAAAGAACACACTTGTTGAGAAAAGGAGATAAAGTTGGGTGGGTAGGGAAGTGGGGGATAACTAAGAAGAGTTTCAAGAAGTGGGTGAGTGTATTCTAAATACATTGAACAAAACTTTCAGGGAAATGAAACAAACAAACCAAAAACAAATGAAAACACCAAGGGTCTGTTCATTGTGTGTTATTATTGCGTGATGTAAAGTGAAATACTGAAAAGAATACTACCTGGATGGCTTTGTGTGTCTTAAACCCATAAATGCTTTATGCTTTGATGCAATTTTTTTAAAAGGTAAAGTTTGTTTGTTTGTGTTTAAGTCACTAGGACAAAGTCATAGAGAAGTTGGTATGGTTGGCCTCCAGCATATCACCAAAATTCTAGTTTTTCTCTCATAAAAACCCATTTATGCTTCTTCTTGTATGTGAGATAATAAACCATTCTGAAAAAAAAACTGTACACTCTCTTCAGAATATGGATCTCTCCTCAGAAGAGACTAACTAGTCCCAACCCATCCTTCTAGGACTCATCAGAGACTACTGGACTGGACTAAGAAACAAATCACCAATTCTATCTCCTTCATAACCCAACCCAGGGGGGAGAAAAGAAGCTAAAAGATAGGTTTGGGATGCACAAATAAGGGTACAGGACTATTAAAAACCTAGGCATATTATAATTAACAATAATGATGATAATAGTAATTTAATATTTTTTTATGTTTTGAGATTATAGAATAATTACATAATTTTAAACTTCGTTTTGTGCACTCTGGACTCTCCCATATATTCCTGCTTCCTTTCTAATTCATAGCATCTTCTAAATTGTTGTGAGATAAATACATACATATATATGCAAATTTAAGAACAAAGAAGCACTGCAGGCTAGAAATATTATGTTTTAAATATCCAGTGATCAAAGAATGAGTCTCCAGAGTACATAAGCAACATTTAGGGGAAGATAATACCCCAATAAAAACTTGCTGCAGAAGTGTTCAAGGATAGAGCTGAACTGTCATTAAATATATTGAAAACTCAGCTTAATCCTAATAAAAATGAAATTGAGACAACAAAAGTTTATTTTTCCTGTAAGGTGACAAAACTTTCACCTATAAATATTAAATATTTCCAATACTATTGTTAAATAGGCTCTTGCTCTGTGGGTATAAATTGATTTAATGATTGGAGTACATCCCACTATATGATGATATACTAGTAAATATATAACCTTACAGAATTTTTTTATTTATCTACACAAGAATCTTTGTTGTGTCATTTTTTTAAGTAGCAAAACTAATTATACTCAATGTCGCTCCTAATCCTCATCAAAAAAATACTTTTCACAGCAGAGGTAGAACACTGCTAGCATAATCAAAGTCATTTGCTCCTGTGTTTGATTTGATGTCTGGCCAGAGAATCCCAAGCTAAATTTCCCTACTTCTGCTCAGCAGGACTTCTGGTCCTGGTTTATTTCTATTTTGATCTCAATGAAAGTTTCAGGAAATTTGATTTTTTGATTATTACCTTCAGACACAAAATATATAAGGATATTTTAATATTTAAATGTCTTTATATTCATAAAGTTTAGGCTGCCTTAGCCTTCAATTGCCTTGAATATATATGTAATATAATAAAGTTTTATATTACAACTCTGTAATCATATTCTTAAGTATTTCTGTTAGGCAACCTGAAAAGTCTAAGGTAGAAAATGCATCATGAGCATGTGTCTATCAGAAAATCTTTTGGGATATGACTTAAGCAAATCTTCATTGTACTCGTACCATTCATATTTATTGGATTACAAGAGCTATGCCTCTTGGGTTCCTGTATCTTTGCTTTTTCCAGATCTTAAATAAGCCTCTGATCTGAACAGTAGCAATTGTCATAAAGGAAATAGCCATCTAATAAGTCAAAATGTTCTTGTGATGCCTTGAGAACTGACCATAAGTTAAAAACACAAAAGTTCTGAGTACCTGTAAATATTTAATGAATGGATTACTTAGCTATGTCTATAATAGTTTTATTTAGTCTTTGAGAATTTTACACATGCAAAGATATTGTACTTTCATCATTTAATTCCTCATTGCCTTGACTCAAACTCTTCCAAAATCCCCTGCTAATTTCATAATTTTGCTGTTTTAATATATAAATGAAATTCTATCATTTTTAGACACTACATTTCAGCTGCTAGTTCACCCACTAGGCTGTTTCCATCTCCAGTGTATTGTGAGTTGAGCAACAATAAACATGGATAAGTACATATCTCTGTAGTCACTATAGCTTTTGGGAATTAGCCCAGAAGTGGTGAAGTACCAGTTATATTTCTAGACCTTTGAGGAACCTACATACTTATTTCCATAGAGGTTTACACATTTGCACTTCCAGTAACATTGAATGGAAAATGCATCCTTTGTCCTCATATATTTAGGAGCATTTCATATCACTTTTATTATTTTTTCCCTATGGTAGTTAATTAATAAGATAGGCAGTTCACAGACCAGGAAGGAGAGGCTTTGATAACTATATACATGACAGTTATCAGTGGCTAGACTGACAAGGAACTTTTAAAAAATAGCACCACTAAAGTAAACAACACTACTTAAAATGGCCTATGAAATTGTACAGAAAAAGAAATACAAATGGCTAGTCAATCCTTTGCAATTAGGGGAATTCAAATCAAAACCACTTTGGGATTTCTTACTTCAGTCAGAATTGCTAAAGTGAAAATACCAAAAATAATCTCCAACTTGGACTTAGTTGGGGAAGTACTATAAACCTAAGAGCTTAGGTCTCATCACAGAGTTGCTAAGATAGCAGGCTGAAAAAAGTTTAGACATGAATTGTTTGTGCAGGAGACTAAAAAAGAAAAATCAGTGGACATGACCACTCCTGCACAGTGGATCTGCCCTAATGCATCCATAATATCAAGGGTAGTGATTCAAAAGTAAATCAAGACATGGAAAGGGAGGGACAATATATTTTATTTAAACTTCTTATGTTACATCCCATAAATCCATTCAGTCCTTTGTTCCCATGTCCTCCTAGGCTGCACTGAACATGCTTATCAAATTTTTTAATCTGACACTTTCTGCATTTTAAATGCCAGAGCACTAACGCTCTTGCAATTCTAAAGTCAATTCATAGTTTCTGGGTCTAAATGCATGACATTTGTAATTTACCTTTGTTAAGATGGGGCAGAGAGAATACTTTCTTACCTTTCTACCATATGCATAACAAAATATCACACCCCGAAGGGTGAAGAACCTTATGGATTCTATCTGCTTTTCTGCCTTGTCACTGTAGAGAACCACAGGCTAGAAGTAGGAGAGAAAGTCAGATTGGAATGAACTTCAGAAAACATGTTTTATGTTGTAGAGGAGTTTATTAAATGAGCCTGGGGTAGAAGGAAAGGAGGGAAGGGGTACCTGAGAGAGAGAGACAGAGACAGAGACAGAGACAGAGACAGAGACAGAGACAGGTAGAGAGTGTAGAGAGAGAGAGAAGGGGAGGAGAGACCTAGAAAACATTTGTAAAGGTTGAAATAATCTATTTATTTACCTTTATTTATCCATTTACATTTACTTATTCATTCATTCATTCACTTTACATCCTGGCCATAGCCACCATCTTTCCTCACCTCAGAGTCCCACCCTCCCTCCCTCTCTCACTAAGCTATTCCTCAGAGGAGCTGAGGGAAGCAGCTCCCTTTCCCACCCACCCAGGCTCATCAAGTCACATCAGGTCGATTCTCTTCCCAAGTGGCCTAGCAAGGCAGCCCCACCAGGGGAAAGTAACTGAATAGTTTGCAAGAGATTCCTTGCCAGAGAGGTCCCCAGCTCCCCTTACTAGGGGACCCACATGACGCAGCCAGAACTGCTCATCCACTACATCTTTGTATGGGGCCTAGGTCTAGTCCATGCAAGGTTCTTGGTTAGTGCTCCTGTCCCGGTAGGGCCCTATAGGCCCTGGTTTATTGGCTATGTTTGTCTTCCTGTGAAGCTTCTGTCACCTCCAGGTCCTTTTCATCTTCTCCACATTTTCCCGCAAAGCTCCCTACACTTCCGCCAATGTTTGGCTATGAGACTCAGCATCTGTTTTGAGGTGCTGCTTGGTGGAGCCTCTGAGAGGACAACTCTGCTTGACTCATTTCTGCAAGCAAACAGAATGTTGTTAATAGTGTCATCGATTTGTTCTCTCCCACGGGCTGTGTCTTGAGTTGGGTCGGGCATAGGTTGGGCCTTCCTTCACTCTCTGTTATATCTGCTCTATCTATAGGCCTGCACATCTTGTCGGCAGGGTGAATTTTGAGTGGCAGTTTTTGTGGGTGGGTTGGTGTTCCCCTCCCTCTACTAGGAGACTTGTCTAGTTAGGTGTCCTCTTCAGTCTCTATTGCCCCTGCTGCTAAGAATCTCTGCTAAAGTCCGTCTCATATCTCCTAGAAAGCCTGCCATGACTTAGGTCTTCAGCTGGCTACAGAGATATGCCCCCATCACAGTTTCTCTTTTCTCTACAGTCCTTTTGTCCTCCTACCCCTTGCTGTATTCCATTTATTAAACGCTAGTGAGAGAACACAAAAACAATAATCATTAGACTTCAAAAATATTGCATTATTTGTGATTCACAGAGACAATAAAATAGAGCACCTAATATTGGTCGCTTTGTAGATGTTCTCTTGGGTATGAATTTAATTCTCACTCCTAAATATGTGCATGAACATTAAAAGAATTTGAGTTATACAGAGATCTTCTAGTGCAGCTTTTCTCCCTCATCAAAACCCTTTGTCTCAACCACCAACACGTCAGGTATACTATACCTGGAAATCCACTGACCACTGTCACCTGGGAGCAGAGAAGTTACCTTCACTTTCCTGTCCTCCATTAACAATTCCCTTGTTTCACCCCCCAGCCCTACAGAGACCACTTGCATAAGCCACTTCCGGGAAACTTTGCAGTTCCTTATGGCATATGCAGCTTTTCTCTCTCCAGTGGACCCTCTCAGCACTCTCCCACTTTGTAACTAATCACCATTTCTTCATGCCATCTCCCTATAACTAGAAACATAGTTTACCCATGACATACAGTGCTTACACTTGGCAGGATCTCAGAAGCATTTCCTACTAGCCAACCCACAGACAACACATTCTCCTAAGATCCAGAGAAGGTAACAGACACTAAGAAAAGGAACACATACACAGAAAAACTTAAAAACAGATATTAACCCCTAGGTTTGAAGTCACCTGAAACACAGATATATAGACAGCAGCATAGAAACGCAATCAATTACAGCTGAGACAATATGTCTCCATGAGATGAGTCACCCTATTATAGTGTGCCCTGAGAAAAATAATATAGCTGAGGCAAAAGATGATGCATACAAAATAAATACTATTGATATTACTAAAGACATTATAAAAAATATAAATGATTCATTAATAAGATCCATGAAAACAAAATCAGTGGAATAAAATGAAGAAAAAATAGAACATAGAACTAGAAATGAGATCACCAAACAAAATTACAATGAGGATAAACTAGGAACAAAAAAACTCCAAGAATAAAAAACAAAACAAAAACCTCATTGATAGAATATACAAGACAGGGAAAAATTTTCGACATTAAAGGTATGATGGAAGAACTGGATACTTCAGCCGAAGAAAATGATAAAGCTAACTAACTTTCAGGCACAGAACATTCAGAAGATCTGAAAATAATCTGTGAATAGTAGAGATGCAGTAAATAAGAACTCCTCCAGGTCAAATGTACAGAAAAATATTTTCAATAAAATGATTATAGGGAAATTTTGATAACCTAAAGAAGGTTACAAGGTACTAGCTACAGAACCCCAAGTATTTTGAAAATAAAAAAAAAATTACCAAACAAAACATAATAATTAAAACACTAAATGTGCAAAACAAAAGATAAAATTAAAACTTCAAGAGGACAAAAAGACAGTGACAAATAAAAGAAGACCTATTAGAATAACACTTGCCTTTTCAGTTGAGGGCCAGAATGGATATCTTACAAACTCTAAATAAGTGTAGATATCAGCTCAGACTACTATACCCAGCAAAACATTAAACTATAATATATGCAAAAAGAAATATATTCTAATAATAAAAGGAAATTGAAACAGCGTCTATCTCCAAATCCAGCCCTCAAAAGGAGCTTAACAGAAGCACACAATATAAGAGTTTAACCACACCTAAGACAACAGAAGAAATTGATAATATCAGAACAGCAAATAAAAGAGGAGGTTGAAGGAGACCCACACCAACACTACCAGCTCCCACACCACCACCACTAGCACCATGGTAACAACAGAAAGAACAAAAAAAGCAGGAGTCAACAAACATTCTTCATTGATAACTCTAACATCAGTAGTCAGAATTATACAATAAAAATACAAAACCTGATACAAAAACAGTACCTATCCTTCTGCTGTATCCAAGAAACTTATCTTAACGTAAAAGATAGACCACACCTCAGGGTAAAAGGTGACAAACATAATTCAAGCAAGTGGACCTAAGAAGCAAGACAGTTTAGCAATTTTAATATCTGAAAAATTAGACTTTTCAACCAAAACTACTCAGAAGAGATGGGAAAGGATGCTATATATTCATCAAAAATGGAATCCATTGAATCCATTAAGGAGGGTATTGCAATCTTGACCTCTTATACACCAAACACAGGGCACCCAAGTTTGTAAACAGAAGTGCCTCTACAGCTTTAACGTACATATTGATTTCAGTGGGAGACTTCAGTACCCCAACATACAGGACATCCAGACAAAAATTAAACAGGGAAATACTGGAGCTAACTGATATCATAAACAAATAGAACCCTTATTACCATCCCTCACCTCAAATTGTAGTAAAGTTCTATCATAATAAAAGGGATAAACACTGGCAAAAATAGACAGGTTGATCTATGAAATTAAATTGAAGACTCAGGCATAAATGCACACACTTATGGAAACGTGACTTTTAAAAAGGCCAGAAACACACACTGATAAAAAAGACAGGATCTTCAACAAATGGTGTTAGTCATAATCAGACCATGTTGTTTGAAAAATATTATTTTCATTACAAAAATATAGGAGAAAGAAGAGATAGAATAGTTCAAGATGTGCATAATTAAGTTCCTGGAACATAGCTTTATGTAAGCATAAGCTATTATTAATAACATTTTTATAATCATTTGCAAAAGTCTGCAGAAATAAAAGTCATTTAAAATGTACACCAGAGTTTAGAGGAAAAATAATGAGTAGTATTATTTTGACCCACATCACCATATAGGAAAGAAGAGAAATTAACTAATATATTAAAGTTAATACTCACAGAATGGGAAAAGATCTTTGCCAACCCTACATCTGACAAAGGTCTAGTATCCAAAGTAAAGAAGTCAAGAAATTAAACACCAACAAACCATATAATCCCATTAATAATTAGGTAAAAATCTAAACAGAAGGATCTCTAATGGTAGAGAAACATTTAAAGAAATGGTCAAGAACATTAGTCATCAGAGAAATGCAGACTCTGAGATTTCATCTTGCACCTATCATAATGGCTAAGATGAAAAACTCAAGCGACAGCAAATGCTGGAGAGAGTGTGGAGAAAGTGGACACTCCTCCATTACTGGTGAGAGTGCAAACTTGTACAACCACTTTGGAAATCAATCAGGTGCTTTCTCAGAAATTGGGAAGAGCTCTGCCACAAGACCTAGCCATAACTCTCCTGAGTATATATCCAAAAGATGATCCCCCATACAACAAGACATTTATTCAACTATGTTCATAGAAGCTTTATTTGTAATAGTCAGAATCTGTAAACAACCTAGATGTCCCTTAACTAAAGAATGGATAACAAAACTGTGATACATTTACACAATGGAGTACTACTCAGCTATGAGAAATAAGGATATCAGCTGGTCATGGTGTGCATGCCTTTAATCTCAGCACTCAGGAAGGAAGTGTAAGGTGAGTTGCTATGCCGCAATATTATGAATTAAAAACAATTCCACTTAGCATATAATGTCTCCCCAGCCTTGGATGCATTAATGTAAATGTAGAAATGTCACAATTTGTATAAATAAGTGTTTTGGGGTATTTGGCAGAAATTCAGAGAAAGAAAATTGTGGATGGTCTATGACAGAGTAGAACTATGAACTCCTGATTTTCACTTGTCTATGTGAATGATTATGGAAGGACCCAGGGAAGAGCAAATTAGGTTAGAATCAATGGACTTGAGGCTCACAGGGCCAAAGGCAGATATGGGTCACATGTGACTGAATCCATGTGTTTACATTCCCCTTCTCATTCTCCATGCAGCTTATGTATGGGCAGAAGGACTGAGTATTGTCCCTGAGAGGACTCTACCACCCCTCAACCTTTCCATCCTCACTTGACATCTCCTCCAATTTAGTCGTTCACCTCAGTCCACCAAAGTCACTGAATTACCTATAGTACTTAGCATGCCATAGCTAACTCTAATGCACTGAGGGTATCATCTACTTCTCGTACTATAAGATATGTAGGAGAAAATGAGATTTTATAAAAGTCTGGGTAGTTGGTATACAACAATACCTTGGTAGATTAACACAACATTCTTACGCCCAGAACCAGGGAACACAGTTGTTACTTGGTGGTAGGAACTTTATATATTTGATGTATCAGTGCAGTGATATAGTGAGATTATCAAGATGATCTTGGAGAATCAAATAACATTATAAGGGCCATCATGATTTCATAGAAGGAACCAAGAGGCTACATGAAAATAGACACTACTGGTGGAACAGTAGGAATAGCAATGCCTAACAAAGACATAACCAGGAGACATGGAGAAACGGGAGAAGCCAGTGCAGTCACCTGCTAGAGGCCAAGGAAGAACATGGGTTTGTTTGCTTGCTGGTTTTAGCCTCAGAGGTTTCATGTCAGGTTTCTGATTTCCAACACTGAAAGATTAATGGAGAAATGTTTTAAACCAATAAATTCCTGGTGATTTGTTAGAGTATCTCTAGGAAATCTAAACTGACAGCAATTACCATGACTGGTCCGTGACCTACAAACATATACTTTTTAGTTCTGAGTGAGCACTGAAATGTGCCTAACAGAAGTTACTGCTGGTCCTACTTTGCTTTCTATTGTTGTCATAAAACATTGACCACAAACAATATGGGAAAAGGAAGGGCTTTATTTGGTTTATAGCTCACAGTCTATCACTGAGGGAAGTGGTGGTAGGAGCCGGCGCAGGCAGAAACTGAGCCAAGGACTGAGGAGAAATATTGCTTACTGGCTTGCTCGCCAAGACTTTCTCAGTCAGTTTTCTAATATAACCAAGGAACTTCTGCTTAAGTGCGGCTTTACCCATAGTGGCCTGGGCCCTCTCACATAAACCATGCTAAAAAAAAAATCCCCCGCAGAATGTATAACTGGCCAGCTACTGGAGACATATTCTCAACTGAGGTTCCCTCTTTCCAGATGACTGCAGCTTGTGTCAAGATGTCAATGCTTTTTACTACCTCAACACTTTGTCTTCAAGACATAGAATGAAATGAGTTTCCTCTGATGGTAGTCAAATATGACTTAGTTACATATTTGTATCATGAAGCTGTAACAGAATCTCCAACATCATGGACGTCTTGCATTTTGGTTGCAGATAACATTGGATGTGCTTCCATTCTTAAGCACATTATAGCAATTTTTACGTGATTTTGTGTCAGAGAGTATTTGGCAAATGGCAAAAATGAGTAAATATTGGCAACTGTCTAACAACTTTTTGAAGTCTGTTGTGAAAGTGACTTATTGTGACACAGTGTATTAGGCACAGAGAAATAGTTAAGCTCTCTGGGCATATCATGAATTGTAAGGCAATGAGGATTTTATATTTGATGAAGCCAAATGTGTCTGCAGTTTGACGGCCCTCATAAGTAATAATGCAAATTGCCTATCAGAGAAAAGTGCTAGAGTTATTTACCAAGGAAAAACTAGCCCAATAACCTAAGGTGTCACCATTTCATACAGAAATAAAGTGGATGTGGCAGCAAGAATAATAAAATGATATAAAACACACATTTGAAATCTTATGCCCCTTTCTACCAACTATTCCTATGTATCTGGTCACCAGGTGAAATAGAATCCACATGAACTGTGGACATGATCATCCAAAATGCTGCCTCTAAAAGTTCTTTATATGACTCTCATTATAGCAACCCAAAACATCTCTATGCTCTCAAATATTCTCACTCTCCTCCCTCAGGCCGATCATCTCCTATAAACAAAACTGATTTATTATCTCATATGCATAACATCTTTTCATTGTTTCCCCATTCCAGAAGCTACTCTGTAAGCTTTTATGTTCTGCAGCAAATGACACATTTTTTATAATTATTCTTACATTAACTAAATATAAATAGTTTCACTTATGTCCCATCTACAGCTTCTGCTCCCCAGTTGTCCTGGTATGCCAATGAAGCAGCTTACAGGCCAAAGAATAGTACTGGACTTTTTGCCAACCAGAGGAGGAGTCAGAAGAGAAAATAGGTGATTCAGCCATGGGCAGAGGTACACGAGAGATGAAAAGATTCAGCTGGAACAAAGAAAGAACTAAAAAGCAAATAACATGGGGTTTTGGAAAAGATGGAGTCAGGATAACACAGGGGGTTAAGAACAGACTTAAACTGCTCAAGATTTTGTTGTAAAGCTTTATAAACAAATATTAAAATATCTCAATTATTTGGGCAATAGATGTGATAGCTGGTTAAGAGAGAAACTAAAAGAAGCAAAGTTTTATAAAAATAAACCCAACATATATCTTATAGTGCTTACATAAAAATTCTCCACAATATCAAGGAAAAATCATAATGTTTCTGGAAATGTCGTAACTACCAGTTACAAGAACCAATTCTTAACAGTCTCATTATAATCCTTTTTTTTTTTCTCACAGTCAGATTTAGGAACACATGGAAGCCCTTTGAAGGGGCATTATGGCAGCATAGTGACAAATTTACTCAATTGTTTCTTTTCTTATTCATTCACAATGACCTGTAGAATTTTTCCAGATTCTGTATGACTGAGTTGTAATGTATTAAGTGTAAAGACAAATATGATACTTTCTTTTCCAAACAAATATTGAGTATATTTATCTTTTTTTCTCCTTTATTAATTTATTCTTGTTACATCTCAATGGTTATCCCATCCCTTGTATCCTCCCATTCTTCCCTCCCTCCCATTTTCCCCTTATTCCCCTCCCCTATGACTGTTCCTGAGGGGGATTACCTCCCCCTGTATATGTTCATAGGGTATCAAGTCTCTTCTTGGTAACCTGCTGTCCTTCCTCTGAGTGCCACCAGGTCTCCTCCTCCAGGGGACATGGTCAAAGGTGAGGCACCAGAGTATGTGAGAAAGTAATATCCCACTCTCCACTCTACTGTGGAGAGTGTTCTGTCCATTGTCTAGATCTGGTTAGGGGTTTAAGGTTTACCGCCTGTATTGTCCTTGGCTGGTGCCTTAGTTTGACCAGGACCCCTGGGCCCAAATCTGCCTATCATAATGTTCTACTTGTAGGCTTCTAGGACCCTCTGGATCCTTCTACTTTGCCATTCTCCCATGCTTCTCTCATCTAGAGTCCCAATAGAATGTCCTCCCCTCTGTCTCAGTTTCCTGATAAATGAAGGCTTTCGTGGGACATGCCCCTTGTATCCTCCCATTCTTCCCTCCCTCCCATTTTCCCCTTGTTCCCCTCCCCTATGACTGTTCCTGAGGGGGATTACCACCCCCTGTATATGTTCATAGGGTATCAAGTCTCTTCTTGGTAACCTGCTGTCCTTCCTCTGAGTGCCACAAGGTCTCCCCCTCCAGGGGCTAATATGCAGATATAAGTGAGTATATACCATTTGAGTCTTTCTGCTTCTGGGTTAACTCACTCATTATGATCATTTCTAGCTCAATCCATTTATCCACAAATTTCGGGAAGTCCTTGTTTTTAATAGCTGAATAGTATTCCATAGTGTATATGTACCACAGTTTCTTTATCCGTTCTTCTATTGAGGGACACTTAGGCTGTTTCCATGTTCTGGTTATTATGAATAAGGCTGCTATGAACATGGTTGAGCATATTTTCTTGTTGTGTGCTGGAGCATCTTCTGGGTATACTCTAAGGAGTGGAATAGCTGGGTCTTGAGGAAGCCCTATTCCCAGTTTTCTGAAATCTATCTGGTGCTATCTCAGAGTATATTTATCATTACAAAGCAATTCTAGTCTTTATATTACATTTTAGTTTTCTTTTATTAATTTATTCTTGTTACATCTCAATGGTTATCCCATCCCTTGTATCCTCCCATTATTCCCTCCCTCCCATTTTCCCCTTATTCCCCTCCCCTATGACTGTTCCTGAGGGGGACTTCTTCCCCCTGTATATGTTCATAGGGTATCAAGTCTCTTCTTGGTAACCTGCTGTCCTTCCTCTGAGTGCCACCAGGTCTCCCCCTCCAGGAGACATGGTTGAAGGTGAGGCACCAGAGTTCGTGTGAGTCATACCCCACGCTCCACTCAGCTGTAGAGAATGCCCTGTCCGTTGACATCATAGGGGAGAAGAGTAGGGGGAAAGTGGGAGGGAGGGAGGAATGGGAGGATACAAGGAATGGGATAACAATTGAGATGCAATATGAATAAATTAATAAAAAATAAATAAACAAGAGTGCCTGGCTAATGCTACTTCTTTTCTCTGTTTTTCAGTTCTCTTGGAATAAATTCATTTCTTGGTGGAGCTGCCCTGCAATAATGTGTGTGTGTGTGTGTGTGTGTGTGTGTGTGTGTGTGTGTGTGTGTGATCATTACCTTCTTAATTTACCTGTAATTTCATGTAAGTCCATTTCATTGAGAATCATTATCATGATATTAGTAACTTTTGGAGAAAATATGTTTTCTTGGTTTTATCATGTTACCTTTGTTCATACATTTGGAATTACAAGGCTGACTGTTGTTGGTTGAGAGGGTGGGTGGGTGTTGGTGTTGGTATTAAATTACATAGTTATTTAAATAGATTTTGTTTGTTGCTCTGATTCTTTTTTTATTCCAAATAGGATGTGATATCTCTTCTCACTCTAAAGCTCCTTTGGACTGGCTACTACTTAATATGCTGCATGCCATGTTTCCCCATACCAGGACAGCCTTCTTTGAGTCTCCAGCAAGCCAGTATCAGTCCCCACCACTGAAGAGCTTGGATACTCAATTTTGTGTCCTTTAGTCTGAGTCATCTATTAACTATTTGAAGCTCATTATATTAAATAAATGAATCATAAGCCTCAAAACTGAATCAAATCTATAATGTTTATGATATTGTTAACTTTGCTAAAGTATGACTAATTTTATCAGTAAAACATTTTATATAGTTATCATAATTTAAAGTTTAGAATCAGGAACATTATTCTATAAAAATGGTAAGAAGATATAATGACACTTGAAACTTTTTATTGAAAGTCAAACTAGATTTATACACTGAAGTTTTGCCAAATACTGACAGTATTTCTATGAGCATTATTTAGTAAAATGGGAAAAATTAACTGTAACCACTTTAAGCACAGAAGGTGTAAATTGATGTTGAATGATACATAAATTTTGGTTCATCAACAGGATTTCTAAAAACTAAGAAGGCTGTGAGTTCAAAATTAGTATCATTAATTTAAGTAATTTCATAATTTGGGTCACTATTGTTATCATGGCATTTGACAGAACATACATTGATTACCACCCCTGTTGAATGTGACTATTGGTGCTTTCTCTCTTCTGTACTTCTGAAACACCTAACTATAACCTGAGGTACTTTTTAGTTCACTGTGTTGAAGGTTTCAGATTTGCATCCTTGGTCCCATTGCTTTTAGGCATGTAATGAGGCTGTGACTCAGGGCTGGAGCATAGGCAAAAGAAGGTGTTCACTTTATGAGTGGGAAAGGAAAAGGAGAAAGGAGGGTTCAATATCCTCTACAAAGGTAAGATCCAAAACAATCCTCAAATAACCCTACATCTTATCCTCTGTCTCACTTCTCACCAGCACTAAGCTGCTAAGACTTTGAGACACCCAAGTCCAGTGTCTGCTAAAAATAATAATTCTCCCACACCCATGCAATAGGCATTCTTTCATCCAAAGGAAAACACACCTGTCTAGCCTCAGCCTAAATGGCATGTACAAAGGGTGCCAATTAAAAATTATTTTATATATCCAGTTTTGCTGGGTTCTTCTTTAATTCAATCATGTAAGTTGTAGGATCCAGTAAACAGAGACACAGAGTTCAAAGTCAGTGGTTAATTATTATTCTGTCTTAATTTAAAATTTTTTTACAGTCTTCAGATATGCATTCTATGGAGTTATAGTAAAAAGAAAATGTGAACATTCTTCTGTCATTTAATGTGTAGATTAAGGTGTATCACTTTGTCTTACTGTTAAATATGATTCACCTGAATTAGTCAAAGAAGTAGCAAAAAATACACCATGGAAAAATTCATACCACTATGCAAAACATGTCTATATGTTCAGATTTCTGTTTCAAGCCTTCTTATTTAAAGAAGTGATCTATACCAAATATGATTATACATAGCAATTAGATGCAATTTCTACCAGCATGTTTAAATTGTTCATTGGCTTCCAATTCATCTTCATTTATTTCCAATGTAACTTAAATATACACTCAAAGTTATCAAAAAACAACATTGAAACATAAACTAATGAGGTGAGAATACAAACTTAATTCAATAAAAAGTTAACTACTTGGAAAAGAATGAAATGCTCTTTTCACGATGTGAATATTTAATACTTTTGAAACTATGTCATGAGGAAATATGAGTATGGTCTACTTGTCAATTTACTTCTTCACAAAACGAAACAAAAACACCACTGTCAGTGAAAAGAACTTAAGCAAAAATATTATAAAGAAAAAGAATGCAAGTGTGCCTAAATTTTAAACAATGATAATGGATGGTGCACAATCAACTCTGAATTATACTGCTCTCTGGCTGGGTGTCTTTTCCCAGCATGGCTTTTCAGAGATTCCCTAAGGGAGAATGAATGAAGAACGGAGAGAGAAGTAACACTTTGTTATTAGTTGGAATTTTAGTGTCACGAACTCAATTAGAACTCTAGGGAACTCATCGGCGCTGAAAGACCACATCATCTATTCTCCCATCATTCTATTCAATGCTAAGGACAAGAAGAGGAGACATTTTCCCCTTGACCTATCTCGATGGAATTTACATTTTGGGGCAAAACATATGGATCTGAGGAATCATGCAAAAGTTTTTGAATAATTCAAGATGTACTAGCTGTTGCAGAGACCACTGGCGCTGCAATTAGCTGAGGAAAAGATTAGCGTAGAGTGTTACAGATGTAGAAAAGAATAAAGTGTAATTCGCTTTTCTAAGAATTGGGAGTGTCATGCAAGCCTGAAGCACTGAATATACCTGAAGAGTGCAGATAAGTGTGGTATAAGGAAGTCATCGATGTGAGCTGTGAGGAAAGGTTTCCAACTTTGGCAATTTCTTTGTCTTCTGACTATGACTTAATTTTACAAAAATGCTTATAAACAGAATAAGGAGAGTATCCTCATGAATGGAAAAGAGTGACTGGGTTAGTAAAAAATAATGCATGGAAAGGGGAAAAGATTAATGCCCAACTTATATTTCTAACCTAAACTCAATTGAGTTTTTAACAGGAAGCCTGAGTTACCAGCCCTCTCTTCAATCCTTCATGAAGACTTAACCAAGTTTATTAATTTTTAAACACATAACAGCGGGGTTTGAGAATATATGTTGTATTATTTAAGTTATCTGCTGCTTTTCATTGTGTGAAATTTCACTTTCATGTTATGCAAGCAGCTAGTTATGATCTGGAAATCATATCTAATATTATTCTATTGTTCTTTGATATTAGGGTATTTTTTACATAAAATTTACCCAATAACAACAATGACTGTACTTAAGGATTTTGCACAAACACATATTACATATTTTATATTTTTCAAGAAAAATTTTGAATCATCTGAGGGAAAATATTACCTGATAACATTTGTCATCATAATCTTCTGTCAACTTAACAGAAAACTAGACATACTTATGAAGAAGAAACCCTAATTGAAGAATTTATCCCATCATATTCACCTTTGTATATTTCTGTGGAGGGCAGTCTCTTGAATTTTGATTGATATAGGAAGGTGCATATCATTATGGTCAGTATCAGTCCTGGCCAATTGAGCATGGCTGTGTAAGAAACATCTTGAACAGCTGGGGAAGCAAGCAATTGAGCAGCATTGCTTCAAAGTCTCAGCTCCTGCCTCCAGCTTCCTTCCAGTGGCTTTCCTTAATGATAGACTGAAATACCCTGTCAAACAAATAAACCCTACCCTTCCCCAGTTTGTTTTGGTCAGTGTTTTGTCACAGCAACAGGAAAGCAATCATATTAAATGAACAGAAAAATGAAATAAAGAGTAGTTTGTTCGTTGGCTTGTTTGGTGACAGAATGAATATGGTGGTAAGAATTATATAAATTTACAAAAATAAAACATAGAGCACGAGGACATTACTTCTAGACATTTTTTCTTATGCTTACATACCTCTGTCTTGTATTAATCTCAGAAACTAGTGAGTTGCCTAGCTCAGATCATGCTGCGTACTAAACTAGTGAAACATTGGTCATAAAATACCAGCACAGGTGTCACTCTTTAATGAGGCTCCACTGACAAGTGTCTGAAACCTTACAATTCCTGGTAAGAATTCCTTGTGTATCTCTCAAATAACCTTTCTTACTTGGCTGAGTAGAGTCTTCTCAAAGGCTGCTCCTTTTATCATACCAACTGTAGACAGTTTACACTGTTCTAACAAATCAATTCTTAGTTGCTACAATAATCTACAGGCTATGTTCCATGTACTTTTAGAGAACATACAGTGAAAGTGTGTGCCTTAACAGGGAGAAAGCAGTGGGCGGTCACTGGAATCCAAATATACTGAATTATAGGCATCCCCTGGAGCATTTGGAAACATTAGCCCTGTGGTTTTATAAATACAGCTAGTGATTCATGCTGAGGACATCTTCTAGCAGAAATCAGTTCTATATCACCCACCATTAACTCCTTAGATTACGCGACTTCAATGCAGCTGGTCATTCTTCCCCCTTTGAAAGATCTACAGACAATCGTGAGGGGGTGGTGCTTGTTGCTAGACATGCTAAAGAAGATAAAAACAAAACAATCTTCTGAGATCAGAGAACTCGATGTTTATGCTTTAAAAAATCAAATGTGGGAAAAACATATTTTAACTATTTTAAAAAGAATGTTTAGGTATATGAGAGAGAGAGAGAGAGAGAGAGAGAGAGAGAGAGAGAGAGAGAGTCATGGAGATGTACAAGGACTCTGAAACAAATCATATGAGTGAGCCACCGTATTTATCTCTAGCAAACGCTCTTTGAAATCTTCTCTGTTAGCCTTAAGTCTCAAAATACTACCTTTTAGTTGTCATCATCAAAGTTATCAACAAGTGAAATAATAAGAAAAGCTAGCAGATCATAGCGTACTTTAGATGATAATAGAATTACACCAGGCCCCACTTCATTTTCTTCTTCAAACCCTCCCATATACTCCTCTTTGCTACTTTTAAATTCCATGGACATTTTTTTCATTAAGTGTTGTTTCTTACATTTATGTATAGGCATATACAGATATATTCCCAAACACATAAGTACCACCTACCCAGTCTGTATAGTGTTGCGGTACACATATTTTTAGGGTTGACTTTATTTGTTAATACAATTTCTCCAATTATCAGCATTGCTTCGTTTCCTATAGCTCTCTGTGTAGGTCTGAAGCCTCATGAATTTTCCACTGTCCACCTCAACGTGTCTCCTGTTGTCCATGTTCAGATCGTGTTTAGGCCATCATGTTGATGAGGCTTTCTAAGCACGGCTTCTGATATAATCAGGAGACACGCAAATTCTTTAAGCTTCTGGGTCTAATATTTCTGTGTCCCCTTTTTGAAATATCCTCGGAGCCTTAAATGAGAGAGAATTTTTAAATGTATCAGTTGAGACTGCTTCCACAATTTTACATTTTGATTGGTAGTAGTTTTCTGTGATAGTCTCTGTTGCAAATAGTATGCTTACCCAAATTAATAAATTGCCGTTCACTAAATTTCACCTACTTTTTTCAGATTTTACTACTTTTTCCACTAATGTTCCTTTTGTTCTGTAGTCAATAGAGGACATTGAACTAATTCAACATGAAGCCTCACTGAAGGATTGGGAGGAATGCTGTGAAATTCTGACTTCTGGACATAACATGGTTATCACAATCAAGAACTCATAATAACTATAGTTACTTGCACAGTACCTGTAAATATCAATCCAGGAAAAATTCTGACACAGATAAAGTAGAAGATCTACAAGCCTGAAAGATCTTAGCAAATGTGTCTACTGGTGGTTTCTCCTTACACACCTATGCACTTAAGATTAGAATCAACAGGATTTATTTAATTAACAAAAAGTAAGAAATGAAAAGAAATGGACTTGGAACAGAGTGTGTTGATGGTGACATTGGAAGTTTTGGAGGGATAAATGGAGCCAGATAAAATTGGGGTTAATGTGATCACATTTATTCATATGCAAAATTATCAAAAAAAAAAAATAAAAAATAAACATGACACCTTAGTGTCCTTGAATCTATGACTGCATATTCATTAACTGTTTGTACCTTCTTTGAATTTTCTTTGTAAAGAACTTATCATATTTGAAAATTATTAGCCTGGCAGAATATTTCTTTCTAAACTTACCCGTAAATTATTACTTGTGATTTGGGACTCTGAGAGGGCAGCCCAGCACCATTCTTCTCATGAATCTATCCATGGCACACTTTCACAACCTGACTTCCTAATGACTGTACTCTCGTCAGGTGGCATGGGCTGTCTTTTAAGAATTCATTTTATTTCATTTTAATTATATTCACTCAAGGGTGTCTGTAGGAGAGCCAGGCATGTGCATGCAGTGCCCTCCAAGGCCAGCAGAGGACATCAGGTCCCCAGGAGCTTGAAGCTACAAGTGTTTCTCACCCGACTGGTGTGGTGTTGAAAGGGGACCCCTGCTCCTCTTCATGAGCACTATCTCCTCAGTTCCTGCACTCCTTGTCTTCTGGTTCACTCCAGTTATTTTTTTCTCATACAGTCTGTATGTTCGAAGCTAAGTTCATGACGTGTTCTAATGGAAGTGAGAATTGAGGTCTATTTCCAAGAGAACACTTTTAAAAAACGCATTAATGTTAGTAAGGACTTAATGTAGAAATCAGTAGCTTTGGGAGCAACTAGTTTCTTAAACTTTGCACTTACCCTCTCTCCTTTATGCTTTTTTTTTTCCAGTTCTTCTCTCCTGTATCAGAATATCTTCCCTGCAGCATTTGCCACGGTGTCCAGTAGTCACTTTCTATACCCCATTCAGCCAACATGTGTATTGGAATATATATCCTCATTTAAAAATTATATATATATATATATATATATATATATATATATATATACATGTATTCGTTCATTTATAACATATTGATCATAGAAGCACGTCTTTTTCATCATCAGTGTTATATGTCATTTGCTCACATAGAGCATGGTCTGAATATTGAGAGCTGTCAGTTTACATTCAGCACCATTGAGACTTTATTCCATTTTTTCTTATGTTTTTATGAAAAATAGATTATTTTCTCATACAAAAATATCCTGATTATAGTTTCTGCTCCCTCTCCTCCTCTCAATTTCTCCTACTTCCCTTCCCCTTCAGATCCACTCCTTTTTGTTTCCCATTAGAAAAGAACATGCTTCTAAGAAATAACAGCCACACATGACAGAATAATATACTAAAATGAAGAAAAGGAGGTTGAATTGATTCCATCATTTTACTTTTTATGTCCGGATTCTCCGACATTATAAAATTCTGTTTACGATTTCTGCCCTTTTCATATTGCCAGTCATAAAGTCAACTATTTCAACAAGACTTCCTGGTTTTTTGTTTTTTGTTTTTTGTTTTTTATTAGAAAATGATGTCTTATCCACAAAGGTTGACTAAATTTCTTTAAATCATAAGGGGAAATAAACCTTTCCTCTTCTTCACTGCTTGTGTCACACATATTCTCTAATCAATGAGATTGCTAACTGACAGGCTAAACTGGAGCTAGGCTGTGAGGCAAGAGGGCGTCCTCTAATGGCTGTGCACACAGGGCAGCCATTTTGTGAGTTTTCCTTCTGAGGAACATCAGAAATCAGGGTAGAAATACAACTAGAACAGACACTTGAAAAAGGATTCCTTGAATAGAGATCACACATTCATACACGGCTCAGCTACAGAATTGTAACTACAGAAGAGGCAGGAAAAGCTGTGCAAGTTCAAGTTCCTGGTGAGAAAATACCACTTCCCTTCAGGCAGGTATGAAGTAAAGCTAGAAACAGTAAAACTTACACTAAGTGGTTTTGGGGAAAGCACTTCTGTTTGGAGTCTAAATATTGGTAAACTGGAGGTAAACTGTGGAAACTTCTATTACCTTCTGCACTTTAGAGCACTGGTTTCTGTTCATTCCCATCATACTTTGCAGATGTGCAGAGGGAGGTTGGATAGAGTATTCATCCCTAGTAACGATTTCCTGAGACCTTTTTGGTTGTGGACTTAGAACATCAAGGACAGACCCCTAACAATCATGTTTATAACGAGTCGATAGCAATTTTGCACTGTGGAAAAAAAACAAAAAAACAAAAACCAAACAAAACAAACAAAAAACCAACCTAACACAGAATGCATTAAAATGTAGAGAACAGACGACAGTTAAGTATTTTTGGACAGCATTTGAGGAAAAGAAATTCTGTGACCTGGCTCTTATCAACCAAAAAGACTAGAACACAAAAAGTTCAGGAGCATTTGCTGCAAATCTACTGCAAATATGAAATTGTAATGACTGCTGTCCTATTATATTCTTACATCTATCACACACCTATCAAACCATAGTATAAATGAGTGGTAGTCTTTTTTAAACCCTAAGAATGAAAATATTTTAAAGATTTACTGTTAATTTCTAATATGCTTAAGGCTTACAAATATTTGCAATTTCAATAAGTTCACACATGTAACATGTATTTAGTTTCTTTTCTCAAACATAACTGCCTCCAAAAAGCATTAAATATTTTAAAATGGTAATTAGTATGGAATGTAGTTCAAGTAACTTATAAAACTTAAAAGACTTAAATTGTTTTTCTTTAAGATACATTTTCTAAATTGCCCTGAATCTCTGAGCCTCTTTTACTGCCTCTGTAACACTGGGATTACATATTGGTACCACCAACCCCTGTAATTTGGGAGGACTTTAAAAAGGAGATATAAATCTCAAAATTAACAACAAAATCTAACTAAAAGGGCAATAACACACAAGATTTAAGATGTACTGGTCTTTTCACAAGAAGCTCTTTTGTAGTTCAAGTTAGACCTTTTTGTTTAGACTTGAGAACTACTTTAAATTTGGCCACTAGATGGTGCTATCACAAAGCAATTTCAGAATAAAGCAATGTCTCTTCCAACACTGAGTTTGTAAGGCTTGTTTGCTTGTTTTTCATATACATATATACTATTACACATATATACAATAAACTACCTACAGCAAGAAGAGCCACGAAACAATCAGGAATTTATATAAATGTTACATTTGTAGTGTTTTCGCTATTTGTATTTTGCAATCTTGAAGGAAACATCTTTTCTGTCTTGGTGGGTATAAAATTCTTAATGTAAATCCATATCTAACATATCTCATCTTTATCAATTTAAACGATCTCTCTAGACCGAAAAACATCTTAACCCCTACGCAACTAAACATATTTGTACAACTAAACTATCTGGTCTTCAACCTCATCAGAGACTTGAGGAGGAAAAAAATTAATTACCTGAGTAGATAGAAAGTGCAGATTAGCAGCTTCCAAAATGGAAAAAAAATGACAGACACAGTCGACTGCCTGAACAGTCACCCAAAACTCTCTATAACATTAGAGTTTCATCTTCAGCCTTCTGGCCCAATATATCTGACAGACATATTTGTGAGGCAGAAACTATTGAGGACTTGCTTACCCTGTCTTGGCAGAGTTTGGGGGTTGACTCTGCCTGCATCCAAGTGTGCCTATTTTTAGCTAGAATTCTGTGTGTGGCAGAAACAAGGACTTCTTTCCCAGTGGCTTCTTAGCCACATTTGAAGCCATCCCCATAAAAGGATTCTTTGAAGTTCAACATCTTCTCTGATGTAGGTTGGGTGTTGCCAGGAGCTAACCTGTCTTATTATCAAAGAATCTTTTAAATAATAAAAACATCTTTAAATGCTATATTAGGTGAGGTTTTGTTGTTGTTTTTTGTTTGTTTGTTTGTTTGTTTGTTTTTCAGCAAGTATTCAGACTTTGAAATTTTAGTTGGTGAGTTCTTTGCTCCAATTTATTTTGTACTTTCAGAGCTACTTTAGCTTACAAAGGAGACTGCTTATTGACTAGCATTCAAAGACCAATTAATTTGTTAATCTTAAAACTAACTAGTCTTTCAGGGAAATATATTCTTTAAAAAATAAGAAATGATGTGATTGTTTTGTGCCACTTATTGACATTCATTTATTTTTTTGTTATTTAATAGAAGAAAACATTCTGCTCTCATGTAACCAGGTGGTCATTAACGTAGCTGTCAGAGAGCAAGCGTTTGAGAACAGCAGACCCAGTAACAAGCTGCAAAAATGATTTCACTAATTTGTCCATGGCCTTTTCCTTCCTCGCCATCTGCTGTTTTCTCGCAAGTTGACTCATTTACAAAGGCAGCAAACAATTAAGATCTCTACCAAGAAAAACAGAAACTGAGAGATTATTTTAAAACTTTGCTCTCCTGTTTTTGGCCATCTTCCCACTGCGCAGTTACTTTGTGTCAGGACAGGGCTATTAACTGTGTAGCAACTGTTTTATGAGGCTCAAAAAATTCAGATTGCAATGCTTCACATGAGTATATTATAGGATGGCCCTAGACAATCTGTCATTCAGAGAAAAACTATTTTGTTGGGGGGATTGTTTTAAGCAGAGAATAAATCATGCTAAAATCTGTGGCTTTATCTTTTATAAAAGCTCCTTTATTTGAGGTTCCTTAATGCATCTATCTCCCTCTCAACCCACTGAACCTAAGACCAAACACTGTCTCTTCGAAGATTTTTCCCAAGTGTCTTTTTCTGGGAGCCTCTGAAAAACGGAACAATAAACAGTCGAGCAATATGAAGTGATGCAATGCAATCTCTCTTTGCTTTGAGGGATATTTTTATACCATTCCATGATCAATATGGGATGCTTTTCAACTGGGAAAGACCATGCCCCAGTACTAGTCAGTTCCCTTTCTAGCAGACGAACATCATGCACCCTCATATGAGGCAGTTTCACATCCCACACTTAGGATAAAAAAAAAGCATGTTTACATCCACTACAAAGGTTTTCAGCAGCTGGTGATTCAACAGTAAGAGGGAAGATTCTCTATAGACTTCAAGTATCATTACAGTAGGAGAAAAAGATATCCAAGGTGGTTAGGCAAAGTAACTTCTGCTCTAATTTCTAAACAGTGTCTAAGAAGATGATTTTGGTTACTAAATTTCATATATGCAATCATGAGGACCTGAGACATAGGACCAGGGGGGTAAATTCTGTGTCAAAGTGAGAGGCAATCTCCTGTGGACTGGAGTCTCCTAGACAGTAAGTATAGAAAAGAAAGCAACAGGTGGGGCAGTTTTATTTGCCTCTCTTCTTCCTGTATGTGGACGCAATTTGACCAACCTGCATCAAGATCGTGTGAAGATGCTTAAACTACCATGATCAGCTGTACTCTCAGCCCATGAGCCAAACATAGAGCCTGCTGTAAGCTGGGTTTGGTTAGGTTATTGTTACAACAATAAGACAAGTAATATTCAACACTTTAAAAATGTAAGACCAGGAGTGCATGTCTGAGCTGTAAGCTTGTCACTAGCTTGCATATCTGTTTCCTTTCATGCCGTTTGTCAACATAAGTCACATTATTAAGATTAAAACCAGACTGCAAAAAATTGAGTTCCTTTGATTCTAAGGACAGAAACTGTAAATGCACAAGAAAAAAAATCATATGTCTATATCGAGGTTAAAAAAAAAAGGCAAGTTCAAGCTCTGAGTTGAACTCTGAAATTTATCAGAAAAGATAGCTTGATCCTGTTTGCATGCCTTACTCCTTATGTGCTTTAATTTTATGGATGAGAAAGCCATTTTGTATTTGAATAAATATATTGCAAAGCCGTAATATAACTAAAAATTGTTATTATTATGACATTGACTATGCCGTATATAAAGCAAAGGTTATCTTCTTGAAATCATGTTCTAAAATTTATTGTTGTTATTTTAAATTATTTTTATGTCTGTGCTTGTGACTCAGCCTGTACATGGGTACATTAGTGTAATGCCCACAAAGTCCAGAGGATATGGACCTCTGAAACTCTAGTTATATGTGGGTGTAAGCCACGTACCCTAAGGGCTTGGCATAAGGCTCAGTTTCTCTGGAAGAGCAGCAAATGCTTTTAAACTCCAGCCACATGAAATTAGTTTCATTTCATATTTTGAAATACAATCTCACTCTATAGTCTGACCAAACTTAAACTCATGATTTTCCTGTCTCAACCTTCTGTGTTTTGGTATTGCAAGCATGCATCACCATCCGGAGAGATGACTGGCATTTTGCATAAACAGTTTATTCTTTCAAGGAAAATATTTATGCAAACTATATTTTGTGGTGTTTTGATATATGTCAACAATCTACCATCCTGAGAAACAAAAAATGGAAATTAATTCCATTTAAATAACTTTACCGTGATATAATTTATAAATAAAAATGTGTATGTTAAATTGGGGGGCCTGATGACTTGCATGTACGTTGTGAAATGATTATCACAATCAAGTTGATAAATGCATCAATAGCCTCAAATACAACATATTTGTGTTGAAGAAAATTGAGCTTATATATGTGCACATCCCTCTAAATGCTTGCAGCTAGCAGAGAAGTGACCTAAGAAGCCAGAAGAAAATTTAATTCAGCCCAATTAATAAGTTGTGTTTGTTCCTTTGTGTTAAGTCTGAAACAAGGCAGTTTATTTTAACCATTTTTAAGCACATCATAAATTGTGGAATTTTTTTCCTGATGAAATTTATCTCAGTCTCATGTATACCACAAAGCTTAACACATCTTTACACAGAAACACTACAAAGTACATATGGCCTATTCCTTAGGGATGGGTAATGTTGACTTAGAAACAATGATCATGATAAGGTTTTAGAGAGAATGACTGAAATAAGCATAGTAGCTTACGGGAGTCAGAATTGGCCTGGCGCTAAGTTAACGTAGGTGTTACATAAGTTGCTGTGAAGTACAAATGGCATCTCTCCTAAGAGTGGGATTTATTTACTGAGAAGCAATGCTCAAGAACTAAATGGGGAAAGTTTGGATAAACAAATATAATACTGTGTAGGATTTGGGCAAGGCTGTTATACAGATAGCAAAAGATCGCCAGGTAACAAACTACATTCATTGCCAGCATTCTGTGTGAAAAAGAGGAAAACATCTCCTTCCTCTGAAAAGACAAACATGCCTGTTTAGATATCCTGGTTTCCCTAATGTTTGTCTGTTTGCACTTATTTGGAGAATGTACCCTCTACATTCACCAATCATTAGGTGCGTTACTGTGTCGTTGGGTCCCCAGCATTGTTCACATTGCAATTTAACATTTATATCTTTAATGAGCAGCTGTTTTGTTCATATTTTTGGTTGGTTGTATCAATTTGACACAAACTAAAGTTATCTGGGAAAGGTAATTTCAACTGAGAAAATGATTTCGTTCAATTCGCAAGTGTGTTGGACACTTTCTTGGTTAATGTTCGATGAGGGAAAACCCAGTTCGATGTAAGTGATGCTACTCTTGAGCAGATGTTCCAGGATTAGAAAGCAGGATGAGCAAGCTGTGGCTAGCAGGCCAGTAAGGAGGAACCCTCATGGACCTCTTCATTAGTTATAGCCTCCAGGTTCCTATCATGCTTGATTCCTGGCTAGGTTTCCCTCAGTGATAGACTGTGTAAGGCAAATATTCCCTTTCCTCCCCAGGAGGCATTTTGTCAGGGTGTCTTTATCGCAGCAATAAAATCCTAATAAAGAAACTTTAAAATAACATGTAATTTCTCCCCTGCTGAAGTTTCAGGTGGATCACTATTCAAACCCTTGACTTATATAATATCAACCTTATTTTAGATTCAACATGTAACTAATTTAATGGGCTAGTTGTCTTTTCTGCTCCTAGTGTATTTCATAGTATTTGGGTAGTTTTTATTAACCTATGTCAATTAAATATAATCATGGGCTTCATTATGACACCTAAAATATAAGTACTGAAGGACTGAAATAATATTCAGTATAATACCGTCTCTTGCCTCCCACCACCCTTTCTAATTCTTCTTTTCTTTCTAACTAGCCCCGTTCTCAATCCATGTCCTTTGATTCCATTATGTTTGTAAACCACATTCCAATTTATCTATTTTTCCCGCTGATGGACATCTAAGTTGATTCAATATCCTGACAACTGTCAGTACTGCTTCTGTGAACATGGAGAGTATATTTTGGAATAATTTTTTTTCTGCTATGGAATTTTTTATGCAGGAAGGAAGGCTATTGGATCATGTGCTATGTCTTTTTTCACAAAATATATTTTTATTATTTCTGTATTTTGGGGGGATTATACTATAATTACATCATTCCCCCCTCCCTTTCTCCCCTCCAAATGCTTGCACACACCTTTTCCTGCTCTCAAGGATTCATGATCTCTTTTTATTTCAATTATTCTTACATGTGAATATATATATATATATATATATATATACTTATATATTCCTAATGCATAAATATACCCTACTCAGTCTGTATAATCTTGATTGTGTGTATTTTTTTCAGGGACAGCCACTTGATATTAGATAATCAAGTAGTGTGCACTTCCCTGTGGAAGACTACGAGAGTATGCATCTGTCTCTCAGCATTCCTTATTTGACTATAGTTCTTTATGTATGCTTAAGACCTTATGGTCTTTTGGCTGCAGAAACCCCAGCAGCATATGGAGATCCCTACACCTTAATTCCCATCAACCATCTTTCATCTTTCTGGTAATTGGTCTTATTAATAAATGTGACGTGATAGTCAAGCTAGATCTTTACGTTTGGGTAGAAAATTTTTAAACCACAAACCCAGGCCCCTAACCCATATTATTTTTGCTATTAATCCTTTAGAAGTAATGTAGTCACCAAATACTTTCTCCTTACACTGCCGTCATATAGTTTTGATTGTTTTTTGTGATAAGGAAATATTTTACTTTAATGTAATCTACCTTGCTGTCTTGGTTGTTATTGTTCCCTATCTTGGTATCATAATAATGATTTTTATTCAACAACAGTTTAAGTTGAACAACCTCAGGCTTAAATCCAGTATGTTTTGAGATTATTTGGGGAGAGGTGGTACAGGGTAAGGATTCAATAACTTCCTTTATTCTTTTGCACATGTCCAGTTTCTATTACATGTTATATTAAAAAGAAATGTATTACTTTCTGTGTTCAAGATAACGTTGTTGAAGATCCCTTGGCCATGGACCCATGTAGTTGCTTCTGGAATGTCCATGTTGTTCCACTGGTCTTGCACTGTTTAATTTTGATTACCACAGCTTTGTGTCTAATTTAAAATCAGAAAGTGTGGTTCTTCCAGATTTGTTCTTCTTGATCAAAACTTTGGTAGTTATTGAGGACATTTGTTGGCAAGAGGTGAATTGTAAGGCAAGATCTTTCCACAACTGTTAATTATCCATTAGAAGTTAGCGTGGGCTGTGCAGAATCTGAGAAGGACTTTGGATACTGAAGTCCCCTTTTGCTGAATGTTGTACAAATTTGCATGAACTTGTGACTTTCTTTCTTGATGTTTTGTGACTCTCACTATATAAATCTTTTAACTTCCTCCTTTGATAAACTTACTTAAATGTATTTGGTATTCTAGAAGAAATAAAATATTTTTCCTATGTTTGTTTTTAGAGATTTCATCATTAAATATAGAAACACAAGTAATACCATATGTGTATATTTTGTACCCCAATTCACAGAATTGTTTATAACTCTTTTGTGATGAAGTATGTTTTGTATGAGGTCTTGTCATAATATAGAAACAGTTTTACTTCTACATGTCCAATTTGTGTAGCTTTCATTTCTTTCTTTAGCTTAATTGTTTTGAGCAGTGTGTTCAGTACTATGACATAAAGTGTGGTGAAGGTGGGCGTTTTTATTTTATCTTTGGTGTCATGGAAGAAGCTTTCAGCTTTTTTGCAGCTAAATGTGATATTATCTCGGTCTAATGACATGTGAACCCAAAGAGTTGAAATAAATTTTGATATACTTAATTTATTGGCCTGTTCGGCAATTTTCTAGGTGGCTTTCATATAGTTAATGCCATAGAAAGTTTATAGAGTTTTCCCCTGTCCAATAAATACCATTTCATGGTCAGGCAATTTCTCATGCCTTCCTGACAACTTTCTGTCTACTCCCTCTTCTTTCTTTCCCTAATCCTTCCTCATTCAATTAGAAAGAATTGGTTTAAAGCCATAAAGGTATAAAATATATATCCTTAGATAGCTTAAAACTTTGATACCTTAGGCAACTATCAGCTATGATTGGACTTTCCCTAGTGTGTGTACACATATATAATTTCCTCTGTAATATGCTTTTATTGGTGATAATAATTTATCTCTAGTCATGTAGTATTATTGAGAGTATCAATATCACCTGTCGGACTGTTTTTTTTTTAAACTGTTAAAATGTGCAGAAACTCGGACACTGAATTTTTATAAATAGCAAGTTTATTCTCTGCCCAAGAACTCAGAGCCAGAAAAAGATTTATAGAGAACATGCTTTTGCTATGTGGCAACACAGGATTCCTGGTGTTGAGGCACTTAAAATCAAAGGCCTGGACATCTGATTGCAGACTTCCTTGAACACCCACAAGCTTCTCTGGCAGAAGAAAGCCTATATTGTTAATGGTAATCCACAAAGGCTCACTAGGGCACACAGTGGCTTTGGGATTATAGATTTCAAACTGAGGAGAAAAAGAGTAAGCTTTAAACTGAGACATTTTCTTCATTCCCATTTCCAAAGTCATCCTTTCAGAGGCCAAAAAGTGTTTTCTGACTGTCTTCATTTCTGTTGAGGCATTAGGGATAAAAAGATGTTATACAGAGTGGAATCCATAACAGTAGACTTAAAATTGAAACACACTATACAAGTGATATTTTAAAATTTCATTTGAAAATATATAAATGATGATGTATTGTACAGCTATGAAAGTATTTTAAAGACCCTTTTGGGAAAGTCTCATTTTAAATAACTAAATTTTTGACTAGAGACACAAAATATTTGCAGTATATAGTAGTATATAATATATATATATAATTTAGTTATAAATTATATGTTTATATGTGTATTGTTGATATATAATTATTATATAATGTTTATTGTTATAATATGTCTATATATAATTTATATAACTCTAAATGAAAAATATTAACTGCAAAATCTTTGGTGGTAGAATTTTGATCAATAATGCTCTTCTACTTCATATTTTTGTTCATTATTTCCAAATCTCAAATTTATATTCATCTAATTCAAACCATACTGATATGTATCATATTCAATCATGTCATTCAAGAGTTAATATGTCTTGCAATAATGCTGGCATTCAACATTGTTCTTTTTCTTTTTTAAAGATTTCTTTTGTTTTTGATGTTATACAATGAATTTTTACTATCTGAAATCACACACAAATAAAGGAAACACAAATCTCCCTTCTACCATTCCTTTCTAGAATAGGCACGCTCCTGTCAATCAAACTATAACTCTTACTCTTTTTAAAAATACTTTTATTTTATTACACATGTATAAGATAAACTACATACAGCAGGGAGAACCATGTGAAAATCATGAGAATAATGAGTTCTATACATGTTACATACATAGTGAATTGGCCATCTGCAATCGACCCATTTGAAGTAAGTGTTTTTCCTGTCTTGTTTTTCTGAATGATATTCAATATTTATCCTATCTCAACTCTAATAGCTTAACTTCTTTATCATTATCTAAAACAATCTTGTCCCCTAACCAACTAAACTTGGTTGTAAAACTATACTATTTTGTCTTCAATGCCTCTCAGAGACTTGAGAAGAAATAAAACTTAAATTCCTGAGTGAACTAGCAGTGGGGGTTAGCAGTTTCCAAAATGTACAAATTGACTTAAGGCAAGTTTACTGCCTGACCAGTCACCCAATACACTTTATAACGTTGGAGCCTCATCTTCAGCTTTCTGGCCTAATATATTTGCCAGAGTTGTTCACAGGGCAGGAACTTTTGAAAACTTGCTTACTCTGACTTGGCAGAGTGCGGCCCTTGACTCTGCCTGCATCGAAGAATGTAAGAGTAATAAAATTCCTGATTGTGTCATGGTTCTTCTTGCTATAGATAGTATATTGTACATATGTGTAATAATAAAAATGTATATGTAAAAAATAAAATATGTTTAATTCATAAAAAAATGGGCAAGGACATATGACCCTGTAAGTCTTGCATTGGAAGAGAAAACAGTTGGATCCCTGGAGCTCAGTGAACAGACAGCCTTGCTGAAATAGTGAGGTATAGGTTCAGTGATAGATCCTGTGTTAAGGAAATAAGGTAGAGGTGATAGAGAAAAAAGGGTGACATCTTAATCCATCCTCTGTAATGTACACACATGAGTACACACAACTGAACATACACATTTAATCACATGTATGCAACACAAACATTGCTATATGTACATACACAGGAACATTGCATACCAAGCCACATATGCTTTTTTAAAATTTTTTTCCAAGATATATATTATTTTATTAATTTGTTCTTGTTACATCTCAATGGTTATCCCATCCCTTGTATCCTCCCATTCTTCCCTCCTTCCCATTTTCCCCTTATTCCCCTCCCCTATGACAGTTCCTGAGGGGGATTTCCTCCCCCTGTATATGCTCATAGGGTATCAATATGCTTTTTTTTTTATTGTGGCTGTCACACAGTCAGTATTTCTTTCAGTATTGCTTTCCTAATTTGTTTAAAATACTCATTTTCATGTTGAATAATTCATTCCTAGGTATTTATTTGTCACTTTCACAAATTGTGTAACACTTTTCATTTCTCTGAGGCATTTAGCTGCACTATTAACCTTGCACATTTATTGAAATCTAAGGATTAAATGATCTGTAGTGTGAAATTTTTAAAAGATTTCTGAATTCATGTCACCTTTATGTCATTTAGCAGTAATATATCTGACAAAAATTTTTCGTGAGTGGAATCTTCTTATTTGAGTTATTTATCGGTCCAGAAAACAGCATAGGCAATTTCCTTGTGAATGATAAAATGCATAGTTCTCTCACTTTGTCATCTTAGCTATAGCTGTTAAGGACTTAACTTTGCAGCAATTTATTGTTTTATAAAGGGAGCATCTATCTCTTCTAACATTCTCTGGCTTCAGAGACTCACAACAGCTGGCTATGGCCATGAATCAATAACCCCTAATAACCCCTAAAGATATTCTTCAGAAGGAAAATATTTTATTTAATTAATTTATTCATTCAGATTGTACCTCAATTGTTTCCCCTCATGTGTATCCTCCTGTTCCTCAATCCCTCCCTCTCGCTTTTACCCTATTCCTCTTCCCTAGGTCTGTGACCAAAGAGGGCCTCCTCCCCAACCATATGGTCATATAATACCAAGTCTCATCTTGGTAGCCTGCTTATCTTTTCTCTGAGTGCCACCAGGCCTCCCCACCAAGAGGAAGTTGTCAAATAGGGAGCACCAGAGTTCATGTCAGAGTCAGTCTCCACTCTCCTCACAACTCTGGAGAAGGTCATGTACATTGGCTAGATCTGAGTAGGGGTTCAATGTTTCCTGCATGTATTGTCCTTGGTTGGTGCAGTAGTTTGAGCAGACCTCCCTGCATCCATGTCCACCCATGATGATGCTCTTCTTGTAGGTTTCTAGTACCATCTGGATCATTCTATTTCCCCATCATCCCATATTTCTCTCACCTATAATCCCAGTAGGATGTCCTTACATCTAAGCCAATCTTCTGGTAAGTGAAGACTCTCATTGGACAGTCCAATTATAAGTGAATATATAACATGTAAATCTTTCTGTGTCTGGGTTAACTCACTCAGTATGATCATTTCTAGTTCTATCCATTTGCCCACCAATTTTGGGATTTCCTTGTTTTTAACAGCTGAGTAGTATCCCATAGTGTAAATGTACTGCGGTTTCTTTATTCATTCTTTGACTGAGGGACAGTTTGGTCATTTCCAGGTTCTGGCTATTACAAATAAACGTGGTTGAGCATATGTCCTTGTTGTGTGGTGGAGCATCCTCTGGGGATATTCCAAGGAGTGTAATAGCTGGATCTTGAGGTATCCCCTTTCAGTTTACTGAGGATGTGCCAGAGAGATTTCCAAAGTGGTTGTACAAGTTTACATTCCCACCAACAAAGGAGAAGTGCTCCCCTTTCTCCATACCCTGGCCAGCATGTGCTGTCACTTGAGTTTCTGGTCTTAGCTATTCTCATGGGTGTAAGATGGAATCTCGGAGTTGTTTTTATTTGCATTTCTGTGACAACTAAGGATGTTGAGGATTTCTTTAGTGTTTCTCAGCCATTTGATATTCCTCTGCTGAGAATTCTCTGTTTAATTTTGAACCCCATTTCTCAGTTGGGTTATTAGGTTTGGTGGTGTTGAATTTCTTGAATTCTTTATATATTTTGGATATTAGAACTTTGTAAGATGTAGAGTTGGTGAAAATCTTTTCCCAGTCTGTAGGCTGTCACTTTGTTCTGATGAAAGTGTCTTCTGCCTTACAGATGCTTCTCAGCCTCATCAGTTCCCATTTATTATTTATTGACCTTAAGGCCTGGGCTGTGAAGTTCTGTTCAGGAAGTTGTCTCTTGTGCCAATACATTCCAGGCTCTTCCCCCACTTTTTTTTCTAACAGATTTAGTGTCTCTGGTTTTATGTTGAGGTCTTTAATCCACTTGCACTTGAGTTTTGTGCATGGTGATAAATATAGGTCTACTTGAATTTTTCTACATGTAGACATCCAGTTAGACCAGCACCACTTGTGGAAGAATCTATTCTTTTTCCATTGAGTAGATTTGGCTTCTTTGTCAAAAATCAAGTGTCCATATGTGTTTGGATTCATTTCTGGGTCTTCAATTCAATCCCATTGATCAACCAGCCTATTGCTGTGCTAGTACCATGTTGTTTTAATTACTATTGCTCTATAGTACAGCTTGAGATCAGGTATGGAGATTCCTCTGGATGATCTTTTATTTTATAGGATTGTTTTAGTTATTCTGCATTTTTTGTTTTTCCATATGAAGTTGAGAATTGATCTTTCAATGTCTTTAAAAATTGTGTAGGTATTTTGATAGAGATTTCACTGAATCTGTAAATTGCTTTTGGTACGATGGATACTTTTATTATGTTAATTCTCCCAGTACTAAACAAGGGAGATATCTCCATCTTCTGATGTCATTTTCAATCTCCTTCTTACAAGATTTGAAGTTTTTTTTTTTTCAAACAAGTCCTTCACTTGTTTGGTTAGAGTTACTCCTAGACATTTTATATTGCTTGTGAAGGGTGTAGTTTCCCTAATTTCTTCCTGTGCACAATTGTCATTTGTATGTAGGAAGACTACTGACTTTTTTGAGTTAATTTTGTATCCAGTAACTGAATGCTGAAGATATTTATCAGCTGTTGGACACCGTAGACATTTAGAATTGTGATGTCATCTTGATTGACTTTACTTTTAATGAGTATGAAGTGACCTTCTTCATCTCTTTTGATTAATTTTGGTTGGAAGTCAATTTTATTAGATATTAAAATGGCTACATCTGCTTACTTCTTATGTCCATTTCCTTAGAATAACTTTTCCCAGCCTTTCACCCTGAGGTAATGTCTATAGTTATGGCTGATATGTGTTTCTTGAATGCAGAAGAATGTTGGGTTTTGCTTATGGATATTCAGTTAGTCTGGGCCTTTTTCTTGGAGAACTGAGACCATTGATATTGAGGGATATTAATGATCAGTGACTGTAAAGTCCTTCGATTTTGATGTTGGTGGCAGTAGAGTGTTTTAATGGTTATATTTTTGCGACAGTGTAGTTATATTTTTCCCATGTAATTTTGGTTGTAGCTTGTCACTTTGGCTTGGAGGTTTCCTTCTATTAATTAAGGCTGGATTTGTGGATAGGTATATTCGAATTTGTTTTTGTCATGGAATATCTTGTTTTGTACATAATGGTTATTGAGAGTTTCACTGGCTAAAGCAATCTGGCCTGGCATCTGTTGACTCTTAGGGTTTGCAGGACCTATATCCAGCCCTCGGGATTTAATTTTTTAAAAATTAAAGAGAAAAATGCTAAGTACATGATAGATAGATAGATAGATAGATAGATAGATAGATAGATAGATAGACAGATAATACAATACTGAGTAGACTCTGAATTTTATTACTTCAAAAACACTTTAGGATCAGGTGCAAAGGCCCATTAGATTAAAGAAATTGCTATATAAGTCTAGAAACCAGAGTTTGATTTCCAGGTTTCATGTAAAAGCAAAACCAATAGCAACAAAAACCAAAAAACAGGTGCAGTGACATGCATCTGTAATCCCAACAACTACACAGGAAGATCACAACATTGTGAAGATATTTTCAGGACAGATAAATTCAGGAAAATGTATGTTTAATGCTTAGTAATGAATCAATCATACAACAAAATCATAATCTTCTAATTCTTCATTTCTAAATTAAGATTTTATACTTAAAGCTCACAACTCTGTGTTATCTAGAAATTTTCCCATCTTATATTTCACAACTGTGATGTAGAAATATTTGGAAAACATTACAAGGATTCTCAGAAGTTTTCAGAGTGAAAATAAATAAACCCTTGCTATAAAACTGCCTTGGTATATACTACTGGTAATGCAGGTGGCAAAGATCATTTGCTGATGTTTGGAGCACAATGAGCTACATTGATCTATGTGCTCATTAACAATGTGCAACTGTCCTATTGACAGGGCCGTGGTCAGAATGGCAATCCTTAAAGCTGGAATAGCAGCTGCCCTCAAGTTCATGTGCTGAACTTTGTAATTCAGCAAATGATGGCAGTGGGGACTTTAGGAGATGATTATCACTCAGTAAGAGCTAAGGTAAAAAAAACTCATAGTGCCATTAGTGTTCTTTCAAAAACAGCCCCAAGAGTTGCCCATCCCTATCATGTGATAGCACAGGCTACAGACAGCTAGAAATATGAGAATGGGATGGATCTCCCTGAGCCTGAAACACCAAGATGTTTGATCCTATGTCTGTGCAAGGATAACACATAACAGCAGTAAAATAATAAAAGTAAGTGTGGAAGCATCTCAGTTTCTGCTATTGGATTCTTGCAACTCGAGAAGACTTACACAGCAATACCCATGATGTAGCGTGTGAGGGCTGGAGCCTTGCTTTCTGAACGTAAGTCCTGGCTCAGCATTTCCTCTTTATGTGACACTGAGTAATTACCTTCCTCTGTGTAACTCACCTTTATCATCAATAAAATAGTGATGCTGATAACAGGACCTCATAGTATACTGACTAAAATTCAAAGGTAAGTATTTTGTGCACATAATAACTAGCGTATGTGAAGGGATTCACTGGCTTTCAAACGAGTAGATAAGCATGCAAAACAAATATGTACAACATCTGAGAGATTGATCAACCAATAAGTACTATGTTCTTGGGATGACAGTGAGATATGACGGGAGGAGAAAGAAGACATGCCTGGTTTCTATAAGATAATAAACGCAAGAGAGGCAGCACATGAATGGTAAGTCTAGGCAGTAGCATGTGAAGCATGGCAGTCATTGCTTATGAACATCCTTAGAATGCCACAGACACATCACTGGAGAAAGTAAAAGACCAAGAACATGTTTTCATAGTCACTTTGTTTTATATTACTGAGGTAAAAACCAATAGTTCGGAATAACTTTAAGGAGCACAAAGTGATGCTTGCATATTCATCTCCATCACGAAATGATTACCAGAATCTTTCACAACAAAGGATCCATTCTTTTAGCATTTACAGATAAAAATACACCAATGATGACTAACTGCAGTCACCCTGTTTCAAAATATTCTCTCCAGGGGTTTCCATCTGATAACCAAAAATTTGCAAACTATGATCAAAGTCCACATTATCTCCACTGTCTAATACTATTCATCATTTTTTCTATGTCTACAATTTGGGGGACTATGTGAGAGTCCACATGTATGTGAGATCTTGGTATTTATGTATCTTTCTTATTTTCTCATTATTATAATAGCCTAGAAATTCTCCCATGTTTCACAAATGACACTCTGCTTCCAATCTCTGTTTCTCTGTCTCTGTGTGTCTCTGTCTCTATTTCTCTCTGTCTCTGTCTCTCTGTCTCTCTGTCTCTCTGTCTCTCTGTCTCTCTCTCTCTCTCTCTCGTGTGTGTGTGTGTGTGTGTGTGTGTGTGTGTGTGTGTGTATTCCTCTCTCCTTTCTTCTCCTTCATATGGACCAAGGAATACATGCTGATTTATCCCAGCTAAAGTATGTAATCTTGCAACAAGACAATGATTTTCTTCATGCAAAAAATAGTATCAGGCACTCAACTAGCAGTTTTATTTTCTGTACTTTCAAAGGACTCTTCAAACTCTTTTCCAATTTTTAAAAAAATAATTAATATTGTCACAAGTATTGTGTATTGGGGGTTTCTCCTAATTCTCACCAGCACTGATGACTGCTTGACATTTTGGTAACAGCAGTTCTAACAACTATGAGATGATGTATTTGTTGCTCATATACCTGTCTTTGCAAACATTATGATTTGAGCCATATCCTTATTTCAGACATGAGACTTCTTTATTTATTTATTGAGATTTTAATTTTCTGATTAAATAATTGTTTTTGCTCTTGTCTTCATTGTAGTTTTGTTGGTTTATATGAGTTCATCATGTATTCTGAATGATAATCCTATATGAATTATATTTTGTAATCTGTAATTATAATGCTTATTGGAGGTTTTTGTCTTCTTAGTGTGAATTATATTTTCATTAAAATTTAATTACAAATAATATTTTTAATGTATACTTTTTGTTGGATCTCACATGTTTCAGGATGTCATTTTCCATTCTTGTTAATCTCAATATAATTTTTCTTTCTCCTTAAATACTTTTTTGTCCACTGATTGTTCAAGTATCATATTGTTTAATTTTGCATATTTGAAAGTTTTCCACTTTATCTGTGGTATTGATTGCTAATTTAATAAATATTGGTGTCAAATATAATATGTGTTATGATTTCAATATTAATTTGTTAAAATCTGCTTTGTGTGCATGCTAGTATGACATGTCTTCAAAAATGTTTCTTGTGCCCATGGAAAGAGCTTGTATCTTGCTATTGTTGATTATATATTCTGTGTATGTCTGTAGGTCCAAATGTAATGTCCAATGCTTCCTTATGGCTTACTGTCCAGGTGGAATAATCACTTTTGAAAGTTGAGTATTTAAGTCTCCTGATTCTAACCTGCTATTGATCTCTCACCTCAGTTCTGTCTTTATCTAGTTTAGATATTAAATAGTCCTGGAAAGAGTGGACCCCCGTATATTATTACTTCCACCTTTTGTTGAACTGACTCCTTTACCCATTATGTGATGACCTCCTTTGTGTCTTCTTAAGGATGCACCCTTGTATATTGTATCTAATATACTTCCTGCTCTGTTCTACGTCTTAACTTCAAGTTATGTCTGTCTTTAAAGTGGATGTCTCCTAAAGATGCAGGCAGCAGATATTTGGGCTTTGATTTTTTTTTAGCTATTCAGCTAAATTACATAATTTCATACTATTAGACTTATAATAATTATAGGTAGGTAAAGATTTAGGTTTTTATTTTTCTTATTACAACTTACAAGTGAACAAAGGAAAGTCAGGTGTAAACCACATGGCACATACATTTGAGCAAACTGATTGTAGCCTTCTTGAACATCTAGTTCAGTGTTGTCAGTATTTATGTCTTATCAGAGTTTGAAGATCACAGGACAGGGTTTGGATTTCCTACAAAAGATGAACTTCTCAGTTTACTAAAAGTAAGTATTATCAATGACCTAACAGCTAAATACATAACTTATTATGATTCCTATGATGTCTGATCGAACTTCATTTTTTTCTCCAAAACGTTTTGTTTCTCATATACCAGGTTTTCTCCTAGGTATTTGCCCAGATTTTCCAATATGGTAGTAGCCCAAAGTGTGATCTACTCAACTTTAATTTTAAGAATTTTTCTTTAAACTGTTCCTATCATCTTCAGCAATAAAAATTATGATCTCTGTTATTTAGTTAAGCTGCACTCCTTGCCCTAATCCTCAAGGATGGAAAGAGTCTGGAACAAAGTGACAAGAATGTAGAGAGAAAATATAGCACAGATATCACATTCTCACTAGTCATAGTCCTGTATACAAAGGAAAATAAAAGTATTCCAATGTGATTCATCAAACTCCAGACACTTGTGAAAGTATAAAACATGGTTCACATACAATCAGTAATTGCCTATTCTTCGCATTTCACAGAACTTGTCTTTCTCATTTGCAGAAATACATCTGCTTAGAAATGAATTGTTTCCTCTTGTAGCCAAGACCAGTAAGGTTTTAAATAACTTTAATCATTGTATTCAAATAATTTGTTCTGCAACAAAGAAATCATTAGTACTTAGGAAAATCAATGAAACATTCTGCCAAGTGAGCATAACTGCCACTAGTTGTGTACAAGCAGGTGCAGATGTAGATGCTTAGGGACTAACTTGGCATACCAAGGAAGGAAACATGAGTTCTTCAATGCGGAAGACATTCCTGGCAGTGTTGTGCAGTGTTTTCAGTCTTTCTCCAGCTGTGCACAATACAAAAAGAAGACCTAAGAAAAGTCCGAGAAGAGGAAAACATGGGAAGTGGTGGTAGAAGAGGAGGACAAGAAGTAGAAACTATACCAAGATGTCACGTTTATTGTGACGCACTTTTTCTACATATGCTGCATAATGGTAAAGCTTTTTTCACAAGAAATATAACTGAATTACATTATACCAGTCCGATTCCCAGCTTTCTGGACAGAAACACACATTAACATGACCTTCCTCATATGAAAATTGTGCTTGCTTAACTTTCCTGTTTTCCTGGTGATCTGTAGTCACAAGGAACTTCATGATCCAGAAATGATCATGAAGCCGCTATCTCTTTCTTTCCATCCCTTCTTTGACAATGTTCTATGAGTTTTACAGAGGGATTTTAGAAACGCTTTGCTTATGACCAAGCATTCAACAGTCATTTATTCTTGTTTGTATAGGATGAAAGGTTTATTTGAATAAGGCTAAGAATAAAATTTGTTTAAAGGCATATTAATAACTATTTATGACTTGGCTGTAGTCAGTGGCCCAGGGGTCACTGAGTTTCCAGTGCCCTGGGCATGAGAGGTGCCCTGGGACGGTGAGTGGCTTCAGATCTGCAGTCTGTGACTGAGGGTAGGTGGGTGGCACCCTTGCTGTGCAGCTCAGAATGCTTCAAGGGACAGATGAGCTTGAGTGTCACACAGTTAATTGTCAGGACCCCTTTATAAACACCCGGTATCAATGAACAATGCTTTCTTGAACTTGCTTCACCAATGTCTTTTATTCTGAACATATTAAGAAACATGCTGGCATATTTGCGTATTCTTGTAGACCAGGCTTTGCTGATTTGGCAAAATAGAAACTATAGGTCTGCTCGGAGTATCTTTGGTATCATTGGGAAAATGCTTCCTTTGAAACCATGTCAAAGACCTAGTTTTGGGTTGCTTCAGCATTTGAACTCTAAGGAATATGATGACTATGAACCTATTGTTCCATCTTTTGCTGGTGTTTTGTGTATGGCAAGTGAGTAAGAAGCCAGTTGTCAGATTTCAAGATAGTATATGGAAAAAGGAAGAGGAAGAGAAAATTGTTCTTTTTCATCCTTCAAAACTAATTTAGGATCGACCATCAACTGCTCTATGACAGAACAAACCAGTGAAAAGTCATCTCCCAGTAAGTGAAGCTGCAAAGAAAAAGATAGCTGCCCTTGATTAGCTAACTTTTCTTCAGTTTCAGATTGCTGTGATATGTCAGCACAGGGTGAGAGAGAGAGAGAGAGAGAGAGAGAGAGAGAGAGAGAGAGAGAGAGAGAGAGAGAGAGAGAGAGAGAGAGACAGAGAGACAGAGACAGAGAGACAGAGACAGAGAGAGAGAGAGAGAGAGAGAGAGAGAGAGAGAGAGAGAGAGAGGCAGAGAGACAGACAGAGACAGAGAGACAGAGAGACATACTGAGACAAACACAGACAGAAAGACAAAGAGAGACAGAGACAGACAGACAGAGAGGGAGAGAGAGAGAGGCTTAATGGACTTGAGTGATGGATGCAACAGGGAAAAAGCCTCCAATTTCTCTTCACATCCAACTTGAATCCACTCATATGTGGGACATAGACAGTTTAACAGCTGAAATGAAGAAGACTGGTGAGTGCCATCTTTCATTTCCTGACTGTGCCATAGTTCTTGTTGTAGGTATCTTACTGTATAAATGTGTAACAATATAAACATATATATATAAATAAATAAAAAGTATTAAAAATTAAGAAAAATGAAAATACAAAATACAAAATAATAAACATTTTTTAACAACAAGAACAAAAAAGCCAGAGTGTCAGTGATGTTCCAAATGTTGGATGTTCTGAGGAACACTCCTTCATTGCTGGTGGGAATGCAAACTGGTACAACAACTTTGGAAATCCATCTGGCGCTTTCTCAGAAAAAAATGGGAATAGGGCTTCCTCAAGATACAGCTATTCCACTCCTTGGAATATACTCAGAAAATGCTCCACCACAAAAGGCCATATGCTCAAAAATGTTCATGGCTGCTTCATTCATAATAGACAGAATCTGGAAACAGCCTAAATGTCCCTCAGTTGACGAATGAATAAAGAAATTGTGGTACATTTACGCTATGTAATATTACTCAGCTATAAAAAGCAAGGAAATCCAGAAATGTGTGGATAAATGAGGGAAATTAGAAACGATCATACTGGGTGAGTTAACCCAGAAACAGAAAGACTCACACAGTATACACTCATTTATAATTGGACACTAGCCCAAAAGGCATGTCCCATGAATGTCTTCACTTACCAAAGATTTGGGACAGATGTGAGGATACCCTACTGGAACTCTAGGTAAGAGAAATATAGAAGATGGGGAAATAGAATGATTTAGAGAATCTTGGAACCCTACAAAAAGAACATTGTAACAGGATGTCTGCTCAATACAAGTAGTAAACACCGAACCCCTACTCTGATCTAAACAATGGACAGGACATCCTCCACAGTTATGTGGCGAGCAGCGACTAACTCCGACATGAGCTCTGGTACCCCATATTTGAAGATCTCCCCTTGGAGGGGAGCCCTGGAGGCACTCAAAGAAACAATAGGCAGACTACCAAGGTAAGACTTGTTTGCCTGCAACCATAAAGTAGGGAGGAGATCTTCTTTGGACATGGACCTAAGGGAGGGTAATAGGGTGGGGATGGGAGGGTAGGAGGAACGGAAGGACAAGAGTGATGGGAGAACAATTGAGTTGTAATATGAATAAATTAATAAAAAAGAAAAATACCTGAATATTAAAAACAAACTAACAAACAAATGTTGGCTGTTCCAAAGGACACAAGTAAGGTTCATCTTCATCCTGTTGAAAGGTCACCAGGTCGTAGACCCCTCAAAAGAAGAAAATAAAAAGCATCCAATGGGATCCAGTGTCTACAATAGCTAATGCACTTAGACAAAGAAAACAGATCTTGGGAGTGTTCACTTTCTAGTCCAGCAACTTAAAGGTTTTGATGTCACATATCTCCAAAAGAAAGTCAGCAATCTAAGAGAAGGCGATACATAACATTTGCAGTTATCCAAGATATTGAGCGGAAGGAAGCTGCGCCAATTCTTGGAAGGACTGACCCAGACATGCTTGCGGTGCTTTCACTGCCTTCCAGAGAAACCGCACCTCTCAGGGTGACGCAGCTATGCTTGGGGACCTCTCTGTGTCATCCGGAGGAAGACTTTTAAGAACTGGAAGATATGACATTTAACCAGCTGCTGAAGGGAGTTGGGTGGTGTGTAGATCCCTTGCTATATTTGAATGCTACAGAAAACGAAATAGAGATGACAGGGATGTTTCTGCAATTGTGGCTTGCTTCTTAAGTGCCCTTCAGTCTTGTACGTTGGTTTCGTATGGTTTATTTGGCCTCAGCACCTTGGAGAATTTTTCATTGAGTAAGAGATGATCATTTTTTTTTTCATTATGATGGTCATAGTTTTATCCTGTAGGATTGAACATTCTAAGTTATTCTGATTGTCAAATGCTGCAAGCAGAAGTAACTCTTGATGAGGTTTTCCACTCTGACTTTGCACTTACCGATGCTGACATCCTTTCTCTGTTTCCTTTGCACCCACTTCTTTGTAAATAGATAGTATAATAAATGGATCTTTTTAACATGGTTGAATTTTATAACAATTCAAGTTACATTCTGCCTATTTTATGAAGTCTGATTTCCTTGTGGGAAGTAGTTATTTAGCTAGAGCTTCTTGGGGGTACAAGTGACAATTTGCAGTAGATATTCTCTCCTCACCTGTATGGTGATGTGACCCACACACCTGCATCTTCCTCTTATCTGTATACTGATGTGACCCACACATCTGCATTTCCTCTCATCTCTATGCTGATTTGACCCACACATCTGCATCTTCCTCTCATCTGTATGCTGATGTAACCCACACACATCTGCATTTTTGCACATGCTTTAGCCTGTGCTACCCCCAGGTAGCTGGGATGTAGGGTCCATGACAGTGAACTCAGCATCCACCCACTCTGCCAATATCTCAGGTTTCAGAAGAGCTTGATATGTATCAACATTTTATTGAAAATAACTTAGAAACAAAAGCTATCATAAAAATAAATAAATAAATAAGACAAATTGGCATTGTGTCAATTTAGCTAAGCAATAAGTTCTCCTTATTATGACCTCCAGAGCTATGTTTTTAAACTAGTTTACAGTACAAGAATGAAATTGGCTCCTGTGAATTCAGCTTTAAATCCAACCAAGGAGAAGTCAGTTAACCCAGTGGCAGACATGTGGCTGTTGGATAAGCGTGAGCATCATGCCTAGTAGGATGATGCTGCAATTCACAGGTTCACGACTGTCCAAGACAGTACATTTTCCTCCTAAGAAGTCTACAGTGCAAATTCAACCACCAAAAATGTACCTTGAAATCATGATGCACAGTGTCCTCACCATGAGGGTCTCCTCATATAGTTCAGAGGGAAAACTAAATGTAATAAGAAACTGGACTACTGTGGGACCTAAAATCTCATGAAAAGATTATCCCACAACTGGCACTAGGACGTTTTAAAAAATAAATTGGGGCTGCTAGTAGCAATAATAGCCAGCATTGCAAGGTATTTTAATGATCTTATAAGATAGTAGGTATCTATATGATTTTTGATACAACTAAAATTATGTTACCTGCCACTGCCTCTTTTTTCTTTTACCAACCCCACCCTTTCCTATTTAAACATTTCCACACCTACTATCTTCTGTATCTACTTTCATATTACATATTCCCATCTATCTTCTCCTAAGACATTCCTCCCTGCATCCAATGATCTATCTCTACTTTCCTAGTTTTTAAAGTTACCCCAGTTTGAACAACAAAAAGCTATTTTCAACAGCAGAATACCTATTCAGAAAAAGACAGTCAGAGGTTGTCTTTCTTGGCCTAGGCCGTCAGTCAGCTTAAGTTTTTCCTTTCATTATTTCTGTGCAAATTTCATGATTTGTTTTTTTTTTCACAGCTGGTGAGAGAAAGAGTGAGAGAGAGGTGTGTGTGTGTGTGTGTGTGTGTGTGTGCGTGTGTGTGTGTGTGTGTGTGTCTGTGTGTGTTTGACTATTGATAGAAATATAATTTTATTTCACAGCTAGTGTGAATACAATAGCAGTGAACATGGATGAAACAACTATTTTTGTAGTAGGATATAGACTCCTTTGTGTATGTGACAAGGAGTGATATACAGTTTCTAACAGTTTTATGACCTACAATGAAGATTCCCATAATGGCTGCACTAGTTTACACTCAAAAATCTCTGTATGACAGCTCTACCCATTCTGGACATCTCTTTGTAGACCAGGCTGGCCTCAAACTCAGAGAGATCCTCCTGCCTCTGCCTCCCAAGTGCTGAGATTAAAGGTGCATGCCACCACCACCTGGCTATATTTTAGAATTTAACAAAAGCTTTTTATCATTATAAACTGGAATTGTCAGTGCTACACTGAACTCCAAGATCTGCTGAGATGCTAATTTAAATAGACACTGTTACTTTGATCTACTTGACCTTTTCAAGGTTTCTGCAGGTGTAGCATTGACATCAGTACCAGATTATCATCTCAAAGGTATATATCCTTAGCTAATTAAATTAGGAATGTACTCAAGCCTCTCATGTTTGCTTGTGAATGCCTCTGTGTGTATGCTTGTGTGTGTGTGTGAATATACCCATGTAATACTTTAGCAAATGACTAAATTATCTGAAATGTTCAAGCTACAATTCGTGTTATTGGAATCACCACTTAAATACTTCTAAACATAAAACATAAAAATATTTTCTGTCGTTTCATCACCATACTTCATATAATAACTTGAAAATAGTGTGTCTGTTTTATCAATACTAGACCTATAAGCACCCAAAGAAAATATAAACATGTAAAATTATTAAAAAACATTTTCTATAAATTTTGAGGAAATCTTAAGTATTGTGTTTTTATTACATTACAAGTGATCATTTATGGGCATAATTTTGTGTGTAGCTAGACAACCAGGATCCATGCATAGAAAAATGGCCTAAGGCAATCAAGTGTGCTTCTGGAGGCAGCACTCCCTCCAACGCTCACTATTTTTGCAAAGCAAAGCATTGGGTGAGCCCTGGTTAAGACATGGTCCTACAGGCTTTGTCTCCAGATTGCTTCTTGCTGCTGATATGCCTTTCTATGCTTGTAATTGCTATATCCCTCAAATATCTGGCATGCGGTAGAGAAATCCTTACTGCCTATGCTCTGCTTAATTGTTTTTCTCTGTTGGACAGACTTCCTGTGATCAATTTGAAGATATGTTTTCTTTTCTTTCTTTCTTTCTTTCTTTCTTTCTTTCTTTCTTTCTTGTTTTTGTTTTGTTTTTCAAGACAGAGTTTCTCTGTGTAGCCTTGGCTGTCCTAGACTTGCTTCGCTGACCAGCAAGCTGGCCTTGAACTCACAGTGATCCACCTGCCTCTGCCTCCTGAGTGCTGGGATTAAAGGCATGCACCACCACGCTTGGCTTGAAGATGTATTTTCAAGTAATAATGCTGTTTAGATGAATCAATGATTTTATAATTCCTGATAATGGTTTCATATAATTCTTGATTTGATTCAAGTAATTTTGCCCTCCTGCAGAATAACAAAAGCTACATGAGAAATTTCTGTGAACTTTCATATGTCACTGGCACATAAATTACACTAGGAAGAACAGATTTGAGAAAGATTTATGACCAAAAGCAAACATTTGTTCTGCATTAGGAGATGGAATTACAAATCTCAGTGTGCATTATGATAAGTAAAAACTATTGCGTTAAATTTACAATGAACTCATGGGTAGCTGGGAAGTGTTCAGTTAGATACAAGTCTTACTGAAAGAACACATAAACAGTAATCCTGCCATAACTGTTGCTTTAAACTCACAATGAACTTGTGGAATAGAAAGACAGATAAGAAGCATTTAATTAGTCATGAGTCTTAATGGAAAAACATGTAATCAATAATCTTGCTTTGTAACAAAATTTTTAATGATTGATTTTATGGTCATGAGGTAATTTTTTTCCTACAGAAAGAATTTTACTAAGTTTAAAAACATGAAAACACATTTGTCTCTTACAATGACCACACTTATTTTCTTAAGTTTCAAAGGTTCTGACTGATATATTTCTGCAAATTTTTGCTGAATAGAAAAAGAATGAAAAGATAAAAGTAATCAATATGTCCAGAAAAGTTACAGATCAATGGTGTCTGCTGTTTGTACTCTGAAATAATGTTTTCAATTGAGTCTATTCTAAGTTCTACCATTTTTACAATATATGTTTTCTTCATTAGTCAGTCCTTCTGAATAGAAAAGAATGTCGAGAAAGTGCACACCAAATTGCACTACTAAAGAATATGGTTAATGAATTAATACCATCTACACAAACCTGTATACTCTCTCAGCAATAAAAGAAGAACAATTAATTCTAAAAGATTAACTGACAGCTCAGAGGTTAGGTGGAGACCTGAGTTGATTCTTTTTCCATGCAGAATCTGACTTAGTAGATTCTATCAGGAGAATTTCATCCACACATTCATTTTCAGAAAAAGTATGTTTTTATAACATGAAATGAATACTAGGCAAATCTAAACGTACACCTTTAAGCTTAGATAACTTTGAGCAGAACTTCAGTCATGTCTGTTTCATGAAGTGAAGTCTCTAGTCAGAAGTAACCCAGAAATATTTCATTATGGTTTTGATATCTTTTCCTTTTAAACCTCTGTGGTAACATTGCACAAGCAATGCTTCTTTACAGAAAAATTGTTTTCTTTTTCTTACTTTCTATTCTTAGCTTTAATTATTGTTATAATTCTAAAATTAAGTGTGACACATAATAGATACTTAAGCTCTACAGAAAATGACCATACATACACTAGTAGCCAAAGTATATAATGCTTTCTTTGTTTATCAAAACATATTTATTGATTTACCCACAAAGTGCAAACAGGTGTGCTACATAATTCAGATATGTTAGGAAACAAAACAAACACAAATTCTTGGCTCTTTGGAGTTGTCACTGGGGGGCTGACTAGGTGCAGATGTAGAGACATTGGAGAAAGAGCTAGGTGGTTCAGAGAAGATGTTATTCTTGAAGATGACCTGGTTTCAGTTACAAGCATTACACAGTGGCTCACAACCATCTACAACCACATTTCTAGGAGATCCAATGTCCTCTTCCCAAGAGCTAATAGAAATCTAAAAAACATGGGAAATTATGAGTTTCACAATGTCTAACATTAATACTCTTTCAAACATAGTGACTACAGAAAATGTAAATATTAGTACTACTATATACTTAACAGGAAATTATTCAGAGACTCATTGACTATTAATCTCATGCTGAAGAGATAAATCTGGATAAGAGTAATAAATTTGAAATTTATATTAAAAAAAAAAGAGGCCTGTTTCTGAAGCCAAAAGACTAAAATAGGACCACTGAGTAGAAAGTGTGACACTACAGAATACAAGAAAGGCCCAAGTTCCATTGGACATGACTTGTTAGAGATGAAAGAGATAAGAAGCAAGAAGCAAAATAAATCACAAAGGAGGCAAGACAAGCAGCAGGATTCCTCTACTTTGACACTAAGACAATGAATCTTTTACAATGGAAGTATGTACTGAAATTGCTCCAACAAGGTCACCAATGACCTCTGAACAGCAAGTTGTCCAGTCAGTTCTTGGCTCTCATCACCTTTGAACTGCCACAAGAAAGACAGGCTACTTACAAGCAGTTCAGTAGAATTCAGTGGAGTGCTGCAGAGTGGAGCACAGTACATGGCTGCAGGCAGTTCAGCAGCTCAGTGCAGGTCAGTCGAGTGAAGTTGAACTCAGCTGAATGCATTTGAGTTCAATTGAGATTGTGCAGTTCAATTTGTGGAGTTCAGAGGCATTTTTTTCTGTGAAGAGCAACTCAGTGAGAAGCCAAGAGGAGGCAGTTTGAATTAGTTGGCTTGGAGAGAAGTTTTGAGCCAGAAGAGCTGAGTTGAACCAGCGGTCAGAAAGAGTTAGAGAGAGAAAGAGTAAGCGTATTCAGCAGGAAGCCTCCAAGATGATAATTACATCTGATGAATAAAAGATACTGTTACAGCAAACCATTGTACAAACACATACATGTAATAGTCATTTTTTAAAAGGTTCATTATATGAAAGACCTTTATGGCATTAGATAAATGCCACAGAAGATAAGAACACTGGTTGGAATAACATTAGAAGTCTGGTTAATATGTCGGCACTCCCCATTGCTTTGGAGAAATGGAGCCAGAAGAATTAGTTGGCCTTTCTTACTACAAGCCTAGCTAAAAGTTCACCTAGAGGCTCTGCATAAAGAGAATAAGGCAGAAACTAATAAAATTGGACACAACATTAAACCCTGGCCTATTCATGCAGCTACAAGTTTGAACACATGCATGCACACACACACACACACACACACACACACACACACACACAGAGAGAGAGAGAGAGAGAGAGAGAGAGAGAGAGAGAGAGACTATAAAAAAAGGGAAAAGCTCAATAACTAGTAACATTATATGGCATATTTTTTTTACTGTTTTATAAAATATTTTTGTTTTTATTAGACTAATTTAATTTAAATGAATTTTGTTCCTTGACCATTTAAGTACTCTCTTTTATACTCTGGAGGTACCCAAATGTGTATATGGAGTCACACACACATAACTAAAATTTAAAAAATAAATTCTCAAAAATGAGTTGTTAGGGCTAAGGATATAAGTCAGGGGCAAAACATTCACCTATGCCAGTGCTTGATTATAAGAACTGGAGAAATAGAAGTTCTTGAAACAGAAGTCACACGTGAAAGTAAGCTCTCAGAGGAAGTGACTGAAAGAAATTACAACTCATAATTTAGTGAAAATGTAAAAGAAGACATAAATACAAATATAGTGACTTAGAGAAAAGTGAAAAATATCAGAAAATCGGGGAGAAAACTAACACATTTATGTTTAATGTTTTTGTATTAATTTGTTGAGATTGTACAGTGCATTTTTAATCGTATTCATTACACTCTATCAACTAGTCCCAGACCCACTACTTCTGGACCTACGTAAATTTGTACCCTGCTTTTTTTTCTAAGGATGAACTGAATTGTATTGAGAATTTTGTTTTCTTTTAAAGCCCAGTTATGATATACGAACACATTTTTGTGTTAATCCCAGATTTGGGGATATGAGGCTGCTTCAGATTTTACACAGTTGTTAACTGTGATTGTCTTGTGCTCTGTGAGGGGTAGGATTTGTGCCAGCTTTAGATAATTAATTCTGTGAACTCTGTGGAGGGTATAAATGCCAAGGCCCAGGGAGGGAGGGGAGACTCCAAAGAGGAGGAAGAAGGTGACTGCTGTTTCCAGCGTGTTGTTACTTGCTGAGGTTGTTGTGCTTCCACTAGAAGAAAAGGAAGAGGAAGAAGAAGAAGAAGAAGAAGAAGAAGAAGAAGAAGAAGAAGAAGAAGAAGAAGAAGAAGAAGAAGAGGAGCAGGAGGAGGAGGAGGAGGAGGGGGAGGAGGAGGAGAGGAGGAAGAGGACGGGAGGAGGAGGAGAGGAGGAAGAGGAGGGGAGGAGGAGGAGGGAAGAAGATGAAGAAGAAAAGAGAGGATGAGAAGAGGAGGAGGAGAAAAGAAGAAGAAAAGAAGAAAAAAAGAAGGAGGAGGAGGAGGAGGAGGAGGAGGAGGAGGAGGAGAAGAAGAAGAAGAAGAAGAAGAAGAAGAAGAAGAAGAAGAAGAAGAAGAAGAAGAAGAAGAAGAAGACTATAAAAGACTAAAAGACTGGACTTACTCCAGGGAACCAGAATCTAATCAGCAAGAAGTAGTTAAAACATCTCAACACTCCCTATGCACACTAACCTCTGTCTTTCCTACCTGCTGCAGGGATTGGGATGGAATAAGGGTTGGAAGGGAGGTAGAGGTAGAAGAACCCAACAAAGTAGCTCCACCCAAAAATATATGCCACAAATGATGCCCAGATGTGAGCCTTAGAACAAAATAGACAAAAATGTACAGCAACAACTGGCTTGCAGATGTAGGCAAGGCAAAATCGACAGCTTGGTTTCTAATGCCATAGAAGAGACAGCTGATACTAAGGAATGTATACTCTGTTTTAGGACGTCAGCAAAAAGTTTATTGTGGCTGATGCTGTAGGCCTTATTTGAATACACAGAATGAATGTTCCAGACTCTTCTCTCCCTAGACCATTACTTCTCCTTAGGCAAGATATCATAGGTACTTTATAACCTGCTGTCCTCTGTGCAATTGGTCAAAGACCAAATTAGATTTGAAGGTTTTTTTTGAGCTATAAAACCCATGCTCATGGTCACATCTACTTTGTAAAAGAGCTTCTATGCAGTCATACCTAGCCTTTTTTATACACATGGAGGGAAACCTATTCCCAAATTATACTGCATTTTAAATATGTTGACAGTGTGTCATCTGGCATTAGACACCCCAACATTTGATCCAAGTTGATGAAGTCAATCCACACCAGCTTTTCATTTCAACTCTTCATGTAGTTTACTTCCCTGTCCAACACCTGCAGGGATGCCCCCATCTATATGCTGACTTATTTTTCTATAGAAATGTCTTTCCTTTTTTTTTTTTGTTTCTTTTCAGCTATCAAAAGGGGAAGTTGGGGTCATAGATACTTTAAAATCCCTCTCTTATGGCTAAAACATTGAACTTAGCCTTGGTTCTGGTGTCAATTTTGTTGATGCAATAACATATCATAACAAAAACAATTTAGGGGAGAAGGGCTTATTTGATTTGCAATTCTAGGTTATAGTACATTATAGCCCAGAATTCACAATGGCAACACCTCAAATCAGCTAATTCCATCATATCCACAGACAGAGCAGAGAGAAATAAATGGTTGCCTGCCTGCATGTTTTCTCTTCTATAATATTCAGAATCTATTGCCTAGGGAATGTAGCTGCCCACCAAGGACTGAGTCTTCCAAGTTAACTTAAAACATTAAGGCAATTCTCCATTGAAACTCCATTTTGCAGATTGTGTCAATCTGAAAATCCATGCTAACCATCACACCCCTTTGTGGATTGATTTTCTTCTTCAATAAAACTATATAAAAACTTCAGTAAAACTATATATTATGATTTCATGTATCAAAATAAACTCTACTACAGAAAGAATTATTTCTAAAGTCTGCTGAAATTGACAAGATTATTGACAACTATCCAATTTGAAATAATATATAATAACATTTTCTCTCACAAATCCAACTACAGGTGATAGAGTCAATAAAATCATGTACTTTGTGAAAGCTTCTCAGAGAATTGTTCTTGAAGCATATATAAAGTGTAATTGAATGTTAATTCAGTCAATGTGTATGAAAAGATCTTGGTAAGTCTAAATAAAACATTTGGGTGTGTCACACCTAATTAACTTTGTTTAAAGTCCATAAGTGTCAGCCTTTGAGTATATATCATATGTTTCCTGTCACTTTTCAAAATCTATTTCTGTAACAGATTAAGTATCAACCTTGTTCTCTCTGCCTGTTACTATGGAGACAGAAAATGACTTTTCAGAGTCAAATATAAAGAAAATATAAAATGCTGCTTATATTGCTGATCTATTTATTCACATGTTATTTTGAAAATTCATTATTTAATTGAATCCAAAACCAGTGAGGAAATAAAATGGTTTTTAATGTACAACCATGATCTGAAGAATTTGGGTGGCATTCAAAGTAAACTGAACTTTGGTTCTATATTCAAGGCAAATCATGAGAAAATTATACACAGGTATTAATCTCAATACACAGAATGTGTAGTTATTTAGAGAGGGACATTGTACACAGAGCTGTGTTAAACAATCATATTTCAGAAATAACAAGAAATGGTTGATATAAACAAGAATAAATGTCAGAGAGATTTGTTTGGCTGACAGGATAGAGCCAGACTGGCTTTGTGAGAATAAATATGGGAAAGATATACAGGTTTCTATTTTAAGCAATTCTGTTATACTACAAGTGCTGGAGGGCCAGTAGGTTTTCATATCTGAGAAGAATTTGGTTGTGTGGTAAACAACTAGTAAATTTTTATTTGCCCAGTGTGTCCAATGTACCACCTCTTTGATGACTTACTACAACTATGTTAGAGGTCCTCCATTTCACTTGGAAGTAATAAATTGCTAGAAAGATCCACAGGATGTGTCATTAAATTAAATAGAAACATATGAAGAGGGCATTTTCATCAAGAAGAATAAAGAAATGAGCCATCAATGAAATATGTAATTAAGTCAAAGAATCTGAAGATGTTAGATATTGCTATAAATAGACATAAATGCAGATATATTTATGGACAATAAAATAGAGAATAATAGCACACTGATATATTGAGAAATGTGTTTGGGCAGATATGAGACAGGGCATTAAGTAAAAGTATAGTCTGAAATGCTAGAGTAGAGAAAGGGCTTCTTTATAAAATTCTCAAGAATGAAGATTATTTTCAAAAGATAAGGCCAAAGTAAAGTAATTAAAAAATGGAGACAATGGAATGTACTCTAATAGACATGGAAATGGAGTATAAAGGTTGATTTTTAACATTTTTTAGTTATATAAGATACAGAAATATCAGTCACAATTGAGGATGAGGTAGAATATATTTGGAAACTGAGAAAGGACCCTGAATGAATTCTTTATAAAGAAAAGATAAATGATGAATCATTGCTCCAAAATACACTTGAAATTTAAGATTACCTATATTAAAGTATACTATACAAGCAGACATTCTAGACTGGGTAGTTTCTACTTTAGTGATAAAATAAAGCAAAACAAAAATATCATAGTCACAAATATTAGGGTGCTTACTAGACAAAATTGATTTCTCTTTTATTTTAGGTCTTTGATTTCAGATAGACAGGCGGTATGCAAGTGTGTTTATGTTTGACATAATGATGACATTATAACCAAATATAATATAGTTTTTTGTCAACTCCACCCTTTTCCAAACCTACTTTTTTTTTTTTTTTGTAATGTGTATACCTCCCTTCCAACCCACCCACACTAGATGGGAGAGAAAAGAGGTTAATAGGAACAGGAGAAGTAGACCTGTTGTTGAGTTCAGTTACTGGTAGTGATTCTCCTGGTATAGTCAGAAGGATTTCAGCAGACATCAATTCCACCAAAGTTGCTACCGGAACCTGGAGCCTCAAACCCTTGGCTGGAGTGATTCTCTGTAGGAGCACCTCGAAGTGGAGCAATGAACATCCAAACTATACCAAGATACAAAACAATCCTGCCTCCTATTTTGAGTATGTATATATATGCACATACCCTCTCAGAGTCTGTACTAGGATGTATTTCAGCTGGCAAACACCAAGGACCCCATTCAGGGGGTGGTTTGACTCCTAAGTGGATAAACATCACCTGTTCTATCACAGGCCTGTTCCCCATGCCATACTTGGGATCAAAACAACAACAATAAAAGATCCTCTGGAGAAATCTCCATTCCTGATCTCAAGCTGTACTATAGAGCAACAGTAATTAAAACAGCATGGTACTGGCCTAGCAACAGGCTGGCTAACCAATGGAATTGAGTTTGAAGACCCAGAAATATATCCACACATTTTTGGACACTTGATTTTGATAAAGAAACCAAATCTATTCAATGGAAAAAGAATAGATTCTTCAACAAAAGGTGCTGGTCTAGCTGGATGTCTACATGTAGAAAAATGCAAGTAGACCCATACTTATCATCATGCACAAAATTCAAGTACAAGTGGATTAAAGACCTCAACATAAAACCAGAGACACTAAATCTGTTAGAAAAAGTAGGGAAGAGCCTGGAATGCATTGGCACAGGAGACAACTTCCTGAACAGAACACCAACAGCCCAGGCTGTTGGTCAACAATTAATAAATGGGACCTCATGAAGCTAAGAAGCTTCTGCAAGGCAGAAAACACTGTCAACACAGCAAAGTGACAGCCTACAGACTGGGAAAATATCTTCATTAACCCTACATCTGACAAAGGTCTAAATCCAAAATATATAAAGAGCTCAAGAAATTAAACATCACCAAACCAAATAACTCAATTAAGAAATGGGGCTCAATATACATGGGGAAGAAATTCCCCTCAGGAACAGTCATAGGGGAGGGGAATAAGGGGAAAGTGGGAGGGAGGGAAGAATGGGAGGATACAAGGGATGGGATAACCATTGAGATGTAACAAGAATAAATTAATAAAAAATTTTTAAAAAAGAAATAGGGCTCAGAATTAAACAGAGAATTCTCAACAGAGAAATATCAAATGGCTGAGAAACACTTAAAGAAATGCTCAGCATTCTTAGTTATCAGAGAGATTCAAATCAAAATGACTCTGAAATTCCACCTTACACCCATCAGAATGGCTAAGATCAAAAACTTAAGTGACAGTACATGCTGGTGAAGATGTGGAGAAAGGGGAAAACTCCTTCATTGCTTGTGGGAGTACAAATGTTTACAACCACTTTGGAAATCAATCTGGCACTTTCTCAGAAAACTGGGAATAGGGTTTCCTCAAGACCTAGTTATTCCACTCCTTGGAATATTCCCAGAAGACACTCCACCACACAACAAGGTCATATGCACAACCATGTTCATAGCAGCCTTATTCATAATAGCCAGAACCTGGAAACAACCTAAATGTCCCTCATTCAAAGAATGGATAAAGAAACTGTGGTACATTTACACTATGGAATTCTACTCAGTTATTAAAAACAAGGAAATCCTGAAATTTACGGCCAAATGGATGGAATTAGAAATGACCATCCTGTGTAAGTTGACCCAGACCCAGATTGACTCAAAGGGTATATACTCACTTATAATTGGTCACTAGCCCAAAAGGCATGTCCCATGAAAGTTTTCACTTACCAAGATATCAGGATAGATGCGGGGACTTCCTATTTGGACTCCAGGTGAGGGAAATATGGGAGAATAGGGAAATAGAAGGATCCAGAGGGCCAGCTCAACCTACTGCACCAACCAAGGACAATACATGCAGTAAACATTGAACCCCTATTCAGATCTAGCCAATGTATATGACAGTCTCCACAGTTGAGGGAGAGCAGGGACTGACTCTGACTTGAACTCTGGTGCCCCTTATTTGACTACTTCCCCTTGGTTGGGAGGCCTGGTGGCACTCAGAAAAAGGATAAGCAAGCTCACGGGATGAGACTTGTTAGGCTGTGACCTTATGGTGGGGAAAAGGGTCCCCTTCTGTCACAGACCTAGGGGAGGGGAAATGGGTGAAAGAGGGAGGGATGGGGAATGGGAAGATAAAAGTGAAGGGATAACAATTGAGATGTAATCTGAATAAATTAATAAAATACATTAAAAAATAAAATTAATCCAGGCTCTCTTTGGAAGAAAAAAAGGGTAATAGCAAATCTGTAGTGGTTAGTTTTAATTCTCCATATGGCAAGATCTAGGATGGCCTGGAAAGAAAAAATTTCAATCAGGAATTACCTAGATCAGGTTGGTCTGTAGACTCCATTGGAGGGGTTTGTGCCATTCATAATAATTGATATGGGAAGACCCACTCAATGGTAGGTAGCAACATTTCTAGACAGGAGATCCTGATGTTTACAAGTGCAGAAGGTGAACAAGCCTATGACTCCAAGCATTTACTGCTCTCTGCTCCTGATTTTGGATGTGACGTGAACAACTCCTCCAAGCCCCTACCGCTGTGACTGTCCTGCAGTAGGTGACTCTAAACTGGGACTATGAGCTAAACAAACACTTTTCTCCCTCTAGTTGCTTTTGTCAGAACAGTTTATCCTAGCAAACAAGAAAAGAAACAAAACCACAATCAATCCATGTTTTTTTTTTTTTGAACTGGAGTCAAGTAGCCAAGAAAAATTCTAGTGTGGGGTTCGTTGATTTCCTTCAAGTGATATAACAAATTATTAAAAGTCTGATGCTTAGAAAGCACCAGGAGAAGAGTAAGGTGCTGGATCATAATCTTCAATCTGAAAGTTCCCCTATGGCTTCTGGCAGGTTCTAGATGCACTTTATATTCCCCTGCTCTCAGTGGCTTCCCACCAGCACTGACTTTCCTAACATGTGTGCCTCTTGTCATCTTTGAAGGATAGTCTTTGACATTCAGAGACCACATTAATCCAAGTTCTTGAGTTCACACCCATCAGCCTATTTCCAAATAAATCCCAGGTTCCGGATGTGCATGAGTGCTCTGAAGACACTGCTCAGTGCAGTGAAACAATCTGGACTCTGTGGGTACCTGCTATATGCACATACCCACACAAATAATTAAAACAAAATTTTCATTCTAAAAAGGGGGACTGCTTTATAAAATGGACATTTCTTCATAATTGATCAAATAACTAAACTTTTTAGAGATTAGTGGGTTAAGACAAAAATGACCCAAGGCAGAAGTAGCATGTGTGTGTCTTATCTGGGAATGGAGACATGTGAGCGAAACTCTAATGGTGGGATGGAAGTGAGTAAACACGATGCCTGACCATTATTCTAAAGTAAGAAGATAATTTGAATCCTTTCATTTAAAACAGTTTTTTTTAATAATTAAAGGTATTTCTAACCGTAATTTAGAAAATTTTGATGAAAGGAAGACTGTGTTTGAATAAATTAATATATAGGTCAGATCTAGGTTGACATGTGATTTCTCTGGTCCAGAGAGGCAGCAATGAAAACTTATATTTGACAAACTTTGATGGAGCATAAATCTGAAGACTCTGAAGGAGTGGTAAAGGAGATCTAAGGTGAGCCCCAGGTTTATGCTTTGGTCAAGTTGGCTATCATTTTCTGGATTCATATGAAAAGAAATTCCTGTGTTAATGTTCTGAAGACATATGCCAATTTCAATAATGTATACATATTTAAACAATGCTACTATTTATTAGTGTGAAAATATTAATATTTTAATCATCATATTAAAATTAGAGTAATGTTGTGCCTATAAAGTTATTTTTATGGCCATCACAGAGTCTTCCTCTGAATATCATTTTGCGGTCAGTGGTGGTAACTGCAGAGATTTATTAGCTGCTCAAAATGCAGAGAATATTGTCCTTGGCTGGTGCCTTAGTTTGAGCAGAACCCCTCCCCAGATCTAGCCAATGGTCAGAACATTCTCCACAGTTGAGTGGAGAGTGAGATATGACTTTCTCACGTACTCTGGTGCCTCACATTTGACCATGTCCCCTGGAGGCGGAGACCTGGTGGCACTCAGAGGAAGGACAGCAGGTTACCAAGAAGAGACTTGATACCCTATGAGCATATACAGGGGGAGGTAATCCCCCTCAGGAACATTCATAGGGGAGGGGAATAAGGGGAAAATGGGAGGGAAGGAAGAATGGGAGGATACAAGGTATGGAATAACCATTAAGATGTAACAAGAATAAGTTAATAAAAAAAGTGTGGAGAATAAATGACTGCTGGATGCTCAACCTTCAATGGGATGTCGATATATATATCCTTCCAAAGTTTAGAGAACACCCTGGAAGACATAGAGGAAGTAATGAAAGAGGCAGAAGAAGGGGCTGAACGTTATGGGAAGGTATCTTTCAGCATGACACATACATCCCACTCATGAACATGTGCCAGCTGATTATCAGCACAAGACCAGCACAAGATTGGACTCATCAATATTGACTCATGAATAAGGAAGTAGTTCAAAAGGCCCCACTCCTCACTGAGAAGAGGTTGACAATTAATTGTTGCTGAAAGAGAGTGGGATTATAGACATTTTCTACCATGGTATAGCCATTGATAAGTTATTCATGATCCTATAAGTAATGCCTTATATGCATTCATATAAGCAATGCTAATTAAGCTCATTGGATCACCAAAAGGGGAGTTAGGAGGCATGAAAGTAAAATAGAGTCTGGTGGGAAAGAGGGAGAAACCATAAGTGAGAAGAGGAGAAAATGTTTAAGGAAAAAACAAATAGTTTCAAAATATGTTATTTATTTGTATGAAAATGTCTTAATGAACCTTCCTATTGTGTATAACTAATACATACTAATGAAGTACAATCTTTGCAAATAAAGTCAACTTTTGATGTTAAAAAAAATTCTAATTTCATCGCATGGTTACTATGCACAGTGATTCCATGTCTTTCAAAGCCACCTGGAGAGAATTATAACTCCAAGAATGAGCTCCACACCTACTCTGTGCAGCAGCGCAGGCTGTGACAAGAAGCAGTTGCTCCGAAGGGGTTTGTAAAAAAAATGCGTAGGGCACAACATTATTGTTTTGGCCCAAGAGCACAATTCATAAAATGATGGATCATCAGGAAGTTGCTGCTCTGCTTAGTGACAAACCATCTTTCCCCCTGTGAAAATCCTCTACTGTTTAGTCAGGAAGTGAAGGCTAAGGTGCTGCCATTATGAGATGAATCCATGCAGACAGAGCATCTGGAGATCAGGTCAATATTGTGCACTCAAAACAAATTACTAACCCTTGATCATAATCTGTGTCTTGTTATTTACGCTATGATAGTATTGGATGAATTACAAAGAAACAATTGATTTCAAATGCAGACAAAAATTGCCTTCTGCCTATGATGCAAAAAGATATTAAATTACTTGGCTAAGTCACATCAAGGTCATATGAACTCAATAATTGCCTTGGAGTTTATTTTATATAAAGAAGTAAACAAATGAAGTGTCTGAAGGATGTCAGAGGGGTTAACTATTTTAATATTAAAAATTCTCTGAAAGCTCAAATAATTGCCTGATGGGGCAGATTTTGTTAGTATCTTTTGATAATGGTTGCATAAGAAGAACTTTATGAATCTTACAAATATTAAATGCTAAACCATTGCTTCTGCAGTTGTTAACAAATTTATTACTTGTTGATTATCTATAGTATCTGTTTATTTATCTATCATCTATCAATCTATCTGTGATCTATCTATCTAGTTATTACACACACACACACACGCACACACACACACACACATATATATATATAAAATTTTACCAAAATTTAAGAAAAGAAATAGTCTCCATGTCCCATAATAACATTTTAACTGAAGAAAATGATTTTACTAAATTATTGAGGTTTCTCCCCTAATGAACTGCCATAAAAATTATCTGGGACTATAGTAAGATACTAATTAATATTATCAGTGATGATATGGAGATGAGGGACTTTAACAATTATAAATATCATAAGCATATTGGTAAATTTGCATAACTTATTCTGGCTGCTCCTTGGATTGCAACTTATTGCATAGTGCAAGGATAAACCTTGATTTGTCTCAAAAGACAAATAAGACTTGTTCAAACAAACTTGGATGATGTTGGAAGCTTTAAAATAAAAAACTTTTCTCCTTTAGCTAGAAGCAACAAGGCAATTACATCCACTTTATTATCCTTAGCAACATGTTTTTCTGTCTGAATGTCAGTCATTTCACAGCTTGTTCTTTGCCAGAAACTTAAAAGTCAATTCATTACAACATTATCATGAGATATATCTTTCCAAAACTGTCATTTATATCATACTCAGCCCAAGAACTTTGTAATTGTAGAGTTTTGTTACGTACTTAATTAGGGCATCTTATTAAAGCAGTTAATAAATTCTTATTCCAGTGATTCCAATGTTTTGGATATTTATATTATTATAGTGAATATATATATATATATATATATATATATATATATATATATATATATATATCGGCTTATTCATTTGGAGCATTACTAAATATTGAGTGATTTGTAGAATCCTCTTATAATTCTTAAAACATGTAATTATATTTCTACCCAATTTTTATGTTTTATTAATAAAATATAATTCTATTGGATAAGAATATAGTACAGAGTTCAACTATAGATCCATTTAGTTTACAAAATATTATTTATTTTATCTTAGCTTGACCTACATACATAAAGCTGGCCATTCTATTTTTAGCCTCCTCATGGTGCTATGAGTAGGAGACCTATCCTATAAAAGAGAGGAAAACAAAGCTGATACCCTATGCTCAATAGTGCACAGAACAGATGCCTCATAAATTAGAAAACAATCTAGCAGTCCTTTTTCCAGTTGCTGAATTCTTCCTGTCTGCTTCTTGAGTTTTCAGTGGTTGGAGTTTGAAACCACAGTCATTGTACAATGACTAACAGAGAACTAACAACTTTTTGTGCATTATTTGCCTTTCAGCTTCTGTTGGACAAAGACAAATAATAAATAGGAAGGAGGAAACAAACAAAGAAGAAAAAAAATCGGGTCTCAGATGACAGATATCAAAGGCATACAAAATAAATACAATATGATTAAATCCTTCTCTTTAGTCCTTGCACTATTAGGTAATTTTCTGTTGTGGCTGACAATGTTCAAAGACTATCTGTTCTGATGTAATATCCAAAGCATCATTAGCAGCAGCAGTAGAGGCCTTAGCAGGAACACTAAACTCCACACACAGTCCTACTTCAAAGTAAGTGAATGCCAAGGCTCCATACAATGAACTGCACTCTTCGTTTGGCTCCATGGTGTTTGTAAAGAAGAAATTCCTATGTTAATTTATTACTACTCTATGAAGTGGTGATGTTGGTTCTGAAATCCCTTATGGGAAATTCTTGCTTTTCATGTCATACACATACCTGGAAACAAACTGTGACTCTGCATGTTCATGTCCAGTTTTACCTGATTTGACTGGTTTCATATATCGTGTGCGGGTTAACTGTCTTTCCCCTTATTCTGCTCTTAGATTTGCGAATACATTTTTTTTCTAGGCTGGCCATTTCTGTTATACTGTAGTTTCCTATTGAGCTCACAAGACCACCTTCTTATAATTTCTACCCAGGCTGACATTTGATGCAATAGTTAATGCTGATACAATTGCTTCTGTTTATTTTGTTGAACCAACCCACTGAGTCTAAGTTTTGAACCATTATTTGCGTATCGTAAATTAATCTCCTTTGTCCCAAACAACTTTTGTCTCCTAGTTTCCTTTCATCGTGATAGTCAAGAAATCTCTATGCAGCGTCAGGGGGAAAGCCTGAGGCTAAGAATTAACTCTTAAGTGTACACCGAAGTAATAGCAGATTGGTTAGCAAAGAGAACATGAAAATTATGAAATACTATATAAACAGTAGCCAGAGCTTCAGGGTCAAGATAAAAGGTTCTAGGGAAAAGCCTTCAACTGACTCTATGTTTACTAGAAGGTAGCACTGTGGGGTCTCATACAAAGGAGCTCTGTTTCAACGTTGCTGTACTTGGTGAGCTCAGCAGAAGTCGGCTCCGAGGATCTAGAAAAAGTTGTCCGTAGGCATGCGTCATCCACAGCACTTCTCCGAAGACCCACCTCGCCATAGTGAGAGCTTCTTTGAGCCACTATGTGCTAAGCACAGTACATTACAAAAGTCATTGTCCTAAGTATCAGCCATATTTGACCATGTCCCCTGGAGGGGGAGACCTGGTGGTACTCAGAGGAAGGATAGCAGGTTACCGAGAAGAGACTTGATACCCTATGAGCATATACAGGGGGAGGAAATCCCCCTCAGTCACAGTTATAGGGGAGGGGAGTAAGGGGAAAATGGGAGGGAGGGAAGAATGGGAGGATACAAGGGATGGGATAACCATTGAGATGTAACAAGAATAAATTGATAATAAAAAAAGGAAAAAAATAAAAAAGAATGATTAAAAAAAAAAACCTTCCTGAGCAGTCTGAATCCCTAGATGCTACTGCCTCAGGAGATAGTACTTAGGGCAGACAGAGACTGTCTATACCCACTAAGTTTGTCAACCCCGTGAGTAGGATATATAGGCGACAAAATGCGTTTAGGGAGTGCACAGGACCACTGCTCCCATGGTTCTGTTCTCTACCTGCCCTTTCTATTCCCATGGCTACATCTGTGTTCTCATTAAACACACCCAAGGGGTCTCCAGCTACTATAGCAACAGAAATAAGAAAAAAGGTGTCTACTGTTTGCCTGAAGGAAAAGACTACAAAACGTTTAAAACCGTTTTAGTTTCCCTTAGGTAGTGATTTTTCTGGATTTTACAAATGAGCATAATGGGACCGGACACACTGTTTTGTAAAATACATTTTTTTCTTTTGGTACTCAAAGTAGTTTTATTTCATCTCCACACCCTCTTTATCTTTTATTTCCTATGGTGCACCTCTTTTCTCTCTCCTACTCTTTTCCCTTCTGCTGTCCTGCACAGTAATCATCCACAGGCTGTAGTGTTAAGAAGTAATTCAACAGTATTTTCATTCTACTTTTCAATGAATAACTTTCACTTTTATTTGGGGATTGGTATATAAAAGTGACAAAATACTTTTACAGTTTCAAAACATAACTTATCAAAACAAAAATCTGCCATAAACAAGGAATGTTCATCATCTTCAGAAATAATTTTATTATTATTTATTTTTAAAGCAAGTCAATGAAACTGGTAGCAAAATGGTACATAGACAATAGTCCAAATCAATTCCTGAAGGGTCATGAACACAATTACTTCGTGTTTGATCTTCACGTACAAGTATAATATTTTTAAAAGGCAAGTTTGTTGAATGTCATTAATAAGCATCTTTTATTCTTCAAATAACTGGAAAGCTTATAAACTATCATTGTTATAGCAAGCAATATGAATTCTGTCAAATATTAAATTTTGACTAATATTCATAATCAAAAATAATTATTTTAAAATTTATGAAACAAAAGTTTAAATTTTATAGGAAATATAATCATATCCTAGCTTAAAATCCCAGTCTAAGCAACTGTCATAATGCAAAAATACAAACTTCAGAGCTCATTGGGAAATAGAGGACTTTTAGAATCTAACATTTATTCCTAAAAGAACAGCAATGGAATAAAAAATGTCAATTTAAAGAAATCCTACTTGACTACTGATACCCAAATTTGACCAAGTCATTGTATTCAATATTTGTTCCTACTTAATACATTAATTAAATTATGCTTTTAATTTTAACATCACATGGTGTGTTTTTCAAATGTATTTCATGTCTATAACACACACATTTGCATACAATCATGACTTTAATGGCATGCTCTCAATTTTAAGCAACTTGTAATCATAGTTCCCTGAAGACAGGAAAGCATCTCTCTATTTTGGAGGAATTGTTTCATGTTTTCCATATTCCTAATTATGAGTACTGTAAAGTACTGGTCATAAAAATATGCATTATATGTTTTCAGGTCAAATTTTAACATGGATAGAAAATTTGATTTTACATTTTAGTTTTCTATCTCTCTGTATAATTATTGGAAAGACATTAGGATTCATTTTTTAAATAATGATTTTTCTTTTTATGATATGTTCATTATGTTAAGAAAGAACAAAAATTCCATTTATTGCGTGAACTATTTTAGCTTGCACTGCCACTCAGTGTCAGGTCTGTGATTAAAGAAATAGATAAAAATCATATTTTTAATTTTTCAAATGTATCAATATATCTCCCATGGGAACATTTTATTACTGTAGGTGATTTGGTCAACTGCATATATCTTTACTCTCTTGTGAGTAATGTATTTATGAAGAGCAAAAATAGGGAATAAAGCCAAGAGTATTAGTGTTCTGTCAGGTTATATTAAATTTTCTGTCAAATTAGAAATAATTCATACTAAATTTAAACCAAGAAATGTCTATGATAGCAATGTTTTTCCTTACAGTGTTAAAGTATTGATATATTTTGTTGTTTTTACATTAAATCAGACTTTGAGTGTATTTAATATCAAAGATATTTGGAGAATGTTTAAGGTTTAAAAATGTCCCCATGGTCCACAAAACATATAAATATCCTTCTTTCAACTTTAAATCATTTTCTTGGTGAATTTTACTGTATAGCTAAATTAAAAATATTAGAACCAACAGTAATAGAAGGTCATCACTGCTCACCTGATATGTACAAGTAAAATTCAATGATCACATTCAGATTAGCTGAGAAGATACGTATTGTTTTCTCTATGTTAGTCTCTTTTTAGGAGAACAAAAATATTTTCCCTTAAGTACACTTTTCTTGGCATAAAATGTGCAGTAGATGTAAAGTTCCCCCCCCCCCAAAAAAACTCAGGCGCTTAATATTTCTCTGTGTTTTAGTTTCTTCTGTAAAACTAAACATGCTATGGATATCTCAAATTCTAAAATTAATGCAATAACATATGGAATATGAATGACTCTAAAGATCTATCCTGCAGCAAACTACGATGCCTAGACAGACGTCAGCTACATAGGTTAGTGGTTAATCTCTAGACAGAGATAAGCATACATTCTTAATGGGCTCAATTTTAAAAATAGCCATTTTAAACAATGTAATGACATATTCAATTATAAAATGAAATCAATCTTCCGTGTCCCATCCCTGTGATGTACTGATAGATTTTTGATTTTTTCATACAGTCTTAGTAACGTTTTAAAATTGGCTGTCTACAGCCAATCATTCTGACTATTCTTAAATAATTAAACGTCAGATTTTTAACTTCTGCATCCTATATTCATTTTTAGAATCTCTCACTGATGGAATTTAAATATTAACAAGGGAAATGTCAATAAATACCACAATAAGTTTCAAAATGATTAACTGTACTACTAAGAGAATAGGCTTCATTTTTTTAGAAATTGAATACATTCTAGTCAGGTTCTCAAGACCATCTGTAGCCTTTTAGTGATTTCAAACAAGATCCCTGCAGGGAAGATAAAGTCTCTAATGTCTGTTTCATCAGAGTTGAGTTTCCTCCCGAGAATCTTGAACAGCAGCATTGCAGATGCTATTTTTCCTACTGGGTTCACTGTTTGGAAGGTAGGACAGTGGATCTGGTCTAATCAAGTATCTACCAAAGAAAAAGAAAGCAAGAAGCTGTATTAGTAAATCAGGGCAACCTGAATTCAAAGCATCACTTGAAATATTCAGTTATTATGTTTTCTGTCTGTAAGTTATCTAAACTGCTGCTGTAGAAACAGCTGATGGAGAAGCTTAATATAAGTGGCCTTTGATGATTAGATGATAAATGGATGAAGCATCATCCTTTCCAATTATGATGTTGTCCAATGATTGTGCCAAGACAGCATTTGGATTACTTGGAAAATTGTTCATCTTTTATAAGACCTGGTATTTAAGAAAGTAATACTGAAATAAAAAAGGCCAACTATATATATATATATATATATATATATATATATATATATATATATATATATATATATATTTTTTTTTTTTACTTATTCTTTTTGTTTGTTGGTTTGCTGATGTTGTTTGGTCTCATTACATAGTTGTAACTGGCCTAGTGCTCTCTATGTAGCATAGGCTGACTTCAAAATTGTGGGGATATTCCTGTCTTTTCCTGCAACTCAGAGGGTTTCATGTAAAAGCCACCATGTGATTCTTCAGAAATCATTCTTGATAAGTGCTATAAATAAATAAGAAAATGTTCATTTGACAAACACAAATTTTCCAATAATATTCAGATCTGTTTGAAGGTGGTATTCTTCATTCTGTGAAATCATATGTGGCATTATTATATCCCAGAAATTCATAACACCAACAAATAATCACACAAATAAATAAATAATCTAAACAGCCTCTATTCTCTAGAAGACTATAAAATTACTTATCAAGCAAATGTAGAGGAAATGGAATTCTCAAGTGCTGCCTGCCAAGCAGAAGAAAACAGGATAATACTTTATTCAGGGATTTGGGTTTAAAAAAAAATGTTTAACAAGCAGGAGAAAATGGAGTCACAAAGACCATGCCACACTAACTTAAATAGGCAACACCAGGCACCCAGGAAGGAGTTCTTCCTTGGTAGATTTAAAAAGAGTCCTTGGCTAGTCAGCTGGTTAGACCAGGAAGTAGTCGTAGATGAAGTTAGAAAAAAAGTAAGCAAAGAAATAATGAAGACTTTTAAATAATGACTTTCTAAGATAGTCATTTTCCAGGTGAAAATTAAAGCAGAAGTATAAAAAGGAATGAGGAACTAATATAAAAGTGAATACCTAGCAACGGTTGTACTTTTCTTCTTAAAACCTGGGGGGAAAATACTCAGATCATACAGGCCTTCATAAGTATGATGGATTAGACGACCGAAAGCACATCAGTACAAGTTCTTTAATCAAATCAAAGTTGAAATTAGTGTCCTTGGATCTATTACTGGGATTTCACTATCTATGCACACTACACTGTAATTACTTGAAATTTCAATAGCATTGTAGATCAATGAAGAAAACTAATAGCACACATTAAGACTTCTAACGACATTTCATCTAGTGATTTATTGTTTTAGAACCAAATTAATGTTGCTTCTTCATTTGGAATGAACTTCTAGAAGTACAATTTTAGAAAGAAACACAAAAAGTAAAGTATAATTCATTATCCACTAAATCCATTGATGTTTTGACTAACACTGCTTTCTACATTATTTTCACTACAAACCAGAGTTTAACAAAAAAGACTCTTTTGGCTCTCTGATGTGCTGCTTGTCATGGTATGATAATGTGCCATAGCTTGAGTTCTGCTAAGCCTTCTGCTAATGCCACAACTATAGTTAATGCAATATGAAGACCATCTTTTCATGGCACTTAAGTTGATATTTTTTATTAAATGGATATATAATAGCAAAATAAAACATTCGTTTTCTAGGATGTTGCTGCACTATATACTAGAGAGGAAATCTTGTTCAACTGATTTATTAAAAAGATTATTTTATCCTCAAAGTGCTAAACATAATATCTCCATACACCCAGCAATTTATTGCCAAGTGTATCCTTGTGAAGTGAAAACATGCATCTGAAAAATTTCACAGTGCTATGTTGGATTGATGTATTTATGTACTGTTTAAAGATTGTCTCTGTAGTATTCAAATGCTGATTTCTATGGTAGAGATCTGATTACAGGCTGGATTTTGGAGCTGTCATTATTAAGAACCATCTCCTGCCTCAGTGTTTTGTAAGCATTGTCTTCTATCACCTTCTGATTAATTAAATAAAAAGCTGACCGGCCAATAGTTGGGCAAGAGAGGAAAATGAGACTTCTAAACCCAGTGAGAGGGTATCAGGTGGATATCAGAGATGACAAAGAGTTGCCACCAGGACATGGATAAAGAAGCAAGTCCCAGAACAAAACTATGATGGAAGATAAGCCCCCCTGGCAGGACATAGGCCAGGCCAAATATTATCTGTTTAGGATAGTTGAGCCCCACTATAGTGTCTAAACCTTGTAATAAATATAAAGCACTTTGTGTTATTATTCAGAGAAAGGGAGGGCATAGAAAATCCATATGCTATAATACCATATCCCAAGAGTCAAAAATCAGAAACAAGTGTTCAACAAAAATGATGAAAAAATAAAATGTGTCCTATCCATACTGCATATTTTTGGAAGCAAAAAGTCTGTGGTACTGCCACATGAGTAATCCTTTATTGTATTTTATAAATGAAAAAAAAATAAAATAACAAAAGTGTACATACTATGTGGTGCTATTTACTTGAAAGCTTATGAAAAACAGAAAGACTATAAAGATAGAATGCAGACTAATGAGGAAGCCCAGCAGTAAGACTGGAAGTAGAAGGTAGGGAAAGATTGCTTAACCCATCTGATGGTGTAAGACTCCTTTTTTTTTTTTCCGGGAATTCCTTGTTTTTAATTTTTTATTTTTTAAAAATTTTAATTAATTTATTCTTGTTATATCTCAATGGTTATCCTATCCCTTGTCTCCTCCCATTCTTCCCTCCCTCCCATTTTCCCCTTATTCCCCTCCCCTATGACTGTTCCTGAGGGGGACTTCCTTCCCCTGTATATGCTCATAGGGTATCAAGTCTAGGACAAATAAAATGTTCCAAAATTGTATCATGATAATTTCTGCATGGCCACAGGATGTATCTTAAGACATTAAATTGTATATTTCAAATGTGTGGATTTTATACTTTTTTATCTCAATAAAATTATTTAAGTGTTTTTCTATTATAATATAAAGACATGCAGAGTAATTAAATTGATCCCTATAAGAAAACAGAACCCAGAAGCACAGGGAAGAAAAAAGAAACCTTCAAATGGGATGATACCAAGCCAAAAGGTTGTAGACAGTCAAAAGATGTTTAACAAAATAAAAACTGTAAAGAGGGAGATGGCTTTTAAAGTGTTCATTCAATAAGTGATCTAATATCTAGCCTAGGGGAGTTACATCACCCTAATAACAGCAAATCCAAAGTATGAATGAAATAAAAGATTTATAAATGACCTGAAGCAACAGTTCTCATACAAATTCTCAATAATAATATAAAAATATTCTAACATTAGATGAATACAAATCAAAACCAAAATGATTATTTTCTCATATATATTTGAATAGCTTTTATAAAAAGAGAAATGAGATGTAGAAAAAGGGAAATTTTCATTTATTGTTGGTGTAAATGATTAAAGCAATATAGAAATTGAAGTTTTAATAGAATTAGAAATAAAATCACATATGATCCAGTAATATACTACTGGGCATATAAAAAATTAATTAAATAATTCAATCAAAACTTATGGCTATTTAATTTTACCATGTATTAAATTGAGCTAACTGACATTTGTAGGACACTTTCTCCAGTAGTTGCTGAATTCACACTCTTCTGAACATACAGAAAGTTCTGAATGATAGCCTTTATTTTAGACTATAAAAAAGTGTAAAAGTAGTAACAAAAATTTAAATATCATATTTCTCTTATCTAATCATGACTATTTACATTTTCCTGTTTGTTGAACGGTTACTAAGACTTTTATATACTAAAAGTCATGTGTAACTGAGAATAGTATATAAAATAAATTAGTCATAGAAAGATAAATTATCATGTATTCTCGAGTATATGTGCAAACAAAAATGTTATTTTTGGAACTATAAAGGGTAGAATATAGGTCATTATTTCACAGCAAAGTGTGGAGGACCTAGTACAAGGAAAGATGGCTAATTGGTAGATGGATACACTTGGATAGGAGCAGCTTCTAAATTGTTAGAGCATATTAATATAACAATTATTGTAGACTTCAACATGATGAGATCTACAGTCTGACAGATGGGTTTCTGGGCTTTTCTACTGGGGGTTATGTCGTTGGTCAGTCTAGTCTCGGTGATAGATTCTTAAGATGATATACAAAGAAGACAGTGAGCTGAGCTCTCCTTGCTTTGTACTTCTCAACCTAGACCAAACCGTGGCCATGGCTATTGCCCAACACAGGACATGGTAACTGACTGGTAATGGCCAGCTGTGAGCTTCTATGACGACCATGCACTTAAGACTAGGCTCTCTTCAGAATTTCTCTTCTATGTTCACACTATCAATGTAAAAGTATCATTTCTAATGTATTGGTATGTTTTCCTCAAATTCAGATATGCCACTTTTTATAAAAAGTCATACTTGAACTCTTTATTTTGTCCCCTAAGACCTTTCTCAGAGTCAAGTCTCATTTGAGTTTACAATGTTATGTTGTTCAATTGTGTCCTGATACACTTCTTGTGTTTCCTAAGCAGAACACTTTCTGTCATCTTTTTTTTTTTTGCCCAGTTCTGGAATGTTCACAACTATTTTTAAAAAAAAAAGCAGATAGTGTTTAAATTTCAGAGAGTACTTGATATCTCCCACCCTTCCTGTCCCCTCTTTCTTGAACTAATGTCTTTCTCCACGAAATTAGTTAACCGCCATTTAACAAACCGAAAGATAAATTGACTATATAACAAGAGTCATTATACATTATTTTCTGTTTCTTGTGATTAAACTATAGCTTTGTTAATTAGATGCAAACACTTTGAAGTAAAGGAAACTGTCATTCTCATTTCTATATACCATTTTCAGGGTAGGGTCATTACTATTGTACATGCACAGTCCATTCTTTTAGTGCAGTGGTCCTCAATCTGTGGGTCTTGACTCTTTGGGGCCACATATCAGCTATCCCAAACATAAGATATTTATATTACAATTCATAACAGTAGCAAATTTACAGTTATGACATAGCATTGAAATAATTTTGTGGGTGGGGAAGGGTCATCACAACATGAGAAAATGTATTTCAGGGTCCTAGCATTGGGAAGATTGAGAACCACCATTTCAGGGAATGAGGTTCCTCTCTCAGAACCCTTTCTACTGCATTCTGTTGTATTTTATTTTTGCTTGTGGAAATTTAAAAATCTTTAGAAGTGTTTACTGTTGGATATTTCACTTTTCCTTTGAGATGCTCTCCAACTATAACATAGATTCTCTTTTATTTTGCAAAGGGTATATTTGCCCAAAGAATAGAAAATGTTTGCAACTATTTCCTCACTGAGAAACCCGACTTTTCAACAATTTTATACTATATAGTACTGCACAGATAAAAACATGGGTCCATATTTTTGCTAAGGATAGCATTTTCTAAGCCTGCTCATCCCAAGAATAAATAAGAGATTCTGATAGTGAATAAAGCATAATGTAGATTATTAGTTTATGTTTCCCTAATGTGTTATATGAGATCAACTTACACCACATCATTCAGCTCAAGCCTGGTGTCTGGAGATGGATTAATCAGGATGTAGGAAAGGGTGCTTTGATGATCATTCATTTCATCTAAAAAACAGAAACGTCAACTTTATTATATGATTCACATAAAAATCATACCAATTACTGTACTTGAATTCAAATCATGTAGTTGTCAATGAGAACTTGCTATAGGGTTTTGTCTTGTTTTGTTCTTGTTTGTTTGATGTCGTTTTGGTTTTCACATTGCTTTCACTGGAAATGTCTGCAAAGTACCTACTTTTTGTCCCCGTAGATAATAAAAATAAAGTGTCCAATCCTGTTCAGTGTAACCATAGTTACATCCTCTCCTGAAGCCATTACAATTTTTACTAAAGAAATGGATATGAGATATATTTTCGATTAAGTTCCCTTTATAGTAATTAAAAATAATTATAAGTAAACACCATCCTGGAGAATATTGATATAGGAAATTCCCTGAAAAAATAAACCAATCTAATGTATTAAAAAACATTAGAAGCAGTGCTAAAAATATGCACAGGCTTAATATGCATGTCTTCACAGCACAATTTATTTTTCCTCTAAGAATGCAAAGAATCCTGTGTAAAATAATTTAACCATGTATTTTAAAGGGATTACACTGGAAAATGTTTTTATTCAAAACCAACAAAATATAAGTGCAATACTTTAAGTATCAATTGAATGTGTACTCCCACAGCAGAGGAGGCTTTTGTATAGGAAGCCTGGTTCTCATTTTCCATGCTGTGAGGACACTGAAGTCAATGTCTTCACTGCACCCTGCTATATTCTGAGTTAGTTCTTATTAGGTCAAGTTAATTTAAAAGAGTAAGTCTTCAATCCCTGCACCTTGCAAGTTGGCTTCAGATCTCACCATGTACTTTTTTTATTAAATCTACATATCTGATCTGATGTGACATACCCAGGAGCCATCACAAAACAGCTAACCCGATGATCTCACTGATTATAACCAGAACCTCTAACAATATAACTTAATGAACATCTCAGATATCAAATGCAGAATAAGAAACTCACCAACACCAAAATCACAGGAATGCTTATTTTTAAAATGTAAACATCTTTGTAGCTTTTAATGTTTTACATCATAAGATTATTAAAAGATGAGTGGATAAAGCCATGTGGACACATGCTTCAATGACTACATTTCCTTCCAAGGATAAAGTTTGTTGATACACTTAAAACCACAAAAACTAATTGAAAGGAATAGTATCCCTTTAGTCACTACAGTTGTAAATAAGCATAATTCTTGAAAAATATTAAATTGTTATTTTGAAATAAAGTCTAATGTTATTTCTTACCAAAATAAGTTCCTCAATATTAAAATACTTCATTAAAGTTCAATTTAGGCCAACATATATGAATAAGCAATTTTCTGCACTGAAATGCTGTTTTCACAAAATAGTGATATTTGCTACATTCATATCAGCAGAAATATGCCATTCTAATGTCATAATATATTCTGCTTTAGTTCAATTGATATTTAAATATATTTTAAAGTCTATAAGTCAAATTTAGTATTTCACAAGACACACAAATTACAGAATAGTTGAGCCTACCAAAAGTTTACCAGTAAGAATATTATAATACCAAATGGGTTAAACTGATATTCAAATAAAGTAAAAGATTTGGTTGGTAATTGATGAAGTAGACACAGAAAAAAATCCATATTTTTTTTAGGATCAGGTTTGCCAGGAAAAAACATAGAATGTCTAAGAATATGTTACACAGACTTAACATGTAAAGAACAAGTTGCTTTGCACAGCATGGTCTAAAGATTGCATGTGAAACTCCAAAGTAAGTATTTGAAAGTCAAATACAGGTGGGAATGCACCATAATTATTTGCTAAGTCTGGCAGTCATAACTAGAAACTGAATGGTAAATCAACAGGCTGGAGATGAATCACAACTTGTTTTAAAAATTATATTTACTCCAAAAATTGTTACATCTCAAACATAAATCACACTACGCTGACATGATATTATCAAGATCATATAACTCTGTGAAAGTAAGTTTGATTCATATGTTCTTCTCTGGAAAAAAATATACTTCTGTGAAGCATAACAACATCTTTTCAAAGAAACTCAAATTGAAGTTGTGCTCTGCACCTTTAGTCATAACTCTGACATACCTCTGAAAGGTAACAAGCATATTAGAAAAAGCTCCAATTCATGTGAATACGAGCAACTCTGTTTCCTAAATAAAGAACAATGGTATTCCTGTTCTCAATACGAAGATGATTTTTAACAGACTACCTCTTGCTCGGTGTCGATACCCAGCCTCGCTCCAGAATTAAACGAGTGTTCTCATTTTGTTTTTGGAAACAAGTGAAGAGCTAGTGGTAATCTCATTTGTGTGTCACAAAGCTGTCTAGATAATTATGAGTTTTCTCAAAGTGGATGCAATTATTTTATCAATATTTTGGTTTGCTCAATTATCTTACTTTAACACATCACACTGTGCACATTTATTAGGCGACTGGCTAAAAGAATGACTTTGCACCTCTTGGTAATATACTCTGTGATTTCACAACTTTTAAATCTAGACATAAATGAAGTCACAGTCCAAACTGGCAATCCCAGTTTCTTTCTTCACTCTTCCTCACAGACTTGTCCCCACAGAAAATTGTTTTGATTTAGGTTACAAGTAGTTGCTGAGTTTAAAACTATTCTTTCTACTTCAATCCATTAGGCTTGGTGGAACTCAGAGGAAGGATAGCAGGCTACAAAGAAGAGGCTTGATACCCTATGAACATATACAGAGGGAGGTAATCCCCCTCAGGAACAGTCATAGGGGAGGAGAGTAAAGGGAAAATGGGAGGGAGGGAGGAATGGAAGGATACAAGGGATGGGATAACAATTTAGATGTAATATGAATAAATTAAAAATATATTAAAAAAACATTCAAGTCTGCCTTGCAGTAGATTTCAGTCTGGTGTGCTGTTTGTCTGCCACAGCTTGTCTGAACGTCTGAAGTTATTGCTTTCTCTTTATGATTTTGCATTTGAGAAATAATAAGTGTGTTGTTAATTCTATTGTAAACATACATCAAAGCCACACTCACAGATTGTTTTATTAATCACACAATACTATTTTAATCATAATTAGACATTTATTGTGCTTACATTTTAGTTATTATCTCAATTCTATAGGGGAGATACAGTATGTTTGATAGATTGCTAAAAGCCTGCTTTAATTATCACTAACCATGGCAAACATGCAGTAACATAATACGATACTTACTGAAAATGGACTTGCTTTATATTAGAGAATCAAGATTCTATTTCTTAGCATAAAAAATGTATTTAGAATCTTCTATTGATATACTGTGTCCAGACAGCTAAACTCTGACTTTAGAAAACTGAAAGATGCTGTATAGCAATAATTACTGCCATTGAAATAGTTTTCTAACACAGTGTGAAAGGACCAGCAATTCAACAAATGGTGCTGACAACACTAGCTGCACACTTCCAAAGCAATGAAATTAGACTCATGTCTTTTATCCTATACAAAGCTCAATTCAAACTGAACCAAACATTTTACTTTAAAACGTGAAAGGTTCAAACTTCTGGGGGAAAACATAGGGGATACACTTCAGAATTGAAGTGTGGAAAAGAGCTTTCTAACAGGGTCTTAGTGGGATAGGAAAACAAGGAACAAGACTGCATCAAATATTTGTCAAAGCCAAGGGAACTGTGGGCAGGGCAAACATACAGACCACAGAATGAGAGAAAATATTTGCCGTGTACCTCACACAAGGGGCTATTAGCAAAAATTTACAAAGAACCGCAGAAAAAAATTATCCCCTGCAAAATATCTATTAACAAATACTGGGTGCTAAAAAGACAATTTTCAGTAAAGAAATGCAAGTGATAATTAAGTGTTTTAAAATACATTTTCTAAAAATTTGAGACTATAATATAATTATACCATTTTCTCTTTTCCTTACTTCTTCCCAGCTCTCCCACACCACTTTTCTCTGTTTCAAATCTATTAACTCTTTTCCCTTAATTGGTGTATGTGTGTGTGTTCTTTTACTTATTTTTTTTTAATTAATTTATTCAGATTACAACTCAATTGTTATCCCATCACTTGTATCCTCCTGTTCCTCTCTCCCTCCCACTTTCAATCTATTCCCTTCTCATAGGTCTATGACTGAGGGGCATCTCCTCCCCCATTATATGGTCATAGGCTATAAGGCTCATCTTGGTAGCCTGCTTATTCTTTCTTTGAGTGCTACCAGGCCTCCACACCAAGAGGAGGTGGTCAAATATGGGGCACCAGAGTTCATGTCTAAGTCAGTCCCCACTCTCCACATAACTATGGAGAATGTCCTGTCCATTGGCTAGATCAGAGTAGAGTTCGATGTTTACTACTTGTATTGTCCTTTTTTAGTGCAATAGTTGGAGCAGACCCAACACACCTCCCTCCCCTGGGCACCGATCCATCTGTCACAGTGTCCTTTTTTAATATTTTATTAATTTATTCATATTAGGTCTCAATTGTTAGCCCATCCCTTGCATTTTCCCATTCCTCCCTCCCTCCTGCTTTCCCCCTACTCACCTCCCCTATGTCTGTGACTGACCCAGAAGGAGAAAGAGTCAAATGGTTTACACTCACTTATATCTAGATACTAGCCCAAGGGTCATGTTCCATGAAAGTCTTCACTTACCGGAAAAGTGGGACAGAGGGGGAGGACATCCTATTGGGACTATAGGTGAGAGAAGCATGGGAGAAAGGGGAGGATCCAGAGGGTCCTAGAAACCTACAAGAAGAACATTATGATGGGCAGATCTGGGCCCAGGGGTTCTGCTTAAACAATATCATCAGCCAAGGATAATACGGGCAGTAAACTTCAAACCCCTACCCAGATCTAGCCAATGGACAGGACATTCTCCACAGTTGAATGGAGAGTGGGGTCTGACTTTCACACAAACAATGGTGCCCCATATTTGACCACGATATTCTTCTTATAGGTTTTTAGGACCCTCTGGATCCTTCTATTTCCCCATCTCCTATATTTCTCTTATGTAGAGTCCCAGTAGGATGTCCTCAAATCTATCCCAATCTCCTGGTAAGTAAAGACTTTCATGGGACATGCTTTTTAGGCTAGTGCCCAATTACAAGTGAATATATACCATGTAACTCTTTCTGCTTCTGGGTTAACTCACTCAGTATGATCTTTTCTAGTCCCATCCCTTTGTCCAAAATGTCAGGATTTCCTTATTTTTAGTAGCTGAGTAGTATTCCATAGTATAAATGTACTACAGTTTCTTTAACCATTCTTCTGCCTAGGGACATTTTGGTCATTTCCAAGTTCTGGTTATTATGAAAGGCTGCTATGAACATGGTTGAGCATAGGTCCTTGTTGTGTGGTGGAGTGTTTTCTGGGTATATTCTAAGCAGTGAAATAGCTGGGTCTTGAGGAAGCCTTATTCCCACTTTTCTGAGAAAGTGCCAGATATATTTCCAAAGTGGTTGTACAAGTTTGAATTCCCACCAGCAATGAAGGAGTGAGTGTTCCTCTTTCTCCATATCCTCACCAGGATGTGGTGTCACTTGAATTTTTCATCTTAGTTTTTCTGATGGATTTAAAATGGAATCTCTGAGTCATTTTGATTTACATTTTTTTGATGGCTAAAGATGTTGAGCATTTCTTTAAGTGTTTCTCAGCCACTCAATATTCCTCTGTTGAGAATTGTCTGTTTAGTTCTGAGCCCCACTTCTCAATTGGGTTATTTGGTTTGGTGGTGTTTAATTTTTTGAGTTCTTTATATATTTTGGATATTAGACCTTTGTAAGATGTAGTATTGGGAAGATCTTTTCCCAGTTTTTAGGCTGTTGCTTGTTCTTTTGACAGTGTCTTCTGCCTTACAGAAGCCTCTCAGCTTCATGAGGTCCCATTTATTAATTGTTGATGCTAAGGCCTGGGCTGTTGGAGTTATGTTCAGGAAGTTTTCTCCTGTGCCAATCTATTCCAGGATCTTCCCCACTTTTTCTTCTATCTTACTTAGTGTCTCTGGTTTTATGTTGGTGTCTTTAATCCACTTGGACTTGAGTTTTGTGCATGGTGACAAATATGGACCTAATTGCATTTTTCTAAATGTAGACATCCGGTTAGAAGCTATCTTTGTTGAAGATGCTATCTTTTTTCCATTGAAAACATTTGGTTCTTTGTCAAAAATCAAGTGGCCATATGTGTGTGGATTCATTTCTGGGTCTTCGATTTGTATGTTTTCTTAAATACGTAATACAGATTGTTCACTCGGTATAATTTGACTTGTATGCATGTAAGTTCACATCTGATCATTTTGTTTTTTGAAACCAAATGGTGTACTTTTTCTTGGGGAAGACTATCTATTCTCAGAATTCCTTAACTGATTGTAATTCTTTGTGTAGGATGGAAGCCCCATGAACTTCCCCTTTCCATGCTAGTGTGTCTACTGATGTCACTTAAGCAAATATGTTGGTGGAAATTTTTACTTGACATTTACTGGACAAACAACTTCACAGCAACTTTCAAGAGTTGTGCTATAATGTATCAGATGCAAAAGAGTGCTGAAAATCACAACTGATAATAAATATTTTTAAAATGCTCAACTTTTCTAGCAATCAAGAAATTGGGAATTAATGGAAGAAGGTAAATTCATAAAACTTAAGTATGTATGAAGAAACCTAATGAAAGAACAGCACCATTTCATATGCCAATTACAACTTTTAATCTTTTAATTCCACATTAGTAAACAATGCTGCTTCTAGAAGATATGAATTATTAGACAAATTTCTCAGAGATAGGCTTGTGTTCATTCACTATGTGTTATTTGTCAGTGAGTCACCCAAAATAATACAGACCACTGATATGGTCCTTGTTTTCCCATCATAACTTGATGATAAGTCCTTGTTGCTGAAGACACTATACACTGTGGTTACAGAACACAGACACATCAACCTTGAGTTTACCAGGACACGCTTCCTTCTGGCTCACTTCACAGTGCTAGAGGGTGCTATGCAGGCTGTTTGGGGAGAAAATATATCAGTGGACTTACCCAACAGTGGACTAAACCCTGAATGTTAACAAACTGACCTGGTAAGCAAAATGTTCTAAATGGTTCAATAATTGCAAGACTGTTTATAAGGGTAATTAATTGCTCTCTAGATTGGATTTGTAGCTTCAACAGGAGCAAATACATGTCCATTCCCACAAACAAGCTCAAAATCATGACTAGGAAAGTGATAGGCCTACTGAGAGGTCTATTAGGAATGAATTAATATGTTTTCTTTCTTTCTAAATGATCACCTTGTCAATCTATGTTCTAAATACTTATGTTTGTATCAAGATTTTATGCTGCTACCAAAACTTAATCAGAAACTTTTTATCCTAGTGTGTAAAGGTTACTTCAGATTCATTATTCAAAGTGCTAAGAATAGGCAGCTTGTAAGTGTTCAACCATAAATGGGACTCTCATATCAAGCTTACACTCAGCAGTCTCTAAAAACATTTCTGAAGAGGTGGGCAGGAAGAATGTAATTGCTGAAGGCTAGGGAGGAGTGTTATGAAAGCCATGACCCTTATATACATGAACTCATAATACCTGTGCTTATCTGCATAAGACATACACAAGATCAAGCCAGGTAAACATTCAAGCATGAAATGGAGAGAACTTCCCCAAACCCTACCCGTAGCTAAGGAGCTAGGCGGCCAATGGTTATCATGGGAGGGAACCAATTTCTTTAGGAATGTGGCCACTGGTAGGTTTTCTATTTCCCAATCAGTGACTTCACAACCATGCACATACTGGAACCACTAATAATACTTAGTAAGTTAAAGGAAGAAACAAACAACAACACAAAAACAGGTAAGTAAGCTACAAAAGAACATTATACTGAGAAGAAGATATGAGATAAGGATTTAAGGGGGAGTTAATGTGGGAGGAGGTTCTTTGTACTGTTTAAATTTCCCACCTCATTAATCTTTAGCATTATTTTTAATATTCCCATCTTGTGCTTTTGTGTCTTTCTCTTAAGATGTATCACAAAGTGTCTAATTTATGTTGTCTCAGATTTTTTTTGATAGAGGCACTTAGAACTATGAATGTCCCTCATAAGACTGTATACATTGTTTCTTGAAAGTTTTAAATCTTTGTCTTAATTTTATTTGTGACACATTCCTCATAATCTCTGTGAATTCATGCATTCTTTGTAGTCTATTTTCTACAATAATTTCAAGCTTTAATCTATTGTAGTCAGATAGGATATAAGGAGTTACTTCAAATGTCTTATATTTCTTGAGATTTGCTTTGTGTCTCAGTATGAGGCCTACTTTACAGAAACTTCCATAGGTCACTTTGTTATTTTCAACAGAAACTATTACTATGAGATTGGTGCCTAGGGTGTGGAGGGAGGGTGGATGGATAGGACAAACAAGTGGTCTTAGTTTCTCACACTGTATAGTGGATGTAAATGTGTTTTTGCTTTGATCCCAAGTGTGGAATGTAAAACAGACTTGTATGAAGACGTGCAGTGTTTTTCCACTGAAAACAGACTCATGAGAGAACATGTGAAATTTGTTCACTAGAAGATGAACTGCCTCTTGCAGGGGCATGGGCTTTGCCAACTGATAAACATCCTAATACAGACACTGAGAGGAGATTTATATATGAGGCAAAACAAGAGCATGGACTTTTTGGTCTTGGCATGCTTTCCTATTGTTCGGCTGTTCATCGCTCCCCTTTGAGATGCTCTTAGAGAGAACTGTTCCTGGTGCTCTTGATTCCTGGTTGCTGTTCCAGGTTCCAGCTGCTGAGGTCACAGTCATCTTTGCTGAATTGCTGGTTTGCTGTTTAACAGGTCTGGTGAAATCCTGCCGATTACACCAGTGGAATCACTCCAAGGAACTGATTCTAACAAGGTCTACTTCTCCTGTTCCCATTAACCTCCTTTTTTCTCTTATCTAGGGTAAGTGGGTTGGAAGGGAGTAAAAAGCATTAAAGAACCTTAAATAAAGTAAAATTGAAAAAATTCAAAGCCTACGATACTGCTTTTATATTTCTACTATGACCTGTGCATGTAGTTTATTGTTTGTGTCTTTTGATATGCGTTTCTGCACAAACACATATCCACCCTTTGTGTCGAATGGACATTTGGATCTGTATTTCTATTACACTTACTTGTATAGTTTATAGTCAGCTAGGAGATACTTGAAGCTCAGCCTTCTTACCACTCAATACTGATTCATTAGTGTGGTACCTGAAATAATTCCAGTTTATCTGGGAAAAAAGTAGGGCTTCTGATTTCACCAGTGAGTGCTTTGCACAAGTTAGTAAAATGGCATATTTTGCAGAATTGATGGCACTTGGCCTCTGACCTGGAAGACAGACAGGTGCTCCATAGTAGTTTTAAGAACTTTGTGATTTGGGTGTTGAAGATGTAGAGTAGTGGTGTCTGACCTGCGGGGTAGGTAAGCACTCCAGGCAAGTGTTAAGATAGCAATATTTGGGGTGACTGTGATAGCTGAGATGTGGTCTCTGATTGGTGGAGCTGATAGGGCTTCTTTAAGGATGTTAATATTCATGAATGTGAGTGCAAGTTCAGGTGGGTATAACATCTGAACGTGGGGATGAGCAGACCATCAATGTGCAACTCAATCTAACAAACTTAGGATCCCACCAAGTGGCCATGTGCAGCTGATGCCTATGGAACATGCATATGTCCCACTGAGGTCCTTAGTGGGTTCAGAATACATGAGAAAGGAAGTAAAATAATTGAGAGAATGCGTTTGTGGCTCAGTTTCTCAAGGATTCTAATTGCAGAGGAAACAGACCTTTCAAGAGAGTCTATAATCTAATATCATAAATGTATTGATGTACATGGGTATCAGAAATTTTATATTCTATTTAAGCCATTTTACTTAGAGCCACTCATAGCATATTTGTATCTGCTATACCTAAATATCTGTCTCCTCTGTTCATGCTACTCAAATGTAGTTTACAAACCATTCGATCAATACAAGTCCCTCAGTGGCACCAGTAACAGTACCAGAGTTGCCGCATTACATGTTTTTACACCATGTAAGACATAACAAGTGACATTGCTTAACAATCTGAGTGGTACACAAAGCTGCTTATGTTGGGAGATAACTAAAGCTACGGTCTCTCTACCTGAACCTCCCAAGTGCTTAGATTCAAGAGTGTCCAAGTACACTTAAGTGAGCTATAGGTGTCCCCGTGTCATTCTTCTGTCTTTTCTCCTTCATAACTCATATCCATGACTGCAAATCATCCTGATAGTTCTCTTAGAGCATTCAGATTTACAAATAATAACACGATGACTCATGGACTTCCAGGCTTGTAAATCATGTTTGTTAATAGGTCTGCTTGTTCTATTTTTAATATGTGGTTTCAAACTATTACCGTTTTGTGTATAAAAAAGAGAAGCACATAAGATATTATGCAGATATGTAGTATATATGTAGGCGGGAAATGCTAGAACTAAAATTATTACATTCTGAGGGTATAAGGGACCTGATTGAGTGGGAGCATGTAGCTGAGAGTATATTATTACATGGCTCAGTATAATGTATCATATCATAGCCTATCAAAGATGTTATTGCTCTCACTTTACACATAAGAAAATTTGAAGTTGGTTTACACATATAAAAATTAAACTAATATATTGGTCAGGTTTTGTGGATGAGGTATGTGGAGTTAATATTAAGTGAACAGGTTTAGAAGACCATATTAGGATTCTAAATCCTGTTCTCATAACCTGAGATCACAATCATTCAGTAAGTGTTTTATATATATATATATATATATATATATATATATATGTGTGTGTGTGTGTGTGTGTGTGTGTGTGTGTGTGTGTGTGTGTGTCTTTGTGCATATATATGAATAGGAGAAGTGCTAGGAAAAGGGAGAGAATAAAAGGATAGAATGTCCTCTCCTATAACAAATATCACAAACATAAAATTAACCAATTTCCTTATAGAATATGAGTGAGTCCATGTTGCCTGTGAAAGAATTTCTTATAAATTTTTGCTGTGTTCTCCAGCAACACCCACCTAGTGAGCTCAGACATTTTTGTATTTCTAACAAGATGCGATATGCCATCCTGCTTATGGGCTAACAGGAACTTATAACCCTCTTGAAACAACTGCAGTGCAGATGAATAATTATTTTCTAGATCTTTCACTGAAACACAAAGTACTTTAACAATATGCAAAGGGTTAAAAATAAAAAATTAATCTATTAGAAATTGAATAATCTTAAATATCATCCAACTGGCAAGTAGTCATTAGTGAATTTCTGGAATATCATCCCGAGCTTTTAATTTACTTCTTAATGTAACATAGCAAATGTATTTCTATTAATATTACTGGACACAGATGAGTCTTGACTACAGATAAGGGAATTATAATTACATATGTCAATTATATGCAGAAGCCTGAAAGGAGAAAATTGAAATGCAAGTCTTTGAGCAGGACGATCCACTTCTGAGAGCAAAATCATAAAAAATAAACAAGACACTGAAAGAATGCACAGAAACTACTCAGTAAATATATTTTCCTTTTCATGTTCAATAAAACAAAAGCAACTTCTTTTAAATTCTAACGCAGTGATTTAAATGACTCAATATATGATTTTTAATAAAGACAAACTGAAGAAATATATATGTATATGTGGACTCTTGATACCTTATGAGCATATACTGGGGAGGAGGTCTCCCTCAGTCACAGTCATAGGGGAAGGGAGTAAGGGGAAAATGGGAGGGAGGGAGGAATGGGAGAATACAAGGGATGGGATAACAATTTAGATGTAATATGAATAAATTAATAAAATACATTTAAAAAACAATAAAAAACAACTCATTTGTGATTTGCTAGTTGATTAAGTTTTTTTTAATTACATTTTTATTTTCTTGAGAATTTTATATGTGATTGTTGAATTTATATCAGTCTTGTCCCTTCCTCTCCCATAAAAATAACTTCATTATCTCTACAATATGCATAATCCTTTAAATTATTAGTTTTATATCTGCATGTGTATGAACACACACTACATATACACATATACATAGAGAGAAACACATCTTACTGTGTTCATTTTGTTCGACTCATATGTGCATATATCTAGGGCTGCACTTTATATGGAATAATCCTAAAGGCAGAGGATCTGTCTCTCTCAGCAGCCACTGGCCTCATGTAGTTCTTTAGAGAAAGTGAGGGAGAACCTTAAGCTTGTTGGCACAGGAGACAACTTCCTGAACATAATACCAATAGTTCCGGCTCTAAGATAAATAATTGGTAAATGGGACCTCATGAAACTGAAAAGCTTCTGTAAGGTAAAAGACACTCTCAATAGAACAAAATGAAAGCCTACAGACTGGGAAGAGATCTTCACCAACCCTGCATCTGACAGAGGGCTAATATCCAAAATATATAAATAACTCAAAAATGGAACACCACTAAACCAAATAATCCAATTTAAAAATGGGATACAGAACTAAACAGAGGATTCTCAACAGAGGAATAGCAAATGCCTGAGAAACACTTAAAGACGTGTTCAACATCCTTAGTCGTCAGGGAAAGGCAACTCAAAACAACTCTGAGATTCCATCTTACACCAATCAGAATGGCTGATATAAAAAAAAACCAAGTGACAGCACATGCTGGGAAGGATGTGGAGAAAGAGGACCAGTCCTCCATTGCTGGTGGGTGTGCAAACTTGTACAACCACATTGGAAATCAATCTGGTACTTTTTAAGAAATTTGGGAATAGTCCTACCTTAAGACAGACCCACCCATACCACTCCTGGGCATATACCCGAAAGATGCCCCACCATACAAGGACATTTGCTCAACTATGTTCATAGCAGCCTTATTCATAATAGCCAGAATCTGGAAACAATCTAGATGTCCCTCGGACAAAAGAATGGATAAAGAAACAGTGGTATAGCTACACAATATAATACTATTTCATCTATCAAAAACAAAGAAATATTGACATTTCCAGGCAAATGGATGGAACCTAGAAATGATCATCCTACTTTGTGTCCTATCACTCCTATGTATTTCTGCATCCCTCTACCTTTATATCAGTAACTCAGACCCAGAAAGACACTCATGATATATACTCACTTATAAAACACTATTTCTACTTCAAAAATAAAAGCTTTCAAGGCCCCAGACATCAACAAAGAGCAGCGGAGAAAACCTGGACATGGGAGAAGTGATCTTCCCTAGAGAACAGCACACAAATTGGTTGTACGGAAACAAATAGTCAGCCCAGAAAACATACATACAAATGACACAATATAAGCTGAGCCGGTTATATTTAGAAACAGGTATGTATATGAATATATGTATATGAATGTAATAACAATGAATAAAAGAGGGGGCAATGAATTTAAAGGAAAGCAGGAAAGGGGTATATGGAGGCATTTGAAGGGGGGAAAGGTGAAAGCAAAATGTTATAATCATATTAGGATCTCAAAATTAAAATAGAAAATAAATAAAACTTTTGAAGTCTTTGGGTAATAACTAAACCCAATTTCTTCATTAATTATAATACTCCAATAGCTGTTATAGTTACTTACTTGCAGTGCCTCAAATTCATTTCATCTCAGGCTTTATAATTTAGTTAGGTGTGATGTTTGCATCTAGTCTGTATATGTGTGTTAGGAAGAGAGAGGCGGTGGAGAGAGAGAGAGAGAGAGAGAGAGAGAGAGAGAGAGAGAGAGAGAGAGAGAGAGAGAGAGAGAGCAGCCAGATAGACCTATGTAAATCTCAGCTACCTATAAGCAAACTCAGGAGTTTTGTGGCTTAATTTTTATAGCTCCAAAGCAGAAACAAAATCCACTTTGAAGTTTCTGTGTAATTTGAAGTGGGATATTGCTCTGACGCGTTCAAACATTGCCTAGTGCACTGAATAAAACTAACAATTTTTACCAATGTTTGCTATTTGCACTTTTCATAAAAGACGGGATTTCCATCAAAATGCTACACACATATACTGCCAAACAAAAAATTAGCCCTTTCCTACATCAGAGCCAACTATTTAACTAATAAACGCACGAATTGACTGTCTCGCTTGTATAGGAGTATTAAGGAGCATACCGTAGCCCACTGTAGAAAGGCCCAGATGTTTCATTCTGTTTTTCACAAGTTCAGCAAGCTCCTGTCTTTCTGACCTCCGGTAGAGGTTCAGTCGCTGCTGGGTTATTTTTTCTGCAGTTTTACCAGAGTGCTTTGGGCCTTTTCTGCTCAACCGTCTGGCCCACTGCATGCTCTTCCTCCGTAGCAAGGGGTGGTCGGATTGGTCGCTAGATGTTGAGTTGCGGTGAATGCTGCGATGGTGCCCGGGCTCTTTGGCATCTTTGGTGTCTTCCCACTCTTCCACACTGATGGATATTTGAGACTTTAGAGGAAACAAATATTGATAATGAGATATTTTAGTAATAGTCATCACCTAGAATTGAAATACTTTGCATGAACTTGGTGTAATTGTATACCTACATGTGAGAGTTTCCACGGGGTGGGGGTGGGGGGAATCAAAATCAAGATATTCCATTCTAACCTTCTTTTGTTAATCAACTCACAGAAGTGTTCCTGAAGCTTATTTTTAATCTGAGAATACATCTGGATCTTTTCAGTATTACCTTTTGGTGTGACTTTGTTTTTATAACTTACTGCTAGCACACGGATACTTAAAACCTCGATATTATTTAATTACATTAAAGTACATTCAATACAATCTATATGTTAAATCTTCTACAAGTGTTTCAGACACAACATAAATAAGTACTAAGAAATCTGTTTAAGAGCAACTTCAGCTAAATATTTTTAAATTAATGCTCTTTCTACAGATGACTGTGGAATAACCTTTGTAAAATGTGAATTTCTCTTAATTCACATAGGTTCTAAGCTTAAAGCAGTTTTAACTCATGTACCTACTATTCACATTATAACATACTTTTATGATTACACTTTGCTTCATGACATTTACATAAAGCTCATTCTGCCAGGAACACCTTGAGGAGTAACAAAATGAGGGAAAAATTGGCTCCTTTCCATAGAAGAAACTCATCAAATCTGTTTGAGTTGCTCTTTTTCTGTGAGCTCTCATCTTTACAACAAAAGTCTTTCTTTGTTTCAGTGTTATAACTTTTCACAGGATGCATTCATAAAATCTAACCCTACATAAGGAGATTCCTAATGTATGGAAGCAAACATTTGCTGGTAAATAGCTTCCTCAATGCTGCTGGACTTATGGGCCCAGGAATCTGACATGGAGTTCTGGAGTTGCCCTCCAGAGCTGGAAGTTTGCTTGATCGCCAGATGTCACAGCACACACAGCTGGCTTTCAAAGTAATAGAAACTAAGTTACTAATCTGGGGGTCAGGAAATAGATCCAATACACACTCTAAATGTGAATATAACTTATGGGGCTCAGTGAGTGCCTTACCCACAACTCAAGCCACATGATAGGGAAATAGTCAAACACCAAAGTACAGCCAAAGCTGCACCAATTCCTTCATATTTCTATTATGAAACAGTACTTATTAGGATAACAAAGTAATTCATTTAAACTTCATATCTCCCGATGAAAAGTTTACTAAAAATGTAGAAACCAGATTTTATCTCTCAAGACTTAAGCTGGAAGTATTAAAGATTTTAAATCATCGATATCTTTACAAATCTTAGCTTATTTTATTCACAGTTAACATTACAACTAAAATGCTCTTCTGTGGAAGTAGTTTACAAACTCTTGGGAATATCTATCATCAGTAGGGACTATCTATTATTATTCAGTAATATATGACATATGTCCTTCATGATCAATTGCTTGAATTTCTTCTGTGTAATGATTTCCAGAGAAAACAGACTTGAGCATATGGATGACCACTTACAGTTTAAGTCTTGCAATCATACACTGATTGATAGTTAAGGGACTGGGGTAGGATTTGATGCTATTTCAAGCTGACCTAAAACAATGTTTGTGTTTGTGAATGTTGCTCTTTAGTCTCATGTCTCAGGCACTGTGAAATACATGTTTCTAAATTATGGATCAAACAGTATATATGTATTATCTAAGTAATAGTAAAAAGATCGCATTCAGCATTGTTGTGAAATCACCTATGAATAGAATATCATGATTTCACATATACAATGAAATAATTGTAGGCCATTTTCTAGTCTACACAACAAGCAAAAATTTTTTTTGTAAATGTCACTTTCCTAAAAGATGAAGGAATGAGAACAATTTGGACATTTGTTTTAGAAAACCAGGTAAAAAATTTAGAGACTACTTAATACAAATTTGGATTTTGTAAACCTTTTTTTCTCCTTTGAACATCATGTTTGAAAAGTAAATTTATACTGAGATGAACAATTAGAGTGGTGCTTCAGGAATTTTCTAGCTATATATGAAAAATGAACATGTATAAGATCTAAATAAAATGATAAAGTTAATATTCCATCACTTCATGCCGTAGACAAGCTAATTTCTCCTTTCTCCTCAAAAATCAAATATTCTTCAAATAACATAATCAGCATAAGAATTATTATCACTATACTATTTATACTTTTAGACCAAGATGTTTTTTTATCAATATGGGTAACAATATTTGTTTAATTAATTAATTAATTAATTTGTTAACTTACATCCTGATTGTAGCCCCCTCCCTCCATCCCTCACTCTTCCCCCATTTCCCCTCTTCTATTCCTCAGAAAAGGGAGCCCCCACACAAGCCACCTCAGCATACCATGTGCCATCAGAAATGAAAGCATCTTCTTCCCCTGTGGTCTGGTGAGGCAACACCTCCAGGGAAGTGACCAAAAAACTGGAAACAGAGCTTATGTCAGAGACAGCACCTGTTCCCTTTCCTAGAGCACCCATATGAAACCTGAGCTGCCCATTGGCTACATCTGTGTAAATGACTTAGGTCCAGTCCGTGCATGGTCCTTGATTCTTGAGCCTCCTCAAACCCCCGGGCCCTGGGTCCTGGTTATTGGGCTCTGTTGGTCTTCCTGTGGAGCTCCTGTCACCTCCCTTCTAGCCTTCCCCCAACTCTTCCACAAGTCTCCTTGAACTCCATACAATGCTTGGCTGCTGTGTAGAGCCTCTCAGGGGACAGCTATGCTAGGTTCCCGTCTGCAAGCACAATAGAGGATCATTAATATCTCCCGTAGGGTCAGGTTAGGCCAGTCATTGATTGGACATCCCTCAATCTTGGCTCTTTTTAACCATACACATTTTATAAGCAGGGTAAATTTTGGGTCGAAGTTTTGTGTGTGGTTTGGTATTCCCCTCCCTCCACTAGGAGTCCTCTCCAGTTGGAGGGTAGCCTCTTAAGTCTTCATGACCCCTGCTACTTGGATTCTCAGCTAGAGTCATCCCTAAATTCTCCCAGGAGACTTGTTATGTTTTATATTGCCTAAACTGTCCCAAGTGTCTATATATTTGATAGGTCACCATTAGTTGAAACTAAATTAGAAATGCATTCTTCACCAAATTTAGATTGCAAAGCACCTTAACAACTTTCTCAAACCAAATGATTCACTTTCATTTGAACAACCACAATATGTACAGACGTATCTGCCTTAGATATAAAATTTTTGTTATTTGTAAAATTTAACATACTATTGCATTTTGTATACTTTGCACAGGTTTATTAATATCCACAAAAGAAATTGTTAAATATACATATCTTTAGATTTCAATTTTCACTTAGACACAAACACTTTAAAAGTCAGGGAGAGCAGTTGGATTACTCATACCCTATATTTAAATAGTTCTAATGTTTAAAATCATGATCTTACCACTAGCTCTTTCACCTTGCCACATGGTTCTCATTATACATTTCTAGAAAAACAAGAGTCTACAACCTAATTCACTATGTCTAGCACCAAATTATGAGTAAATAACTCTGTATATGGAATTTATATATTATGCAGTGAGACAGGAACACTATCATCAGAACATATCCAGCACATGGAAAGAAGGAGACAAAATATAAATGTTTTATTATAATAAAATTTTATCCTAAAATGATGCTAATATCACTATATCAGTCTTCCAATCATGACCAAACCAAACACACACACACACACACACACACACACACACACACACACACATACACACACACACACACGCGCGCACACACATACATGCACACAGATGGGAGTGAAGAGAGTTCAATTCCCTTACCTTTTGCAGTACAACATATGAGGTTGTGGAAAGAAATCTGGTATGTGATACACACTCAAATATATACCTGTGCATAGAGGCACATGTACACACACACACACACACACACACATACACACTCACATTAAGAATCAAAGATATGAAACATACATTTATATACATACATACATACATTTAGAATAGCGGAAGGATAGCAGGCTACCAAGAAGAGACTTGATACCCTATGAGCATATACAGTGGGAGGAGGTTCCCCTCAGTCACAGTCATAAGGGAAGGGAGTAAGGGGAAAATGGGAGGGAGGAAGGAATGGGAGGGTACAAGGGAGGGAATAAAAATTGAGATGTAATATGAATAAATTAATAAACTATATTTTAAAAAATTATTTCCAGCAATATAGGGGTAACAGTTTCGGAACCTCAAGAAGCAATGAGTGTTCTCAGTTAATGTATATAAAAATATGAGCTTTTTAAAAACAGTTACATAGTTTGGATCATTTCTTATGTTGATTCTCAAAATTAAATGCTGTGCTCAAAACAGACTGTGGGAGAAGGGAATAATTACCTACAACAGTAGAATTGAAGTATAAAATAGAGGCACTCTGGTATCTGAAGCTGGTCAGTCTTTAGTTCAGTCTTGACACATCCTGAAGTTTGAATCTTGGTCAAGGTACCTTGTGTCAAATCTCAGTAATAATATTGTTTTTTTTGAATTCTGGCTTATTCCACTTAGCATAAAATGCCAAGGTTTACTCCTATCATTTTCTTACCATTAAAAATGGCAAAATTTCAATAATGGGTAAATTTGTGCTATTATGAATAAGAAATGGAGAAGTTGGGTTGGAGAAATGGCCGAGGATTAATTCCCAACATCCACTTGGTGCCTCACAACCATCCATACTTAATTACAGGTCTAAGGATTTGGCACTCTCTTCTGACCTCTATGTACACTAGGCACACATATGCAACATAAAATGTGCAGGCAAAGCTCTTATGTATATAAAATAAATGAAGCTGAAAGTAAGAAAGAGAAAAAGAAAGAAAAAAGGAAGGAGAGGGAGAGGGAGAGAGAGGGAACTGGAAAGTGTTTGTCAAAGGCACAAACTTTTCCTTGTCAAATTAGTAAATTCTGGATGTGTTGTATAAGGCACTGTGAATACAGTTAATATTAATGTATTAGGTATTTGAAGTTACCAGAAAGAGATTTAAGAGGAACATCCTTAGTTCACTATTATACATCTCATAAAGTACAGCAGCTCCTGAGGTCCATCTGCCTGGAGTCTACTTCTAGGCCTCCACCCACAGATACCCTAGAGAGGAGATCAGAGCTCTCCAGGCACAAGTGAAGATCCACTTAGTCCTTAGCAGTTGAAAATCCAAACTATGACTAGTTTTCAGGAGGCTTAAAAACAGTAACATTTTGAAATATCCTCCATTGTAAATGTTAATAATACAAAATGATAAAAATGAATATAAATTAGAATGTAATTATTAAAATGTTAAGCTTCAGAAGGAGTAACTAGTTGATTAATGCATGTTTTTATTCTTAATGTCTTTTCAGAGCTTCAGCTTGTATCTTAGGTTCCACCTTCTAGGACTGAATTTTGAATAGATGCCTGTTAATTACAAGCCACAGTCCTGTCAGTACAAATTATGCATTTAAGAAACTACACAATAGAGGAGTTTGTGACTACTGTGGCCTATGGTCATTAGTTCCTCAATGTTTGCTATAGTATTTATACAACTATGTACTGAAATTCTGAGATAGTGCCTAAGGTGGATTAATAAATGCAGTACAAAGACAAATGGTAACATTTTCCAATCTTTTCATGGAAAATAAAAATACACTAACTTGGGAAGAAAGTATGAATGAACCTTTCAGAATGTTATACTTAGTAAGTACAATTCTGAATTTAGTCTTTCATAGTCAATTTCTTTAATAGGCCTGATTTTTGCATAATATACCACTGAGGAATGAGACAAACAGAAGATACTTACTTGAGATGCTATTTCTCGAGACTGACATAAAGGAGAGAAAAAGAAATACACAAAATACAGTTTAGACAATGACTGAACAATACATAATGAAACACCAAAAAGGACAACATATAACATATAACCACATTACACTTATAACACAATCATGTGTTTATTTTTTTGTAAGGCATTTGATCAAAGTCAGTTTAAGAAGTCAGTTGTGATTTTTAATGTGTACCAAGGATTCCTTATCCTCAGACTGCTTTTTGTTTTATTAAAATCGGATAAATATAATACTAAAAATTATTTTGTCACTCCATGAAAAAAATAGTATTTTAAATAATTGTTTACATTAAAGAGTTACTATTGGTAATGATACACACAACAGTAGTCTGAACTAAAATTCAGGATCATTAAGGTTAAGTATAATCTGTGTAGATGCAAAAGATATGGATTGGTATTTTTTACTAACATATTTTTTATGCTGATAAAGTTGTTATTTACTAAAGTCACAAATTGCCTTGCTTAATAATTGCTTATATATGCACATATGAATAACGTATTCAATGGAAGCCTCTTTGAGGGATCCCTGTTCTTGTTCTTGTCTGGTGTTTCCTATGAACTGCTTGGTGCTCTGCATACCAAGCAATTGTAATTCTAATCAGCTCTACATGGTAGGAGACCGCTGAAGCTTTTACAACCACGGCAGGAGACTGTTAGCTATCTCAGCAAGATCATAATGAATCCATCAGTTATAAAACTGAATGAAACTTCTATCTCCTGAAACCTGGAACCTTTCTTAGGTTTTAGTCAGAGAAAAACTACCATTTAGACCTGGACAACTTACTTGAATTTCCTTGCTTGTTTTCATTTTTATTTATTTTATTTTTAAGCCACCTGACATTGGAGAAAAATGGTGGTAGGTTTCATTTCATTAGGCCTATTTATTTTTTATTTGTGCATATTAGAGAGAAGCATTGCTTTTTAAAAAGATTATTTTTTATTATATATACAGTGTTCTGCCTGGATGTAACACCTGTATGCCAGAAGAGGATACCAAATCTCATTATAGATGGTTATGAACCATCATGTGGTTGCTGGGAATTGAACTCATGACCTTTGGAAGAGCAGCTATTGCTCTTAACCTCTGGGCCATCTCTCAAGCACAAGTATTGCTTTTTTTTATTCACATAAACTCAATGCCTTAACTGAGTTCCTTCACTATAATGATGTTCCTGAAAACTGTGAAACTTTGATTGATTGTTAATACTGTCCATCAGTCATATTCACATAATCTCCTAATGAAGAATGAGAGGAAATATACTCACTTTTAAATTGGGTCCAGGAATAGAAATTTCAGTTTTCTAAGATGGACTTGTACTCTTTCACGTATTAGACTTTCATGTTAGGAAAGAGTATTCACACTCAGCAGCAGAAGGTGGTACATTGCATGTTTCATACACAATAACATTAATTTGGTTCAATACATTGTCAGGGAAATGTTTAATACTCTCCCTTTATCCTTGTGTCTCGTTTTATCTACAGTACTCAAATATAGTAAGTAAGTAAAATGCATCAAGTGATAAATTAAAAATAGGAAAACAGGAAGCATTATTTTAGATCAGTTTTCTTTTATCATGACAATAACATGCTGTTTTAAAAAACATATAAATAATCTGGGGGCTTGGAAATTAAAAGTATTTCTATGAGGGCTTTACTTGTGATCGGTAGAATTGACTAAAATGTAATTAACTGCTCTTTGACAACAACAGAGACATTCAGTTATACTTTCTGTATTTCTACATGTCATTCGTCACACAACAAAGACTTTTTCAGTAATTCAAAATGGTTTACATGAATATGGATGGCTTGACCAAAGAAAACAATTGTTACATTTAAGTTCATAAAACCTCTATAAAGGGAAGATTACATCAAAAGTCTATAGAAAGGCATTTTGTAATTACCATGACCAATTAAGAAATATTTGCATTAAACTGAACGTTTAGTTCAGCTTTTACAAAGTATGTGAAATTGTAAGCCACACGACAATGGGATTTAGGAATAGGATTTGTTGGCAGCTATTAGGTCATTAAAGGTCTAATGATCCCAGGATGGCTTGATTCTTATGTCCTCATGAGAAGATGCATCGCTCAAATTGCCAAGAATCACAAACAGACACTCGCCAGAAAAGAAACCTACTGCTGTCTACATTTCAGGCTTCCCAGTCCTTACAAATGTCTGAACAAAATTTTTACTAAAACAGATCTCCTCTTACTATTTCTATTATGTATATGAATGTGTGTCTCTGTGTGTGTATATGCAAAGAAATATATGACCCTCCTCTGGAAGAGCAGTATGTACTCTTTTTCTACAGAGTCACCTTTAAGTCCATTAAAATTTCCATTGAATGCATATTATGCTTCTATGGAAACACTGTCAAGCTGAGAGAATGTTAAGCTACATATGGAAAGTGCTTAGTTTTAGTTTTTTTTAAACTGTATAATAAAATAATATTAGTATCATATCTAATCTTAAAAACTTCAGCCATATTTGAAAACTACTTCAGGTACTTAACTTTCTTGTATGCCTTCTCCAGTCAACTATTGTTGTTGAATGCTTTATTTGAAAGTGTTCTCTCTGAAGTGAATCTAAGAGTATATGTTTAAGGAAAAACTTAAATTCAGCTGTAGAGATGGCAGTAGAGATGTTCTTCATGTCTGAGGAACAACAATGAAGTCACTCACAACATCTCAGAAAACCTGAGTAACATCTGGATGTTTAGAGTACCCATATATGTAAGTGTATAATTACAACTGAACAGAAAAACAAAACTCTATCCTATTAGCTGTGTGCTGACAATAAAACTGTTCTGCACGAAGCATGAATTTTTTTTTATTTGTATCATAAATCTTTTCAATGACTAGAGAGCTAAAATGAATAGTATTGATCTGGGCTCTGTGCTTGAAGGGATTTTGCATAAGAGGAAAAGATACAGCTGGCCAGAATGTTGGTGTGCTTTATCATAACTTTGGATAATTTGAAAAGAAGTACTTCAAGGATACAAAGTAAACTGTTATATTAAAAACATTGTGTAAATATTAGTAGGATAATGTATTTATCTTAGAGATTTATGTCATAAAATAATCTAATTTAAGGAGTTGGATTCTCCTAGTGTATAAAAATCACCTGAAACCACAATATGTGATAAACTTAAAATACAAATGTATTCTCAGTTGCAGGTAGTCATCAAAATCCATCTTTCTAAATTAAGAGGTCAAGTTTCTGATAAAATTATCTTTTTTCCTCAAAAATCAGCCATCATTTCTGGACTTTTCTTACAGAGTTACATTAATTTTCCTTTTTTCCCATTAATTAATTAATTAACTTTACATCCTCATTAGAACTTCCCTCCCACTCCTCCTCATAGCTCCTCTCCCTCTCCTCCCTCCCCCACCTATGCCTCCTCCCTTAGTGTAGAGACAGAGAACATGAATTTTAATGCTTAATGACATTTCCTGCTTTACTTCCTTCCAAATGCAAATATGTGAAGTTGGAAATAAATTAGAAACATAGATGATTTTTATCGTAGAACCTCAGGGTAATTTATAATTGTTCTGATGTTTTTAAATGTTCTAGAATTGGCTAATCTTGGATGTAGAAAAAGAGAGTGGGACCCAATATCCACAGTGCAGAAAAAGGCCCCATCTAACAATATATTTTAAAATAGTTGCGATTTCAGCTACTGAAATCTATGAAATCTACTGAAATACTATGCATTTATATATAACTCCTTTCACTTTCTATTGCATTTGTGTTACATCAGTTTCCATGTTTGTGAATGACTATATTCATTAGAGTATATAAAACAGCAAAAATGGCTTTCATAGCTCCAAACCTCAGATGTAGTCAGTTTCTGAGACTCTGTTCTGTATATCCCAATGGGAACATCTCCAGTAGAAGAACACAACTTCTGGTAGAGTCTGGCATATGTTCGGATCCACAAGTCATCTTCAGTGATTTTCATCTATAATGCATATGAGTGAATCACACAATCAATATTTAAAAATGAAAAAACCCAGTGGTTGTTTTTCTTTTCTTAAAACCCGAGACAATACATATTTTAAATTCCCAAAGTAGTATTTCATAAAAGCTTGCTCATGTATAAGGTTTATTTATTTTACTCCATCTCAGCTTATCCTGAGCACTCATCCAAAGATAAAGTTATGTATTCCGTCTGGACCAATATGTCAGCATACTGGTCCAATAAAAGTAGGCAACACAACACTGGTAGGGACCATGGATGTATCACAAACCGTGAAAACCCTCAAGATGATGTAATGACACAATTAATAGTGATATTTCCTGAACAGAATTTTCTAAAGAAAATAAAAGTAAGGTGTGGAACATAGTCCAATAATAAAGTCCTATTCCACATGGTTCCTACATGTATAGAAGGAAATTTGTGGTAGAAGGAGCACAGGGTTTCCGCCTGAAACCAGGACTCTCTTTCCTCACTATTGCTTGTACATCCGAACCATTAGCAATCGATTGTATTCTACTCATTAAACCTTTGTATAAAGGAGCAGGATTGAACAAGGATACAATGCCAAGGACCTGCTTTCATTGGCATGTTAAAGGCCTAGAGTGGAGGATTTCTTGGTTATAGGAATATGAAGAAAGTCTGGATAATGTAACAAGATCCCATCTGAGAAAAACATGGAGTTCAATTCCAGAATTACTCTTCTCATGGACAGTGTAGCATTCAACTCTTGGACCTGGCATTGCCAAAACTAGTCACTAAAACAATGTCAGCAATGAGAGTTTTACTTGGTTTTATATAGCAAGGTTTTTTTTTTTTATGATACTAATTTAAATGCTTGGACCCCCCCCCCAAAAGCATATAATAGTTCTAAGGTCAAAGGATTTTTAATGAATTAATTAAAAAACTTTCAGATTAACTCCTTGGATACACATGAGGACACAAATGTGATTATAGACAAGTCACCAAAAGCACATTGTAGGTGGATCTTCAAACCTTCTGTCAGAACTCTCTTCTCTTCCAGACATGATTAACTTACAGAACAAAGAAACCCCGATCCTGGTATGGTGTCCAGTCCCAACAGAAGTCTGGTGATAGAAATCATATAATCTTTCACAAATGACTGCAATATAAGCAAAATATGTATACATTATGTGTGTGAGATACATAGAATACTGAGGAGTCTGAGCACATAAATATTTCTGGAAAATTATTTCTATCAGTGAAGTAAGCCTATATAAAGTGAGATAAATTATATCTCAATTTTTAGAACAGCATGTATAGTTAAGATGATGAAAAATATATGAGATACTTATTATTTAGACATAATATGTATGCTGACATTGGCTGATAGGCATGATACTAACATTTTATATGGTTTTAAAAAACCCAGATGTCTCTAAACTGAATAAAATAGTCAAAATAATAATTTTTAAAATAAATGTAAAAGTATTTCAACCAGTCTTTTCCCTAAGATTACTGTGCCCAATAGTAAAATATTCTAATTTTTTTAGACTTCCTTTACTATTTCTTATTACATATAGTTTCCCCAAACTACTTTATGTTAAAATAGAATCTCCTTAAAATAGGAATTGTCATTATTTTCTCAAAATAACAGTGTGTATCGCTGTATTATAAGAAAATAAACTATAATACTACTAAAATTGCACAGATAGTATCATCAAAAGGCATCTGTAGGAGTGATGACTTGTCTAACACGCAAAAGGGCCTGGGGCCAATCCCAGCATAAACAGAAGATAAAATTCTCAACAGTTCAGAAGTAATTATAACCATCCCAAACTCCAGAAGGATAGAAAGTATTTTCTAGAATTCTCATCTATACACGTACCCAGATAGTCAGATGCAGTATATATTGGATTGAAACACAAAATATATTGCAAAGTCTGGTATATACCTAATCTTAAAATATTATATTTATTTACTTATCCACGCATTGTTGTGTGTATGTGTGTACATGTGCCACAGAGTGTGCGTGGACATCGGAGAACAACTTAGGTAAATGGATTTCTTTTTTCTAACCTGTGGGTCTCTGCGATCAAACTCAGATCTTTAGGCTTATGCATGGGTGCCTTACTTTTGAATTCTAATTGAGCCTTCTGCAGAAGTTTCATTGCACAACTAAATTCTGTGTCTACTGATAACATGGAACAAAAATAAAACCAAAGAAGACTTAAAAAATGTGTCCCTACTTGAGTAGGATCATTCTATAATGAGAACACAAGGCTGTAGCTTCAGAATAGTAGCGGAGCACTTCTTTGTGAACGGTATGAACTCTCTGCTTTGTTGCCTGATCTTCAAGCATACAAAAGCAAGCAAGCAAGAAAGCAAGCAAGTAAGCAAGAAAGAAAGAAGAAAGGAAGGAAGAGAAAGAAAGAAAAAGGAACAAAAACTAGGTTGCAGTTTTCAAGAGATAAGTACATGCTTACTTGTGGAGCATGGGTGCAGGCCACACCACCTGGCTTACACAAATAACTATCTGGGAACATCATCACTAAGCAAGAATACTGCTTCATCGTTTGTTATGTCACCTCTCCAGATAAGCAAGTGGCCCCAGACACCCATAAGGACACACTGGGGTACTTAATCCAGAGACAAGCAGAAAATGTCCGAGGATATTGGGATTAGTTTGGCTAGGAAGGTAGTTGAGGGAAGCGCAGTGAGTGAATATATGTTCAAAAGCTATATGGACAGTAAAATGTGAAGGTGCTTAATATGAAACTAATGTTACGAAGCAAAACTCTATGAATATATTTCCTTCTAAATGGAAATGTCTCATAAATGTATGAGTAATTGGAGACCCAGAAACATTATTAATATGTAGCTGTAGTCAGAAACAAACAAACAAAAGCATACTATGATCAATTTGTGTAAAATATATGTATTTTTGGATTGCTGCATATTACTATACAGAACAGAAACAGCAATGGTGCCTTGGCCTTTAGGGACTAGGTAAATTGTCCCGGGTTGGAAAATGTTCCTTGCATTTATAGAAAGTGAACAAAAATTATCAGTTGCTTAAATATCTTCATTTTAGAATCCTGAGCATTTGCTGTTTTTGTTTAAAATCTGAATAAAAGAAGCACTCTAAGCCAAGCTACCTTTGGATTTTTATCATTTTTCTTTTTAAAAAAATCAAAGAGTTCAGAGATATACTTGGAATAATAACAAAGTCCATTAACAACCTGCATAAGAAACTTGCATCCAGGAATACAAGACATAATTTCCATAAGCAAAATTACCTTTTATTATTGTCATTGCTATTATTGAAGAGAGGGAGGAAGAAAAAGAGACAGGGGGTCAGACAGACAAAGACAGAGACAGAGCTAGCGAGAGCTCACAGGTGCACAATGCCCTGTGACAAACAGGACACATTTTGGAAGTTAGCTCTACTCTATTCTCAGTTCTGAGGAGGTAACTCAGGTCTTCAAATGTGTGTGTGTGTGTGTGTGTGTGTGTGTGTGTGTGTGTGTGTGTGTGTGTATGTGTGTGTATACATCTACGTAATATATTTTTACTTCTTTAATCTTTTTAAAAATTACTTCTTTCATTATTGAGATAATATAACTGCATCTTTATTCCTTCACTTTCTTTTCCTCAAACCTTCCCAAACACCCCTCCTTGCTCTCTTTGAAGTTTATAGTTGTCATATGCATATACGCCTATGGATACAACTATATATTGCTTTATATAACTTGCTCAGTCTACACATACTATTACTTGTATGTATGTCTTCAGGTCTGAGTATTGGTACCAGGTTATATTTAAAAAATATTTTTTGGATGAGATGCTTCATGTCAGCACTTATGTGATTAAATACATGGAAAAGTGCTGAACTGTTTCAAATCAACTTTTAAGTTAAAAGTTGAAACCATCACTCCCACTTATTATTAAAATCTGGGTGAATATGAAATAATGATTTCAGAGGAAGAAAAAGATCGCATACCTGATATAGAAGCGTGTCCAACATACTGATGCTGAATACTCTCCCTGCAGCAAAAGGCAGCCGAAACATGAAGGCCAGGTTAGAACCTCGCTCTCGCTCTTTCTGTTCAGAATCAGAGAGAGAGAAGCTGTGAGCATATATGTTTTATGCACTGTTGTGTGACAAAATTTTCTCTGCCAATATGAAAAAAGATATTTGTATTCAATTTTTAATGATAAATGTGTCCCACCTTCATTTAGAATTGATTTTGTATATGTTCTCGTGAGTGTATGTGCGTGTGTGCTCTTAAAAATAAAATGTAAAGTATCTCTTTAATCTTCATTCACAAACTTTCTGAATCTATTCGAACGTCTCATAATCAGAATGTTAGCCTCTTCATATGGAAACATTTGTTCTTGCTACAATAGAGGTCATAACAAAACAAACAAAATAAAATCAGTTGAATTAAACTTAAGCAATGGCTAAAGTTACACGGTGTATCACAATACTAAGATTTTCTTTTTAATATCGTCATACATGAGAGAAACTTTATTCATGTGATATAGACTGGGCTGGGCTGGGCTGGAATTCTCATGCTGCTCCAGATCGATGTGTTGTCCTAACTGCCAAGGTTATCGCCTAGCAGGGCTGAGTTCTGAGGAACTAGTTTCGTCATACCACAGAGGCCGAGTTCTCCCGAAAGGGATCAGTGCCCTGAGAGCCAAAACCCTTCTACCCTGTGCCAGCTCTGAAGTAAAATGTGATTTCACCATTCACACCAGCAGTAAGCACCTTAGCCTGGGACTTTTTAGCCTCTACAACTGACAGAAAGAAACACGAGTCTGTGCTTTCCAGGCTATGGTGCATGGGAGTAGCAGCCCTAATAAAATGAATATGTATATCGCACCCCATCTATCTCACTTTCTCTCGGACACATACATACTCACAGAGAAGCCCCTTTACATGCCCAAAAGGAAGTATATATACATGTCTAGTACGGTGCACAGTAATTTCTTTAAACATAATTCTATTGTTTGGATGCAGTGGAACAGACTCGGGAGGCTGAGGCAGGAGAAGCGTAAGTTTGAGACCATCCTGTTTTACCGAAGCCCTGGCCTCAAAACAAAACCAACCTCTATTGTCTCCTTCTTAGCATACAGAAAAGAAGAGAGGAAATGTTACATGTATTAGCGATTGAAAGAGGCATCATGGACTCTGGTGCCCACTTGTGGATAGATCACTTCCCCCTACTGAGGCGGCCTTGCCAGGCCACAGAGGAAAAGGAGACAGACAGCGCAGATGAGACTCCAGAGGCTGAGGTTAGATGTTAGGGGAGGAAGGCACACCTTTCTGAGGACTAGTGGAGGGGAAGCGGGATGAGGAAGGGAAGGTAAGACAGGGAGGCAATAAAGGAGGGGACTACAATAGGGATGTAAAGTGAACCAATTAAAAAATAAAATAAAAATGTTTTAAAGAGAGATGAAGGTAACTTTGTAGTTACCAGAACCTAACTTCAAAAACACTGTATCTTTACCACAAGCTTTACTGGGACAGACTGAAACAGCTATGCAAATAAGAAGTCTACTCTTGGTAACCTGCTATCTATGAGCATATACAGGGGGAGAAAATCCCCCTCAGAAACAGTCATAGGGGAGGGGAATAAGGAGAAAATGGGAGGGAGGGAAGAATGGGAGGATACAAGGGATGGATTGGGATGTAACAAGAATAAATTAATAAATTTTTTTTTAAAAAAAGAAGTCTACTTTCTGAAGACACTGAAATAAAGCCCCATTTTCATGTAACAAATCATGTGGCTTTCAAAGAGAAAGAGAGCATTATGTCTGCCTTTTTAGGGAATGAGTGGGAGTCTATTCTGAATGGTCATGATTACAAAAAGAAAAATACAAGGATGCCCAGAAATGAACCTATAGTTATGGGATGTAAATTGCTATAAACACTACGGGAATCAGTATCGTGGTTTCTCATATGGTGACTACGTAACCCACCTAAGATCCTTACATTCCATTCCTCATACACAAATGACTCGAAGTGCACACCCCAGAGAGATATTTGCACCTCTGTGTTTATAGTTTTGCTGTTCACAATAAGAACAGACACATTTCGAGACTGTCTTCAAAAGGTGGATGGATAGAGAACATGATTCCAGCCCTGATTTTTTCATACTTCCTCACTTATGCATGTGAGAGCCTGGGCTGGGCTGGAATTCTCATGTTGCCGCGGATCAATATGTTGTCCTAACTGCCAAGGTTATCGCCTAGCAGGGCTGAGTTCTGAGGAACTAGTTTCATCATATCACAGAGGCCAAGTTCTCCCGAAAGGGATCAGTGCCCTAAGAGCCAAAATCCTTCTACCCTGTGCCAGCTCTGAAGTAATATGTGACTTCTCCACTCAAATCAGCAGAAAGCACCTTAGCCTGGGCCACCCTTTCCTTTACAACTGAGAGAAACACATGTCAGTAAATAATTGATCTTGAAATTTTAACTTTTATGTTGGATTTCTAATCAAAGTTCCTGTTCTTACTTTTATATATAACTTAAATCCATTCATGAGTTTTAACCTGAATATCATTCTGTGAGCCTACCTCATGAACTCTGCCACACAGGATACCCATCTAACTAGTAAATCCTAATCAATGATGCCTAATTTATCAATGAAAGAATGTCATGACTCCATCCCTAACCTGTATACTTAACCAGTTTCCAAATTCTACCACTAGTAGGGTGTTCTTTTATTTCTTCTGCTTAATTCTACTGCTTTAACACTCAAACCTGATATTTTCCTAACCACAAATCTTTGTTACCCAAGACAGGCTCACTGCTAATTAATTTCTTCCTTCCTGGCAATTGAGTTCCTGTTTATAAATTGAGTCCATTGACCCTATAATTAGACTTTTCTATATCTGCCTGGAGAATAGAGAACCAGAAACTCTGTGACTAAGAAAAAAAGTTTCTTATTTACAGAACAGAAATGCTTTAATCTTTGGAATGTGTTATCAAAGCAACTTAAATCTCCCACCAGCTTAGTGGGTCATGTGGATGCTCCCAGATACATCATGATTTCTTCACATAGATTAATCCTTCTAAACCCAAGGAATTTCCTCTAAGTTTATTTTTAAAATATTCAATAGCTAAAAATACCTACTTTCACATGATTGTCCAGTTTGACCACATTATTTAAAATGCTCCCCCAAATTTTAAGATTGGTGGAGATTACCATCTATTTAAAAATTACTAGCTGGTAGTGTACCATAGCATGGCTTGGTGATTGACAGAAACATTTATCAGAGACACATGATGCTCCTGAGTTATTGCATGACCTGGAAGATTATACTTAATGTCCCTGCTCCTGTTTCCTTAGGGTGAAATGGGATTGTATTGGCATCTATATCTCATTGTGATTGCAATTAATAAAATGGCTGTAATATTATATATAGTAATCACTTAGAAATATTATACTATATCACCATTAATTCTTTTAATATGTTAAATTATTTATCTGCCTGGAGAATTAATACCTTCCATATTATAATATGCCTTCCTGTGGTTATATGGGTTTTTTTTTGTTATTGTAACACAACTATTACTTTCCCACAGAGGCCTTTCTGTCACTTTAGAACAGGCCTGCCCCAATTGCTTTTAAAAATGACATTTTAAAAATGACTACTTGAATTTCACAGCTGAAATCTATAATTCCTTACTTCTTTTTTCAACGTTGTTTATTGATTTTATGCCTCCATTAGACTCCTTGTTCCACGAGAGTATCCACCACACATTTGCTCCCTGCTACTTACCATCATGTCAGAAACAACATGTGGCCCACAAATGGGCAATCAAAGCTATTTGAGCACATGAATTGTTCTGCTTTTAGTAACTGCATATATCAAAATTTTACTGAAGATATTAACACTTGTGATGATCATATGTTAGAACTAAGGAGTTTTGGAACATGAGGGATACGGGATATGTAATACTTTGCTTGTCCAATTGGAGTTACTTAAAAAATGCCAGAAAATGTGATGGAACGTATTGTTAACTTCTATTTTTCAATGTAACCTTTCTTTAGCATTGTTTATTTTATAAGACATACTAATTATTTATTCTATTTATACTATTGCTTCTAGCACAAGCAGACATTGCAATACTCTTAGAAACATAACTATGGTACATGAACCACCTTTCCTTGGAGTAGCTCCAGACCTGTGACCTTCAAACCTTCTTTCCTTGAGAGACATCTTTGACTGGTAAAACATAATGAGCACTCCTCATCAAAGAAGCTTTCTTACAGTGAGTGGAGGCCATCACCGTAAGCCACAACCAGAGATCAATGGATAGTGGTGATACCAACCCTTACAGACATATTCACATCAGAGCCCTCCCAGCTCTGGCTCTGGGAACATCATGAAAGCACTGGAGGGATAATTGTAAGAGCCAGAATACCAGGATGTCTGCTGTGAAACTGTCTCTATTGTAAATGTCAGTATAAACAAGACCAGATCAATGGCAATATCGATAGACATGCTAATGTGGCAGGAGGAAAATTTCATGGGACCTCAACTCCAGACAAAGAGCTAAAGTTCAAACAATTGTTGAAAGGGGAAGAATTACCTGTGCCTTGTCATCCAATACAGAGTGGTTACCCAATACAGCTTGAAATCATATAAACACAAAAAATGAACTTAGCCGGTTGTCTTTATATATTTGCACATACTATGCATACATATATTGTATGTATATATGTATATAACAATAATAATAACAGTATAAAGGACAGTCAGTTTTAGAGTGGGCAATGGCATGGACAAGAACATGAAAGAGGATCCAGAAGGAGCCAGAGGGAGAAAAGTAAAGGGGCAAACTAATCTAATTTTATTTTAATTAAAATGTTTAAAAATCAAATGAAAAAAAAAACAAAAACAAAAATATAGTCATAGAAATGGGGAAACAGCTCAGGAGAGTGCTTGCCTATCCCACACAATACCTTCATTGTCATCCCACATTAAACAGGAAGTTTTCCATCCAAGCAAAATTCTGTACCCAGGTGAAACTTCATTGGTAACCTTTTTTTGACAAGCACTTATCTAAAGTACTTAAACTCACTTAAACTATGTGTGATGCATAAATTATTGCTTAAATATTTAAGGTGATTTAATGTATTAGCTCATACTTATCTTTAGAGTAGATTTATGATCACATACAAATGCTTTTCTTGGAAGAAGAATTTTAATTCTGGCAGATATTTTGTTTGTTCTGTGGCCATCCAATACCATATGGAATGAGATGACAAATTTTGGGGGAGTAGTAGAACAGTGTGGGAGGCAAAGCAAATCAGGAACAATTTGGAACAAATTATTGGCTTCTGTTGAAACCTTTCTTAAATTCAATGCTTCTATGTGCCTTCATTTCCCCTCTGTCATGTGACAGCAGAGTCCCTACCTATGCCTAATAGCTTTGCTTAACATTTCCCTACACAATGCCTCTTAAAGTATTCCATTCTGCAACTCTAGTAATCTCCCTGATGTTTAACATAGCATTTCATTCTAGATGGCTCTTTCAGTTTCACACATTAGTTTCTTCAAACTGTCCTCTTAGCAGACACTCTTCTTTGATGTTCAAAATAAATCTGTTGGCTACACTCTGTCTCCTTACAACTCTCTCTCTCTCTCTTTTTTTTTTTTTAACATTATGCTTCTTTGGTTCAAGAAATAATTCAGCAAATAAAAGCACCTTCCATAAACCTGAAAACCCAAGTTTAATCCTTGAGATACCAAGTGTGTAAGAAGAGAACTGACTAACCAAGGTATCCTGTGACTTCCACTCATAAAAAGTGCCTGTGCATACACATCAATAACCAAAATTTAGATGTATATACACATACACACACAAATACTTTTTCCATTCACATACTACCACCTATTAATACCTACTACCATATTGATATTCTTTAAAATAATCAAATACATCATTTACTTTACTAAAGTTATTTCTTGCTCAGAATTCTAGCTTCGTTATCATAACCATTCTGCCAGACCTTCATTATCTCTTCTCCAGATAACTGAAACTACTTATAATACGTCTCCTTTACTCCACAGTGCTACCTTTTAATAAGTACAGAACTGTCACATCAATTTTATGAAATCATAAATCCGGGAGTCATTTTCCCCATGTCCTTAGACATGATACAGCTCTTTGTCTGATACATAGAAAATTCAAAGGCTAGAGATAAGGCCATCAGTGTCTGCTGCACTAGCACTTTTCAGTGAGAACTTAGGAGTCAAGTAGTTATCTGGTTAACCCCTGACAATCCATCCTTTGTATGGTTTCCAGAACACTGTGGATAAGCCTCCTCTCTTACAGAACTCGTTGCTTTCCACAGCCTCCCATGAGCTCTCCTTGTTGTCTACACTATCTCTAACGGTCTCTCACTCTGAAAGGCCTTCACAGGGATGCTACACTGTTAAGTGTGGACAGTTTAGCATTCATCATTTCCTGCCTTTGTGTATTCAACTCTTTTGAGGGAATAATGTGCAGCAATCTGCCCTACTGCTTTTAAACATTTCAGCAGGTAAAGTCCTGAACAATTGGTTCAATCCAAATTACACACACACACACACACACACACACACACACATATATATATATATCAATTTCCCCTAGACAAAAAAGTATAGATTAATTCAGAAACTGTATTTTATTTGTGCTTTTTTACTGTATAGAAAAAGCAATATTAGTTGACAAAAATCCAACATATATATTTTATATACACCTGTCTTGAGAAACTAATAACCACATGGCTAGAAGTTACATGTACAAGGGAATTAATACAACTATAAGATACAGAGAAGTCACATTTTGATTACATGAATTTATAGAAGCTAACTAGGTTTTCAACATTTAATGAAAAATCAGTTGCCTATTTATTGCAAGAGTGGGGCATTATAGGTCAGGAATTAGTCAAGACTAATAGCATTTGATCTCTTCTAGATTTCTTTTCTTACATATGATTCACAGTAGAATGAGACTGACCTGAACAACAAATCTAATTTTTCACATCAGAAGGCAAAACAGGAAGTTAGAATAACTATCAGCTCACTTTCATACATATGACTTGTATAAATAAAAATTATATCACACAACTTACTTTTAAAAGCAACATGTATTTAAATAGTGCATATCAAACTATGTGGAGAAAGAGCACTTATAATAAAGTACCCATTTCATGGCTTAGGATAAAATTTCTAGAACTAAAAAACACTTATCAGACAACTCTTGTGAGTTTGGACTAAAACAGATCTCTGGAATGCATTGGCAGATCTGCAGGAAGACATGTGACATAAACCTGTATTAGTGGAGATGGTGTTATGGGTGAAAGATAGAAAAAAAATGAGCTTACCAATGAAATGATTACTAATGATATTCTCCTGTACACACAGATGGGTGCCTGACCCGGTTGTCGTCAGAGAGGCATTGTCCAACAAATGAGAGGAACAGATGCAGAAACGCACAGCCAAACATTAGACAAAACCAGGGGAAGACTGAAGAAGAGGGGGAGTAAAGATACTAGGGCCAGAGGGGTTAAGGACATCATGAGAGCATGACCCACAGAATCAATTAAGCAGGGATCATAAGGGAATCACAGATATTGAACGACAATCATGTATCCAGAATGGGTCTAGGTTAAGCCCTCTGCACGTAGGTTACGGTTGGGTGGAAAATGGATGGAATTAGAAAAGAATCACTCTGAGTTAGCCCAGAACAAGAAAAAGAAGCATGGTATGTACTCACTTATAAATGGACATTAGCTGTAAAGTAAAGGACATTAATGTTACAGTCCACATACTAAGATAGGCTAAGTAACAAAAAGGGCTCATGGTGGGAACACATGGACCTTCATGGGAAGGGGAAATAGAATAGATGTTGTGAGCAGACTAGGGGTAAGTGGAGATAGGAACAGGTGTGTGGGCGTTGGCAGTAGAGAGTAGTGGGGCAGATGACTGGAAATGGGAGGAATTTGGGGAGGCCAAAGTAGAGACTAGGTGCAATAAAACTCCCAGGAATCCTGGAGGATGACCCTAGCTAAGACTTCCAGGATGGGAGATATGGAGCTTGAATGGTTGGTCTGTTCCTATCAGGCAAAGCTTCCAGCGGAGAGACTGGGACACTGACCCAGTCACAAAACCTTCGACCTATAATTTGTCCTGTCTGTAAGATTTACTGGGGTCAAGGCACCACAGAATTTGTGGGAGTGCCCAAGGAATGACTGCTCCAATTTGAGACCCATGGCAAATCAAGAAGCCCATACCTGACAATGCCTGCAGGGCTAGGAACCAGAGTCTGGATTATTCTTTTAAGATACATCTTCCAGAATTATTTGAACCCAAATGGAAAAACTTTTGTGCTTCAGTGATATTGGGCTTACCTTTTCCAGCTTCGAAAGTGCAAGAGAGTAACAGTCCTTGGCTCTGAACTGCATGAATCTCATATTTGCTGGGTGAGTAAGCTCAGTGATAATACTGAGACTGGAAAACAACCTAAATTAAAGAAAAATTGCATCACACTAATGATCCAATGTGGCATGTTTTTTATAATAACATATTTATGAATGAGTGATTCTTAGCCTTAGGCATAAAACTACATCCAATTACAACAGCAGGCACTGCCACATAAAATGATCTGTGAAATACAAGAAAAATGAAACACTGTTTTTCCAAATATTTTAACCAACATACTAGTAGTATGGGACATAAAATAAATTCAGCAATTTTCTTTTTATTAGACATTTTATCTCCATAATTATGAAACAGCATGGAAGAGAAACTCATAAAGTTGATTTAAGAAGTTATTAAGATTATTTTGTGGGTGATATTAAAATATAGGAATATTTGGATTGCTAAAAAATTCACATGATGTTGTTTTTGTCCATTCTGTGAGCTCTCCAAAGCCGTGGCTGCCTAGCCTAATAATATATTCTTTCAAAAGGACAAATCTTGGCACAATGAGCTCCTGAGGTAAGGAAATACCATAACTAAGGTAAATTTCACCAATGAATTGGCACCAAGGTTAAAGCATTAACAAGGATATTTTTAAAATGATCTAAGATTGTTTGCACTACTTTCTCTTTATACGTCTTTTTAAAATACGCTTAAAAATTCACAAGTTCGCATACACACACTTGATTTTTTTCACCCTCATGGAGAAGGGAATCAAGATGGTACAATAAATGGCTAATATATTTGTTTCTGTTGCTGCTCTAAATGGCTCACCAGACACCACTTGTAGATTTTCTAATTCTAACATTTTGGTATTCTCTAGCAGTTATTTTGTGGTACTATTCCTTTTCTATCCCAAACAACACCTTTTAGTTAAAGTAAGCCGAGACCAGTGAAAACGCCCACTAATAGTCTGACTTTATCCCTGAACTCAAAGACTGGCAGTGACTGAAAAAACATGAGAAGTACACCATGTAAAACCATGTCAAAACCCAATCAACTACTGCGGCTCTCTTAGTAACGCCAACGCTAAGGGTACCCCTGCTTCAGCAGCTGATTGCTTGACGGCACTTTACAAAGGCGTGTGCTACTGATTTTAAAAGAGGAGCACTATCCCTGAGCCACAGTGATGAAGTTGGTTTTCAGATTCCCTCATGTCTAGTTTCCTGATGCTGGTGGAAGACTTGCTAAAACATCTCCCACCTGCCGGGCAATGGCGGCCAGCTACCCCTTCAGCAGCCTGCAGGGGTCTCTTCCCAGCATGGGCCAACTATTCATGATGACTTCCTCTGGGGTCTCTTCCCAAGGGCTCCTCGGACTATTTAGGTTAACACCCTAAGCAGTTCTTCTGAACGATCTCTTTCATAGTTCTAATGTGAAACCTGTACTTCCTATTCTTTATCTAAGTGGGCTTAAAACGTTGACATTATGCATGCTTTATAAATAGGAGAAATACAGGCAGTATTATGCCTTTGTCTTAGTTTTGATGACAGATCTTATTTCTTTGTCCAAGTACATGTGACAAGGGCAAAGTAAATAGTACCAGGAAACAATAACCTAAGTGTAATTCCCTCCTATGCAGTTTATGATAAGAACATAGTAATTTTATTTACTTAGCAAGTCATTGTTTCAAATGTCTTATAAGGATGGGCGTTCCGAAGATTATGGCTGGTTTATGAAACATTGAGCCAAGTGGCAGATAATAGATAGCATTTTGAAAGAAAATAAATGTTTTATTATTAATAATAATTATTATTATAATGTATATATGTGTGAGAGAGACAGAGAAGGAGAGATGGATGAGTTATGACTATATGAAGCATATTGCTGCTGAACCATAGTGCTGCTGTCTTGCAGAAGATTTTTTGGGTTTTTTTTTCCATTTTTTTTTCTTTTCTAAGCCATTCTGCCTAAGATGCAGTTGTTTTCTTGTTTATTTTTCTCGTCAACTAATACATTGTTAAAGTCAATGCTATTTAAAAAATATTTCCTCTGGAATCCAGCTAAGATGAGAAGTTTTAAATCTTTTCTAGTGAACATCTTCCCCTAAAGCCCCCTTGGCATTTAATTTCCACCCTATTTATTGCCCCACATTCTGGTGGATTTTTTCTTATGAAATAGCAACATCTAGAATGTCTAAACTTTCGTTTCAGAACATACTACTGCCTATATTGTTACATGCCATTATACTTAATTTAGTAATTTTTTTTTTGGTCTTTTGAGCAGGGTTTCTTTGCGTAGCCCTCACTGTCCTAGACTTGCTTTGTAGACTAGGCTGATTTGAACTCATAAAGATCCACCTGCCTTTGCCTTCTGAGTACTGGGATTTTAAAGGCGTGAACAACCACTAACAAATACTTAAGACATATTTTCTGAAGTTTTGTTGATGTAGTTGGAATTATGGTTTGATCATAGATACAGGGATTCTGTTCTTTAGTTTACAGAAAATTTATATTGTGTGTATCCCAAACAATCTGCCTTCAACATATTTGTCTTTTCATTCAAGTATCACAAAGGCATAATGTATAAAACTCTTCATTGCAAACGCTCTCTAAAATATTACAAGAGCCTCAAAGATAAGAAACAAAAACTAAAAAAACAAAAAAAGTGAGTTGATTTTTGGACTAGACAACTATTTAAGCTCATATCATCTTTTGGATTTTGAAGCCATCTATTAATTGAATATTACAAATATTTATATAAATATTATTATAAATGTTTATATAAATATAAATAATATATTTAACATATGGGATGTCACATCCAACATTATTTATCATGAGACCACAGGAATTTAAATGAATAAATAATGTTATTAAAGTGAATCAGCTAACACAAAGTCTTGAAGCTTATTTAGGCACTAAGTGCTGTTCTCTATATTTGAACTTCCTTGCTGCTTGCACCTGTATCTCCTTTTTGCAAGGAGGGTAATAAAGGGCAAGTGGCTTAGTCTGGCTCTATCTTTCCAATGTCTGGCAACTTGTGCTAGTCTGTGCCAAACTATCACATAAGCTCAGATCTATAGAACTGGTGTAGTTGCTGTCTTTGTGGTTCTAGATGCTCATGGTGGATTTAGCAAATCTACTATTAGCCAAACACCAAAATCACATCCTCTTGCTTGGTACTTTGACACTTGGCTGTTGGGAACTTCCAACTTCTATTACAAATCAAGAGCACTCGCTGAAATACCTCCTAAAACCGCAGGTGGGAAACCCTCCTTTAGGAATCTCTTGCAATGGGCACTTTACTGAAAAACAAACAACATGCATACTGGAGTATTTCTACAGGTGTCAGAATCTAGCTAATACTCCAGGAATCAGATTCAAAGAACCTATTCCTACCTCCACAATAAATAGTGGGCATGTGGGAAAGAAACCCAGTTGATCAAAAGAATAATATATATTAAGAATGCCTAGCAATATGTTGGTGTTTCATATTTTCCAAGTCAACTCTGTTTTTGAAATATTAAGTCTATCACCTACCCAGAATAAAGAGTGATAGGCTTGTCCTTGGCACTGTTCTTGGAAAAGGGGGCTGACATCTAACATCTCATTTAACAGATTATCGACAAAAGTCTATCATTAGAAATCACTGGTCTTCAGAAAAAGAGATATAAATGGTGAAGTGTTCATGATGTAACTCTCTGAAAACTACGTGTGGAGACAGCATAGCTGAAGGATTATGGGCCTATGCATATTAGTTAAATCAGTGAAAGAGTATGGCTGATGGGTTTCTCGTATATGAAGAGATATCAAGACACGTGTGTGTGTGTGTGTGTGTGTGTGTGTGTGTGTGTGTGTGTGTGTGTGTGTGTGTGATGCAAACATAGTCTTTAAATAATGGCAATGTATTTCATCTTTTGTAGAATATTTAATTTCCCACAAGTGGGAATTTTAAGTATATGAATATGCCTTCCTTCTCTAACTCATTAGATATAATAGAAATACATACTTAGAAGAGGTAAATGCTAAGATAATAACATTATTATTAATGTGTATTATAATTAAAATTACAGGACCTGATTGTATTTGAGTAGCTTCTATGGTTAGAATTTTATTTTTCAACAAAACATATGTGACTTGCCTGTTTTACGTAAATGAACTTAAAATTATTATTTTAAACTAATAATGCATTAGCTTAGCCTGCCACCTAGTGAAAATGTAAAAGTAATACTTATGAAATAAAGTATTATAAGGTCATTCACATCTATAAAAAACCATTTGCATTCAATTAGAGCATTCATCTATGTATTCATTTGCCTAACACATTTAATTATGTTTCTTATAATTACTGATACCATGAACCTGTTTCTCAGCCTTACTATTTGCTAAACGCATTGTGAATGCTAAACAATTTAGAAACAACATTATATAATAAGCCTCTTTTCCCAGATACAAACACTATAAAAAACAATATTGTAATAAGAAAAAGAATATAATTAGTTGTATTTCGTCTTCCTGCTTGGTACTTCATTTTAATAAATTTTAACATAAAATTTATATAATATACTTAAATAATTACTGAATTTAAGTAAAAAAAAACAGTCACATCCTCTTGCTTGGTACTTTGATGCTTGATTGTGGGGAATTTCTAACTTCTATTGCAAATCAAGAGCAATAGCTGCATTATCTCCTCAAATGACAGGAAAGAAACCCTTCCTTTAGGAATGTCTTACAATGGGAACTTTACTAAAGAAACTGAAGCACAGAAAAACAAAACAACTTGTTAACTGCAGTATTTCTATAGGAATCAGAATCAGGCTAATACTCCAGATGTAGATTCAAAAGGCCTGTTCTTACCACTATAGTAAAGAGTGAGCAGTGCATGATTATGCATGGCTGTAATCCCAGCACTCAGAGAGGCAGAGGTGGGTGGATCGTCATGAGTTCGAGACCAGCCTGGTCTACAAAGTAAGCCAAGGCTACAAAGAGATACTGTCTCAAAACAACAACAACAACCCAATAATCACATAAACAAACAAACAAACAAATTAATAAATAAAGGAGTGAGTATGTAAGAAAGAAACCCACATGATCAAAAATAATAATACATTATTACTATTAAGAATATCATCTTTCAGGTATATGGCCAGGAGTGGAATACCTCAGTCTAGAGGTAGGTTTCCGTAAGGCCCCCTGGGTCCTTGTTAGCTGACACTGTTCGTCTTTTTGTGGAGCTCTTGTCCCGTCCTTTCTGTCCTCCTCCTCACTTTTCCACAAATTCCCCTGCATTCCACCCAATGTTTGTCTGTGAGTCTCAGCATCTATTTGGATCTGCTGCTGGGTGGATCGTCTCAGAGAACAGGTATGCTACGCTTCTGTTTGCAAGCACAGCAGAGTATCATTAATAATGTCAGGGGTTGGAGCTGAGGCTGCCTCTGACATGAACTCTGTTGTCTGCTTTTCAATCACTTCCCTTTGGCAGGACTCCACTGCCAGGCCACAAGGGAAGGGGAATACACGCAGTACTGACGTTACTTGAGCTCTCCTGTGTTGGTGGGGGGCATGTGGGTCCCCTATTCTGAGGAGTAGGTTAGGTGGGATGTGGAAGGAGGGATGGATGGTGGTACCTGGAGGAGAGGAGGGCCGGGGCTACCATCAGGATGTAAAGTGAATAAATAAATAAATTTAAAAAAAGATGCCTATGTTTACTCTTACATTATTTTGAGTTATATTGCTTCCCACATTCATATACATGAATTCCTCAAAAAGCCTGATTTCTTCGGACAATTCAAAGAAATGGTTTCTTTTTTCACTTTACCTCTTTATGCTGCTATAATCCTGACAATACAAAAACCTTTATGCTTAATCTGCATAATTCATTTTTTTCTCCGTAAACACTCTCTATGCTGTACTTAACTATGTCACTACACTTCAGTGATATCTCCTTTCTGTAAAGATAGATTTGTTATTATATTCTTATCTCCAAAGCCAGGGACATGGTGGCTTCTGCAGGGCATTGCCACATCATGTCATAATGGTCTTTCTTACTCTGCTCCACTTCCTTGAGTAGCTCATGCTCTGAGTCTCTCAGGCTCTGTGTGGCAGCACAGGTCCCTCCCAAACTCCCCATTCACCTCTGCACACTTAGTTTCCAATCATCTGTGGCAAATTATGAATTATTTAAGGAGGAATTCCTGGACCAAGACCAAATCAGCTCTCCTTTCTAGTGAGGTCTATTGTCATGAGATTAGTGGAAAGAAAATTTTCAGCATTGGTATTCAGAAATGGTCTCTGGGGAGGAGGAAATCAACTGCTTAGAGTCTAAGAACCTGATTTCTGAGAAGAGACATATTCTATTTCTCCTGGCCTTCCTCTAGGCATTCTGAAGTTTCTGGGTAGTGGTTTCCCAGAGAGTTTCAATTATAGGGGATAATGGCTTGAAGGCTAACCCAAAGAAAGAAATAACAGAAGAAAAACAGCATCATATACCTACTCTTTGTATTATAAGAGAACAAACATACTTCACATTATTAAAAATATTTCTGTATTTGTATGTTTTAAGTAGCTCAACATAATACACTGCTAAAAGTAGTTGTGGTAAGTTAAACTTTAATGTAGACATAGGTTAGACGGCACATTGAGCAGAATACTAAAATTCTGTGGCTTGGGACATAGGTAAATATCACTACACAGAGAATAATGATAAGAAAAAATACAGAAGGCAATAAGGAGAATATCTTAGAGACAAGGTTGACCAGATGGCCATTTGACTGGGGGCATAGTGTTAAGTTTTGGTAGGATTTGATACCACCAATGAAATACTATATAAAGTATGCTTACTGGTTAAGATAAAGGCAAGAAAATGCTGATCTTTCAAGATGTAGATTCTCTCTTTTTCCAATTGTCAGCTTCTGCTTATTGGCACTGGGTGACCCACAGTTCAAACACTGGTATTCTGGTACAGACTAATTGGAACTTCATAGATATGGAAAGTTGGAGTGTTGCAAATCTAGAGCCAAGTGGCATCAGGCTAACTTTAGTCCCCTTAGCCTTTTTTTTGCTCACCTCTATCTGACCTAATATTTTTTAAACTATGAGGTATAATGGTTTCATAATCTTCTTTTGAAGTTTAATACACCATTAAGTTCCACCCCATCCAAAGGATAAAAATAATATCAGGAAACATCTGAGACCTACAGGAGAGACATTCTTGCTTTGGTATAGGCCATCTACCAGATACTTCTAATGATAAATCTGAAGAAAGCTTTGATTTTTTTTTTTACTTTTCTTTTTATTTTATAACTATAAAACAACATGAGACTGTTTCCATCCTGGGACACATTATTTGGGACAACCTGATTCTCTATGCCTGGAGCATGGTCAGTCGTATTTGTCTCCAGCTTCATCTGAGTTTTACTTCCCTTGATAGGAGAACTCCCGTTGTTATGGATACCACAAAGAGTCCATATAGGCAAACCCACCATGAGAGAATGAACAAATTAAGACCATGATAATTTACCAATGAATAGGGCATGCCTATAATCTAAAGAATAAAATTAGGGCTGGGGAGAAAACGTGAGAAAGATTTCCAGTTTGATGCCATCCTGATCTACACAGAGAGGATCTGTCCCAAAAAAAAATCCAAAACAGACACCTAATAAAATAACTGTGTTGTGTTGCAGTCATAGGTAAGTATTTGAGCACATGTTCAGTATTTGCAAGGGACAATTCTCATTGATGCAAAAAAAAATCAGAAAGAAAACCAAAATGACTTATTTGGGTTATTGTGGTGTCAGTAACACTTCAGAGATGCCTCATGTCTGTGGATTTAGGTTATTAACATTCCTAAGGCATTCTTACAAGCACTTATTTTTCAAACTTCTTTTTAAAGGCAATTTCTCTTGCTGATGGTGTTTTAAAGTCCTCTTGAAAAGCACTGTAACCATTTTCTCTTGACATTCTATCAGAGTCCAGCTCCTGACATTAGAGATCCTGAATTCTCTAGCTCTATACTACTTATTTAGGATGCTAGGACACCAGCCACAAAGCAGATAAAAGGAAAATGAAAAAGGATAGCAGGTGTGCTTGGGGGACGAGCCACCTTCCTGTTACAAACCTTGCTTGAATTTGATTATAAAGGGTATTATAAAGGGGTTTGTGGGGTCAAAAACTCCTTGACATTCATCACCTGTTTTCTGAAAGAGCTCATCCTGGTAAAGGAGGACAGTTAGGACCAAATGACCAGACAACCAGATGGTAAACTAGAAATGTATTCAAAATTAAAATATGTAATATACATAGTAAGTATATATTTATAATCTGAAAGTTGGCTCATATATATAATCTTTGTCCATTGGCTGTGAACCTTATCACTGAATTAATTCTAAAGAAACAAGTTGCTTATAAAGGTGATATTTTCAATGCTGAAAGAGTTGAGAATGCTTGAATTACCTTAAAAATTCTGTAGGTCACACATTTCCTTTGAGCTTCTAAAACCTCACTCAGAAAAATGGAAATATGCTCTCTCTGACACTGTAACTTTCAAATGAGTCTAGAGAGAAGCATCCCAAGTGACACAGATTTGTGATTTATAGGTGCCTCACACTCCACTTCTAACAGGGAAACCTTTTTCTGGAGAGGTCTGACTGTCCATACCCAATGATTACCAAAATGAAGGTTTATATTTGAACTAATATGATGAAAGACTTGAAAACGGAGAGAAGAAGGTTGTCAAGTCATTCATAACCTAGATAGACTACTGCCTGACAATCTTGCAGTCCTAGACACAAACAAGTCTTAGATCACTGCTAGAAAAGAAACCCAATGAGAATATAGTCTGCTCTAAAACACAACAGTCACTGTGCACAATATTTTCAAAGACTTAATTATATAAATAGATATACCATTATTTTAAGAAAAGAATTATTAACTTTATTCAGTTCCAGTCACATTATATACAAAAGTATTTGCTTCATGAATTCCCTGGGGCCAGCTCTCATGCCACATGGCCACTGCTCAGGTACAAGTAGGATGGAAATACATATAGAAAACACAGTGTAAATGATCACAGGGCTAGGCTCCATACACGTACCTGAAAAGGGTCTGCACATTCACAATTGTTTTGGCATCTGCCATGTAGTCTTCCTCCGCACTCATGGTGCTCTCTTTGTCCACAACCACCATGTTGGCAGCAAAAGTCACTCCACACCTGAGTAAATCATCTAGGCTTTGATAAAAAGTCACACAGGAGAAAAAAGACAAAGGCTTTAAATAAACTGCAACACTGCAGTCAGGCACTAAATTAACTTATTGGTAGCCTTATGCACATTGCCCTTATATCGGGATTTATAAACACAGATAAACACTAATGATAACTATGATGTAACATGATCTGCTGACATGAAGTTCAGAATTCGTCAGATACCAGTGGTTCCAGAGCACTCATATTTGGAATCTGTGTTTAGTAACATTTACCATATAAGCAGTTAAACAGAAACTATGACAATGATTCCTTTTTTTTTTTTACAGCTAATGTGCTAATTCAAGGACAAAACATTCCAATTAATTCAAGTTTCTAAGGCACTTTTTGGTCAGAGTATAAGAGGATTAATGACTCTATTAATTTGATAGGACAGCTAATGTAGAAATATAAAGGTATGTAATATGGATTTTCAAATGTCCACATTTATTTAAGATCTATATGCTACGTATTGTTCCTACACTACAGAGAGAGTAGGGAACCTGTATCTCTGTATCTATATATTTATCTATGTATCTACCTACGCATCTATGTATGTTTGTGTGTATGTATGTATGTACATGCGTACGTACGTACGTATGTATGTATGTATGTATGTATCTATCTATCTATCTATCATTTATCATCTCTGTGTCTATGTTAAATCCTACCATAAAGCTAAAACAAGATTTGAGCAAGGGTTTAAATGGCCCAAGTTTCTTTGCCTGCATGAAGTGACTAGAAAAACTAGGGTAAAGGTAGTTGTGAGTTATTCTCATTCGTTTTGATTCCTATCCCTTTAAAATGTATCAGCTATCATTTTCCCTGAAAATTAAAGAAAAAATTGTTTACCATTAAGACTGAAACAGGGGAGCTACTATTTGCGCCGTCTTTGCTTTGTATGGACTAGACAAAAAGAAGAAGAAGAAGAAGAAGAAGAAGAAGAAGAAGAAGAAGAAGAAGAAGAAGAAGAAGAAGAAGATAGAGGAAGACCAAACTTGAACCAAGGATGTAGTAGTTACATGGTTCAGTGAAGAGAGATAAGAAGAAATTCAATTAATGTCCACTCCTCCTGGTTCAAACTAACAAAGTGAAAACAACTGCAGACACTACTGATCTTAACTGAATTTAGTTTCCAGACATTGTATTAAAGCACAGAGTAGGTTAACATAGCTATAGGGATATACTGACAGCCTCCTCTAAGAGCTCCAGAAATTTTTTTCTGTGATAAAGATTTTATAGCAAAAACTGTGTAAACAGCATTTCATCCCAAATACATTCCTCATGCAAAAAGAAGCCAGAAACACAACATCCAATCAATACAATGTTCTTCAACATTAAATCCCTTGTATTCTGATTTCCTTTTCTGTGTAGGTGATTCATTGTCCTTCATCTTTAATTGGTTAAAATATATTTTAGGAAGCATCAGGGAGGGGCTGTGGATTTAGGTCAGCAGTAGCATGCTCATCGGCATGTGCAACTTTTTTTGTTTAAGCCATAATAACACAGAAAAAAGTTAGATGGAAAAAGAAAGTGATATGGTCCCTTGTGGAGAATACGATGCCAACTAAATCATCTTGCTTCTAGGAAAGTAATTTCCTTGTATTTCAGCCTTTAAACCCTCTCTCTACATCCTAATTCTATACTATAATTTTATAGGCAAAGGGAAATATATACTTGTAAGAAGTAACTTTCATTGAATCAAAGCAAAAGTAATTTTGCAAAACTGAAGTTAAGGCTGGACAAACATTTCACTAAAAGAACTTATTCTGAGTCTCTGGAAGCTACCTGCTATCAGGTGCATCTCTTGATTTCATCCTTAAATTATCTCCTGCTATAGTGAAACATGTAGAATTCTTGTGTTCTTCAGGCTTTTTTCTAATTAACACACTCGAGTACGCTAGCTTTTGTTTTTAAAGGACGGTTGCTTTACACTGTGCAGCCACAAGATGGCAATGGAAGACAATAAAAACCAATCTAAGTACCACAAACCCAGAAGATGCTCTAACCAGGGATGCTTGCTTTTTTTTTTTTTTTTTTCTTTTTTTAAACCTTTCTTTGACTTAGTTTTTCCAAGGACTAAAATGTGAAATTTTCAAGTGTTAGAAAGTATTTTTATTTGAATGGCTTTTATTTTCATGAATATTTCAAATGTTAAGCCAGCAAGAATTATATAAGGACAATCTATATAATTTCCTCTCTAACAATACACATGCATATAGATATGGTGACCCACCTTCAATACTTGTTAGTCTATAATCAATCAATCAATCAATCAATGAATCAATACGTTTTCATCTCCTCCTTAGAAATTTAAATCTTGAGGTTTTCTTTTTGATCATCACAAATATTTTACAGTATTTCATGCTATTAATCTGTTGATAAATTATTTTTCTAATCATTGATGTCACAAAAGCATTTATGTATATTTTAAATTTTATGTTAATACATTGTATAAATGTATGTATCATATAATCTTTCAATTTTCTTTTCTTTTTTCAATTTTCAAGTAATACAATTATAAATTCTGAAATGTGCTTGAATAACTTGTCAAGAAACTATTACTATTTACATGTGAAGTTATGGTAATGGTGTCGCTGCATTGCAGTGCGGACATTTTAAGGTACTGTTTGATGTGACTTAAGCACTAATATTACTACAAGAAATGCTGCCTTTGTGAAAGCTACAAGACAGAAAGAGCTTTGAGAATGGTGTGCACCTAACCAATTTGATGTACTGCAAGATCTTTTGCAATTTAGCAATGGATTACTGCTAAGCAGTTATTATAGGAGATACACAACACAGGGACATGTACTCTGAATGCATGGGTCACCATATTTACTGTTACAACATGACAAAGTACACTCATCATGCAGGAACAAGACACAGCACTTGACAGACCACAGGACACTACACTAGTCATGTGCCATAGACATTGTCACCTACTTGTCAATAGAGCCCACCATGTAGTAAACCATTGGAAACCAACAGATTGCATCCAGAAAATGCATATCTGGCCTATGTAGCAGATGGGTTACAAAATGAAACACAGTGTCACAACAGGGGCAGCACTTCTAGGGAAGGGAAGCAAGTTCATTTAGTTTAAATTTCCAAAAACAAAGACAAGATACAACCAAAATTGCCCTATTGCTTAGGAATATGTTTGCATTTCTTATGAACCTCATAATATACTAAGAACTGTGAATTATAAATCAGAAACATTATGGTGAAAGTCTGAAAAAATAATGAACTATTACTTTTAATTAGGACTTAATGCTCATCGATTAGTTCAACTATCTAATGCAGAAGACAAATTGTTTTAATTTTCACTGATGTCCTCAAGCACTACAAATAACTCTAAAGAGTAATCATTAGGCTTGAGTATCAAGATAGCTTTGTCTCAGGAATGTATATATTCACATCATGTTCCATATCTCAATATGCCAATTATATAGTCTGTATATATGTGGAAAAACTGTGTTTCACAAAGTTACATTGACACTATTTTACATATACATTTATTGACTTATCCAAGGTATATCACTAAACTAATGTTTGTGATAACTGAAATCTGTACTTTCTAAGCACAGCAAGGGAAAGAACCATAGACTTCAAGCTTGCTTAAAAATCACTTAATAAGTTACATCCCCTTTATAGCTTTTAATTCCTGCATGTATTCACTCAGCATATGTAGACCCAAATATTAGTCAATGAATTTTGATATGCAGCATTTGATATTTAAAAAAGAGTTGCAGCCATAAAACAGAATTGGAGAATTTACAGAGAGGTAATGTTTACTTTGTGTGTTGACAGATGAGTAGGAATTTGGCAAGTACAGAGAAGAGAGAAATTCCAGGTCAAGGTAATTTGAGCCACTATAATTTCCCAGATGTTGATCCCCAGTTGGATCAATTCTTTTCCTAACTTTTTTCTCCCTATTTATTTCCCTTCAATATCTTTAAAGTATAAAGAAAAAAAGAGTTAAATACAGTAATGTATTTAAAAAACTAAAAACTTCCAAAAGATGTTACTGTTAAAAAATTGACTAAACTTTTCTGGGTGTTAATTTATTTGTAATAATGAATGGACCAATACTATTACATTGTATCAAGCTGTAATAGTGAATGGAGCAGTAGGGTTACATTGTATCAATCTACCATGATTCTGTTTTGAAAATCCTGTATCACTTAATTCATAACTCATAATCACTTTTTGTAATCATTTATAGTTCGTTTTACATATATTATTGGCTTTGGGTTTTTTATTTGTTTGTTTGTTTTGTTTTTCAAGACATAGTTTCTCTGTGTAGCTTTTGCTGTCTTGGAACTCTCTTGGCAGACAAGGCTGGCCTTGAATTCAAAGAGATCCTCATGCTTCTGTCTCCCAAGTCCTCGGATTAAAGATGTAAGCCACTATGATACAATTATTAATTATTAATTTTAGATATGTACATAGGATATAATGATAACTATTTTAATCTGGTTATCCTTTAGGGTTTATATTATTCCCGTTTCTTTACACTATCTTGCTTTTTCAGTGGATCTCCAGTCTATGCTTTTCTGAACTCTTGCATAATTGAATCATTGAATTCAGTAAGAGACTTAAATTATTCTAAGTAATAAAATGTACTCAGGTCATTGAAGCAAATACATCTTTATGCTATAGACACAGTTATGTGAGAGATAAAATTCAAGATGAGACCATTAGAGACATTTTCCTATTATGATTGGTAGAGATGACAAACTATAATTGTTACAAGCAAAGACTTTTTAAAGGAATCTCATGAATTTTAGTTATGATGTATTTACAACATATATTTAAAATGAGCAAGAAATCACCCAAATTCTTAGAACTTGCTTTCAAACAGGGTTAGCACCTATTCATCCTTATGAGATTTCAACTGTTTCAAGGAATAATCAAATCCCCTAAACTTTAAATGCACATTCCTGATAAAACAGAGCAACCAAAGACTCCTCTATGGTTTAAAAGAAACTAGAAATATATACATATATATAGCGCTTTACATTCATATATTCTGTAACTATTCACTTATCTGAGTTGACAACAGTAGTCATGACACAAGGCTGCTTAATTGAATAACACATAATTAGCCAGTTTTCTTACTCATTGGGAGACAGTGAACTGGCAAGCATAACTTTACATTAAGAAGCATTATTATAGAGAAAATAAGCAAACACATAGAACAGTCATTAGAATTATATCCCTTGTCTCCTTTTTATGATACATATTCAAAGTACAATGAAAAGATTAAAATAGAAGAATATTATTAATAAAAGAGAATAAAATGTGTTTATTTTTTTCTGGCTGTCAAATAGAGAATCCTAATTGTTCTATTAGAAATTATAGTAAAGAATCATAGTAAAAGGATCAAATGATTCAACTATAAATTTCATAAAAGTTTTATCATATAAAATAAATATAAAATATTTTTAACAAAAGATATTTTTATACAAAATGTTTTTTTTACAAGCCAAGTGGGTTTTTAAAAATATATAATGAAATATCTAGAGTTTTTTCTAAGAGATAATAATAAATGTGTCAAGGAAATATATGCACATCAGAATAAATCCATAGAGCAAAGCCAAACAAAATAGACAAATTAACTAAATATAAATGAAATAAAATGTCAAAACATAAACAACACAAACAATGTTAATACGTAGCAGAAAACATGTACATCCGTTCATTGCAGCTTTACCTGGAAAGTCTAAAAGAAACAGTGACTGTGAATATAAACTTTCATATCTTCATAAATCTCTCACAAAAATATTTTCCATATATTAAAATACTAAGTAAGTCAACATTGCTAGACAGTGAAAATGTTCATAAGTTTCATGAATTTGCAAACTTCAAGAGCATCCTTTCTGTACAGTTAAACTAATAAGCACAATATTTGGATCTCAACTTCAAGAAATGAAAGTAATATACCTTATGAACAAAGCTTACTTTATCAGTATTTTACAGCTACCTCAGAGTAGTCTATTTATTCTTTTAAATTTTTTGGTCAGGGACTGGAGAGATGGCTAAGCAGTTAAGAGCACTGGCTGCTCTGGCTGAGGACCTGGATGATTGTCAACACTTCTGGCACCCCCTTACTGGGCAGCCCACATAAGTGGGAACTCTTCCCAGCAGTCATCATGAACTCCAGTTCCAGGGGACCCAACCCTTCTACTCTCCTTTGGAGGCACCAATAAGGCAAGTGTTGTACAGACATGCACGCTGGTAAAAACTGCACTCATATAATTTTTTAAAGGTAGAGTTAAGGCAGGGTGTCTCACACAGTAGGCAAGCACTCTTCCACTGAACTACATCTTCAGACTCTGGGTTTTTTTGTTTTTGTTTTTTATCAACTGAGGTTTTAAACAAGATCTTTACTTAATGGAAATAGTAACAATGTTAATTTTTAATAGGCGAAGAAAATCTAGCATTTCCGGGCTGTCACATATGTCAGACCTTACACTCCTTTGCTTTGTATATTATCAAAGTATAAGAATAACTTAAATTTTCTTACCGTGTTCAACTTAAAGAAAAAATGAAATGAGGCCATGAGAATAAATATGGTCCAGGCACCTCTAGAGGTTAAGCTTACATATCTCATCTCAATTCTGTCTGAAACAAAAGTGTATATTTCTATAGGATAAGGGGCTTCCTTCATCATATATTTCAGCATTTTTTTTAAAAAGCTTAGATGTTTAGGTACTATATGCAAAGAGTTCAATGGATTTAATAAACAATAAATGTAAAAACAATTGCATCAGGATGGATCTGGCCATTCTTTGTCTAACTTTGGGTAATATATTCCAGTTTGACTTCCAGCTAAATTTCAGCTAGATGACTTTTAAGGTAGAGGCAATAATCAAAATATTTGAAATCATTCTAGCTCCACAAACAAAGGAGAACAGCTGGTAAATCAATCAGAACTGACACCGTTCTGATGAGCTGTGGAAAATTCAAAGTTGGTTTGATGGGCCATGGGAAAGACATTTTCAGTGTGCCAGACTTTCATTTGATTACCATTGAAATGTGCAAGTCTTTCTATTTAGAAATATTCCTAACATCTAGCTCATTGTATTATATGTTGAAAGTAAAAACTGGCTTTAGACTGCAATATTTCATATTTATGATGCTTCTGGTTTTGTTACATAGAATTAATTTGTCTCTTTAATTGATTTATCTTAATAGCTATTTACTTATTATTAGCTCTACAACTGAATATTTAAACTTGGCCAAATTCTCAAAATTAAGTAATAATTCTAAAAGCATATAGGAATATGATTAGAAATTCTGAGAGCTTGAACCTATTTTAAGGAGAAAAATCATTATATTCTGTAATTTCAGAGCAACAGGTGTTCTGTTGTTTCAAAAGAGGGAAAAGGATTACATAATTTCCCAGGAGTATTATTTTTGGAATTCAGTTTTGATTTGCTCATTCTTCATCAAAGGAAATACAGACAAGTAAAAATGTTAGATGTCACTTTTGAGACATACACAAGAAGAATAAGTTTTTTTTTCATGGCCTTGTAATTTAGTAACTATTTTGAACAATCATACTATATAATTAATAATGGAAAGTAATATAACTATGTTAAACCTAATAATATTATACTCAACAGAAATCACCGGTCAACAGCCTCATATAGACATTTATTGCCGAAATCATCAGCAATAGGTAGTGGTGATACATTTCCAATGGGAAATTAAGATAAGCTAGATTGTTATCCTTACAACTAATTGTAAATGGTACATATTGTTCCTCTATCTGCAACAAAACCTGTGAGTTAGGTAAGATAACACAGAGGAAAGACAATGAACTACTTGTTGCCTAGCTGCCCTCCATCCTAGAGATGACCATGGTAACTTTACCTGGATGACATTGCGTATTTAGCTCTGCTTCACACCATTCACAATGAACGCTTATTCAAATGTTTAAATTAAATGTAAGAATGTAGATTATTAACTTCTTGAGTACACCTCTCTGTAGTCATGATATCTAAATAATATAAATATACAAAATGTAAAATTAAATGAAAATGTTGAATATGGTGTCTTGTAGTGATTGTTTGACTCTCAGTACTATTATAAGCCATGAAAAGAACACTTTATCATATTAAATTTATCCTTATGGTTTCATTAATATAGGATAGTGCTGAAAAGCCATGTATACACTTTTAGGGAAATAGTGGCCTGTCAGTAATCTAGAGAAGGGGCATTTTTATATGTCTTGTATAATTAATAACATTCAGCAATTAAGACTATATAAAGCACCACAAGAATATATAAGTCCAATGAACAAACTGACGCTCTGGGAATCAAAATTTTAAGTTATTGCTACTTAATATCAAACTGAATGGGATGGCTTAGTTCATGTTTGATAGGCTAATGAGGTAAATGACAAGACATGACTGAGTTAAGGTTACTTTACAAGACTAAAGAGTGAAAATGAAAAGTATACCTCTGTTTTATAAGCAGAGGTTTAGGTAGAGTTATGAATCAGCACCCCAAACATTGACATAACGTGAGGAAGAGGACAGGTCACTCTGGCCTGAGCACAGCCAGAGGATGCTTTAAACACAGTCAAGCTTCTTCCTTCTTTATTTCGGTAACTGGAGGCTTTATTGGTGTCAGTTTGATCGCATCATTCACAACGGGGATACTTTATGACAGTCTGAAAAATGCCTTTCTTAACTTCTGTTTGTAGTATTGACACACAGGCCAAACTGAGCATTTGGCTTAGTTAATTAGTATCTGTAGTACCAACTTACCTACTCTGCAGTTTTCCCATCGAGGAGATTCAGTGTATTGAAAGGAGCTAGGAGGAGCTTGATAATCCCTCCCTCTATTGTTATGGCCGTCCTAGTCCTACACAATGACTGTCACACTACTGAGGTTTGGTTTCATATGCTTTAGCTTCTTCTAACACTGCACTCATTACAACTAGTTTATTCACAGTTACAGTAAAGGGCACTGCATAAAATGGAACATTTTATTGGGTGGGGGGGGGCTATGTATTCCTCTGTAGCACTTTCAAAATGATTAGGTAGTCATAGTTATCAAAGCAAGTCGACCTAAAAATTTGCAGACATAAGCATATGATTCAACATAACATTTTTATGGTATATGAACATTAGAATAAGTAAACACACAGTGACATTCCATGGCATAACATAGTAAGGCAGATCAATAAATCTTCTCTTATAATAAATGGCTAAAGAACAAAACTAATGAGTTTTGGCAGGTGTCTTCCAGGCTTGTTAATTAAATTGAAGAAATTTGCAATAGGTATTTCAGTGGCTCTTTTCAACTGGTCCTATGAGTAGATGACCATTTGCATATTAATTTCATGTAAAAGTCTCCAATGACATTTAAGTAGTATTGATTAAACAAGAACATAATCAACAATGTTTTGCATAGTATAATAGACTTCTCACAATAAACTGCACCATAGTGTATCTGAGTTAAAGCAGTATCAGTAAATTTCAGTAAACTATTTAATGTACAGTATAATTAAAAGTTCTGTCTATTTGTGTATCTTAAAATATACTTACGGGTTATCCAATAGCAGAACTATGGGATTTAATTCTTTCTTTGGTCTATAATATGCCCTGAGAGGTACAATAAAATTATATAATCCATTTCCAGCTGTTTCAGCTGCAACTATAATTAGTTTGTTTTTGAATCCATAGGCTTTTGCATCCTCATAGTAGTTATGCTGGCAACTCTAGAGAGAAAAATTACACAAAGAAAGGACATTTATATGCTTGACTGAAATTTATTGAAAAAATTTAGAACGTATGGTTATGTAAATTTTATCTAAATAATTTTCTAACAGATTGGAACATTTCTGTTTGCCCAGTTCTCCAACATGATGTAAGAAAGAAAAGTGTGATGAATAATAATAAAAAAAAAGGAGTGGTAAGTACACAACCTGATCCTGTAAGAGGACTATTTGTGTACTGGTAACACTGCCAGTTAAAAGTTATTGCTGTATAGCCACTCAGTATCTATTTTGTTATAGCATAGACATGTGATTTCCATTTCCAAAATATACCGGATTTATTATTAAGGAGTAGGGGCTATTGCTGACATGGACTCTGTTGCCTGCTTTTTAATCACTTCCCCTGACAGGAATGAATGCCTTGTGAGGACATACGGGAAGAGGACAAACTCAGTCCTGACATGACTTGATGAGCTGGGGTGGGTGGGTGGGTGGGTGGGTGCCTCCTTTTCTGTGGAGTAGAGGAAGTGGGAGGGGGAAAGAAAGGTGGGACTGGAAGGAGAGGGAAAAGGTACTATGGTCAGCATGTAAAATGAATAAATAATTTTTTAAAAAGTCTAAGGGATATTCCCAGTTGTAGGTACCTAAAGTGATGTAATAAAAAAGAAAATAAAACAGAAAAACCAAACAAAAAGGAGAAAACTGAGTTGCTTAAGCATACACCGTGTTAAAGTGTAAAAAGTGTTACACAAGAAAGAAGACACAGAACTTGATCAGAACTCATCCCAGAGCTAGCATGAAAACAAAATTATTGCTACTTCTGAGAGGTTAGACTCAGAATATTCATTAACATTACTAAATCAAGACAGTTTTCAAGCTAAATTATCTGCATGCCTAATGGCCACAGTAGTTTTTTTCTTCACCATTATATGACTCTACCCGGACTTCTTTGTATTTAGCTCAGTGGATTTTCGTTAGTTCTCTGTGTGTTGATTACCTATGAAACACCCTGCGCCATTATTCCTTAATAAAATTATTTCTTAAATGGTGGAATGACACACAGTGTAATAATAAAAACGATAAAAAAAACAATTAGACCTAGAAAGACTACAGATTTTGCTATTACTAGATTCAGAAAATGATGTTCAATATGTTTGAGGAAACAAGAGGGTGCACATAAAGAGTGATCAAAATTCTATTTAATCTCCAAGGCAGTGTTTAAACATACATTCATTTCTATATATACTCTCAGATTGATCAATATAATCCAAGAGTTAGTTCAGGGCTGAAGATACAGGTCAGTGGTATAGCAATTTCTGAGTGTGTCTGAAACACCAAAGCTCAATTTCCAATACTAAAAATAGTAATTAAAATAACATATAATGCAGCTAAAGGGATCAATTGCAGAACAGAGATTAAAAATATTACCCCACCTGTAAGATGGAATCTCAGAGTTGTTTTGATTTGCATTTCCCTGATATTACTTTCTCACATACTCTGGTGCCTCAACTTTGACCATGTCCCCTGGAGGGGGAGACCTGGTGGCACTCAGAGGAAGGACAGCAGGTTACCAAGAAGAGACTTGATACCCTATGAACATATACAGGGGGAGGTAATCCCCCTCAGGAACAGTCATAGGGGAGGGGAATAAGGGGAAAATGGGAGGGAGGGAAGAATGGGAGGATACAAAGGATGGGATAACCACTGAGATGTAAGAAGAATAAATTAATAAAGTAAAAAAAAAAAAAGAGACAGAGACAAAATGAAAAAAAATAAATAAAAATAAAAATAAAAATATTACCCCAAATGCAAAAGAGGTGAAAAAAATCACAATCAGAAAGGAACCTTATTCAAATAAATATCAACTGAGGATTTTCTAGAAGTGACCAAGCCACAAAGTCTCAGAAAAGTCAGTGGATTCTAATCCTGAATAAACATAATTGCATAGTCATTTACATTATTACTAAAGCATGGAGCAGCCAAGACTACAGGGCCCTAACCAGCCATACATAAAGAGCTTATACAAATAACAAGAATAATTATGGATATTTATAGTAACCAGAAGGCATTGAAGAAAAAAATTATGTGGAATTGGAAACCAAGGAGACTGTCCTTCAAGGATGAAGGTAAAAGGAGTCCAAGGGAAAACGATTCTCAAACACTGAATCCGATTTGCAGAAATTCCAAAACCTGAAAATGAGTCAGTAGGAAAATGATACAGAAAAGTAGAAAAAAAAATATCTAAAGGAGGAGAACAGAAAGGAGTGGGTGCAAAAATATTCATTGGGATCTGGGTGGAGAGATTTTAGTTCTGCTATTTAGAGTCTATAGCCACATACAGCCTAAAGAAAGAAAGAAGGGCACTAAGAAAGGAGTCGGAGCATACGGATGGGCTAATGTTTAGAGCAAACAGAACTTCTACATGCATGAAGTATCACAAGGTGAGATAACTATATGGTTTATGAAGACAAGGAAGAGACACAGGTATTAAGAAAACCCAAGGAGACAATGGGAAAGTAGTGTTGAAGAAACTGGCCAGAACAGTCCGCTGGCACTGGGGCAGAACAATACTGCCATCCCAATCCACACACTTCACCAACACAGTGGACCAGTTGGTGCCATCTCATAATCCAAAGTAAACGTCCATTTTCAGAACAGACTCTGTCATACCAGCCTAATGTTACTAGAATAACCAATAATCTCTTTTATAGCCATGATTCAATAAAACTGCATGGCTTTTCTTTATTAATGCAGCAAAAGGCTGTTACTATAAACTGCTTTTAAAAGTCCTCAATTTTTCCCCCTAATCCACTCCTCTGAGAGCTGAGCCTTACAGTGACAACTGAATCAGTTGTTTAGAGATAATTCAGTTTGACTCTCTTGGTTTCCTGGTGACTCCCCTACTACCTCAATAACTGTATGTTAAAAAAAAGATAAAAAAAAAAAGAGTACTTTAGAAATGAGTCCAGGTATCACAGTTCCTAAATTACATCTTATGTTAACAATAACATCAAAAGTACTATAAATGACAATAAAAGAATACGGCTTAATAAAATGTAGCTGTAGAAGGAGTCAATGCAGGAAAATAACTCTGAAACTTAACATGTGTTAATTAAGCAACAGAGAAAAGCTGACCAGAAATATGGAACGCATCAACACTCAAAGTTTAAAACAAGATGTCAAAATAAGGCCTTGAGAAATAGAATTTCAGATGCCAATGAAACAACATGGAGCACTTGAAAAAGATAAAGAAGGACAGTCCAACTTCAGATAGGTAAAGCTGGGAGCTTACTAACATTCTTTCAGTCTTCTTCAAGAGCAACAGCAGACATTATTTGTAACAAAGAAAACCTCAAGAATATCAGCAAAATGAATGGAAACCAAACTCAGCAATCAACTACCTTAAGTTAAATATACTGACTAACATAACCCTTCTAAGAACACTATGAAACTCATAGCATTAAAATCATGTTCATCTCTATTGTCCTTGGCTGGTGCCTTAGTTTGAGCAGGACCCCTGGGCCCAAATCTGCCTATCATAATGTTCTACTTGTAGGTTTCTAGGATGCTCTGGATCCTTCTACTTTGCTATTCTCCCATGCTTCTCTCATCTAGAGTCCCAATAGGATGTCCTCCCCTCTGTCCCAGTTTCCTGGAAAGTGAAGGTTTTTGTGGGACATGCCCCTTGGGCTAGTATGCAGATATAAGTGATTATATCCCATTTGAGTCTTTCTGCTTCTGGGTTAACTCAGTCACCCCTACCCAGATCTAGCCAATGGGCAGAACATTCTCCACAGTTGAGTGGAGAGTGAGATATTACTTTTTCACGTATTCTGGTGCCTCACCTTTGACCATGTCCCCTGGAGGGGGAGACCTGGTGGCACTCAGAGGAAGGACAGCAGGTTACCAAGAAGAGACTTGATATCCTATGAGCATATACAGGGGTAGGAAGTCCCCCTCAGTAACAGTCATAGGGGAGGGGAATAAGGGGAAAATGGGAGGGAGGGAAGAATGGGAGGATACAAGGGATGGGATAACCATTAAGATGTAACAAGAATAAATTAATAAAAATTTTAAAAAAGAACAAAAAATAAAATCATGTTCATTTTACAGATAAGCAAATTGAACTTTGAGATTTTCTCAAGTTGCACAGGACATGAGAGGGTGATGCCGTTATATTTTTAACCCCAACAACAAGTAAATGAAGAAATGCCAGGCACACTTGAATCATGTCAGGGTGTGTTAAGTTCCATTTTAACATGTTTTCTTATTCTTCAGATGCATAAAAATCAAAGAAAAAGACAAAAAAAAGGTTCACATTCTCAGACTGGTCTGTTCTGAGCCAATTCCTGAAGGCATTAAGGCAGAAAGAGAGAACTAAACAAAACATGTGGGAAGGAGAAATGAGGCAAGACACTTAGGTCAGTTTTAGTCCAGTCATAAATGCCCTTATTTCATTTAGTAGAGATTAATTATTAAAACACAGTCTTAATATGTTACCAAACACGATTGGTAATTAACTAATAACAAAAAAAGTGGCTTAAGAGTCTTACGTCTCTGTCTTCCCTTTTAAAAGCATAATGACTGAATCACTAATTAAATAGAAAGATGAATCAATTTTGTGATTTTTAGTGAGGAGGAAAAGCAAAACAGACCACTCTATTTATTCAAGCTTATATGAATTACAGTTAAAGAATATAAAATTATTTAAATATTTGCAATACCTTTGATATACTTTTATTACTTGAGAAAATAACATCAACAGGAAAACGTTACCTTGTCTAATCTTAAGCAGCAAAAGGGCACTTTTTCTTGTAGCAGGTGACAAAATGTAGGTGAACTTCCTATGTATGGAGAGTAAGGAGGGTAGCCTTTGGCGTACCTGAAAAGCAGTAAGAGATGTTATCCCTGGAGTAGTCCTTAAAAGCTGGAACCCTCAGATATGACCCAGATCTACTGCGTGATTGAATTAGAATTAGTAAATCTATGCTTCCATCATATTATTAAAATGACATAGTTTAGGAAATGGGAGGCAAATTATGATTAAATAGGGCTCATTATAAAATTTTGAGAACTATATTTCTAAGTGGTTGTAGAAATGTTTCCTGTCATGTGAAAATCCTATGAAGTTAGAATCCTCCATCCATGACTTTAGCATCAGTGGAACACAGCCATTCATGGTCATGTTGAACTGGGTAAGGGGACATTTGTGTTTGATTCAGCTAGAGAAATGAGTAACTGCAGTAAGAGCCATGAATATGTCTTAGTTGTTTCTTTATCCTCATCCATGGAGACATAAAAATGTATCCACAACAAATAGTAATAGTATACTTTATACATACAAAGAGTATCTAAAAAACACTGTATTATGTTTGGCTGTATCAATATTCACTAGCCATGCACACAAAACTAAAGGGGAACAAGTAAGTTAATTATTCAAAGGCAGGTTTTCTTCTGCAATTGCTCTTAAATATTATCAAAGACACTTAGTTTGTTTACAGACTTTTAAAAACAGACACCTGCACATTTTGGCTACATCAGTTTGGAACATGGAGCTTCTAAAAGGCAGATGCATAAATGTTAATTAGCCAATAAAAAGAAATTACTCAAAGGAAATTTTTTCTAATCCAAAAGGGAAGCTCTTGATTTTCAGTAACTTTTCCTGTGCCATCATGAAGTGTAGACTTTGTTGAAACTGTTCTCTAGGCACTTGGTTGGGAGGTGAAATTGAGCACATTTTATAAATTTACAAGCTGACAGCCATCACCTCTACTTTAACAACACTTGCTTTTTTTAGTGAAAATTTCCTTCTACCTCCCCATGCTTTAGATATCTGAAAAAAGAATTTCATTCACACTTGAAAACATCATTTCCTATCAGGATTTTTGCCTGCAGGGAAGGTTGCCCAGTCTGCTGGTGGTGTTCCCATCCTGTATTCTACAAACACATTTGAGGATTTGGACCACAGAACAATTTGAGACAAGACTTTTGTCTACAAGTACATTGACATTTTATGAAACAAAAAAAATCATGCATGGGTTTAAAAAGATTTTTCTGCATTTCAGTGACAGCTCAGTTTCAGTTTAATAAGGCATTGTATGAATTTATATAAATATTACTGAGAGACATGAATAGCAATGACTGTCCTGACACCATTATACACAGACACATTTGTAATGTCTAAATGGCATTGGTTGTTCAACACAAAATGTAGTAGGAACACTTTTCTACATCACTTCCAATATATATACATACAACGAGGTGGCAGTCATACATGAGTCACACAAATAGAGAAACTGTAGTCAGATTGTTTATTTGTAGACAAGTATTATAAGATCAAACTGGGATGGAAAAGAAATCTTTGAGACAGCAAGGTCAGTATTGTAGGCTACTGTTCTTTCAGCTTTCTTATGGCAACATTATGTGGAGGATGACATATATAAACATCTATGAGAGGCTTAAATGTGATGACTCCTACACTGGTAGGTACTATAAGAGAACAGCAACTTAGTAAATAAAAAACATGTCTGTCATTTGTAAGTTTGAACTATTGCTAGCTTCCAAATAGAAAGGGATGCTAAAGGTTGAAATGCAAAAACACTTTGTGGAGAAATCTGAATGTATCATTGGATAAAACCTTGAACTTCATGATTGTCAACCTCGCTTGTCAACCTGACAGGCTTTACAATCACTTACAAAATATATTTCTAGGTGAAGATGCTTTCACATAAGTCTAACTGATGTGGAAAAACCCACCATAAATGTGGGTAGTATCATCTTAGGGTTTGGGATCCTAGACTTAACAAAATGAAGAAAGTCAGTTGGGTACCAACATTTGACCACATCTCTGCCTTCTGAGTGTACCATGTGACCAGCCACCTTATACCTTTCCTGCCATGATCAAACATACTCTCAAACTGTGACACAAAATAAATTCTTCTGTCTTTAGGTTGTTTTAGATTTTGTCACAACAATAAATAAAATGAATAATGGAAACCTCAAAATAAATGTTAAAAAATAAATTAAAGGTAGCCGTGTAGTATAATGAAATACAACTTTGAAAATGCATTTAAATTTATTTCTTTACATATAAAAGATAAATTAGAAAAAGTGGGACTGGAAGTACATGCTGAAGGCAGAAAACTGATTTTTTTTTTTATAATACCCCGTGTTTTTTTTTTTTTTTTTTTTTTTTTTTTTTTTTTTTTGGTTTTTTGAGACAAGGTTTCTCTGTGTAGCCTTGGCTGTCCTAGACTCGCTTTGTAGACCAGGCTGGCCTCGAACTCACAGCGATCCGCCTGCCTCTGCCTCCCGAGTGCTGGGATTAAAGGCGTGCGCCACCACGCCCGGCATACCCCGTGTTTTTAAAAGTGCTTAACAGAAGAACATTTCAGTAGTACTATGGAGTCTTATCATAGGTTATCTAGAAGGAAAAATATTATCCTTTTCCATAATTGTAAGCTTCTGGAATACTTAAGCTCCATCCATGAGGGAAGAACTATAAGCAAGTATTGTTATGAGAATGAGTCTTATCAAGTGTGAGCCACCTGGTAGGTTATCCAATCCCAAGTGGAAAGTCATGAACACATGCTTATACAAGCAACACCACATAGACACATCAGGATGTTTTATATATACATGTTTACATATGTAAAAATAATTATTGACAGAGATTATGACTTTGAGAGGGAGTCATACATACATGAGACTAGTTGGGAGTGTGATAGCAATGATGTGGATATAGTTAGTATCCATGTAGGATAGTCTCAAAAACTTAAAACAAAAATGTGGGCAAGAAGCAAATTAGGAAGTCAAACCTACTCTAAATTTGAAGACGTTTCTTCATCTGGTGTAGTTTCATCTTCTGATTGGTCACTTAAAAGATCACATGTTTGAATTGATGATGTATCTGCAACCTCTAAAACAGGTGCAATGCTGGGTCTTCTTAATTCTTTCCCTCCCTCTGTAGGAAGAGCCAGGGTAGGGCCACTTGATGCTCTACAGCTTGTGTCTTGCAAGTCTATAGCCACAGTACCTAACACAACGACACATGAAAATCCGTTAGCACATTTTTATTACCTGTGACATAATGATCATTTGATGGTGAAATCTATTGAACTGCAATACATCATTAAGGTGTGCGTGTGCGTGTGTGTGTGTGTATGTGTGTGTGTGTGTGTGTGTGTGTGTGTGTGTGTGTGTGTGTGTGAGTGTCCATTTGTCTAGTATCTCTTGAATTCTCAATGCAATTTTTTGGCAAACATTTCACTGGACAAATGTGTATCACAATTTATATATGAGATCAGTCAGGCACAGTGGCAAACACTTTTAACCTCTGCACTCAACAGACAGAGGCCAGTTAATCTATATGATTTCAAGGACTGCCCAATCTATGCAGTAGGTTTCAAGCTGGTCAAATCACCCAATGAGACCTTGATTAAAAATTATTTATTATAGATGAAGTTTCAAATGCTGAAATCTTGGATCCAAGTGTGGTGATGTAAGAAGCAGCAAAGCGTGTAAGAGGTGTGGTATGAGGAAAAATACTTATGTGAGGCCCAGCACTCTGTCATTTCAGTGTATGAGCAAAGACAATAATGATAGTTACTATAGAGCAAATCACAGGACAAATCTGTCCCATCAGGAAACCAGGGAGGTTTCCTGGAAGGAAAGAAAAAATTAGTAGGAGAAGAGATGTAAATTTTATAAAATGTATTGATGCAACATCAATTTATCTGGCATGCTGTTATCTTAAAGTTGTAGACGCCAATGCACATCTACCACATTTTATTCCTATAGATGATGATGCAGTCTTCTAGTGCTTCAGAGCGAAAAGAAAATATGGCATGTCAGAGTCTTTTCAAGTCTCATTAAAAGCAAACTGAGACATGCCCTAGACACACACTTATCAAACTCTTCCTCTTATTTTCATTTAGAAGATAATACAAATATCTCCCCTCATGTAAAACAAGGCCAATATTGTATGTTAAATCCTTTCTCACTTCCAAAGAGATATTTAAATAGCCTCCTTGTCAATATATCTGACTGTGCATCACTTCCAAATACCTAGTTGTTTTCTTTCCTAACTCAGGCAACACATTGACAGAACCATGAATGCATGGATGCTCCACTTGGTCTATTTTCAGTTATCCTGCCAATACTGATACTTGACAATAGTCTTGGCCCTGATAACAAGCATGAGAAAATTATAATACAGCAGAAACATCTGAAAAAGCAGTTAAAGCTGCAGAAACAAGACTTTCTTTGCAAAATATTTTTCTCTTACAAATGCATGGTTCTTCCCAAGGTCTTTCCCTCTGCCATAATGAGGTAACCTATGTTTTAGAACAGGGAAACATTATTTATTTTTGTCACTGAAAAGTTTCTTTATCATCTGTGAAAATCCATTTTTGGATCACAGGTCTCCAGACTATAGGATCTACTGTATTTCATTAATTCAATTTTTCATCAGCTTTATTCTATTCTGTTTCTCTGGATTAATTTCATAGTACTTGTAATAGTTTTTAAAAGCTTAAATAACAATGTTAAGTAAACTAGATGCCATGACAAAGACTAATATCTCATAGTTCTGAAGGATAAAGTTTCAGAATAAAAATCTGCATGTTGTGATTTTGCCTCCTTAGGGTGGAGAGGGATAGATCTGTTATCATTCTTGGTTTTCATGATTGACACCTTCTACATCATCTTTTTCACATCAATGTCCTGTATGTGTGTCAATGTTGTATTTATTCTTCTTGTCAGTTCACTAGTCACAAATAAACAATCTTACCCCTAGTAACTCCATTTTAACCTGACTTCTTTAAAAAAAAACCTATTTCCAAATAAAGTTCTATACTATGACACTGGGCACAGGTAAGGTTTCAGTAAATGAGTTTTGGGTGATAGAAATTTTACACAACACTAGTCTCATTTCAATGGATTTTTCAAAATATAGATCTATAAGCTTCCTATAACCAGATCTCTGACTTCTTTCAAGTTACAAAGGTATGTCTGGTGCCTTATTATAGATCTTTCTTTTCTTCTTTTATTTGTGTATATATGTTTAGATGTTTGAAAGTGTGTGTGTGTGTGTGTGTGTGTGTGTGTGTGTGTGTGTGCGCGCGCACACGCACATGCGCACACCCATGCAGGTATACAATGTATGTGGGTACAATAACAAGTCTACAAATGTATGTGGAGTCCAGACATCAAACTTATTATTCCACAGGAATCATCTACCTTGCTTTTTGGGCACAGTCTCTCCCTTGCTGAGGGTCAACAACAATGGTGAAATATTTGGACAGTGACTCTGGAGTTTGTGTCTGCCTCTTCAGTGTTTTAACATAGATTCTTGATATCAAACTTAAGTCCTTTATGTTTGCATGACAAGCATTTTATACACTTATCCATCTCACAATCCCTCAGTCCTTTACTTCTACTTAGATGCTGTTATAAGTAGTAGCAATGCTGATTGCACATATTTAATCTGTGACTGGTGTTATTTTGTGACATTCTGTAATTAATACTGACCACAGCATGGTTTGAACCCACTGAAAGTTGAATTTGATTATATGACTGCAGGCTGGGGCAAAGACAGACATGAAGGGCATGTGATTCAAAACCACATTGGAATCCAACCATTTTGAGGTATGAAATAATGAAGGTCAATAGCATATGTGCACGGTATGTATAGAAGGGTATAGAAATAGCAGCCTCTGATTAAGAGAGTGGGGAATGGAGATAAGGATAATAAGGTTACATGAAGATCAAGTGAAATAGCCAAAAAGGGAGAAGAGAGTGGGCTTACTGAGCAAGTGGAGACAATATAAAAACAATATAATTACATAAAGGGTATTACATATATTCCTTATAACAAGGAATCATACACATAAGTATCAAGGTAGTTCTGTGGGAATATCTTAATGAATTTCATCTTAACTGGTGTATATAATTCCACTTTTTGAGTGTCATAAATGTCAAAGTCAATTATGAGAGGAAGATGAAGTGAGTGAGTTTTGAAAGTAAACACTGGGAAAATTTCCAATTTATCACTGTACAGATAATTAACAATAAAAACACACAAAGCAAGGACTAAGAATTAGACACAGAAGTAATTACTGATTACGTTTTGGTGATCTTGCGTTTTTCTTCCCTTAAGAATTTAGAAATTTTCTTCTGTATTATCTAGATGATAGTTTGCAATATCCACAAGAAAGTTTTGAAATTGATTATGAATTTTTAAGAAAATAGATTTGTATTTATAGTCATAAAATGCACAATAAAGTTAATTGGAGTGAGTTTGTACTGACCCATGCTGGCGATGATGCTGTGGACAGGTAATCTGGAAGGCCCATGATAAAATGACCTTGGCACATTACTTGTTCTCTGCTGGTCTTGGTTCTTAAATGCTGAATTTTCTTCTTTGGTAATATTAATGTAAAAACAAATGTCTGAGGCATTCATAATGTATCGAGGACCTGGATTCAGCAAAATGTTTTTATTTTCCTCCCTCCTAACACCAATCAAGCAGACACCAAACCTTAATTTAAAAGAAGAATATAAGAGTTTAAGAATTACATTTTGGAAAGGTCCTTAGCTTTTGGTTCTTTTTAAGTGCTTACATTTGTAAGAAAATTAGTCACGTCTAATCAAACAGAACAAAATAAAAACATCAAATAATAGAATTAGGAAGCAGAAGAGAATCAGATAATGCAATAATCTCATTTCTTAAAAGAAAAAAGTATCAATTTAATTGGTTATAAGAATTATGGCAATGAAAAGTATAAAAAAGCATAATACAAAATATGAGTGATTATCATACAGTAGACATAATGGTGCTTTATATTTTTAAGATATGAACAGTACTTATACTTTGCTCAAAATATTTACAATGGGTTGGCATGAAAACTCTTAAGAAATGCCTTGTGAAGAGAAACTGATGTCTCTGGATCAAGCTTGCTTACCACTTCTACCATCTTTCTTCTTTTTAAAATATATTTTATTAATTTATTCATACTAAATCTCAATTGTTATCCTATCCCTTGTATCCTCCCATTTCTCCCTCCCTCCCATTTTCCCCTTACTCCCTTCCTCTATGACTGTAACTGACGAGAACCTTTTCCCCCTGTATATGCTCATAGAGTATCAAATCTCTTCTTGGTAGCCTGCTATCCTTCCTCTGAGTGCCTTTCATGCACTAAAAAAAGAAACATTTAAAATATTCCTCAATGGTCATATATATTTAAGAGAACTCAAAAACTTTTAAGAGTATTAATGTATTAAATATTGCTTATTACTCTTTGGTAATGTTCTAACTTTCAAATTTTATCTTAAAACCACATAGAATGAGAAAGTCAAAATTTAAAATATAATTAGCATAAAATACGTATAAGTAAAATAACTGAGAATTAAATTTGAGTATGTTATATAATAGTTAAGTGGAATATATTATTATAAAGTGCTCAAATTTGTTACATTGAAATATTTTAATAGAGACACATTTATATAAGTTTTTATTTCTTGAGATATTAATTTTGTCAATAAAGTAAAGGAAAAATCCCTATGCTTAAACTGGAACACACACACACACACACACACACACACACACACATATATATATATATGTATGTATATATATATATTCATTTGTTTTTACATCTTTTTTGGACAGTTAGTAGAAGGGCTATAATCTCACATTCTGAAAAAATTTTAGGATACTTAAGTGTTTTTTCAGAAGTGAAAGTGGAAACTCAGTACTCAAGATGAGCCTTGTCCACATACTGAGTTGGATTCCTTTTTGTTGTTGTTGTCATTTTTTCAAGTGTTCTGTTATTATAAATTTAAATACTTTAAATTTCATTTATGTAACAAGATTCAATGTCCTATAGTTAATGATTCTTAATATGCTAGGATGTTATGAGAGTCTAAGTTGTGGTAAAGTAGATATTCTAAACATATTTCCCTCCTGGTAAGCTTCACTTGTAGAAACAAGGTTCATAGCTAGTAGAACAAAAATTATGCTAAAAGTCTGTGCTACTCAGGGAAAGCATATCAAAAATAAAAAAGACCAGGGCTCCAGTATTTTCTCTTGATATGGGGCTCATGGAACAACATCCAAAGAACCTTTGAACCTTTCTGGATATCCAACGATGCCATTTTGGTAGGAATAATGACCATATTAACAATTTTGTTTAAGTGTCTCCTGAAGCAAGTCACCCAACAATGTTCTATCAACAAAACTAACCTACAAGTACTCATGACCCCAGTCCACCCAAGGAAGTGATAAGGGCCTTTCTCATGGAGATCCATGAAGCCTCTGTCTAATACCCCCCCCCCCACCCTATGAACTCTCCAGGGATTCCAGCCTTTGAAGACTGGTAGTCAATGATGGGTAAGAACCTGTTTGGCAGGTCAACATAAGAAGGCACAGTCCTTTATATTGGGGGTCCCTGAGGTGGGGATAACAAGATCAGAGCAGAAGTCTGGTTCCCACTCAGTCCCAAACCTAAAAACAAAAAGGTGGATATATATGAGGAATGAGACCTGCCTTGAACAGGGACAAGACCAGCCTGGCAAAATGCATGAAGTGGGCCTTCATGTAGAGTCAGCCCAAGACCTACCTGGACGTTCCTGGGCATGCCCAGAAATTGACTGTCCAGAGTTTGCTGACATCATAACGGACTCAAACTTTGGTAGCAAGAGACACTGGGAGGGGGGTATAAAGGCATGACCTACTTCAGCAATAAAGTAGTCTGCTTCTGCCTCATGCTATTAAAAAAAAAAAGGTTAAAGACATCAAACTCATGAGCACAGATATGGACTGTTTAAATGATCAAGTTCACTGGCTGATGCATTAACTCTTCACTGGAAACAGAAACATACTTTTTGTGTGCATGGAAAGAAGCATAGGTAAAACTCTTCCCTTCATATTCAGCAAAAAATGTACTTTCTTCCAAAACGATGTGATAGACTTCATTTCCCGAGCACCTCCCGTACATCTTCTGCCACTGTTCTGGTGACTGTTGCCCTTCTCTGCAACACAAGCACACACACATACACACAGAGGAAAACACGGTGAATGGAGGCAAATGACAGCAGTGGCCAGACAGCCAACCCCACAATGCCAAGAAGCAGGAAACATGGCTCAAGGAGGTAGCCTGACATCCTTTGAGCTCAGAGGGATGGTGTTACACAGGGCTTATGACCCTAAATTAAGATTCGCCTCACATATAACATGCAACTTGATGAACAGCAGGAGTTACACAAGACCCAATGTCATAAGTGTTTACTCCATGTGTGGCTCCATGAGCTCAGGCATTTGATCTCCTCTCAGTGGAAATGGTAAATGCATGCCCAATGCGTAAAACTTGTTTCATGTCTCTGTCATAACACTTTGTCTTATAACACAGCTTGACACTTGAAGATACCGAATTTTCCTTGTGTTTAAAACTGTGTTTTTCAGAATAAGTATTTGAGTTTGCAAAACTACATGTTAATTTTTGTTCATTTAATAACCAGGTTTTCCTTAAAGCTGTGTATGCCTCAAAAGGGAAGGGTGATTGTGAAGTGCACTTTTCTATAAGAATCCAGAGAATAGATTTGATATTTATACCACTTCAAAATGAATGTGTTGTTTCAACTCATGTAGCATTTCGTTTTAGACCTGTTGGGGGTAGTTAGGCCAAGAGAATAACTCTAGAGTGGATTAGAGCCATCACCAGTTCAGAAGAAGCAGACGGTTCTTTCTAGTAATAAAAATAGAACCTAGAGGCAAAAACAAAAACAACGAACAAAACAAAACAAAACAAAATAAAAAGCTCCAGTCCGGAACCGGGCATGCAAGAACCTAGATCTTCGACTTCTAACCTAGTGTTTTCTAACGTGTAAACCACTCACTCTTTAAGATCTTGTTATAACAATTAAAAGTTGATTAAAATGGTATGCAAAAGAAATGCTAAAGGTATTTGTAGAAAGAAGACATGCACATTAAGAAAACTTGGTTTTCTTAGCTCTTCTGTAATGTTCTGGGTAATTTTATGGCTCTAGAATTTTAATTCATGTAAAAATCATAATAAAATGCCCATAGTTCATATCCCCATTTGCTCCAGTACATTTATTTACTATATCAAATTAAAGATTATGATGTACTCTAGCAGCAAAATCAGTACAGACTGAATGGAAAATTGTGAACACTTAATGCTATCTCATTGTAATATCTGTAGATTCTTAAATGCTGAAAGCAAAAGATAAACTTTACCATGTTAATAATTCAAAATCCATTTTAAAGTCAGAGTATAACCTAAAGGATTATTAAGGAAATGAATTACTCACTTTTTCCAAGTGTTAATTATCTAAAAATATATATACATCCCCAAACTAGAAGTCCCTTCTTTACCCCATCAAGAGTGTCTTTACTAAGAGTCAAAATATTTTGCTCTGGAAGCTAATTACCAGAACTGAATCTCAATTCTGCGAACTTCAGTGAGCTATTTGACTTCTTATTTTTTTGCAATTATCCACTATGTGAAAAATAGCATCAACTTTACTGTACAAGGTAGAATGATGTAAACTACATAAATCACTGAGATAATATTAACATGAAAAGTATACAGCTAATATTGGCTGCCATTTTTTTTTGTTCTAACAACTCCTTTTCTTCCAAATTTTATAGTCACTTTCAAAGTACCTGCCAATGTACTACAGCTATAGTCTTTTAAAAGTCTGTATTCTTCAATGTTAATGATCGCCTTAGAAACACCCAGAAAGGGGAGCATTTGAATATTAATTGCTTGGTTATTTCTAAATATCACTGTGTAAATCTCAACTGCTCCACAACAGTCACGTTGGAACAATTTGTCTTGGCTTGTGGGACTATTTTGAAGCCTGTAAAAGCTTGAGGTTGTGGAGCCTGACTGGCAAACATGAGTTCCTAATTACTGGCCTCTGAAGGTTATTTCTATCTCTAGGTTAAGTCATGACTATAATTTAAAAGCTGAAATAGGAACATAGTGTGGTATTGAAGAGGAGAGCAAAAGTTGATGGGCTCAGCCCAGGCCAAATTCCCAAAATTTTCTACATCATTTAATTCTCATCTTGCTACTTCATAGCCTCACTTCCCCGCTGAGGAAGCAAAGGTCTTCCTGTGAAAGGGACATACAGCACATTTTGTTGGTGGACAGAGGACAGTGGAGTTAGGAATAGGAGGGATCATGTTGAGGGTGTGGGGAAAATACTGGGAGAAATGACTAGAATTGGGTGGTATTTCAGAGGCAAGGTGTAAACCTTATGCAATGGAAACTTCATCAAATTTATGAGAGTAACTCTAGCAAAAACCCTAGTACTGGGCAACATGGATTCTGATCCAGTAATCTTCTGTAAACAGGGAAAACCTCAAGTGGAGGGCGTAGGACAGCAACCCAGCCAAAAAAAAAAAAATCTGTGTTCTGACTGCAGAGTGTTCTGGGACTGGAGCCTAGCAAAATCATCATCAAAGAGACCAGAGAGAAAAAAAAAAAACAACAACAAAACAAAAATTAAACATATATATATATATATATATATATATATATATATATATATAGAGAGAGAGAGAGAGAGAGAGAGAGAGAGAGAGAGACAGAGAGAGAGAGAGAGAGAGAGAGAGAGAGAGAGAGAGAGAGAGAGAGAGAGAGAGAGAGAGAGATTTCATCTAGCAACTGTTTGGAGCAGCTTCAGAGGCCTATAAACAAACTTTAGTTGGGGAGTCCTGTGTAGGAATTTATTGGAGGAATTGGAGGAACCAATGGGGTTACTGACACCGGGAGAAAACACAGAGTCACTGAATCAATTGACCAGGCCTCATGGGGCTCACAGAGATCAGGGAGCCTGTATAGGTCTGACCTAAGTCATCTATGCATATGTTATGGCAGAGTAGCTTAGTTTTCTTGTGGGAATCTTAACAGTGGAGTGAGGGCTATCCCTGATATGTTTGCCTACTTGTGAGAAACTTTCCTACTACTAGGTTGCCTCATCTTGCCTTGATGTGTTGACGTGTACTTATATAGCTTGTTATGCCATGTGCGGTTGATGTCTCATCTCTGGGAAGCCTTCTCTCTTCTGAGAGGAAGCATGGAGAGTGGGAAAAGGGAATGAGGGGAAACTGTAGTCAGGAAGTGCTGTTCCTGACTTTGCCTTCCTCTTGATGGAGACCTCACGTGGCAGTGAGTACACAAGAAACAGACTTCTTCAGAGACAGCTTCAGTGAGAGGCTCATTAATTGGGAGGAGAGGACAAAGGCTATTTAAACCCTTGAGGACAGTGTCAGAGCTATCAGGGTTAGTGCACATCATTGGCCAGAGCTAGAGTGCTGAGGACAGTGGCTTATAAAGGAAAAAGTAGTTCACCCTGGCTTGCATGCTACTTGACTTCCTCAAGAAGTCAATTATGGGGACACAACACTATATATATTGGGGCATGCATGCCTGGGATAGGAATCAGGAGGTTCTACCCCTACCAGTCTCAGGGTTTGGACACGTTTTGGCCTAACTCTTATTCTGAGTCACTGCCCCCTCCATTCCACGGCTCCACATGTCCTGACCCCCCCTTTTTTTTTAGAGGGAAGGTATCATCACATTAACCAACCTCTAGGTTGGAAATAGTTTGGTATTGAAACAGAATCTGGTTAGTGGTGACTTTGGCAACGTTCTGCACTTGCAGTTTTAGAAATTGTATGAAACAGGAGACCAAGAGGAGGAAGATCAAAGGCACCTGGCACCCTTTTGGAGGGTCATCCCTAGATTATGTAACTTTATTGTATCTGTAATAAGTTTCTCTATTAAAAAAATCAATGGAGGAGAGAGAGGCCTCAGGAGGGCACATGACCAGGGCAGTAGCCACTAGGGCATGGGTGTCCTTTTAGGCAATCTTGTTGTCCCATTAGGGATAATGCCTCCTTTACCTCCTCAGTCTGTCAGTGAGAGATGGCCCATCTTTTTGGTTGGTTAGATGATGTTGGACATTTCAAGATGGAACCAAAATAAGTCTGGGCAGGTCCTATGGAAAGCCACAAACAAAACCTCTTCTTATGGTAAGGAGAAGATCAGGTCCCTTCCATATTCTGTCTAAGATAGCATGCCAATGTACCAGGACGGGGGCAATTATTCCTGGTGTGTTCCAGTAAAGGGAGACAGAAAGATGTTTCGAAATTTTGTAAATGTTAAATACGTTGAGTACCTAGAGCCATTGCTAATTGTATGTTGGTGGGTAGACTATTGTTTTTATGGTTTTTAAGTTGGTCTTTTAGAGTTTTATGTATTCATTCTATGATTCTTTGGCTCTAGAGATTTTAAGGGATACCTGTGTGATGGGCAATCTCCCATTGTGAGCAGAAGGTCTTGAATTGGGAGCTAGTAAAATCAGGGGCATTACCTGTTTTTATCTGTTGAGGAACGCCCATGGAGGGCATATGGTGAATTAATCTTTTTGAGCTCTCCTGTTTGGACTGTGGCACTATGAAGTGTGAGTATGTGTCAACATTGACAATGACATATTTTTGGTGGATGAATTTGGGAAAGTTGGTGACATCAGTTTGTCAGAGGGCATTGGATTTGTGAACTCAGAGATTAATGGCCATAGTTTGTATTGCTGGGGTAGTAAAAATGTTTGCACACAAGGAACATGTTTTTATTATTCTCTGAAGCTAGGTAAGAGGGATGTGTGTGTTTTGGGGGGAAATGTGCATGAAGCACTTTCAGGAATAAGTACGGTAATGGTGCACATGGTACAAAGGATTGGCTCTGATTTAATCTAAAAAAACAAAGTATATATAACATGCAGGCCAGGGAATAGGGGGAGCAGCCCTACTCCAGATGATCCCTGGATAAGATTTCCAGTGTTTATACATGCCTCAATACAACTCTTGCTCCATGCTGGATCCCCTAGTCCCACAGTTCCCTGGCCCCACAGGGATATAATATATGAAAGGAGAAGAAGAAGAAGAAGAAGAAGAAGAAGAAGAAGAAGAAGAAGAAGAAGAAGAAGAAGAAGAAGAAGAAGAAGAAGAGGCAACTTTACAAAAATACTTACAGCAAAGCCTTGCAAAAATAGGGATTATGTGCAAAGAAGGTTTTTAGATTCAATTTTCAGTAATTAACGAAATGGATGGTGTGGTCAAGGACTACTAAGACTAAACATGAGTGGCTAAGTTTTGAGGAGAAAAATCAAGACAAAAGGAGGCTAAATATACGGAAGGATAATTCCAATGTAAGTAGGATGATCCAGGAATGCCCTGAGGAGAGATCAGGGGATGAAGAAAATCTGGATGAGAGATTAGCTGTGGCTATCTAGAAGAAAGCCATGCAAGACAACAACAACAACAGGTGTTTTCCCCCAAAACATTAGATTAGCAGTATGTCTAAATAAGAGCAAAAACGCCCATTTGTTTGAGTTGAGAGAGAGGAGAAGTAGGAGACAGCAGGCTGCTCTTGTAGAAACTCGTCATTCAACAGATGTGACATTTACTTGGAATAACTTGGCAGCCACTGCAGATTTTAAATGTGTGCAAAAGTGAGCACTTACATTTTACAAAAAGTTCTCTTATTATTGTGCTAAGCATACTTTCAAGGAGAGTAAGGAAAAAGGAGGCTATTTTCTGTGTCTAGCTATTAATAACTACCACCAAAGCATTTCTTGAGCTCATCAGCTGATTTGTCCTTTTCTCCATCAGTGTTTCAACTTTTAAACTAACTGTAAGTAATCTTTGATTTCACTAATGGCCCCTACATGTTTGTAAAGTTTCTTAATGCATGGGAATAATAAGGGAGAATGTAAAAATGTGAATTGCTATTATTTGATCATTATACAAAATATACATGAATAAATTATAATAGCACATCCCATTAGATAAGTACAAACCTACTATGCTGACTTTTAAAGATTTAAAAGTTAAATTTTAAACCTTAAATGATTTTTTGTAATTGTCTTATAAAAAAGCCTATGAGGTTAAAATTGTGGTCACTATTACCTTTGGCGTTTCATAGGTTCATGCTTTCTCTTCTCTTCTCTAGCCATGAGTATCCTTTAATTTCTTCTGAATAATTTACTCTGTATTATACCTAAGAATTTTTATAGCAACATTCTATTTTTCTTCTAAAGTACCTCCTTATCAACCTTCAGTTCAATCATTATTTAGTCATCTTTGTAGTAGTAAAATTACGTCTTCAGAACACTATGAAGGAAATGGTATAACTCAATAACAAAGCCCCACAAAAGAAAGGATAATGTCACATTACTACTATGTTCCCAATATGTGACCTTGATTTAACTCAGAGTAAGTTCTTCTTTTAAAGTTTTTATTTTATTTTTGTAAAAAGTGATACATGAGTGAATATCATTCTTCTACATTTGCTGAAATACTGTCTTTTCTCAAGTCTATTTTTTGTCATCATATATGCTAATGTTAGGGTCTTCAACTTTGGTTCCACCAGTCTGAATGTCTTTCTCCTCCTCCACTTCCTCCTCTTCTTCCTTGTCCTTTTTCTCCTCTTCCTCTTCTTCTTTTCAGTACCTAATCTTTCTCTTCTTCTTCCTCTTCCTCCTCCTTCTCTTCTCCTCCTCTTCCTCTTCCTCTTTCTTCTACTCCGTCTCCGCCTCTCTTCCTCTTTCTTCTCCTCCTTCTCCTCCTCTCTTCTTCTTCTTCTTCCTCTTCCCAGTACCACATTGCTTTTATTACTTTCTCTGTAATGTTCTTGAGGACGGAATGATAGTTTCTCTATCATTATACTTTTTCTCAGTGTTCCCTGTTCTTTCTGGTGTGTTTTGTTTCCTCTTGAACTTTAATTGTTTCTTTCCTATTTTGTGAAAAGCCAAGTGGATAATCGCATGGAATCTATTAATCAATTTGGGGAGAATGGTCATTTTCACAATATCAATTCTAGCAACTCATGAGCATGGCATCTTTCCATTTCCTAGTGTATTTCTGCCTTTTTTCTCAGATGCTTAAAGTTGTCAATGTAGAAGTCTTTAATTTCCTTGCTTAGAATTATTCCTAAATATTTTTTCTTTGAGAATATTTTGAATAAGACTATATCCATGAACTATTTCTTCTTATTTTTTTCTATTTTTTCAGTAAAAAAGTTTACTAGTTAGCATTAAGCATTTTTTGAATAAGAGTCTAAGTGAGAGAGGTGATAACCAATTTATTCAGATACAAGGTAGAGATTAAAAGTTGGTGGATAAGTGACTATCTAACAGCAAATATCTTGCTCCTCTATATCTTGTTGGTAGATAGAAAAGTCAGCAAAGATAATCCCATGTAGTCTAGATCACCATGGATGCATAAGTCATGCCTAAACAAAAAAAACATCCAACAGACATATAAACATGGAAGGCTGGAAACTAACAGGACAACAAAACTGCAGTCACTAAGGAATGCTCAGAGCAGAAAATAGTCTTAGTGAGGAAAACTACACAAACTAAAACATTCAAATTGAATGCCCAATTCTAAGTTCATAAATCATAAATAAGAGATGATATAAAAGTTACATAAGTGCAGAGAATGTTGTGTTTATAAATTTAAGAGTATAACACACACATACACACACAGAGTAAAATAACCTAAGTTAGTTTGATTTCTAAAATTTTCTCACCACTAAATTTCTTTATGTGGAATTATCAATAGGTCAATGGAATATCCCATTTCAAATATAACATCTTGAAACCTTTCTATACAGCAACTTTGTCTCTGTATCAAAATTGTTCTGAATTATTAAAGATATTCACATTTTAAAAGGACTAAAATCTCATTCATCTCACAGTTTCTTATTGTTCAGTCCATTTTATCAAATGGTAAAGGTGAAAGTTAATTTTTAACCTATGTGTTTTCTATGTCTGTATGCTAAGTGCTGTGACACTGAAGAAAACTAAGAGCAGCCTTCACACATGGACCATTGTGTTTAAACTCAGACAATGCAGTTATTAAGGGGGAATCTACTTCTTTTACAATACTACTTTCATTGATTTAAATAAATACAATAGTAATATTTATCTATTTTTCTAGCAAGTGTTGCTCACTTTGTCCCTAAATTAGGCAGATAAACATAAGACACACAGTAATAGGTTCACCAGTCTTCACACAGACTATCAACTGATTTCCTGTTATCCAATTTTTTGGTATTATGCAGTCAAATTATTTTCATATCAATAAAACAATGATTTTAATAAGATGTCCTTGATTTTAGTCTATTTTAGTAACTAAAATAAATTTTGTCTTAGGAACAGAGATCATATAAGCTCATATTCAAGTAAATGAAATAATATTTATTTATTGGTGCTCTATTATAAAGAACATGAATATGTTTATTAACACTATAAAGACTAAAGGTAGATTTTAAAAAGTCTTACACAAGTAACCAAATGTTGAAATCTAGTTCAAATCATTTAATTTTAGTTAACTCTGTACTCTTTATATTTAATATCATCTTGGTCTTAGTTTTACTTATTCAAAGAATAATTTTCTTCAAACACACATGAACTACATTAATTTGCAGTCATATGAAACTTTTACTCTATTTAAAAGATAAAATATGTAAATATTACAGCCTTGACTTTACTACTACCGTCTAACTAGTATCTACAGTTTAGTCATTATTGACCAAAAAATAATCATGACAAATAGTAGTCGATATTATTTTATTCACAATGATAATATGTGAGCTGAATGGGGAACAAGAGCTTCCTAAACAACTATGATTACAACACAAATGCCCATTAAATCTTCGGGTTAACTCTCACTGGTTTTTTTCTAGCATGCTCTTTGGAGATAAGCACCCTTCTTAGAGGGGAGCAGGATGAAACATTTCATCTCACAAGACTCTCATTGAGCTAAGGAAGTAAACATCTGAAAGGTTTCTGGAAGTCTCTGAAACTGACAAGAGTCATTAATGCCTCCTCTCCCAAGTAAATATAAATAGTAAGGGCTGCTCGGAGACTCCTAACTGAGGCAAGGCATGGAGAAAACATAGGACATCCCAGATCTTGGAAGAAGCTCAGGCCAAATATGTTACCTAGAAAGGACACACTCTAGCCTCTTGAGCTTTTATCAGTCTGTGCTGTACATTCTATGTTGCCAGCTGTCACTCCTATGTCAGGGCCTTTGAGTCATTTCTTCTTGCCTAAGTAACTCCTCACATACACTCCTATAACTCAAGAAGAAGCAATTTTTTTCTCCTTTATTAATTTATTCTTGTTACATCTCAATGGTTATCCCATCCCTTGTATCCTCCCATTCTTCCCTCCCTCCCATTTTCCCCTTATTCCCCTCCCCTATGACTGTTCCTGAGGGGGATTACCTCCCTCTGTATATGCTCATAGGGTATCAAGTCTCTTCTTGGTAACCTGCTGTCCTTCCTCTGAGAAGAAGCAATTTTTAAACAAGTACTACTTTGGTGGCATTCTTACTTTTGCCTATCTACAGTTTCCTACCTAAGGAGAGCGGAAAATAGGAATAGAATTACATAACGCTAGTTTCCTGTGTTCTTTGACTACACGTATAACGTTCTCTCTAGAATGGGGTGAGGGGAGAATGTGACACAAAAGAAGTAACAAAGCAAGATTAGAATGCGCATTACACTAGGATGTGTCTATGGGCTTCTGCCTTATAGCAGGACTTCAGCTATTTGTATTATCAGACACCAACACAGAAATCTGAGATCTAATACCAAAAAAGTGGCAGAGACAATATAGAAAATAGAATTTATTTTCTACCACTAGATGGAACTGGAAACCTGTTTGGTATTCACTGTATATGTGATACAATTGCTTAAATTGATGGGAATGGAGAAAGGCTACACAATGTAATGTTCTCACATGAATAACAGTAAACTTAACAGAAACCATCATTAAAGAGACAGATCAGACTTCCACCTGGCAGAGTGATCCTTCCAGGCTAGAGAGGAAGAGGATACAGGCAGTCAAGATGAGACTTCATAAGCTAAGGTCAGATGGTAGGGGAGGAGGACTCCCCTTCCTGACAGCAAGGGGAAGGAGAGAAAGTGTATAAAGGAGGGAGAGAGGGTGGGATCAGGAGGCAAGCAGGGAGGAGGCAACAATCAGGATGTAAAGTGAACACATTAGAAGCATAAATAAATAAATAAATGAATAAATAAATAAATAAATAAGAAGTCAAGTTTAGTAAAGAATTTAAGTCATCAAAAGTTGAATGTGAACAATGGATAGGCTAGCCCAAACTCACTTATATTAAAGTTGTTTTCTCCTATGGTATGGGACTTTTGAGACACTCACTTAATTTCCATTGATTATTGAAAAAATTATAATAATAATAAATCCTCTTATTTGAGTAGACAATTTTATATCATTTTAGAAATGTCCGGTGAAAAATAAATTAGTTGTTCCTAGTGAAAGTGGACAATCAGTGTGTGCACTGATTCACTTTATCATAGCTCCAATATTTTAAATCTGTACTTCAGAATTAATATAGATTTAGAGTCAAAGTGAACTTCGTCTTCATGAATCTCAGTGCACAGATGTGCTCTTACAGAATACCAACAGTTCAGCTTCTGTTCAAGGGCTTCCTGGACAGTAGCATAGGTGTTCCACTGCTGTGTCTGGACATTCAAGCTGGCACATTGTAATGAATTCTCTAGGAAAACTGGACTCAACAATAATTAATATTGCATTTAAGGATAAAGAAATCTTGGAAGTTTCTATTGCTGCTATTTGAGTTCAATAATATTCTTATTCTTTTTGTTCTTTTAAAAATATTTAGAACTGAGAACTCTTTTGGTGTTGCCTCCTGCTGTCATTGAATTTGTTTTTTATTTTGCAAAAAAAATCTTACCATAAGTTTATTGACAAAAATAAGTCCATTGGGTGAAACTCGCAGCACATTCTAAACCTGAACATAAAGGCCTGGTTCGGTGGCAGAGTACTTGCCTAGAATTCGTGAAGCCCTGGTTTTAATTCTTAGCACCCTCAAAAGCTTAGCAGTGTTTAGAGTCTGTGCTACATCACGCTGCCCACAAGTCAGAACACTGCCTTTATGAGATATGAATTTAAAGGAATATTTCAGAAGATATTGTTCCAAAACAATTTTATAGCTTTCTGTATCTCTTTGATCCACAAAGTATTTATGTGGAATAAAAGATAAGCAAGTCTGATGTTTAGACTGTAATTACTTGATACAGCTCAAAGGACACACCTTGAAATTAAAGAAATGTGTTGGCCCTTTGGTACGCACCAAAGAATTATTAACAGATTTGTCCCATTGTTAATTAGATTATTTCAGTGCCTATTCATTTAGTTACCTTTAACTTCCTTATTTTACCAATCATCCTGCTCCCACTCTCTTCTAGCTGGTTCTTCATTATTGACACCCCAATATGTATAGTCTAGGTTCCTACAAAAGAAAAACTACATGATATTTTCCTAAAACGGCACTTGAGGAACAGAACAGTGTGTGTGTGTGTGTGTGTGTGTGTGTGTGTGTGTGTGTGTGTGTGTGTATTTAATTTCTTGTTCTGTTCTAGTCAACTAATGGAAAATAGACTAAGGTGTCCACCTCACATTAGCAGTGACTTCCAGGTCAGAGAAGAAAGTGCCATCCCACCATGGTCCCCGGGACTGGCTTGCACACTGGTGCTGGCAAGGATTTGGCTGCCACTTCCCTGCATATAGAAATGCAGCCAGGACTCTCCAATAGTGTTTTTCATTGTGTCAAATCCACGTGGTTTGTATATTTTTCCTTTAATCTTGAATTATTTTTAAAATTTTAATGATCCCCCCCAAAAAAAGAAAAGTCCAGCCTATTTCCATACATTATCCCCATTCAAATAGAGGCCACTGTCCTAAATGATTATAGTAGCAGGACTACCTCCAGTATGATGTCATTCACCAAATAAATAGTTCTACTATAAAACTCTGAGTATTGGTCATTGAGGTAATAAATAGATCCATTTCTCTGTGAAGAGCATCTTTAAAATGATGCTCATATTGAAACAAAAGAGTTCTGTTTCTTCTAAAGATTACCAAGACTCCCAAGTATTCCCACTATGAGGACCAAGGCCTAGTTCAAAATTGCTTTGTAGAAAATGTACTTCAAACAGTTCTTTAAACACATTTTAGAGGAGGAAGGATGTCTCAGTGGGGAAAGTGCTTGTTGCAAGTGCATGACGATGTAGTGAGATGCACAGGACCCAGGTAATACAGGTAACTAATGATACTGGAAACTAGCAGATACCAGGATTTAACCAAGTTCAGTGAGAGATCTTACTTCAAAGCAAAGTAAGACCATAAACAATGCTCTAGCACACAACAAGAACATTTGCTCAACCATGTTCATAGCAGCCTTATTCATAATAGCCAGAACCTGGAAATAGCCTAAATGTCCCACAGTACAAGAATGGATAAAGAAACTGTGGTATATTTACACTATGAAATACTACTCAGCTATTAAAAACAAGGACTTCTCAAAATTTGTGGACAAATGGATTGAACTAGAAATGATCATAATGAGAGTGTTAACCCAAAAACAGAGTCAAATGGTATATATTCATTTATACCTAGATACTAGCCCAAGAGGCATGTCCCATGAAAGTTTTCACTTACCAGGAAAGTGGGACAGAGGGGAAGACTTCCTATTGGTACTCTAGGTGAGAGAAGCAAAGGAGAATGCGGAAATGGAAGGATCCAGAGGGTCCTAGAATCTTACAAGTAGAACATTATGATGGGCAGATCCAGGTCCAGGGATCCTGCTCAAACTATGGCACCAGCCAAGGGCAATACGTGTAGTAAACTTCGAACTGCTACCCAGAACTGCTACCTAGCCAATGGTCAGGACATTCTCCACAGTTGAGTGGAGAGTGGGGTCTGACTTTCACAGGAACTCTGGTGCCCCATATTTGATCACATCCCCTGGATGGGGAGGCAAGGAAGCACTCAGAGGAAGGATAGCAGGCTACCAAGAAGAGACTTGATACCCTATGAGCATATACAGGGGGAGGAGGTCCCCCTCAGTCACAGTCATAGGGGAGGGGAGTAAGGGGGAAATGGCAAGGAGGGAGAAATGGGAGGATACAAGGGATGGGATAACAATTGAGATGTAATATGAATAAATTAATGAAATATATTTTAAAAGGTACTTATATTTGTAGGGCATATATAGAAAACTATAAAAATTTGGAAGAGTCCAGAATCATTGCCCACACCCTTGTATGGGATCCTGACTATATACCCTCAATATTCATCCTCTAGTATGAAGTATAGAGCATACTTTACAAAAAACATTGTTTTGATTTCAGGACCACAGCTCACTGTTTATTAAACATATTTAAGTAAATTATAATGCTTTCCCTTAGTCTTTCATTTGAGGTAATTTAGAGAACTTTCTTTTATGACACAAAGATGATCCAAATTCAGAGTGATCGCATACATGTTTATTGGCATAAATAATGGAGCCTTGAAAAAGAAACAGTAGGCAAATATTTTATATGATTAATTAAATTTGTTAATTTTTAATTTTTGCAATTTCAGAAGGAAACATTTATAACCATATACACAGATGAGTGTATTTAATTTTGGGCTGACAAGTCATTGAGGATTTCCATGTAAATAATTTCAAAGTTGAATTAAAAGACACAAAGTATAAAATTAAAAAAAATGATGCAGAGGACTAGAGGAAGAAACCTGACTTTTTTTTGTATTCTTAAAGAATAAATATATTTATTATTTTATATTAATAAAAATATTTTTATTATATTCTTCCCCTTCCCCAAGTTCTCCCTAACTCATGATCAAAGAATATTATATGAAAATATTTTTATTTAAATAATTTATTCAGATTACATCTCCATTTTGTTTTGTTTTGTTTTTACTGACATCTGACATTTATCTCTTCCATTTCCTAACAAAAAAGAAGAGAGACAGATATATGGATGATAGTTAAATGGATAGATGGATAGATGGGTAGATGATAGAAAATTAAGCTACACCTTTCTCTCTCTCTCTCTCTCTCTCTCTCTCTCTCTCTCTCTCTCTCTCTCTCACTCACTCTCTCTGTCTCACACACACACAAACAACAACAACAACAACAACAACAACAACAACAACAATGACCTTTTGTTCTTCCTACAGAACTAGGTTATTGCTTTCCTTTCCTAGGAATTTTCATTTTCAGAGCCTCGTGGCGACAAGATTATCCTATTATATCACTTTCTAAAATCTTCTGGTTGGTACTTTCTTTGAAATCTTGACATTGCCTATTTTTCACCTCTCAGAAACAAAAAAAAAAAGACTTTCACCTCTTTTACTCCTTTGCTCATAAAAATGTTGTAATTCTTTGTTTCTTTGTCATTTTGAAAAGATCACATAAGGGAGAAAAGCTATGTTCATAATGTTCATAAAATGCTTGGAATCAGGGTTGCTTCAGAGGATTACACTTAGCATATCATTTACTTTACTCATTCAATTAATACTTATTGAACATCTGTGTTGTAAAAAAGAACTTTCCAGAATCACAAAATGGAAAAGACATAACATCTACTTTTAATTATTTTATAAACAAGGAGACAGGAACAAAAATGCCTGTGTACAAAGGGTCTAAGGCATACACATTGGCCCAATATAACAAAATTCATTGCAAGTTTGTAAAAAGGATAAATATTATTAAATTGGGAAGTTTAGAAATAGCCATACAGAGAAAGGACCTTTGATATAACAAAATCTTCCAGGAAGGCAGAAGCAGTGAATTTAAGGCAAAGGGAACCACGTTTTTAAAAGATACAGAAGGCGGAAACTACAAAGTATATTTAGGCTATGTTATTTGAAGAAAGTGCTATACACAAGAGAACCATGGGAGATAAAGAGGTAAAAATAAACCAGGACTCATGCATAGAAATTCTTAAAGACATAAAATGGAAATGTTTCAATCTCATTTGATGATGAATGCTAAGTTATTAGAGGCCCCCCAAGCAGAGGACTGCAAGGCCTACAGTCTGTACAGATTTCTCAAAATGAGTTCAATAAAGGGCCTCCAATTACTTTTTGTTGTTGTTGTTGTTATTGTTGCTGCTGCTGTAACTTGGGAAAAGCTCCCAAGCTACCACATGGACTGGTAGATACTCAAAATAAAATGCTGTTCTGTACAAACTCTCGGTACACACTAGCCCACATAAAAGAAAAGTCACCGTATGCTTAAAGAACACACCATTTCCTTCTGCTTCATTCAGAGATCCACTCTTGAAGCTCTTGTTGCAGTTGCTTTGTCTTGCTTTGTTTTGACAAAGAGCCTTTTGCATCTCAGATTTTATGTGGCATTCCCGATAACAAGGAGTATTTCTTCAAGTTGCAAATCATCCAGCCTATGCCTTCAAGCACACAACTGGGTGCTTACTTACATTATGAGTGAATGGATAAAGGGCCACCAGGAGCACAGAGAGAAAATACTGTGTTTCCTCAGTTTTGTACAAAGACACACATTTCTGTAGGTGTGCGTGTCTGACCTGAGAACACACTGGAAAATAAGAACAGTTCATGCATGGGACCCAGCAGCACCCACTTCACTCCTTCCTTCTGGCCATGGTGGAAGCCAAACTGCACCCTCTCTTCAATCCATTTGTTCAAGCCCAGTTCCTAGTAGCTCAGGACATGGCTGCATTGGCCAATCAAGCCTCTAGGGAGGTGTTTACATTAACTGCTGGGACAGTTCCAGTGAGTCCTGATCCAAGTTGACATGTGTTCTTAAAAGACGATGAAACGTGGGCACACAAAACCAGCAGAGATGTGGGCTCATCAAGGAGCCACCATCTGAGGAGCTCGCAAAAGGCAATCGAGGAGCCTGAACAGCCATATAGGCCTCTGGGCTTCAAGAGCTGTGAGAAAATGAATTTTCTCTGTTTATATTCCCCAGGCTACTGTATTATTTTTATTAATTTTTCTTACATTTTTTTTTAGTGGTAGATGATGATCACAACACTAACAACCACAGTAAACACACACACACACAAACACACACAGACAGAGGCAGAAAGACAGAGAGGGGGAGGAGAGAGAGAGAGAGAGAGAGAGAGAGAGAGAGAGAGAGAGAGAGAAAGTACGTTTGACACTAAAATTATCTATATATTTGTCTTAGTTCTATAAATGAGCTTAAAGGTCACTTAAGGGAAAGTAACAGAGCACTTTGTCAGAGTTGAATACACAGGTGAAGCCTGTTTAGGTCGTCAACAGTTTCTGTGGGGTAGTAAGTATAGAACTGACTCCCAAGAATGGATGTTAGGCACGGAGATCCTCTTGAACACTGGAAAAACGCACTCGGCTGGGGCTGTACAGGCACCAAAACAAAGGAGTGGACTACTAAGCAGCTGGTTATGATCACTGAAAGTGATTAATTCCTCCCCTTGAGGGAGTGAAAGGTCAGCATGCCGGGCATGATGTGAAAGCAAGAGAAGCTGTAAGACGGAAGCCACAGAAAATCACCCCAAAAGGTATGAGTGGGATTAGAGGACGAGATAATCTTTAAAGCTATATGACATTTTCATTTTGAGAAAAGGTCTCATGTTGCCAAGCCTAAAAGTTATTATGTAGCCAATGATGACCTTGAACTGCTGACCTCCTACCTGTACCATGCAAGTGTTGGGATTACAGATGTGCACCAATAAGACACCGTTTTGTTTGAAATGTGGAGCTGTACATGGAGTCTGGGGTCTCTGCACACTAAGTAAACACTCTAGCAGCTTCGCTATATATCTACCAGATAAAGTTCAGCTTTTATATGCTGAGTTAGATTAGCTAATACACTGCAACCGAACATGTTCAAAATTTCAGTGTGTGTGTGTGTGTGTGTGTGTGTGTGTGTGTGAGAGAGAGAGAGAGAGAGAGAGAGAGAGAGAGAGAGAGAGAGAGAGAGAGAGAGAGAGAGACAGAGACAGAGACAGAGACAGAGACAGAGACAGAGACAGACAGACAGAGAGACAGACAGAGAGACAGAGAGAGACAGAGAGACAGAGAGACAGAGACAGAGACAGAGACAGAGAGAGAGATAAAGACAGACACAGACACAGAGAGAGATAGAGACAGAGAGGCACAGAGACACAGAGAGACACAGAGAGTCTTTAAAGTTAAGTCACAGTAACCCACACTGTCACTGGTACTCTATTCTAAACAGTGAACTAGATTTTCCAGATTGCAAAATATAGTCTTCTGCCACAGTTTTGAGTGTGAACCTTCCTATGGAGCTAAAGATAGTCCCTTTGAGCATGCTCTCCCACCCTTTTCTTCCTTTCCTTTCTGGCAGTCAGGAGGTAATTATAATCCCTATTACTTTTAAGAAACTTTCTCTCCCACCCACATGGCAGCTGATTCCCTGGGCTCTTTGCAGTAAGCTCAGGAAAAGAGAAAGCCGCTCACTCATTTTTTACATTTCCCTCCTTTTCTTCACTCCCTGGTGGGCTCCCTTGGGCCTTTTCATGGAGTCAATACACTGGCTTTCCCTTTTTTCTCGTGGGTGTTTAAACATAGTGAATGTGTGGGTACTTGGGTAATATGCACAGGGGATCGCTGATGGCTAATTTCTCACTTGAGGTCATTAACACTACATACTGAGTAGAGAAAAGCCGCAGCCTCTGCCCAGCATAGCACAGAGTGTTTGAGCAGCAGCACATGGCAAACATCCTTTGTTTCTGTGTTGCTTTGTTGTTTGCCTCCTCCAAATAAATATTTTCAGAAATATTTCTGAACTAACTCTTCCATTCGACACAAAATATTACAAGTGTTAAAACCTCTTCCAAATTAACCTGTATAAAAGATTGACTATAAAATCATCAGTCTTTCCGTCTTTCACTACTGTGACATTTTGAAGTCTATCAGCCAGTGTTTGTGTGCATGCTTTCTATGTAGAGTTTTCTGCTGCCTATTTATAAGGGGAAAATGCTTAAAAAAGGGTTAAAGAAGCTAAGCTGGGTCCACATGAATCCTGTTAAAGCCATGACACATTTTAGATCTTTGTACTGGTGATGTTTATAGTAATTGCCCTCTTATGGTACACTTGCCTTATTTTTCCTGTACAATTACAAGTGTTAAATGGGTAGCTAATAAATATCTGGGAGAACTGTGTCAACAACACAATTGTTCTGGTCTTCTAACTTTCACCCACTCCTAACAGCACACGCTGGTAGGAGAATAATATTTACGTGATGTTTTTCTAATGTTAGCTTTGTTGTTCTATATTTAATATTTGAAATCTTTTAAAACAGTGCTCTGAGTTTTCTTCGCCTTTTAAGTTTTTATTATATCAGTGTAGACACCTCTTTGTTTTTTTTCACAAGTCAAAATACTTTTTGTTACTTGTTTATTTATAGATTCACTAGGAAAACTTTTAGTTTGTTTCTTGTCCCATTTTCTTGACCGTCTATGCCACTCAAGTCCTTGGTCTCTGCCATTAGACTTTCTACGTTCGTGTTCTGTTTTTCCTACACCAGCCTTTAATTAACAATATCCCATTCCCTTTACATCAGAACAACATTTTAGAAGCAAGCTATAGTTTTTCCTAGCAGGATGTCATTGCTCCTACACTCTCTTAAAACACTGTGGAAAATTCCATGTAATGTATTCTGACGAACAAACACAGCTGAATATCTTATCTATCTGTGTCCAGCTTTTTTATATGTTCATAAAATTACGTGATTATACTGACTCCAATTTTACTCATGAGAAAATTAACATATTAGAAGAAGCCGAGAAAAAGAAAGCTGAAGTATGTAACATATAACAGTGTATTTTTGTAGGATAAAAGACCAGCGAAATAATGTTAGTAGACAATTCAAACATCAGGGCAGATAACCTGGATGATAGTGTTATACCAGTGCTAAGCCATTGTTTGAGAAGTACACTATAACTATATATTACTGAAAGCACTAAAAATAGAATGTGGAATTGCTTATGCTATTTTTTGCAGCTCTTTTTGGCAAATATAAATTGCTTCAAGTAAAAAGATAAAAAAAGCAATTTTAAAAACTTTTAATTGAATATTTCTCAGTCTTCCTTGATTTTGGAATTTTATTTCTCCAGAAAGTTATTTTCTTCATGAAGGATTTCGTATTTTATATTTACTTTAAAAAATGTATACCCTTAAACACCAAGTAGAGTAAATATGTACTATCCTGGTATCAGTGCTGGCATTTCTTTTGAACATATGAACTAATAATGTTCAGTAAAGTATAAGCTATAGGGGGCAGTAAGGTGGCTTTGTGTAAATACATGACTGTTGCCAAGACTGACAACCTGAATTCAAAATCCAGAACCCACATGATGGGAAGAGAAAGCTGACTGCCATAAGTTTTCCTCTGAATTCCACATGCACATTTTAATGCATACACATGCACACACATGCATTCACACACACACACACACACACACACACACACACACACACACACACACACACACACACACCTCTAATAGTTAGAAGGAAAGTGGAATACTAAGTACTGAAGAAACAGGAATGAAATTGGAATCCTGATACATTTCTAATAAACCTCAAAATATTGTAATCTATCTGTAAATATTCTAAGAGCATCCAATAAATTATAAACAGAGTGATCCTATGATCTAGCTATTCTAGTCATAGATTTAATGAACCCCAAATAAGCGAAGGCATAAAATATAGTGGTTACACCATCATCTTTCACAATATTGTGTTAAATGAAGAAACAAAATATGGTCTCCCCTGTTCTGGAGCAGCATCAGATTCAAGCACACCATACTATGTATGTCATAGTATAGATGGGCTTTGAAAATGTCCCTCTGTGGGGTGGAAGCCAGGCCAGCAGTACATAGCACTTTGAAGAGGTTAGAATTAGCAAACCAGCTGAAACAGGAATAAGTTAGTGCCTGGTCAGGGATGAAAGGATGCAAGGAGATTGTTAATGATTTGGTTCCAGGACAGTTTCTTTAATTTAAAATGATGTTTACGCATAATATAATGATATCGAAATGCTAAATTTTAAACGTATGTCAGTGAACAGCCTGGCCTGTGAATTAAAACTCACTGGTGATTCCACCCAGAAATCTGTGGTTGAACACAGAATTTTCACAGTAGTTAAATAATTTTACAGGTCACATTAGTGAATTGAAATTATTAATTATGTGATAAAATGTTAGGTCTAATGAAGAATTCTGTAGGTCTCTGAGATTTTTGAAGATCTTATCTATTTTACCTTATCTATCTATAAATAATATTTATCTGTTAAACCTAGGATACTTCATATTAGATTAGAAATAGATACTGTGTGAAGAATAATCTTAAATTTGAACTCTATACCAATGTTTCAAAATTAAGCTTAATTTGCTTCAATATATAAAGTTCTATATGAGTGAATTAAAGATAACCTTGTGAGAACAATTAAGGCATTAATCACAGGAATAGATTCAATAATCTACTTTTTGTCCTATCATCCCTATATATTTCTATATTCCCTTTTCTTTCTCTTCAACCCCTATATCTGAACAGAAGAAAGAAAAATAAGGGAAAAGAGAGATATCCCTGAGCCCAATCTTGTTTTCTCTCTGAATAAGACCATTAATAACTTGTAACCAACTCCCAATGAAAATAAGCCTCTAAAGCCCTCAGAGACCTCCAAAATATGGCATTTAAAGATGTTGTTATTAGTTTAAAGATTCTTTGACAACAAGACAGGTTAACTCCTGGCAACACCCAGCCTACCTCAAAGAAGGTGATGAGCATCAATGAATCTCCTTTTGGAGATGGCTTCAAATGTGGCAAACCAGCCATTGGGCAAAATGTTCTCATTTCTGACACTGACAGAATTCTGCCTAAAAATGGGCAAGCTTGGACGGAGGCAAAGCTGACTGCCACACTCTGTCAAGAAAGGTAAGCAAGTGCTCAATAGTTTCTGCCTCACAAATGTATCTGTCAGATATACTGGGCAAGAAGGCTGAAGAAGATGCTCGAACGTTACAGAGAGTTTTGGGTGAGTGTTCACACATGACTATGCCTGTCATTTTCTCACTTTGGAAGCTGCTCACCGGTCTACTCAGATAATTAATTTTATTCCTTCTCAAGTCTCAAGATCAGATAGCTTAGTGTTTTGGGGCTTAAGATGTTTTTTATGTCTACATAGATGTTTTAAGTTGATAAAGATGTGATAGATATTGACTTACATTCAGAATTTTAGACTCACCAAGATAGAAAAGATGTTCTCTTCAAGGTTGCCAAATACAAACAGCCCAATCACTATTAATGTAACATTTATATAATTCCTGAATGTCTCGTGGTTCCTCTTGATGTAGGCAGTTTATTGTATATATGTGTAATAATATGAATGTATATGTAAAAAAGGAAAAATAAACAAAAATTCAGTGGGATGCATAGAATTAACCAGGTGCATAGCAAAGTGATGCCTCAAAAAAAAATTAAAAAAATGAAAGAAAGAAAGAAAGAAAGAAAGAAAGAAAAAGAAGAAAGCAAGCAACAACAACACATAATAGAAGTTGCACAAGATAAGTACACTTGGTCTAAATTACAGCTGTTAAATGATATGAATGCATTTCATTTTGTATGAACAATGGTAAATCTGTACTAAATTTTGAATTATAGTGGTAAAATTCAATGATAAAGCTAATTTGAAAAAATAATGAATACTCTTAGGAAGTCTCCATTCAAGTAATTGTTGTTTAAATGATTTTTCTGCTCTTTAATTGGATCAAATTACTGAGTGCTTCTTGGAAACAAAATACTTCATGCATGCTCTCTTTACCCCCTTCCAATGCAGAGATTAAACAGAATAGTAATATTTGTATTAAGAATTTGTGAAAATGTCCCCTGTGGGAATCTTTATTATCTTAGCAGAACAGAAATACAATTAGAGAAAAGATAGTGAAGTCTACTTTAAGATACCACTGGGAATTTACTGTTTTTATATTAGCGTCTCCTATCTACCACAAATTCTAGAAAAAAAAAATTATTCACCCTGAATGTACTTGGTTTAGTAGTAGTTCACTTAAATGGCTACCGTTTAACTGGGAAAAAAACAAAAACAAAACCACCTTAACCAAAAGAAACAGTAGAATTTAATGGTATAATCTACATTTTGCCTGTAATTCTACCAAGTTAATAATATGAAGCAATATTCATTGCAGTACAGCATTTGTGTTCTAAAGTTAAAGCAATATGTTCACTCCTAAGTTTCTCTTTCATCATCTTACTCAAAACAAAATTCATATATCTGAAATGATAACAATAATGCAAAGTATACTAAGTTGTGCTAATGATACTCTTTTCTCCTATCCGCTCTGAGAAGCACATTGTAGGCTTTACTCCGGTCTATTTAACTACTAGAAACCAAAAAGGCACAAAGTGAAGGTAAATTGCATACATAAGTTTTAGCATAAGATTTATTTAAGATCTTACTACTGATAAAATACCTGTGGTAAAAAAATTTTATTTGCTGTAAAAATATTAATCCTGGAAATGATGTTGAAACTTAGAATGTAGATCATAAAAATTATATCATTTTGATGAATAACTGGCAAGACCAAACCTGTAGTGGGCCTCTTATGAAGTTCGTATCTTTCAAATATAGATAAAATAAACAAATGCAAAGGTAGGCACATATCTAATGTATATCTTGGTTTCCTACAACTTTATATCACACAACTACCAATTAAATTATCTTAAGAAAAAAGAATATACTTACTGCCCTCTAGAGGTGTGAACCAGTAGTGTAATAAGTGTAGATGTTGCTGGGCATATACAGTTTAAAGCTAACATGGCGTATTTAAACTCTTCTTCACAAACAACATGATCTGTTTGAAATAAAATAGGTAAATTAGGATAATTTACCTTTGAGGGTAGTATGTTTAAATATGAAAATTAAAACAATAAATGAAATTGCAAAAGTCTCAGCATAAACATACTTATTTTAGGGTTGTTTTTTTATAGGTTCAATGCTATCCACAGAAATATATTTTGTAAGGCAGAGTGCTGGAGAATGAGTTCATGACTTAGCTTGGGGGCCATGAAGGTCAAATTATAATTTTGTCCTAACAAAATGGCGAACTTTAGTGAAATGCCACAACTGTTTGTGCAAGGAGAGCAGCAGCTGGTTTGAGTTGCAGTCTGGAAAGCGCATCAGATGGTTTATAAAGTCTCTATTATATGCTGTCCTTCAATACAACAAATGCAATAGTATTGATTTGCTAAAAAAACATAACCACATAACATTAGTCGTCAAAAATTTAAAATACACGGTAGGCTATTTGGCTATCACAAATAACACGTTTCATACAATCAGAGACATGGTACCAATCTTCAACATTAATATTAAGATAGATTGAAATAAAAAGTGCACTGTAAATACACTAAGGTTCCTAAACTCAAAGTGGATAGGGTCCAGCAAGGAATAATAACAAGCGGTACCTACAACTCAGTGTCATAAAAGAAAAAGAGTGCTAGAGAGGATGATGGAAGAGAGGTGCCAGCCACACCTTCAGGGGACAAAGCTGCTTTGCCAAAGTGCACTGTTACCACAGGGGAATGATGGTGTAATATGACAGTTATTTGGTTTTCTACATAGATCATATTTTTAGAAAAAGGAACAAACTATTGTTTATCTAAAACAACCAACCCTATGCCAGGTGTATAACACTGGTGTTAGAAATGGAGAGCCTTGTAAAGTTATATACTCTTAGACAGGAAATATCAATTTTAGCTAAAGAAAAAAGAGGAAGATTAAAGTTGTTAGTGAGATTAAAATCTGTAATAGAAAAATAAACATCCTGCAATATAAGCAGAGACAACACCGAGTGACTTAAGAAATGAGAGAGCAACTGTTCTGCTGCAAATGCTGGTTGCGTGCCGTTCTGTTAATGTGGATGAGCATATAAGGGAAGAACTCATTTTTTTAAAAAAATAATATATATATTGCTTTTATTTCTCTTTGCTACACATCATGTGAGAAATTTATAATAGTTATAACTCATGAATTAGTTTTTAAAGTATGAAGTATCTCCTTACAGTCACTTCTGTATCCCTTTCCTCTTCTTTCTGCCCTTTCCTCCATCCCTTTCTTCCCCCTTTGAAATCATCAGTGTGCTGAAGTGGTAGTTGAGGAACACTTTAAAAAATAAATAGCAATGATATTTAATGCTCTGCAAAAAGAGAGCAGATTCCATCTCCAATTGGAATGTTGAGATCTGTACAGAATTTTTGCAAAAGAACAGTGTATTTAAACCACCCTCTCAATATTTCTCAAAATAATTTTTGAGTGTGCATGTCTAATCTGTGAGCGAAAGGCAACAAAGCTGTTAAAGGCAGAATGCAGTTCTTCAGGCTCACATCTTAGCAATGCATAGGGGACCGTGATTTCAAACACTTGCAACATATGATCTGAGAAAAATATATACACTTCATAACATAAGACAGGACTTTTAAAAACCCAAAAACTGTAACAGAAAAATTGGAAGCTCAATTACCATATGTACCACCACATGCAGTTATTAATTTTCACTAAGAGGCATAACCATATTTCCCCAAATAGAACAACTTGAAGAATGCGATGCACAGGTGACACTTTGGAAATACCTCATCACATGACATATTGTGGCCTTTCTTTTTCCAATAGTTATCAGAAAATTGGAGAGAATAGCTGAGAGACAATTGTATGACAAGAGCTATATTTTTCCCAAAGCTGTACTATCCTGTAAGATACCAACATAGTAGGATCCTCACATTATTCTTCCTCAGACAAAGGCTTTGCCACACCCATCAGCCCTTCAGGCTTAAAGCACATTTGACCCCAATACCACTACATAAACCCAAAACATCTTCTGTAGCTTCAGCACCATATGCTGTGTTATCCATGGAAAATCTGCATGGAAACTGAGAAGTATTTCATGATCTTTACCAAAGCGTGTGACACAGAGATATCACTTAAATATTGTCAGTCACTATTGAGTGCTAATATCAACAGCGATTTCTGGCATGGTTATAGAGGCAAACGCCCCTCTTCGTATTGTACATTTATTATTTATTTTAGTTCAGTGGAACAATTCATGCTTCATTATTATGCATAGTTACCTGTAGTTTTTCATTGAAAGAAGGGTTAACAGATAATTATTGTACAAAAAAAAAATCACAAAAGACCAGTGGGATGGCGTACTGAAAAAAGTGCTCACTGTTCAACAAGGAAAGCCTGAAAACTTCAAACTGATCCTTTAAGCCATGCGAAGGTAGAAGGAAAGAACAGACTTAACGAAGTTGTCCCTTAACCTTCAGGCAGAGGCACATTGCATGAATGTCCTCTAGCAAATGTGTCCCAACACAGCAAAATAATGATAATAACAAGAACGATGCAAAATATAATTACTATCAGGTCCTCGGGTGAGTAAAGCATATATTTATGTGAATTCCCTGTTGGATAAACGGTGAAATAAACTTTCATGGGGAAAAGATCACAGGCAAAGGACAATGATAAAATATGCAATCCGTTAATAATATTGATTAACACGAATGACAAAGTGTTTAAAACTCAACCCACAAAGTACTACCTGAAAGTAAAATGGACACTGTCCGTAGACCTCTTCTTAGAGTCTAAAAGCATCCTCAATCTCAAGATACTGAAATATTAACCACTTAGCTGCTGCTTCAATTAACCTAATTAACATAAGAACCTAACTGAGACATGTATAGAGGAAGTAAAACAGTAGAGTTTTTGCCTAATATGTTCAAAGTCAGGGGACTGACTTTCCACACTCTAAAATTAAAAATGGAATGAAATTTTTTTAAAAAGACACTGACAACACTCTATCAGTCTACTCTTAGACCCTCAGTTTCCCAATGCTGTATGACAGTGAGATTGTTGGTTCTACATCCTAGGTCACTGTCCCTAAACATATGTGCCAACTGTTTAGTAGGGGTTTGGTCACCCTCAAATCTCTAAGAGTCAAGTACCAGAATTCAGTGTTCCTTTTCAGGAATTTAGAATGACATGTCAAATCTGCTGGTCACTGAAGAATAGAAGTAGGGAACAAGCCAATCTCAAACACCGTTTTTTCTGTGTTAGATGTGGGGATATTTAAATTAAGTGGAAAATTAAGACATGTAATTCTTTCACATCAGTTCAGCACAGAGACTAGCACCAAATAATTTAATGGCACTTTATATTTTCCCAGCTTTAAATGAGAACAAAAATCCCTGGCATTGCGGTGCATTGCTTGAGAACTTGAGAAGCAGAGACAGAAGGGCTACTCCAAGTTCCAGGATACATAGGGCTAAATAATGAGATATTCCCTCAATGAAAACATTTTTTCCAAATTGAAGGAAAGGAGGCTGAAAGAAGGCCAAAGAATCAGAAGCTTACTTATTTATACACACTCAGGAATCCCATAAACACACTAAATTATAGGCCATAATACATATGCAAAGGCTTTCCAAGGTAAAAAGAAAGAGGAATAATATGTAAAGTAAAAATAAAATACTGAAATATTTTTAAAGAAATAGTTCTGGCATGACATTATGAAACAAGGAACCTCCAAAGATACTTTTGAGTTTGTTTTCTGTTGGCCATTTACAGCTGGGCCTGCAACCTGTATTTTTAGAGTAGTTTGTTGCCCCCAAGGACTCACTTGGAGGAAGAAATTTCATATGCAAGTGTTTATCAAATGGAGATTTATATACTGCTTTATATTAGGGATGGGGCATATGTAGAGTTCTCCTGGGCACGTTGCAACCATCTCTGTGTATCGACCTTGTTGATTTAGAGGGCTTTGTTTACTTGGTGTCCTCCATTCCCCCTGGCTCTCATGCTCTTTTCTCTTCTTTATCCTCAGACTTCTCTAATCTCCAAGAGAAGAGGATCCCATTTATCGCTGAGTATCCCAAGGTCTCTCACTTTCTGGGTAATGTCTAGTGGTGAGACTCTATTTGTTCCCGTTTGCTGCATAAGGAAGCTTTTCTGAAGATGGTTGGAGAGAGCACAGATGTATTAGTATAGCAGAATGCAATTAGGAGTCATTTTATGCTTCTATTAAATATTTCTAACTGTAGCATTTGGTTTGACATTAGGCCCCTGAGCAATCTCTTCTGAGATTCTTGGTTACCCAAGCAGTGTTGGGTCTGGGTGCCATCTCTTAAGAGTGAGATTTAAGCTAATTTTGATATTGGTTGGTTACACCCACAAACTTTATGCCAGCATTTCACTAGCATATCTCTGAAGCAGGACATCATTGTAAATCAAAGTGTTTGTAGCTTGCTTGATGTTTATGTTTCTGCTTTGGTAGCTTACTTCTTGTACCAAAGGCACTAAGATGTAGGGAACAAAGGTTCCCTGTAGAAAAAAAAGCTCAACTGGACCTTTTTCAGTGAATGGTGTAAGTATGGGGCGTCAGCAATGGAGCGTTGCCATCAGTTTGTAGAGGACAGAGTTTGAGAACAGCCTGGGTGGCCTGGGAGTTCCCATGGGGCTCCTTTGGCCAAATCAATTGGATATAATCCAGTCTTAGTACTAAATCTTCATTTGATGACCAGAGATGTTTAGTTGGGGCTCTGTATCCTCCCTATCCCTCCCCCCCATTATTTGGCTCTTTCGTTTAGATCACCTTCATATATGTATATATTTTAGGAAGTTTGTACTGTATAAGGTTTACAGAGTACCCTCAAATTGACATTACTTGGAGCGGCCTCTCGTCATCTTCCACCTCTTCCAAAGACTCTCAACCTGATCATTCTGTTTTAGAACCAACCAATCCATTCATAACTATGTCCTTTTCTCCCCTTTCCTATGAAGACATATCTGGCCCACTCTTACTCCCTCGCCTTAAACCTAAACTCTGTGGTTTTACCAAATTTAGCGTAGTTATTATTGACTTAACAGCTAACACCGACTTAAGAAAACAAGAATTACACACTGGGAAAAGATACATCCACATCCACATGTGCAACAACTGCTATTGGTGAAATGGCATGGTTGCATGTAGAAAAATGCAAATAGAGCCAAATTATAACCCTGCACAAAAACTCAACTCAAAATGGACCAAAAACTTCAACATAAAACCAGAGACACTGAACCTGATAAATGAAAAGTGGGAGATAGCCTTTAACTCAATGACACAGTAGATTTTCTGAAGAGATGGCCGTTCATGCAGTCACTAACATCAACAAGTAATAAATAGTACCTTGTGAAACTGGACGCCATCATTTGGACAAAGTAGCAGCCTACAGAATGCAAAAAGATTTTCACACCTACACATACAATAGAGGGCTAATATGCAAATATATAATGAATAAAAAAAACTAGATATGAAGAAAAATAATTCAAATAAATATGCGGTACAGATCTAAATAGAGATTTATCCAAAGGGGAATTAAAATAGCTAGGAAACACTTGAATAAATGTTAAACACTCTTAGTCATCTGGGAATTGTAAATCAATAAGATGTTGAAATTTCATTTTACAGCAGCCAGAACGGCTAAGATCAGTAAGACAAGTTATGGGTCGTGTTGCAGGACTGGGAAGACAAGGGAACACTCATGCATTGCTGATAGGACTGCAAACTTGTATAGCCAATATAGAAATTAGGGAGGGGCTGCCTCAGGAACATGGGGCTTGGTCTATCACAATATCCAGCTACACTACTCTTAGAAATATACCAAAAGGAAACTTCACACCGCCACATAGATACTTGCTCAACTTTGTTCATTTGTGCCAAAGTAATAATAGCCAGATATTGAAACAATCTAGATCCCCCTTATCAGATGAGTGGATAAAAACAATGTGGTACATTAAAAAAAAAATAACTTAAGTCATGAAATCCTCAGGAACTAGGGAAAAATCCTCAATAGTAACCCAGAAAGAGAAATATGGTATTTATTCATTTATATGTGGAAAAACTTTTAAATGATTGCAAAAGTATTTTCTCTTTTAAGAATTTTTTATATTAGGGGAGCTGCAGATATGGCTCAGTGATTAAATGAGCTGGTTATGCACACATGTTAGTCTGAGCCCAAGCCCAAGCCCAAATATGAAAAAAAAAGACAAAGAAAATAAAACTCCAAACACCAAACAAACCAGCCATGTGGTCCATCCGTAATGTGTCTGTGATCGCTGAGTTTTGACACAGATCCTGAAAGCTCAGAAACTAGCCATTCTACCCAAAACAGTGGCCTTCAAGTTCAGCGAGGGGCCCTGTCTCAGATGGAGCAAGACAATTGAGATCCCTAGCTTCCACAACCCTGCACACATGCATCACAAAGAAACTACATTTTAAATACAGACACACAGATACATAGACACACACACACACACACACACACACACACGCACGCACGCACGCACATGCAAATGCACCCATGCATGCACACACACATGCAAATGAATGTATACAAATGAGCACACTAGATAGCAGAATTGCTGTAAATGAATGAAACTTGTGTTTACCCTTCTGCTCACTAATGTGTTTTGATATCTTGCAAGTCATCTGTGTTCTGAAACCTGTTAACCTACTGAGATCCTGCTGCCAAATCCTGGTTGTGAGCCACATCGGGCTATTCACAAATTCAAGTCTTCCATCAATTGGGTTCATTTTTAGAGCTCGGCAGTGATCATGAGAGCTGCTTAACGGACTGGGCAGGGTAGGATTGCATGTTTCCATTGTCCCCACTCATCTCATTGCTTTAGCATCTTCATCTGTTGAATGGGTTCTCATAAGTACAAAACAAGTAGTATGTATTTCAACATCCTCAGCATATTGGTCAACAACAGTCAGAGCTCAGAGAAGCTTCCTAACATAATGTACCATGTCTGTGCACTTTCTCTGTCATATGGCAGCCAAAAATGTTCATCTGTAACACCAGAAGAAAAGGCAGGACATATGGGGATGAATACAGGCCCAGGAGTAGCTGGGAAGTTTTATGAAGTGATGTTGTTCTAACTATGATGCTATTTTCTTAGTCAAGTAGATGGAAGTGATTAGGAGGAAGGTGAGAAAATAGAAGTTGCAGATAATCTGTTGTTTTCTTTAGTTTCACTTAAATGCCTGAAATTTGGGCTAGGAATGTAGCTCATTTGGTTGGGTGATTGTCTTAGAAGCACAAAGAACTACTTCTAATTTCCCAGAACACATGACGGGGAAAAAAAAAAAGCTGATGTAGTGAGTCACATATTTAAACCTAGCACATGAAAGCAGAAATAAGAGGATCAGGGTGATCCTGGCCAGTGAACCTTAGTAGGGGCAAATCTCAGGCCATTCATAGCTACCTGCTCAAAAGCCAAGTTATATGGCTTCCTGTCAAGTGCATTCAAGATCAATTTCTGGCCTCAATACATAAGTCCAGATACAAATAAAGAGGGCTCTTTAGTGGAGTGAGAAGGGAATCAATACAGGAAAAGGGTTGTGAATAAAACAATAATAAATATGTCTGAAAAAAGCAAGAAGGATCATAATAAATATTAACTGTTTATCTATAAAAGCTCCAATCCATATGAATTTTTATGTATGAACTTTATTCACCCGGGCTGACCTTTATCCCCCTAAGAGTAAAAAGCTACTTAACAAAAACCCCAATACCAGACATGAGAAGGCCTCTTTTGAATTGCTGGCCAGGGCAAACTAAGGCACACACCCTATTGTTGCCTTTGGTTAACATACAGAAGTAGAAAGTAAATGCCTATTGCTGAAGACACCATGTACTTCACAACCAACCCAGAGACCCATGAGCTGGAACTGTCCTCAAAGGCCACTTCCTCAGAATTATCTTTCATGTTAAGAAAATGCATCAAGTAAACTCCCAAATGTAGGAGACAAATCAACAGTCCTACCCACCTAAGATGCCTATAAACCACATCATAAATTTCATGACAAGATAACCCTATGGACACATTCATGGTACATATAATTGGTAGTAACCAACAGCTCTCTAATTGGACTTACAACCCACAAAACACGAAGGAAAATATGCCAAATACAGAAAAATACCTAAGGTTTTATACCCACAGAAGTGTATAGTTTTCACTCCTCACCAAGGAAACTTCTCTGCAAGAGAGAGAGATCACTACTACAGGAAAATACCACAACCAATCAAAATCAAAGTTGTGGCACCAAATCCCAATGGCTACATCTACAAAACAACTTCCACCTCTAAGGCTTAGGGAATGTTCTGGAAGAGGTGGCTGAAAGATTGTAAGGGCCAGAGTTTCAGGAAGTTTGCTATGAGATAATGTCTCCTAACCATGTCAGAAGTTATACCCAGAAAATAACACCAACATGAATACCCAAATGTGTGCTGAACAAGGACAAAACCAATGGACATGGCAAAGAAGATGGGGAAAAGCCCATGAGGCCTCAATCCTACAAAAAGAGCTAACTACAGGCAACCAAGAAAAGCTGGAAATAGGAGAGGTGATCTTCTCCATGGAAGAGTGCACAAATTGGTTATCCAGTGTCAAGCTCTCAACCCTGAAACTATACATATAACTAACAATAATGGACTGAACAGGTTATGTATAGGAATATATATATTATATATTATATAACAATATTTAGGAATATATTCTATACATATGTATATGTGTTCCTATACAGCCTATGCATATATATATATATATATATATATATATATATATATATATATATTTACATATGCATATAACAACAGTTAATGAAAGAAGGGTACCATTAATTAGAAGAAGATTGGGGAGAGCTATATGGAAGAGTTTTAGGAAAAAAAGGAAAGGGAGAAATGTAATTAAATTATAATCTAAAGATGTGAAACAACATCTTTTAAAAAGTTACAATTCAACATTATTTTTCCTAAAACTTTCTTGTAAAATGTATGGGCCATAGAGGTTTATAATGCATTCATGCATAAACCTCCCCCCGCTCAGTTTCTGTTTCATATACAGTAAGCACAAATCTACAAAATAGGTAGGAAAGGAAAAATTCTAATAGAAATCAACAGCACCTTGCTGATTTGAGTGAAGAACATATTTAATTCTAAGATAAAATTCAATAATGTTCCCACAGAGATAGAATTCTCTTAGGTAGGACTTTACTCAGAAATCAAATCAAGTATTCGCAGATCTGAACACAGAAAAATGAAAACGTGAGCTTCTGAAAATGCTTCCCGCTGAGAGCCTTTTGAAGGCTTTAAGATATCTTGAGCATAATGTTGGAGCTGGATAAGGATCTAATCTGAATACTGTGCGGTCTTCCCACAAATGTGTTTCAGATGATACCATGCAAGACGTATTACCATTGAAAGGAAAAAATGGACAGGACACCAGCAAGTCAATAACTGAGGCTTACAAAGGGTTTTTTTTTTTTACCTCTAAGTGGTAGACTGTGAACACATAGTAAGTACCCAAACACTACAGTGCACTTTCAACCCCACCAGCACAAAGTGACTATTGAGGATGCTACAGAATAGACCATGTACATCGCCAAGGAAAACAAGAACTTCCCAATAGTAGAAGTCATGTTTATAAAAACACAATGTACTATGGTACTTCAGATATTTTGAGTTTGTATTTCACAAGACATGCTGAGAGATAATACCTACAGCGAGTTTCCAGTTCATTCCCTTCTCAGAACTAGAATGACACCAACATAGTCATGTTGGATAAACTTTTGATGTGCTTTCTTTCAGTTTGCAAGGATCTTATTGACACAGTTCCCATCTATGTTGGTTATATCATTGTTTGGTTTCGGCAGCAATGTAATACTGATTTCATGAGAAGAAGGAAATATTCCTTCTGTTTCTATTTTGTGGAATAATTTGATGAGTAGCACCTATACCAGTGAATTAGTAGAAATAATATTGTCAATAGGGGTATCTTACCATAAGATAACTAGAGATTTAATGCAACTGAATCAATTTTCTAACAAACTTCTTCACAGGAAATGAAAAAAAGAGTCTTTCATTTGATGTGGAAACATTAAAAACCAAGATAGTTATAATAATCCTGAAAAATGAAAGAACTGCTGGAGATATTACCATCCTAAATTTCAAGTTGTATTACAGAGCTACAATAATACTAAATTTAAAGAACAGTCTGCCATACATGTAAAATCAGACACAATGGTGAGTGGAATTGAACTGAAGTCCCAGTCATAAGTCCACACAGATATAGATTTTTGACAAAGAAGCCAAACATATATACTAGAGGAAAGACAGAATGTCCAAAAAACGAAGGTGGTTAAAATGGATGGCTGCATGTACAAAAATGAAAACAGCATCATACACAACACCCTGCACAAAACTCAATTCCAAATATGCCCAAGATAACAACATAAAACTAGATACTCTGAGTCCTACTGAAGAGAATGAAATATGCCTCAATTCATTGGTACAAGAAAGGACTGTCTGAATAAGACACTGAGAACACAGGTAATCTGCAATTAATAAATGGGACCTCATGAAGCTAAGAAGCTTCTTTCTATACAGAAATGGACACCATAATTCAAGCAAAGTGGCAGCCAACAGAATGGATAAAACTTTTATCAGTTAATAATATGTTAAATCTAGAAAAGATAAATAATGAAAAATACTGAACAACATGAAAATAAATTACCAAATTAAAAATGGAAGACAGAACTAGAATATAAAAAAAATTAAAAACAAATGGCTGAGAACCCACTTAAATATATACTCAACATCTTTAGCCATCATGACAGTACAAATTAATGCTCCTTGAGATTTCATCTTGCCCTGTCAGAGTAGTTAAGGCCAATAAACAAATGAGAGTATGTGATGTGATACATTGTGAAACACTTATTCACAGTTGGTGGGAGTGAAAAACCATACAGTCACTGTGCAAATCTGTATGGAGGTTTCTCAAAAGCTGAAAAATTGATCTGCTACAAATCCGGCTATAAAATTGTTAAGTACCCAAAGGACTTGTTGATCTGTGTTCATTCCCAGCTTTATGTATAAAATACACAAGTTGAAAACAATCTAGGTCTCTGTCAACTGGTGAGTGAATATGTGGTATATTACCAAACTGTTAAAAATGAAGTTGTTAAATTTGTCGGTAAAGGGATAGAGAGAAAAACACACACTCTGAATGAGGTAAGTTAGACCATAAGAAACAAATATTGCATGTTTCCCCTTATATGTGGATGTTAGTTTTAAAGTTTAGAATGTGATTTCAATTCAAAGAAATGCAAAATGTTATGTAGCTAAGAAAGGTGAAGGAGGTAATATTTCAAGGAAAGGTAAATATAATATATTGTTATAAAGAGACAAAAGAGAAACTAGAATAAGAGGATTAATTGGGGAGGAAGATGGACGACCAAGAAAAAGGAGGAATATGAGGAGGGACATTAACACTAAAGTGCCTTTGAAAAACCATATGGAAACCTCTAGTTCCTACTACTGTGGCTTCCTAAGATATATATAAATGTAATTTAAATGTGGGGAAACAATGTCCAAACTAGACATCTTATGTTATCAAGTAAAACTTTCAGCACTGGGAATGGGTTATATCTTTTCGAGGCACTGACTAAAGGCGTCCCGCAGACACCCACAAATAAAAATCATCACTGGCTGTTTCCAATTATGACCAGGACACTTTAGTAAGGTAGATCATGTCTTTATATGCCTGCATAATTTTATTATCTGTGCTCTTGTATGACTTAAAAATACCATCTTTTCTCATATGGTTGCTAGGTAACAGTTCGTTGGAAAGCAGTAAACAGAAACACTGATCAAATCAATCCAGCTCAGGGTTTTGAATACTGATATCAAACATCTTTCAATTAAGGTATTCTAAACAAAAACACAAACAGAGTCAAGACAAAAACATTCTTATCCATTTTATTTTACAGAGCAAAAGCTGATTGGTTACAAACACTAACTGAATGGGCTGCACTGTAAAATTTTTCACATATTTTTGCTCATTAGATTCTGCTTCTAAGTGAGAGTGGACTGAGAGCTATGAAATCTAGATTTTTTTTCTAATGAGAAGAGATATCATCAGCTATTGTGTGATTTTTTTAATCCTATTGCAATGATCAATAAAAATAACTGTATCTTACCATATCATAGTTCAACTACTATGCTACATTCAATTGCTAAACGGTTAAAGATAATATCAAGTAAACTTTTATGTCACTTAATCTCACAAGATCTAAATGTAAGTATGTTGATTACATATATGAAAATCTCCTCAGTTTTAGATTCCCAATACTCTGCAAAAACTACTTTGTAATTCATTAGTAGTATGTTGAAAATGGATATTTGTATTTTTTATAATTGCTTAATTATTTTAATTTGCAATTGTGTCTGATTCATATTAATTAAATATTCAAAGGATTCAAATATTCTATAATCTACATAAATTTTATACATTATTTATAACATCTAGTGTTAATACATTTTTCACACAAATGTAATCTTTTTGGTTTGCAACTACAAATTTCTCTTATTAATCTGTACTAAAATAAAGTACAGTTGTTGAAGCCTCATATTACAATAATCCCAAAGAACATTTTGCCATTCATGATAAATAATACATAGGTATATATACATTTGTATGCATATTCACAGCAATTTAAAACCTAACAAAACCCTATGATATAAGTTATCATGTTAAAAGTATTCACATATGAAATCAAGTATGGAAAAGAGCAGTAGAATTAAATTTATTTGAAACTTACTAAAACATAAGCTCCAAACAGCAAAGAATTTTATGCAAATTTAAACTTGTGTAACCAAACACTAAAGAGATAGCAATGCTTAGCAGTTCTTCCCTCAGCTGAAGCATGTGAAAGGTTAAATTTCCTGTAGATTATGAATGATGGCACCATCTGCCATGAAATTGGAATGATAGGAAATATGACCATTACATTTCTCAAAAACCTACCATGTAGTAGATAGTGGTGGAGAAACACCATCATATGTGCTTATTTTAGTGACAATTATAAATTGAAAAGATTATTTAAGTGTCAGCTTCAAAGATATTTTTAAGGATCTCATGGAGGCAGTTATAACACAAATAAATATGTGGTAAATGTAAATATTTGCAAATGCCCAAAGAAGATATCATGGACATTTGTGCGTGCCACAATAGGACAAAAAACATCATTAAGGGCAATTAAGGATAAAATAGTATGAAGGAGAAGAAAGTCTATAGAAGTAATTTTCTCAGAAGTCAGGTTAGAGAGTTAAGAGACATCTACTTGTTTATGAACAACAATTAGTAGGAAAAATAAGGACTAACGAAGAAAAAAATCTCCACAATTGCGGACAAGTTTGGAAGCAATAGGCTCCAGCAAAGAAATGAGCAGAACTCATTTAACTATAATCAAAATATTTTTAGATGATAAACAATGGAGTAAAATAAAGTAATACTTTGAAAGCATAGCTTTAAATCGCCCTTGTATGATTTCCCATGTTAGTAGAAATAAGAAAGTGAGTGAAGTAGTAACTAGAAGAATAGGTAGAAAGTGAGTCAGGCCTTCCTGACATGCCTGAGGATATGACCCCTGACAGTACGAATCTGAATCTCCTCCAGTGCGACTTCCCCCTCTCCCCTCCCCCTCCCTCCTTCCCTCTTGTTCTCTCTCCCCTCCTCTCCCCTCCCCTTCTCTCTCTCTCTCTCGCCCTCTCTCTCTCTCTCTCTCTCTCTCTCTCTCTCTCTCTGTCTCTCTCTCTGCTCTCCTTTCCTCTCTTATTCTTTCTTTCTTCTTAGCAGATCTTAAATTAGGATGTGAGGAGGATCTAACTACATAGAATTTTGCTTGACTGCATGTATGGTTATTTTTAAACATGTGCTATATTTAAAGAAAAATGAATATTCTGGTATGGTGTTGAATGAACAAAGTAACAGACTGTAGAAGTTGAGGTATGTAAATTGGGAAAATATGAGGGAATCAGGGGACATACTATCTGTACTGAAGATGTCTTCATCGTTATGCATTTAAGATCTTTGAGATGTAAAACTGTGTTCTTTCGTTTTGGAGTTTTCAAGCCCTGCCAACATAGGCAGTTCAGTACAGAACTGGAGCAAATACCAGTTAATGCCATAGTGATTGATCAATGATTCTGACACAAGGCAAATTAGCCTAGATGTTTTCTGAAGAGGCAGTCTGCTGAGGATGCAACTACAATCCTGGCAGTACCCAGTTGCCAGAAACATTCTGAATTCCTGATCCTCAATAGCATATACATATGATATTTATCATAACAACAAACTGGTTTGGGGGACAGACTTGTAAAGCACTGTAGCAGAAGCTTTGATGGTGTTAAGAAATTACAAATGAAATAGCAAGTTAAAGGGAAAGCTGAGACACTGAGTTCAGATCTCATAAGGTCAGATTGGAACATGAATATAAAATCCAAATAACGTATTTTCTATCACATATATTTTAAATTTAAATCTCAAGAAATTATTGTCAATTAAGCAGAAAAGTATGTTTTTCTGAATCAAATATTCTATGCAAATTAAAAAGAATAACACAATCCTGATGGTTTCCAAAATGGAATAGAAAATAGGAATTACAACAAATATTCTTCTGTACTAGGCTTAAAAAAGATTGCATCGGGAGTTATCTCAGTCTATGGGAAAATACACTTAGTCTCAGAAAAAATTACCCTTATGAAGGCAGATTTACTGACTTCAGTACTTATTCTTTATTTCACCAAATGGCTTGCAGAGTGAGATGAAAACTTAACACCACTGACACAGCTATATTAAATTATCAACTATGATTTGTTACTTAAAATGTACACATATTATCTATTAGCACTGATATCTGAGCTTAAACAAACATACTCTAATACATTTGTATAAGAATAATATCTACCTCTAAGTGAAAAAAATGTTTTCTGCCTAGTTTTATAAATTCTATGACTTTATTGTGTCACTAACTATACTTAATCATCTTGAATCATTATAGAAAATTACCAAAATCTATGAATAAATTAAAGAATTCATTATCAACACCCATTGTATAGCAAACTTTTTATGAAAATGGCATATATAAATGATTATTAATAAAAGTGTTACTTTATTGCTCACCTATGTAATTCCAGATCTTATTTCTTCTGTAATATTTTGTTTCATGTGATTGGCAAATATTTACAGTTGAATGCTATTAAATGCCATATATATCATATTTCTTGCACTCATTCTCCCATGATTTTGTATTAGGAATTTTTAATATTCACTTCTACCCAGAACATAATGGATGTACTCATAGCTGAGTTTCATGTGTTGAACACATGATTTCCTCAGGAAACATTCAAGCCACTGTGTGGCTGATCTCCTCCTGCTCTGGACTGCTGAATGACATTTCTCTTACGGTTTTACTAAGAAAGGGCTCACTCACTCTACACTTCCACCCTAACACTCCGAACTTGCTTTCAGAAAGGCACCATAATATCACTGTATGGTCAACTATCCTTATCATAAAAAAATGACCAAAATATCTTCAAAGTGGATTACTAATTTCTTCTTCAACTTATTCTTAAATGTCTCTAAATCACACTTTCTAAAATTCTTTCTTTGGAGCCATGTTAGCTTTGTCTGATTCCATGTAATTTCACTGTTTTTTCCTCGATTCCCTAATCTCTATGACTCACCCACTGCTCTGTCCATTTGTAACTTTAATGCACATCTGCTTTCATATCTACACTATTTATATGGTTCCTCTATCTGAAACATTGCTTCTTGATTGCGTTTTTTCTTTAAAAAAAGATACAACTGATTATTTGTTATATATCTTCTCCGGTAAGGTATAATCTTCAAAACAACAAGAGGAGTTCAAGTCACACAAAAGTGAGGTGTTTTTAATGTCCATCTTCCTGGTACCCAGCAGCATTGCACTGGAGCTATGATTCTGCTGATTTGTCTTGTTGCCTGTCTTCTCTGGTGCACAATGGTTGTTTGTTTTGTCTTTTCTTCTGCACATGTGTAAGGCATCAACTCAAATCTTCTACCCAAATCTGTTCCTCTGTTGATATTCTTAATATTGAATTATAAGAATTCTTTATATATTTTTTCAAAAATTTTATATAATAAAGTTTATAGAATTGATGATTTAGATATATCAAAACAGAATAATTATACCTTTGGTTTAAAAAATTTTATTCTGAGGTGTTAAAGGCTGGGTGGTGGTGGCACACTCCTTTAACCCCAGCACTTGGGAGGCAAAGGCAGGTGGATCCTTGTGAGTTCAAGACCAGCCTGGTCTACAAAGCAAGTCCAGGATAGTCAAGGCTACACAGAGAGACCCTGTCTCGAAAAACCAAAATAAAAAAGTAAGTTATTTCTAGTTCCATCCATTTGCCTGGAAATTTCAAGATTACCTTATTTTTAATAGCTGAATAGTATTCCATTGTGTAATGTACCACAATTTCTTTATCTGTTCTTTTATTGAGGGACATTTGGGTTGTTTCCAGATTCTGGAAATTAAAAATAAAGCTAATAATGAGAAGATGTGATAAAGATTGTGATTTACATTCAGAATATTAGGTGCACCAAGATAGCAAAGATGTTTTCTTCAATGCTGTCAAATACAAATAGCAAAAAAACCTAAGAATGTAACATTCATAGAATTCCTGATTGTGTCATGGTTCTTCTTGCTATAGGTAGTTTATTATATATATTATATATGTTTAATTAAAAATTATTTCTACTTTGGAAATGCCTTATTTTGAATAATGTCTTGAGAAGAATGATAGGTATAGTTTTTCTTTTTTTTATTAATTTATTCTTGTTATATCTCAATGGTTATCCCATCCCTTGTATCCTCCCATTCTTCCCTCCCTTCCATTTTCCCCTTATTCCCTTCCCCTATGACTGTCCCTGAGGGGGATTACCTCCCCCTGTATATGCTCATAGGGTAACAAGTCTCTTCTTGGTAACCTGCTGTCCTTCCTCTGAGTGTCCTAGAAACCTACAAGTAGAACATTATGATAGGCAGATTTGGGCCCAGGGGTCCCGCTCAAACTAAGGCACCAGCCAAGGACAATACAGGCGGTAAACTTTAAACCCCTACCCAGATCTAGCCAATAGTTTTTTTTAACTGTAATTTTGAATTTATTTTTCTTTTAAGGAATGTATGAAATTTTTGTGTTAAAGACGAGGAAAAATAGCTATATCCATTTTCTGAGAATATTTCTAATATATATATATATATATATATATATATATATATATACACATGTAATTTATTTATTTTGTGGCAAGTTCATTTCATAAAATGTATAGGACTGGCCTTCAATTTAGTGCAGGCTGGCCTTGAACTCACAATCATCTTGCCTCTAGTCCCTGAGTGCTGGATAATTGGCAAATACTGCTTTTCATATATTTTGTAATATCTCTCTCTCTCTCTCTCTCTCTCTGTGTGTGTGTGTGTGTGTGTGTGTGTGTGTGTGTGTGCATAGGTGTGAATTTTCACATATGTGTATATACACCACCCAACCCTCAACATAAAGAGATATACACAGAGATGAACAGTACAGCCTTATGATTATAGTGTATTTCCTCATATAAATCAATGGGGAAAATTATCCTACAAATCAACTAAAAATAAAAGACAAGAACATAAATGAATACACTTTGACCAAACAGGGTATATGCCTCTACTACAAGAAAGAAGAACACTTAAAGTCAGATAAAATTCACCTCTTTATCATATTAAGATGGAAATGAAAGTTACCGTCAACTACCATTGACTGCTCAGTTTTAATAAATTATCCCAGATAATCAATCCTTTATAATGAACTAAGCAACTTAAAGAGAGTGAAGTCATATTGTTTTGAATTGTCATGATAGTAGTAGTTCATTACATATTAGGGCAAAAGTGATGCCAACAATTTAGAATAGCCTCACTCCAGGGTTTCAGACTGTTACCTGGGCACACCTACTACCAAATGCCCAGTGCCCACTCTAGTCAAGGCTCTGGTGTGAAGCTCTCCCTGCCCCCTGACTTCCAGGATTGTTCTTTTTCTTTCCTTCTTCCTTCTTTTCTTTCTTTCTTTCTCTCTTTCCTTTTTTTTTTTATTTTGTTTTTGTTTGTTTTTTAATGAGCCTTTAGTTTTTTCACTTTATGGAGTAAAAACCTAACATTCAAAAAATATGAGAGACATGTTTTGGTCTTTGGATTGCATTATCTTATTTATCTATTCTTTTAGGATCCCCTGATGAGTATTTTAACATGAAGCTTATTTGAACTTATGCATCTGCAAACTACTTAATATATTTTCAGGTGTTATATTACACAGTATTGAATTATATACTATCAACTTTAAATATTCTTACTAGATCTTTCAGTTTTCTTATGTTTTCTGTATTTACATAATCGTGAAAAATGCTGGTAGTCAGGCACTGTGCCATCCACGGAGAAGTGAAGCATGTCAGAGACTGAAAATCTAATGTGGCTATGCTAAAGCACCTATTAATCAACGATGAAATGGATCTGTTAGAAACCTTATCTCTTGTGAGGATATAAAAAAAAATGAGAGTTGCAGAGGAAAAATAATGCTTCCTCAATCTTTTTAGCTCTCACAATCGATGAAGAAGTAAATGAAATGGTTTATGAATCTGTTCTCACTCTCTCCCTTTCTATTATCACAACCTCAATTCAATTTCTCAGCATTGGTCACCTGAACTACCGTAATAGCTTCCTAAATAATCGATCCTAGGAGGTTCATTTTATCCTCTCCTCTGAGCTCCACATTTCCTAGTTATTCTTTTGTCTAGTTTAAATTATATGTGTTTTCCTCGGAAGTATTGTTAACCTCTCATTGCTTCCAGAAAATTCCAATTCCTTAGTAAATGATAGTTCATAATGAATAATTTGAAGTGTCTAAACAACGTGATCAAGAAGAGCAATGATAAGTTAAGCAAACATTTCATAACCTCATCCCCTGCTTGCTTACCCTCTGGGGTTAAATTTTTAAATTTTTTTGTGCTCACTTATATGTTTATATTAGCCATAAAGTATACAATAACCATCCTTCAATCAACAGACCCAAAGAAACTAAGTAGCAGCGAGGAGGGTCCAAGGGAGGATGCTTGAATCTCACTCAGAAGAGCAAATAAAACAGACATTGAAGGTGGATAGAGGGAGCAAAATAGGCAGGAGAGGGGATGGGCAGGGGAGAATGAGTGGGGATTAGGACTCATTCCCTAACAGTGGATAGAGAGCCAAGTGAGAGAATGGAAATCAGAGAGGCAGGGCATCTCTGGGACTTCCTGGAGACCTAACATAGGGTAGCCCTGAGGAAGTCCATAGAGGTCACCCTAGCTGAGATGCCTAGCAATGGAGGATACAGAACCTGAAGTGGCCACCTCCTATAGCCAGGCTGGACTTCCAGTGGAGGGATAAAGACACCAACCCACCCACAAAACCTTCTACCTAAAATTTGTGCTGCCTGTAAGATGTACAGCAGCAAAGATGGAACAAAGATGGAGGGAATGGCCAACCAAAAAATGTCTCTACTTGAGGTTCATCCCATGGGAGAGAACCAATTGCTAGCATTATTAATGTGATGCTGCTGTGCTTGTAGCCAGGAGAATAGCACAAGTCCTCTGAAAGGCTTCACCAAACAGCTGATGGAAACATATGCAGAGACCCACAGCCAAACATTAGACACTGGTCAGGGACTCTTGTGGAAGAGATGAGGGAAGGATTGAGGCAAGAGCAGTCAAGGACTCCATAAGGAACCATTAAGAAATATCCAGAGAAATTAATGCATATAGATGGAAAGAGATGATATCAAAGACAAAGAATGAAGATTATAGGACTAAGTCATAGTTAGAATTTGAGCGTTAGTAGAAAAGATTCCCTTGTATCTTGCCACTCTATTTTAAGAGTTTAATGCATAGAAAATGAACAAAATTTCTTCTGGACTACAGAGCAAATTACACACAATTTATCACTAGTTCAGACAAGAGAAAGATTCACCGAAGCATTTTGAACAAATAAATAAAAAAGATACAAAGAACAAATGCCTGTTCCTCACAAACCATGGGTATAAAAGGACCAAGTCACAGGCTGAAGACAGCAAGCAGGTCAGCTCTGACAGAATATGCCTGCCATTTTCCAAAGACCACAGAATAATTTACCCTATTCAGAATCATGAGATTGAGTGTTTGAAAATTATACAAACATCAAAAATTGTCAGAAAAAAGCATAATATCCCATGAGCTGATTAAATTATAAGTGACCTACAATAACACTACTTGATGCACCTATCTTGCATGACCAACTTATTCAGGTGCTAAAGAAAGTAAATTAAAGGGACGGCTGTTTATAGAAGCACATATCAACCTCACAAATGCCACTGAAGTGAAAAGCAAATATTGTTTTTTAAATTAGCTAGCAAGAATAATATCTAGAAACATATTTTACTTATACTTTATAGCATCATAACTTGCTTATTTAAATTAAATGGGCCATGGTTATATAAGATATTAAATTTATAGAAATATGCAGAACACTGAGGGGTATATGATTTCTCTGCAATATCTCTCACATCTAAAGTTAAAAGTAGTTCAATTTAAAATATTTAATAAAAAACTAATAACCAGAAATATTGATTTTTAAAATGTAGATTTCAAGGATGTGTTGGGAATAATGAAAAATTTGAATATGAAGCAGATTATTATTAGTATTAGTATTATATTGTTCAGTGGTTAAAATTGTTAGTGTAACTCTATAAAACAGAACAGCTTACTACTCTAGGGATTCTTGCTGAAGTACAAATCTGTTCTATGCATGCATGTATGTATTTATGTATGTATTATGTTTATATGTACATGTGTTTCTGTGTTTGTGTATGCATATATGGACATATATAATATATCTGTACATGAGTGTCTGTACATACGTACATGTGTATAGGTGTGTGTATGTATGTATCTTTGCATGTATATATCAAAACATGTGAGTAAGTGTGTCTGTTTGTGGGTATGTGTATAGGTATGTGTGTCTCTGTCTATGTATTTATGAACAGAAAAATTAAGCAAATGAAACAAAATGTTAACAATTGCTGAATATAGATTGATTGAATAACAACTTTAATTAGTTTATAACTTTTAAATTGTACATTGAATCTTCCAAAACATCTGAGATGCTCTACATAGTACTGAACATGCCCTTATGTTGAAAAGTTTGTGTTAGATCTAGACACATCAAAAAATTCGAAGTTCTGTGGTTCTATATTTTGAAAGTACATAAATTCAAGGCATTTTCTTAAGCAGGTTGCAGAAGCAAAGTTTAAGATGATGTCTATGTGGGTGTGATATGGGAAATGAAGAAATCACTCTGCTTGAAAATATCACACTTTACCATTTGGAGAAAGTCAAGACTGCACAACCATATGCTATTTAGAAACAGCTAAGATAATTTCCAATATTTATATTGCTTGGAAATATTCCACACTCTCTCTTTTGGGTAGGCAGAAGTGAGGCACTGAAATATCTAATGATTCACAAAAAGAATCCATCCATATAATGTCTAAGATGAGATAAACTTTTTACACTTTTAATCAAAATATTTCTTGAAGACATAAGATTTGTATGTATTTATTATTTACAATAATGCCTTTGTAGTTATAGACATTGCTATCTAATAAAAATATTGCTAAGTGTACATTTACTCTTATTTATATCTAACTTCCTATTGTAATTATGCTTTGTAATTACTGGAGAGCTAACTCCTACAGCTCTAGCAAATGATTCATACATCAGTCTTGTTATAATTGTGAAGTAGAAAGTATTTCATTCAGTAAACAACTGTATATGGGAGTGATTTTCATTCATTAACTACAGTCAGGTTATGTTACATGAAAAATATTTTTAACACACAGAAAATAAAATGTATAGATAATTCATAGTTTCATTAACTAATTGAGTTTTGCAAGCCTTACTCTGACTTGCACACTTGATTTTTTTTTTTTTGGTCTGCACTTGTATGTTTAAAAGAAGTAGAAAATTTTCAAAGAAAGTAAATCAAGTGAGAAACAAATGAGAATTAAATGTGTGAAGATCATCTAACATTTTACTTGGAGTTTGTAATGGAGGATTAAGTAAAGTTTGCCTGTCAGATCATCCCTATAACATTACCCTACAATATCCATCCACCTCACAATCAAATGGCAGATAACATCGTTCAGCCTAAGAGACAACAAACTTGTGAAAGTCATACCCCACTCTCCACTCAACTGTGGAGAATGTTCTGACCATTGGCTAGATCTGGGTAGGGGTTTGATGTTTATGGCCTGTATTGTCCTTGGCTGGTGCCATAGTTGGAGCAGGACCCCTGTGCCCAAATCTGCCTATCATAATATTCTTCTTGTAGGTTTCTAGGACCCTCTGGATCCTTCTACTTTGCTATTCTCCCATGCTTCTCTCATTTAGAACCCCAATAGGGTGGCACTCAGAGGGATAGCAGGCTACCAAGAAGAGACATGATACCCTATGAACATATAAAGGGGGAAGAAGTCCCCCTCAGGCACAGTCATAGGGGAGGGGAGTAAGGGGAAAATGGGAGGGAAGGAGGAATGGGAGGATACAAAGAATGGGATGACCATTGAGATGTAACAAGAATAAATTAATTTTTAAAAAAAGAGACAACAAACTTCTTGTAGATGCAGTTGATGAGTGGGAAAATGCACTGTGTCTGTAAAGCTAATTGGGGCTGACTCAATGTTTTCTTCTTCCTAAGATTGAATATGGTCATCTCTTTTCAAGCCCTCTTCTAGTTGCTCAGTGATTCTGTGTGTGTGTGTGTGTGTGTGTGTGTGTGTGTGTGTGTGTGCATTGTGTACATGCATTTCCATGCTTTTAAATCAATTTGGAATCCAAACAGAATAGAAAATTATAAGCTTTATTTCTGTTGAGCTGGGGCAGCATGTCGCTATATGAACTGAGTTATCATTCTTTTTTTTTTTTGCAAATGAGAAGAAGTGATCTATGAAGTATTCAACAATAAAATCACACATTTTCTCTGGGTCCTTTTACATCAAATATTCACCTTGGAGAGGCTTTACTAGAATTACTGAGCACATATGAGGTATGTAGAGAATATGAGATGTCACACAACCACACTGTCTATCACTCCTAACTATGGAATACTGTAATAATTTATGTCATAGGCTTCAGTGTCAATTGTTACAACACAAAATTATCGTGTTACTGAAAATATTTCTCAATGAAAGTAGATTTGATATAGCCAAAGCTAAGTCAAAAACTGACCTTTAATCTACCAAAGCTGACAAAAGTAACTCAAAATAAAGAAAATAGTCAAAAATTTTTTGGAAAGGGAAATTAGTGTTTCTTCCTTAGAAAAAGAAACTGCTAAGCTTAACCTGACATTGGAGATGTGAAAACATGTGCACAGTAGTGTTTATTGTTGTTTATATGCTGAGAAGGTAGATGGGCAGCATATAGAGGACAAGCTTCTAAATTCTAGGAAACAATGAAAGATAAATGCTGTGGAATATCTAAGTGAGCCATCAAAGCAAAGCAGCAGATGAGCATGCAGCCTATACAAGGATCAGTTGGATGTAATTGTAGATGCAATGGAGAATGACTGATAAGTGGGTTTTAAATAAGACAATCATCCAATGGACAGGAAATTCTCCACAGTTGAGTGGAGAGTGGGGTCTGGCTTTCACACGAACTCTGCTGCCCGATATTTGACCACGTCCTCTTGATGGGGAGGCCTGGTGGCACTCAGAGGAAGGATAGCAGGCTACCAAGAAGAGACTTGGTACCCTATAAGCATATACAGGGGGAGGAGGTCCCCTCAGTCACAGTCATAAGGGAGGGGAGTAAGGGGAAAATGAGAGAGAGGGAGGAATGGGAGGATACAAGGATGGGATAACAATTGAGATGTAATGTATAAATTAATAAAATATATTAAAATAAATAAATAAATAAATGAGACAATCATAATGGTTTCTGAAAAATCTATATTTTGAAATGTCTGTTAGCAATTTAAATGATTTTCTTGTAGGTGGGTTTTAAATCATAACAGCTTAATTGTGGAGAAGCTATTCTTACTATCGTCTTTATTAATTAAGAAACTGAAAGCAGTATAGAAGAGTGGAAGCTGATGTGGCGTCACTGAAACAAGGAAGATATAGTTCAGCATAGGTCCTTGAATGTTGCCCAACCAACATTTACACATTTTGTTGCTTTATTTGACAAATTCATCATTAAAGACCAACTACTGAAAATGAAGCTTGTTTCTGAATGGGTGTACCCTGGCCTTTTGGGAAACTTGTTTTGATAAAAAAATATTACCTGTTAATTATTCTTTTTGTTGGTTGAATTTTATTGTAATGTATATTCAGAAATATCAAACTATTATTTTACTGAACATCTTATTCTTTATGACTCCTTTTAGGTATATAATTTTTATCTTCATTTTATGTTGATATGAATAAGAACATTATATTTTTTATTGCTTACAATATGTATTTGTAGTGTTTTGTTTTCAGATATAGTCAAAATAGAGGGTATTATTTTGGTCATACTTCAACATGTTTAAACATGAATTAAACAATCATCCAGTTATTGAATGCTTATTGCTATTTGAAATAAGAAACACACATACATTTCCATGAGAAAGAGATAACTTGCTGGACTGTTTTCACTGTGTAAAATTTTATCCAGTAGTAAGTAGAATTTAAAATGTATTCACTCAATGAACCATTTATTACTAATGTTTAATATTTAAATACATTAAGTATAATCTTTGAAAGATTTTTCACAATTTAGGGTTATTTAAAGATGCCATTGAAAATGCTGTAAATAGAAATGTATCGTTTGGATATCTATGAAAGAGAAAGTGGTTCTTAAGCAATATATCAATGGCAAGTAAGGCAAGAACACAGTGAAAACCTTCAGAGACATGATTTTTAGCAGCTATTATCAATCACAATTGTTATTAGATTTCTATAGCTACATACTGGCCTCAACATTGAATAACTTAACTAATGCTTTATTCACCAAAATTCTATCAGCATGCCTTGAGTTGGCTTGTGATTAAGAGGGAGATACATGGGAAGGTACCAGAATGGATGAGTCTTATTTTTTCTCTTGCTTCCCTTTTTTTTATAAGAGGCTAAACCGGGCATCTTCACATTCAGCTCTGAGGCTACAACCTACACTGCAGTGGGAACACATGGTGGAGTTTGGCTCCTTGGGGACCATCATTTTAACAAGATCCATTACACAAGCTGACAGCTTTATCCAATGTCTTTTATTAGAAAAAGTCTGTTACTTCTCAAAATCTTGCATCTTGCTGAGACATAAAATGAATTACATTAGTTTGAGAACTTCATACATCAGCCTTAGTATCATTATGACATTTTAATGAAATTATGATGCTTTCATCTTTTCTACTATAAAAAGACTCCTATCTGATATGTTGTAATCTCAGCTATAAAAGAACTTAAAACACTATTATGCATAATTTTAACATGTGTCAAAATAAGAAATATTAAGATGAATAATTGGGAGAGAGTTTTTAAATAATATACTCATTTTGGTAAGTTTATTAAAATAATGTCAAATGAAATATTTGAAACAAAATTGACACAGTAGTTTCTATAATACCTTACTTATAAATAGACTATTTCAACACATGTGACTGATCTGTGAGAAGCATACTATTGATAGCCGGAAAAAAGAAAGAGGAGAAAAGCAGATATCTTCTCCGCGTATGAGTTGTCTCACAGTCAAATGATGAATTCGTTTTCCATACTACGTGCAGCAGTCATCATAAGATTTAGATCCTATGACTTTAAATTCAATGGATAGCTAAAGTTATCCAGTTATTTTAATCCTAGCCACTAACTGTATCCACCCAATAGAAAAGAAGTAGCTTTTCAGCAGGAAAGTAACACTCTGAATACTAATTTGCATACCTGAGCTTTTAAAGTCTTAAATAGTGACATTCAAATTTAGTATTTTGCTTTAACACTTTGCCTCCTGCTCATGCCATTAATGATACCCTAATGTGCTCTTTCTAATTTATAAATAGTAAAAAAAAAAAAAAAAAAAAAAAGAACACTTACTTAAAATAGACTTCAGGAAAACGTTTAATGAAGTACTTTGCATATACTTTTCCATTACACTTGCAAAGGCATCTACAATAGAATGACTCTCAAGTTTCTTTTTCAGTTTTTTTGGTTTGGTGTGTGTGTGTGTGTGTGTGTGTGTGTGTGTGTGTGTGTGTGTGTGTGTCTTGGAACCACCACCTCAGACTACTCAGACTACTTCAATCAGAACCCCTACAATAACTACATTTTTAAGAACCTTCTAAAGAGCTATAACATACACACAGAGTAGTCAGTATTTTAGGCTGTCTGTATATATTTTCTGAATAAAAGCTGACTACATCTCTTGTGGTAAGAACAGAATAATGAAAAACTAACATGATATCAACCAACTTCATTATCTTCTTATTATTTAAATTTAATTTGTAGTGTTTACTGCAGTATAATAAACCAATAAGTTGTTATTTAAAGGTACTGGGACATATTTTGTACCATATAACCTGTGGTACACTGCTAAAAGTACTTACACGTTAATAATCTTTTAAGCTGGGATTGTTGAGATAAATTCAAAAACAATATACAGAATGACCTTTATGCTTGTGAGAAAAGTACATGAATCACTGATTAGATACAAAGTCATTCGTTTCTTTCATATAAGCATTTAGAAAAATAAATAAATATCATTTAATTGCTCAATTTCCTAATGGTGCAAAGCATGATCTCCTTCACCTATGTAACCTTTTACTTTAAAAATAGTCTCTCAAAAAACATAAATAAATTATCTTGTTCTTAAATTATTTTAAGATTAATTAATTAAATTAAGATTAAATTAAATATCAGATTTAATGCTAATGTAGTACACTGCAATATAATGTAAGTTGATTTTTGCTTTAAGTAATATATGCAGGAGAGAACAGTTTATGTGTAAACTGAAAGACAAATAGATCATCTCAAAATTTAATTACGGCAGCTCTTGAAAATTGAAATAATCTTTAAAAATATATATGGTTAATTCAGGTGCTAAAATCAGCAAGTTATATGTCAAAAGTATAGAATCATCTCATTTATTAAACTCTTGCATTTTAGAAATCCTCATATTTCAAATAGATGATTAAGAGAGAATGCTTTCTGCTCTATAGAACCATCAACAAATGTAAACAATAAATTACAAAAACAGGAATTCAAAGACTGTCATTGAAAGTCAAAGCTTACCTGCGAATTTGATGTGGAATTTATTTTCAGGTTTTAATATCTGAACATACAGAGGACAATTTGGAGCAAAATCTTTCACAGCCCATGCTCTCAAAATTGTTTGGTGATCCTGAAATGATAAGATCCAAAATATGCTGAAATTAATTTAATAATATAAGTAACAAAATTGATAACACAGAAATTTGTTAAATGAGCTCATTTGTAGTTAATGTTTGAACATAAAAACGATTGAAGTCATATCACTTTTGGTTGTCATGTTTTGAAACAGTGTCTTCTATATACCAGATTGTATTGATTTTGGTATGCAGATGGGTATGAAATGGAACTTCTGATGCTCTTGCTTCTATCTCTGAACATCTCTATTATAGTCTTTTACCACCATGCTCAGCTGATGTTTGCTTTATAATATGTACTACCTATATAAAGCATCTAATTCCAAATTAATCAATGATACATATTAAGTTAGAACTAAGGGATTGGCAGAGGAGTAGATAGACAAACCAATTAGAATTAGAACTATAAAAGAACGAATACAGTGTTAGGCATAATGACAATCCTCACAAGAAAGAAAAGAAGGATCCTGAACATCGATTTATTTGAAACAGTAGTGAAAAATTCAAGTACAGTGACCAGCCATGCATAGAACATAGTGAATTGTTTATATAATAGTAAAAATTAAAGCATTTGATTCTAGCCTTACATTCATCAGTGCGCATGCGTGCTTCTCTCTCTCTCTCTCTCTCTCTCTCTCTCTCTCTCTCTCTCTCTCATGTGTGTGTGTGTGTGTGTGTGTGTGTGTGTGTGTGTGTATGTGTGTGTATGTGCAGTGATGAAAAAGATATTGATGAATAAAGCACATTGGGAAAGTTAAGATGCTAAGAGAATGAAATTGAAAACATATTTTCAGTGTAAAACCTTATATAAGAGCAAGTGTATACATAATTATTAAGTGAAATGAACAAAATAGGGAATATTATATATATTATAATGTATAATATATATTATAAAATATTATACATCCTTACCAGCTATGCTCTAGAAATGAATGTTGTGTGTTAGCTTTATATTGATGTTCAAGTTAATTTAACTAAAATTAAACAGTGTATTTCATGAGATACACTAAACACCCATCAAGTACTTAGATATGACTAGTAACTGCAACAATAGAAAACTGAAATATAGAAAACATATTATAGTCAACCATATTGCTATATCAAAGAAGAAAGTGAAAACAACCTCTCCTGCCAATGTGTGACACAAGTAGATGTACTGGGTTGAATTCGGAAATACAGAGAGAAGAGCCTGCTGCTAATACTTGGTAGCTGCTATACACTTTTATATTTTGTAATTCCAACCCTTGATATCTTTGGGTGATAATTTAACTCTTTTAGCTAGGTTATCAGGACACTGGGCCTTGGAAAGTGCTTATATTCCCTCCCAGAGATGATATTCTTATGAAGAAAAGCAATCTGTACTCTTATAACAAAAAACCCAGAAGGCTCCCAGGCCTTCTTATTCATTAGCAAGAACAAAATGGCTATGAACCAAGAAACCACTTTTTTCCAGATACTACATCTGCTTTCACCTTGACCTTGGACTTCTTAAAATCTGTTCCTTATCAAACACACACACACACACACACACACACACACACACACACACACACACTTATTTTTTCTCTGCTGCTTTTACAAGACAATGAGTTCAACTTACGCAGAAGCTGATAAACAATAAATGTTGACAGAGACATCTTCATTTGGGCTTACACATGCCACCAGGACAATAACAACACTATTAATATCTATCAAATTTAACATAGTATAATTTTTTAAATCTGAGGTTACAACATTATAAATTATTGAGGGTATATAACTCATGATGTTTGTTATTTCTGCCCTTAGACGCACAAGGTTTTTAAAAATGAACAAAACTACTACATTATATTTTTACATTTTATTTTGTTAATGTTATTTTAAAATAATGGTTTAATGAACTTCTGTAGAATGTTTAACCTAATTTTCCCCTCAATATTTAATTGGAATTGAATAAGTTAGACTTGCCATCTATAAAAAAAACATACATTCTGAACAAATGCAAAGTATTTTGTATATTCTTCAAAGAAACATGTTAATTGTATAAATAACAAAACTTAGATAAGACATAGAAAACAATGACATTCTGAACAACAGGATAAACAATTGGTACACTGCCATCAGCTAAGTAATGAATATACTTTGTGTTTAGTAGAAAAAGGAAAAGAAATGCAAAAGGATCTACAAAATAGAAGAGTAAATTCCTCAGGAGTTTGGTTTAAATTTTATAAAATGACCATGAATGAATTATTAATGAGGGGCAGTAGATAAATTTGGAAAGGATTTAAAATCTGTAAAATATAATCGACATTCCATAGCACCCACTGTCTTGATGTTCTGGCCTGAGAGCAATTCTGGTTGGCTATACCCACATGATAGACTGGCAGAACGGTACAGCAAGCATACCAGAAAGACTTAGGAAGGAGCCTGGAGTCACCAGTGATACTGCAGTGTACTGAAAGAGAGAGTAAAAGAAAGAAATCATAAAGTCTACAATAAATTCACATGTATTTGGCTGACTGATGGGCCATTGAAAGGCATAAACGTAATTTAAAATAATAAGCCATTTCCAGCAGCAAGGGTGAACAAGTTGAACTTCCAGTTACATCATATTAATTTTCTATAAAAATAAAAATGTAACCATGCCTGATGTATAAGAATGCTCATCTTCTCCCTCCATTCTGTCTTCTTCCTTTTCCTCATCTAAGTACTAATCTATGAATATACTTTAAATTAATCAAAAGGTCCTCTTAAATACGTAAAGTGCCATGAAAAGTGACCAAATTTTGAAGAAGCAAATGAAATAATCTTCTTAACGAATTAGCTCCAGATGATGTCCATGTTTGACTCAGACAAAGGCTAACTGCTACCAATGGAAATATAATCAACTAGGTAGTTGAAGGAGATGCTTGTGGAAAATAAAAGGTAAAATTACAGGGTCAAAACAAAATATTCTAAAGTAAAATTAAAGAAACTAGGTTCCTGGAAAGTATGCAATGAAGGGACTATAAAGAATATATGAGAAAAAAGTCAGTGAATCTGATTCTAGGTCCTTAACATTATAAGATGAAGCAAAAAGGGAAGAGAATGGGAAGGCAGCTCAGACACTGACCAACCGTGCAGAGTGTTATTGGTGTGTATGGACGATGTGGATACACAACTGTATATAGAAATAGATCATTGAATTCCAGTGAAGAAAACAAAATAGAAGAAGGCAGAGAAGGAATAAAAGGGACAACATTTGTGAGCAGCTCCGTGCTAGGGATGATTGTGTGTTTCGAAGCTCAGGTAGTGCGGGACATTCTGACAGCAGAGACTCATCACAGGCCAAGTGAGGAGACTATGAGGGAAATACCCTAGTGTTCAGAAAGAAGCAAAACCCAAATCACTGTGAAGCCGGGATTATATCTAATGAAAAATCTTTTTAAATGGAAAGTGAAAGAAAGGATTTTTAAGAATAAAAAAAAAAAAAGAACAGGTATAGCAACCACCATGAAACTGCAAATGGAATTATGAGGAGAGCCTTTATACTTTATAGAAATAACACTAGAAGTAAATGAAAGCTTTGATAATCACGGAATGAAGTCAGACATGGCTATTGCCTATGCAATAAGAAAAGGGTTTTCCTATAAATTTCTTTCAAGTGCATATATCTCCATACAGAAAAGTGTATAGGTTGTTTTATGGGTTTTTATTATTTTCTATTAATTATTCATTTACATCACAGTCATAGCCACCTCCCTCCTCTCCTCCTGGTCCCACTCTCCCTCTGCTTTTCTATTCCACTGCCCTACCCCTCAGAGAAGGATTCCCTCCCAACCCCAGCATATCAAGTTGCATCAAGACCAACCAAGAGCATCCTTTTCCTAGCAAGGTAGCCCCACCAGCAAAAAGTGATCTAAAAGCAGGCAACAGAGTCCATGCCAGAGTCAGGCCCCATTCCCCTTACTAGGATGCCCATACTGAGAACTGACTGGCCCATAGGTTACATCCGTATAGGGGGCCTAGGTCCAGTGCATACATGGCCCTTGACTCAATGCAAATACTATCAAAACATGGAATTGTGATATAAAGGGCATTAGGAAAGGAGTGATTGAAGCGTTGAATTTTAAACACGTGATACAATATTGGCGAATAATTAATTGTGAAAATGTGAGCATTTACATTTTAGTCCTCAGAGAAATCACTAAAAATTCTTAAGACACATCTTCAAGGTAATATCTTAAATCAAACATCTTTAACAAAATCAAATATAAGATGAAAAATTGAAAGGAGGGAAACAAAAATCAGAGGAGGTGGGAGCAGTAGAATTTGTGTTGACATCCAGCTAACAATGATAACAAAGACATTAAAAGGTAATAGGTTAGGGGACAAAGAGATAGCTCAGTCTTCAAATATACTTGCTGATCTTCAAGAGGACTGGAATTATTCTCACAACTACCAAACATTCCACCAAAGAATATGCCTTGGAGCCCAGCATCCACATGTACGTAGTCACACACAAATACACAGCCACACACACACATGCATGCAAGCATACACACAACTACCAATAAAAATAAATATTTAAAAGGTTATGGATTAGACTTTTATGTGATTTTCAGAAGGACAGAAAAGTATATTTACCTATGAGGTTTTAAGAAACAATGTATTGAGTTTCTTTTTTTAGAAACATGAAGTTTATTTTCACTTTAAAAATAGATATTATAAAAAATAAAGTAAGACAAAGCAAAGCAAACCCCATCTTGTATTGCTTTCAGTTTCCAAACACCAAGAGGCCTTTCTTTGTCGTGCTCAGGTTCTTGTTAGTTTATACAATTTAGAGTAAGACTGATGTCAGATTTCACAAACAGATACTGAAAATATCCCTAGATTTCTTGTACTTTTATCCATTTCAAATCTTTTAGTGTGTGTGTGTGTGTGTGTGTGTGTGTGTTGCTAAATCTCTTGTAAATTTCCTCACATCATGTTCTAATAAACATCAGCACAGATGACAATTCCTGAATAAAAACCCCAACTTTCTTACTGAATTCTCTTTTTGTGTGCTTCATGCAGCTTTTCCTTGCATTCTCAGGATATTTTTTTTCTGATCACAATTACTTGTTTGAATATCTTTATCCAGATACCTTCCAACATCTAGAATATTGAAACAATGCATTGTACATTTGAAAGTTAGATATGGGGTATAAATAACCGGACTGTGGTCAAAAAAACAAGCAATGCCATTTGAAAATTATGTCTGAACATATACCACTCCAAAGAAATACAGATGACAAATAAGCACACAAAAGGCTGCTTAAGGATATTATAAGCTATATTTATTAAACTCCAAAACTCTGAAAACACCAGACATCAGTGAATATGGGATACAACAGGAGGGTCCACCCACTGTTGCTGGGAAATGACTTCAGAAAACCATTTTAAGGAATCTTAGAAAAACTAAATATACTTTGAACCCAGAGTTGGGTTCCTTAATATTTAGAAAACTTAAGCAAATGCCCACGAAAAAGTCAGCAATATATGTTTATAGAAACATATTTATAATAAAGAAGGAATCAACTACCTTCCATAGATGAATAGATAAAATAACTTGTGCTACATTTATGAAAGCGATTATTTAAGAGTGAAAAGAAATGATCAATCAAGCATGAAAACAACATAGTGAATCTCAAATGCTATTGCTGAGAGAGAAAATAGCGGTCAATCTGTCAAGGCTGTAAACTGCATGATCCCAAGTACATGACAGTCTGAAGAGGAAGAAGCACAGGGAGAAAAGGAGCTCAGTGTGGCCTGGAGGGAGCTGGAGATAAAGATGAGGGAAAAAGGGAGAGCAGAGGAGAAACTTGCCCTTCCTTCAAACTGCTACTAAATTAACACTGAAGTCCATTGAATTTGACTCCACTACCTTCTGGGTTGATCTCAAATTTTGCCTTCAGGGTATTGCACTTGAGATGCATACCACCACCACAGCTGGCTTTTTAAGTGGGCTTGGAGTCAAACACAGAGCCTCAGCACTTGCAGAGAAAGCACTTTATTTACTGAGGGAACTAATTTGCCCAGTACATCCACATTTGCTTGTTTTAATTTCTTTCTTCATCCCGACTGCACTTTCTCTTCATAGGTCTATTTGAAAAAGTATCCATTTGATCTCCCCTATCGTGTCTCAGTCTGTATAATCATTATAATTGCCTTACTGAAAATAACTGCACTTTCTTTGTTCTTTTTCCACTTATCATTACCTCAGGGCTGTGCTACTTGGATGTATCCGGGAGCGGAAGTAGATAGGCTTGACAGGGTGATCACAAGTGCCATGTCCCTTTCTTGTAACATTTCCTTGTCAGTATTTTGTTTTGATCCCTAGAGACTCCTTTTTTATGTTGGTTTCTATGTCCTGTTCCAGGGTGCACATGTTTTCACGCATAACCTGCCAGCATATTTGCAAATTTATTTAGAAGTTTAGTAATTGCAGTATCTCTGTCATGGCTATGTGTTTTCTCAAGCGTCAATTATTTTCCCCAGTTAATAAACACGGCCTTGGGCTTATGGACCAAGCACATTTATCACAGGGTTTTGTGAGATAGAGTCCCTAAAAATCTGTAAGCCTTTAACAAATAGTGTGCTTTGATTTGGTGGTTATTATATCATGCAAATATCATTTAAACTTTTGTTGACCTAGTTTTATTGAACTTGTATTCTGGAATTGGTTTAACCCCATTTTTCTGAAGTAGTCTCTTCTGAGTCTAATAATTTCTTGTGGCATTAGGCAAGATCCTTCCATGTATACCCTTATAATTCTACTTTTTCTAAATGTACACAGCATTTGGTTCTTACTTTGTGCACATAATATTTTTCCCAATTGTTTTTCTTCACTTAGCTTGATGTATACTCATGATTTATATGTAAATATGTTAATCAGCTAACCAGGTTAAGAACCCCAGTGCAAGGCCTGGTGTGGTGTCCTCTGTAATCCCAGCACTCAGGAGGCATAGGCTGGAAGATCACTGTGAGTTCGAGGCCAGCCTGGTCTACAAAGTGAGTCCAGGACAGCCAAGGCCACACAGAGAAACCCTGTCTCAAAAAAATAATATAAAATAAAATAAATAGAACCCCAGTGCAGATTATGAGGGAAGTCTATCTTTTTGCTCTCAGAACTCAGCTCTACAAATTCTCTCGTTTTCACTTGCTTTCTCTGAGTGAGACTCTTGTCTTCTGTCTTCTCAGTTCAATGAAACTCTCATGATTTACTTGAATGATCTTTTTCTTATGTATGTACATATATGTGTGTACATATATATGCTTATGTATATATATACATCTTATTAAAGTAGAACTTGTTTGGGGGCTGACACTGCTGTTCCCTTTATTCTTATAGATCACATTCTCAATGTGCTCATGTTCAGTTTGAAAATAATTGCTTTGTATGTCTGGTTCAGAATTTTAAACATTTGTGTGGGAATGTTATTCCAGAACTCTCTGCTCCCATATGGCAGAGAGCAGCCGTTTCCTACTTACTTGTAAATATATTTCAAACCTTGGTTAACTATCAAAATTCAAGCTTTTATATTTTTTACTTTTTCACAGGCATTCTTACCTATAAAATTGAAATTTATAGAGTTCCATATGTAGTTCATAGAATAACAATGTCTAACCTTTGACCAAAGATCCCAGTATCATGAATCCCACTTGAATATTGGCCCAGAAATGATAAATGAAAAGAATTCTGTTCTTAAAACACAACCTTTTTTCTACTTCAACATTTACCATCCCCTCATCTCTGTAAGGTATTATTCATTCTTTTTTCTTAATATTTGTCATTTATAAATTTATTAATTTTATTTATTACTATTGATTACACTGCAAATAGAATTGCATAAGGTCAGAAACCTACTCTTTTCTTGTTCATGAGTTTTGTCTTTGTAGTCACTGGTGTATCTCAGTAGACTCTTAATAATTGTATTTTGAAATTACAAATGAATTCAAGTTAAGTTTTCTTTACTCTAGCCTAAATTAGAATAGGAGTACAATTATAAAATTTAAAGCATTTAAAAAAGAAAAACGATCTAACGTGATCACCAAACATACCCACCTTCCTTAAGCTCTGATCTGCATTCAAGGGAAACAATAATTTCCCTCTTTATTTTAAAACTGACCTCTTATTTAGATTGTATATCCACATACTCACTTGATTCTTTGTCTGGTTTCTTCCATTTCCCTTCCCCTCTTCCTCCTCCTTCCTCCTCCTTCTTCCTCTTCTTCTTCTTCCCCTTCTTGCTCTTCTATCTTTCTTTCTTTTTTCTTCTTCTTCTTCCTCTTCTTTTCTCCTCCTCCTTATCCTCCTCCTCCTCCTCTTCCACTTTCCTTTTCTTTTGTTCTGGTTTGGTTTAATTTAGTTTTTGCTTTTCTTCTGGTTTTTCAAGACAAGGTTTCTATGTATAGCATTTGCTGTCCTGAAACTTGATCTGTAGATCAGACAGGCCTAGAAATCATAGAGATCCACCTGCTTCTGCCGCCAAATGCTATAATGAAATGTGTGCACCACCACAACCTGGCTTTTTTTTCTTTATACACTGTCTTGCTGCTTTTGACCTCATTTATAACTTCTACATATAGAACTCCACATGGAGTAGTTAAAAGTTGATTTCCTTGTTCTAGTCAGTCATTTTGTTAGCTACTCCTTAGTCATTATGCTTAAAATTATTTGCTGTATATATTATCACATGTGTGTGGTTTTAGAACTATGCCTCTTGTGAAACCCAAATCTCCTATCTAAATACTCACTTAATATTGATAGCTGGGAATTTTAGATACTTAAATAACATATTGAAAATATTATTTCCTTGCCCAAACTTGCTTCTCCCTAAACACCTCAGTGACATTAAATTTCATATCATCTCAAATTCATCTATTCTATTTTCAAAGAATCATTCAATAAATTGACAAGTTGTATCAGGTCTATTTTCAATATTTACCCCCAATCAGCTGCAGATCAGACTCCATCACCATTTAGAGGAAAACAGTGGTTCTTTATCATTTTAATAACTTTTTTTTGAGCCTGTAACTAGTCATCCTTCTACACTCACCTAACATGTACCCATAAATGAGTGTAACTTTTCACATCCCAAAAAAACCACAATTTTAAAATGAAAAACAGACCATAACATGTGCCTGCTGTGCTTTATAAAAAAACAAACAAAAAAAATTCTTTGGTGTACCACTGCCCACTTTTTCACATATCAAGGAGACACAATTTGTGCTTTACCTAAGAAAAAATACCAAGTTCAATGCTGATAACTTCTGCTTTCCTGTGTGAGAACACATTCAGCCAATCAATGCCACGTTTGTGGATTCATCCGAAGAAGCTGCACCATCTGCTGTTTCTATCAATATTTTTTTTTTACTGAATATGCTCTCAGCCTCAACCTACAGGAGCTTCTATGTAGCAGTCTTCCTGAAAGCCTGACCCTTACTACATCTCCTTAGAATAAGTGGGGATTCCTTGCTTTCACTGTCACTCACATAGGGCCTTACATCCTCTACTCTTCACCCCATTTAAACTACTTCCATTTTTTTTCTTTATTAAAAAGTTCTAATAATGAGATTCCCTTAGGCAAACTCAGCAGCTGGAAACTGCACCTTGTCCACTGTATTCCACTTCTGTCCCATGGCTTTAATTGTATTTCCAGTGGATTCTCACATCATGGGATACCATCCCACAACTCTGTCTGCATCTCAAGTGTACTGCCAGCAAAGGAGCATTCAAATGGCTAAAAGCCAGTGTAAGGACACAATCAACAAGATCCAGGGTGATATGGCACCTCCCAAGCCTAGCACAGCAGGTTCTGTATATGCTAGTACTGCCTAAACACAAAAAAAAATTATCTTAAATCCAAGCGTACAGAGATCACAAAGGCTTTTAATGAGGAAATTCATAAATTCCTTAAAGAAATAACAGGGAAATTGTACAGAAAAAAATCTGCTTAAGTCCTAAAAATAAAAATGGAAGCAATAAGAAAAAATACAAATAAGGGAATTCTGGAAATGGAAAACCTAGATAATAAAACAAGAACTTCAAACATAAGCATCACCAACAGAATATAAGAAGAGGGAGAAAGAATCTCAGGTGTAGAAGACCCTTTAGAAGAAATCAATACATCAGCCAAAGAAAATGTTAAAATTTTAAAAGTTCTTGTAAAAATCCTGAAAATTCCAAGATTTGAAGGGTTCTTTCATACAAATCTTCCACTTTCTTGGTTAGAGGTACACCAAGATACTTTATATTATTTGTGGCTACTGTGGAGCATGTTGCTTCCCTAATTTCTTTCTCAGCCTGTTTGTCACTTGTATACAAGAGGGCTACTAATTTATTTTGAATTGATTTTGAATACATCCACTTTGCTGAAGGTGATTATCAGATGTCAGAAGTTCCTTCATGGAATTTTTGGGTCACTTATGTAAACTATGACATCATCTGCTAATAGTGATAACCTAACTTCTTTTCTGATTTGTATCCCCTTGATCTCCTTTAATTGTCTTATTACTCTAGCTAGGACTTCAAGTACTATATTGAAGAGATACAGAGAGAGTGGATAGCCTTGTTTTGTCCCTGATTTCAGTGCAACTGATCTAAATTTCTCTCCATTTAGTTTTACGTTGACATAGGCTTGCTTTATATTGCCTTTATTATGTTTATGTAAGTGCCCTGCATCCCTGCTCTCTCCAGGACTTTTAACATGAATGGATGTTGGATTTTGTCAAATGCTTTTTCTACATCTAAGGAGATGATCAGGTGGGTTTTCCCTTCAGTTTGTTGATATGATGAATTACATCGATGGATTTCCGTATATTGAGCCACTCCTGCGTGCCTGGCATGAAGCCTACTTGGTCATGGTGAATGATAGTTTTGATGTGTTCTTGAATTCGGCTTGTGAATGTTTTATTAAGTATTTTTGCATCAATGTTCATAAAAGAAATTGGTCTGAAATTCTCTTTCTTTGTTGAGTCTTTCTGTGGTTTAGGTATCAAGGTCATTGTGGCCTCATAGAATGAGTTTGGTAATGTCCCTTCTGTTTCTATTTTATGGAATACTTTGAAGAGAATTGGTTTTAGCTCTTCTCTGAACGTTTGGTAGAATTCTGCACTGAATCTATCTGGTCTTAGGCATTTTTTTGTTGGGAGACTTTTGATAACTGCCTCTATTTCCTCAGGTGTGATAGGACAATTCAATTTGTTTACATGATCTTGATTCAATTTTGGTAGCTATCAAGAAAACTGTCCATTTCATTTAGGTTTTTGAATTTTGTGGCATATAGACTTTTCAAGTCCTCAATAGTTCCTGCCTCACAAATATGTCAGTCAGATATATTGGGCCAGAAAGCTTAAGAAGATGTTTCAACTTTATAGAGAGTTTTGGGTGACTATTCAGGTAGAAAACTGTCTCTGTCATCTTTTCATTTGGAAAGGTACTAACCTGCATTCCCAGCATAGTCAGATAATCAAGTTTACTCCTTCTCAAACCTCTGAGGGAGTTGAATACCAGGTAGCCTAGTTTTACAATGAAGCTTAATTGTTTAGGGATTAAGATGTTTTTAGATCTAGATAGGTGTTCTAAGTTGATGACAATGTGTGATAGAGACTGATTTGCATTCAGAAATTTAGATGCACCAAGCTAGGAAATATGTCTTCTTCAAGGCTGTCAAATACCAATAGCCAAAACACTAAGAATGTAACATTTATATAATTCCTGATTGTATCATGGCTCTTCTTGCTATAAGTATTCTATTGTATATATGTAATAATATAAATGTATATTTGAAAAATTTTTAAAAAGGGACAAAAAGGAAAAAAAAGAATAAAATATGAAATACAAGAAAAATACAGAATATTCAGGAGATTATGAAAAGACCAAACCTAAGTATAATAGGAATAGAAAAATGAGAAGATTCTCAGCTACAAAGCCCAGAAAAAATGTTTTCAAGAAACTCATATAAGAAAATAACCCCAACCTAAAGAAAGAGATGCCTATACACATACAAGAAGCTACAAAACACCACGCAGATCATACCAGAAAAGAAAATTCTCTTAAGGCATAATAATAAATTCAAGAAATTTACAAAACATAGAAAGAATATTAAAAGCTACAACGGAATAATCTAAGTAACACATAAAGGAAGACTTATTACAATTATACCTGACTTCTATGCAGACTAAAATCCAGAGGGTCTGTCAAGATGTTTTAAAGTCTCTAAGAGACCATACAGGCCAGCACAGACTACAAAATCCCAAAAAACTTTCCATCACTGTGGACAGAGAAAACAAGATACTCCAAGAAAAAAAATTTAAGCAATATCTATATCTATATCTTTATCTAGCCACATATCCAGCCCTCCAGAAGATATTAGAAGGAAAACTCCAGCCCAAGGCATTAACTACACCCAAGAAAACACAGGAAATAAATAATTCTACACCACCAAAAATAAAAACACACACACACATTAAATTAATAAAAATGAACAATCATTGGAAAAAACGTCAGTAAATTCAATTCCTCAATAAAACTATATAAGGTATGAGGATAGGCTCAAAAACAGGAACCCTCAGTCTGCTGCATACAAGAAACACAGCTCAGCCACAAAGATAGACATTACCTCAGAGTAAAGGGCTGGGAAAATGTTTTCCAAGAAATGGACCCATGTATTAAGCTAAAATAGCTATTCTATTATCTAATAAAACAGACTTTCAAACAAAATTAATCAAAAGATATAGAGGAAGATGCTTCATACTCATCTAAGCAAAATCCCACCAAAAGGACACCTCAGTTCTGAATGCCTCAAATGCAAGAGCATACACATACATTTTAAAAATTACTAAAGCTTAATCATACATTTAACTGCGCATATGAATACTGGAAGATGTCAAGACCCCACTCTCACCAATGAACAGGCTATCCAGACAGAAACTAAACAAAGAAATAATGAAACAAGCCAACATTATAATCAAATGAAACTACCAGATATTTACAGAACATTTCACCCAAACACAAAAAAGAATTATACCTCCTCCTTAACACTTCATGGAACCCTCTCGAAAACTGACCACAAAGCAAACTTCAACAGATACAAGAAAGTTGAAATAACCCTTTGTATCTTATCAGAACACCATGGAATAAAGCTGGACCTCAGCAACAACAGAAACAATAGAAAGCTCTCTATTCAATGACCACTGGAAAAAAATTATGAAAAAAAAAAAAAGACTTTTTAGAATTCAATGAAAATGAAGGCACAATGGACCCAAACCTATGGGACACAATGAAAGCAGTGCTAAAAAGAAAATTCATAGCATTAAGAGCCTTCATAGAGATATTAGAGAGATCTCATACTAGCAACATAAAGCTATGGAGAAATGTGAAGGAGAGAGAATACAGGAATTACAGTGAACAGAACAAATAAGTAAGGTAAAAAAATCTAAAGACACTATATATCCTCATGCTCTTGGATAGTTATATATCCTAACTCAGATAGAGTAACAATTGATAATCAGGGGACTAAAGAATTAATAGGCTTGGAAAAATGAATAACATCTTCTCCAAAAAGTTAGAAATAAAAAGGGAGAAAGTGAGTAATCCCTACATGAAGGAACATGGATTGAAAAGTGTGTGTATGTGCAAAAATCTTATTCTAATGAATTGGGCATATGGGATTTGATGCGTCATTTTAAAAAAATAATCCCCAAAGGAGCTTTACAGGATTAAAATTTTCTTTCAATGATGTCACTTGTACTAGTGGGGTGTCATTACCCATCTAAAGTTCAAATTTTTCTATACATGTGGTACATTATTGTTTGAAATAGAAAACGCAATTTTCTGAGAAAGCACCAGATTGATTTCCAAAGTGGCTATACAAGTTTGCAGTCCCACCAGCCCTGAAGGAGTGTTCCCCTTTCTCCACATCCTCACCAGCATGTGCTGTCCCTTGAGTTTTTTTTATCTTAGCCATTATGATAAGTTTAAGATGGAATGTTGGAGTTGTTTTGATTTGCATTTCCCTGATGACAAAGAATGCTGGGCATTTCTTTGAGTGTTTCTCATCCATTTGATATTCCTCTGTTGAGAATTCTAAGTACCACTCCTGGGCATATACCCAAGAGATGCCCAAGGCAACAAAGACATTTGCTCAACTATGTTCATAGCAGCTTTATTTATAATAGCCAGAATCTGGAAACAACCTAGATGTCTCCCTCAACCAAAGAATGGATAAAGAGACTGTTGGACATTAACACAATGGAATACTACTTAGCTAGTAAAAACAAGGAAATCCTGAAATTTGCAGGCAAATAGATAGAACTAGAAATGAACATCGTGAGTGAGGTAACTTGAGACCCAGAAAGACAAGCATGGTTTATACTCACTTATAAGTGGACTTTAGTCAAATAATACAGGACAACCACACTACAATACACAGACCTAAAGAAACTAAATAACAAGGAACACCCTAGGGAGAATGCTTACTTACTATTCAGAAGGGAAATTGAATACACCCTGTAAGCAGATTAAGAGAAGGAACAGGAAGGAAGCCTACCATAGAGGTCTTCTAAAAGACTCCACCAAGCAGGGGATCCAAGGAGAAGTTGAGATACACAGCCAAACTCTAGGGTGGAACACAGGGAGTCTAATGGAAGAGTTAGGGAACAGAGCTATCTGGAGGGGTCAGGAGCTCCACAAGGAAACCAACGGAGCCAACAAATCTGAGCAGAGGAGAGGGGGTTCTACAGAGACTGATGCATCAACCAAGGACCATGCATGGTGAGGACAGAGATGTAGTTCAGATGTAGTTGATAGACAGCACAGTCTCCTTGTGGGTCCTGTAATATGGAAAGTAGAGACTACTTCTGACATGGACTCTGGCCTTCACACATTGATCATTTCCTCCTGTTGTGGTGGCCTCACTATGCCAAAGAGGAAGAGAATACAGGCCGTCCCCCATGAGGCTTGGCTGGCTGAGGTCAGATGTTAGGGGAGGGGGGCTCCCCTTTCTGAGGACTAGGGGAGGGAGGGAAAGGGTATGAGGAAAGGAGTGCGGATTCATGAAGCAACAATGGAGGGGGCTAAGATCGGGATATAAAGTGAGGAAATTAAAAATTAAAAACAAAACAAAACAAAAAAGAGAAATAGAAAACAGTAAATAGTTGTTGGAAAAATGAAAGAGACAATGATAAAGTGAATACTTAGCAATAGGTACTCAAATGAAAACTTCAAGGTAGATTGCTTAATAACATAAATAACAAATCAATTAATGATGGAATGGGCAGTAAGTGCCAAATGACAGATATATCAATTACAGTCATTGGCCAGTCTTCGTAACACAGAGGTGAAGGAGACATCTGATTATGAAAATCTAAATAAGTGACTAGGAGCACAAGTGAGTGAAAAGGGGAATATATTAAAGGTGCTCTTTGGGTATCTATCAAGCACTATGTATGTAGCCCCAGAATTCTGTGACTAGGATTAACGTTTAGAAGAATCATTTTGATAAACAAGAAAAATAGTATTTACATACAGACATGAGATAAAACTTGTAAGTGTTCAAAAATAGAAAATGGTAAAATTATAAATAGCTTAATGGAAGCAAAGTCAAGGGCTCCTAGGGAACAGACTAAAGAAAGGAAACAATTAACAGAAAGCTCAAGCAGGGAACCCTGACTATGCATTAAATTAATTATGTTTTAAATAGTAAAGCCATTTTCATTTACAAATTTCAAATAAGTGCCATGTGAACAGCAAGCTCTTCTGGGCATAGGGAGAGTTCCTTCTAGAGGAAGGGGGCTTTACTGTTTTGTTGAGCTGTGCACAACGCAGCCCTGCCTCTCTGGGCAGTCTCATTAACACTGCAGAGATTGGATCCTTTCATATCTGAAACAATTACATTAAATGGTACAACGTGACAAATGCCTGGCCATAGGAGAGCTGCTCCATAAATGTCAGATATGTTTTGTTCTTTTTTAAAATCAAGTTATTTGATTAAATGAGCTTGAAACAATTGTCCTAACATGTACATACCAATAATAAAATGTCAACTCCAATATCAACCCTGGAGAAGCATGCAAATCATTGCAGAATATTATTATTACATCTGAAATATTTAACAGGCATAATACTAAAAAAAATTAAAACATTTTCTTTAAAAAGCATACAATATATGTTTTTATCTGTATATATGTTTGTCTGTGTTGTGTTGTGTGTCTGTGTATCTGTGTTTATGTCTGTCTTTGTGACTATGCTGTATGCACAGGTAGAAATTCTAGAGTCTTTCTCTATTGTCCTACACCTTACTACATGAGATAGGGATCCACATAGAATAGGAAGGTCAAAAATGATGCTGTTCTAGCTGGCAGTGGGAAAAGTTGTCCACCTGACTCAGTACTCAATGCAGGCATGTATAGCCATGCTCAGCTCTTAGATGGCACCTAGAGATTTCATTTCAGGCCCCTGTGCTTTTAGAACCAGGATTCTTACTCAGTGAGCCACCTGACCACCCAACATCTTTTATTAATGTGGATTTTGGCATAAGTAAATTTATGATACTTTTAAAAGTATTTTGTTCATTCAATATTAAAAAGAAATATGTATTGAAGTAACTAAGTTGGTGTTTTTTATTAAATAATATCTTCAAATTTTATAATATATGTGAACTTTTATACAAACACAATTTATATTCTACTGTTGAAAATTCACTGCTTATCTCTGTACCCTATTTTAATTGGATTATTTGGTGTGCTGGTGTTTTATTAATTGAGTTCTTTATATGAATTGGATATTAGCCCTCTGTTGGATGTAGGATGGGTGAAGATCTTTTCCCAGTATGTAGGCTTTTGTTTTGTTTTATTGACAGTGTCCTTTGCTTTAGAAAAGCTTCTCAGTTTCATGAGGTCCCACTTATTAATTTTTGATCTTAGAGCCTGAGCTGTTGGTCTTCTACTGAGAAAGTTGTTTACTGCGCCAATGACTCCAAGATGCTTCCCCACTGTCCCTGCCATGGACTGTTACCTGTATTTTGATCACTTCCCCCTGGCCAGGTGCCTTACCATGCCACAGAAGAAGAGGATGCGATAGTCCTGCTGAGATGTGATAGGCTGGGGTCTGTTGGTATGGGAGAAGTGCTCCCTGTCTCAGAGAGCTAGGGGAGGAATATGAGGGGAGGGGCTACAGTTGGGATGTAAAGTGAATAAATTTTTAAAAATTAAATTAAAATTAAAAAATAAATGAACACCATTAATAGTTATACATTTTTGATATTTCAAAGCCCATTATAATTGAAGTGCTAATTTGTTATTGTTATTGAGAATGCTCCTCTTTTTTCCAGACAAGAGAACAATTCCCAGGACATCTGTATTTTAACTCATTATGGTACTTACTGCTATTATTAATATAACAAAAGAATACATCAATTTAAATCTGAATATTCAGAAATAGGTATTAAAATACATTTTTCAGAAATAGTATACTTTGAACAAACTTCAAAAAAAAAAAAACCCCACAATGAACATTGAAATTACTTCAGGGTAACTTAGCAAAACATAAATAGAAATTTAAATGTTCAACTAATAGAAAATACTTAGCTATACAAATTATATAACACATTATTTATGTACAACAAGTTGTCATGATACAGAGACACACTGGTAAAAACCAAAAAAAAAAAAAAAATACTACAAGATGAGATTACCAGATCAAAAGTATGAAACCTTTCACCTCCCTGCCTACATCTGCTGTGTACCCCACAGGCCTTCCCCCTTCTCACCTCTCTCCCCTATCACATTGCCATATCCCAGTCCCCAATTCACACGGAGAAAATTAATCAGTTAGCCACTTATCCAAACACACTAGCAGACAGTGAGAGAATATCCAGTCCAATAAAATCAGAAACAAAACCATACACCAAGAAATAAAAAAATGATAAGAATATACTTTTAAAATTCATACTCCTCCAAACTGGGATACTAAAGCAATTGACAATTTTCTTAATAGGCAGCACCTACCAACATTAAATCAAGAGCAGATAAACAACTTAAATAAACCTATAAACCCTAATGAAATAGAAGCAGTCATTACATTTTACCAACCAAAACCAAACCAAAAAAAAAAGGCATAGAACCAGAAGATTGTAATGCACAATTCTATTACACTTTCAAATAAGTTAATGATAATATTCCTCAAATTATTCTACAAATTAAAAAGAAAAAGAACATTGCCTAACTCATTTTATGAGGCCAGTTTCCCTGCTAGCCAAGCCATATAAGGAATCTACAAAGAAAGAGAATGGACACCGATTCTCCTTATGCACACAGATATAAAAATATTCAGTAAAATACGTGCAAACCAAATCCATGAGCACATCAAAAAGAACATCCTTTATGATCAAGTAGGCTTCATCTCAAAGGTACAGGAATAGTTCAATATGTGAAAATCAATAAATATAATTTACCATAAATACAAACTGAAAAAATCTAAACTACATAGTCATCTCATTGGATGCAGAAAAGGCCTTTGACAAAATCCAACACCACTTCATGATAAAAATCATAGAGTGATTAGGGATACAAGGGACACAGTGAAATGTAATAAAGGCAATTTTCAGCAAGCCTACAGCCAACATCAAATAAAATAGAAAGAAGCTCAAAGCAATTCCACTAAAATCAGGAACAAGATAAGGCTGTCCACTATCTCCATATCTATTCAATATGGCACTAGAAGTTTAGCAACAGCGATAAGACAACTGAAGGAAATCAAGAGGATAGAATTTGGGAAGGAAGAAATGAAAGGATGATTATTTGCAGATGATATGATAGTATACATAAGTGACCCTAAAATTATGACAAGGAAACTCTTAGAGCTGATAAACACTTTCATCCCAATGGTTGGTTACAAGAGTAACTAAAAAAAATCAGCAAACTTTCTATATACAAATGACAGAGAGACTGAGAAGCAAATCAGAAAAATAACACCTTTCACAATGGCCTTAAATTATATGAAATATCTTGGACTGTAAACAAGCGAGTGGAAGATCTGTATGATTAAAAACTTGAAGGCTTTGAGGAAAGAAATTGAAGACTATTTCTAAAAATAGAAAGATCTCCCATGTTCATGGATCGATAGCATTAACAGAGTAATAATGACCAAACTACCAAAAGCAACATACAGATTCAATACAATCTCTATCAAAATTCTAAGACAACTCTTTACAGACCTTGAAAAGACAATTCTCAGTTTGATATTTAAAAAAATCAACAACAACAACAAAAACAAACCAAAGAAACCCAGGGTATCTAAAACAGTACAAAAGAATCAAAGAACTAATGGAGGTATCACATCCCTGAGATATAGTAATAAAACCACAGATAGTGGCTTAAAAAACATGTTTATCAGTAGAATTGCACTGAAGACCCACATATGAACACCTGATTTTTAATAAAGAAACAAGAAACACACATTGGAAAAACAAAAACAAAATAGTACTTGTCAAACTGGATGGCTGCATGTAGAAGAATGCAAATAGATTCATATTTCTTACCCTGCAGAAAACTCAAGCTCAAGTGGATCAATGACCTCAATATAAAACCAGATATACTGAATGTGATAGAATCAAAACTGGAGAGTAGTCTTGAACACATTGACACAGAAGACAACTTTCTAAAGGGAACACTTTTTTAAAAGAATTATTTAATATGTATACAGTACACATTAAATCACATTATAGATGGTTGTGAGCCACCATGTGGTTGCTGGGAATTGAACTCAGGACCTCTGGAAGAGCAGTCAGTGCTCTTAACCGCTGAGCCATCTCTCCAGCCTCTAAAGGGAACACTTATAGAGCAAGCACTAAGACCAACAATTAATAAATTAGACCCCATGAAACTGAAAAGGCTTCTATAAGGCAAAGGACACAGTCAAAAGAACAAAATAGCAGCATACAGAATGGGAAAAGATCTTTACCAACTGCACATGCAATAATAGACTAAGATCCAAAATATATAAAGAGCTCACAGGACATAGTGGGACACGCCTTTAATCCCAGCACTCTGAAGGTAGATGATTTTGAGGCCAGCCTGGTCTTCAAAAAACTTTAGGATAGCTATGGCTCTGTTATGAGACAAATACTGTCTCGAAACCAATATATATATATATATATATATATATATATATATATATATATCAAATATCTATAAAAAATATATAAACTAACTAGATATCAACATACTAAATTACTAAATAATCCTATTTAAAATTAGGATACAGTTCTAAACAGAGAATTCTCAATAGAAGAATATCTAATGACAGATGAACACTTGAAGAAATGTTCAACAACTTTGGCCATCAGGGAAATGCATATAAAATGAACTTGAGATTCCATCTTTCACCTGTCAAAATGTCTAATCTCAATTAACACAAGGGGCAGCTCATGCTGAGTAGGACATGGAGTAAGGGGAATATTCATTGATTGCTGGTGGGAGTACAAACTTGTACAGGCCACTGTGGAAATCAATATGGTGGTTCCTCAGAAAACTGACAATCAATCTACCTTAAAATCAATTCTTGGTCATATTACCCAAAGAATACTCCATCGTGCCACCAGGACACTTGCTCAGCCATGTTTATTATGGCTTTACTCATAATGGCCCCAAACTGGAAACAATCTAGATGTCTTTCAAGAGAAGAATGGATAAAGAAAATGGAGTACACTTAGACAATGGTGTATTAATCAGCTGTTTAAAAAAAAGTGACACCATGAAATTTTCAGACGAATGGTTGGAACTGGAAAAAAAATCCTGAGTGAGATAACCTAGACTCACAAAGACAAGTATGGTATTTATTCAGTATAAGAGAATTTAGCTACTAAGTAATAATAATGAATCAACAATCCTTAGACCTAGAAATGTTTGGTAAAAATGAAGTCTTAGGCAAATCATAGACCTTCCTTGGAGAGGAAAATAGAATAAATTTTGCAGGTGTACTCAAGACAGATAAGGATGGGAGTGGAAAGGAAGAAGTGGGGGGGGGGCGGGGCTGACATGGCTGGAGAGAGTATGAGGCGAGAAAGCTGGATTTGGGGACATTTGGGTAGCAGTGCAGAAAGCTAGTGCAGTTGAAACTTCCTGGAACCCATAAAGATGATCCTAGTGAGGCGTCCTAGTAATGAGGGATTAGAAGACTCAACTAGCTATTTCTTATAGCCATGAAAAGCTTCTGGTGGTTGGACTGGGCTGCATTGGGTTGAGTTGTTGGCCAAGGGAGTCCCATAGAGATCCCTAAGCAGCTCAGGCTGATTCTAGAGTAGGTTACTTTCTGCAAACTGGCATGGGTAAGAAGATTGTAGAGGTTAACATCCACGGGATATTGAATGTGTGGAACAGAAGAGAAGGAATTCAGAGTACCACATCCAGACTTTTATGTAGAGTCTAAATTGAATGTCTCCATCAATTCACTCCCCTTGGTGTTCAAGGAACTCAGCACAAGAGGCGGGAAAGGATTGCAGGAGTCAGAGGGCGTGGAGGACACCAGGACTCAACTAAGCAGGGCTCACATGGGCTTTCCGTGACTAAAGTAGCAAGCATCAGACCTACGTGGGTTTGTTCCAGGTCCTCTGCATATATGTGGTAGCTCGTAGTTTGGTGGTTTTGTGGGACTCCTACTGTGGTAGTGGGTGGGTCTCCGACTCTTTTCTCTGCTCACAGGATTCTTTCTCTCCTATTGGGTTCCTGTGACCAGCTTTTGCCTTGTCTTACTCTACTCCGTTTTGTCATGTTTGGTTGTTATCTCTTGGAAGCCTGCTCTTTTCAGATGGGAGAAAAATGGATCTGGGGGAGAGAGGAGGTCTGCAAAGGAAGAAAGAGTGGGGAGAGCTAAAATTGTGGCCAAGATGTATTGTATGAGAGAGTAATGTACAGAAAAGAAAGAAAGAAAGAAAGAAAGAAAGAAAGAAAGAAAGAAAGAAAGAGAGGGAAGGGGGGAAGGAGGAAAGAGAGGAAAGAAGAAAGAAAGCTGAAACTTCTTAAAAATTTTCCCCAAGTTTTGTCTTCCTTAGAATCCAAAGATTTCACTCATTAACTGCATATTTTTTATCCTTGGAATTGAGGTTAAGCCTAAGAAAAGAGAAATATCACTAAATGTTACCTGTTCAATTGCTGTTTCTCTACTGTAAAAAGTAACTCCTGTTAAATTAACTATTGGAAACAAAGTAAAACTTTCTATTATTCCCTAAAGCCAGTTAAATATGGCCTTGCATAGACATTCTAGTAGTGGTTTTTGTGATTTTTCAACACAAAGTATGCAAAGATATTGCCTAGGAATGAACTTTAACTACATACAATATACAGAGAAAACATCCCTATAATATCCAATATGTTTCAAATATTTATGGGGAGTAAATTTGACTCAATTTAAGAGATTTTTATCATTCTTAGCCAACTAGAAAATGTTAAATCAGAGCACATATTGCCTCGAGCCCTCAAAGCTTTCTAAGAAACTTACTGCACACCACAAGCATAAGGAAAATATAGTGATTCCCAAATTATCAGTTAAAAAATGAGCAAAACTGATGACTGCACATGAAGTGACTGTATCATAGCGAGATTAGAAAATCATGATGCAGGCATGCTTTGCTCTCCACATGTACTTTCTACCCAGAGAGAGGACAATTTACTTAAACCATTGAAATAATTTTTCTACCCCATCCCCCTTAGATTTACCATCTAGTCCTGCAAAGAAGTGAATCAGGCATTGTTCTTTTATAAAGCATAAAAAAGATGTGTTTGTTAACTGTTGAAGAAGTAATGAACAGTGTTTTCTCCTCTCGTGAGTGCATTTGCCCCAAGTGCAGGAGGACGGCTGCAGGCTGGTGGAACTGCTTCAGCACCCTCTCTATTAAACACAATGTAACATTTGCATCATTAACTATCTTAGATCTTTCCCAGCAAATAACATCATAACCTGAGACAACATTTATGACCAAGAAATATGATCAAATTAGTAAGATATAATGAGATATATAAGTAGATATATTATAGAGATAGATAATAAACACAACTTTATAGGATTTTATGTTTTTAAAATATGCCCTTCTGGTTTGAAGCATTTGCCACTGCCCCCTGGACAAAAAAATAAATAAATTTAAAAAGAGATAAGTAAAAACATGCTGCTGTGTCCCAATAAGTATTCTTGAGAAATAGCCATACATTTCATAACAACTTTCAGAAATGTTCTTCTTGTCAAATTCATAGGCACTTCCATAAGCTTCCAATTGCCCAAATACAACAATAGACATAAAAGCAAAGATATTATTGCCTCTGTGTTTGAGTGTGTTGTTGCTGTTGTTGTTCTTTTGTTTCTATTAAATCTTGAAGTTCGGTTGACCCAAATGAAACTCCCTTCATATTCCTTCCTTCTGAGGCCATAAGATGTGATATGACCAGTTGATATTGGCTTCCTAAGAAGTAACTCGCCCCACCAACGCTGCCAAGTACTTAATGAAACCATAGAACACATGCAGTATGCTACCTATTTTACCAGGCCTTGCATGGATTCTCTTACAACTCTCAATTGTAGCTGTTAATAAAGAAAAATAATTCATCAAGTTTGAGGATGACAGTTACAATTTAAGATACATGAACAAATAACAGTATGCATGCTGCTCAACTGCAAATCTGTCCATTGTTTCACTTGTTTTTAAAGGATAATATAAAGCTGATATAAAAGGAACTCCTTTCTATCCTGCACATTATATGTACATCATAAGATGAATTTTCGCCAAAGCAAAATCACATTCCATATCCTATGTAATCAAAAACACTTAAACCTATATGCACATGTAGTTGAAATAGACGCCACATCTGTAGTGTCTGTAAAATAACATTTACCTTGATGAGTAAATACTAATTATTTTCCTACTGTTTCCTTATTTTTGAATTTGACAGTACTACTTCTTATTACTTGATTTGTTTTTCCTTTTAAAACATTGTTTACTGGCTTCCCATGACAGAAAAGTAGAGCTCTCTGTTTTCTAACCTGACACTATGTCCACCTCCCACGCTCCATGTCCTTGAACTAGAATTCAGAGTTAATTGAGATGTGATGAGTGTTGAGCATTCATACTGCTGACAACTCTTGAAAAGGCAGGGAGAGCACTATAGTTACATTTCAAACTGCAGTATCTCATTTTCTTTGGGGACTATATTGTACTCTGGGCATTTGTTTTTTCCAATCATGAATGAAAAGTATATATTCTCTATTTAGGCAGTCAAAAGAAAGTATTCCAGACATGTGTGGCTTGTAGACAAGAGGATTGTTTAATTTTTCTTTGACAGTTCAGGAAAACACAGTCCACCATAAGGCACTAAACGGATGGACCAAAGGGATGGGTTTCATTGTCAGACACTTGCCTTGGCTGGCTCCAGACAACACCGCCCTGTAATAGTGGTCTCTAGTCTCAAAATTTCCTCTCCCCATGAAAATGCAAGCACTTTATGAGGGACCATCCTAATGGTTTCATATTAACTTCATTTCTTATTTTAAAGCCCTATGCCTGAATTCAAGTCGACTGTGGCACTGTGGTAGTCAGAGCTTCAACTTGTACATTTGAAGAGGTCACATTTTCTGTGCAGCATTTGTCAATAGGAAATCTGTTCTCAATATGTTCACCCACGTCAAGGAACAGCAAATGCAGGATTGTCCGTGGGAAGCTCTCCCTGTGCTGGGAGGTAACTGCAAATGGACACTGCTGCGTAGCTGTTGCTCAAGTCTTGCTTTCATGGTAACAAGGAGAAGGAAAGTCAACGCTCTCCACTGCTGTTGGGTATCAGTGTTCACTTTTGCCTCAAGTGCACATCTTTTAGTTTCTTCCTAAGAATTGCAGGATATTTGAAAATTAATCTGTCCAAACCCCAGTGACTTTCCTTTTAACATATTTTTTCCTTTTTGAGAAAAAGTTCCCCAGGCATATAGATTTCTAAGTGGAAAAGTTATATTTTTCCAGGAATTTGAAAAGAATTGTGCTTTGTATTTCTAGCTCCAGAACTGCTTATGTTTGTGTATGCTGTATAGGTTTGTGTGTCTTTGTACATTTGTATATTATATGTGTGTGTGTGTGTGTGTGTGTGTGTGTGTGTGTGTGTAATTAAAAATAAAATGAAACTTTGTTTACTGTCATTTTGTTATGTAATACTGGCGTGAATAAAAATACATTTCCCCCATCAAAAAAGCAAACCACTCAAATCAAATCCATGAAGATATTTGGATTCTCCATCCTTAGTTTTAAATGTTTTCCCCCTGTTTCTCTTTTAGTTTCTCTAATTATGTTAATTTTTCTCCCTATATTACCCACATACCTCCAATGAAACTTTAGTTACTTCAGTTCCATTACACTACAATAAGCAAGTCTTACAGATCTGACAATTTCAGCTTCAAAAGTTGATTGGATTAGATCAAAATATTTTTAACATTGTTGGGATTCACTGAGAAAGCTGGTTCTTGGTCCCTTCTCATCACTTCTTAACATGTAGATATGGTTTCAATTACTTAATCCTCAGTTAGTTTTATTATGTGCTTTATTTTTCTTCAGTCCAAGGTTCTGGAGTTTACCTTCTATGCCTCTTATTGTTAATTCATATTTGATTTCAGGAGTCTGTTATGTAATTCCTGGGTGAGCTTTTGGCTGTTTTGGTTTGCTTTGTTCTTTAACCCATGATCATTGTTTCATATCAACATCATAATCTCACATTACACTTCCAGGTGTTTGTTGAATGCCAACATTTTATGAACAGACACTGTAAAACCAATTTCTTCGTCCACATTTATAGAATGTGGTTTCTACTTCTCCTAACATCTCCTTTCTGTTTGGGATGAATTTTATGTTCCTTTATTATCTTTTCCTTTATTATTAGTTTTAGTAATTCCCTAAAATGTCCAGTGGCCACTGTTGGCTGAATATGTGTAGAAGGGAAAAGCATTGAAGACTGAAAAATGCTAAAAAAAAGAAAAAATGCTAAAAAAGAAAGAGTGATTGCTGTTTGGGTGCTATTATATGTGGTTTCACTATATGGTAATTACACATTACACCAGGGAAGTCTGACTTTGTATACTCATGTGTGTCAGGGGCCATGCACAGGGAATAGCAAACAGCTCCAGAACTCATGGAATATGGGCCACCGTTTAGCATGCCCACCGTGGGCCTGTCTCCGTGAGGCAGAACCCCAAGGCTGATGTGTACTGAAGACTTCAGACTGTTCTGTGGCATAAATCTGCTTGTTACCCTTGTGGATTTGAGTTGTAGGAGTACTTAAAGGGGGGCTTCCAACCCCTCATTGGGCTGTATTATGACACTCACAGTAGCAATGCCAGATCTCTTTCAGGCATTGCTGCTGGAACAGATAAATGATTCAACCACCATCTTTGAAAAGAACCTGCTGGTGTAGATTGCTGGCAGTGACCACTACCCTTAGAAAAAAATGGAAAAATCGATTCTTTAGCAAGGTTAGGTAAAGATGTATTTTTTGCCAGTGGCTCAAACATAGAAAATATTAGGAAAAAGATTTTAGGAAAGTTAGGTAAAGATGTTTTTTATTATTGGCTCTGATGCAGAAAATCTTAGGGAATGACTTGAAGGTAAGAAAAAGAACACTCATCCCTCAATAGAAGAATGGATAAAGAAACTCTGGTCCCTTTACACTATGGAATACTACTCAGCTATTTTTAAAAAACCAAGGAATTCCTAAAATTTGTGGACAAATGGGTTGAACTAGAAATGAGCATAATGAGTGAATTAACCCAGAAGCAGAAGGACTCAAATGGTATATACTCACTTATATCTGGACACTAGCCCAAGGGGCACATCTCATGAAAGTCTTCACTTATCCTGAAAGTGGGATAGAGGGGAAGACATCCTATTGGGACTCTTGGTGAAAGAAGTATGGGAGAATGGGGAAATCGATGGATCCAGAGGGTCCTAGAAACCTACAAGAAGAACATTATGACAGGCGGATTCAGGCCCAGGACTTCTGCTCAAACTATGGCACCAGCCAAGGACAATACATGCAGTAAACCTCGGACCCTGAACCAGATCTAACCAATGGACAGGATAGTCTCCACAGTTAAGTGGCAAGTGGAGAGAGGGGACTGACTTCCATATGAACTCAGGTGCACCATATTTGACCAAGTCCCATTCATGGGAAGACCTGCTGGCCGTCAGAGGAAGGATAGCAGGCTACCAAGAAGAGTCTTGATACCCTATGAACATATACAGGGGGAGGAGGATGCCCCCAGTCACAATCATAGGGGAGGAGAGTAGGGGGTAAGCGGGAGAGAGGGAGGAATGGAAGTTTACAAGGGATGGGATAACAACTGAGATGTAATATGAATGAATTAATAAAAAATGATATTATAAAAAGAAAAAAAAAGAAAAAGTACACTCTTAATAGTAAAAGTAGGGACTTTTTGAGGTTGGTGAGCAAAGACGTTATCCCAGTTTGCACCAGCTGATTTGAGTCACTGAAGCTGGACTACAAGGTTAATTTTTATAGTTATTTTTGCCATCAGCTTCCTGATATAATTTAACAAAAATATTAATGAGTAGATGAGCAACTTTAGGATTTGAAGTAGAAATGGCTGATTTTTTAATAGAGAAATTTAGAATTGTGATTCTGTTAAGAATTTTATAAAATTAGTTTTTAAGATAATTGATTCTTTGTCAGTGCAAAGTGCAGCCTGCCAGTAAAGAAAGGCTGGCTGAGAAAATACCTTGCTTGCTTATATTGTTAATATATAACACAGTGCTTAATTATAAATGTATATGTGTTCTTGGAAATAACTTATTTTATATGTTTGTTCTTTACCAATAATGCATAAAGCATGTGATCATGTGAAGGTATTGGGGAATATGTTATCCTTACGTATACTCATTGTAATAAAACACTTAAAGAAAATAGAATGTAACCACATTGTGATTTTTGTGCTGCTTGAAAGATCTTGCCGGGCTACATAAGCTGTGGGAGAAATAAGGAACTTGTTGGAACTTGTTCTTCAGTTTGTTCCATCCACCAAGATGTGTGTATGTATGTATACATATGTGTGGAAGGTTGTTGGAATCCACTTGCATCCACCTAATATGTGAACGTGTGTGTTTGTGAGTGTATGCATTTATGTACATGTGTAGTGCATACTTTGAATGTATGTATGTATGTATGTATGTATGCATGCATGTATGCATGTATATGAGTAAAGTTAAAGAAGCTTGTAGAAGAAAGTTGTTAAAACCTACCTGCTGGAGTCTGTCTTACTTCATCATCAAGTGTGTGTGTGTGTTTGTGTGTGTGTGTGTGTGTGTGTGTGTGTGTCTTTTTTCTTCTTTCATTTCTTTTTTATTTGCTTTGCTACTATCAGTAGAAAGCCCCCGCTAGGAGTCATCAGTCCTATTCCTCACTTACATGGCAGCTGTAAGCCCCCACCAGGAAGCTATCAGTACTGGCAATTTAATTCTGGCCCCTCTATTTGCCACTATCATTGCCAGTAACATCAGTTCTGGCTGGAAAGTTGCCCTCAGAGAAATTGTGCAGGGTCACTAGCCACCATCTGGATCTATGCCCTGACTCAGTTTTCTCTGTGATGTCAAAGCTGGTCTTCAATACCTTTGAGTATATAAATGCATTTCCATGTGTACACACACATCACACACACACACATACACACATAGCTGCCCATACTACATTTTTTTCTTAAGATGAACCACTTTCAGAAGGCACATTTATTTGAAGAAACATGTAAAAGATATTAAACAAATTATCTCAATCCACTGAGATACATCATGTACCTAGGTCCCCCAAATATGCTTTCTGACTTAGAAAGTAGAGAATTCACAGTCCCAATTGCACAAATAATATACCTCGTCTCCTAGGCTTCAGAAAGTAACCAGAGGTACAAGTGTTGGGAGATGCAGAGACTCTCTCTCTGGACTTGCCTTAACTTTGAACAAGTCTTACATGCAGCTCCACTTTCAGCAGCATCTGCACCCTTCCTTCTGGAAGCTTTTGAGGTCACCTTGCCAACAGCAGCCTGTTTGTGATACATTCTGTCTCTAAACCTAAAATTTAACTTCTTTCTGGAGGAGTCAGTTCCCACTCACCTACTTGCTTTCTACCTTCCAGAATTCTACTACTGTTGCCTCATCCACTTAACCTTCAGTCCTTATGGATATTTTTATGAATTTCTTGCCAAGTTACTACAATCAGGAGGAAGTAGATTGCAGTTATTTCAATTAAGTCCTCCCACATCCATGTGTAAGGTTAACTCACATAGATACTGTGCATTTATTTCCTCAGGAATATACCTCTTTGCTCATCGATTAAAGAGTGTAAGAGCTGTCAAATCAAGACACCATGTGAGGAGAACAAGACTGACAACTACATGTAAAACAATATACAAGAAAATGGAGATGGTGTTCAATTGTGTCATCTCAAATTCATTGCTTTATCAGGTCTGACTGGAGGACTTCTATGTCAAATTGTTTACGAAACTTCAAGTCATAATTACATGAAGTAAAGAAAATCTGGATTATAATAATGTATGTGAGAAAATGAGAGGAGCAAGGACTTTTAAAAATATCTTTTAATTGTGTGTTTGTGTGTGTGCGTGTGTGTGTGTGAGAGTGTGAGAGAGAGAAAGAGAGAGAGAGAGAGAGAGAGAGAGAGAGAGAGAGAGGGAGAGAGAGAGAGAGCGCAAACCACTTGTATGGAAAGTCCCAGACAAGTCAGAAGTCCAGACCTCCTGTAGCTGGAATTACAGCAGAGAGCCACTTGATCTGGGAGAAGAACTTGGGTTCTTTTGTAAAAGCAGTACATGCTGGTAACCACTGAATCATCTCTACAGCCCTGACATATTAAAAATATAGGTTAAAAAAGAACTATTTGAGAGCTTTTCTGATCATTCAAATGAATGGTTCCTGCGCTGCTATGATAATGCTTCCTAAACTCCTTCTAAATCCCAGAAGTCTGCTGTTTCCCAGAGACAAATGCTAGAATATGACTTCAAGGTCGTGGGTATTTGACTCCTAGGAGAGCTGCTGAGAGAAATCTTACTCTAAAGTGAACATCTTTGAATCTTGTATATACTTTCATGTTCATTTGAAAAATTTGCTGTATCCATCTTGTTGTATAACACACCATTATTTCGGGGAGAATTCATGATATTAGCTTCATTACAATGTTAAATGTTTGTCAACACCTTATCTCTAGATAGGTTCAAATCTTAAGCCATTAAGAATAAAGTCTTAAACATATGAAATTTATGGAAATGGAATCAATTCATAGGAACCATCTTTTAATGAAAGATAAGAATATTGTTTTTAAATTTACAAAAATATTGGTCAGAAGTTCAAGTAAATTGCAGTTACCATGTCATATAGCTTACCATATTTATTTTTTACAGATATAAATTCATACAAGATAAAGTACTCCCGTTTGGTGCATAAAAATGTTCAAAACTCATACTGTAAGTGCTGTTACTGAATTTTCTAGTCACGTGGTCATTATATTAAATATTTTCATTTGTGTGCCACCCACAGAAACCTTGAGGTGGACACAAAGGCTTAGGAACACAGAAAAAACCAAGTATTTCATCAATATAAATACATAATGCACCCTTAAGAAAGAGTGCACTGAAGCTGGCACTTGGGAGGCAAAGGCAGATGTATTTCTGTGAGGTAGAGATCAACCTTGTCAACATAATGAGTTTGAGGAAAGCCAGAGATACATAGTGAGACTATTTCAGAAAGGAAGAAAGAAAGAAAGAAAGAAAGAAAGAAAGAAAGAAAGAAAGAAAAGAAAGATGAAAGAAAGGACAAAGAGAAATATATTTAAAAGTTTATAAAAGAATTAATGCATTTAAACTATCTCTTAGAAAACTTAAGTTATAATTTAGCAATTCTTTTTTTTTTCAGTATAATCTTATGTTTATTTCCTTCTTATTACAGTGCCAGAGATTGAACCCATGACTAGGAAGAGCCCTACTGTTAAAGCAATACATCTTCAGTCCCACTTCAATGGTTCTATTGGGTAAATACCTTTCAGCATCTCTCACCCAATTAGTGAAGACTAACCCTGCCCTGTTGATCAGGTGACTGAGCAGGGAGCCTTTTCCTCCTTCCATGGTGGTGATAACTTTGCAAATGTTTGGGGAGGGGAATTTCCGGAGCCCCCAGCCAGAGGAGCTTCAGGGAATAGGGGGAATCTACCCTTGGATCCCTCCATCCACACCACCCCAAACTGTGGAGGTCACCCGCCCAGGCCGAGTGAAAATTTAGCAATTCTTTTAAATTAATTTGATTTAAAGAAGTTTGGACATAAATAAATATATTACAGATATTTGTTAAGTCAAAAATTTCCAAACTGATTCCTAGGGATACTCTTAAACAATAAATATTTCCAGTTCCCACTCTAATTATATTTCTTTTTAAAGAATCCTCCCTCGAATTCTATTAGAATCTGATTGAAGCACCTGCCTTCATCTGAAGTTGGCGAAATTTAGGCCATGTCAATAATCTCTATCTCTTAGGACTTGTTTAGCTAGAGGAATGGTAGAAAGCAGGTAGAAGATTAGTAAAACAATTGTGTTGACACATCAGACAATATTTTTAATGTTAAGATAATCATAGCTAATAAATAGCTGTTTAACTTTAGTGAAAATTTAAGGTTACAAACTTTCATTATGAGAGGTTTTTTTTTTCAAAGTAGGCAAAAATCTTGTATGGTGGAAACCACAGTATCCTGAGGGGGTTTTAGGAAACTTACAGATGATGTTCTGTCCACTTCACAGCGGCTACTCAGAATGAAACAGGCCTCTGCATTGTCCATCCTACAAACACAGACAGGAAACAGTAACCATACTGAAATGCTCCTGAAGTGACAGTGTTGTCGCCTGGTCCACATCCTATATGTGTGTCCTTAAACTTAAAGAACAGTTGCATATCTTGCCGAACATGACTATTTGTGAGAAAAACAGCTTGCATAGTCTCAGAGCTCCAGAATTTAATGCAGAAAAATGAATGGAATTTGCTTTTTTCCCTAATTTTAATTTATTTATGGATAGCATTAATATAAATATACTTATATATTTATATGTTATAGACTTTTATTAATATACTTTGCACAAATTAGGAACACTGTTGATCGTCATTTTATGACTCACTCATTTCAACTTCAGCGACTCAGTTAGAGAGAGGAAACAGATACACTTAATGTTTTCAATTCAAACCGCACTGTTTGTTGGTGTTTCCAGGAGACTGTTCAACCTTTTGTTCCAAACTCTTTTCTCTCATGTTAATGTTCTTTAATTATCAAAGTTAGTAACTAAAAAGAAATACACTTTAGGCTTTCATAAGCAGTAAATTTTAAACATAAAAATGTTTATTTTTCAAATGTGGAAAGATTTATCTTTCTGGCATACTCTGATAAAGTTAGATTCTTCAAAAAATTGTTTTCACTGCAAAAGAGAGATTAAAAAGCCCAGGAAAATAATCCAAACAAAACAATTCTGAAGAAAATGTTGAGGATTGGTTGCTAAATAACACATGCATTGGACAATATTTTCTAAACATCATATTCAGTAAAGCAGTTAAGTCATGCAACTGACCTGAGGGGTTTGTTTGGAAGGTCCTACTCCTTGTTCCTTGCATGAGACATTTTACACTGAAGAATGTATTAGTTAATGTTAAATCCTACATCTTTTAAATGAAGCCAGGATTAGAAATGTACATAAGCATGATAGTCCATCACCCTAACATCTTTCTCAGCACAGTTTTTTGAAGAGTGAGAGCTGGCCAATAGTGTCTGAATCATCTCTTTTCTTTAATTTGCCCATAGATGGTTTTCTGTAAGTGTGACCCTTTCTTGTGGAGAATCATTTTGTTGTTAGTCATGATACTTAAATATAAATAGCATCTATCTGAGATAGTTACAGCTAAAACAAAGCCCAGATTCAATTCCTAGAGGAAAAAAGTTTCACCTAGAATAAAAAGCACACATGGGCATATAAGCACACCATAGACGAGCTTTGTGAGGAACTTTACTCAGTATTTTAAGGAGAATGATTTCTACAGACAAAAGAATACAGAGATTTAGAAGAAAGAAATTTGGAAATATATTCTGGGGTACACAAATAATTATATAGACATAAAATAAGAAATAGGTAATCTGCAATTCACATGAGAATTTGGGAACATCTCACTGATTACCAAACTGTCACATAGAGTGTTTAATAGAGATATACTCTAGATAATATATATATATATATACTCTAAGATATTTAACTTTCTAAAATTTACCATTCCTTTTACTGTGGTAGTTTCTGCTCAGTTTGTCTCAAAAATAACAACATTAACTAAAACAAGCCTCATCTAAATGTATTTTACCCTTAATATATCAAAAGTAATGTCAGAATTCATGACTACTAGGTAACTAAGCATCACTTGGGTCATTAGGTGAGGCATGCACAGAAAAGTCTTAGGCTATATAATGTGCTGAGTAAACCTTCACATTTACAGCAGTACATAAGAGTGTCTAAAAAGTAGCATGAAGTCATGCTTAGAACATTGAAAGTGGCAGAAGTCATCCATCACACCCCACCAGCTAAAGATTTCTCCCGGATTTAAAATTAAGGCAGTTGTTCGGTGTTAGTCCTGATTCCCAGGTGACCTCAGTCCTCCCAGCCCAATCTCTCACTCTACTTCTGTGCTGGAAGATCAATTTTCCATAACAAATGGTTAGACCAAGTCACCTTTTAAGCTCTGCTGAGAGGCATATGGACAATAGAGGGCAACTCTGCAGGGCCCCTCAGCACCCTTGATTCCTCCATCTCTGAGGAATTTTCAGGCTTTGACTCCAGCAAGACAAAAGGTGTGGCTAAAACCTGATGCTAAAGCCTTAAAATTCCAAGCCTGACTCCTTGCATTGATATTCCATAGAATATCTAGTCCAAAGTTTTTATTTGCAAAATAAAACTAGAATTGTGAAACTTGGAGGCATCTCTAGCAAGGAGTCTGAACTCCTCTTGGTTATCTCCGACAGCAGTGGTAATTCTGCCATGTCAACTTCTCATTGCACTGCCCGAAACAAAAGTAGGAAACAGGAGCCTCTAGCCTCAGCATTAACATTCTACAGTTAGTAAAACAGATCTAAATTTTATATTTAAATAGCTGTGAAACACAGCTTGAAAAAAAACTAAGAGAGAAAAGTTGTCAAAGGACTGGAGACTAAAGATGAGAGATAGTACCCCAGATTTCCTGAGTGAGATAACCCAGACCCAGAAAGACACACTTGGTATTCACTCACTTATAAGTTTATATTAGCCATATAGTACAGGATAACTACGCTACGGGAAGACCCAAAGAATCAAAGGAAAGCCCAGGGGAAGATGCTAGAGTCTCACTCAGAACAGGAAATACAACAGATATCCAAAGGAAATGGAGGAAGGGCACTGGGTGGAAGATGGGGCGGGGAAGATAACCAGAGTGGGGAGCAAGTGGGCAGAGAGAGGAGGAAAGAAAGTAAAGAGAAGAACTAGGTCAAAGGACAGAAATCCAGTGGAGGCGGTATCTCTGAGACAGGAGAGGCTCCTGGGAGTTTATGGGGGTGACCCTAGCTAGACTCTAAGCAAAGAGAGTTAAGGAGCATGAAGTCAGCAGCACTTCCTTTAGCCAGAGGGGACTCCCAGCAGAGGGAGGGGGACACTAACCCACACATAAAACCTAAAACCCAAAATGTGTCTTGTCTACAAGAAGGGACAATGGTGGAACAGAGACTGAGAGACAAACCAGTGACGGGCCCAGCTTGAGATCCACTCCAAAGGAGACGGCTGACCACTGTCCCTATTAATGATACTCTACTATGCTTGCAGACAGGAGTCTCGCATAACTGTCTTCTGAGAGGCTTTGTCTGGCAGCTGATGGAGACAGATGCAGAGATCCAAGGCCAAGTAGGAGCCAGCACTCAGGGAGTGTTGTGGAAGAGTGGGAGGAAAGATAGAGGGAGCAGGAGGGGTCAAGGACACCACAAGAAGACCTACAGAGTAATCTAACCTGTGCCCACAGGGGCTCACAGACACTGAACCATCAACCAAAGAGTTTGCAAAGATCTCACAGAGCCTAACCCCTCTATACATATGTAATAGATGTGTAGTGAGGTCATCATGTGGGTCCCCTAACAATAGGAGTAAAGGCTATCTCTGAATCTGCTACCTACTTCTAGGTCAATTTCCCTAGTTGGGCTGCCTTGTCACTCCCAGGTGGGAGAGGATGTGCTTAGTCCAGCAGTGACTTGATATACCAAGGTAAATAGGTACCAATTAGGGGCCTCCCCTTCTCAGGGAGGAAGGAAAGAGGGAATGGAAGGAGGGGGTTGTGGAGATAGAACTGGGAGGAAAGGATGGAGGGGGTGGGGATGTGTATGTAAAGTGATTGGTTAAATAAATAAATAAACGGAAGAGGGGAAAAAAGATAGGAGATAGAAAGTGGGGTGAATTCCTACTTTGCTCTCAGGAGATCCTGATCTTTAAGGGCTGAGCCTTGAAGGTAGATCACTCTCTGGGACCACATTGGAATCTGTAGCACCCTCCGAACTTGCACATCCATCTCCGTAGGACACAAAATCACCACATAATAATCCTATGCAAGGTAAAATGGATAATGGCATAATGGCATAGACATGATCACAAAATATTTAAGATCTTTTTCTTTAACTATGGTCAACTTGGAATAAATTATTGGTGATAAATAAAATTTAATATTAAATTTCAGACAAGTTAAATGAGACTGTATTGTGATAGCCATACTAGGAGAAATGCAAACACCCGGTCAGCCTGAGCTATTTCTATAGCATCAGTACCACAGGGAGAAGACAATCATAGGGTATGCGCAACACACTCCTTTAGTGTAGTTACCACCTTCAGTGTAATAAAATACACACTGAGTGGGAGACAGAAAGGTTTGGGATTATAAAAGTGATACTTTTATAATGAAATTTATTATAGTCATTTAACTAATCTTATATAATGAACTAGTATCTTGGAGCAACTTCTGATTGTATAGTTTGGAGGTTGTATGTATATTGAATAAAACGATAAATGACTTAAAAATGAATTTACAGCAAAATATTTCAATGTGTATCATCATTTAGAGACCTGGCAAATGCATTCAAAATGATAAGATGACAAAACTAATCTATAAGAATGTAGCTTTTCTAGTAGCCATTGTGAGGTCCTGCTGCAGAGCAAGGCAGACATGCCCTGCCCTCTACTTAAGGGCTGGGCTTCCCCTCTCACAGAGGCTTACTATATAAACCAGACACTCTGGTGCCCTGTCCTCCCTCCTTCCCTCCCCCCCACATCAGCGCCCACTCTCCTTTCCCCTACCCCTCCTGTGCTGCTCCCAAAAAACCTGCAATTGTATGTTATAGCTTAGTCACCAGTTAATTCATTCCGATTGTGTAACCAATCGACCATTTCATATTTGGTTGCCCTATATCTACTGCAAAACAGTTAGTATTTCAAATCTTGATATTGTTACTAGAGAGAGCTAATCATCATGGGATCATTTTTCTATTAGATATTCTTTATACCATATGCAATATTTATAAGAAAATTAAAATACGTGAAAAAGTTGAAGAACGTAAGAGGAATAAATAGTGTTAAATCAAAGTACTATAGATCCTATATATCACATATGAATTCAATTTATATTCAGTACTGTCTCAGGTTTTACTCACACAAATTCGCTCAGGAAATACAAAACAAACAACTTTCTTATTTGAATCAAACTAATTACATTGAAAAAAAATTAACTAAATCTAAGTTGTCTCAGTATCTTTAAATGTTGAAACATGTAAAGGTTTTATGTTCACAGAAAAAGGAAAAAAGGGACTTTTTAAAATTCATGCTTTTATTTCTTCTCGTTGTTTTCTAATTTTGGGTCATTAAGTAGGAATTAAGTAGTGGTTAGTCACACTTCAGGAAATGAATTCACAAATAGGGAAGTTCAGGAGCTGGGGAGTTTTCTTATTAATTAAGAGTACTAGATTCTCTAGCACGGGACCCGACTGTGTTCCCCAGCACCCACACTGAGCAGCTCACAGCAGCCAACAACCCCACCTTCAGGAATCTGAGATGAGATTCTGGCTTCCCTAGGCAAGCATACATTCCGATGCACCGACACATGCACACAGACACATATATACCGCCCCAAGGACACACACACACACACACACACACACACACACACACACACACACACACACACTAAATCCTTACAAAAGGCAGCTTCCATATTATAGCATTTCTATCAGAAGATGTATGACTATAATTTTCAAGGTGGGTTTTCATTATTTTATTATATTTTATAATAAAACTCACTGCTTTGTGAAATCATCAATTAAGCTTTCCCAAATAGGGGGGAAAACAATCCTTTAAGTGTAATAGAGTCTTCAGCAATAACAAGTTACACCTGTCTTTTAGCATAGGTACAGAAAGAAACCTTAAGGCTGTTTATACCTCCAGCATTTTTTTTAATGTGCCTGGTTATATTTGTAGTCTTCCATTTACACTTTTTAAATTAAGGTATGTAAATAAAGGTTTGCCAGAATGCAGGCTGTTACATCAGCTGATGTGCTATTAAGTATGATTCTGCATTGTGCAAAATAGAATCCAAATGTACCTGTAGTCTTGGATGCGCGTAAAATTCATTTAAAAAATCCATCAGTAAGTCAATCTTCAATGAGCTGACACACAGGACAACATGCTTCTCAGTCTGTGCTCGGTGCCTACTATAGTTTCCACCTGACTTTTGTCTCTCCATCCACAAATAGGCCAATTGTTCAAACTGTAACGAATGTTTCACATGTGAACAAAAGCCAGCATGGATGAAAGTGAAAACCCCAGTACACCCCCCCTCCCCGACTGTTATCAGGTAAACATCATTTCTTATCCTTAGTTAAGTTTCAGATTATCAGTATCCCTTTAAACAATGGGGCTGACCACATGATTGCCACAGAGGTTACAGACGAAGCTCAGGGGATTCGGGTCTCCAAGGAAACACATAAGAATTGCTTTACTATTATACCACGCTGGACCACTAAGAGGCTAATGCATCTGCTTTGTGTGATATGATGAAATATGTCATTCACTAAGTGAACTATAACAGCACTGCCAGTTTTTCTCCAAATTCTTCTATGCCATCATGCTCATATCTCTTAATGGGAGATATGGTGCCCTATGCGAATTTTGCAGCAATGACATCTACAGTGAACTGTGTGGTGGTGTGGAGGAATGTCAGGGAGGTATGCGAAACAGTGTGAATCGATTAAGGTTGTCTAACAAGCATGCAAGTTTCATTTGTATTGATCATATTGTGCTCTTGATCTGCTCAGTCACGGGCACCCAGGGTCCATTATAAAGGAGAACTGAAGACTGGTCATCATGCATATCGCTGACCTTGGAAATCTCTCCATTATGACCCAAAATGCTTCATAATGTATGCACACAACATCCACCATTTGCTTCAGTTGATGAACATCAGAAATTAAGTTTAATCCACTACAATTTTTCCCTTTGTTTTTTCATTTCTTAAATTTAATCCCTTAATCTAATTTCCATTCATTTGAACCTATATCATATTATACTATATAATTAGTAATATATAATTACCAATATCAGATAATCTATATTTACAAGAAAATGTATGTAATAATGAAACCAAACTGTGGGATATCATTTGTGACTAGCAAGAAAAGGGTGTCTAATAAAAATTTATAAGACCTTTCTGTAATAGTGTAAGCACTTTATTAAACTAATTATAAGATATCTTACAATAGTGGTGTTAAATAAACAACCAGGTGGTATTTTTATTAATAGAGAAGGTCAAATTTCAGACTGCTTTGCACATTTCTCCAAAGGTGAGCAAGGTTCTGTTTACCTGTATGGGGAGGACCACAAGGGCCACGCAGATCATAGCAACAACAAAAAGCTTGGAGGACCATGTTTCAGGAGTGACATCTCCGAAGCCCACAGTAGAAAATGTCACAATGCAGAAATACAGGGAGTCAAAGAGATTGAGTTTCTTTCCAATTCGTTCTAGATGCTGAATTCCACAAATGCTAAAAAAAGCAGATATAAATTACAGTTAATCACAAACTGGACACATTGTTTTTTATTGTTCTTTGAACACAACAGACATTTTATAATTAGTCCATTCACGTATAATTTCCCCCAAGCAATATAATTTTGAAGGTTTTAAACACCTATATTAGATATAGTTTTCTTATGTTTAATAGCCAAAAATGTTAACCACAATAGATTATTTCGAGAGATATTGAATGCATGTTAAGGCAAAACAAGGGATAATGAAACCCAGAAATTTCTAAGTCTAACATGTGTCAAGATTATAAAAGTCTTTACTGTTTAAAGGAGAATAAGGGTATATTAATGTTTGTGTGGGCTCTATGGGAAATTATGTGCTAACAATAATCAAAACATATAGTTTGAACAACGTTGTTGCCAAAAACCTTGTTGATATTCATTTCCTATTGTAACAATACTGAGCAGGAGTGGACCTTTAAGAAGTACTGAGGAACCACCATCATTAAATAGATTGTTGTCATTGTTGCAGGAGGATTTTTATTTCTGGGGGTATAGTTTATCCATTGTATGTAAAGTTTCTTTGTTCTTTGCAACACTGCGTTATACCCCCAGGATTTAATGATGGAGTAAGAAGAACCCAGGCAAATTTAGGCACCTATAGGTTGGACTTCCCAGGCTTTAGAACTGTGATACAACAAACTTCTCTTCTGTTCATTATGAATCACCCAGTCACAAACATTTGGCCACACTATCACAAAGCAAACTAGTACACAAGTGCCTTTCATACAGCAGCCTACAAACAAACATTTACAAACAGAACTGATATGTAAAAGTATTCAACATAGAAACTCTTATTGATACAAGATGTCCACAAATGGGAATTACTAAAATAGCATTAGATACAGTACCATTACTTGATTATAAAATAAAATGTAAAAAGTTATGATTGATGAATATATTGTGCATGTTGAAGAGCAATAACACATTTGCAACATAAAAACCAGTACGCAATCATAATGACTTGAACAAGGCTGAGCGAGATCCGTATACCAATATTAAAACATGGGGACTTTAGGTGATGAAAAATCATGAGCATGGTTTTCTCACACATGAAGTAACCAATCTTATAAAAATTCTGAAAATAAAGACACCAACCTATTTAGTGCTTGACATTCTGTAATGTGATGATAGAGCAAGAAGACACAAATTGGACCAGAATGTGTTTGGCATCCTATTATTTGAATATTAGAAACAGAATTTATGTAACTTATAAATTATTCATGCTTGTGTATTTTTATGGAAATGGACCAACACAGATATAAAAAATAAGAACTAGGATTTGGCTTAATAAATGGCTATATATGTTGAATAAACTTTGGGAATTGAAAATGGGTAGACACTGCAAAACTGTGACTGTGGAGAAAGAGCTATATAGCATTGAATGTGATGATAAGGGCTCAGAAGGACCGGATTGTAGCAGAAGATTGATTAGAGGATTCAGGAGGATGTTGGTGGAACCATATGTATTAAAGATGATCCTGATGAGTTGGGTTAAGAAATGAATGTTTTAAAGGAGTGTGTGGGAGTTATGGGATACTAGAAGGAGATGAGAGAGAGCACATTACAGCCAGGATGTAGATAGATAGATAGATAGATAGATAGATAGATAGATAGATAGATAGATAGGAAGGAAGGAAGATAGATGATTAGATAGACGATAGATGGATAGACAAAAGAAAAATGAACATTTTTTCCAGAAAGCAGAGGAAAAGCCACATTCCTGACTGTATGCCAAAATCAAAGAAGAGAGAAATGGTTTAAAGATAGAATGAATAGTGGAAAAGAAAGCAGCATGACCTACCTTGGAAGATCCTCAGCCTGGTAAAGTTGTAAAAAATAAAACTGTTTCTCATGACAAAACTCCAAGGCTGGGAAAATAGTTTGAGAAAGGAAGCCAGATGCTATTTGTTCATCCACACAATAGAAGACAGAGGCTAGAGATGTTTGAAACCAGCATGACTGCCCCAAGCCAAAAACAACATGGCCTGGGATTTTAGTTATTTCAAATAAGGAACCCAAGGCATCCACAGAATTTCTGGGCTTAGGTAGACTTACCCCTCTGATTCCTTCGATGGGGCCCAGTGCTCTTCAGTCCCTTCACTGGGTCCAAGCACAACACTGCCTAATAATGTGTACTTGATAAGACTCCTCTAGAGGGCACAGAAAATAAACCCTGGCAATGATTGCTTTGGGAAAAGCCAGCAGCTGTGAAGAGCACAGTCCTGGAAGAGTTAGTTCATCTAGATGTATTTTGTGCCCAGAGAGATTAGCTTTACAAATGGGGTTGACACAGATAGGCCCCAGTAGGATAATATCTAGTAAAGTCTTGAGGGTGAGGCTTCCTCAGACAACTCAACTGAACAGCAGCAGGCATGCAACACCTGGGAGAACCAGTGCTCCCACACTCTCAGCTGTGAGAGTTCCTATATGGACTGTGCCCAGAAAAATTATTCAGGTGAGTCTTCCACAGACCTTAAGAACAAACCATTGCCTAGTGGCTCTAGAACTTTTGATGTGTAGTTAAAGGAAACTATCCCTAACCCCAAGGATTTCATGTTGTTTCAATTGCCAGGTGTTGAGCTGTTGAGCTTATTTGTGGATATATTAAGTCTTTTAAAACTACTAGTGTAATATAATGCATTTGATTACTTTCTTATCTGTTTTTATTTTAGGAAAATATGAATTTTAATATACCCTTTAAAAAATTCAGGTTGAAAATTAAATGTCTAATGAAACAATATTAAGCAGCAAGACCATTAGGGAGCTTAGGTCATGAGCACAAACCTTGTGAACAGAAACAATGACTTTATAAAATACTAAAGCAAATCGGCTCATTTTCCTCCATAGTACTAACAAGCCTTAGAAGCAGAGAGAATATTCTCACTATACACGGAAACTATGGCTTCCTGGCCTTGAATACTCAAGCACTGAGAGCCTAGACATAAACGCACACCTCTTAGAAATTATCCATTCTCAAGTGTATGCATAATAGCACCAATAGAGTAGTACAATAAAACATTCTGTTCAGCAAGCAAAGACAGAGGGAGACGGGATGGAGAGAGAGGGGAAAGTGAGGGAGGGATGAGATGAAGCAAGAAGAGGAATCAAATAGTGATAGCAGCTACAAGTACAAACTGAAACCAGCGGAAAGAAAGAAGTCAAATGAGAAGAGCACACATGATTTTGTTTATGGGCCCTTCCCCAGAGTGGAAATGGAAAGCAGACCAGTGGCTGCCTTGTGTGATGACAGAAATGTTCCAAAAGTAGATTGTGATGATTGCTAGAAAACTCAGCAAATATGTTAAAATATGGTTGAATTTACACTTAGGATGAGTGAATGTGATGATGTGTAAATTATGCTTCTGAAAATATGTTAAAACTCAGTGTATAGTTTTTGGACAGCCACTAGAGCATCTGCGTGTGAGCAGACAGTTCAGCTCTGAGGACCACACGAACAAATTGGTCCAGACGGATTGATTCAGAATTTTGAGTCACAATGTACACAAACCAATAAAAGAAATCAGGCCAGTTTATTTACCTTCTTGACCAAATACATTACTGCAATATAATTAACCTTTCAGGTGTGGTCATGCACGACTAACAAGAAGAATTGGATGGTAACAATAGATGCTCCTTATTTATAATGATATATCTTTCAGAATGTGAAGTTTATAAAAAAACATAAAGTGTTATCTAATACTTATTCATTATACATGCACAATTGTGTGCATATGTGTGTGTGTGTGTGTGTGTGTGTGTGTGTGTGTGTGACTCATAGAACAGGTTTCAGGAGTCAGCTCTCTCCCTCTACCATGTTAATGACAAGGACCAAACTGACGCTGTCAGGTTTGGTAGCAAGCACTTTTACCCACTAAGCCATCTCAATGGCCCTAAACACAACATGTACACTTCATACAAAATATAATTTTGAAATTGAAATAATCTAGATATTTTAATGTTTCAAGTGTTATTGATAACGCTGTGTTTTGGTTTATTACATATTAAAACTGAAATCTGGTGACAGATAAAGTAATCATTTCCTAATGAAAACATTTGTTACCTAGATATAAACTACAAAATATCACCCACTGTACTTTTAGCCTTCAATTTGTCTGTTTTTAAATGTAGCTCACCAATGGCAACCATTATCATTTTATTCAAAGATAATTTGCACATAATTTTGCTATGAGGTTTCAAAAGGCTACTGAGCTTCCATTGATTACAAAGCTTTCTCGATTTGTAGTATCCTGGGCCTTAACAGACCTTGAGAATTCTTTCCTGGAATCCTGGATCACCAAATAGAGAAAATTGGTCACTCTACTGTACACCATGAGTTAAGCCCCAGAATTGACATCCTGAAAGTCAGGCCATCTTGTTGGTGTGTGACTAAAGTTGGAACAGTAATAAACTTTTTTTTTTATTAATTTACTCTTGTTACATCCCAATGGTTATCCCATCCCTTGTATCCTCCCATTCTTCCCTCCCTCCCATTTCCCCCTTATTCAAGGAACTGCGGCTGTCTACAGTGGACCGACACAGAACTGAGCTTGTCAGCATTCCATCATTTGTTAGGGAGCTAAATGCTCGTACCCATCCTTGCCAAGCTGGTGTCTATGGATGGAGTCTTGGAAAGACATGGTGCTTAGTTATATATCCACTTTTGAGTAAGGTAGGCTCCTGCAGATTGCTCTAAACCCATAGTCACACAGAAGAACATTCCTCAGCTCAGTTGGCTTTAAAACAAAGCAAAAATATATGAATATGGAAAAGAGATGTATAGAATAATAAGGATGTGAGCTGGCTGTGGTAGAAGTAATCAGAATACATAGTATATGAATGAAAATATTGAAAATATCAAATAACAAATTCAAAAAATAGATCCACAGATCACAAAAAAAAAACCCACAGAAACAGCGTAGAAATGGTAGATTATGTTTTTTGCTTTGATTACAGTTTGAGTGTTATAGGTGCAACATAGTCAAACTTATTAGATAGTTAGTTGTGTTTGCTATGTACATTTTATACATTAATCATGCCTTAATTAAGTGTAAGACAGTTTGCTGCACTAATCTATAAATCGTTCAATTTTTGCAAATGTCTAATTATAATTATATGAGATACTTAAGAACTATATATACCTATAGGCAAGGAAATAATGTCTTCACTCTCCCGACCAGCGAGCATTCGTAACTTCTTCATTCATTTACTTTAAAATTGTTTTCATAATGCTGGGCATGTGTTTCGGTTATGGTTTTACTGTTGTGAAGAAACACCATGACCATGGTGACTCTTATGAAGGAAAACATTTAATGTGGTCAGGCCTACAGCTTTAGAGGTTTATTCCGTTATTGTCATGGCAAGGAGCATGGCAGCATACAGGAAGACACGGTACTGTAGAAGGAGCTGAGAGATGTGCGGGCAGCAGGAGACTGTCTCACGCTGGGCTTAGGAGCATATATACCTGACAACCCACCTCCACAGTAACACATTTACTCCAGTAAGGCCATACCTCCTAGTAGTGCCATTCCCTATAGCCAAGTGTTCAAACATATTAGTCTGGGGAGGGCCATACCTATTCAAACCACCATAATAATATAATAGTACATGCTTGTAATTTCAACAATTGCATGGAGCCAAAAGGCCTAAGTCTTCAAGGTCCTCCTCAACTATAGTGAATTTGAGGCCAGGCAGGACCACCAAAGACTTAAAATGTGGTTAAAACAAGTAGAAGTATGTGCACAACTATATATAAGTATATATATAAAATTATTTAACATTTAACATATATAAAACATAAATATATAAAATTATTTAAAAATACTTTTATATGTATATATATACTTACAGAGTCATACATATATACCGCATGTTAAATGAGATTTTGGATATGTGATATGCATTTGAATTAACTTATCTGTATCATATAATAGTTTATATCCAAATTGTATAAATGTATGGTAAAAATGAATAAGTTCAAGTGCAAGTTGTATTTAGCATGACATTGACATATTTTACATGTCTTTGAATGATTGAATTAACTCCTTCTCACCAAATGCTTGACCTAAAGTCCAATATATGTTCCTGGTAGTGAATACTGCAATACTGAACACAGTCACCCAGGCAAGTATGTTCCAAAATAGACAGACATAATTCACGTTATATTTTACAGAAAAATGAATTACTACCAATATTACAAAAGGTGTCTCTTGGTGAACTATAATCTGTACTTCCCTGTTACTTTCCTTTGCTCCCAAATCTTACCAGTTCTGTTCTTAGTGGCAGGTGTGTGTGTGTGTGTGTGTGTGTGTGTGTGTGTGTGTGTGTGTGCACGCACACGTGTGCACGAGCAGGCACACATGAATGCATTGTGCATCCTTGGTTTGATGAAAAAATAGAATAAGACTAAAACATTTTGAAGAAAATTGCACAAGCTTATCACATTCTAAAGTAAGAGAATGCATAGTATATTTTAGAACATTTCAAAACTCATACTACTTAATAATTATATTGAAATTTTACTTGTTCTAATTTATTATTTTTAACAAAAGCAAATGTCATCATAAAATTTAGAAAAATATCAGATACTAAACTAATCAAACTGTTTGACAACTTCCTGTCTCATTTTATGTTCCCTGTTATAAAAAGCCAACATGGGTAACACAGTATGTGCATACATTGATGGGGAGGGAACATACAGACATACATTCAGGAGAATGCTTTGAGAAACAGCAGATATTTGTTTATTTCTGTGCTAAATCATCAAACTAAGTATATATTTAGATTATTCATATTTAAAGACAATTTATTCAGCTTTAGAAAAGGCATTAAGAAACTGTGCCTTCAGGTTACCTAAATAGATCAATTATTGGTGCTGATTATACAGTTCTTAAGGCCAACACAATTATAACACTGGAAGCAGCTTTTATTATGGTATACACAAACTTTAATACTAAACTTGTGCAATACTTATTTTCCCAAAACTCTTAATCATATGACATGCTTTATAAGGACTTGAACTATTAGATAGTTAAAGTATATTTTAATATAGATAATGATCACTTCATTCACAGATACAGTGCTGCCATTATTCGCTGAAAACCTGCCTTCCTTTCATCACATTTGATGAGTTTAGTTATTTTGTATCTTGATGCAAAAGTGGCTTTTGGGAGGAGATGCATAGATTTCCTGATAAAAAAGACTGTGCTAAAATACCACATATTCATAATAAAAATATTCTATTTCTCTTTAATTAAGAAGATAGAACTGTTCAATCAGTTAAGTACAGGTTAAAACCTTTAATTTCATCCATAGTTTAAGGCAGCTGAAGAATTTAACAAAGGAATTTTATTAATAATATCTGAAATTGAATATTTTTAATCATCTTAACATTACATTGTCTATAATTCAAATTTAATATTGTTTTTGACTGAACAGCATTTTCTCTTACAATCTATCTAATTTTAATAAAACCTTTACTGTTCTCTATCATTTGCTTACACACTTTAAACAGTTTAAAATTTAAAATATACAACATAATCATATTAATTATTCTTATTGTTTTGGTTATTTGATATACATAAAATCATATTTATTTATTTAGTAGATCTAGTAGAATATTAAAAATTAATACATAGTCTTAATAAGAGTACACTATAAAAATTTTAAATAAAATAATATACATGAAACTAGTGGGTGACATAAAATAACACTTGTGCTTCATAATGAAAAACAGGTACCAGAATGATGGCACTGAAGGCTCTTCCTTTGTAAGCGTGATGACCTGAGTTCAGAACCCAGAATGCACACAGGAGCCATGCACAGGGACACATGCATCTTACTCCCCTGTTAGCCTATACATTCTGGAAAAGATTAGACACAGACTTTAAAATGTCTAGATCAAGGGCTTGCTAGCTTGGTATATGCATCAGTGAACAAGAGAAGACTGTGTTTTAAACAAGGTGAGAAGCAAGGATGACTAAGGATGTTCTCGGGCCTCACACAGATGAACATACACATGTGCCGTAAACACACATAAAAACACTTACACAATGGTTATCTATATTGCAAAATTGTATTATATTAATTTATAAAAATAAATTTGCTAATGATTAATTTGGTGGTGGTGGTGATGATGATGATGATGATTATGATGATGACAATAAATTATCAATTGTCAACTCCTTTGGGGGGGCAAATAATCCTTTCACACGAGTCACCCAAAACATTTTAAAACACAGATATTTACGTTATGATTCATGTCATAGCCAAAATAATAGTTATAAAGTAGCAGCAAGAATGACTTTATACTTGGGGTCACCACACCATGAGGAACTCTGTTAAAGGATCACAGCACTAGTATGTAAATGTTGATCAAACTTATCTACCGGCTCTGTGCTAACCTGGATTAATTAATTTATTTCAATTTCATGCTCAATTGAAAAATAACTGTGATGATATTAACTTCATTATTAGCTATTATAAGGATTAAGAGAGCAAATGTTCCATGAAACACCTAGTACATAATGTTCAAATAATCCCTGGATAATTTAGTTAATTGTTTCCAATTCCTACATGAATAGAAGCATAGAAATGCGTATAATATAATTATTATATATACAACAGAATTAACTATAACAGAGTTTATATTCTTATATTTCATTTATTTACAATGTGTGTGTGTACCAGCATTCATGCATGTATGTGTGTGCGTGTATGCGTGCGTGCGTGCGTGCATGCGTGTGTGTGTACCTGAGGAGGTTGAACAACAACTTACAAAAGTGGAATCTCTCCCCCGACCAAATGAGTACCAAGGAAAGAACTGTTAGCCGACTTGGTAGCAAGCACCATTAGTAACTGAGGCATTTTACACACACCAGAATCCTATATACATCATTTTTTCCCTATTTGCTTAAAAATACAAAGACCAAAAATAAACAAGTCTTCCACAAAGTTTGATTTCTATCTAATAAGATATACATTTTCCACAGAAAACAAAGTCTATTTTGTTCTTCCATGTAAATGGGTCAAAAGGACTATTAAGAATGAGCATCGTCAATGAACTACAATAGAATTAGTAGACTGACAACTTAAATCGATCCTGAGGAATTGTTTTTTCTTTGTGCTTTTTTTTATATGTGTTCTTTGTGTATTTATTTCTATGTCAAAGGAAATAAAAAATTATAATCCATGTTTTTATATAGTTTGACTAGCCAAAATGAGGATTCACTTCAAGATCTGGAAGTAGAATTCATTTTTTCCCTAAAACTTTCACCTTAAAAAGACAAAACAATGTGTTCCAGGTTGCTCCGCACTTTTTCTTCTAACAGATTTAGTGTCTCTGGCTTTATGTTGAGGTCTTTAATCCACTTGGACTTGAGTTTTGTGCATGGTGATAACCAGAAATGTGGACCATTGGATGGAACTAGCAACAATCATACAGAGAGCATTAACCCAGAAATAGAATGACTAGCATGGTATATACTCATTTATAATTGGAAACTAGCCTAAAAGGAATGTCCCATAAATGTCTTCACTTACCAGTAGATTGGGCTAGATGTGAGGACCTCCTATGGGGACTCTAGGTAATAGAAATATAGGAGATGGGGAAATAGAAGGAACCAGAGGGTCCTAGAAAGCTACAAGAAGAACATCATGACAGGTGGATCTGGTCCGAGGGGCATCTGGCCAAACTACTGCACCAACCAAGGACAATACAAGCAGTAAACATTGAAACCCTACTCTGATCTAGCCAATGGACAGAACATTCTCCACAGTTATGAGGCAAGTAGAGACTGATTCTGCCATGAACTCTGATGCTCCCTATTAGACCAATTCCCTGTGGTGGGGAGACCTGGTGGAATTCAAAGGAAGGATAATCAGGCTACCAAGATGAGACTTGATAGATAGCCTATGACCAGCTAGTAGGGAAGGAGGTCCATCTAGGTCATGAACCTAGGCAAGGGGAATAGGGTGAAAGTGGAAGGGAGGGAGGAACAGATGGATACAAGTGAGGGGAAAACAATTGAGACGTTTCATTATCCATTCTTCTATTGATGGACACTTAGGCTGTTTCCATGTTCTGGCTATTATGAATAAGGCTGCTATGAACATGGTTGAGCAAATTTTCTTGTTGTGTGCTGGAGCATCTTCTGGGTATATTCCAAGGAGTGGAATAGCTGGGTCTTTAGGAAGCCCTATTCCCATTTTTCTGAGGTAGCACCAGATAGATTTCCAAAGTGGCTGTACTAGTTTGCATTCCCACCAGCAATGAAGGAGTATTCTGAATAAACGAATTAAATAATAAAAAAAAATTTAAAAAGACAAAACAAAAATCATAACATAAGATGAACAAGAAAATTGAAGAGAAAGTGTTATATGTGAGCCTTATAGACTGTAAAGTAGAGATAGCTGGAATTAATGTACACGAAAAAATGTTTTACATATAATTTGTTGTTAGGTTCCTTGAAGTTTTATTTATATAAAGAAAACACGAGGTGGGATGGCCGGAGAGATGGTTCAGAGGTTAAGAGTACTGACTGCTCTTCCAAAGGTCATGAGTTCAATTCCCAGCAATCGCATGGTGGCTCATAATCACCTATGATGAGATCTGGTGCAATATTCTGGCCTGCAGGCAGAATGCTGTATACATAATAAATAAATAAATCTTTTTTAAAAACCACAAATATATAATGTTTCAGATTGCAAGATAAAACACAATACACTGTTTGCAAAATGCGTAACTCTAAATAAACATAGTTTAGGGATACCATATAACTTTAAAAGTTATTTTATTATAAAATTCACTGATGTAAATTCATAATATTAGTCCATATTTTAAAAATAGTGTAAAACAGTGCACATGACATTTTGCTAATATTGGGAGTTCTGTGTTGCAAACAGTAGGCAAGCCTGGTGATACCAGCACAGAATATCAGCAAATACCTTATTAATGACATGGTGGGTTGAAAATGCAATAAAAATGTAGACATAAGTACATAAATAAAATCCGAGGAGTAGTAACTGGCTGTTTCCTATGCCCCTGAGCTGTGGAAGCAACAACAAGAATGAACGAGGAAGCTTCTAAATGAGAACAGAGTTGAGCAATTTGCAGTGTAGACCCATAATCATTAACTATTGACAAGTGTAATCATAGTTGACCTTTGGAGATTTCACTGTCGTCATTTACAGAAACTGACAATGAATTCCTGGTAAATCAGAAAAGGGGAAAAAAATCATCACTATTCAGGCCAGTGACCTGTTTGAAAGATTCATTTGAACTGTTGTTCCACATTTCAACACAAAAGCCAATCTGGACATAAACATTCCAAAGATTCAGGGTTCCATATGCACTCAAAAACATTGGAAAATATTTGCATTAAAGACAATTTTATCAAGAGACTTTTTAACATCAGTTCAATGAGATAATATCTGGTGGAATTAATTGGATCTCATTTTTTCTTTTTATACTTAACCAGGTCCAATTAATTCTACAAAACATCAACTCATGGTTAAGGCTTTGTGAACCAAACTGGACAGTAAGAGTCCACAGTATGCGCTTTGTAAGTAGTTTAGAATAACTTACTACAAATGCTATTTGTATAACTTATACCTTTTTTCATGCCCAGCACTAAATAGTTTAATCATTTCTTCAGCTGAATTTAAGCCAAGGAGATGGCTCAGGAGGCTAAGATGCTTGCCAGCAGACACGTAACCTGAGATCGATCTCTGGACTTCACGGGAAGTCAACCCCATAAGTTTATGACCCGGGTATGTTCCGGCACATCCACAGATACACACACAAAATAAATAGTAAATGTAAATCATACAAATAAGAAATAATCATGTAGTAAACCTCTAAGGTGCTGAGTGCAAGGTTGCATGTCTGTTTTATTGTTCGCAAGGAATTATTGATGCATATTGAAATGTCACATCTTACATAGTGTGTTTCTATCCTTTATATCAGTTTAATTCTACCTAAAAACTCACAGACTTGATACCCTATGAACATATACAGGGGGAGGAGGTCCCCCTCAGTCACAGTCATAGGGGAGGGGAGTAAGGGGAAAATGGGAGGGAGGGAGGAATGGGAGGATACAAGGGATGGGATAACAATTTAGATGTAATATGAATAAATTAATAAAATAAAATTTTTTAAAAACCTGGCAGACTTTGGTCAGTGTTACTATCTCAGTCACAGATCCACAAGCATCCGTAGTTCTCACCGGCCATGCCATAGTGTTTACCAATCTTGTTCCCCTTGAACAGAGTACAGTAGTCTACCACGTGCACTGCACAGCGGATCAGCACAGAAGCTGGGCGGTTCTATTCCCATGGAACCTTGATGAGCGGGACACATTCTTAGAGGACCATGAACATGTAAAACATGAGTCAGTAAATCTAGCACCTGTGTAGAAAGGAGAACTCAGAAGAGGAGCTCACTGAAACACCCAAAAATCGCATTATTGTGTAAACTGTTCAAACTCATTAAAATTCATTTTGGAAGTCCCTTGTTCTTCCCCCCACTTCCCCACTTGGAGAATGAGCTGGTCATTGACTACATCCAAACAGGGGAACTAGGTTCTCTGCCTGTACTGTTCTTGGTTGGTGCATCAGTTTGTGCGGGGCCCCCTGGGTCCAGATCCGCCCATGCTTTGATCACAGCCTCTTGGCAGAGAGGCTTTGTAGGAACAGAGAGGAAGAGAGAGGGCGCAGGCTACTCAGATGAAAACTGCTAGGCCTTGGTCAGAAGGAAGGGTAGGAGGACCCGACCTGTCTCAGATCTAGGAGAGGGGAATGGGGCAGCCGTGGGACGGAGGGTGGAACAGGAACATAAGAGCATACAACAGCGATGTAATGTGAATGAATTGTAATAAGATTCTAATACAAGAAAATATAAAATAATTTATTTTGGTTTAAAACACCAACAAAAACATATACACAGCTATGCGAACATTTCATTCACATTAACTGCAAAAGAGCTAAGCCTTATTGTGCTGTACATACTGAGAGCAGGGGGAAAAAAACCTTTTGACAACATTCAAACAGAATCTAAGACAAAAAAGAACATTCATTTCTAAAGTACTATTTCAGTACTTGTCCCTCTATTTAATCTTTCATTTGCTTTGGTTAGTTTGTTTCCCTTTTGCTAGCTTCATTTTTTTTTTTTTATTGTTTTTGAAGAGAGGCGTTTATTGGGGGTTGTTCATGATTCACATTTTTTTTTTATTCACATTTTTTATAAAGTAGAGTAGAAATACTCTTTTTTTCCACTGGCAACAACACTGCTTCCAATATCTTCATTTATCTTTTTCTAATCTACTTTTTTGTTTCACTCATTTAGTTAAAATGTAATGTAAAAATTGTCTCAGGGCACAGGATACACATAACATAACAAAATAGTGGGGTTTTTTTAGTTTTGTTCTTTTTTTAACATTATAAACTTCAATTAAGTGGAGTCAATATAGTCCACTCTTTTCCCTACAAAATATATTTCTTTACAAAATTATATTCAATTGTAATTCATCCTCTTCCATAAATATTTAAGCAAAAATGATAACACCTATAACACATTCTGTAAAACTTGTGTAGACTCAAATACTTATGGGGCATTATTGTTAATTGAATGCATTACTTCATGTGTGTTGCTTGGGTTGTATGTAGCACTGCTTATGTGTAAGTGGTTATCCAGAAAAAATTGAGAGCATGTACTTTGTCTTGCTAGGAGATGCTCTCATTGTGAGTTGTGAAGAAGACAAGTAAAAAAGACAAGACAATGTGGCAGAATAACGACTGGAGTAGATTAACCTAAATAAAATAAAATGATAAATCATTATAGTCCAAGATAATGAGAAGGCATGACCAAGAGTCAAGCAAACTTACCTCTGAGGTCTCTAACATAAAGGGATTAATTCTTTAGAGAAAAAAACATTGATTCTACTTACCACCAGCAAAGCTATTAAATGTAATTTACTTTTAAAAATAAAATATCTTGCAAATCACCATAGGAAAAGGTGGGATATTAACGGGTCAGCCTACGATGAAAAGATTTTTTTACTTTCTGTAAAATATTTAGCATTGTTCTCTCCTGATGTAATATAAGCACTTGCTTAAGTTACAAAATTTTATTGTGTAATTTTATTTAGTTATCCTCTGATGTAAACCGTGACATTTTCAGCTCTACCTGTTTCCCCAGGGTAAGGAATAGTAGGGTGAATTTGCAAGAGCTATTCCATGTACATAAGCACAGTATAAATATGCAAAACAGTGTACCAATGTTATATTATCCTACAGTAGTAAAATTTGACCAACTTGAGTGGGTTAAGCTTCAGTGAAATTGCACAGAAGAAAATGCACTTCAGAGAGAAACCAGGCAAGGCAGGGAAACAGCATAAAAGAAGAAGTGAGACACAAACAAACAGCTCCAGTAACAACCTACAAAGCCAGACTACCTTCCAGAGAAAACGGGGCAAGTGTGAAGGTAATATTTAGTAACACATTTATAATTAATGATTTTTTTACACATCTCAAGAGGCAAGACAACACAATTCTCTTTGTACTTCTTAGAGGACAGTCTAGCTGTCTGGGATAGGTGGTTAGGAACACACCCACATGGGACACATATCAAGTTCTCTTCTGCCTGCTGTCACAAAGGTTACGACAGTATAAACCAAGGGGCCATTAGGAGGTGCCAAAGTTCATGCTTTGAGAAAATAAATCCATGAAATTTGTAGATTGTTTATGTAATAGCACATGTAGTATCAAAAATGACCCTTATATATCTGAGCTTCTCCCCAAAAGGAAAAAGTGTTTTTTCATACATTCAATTGGGTACAATTGTAAGCATGCATGGAGTCTCTCTCTCTCTCTCTCTCTCTCTCTCTCTCTCTCTCTCTCTCTCTCTCTCTCTCTCTCTCTCTCTCTCTCTCTCCCCCCCTCTCTGTGCATGTGTGTGTGTGTGTGTGTGTGTATGTGTGTGTGTGTGTGTGTATGTGTGTGTGTGTGTGTGTGTGTAGTATATGTGTAAATGGTGGACAATTTCAGGAGGAGAAATAATGTTTTACTTAGAGATACTAAAGTTAAGAATCTAAGAACAAATGCTAGTAAAATAATTGAATAAAGTGAGGCTTCAACATGCTTTTGCTAAACATACAAAGAAAGCAAAACTTGGAACAAGTTCTCTCATAAACCAAGAACTCCCTTTCATAGAAGGAAGGTATCCATGTCCTCTGTCTTTTTGTAGGTGACTAAGAACATACTGAAAGAAATATTTCTACCAATGGAAATGTAAAAGTGGACTACAAGTGGGTTCAAGCAACTGGCTTGTGGAAATTAGGAGACAGAACTTAATTTATTGAAAAGAGGTTGAAAAGTTCTCTAGCCTCAGGTCACCACCTCCCAACAGCGTAGACAACTGTGCTCCCTGTGTCCTTGTAATCCAATAATGGAACAGCAAAAGTACACAAATATCGTTCCCTGCCAAAACCATGCCTTGAAGAATGTTTCTAACTTCCCCCATGTTAATTGCCAAGGGCTCTCGCTATGCTGTACAGATGCCTGAATATGGCAATGGTCTGGTGATAGGTCCAGGTCGCATGCTTAAATCCCATGCCCAGATTTAATTTAAAAGGACAGATATACCACAATGCCCATGCTGGTAAACTCAGACAAAACAACTAATGATATCTATTATACTATTTGATAAGATCTGTTGCATATGCCTAGGTGGAACTTATCCATGAAAAGCAATACAATTTGTGTGTGTGTGTGTGTGTGTGTGTGTGTGTGTGTGTGTGTGTGTGCATGTAGTTTCTGTATATGAACTATGTGCTTGTATATGGACTGCGTGTGTAGACATTTGAAGTATTTGAGGATATAAACAGAGATTGCATGTGTTCGTGCAGAGTATATTTTAAGTATGCACGGAGTATATGTGTGTGTATGGAGCATATGTGTGAATGTGGACATATATATGAAATGTGTGTGAAATGCGTATCTGTGGGTCTTCTGAAGCATATCATCATCACATGTCCATATTCATGCTCATGACGCTAACACATACGTAAATATTTCTTCATTTAAACTTCATTAGAGTGACAAGGGGTTCAAGTCTTCCTTTAGTTTCAGAATCTTTCTAAACATAACTGTTTTCTGCCAGTAATGGAAGACTAGGGAAACATTAATGGTTTTGATAAACTATATTTTCCTTTCTTAAGAGTTAACTTTAAAAAACAAATATAAAAAAGTGCAACACTGGCTCTAATCCTTTGTTTTTAACCTGTTTTCCTAGTCATTACATAATTTATGTTTTAGGTAATAAAAATATAATTTTATGGTAAGTTCCAAACAATTTCTGTTACATGAAAAAAAAAATCTAGAGGAAGTTTACATTAAAGCTAAACCTCGGGAACTGTAGTGAGGACGCAGTGATTAAGCGCACTGGCTGCTCTTTTGGAAGAACAAGTTAAATTCCTAGCATACATGCGGTAGGTTACAACCATCTGTAAGTCACGTTCTGGGAGACTCCAACACTTCCTTCTCACTTCCACAGGTACTGGATGTAAGATATGCATGCAGGAAGAACATCCATACATATAAAATAAAAAGAAGGGTGAATTTTTAAAATAAAAAATTTACAATTTGTCACTAGAGTACAAGAACTCTATAAACAAAGTCCTCTATCAAATAAAAATGAGGCTCTATGTAAATCAGAAAGAACAGAAACAGAATAAACAACTTTATACACACGCACAAGGAATTTTTATTAGCCTGTGTGCAGAGAGCACAAATGAAGAGCCCAGGGTGAAAGCCTCAAATCCTTCCTGTGCTGCTTGAACTCAGTAATAAAGGGCAGCTGACGCCCAGAATGCTTACAACTGCCCAAAGTCATGGCTATATTTATACTGAACTATTGGTCTTGGGCTGAAAATCACTTTTAAGACTGTTCAACAAATCATTCAACTGAAACTACAGCTCTGCCCAGAGCAAATAACAGATTCAGAGAAGCTACTAAATTTAATCCTCAAGCATTTTCTAAGTTATGAGCCCTTGACTCTCCAGAATTTATTTTCATTTTCTACATTAATTTATTTAACATACTAAGTTCAGTTCTTAAAAACAGAAAAAGAACATCTAAGAGCATTCCAAATCACTAGAATACATGCCATTGTTTGCCATTATATGTTTAAAAAGAAGTTCACGTCTGCAATTGTTACAAACAAAATAATACCTCTGCCTCCTTCAGAATTTCCTTCTAGCCCAAATGCATCTCTTTATGACACCTGCAGAAGCATGACACTCTACAATGGATCTCCAGTGAGCACTCTAGGCTGGGACTCTAGTGGCCTGGCTGAACCCTCACATGAAAAGCTTCCTCTTAAAGAACATGAGGATTAACGCAGAGACACACAGCTGGACAACATACAGAAAATGAAAGATTTCGGGGCATTGAGTCCTAAATAGGATACTGTCATCAAATTCTTTCCTTCAAGGCCCAGGGATCTATGAAGAAGAACAGGCAGAAAGATTTTAAGAGTTCACAGTGGTGGATGACTCCAAGGAAACAGGACACAGCAGGAATGATGCACTTAAGAACTTACAGGGGATGCGAAAGCAAGAAAAAAAGGGTTGGGGACAATCAGGGTCCCCACTTTGAGAAGAGGAAGGTGATATGGGATCCCTAATGAATAAGTTATTTGCAATTGATACCCTCAGAAATGGGGAATCAGTTTTCTACAATGAAGTAGTACTTGGTATACCAATCACACCCAAGGACAAAGCCCATACCCAGAAGTAGTTGTCCAGCAGAAAACTCAATGATTTTACTATGGGCTTTTGTTTTGTTTTAACATTTATTTTCCAATCATTTTTTTTGTTTGATGGTCTTAATATTTATTTTATGGGTTTTATTTTGTTTTGTCTTGTTTTGAGGGTGGAGAGAGAAAGAAAAGAGAGAGAGGGAGAGAATAAAGTTTCGTGGTTAGGTTAGGGAGGTGAGAAGAATCTGCTTGGAGCTAGGGAAAAGAAAAACATGATCTGAAAATATGTTGTACAAAATTTCTTTAAACAAAAAAGAAAGAAAAGACCAAAAGGAAAGTAATAGCGCCACCAAAATGGTTTAATTTCTAAAGACCCAAGGCTGACAATTCAATTTCAATCCCCAAGACACATGTTAGAAGATTAGAACCAAATTTTGCAACTTGTTCTCTGATATCCACATATGTACTGGTTTACACACACATACATACACACACACACACATACAGAGAGACAGAGAGACAGAGAGAGACAGAGAGAGAGGGGGGAGGGGAGAATTTCTTGTAGTCATAGGAAGTTTGATTTAGCAATGTGCTTATTTTTTCACTTTTCTTTATTTATTTATTTTTAATTTTTTATTAATTTATTCTTATTACATCTCAATGGTTATCCCATTCCTTGTATTTTTTTAATTTAAATTTATTTTTAAATTTATTCACATTACATCCAGATCATAGCCTTCCTTTTCCCTGCTATGCTTTGTGCTTTGTTAACCATCAAAAAACAAGTAACAGAAAAACACAAACATATTTGTGTTCACAAAATATAAAATGGGACCTAATAAATAGCAGTAAATTTAAGCCACTGTATGTTTCTTATTTTCCATATATTCACATGAACATCTTGCCATGTATTAACATATCACAGGCCAAATAATTTCTGGTCAACATTTTATGAAAATCAAATAAATATCACAGTCCAAATTCAGTTATGAAAAATAGAGGGGACTGTAGAACATAATATCTTTCTGTACATCATGAAGTTTGATAAACAATCATGAGAAAATGACTCTTACTTCTATGCAATAATTCATTTAAGCTGAATTTTAATCACAATATTCTAACATCAACAAGACACTGTCAGAAAAAAGTGGTTGTTTATTTCCATAAAACTTCCTGCTTAAATGATTTTAGAAACTTCTACTTACTAAGTGTTGAATGGTGATTTAACATCTGTTATGATGAAGCTTAATAAAAAACCAACTTGGTCTTGAGCCTTAGATTTGTAAGTAAAGGTCAAACACGTAAGCACCAATAGATATGGCTACCTAGTTAAAGAACTCATTTGCATTGGAGAATGTAATTATTTTCCTGATCAATGCTGTTTGTTCAAGGAGCAATTTCAGAGGAACAGCAATACTTGCTAAACTGAAGTCATTTACTGGAAATCATGATTTGTGGCAAGAATGACTTAGTGAACATTGCTCTTGTGACATTAATCCTGTAAAGTGTGATGAATCTTTCCTGTACCTTAAATATTTAATCCTAACAATATTAAGTTACAAGGTATAAGTATTTTAATTATCACTTTAATTTTTCAAATGAGAAGTTACCAAAGCAAAGAGAAAATGTTCTTAAAACTAAATATATATGATCAATATGTTATTTACTATTTCTTAAAAGCAGATATCTATAGGCTCAAATTTCTGTTTTCAGACATCAACCTTATAGCATTATTCCCAATTTATAGCAACCATCAATGCCATGATGTGACACAACTTTGATAACATTGAAAGATCCAAAGCAACCAGCTGGTGCACATGAGCCAGTCTGCCCAACTTCCGTGTTTACAGAGAACTGTTTTCAGTTAAAAATAGATTTGGTGAAAGGTCTCTTACCCATAAGTAGTAGGGATATAAACATATTTTATGTTTTACTAATTGCCCCAATATTGATGCAGTAAAAAAATGAAAACAGTCTCAGAATATGCTGTCACTTAATGACAAGAGGAAGCCAGCCATTGCAGAATACTTACGTAAGGGTGCTCAGCTCCAAACTCTATTCTGAAACTAGAAGGGACTTTACCATCCAATGACCCGAATGAGTAATATCTATTTAACTTCTCATTAACTAGGATTAATGTTTGAAATAAAACAAATGTACTAGGTGTGGTGACATGTGCCTATAATGCTAGTCCTTTGTAGAGAGGCTGAAGAAAGTCCAAGTTCATCATGGATTACAAAATGAGTTTGAGGGATAGAATTTGTTTGGAGGGAAATAAGGTGAAAGAGGGAGGGTGGTGGGAAACAGGAAGATTGAAGTGAGGGGATACCAATCAGGATGTGCTGTACATAAATTATTATTTTTTAATGTTGTAGAAATGTGTCTTAACTTTACTGTTTTCCTAAGTGAAAAGTGTGGCCACATATGCATATGCTTATCATATGCATAACAAAACAACTCAATAAACATCAGACTTCTTAGAACATATCAGATCCCACCATCTCAAATAGAAACAAATAAAAAGTTTCCAGAAAGTTTTAGTACATGTGTTGAATAGTTGTAGGAACAGAAGCTCAAAATTATCTTTTATTATTAATTGTTTGGTTGTTACTTAGATTAAATTTTAAAAAAATCACTGGTTTATTTTTTCTCCCTCTTTTTTCTAACTTAAAATATTTTATCTTGCACAAAATGTGCAAAATCAGAAATATTTCCAGTGTGTCATCAATAAAAACACAAATACTAGATGGAGACAAATATTTGGAAATAACAGCACAGGCTGCTGCCATAACTAAAGATACCATGCAGCTTGATAACATGTTAAACAGGCTCCTGTGGGGGAAACATTTAATGGTTTCATCCAACACTGCATTCATTGTCTTATAATATAGACCTACCAGGCAGCAGCAAGTGAACACTCTTACAATAGTAATATGGTGCCTATGGGGATGACTATTGGATTTGACCTGCTGAGAGAGAGAGAGAGAGAGAGAGAGAGAGAGAGAGAGAGAGAGAGAGAGAGAGAGAGAGAGAGAGACAGAGAGAGAGAGAGAGACAGACAGACAGACAGACAGACAGACAGACAGACAGACAGACAGACAGAGACAGAGACAGACAGAGAGACAGAGACAAACAGAGACAGAGACAGAGAGACAAAAAATCCATTCCCATTATTGTAAATCTGGTCAAACACCTTCTCTGTGAAAGTCATAGGCCCCGGTGTGAAGCCTATTGTTGCTTCTTTGCTAAGCTGTCATATTGTCAAACTGTCTTCTAAACATTTGTATTTATATCTATCAATTGTAATGGTCAGAGAAACTTATATTGAAGTAGATAATTCACAGTTTTTAAATGTGTTAGAGTGTTGAGAATAAATGACTCTTGATGCTCAGTTGTTGATGAGTGAAATGATTCAACTTCCCCATATCCAAACTTGGGTATCATTTTGGAAAAGAGGGTGGCTACATGGGGAGGGGAGTGGTAAATGATGTCCTCTAAACATGCATGACCTTTGCCCTCATGGGCTCAAAAGTGTCATGTTTATTTGCCCAAGTACTCCACAATATCATACCTGTCAACATGTCACCACAGCTAGAGAAGTGAGTGTAGCTGAGGAGCTACTGGTCACTGATGGCTATCTTGGGAAGGAGAGTCAGTTTTCTTTGCTGATAGTGGCCTATGATTCAACGGATTTCCATTTACATATGAGCACTAACAGGATTTAAAAGCTTATTAATTTTTAAGTATAATATGAAGACAGGAAAATAGAAGGGGAACTTGTGGGGTATCCAGAGAGGTGCTTCAAGGAGATAGGTGGGAAAGGATATGATCAAACTATCTTGCAAACATGTATTAAAGTTTCAAAGACTAAATGAAAACTTCTACTTTTAAACAGCAGCTTCATTTATTTGAAGAATGCTTATATAATAGTTTTATCTCCACTTGTTTTTAAAAGCAACCAAGACTCACAGGATATATCTTTTTAAATTATACCCATAAAACATGTAGTGAGTAGCCAGGACCCCATTAAATCTACTTTATTTCTGAATAAATGCGCCTTTGCACAGCTAAACATATTTTCCACTTCTGAGAAGTAAACCTCCAGAAAGAAAGCTTTTCTATGAAACACAACATTTCCCCTAATTTATGCCATAAAAGGCTGCTCTGTATTTGAATGACACATTATGGTTACAAATACTTCTATATAGATTATCTTGGTCTTTGTGGTTACTCAGCATTGTTGACTGTGTTTGAATTTATACTTAAAGGGAACACATTTTGAGAAAATCACACAAACAACAACCAAAATAATCCCGTGGAGAAAAGTTATACAATTTAGGATATATTTTGCTTGTAGGAAAAAAAATGAACTGAGTGCTCTCAATGGTCAATATAAAAGATAATTATAAAGTAATGGATTGAAAATGGTTTTTTCACCTTCACAGTTGGCACACTAGCAGGAACTAGCTCATATGAAATTCAAATGAGATATTTAGAACATCCTAAAATCAATTTGCTAGCAAATCAAGGACCTAAAAATAAATAGCTAAACTTTGCACATAAAGCCAAAAGTCTATAATAAATGCAATTCAACTGGGTAATGAGAATTACAAAAAAAAAATTTTAGTGACTCCATAAAATTAAATTATTATGAAATCTAAAAGAGTGCTATATGACATGCACATAGAAAAGTACTGATGAAACTTAATGTAACCCAGATTGTAAAATAATTAAATCAGGTTACGTAATGGATATACATGCGGACAGTGCTGTAGTGAATGTCCCCAAGTTCAAAAATGCACATATTTTTACATCACACTAACAAAGATTATGGAGAAGGAAGACTGTGAACTCTCCTGTGAAACACAAAAAGAATTTCTAGTTGGGAAGTTATAAGAATAGCCCTGAAATGTGTTCAGAGGTAAGGATTTTAAGAATCAACTCAGGGGCTGGAGAGGTGGTGCAATAGAGCAGAGTGATTGAAATCCATGCATTAAGACCTGACTGGGGCGTGCGTGCACACACACACACACACACACACACACACACACAGCAGGGGGGAGGGAGAGTGAGAGTGAGTGAGAGAGAGAGAGAGAGAGAGAGAGAGAGAGAGAGAGAGAGAGAGAGAGAGAGAGAGAGAGAGAGAGAGAGAGAGAGAGAGAGAGAGAGAGAACAGAATCAACTTCAAAATGTGTGTGACTAATTTTATGAAGCTGAATAACAAACAGAGGAATTAAGAAGAAAAGAAAGACAGGTTGAACATTTAAGAAGGAATTTTGAAAGAGAAAAAAATGGTGATTTGGTTTTGGTTTTGGTTTTTTAAAGATGTATGAATTCATCCAGGATAGAGTTGCTGGATTGTAGGAAAATGCTCTGATGATAATAAAAGTGCTCTATAAAAACTGACATTGAGTACAGTTTAAAATAGACAACCATCTGGGTTGGATAGTATAGAAAGGGCTCTGTTTGCAAAAGTGGGAAATTAAAAAAAAAATCATATCCATTTTAGTAAACAGAACTTCATAAAAATCTTCTGCAAATAAACTTTGAGGTACTGAGTTTGAGTGTGTGTGTGTGTGTGTGTGTGTGTGTGTGTGTGTGTTTGTGTGTGTGTGTTTGTGTGTGTGTGTGTGTGCACTTAACAGCCAAGTTTGAGGACCTATGGGTAAATGAAAGTCATCCTTTCTTACAAATTGTGTCTTACAGGTAATCCTAGTAGCATCGCCTTGTTGCCTGCTTGTGTTTGGATCACAAGCATGCCTAGGCTCTCACTTCTAAATCCTTTGACATTAACAAGGACCTTTGGGCTAATGCATCCAAGACTGCAAATGTAACTCAACACTTTACACTCCCGGTTGTCGTCTCCCGTTGATATATTCCCTCCTGTTGGGCTTCTCAAATGCACCTCTAGCCTAACAGTCTATGTCTCTTTCCCTTTAGGTACCTTTCCAGGTTCCTGTGCTTGTAAATGTCACTTTTGGCTTTCACTTTCTCAGAATACAAACTTCAAACTCACTTCTCGTCTGTCTCATATCCTACATCTAATTCACCATCCCTGTTTCACATGTGTCTTGAAGATGGATGTCAAATCAAATGACAGTCCATCCTTTTGCTACTGTTCCATGTCAAGAATCCACGAACTACTCCTTCCTAGACAACCACAGCATCCTTCAGCCCGCCTCTGTCCTTCCCTCCCTACAGCTGATTCCCCCATAGAGTACTCAGGCCACTTTTAATATGACAACTGTGGAAGCACGTTCTGCTAAAACCTAAGAAAACTTCTGTCCCGGAGTGCTTGCACTGATGGATCTTCATCCTGAACAGGCTTTTTCCCAGAAATACGCTTTGTTCACAAGGTGTTGTTTATTTCCTAATTAAAACCCTACATCATTGGAAGCAGTCCCATGAGCGCCCCCTACCTAGAAGAGCAACCTGCCTCAAAGCTTATCTTGGCTTTGCATTCATTCACCTCATTAACACTTCATTGTTTCTCACTATCATTTTATTTATTTTTCCCATTCTACAGACAGAAGAAACATAAAGTATATTTAAAATGAATGAATGCAAATTGCCTACAGCCCCGCCTTTTAGTTTGGATTTTCATGTTCTCCTTTGAAACATGCTTTAAGATTTTAATAAATCTTAAATTCTTATAAAAATCACTGATCTTATTTTATTCTCACTATCAGATAGTCTTCTTTTTATAGCAAAAAAAAAAGCTTAGTGTCTTTAAATTTGTGGGGATCAAAGGACTTCCCATCTTATTGTAGTGTTTAAACATTTTTTTTTTGTATCTTCCTTTACATTATTGGGTTTTTTTCTTTTTTTTTTCTTTTTTTTCTTTTTTTGCCTTTATTTATTCTCAGAAACTGCCCTTTTTATATACTGTAGATTTTGAACACTCACAAAAAAAGTTTTCTTGTTTTTTGTGGGTTTTTTTTTTTCTGTTTGTTTTTGGTTAGGTATAGTACTTTCCTGGGTTTCTGTTTCCCATCTTCTATGTTTGATAAGATAACTTAGTTTGAATGTTCAGGAGTCTTAATTCATAGATAACTAATCACACAGGCCATTGACCTTAGCCAATCATATGGATGTACGGTCTCACAGACTATAAGTAGGTCTCTGTAAGACTCGCATTATTCATAACAATTTGGTTTCATCCTTCAGTTATGCTTCCAGCCATGACAATACTGAAGAAGGCCACTTCAAACTCTCCACATCTTAGTAATGCCGTCACCCCAACTACTACCACATTATTTGAAGTCCTAAATTGCTTCTGAGATGAATCCCAAGATCAAACTGAGAACTAATGACCCACATTATATGAAAAAAGTGATAATTAGCCATAATAGTTTCATTTCCCTAGCTTGGTTGCCATCAAATTTTAAAAGTGCACTTTTTACTCAAAGCTTTATATTTCTTGTCTAGTTTTTTTTAATGAACTCTGACTCTTTCATATCCTCTCTATTTCTACATATGACAGATCTAACAATCTAACATTATTGTTTGATGTCATTTAATAGCAGAATTTCACATCCCTTTATATCTTGCAAACTAGGTCTGTAACTAAGCCCCACCTCCAAATCCATTGCCCATTTTACTTTATTTTAGGTTCTGTAAGTATGGGGACATTGTAGAACATTATAGAAACACTAAGTACTGGCGATTTAGAAAAAAGAGCGGTGTGTGTGTGTGTGTGTGTGTGTGTGCGTGTGCGTGTGCGTGTGCGTGTGTGTGTGTGTGTGTGTACATGTCTGAGCATCCTGCTCCCTGCAGATTGAGGAGTTATTTTGGCTAGTGCAAGCAGCAGCTACGGGTATCTTCAGACTCACAAGATCATTCAAACTCAGTCATCATATGGATCTTGGTCTCTTGTAAGTTAGCAAATGTGATGGTGAGGATAAATTTTTCAGAGTCTAGGACCACTGGAAGAGGACCTCTGAGCATGTGTGCGGTGGAAAGACCCATTCACTTTTAATAGCATCATCCTGATTAGGACACTGGACCATATAAATAGGGTCCAGCAGAACTTGTTCAAAACCGTCAACTTCTTGACTTTCATGCAATGTACCTGGCTGTCCTAAATACATGCTACTATGTCTTCCTTCCATTGAGAGACTAAAACCTCAATCTCCAAGACAAACAAATCCATTCGTATTTAAATTGCTTTTATCAGAGTATTTTATCACAGCAACAGAAAAGGGAAATAGGACAGCAGCCATGGTGCTTCCAATTTCGCCCTTTAACTTCAATTCCCTTAGCCTAGAAGTGACTTCAGCTAACGTTTTCAATCTTGTTCTTTGATAATGTCCAATGATTTTGCAGCCAGTTCTTCCCGTTGGAGAGAAAGGACCTCATGGTTATCCATGTTTGCCTGGACAGATACTGAGTGAAACAATCTGGACTCTTAAAATGCTTTAGAACTTCCTATTGAATGCTCTTTTCTTCTCCAATATATTGGGTATTTGACCCACAGTAATATCACAGAAAATCCACTTACAAAGATGGCCCTCAAATGTCAAACTTTACAACCACTTGCACCAAAACATATTTATTCCATTTTTAAAAATTTTTTTATTTAATTTTTTAATTTATGTGCTTTGGTGTGAGGGTGTCAGATCTTGGAGTTACAGACAGTTGTGAGCTGCCATGTGGGTGCTGGGAATTGAACCCGGGACCTTTGGAAGAGCAGACAGTGCTCTTAACCACTGAGCCAACTCTCCAGCCCTTTATTTCATTTTTAAATATAGCTCTTACTAGTACTCAAAAATGATAGAGTGAACTTCTGTATTTATGATTTGATTGTCATTTGCCTTTCTACTCATCCTCATCTGTAATATTGAAGATAGGAATCTATCAAAGCCATCTACTTCCCCATCTCTTTGTGTAGCCCTTAATGAGGAGTGTATCGGTTTCTACATAGCATCAATTCAACAATGCATAGCCGGCATGGAACCAAGACCCCCTGTTCACATGTAGTCAATGGACTGCCAATTCTCCACGTGGGAGATGTTGGGGGGGGTTGGACTGCTGCTGAACCTCTGACATGCACTCAGGTGCCCATGATTTGGTCAATGCCCCTTGGCAAGATGGCCTAGTGGGCACACAGAGGAAAGGGGTACAGGCTATCCTGATAATACTTAATAGGCTGTTGCCAGAGGTCTAAGAGAGGGGAATAGGCAAAAGTAAGCATTTCTATTAGGAGACACTGTAAAAGTGAACATGTGTATAAGCATAAGTATCTATGTGTAAGGACACAAATCATGATCTAAATAAAAGTTGCTGGAACCATTTTTAGGGAGTCAATTAAATTATCAACTTATGTCTGACTAAAAATAGAAACTATCTTCAAAACAAACACTCCTTACTTCTAACCTCTGCATTCAGTATCAGTTCAAAATGCATTTATTTCATACTTTCTTCTGGATGCCTAAAAATAAAGCAGGTGAAATTCCACACCTTATATTCATAACAATTTCTACTAAAAACTGGTATTCTTAAACCAAATAATAATAGTAATAATAATAATAATAATAATAATAATAATAATAATAATAAATACATGATAATTTTTGCAAGAGTGTTCTCTATGATAATTGATACTTTAGTAATTCACCCAAGAATCATCATATTGTGACAGGATTCTCATTACACAGTGCAAATCTTAAAATACAGCAAAGCATCTAAATGTTATGGCATTAGTCACTGTATTAACTAAAGAATAAGCACAATATGAATCAAAGACCTAATAACTCTGAATACTTGGTGCTTTTTGCCATCGTACCAAAAGCCGAGCACACCTTAGAGCTCACAAAGAAAGCTGTTCTTTGTCTTCATTATGGTAATAGAAACAACATGGTGGAAATGCACATGGCCCATGAATAAAGCGAGGACAGTCTGAACGAGAAATATGTGGACTGCAATGCTATTTGTAGTCAGCAGTTGTCATAACTCAGTGCACAGCCTGTCCTCACCCAAGAAAGATTACATATGCTCTTCTAGCTTACAGGTGCGACAGCACCCAGGTTCCTGTTGATTGCACATGGTTCCACTCACAGCAATGACAAACCAGGCTCTTAGTGATGCTAAGGACGAGATTCAGAATTCTGGCCCTGGAACTTGCCATTCATGGGAATATGTATGATAATATAGGAGTAAACAAAGCCTGATATGATACATCACTTCATTCCCATCTCATCTTGATGCTGCATTTGAGGCAAACCTGGCCAAGTATTGTTGCATAAACTTTTATTGCTATCTAAAAACTAAATATATATGGGTACCATCAATCCTCATAAAAAAGCAGTATTAGAAAACCGAAAAAAAAAAAAACTGTGGATACTGAAACATTCATACAGGCATAATACAAACAAACTTTTAGAGAATTTACTGAACTGTAGACACAGACACATTTTTAAATGCTGCATTGTTAGGTAAAATAGTTTGTTAAGATAAAATGTGTTTTAATTTTTAAGGCAATTCAAAAGAATCTAATGGTTAATATTAAATTTGGTTGATAATGTGCTATGAAACTTGCATCTCTATAAAACATTAGTGTTAACTTTAGCACACATCTATACAAAATAATTTCAGCATTGCACAATTCAAAAAAAAAAAAAACCTCTCACTTAGCAACAACAATAACAATCTGGAGAACCACAACTGATTTGCTTCGTTATAGGCCTTATACACAATAACAAAAGCACAGTCATTGCCCAGTCCTTCACTCTGTGCTTTTCAAAGCACACTTCCTCTAGATGCTAACTGCGTGTTTAATAGTACAAGCCACTTTAAGCTTTCGAATGACTGATAAAGAAAACATTACTTTCAATAAAAGGATATATCAAGATTGTAAACATTTTCACCACCTAGTAAATGTCAATTTGTACAACGAGTGATTTCAGGGGGAAAAAGAGTTGCACAGCAGAAATAAATAACCTTAAATATCCATGCACTCCCCATGAATCCCATCGCTGTGCACAGTTACTGGAAAACTTAATTAAGCACTGGCATTCTGCAATGAAAGCATCTAGCACTTTGATTCCATGACTGTAATTCAGGCATTAGCATTCAAATCAGCCCACAAATTGCACTTTGGTATTTGTTGAGCGAATGCCAATTAAATGGTTTCAAGTCATCATTTTTCATTTCCTGCAGAGTTTCCGCTAACACCTAATATTCCCATGGAACAGAAGATAATTTGAGACTTTAGGATTTTACATTTTTATTGGGAAACATGTTTAAATACAAGAAAGCCTGTTTCCATTGCTGACGAAGTCTCTCCCTCTTTTAGACACTAGCTATGCAGAAGAAGGTTAGTTAGTTAGTTACACCACACATGACCCCCAAATCTAGAGATAATGATCCCTGCTGCTTTCCAGCTAATCAGAACTCACCGCATTGCTTCACAGTACCTCCCAGTCACAAGCAAGCTTTCGCTCTATTTCAAGCCAAGTAAGACAAGTAGGAGTTAAGAGGGCCTGAAGTCTTAGATTAGAAGGACGGAAAAGGGAATTTCTTTTTTTTCCCTTTTTTTATTAATTTATTCTTGTTACATCTTAATGCTTATCCTATCCCTTGTATCCTCTCATTCTTCCCTCCCTCCCATTTTCCCCTTATTCCCCTCCCCTATGACTGTGACTGAGGGGGATTTCCTCCCCCTGTATATGCTCATAGGGTATCAAGTCTCTTCTTGGTAACCTGCTGTCCTTCCTCTGAGTGCCACCAGGTCTCCCTCTCCAGGGGACATGGTCAAAGGTGAGGCACCAGAGTATGTGAGAAAGTCATATCCCACTCTAAAGAATAACATAAAAGAAAATCAAAACATTCTACTTGAGTATAGGAATAAAATAGGTTGAAATACAGTCACTAGTCATTTTTCTAGTATTTAATCAGTTTTTTTACTTTTAGAGAGTTTCCTTTTTGTACGTGTGTGTGTGTGTGTGTGTGTGAGAGAGAGAGAGAGAGAGAGAGAGAGAGAGAGAGAGAGAGAGAGAGAGAGAGAGAGAGAGAGAGAGAAGAGAGAGAGAGAGAGAGAGAGAGAGAGAGAGAGAGTTTAACAAAGGAGTTGAAAGATTTCATTACACTGTTCTGTTTCCACAAATTCAGAAAATTGGGAAATTCTCAAGATGGAAATTCTGAAATTATGTGGAGACAAAAGTAAGAGTCAGATGTGATTTATCTGGGACTTCACGTTTATGAGGAGAAAAACACTGAAGAGTTACTTGGAAGCCATATAACTCTTACTACTCCATTACATCTCGTCTTCAGGAGCAGAGATCCTGGCCAGGAAGGTTGGCATCCTAGATTCACTCCCACAAGTTGCATAAGTTATTTCTTCCAGAAGACTCAGCCCAGTACACAGTCAGGGAGAGCTTAAGATGCTATGGCACACTTCTTTCAGGAAATGCCTGAATTATGGTGTATTTCAATTTTTTCATCTAAAATATCTGCTGTAATATGTCTTTATGAATAAATCATAAAAAATTAAACATGTAACTACTATATATAATATTCAGGAAAATTTGGAAACAAGTTTAAAACTTGGCCTGTTAACTACTATTCTTAGTACTTGTTTGGGAATAATAATTCACTGTCATCACATTTCAAAAGTGATGCATTTGAATTAGAATTTCAGTTCAAATGTATGTTTTATAGTTATAACATTTTGTTGTAATATTATCATATACACTTGTGAACTTTTCTAACCTGGAAAATTAGGTACCTGAAATCTTCATTGCTACATACAGAAATTTTAGTTGGGGTAAATTTTTCTATATTTTTCTAGCACAACATAATCCTGGGAGTGAATAGCTACTTTTATACACAAATATACTTTAAGAATTGATTATGATATGAAGGATCGAAAATGAAATATAAGAAGTAAGCATATCTAATGATGGCAACCAGGCCTCTTGTAACATATGTTTAGACTACGGTACTCAGGCTCTGCCAGTTCACTTCCCAAGTGCTTATTCAACAAGCAAACCAGCAGAGCTCAGGAACTTAAGAACACATCACTAAAACAAGATCAATATGTGCACAAGAAAAGGCCAAGTGCTATTGAACTAATCGTGTAAACACAATTTAAAGCTAGAACATACTTAGAAATAAATGGATTGTTCTTACGGACAAAAGACAGAAAGAATATTGAATTTTTCACATTGAACTAAAACCGGAAAAATATTCATTTGTGTCGATCTTTGTGTTACTGCTCGACGGAATAAGAAATGTGTAAATATGCATATGATTAAAAAAAAGTTCATGGCAAATGACTTGCAAAATAAGCCTATCTATGTAAAATTAGAAACGGCAAATGCATTATCAACTATAGTACTTATTACTGGTTAGAATTTATTGATAATTGAGCTAAAGTCATGCAGTTGATTCCCGGATGTACCAGTTTACAACTGCTTTGTTACCAAGATGCAGGATGAATCGCAATGGCCAGCTGTCTCCGAAGCCAGCATTACTGATGAAGAGGGGTAGGGAGCCAGCATGTGGACAGATGAGTCCAATTCCAGCACAATGACGGGAAAAACACTTCAGCACATTTTCTGGGAAGAATGGGTCAGCAACTTAATGCTTATTTCTGTTTGGCGTGTGTCCCTCATAGACAGATGCTTAATAATAGAGCTTTGTAATGTTAATAATTGTGATGCCTACATGTGTTTTAGAGCTAGAGAGCTGCTTCCTGAAACAGGTAATTTTAGGTTTGTGAGTTTCATTAAGAATATAGCAAGTGCAGCTCAATATAAGTTCCTGAATCTTCTAGGTTCAGTTATAACAAATGTAGCAAAATTTCTGCTTTAAAGCTGGGTTCCGTAATACAAAATGAAAGAGACACACACACACACATATACACACACACACATACACACACACACACATACACACACACAGTAGATATTCTTCGACAGAGCCCAAAGCTGTATGTTTATCTTTATCTTCATGAAGTAGTCACGACTACAGTACAACTGAGCTTCAATCCCTAGACACAAACATATCTTTAATAAATTCATTTTATATTATGCCTAGAAACTATTAATTTTATTATTCAGTAATTGTCTAACATTAGAAAATTAGTATTTACACAGAAAGGGTTTCATTTTGTAAATTCCTTTAGGTCAAATTTTGTTTTTGAAATAATATGATTATTTTTCAATTAGGGATGTTTAGTGACATTGCACCAGAAATTACTTAATATATTAGAGTTTTCAGTACTGTTTAATAGAACTATTTTTAGCATTGTATTTATACGGTTAGATATTTATCAGGTAAGTCATAAATACTGTTTGTAAAAGGATAAAACATTATGCACAAAAAAATGTTCCTTTTAAAGTATGCAATAGACATGTTTAAATTCAATTTATTATTAACTATGTATAATGTTAATATATATATATACCCATGCTTGCAAACACACATCTATAGCAATGCTTTATTCAGCAGATGTAGCAGTGTATGTATAGATTGATTGTTCCCATATCCTAATTAGCCTTTTCTCATTCTAAGTAATCCAAAAGGCTACAGTTAAGTACAAGCAAAATCTCAAACTTCTGTAAAGCAAACACTATTCCACTCATTTTCTGACTTTTTTTTTCTTGCAAAAGGTATACATGAAGCCAAACACATAGCATACCATTTCACATTGGAACACTCTGTTAAGTATGACTTCCAAACGAGAAAAGAACTGTAGGCCATAATAAAGCAAAGCACCTGGCCTCACATTGACCTTCCAGGAAAGGCTGCCACTGCATTCCTCAGGTCCTACACTAAAACCCTGTTCAGACACAGAGGTCTGTGTAAGGAGTGAAAGGTATTAACTGATCTGAAGAAAACACAGAGATGGCCTTCATGCCAATGATTTGAAGAAAAAGAAAATGGTTTTTAACAACCACAGCATGCAAGCCAAATCCTGGTGACTTGGCTGTTGACAGCATTTGAGACAATATCAGAGTGACAGTAAATCTCAAAGTCACATGAAACATGTACATTCTTGTGTTGTCTGTAAAACTAAAGAAATAATTCATTTCATTCCCAGGCCTTAATGTCAACAATTAATAAATGGGACCTCATGAGGCTGAGAAGCTTCTGTAAGGCTGTAGGTGACTTTTTGTGCATTGCAGTAAGCATATAATAGCCAAGTATTGGTGAAATCAATTTATAATATAATTTTCCACAAAAAAAAACTGAAAAAAAAACTAATAAGAAGGGTGCTATATACGGTCTTACCAAGTGAAGATAAGGCATAGTAATGTAGATATCAAAATCAAAACTTGATTAAACATTGCAGACTGTGTACGCTGAATGGCTCTATGAAGATCATTCTAGAATAATAGAGAAGAAGCATATTATAAATTTTGATATACATGAGATTAAATATCAAATATGCACTGTGTATATAATATGCATATTTAAATGAATTTGGTGGTATATTATCATTTTGCATGGATCCGGACATATCTTATGATAAAAATCATATTACACAGATAGAGTATGGCTGTGATACTAGCCTTTAATGGCTTCTGGGGACTGACTTTCACACGAACTGTGGTCTCCCATATTTGATCACGTCCCCTGGATGGGGAGGCTTGGTGGCGCTCAGAGGAAGGACAGCAGCCTACTAAGAAGAGACTTGATACCCTATGAGCATATACAGGGGGCGGAGGTCCCCCTCTGTCACAGACATAGGGGAGGGGAGTAAGGGGAAAATCGGAGGGAGGGAGGAATAGGAGGATACAAGGAATGGACTAACAATTGAGATGTGATATGAATAAATTAATAAAATATGTTTTTAAAAAGATAAAGTATGGGAAAACCAATGAAGCACTAAATTTCAGCTCACTTGCATTGCAGAAAACAAAATATAACTTTCAGTTATTATTTCCATACACACCAAGCCCTGAGTAATAGTGCAGGCTGTACGCTCAGTACACAAGAGCCTAAGAAAGGGAAATTGTGAGTTCAAACCCGGGTAGAGCTTTATAGCAAAAAGCCATCTAAAAGACAAAGCCTAAAAAAAAAAAGAACCAAACTTCCTCCAGTGGTTTCTCAGAAAAGAAAACAAATGCAGAATTTCAGGGGGGGAAATGCATCAATGAAGGGACCAGTAAAAGGAAATTGGAGCTACAGCTAAAACTCACTAATGAACAGTGACATGAAGCGGAGCAGCCTCCAATATAGGAAAGAAAACATTCTTCTATTAAAAAAAACTAGGGTTGATTTTGATAGTGTTAATATTAAAATAAATATGAATTGCAGTGTATATATTGAACAGATACATGCAGTACTCCCCAGACAATATAAGTTTTGAAAGGTAACCTAGTAATAGAGATCACATTTTTATTCTATGCTCTCATAAAATAAATAGTTACTGAAAAAATGTTCCAGATTTAATCACTTAAATATCGTAAAAGATGAACACTAATTGTTATTTGCTATGTTTATTGTAAAATTGTATTATTTGTATAAATGGATATTTATCACTATTAAAATAAAGTATGCAATATAAAAATAGTTCAAAATGATGAGGCTAAATAATAGTATAAGAAACATTGAGTAAATGTTGTTAAAATGAAATATTTAATAACAAAGCAATTTATGGACTACATATCAATTTCAAATAAAAAATTGAATTAGGTAATTTCACATATGAATTATATGCATGCAACAAATTATTAAAGTATGGAAATAACGAAAACTATTAAATTCATTTGGCATAATTTAAAAAATATTTTTCACAACTTTCTGTGACTCTCACATTTTTAAGAATTGATTTTATCCTTCTTATAATCAGGGAGGCATGAGAAAACGAGTGACCCTAATAAAATGATCTCAGTTCGTTACTGCGGTTTTCTGTAGTACATTAAGCCAAGACTGTTACAAAAACAAATAACTATGTTTACTGGCCGTAGTTTCGTCTCTGGTTCTTTAGAATCTTAAAGCAGAGGGTCTAATGGTCAGAAATGCAATAGAAATCTCAAAACGCAGCGAAAGCCCAAAAGGCAAAGTACAGAACTACAGGGGCGTAGGAACCCTAAGCCAACATTGTAAACAGTCTATTTCTCTCAAATACTGACTAATACTTCCTCTCTTCAAGAGGTTATCTTATTGCCAACTGCTCATTACATAGCAATTTACAAAGATTTATTTGATTCTGGGTGCAATTTTTCATCAGCAACTTGTTTAGTCAAACTGTTATTCTTCCGGTCGAGAAGACAGCAGGGGCCACTCCACAGGCCACGTTCCCGCACCCTTTTCTCCCATTGGCCTTGTGATTTCCTCAGAATCCTGGGCTTACTTCACATAAGCATTTAGAAACACTCTGACGTAAATGCACAGATGTTATTCTAATAATTCTGTGGCCAGAGCTTTTGACATAATGTCTGCTTAAATGTCATTAAAAAGAAAAACAAGCATTGATACTAACAAGTGTAACTTTCCATGAAATACAATCAGCACCATTAAACCTTACACACACCTGATACGAAATCCTACACGCCATATGTATGTGTTTGTGTGATTACACTTCATTTTCAGAGAACATGTGAAACTAAATTATTTTTTAAAGATGAAGACATTAGCAGAGACACTAAATCCAATGCCCATTAGCATGGCCAGTATTCAGTAGGTCTACTGCAGAGAAGCTTGTTTTTCAACATTTGGTCTCTAGCAGGTATGGTGATTTCAAAAATTTTGGAAACCTTATTCTTATAATTAGATTTCATGTCTCATGTGTGTTAAGGGTGTATGTTTATGTGTAAGTGTGCATGTGAATGCAATGGCCTCTCTATGAGTGCATGTTGATATCATGGCTCTTGTGTGAAAGTCAGGGGACAGCTTGCAGGAGCTTGCAGGAATCCCATCTCTCCTTCCACCCTGTGGACAAAACTCAAGTTGCCAAGTTGGGTGGTAGGTGTCTTCACCCACTAATCCACCTGACCAGCCCTGTAGTAGAATCCTTAGAATTTGGATCCTTGCTGAAGAAATCAAACACTGGTCACCTTGAGTCTTACAGCTCAAACCCTTTTCCGGCTCACTCCCTGCGTACTGACTACAAAACCAAGGTGGCCAATCATAGCTTGTCCACCAGTATGGTATAGCTTCTGAAACTGTGAGCCAAATAAACTGTGTCATCAGTTAGTCGGCTTTATAACAGATTTTTGTTCATAGTAACAACAAAAGAAACAAGAAAACAAAATGAGTACTCAGAAATTGGTTTGTTACTGTGATAAAAAAAAAAAATAGTGTAGATATTATGCCTTTGTACTAGCTTACAAACATAGTGTGGGCATCTAAGTTCTGGGCCAGAGAGTTTATAAGATGTAAACAGAACTCAAAGGGATTTCCAGATGGCAATGCAGAACAACAGAGGCTGAACTCACAAGACTTCAGAGGGGTACAAGAACTCTATAGAGGAGACCTGGTGGCACTCAGAGGAAGGATAGCAGGCTATCAAGAAGAGACTTGATACCCTATGAGCATATACAGGGGGAGGAGGTTCCCACAGTCACAGACTTAGGAGAGGGGTGTAGGGGGAAAGTGGGAGGGAGAGGAGAATGGGAGGATACAAGGGATGGGATAACTATTGAGATGTAATATGAATGAATTGATAAAAAATTAATTAAAAAAAGAACTCTATAGAGAAAAGGGCAGGAGGCCATTGGTGAGGCATTCTGAAAGCATATCTAGAAGCATGCTGTCTACCCCTTGATAACTTTAATGAGGCTGAATTTTAAATTAACAGACCAATGTGTTTTAGCATAGGAAAGCTTAAGACAGGATAATATGCAGGCTGTGACCGTTTTTCTATTAACTATTCCTGTACAGGTTTCATTGAGTAAGAGGAACAACTGGAGAAGGAAAACGTATTTTTTTTTCTAATGTGTCATTTGATTGTGAAATAAATGAACTTAAAAGTTGAAGGCTAGGCTGCTGAAAGGCAGCTGCAATTGCTAAACAGATTAGTGCCATAAAGAGCAACCAAGGGCTCCCCCAGCAGCATCACACAAAGCAGCTGCTTTCCCAGCTTGGAGGAGGCAGAACTTGGCAACTTCATCAAACAGTACTGGTTTTGCAAGCATGACAGATGCAAGACTTGAGGGTCACATTATCACAATCCCTAGTTTTAAAGAGCCACCGAGGCCAGGAAATGCATGGCAGGAATGGAGTCCTGGCAATGCGGCCATGAGCGGCCAATGCGTAAACTTGTAATGGTGAGGTCTATATTGCAAGGGAGAAACTGGGATGCTAAGAGATGGCCTGATCCTAGGAGGTCCACCAAAAAAGCCTGGAGGTGTGAAATGAGCAGCCCAAGAGAGAGGAAAAAGGCTACACGTGCTACAGATTGTAGCCTTTAATACCAGGACTATTATTTAAACTGAGCTGATTACAACAAAAGCCTCAGGTGTTGGACACAAAACTTCAGGATTTCGCATTTTCCCTGCTAGGTTAGGTCTTACTTCAGTAAATACTTCTTTGCTATGGCCATAACCCTTTGTATATAGAAATAGTTAGCCTGATATTGTATATTCGAAGTATCTAAATTTTTTCAGGGGATCATAGTTGAGAAATTGCCTTGGAGTTCAGAGGAGAGTTTGGACTATGTGCAGTGTTGGAACTGTAACAAATGGCGTCTTTGAAATAGAAACAAATACGTTTTGCCAATGAGCCTATGTGGCCTAAAGGCAGAACGCTCTGGTTTGAATATAGAATGTCCCCAAAGGCTCATGTGTTTGAACACTTGGTGCTCAGCAGGTGGCATGTTTAGGAAGGCTATGAAAACTCTAGTACTTGCAGCTCTACTGTGACCCTTGGGATTTTAATGACCCACTTCCTGCCCACTGTCTGCTTCCTGACTCCAAAACAGGATGTGATTGGCACTCCACGTTAATCCTTCAAAGCACTCCCTGTTGTGATGCACTGCGTTCCTTGGAACATTAAGCCAAATAAATCTTTCCTTCCTTAAAATTGCTTTTCATCAGCTTTTCGACACAGCAAAGTGCTTCATTTGAAGCCCACGTTAGAATTTGAACAGTGAATGACGAATGGGTGAATGCCTTATGTTTTGCTTGTATGTATTGAAAACTGTGGTGAACGCTTTCATGGCATAGGTATAAATGATTCTTTCCAAAGCGTAGCAGCCTTTCGTGTAGAATGTGACCACAACACAGCTGTGGGATTTTGAGCATCTTTCTCCATCTCAACCCTCTTCATAAGATCTGCCATCAGTGCAACACAATTCAAATCTGTAAGAATGATCACCAGTGAGGGACTGATCACTGTAAGAGAGCCTAATAAAGGCTACACTCTCATGAAACTGGAAGTTATTAACAATTAGTAATAGACAAAAACATCCCTGAGCCATGAAAACTAAGGCTTATGGACTATGCACTATGTATGCATAAGCAGCCTTAAAAGTGAAGGCTGTTCCTATCCCGAAAGACTGATTAAACACTGACCTGTGAAAACAGCAGTTAGGTGTTGAATTGATGACATAAAAAAGGCCTGAACCAATTTCTTTACCCATAACTGAACTATTAAATACCTAAGGAATGCGTGCATCCTACAGAATTTGATTCTTATGAGCATACAACAGATTCATCACTGAATTTTGTGTTAAATATATACATATTTCATTATGTATACTGCATAGTACATGAAGTACATAGCAGGAGTTTACCACTAAACATTTAAATAAAACTATTTGAAGCAGTTAATTATGAATACATTTGGTATTTCAATATCTTTATAACTGAACACAGTTATACAATTATATATACGTGCATATATACAATTATATATGCATGTTATACAAATTTATAAGGAAAGACAGAATGTCAAAGGGCAAGAGTAGAGGCCAAATAATCTTTTCCTGCTGGAACTTTGAAAATAAGTAAGGCATAGTGGACATTTGAAAAACATTTTTGCTTTGAACTTTACTTTTATTACTTACAATCATATTTTCCAAGGCATGTTTGGCAAGCCAACAGTTCAGAAAAACTGGAACAAATAGATTCCGTAAGGTAGGCCAGAATATCTGAAAAAATACGCAAAAAACTAAACTTTTATTTCACAGAAAGAAATTATACCAAGTAGATTGAAAAGAAACACTTAACAGATGAACGTTAAAAAAAAATAAAGATTTAAAATAGTGTCAAGTACTTTAAAACCAACAGTAATGAATAGTTTTTTACTCATTGCTAAAGTATTTTTTGGGGAAATCATTACAGAGGCATAAAGTAAGAGGCTTCAACAGATGTCACATGTAGCCATGCTGATTTTATTGTTAAATTTTATCATGTGTTTTTAGCATTGCCATTTCTCTAGCTGAGGTGACAGAGAGGTACAAGGCTGTCTTTTGTAACACATCACTGTCTTCAGATTCAACCACTTCAAATGATGTTCAGAAGCTGAAGTTATTTGTAGTGATGTTCAGTAAGATGTCATTTAATCCAGTTTCAGCTCTCTCTGTAGATAAGTCACTCAAATCAAAAGGTAAGAAACGAGAAGCAGCTTCGGGTAATAATGACTTATTTTGGGGGGATTTTTTTTCAAAGAAAATTCAAACAGTTCGAATTCCAATAATCATTGCCATGTCAAAGTGATAGCAGAACCTGAATTTACAAAATGAGGTCCTCAGGGTCACGTGTGTGGGGCTACAGTGGAGCAGAGCTACCGTAGCATGGGATATGGCAGGGGGGAAATTCACAACTTTGAGGAGGATCTGGCTACTTGGCTCCCATTCACCTATGTACCAGTGAGGAACTAAACTGGGTAAATTCGATACACAAACTAGAAATGAGTATGCTCTCAGTAGGAAAGCTGTGGTAAATATTTCATGCTATTAGTTTCTATTTGTAAAATTCCACAATAAAGGGGATGTAATTTTGAGGATCTTTAAACAATACTGACATCTGTTGAAATGATACCTCTATACAGTATAATTCTATAAAAAAGGTTTTATTTTGCTTTTGTACTGAAACTTACTAGATTTCATTTAACTAGGCTATTCAGTCAGCACACTGACTTCGCTCTTTTCAAGGAGCCAGATTCTATTCAAAGTCTGAATTCATGCCTCTTAGCTTATGTTACATACAAGTATCCAGACTTAGAGAGTTTATTTAAATCTAATGACAAATACTTTTTTAAGATGCTGAGACTTACTGAGATAATGAAGGGGACTGCATTAATTATTTCCAAGATGAACGGGATTCGTAAAATCTGCTCCCAGATATTTCCCTATAAATAAATGTTGAATAAAAGCAAAAGTCAAAGAAATACCAGGACTCAGACTTTATTTAGTAATACCAACACTTTTATTACCATATTATCAGATCTGCATATTAATGTATCCATGAACTGTATATTAATTTAAGCAGAAGTGTGCTCTTTGGTTTTGTAACGTTAGAACTGTAGTAAATATCCAAAGTAGGCCGTGCATAGTGCATATAACATTTGAATATAATAAAATGCTCTAAAAGAAATTACTACCTAATACATAAAGAACACTAACAACAAGGCCTTAGGATAAATTATCACAATTTGTTTCCACTATCATAACTATTCTAGCTCATATTCTGAACCATTGTGCTTCTAGGTGCTAAGATATTAAAAATATTCTGTTAATTTACAGCCAATGTAATACTAGAAAGATCAGGTTGGGGATGAGGGAGATCATTTCTGTATCGAAATGTTATAAGTAAAATGATGCCTTTCTCATCAATTCAAGCTACGTGAAAAGAATCACTTAGCCTCATGCAGACTCTAGCCTATATTTAGCCCAAGCCTAACATAAGAGGGAAAAACGAGGGAAGCAAAGAAAATCAGATCAAGGCTAAAGAACAAGCCACGGTTCCTCTAATTAGAAGAGAATACTTTAATAGAATTAGATACAGAAACAAATGAAGGAAAACTGATCTCATTTTTAAGTGGTTTTACCCTCAAAAGGTGTATACCTGAAGTCATAGGGACCAGAATAGTTGGGGATCTCAGGAGCTCAAGGTGTTTGTCAGACCCTGAGAAGCTAGCGTGAGGCACTGCCTAAGGGACCTTCATCCCAAAGCACCGCCAGCAGGGTTACAGCAGCTCTCACACAAAGAGAACAAGACTTCGCAGCTGTCGTTGCACAGGACGTCATGCCGTGCTGCAATGGAGATACTGGCCACAGTTCCCTCTTGGCTTGCTTCTGCCCTGGGAATCTCTAGTCAGTTGTCAAACCAAGACCGGAAAAGGAACTTGGGAAGAGAACCATAATGAGTGTGAGGGGGGATGGGCAGGGCCTCCTGAAGTGCGGACAACCCACACCCTTCATGTATTACACAGCTACGAATAAATTGCCCATCCCATCCAATTAGCGTAGACCAGCAGGAGGATTTATGGACTTGGAGAGGTAGAAGATATAAATATGTTTTTGTTTTGATCCCAAATGTGGGATGTAAAACAGACTTGTGTGAGGGTGTGTAGTGTTTTTCTGGTGGAAACAAACTTGTGAGAGAACAAGTGATGTTTGTTCACTAGAAGAGGGCCTGCCTCTAGTGGGGGAATGATCTTTGCCAACTGATAAAAATCCTAGTCCAGACTCTAAGAAGATATATATATATATATATCTTGGTTTAACACATGATTTTTTTATGTGCACAATTAACAATGTCTTTTAAATGGCATTTCATTTGACTTATTTCATTTATGAATTATCTTTCATTTTAGGCAAAGAATTCTTTCTAAATTTCTGTGTTCCCATTGTCTAGAGAATTAAATCCAAGCCCATAGTTAGTATTATATATACAACATTATATTACATGAATATTCATAATTTTAACTCTAAGTACTGATGTTGCCTATAGTTAAAATGCTCTCTGCCTTCTAAATTCACCCACAGATTCATCTATATAAATGTTACATTTCCTTGGAGCTGCCAGTCTTTTTATACTTCTGTAACTTTTCTCACACTTCTTCCTCTGGATAAAATGCCTGACTCCCACAAGAGAGGTTGTAGCAATGACTGTACATATTGGACTAAAGTAAGTATGAAAATGAATAGATGAATCTCCAAATAATTTATATATCCTCTCCTTTCTGTCATGTAATGTTCTATTTTTAACTAAAGTTTGTGCCTTGTTAATAACCTACATTGAAAACCTTTGAAAGAAGTTTATAATTAAAAACTTCCCAAAATGTAAGTAAATACAAATCATTAAACATGAAAATGAATTTCAACAGAAACGTTCTAGAAGGCAAATTTAAAATTTTTTTGTCTGCATGTCATTCTGAGCACTTTTATCTAGAGTACCTAGGCTTTAGCTAGAACTTATAACCAACAATAACCTGTGACTTCCAAACATTTTATTTCTATCCCATGTCAACACTCAATCTTGGAATTTCTGACTCAGGTCAAATACTTAATCCACTATTGCATATTGAGGTCTTGAAATCGTGAATGCAATATGTCTGAAAGCCACATTATGTTTTGTTCCTGGTTGAGGTCTTTCCTACAACACAAATCAAGTATCCTTAAGAATCCTACTATGTCATTCTTTCCCATTACCCCACAAACGCAGTGTATCAACAAGACATAAACACTTGCAAGTAGAGCATGAGATTTTCTAGTTCACATTTCGTTCATTCCCATCTAGTGTCAAGCCTCCTATTAGCATCTTCCCATCTATTCCTATCAACTGGAATTTACCTATATCTGTATTGTATTGTCAAATATACAATGCCAGTATACTAATAAATATACCTTCACTCTATTCACTTTAAATTCTTCAGGTAGTCACACAGTTTAACATGAAAAAGTACTATTACAATGTAAGGTGTATATTGAGCTCCCTATTTTTATATTTTACTTAATTTTAACTACATGTAGTTATCTACAGATGAGAATGGGTGCCCAAGAAGAACAGAGGCATTATAGATTTCCTTGAGTTGGGGTTACAGAGACTTTGTTGGCCACCTGCCTTGGGTGATGGAAACCAAACTCATGGCATCTAGATGAGCAGCAAGTACTCTTTAAGCACTGAGCCAACTTTCTAGCCTCCCTCCTCTATTTTAAAAGCCATGCCACCTCCCAAGTCATTTTGATCCTAACATGTGTCAGTGTGTGCCTCTGTATACATGTCTTCAAGTGGCCTTCTTCCCTGACTTCATTTTACATACTAAATTACTTTCAGGAATTTTATTGTTCTTTTGTTTTATTTTGCTTTCTCTTTCTTGCGTCGCCCTGTCATCACAGTCATTCTAGGAAAGAAATGGCCCCCAGATAAAGCTTTGATACAACTTGCACACTAGAGAGTTTGTGTGTTTGTGTTGTTGTTGTTGTTGTTTTGAGACAGGGTTTTTCTGTGCAACAGCTCTGGCTGTCCTAGACTCACTTTAGAGACGAGGTTGACCTTGAATTCATAGCGATCCCCATGCCTTTGCCTTCTGAGTGCTGGGATTAAAGGCTTGTGCCACCATGCCCAGCCACACTAGAGATTTTAAACCACACACAGTGAGCAACACAAAATTGCTCAAGATGCTTTGCTCTGTTTCTCACACAGGTGACACAGAGGATGAAGTTCCATTCCTAAATACACATAATATGCCAACCACACCGTGGCTGGTGTGTGTGTGTGTGTGTGTGTGTGTGTGTGTGTGTGTCGTGTTGCCACAACTGAATGAACTTCCCACTGAGGACTAATCTTCATGGTCAAACTGTTTAGAGGAATAATGTGTTTATGGCTAAAAATAAACACATATATTTTAAGTTGTGTTCAGTTTGCTTAATACTTAGGTGTCAGGTTATCTTCTGAACTAAGTGATGCATTTGTAAATTATCTTCCCTAAAATAGTTATTATAAATAAATGTGGAAAAGATCCATGAGTTTCACTGGCCATTAGGAATTCCTAGTGGACCTGCATCATAAGAATCTACAGGACAAAATCAAATTATGATAATAAAAAAAGAGCATGCATTGATAGAATGCCACTATGTAGCGAACTATGAATAATATCCAAAGACAAGTGCTTCTCAAAATCATATCAAACACTTATTTCACTTAATTTCACGTTCATGATGGAAACTCAAGACAATTGTTCCTTCTAAGAGATAATTTTCTACCAGTTCTACCGGTGTAATAATAGGTTATTCTTATTGGCAGAATTCAATAAAACATAAATAAACCTTAAGCCAACCATTTCAGTTACCATGTGCATGTCAGTCCTTAATCAAACTGTAGCAAAATACACAACAGAAAATGTGCTGGATATTATCACCAAGGAAAGCAGAAGTCAATTCCAAAAAGCACTATAAAAGTTGGAGAACTAAATATAGCAATCTAGTTGTTGTAAAGCCCATTTTGAACATAGAAATTATATATGAAAATTTTATTCTTTTGTGTTTCTTTGTTTCTGAAATTGTATATTAATTATATTTCTCTCTTCTCTTTCCTCCCTCCAAACCCTTGCTTATAGTCCTTCCCATTTTCCTTTAAATTTATATCCTGTTTTTTAATCAGTTATCATTGAAAGAATATAAACATTTATATGTACATACAAATTCCCTAATATAACCTGATGAGTCCATATAATGTTACTTTTGTATGTATGTTTTCAGGGATGATTGCTTATCTATGGACAATCTGTTAGAGCACTTTTTCTTGGGGAGGATCTCCTTCTCTGTTCCCAGTTTTCCTCAGTTGCTTGTATTTCATTGGGTAGTGTCAACACTTTGTGAACTGTCCCACATCCAGTTTGGTATCATCCTGTTTAGCTCATGTATGTGCAGATATGTTGATGAGAGTTTACTGGTACAGTCTCTAATGTTACTAGAAAATACAATATCACAACAAACCGCTGATCCTCTGGCATTTACAATCTCTCCACCCTCTCTTCTGTAATCTTTCTTCATCCTTAGGTGTGTGAGTTAAACATTTTATTCTTAAGGGATTAAAAACAATATTGCCTACCTTACATAATAAAAAAAATCTGACAGTTGGTGTTTTTTAAATAGATTCCAACAGTAATACTTATAGCATTAAATGTATGATTAGCAATATGTAAATTTTAAATGTCAAGGCATGGCAAACAGTCCAAAGCATTTAGACATACTTGTCACCATCTAAAAAATACCTTAGGATTTTTTTCAGATAAATTGTTATGGTGATAAATTTCTCAGAATTAATACTTTTTTGGAGTAATTATGGAACAAAGAATCAGAGACTTAACCAAAGCTTCTAGACGTTATGAATTTTTGTTTGTAGAGATCTCAAAACCATGCTGATATTCATGTCGGTTTCCTTTTGATAGTGAATATGTATGTATAAATGGAGTTTCATCTCGAAAGCATTTAATAAAGACTTAGAAGGCATTGATGGTGCCAGATGAATAAGAACTTGAGTGTTGAGCAATTACTGTCTTTTGTCAAGCAGCTATAAACATGAATGAAAGTACTAGCGAGCAGAGAGAATAAGGGAGAATAAGACTCATCATGCCATGGATTTTAAATTCATTATAAGCTCATTTCCACATGCACTTTCAAATTTTGCTAATTTCATTCTCTGACTCCATAAGACAATAAACTTTTTTTTTAATTTAAAAAACTAATTTATTCTCATTTTAGAGTGTATTATGTTGGGGGAATTTAAAAGCTCCTTTAATGTCGTATATGTTTTAAAATATTAAATATCTGAATACCAATCTGTTCTGCAAACACATATAAGAAATATATAAGAAACTGGCTATTCACATTAATATTTCAGATGTTTAGGTAGCAAATAATGTTAGGTAATGATACAACCTGTAATGCAAATAACTATCATTATTGCAAGGCTGTTTTTGACTTTTTAAAGACCCTAGTGTGTAGAAAGGAACCCATTTTAGATTCTCATTTATATGCCATGAATTGTTACCAATTATTTAATTAATTCGCTCCAAAAAAGGTTATTCAACACTGCACTTGCTGTGTCAAAGAGTTTATGACTTTGACTAAATTTATGAGAGGAAAAGAAGATAATAGAAATGTCTTCTACTGTCACAAATTATTTTTATCCTTTCTATTTCCTTTGTAACATTTTGGACTTTAACATGTATTTCTCCTCCAGCTAAGCCATTAAACTTTATAGGGGTCAGATAGAAATATTATATATCATCATGCCGTGCCTGCTAAGCCTTGTAATGTTCTGCTCTCATTTTATCAATGATAGGAAGAAATTAATTATGAATGTCATCAGCATATAATTGCAATGAAAAATTATCCTGAATATCTTTGTATATTTTAAATGGCTTCTTCAATCAGAGCAAGAAGTCCTTTTAGCAAAGCAGAAAAAAAAATGTTCATATCAACTTTAGTTGAAATTTGGAGGAAATACAATCATGAATTAATATTAATACTTGGCTATGCAAATAAGCAAACCCAAGTGAAAGAGACAACTGATTTCCCAAAAAAATCCTGCATGTCTAGTAAGTTAAATATATCCATCCTGTGCCTTACGTTCAACAACAATTACCACACAGCTGAAGATTACACAACTTTAAAGATATTCCTAGCACTTTTATTTTTCACCTTTAAGTAGTTGAGAATTTAGAATTGTCTGTTCATCAGGACAAACTTATAGTACACACTCTCTAACAGGAGATACAGAGTGTTAAACGTCTCTCCATCCGCCAATACAGAATATCACTGAGACATGACTTTTTAAGTAACTTAAATATGCATGACTCTTAGCTTTCTTCTCTAGCTTCTAAATAGCCTTTATTGCCTCCCCCGTCCTCATATGAAAGCGGGGCTTTGGGAGGCAATGAGGGATGGGGCTACAATTGGGATGTAAAGAATTCAGACTTCAGAAAAAGCAGGTAACTTACGTTGCTAATCCCGCTGCATGGGAATGGCTCTGAGACTGGCCGAGTTATGAATGTCTATGCATAGACTGTGCTTCTTGTGGGTTACAGAATCCCTGTGACCTCATAGGACAGGAATGAAGATTTACAGGTTTCTTTCTTCTGCTCATACAAAGAGCAGGGGACTAGCCTTCATTGTTCTGTGCATCCCGCACGCCTCATACATTTGTAATTTTAGGACTGTATAACGTTTGTGAGAAATTATATGACTTCAGAACAAAAGAACCAGACACCGACTTTGGGTCAGAACTGACAAGATTCATTCCTCTCAGCATGCTGAATGCTGACATCCTGTATCCTTCATGTTCCAGCACCAAGTGTTTCAGCTGCTGTGTCTCATCAGAACAGGACAGCTTCGAAGAGAGCTTCCAATCCCAATTGGTCCAGCATTGCAGACTCCCACAGAAGACTTCTATTAAGCCTGGAATTGCTCGAAATTTAGAAACTGGACCACAAATGCTATTCCTAGCTTGTTTAATCATTTTCCCCAATTTTATTTGGGCCCGTACAGAGGTATTATTTGTCCAAAACCACCTGGAAGAAACATTAAGAGAACAACACCCTATTTCCCTTAAAGGGGTTGGGAGGTTTGGGGGTTGTTTTCTTGGACTATGGATGTTTATTTTCATTGGGAATGGTTATAAATTATATTGGTGTTATTCAGAGAGAAAGCAAGGTTGGACCCAGGGATTTCTCTCCTTTTCTTTATCTTTTTTTTTTTTTTTTTGGAGACAGGGTTTCTCTGTGTAGCCTTGGCTGTCCTAGACTTGCTTTGTAGACCAGGCTGGCCTCGAACTCACAGTGATCCACCTGCCTCTGCCTCTCGAGTGCTGGGATTAAAAGTGTGTGACACCATGCCCGGCTCTTATCTTTCTTTTTTTACGTTTGGAGACAGGGGTTGAAAAGAAAGAATGGGGAATATCAAAATATATAGGGATGATAGAACAAATAGTAGATTATTGAATCTACTCCTCAACTTAAGGCCTTAATTGCCTTTGATTTCTTGATCCTTCTGATTCTGTCTCCGAAGCCTACAATCATAGTGGTGAACCATGCCCTGATTCACTATTGATTTTTCTCCATAATGCTTCCTTTGTCAAGCAATCACATGGTCTTTAATGTGAGATGTGATTTGGGGTTGTGTTACCTAGAGGTTCTGACCATTTCCCATTCTATGTTGCCAAACAAGGAATCCATGTTTTAACCAAATGTAATCATTTGCCATTCCTCCTCTTCATAGACACATTCTTTTATTTACACTTTAGCTAATTTATCAATACCAATGTCCCTGTCTTCTCACGTTGCCTTATTAAAGTCACTGATGCAACTCTGCCAACTTTAAAGACCTTTTATCCTAAGATACAACTTTTCCTGAACCCATCACATATATATATATATATATATATATATATATATATATATATATATATATATATATATTCTGCCAAAAACTACTTCTTGTGTTCTGGTTTATATGGTAGTTATCTGCATTATTTTCCCAATGATTCTATTTTTCCAGATTGTAAGCGCACTGAGAAGACCCATGAAGTATAGAGTTCATTAAACAGAGCTTCATAAATACTTGATAAACTGTGTTAACCAAAAAAAAAAAAAACTTTACCAGTCATTAAAATAATTTATTAAAATAACTCCTAAAAGACCAGGGTTTTTTCTAATTTTAACAGATTAAGAAAAGAGATTAAGAAGAAAGAAAAAAAAATGAGGACTATTCCACCGTCTCAATAGAGGCATGCATATAATGGTAAGCAAACACAAAGGAATAAGTGAAGTACTTCTAAGACATCAAGGAAAGTCCTACCATATTACTACATTTTTTATCACTTTCTAGAGAGGCTCCGAATAATTAAAGTGGTTTAAGAATAGCCTGCCTTATCCCCAAGTATGAATTATAAAAAGAAAACTTGGTAAATGCTAGCAGTGAGTTCTAGAGTACAAAACTGACTACCTTACCTTATAACTGAGATAACCAAGGAGTATTGTTTCAAATAGACTGATCAATGCCACTGAGACCTGAAAAACAAATTGTAACCTAATGAGAAAATGCACGGTAAATAAAATATACTTTCATGATGTGCTATTAACTATATACAAATATGCGAGATTGTGTACACATATATATACAATTGTACATATCTGCACATGATATGCATACATATGATATAAGTGGTCCTACTACATAAACTTCAATTTGCCGATCAAAGGATATACACAATATTTTAACTTCCTTGTATACTACAGCTTAGTTCTCATAATTTCATATATTCTCAATAAATAATTTTGATTCATTGTTCTAAATATAAAGATGTGAGTTGAATACTCATACTGGGTAAAATGGGCAAGATGCAAGAAAATTAGGATCAGACACAAACCCTTTGCTCATAGTCTAAATAGGAGTTTCCCTTCAGAACACCAAAGCCAAGTTTCTGAGTGCACCAAATCATTTCATTCCACCTCAGCCAATCTGTAATGCCAACATCCTTGAGTTTACGAAGACAGGGCCATTTCAGCCACGCAGGGTCCTTCAGGATGACAGGCCAATTCTATGACCAGTTGGGCCTTTACGGTTGGAAATTCTCATTTTTTGTCATTAGAACAAGCTCCCTTCTATATGTACTCTGCAGCATGTGCTATCTTTACTACTACTGTCAGAAAACACTGGAGCAGAAAACTGGACATAGAAATCCAGGAAATGTTGCTCAGTGGTGTGTCTTTATTATGTAAGTGAACTAATTACAATGTTTTTCATACATTCCAGGCAAGTGCTTTCCTCTGGGAGGCACACCCTATCTTCTCATTAGTTTAAAATGGAGGCATGAATAAAATATGCAAACACAAACAGGAAATGATTCAAATATCAACTATATTTATTGTGTAATTAAGGTTTCTTACCATCAGAAAAGGTATTTCGTGGAATTTTGTTTTTCTCCACAAATCCTCCGTTATGATCATCTATTTTCTAATAGCTCCTGGTATGTAATTTTTTTTAAATTATGAAAAGCTATTATACATATTACTCAGGATAGTATTTAACTTAAATAAAAGCAATTTTAAATTTAAATAAAATCAACCCTATGTCTTTATAAAGTATTAATTTACTTTTATTAAAGAAGGATATAGGAGTTACATGAGAGACATAAGACTATAGTTAACGACCATCTAATTTTGGGAAAGGTATTTGAGAAGGATTTCTTGTATACTAATTGACACTGCAATAGAAGTCAGTGTAAACAAGTGGGTCTCAACCTCCTAACCCTGCAGCCTTTTCATACAGTTCCTCATATTGTGGTGACCTCCAACCATAAAGTTATTTTAATTGTTACTTCATAACTGTAATTTTGCTAAGGTTATGAATCATAATGTAAATATTTTCGGAGATAGAGGCTTGCCAATGGGTTGAAATCCACACATGAAAACCACTAATGTAAAACAAAATTAAACCACTTAAGCAAAACATGAAGTGAGCTTAAAAAATTTTTATGTGTAGGTATAATCACACTGCACTTTCAAAATCAATCATTGTCACACATTATGTGGAAAGGATCAGCAAGGCATTTTAGGGTGCTCAAACTCCTTCTCTAAGTATCATTGCACTAGAAGTTGAACACAGGCAAGAATCCTACAACATCCAAGTCTTTGTGTTAGTGATCCTTTCTTCCAGTTAATTTGCACATCTAAGAACTAACAGAAGGTTAAAAAAAATTATCTGAGACCCAGAAAAAATAAGAAGTGATAGGGTTTTATACAAATAATGTTAAGCATTAAGTCTAATAGAAACAAGAATGAAGGCTAGGCAGCCGACTGTGTGGAGCCCTGGGTTCAGACGTGCATGCCTCTTGTTTATATTTTGACTTTTTTAGGACTCCATTGACATGCTGCGTACTCTTTTCATTTTTTTTTTTTACACTATCATCTGTGTGGTTTCTAAGCTTATACATTCATTTGTTTAGCTTCTACCACATTTCTCTAGATTAAAAGTAGCCACGGTTGTGGTGCTTGACTGCTCTTAAAGGAGGTACATGACTCTTGGTTTGTTTTTGTTGTTGTTGTTTTAATCTTCCGATGTTCTTTAATTCAGATTTGCAAGGAAAGTTTCAAAAGGTAGAAGGGGAAAACAAGAAGAAATGTTAGCCTATGGTGTGTATAAATATATGCAATAAAGGCAAACTCAACTTGAACATCAACAGCCCACATTCCAATAGTGTAAAATATGAATGAATCCAAAAATATAGAAATAAAATAAACTTGTACATAACCTGTAAGCCCCATAAAGGTAGACTTCTGTTAACCCAAAATATGTGAGACCTATGGAAAGAAAAATTAAAATTTTAGTTTTTTCGAATGCAAAAAAATCCATTTAAAAAGTCGATTATATTTAAAAGTATTAAAATAGCAATTATTATATAAATGACGATTAAATACAGAAATCAACATGAGAAACATTAGGTAATATAATGGATTCAGCTCCTTTACTTATATTCATTTCTACTTCCATAAAAACATTTTCATTTTTATTACTGTTAATAGTAAATGCAAAATAAAGCAAGCAATTAGTGAGAATGATACACAGGCCTGCAACAACATCTCACGATCTTTGCTTTATTATCCACTAAAAGTTCATTAAAGGCTCTTCTTCTAATGTAAAGACTGTTATTTTTAAAAGTATTTGTACTTGCATAATACATAATGAACAATATAAATATTCACAATAATCAGTAACTGAAAGTTTATAGCACATTAACACTTCACATTTGCATTTCGATAAAAGACTTAACCTAACATACAAAAATCATGTTGACTGAGGTCATGTGTACTATTAAGTAAGATGATGTCCTAATGGGAAATAATTGTCTTTAAGAGTCTTCTTTAAATGTTGCTCATTCTGATGTTAATAAAATGGTTAAACTTTCCAATGAACACTATGATGGAGTTAACATAGCACTAATTACATGTGTGTCTGTGTGTGTGTGTGTGTGTGTGTGTGTGTGTGTGTGTGTGTGTATGTGATTGAACTGGAAGTCATTCATAAAAATAAAATCTACTCAGGAAAAGATGAAAATTGTTGCAATGTCATTTTCTATGAAGCAAAAGTAACCCATCAATACAAATAACGCCATCCACTCTTTGTAGTTATGAAAAGTGAGAAGTCTCATAAGGCATTGAGTGTGTTTCCAAGTGCTGGGATTTTGTTTTTGTAATATATAGAATAATAAGAGAACCACAAACTCTTCTTCTTATTGCTTACTTTAAAAACCTTATTAGACCACAGAAATCCACTGTGGTGAACATTACTATATTGTACTCTAGAGTTTCACGGTGTCACATCTATCTGGCTAAATAACATCTTCAATTACTCCAGCGCAAGCCTTGGATTTCCTCTCAAAGTCTGGTGCGTGTTTATCACTGTAGATTTCAGTTAATGACCTGCAATCTGCTGTGCCTGCTCTCAGACACTGCCCCTCTGCATGTGCAAGCACTTCCCACACCCATCACTACTTCCAAACCCCATCAAGTACTTATAGAATCCATCTATTCTAATCTTCACCACACTGGCCCCTTCCTCTAAGCTACAGGTTTTGTTTTTCAGTTTGGCCCTTTTGAAATCTTATTAGTTTCTAAAATCTTCCAAAATCAATTCATTTTCCTTCTACAATTTTTATATTGGAATTGCAGTAATTTCTCTTATTATATAAATATTTTGGATCAGATCCCTCTACAATTTTTGCCTTTTAAAAATAAAGACTAAACCCCCTGATATGGATGGAAGTCTTTGGCATTTTCCATGTGTGACGTGCGCCATCCTTGCTCAAGCTTCTTTTGCCTGTTCTTCCCTCCTCTAGAACTCTGCAGAGCATGTCCACTCAGGGAACTCTCTGAGGATTTCCTGATCGATGCTGTTAATCCCTGTCTTCAGCTTTGTCTCTTCTCAAATTTCTGCTGCCACTCATCGTGACTGAAACTTATTTATTTAATGGGCATCTCCCTCCCAAGTTACAAAATCTATAACATCAAATATTATGTCTGCTTTACTCACTATTATAAATGCAGTACTTCACTTAGTGCACACACACACACAACAGACTAGTCAGCCAATATGAATGATGGAAGGGTCAGAAAAGAAAATGTATAGTTGTGAGTTTGCCATCCTTCCTAAAAAACATTTCTTCTGTGTTTTCTTTAACACAAGAAACAAGAAATAAAAAAGAAGATATTGGCTCAGTATTAATCAGTTAATACAAAAGATAGGTGTTGGGGTTGGAGAGGCGGCTCAGTGGTTAACGGCACTGGTTGCTCTTCCAGAGGACCTTGATTTGATCTTAGCACTTACATGGCAGCTCACAACTGTCTATAACTATACTTAGAGAAGATCTGATAGTCTCTGTCCAATGAAGGAACCAAGCATACAGATGCCACACAGACATACGTGTTGGCAAAACATCCACACATAAATAAATAACACAAAATTAAGACAGAAAGAAGTGTCACAAGGTTTATAAATAATCAAATAGATATCAATCATTTGATAACAATAAGATAAACTGCTAAAGTCAACACTGAAAAATAACTGATAATTACCATGGATATAAGATATAGTTATATCTATGAAGGATGTTTTAGGCTAAATTTTATCTTGGTAAACCAGGAAAAGAGACTGTGGAATGTTTAAACTAGTACTTTTGAATTGAAATAAGATTTGCAACCATGATATCATATAATATTTATAACATATTTAAAGAATCTATAAATCTCTAATATCCATGTTTAAAGGATACGAAATTAGTGTTTTCTGCCACCTTAAGATAAAAGTCTATAAATATATATAAAATGTGCATTTTTGTAAAAAGCTATTGTCAGAACTATAAAATATAAAAAATGATTTTTATTTAGTTTACATCCCATATCACAGACCCCTCCTTTCTGTCCCTTCCTCTTGTCCCTATTCCCCCTTCCCTACCCCACAGAAAAAAGGAGCCCATCCAAGCCCAAGTAAGTGCATCAAGTCGATCAAACTGAGCTCATCCTCTTTCCCTGTGGATTGGCAAGGCAGCCCCAACAGGGGGAAGTGATCAAAAAGTAAGCAACAGAGTCCATGTCAGAGACAGGCCACACTCTCCTTACTTGGGGACCCACATGAAGATCGAGCTGCCAATTGGCTACATCTGTGTAGGGGGCCTAGGTCCAGTCTATGCATGGTCCATGGTTGGCACTTCCGTCTCCACCAGCCCGCTGGGCCCTGGTTAGTTGGCCCTACAGGTCTTATTGTGGAGCTCCTGTCCCCCTCCCTTTTCTCTTTCCCCCTATTCTTCCACTGGTCTTCCTGTGATCTACCCAGTGTTTGGCTGTGAGTCTCAGCATCTGTTTCAAAAAGCTGCTGGGTGGAGCCTCTCAGAGGACAGCTATGCTAGGCTTTTATCTGCAAGCATAGAAGAATGTCTTTGTTACTGTCAGGGGTTGGATCTCCTCCATGGGGTGGGTCTTAGGTTGGGCCAGGCATTGGTTGGACAATCCCTCCATCTCTCCTCTATCTTTATGCCTGGACATCTTGTAGGCAGGGTAAGTTTGGGGTCGAAGTGTTTTTGGGTGAGTTGGTGTTCCCTTCCCACCACTAGGAGTCCTTGTCTAGTTACAGGATGACATCTTCAGTCTTCATGACCCCAACAAGAATGAGTTATTAACCCTACAAATATTTAGATAAACCCTCTCACAAATCAGAACTGACATCTATACCACAGTGATAGACAAATGATCTCATTGACAATAAAAAGGAAAAGGGAAAAAACAATAATATATGTGTAACATTTACTACAGTATTATTTATAAGAGGAAAGTAACTGAACTCTTTCTGAGAGCCCAACAACCAAGCATCATGATCATCATCAAGATTACAGAGTAATAACTATGACAGCATTCATGAACAATGAGTGCTAATCACATACATTGGCAAGTGCCATGTGTGTGCACATAGAGAGAATCTACATGAACCCATCACCAAATAATAGAGAACAATTTTGGTTTTTAGAAATATTGGTAATTGAAATGAAGCAATAAAAATAATAAAATGCAAATGCAAATAATTTATGCTTAATCTGATTATGCAAGTAGGTCAAGTTCATGAATTAAGCATTATTAAAATAGAAGAAGAGCCATATCAAACAGTGCATGGATAGAAACAGTCAAATGTAGAAAATTAATGGCATGCAGGTGCAGTGACTTTTCACATTTCCTTTGCTAACAAGAAGGAAAATAGATGCTCAAAGTGCCAGAACAAGCTTAACATCTCAAGTGTTTCATGGGGTGGCATTTTCAGAACAAAGTCCAAGAGTTTAAATACACACATCAGAGTAACCAGGTCGACATGTGGAGCATAATCAACAGAAGGCTCAAAGACTCTTCATAGTTCTTAAAATGAGTGACCAATACAGGCTTGTGCTATGCAGTACCTAAGCCAGGCTAGTGAATTAAAAACTCTCTCAACACACAACACACAAGAGAATCTAAGCAGTTCCTATACTAGTAGGCTGACATCGCTAGGCCATACATAATTTAGTACTGACCAGAATATACACATAGTATATTGTAGCCTACATGCTGGAAACATTTCTCAAAAGCATAACCTTGCAAAGCACTAGAAATAAAAGAGCTCCAACTCCAAGTCAGACAATCAATAAGGAAGCAAGCTGGTGCTGACCCTACTTTTGAAAAATAAACATCCAGAGGCTTTCTGTGTGTTGAGTGAATGTGTGGCCTCCATTCATTGTGAGCATTCTTTCTCCCTTCCCAAGCCATGCAGAGTGGAATACAAAAAGCCACCTGGACCCTGTCCAGTCAAAGTCTGACCTGACTCCCATGTAAGATACTTCAATGAGATTTCAGTAAAGGGGAAGTTTGTTACATTCCAAGACTTTTTAGAATCTGCGTTCTTTCCTCATGCTCTCCTCTTTCCAAAACTGTGATGCTAAAGACATCTGAGGGCACAAAAATACACAGAACAGGGATTTTCATTTGTATGGGTATTATATATGTGCAATGATGCCATGGGCTGTGTGTGTGTGTGTGTGTGTGTGTTGTATTCTTATATTAGAAAAGGTTTGCAACATATTAAGAACATCAGTATTGGATCATTTCTTAAGGAAAAGACTAAAGTTTGAGATTTTGTGTGATATTAGTTAGCAATGTCTGAATCTACACAGTAACTACATGGGGGAAAAGGAGGGGCTGTATTATGATATTCATTTCTATAGGTTTTCATTATTGAAAAGATATTGCCATGATTCTGTTGTTCTTTGAATAATGTATCAATAAGGTGGAATAATCTTTAAAATCTGATCACACTAGATGTTATGTTAGGCACAAATTATAAGTGTATATTCAAAAAATTCAAACTCAAAGAATATTCATGTGTGCCTCACTTTCCTTTTCAGGAGCTCCAGCAAAACTAAGCACAGCAATAGTTTATTTTATCTCACAATTCCAGGATAGATTTTTATCACAGCCCTTAAGGGATTTGGACCAGCTAGTCATAACCATAGTCAATGGGAGAGAAGAAATGCATACATGATCGTGCTAAGCTGGCTTTCCCCATTCTACACAGTCCAAGAGTAAAATCAAATTAGTATTGTCACGAAAAATGACCAGGTCTTCCCAGCTCAATTAACATAATCAAGACATCAAGACAATTGCTTATAATCTTTTATGGAGACTTTCTTCCTAGTTGATTCTGGATTGTGCTGTAAATTAAAACTAGACATCCTAATGTGATTCCTGACTTATCTCTGCCATATAATAATAATAATAATAATAATAATAATAATAATAATAATAATAATAATAATTTCAAAAGTCAAAACAAAGGCATGCTTTAGATAAAATTGAAATGTAAATTTCTACAGCCCTGAGTACACACTGTTCTTCTTCCAATAAACCCATAAATGATACAGAGTAGTATCCTGCACTACTGCCTTGAAATTCTTAACTAAACACCACATGTATCAATGATTGCAATGCTTATGATGTCAGACATTCACAGTAAAATTATTTTTCTATCTTTCTGTTATCCACACTATAATTGTTTTATATTAGTTTGATTCCTGGGAGAGGCTTAAAAATAAAGCAAAACAGCTCAAAATATCTGCAGCCTTATCAGGTCAGGAACTATAATTAAATAAATCTCTTTGCTGAATTAGCCTCATTATTTTAAAATAGAGCCTGTACCAATAAAGACCACTTCTGTTTTTCATTAACCAAGAGGGCACTGACAATGAAACTAAACAAAACAGTGTACTCGAAATGGAGACGTAAGTTAGTTTATGACGTTTTTTAATTATGGTAATCTGGTTTTTCAAATGTATAACCTCTGTAATTATGACTGAATATTCTTAGCAATATTACACAGAAGTTAATTGTAGGAAACTTTGTTCTCCTAATGTTTCCAAATAATATAATTTTACTCTGCTATCATTCACCAGTGACTTTCCCCTTGCAAGCATCCTTCACAGGTCACTTTATTATTTTCAGGTCTCTGTAATCTACATTCATTCACAAATTGCTAAGTTTTAAAAACAATATTGGTATTTTATAAAAGAATTTTCATGGGTACACTTTTGAAGGACACAAAGACAGAGCTATGTAATTATTCTAACCTACATCTTTAGATAGTTTTCACTGCAAAACATAAGTAAAATTGGTAAGAATAATTCCATTCACAGAGAGCAATTGCCACAGAACCTCTCAAGACCAATGCCAAGTGTGAGAGTTACAAGACAACATGGTCTTTGATCTCAGCAAATTCTGGAATAGGAATGAGAATTTTAAGACCAATGCATTACGATGTCTAAGAGAAATACCTTCAAGCTGTGCAGACAGTAGCCACCTAAGACTCCCAACCCAGTGTAGACCTTGACTATAGGGCACAATGCCTGGTAACAACTTCATAGTTAAATATTAGCCAGAGTTGATATCCTGCAGGGCCCAGGAGCACAAAAAGTAGTTTAGATGGATTAATTTTGAGTGGCAGATAGGGAAAACACATTTCTAAGAACCCTCAACATAAAGGAGGGCACAGAATGTCCCAGTGACTTTAAGGAGGCCACCACACCTAGAGTAGAAAACTACTGAGGCGACATAAGTAAAATTAGAATATAAAATTATGTCATTTACACATCTGTTTATTCACTCGTTTAGAAAATAACTACGGCTTACCATGTCAGCCTCTAGGATTCGGGCAATGACCTCTGTCTATTCTAATACTCATGGAAAACTCCGGCAATAAATCAAATAAGAAAAATGTGTACAATATGTAAAAGAGATGAAGGCAATAGTGAAAAATAAGCAAATGTTTCTGGAAGGACCTGAAGTAGGCATTACCTCCTGGGATGTGAGAATAGACACTTGGCCAGCATCTGGAGGAAAGGGGCAAAGGATGAGCAGCCATAGATGAAACAGGCTACTCCAGCAGTCCTGATGAAGGTATGTGACCTGCATCGAGGAGGTACATTGAAAAGCAACTGATATCCAGACAGATATTGAATGTACGAACAAGAAAATGTTCGCAGGGGTTTGCATCTGTTAACAAACAGAACTGGGAGGTAAGAGAGATTCCAAAAGCTTTGGTCTGAGCTGCTGTGGAGTTGTACTTATCACCTGCACTAGAGAAGGCTGTGGAAGAACAGGATCTTGAGAATGTGGTTCTTCATTGTGGAAGGGAGAACAGTGCAGAAGCTGGTAGGAATAGGGTAAGCTTGAGATGCATTCTGAACCACCAAGTGGAGACTCTGAGTACTGAATGCACTTGGAATGTAGAGGAAAGTCAAGCATTATCACCCATGGTCACTGGGAAATAGGCATAATTAGATTGGTCATGAAGGCCCCACAGCAGAAATAGCAAAGATGAGCAAAGCTCTTCTTCTGACTTGAGAACGACATGGTAAAATTAGCTGTGTAGTGAAGGAAATAACACAGGCCCTGAAATGAATGTAATGCTAACAGGATCTCTCAATCAGCTTTTACACAGGCAGGAGATTCCCGAAGACCACAGAATGTTCCAATGAGCCTCCCTTTAGTCTCACTTACAGTAATGTGACTCAGATAGGTCAAGGATTCACTAAAAGTGAGTCACTGTAATTCAGTTTCATAAAGAATTGTCACACATACTGCTATAGAAGCCAAACTTCACTTATTCCCTTACTAACCCTCATCTAATCTCCAAACCTTTAAAATTAATTTACATTCTCAGTCATTTTCTAAACAAGCTAGATTATCAAACCTGTTTAAATACATATGATAAACTCATTTACTCTCTTACATATGTACTTTTGTTTTATCTTTCATGAGAGAAACTTATAACAAGAAATAGTCATCAAATTTTAGTTTCTCCTTTGAATATCAATGTAAACCCACCAGGAAGACCAGGAGTCTTGGGTATTAATGAGATTAAAATTATGTATGAATGTCATTACACACCCAGGACTCTTCTCTAGTGTTCTTGCAAAGGATAGAGCCTAAAAAAAAAGACACTGAGATAGCGAAAATACAAACTTAGCAGAATAACAAGATCGTAAATGAAAACACTCTAAAATATGTCAGTAAACTAATATTACTCGACTAAATAAATGTGCATTGGCTGAAACCATCTTGAGAGATTCTTGAATGTTTTTATTGGAAGGTAACAAGTGCTTTGTAATAGAAAGTGTAAAGAAATCTGGCATAGTGAACCATATGTAATTCAGTAATAAAAGGTATTCAAGTCTGTAGAGAGATGAGCCCATTTGAAGCAAATATTCACAACATTCTGAGTAACAACAGTATGTTTATGGCACAGTTCAGATTTTCTTTAGTTAATAATGTACCCGCCAAATTTGGAAGGTATGAATTACTTAAATATCAAATCAGTTCATACAAATGTCTCTCGCCCTTAAAAACTGAGTTCTGGATAACATCCTTCAACTTGTAATAATTAGAAACAATTAAAAGACTGTGGCTATCACACAGAGAAACCTTACCATTCATTTCCCTGTGAAGGTTTCTCAAGCAGCACGCGGATAATATATAACAAGCAGCTTAACAATTTGAGGGAAAAGTTGAACAAGCGGATTCTTAGACCTTTAAACAAACAAACAAAGTTGGTTTTCATTTGTACGTGGTTCAAAGAAGAGAAAGAAAGAATTGTTTTAAAAAAAAACATCAATTTTCAATTTGGCACTTAGAAGCTATTCAGAAAGTGCATGCCGTAATTGTCTAAACTTACTGAAGTTCTTGGTAGCTGAATTTTAATTAGCCGTATACTAAAATAAAATGTGAGCGTCATAGAAACCATGAGCCACAAATGACAGGAAGCAATCTACACACAGAAAATCTGGATTTTAAAAGTGAAAAAGCCACAAAATGTACATCCAGCCAAGGTTGCTTCAAGTCTGTCAACCTACAGCTTTAAGTGCTTTAACCACTGCTTGGAGACTAACGTTAACTAGCTCAAACATCAAGCTGGCTCCACCCTGACAACTCTGTACCACCTTGCTGATTTGATTATAGGGAAAACAAGTTTATATAATTATGTCTGATACTTTCACTATTACATTTATATTTTGATACATATCATCTCTAATTATAGGTTATGTAATAATTATATCACCATTTACACACAGAAGTCATAATAGCTTGTGCTGATACATACACATATAGACAAACATTCTCTCTCATAACTGAACTGCGAAAATTGAAGCTCTTTAAACTAGGCTTACTGCCAATAGAATCACATTTTTTGGGGGGGGGAAATTAAGAGCATCATGAATATACCATACAAAATGCTTAGGTGACAGGTGGGAGGACCATGATATGTGATGAAGAAGGATAATGAAGGTTAAGTAAACATGCCCAACATTGATTAACAGGCACACTACCATTGCTGTAATTATCAGTGGTATTTGCTTTGTACATTTTACATAAAATTGTGAGAAATGCCTTTCAATAACAATTATTGATGGAATCTAGATGGAAATGCCACCTTTTTACTCAATTTTTGTTCCTCAACAGTAAAAATTTAATTGTGCTCTCATTTCTAGGTGTCTTATGAAAGTGCTGAGGGTTTCTGTGTGATACTGTTTGCTCTAATTTCATCTTTTTGTTATAATAAAACATTCTGAACCAAAACATCACCAAGTTGTAAAGGCTTATTTTATCATATAGCTTACAGTTTCATTGAAATGGTTCTGTTATTTATCCAGGCAAGTATTAAATTACTGGCCTAACAATGTGTTTAATGGTATGAAAGAAGCCATCATTCAGATAATAAACCCTTTCAGGTAATATCTGCTGATGGGTCTTCTCTGGAAACAAAGTCAGGGAGGCATTGTTGCTTTCAGCTTTAGCTTTAGCCCTGAGGCTAGTCTACCCCCTGAGACTATCTCATATGTCACCAGTATGGGGTAACTACTCACGTATTTTCTATAGGCAGGATATGGTTGTACTCTCACTAACTAGAATTATGTCCATGAATGCAACCTAATGGCACATAACTCAATTTAGTGCAATGTAAACCTATCCCAGGGTTAAAATCCACAGCCCCAACTCTTGTGCCAGTGTAGTTCACACTTTTATGTTTCTTGCATTGATGACAATGATTATGTTGCTATAAACAGTCTGGGGAAAAACCTGTAGGACTGTTCAAAGTTGCTAGTATCACCCACCCTTCAACCTAGGCAGTGGACAGCGGGGTTCCCAATCTTATTTCCTCAATTGCTTCAATGCTTCCCATTTTTTTTCAATTTTTTATTATAATTTATTCATATTAAATACCACTTGTTATCCCTTCACTCTTGTCTTCCTGTTCCCATCCTCCGTCCCTTTTCTGCCCTATTCCTCTCCCTTAGACCTCTAGCAGGCAGGGTCCTTCTACCCCACCATCTGACCACAGCCTATCAGGTCTCATCTGAATAGCCTGTATCCCCTTCCTCTGTGTTCCCACAGGGCCTCTCTGCCAAAGAGGAAGTCAGTGATCAAACAGTCTCTGAAGCTTCCCAATTTCTTAATAAGAATCTTCAGGATGTTAAACTCTGGCATTCACCCTATAATTCCTAATGTCAAGTCTCCATAGGAAGAACAACATGCATCCTTACACCTCAGGGTTCACATGATGTTTACTGTCATCCTAACTGACTGGGACCCATTGTCAAGCAATGACAGTTTTCACAACCTCCACATTTAAAATCATGAGTCAATTAAATTGTGGGGCTGTTATTGTTGTCACTGATATAGATTAGAGGAAATTTTTGAGGCAGGTTCTCACTCTATAATCCAGGGTAGTTTGGTAGTCACTCTGGAGTCTAAGCTATCCTCAAACTCTCTCTGCAGCAAAGAATGACAATGGTGTTTTAAAAAGTCTCCTGCGTCATATAAGCATGTAATGTACCATCATCATTGTCATCCCAATTGCTCCATCGCTCCCCCTTCCCACTCTTGCTTTACTACTTCTGCTTCCCAATGAGCTCTCCTCCCATTTTCACATCCTGCTTTGTTTTCAAAACCATTGAGACTAATTGGGGTTGTGTAGATGAGGGGTTATTTATTGGAACATGAATGTTGCCCAGTGTCTACACCAAATAACAAAATGACTCCCCTGTGCCGAGCACCTAATGGTTGTCAACAGATGCTCAGGAGCCCCACCCCTGTGCATTACACAATCCATGACCTTGACTTTTGATCCTTAGTACCGAGATTAAAGTTGCGCTCTGCTTAAACTGCATTCCTCACAATTTTTCAGAAATCAAGTGGGGTACACAGGGCTCTACTTACTCGTGTGAGATTGGAAACTTAAAATATTAAAGAGACATTTAAACTACTAGATGTAGGATCTTCAGTTTTTGTTTTTTACATTTACTCCCCAGTAAATATTCTCCCAATTTTATTCTGTTAAACAGACGATGATTTTGTGAGACAGTACATAGCTGGAATTTTAAGGCAGATTCCCATTCAGAGAACAAAACAATGATGGGACTAACTTACTTGATCGCTGGTTTTTTATGAAAAATAATTTTAATCTCTCTTTAAATGTGTTTTCATTCATGTAGAATTCAACTTGGACCCTGAAAACAGAAATAAAAATGAACGTAAGCTCACTGCATCTTTATTTTATAGAAATCAATAGAAACCAACTTTGCAGTCCTCCAGATACATAAAAATAAAACTATATGAGTTAGTATATCATATATTAGGAGTGAATTATATACCATAGAAAGTGAGAACTGAACTGGGCATGGAGTCACATACCTTTTTAATCCTAGCACTCAGGAAGGCAGAGGTAGGCAGATCTTTATGAGTTCTAGGCCAGCCTGGTCTACAAAGCCAAGGCTACACAGAAAAACCTTGTCTTAAAAAACAAAACAAAACAAAACAAAAAACAAACAAAAAGAAAATAAGAACTGAATAAAATACAGTAGTGCTGTTTCAGAAAAAGAAGCCCTGCTTCCTCATCTTAAAGATACCGCAAACACAATGTATATTTAACTTCATTATCTAAACCAGGAAGTTAATAATTCACAGAATTATTTAAGACATTAATATATATCTAAATGACTATGCAACACACACACATATATATGCACAGAATTATTTTCCATGATATTTTCCTGCTTTATGAATGAACTAGACAGCCAGGCAGTGGTGGCACATGCCTTAAATTCCAGCCCTTGAGAGGGAGAGGCAGACAGATCTCTTGTGAGTTCGACACCAGCCTGGTCTATAGTATGAGTTCCAGGACAGCCAAAGCTACACAAAGAAACCCTGCCTTAAACACACACACACACACACACACACACACACACACACACACACACACACACACGTACTAGATGAATGAAACTTCACCTTTGGGCAGCATCATTTTGATCCGGTTATAAGCCAGGACTTGAGTATCAGTTTTTAACAAGCCCTTTACTCTACCTATCAGCTAACACTTCCCTTAGTTGTTTATTTGTTTCATTTCATATTAAATTGGGGAGAGAAATCAGCACAGGGGGTATAATGAGCAGCAGCATGTTATAAAGAAGCAAGCCCACTATGGCACTAAGATGCCAGGCTTAATCGACTCTGAAATAAAGTCAGCCATTCCTACAACAGCTTCCTCTGCTGTGTATTGCCATGAATTGCCATTTGCACTACCGTCTCTAGCATTATAGGATGTAACTCAGACTTCTTGGATAGTAATAAAGAAATTCCATCCCACCTGGAGTGACTTGTTAGCTATTAACAATTGTCTCAGTTTCACGCACACTCATTATAAGTTTGGATTCCAAAAACAGTTAAGTCAGAATTTCAATGCTTACACAATCAAATTTTTCTCAAGATTTTTCTAACATCACAAACTTTGGAACATATCATCTGCATGCCCTTAATTTTCTTGTTTTTGTTTTTTTTTTTAAAGAAGACATATGTGGGTGGGGGTGGGGGAAAACAGAAAGAAGAAAATCAGTGGCATGGGATGCTATTGTTCAATTACACAATCTCTCTATTCTGTATATTTAGGATGTATATTTAGGATCATGAGTACTTAAGAAACAAATCAAAATTCTTTGCTGAATAAAAAGATTCTACTCATGGTAAACCAAACTTTTTGCAACTTAAAAAGTTGATGATCCCTTAATTTTTTTTCTCTCCTATTAAGGTATTTTCATTTATCTCTTTATACACCTTATTCATAAAGAGAGGCGTGAAGTCAAAAATCCAGTTTATATTCACTAAACATTTATCCAAAAGTTCCAGCATCTTTGGAACATCATGATGTCTGTATGCTCACTCCCCTATAGCATCACATGCTCACGAGAGCCCAATCTGTGTCTTCAAAGTCCTTCATCAGCTCTGTCGCCCTTGTTGATCAAATGAAAAGTCAGTTCAGCTGAAGCGAAGGAATTGTAACACCGATACTGAGCTTAAATAGTTAAAATTTGTTATGGATACAAAACAAAATTTGAGAGCACACAAGGCTATTACGCAAGTAATTTAGGAAAGGCCATTCTGATTTGCTTCCTAGAATTATCAAATTTATAAACAAGGTCCATCCATTCTCTGGATGGTAGCTGGAGCCCTGTGAGGAACATTTTTACAATAAAATGAGACTATTTAAGCAAAAATCATTAGGAGTGTGGAGAGCGTGGCACCAGAGAAAAATTATAAGGCACACAGAGGTTTGGCAACTGTGAAGAGTCACAGAATGACTGTCCTTGAAGAATAAACCAGCCAACATCTTTTTAAAAAGACAAGTCATTACCAGACACACCATGGGACAGAGAATATTCTCCTGCTCTAAAGAATAAGAGAAGTAGGAATCCGAATTCCTAAATCTGAAATGGGTGTCATTGTGAAATGTAGAGTTCCCTAACATATTTAAACGTGCCAAAGATAAAGTGACAGCTTGCCATCCATCGAGAGTCCTTTCCTGAGAGCACAGACTGTTTTGCGTGTTAGTGAGTCGTCCATTACATGACTTCCTAATTTCCATCCAATTATGAAATTACTCAAAACAAAACTTTCAATTAATCTATTGATCTTACTGAGCTATTGTTATGCTGTAAAACATGGCCAATATTGAAACATAAATTTATTCAAATGGGCTTTAAGATTGATAGCAATAAAAATAAAAAGAATGTTATGTTTTTGATTTGTTGTCTTAGATACAGGGAGAAAAATAAAACACCTGGAGGGTAAGACAAGAAGTAGATTCTCTTTTGCTATATAGGATGGGTGAGGCTGGTGGGAGAGCAAGATAAAGAGAAGAGGGAAAGAAGAACAAAAAGGAAGAAGGAGGAGGAACAAAGTGGGGGAGGAACAAAATGAAATCCACATAAAACAGAATAAAGCTTTCTTTGATTAATCACATGACAACTCCTTCAAGGGCAAAGAGGAGGTAGTAAAATTAGGATAACCCTTTGGAATTTCCCCAATCATTTACAGTTATAAAGACTTGGGGTTAAGTACAATTTGGAAGTTACCTTTACAATATTTTTCATTACTTCATATAATTATAAAAATCAGGAAAAGTCCTTCTTCCAGGTGGAAGGCTGCCTTCTGTCCTCCCTCTGTCTTCTTCTGCCTCTTGCCTGCCACCCACGCTTTCTCCCTCCCTTTTTCTCCCTTCCTTCCTCACTCCCCTCTTCTGTGAGCCTGTCTCTCTTCTGACCTCCCCTCTAACTTACTTATCTGAATTTAATTTCCCTAGAAAATGATGTTTTAAATAATTCACTAGGACAAATCAGCTCACATCATTTTTCAGGATGTCATTTTTATTACAAGATCATATCAAAGATAAAATTTAGACTCGCTTTTTTTCCTCATTCATCCTAACACACGACAATGATAACATTTAACAAAAAAAATTTTTTTAATTGCTGTCTTTCCTAGGTGGTCTTCTATTGGAATATTTTTCATAAACTAATTTTATTTTTGTTACTGACAATATGTATTGCTCAACTTGAATAATATATTTGTAGTTAGAGAGCAATTGCACTGAACTCTCATATATATTTTATCCTTTTACGTTTGGGTTTTTGCAAAACCTGCCTTTCATCTGGAAATATTATCCACACTTTCTATTTCCGTTTTTTAATGTTGGAATTATTAGCTTCATAATCACTTTTGTGTAAAAATAAGTCAAATTATATGATATACTTTTCTTATGGGAATCAGCACCCAATGCCTTCACAGTCACTCTACTGTTGATCCTATAGGACTTGCAATCACCCCTCAAATTCTGTTAAAATTTACATCAGAGATGAATGGGTATTGATTGTCATTAAAGCTACATCTAATCAGGAAAACTCACGGTACATGTTGCCTTTGTTTTGAGTTTTTGAGTGAATTATTTTCTTCATCTGTATTCTAATAATCTCTATATGCAATCATCTTGATTATCGAGGAAATTTGGTTTTGCTCCAGTGAGTACTGAAGTGATGGTTTGGGGAATTATTTTCCATACATACTACCATTTGTGATGTGTTATCTTCTTTTAAAAATGTGATATGTTCAACTAGAGATCCTTTTGTGATTTCTATATTCCAAAAGTTTGGAATTAGAGTGGAGCTGCAGGAGCAGAGAAGCTGTAAGTCTTCCCTAATGAAAATGGCCTGGTTTTTACTCTAGCACTTCTTTTCCATTGTCCTCTCATTCTATTGCTCTGGTACTTGCATTTTGTGTAACACTCACTCCAGAGCTTGTTAAACTGTAAATTCCAATAAGATCAATAGATTAATTGAAAGTTTTGTTTCAAGTGGGCCTCATTTTAACAACACAAAAAATAATTTTGATTCAGGATATCAATGTAGGAACATTACTGTTTCAATGCTGATGCCGTGAAATCTATTTAGAATACCTAATCAGACACCTGCCTATGGATCTCAGTATCAAAGAAGATACTGCCTATGTGTCTGCTAGGTGCCACTTGGTGCTATTGCTTGACACCCTGATGCTGTCCCTACAATATAGGTTGTGGAGTCCATGAGTAGCATCTTTATTGCCACACCCATGGTAAATGCCTTGGTAAGACTCTTAAGACCCTTGGGTTGTAACAACACATTCTATAGATGTATTTAAGTCCCAGTATGAACTTATTTAAAATAAAGTTTGTTCACGAAAGTTTATATGTGGATGCCATAATGATGTACATAGCTCCCAGGGCAGGTCTTAATTCTAAGAGGCTTTCACCCAGCTCATTGACGTCCTTTTTTGTTGTTGAGCCATCATAACTCCATGCTTGGTCTCTATGTGATGAGTAAGAAGAAAATGTGCCATCTCTCCATGTAGCGCAATGTTCTCTCTGTGCTCAACACACAAAACACTAAACTCAGTTTATGCTTATGACAATTTCACCTTTCCAAATGGGCTTCATGAATTTATATCTACCTCCATTCTTTCTATATATATTCTTCTGAAGCAAATTGTGGCCCCACCTTCCCCCCCAAAATAAACTGATGACACCTCTCCTAGTACTTTCAAGGTGAGAGTATTTGGGAATAGAATTTCTGCAGATCTACTTAGTTAATTAAGATTAAACAACTCTGGCCTAGAAAGACATTTCAATCCAATATGACTGGTATTTTAATAAGAAAAAGTAAACCTAAATGCAGCAAAAGATCATTAAAGAAGAGGCTCAGATGAAGGCTGAGGGAGAGATTCACAATTCAGTTGCATCTCAAAACTTGTATCTGAAACCAATCTCCACACAGTGCACTGTGGAATGTTTATCACATTTATCCCAGGGGTGGCTAAGGTTACTTTCATGCAGTTGAATCACATAAAAGAATCTCAGCCCATATTGCTACCAAAGGAAAAGTTCAAACTTTAAATTCATGGGACAGTTTCTACTAAATGTCTAGTGCTTTTTGTATTGTGCTGACATAGATAAATCATCCAGTCAAATCTCTGTGTGGTGGATTCCTTCTTCCCTGTGTGTAATATTGTAAGATGCAGTGTTCAAGAAAGAAGAGTCTATGACCAACAACTCCACTGACTCTTCCATTGCTGCTTAGTAGTAACACTTAGAGGTACTTAGATGGCTTGTGTTACTTGCAGGTACTTACATGTGCAGTTTCCATAGCAATCAAATTACAAATCAATCAGGCAGGATTTCTGTTTGACACATCACCATTTGCAGTGTTCATTTGTTGGGCCTACTTTCAGTACTTCTCCATTTTATTCAAAGTAATTACATTTTAACAACTCCAGCTTTACTTAATCTAACACGGAAAATAAAGGATGGAAATTTTAAGCATAAATACTAATATACGTTTTATAAATCTTAAATCACAAAGACATTCCACCTCCTCGTGCCCCATGATCAAAAGCATGAGGAGATAAAAAGATAAAACATCACATAACATCTAACTTAGGTTGTAATACACATTTCCCTGGATTATCAATAATCAAACTGATCTTGTCTCTGCTTGGCAGTGTCATATATTCTCAAGATATTGAGCAGCTACAGAGAGGCAAAGGTCTCATACTTGAATATGACATGGATGTGAACAACACAAATTCTTCAGTGTACTGTGTTGATCACTTATTTTGGATGGATACCAATAAACTACGTGAGATGTTCAATGTTTTATAATAGAAAAGATTTATGTTATATGATTGGCCAATTTGGCTAAATTCCATGTTCAAAGCAGATTTGAGGTAAGCTAGGCTAATTTATTATATATATATATATATATATATATATATATATATATATATATATATAAGTAGTCAAAGGAAAGGATAAGACAATAGTAAAGGGATATGTGTGTAACATAAACTGAAATCAATAAAATAGGAGCCGGTAACTGTCAAAATCCCAGAGATGTAGGCCAAGTACCTCAAAGTAATTGGTAAGATTAAAAACCAAACAAACAAATGAGGAGCACAATGCCTAGAATTTTGAGGATATTCTGAAACATTATCAGAGGGATGGTCAGTGGAAATCAAGGTGTTGCCTCTGTTTTTTAACAATTAAACTTTATTATACAACCCAACTATCTTACACAAGAGTGAACCTTACTGTATCTGTTCCTTGGTAAGAGTCCCTAGGCATCTCTGGCCTGTGCACTGGTCCAGCCTGTTCGCTGATCCTTTTCCCGATCCACGTGTGCTTGAGCTTGGTCCAAACCTTTTCTTGTCCTCTCTGCCTGTCTGTCTCTCGCCGGTCTCCTCCCCCCCCCCCCCCGCCCCGCATCGAGATTCATTTATAAACACAATAATCCAGGTGGAGTCCCCCAGTCTGCTTCCTGAATTCCAGGCCCAGGATGGCTCAACCCAGTCTATCTCAAGGTTAATCTCAGGGAGTATCCATGGTGTGTCCAAGGGCAAAGCCAGCCAAGACAGCTTTCACCTGTGACAAAGCTTACAATCCTTCCCACATCAAGGGTTTCAGCTCTAACAAGTCAAAGCTAAAGCTCACCCTGCACTCATTAGGCAACTATGCTAACTGCTGTTATCAAGGCCCCAACAGGTCAAAGACAACAAATGGCTTCATGAACCAACACCTTAATTTATTTGAAGAACAAATAATACTAGACCTATAGGCATTTCAGACACCCTACCAAAGCTATGACAACCAGTTTTGAGGTTTCTAGGTCTGGCCCAGCCTTCACAGATACATGAACTCCTATCATATATTACATCAAGTATTTTGAAATAGAGAAGTAGAGACTAGGAAGAAGGCTCAAAGAGTAAAAGTATGTAATACTACTTTCAGACTGGTGTTCAAACCCTCACCATCCAAGTAAACAGCTGGTTTGTGGGTGTTTTCCTGATACTGCCATGCTATGGAAGGCGGAGGCAGGAGGATGGCACAGGGTTGCTGGTCACCAGCCAAGCTCTGTGAGAAGGTTGTCTCCTAGTAAAGACAGATTGATGTAGCAGGGCCTCTGAAGTCTTTCTTAAAACTCACTTAGACCTTTTAATTCTTCCTTCCTCCCAGTATGGGAAATTTACAACAAAATTGTGTTGTTTATTTTTTTCTGTGCAATGTTCAGAGGAAAATCCAAATTTAGTGATTTTTAAAAGGCTTAAACAATAAGTTTCCAAACTATAACTGGAGATTCAGGATAAAAACCCAGGCTCCAGCTGCCCTACCAGGCTTAGCTCAGCCACCTGCAGCCATTATGCCTGTTAAAGAGATAAGTCATGGTGAAAAGCAGAGAGAAGCTTATTCAATGTGACTATACTAACTAGAGAAATGGGAGGTACAATGGCCCCACTTCACTCTTGATCTGAAAAAGAGCTTTAGGTTTTAAATACAAGATTTGGAACAAGAGTCAAGAACTATGTAGAGCTGAACAGTCATGGTCTGGGTATGGTCCCCTTGAGCACAGCCTTGGTTCAGACCCTGATAGGTAGCCCAAACTTTTCCTTACTGTTTGTGGAGTCAAGGTTTTCAGATGAGTTTCTGCCCCAAGGTTCAGCTCATCATCATAGACACCTGTCCTTATAAACTACAAAAGGGCTCTCTCTGCCAAGAAAGCTGGGACAGCTGCTGGAACGCAAGCAACTCACGAGCAAAGGTTTAGACTCCATCTCTGCCTCCAGCCAAAATTAAGAGACCAAAAAATGAATTCAGAAGCTACACACCCATAAAGTCTCACCAACAGGTCTACCTAAAAATAAGTTAAACCAAGACAACAATGATAGACATGATAAAGTGAACCAGGAAAGACCACAAGATCTCAACCCTACACAAATAATTGATTCCATAGGGCAACTAAGGAATTCTGAGAAGAGGAGAAATAGTCTTGCCCAGGGAAAAGCACACCGATTGGTTATCCAGTACCAAACAGTCATCCAGGAAAACATGCAGGCAAGTAATGTTATACAGACTGAACAGGTTATTTAGGAAAAGGAAGGTAGAAATGACATAATATATTATAATCCCAACAATAAAGGTAAGAAAGAAATGTTTAATTAAAAGTTTTTTTTTCTTTTTTTCTTTGTTTTTATTATTAATTTATTCTTGTTACATCTCAATGGTTATCCCATCCCTTGTGTCCTCCCATTCTTCCCTCCCTCCCCTTTTCCCCTTATTCCCCTCCCCTATTACTGTTCCTGAGGGGGATTACCTCCCCCTGTATATGCTCATAGGGTATCAAGTCTCTTCTTGGTAACCTGCTGTCCTTCCTCTGAGTGCCACCAGGCCTCCCCCTCCAGGGGACATGGTCAAATGTGAAGGACCAGAGTACGTGTGAAAGTCATATCCCACTCTCCACTCAAGTGTGGAGACTGTTCTGACCATTGGCTAGATCTGGGTAGGGGTTTAAAGTTTACCACCTGTATTGTCCTTGGCTGGTGCCTTAGTTTGAGCGGGACCCCTGGGCCAAAATCGGCCTATCATAATGTTCTACTTGTAGGTTTCTAGGACCCTCTGGATCCTTCTGCTTTGCTATTCTCCCATGCTTCTCTCATCTAGAGTCCCAATAGGATGTCCTCCCTCTGTACCAGTTTCCTGGTAAGTGAAGGCTTTCGTGGGACATGCCCCTTGGGCTAATATGCAGATATAAGTGAGTATATATCATTTAAGTCTTTCTGCTTCTGGGTTAACTCACTCATTATGATCATTTCTAGCTCAATCCATTTATCCACAAATTTCGGGAATTACTTGCTTTTAATAGCTGAGTAGTATTCCATAGTGTATATGTACAACAGTTTCTTTATCCATTCTTCTACTGAGGGACACTTAAGCTGTTTCCATGATCTGGCTATTATGAATAAGGCTGCTGTGAACATGGTTGAGCAAATTTTCTTGTTGTGTGCTGGAGCATCTTCTGGGTATATTCCAAGAATGGAATAGCTGGGTCTTGAGGAAGCCCTATTCCCAGTTTTCTGAGATAGATTTCCAAAGTGGCTGTACTAGTTTGCATTCCCACCAGCAATGAAGGAGTGTTCCTCTCTCCCCACATCCTCGCCAGCATGTGGTGTCACTTGAGTTTTTGATCTTAGCCATTCTGATGGGTGTAAGATGGAAGCTCAGAGTTGTTTTGATTTGCATTTCCCTGATGACTAAGGAGGTTGAGCATTACTTTAAGTGTTTCTCAGCCCTTTGATATTCCTCTGTTGAGAATTCTCTGTTTAGTTCTAAGCCCCACTTCTCAATTGGGTTATTTGGTTTGGTGGTATTTAGTTTCTTGCGTTCTTTATATATTTTGGATATTAGACCTTTGTCAGATGTAGGGTTGGTGAAGATATTTTCCCAGTCTGTAGGCTGTCTCTTTGTTCTCTTGACAGTGTCTCCAGTTTTATAGAAGCTTCTCAGCCTCATGAGGTCCCATTTATTAATTGTTGACATTAATGCCTGGGCTGTTGGTGTTCTGTTCAGGAAGTTGTCTCCTGTGCAAATGTGTTCCAGGCTCTTCCCCACTTTTTCTTCTAAGTGACTTAGTGTCTCTGGATTTATGTTGAGGTCTTTAATCCACTTGGATTTGAGTTTTGTGCAAGGTGACAAATATGGGTCCAGTTGCATTTTTTTACATATAGACCTCCAGTTAGACCAGCACCATTTGTTGAAGATGCTATGCCTAAAAGTTAAAATTTAAAGCATGACACAGCATAAACAAGTATCATCAGGCTACACACACACACACACACACACACACACACACACACACACACACAACACACACATACACACACACACATACACACACACACACACACACACACACACACACACACACACACACACAAACACAGTTGAAAAGAAAAGAAAAAATAAGAAGGCAGAGATGCCAGACATTCATCCTGCCTTACCTGCCTAGTGGGCATAGGTGAAAAATCAATGATTTTTAACAAGAACATCTCCTAAAATGTGCTTCAAAGTGACAGTGGTGATATTTCTGGTTTGTGGCCCTTTAGACTTTTGTTGCTCTAAAATTTTCTTTTTATTGAGAATCCATTTTCTACCTGGTACTTTTTAAGATGGGTTTTTCCTACTTTAAACAGTTTCTAAATAGAATTCTTTTTAGAAAGAAAAAAATGACTATGAACTAAAATATTACTTAATTTTATAAATCATTAAAAAGAGCGAGCACATGTAGAAATATGAAATGTCACTTCCCAGGAAGGAACTAAATACCTGAAAACTTTAGAGAAAAATGAAAACAAGACTATTTTAATGAAGTGACAAAGTATCTATCCATATGGGCCTAAAGTAAATAGCTGTAAACACAAAACACAGCTCTCACATCCATGGGAGGAAAATGGAGAACTTCTGGCCAAATGCGAGAGAACTGTGTCCTGTGAACAGAGGCTCCAGGTGCCTGAATGACTTGTTCCACTGTGGCAGCAGTTAAATGAGATGAATTAGATACATCATCACATCACTACCCAAAAATCTCTGCAATCACCTTGGTGGAAACGTTAGGTGGGCACTTTCCTTGAAACCAGGGAAACTCTGCTATAACTTTCAGATGTTACAGTACAGTTCGCACTCTTAGTTTCAGGGTGGGGGGATGTCAGTGATCTCTTTGTTAAACCATCCCAAAGGTTTTACCTGATAGTTGAAAGGATGTTAGGTCAGATAGACACAGAGGTGGACAGTGAATGGGTCTGTTGTGGACTAGAGATAGGCCAAGATCATTTTGGCTCTTGGGTCTGCAACTTTTCCAACTCTCCACATCGACAAAGTTCCACTCACTACCTTTGTAAACTCTTTGGATAGGTGTGGTACTTTACATGGGAACTTTATACACATGTACACACACACACACACACACACACACACACACACACACACACATACCACACACATTAGAGATAAGAATCAAAGGGGATTTTACTACTTGTAAGTGAAGAACACATTACTGAAACCATCTCTGTACCCAAACTTGCATCTAGGCGTACTCCCTACCTAAGCACAGAGTGCCAGAGGGAGACCTCAGCGTAGTACTATGATGTGAGAACAAAATGTTCTACCAGGCATTAATTGATAGTAAATAACACAAAAAATAGACTTAAATATCTAGACACAGAAATGAAGAAGTGGTAACATAAGCATACACTGGAGAATTAGAGTAGAAGTTAATGCTTATGGCTGTGTGCGCGACAGTAAGAACGGCTGTGGAAACATGGCGCTGAAGGGAAGATGCAAATTAACAGTGAACACCATTCGCTTGCCAGTTTAATAAAGTTTGAAAAATAAATCAAATAAATTATTCTAAGAAACATGCACTTCTGTTAGACTAGTTTGTTTTTTGTTTGTTTGCTTTGTTTTGTTTTGTTTTGTTTTTTAATAAAAGAAAGGAGTAAACAGCCCAGTGATGACATCTCGAAAGGAACAGGTCAGGAAACAAGAGTTACATCCGTGCTATTTAAAAAGAATATGTTCATTGTAGTGCCCACATGTATCTACAAGTAATTAATTATTCACTGTCCTATGAATGGTCTCATTGACTTCATTCACTAATTTTATAACTTTATATAGTGAACTTACTATAAGAAAAATTCTGTGCTTTTGATTATTCTTGAATACTTCCTATTTAGGAAAAACCTGAGTGCACACAGAAAAATATTGCCAGGGAGGATGCCATAGAAACCAGCCATTAGAAGCTGCACCAAGTGAACATCAGCTTGGAAGCTAACAAGAACAAGAGCAAAGCTTCAACTAAATCATTGTGGGCAACATTAGCACTGTTATGTGAACCAAGTTTGAGCAGAATAGCCCAGTCATCTAATGTAGTATCTTTAAAAAGTATGCCTTTGTACACAAGGAGTGGGCAGAAGATTCAGTGGAGGCCCTAGGGAGCCTTGCAGTAGAGTTTTAAAGCAAACAAATGTATATCCTTACTTTGATCTGTCCCTGGGATGGGTCACCAATGTGATCGTTATTGGTGTGGGAAAGAAAGACACTGGTCCAAAGAGTGCCCAAGAGACAACAGGGGCATGTGACATTTACTGAGCAGTACAACAGTATAGTGCAGAGCTGGAGCTCTAACTGTGAGCTGTGGATAATCTATGTAATACAATGACATCTGGAGACCACTAGATTATTACAAGTGCTCCTGGGTTCCCCCTGAATGAGGCTGTGACCACAGCTTCTCTATACAATCATACAGAGTAAAAGATGTTTCATCAACTTCAAATCCAGTGCTCAGCTGGAAACCCTCACCTCAACTTTACATATGCTGATCCTTGGGATTGACAGAGCTCTGGTCCTGTTGCTGTGGCTGCCCCCCCCCCTGCTCCTACTCTGGAAGGAGCAAGAATGCTTGAATTGTAAGGCAGCAGGGCTCCCTCCTCCCCGCGGTAGTAGAGGACTAAGGGTGAGCTGTCTCAGGCTTTGACAGCTGCCGGACTTCTCTGGGTGACATGGCCTCATAGGAGCTGTGGCCTTTTAAAAACTGGAAGTGAGATAACTGTGGGCTGATGACTCAGATGAGGTCATTTACTTGCTCCAAGTAGTCCCTGTGATGGAATGTTTCCACCGGTTTTGTTTCAGAAAATAAAGGAATTTGTTACCAAATTCTTTCCTAATTTAGTTCTCTAAGTTGACTTTTCTTTCTTCCTTGTGCTCTTCAGTCCTTATATTCAGTTCCTTATATTCTACCCTCTGAAGAAGCCTAGAGATGGATGATTCTGACATCCTTCTTTTCCTGTATAAGGGAACTCCCTTATTTTGTTTTCCTTGGGATATCACTGCACTGGCAAGCAGCCCTTCACTTGTCCCTGTTAGCACTAAATCTAACACTAAAGCTAACTGGAAGTGTCTAAGTGTGTGGTAAGGTTTGTTGATGCTTTGCTTTCATAACTTGTTTTGGTGTGTGTCTTTGTATTTTGTTGTTTGACCTCTGATTGTGGTACAACATTCACCGAACTTTTCTTCCATTCCATCCACTTTTTGACAAATACATATTTCCACTACAATTTTTAAATGAACGATAAATTAGCACTCCAGAGGGCTTCCTAAAAAGAAACATCCATAAAGGCTCAGAAATCAAATCTTTAGCACCCACAGGAATTTAGTACTAAACCAAAACATAGGGCTTCAACAAGTTTGGATAATAGAAAAAGACATGAGCAAGATGTTTTCTGATTTGCAAAATACAAGAGACAAGGAGAGAATAGTGGAGCTTGAGTGCTGACTCCATGGTCTAAGGGTGCACAGTTCTTGCAGAGAGACAAAATTCAGTTCTCAGTACTGTCAAGCACCTTACAGCTAACTCTGAGTGCAGCTCCACAGCACCCAATGCTCCCTGGTGGTCTAATCGTTAGGGTTTAGTACTCTCATATTTTAAAATTGCAAAACATAGTTAAACAGATTATGTGATTATTACCATACTCCAAAGGGTACTTTCAGAATTTTCCATATAAAATTTATATACAGATGTAATGATGCTCAATAATATCAGACACGTATGAATCAGTATGGAAATAAAATGTCCCAAGACTTCTCTTGTGATAAATACCATATAACTAGACATGGAGATATGGTATACTCCCCTCCTTCAGTAGTGGGACAATCTCCAGTTATCAGGTACACAGACTTCTCAGCTGCAAAGAGCTATGCTGACTTGTACACTTTCCCAGGACAACTACCTACACACACTTAGTACGGAATCTACTTGTAGAGAATTCAACCAGGAGGACTCACAGTTATTATTCAATAGATTGTCTCGGAAGTCAAGGGATACTTAGTTGAGACCAAACAGAACAGAATAGCAAGAAAGGAAGGGAGGAAAATAGAAAAAAATTCAGAGAGAAATGTGTTTTAGCAGATCTATTTTCTTGGGTTATGGCATGACCATGGCAACCATGGCAGCTCTAGCAAAAAAGCAAACCATAGGTTTTAACTGAACATAAAAATAAAAGAAACCTGTTTTACCAAACAGACCTTCTGCTTCTGTCACACAGCTTAACAAGTGAATAAATTCAACACACATGTACACACACACAAACACACACACACACATACTTTGAAACATGCCTTTTTATTGAATTTTTTAAAAAGACAGAACAGGATAGGAAAGGATAGGACAAGACAGAATGACTCCAGAGAGATAAATGCTATAATAGTGCTATTTTCTCCAGCTCTGGAATGTTATAAGCTGTCCACAGCCATAGCAAGGAAGTAAGCAGAAGTGTAGTGCTGGCATACTGGTTTCTTCCATTTGTTAATATTCCTTCTTTTTTATCTAATAATTTATTCAGATTACAATCCAATTGTTATCCCGTCATTGTATCCTTCTGTTCCTCCCTCCCTCCTACTTTCACCCTATTCACCCTCCCCTAGGTCTATTACTGAGGGGGATCTCCTCCCCCACTATATGGTCATAGGCTATCAAGTCTCATCTTGTCTCATGGTAGCCTGCTCATTCTTTCTCTGAGTGCCACCAGGCCTCCCCACCAAGGGGAGGTGGTCAAATATGGAACACCAGAGTTCATGTCAGAGTCAGTCCCTGCCCTTCACATAACTGTGGAGAATGTCCTGTCCATTGGCTAGATCAGAGTAGAAGTTTGATGTTTACTGCTTGATTTGTCCTTGGTTGGTGCAGCAGTTTGAGCAGACCTCCTTGGGCCCAGATCCACCTGTCATGATGTTCTTCTTGTAGGTTTCTAGGACCCTTTAGATCCTTCTATTACCCTATTCTCCTGTATTTTTCTTATCTAGAGTCCTAATAAGATGTCCATATTCCTTCGTAGAATCCTGGATTATAGTCTCACTTTAATTTAATCACCTTAAGGCATTTATCTAAATATAGTCCCATTTTGAGATACTGGAAGTTGGGCCTTAGGCGTGTGTATGGAGAAGGGGCAGAACTCAGTCCCAAGCACGTGTTAATAGTGTGTCCTGCATAACGAATTCCTCACTTATTAATCTTTGTGATGGCTCTTCTACCTCTACTAAAGCTGCAGTGACCACAGTTACCATTTAACTAACTGTACTTGCCACAAAGCTGAAGCCAAGCTGCACCCATTCCCTGCTTGTCTTAGTAACAAGAACACTTGGGCACAGGAGACCACTTCTTTCTCTTTAAACCACAGCCAAGTTTGTCCTTGTGTAGTTTCTTAAGGTCTCATCAAACAGCAAGTTCCATGGGAAAAGAATACTAAACAGTCTGCCTGTGGTTTAAACCGTTCTCCTGACTTTACTTGAAAATGTTCCCATTTTCCTGGCATTTTTCAAATCCTGTGGGTTGCTCTTGAGTACCCTGAACTGATCTTTTCCATTCTATTACTAAAAATAAATTCCCTTTTATAGTTAAATTCAGAGTATATTCCCTTGATACACCCCGGATTGCAAAATTTTTATTTCCATCCTAGTCCCTACTCCCATTTTATGTATTCAACTGCCTACTCAATTTTTCTGCTTGGCTCTCTAGTGGACATTTTCAAGCCAACACATCCAAACATAGCTAGATTCCTGGTTTTCATTTCTGAAAGTTTCTCCTTATGTAAGCTGAAGTCAAATATATCCATATGCTTCAAAAAACCATCCAGGCAAATCTCTTTTCATGTGAGTACATATCATCATTATCCTCTAAGGTTTTTTGAGTAGTAAATATTATTTTGCAGAAGAAGCAGCAAGAAAAAGAGCAAAATCAATACATGTGACAAAGTTCACCAAGAGCAGCAGCAGAGACATAAAGATGTTTAATCTTGCCTTCAAACAAAGATTTATTTTCAACAGAACACATAGAAAAGGCTAAGCTTTAAGTAGGAAAGTAAAAATATTGAACCCAGCTGAAGCTTCACCCAAGTATCAATCTAAAAAACTCACAGCAAATTACTGAATGCATACCATTGAAATAGCTGTTATGTACATTGTCTTTTGAGGTAAGGCATGACGTTAGATTAAATGTGATTTAAGAATACCAGATTGTATTTGCACTGTGAGGGATGTCAATGACATGGGGAAAAAGTGCTATAGAGAAAAACACTTTAGGCTGGAGCAATGGCTCAGCCATTAAGAATACCACCTGCTATTGCAGAGGTCCCAAGTTCAATTCCCAGCAATCACATGGTGTCTCACAATCATCTATAATGCAATCTGATGCCCTCTTCTGGCATGCAGGCATATAATCAGATAAGACAGTCCTATACATTAAATAAATAAGTCATTGGAAAAAAGAAAAGAAAAGCCAAACACTATACGCCATATTTTCCCATGAGGAAGATTACCCTAATCTCTCTCTTAATTTCCTGTGCTCAATCTCTTCCTTCCCTCAGTTGCCTTACGGCATCTAGGATTTAATACAAATACAGAATTGGTTTAAGTGACAGCAAAGTTTATCATTGTGTAATTTCTCAAGGTCTCATTAAACAGCAATGTCAATGAAAAGAATGCTAAACAGTCTGCCTGTAAGCGTATGGCTAATGCCTAGAACACAGTGTATGTTCATCATACAGACGGAATTGAAACTTACTCTATAGTTCTTATACCTAGCGCCCTGTTGGCATCCAAAGTTGACAACTATCAGCATGCAGTGCTGACAATCTGTAGTCACTGCCATCTGGCATCTAGGCTGAGAAACAGAAATCCCCAAATAATCTTCCTCAAAAAAAAAAAAAGAACACAGTTTTTTTTTAAGTTAGAGAATGTATGCTTCTGATTTGATGTGTTATAGATAAACGAATATTCTAGCATACATTTTTATTTTCAACTACAGATTTATTATCCAAATTCCCTACAAAAATTACTCACCTCAACATTGAGAAAAATCTACATCTCTTGAACTAGCAAAGATTCCATCTAGTTTTCTTCAGGTCCTTCTTGTTCCCTTCAGCTCTCATCTGTCTTCGTCACTGGAACTTTCCCCATCAACAACTCACTTAACTTAATTAGCACAGGTGAAAATTGTCTCATATTCTATATTCTTTCATTTACAAAATATTAGAAATGCCTTTTAATGATATATACCCTTCAAGTGAATCTTAGAAATCTATGCCATGGGTTGTACAACACAGGCAAATACACACACACATACAGATACACACACACACACATATATGTATTTATATAAGTTCATACATACATATGTATGATTAGAAGTTTAATTATTTGTATATTGAAAGTGTATCCTTTCCTTGAACAAAGCAGAGGCAGCCTTACTTATGTATACAAAAAGAATGAGCAAAAATAGCCTGAAATAGACAGGAAGCTAGCAGATGGAATGCTTCACTAATAACATCCAACTTTGAGCCTCATCAGAAGTTGATCTGAGGCCATGTCTCTTTCTGTGTCCTTCCAAAACTGCCAGTATGGTTGGATTTGTACCTAAAATTATGAGGGCAGGAACTGTCATTTTGTTCATTTTGCTTAGTTCTTCAGAACCCAACACACGGCCAGACCCACTTATTAATAATTCTTCAAACAAGTTGCTTTGCTGCGTGGTGAATGAATTTTGCTATATAGAATTTTTTTCAATCCGTTCATAACTATATTTGCAATGTTAAAAAGGAAGTTCATAATTTTCAACATCTAATATCTCATAATTTTCATTTACCTCATTTTCAGATTCTATAATACTGGGGCTTATTTAGAATTTCCAAGCAACAATTTCCTTCAGTATTCTCAACAACCCACCCAATAAATTAAGAATAAATTATTTTGTGTAGGGTAAGTACTATGAGGAAATAGTTTCTTTACTGATACTTTCAGAGTTAATATATTTCAGATAATTTTTACTCAAAATTTTCTTAAAATGTATACTACATAAATATTTACTCAACAATTAAATAAGTCCATGTATTATATTTAAAGATAGGTTTAGTAGACCTTATATAACTTTTTAGGAATCAAACTGATTTCAGACTTTGGATATTTTGTGAATTTTTCATATATAGTGAGCTATCTTGAAGTGAGAATTTTATTTTAATTCTATTTTAAATAGAAGGGTCATTGGGATTGCCTATGTGGTATGTGTATAGCACATATACACACAGCCCAAAGGTATACTTATACAATATTGTAAATGGTTTCTAAGCAAAGCACAGTTTTGATCTCACCTTTGCTCTCTAGTTGTGAGGATGAGTGAGAGTGAGGACTGGATGGTGGTAGCCGCTAAGGCACATGAACTAAGACTAAAGGGAGACGTGAGTTCCTGGGGGAAAATCATGAATACAGGCACATAATATCCCCCCATAGTCTTATATATATAGATGATATATATATCATCTATTTACATAGATTCATATTCTATAGAGTAGAATGTTAATAAAACACAGTTTGCTAAATCTCTATGTTACTTCTCTTGATAACATTGTTGTAGCTTCCTTATTGCTTTCTACCTTTTTTGCTTTCTATCCCTGTCATTCATATATATGTGTGTATATATATATATATATATATATATATATATATATATATATATGGGAAGAGATGAAGAAGAGAGAAAGTGTTAGAAAGGAAAGAAGGTAGAAGCCAATAAGGAAAGAACAATGATGCTACCAAGAGAAATAAAATAGAAAAAAAAAAGAAATAAAATAGAGATTGAGCAAACAACTGTGCTTTCACTAGCATTCTATTTTATAGCTTGTTCATACTTCTAGAAATGTATCAGGTGATACAATCAAAGTACCACTGCATCATCTAATGTCAATACTACAAATGCTCATGAGAGGCATGGCACCCTGCAAAACAATTCTGTTTATATTAAAGCCATATAGTAAATCACAAAGTTAAGTAAAATGTATTCTATCATGCCATAGGTGACTACAATATGAATTCATAAAATTACATGTGAGCATGTTAACTTAGTGTGATTCATGCTCATATTTTCTATATAAGCATGTGTAAACAAAAATGTGTTTGTCAATGACAATATATAAAGATATCAAATTGCATACTTATGCCTGCAGTTATGTTTGTATATGTAAGGATACTCTCAGGATGTTTAAAAGATGTTCTCTTCAAGGCAGCCAAATACAAATATCCAAAACACTATGAATGGAACCTTTATATAAATTTCAATGGTCAGAATAGTCTCCACACTTGAGTGGAGAGTGGGATATGACTTTCTCACGTACTCTGGTGCCTCACCTTTGACCATGTCCCCTGGAGGGGGAGACCTGGTGGCACTCAGAGGAAGGACAGCAGGTTACCAAGAAGAGACTTGATACCCTATGAGCATATACAGGGGGAGGAAATCCCCCTCAGTCACAGTCATAGGGGAGGGGAATAAGGGGAAAATGGGAGGGAGGGAAGAATGGGAGGATACAAGGGATGGGATAACCATTGAGATGTAACAAGAATAAATAAATAAATAAATAAATAAATTCCTTATTGTTTCTTGGTCTTCTTGTTCTAGGTAGTTTTTTTAAATATGTGTGTAATAATATAAATGTATATGCAAAAATAAAAAATACTTACTAAAAAAAGAATACATGGAAAAAACTTTTAAAAGATGACAAAATTGCATGACAACACACTTCTAGAATGTAACTTTCCTTAAGCAAAGTGAGACAGTGTCTGGAAAATCCTCATCATCATGACCTCGGGACCTGCTGTTTGCTTCTGTTTGTTTAATCCGATATGCTCTTTTCTGTTCTTCAGACATTGGCAACACAAATCATAGCCTGTGTCTTGCCCTTTTAATTCATGCTTGGTGTGTACACTCTCCAGCTCATGCCTCAAAGTCGTTGCCGTAGCAGCAAAGGACCATCTGACACAGAGAACTCTCTTCATTGTAATAGAAAAGAATGTAGCATTTTTGACAGCTGCTGACAGCATGAATGTAAGCGAGACAAAGAAAGAAAGTGATCACAGCACAATAATGCTGGGCAGAAGCATCTGATATGTGCGTGAATTATTCACACATGCAGGGCTGCACTAACTTGTAAAGAGAGAGTGATGTAAAATGAATGATATTAATGAATTTTCTGAAAGTGAGGCTATTATCTTTACAGTCTCAAGTACTTTAAAAGCCGCTTGAACCACTTTCATGGAGCAGAATATTAATAGGAAAGCATTATTCTCCTGGCAGATCAGCATGTGCTCCTCGAAAGAGACCCATGTTTCTAGTGTATGAAAGATGTATGCTTAGTTATGTGGAAGCAATAATTTAAATAAAAAGCATAAAGTTGTGATTTTGAAAACTATAATTAGTTCAAATAGGTTACTAAAGAACAAACTTGCCAGAGCACATCAAAATACAATTCATACAAGAATATATTAACCAAAACACAGAGGGAAATTTATTTCTCACTGTGAGCAGTTCAATTTTTTTTTTTTTTATTTTACTTGTTTTGTACTGCAAGTGCCATTGACAAATTGTGATTTGAAAGTCATGAAGCTAAAGGAATTTACTCTATTCCTGCATCGTCAGTGTCGACTTCATTCAATAGTTTCTTCCTAAGTACAAAAATTTAAACTATACAGAGGTACTAATTATGTACATGTGTACATTTCCATTAAAATAAAAGGAAAACCCCCAAATAACTGATACTGGTAGGAGAAAAATGTTTAATTACCAATTGAATGGATAAATTTCAGAATATATTCACATATTAACCACTCATACTATGTTAGGGAGCTGGCTTAGGGTGCAGTTGTAATTACATGTCTGACACAAGTGAGGTGTGCTTTTCACATAACACTGTAGAAATTCTCTGACTCAGATGCTTTCCCTCCTAACCAAGAGACAGGTCAGGCTAATTGCCTGGGATCATGTTGCTAAAAAATCCAGAGCCAGGGTCTAAGAAGAGTACAACTTTTAAACAGACAAAAACAAAAAACACAACAAAACAAAACGAAACAAAAGGCCATCTGGAAAGTTCACATCTTCTTTCTTACACTAACTTACATAAACACTGGATGTGAAGTGTCCGGTCTCTTTATGACAGAATCTTTAGAATGATGTTTTGCTTATAGACAGGTAACAGAAGTGAAGACATGGGCAAGAGCCTTAAATGGAGGTGACAAGGGGAGGATGCATGTGTCGGATTCTGACATCATCATACCTCCGCCTTCTGTAGCACATTCCTTGTATCATTCCATAATACCCCGAATTTCCAACTTTCTTTGCTTCAAATGGGCTTCAAGTACCTACCTAATAAACTTCACAAAAACCTATTGGTTAGTAGTGGTCTGAGAGCCAATATTTGGCTGATCACAGTTTTCATATGTATCTATATACAATGTCTTTCACAATGCTTCTAGATTAAAATTAATTGCATTTATCCAAGGAAGAAAGAAAGAGAAAAAGAAGGAAGGAAGGAAGGAAGGAAGGAAGAAGGAAGGAAGGAAGGAAGGAAGGAAGGAAGGAAGGAAGAAGGAAGGAAGGAAGGAAGGAAGGAAGGAAGGAAGGAATCCTGTGTCATTTTCAGCCTCCTAAATTTCATCTTTCACCAGTGTTGTGCTCATTGTAAACTTACACCTTAGCAGGGGAGCTGTTGAGCATTGTATAAGATAGCTTTTTCTAGGAAGACTCAGACGTTGATCACTCTGAAGGAATAATTTACTCAGTGTTACAGTGCTTGGTAACCAAGTATTCACACAGATTGAAGTACTGTCTTTTGACACTGATATTATTTTTTTTACTCCACCTTTCCCTGAACATCAATTTAATGGCAAAACAAATTGTGTGTGATTGCCTTCCTCCTGTCTTTAAGAAGTTTTCTTTTTTTAATTTTTTATTAATTTATTCTTGTTACATCTCAATGGTTATCCCATCCCTTGTATCCTCCCATTCTGAAAATGAGAGAGAGAGAGAAAAAGTTTTCAAACAAGTATCAAATAGAAATGGCAGCACGGACTTCTCTTCCCCAATGACATATAAAACAGTTATAGGTACTAGTGAGAAAAAAGCCAGTAAGAAATGCAATAAATCTTGACTCATTATAGGCCATTACTCAAATGCTCCCCTAACAAAATTCGCTTAAGGGAGATGTGTTATACCTTGAAATGTTGACCATGAAGCACATAATCATCAATGGAATACAGATTTGATATGGGAGGGGCTCCTTCTTGCAGCATCATCACTGTTTGTCATTAATAAAAATTGGTTAGCACTTCCCTTGCTCATTAGGTAGAATTATTCCCTTGACAGATGACATCAATGTATCTGCAACAGTCCCATCTGCAATCCTGGCAGCCCAGCCCAAAAAAGCTCTGATAAAAGAAGCAGCGGCAGATATTTTGAGAGAATGCTATACAAGCCATTGAAGAGGAGAAGCATTCGAGACTGATGTGCCTATCATTTAGACTTCATTTTTACATTTTTGCTGTTGTTAACTATTTAACATAGATAATGAGGCTGAGTGGTACATTGAGCAAAGGCTGAACAAAACATATTTAAATACCGTCCATTTTGCAGAAAGAATACTAAGTTGAGTTAGAATAATTTAGTTATGATTTAAAATTGGAATACGCTCTGCAGGCAGAAGTATGCTATGGCGTCAATTATTTTTCAGTGTCTCAAAAATATGTTGCAGAGAGCTTTCAAAAATGCATGTCTTGTTAATCACCAAAATAAAGCACACAAAATGAATCTGCACATCACTAAAGTACTCTCTGTCTTGGAAAAATAAACACGAACAGAACAAGTAATTATAGCTTTAGACATGTCAACAAAAACATTTAAATATCCTTTTCATCATTTCAACGGTTGGTATTTGCAGCTTAACCTACATTACCTTTTTCTTGAATCAGGTATGGATGGTTGCAGTCCTGGAAAAGGCACAAATGTAGATCCACAAGGAACTAGCTTTGGAGACATAATCTTCTTAGGTATTGCTCTATAGAGAGAAATTTATGGCCACAACCTCCTTCTTTCACCCAGAAAAAAAAAAAGATCAAAAGAACCAAGGCTTGAGCTTTATCATTATTTTAAAAAGGAGGTTTGTAGGGTGTAAACATTTCAGGATCAGCAGCTGAGTCTAGTTTCTTTAACGCTATCTTTGATTCAGCATTGCATGACAGATGATTAAGGAAATGTTGATGATGCAGGAAGGCCAGTGTGCTGCTTAACATGATTATTTTACAGAGCACAGTGCATTTATTAATAGCAAATAAATTCTCACGATATTCTTCTTTGCTTCCTTCTCAAAATCTTTTATTTAGGTTTGCTTGGTCTCAAGACCCTTGGTGGTAAAAATACAGAATATAACATTTGTTTCAGAAAATGTAACTATGATCTTCTCTTCGGTAAGCAAAATCAGATGTTAATTTTAAGGAAGCCTGATACTGCTGTACTGGATACTGACAGTTTCACAATTCAGAAAAGTAGTCAGTAATTATATCTCAAGTACAATGTATTGAATGGTTGAGGCATTTAATGGACTCAGTAAATAGAAAATTATCTGTGAGTATATCAAAATGGGAGACTATTAAAATAAGATCTTCACATGTTCACATATATATGAACAAATTGCATATAAAAATAATACGTTAATTTATAAAGTACAGAAAAGCAGTGAGTATAAATCATATAAAATTAAAAACTGAATTTTAGTTAGATATTCAAAATTTATATGAAAGCATTGGTATAAAGCTGCATAGAACATTTTTGAAGTTTTGTTTTGAATGAGAATGAAAGCAATGTAATTTCTCAGTAGTAAAATTCTAGCTAAATTTTTGGTAGATAACAGTGTGTTGAAGTATTTCAATTACAAATAACATTGGAAATATGAAGTTAGAAACCAATAACCAACAAAAATGGGTCACCAAGTACTGTTCAACTGTAAATCTGTTCTGGTAAGTCAAAAACTCATATGCAGGGAAATGTGTCCTATTAGAATATAGAAAGTTAAAGTGATCTATTTATTTTAAGCTTTATTATAATTGTTTGAGCTGGTCTGTTGCATGTGTATCACGCTGCCAACATAATATTAATGTAATAAAAAGAAAACACAAAGTAAGACAAGTGGTGGTGAATGTAGACTGTTAACTTGAGAGCACCTAAAATCACTGAGTAGACAAGCCTCCAGGAAGGAGAAATTATCAAGGCAATGTTAGCCTCTGAGCATGCCAATGAGGGATTATCTACATTAGGTTAATGCTTGAAGAAAGACACACCCAAAGTGTTAGCAGGGCCAGAAATTATCATCAGGTTGGGTCCCAAACTGAGAAACAAGAGAAAGAGAATTTCTTTCAGTGTCTTGGCTGCTGAGGCAATGAGACAGTTACTGTGTGTGCTGCTGCCATCATGATTTCTCTGCCATAGTGGATTGCACCCTCAGCCTATGAGCAAACAAACCCTCCTGAACTTAGGTTCCTATTGCCTGTTGGCTATTTTGTTGTAACGACAAGAAAAGTAACTGATACAGACAACACATATTTCTACCTGGTACTAGACTTAGTAATGTCAACATCACAAAGCTTAAACATAAATTTGTGTCTGAAACTGTTCATCCCTTTGAGACACTCTATGAATGCAAGCATCTGTTTAATAAAACATCTCCTCTTGACTTTTCACTGGTGAGAGAGGATGGACCATATCATCCAATAGTCTCAGGAATCTTTTTCAGCTGAGTCTGTTCAGGAATTATTCATTCTGATAACAGGTATAACACAGAAGCTTTGCCATCTACTACTCTCTAGGGAACTTTTTCTTCTACTCAACTGAGACGGAAACATTTTTTCCTCCCAAGTCCATAAAAAAATAAAGAGGAAAAGATATTCTGGGAGTTCCTGTAAGAAAAAAACAAAAAACAAACAAACAAACAAACAAACGCCTCATGTGCCTCCTCTTGGGATTATAAGGCTTATGGAAGTGAAGTAAGAAGGGACCAAACTATAAATACACAGACTAGTGCTTAACTCAGAACAGGAGGTGGTATAAAATGTGGAATCCTGACCTCACCAATATATTGACTGCTCTAAAATTCATTTCCTCTAAGTAAATTAAGGTGCTGGACATTGTGGCAAACACCTGTAATCCCAGCACTCCGAAAGCAGAGGCAGGTGGACTGATGTAAGTTCAAGGCCAACCTGGTCTGCAAATCGAGTCCACTCCAACCAAGGTTACACAGAGAAACCCTGTAGCATTGTGGTTTCCATATTCTATTGCTGATAAGAACATATGGGAAAATCATTTAAAAGCTTTTTGGTTCATGCTTTCTTTCCCATGCTTTCTTCATCACCCTGATAGTCTCATAACCAAGATCCATAGTAAATTTATTGAAATGTTTAAAAGAACACCAGAGCACAGTGACTATTTCTAGTGAGAGATGACAGTATTCCAGCAATGAGATATAACAACACTAAGACATGCTAGTAAAACTGAAGGGGAGACTATTAAAATGTTATTTCCCCAGAATTTTGAAATTTAAGTGGTCTTATTTATAAAACTTTTTATTTTGGTTATGTAAAGCTATAAAGACACTAGAATATGTGTTAGATTTCTTTGGTCAACATCAGAGTAAGAGCAAAGTCTTCATTGTACCTTTCAAATTAAAGTAAGATGCCTTGTCAAGTGTTAGGGTGTATTAATTGCATTCTGATTAGAAATGAGGAACAAGAGACATATTCTGACTTAAGGCTTACGTCCACTCATCAGTTTGTGCAGCTTAAATGATGTCAGGAATGCCTCATTTGGACTCAGGACAGTACATAAGCAACAGCAGCAGCCAAGCCAGGAGGAGACTGCTAGTATGTAACTTCTTTGGCCATGATTTGAGTTTCCAGAACCAACAGCAGGAAAACTGTTCAGTAGCCCAGTACATGTTTTAGTTTTAAAGTACTGGAACTTTTAAACATTTCTGAGCTTCAGCTTAGAATGTGAATCTTATTAACCATAAGAAAAGAAAAAGAAAAACCATTAAGATAAATGGTATGCCCAGCCAAGGACAATACAAGCGGTAAACCTTAAACCCTTACCCAGATCTAGCCAATGGTCAGAACAGTCTCCACAGTAGAGTGGAGAGTGGGATATGACTTTCTCGCATACTCTGGTGCCTCACCTTTGACCATGTCCCCTGGAGGGGGAGGCCTGGTGGCACTCAGAGGAAGGACAGCAGGTTACCAAGAAGAGACTTGATACCCTATGAACATATACAGGGGGAGGTAATCCCCCTCAGGAACAGTCATAGGGGAGGGGAATAAGGGGAAAATGGGAGGGAGGGAAGAATGGGAGGATACAAGGGATGGGATAACCATTGAGATGTAACAAGAATAAATTAATAAAGAAAAAAAAGATAAATGGTATGCCTATAGAAGCCAAATGATTATTTTTGTACTTGAATTTTCAAAGGAAAATTGTATTTCAATGCATTTATTAAATTTATTAAATTGCATTACATTGTTAAGAAAGGGAGAATCAGTTTGCTTTGGAGTTTAAAGGTATAGAAAGGGTAAATTTTATCACTATATTCCTATAACTCATCAAGAACACTGATGAATCTTTTAAATAAATTTAATGTTCCCTATGGATAAAACAAAATTATTTTTTGTACTCTGCACATTAACTTTTCATTTTTTTAAGTGGTGTTTAAATTATAACATCCTATTCTGTTCTATTCTATAATTTTTGATCTCTTATACTCCAAAGCCAAAACCATGTCTTTTATGCGAAGCCCTGTCATAAGCCCAAGAGTTCAGATCATACTTTAACTGCATAATTTCAGGAAAACTACTCCCTTTCATGTAAATTTACCACTTCCAGAAGAAAACAAAAGCTTAAGCTGAAAATAAACACTCAAAGCAGCATCCACAGCTTTATATGTCACAGTTGAAAGTCACTCTTTTTCTAGCTAACTAAGTAATATAAATACCATTGGGAATGAAAGTGATACCAGGGTTCAGAAAGATGATTCTGAAGCTAAGAGCACTTGCTATTCTTGCAGAGGAACTGGGTTCAGTTGTCAGCATCCACATGGTTGCTCACTCCAGTTCCAGAGTATCCAACATCCTATTCTAACTTCCATGGACACCAGGTACACACACACACACACACACACACACACACACACACACACACACACACAAACACAGACACACACACACACACTTTCATAAACAGATGAAACAAAACACTCATACATATAAAATACCCTTTAAATATAACTTTATTTTTAAGTTATTAGCTAAGATGTTTACGAACTCTGCCACAGCCCAATGCCTGCATTGCTTTGCACTTGCTTATATCGTCTACAGCACCAGAGCTTGGGTAGCATCCACAGAATGACTGTACAGGCTGCTTATGTGCTGCAAATTCCAAGAAATGTACAACTGTAGATCTTCTCATGACTGTGTATAACAACAAGATTCGCCTGAGAGTTAGTTTCCTTTATTTGTTTCATGTTTATATGCCTCAAAATGTTGAAAAAAGAGTAAGAGAATTCTCCACAAATAATGCAATAGAAATCTAAACCAATTAAACGCATTGTAACCAACAACGCTCTTGAGGATCAAAATATAGTTAAGAACATTTACTTTCACCTGTCTGAGTGTATAGTGTTCCACAAAATTTAACTAGTTTCCTCACTCCCCCACATCAAATACTTTGCAATTATTTATATCAATCTACCTGGCAAAAAGTCTGTTATCTTCCTATCCATTTAGCACTTTTATTTATTCATACTATGTATATTCTTGTGGTTTATAATATACTCAGAAAAAGAAAATATTAAACAGCAATAGTTATATAGTTACACATTGTAATGAGTGCTATAAATGGAAATTCCATGAAGCACGAAGAGGGAATCCTAGGGGCTGACTAAGTCCTCTACTGTACTGTCACAAAGCCTGGAACTGTAGACATCTTGTAGTTAGTCAATCCCTCCTACCCCCCCCCAAAAAAAAGGAATTCTGGTAAGTAAACACTTGCTATCATTTACAGGTAGGAGAAATTCATGCCACCTGTAATAAAAGCCAAGTGTTCTCATGCCATAAGAGCAAAAGCAATGACATTTGTGTGTGGTGTAGGGAGAGAAAGTGATATTAAGGCATACGAATGTGTTAATTTATCAAGCCACAGTTATAGAAGACCAACCCTACAGTCAACGAGTACCCATATTTTAACTTTGAGTGCCTTTGACGTATAAGCCATTTTCAATACAGTTATATTTTCAGGAAAATATCACGTGGAGGTAATGTTCCTTGAAGTAAACTGATTTCCTTCTCGACTAGGAAGGCAACTGTCTCTGCCTTAAAAGTGCACAGCAGGCTAACTACATTAAAGTACTGCATCTTTAAATTCTATCCCAGACAATAAATATGTACAAGCCATGGAATTACTATTGACATAATATCTCCTAGACTTAGGGAGCAATTATTTAAGCCATAATAGGAATGCTAATGTCACAAGTATCCAGAGATGAAGAAAATGAAGGAAATAAAAAGGCCAAAAAGGATGCTTGAATTAACTTAACATCAAGTAGAATAAATGTAGTAAAAGAGACCTTTCACTCTAGTGTTTGAAATCATAGAAAGATACAAGCCTATTTTCTTAGATTTCTGATGACAAAACCCACAAAAATTCATTTCCATAATAAATATATGCAAACTCACTGCAAAAAAAAAGCAAAGCACCTTGCTGACACAACTCCACTGCTTTATTTGCTGAACCATTTCAACAAGAAGAGGCGAAATCTGAAAATACTATTATCTGCATGAGAGAACAATTCGTTATAGATTTCCCAAATAGAGACTAGTGATGAGATGGAAAATATGTATGTCCTTAAAATTCACCCACCTCCTTTTCCTGTACATGATTATATTTCAAAAGGTATAATTCTGAATATAAACTTTTGCTCCAGTATGGCTTCTGCATAGGTCACATTTTAGTTTGCTAAAAAGGATGAAAATATTCTGAAATGACAAAATTGTGAATAATCTCAGAATATCATATACTCAATCTTCAAAGGAGTCTGAGATAATGCACCTATGTATGCAACAAAAAAGCTGCTGTGATAAACTCACCAAGTAGCATATATCTCAGTTTTCCTTGGACTAAAAATCATATCTTAAATATCAAACGATAAAACTCTATTGCTTCAGCTGTTATTTATTTGTAAAAATATCTGACCTAGGCCCAGGGCATTTATAGGTAACAACAAGAGCACAAGAAAAATTGTGGAGCCAAGAAGCCTAAGTCATTTCATAAAAATTCCAAACAAAAATGGCAATTAAGAGTCATTCTAATGAGTATGATTAAATATATAGTAAAAATTATTTCAATACTGAATCTTTCAAAAGTCTCTCCTGAGCTTACTAAAATCATGTTTTTATTAGCTTGAATTGTAGCATCTCTTTTAATATTAAAATTATCTTTATTAGTTTTAGTAGCATCAATAACTTACAATTCAGTAATAATATCCATCAATTTTTATTATAGATCATTATTTTCTGGAAAGAATGAATTTGACATGAGAATATTATTAATGCCAATAAACATTACAATTAGACTGTACTAACTTATTAAACTCAATTTTAAGGAACCGTTTCACTGTTTCACAGTGATTATTCTCAACATTTCTTAACTTCTTATTACCTTAATATCCAATAAAGAAATAAACTGGTCTGGAATTTAGTAGTTGAGATTTAAAACATGCACTAGAACTAAATATGTCCTAATTTTAAAGAAAAGTTGTTTTAACCTCTTCTCATTACTCTACGTGATGAGGTTTTAGTGTTGTGTTTTGTTTTTTCTCTCCAAGCATGGCTTATCTATGCAGTTCATGAAAATAATTTATAAAATATTCTTGAAGAAATATTACTATTTAATATAAAAAGAAAACTAATATGTGTAACTGAAATATTTACAATTCAAGAATTCATCTCTTTGTTATTAAAATTAGTAGTAAATCACTTATAAATTATATAAGAAAGTAAGAATTCTCATAAAAAGAACAAAGTCTATAGATTTCATTCATTTAATAAATATTTGCATAACTCATATTTGCACTTTATGGATTGCTGGGACACTATTAAGACTAGTCAGTCATTATTATTCATACAGAATTTATAATTATTTGTAAATTGAATATTTTAATCAGTTACAAAGGTTTATAATTTCTATAAATGTCCAAGATTAGTACTTTAAAATGTTCACATTTTTAAAAATGGGCCAATACTTAAATGGCATTCATGTTTCTAAGCTATTACAGCACTATTTAACATTCCTGGTAGTTCCTTTGCACGTTGTAACATTCAGTCTCTCACATGGATTTTAAACTTAAAAACAAGTCATTATCCTGATTCACTGTGGTCAGCTTTAGGGACAAATCACCCCTCATCACTTTACTGAAGAACAGTGACAATAACGGCTCACTTCAGTAACATGCACTGAATCTTGAAAGAAAATGCTACATGAACACTATTCTCACATCTAGAAGTAATCTGTCAGATCTTCTAATTATTAGCCACTAAAAATAATTTAATTAAATGAACTTGACTGATGTACAAAGTACTATTAATTTAGAGAAAATTATATTTTGAGTGGTAAGCCTTTTCCCAGAATCCTCTCAATAGATTAGAGATCAACCCACACGCAGTAAAAGCATTCCAAAATGCATTCCCAGGGGATATTTTATGGCTTGTGCATGGTCCTGGCTATCTTGCTTATTAGTATGTCTCATTGCATCAGAAAACCTAAAATGTAGCCTTCTGTCCTCAACAAGAGGTTAGCTTCATGAGTTATGGCAGAATTTGCTTTTGTGTTAACAAGTCTGCTGAAATCATCTCTGTGAAATAAAACTCTATGTATCCACAAGTGGAGTCTCAAATTTAAACAACTGAAAAATGAATGGAAAGGCATTTCCAAGTAATGTCTTAATTGTTGCTCACAAGGTCATTTTTAATTCACTGGTATAGAATTTTTATGTAGATGCAAAATAAGTTTAATTTTAGACACATTGGTATGGAATTCAAATTTAAGATTCTCCTTCACACACATCATGTATATTTCTACTCTAATATGCAGTGTTGTACCCATATCACTCAATTATAATACAAAGCTTACTTGCAGTACTTTGAAAATGCTATTGCAGGCTATTTAGGATAAGTAAGTTTATACAAGTTAATTGTTAGTTGATCAAATCATGATCATATCAATTACTAGTCTATTTTTATCACAAGAATATATACATCCTAGGTGTAACAGATAGATATGATTTTATAGAATCATGGGGTAAAATAGATAAGGCCTTCAAAAAACCTCAGAGACATACAGAATACGGCATTTAAAGATATTTTTATTATTTCAAAGACACATTTGCAATGAGACAGGTTAACTCCAGCAACACCCAGCCTACCTCAAAGAAGATGATGAGCATCAAAGAACCTCCTTATGGCTTATGTATTCGAAGGTAGCAAACAAGCCATTGGGCAAAATGTCCTCATTTCTACCACAGACAGAATTCTGCCTAAAAATGGGCAAGCTTGTATGCAGGCAGAGCAGACGGCTAAATGATGGGAGGTCCTTGCTCGTTCCTGACTCACAAATATGTCTGTCAGATGTATTGAGCCAGAAGGCTGAAGGTGATGCTTCAACATTATAGAGCATTCTGGGTGACATCTTCTCATTTGGGAAGCTGCTAATCTTCACTCCCTGTATACTCAGGTAATTAATTATATTCCTTCTTAAATCTCTGATGGGGTTGAAGACTAAATAGTTTAGTTTTACAATTAAGCTTAGCTGTTTAGGAGTTAAGATGTTTTCATGTCTAGATAGATGTTTTAAGTTGATAGATGAGATACGATCGATACTGATTATCATTCAGAATTTTTGACTCAACAAGATAAATATGTTTTCTTCAAGACTACCAATACAAATAGCTAAAATACTGTGCATGTAACATTTATATAATTCCTGATTTTTATAAGGTTCTTCTTGCTATAGGTAGTTTATTGTATATATGTGTAACAATATAAATGGATATGTAATAAAAATCGTATGGGTATTTGTCTGTATGATGCTTTTATTTGCAAGTCCTTTATAATAAAGATTTAATAATTAAAAAGACTCAAAACGCTGGAAACTATTAATATTGTGGCTGTAATTTAATTTTACCTTTGAGTAAAAAGATTGCTTGAAGCCCTTTTAAAGGCCAGAAGAGAATGCACTTCTGCATATTTTATAATTCACCTCAGAACATTCTGTCTTCCTCTCACCACAGTCAGAGCCTCCTCATATTAATGAAACATCGTCAGTGGTTTCTCACCATAGGGGTTCTCAGGAGCAAACTGGCAGACACTGAACTGTTCAAACATAACACCAAGTATGTCTGTAAGTCAGGAGCATACATAGGGGAAGGAAATAACCGATTTGTCAAACACCAATAATGTCCAATTCAATTCCCCTTGGAGAAATGTTAGATAAAACAAAAACATTCAAATGAAATCAACATAATGCAAAATAAAGATGAGGTCATTAGTTTCTGTGGAAACAGCAGGATTTCGCATTAGCCTATGAGGAAACACACCCAAAACTTGAGAAGCAAAGCCAGGTCCACACTAGGGCACTTAGTAGAAGCAGTAGATTTACATATGAATGGGGAAAGAGAGTAAGTTGATGTCAGTAAACAGAGTCAGGCAAACCTAAGCTAAAATTTTAGTCCTAGTTTTATCAAGTACATAAGCCTTGGAAATGTTGATAACCCCACTTCCCATCTCCCTCAACTATAATGCAGAGAAGGATGTGGTGAAGTGAGTGAGTGGCCCTCATAGGATCATATACGTGAGCGTTTGGTTCCCAGTCGGTGGGTTGCCAGCTGAGATGTGTTAAGAGGTATGGCTATGTTGAAGGAAGTGTGTCGCTAGGGATGGCCTTTGAGCTTTCAAAAGCTCATGCCAGGCACAAGACCCAGTCTAGTCTGTCTCTCTGTCCCTGTATCTTTCTCTTTCTGTCTCTCACTCTCTTCCTCTGTCTTTCTACTTCTCTCTGATCACCACCACCTCCACCTGCTGCCAATGTCCTGGGATGTAAACTTTTACCTACTGCTCCAAAGCCATGCCTACCTACCTGCTGTCACACATCCCACCATGATGGTCGTTAAATGACCTTCTGAACTGCAAGCAAGCACCTGAATAAGTGTTCCTTTTATAAGTTGCCTTGGTCATGGTGTTTCGTCACAGCAACAGGTAATAGGCATATTTCACAGAGCTGGAAACCAGTTAGAGTACAATAAAGTACAAAAACTCTCTAGAAGCACTTCCTAATTACATCTCTTCTTCCATAAGTAACAAAACACAAGGCTGGGGAAAGGGCTAGAATAAATGTATTTGTTTTAAAATGCAATATATACTTAAGTAAAAGAGCAACTGGAAATGGCATGGATTATGTTACAAAACTAAACATGTTGCTGTAGATGAAGGCTCCTCTGGTCAAGAGTCTAAGAATAGTTCCCAGTTACAACAGCATGGAAGAGTATTGTCTATGGAGACCTCTGGTCTCCTGAAGCAAAGATACCAACACCAGAATTCTACAGAGAGTGATGCTGATCCTTGCTCACACTCACTATTTTTTTTTCAGAATTTTTTTAGTGGATTTTATGTATATGTGGGTTTTGATTATATTTGTGTATATCTACATTGCCTCTGCCACAAAGGTCTGAAGAAATCACTGGCTCCTCTGAAACTTGTGCTACAGATGGTTGTGAGTCACCATGTGATGCTGATAAAAAAAAAGCAGAGACCTCAGAAAGAACTACAGTACCCTTACCCCGCTGAGCCTGTTATGCATTATCTGATAATGCATTCTACATGCTCATCCACCCACTTCCTGTGTGATGAGATGGCATCATGAGATTTAAAATAATGCTTACTAAATGAAAATTTAGTATTTAGAAGATTATGTAAGGAGAGTTTTGACTATACGCTATAGAGTTATCAATCATTTATATATATATATAATGCAAAAACCCATTCAACTACTAAAAAGACCAAGACTTTACAACACAAGCCTTTCTTCTGTTCGTATGCCAAGGAGACCTTTGCCCTCTGATGGTCCTTTCATTACTATTCTCAGGAGCCTGTATCCATTATCTAACAACACATAAATAGAGAAAATATGGTACAGATACAAAAGGTAATAAAATTCAACCATTTAAAAAGAATGAAATTTTGTCACTTGTCACAACATGGACAGAGATAATTACTGTAAATAAAATAAGCCAGGCACAGAAAACCAAGTGTCATGTCCAAAAATTGATCTTATGGAAGTTCAGAGTAAATGTTGGTGATCAGAGGGTGAGAGGACGAAGAGCTCTGGGAAGGCATGAGGATGTGGACTTGAGGGCACTGTGCCAGACAAAAAGTTCTGCTGTGCTGCTGCGCACACAGTCGGATAAGTGTACATAATACTTATATTACTATATATTTCATAAGCCTGAAGGATTTTTAAAAAAGGAAAGGTACCATAAAAAATGATAACTGCTCAGTGATGCCGCCCTTTTCATTTATCTTCCATTCTTAGGTTTGTAGATAGGGGTTGAAAAGGAGAGAAGGGGGAATATAGAAATATATAGGGAACATAGAACAAAAAGTAGATTAGTGAATCTGTTCTTCAACTTAATGCCTTAATTGTTACTCACAAGGTTATTTTTAATTAACTGGTATAAAATTTTGTATATAGATGCAAAGCAAGTTTAATTTAGATGTAGTGGTATAGAATTCAGATGTAAGATTATTCTTCACACACAAACTATATATATATCATGAGATGTATATATATACACACACATATATATTTACTGTATTATGAGCTATTGTACCCATATAACTCAATTATAATACAAGGTTTACTTCCAATACTTTGAAAGTGCTATTGCAGGCTGTTTAGGATAAGTAAATTATACAAGTTAATTGTTAGTTGATCAAATCATGGTCATATCAATTACTAGTCTATTTTTATCACAAGAATATACATCTTAGGCATAACAGATAGATATGATTCTATAGAAAGATAAGGTAAAATAGATAAGTTCTTCAAAACTACCAGAGACATACAGAATATGGCATTTAAAATGTTTTTATTATTTTAATGATTCATTGATTATGAGACAGGTTAACTCCTGTTGTCTCCTTTTTGAAGAAAAATGTATGGAGAGTTAATCTCAGGGAGAGGAGAGGTAAAAGGAGCTAGGAGAAGTGGAGGGAGGGGTAGGAAACTGTAATCAGGATGTATGGTATGAAACAAAAAACTATTTTCAATAAAAAGAAAGGAAAAAATGAAGAGAGGGAAGGAAAGATGGAGGGAGGGAGGGAAAAAAGAAAGAAAATGCCCAATGCAAAGTAACTATGTGCTTAGAAGACATGTAACAAATTACTTGTTAAAGGTATATTCCTGTTCCTCTTAAACATTACTAACAACACATTAATTCTCAGGAAGATTTTGCTAAAGTGAAGGTTTCTACATAAGAAATTTAGTTCATGATTGAATTTGTATCTTCCAAACAATTATTTTTGATAATGATCCCATCTGTCTTTCTGCAATGTCTTAAGGAGTTAACATTTTAGAATACTGAAAATGTGGGGTCCCATAATCAGAGCAGCAAAGTTTAGTCTCAATGAAATGCCTTTCAATAGTATCATGAGATAGTTTTAATCTACTGTCCTGTCCATTATGTCTGATTGCATACCAATAAATCACATTAAACCCCTTCAAATCCTCAAATACAATTACCAAAGAATAAAAAATATTGGCAGACAAAAATTCTTGTATATACTATATTTTTTTAAAATCACAAAATATAATTCTTATCTTAGACTTTTTACCTTTGAAGAATTATCCCATGTTAGAAAAATGATGTCAATCTTTTTCTATTGATGCTATAAAAATTATAATTTTCTGAGTAACTCTATTGAAAGTAGTTAATCATTTAATATTTTCAATTACATTCATCCCATTAGACCCCTTACTTATCTGCATGACAACGATAAAGATTGCTGGAGACATTGATGACGTGAGAGTATGGAGCCTGGGTTACATGTGTAGTGGGGACATCAATGGAAAGAGTGCAGCCAATGTGGGTAACATTAAGATTGACTCCTAAACAACCAAACAGGCAATGGCTCCATAATCCAGTGATAGAGGCAGGTATTTGGGTGAGAAAAATAAAATGTTACATTCTCGCAAGTTCAAGGAAATTAGTTTTATTCAGGTACTTCCAATCCTATAAAGCAGCCACTTGTCCTTACAAAGTAAATAACAAAAAAATAAAATAAAAAAATTTAAAAATGAAGGAATCTTTGTATACAAGAGAATGTCACTCAGAAATAAAAAGGAACAAATTATTCATATACACAATAGCTTAAATAACTCTCCAATGGAACCTAAATATCTATGAGGTCACTGCATCTCAATTTGATAAGGTGAACTAGTCACCAGCACCACACATGTAATTGTATATTAATATATGATTATGATGTGTGTGTGTGTGTGTGTGTGTGTGTGTGTGTGTGTGTGTGTGTAGACCACATCTTAGAGCATAGGCAGAAGACCCAGCTAAACTATTCTTGCCCAAAAAAGATAAATAGACTTCCAGTGGAGAGAGGGAGACAACAATCCAACCATAAAACCTTTGACCCAAAATTTGTCTTGCCTGTAAGCAATGTAGGGATAAAGATGGAGCAAAGATTGAGGGAATGAAAAACCAATGACTGGCCTAACTTGAGACCCACTCCATGGGAGAGAGACCCATACCCGTAGACACTCCTATATGCTTGCAGACAGGAGCCTAGGATAACTGTCTTCTGAGAAGCTTCGTCTAGCAGCTGATGGAAACAGATGCAGAGACCCACAGGCAAATAATAGACGGAACTCCTGGAGTTCTGTTTCACAGTGGGAGGAAGGATAGAGGGTGCTAGCTGGGCCAAGGACACCACAAGAAGACCTACAAAGTAAACTAACCTGAGCCCATGGGGATGTCACAGACTGAACCACCAACCGAAAAGCTTGCATGGGGCAGACCTAGACCCCCTACACATGTAACAGATATGGAGCATGGTCATCATGTGGGTGCCTTAATAAGGGAATAGGAGCTATCTCTGGCTCAGTTCCATCCCTTTGGATCTCTTTCCCCTGCTGGCTGCCTTGTCTGGCCTCAGTAGGAGAGGATGCACTTAGTTCTGCTGTGATTTGAGGTACCAGAGCCAGCTGACACCCCTTAGGGGTCCTCCCTTCACTGAGAAGGAGGGTGGTTGATGGAAGGGGCATGAGGGCAAGACTTGGAGGAGATGGTGGAGGGGGCTAAGATCAGTCTGTGAAGTGATTAAATTAAGAAAAAAAGAAATGATGCTACTGTCATTTTAAAAAGATAGAGTAAGAGGTAGTAATGAATTTTTGTATTATTCAAATGTATACACTGATTTTGAAGATTTTTATATAATGTGAATGTCTTACCAGTTCTAAAATAAATATGGTTTTAGACAGTTTAGTCCCTAATAGCACTCTTGTGAAAGTGAGTGTTTGAGTTGTATATGGGGCTAGTTAGAATAATGAAAAGGGCAACTCTGGGTATTTTAGATGTAGTATCTTTAGTGCCTTATATGTCTCTTATCTGAAATTGAATTGTTAAATGTCATAAGCATTCAGATGGTCTTTGGTATGATTCCATATTCTCCCTGATCAAGCTTCAAAGCCGAAATTATTCTCAGAAATGAAGTTCATAGGAAAAACATGCCTTGAACAGTATGCAAGCACACAGGCAGGCCTGATGTGTCTTTCCTCAGGAGAAATTCTTTTTTATAATGCAAATAATGCCCACTCAGGGACTAAGCAGTGTGAGTTTCTCAGGCTATAAGCAGCTGAAGAAGGGAAAAAATACAATAATAGCTAAACACACACACACACACACACATACACACACACACACACACACACACACACACACACACACACACACACAAATGAGGTTAGAAATCAAACTGAAGTTTTCCAAATGCTTTTGCGGACAAAATATCAACGGAAAAAGAAAAATTGATTCATGCAAAATATTCTTATGGAAATCCATGCCTAGTAGGCTCTTCAAAAGCCAGCTATATTGGATATTTATAGCTATACAAATACATTTTTCCCCACACATGGAAAATGCCACTTGACGTGAATTATGAATTATGCTACATTTCCCCTTGCCTAACTACCAATCACTTAAAATTATTTAGGATTAGACCTTGACTTCTGCAAAAAGCAAGTAGCTGTGACACGGCAGCTCGCAGCCATCTGTAATTCTGGTTCAAGTGCCCTGACACCCTCTCCTGGCTCTGCAGACATAAGATGCAAAACTAGTGTGCTTACAGGCATGCAGGCGAATACTCGTCCACACAAAACATGAGCTCCTTCCTTCACCACTCAGATCGAAATGAGTAAGAAGTGCGTTCTTTTGAATGCATGCGCCGGCATTATCTTGTCTGTCCACGCAATGGTGGTTTTTCAGTTTGTTTCCACTTTGGAGATAACAAGAGTTAACACTAATAAAACCATCTACATACAGTTTTTAACATAAGTTTCCATTCCTCTTTAATTAATGTTATGAAAGTATGGGGTTTTACAGTAGATATAAATTCAACATTTGATAAACTGACAGATTGCTTAGAAAAACAAAACAAAACAATGATGCCAGTTCACTTTCTCACCTAAACTATGTGCTGGTTCTGTTAACTCCAAAGATATGAGGAGAAAGACCATCAACCCAAATCATTATGGTCAAACAATGAATTAAAGCAAGCTTTTTCATTCATGTGCACAAGCTGCCTCCCGCTAAAGCAGGGTTCAGAAGGTCAGCAAGGGATGTGAGGAATTCAAGGGAGGGGGCTTCCAAAAGGCAGGGACTGTGGTGTGCAAAGTAGGCAGGGATACAGGAGCAGGGCATAAGCGTAACAAGTCAGTTACAGTGACTTCCTGGAACAAACACATGGTGGCAAGGTAGCAACGTCGTCATAACAACAGGTAGTTGTAACATATTTTTGAACCAAAAGTAGAATTGCAAAATCATTATAATAACTTTCTGAACCAAGGGCGTGATTGGCCTTTCCTGGAACAGGCAGTACAGAACCATTTGTAGTTAAGGTCACAGAGGAAGCACACTTTGTCTTTACTATAAGCTGCCTTTTAAGCCTAAAATGGAGGAAGTTTTGTTCATCCGTTCTATCCTGACATTCTCCCTCACCCTTTCCTGTGACAGGCCACTCTGCAGATTGCCTTTTCACTTTCATGTGTTTTTTAAATTCTCTTTGAAGTCATTTGTTTTTTATTCACTTTACATCCTGGTCATAGCCCCATCCCTCTTCTCCTCCCAGTTCCGCCCTCCTTCCCTTCCTCCCCTCTCCCCTTGCATATTCCTCAGAAAAGGGAAGCCCCACTTCCTCTTCACCCCAGATCATCAAGTCATATCAGAACTGCGAATACTGTCTTGCAGTCTCTTGGCAAGGCAGTCTCACCAGGGGAAGTGATCAAAAAGCTGGTATCAGGTTCAAAATCAGAGACAGCCTGATTGATACCCTTACTAGAGGACCCTTATTTGGTATTTTTCAATGTAAAATGGCTAAAGTGAAAATGGTATGTGGTATCTTTCAAAGTAAAAGTGTTTCTTTTGTTTTATTTAATGGGTCTGTTTTTATTTTCCCACTTCTATTGTGGGTTGCTCAATTTGTATTCATCATAAATGAATTGTCCTTTCTTAGATCATCAATGTACCTAACTACTCTACAACTTTGTCACAACTTTGTGTTTCTTTTCTCCTTTACTGAGGGAACTCTTAATCTGAGTGCTATCTACTGCTATGTGTGTGTATGTGTATGTGTGTGTGTGTGTGCGTGCGTGCGTGCGTGCGTGTGTGCACATGCAAGTTGTACCTGTGGGACACAACGCATGCATGTTCATGAAGAACATAAAACAGCATCTTAAAAGAAAGAAAGTAGCCGGGCGTGGTGGTGCACGCCTTTAATCCCAGCACTCGGGAGGCAGAGGCAGGCGGATCACTGTGAGTTCGAGGCCAGCCTGGACTACAAAGTGAGTCCAGGACAGCCAAGGCTACACAGGGAAACCCTGTCTCAAAAAAAAAAAAAAAAAAAAAAAAAAAAAAAGAAAGACAGAATGAACGAATAAATGAATGAAAACAGCCTTTTGTGTCCTTGCTCAGGAACTATCCACCTTGTTTTTTGAAACAAGGATCTGTCCTGGGACTGATGAATTAATCAAGTATCATTTGCCAGCAAAGCCCAGAGATGTGCCTGGCTCCAGCTCCCCAGTTGTAGGATTACATTTGTATGCTGGTACTGAGGCTCAAACTCGGGCCATTGCCCTTATATGAAAAACACTTTAGCATCTCAGCTGTCTCCTCATCCCAACTGCATACTCTAACAGTAATACTTTTTGTGTCTCATGGTCATATGACCTCACAGCTCTGAAGGCTCACTAGCCTACTAAACTGTTCCCGAAAAAAGAGGGGTGGGTAAGAGGAAAAAACGTAAGTATAAGAATGCCAAGTAAAGAAACTCTCACTTGTTTCAAAGCTTTGTAGTTGTGGGTGGGGGATGGGAGTAGGGAGGAAGCACCTCCAACCTTCTTAAGGCATACTACACCATGAGAAGTGTATAGCAAAACTGGGACATATTTTTAACAAAAATATCTAATAATATGTTCAGTAAAACACAATAGCAGGGCTGATGAACTAGAACAATATAAAATATCTTCCATGAAGTAATTAGCACCTGAAAGCACCTGAGTGTCTATAGTGTTAAACAAGAAAGACCAACAACAAACAGTGTGCACTTGTATAACTGTATCTCCCAGTAAAATCAGCAAACCTTAGCCCAAAGCATGGAAGAATATGAACAAAGACGGTGCTCTTAGGTGCAGCATGGGAAAAGGTAAAAATCCTTGATGAAGCCAGTGTACTTAAGAAATGAATCCCAAACTGAAGGTGGCATAACCTGTAATCCTAGAATTCTGAAAGCTGAAGCAGTAGAATCCAGAGTTCAAGAGAGGGAGAGAGGGGTGGGGGAGGGCATGAGAGAGGAAAGGAGCAAGGTAAGGAGGAAAAAAGGATAAAAAACAGACTCAGGAAAGGGAGATGCTACAGTAAATAGCACTACTGTGACACCAAACAAGTAACTGAAACAATTACATCTTTTTGGAATGTGAAGACCTTTAATCCTCACAAATAGAATGTTTTGAAGAAACCAGACAGGGAAGTGATGAGGCCATGTAGCTATTTACTCATTCTTCACTGGACAGACAGCAGATGTCTCAACTTGAATCATAGCCATTCCAAAATGTTACTACATTTTAGCAGACTAGAAAAACATACTAGTTCTGCTTATAAAGAAACATTTACTTTGACTTCAACAACACTTTCTCTTTCAGTTAATTATTTAAATAAATTCTAAATAGATCAGAAGGCAGGAAAATTAAGTAAACATCTTTCGTTTTTTATTTTAAACATATACTGGCTACCTCTTATTATAATTGTTATTCTCTTTTTTTCCCAACACGTCCATATCCACCATCCAACAATTCATATTTTTTATGCCCCCATCTGTCTTTGTATGGAAATCATGAGATGTTGAAGATATTATTTCTGACTGGTGATTTTTCTTATTTGCTTACATGAGAATTAAGTTTTTTCGATGAACACATCAATTTGCATGAAAATCAATATACTTTTTAAAAATAGGGGATTCCATAATTCCATGAAGTAAAAGATTAGAAGTAAGACTGGGAATAGTAAAGGCGAAGACGAAGACTGTCTCAGAGCCCACTCCTCAAGGCTCGGAAATCTATGCAGTAGAGGAAGCAAGAGCCAGATATGATGCATGTCTCCAAGGGAAAACAGAAAAAGACGCTGGATCTCAGGTTTTAGCCACAAATCAGCTTGGTTCTGACAGAGGGCCCAGGAACGCATCCAGAGCCTTGGCATTTTCCAGTGACTTGGGTCACAGGATGAGTCAGAAATCTTGAAGAACTCCAGAGACTCACACATTAAGCAAACAACACATACGTGAGTTAATAAAGTGTGGATATGAGATAATTTTTTTCCAAAATAATAGTAGCTAACAAATAAAAACAAGTAAACCTTTTCATTGCCTTTTTATGGGGGAGTAAACAAAGGTAATCTGACTGCTACAACTTTTTAAAGGATTCTTTTAGATACTAAGTTCTGATAAAGCAATATTTCTGTTCTTTATTTCTAATGAAATACATCACTTTGGAAGTGATGTTTCTGTTACTTTTTCTACTCTGACCGCAGTTTCTAATTCATGAATTCGGTATATTCCAAAGTAAATTGTCAAACACGAATTTTCAAAGCAGAAAACTACCACAGAATTACTCTACACAAAACGATATTTCCTGTCTCTGTGTGGGTTTTTGTTGTTGTTGTTGTTGTCATAGAAGTATCACAGATAGAGGAATGTATTAATAGGAAACATAGATTTATTACAGCACAAAAGCCTAAGAAACTCAAGACTGAGATGAGAGGTTTACACCCAGCAATGGCTTTTGTATTGAGTCGTACTAAAACCCGAATTCCTATAAGGAATGAATTAATACTAGATTGTTGTGGTTTCACTTTAACTATCAGAGATGCAAACGGGACACCTTAAGGCAGTAAAAGTTTCTTTAAGGGTCTTGGGCTGGGAGACTCTTAAATCCTGTGCCAGGCAGCTGAGGATCCTCTCTTACTGGAAGAGACTTAAGAGACCATCAGTACAGACCGGTGCCCTGAAGGCTCCATGGCAACAGGCTAGACCAGAGCTTGGCCCGTACTGTTTCATTAACCGCATCTCTGACCCTGTACTTAAATATAAACTTCGTGTTAGGGCTCTGAAAATGACCTGGGAGGTCCCTGTGTCTCTCTCTTCCCAACATGTTCACATTGAATAAATTTCCAATTAAACATGTTGGTTTACTAAGGATGCATTTCTGAGCCTGACTTTGTGAGACTGTCAGGGCCCAGGCTCTGACCCTTAATAACTTCAGTAACAATCTTGATGACCTGAAACACACTAAGGACACATTTTGAGGTCTTTCTCTTACAGCAATTTGACCCCAGATGGAGTGGAAGACATAAAGGGTCCCAGCAGCTCCTAGAATTATTTTGTTTCAAGGGCATTTTCTTACCTTTCTACCTCAGCAAGCATTGGCCCACTTTTTTTTTTTTTCATCTCTATTTGGTAAAGTAGAAAATCTAATAAATAAATTTATTTTTAATTCACTATAAAGTTGACACTTAGTAGGCTTCTCCCCACCCAGTGCAATTTGGACTTTGCCTTCCTGCTTGTTCTTAGGTTCTTTCTGAATCATTATTGGCAGCTGCCATTTTGTAGCTTGTTTTATCTTTCATTGCTCTAGTTCTGTGGAACCACTTCAAGCTTTATGCCATAATATGTGTGACAGGCTTTAATCTATTCAGGTATCTACTGTGTGATAGGGAAAGTCTGAGGGCTCCATGCAAGTCAATAAGTTCCAAAAAACTTATTGAGATAGAGAAGCAAGGGGGTGCTGAAGAGCTCTCTGTTTTAATCTGTATAACCAAGCTTCATGCAGTTCTTGTCCCCTAGGAGAATTTAAACTGACTGGTCTTTACAAACTTAGGAAGGTTTCTGAGGTAGCATGGTGTGAAAGTAATTTGCCCCTGGAGCTTCTAAAATGGCTGAGTAGGAAAAATTCATTTTTTTCCAATTAAAGTCTTACACACTAAGAACTATAATCATTGGTATGCATCATTTTTTATTTCTCTAATATATGTGTGGAGATATATGTATTTGGGCATAATTTCAGGACAACATAAATACCGTCTCTGCTGGGTTTTTGGTTTTGTTTTTGGTTTTGGGGTTTGTTTGGGTTTTTTGTTGTTGTTGTTGTTGCTATTGTTGTTTTTTCTTGTTGTTTTGTCTTGATTTGATTCTTCTTTTGAAAACAAAGCTTAACAAAAAATATTCGGAGAATTTGAATCTGAGACTAACAAAAAGCTAGAGATTTGTTCAGGTATGCCAAGGTAAGTGATAAACCATTGAAATGTTAATTATGAGCTTCTTTGCTAGTGGATGATTTGAATCTGATGCTTCCAAATGTTAGCCCTGCATGTCTAGACTGAAAGAGAAAAATCTTACACAATTTAAAATGATGGCTAAAATTCTCAAACAAGTAAAATAACACCTAACATGTTTTATGATGATAACAACATCTTCAATTAAGTGATAGTGTTGTCAATTTAAGAGAATGTAGAACCATCTGAGTGATGGCCCTCTGAGAGATTACCTTGATTGTGTTTGTTGATGGAACAAAACCAAATCACTGTAGATGGCTCTGTCCCCTACTAGGATCCTGAATTACGTAAATGGAAGAAGGCGAGTGAGTGGCAGCATGTGCCCATCACTGTCTGTCCCAAACTCTGGAGGTGATCAGCTGCTTTCAATGCCTGCTGCCTTGACTTCTTCACCATGGAAGACTGCACCTTGAACTGTGAAACTGAATAAACTGTTCCCAACTTTAGCCGTTTTTGTCAGAATATTATTTTTCAGGCAATATTAGATGTAGAATCTCGGCTCATTGAGCTACTGAACACAATGTTTGTGGACAGGATGTTCTTCTGTGTAATACATGACGCAACGCTGACAGATGCAACACGACGAAAATGATAGCAGGAATGTTGTTCACATTTTTAAAATTTTATCTGTGTTTTTATTGTTACCAACAGCATATGACAAAGTTTAAGCATCACATATCTATTGGGGAGCTTGTTTTTTCTTCTCTGTGTTCTGATAAAAGAAACTCAAATCCATCATTGTAAGACAACATGTTAGGATTTCCTTCTCCCACCTGCATGGAAAATCCTTCCGTTTTTCTCCTTGTTAAAGTAGTTATGCTGCCTCGATGTGTCAGAACGTCTGTGTCTGTTGGAATGCCTGGTTTTGCATGCCACTACATCATTTATTTAGATTCTAAAATCTGCAGTTTAATTTAAATTTGTGTCTTGTCCTTTGAAAATGAAGCAGTGGGTAGACCTAAGATGTAACTCTCCTGCTCCGTTTTGACCCAGTCTCCTTTAAAGATATGTTCCCTGGTACTTAGAAAAGAAATATATAGCAAAGCTCCAGTGTACACAGGTATCAAGTACCTTAGTAAAGAAGCAAAAGATTGCTTACAAACTCCAGCTCCTCTACATGACTTCTCTACAACTCATGCATCTATTTTTGATCAACATTTCCTGTGAATAAATGACATCGTTACTATTGTGACCTGTGAAAGCGTTAGGAATGGTGATATTCTTGAATGTCTTCAGTCTCCTTTCAGTGTGTCTGATTTAGGTAAATTTAATAGAGATCACAAGGCAACTAATTAACCAACTTTGTAAGGCTCCATTCTATGAAAACAATATAAAGAATATCTCTCAATTAAAACCTTCCATCTGATTAACATTACAGATCTAGCCAATGGACAGAACATTCTCCACAGTTGAGTGGAGAGTGGGATATGACTTTCTCACGTACTCTGGTGCCTCACATTTGACCATGTCCCCTGGAGGGGCAGACCTGGGGCAGACCTGGTGGCACTCAGAGGAAGGACAGCAGGTTACCAAGAAGAGACTTGATACCCTATGAGCATATACAGGGGGAGGTAATGCCCCTCAGGAACAGTCATAGGGGAGGGGAATAAGGGGAAAATGGGAGGGAGGGAAGAATGGGAGGATACAAGGGATGGGATAACCATTGAGCTGTAACAAGAATAAATTAATAAAAAAGAAAAAGAAAAAAAAAGAACTTGTTTTTTTTTTTTGTTTATTTGTTTCTATGTTTGTTTGATTTACCTTTTGGTCTTGATGAAAGTCTTAAAATAGTTGTGAGCTAAAAAGTGGATATAATTTAATCTTACAAATATTCAGAACAATCTTTCCAAAACTAACTAAGTGCCAAGAGGGTTCAGAGAAAGGGTTCTTAAGTGCACTTGCACGAATTAACTAAACGCCCTAACCTACTAGCGTATATTGATTTCAGACTCAGATATATTACCTTAAGTACTGAGTTATTAAAACAAAGCCAGGGAACCTGTAACTGGTATGCCTAGAAGAAATCAGAAAATTCTAAAGAGACCTCTGTGTCCTTCACTTTGGCTATTCAACTATACAAACAAGAAACCCTTCAAAACTGGAAATTTCCACAGGAATCTCAGGATGGAAAAAAGGGAAAGAGTGGTACTAGTCAGAGGGCAACTTACAACCTTGTAGGACCACTAAAACTCTGGGGCCAAGACAGTGATGAGCAGGACCACAGCTTGACTAGCACTTCTCAGTTATGCAAACTCTGGCTCTCCATTTGTATATAACCTTCATGTCAGGACCCCCGAGATACACTCGAAGGGTCACTGGATCTCTCTGTCCCTCATGACAACATGTTAACATTGAATAAATCTCCCTTTCTGCTTTTTCCCTGTTAGCTGTTTGTCTGATGGGATTACGTAGAAGAACAACACTAGCTTATTTTTCTTGTCAGCATCCAGTTTCCGGTCCTTAAAAGCTCTCCAGTAGCAGTGCATATCAGAAGGTGAAAAACCAATGGACTGTGAACAAATAAGAGACAAAATGTGAAGGCTCAACGCCTTTTATAACCCACATTCATCCACTCATGAGGGTGATGCTAGTATGACCTAAGTGTGTCCTATTAGGGCCCATTTCCCAACACTATCTCTACATTAGAGATCCTGACTCTAATTCTAATTTCAAAGAGGCACATTGAATACGTAACAGTCGCATGAATAAGTTAAGGTATAAAGCCACATAATATTTTAGTATGCACTGATTCATTGGAAATTAAAGGCATATACAAATACAATATTGTTATGTAATTCACCTCATTGTACCACAAACAACAAATAATGCCATTGCCCCCCCCACCTGTATCTGACTTGTATTAAATTTTCCTAACATTCTGACAATATACTAAGACACTAGAGCAGTGTTTCTGAAATGACATTAGAGTCTTGGTGACATATTTATTGAAACCTGACATCAGCAGGCTCTAAGAACATAGTCCTATTGTAGTCCTACGGAGAGCCACAATGATTCTACAAAGAGCCATACAGATTCGTTAGCCATAGGCATTTGGAAATTCCTATGGTCCCTAAGTCTAGATACCTTAATCAGAAACAGGTGGGAACGAGATGGACCCCCAAAAGGCAACATGGCTTTGACAAATGTTCTCAGGCTAACTTAATCCTTGTTCTAATCAGACTCCTCCAAACTTAGAGCAAGCATCCTTCCCATGCAGTCTAACTGATTCATAAAAAGAACAGGACCCAGCTATGTGAGCAGCCTACGATTCCCCAGGTCATAAGAATGGAAATGCACCAGGTCTTCTAATCCCTACCCATCTTTTAAAGAAATACATAAATTTTTCCAAGACCATTTTCTCAACATACAAAATGTAAGTGTGTCCTTTAAAAATCACTTAACATCTCTAGTTGCTATATATGTTCAAAACCTTTCTTAGAGGTTCAGAGCTCTAAATATGTTATGCCCAATTATCTGATTCCAAAAATAACAAAGCAAAAGCTAGCAAAAGCTTCGTATCATGGTAGGTCTGAGGGCTGTTCTCTTGCTTCTATTGTGAGAGCTCTGAGTTCCTTTGTGGTTCTCGGTTCCCTTTCTTGAAACTGTAACTGTGTAAATGCTGAACAAAATAGTTGCTTATTTGTATGTCATTTAAGCCCCACATCAGAATGATTTTAACTTTGTTTGGCCAAATTTTGTTGCATTTCAGCCCATCACTAAAGATCAAAATTAAAAAATAAAATAAAATAAAAGCTACCGTGTATTTGTGAGTGCTCAACAGAAATCAACAGCTTGTCTTACATTCAGCCCCACTCCCATATGCTCATTACCAGCTTTCAGGAAAGAAGATGCACTCATAGCTGAAATGCTCTCAATTCCAAATGTATGCACATTCTCAGCAGGAGTGAGAGGAGAACAAATTTTTTTAAATCCTGGCAAAATAATTTGGAAAAAAATCAAACATTTAGATTTTCTACATTCCTCTTGACTGTTTTTGCTTCAAGCCTCATGCGTAAGAAAATATACGGAATAAAGACAGTTTATATTAAAAACAGTACATTTTTACTGATCACTGTCAGAAGAATATGTGGAATTTTCCATTACATTTAGGTATTTTCTGTTTTATCATAATAAATATCAAAGTGAAAGAAATATCTTCACCATGGTAGTCTTTGCCCAACGTATTATCCTTAGCATTAACATATAGGACACCAGTTAGGATCTTAAGCCTAGACACATTTCTATTTTACCCGTGCATGCAAGCTTAAAAATAAGCATAGATCAGTCAGGGAGGTTCTAAAATAAATCAGCAGACAGACACCAGGAAACTGAACAAGCTCTGTTTCTCACTTCTATTCCCTCTCTGCCTAGTTATCAAGGGAGCCTGCTCTCTCCAGGCAGATGCTGCAGCTTTCTGAACCGAAGTCTGTGAAGGCCTTGGGAGGAGGGAAAGGAGGTGCTACGTCAAGAGAGGGAACAAGAAAAGTCATGGAAACACCATGGAAAGTTTCAAAGTGGCACGGGGTGATTATTATGTTCCTAAAGATATTTTCCTATAAATAAAAAAAAATTATCATGTTGACATACTTAGGACTGATGACGACCTCAAGTGTACACAGAATTTGACACTCCTGTGTCCATGCTACATGACTTTGCAGGACTTCTCCAGAGAGGAGGAGGTCAGTGGCTCATCTTGGCCTATACCTCACCAGAAGCAACCACTCACTTCCTGAATGCCCGCTGCGTAGAGTGTAATGTGGAGTGACTGATGATCAAATGCCCTGAGACGCTTAATTCCGTCATAAATCCATAACGTTTGTGTTTTTGTTTTCATTATATAGTAATATGAGGACACTGTCTGGAGACCTAATTTTATTTTGGTTTGTGGGAAAAAAAACATAAGGATAATATTTGGAACTATATGTGTAAAAACTACAAAGAGCTAGAATAAAAGGAGTAGTATGTAGGACAACGAAACGATTTTAAGGATGCTGAAGTTGGCAAGAGTTGTAAAAAGGAGTGGCTTTCTAAGGAGACTTAAGATTACAAAAATTTATTTTGACTATAGTGCTATGTTGTTGAAACTCTGGTGGTTGTTAGATTCTGTGTGCCAGGGACTCATAAAGTAGCATGGCACGAAGTTAAAACATGAATACTCTCAGAAGCTCCTTCCTGGTGCTGCTTAGAAAGATGCCAAGTCATTTATTAAAGTAGAGTTCCAGCTTTCAGAGGCAGGGGCAGGGACAGGAAGCCCCAGCTCATTAGATGAGGTCCAGGATCAACACGAAACAATGCTTCTTCTGTGCATTTCCTTGGCAGAATTTAACCTTCTTAATGTGCTCTGAATCATGACCAGCAAAGAAGGATGCTACCATGAGTTAAAGAAACATGGTGGTCAATTCCCCAAGGAGCTTAGATATTTACAGACAGAACAATTGTTCTTTTTAATATTTATTTTTTATTATGTATACAGTATGCATCAGATCACATTATAGATTGTTGTGAACCACCATGTGGTTGCTGGGAATTGAACTCAGGACCTCTGGAAGCGCAATCAATGCTCTTAACCACTGAGCCATCTCTCCAGCCCCAGCTCAATTGTTAAACATTCACTTTTCTATGGGTTTTGCTTGACTCAATAAGTCACCACAATGTGTGAAATTTATTTTGAGAAGTTTATAATGTTATAGGGAGCTTCCCACTGTGTAAAAATAAACAATCTAGTGACGTGTTGGAATACTTAAATGTACAAAAAACTTCAAACTCTTAGAAAATCTACATATAAGATTTTCTTATATGCTCTCTCAAGTCAGTACAGATGCCTCTCCAACCACATGATATATTAAATCTAAATAGCATAAGTAGGAAAAATACAGGGTCAACATTACTGTCATTGGAAACACAGAGATGGAACCCTAATTATAAGAGAACTATCATCAATGACCTACATAATTGTGTTCACCAGATATTACATTTTAAAAAAGAAGAATTGCTGATTATTTAATTCCTAAAATTATGGTTTTTGTCCTTTACTTAAGCATCTGCACAATATTTCATAACTGCTACAGCACTCCTATTTAGCAAATACAGAACTGGAATGAAATCTTATTTCTACAAAAATTCTAATAATATTTAGACTTTATCATAATTGAGAATGACAATTTTTTTAAAACAGGAAAAATCATCCCATGTCATCTCTTGAAAGATACAACAATCCTTGTAAGCACTACAACTTGGAGTTAATTAATTGTCAAGATGAAAATTTTTGTTGTCCCTAGGGAGTTTCTTTTTGTGCAAAGATCATATGACTGATCACTGCATAAGCAAAAAGAACAGTGGGATAAAAAGACTTACAATCTGGCCCAACACACACAGCACATGTATTACTTAAGGTAATTATTCCTTGCTTTCCACATGCCGATTTAATCTCATCCAAATGATGTAGAAAACAAAAGATGGCTTTAAAAAGCAAGTGAAAACAATTTTGATGGCCTATCTGCGAAGGCAATCAGATAATCCACTTGATCAAGAAAGTCAATGATCAAATTTTCAGTTATTTAAATTCATTTGGTAAATATAAATACACTCTTATGGTGTATCTTTCGGTCTCAGTAAAGATAAACTTCTTGATCAAAATAATGAATTTCCAAACTTTTAAGAAGAAACAAAGGGGTGTATTGGCACTATGTCAATGTTATCACAAAAACATTACAGAATTGCATCCTGACAAAGTGGATGGTGTCCTACATTTTAAAGACAAACATCATCAACCACAACAAAAAAATTATGTAGAATTTCATATTATATTTGTGTGAGGGGTAACTTTTATGTCTAAGTAAAAATGGCATGATTTAATGAGACCAAAAATAAAAGTATTGAAGTAACTGCCATCTTAACCAATGCTGAGGGAATTGTATGATTTTCATAGATCATAAGAAAATATTCATACTCAAGTGAAAAAAATTTTAAGCAATTAAAAAAAGACAAAATAAAATAATATTATAACCGCTGAAAATCTGGAACACACAAGTATTGAGTTTTAGTTCATTTTTGCTTGTACTCTATTTCATTTTGCCTGTTGTCTTTTTTCTTTCTCTTTTTAGTTTGTGTTATTGAGGGTGGGAAGTGGAGGGTTTTGAGTTTTGTTCTGAGCGAAAATAGAAAGGAAAATATTTTCACAATCAATGCCAAAAGACAAGTAATATATAACTACCAGAAACTTTAATATGTTTGGGAACCTGTTGAATTATTTAGCAAGAACACATCAAAATGAGACAAGATTTAACATACATGGGCATGAATGCATACACACACACACACACACACACACACACACACACACACACCTAAGTAATGAAATAAATAGGCTGTTAATTTGTCTCTTAGATTGTATTATTTTTTACATTTAAGATTCATAATTTTTAAGAGCTAAATTTTCTTTTTATACAACATTTTGCAAAAAAAAAAGAACATTCACATTGAATCATATGTATGAGGAATTTTTTACTATGTATAAGATTTTGTTATAAACACTATCCTATCAGATATGTTTTTGCATCACACTTTAGTAAAAGAGCAACTGACAACTTGAAAGAAACACTTTCTTGAAACAGATAAATTATGCATAACAAAACTAATGCATAAATATTTTAAATGAGGTAAATATTAGCTTTTCTGGGAGAAATAGCAACATTTTCTTAATGTGATCTCATATTAAAAAAAAAAAAGACCATTTATAGACCTCTGCAAGAACACCGAGTTTTCAATAATCTTAGACTTAATGTCAGTTGCAGCAAATAAGTGAGATGCTTTGAAACTGGTGACTATAAGAACACATGGATCATATTTCCCATGTTACTTAAACCATTTTAATGCTTATACAGTAATGTACATACAAATATATGTAGGTGATAAATCAATAAGTCATATCTACCATTTGGAGTGTGCAGGTCATTTCCAGTTTTCCAGTATTACCAATAATTTTGGGTCTCAGGCCAAACTCCCTGATTTTCAGCTTCACCTTTAGTGTTTGCTCCAAAAGATCAATTTGGTTAGTCAAAGCATATAAACAAACGAGGACCCTTGAAAAATACTGACAAATCACTTTACAAAGGGCTGTGCAAAACTTGCAATCTGTGAGCAGGGTAAGGAACCTCCATTTCTACAACAGACATCTTCATACAGAGTAGTATAATTGTAAATAGATGACCACTAAATCTCGCAGATTTTTTTTTACCATTGCTTAATTTATAACTGCTATTTTTTCTATGAATAGATCTTAGCATTTTACCTCTTCTGAATTCTCCACTTAATTTTTAAACAAAATAACCATTGAAAATATTTTATAGACAGCAATTAAATTACTGTCGCTTAGCATATTATCTGCCTCTTGTGTTATACCTAAAAGTGACTCTGAATGTGGGATGTATTAAACAATTTTTGTTTCTTTTCTTAAAGAGACTTAGTCTTTTTTTTCCCCCTTGGTTTTAGAAAATATCTTCAGCCACAAATTTAACAATTTATGTTTTTATGTTTTTAACTTTTTTGTCATGTTTTTAACTTGTTTTAATAATTCAGCTTTTCTGATAGTTTTTAAGAGATTTATTTATTTTATTTTGTGTATTTTGCCTGCGTGTGTGCATCAAGTGGATGCCTGATGCCTGTGGTAGTCAGTAGTGAAATTATCACATAGCTCATCTTCCTTAAGATATAGCATAAGAAACATTATTAAGAAGGGGATGATAGCGCTGAGTCTCCAGTTGAGGCCGTCTAACTCAGCTGATGAGAGAGAGGGGTGAAGCACAAAGTTGGATTGTTGTACTAAGGCAACACAGTCTGAAGTGCAGCCGAAAACACAGGAGAGAGAATGACCACAGTGAGCCAGAGAGAAGCCGGAGGGTCGACCTTAAAACCGCCGCTCCTTACCACGCCTGGAGAAGAGTAAAAGCATTTAGTGTTGAAAGAAAAGCTACACATTAAAACAGAGGCTTAATTGTGCGTGCTGGCAGTAAGTGGAAGAAGTTCAGTGGTTCTCCTTTCATTTGGCGTGTGTGTGTTTACATTACACGGGTGTACTCAGTGAAATGCATAAACAGCCTTCGGAAAGCGAGGTAGGCTTTTCTCGGGCTTATGCTCTGGCCACGTCTTTCGGAAGAACCCAGGGGCCATCTCTTTGAAATATACATCAAAGAGGATAATATCCACATCTCTCAGTTTCTGTAAAGAGGCAGTTTTAACTCCAGTGAAAAACTTTCATTTGGAAACCCTGCCCATAATGGTGCTAATAAGTTTGTTTTAAGATTTTTGTATTTTCTGAATAAAGGCGGTTAGTTAACATACCTGGTCCCCATAACTACCAGGCAGTTAGAGTTAAGCAGTTGAGACAAATAGTGCTTCAGCATGCTCAATTTGAGAAACATTTATTTTTTATCTTGAAAACATTGCCACGATGTGTGTTTGGCTTTTAAAATTACAAGACTCAGTTCTAGCTTTGTAATATCTTGCTAGACTGCCTGCATTGTGCATCTGACTTAATAACTTTAGAATTTTTTTTTGTTTGGTTGGTTATCTTTTTTTTTTTTTAATTCTATGTGTATATCTGTGTTTGTGTCAGAGCCCAGAAGAAGGCATCAGATTCCCTGGAACTGGAGTCACTGGCAGTTGTGAACACACACACACCAGCAATGTTGGGAATGCTGTTTATTAAATCATCTATGTAAGTTGCTATTGCAACCTGCAATCACTTCAAGGGAATGGACTCTGTCACTTAAAAGAATACTTCTTGGATGACTCTTTTTAATGAATTTGAGGGTATTTAGGAGCAACTAGAAATCACACCTCTGGACATAACCTTCAAAGCGGATTTTCAAAAGGGGATCACATACCCACAAAGTGGTCAGCACTCTCCTAGAGCGAGCCCAGACTAGAAAGCTCAGAACATCACCATTCACATCCTCTCTAGTGTTTCCCCAGTGGGTAGGAGGGAGCATATCTTCACTGCTACGATCCTCCACTTAGATCAGATGCCAGCTTCCTCAGCTTTCCAGAATAGACACAACTCTCCAGGGACATCCAGATCTTAGAGGCCAGACTGGGAAACTAAAGGAGCCAGTTTTAGGGACAAAGCACTTAACTTGATTCTGTCTGTTGGACTACCCAGGCCCCTTTGTGTAAGTCAGCTTAACAAATGCCTCTGTGTAGTACAGATTTATTCTATTGGTTTCATTCCTTTAAAAAAAAAACAGCCTAATACAGCTTTTAAAAATTTTATTAATTTATTCATATTACATCTCAATGGTTATCCCCTCCCTTGTATCCTCCCATTCCTCCCTCCCTTCCTCCCATTTTCCCCTTACTCCCCTCCCCTATGACTGTGACTGAGGGGGACTTCCTCCCCTAATACAGCTTTTAAAATTGTTTTGAAAGGTCAGTGTGGCCCTATTACTACAGGCCCACAAAGTAAGAGTTTTATCCAAGCAAATCAAAAGCAGATACCCTTGATGAATACTGATCATCAACAAAATGCTAATGAATCCAACTAAACAACACATTAAATGGACTAGTAACTGTGGTGTTCCCATTAGATGTGTCCCTGGAAAGCAAGGATTGTTCAATATGTAGCCTTTAATAAATGTTATATTCCACATTGAAAGAATGAAAAGGAAATCCATATGATCAACATAATATGTGTGAGCAGAATCCATCATCCTTTAAGACAAAACTCTCAAAAAAAATTGCTCTTATATCAATGAAGCTCAACACAGCCCTATCAAACAAACCCACAGGTAAAAGAGTCTACTCCGTGAGAGAAGCTGAAAGCTTCCCCATTGCATTCCCATTAGAGATGGCTCAGAGGTTAAAGAGCACTGGCTGCTCTTCCAGAGGTCCTGAGTTCAATTCCCAGCAATCATAGGGTGGCTCACAACCATCTGTAGTGAGACCTGATGCCCTTCTCCGGTGTGTAGGCACACATGCTGGCAGAGCACTGTATACATAATAATAAATAAATCTTTTTTTAAAAGACAATAAAAACCATAGCTGTGCACAAATACTCTTAGAAGGAAAATAGTCATCATTATTTTATAAGATCAAGTTAAAGAGCCTGAATTTGACATATACACTGCATCAAGAACACGAATACTGAACTTAAGAGTTAGGAGTGTGTGCAAAATACAACCGATTTATTACAATAACTACAGGAGAGAAAGGGGAAAAAGTCTTTCCAAATTGAAATTAACAGACAATTTTCTAGAACTTGAAAGTCCCATGGGTTCATGAACCATTTCCAAAAATTACTTTCTCATCATTCTCCATAAAAAGAGAATGACACTGGCACTCTAATGTGAAGAAGTAACATTTTTACTTTGCTGACATTTCAAACTGCTGTGACTAAATTGATGTCTCCAGATCAGTTTTGACAGCAATTACATCTAAAGACTAAGCCATAGTAAAAAGGAAGGTGTGCCTCATTCATAATCCCTATCAGCAAGTCCCCCTGTCAAAAAAAAAAAAAGTAAACATAATTGACTCTTTTCAACATAGACTATCAAGGGCATACTAGGAAGCAGAAAGAAGGCTCCTGGCTCCCTGAAAGGCATGTCCTATGGTGACCTATAGGGTGCTGCTTGCTGACAAGCATGACCTGGCTCCAACTTTGTGACTGCTGCATATCACAGTGGAAGCAGAGACTCTTTCCTCCGTTCACCTTCTAGTGGTAGTTTTCCACAAACGAGAGGTTTTCGTTTTTTTCTATTTTACTCCCTGGAAGGAGTAAAGAAAAGACAAGAAAGAGGAATGATACCTAATCTTATCCATTCAACAAACTACTGGAAGACCTTCCCCACCTACACACACACACACACACACACACACACACACAAAAAAAAAAAAAAAAAAAAAACAAAAAAAAACAAAAACAAAAAAACTGGCAAATGAGAGGAAACAATAAGTAAAAACCATCTATAAAAGGAAAGAAAGAAATATGTTTTTCCATGTAAGTGGGTGATATGACTGCATAAATAGTAATCCGTAGAGATTACACTAAGAAATAAAATAATAATAATTAATGAAAATAATGAGAGAAATCAGTAGACTAATCGAATGAGTTTTTCTGAAAGGGAATTATTAAACTCACATATATAATAGATACAAAATTAAATAAATTTAAATAATATGTGAAAGAAATGTGCATAGTAAACTATAAAATGTTAATGAAAGAAACTGAGGAAGGCACAAAGGAATGGAGAGTTATCATCTCATGGTTTGGAAGAAATATTATTGTTGAAATATTCTGTCTATGCTACACAAAGTACCCTACACACTCAATACAATAGCTATACAAATTCCAGTGGTTTATATTGAAAGAAAGTACAGCTCTAAAATTAGTGTAGAGCTATAAAATATTCAAAATATTTGAGGTAGTTTTAAACAAACAAAAAGGACATAGATAAAAGTGCTACACTACCTGACACCAAAATCACTATGGCAAAATCTTTGAAGAATATATGTGTGCAATGGCTCCATCATTTTCCCTTATTGGCCGTAAGATGAAAAAAAGGGATCACCATGAGCTCTATTAGAGTCAACCACAAAAGTCTCACCAGAGTTCTCACTCTTGCTTTGTCTCCTCAGTTTGCACTGTCTGATGTGTAACTACGGCTGAGCACGAGCTTTCAGTAATATTCCGTCAGTACGCAAAGGTCATAATCTTAATTACATTGTAACATGTTCTTTTTTGAATGGTTTGTTGAAGACAGTCTACTACTAAAAAAAAAAAGAAAAGAAAAGAACTTTAGTTCAGGCAGTGGTGGTGCACACCATTAATACCAGCAGCACTCAAGAGATAGAGGGAGATGGATCACTTGATTTTGAGGCCATCCTCGTCTACAGAATGAGTTCCAGGACAGCCAGGAGTCCACCAAGAAATACTATCTTGAAAAACAAAGCAAAACAAAAGCTAACAAACAAAACAAAACAAAAAACAGCAAAAAGGGAATGTTAATACCTTCAAAAATACTACAAGGTTATATTAGTCAAAATGGTATGATATGGATATTCAAGCACGGACCAATGGACGAGATCCATCGCCTGGAAATAAAGTAGTATGGTAGTATTTCATGGATTATTTTCAGCCAAAGACAACCTCTTCAGTAAATGTTATTAAAGTAATTCTATATCCATATGCAGAAGAATAAATTAAATCTATGTCTTCCTAATCCATTTTTGCATACCAAATAAACTGAAAGAACTAAAATTTTAAATAAAATACCTGGAACTATAAAATGACTACAAGAGAGAAGAGACGAAAATTTTCAGACGTGTTATCTTTTTCACATGCCCCAAAGCACATACGACAAACTCAAAACTAGATGACTGGATTTCATCAAATAAAACATCACCACCCAGATTAGAAAACCATTAACAGAGTAAAAGTAAAAAGTCAGTCTATAAATAGAACAAAACATTTGCAAATTACATCTAAAGGGAACTGTGCAAAATGTTTAAGGGACTCATTAGTAAAAAAGACAAACTAGTTTAAACATACAAAAATGGACAAAACAGACTTTTCCCAAGAGAAATTATACAAATGACCTACACTATTTGTCAAGAAAATACAAACTAAAGCCATTAGCTAATATCACTGACACTAGCTCAATGGCTACTATCAAAAAGAAAAAAAAATTACAGGAGTTGGTAATTCCAAAACACTGTTTTTAGCAACACAAATTATTACTGCTGCTTTGAAAATCAATATGGAAATTCCTCAAAATATCAAAATCTACACTGGGAAGACAGCCAAAAGAACTGAATTTAGCATGATGAAAAGATATAAACTCCCATGTTCACTACACTTTCAACCTGGGTGATCATCAGTGGGTAGACGGATGAACGCAATATGTGGTTATATTCAACTGGAAGCCATGTAGACTTGAAGTCAAGGATAAGTTGTCATTGTTGACAAAAAAAAAAAAAAAAAAAAAAAAAAAAAAAAAAAAAAAAAGGATGAATCTAGAAGATATCATTTCAAGCTTAAAATGCCAAGCAAAAAGCTAGAGAAATAGATGGTTCATTCAGTAAAGTGACTGCTGTGGCTGCATTAAGGTCTGAGTTTGGATCCCAACAGCTATGCAAAAGCCAGAAGTGGACACAGAATGAAGGGCCAACCCTGGCCTTGGAAAGGAAGGAAGGAAGGGAAAAAGGGTGGAAGGGAGAAAGGGAGAGGGGGAGCGGGATGGGAGGGGGAGCGGGAGAGGGAGGGGGAGAGGGAGAGGGAGGGCCAAAACATACTTCTTCCTTAATTCCCAGAAGTAATTTTTAGCCACATTTACCACAAATTAACTGCTTTCTTTCCGTTACATAATGGACTGTTTTCTTTCTTCTTACAGGTTCCAACATGATTGAAGCAAGCATCACATTAGGCAACGCTTGCTGGAAAGATAATTTGCTTGGAATACAGACATCCAATCTGTAGCTCTGCGTTAAAAGGACTCACAGTCTGTAGAGCAGAATGTTCTGATGTGACGGCTAGTCAGTTCCACCCGACAAAAGGAAGGAGGCCAGAACGAGAGAGATTTCCGGTTACTGCTATTACAGTACCCCTGAGCCCTTCCCTTCCCTCCATTCACATCATCTCTGATGCTCCATCTCCCTGACTTTTCCGTGACTTTTGTCTCACAATTCACTTCTTAATTTATTAAAGAAATCTCGGATGTTAGCCCAACATAGATGTCCTCTGAGAGACTCCCCCACCCAGTGGGGCACGGGAACAGATAATGGGACTCAAAGCCAGACTCTGGGCAGAACCTTGAGAGCTGTAGGGAAGAGGTGGCAGCAGTGATGGAAGGGGACCTGCAAGGTCCGCGAGTCCCACAAGGAGGCCATCAAGGCCAGCAGATCAGGACACAGGGCGCTACACAAACTGATGCACCAACCAAGGACAATGCATGCAGAGAACCTAGAACCCTTGTTTCGGTGTAGCCAATGGACTGCTGATTCTCCACCTGTGGGAGGGGCAACAGGGTGGGGGACTGCTGATGAACCTCTGATACACTCTCTGATGCCCATGATTTGATTGCTGCCCCTTTACAACGTGGCTTTGCAGTCACACAGAGAAAGGGGATGCAGGCTATCCTGATGAGACTTCATGGGCTGTGGCCAGACAACAGGGTAGGAGGGCCACCCCTGTCAGAGGTCTAGAGTAGGGGAATAGGCCAGAAGAGGGAAGAGATGGGAAATGAAAGATAAGAGCTAGGGGATAACCATCGGGATGTAATATGAATAAGTTATAATAAATAAAAAAATGTATAAAATAAGTCTAGCTTGATTTGATTTTTATAATCAGTTGTTTCTATATTTGAACTTAGTTATTACTTCTGATGACATTAAAGTCTCAAAATAGCAAGCTGTTATTTCAGAAATGTATTGTTTTATTAGTCTCTATTTAATAAAATATTTTCAAAACGCATACTCTCCTAGTGACTGTAATAGTTGTTTGGATACAGTTGCACATTTTAAAATAAACTCATAATTTGAAAACTATTAATTACACTGATAGTTTTATATTCATTTTTATTCAAAATACTTAAACATTCTTAAGGTTGTATTAAATATTGAATCTATCTATTAGGGTCACAATACTAAAATAAAACTATGATTTAATTTGAATAAGCCTTGCTTTTATATAATCTAATTAAGTTTTACACATTTGTTCATGAACAATTTGTATTGCTACAACTCTTAATAAAGTAATATTAGTTAACTTTATATTATTGGTGGGGATTTACCAACCATGAATCAACTAGGTTCATTAACATAAAGGGTAGCAAGGAAGTCATATTGGGAACTTATGCAGAGAGAAGATGTGACACACCTGGCATTGTAGCTCTCATTCAAATCTCTATAATTAGAATTCATATACACCTCTATTGGTCAGATCACAGGAAATATTCAGAGACCAAGATCTCCTGTGCTTCTAGAAGCAACTATTAAAAACTGAATAGGCTGTCCTGAAATATACAGATATTGATGGTCCTGTAATTTTCAACAGGGGCACCAAGATGACAAAATGAAGAAGGAACAAGGTCTTCAGTAAATGATGCTAATATAGTATACAACTAACTACAAGGTGATAAAAATGGACCTGTTCTTTTAGCAAACAAGAAAATCAATGTAAAATATATACAAGACAAAAAAATGGTCATAAAAGTGCAAAAAATAGCACAGAATGATGAGCCAACAATGACCTTGGAAATGATTTTATACTATCACTTGGAAGCTTTGGATACAAATGCAGAAGTTAATGTGGTCTTTTCAAATAGAAACCCTCTACACAACAAAGATGAAAACACAGCTTAGCAATGGGGAAAATACTGTGAAGCATATTTTTGATAAGTGATTATTATCAAAGCTTATAAAGAACTATTATAACTAAGAGAAAGAGAAAACTCTGGATTTAGAAATGGGTAAAGAATCTTAAATATTTTTCTGAATGTGACATAAAAAAATGGTCACCAACTACTCCATACCAGTAAGCACTATACCAGTGAACATTGAAACCATTCTCTGATTATTCCTTTCAAAGAGTTGCTGTTATTAAAATAAAATGAACATATGCTAAGCAAAGTTTATAGAATACAGGACCTGGTTATCCTGAAGAAGAAAGAGTAGATTAGTAAAGACATTTCAGGAAACAGAAAGGAGGAGGTGATTAATAATAGTATTAATAATTGATAATTATGATTATGATATTATTATTATGATTATGATATTATTTATTATTATTATTATTATTATTATTATTATTATTATTATAATACTACAAACCAGCAACCCATCTTCTGGTTATATACCCAAGAGTCATGAACTTATCATGCTTAAAAATGAATATATTTCGATGTTGATTATAGCACTATGTACAGTAACCAAGAAATAGAAAGGATCTAATCGACCATCAACAGATAAATGGACAAAATGTGGTGTGTGTGTGTGTGTGTGTGTGTGTGTGTGTGTATGTGATGGAGTATTGCACATATCTATTGGATGGAAAATCATCCAGCCTTTAAAAAGGTGATCCTGACCTTTCATAAAGTGTGAATGTATAAGAAAGACTCTATGATAAAAGCCATAAGAACACAGAGAAATATCACATGAGCTCACTTATATATAGAATATGACATGCAGGCAGACAGACACAGTCAGAGAATGCAAACACACCAAACAAAGGTGTTAGAAGAAGGAAGGAAATCTAAATTAGGAGATGTAGCTCCAAAGGTGAAGTTCAGCAAATATGCAGAATGAGACCATTCAGTCGTGCAAAATGCAGCATAAAGTTAACAAAATTCTATTGGGTATTTTTGGTGAATAGGCAGGTTTTACTGCCATGTCAAATACAGAATTTCAAATATGTTCATCTGCTTCTATAGAGGAATCATTGAACAGTCTGTATCTATTCTATAATATTATGTTATATACTTCAAATAAGCAAATAATTTAATTTTTAAAATAATATACCACACACATTCATTGTAAATAAAAATATTTCCAAAGAACAGTGCATAAAAACTTCAAACATCTAAAATGCAAAGCCAAAAAAAAAAAAAAAAAGAATGATTCTTACTAGTTGGTGGTCTTTTTATTTAAAAAAGCACAACAAATAAAATACATACAATTTTTATTTAAAATATTCATACAATATATTCTGATCACAGTTCCCCTCCCTCCAACTTCTTCCACAACCTTCCCACCATTCTACTCACTCAATTCAATGCCTACCTTTCCTTTTTCTCACTTTCTTTAGAAACAAATAGGAAAACAAGCAAGCAAATAGAATAAAATACAAGAAAGAGTCACACAGCAGGAAAAAATCAAAAACCTGCATAGAATTAGAATGTGTAATATGCAAAGACCAGAAAGGGGAGAAAAGCACACAAAAAAAGCCATATCAAATGAAATCTTTGCAAAAATACTAGAGTTCATTTTCTGTTGGCCTTCTACTGCTAAGCATGGAGCCTACCCCTACGTGTGATCAATATGTCCAATGAGACTACAGGGAAAATGAAAAAAACTTTCTAGGTGAAGAAACATTGGTGAAAATCTATATTTTAAAAAAAGTTATACAAGCTCCATAAAGAATTTTGCTTACATGAAGGAAGTTATAACCAACAAATTTTCCCCATTGAAATTTTATGAAGCAGGAAATTTAAGACATAGAATTCTGAGAAAAGTAACCCATGCTCAGTATCACTAATGAACAAGCCAATGAAATACAAAACTATGGCAAAGCTATCTCTTCACTTTAATTATGTGTACTTTAACAATAAGATGGCTGGTTCTGAAGCAAACATAGAAAAAAGAAACTTCCATGCTGTGTGTGAGTATGTAAATTAGCACATACCTAGATAAAAAACACTTTGTTTCTTAACAATAAGAAGTAAAATTATCATTTAATGCAGCCATCCCACTACCAGATCTATATCCAATGAAATAAGTCACCATGCTAAAGAGGTATCTACACTTCCATATTACTGCTGTACTGTTCCTAATACTCAAGGTCATAGTTACACCAGAGCTAAACAGAAAATTCACTGTCACTACCTTTCACTGTTGATTTGATCTTAAATCAGAAGAAACCATCCAAATATGCTTTCTTATACATACACAGCAGAGGGACTCCTAAAGAGTATAGTGGACTACACAGAGGAGCAGATGTTCCTGTTACATTAACAGTAACACTAATTCTTCTACATGTGATGCTGGGATTGGCATTGCCATCAACACCCACTGTCTCAAGCTCTTGAAAAACAATGGATCTGGTTATTGCAAGAGTGTGAGGGACCTCCATGGTCCACAAGGACTTCTAAAAGCAAGATCCCAGAGGAACAGGATAAGTTAGGCTTCAATGAACTGAGCATCTCCCCCTCATAGTTTCCATCCCAGATCCCTGCAAGAGGAGAGAGTGCTTGGAGAACTAGTCTTTCTCAAATCAATAAAGTTCACTGCATCCTCCCAAAAGTTACTAATTTGAGGGAAGAAATACTTCAATGCTTTAGTTGTCTTTATAGCAGACCTCCCAATATAGCATCACTGGCCTTTGAGTCACACACCAGGAGCAGAAAGATGTGAAGACTAAATTAAATAAACCCACAAATATAGAAATTAATATCTGAAAATTTTTAGTTAAGTCACAAGGTCCTCAAAAAAGCATCAGGCTCCTGTCATGTACTACACAGATTGCCTGCATGTATTACAATCAATCTACATAAATGGGACAGTTGTGACCAATCACGTCACACTGTCTAGCAAAATAATGTCCATATAGTGAATATACAAGGAATGGCAGAGGGTAGCTAAGAATGGAAGGTCCAGTGGTTTGGTAATTTCCCTAGAGATGCAAAAATCCTTTCTCATGTGAAGAGTCCAACTCAGCTGAGAAGAAAGTACATTTATAAACAAATGGGGTGGTTGCTTAAAATTTTATAAAACAGAAATGCCAATCACTTTATTTTATATGTATTTTACATTAAATATGTAGTTGCAACTACATATTTGTGGTCACTCAGAAAGAAGTGATAGGGCTAATTTTAAGAATGTACTACACAAGGAAGAGAAAACCTTGAAAGATCTATTTAAGACAATGTTAAAGCACAAAAGATAATTCATAAAAGATGTCTGTATGTTTATTCACTTCATAACTACCTGCCCCCAAAATTATTGTACTTATTTTGTGGTAAGGGTTAGGAGAAAAGAGGCTCTGATGGTAAGACGGTACAGCACTATTTTTAAATATATTTTATTAATTTATTCATATTACATCTCAATTCTTATCCCACCCCTTGTATCCTCCCCTTCCTCCCTCCCTCCCATTTTCCCCTTACTCCCTCCCCTATGACTGTGACTGAGGGGGACCTCCTTCCCCTGTGTATGCTCATAGGGTATCAAGTTTCTTCTTGGTAGCCTGCTATCCTTCCTCTGAGTGCCACCAGGCTGAAGGTTCACTAGGGCATCAGAGTCTGGGGAGATGTCTTGGAACACTTGATGCCCCAGAAGAAGTTCACAGCACCCATGTGGCTGGAGCAACCATGTGTAACTCACAGTAAATACTCAAGTACATAAATAAAATAAGTAAAACCTTTCAAAAAAAAAAAAAGTTAGCTAGTGCTAGGCAGCCTTTGTGTCTAAATACACAAAAAGAAGATAACTAACACATTTGATGACTCAATCTGAAACTCAGTGTGATGGAAGTCTTTTTTCTTTTGTTTGTTGCTTAGGCTGTTTTGTTTAGTTTTGAATTAATTTCAGTGCCTAATTTTTGCAATACTCTATATAAATATACTCAACTCCAATCATTTTTTTCTACCAGACTGTAGGTTGTCTATCCATAATGCTACATGAACAGTTTTGAATTTAATGAACTCTCATTTGACAATTCTAGGGGCTACTTTCTGAGCTAACGGTGTGTCATTTAGAAAATTGATATTTTTAGCTATATCTTACTTTTGCAACTATAGCATTTTTATAATATTAATTCTACCAGCTCAAAGGCATGGAGGGCTTTTCCATCACTTAGTGTCTTCCTCAATTCTTTCTATGTCTTAAAGTTTTCAATGTACAGGTCTCTCACCTTTGTAAAGCTTATGCCTGGATTTTTGTAAGTTGTGAAAGGGAAATTGTATGCATTCTCTGTTCAACTGTTTTTGCTTATCTCTTAATGTTTCATTCAGATTTTCATTTTTTTCTTACTGCTGAGTTTAAGTTCTTTATGTATTCTAGGCAAAAAAAAAAAAAGGATTGTCAAAATGTGTGCTGCAAAAATTGTCTTTTCCTCCTCAATTCAGGATCTTTTGCAAAGCAAAACCTTTAAGTATGATAACAAACTTCAATTTTCATCTTTATTCTTTATAGGTATTATGCATTTTCATTAGGTCTGAGTACTAACTGTCAATTCTAAGTTCTGTATTTTTCCTAATTTTATGGGGTTTGGGGTTTGTATCTTACATACAAGTTCATGATCCATTTAGAGTTATTTCATATAAACGATGAGACTTAATTCTTCATTTTCCATGGTGAATATCTGATTTTTCCAGCACTATTCAATGAGGAGCTTATTCTTTCTCCACTGGAATGCTTTCCATCCTTTCCTAAATATTAACCAGACAAATGAATGTGGGTTTATTTCTGGGGTCTTTATTCATCTTTCCTCCTAGAATATATAATACTAAAGATGGCTGCTAAACAGTAGGGATTAACCTTGGGACCCTGGTTCCTCCCACATTTGGTCCTTTGCAAAGCTACTTCAGCTGTCCCAAAGAGTTTTTCAGTCTACATAAATGTTACTATAAAGCCTTCAATGTTGATACATATCTTTGCCAAAATTGCTTTTAGGAATTGTCTTAACTCTAAAGATCAATTTAGGGAGAATTGATTGCTTAATGTATTGTGGGCTGTTGTTCAACAAGAAACTGTGTTCAGAACCCTACTGCTTTCAAATTAAATTTTATTGAGAACTGACTGTGTTGTGGAGCCTAGAGGAAAATGTCTTGTTGATACAGTAATATAGTATTAGGAGACCAAGAACTAGATCTTGACAATTCTATTATTTCTTCCTGTTAATATTTTGACAAGTTTGTCCTTTGGGTGCAAATTTTGTCACAACGTCTACAATCTTATTCTAGTTGTTGGAAAGCATGGGAGTCCCACCAGGGAGGGCAAGGAATGGTATATCTTATCTCTGTCCTCACAATTCCCACTTGTGTTCATGCTATGCTGTGAAATGCCTATCACTGCATGAATGAATCCTTCTTTGGGTAGTAATGCTTGAAGAATTTATCTCAGAGTTTTTAAATTCTGGGGACTCTGACTCTTGAACAAAACATAGGAATGTTCTCTCCTCTCTTCCTCTCAGGTGTGTGTGTGTGTGTGTGTGTGTGTGTGTGTGTGTGTGTGTTGTAATATATAAAATATAAATAATATGTGAGTACAAATAGGGTGTTAGGTCCCCTGCAGCCTGTAACAAGACAGTTGTGTGGTGCTGAGAGCCAAACTCGGGTCCCACCAAAAGCAGCAAGTGCTTTTAACCAAAGAGCTATCTACCTCCCATGAATATTTCTAATAAACAAAGACTTATTTTTTATATTTTATTGCTCAATAAGAAAAATTAAAGTGGCTAAATTGTAGGTAGACTTTTATAACACACAGGAGGAAGACATATATAAGAGATTCCATTGATAAAAATTAATACATGAAATTTTCTGTTTTACTTTATATTAATTTTGGAACACATCTCCATTCTCAGAAATGCATAAATGTAAAATGGGCTTCTAAATAATTTATCTTAAAGATGTTGTCTAATGTGATTCTCACAATAAACCTTTGACAGGTTAGCTGTCACCTCAAAGGGACACACTCTGGCTCACTTAGGAATGGCTAGCAAGTAGGATGGATGGCAGCAGAAGATGCAAAGGCTGGAACCCAGAGCTTGTCCTGGAATAAAGTGTCTACAAGACACATCAGTTTACCGTAAAGATGTAAAGATACACTCTTGAAAAAAAATTTTAAGAAGACTCTGAAGATATGTATCCAATTTAATTTTAAAATAAGTAATTCAACCTGTAGGAATACATATATATTCCTGGTCAGAGTCTGGTTTTGTACATGGATGCTGGGGAATATGAACTCAGGTCTTCACATTTGAGTCAAGCACTTTCCTCACTGACCCGGTCCCCAGCATTGCTCCTGAGCCACTGGAGACCCGCCGACAGCCTATGAGGAAAATACCACAATTCTCACCTTGTCCCTTCTCTTTTCTTTTTAAGGCTAAAGTTATAGTCAGAAATGGGATGGGTGGATCTTACAAAGAGGATCCACTGCCAACATAACCTGCTCCATGGTTTCCCACCTGAGCTGGCAGGCACCTCAAAGGGAAATAGGATTGCAAGCTGCTCACTCACATGACTCCTGAGCTACACAAAGTCAACTGTACTCAAGTAGAGATGCCTGGGGTTCCTTGAGGGCTCACAGCTTTAACCACCCCCCCCCAGGAGAGAGTTCCACTGGTGTGTCCCACCTGGTCAGAAAAGAGACCTGGGGAGTGGCTGGAGATGGTGACTTGGGTGGGCCCCAGAGCCACTGTAATTGCTGGGCACCAGAGCCCAGGCCAGGTCCTGTGACAGAGACATTTATAGACAGCCAGGCTGGGCACCATTTAAGTGGTTTTCTCTCTGGTGTGTCCCTTTAATAAGCAAGACAAGCCTTCCAATTACAGCAGGTTCTGAGGGAGCTTGGCCTCACTGTGAAGTGCTTCAGAGGTCAAAGGGAGGCTATTCTGCTCACTGACCTTGAGGTCTGGACTTTCAACCACATGCTTTTAAAGTGTAGACTTAACCATTAGGGTTACCCACGTCCTTGAAGTCCCTCAAACCAAGCAACTGTGTGCAGTTACCCTGAGGACACAGTTCAACTCTGCTTGTAGCCTTTGGGGTTAAGTGGCCTCTACCTGCTAAAGTAGCCACAGGTTGAACAATTCCTAACACTTTCTCTCTTCTTAGGGCCTTTGGGGATATATCCCAGATGTAACACACACACACACACACACACACACACACACACACACACACACACACACAAAGATTGAAATGGAAAATGTGTTATCAACAGATAAAGTCACAGGTCAGATGTTTTTCTTTAAGATTTATTTCCCTTTGTTACTAGATACTGAAATGAGGGCATCGGAACTCTAGACAAGCACTCGACCACCAAGCTGCATCCACAGCCCCACAAAGCATCTCAAAGTAAAAGGCATTTCACTGTTCTTGAGATTTGGTTGGAGTTTTGTCATATTACTTAACAGGCCCAGGGCTAAGGGGTAGTGTGGGGACTTTTACAGTAAGCCATTACAGACTTTGCAGACTGATATTTTATAAGCTAAAGAGAAGCATCTGAAGACATAATAGGAAGCCACTAAAACATTCCCCAAGCTTGCTGAGCACTGTGTGTTGTACGTCCAAGTCAGCTATAAAAAGAAAAACAAAATACTTTTTCATGAGCACATGATGTTACCATTAAATGTAATTTTCTATATAGTTTCAAGGCTTTTTTTCAAACTTATGTACAAAACACAAGTTCAATAATTTAATTTTTAAAATAGTCTACCCTTAGTTTTAAAAAAAAAATAATAATATGTTCATTGTACTTACCTTTTAATAACTATATAGGAAATCAATAACATCAGAAATTTGAATAACTCAAAGTTTAATGAGGAAAGTAAAACAAAGCAGTAGTAGGCACCCTGGATTAAAGAAATACCAGCTTAATTTTCATTGGTTTCTATTAATATTCCAAAAATATTTTTATAATCAATTTTTATAAAATTAAATTTTTATAAAATTAAATTCCTCATAAGTATTTGCCATAATTATTTCAACATCATCTATAAAATCAAAAAAGCATTGATAGCAGTGTCAGCTTGGGAAAGTGAATTTCTTATTAACGGGGAAGGAGGAGGCAGATGTGTGGCAGCAGTGAGTCATTGGCAGAGGTGGCTGGTGGAGGTTGACAGGCTGTTCACCAGAAAACCTGAGACCCTGGCAAATTGCTCTACAGTGTTACCACAACATGATAGTTATACCTCCATATATCTCAGGTAACACTTTGAAATCGCCATATTGTCATTATGATACAATAAAGATTTGTTTGTGAGAATAAGCAAACATGTCACATAAAATCACTTTGCCATTTTGTGAAACATAAATCCCACAGTATATTTCACCTAAATTACACACTGTGGCGTCTATCTTTTTTTAAATAATATTTATGTATTTACTTTAATGTATATGAGTGTTGTGTCTTCATGTACCTTTGTACCAGAAAGGGCAATGGATCCCTTTATACATGGTCGTCATGAGCTATCATGTGGTTGCTGGGAATTGAACTCTGGACCTCTGGAAGAGCTCTTATCTCCTGGGCCATCTCTCCAGCCCCCTGTAGTGCCTATCTTAATAATGATAAAGGACATGGATACTCTCTCTATCACATGTCTGAGGAGAGTCCATTTCTGTGATTTGGATTCATGTCAGGGAACTAGATGTACTTTGTCATATCCGCCAGAAATTGTGGTGCCACTGCTGTTGCTCCTTAGCTCTTTTAGGCTCAAAGTATCTCCCGTTTTGCACATAGAGACCACTCCTGCATTCATTATTTATTGGTGTGTATTGTACAATTATTAACAATTATCAATTGTATAAGATAATAATATATACTGGGATCTTTCCATACATGATGATCCATCCAATCAGCCTTCCATCTCTCCCTTCTCCTTTCCTCATTTCCAGCCCAGTCCACAGTAACTGCAATCTCCCTTCTAATACAGATCATCTCCCCTCTTCCTCTATATGAGATAAACCATAGTATTTGTCATCTTATGTCTCTCTAAAACTTTGGAGCACTTGAGTATATATATATATACACGTATGCACATACATACACACACACAAAATTTACCCACGATTTTCTTTTCGTTATTTTATTATGACGGACTGAAACTTTTAAATTCTCTACATATTAAAAGGTAATGCTATTTTTACAGTATCATAGTAGCCATAGCCAAATAATCTGGAGATTTGTAGTTCCATACATTTTTATGAAGTTATTGTTATAAATAAATATTTTTCTTTGGGAAAATAATAAATATAGTTTTATAATTTTAATTCAGTAAAGTCTCACTGCTGTCAATGCTTCTTTTTATTTTATGGATAGGGTTGCGATAATTACGACAAATGCTTTTTGATATTTTAATTTTATAAAAAATATATGGGAGAAATATTTTCTTTCTTTGGAAAGCATCAGCAGCAAATAAAAATTTTAATTACTCTCTCATGTTCTAGATTTTTGTCCCAGAGTTTCCTACAAGCAACATGATGCCTTGAGTAGACTTCATGTGGTGGTTATTTCTATATTGAATGAGTCTCACAGTGCTCATTTGAGGGAACCTAAATGTGAAGACATCTTTCTAAATCAATAGTGTTCAAAAACCAGAAGCTGGTTTAAAGGAGAAATTTACTATTGTCCCTCAGGAATCAGGAAACTAACTTTGTTAATTAATTAATCAAAAACATGGTCTTGTGAAAGATCCATGGTCTACATTGTTTTAAAAGCCTATTGTAATTGATGGATCTCCAAGCAGGATGTAGAACACTTTTTTAAATCTTCCCTCTTTCTCTAAGATGTCTTGGTACCTAGAACAATTCTGTGAATAATTCAGTGGTGCTTGCATCATTTTTCCTTTTGACATCACTAATAAAAAAATGTTCATGGTGCATACTAATTGTTGTTGTAAATGACTCATAAGGAAAATATCCACAAGACAAAACTAAATTCTAGATTTTTAGGAGAACTATGACACCTTACCTCTAGACAGAAATCATGTTTCAGGTTGTAAAAAGTTGTAGAAGGATAAAAAGATGGCTCAGAGCTTAACAGTATACACTGCTCTCGCAGAAGCCCTGAGTTTAGTTTGCAGAACCCATCTAAGCAGTTCAACTGCCTTTGATTCCCCAGGATCTGTATCCTCTGCTGACCTCCTGGAGGAATGAAGTAAGGCACACAAACCCACATCCACATGTACACATCCTCTGCTGACAACTCAGAGCACTGAAGTAAGATGCACAAACCCACATCCAGATGTACACATCCACAGATAATTTAAAATAAATAAACTTTGCAGCAGAAGGAAAGAGTGTATCAGTTAAACTGACCCCTCTAATGAAGAGACTGGTGGTTAACGACCACCTCACAATTTGGCTATGGCTAGTATGAAGATAGCATAACCATTTAATATGTAGAACCATTTAAAGACTCCTCACATCAACATGGATAAAGAAAGCTATCATCACGTTACAATCGCAGCCATGGAAACTCCCAAGATGAATTAACTCAAGTCTAGAAAATACAAAAAGAGCAATGCAAACACAGAGAAAACCAATTCACAGCCAGTTCTGTGGGCTTTACTACTACTTTATGAAGTGAAAAATGGAGATCCAGAGAAATTAGGCTTAGTATCCAAGGAGACGGCGAAAGCAGAGATACCTCGGGAATTTGAATGAGTGTCTTTCTATTTGAATCTACTGTACCCTGAAGGGCCTATACCACAAAAGAAAACATTGCAGGCAATACTCATTAAGAGTACCAATTAGCGCACTTTAGAGAAAAATAGATATTTCCCAAGAAATGCTCGAGTAGAACTTTCACATCTTAGTTCTAACGTGCAACTTGAAAAACAAGGACAGCAGGTTACCAAGAAGAGACTTGATACCCTGTGAACATATACAGGGGGAGATAATCCCCCTCAGGAACAGTCATAGGGGAGGGGAATAAGGGGAAAATGGGAGGGAGGGAAGAATGGGAGGATACAAGGGATGGGATAACCATTGAAATGTAACAAGAATAAATTAATAAAGGAGAAAAAAAAAAGAAAAACACCCTTGCCTTAGTTTGTTAACTATACTTCCTGTAACAAACACCATGAGCAGAAGATATTATATCTTGGCTACATGTGACATTCTATCATCAAGAGGAGACCATTCTGAGATCCAAGTTTAGAACCAAGATCTTTTTGTCCATCACATGAATCTGGCATTTCCCAGAAACCACAGAAGCTGAAGGATCAATATCAGTGGTACAGAGCAGGCCCAAGATAGAAAGGGGCTGGGCTTGCCACACACCTGCATGTACCCCTGTCTACGTATTGTATGGAAACCCCTTTTCCAACAAACTTCAAGAAATAAGGTAGAACCCAGGAGAGCGGTGTGCTCAGGTCTGGATCATCTAACCAAAAAAAAAAAATCAGATATTGGCATTTGATATTTGAGGAGGAAGGAAGAATATATTAATGCAGGAATAACTCCTCTTCAAAGGAAAGTGCCCAGGAAATGAGTCCCATCCATTCACATTGTAGTACTTTGTTTGTTTGTCTTGCTTCTATTGCTAACCTAAGAGAATAAATGTTGTGGTCTAAGATAGGAAAGGGAAGGAGGGATGTATAAAGACACTACCAGTCCCTCTCCTCATCATCCAGAGTAAAGTGAACAAGCAACAAATGCCATGCCTTCATATAGCCATACTGAGGGTTTTGCTTGTTTTGTTTTGTTTTGCTTTGTTTTTTACTACTACAGATAAAATCGTTCTTTTAGGATACACTGTCATAGAATACCAAGAGTAAACATAAAAACTATCATTAACTAGAAGTAAATCATGTTGAACTGTCTAGTCTTCTCAACAGAAACAAAGGATTAACAGAGTGTGGCCACACTGCTATGGTTTGATTGATGTGACAGTTCACATAGACGTAATCCCCAATGCAAAAAAAAATTTGAGAAATAGAATGTTTAAGCAGTATATAGATCATGATGACTTTGCCCACACAAAGAAAATGTAACTGTAGAAGGGATAATCCACCAGACAAGATGCTTGTCCCATTCCCTCCTGCCATAGTCTTCACTCCTTTTTGCTGTTCCCTCCACGCCAACACATTTTTATTGTTTATAAACTACTCAGTCTGTGGCAGCCTGTTATAGCAGCACAAAGCAGCCAGAGATGCATATCTTCCTACATCTGAGAGAAAAGAATTTTTTAAATTAAAAATAAAATCATTTCCAGATATGAAACAAACTAAAAATTGTTGCTCCTAAGTATCTTTGTAAAAAAAAAAAAAAAGTATCTTGAAGATAGATTCCACCAACAAAAAGGAGTAAATTCAGGTAACAAAGGGCATTCCCACGATGAAATAACAATTTTTAAAAAGTCTGAAATCCCCATACAATGAATGGAAACCATAATTATGAATGGATATCCCAGGTAGGAAGACGATATACTGTGGAGTCTAAAATAAGCTTCAGAGTATTTTAGAGAAGAAACACAGAGCTATAGACAATGTTTTTTTTTTTTTTTATCATGGTATGGTCCACACAGCCTGAATGATTGACCCTCTGAGGCATCTGACTGCCCAGAGGAAGTCTTTGTAGTTCTGCTAACATTTGTGGAGGCACTTTCAATGGGTAACATGAAAACCAGGCAAACAGCAAAATCAAAGGACTAGATCCTAAGATTAACAATGTAAATAAGAGCCTTCTGCTGCTGCATCCACAGCCATGATTAGGCCTAAGCTATAGTAGATGCTTGCCTCTAGTGTCCTCCGCTGCGTGAAATAGAAGGTCTGGTTGGACCCCGATGAGACCAACGAAATTACCGATGCCAACCCCTGTCAGCAAATCAGGAAGCTGATCAAAGATGGGTTGATCATTGGAAGCCTGTGACTGTCCATTCCCGGGCGCGATGCCTGGAAAACATTTTGGCCCGAGGGAAGGGCCGGGATACAGACACAGGGAAGAAGAGGATGCCTGCGAACGCCCGCACACCCAAGAAGGTGACCTGCATGAGAAGGAGGAGGATCCTGCGCTGGCTCATGAGGAGATACCGAGAATCTAAGAAGATTGGCCGCCATATGTTTCACATCCTGTACCTGAAGGTCAAAGGGAATGGGTTCAAACACAAGCGGGTTCTCATGGAGCACAGCTAGAAGCTGAAGGCAGACAGGGCTCGCAACAAGCTCCTGGCTGACCAGGCTGAGGCTCGCAGGTCTAAGACCAAGGAACCATGCAAGCACGCGGAGGAGCACCTCCAGGCCAAGAAGGAGGAGCTCATCAAGACCCTGTCCAAGGAGGAAGAGACCAAGAAATGAAGATTTCCTCGTGTCTGCACGTAGTGGCTCATGTGGCCTCATGTGGATCAGTCATTAAAATAAAACAAGGCTTTTTTTTCTGTTAAAAGATGGAAATAAGAAATTTAAAATCAAAGTGTAGTGCACTATTAACATTCGAGAATTATTTAAATAGTCTGAATCTATGCACATTAGCTTCTGCTCCAAGCAAACTTCCTAACGACGTAGGGAACTAGCAAGCAACAGCTGTATGTCATGGAGCTGGACTGAACCTGCTATAAAGCCTTATGTTCTAAAACAGAAAGTCAACAGAACAACCCAAAACAAATTTAAAATTTAAAATTTTCTGTTGACAGTGTCTCCTGTCTTACAGAAGCTTCTCAGCCTCGCGAGGTCCCATTTTTAATTGTTGACCTTAAGGCCTGGGCTGTTGTTGTTCTGTTCAGGAAGTTGTCTCCTGTGCCAGTGTGTTCCAGGCTCTTCCCCACTTTTTCTTCTAACCAGTTTAGTGTCTCTGGTTTTATGTTGAGGTCTTTGAAGCACTTGGAATTGAGTTTTGTGCATGGTGACAAACATGGGTCCAGTTGCATTTTTTTTTTACACATCCAGTTAGACCAGCACCATTTGTTGAAGATGCTATCCATTTTCCATTGAATAGATTTGGCTTCTTTGTCAAAAATCAAGTAACCATATATGTGTGGATTCATTTCTGGGTCTTCAATTCTATTCCACTGATCAACCAGTCTATTGCTGTGCCAGTACCAAGCTACCGCCTACAGACTGGGAAAATATCTTCACCAACCCTATATGTGACAAAGATCTAACATCCAAAATACATAATGAACTCAAGAAATTAAACATCACTAAACCAAATAACCCACTTGAGAAATGGGGCTCAGAACTAAACAGAGAATTCTCAACAGTGAGGTATCAACTGGCTGCGAAACACTTAAAGAAATGCTCAATCTCCTTAGTCATCAGGGAAATGCATATCAAAGCAACTCTGAGATTTCACCTTACACCCATCAGAATGGCTTAGATCAAAAATTCATGTGACACCACATGCTGACGAGGATCTGGAGAGAAAGGAACACTCCTTAATTGCTGGTGGGAATGCAAACTAGTACAGCCACTTTGGAAATCTATCTGGCACTATCTCAGAAAACTGGAATAAGACTTCTTCAAGACCCAGCTATTCCACTCCTTGGAATATACCCAGAAGATGCACCAGCACACAACAAGGACATATGCTCAACCGTGTTCATAGCAGCCTTATTCATAATAGCCAGAACATGGAAACAGCCTAAGTGCCCCTCAGTAGAAGAATGGATAAAGAAAGTGTGGTACATTTACACTATGGAATACTACTCAGCTATTAAAAACAAGGAATTCCCAAAATTTGTGGACAAATGGATTGAACTAGAAATGATCTTAATAAGTGAGTTAACCCAGAAGCAGAAAGAGTCAAATGGTATATACTCACTTATATCTGGACACTAGCCCAAGGGGCATGTCCCATGAAAGTCTTCACTTACCAGGAAAGTGGGACAGAAGGGAAGACTTCCTATTGGGACTTTAGGTGAGAGAAGCATGGGAGAATGGGGAAATAGAAGGATCCAGAGGGTCCTAGAAACCTACAAGGAGAACATTATGCTGGGCAGATCTGGGCCCAGGGGTCCTGCTCAAACTATGGCATGAGCCAAGGACAATACGTGCAGTAGACTTTGAACCCCTACCCAGATCTAGCCAATGGACAGGGCATTCTCCACAGTTGAGTGGAGAGTGGGGACTGACTTTCCCACAAACTCTGATGCCCCATCTTTGACCATGTCCCCTGGATAGGGAGGCCTGGTGGCACTCAAAGGAAGGTTAGCAGGCTACCAAGAAGAGACTTGACATCCTATGAGCATATACAGGGGGAGGAGGTTTCCCTCAGTCACAGTCATAGGGGAGGAGAGTAAGGGGAAAATGAGAGGGAGGGAGGAATGGGAGGATACAAGGGATGGGATAACAACTGAGATGTAATATGAATAAATTAATAAAATATATTTTAAAAATTTAAATATTCAAATCACACATACTTTTAAAATATCTATCAAGCACATTCTATATGTTCATATATCACTATATGTTGAAAGGGAAAGTCTCCATAAATCCTCAATGCTATCTTCTCTTCCTATACCACCTCCTTTTCTCAGTGCAATCCATTAACCAGAAGGAATGAGGCTTCAATTCTTGTCTCTGAGACTTTCTAGCTGTATGATCATTCATTAGTTACTTAACCTCTCCATGCCACAGTATTCATCTGTGAAAAACAAGTAATATCATATTCATCACTTGAGTGTAGCAAAGAATGCCTACAAATGTAAGTGGTTATCCAAGTATTTTACTGGACAAACATGTCCCTTGGATGGAGATGCCTGGTGGCACTCAGAGGAAAGATAATAGGTCACCAAGGAGAGACTTGATACCCTATGAGCATATACAGGGGGAGGAGGTCCCCCTCAGTCACGGACTTAGGGGAGGAGAGGGGAGTAGGGGGGAAGTGGGAGGAAAGGAGGAATGGGAGGATACATGGGATGGGCTAACAACTGAGATGTAATTTGAATAAATTAATAAAAAAATGTATTAAAAAAAAAAGAACTGACCTTCTTAGCTTGGAAGAGGAGACAAAAAGGCAGAAGAATTATTGAGAGGAAGATTTCAGAACAAATACACTGTTGGTATTCACATGTAATCAATTTAGTAAAACTTTAAAGTAGAAAAAAAAAAATCCATGAATAAATTTCAATCCATGGCACTCCCAAACCAGCTGCAGAGAAGACAATCCAACTCTTGCCTAAATTTAGGCCCTGTATCCTTTTATCTCTTTATTGTCTTAAAGTTGTGTTGTCTTCAACTTTAAAAGTAAGAAGGGGTCATTGGGTAAATAAGGAAAAAGCACGTCATCTTATTTGACATTTTTGTACTCAGCTTAGACTCCGAAGAAATAAATTGCAACCTCTGGTCATGCATAACTAATAACATGACTAAAAATACAAAGCCTAATATTAGCACCATTAAAATTAAATAGAGTTACCATCCTCCTTCTGTAAACAGGCCAGGGCATTTGTGCAAACAAACCTAGGGTGTTGTAGGCAATTTTGAGGGTAAGGTATAGTGGTAGAGGGCACGTCAATGAGTTTCTAGTCAATGACAGCCAAGGTCCTATTCTCTTCATTCATGATCACTTCACTCATGATACCTCTCTACAAACACTAAAGACTACGGTTCTCTTGTTGTTAGCATGCAGGCATTCCCACCAGCCTGCCTTTTACAGGCCTGGCAACTTCCATGAGGACGCCAGGTGAGTGCCAGATAAAAAGGACCCACCAGCCTCTTAGGCATGCTCTCTCTCTCTCTCTCTCTCTCTCTCTCTCTCTCTCTCTGTCTCTCTCTCTCTCTCTCTCTGTCTCTCTCTCTCTCTCTGTCTCTCTCTCTGTCTCTCTCTCTCTCTGTCTCTCTCTCTCTCTGTCTCTGTCTCTGTCTCTCTCTCTCTCTGTCTCTCTCTCTCTCTGTCTCTCTCTCTCTCTCTCTCTCTCTCTCTCTCTCTGTTTCTCTCTCTCCCTCCCTCCATCCCTCCCCATCTCTTACTCTTTCTCTGTCATGAATGCCCTTGCCTTTTCCCTTTTCTCACCACTTCCCTTTTTCCCACAATAAATTTTCTTTATACCAGATCTGTTGCGTGGCATCTTAATCATTATTGTAACACTTGTTACAGCCCTGCTACACTTTAATAATACATCAAAATGCAGAGGAGCCATACACAGTTTTCCAGAGCTAGATAACTGGGAAGAAAAAGAGTATAATGAAGGCTTGGGAAGACGTTCATATGAAGAATTATAAGAATGAAGGTTTTTTGTTTTGTTTGGGCATAAAAATCATCTTCCTAAAACTGCTTCCTCAAAAACTAAATGACATCTGGTCAGTTTTAGGGTGACCATGAAATGACAGATGGGAAGAAGGAAGAGGTCTTGGAAGTATTTGTTGATTTCAGATAAAGATTCTAGACAGTAATACCCAGAGCCAGAAGACATTTCTCAGTTGTCACAATGAGTGCGTCCATTTTAAAAGGAGTCACAAAGGCATCCTTTCCTCATGTGTGCATGGATGTGCATGTGCAGATTCATGAGAGTGTGAGTGTACAAGCATGTGTAGATAGTGTGTGTGCCTGTGCGTACGCGCGCTCGCGCATGAGTGTATGTGTGTGTGTGTGTGTGTGTGTGTGTGTGTGTGTGTGTGTGTGTTCATGTCTCCATGGCCTAGAACTCTCCAAATTGGCTGGGCTGCCAGGACAGGAGGCCCTGGGGACACACCTATATCCACTTCCCTCCCCAGCACTGGAATAATCAGCGCTTGCCTGACTTAATAATAAAAAATAAAAATAAAACATCTTGGTATTGTGGTCTAAATACAAAATGCCCCTCAGAGGTTCATATGTTGAAATGCTTGGTCACCAGCTGGTGGTGCTGGAAATTGTGACTCATTTGGGAGGGGGAGCATTGCTAGAGGAAGAAAGTCATTGAGGGCAGCCTCTGAGGTTTGAAAGCCTGGCTCCACTTCTTGTTTCTCCCTCTCACTCTTTCTGACTCCCCACTCCCCAGATGGCTTGTGTATGGATGAGACGTGATCAGCCAGCCTCACATTTCTGCTGACATTCCTTCCCCACCATGAGGTCATGAGTGCCCCCTAGAACAAATAAATCTTTTCTTCCCTGAATTTTTTTGTTTTGTTTTGGTTTTTTTTTTTTTTTGGTTTGTTTTTGTTTGTTGGTTGGTTGGTTGGTTTTGTTTTGTTGAATCATAGTTTTCTATCATGAGAACAGAAAATGAACCAGTACACATAGGGCCTGGAGACTGAACTCAGGCTCCTGCTCGATCAAAGCAAGCAAGTGGCTGCCTGAGCTATTCCCCAGTCTTGTATTTAAGCTGTCAGTGGGTTAAATCATAAAGTCCAGTAGCAAATCAATTTTTAGATGAACAGACTATTGATCCAGGCTTGGGATGCCTCACTGCATATTAGCACTATTTTTGCAAAGAGAAAATGCCAGAAGACAATATCAAGAATTGGTAATAAAATTAATTAGGGGCAGGCTGGTTTGAAGCCTTTATCATATAGCCACACAAAGACCCACAATGGGAAGCAATCTGTACAGTTTTACAGCCCTGAATAAAGAGTCAAAACAAATGCTGAGATTTGAGAACCATCGATATGCCACAAAGCTGCTGCAGTTTGACTGAACAAACTAAGAAGAGATAATAAGTGAAAGGAGCAAAGGTCTGAGGAAGCATCTGTGCCCAAACATAATTCTTGAAGGGAAGTTAAAGGTGGTAAGCCTGAAGGTAGAAATGAAAAAGACTCACAGTTCATACAAGAACATCGGTGTGAGACAAAAGAGAAGGACATTGCAAGAAACAGAGAATCACAAAAAATCTGTGGGTTTAATATGATTATTTTTTTTAAAAAAATCAGATATTTCAAAGAGAGCTTTCATGACTAGAGGGCTGGGGGTGGGGGACAAGATAAATAAAAGCAGGAAAGAAAAATCTTTGCTAAAAGGAGGTAGAGAAAATGTAAATAAATAAACAAGGAATGGAAAGATGTGTTTGCAAGTAAAATAAAGGAATGCAGTGTCTGTAAGGAAGAGTGGGTACTGAAAGTACAGATTAGAGGTACAGGGTGGCTTAGTGTAACCTTAACCTTACAAGGAAGTGGTGAACAAACCTGGATTTGACAGCCAACAAGCTGAATGCACTGTCAAAGCTGGGTTTTCGACAAATTGATCACTAAGGTAAAGAGGAAAAGATGATCACATGATCTGCAATATGGAAGAGTCGGAGCTGGAGAGATGGCTCAGTCAATAGATAAGCATGCTTTCCTGCCCTTTCCAGACATGAGTTCAATTCTAAGTGTCCACAGATCCATGCTCTAGGGCATTCCATGTCTTCTGGCCTCCTCAGAAACCTGTATGCATATACACATAAACACACATGAACATGCACATACACACAAACAAAAACAAAATAATAGAAAGAAAGAAAAAAATGAAAGGTTGCCGTCAACATCCCTGTGACTGTAAAGGCATCACAGAGACTGACATACGCTCTGATGGATTGACAGGGAAGAGCCAGAAAAGGCTGTGACGCAGAACGCCTTCAAACCACAGAGCTGTGTGGCTGTGTGACTTGTGAAGCCGGATGCATGGCAACTGAGTAAAATTCAGGAAATATAACTGAAAAGACTCTAATGTTACCACTTGATTCCTATTAACATGAGCAGAATAAACTGTCTGGGGGAAAACAGAAGGTGTAGGGACTCTTGTTTATAAGCATGTGGGAATTCTAGAAGGCTCAGCAGATAAAAAGGAAGAGTGTTAGCAGAGGGTTCTGCTTGGACCATTAAATCAGCAAAGTATGGGATGAAACAAAGAGTACAGATGAGTGAGCATACTGTCATAAAATTATATCATTAAACACTGGGGTGGATAGAAATGTTGTCAAAAGAAAATCCCTGTCATATTTTTTTCCTCCTCAAATGTTAATAGTACGTTTGTAGGTTTTACTAGGCCAGGAACCTTGGGATTTGGGATGAAATTAATTGGCTTCAGGATTCCAGATGGAGTTCTGAATAAGTTTGCCAAAGCACAAGCATAATGCATGGTTTACCACCCAGTCTAGTATTCGGGAGACAGAGCCTGGTTCCAAACTGAACATTAGGCTTGCATAATCATCTGTGTGTCTGGGAGCTGGAGGTTGCAAAAATGAGCCCTGGGGAGAAAAAGTCTTTCCTCTAAGGCTGGACCCTCTGAGACTAGACAAAGAAAATGCATGTTCTACTCAGCATTAGAGATTGTCCACAAGTATAAAAAGCTGACAACTCAGTATGTGCCAAGTATTTATTGCTTCTAACTATTAGGCTAATATGTAAAAGGAGCTTGGAATCTAGTTGAGGAAAATTAAAGGTATGAAAAATGGCAACTCCAGAGAGTAGTTACAAAAATTAAATGAAACAATAAACGGGAGAGATAGACCAGGAAGACTGTTGAAGGGGAAAGAGGGGGACCAGGGGAACATGAAAAGGCGTGAGAATCAGCAGTAACTTTCTGAGCTGCTGCACAACTCTGGCTATGGACCAGACACTTTACAAGAATACCCGTTCAAAGAGCTGGAGAGAGTTGACTGGCAGATCAGATCACAGGTAGTGTGTAAATAGACTGTGAAGGTAGAAAAAGAAACTAAGTTCTCGGTGTTTTTACATATGTGCTTGTTTTACACGTTAAATATTTGGACCAAGCATCATAAGATTTACAATAATATGAGAGCATTCCCTTTACCATTCTGCTGACCTCAGTAACCAAATTGTCCAAATAAATAGAAATGATGGGGCAATCCTGTGGATGTGACTGAGCTATGTATAATGGCTAGCAGGATAATAGCTCATTATAAAGACCACAAAATGGATTTGATGACTTATGAATAATGGAACAATGGAAATGGAATTATTTCAGAATATTTCTTTCTTTCTTTACTAGGAAAAATGGCCATCCATTCACCTTAACATCAGTCAGCTGATGTTTCCATCAGTTGATGTTTCCATCAATAACAAATATGCATAAAGAGAAACCACTTAGTGTAGCTAACAGTTTTAGAAGGTGCAGTATATGATTGGTTGACCTGATCACTCTGGACCTATGGGAGACAACATCATCGCAGCAGCAGAAGCAAAGCACAATCATTCCTTCATTTGCAGAAAGAAAAGCAGGCAGAGAGAGGGCGGCCAGGGTCCCATCCCAGTCTCTCCTCTTTAAATTTCCACAATCTCCCTCTATTCAGAAGCTGGGTACCAGCATACAACACAGGGCACCACTGTAGAGCCAGATTACAGGCTTAAACCACAGCTGAGTTGAATACCAGTTAAAAATTTTGGGTAGAACCTTAGTACTTCATAAACAGGAAGAAAAGAAGCTTGCCTTACTGGATGTTTACTGGAGTTCTGGTTATATTTGAAGAACTTAAATACTTCAATTTCTAGAGCCCATCAACACAATTTGATACTAGTAAGTATAAAATCAAATTGTCAATGAAATGTGCATAAATGTCAATGCCTTTAAGTTTTTAATCATTTAACTGACAGAACAATTACAGCTTTCATTTCTTAATACTTACTTCCTAAGTCTAAAGGATTTTTAGGCTAGTTTTATACGTATTGGTGTTTTGTCCCTATTAGTGTATGTGCTGCATGTATATGCCTAGCTCCCTCAGCAGCCATAAAAGGGTTTCCAGTCCCCTGGAACTGGAACCACAGAAGGATTTGAGCTGCTATGGGGTCAACTGGGAATTGAATCCAAATGTTTTGCAAGAGCAGCAAGTGTCTTTAGTCACTGAACCATCTCTCTGGTTCCTTAATGCAGGAATAAACTGACTCCTAATAACTTCTCGTTAAAGCCATAAGTTAGGGCATATTTCAGACCTCATCAAATAACCTACTTTTTGCAAGAGATGGAAATCAACACAGAGAACAACGACTGGTCAAGGTACACAGAACGAATGCCTTCAAAGTTCTCAGCCCCATGTGTGACATCAAGATCAAACCCTATTCTCTCAAGGTTCGGGGATTAGCACAAAGACACAAGAGCAAGAGGCCCTGGATGATTACAAACAGTTTTCTAGACACAGTAGGCCAGCTGCACTCAAACCACTCAAAGCAAACTCAAGCCAGAGAAAATCTGGTCATAAAATGGGGAAGATGAAAACAAGGTTCTATCTACCCCTAACTCATAAGTCATAGTTATTTAAATAAGCAGTTATAAGCCAGTCCTAAACTAAGTATTTTTCTCAATTATATCTTCTCTACAAAAGGAATGATATCACTAACTCCAGTTTGCAGATGAGGATACTAACAACCCAAGAGATCCAACAACTGGCCTGCCCTATAGAGCTACCAAATGCTACTGAAGCAGGACCACGAATCTGTAGTAATAGCTAGTTAAAAGGCTGTGCCCTAACAGCTCTACGTTACTAACATTTCAAAAGTGTTTGACCTTTTCCTTCTAATTATTTAATTGCCTACCATAATGCCACAAACCAACAACTATTATCATCTATTAACATTCTGTATTAACATTCAGGTGGCTAAGTGTCATGTTTTGATTTCAGAGTCCTAATTTAGCTGGATGCTTATATGACTTAACTTTACAGCTTTTAATTATAATAATTTATGGAAATGTATTTGTATAACTATCTGATGCAGAGTTTTCACTTTTTAAATTTTAGTCTTTTTAGAATGAAAAGAAAAAAGTGCCATGACTGACCCACAGATATACAATTCCAGCCCTTTAATATGTACTTTTATAATTTAAAAAGACCATGCCTCTTTTATTTTAAATTTGAGGGACAGGTACAATATGAAAACATAAAATAAAGACCCACTGCAAAGCTAAGATCTGGAAGTACCCTGCTTGACTGTACTGATTTCTTCAGTACTCCCAAACACCGCACTTACTTCAGAGAAAATTGATTTTGATTCTCAAAAACACACTGGAACTTTCTGGCTCAATGCCTGCCTGGCTCATCCTTTATAAAACAGGGTGGAAAATTACTGTCATCATAATCAGCATAATCAATACTTTGAAAAGCTTGCACATCAGCTGTGAAAGAGTGAGAAGTGCACTCTTCCTTTTATTAACCTAAACTTCCATCTCAACAAAAAGTGACTTCAAGCGCTTTGAATTTCTCACTGTACATGCCACATGCTATTTGAACATAATATCTGAAGTACTTTAATGAAATGTGATAGTTGCTCTTATTTGAAAGAAGATTAATTGTGCACATGCACATACAGACACAGAAAAAAAAAACATATGAAGCAAAACCCATTGCCCCCAAGGGTAGTACACACAAAAAAGTGATTACTTACTCGAGTAATGAAAATCTGAATATTGCTTATTCACCTTATAAGCTTTTCCTAGAGAGCAATGTTCATGTGTGATTTGTTTCCCTCATTTATTCAAATAGCACAAAGCCAACCTTTGCGAGCATATCAAGAGCACTGGCTTATTGCAGGATTTTGTTAAAAGTTTTAAGGAAGAGGGTTTTTACTGTTACTGCTAACACATGTGCTATGTCAGTTTTCTTGTTTTACTGCTCAATTGCTCCTGTTTTGCCAGTGATACAAATGCACAAATGTATAAAACTGCACGTGGAGACATGGAAGGAGCCATGTGATGTTCTCCAGTCAGTCCTGCTGAAACTTACATGTTGAAAGTATCTAGAAGCTGGATAATAATGGAAGTCAGTTAATATAACCAGGATAATAGCACAGGAAATACCTATTCTAAATATAAATTTTAAGCATATTTCTGGCTAGCCACAAAGAAGTCTGCATTAGAAGTCATTGAACACACTCATATTTATATCTAGTAACAATGGTAATTTGACATTTAGGAACTTCTTAGAATCCTCATCAACAAGACTCCAGAGATGGGTGTTTAAAGGCACGAGTATAAAGTATCAGCATAAGAGGGAATCCCCAGCAACGACAATAAATCCTGACTAAATAAGTATGGAGCAGCATACTCTGAAGTATTCTACTATCAAAAATAATCTTCAAAAATATAAAGAGTTAATCACAGGCCAAAATATTCCAGAACTTGTCTCAAAAAACAAACAAACAAACAAAAATAAACAAGTACTACAGTGTCTGTGGTCTGGAAATACTAAGATCAAGTTAAAACCTTATTAGAATAAAAAATAAATTCAGATGCTTTGTTAGCAAGTGAATGTTTATTAAACTTATTCACAATATCTTGCCCGATTCATTTCTGATATAAAAGTATCTTTGAGATACCCAGTAGGCAAAAACAAACCCCATGGAACCAACATTATCACAGTTATTCTAAGAAGTGTCTCTCTTTTGTAAATAAGATAACAATATTAAGTATGTTTATATTAGTGATGCTCATTAGCATATGCTATTAGGCATCCTTTATTCCTGAGTTTATCTTTGTGTTTTGAAGAAACCTAACTGTTCCTCTTATTCACTAGACTAATTATTGAACCCATGCACTGTCATTAAAAACAGAAATAAAAAAAAACTTTTTATTTGGAATGGACTTCCAAATCTGTTATTAAGAATCAGCAAATTATATTCCTACGAAACTTCCTAAAGATAGCATCAAAAAGCGAAATGACTGGGTTTCTTCTTGATTTTTTTCATTCCAATACCAGAAAGGGAAATGTAATTATTGGTTTTTTTTTAAAATATCAAGGACTTCTAAATTTGGTGGACATCACTTAAGTAAAAAAGTAAGAGGAATAAAATCATACTGACTACAATCTCCCACACTTCCATTTGGATATGGGTCTTCTACATCTTAAATATACTGATCAAATCTATAAAAAGACAAAGGGAGAAAAACACTGTTTAAAAATGCCACATTTCCATACATGATCAACAATGCCTACTACTCACAGATAATATCCTGATTATCAATATGCAAATCAAACTCTATTTGTCAGAGGACTTGTCAAAAGAAAGAGACAGGCTATCAGAATCCCACAAATGAGGATAGGTGTCAGATGACAGCCCTTGGACACTACGTTCCTCCTCCAGATGCCGAAGAACATCATAACCTTCAGGTTCTGCCTCTTTTCTGAATAACTTAGGACATCCAAGCTCAGATGAAAAACACCAGCAGAGTGAGTTCAGTGTGTGCTTCATCCCTCAAATCCTAGTGGTTGCTGTACCTTAAATAGTGTATGTAAATCACTGTTGTTTCTTTTTAAAAATATTTTATTAATTTATTCATATTACATCTCAATTGTTATCCTATCCCTTCTATCCTCCCATTCCTCCTTCCCTCCTGTTTTCCTCCGACTCCCCTCCCCTATGTCTGTGACTGAGAAGGACCTCCTCCCCATGTATATGCTCATAGGGTATCAAGTCTCTTCTTGGTAGCCTGCTAACCTTCCTCTGAGTACCACCAGGCCTTCTCATCAAGGGGACATGGTCAAATATGGGTCACTAGAGTTCATGTGAAAGTCAGACCCCACTCTCCACGCAATGGTGGAGAATGTCCTGTCCATCAACTAGATCTGGGTAGGGGTTCAAAATCTACTGCATGTATTGTCCTTGGCTCATGCCATAGTTTGAGCAGGACCCCTGGGACCAGATCTGCCTGCTATAATGCTCTTCTTGTAGGTTTCGAGGACCCTCTGGATCCTTCTATTTCCCCATTCTCCCATGCTTCTCTCACCTAAAGTCCCAATAGGATGTCCTCCCCTCTGACCCAGTTTCCTGGTAAGTGAAGACTTTCATGGGACATGCCCCTTGGGCTAGTGTCCAGATATAAGTGAGTATGTACCATTTGACTCTTTCTGCTTCTGGGTTAACTCACTCATTATGATCATTTCTAGTTCAATCCATTTGTCCACAAATTTTGGGAATTCCTTGCTTTTAATAGCTGAGTAGTATTCCATAGTGTAAATGTACCACACTTTCTTTATCCATTCTTCTACTGAGGGACACTTAGGCTGTTTCCATGTTCTGGCTATTATGCATAAGGCTACTATGAACATAGTTGTGCATATGCCCCTGTTGTATGGTGGATCATTTTCTGGGTATATTCCAAGGAGTCGAATACCTGGGTATGGAGGAAGCCCTATTCCCATTTTTCTTTTCTTTTTTTTTTTTTTCTTTAAACAAAAATTGCATTTATTTATTTATTTATAACAAACTTACAACTTATGGGAATCAGTTACATCTACCATGTGGGTCTCAGAAATTTTTTTCCCTTTTTTTATTAATTTATTCTTGTCACATCTCAATAGTTATCCCATCCCTTGTATCCTCCCATTCTTCCCTTCTTCCCATTTTCCCCTTATTCTCCTCCCCTATGACTGTTCCTGAGGGGGATTACCTCCCCCTGTGACAATACAGGCCGTAAAACTTTAAACCCCTACCCAGATCTAGCCAATGGTCAGAACATTCTCCACAGTAGAGTGGAGAGTGGGATATGACTTTCTCACATACTCTGGTGCCTCCCCTTTGACCATGTCCCCTGGAGGGGGAGACCTGGTGGCACTCAGAGGAAGGACAGCAGGTTACCAAGAAGAGACTTGATACCCTATTCCCATTTTTCTGATAAAGCACCAGATAGATTTCCAAAGTGGCTGTACTAGTTTGCATTCCAACCAGCAATGAAGGAGTGTTCCTTTCTCTCCACATCCTCGCCAGCATGTGGTGTTACTTGAATTTTTGATCTTAGCCATTCTGATGGGTGTAAAGTGGAATCCCAGTGTTGATTTGATTTGCCTTTCTCTGATAACTAACAATGCTGAGCATTTCTTTAAGTGTTTCTCAGCCACTTGATATTCCTCTTTTGAGAAGTAATGAAAACAGCATGGTACTGGCACAGCAATAGGCTGGTGGATCAATGGAATCAAATCAAAAACCCAGAGCTGAATCCACACACATTTGGTCACTTGATTTTTGACAAAGAAGCCAAATCTATTCAGTGGAAAAAGGATAGCATCTTCAACAAATGGTGCCAGTCTAAATGGATGTCTACATGTAGAAAAAAATGCAATTAGATCCATATTTGTCACCATGCATAAAACTCGAGTCAAAGTGAGTTAAAGACCTCAACGCAGAACAAGAGACATTAAATTGGTTAGAGGAAAAAGCAGGGAAGAGCCTGAAACACATTGGCACAGGAGACAACCTCCTGAACAGAACACTAACAGCTCAAGCCTTAAGGTCAACAATTAACAAATAGGACCCCATGAGGCTGAGAAGCTTCTGTAAGGCAGGAGACACTGTCAAGAGAACAAAGCGACAGCCTACAGACTTGGAAAACATCTTCACCAACCCTACATCTGAAAAAGGTCTAATATCCAAAATATATAAAGAACTCAAGAAATTAATCACTATTGTTTCTAAACTGAGATTTTGAGGTCATTTAGCAGCAATGAACGCCTTAGTTCTTTATGTGCTCCATCCCAACACCAGAAGTCCCAAAGCATCCCTAAGTCTTGGTGGTGATGTGATTTGACAAGGAAAATGTCCAGATGTAAATCATGTGGGCACACAGTGGTAGTTCTGACTCTCAGAATGCTGAAGCAGTAAGATTTGAGAACATCCTGGGCTACAGAGCACAACCTTGTGAAAAACAGGCAGGCAAACCAAAAGCTTTGCTTTTCAAGGCTGAATCAAATTATCACATCATGGGAAAAGGTTAGGAATTTTCATGTCCTTACCAGAGGGTCATGGTGAAAGAAGGTGCAGTGGTTATTATGCCATCCGTTCTATGAAAGAATACGAGAACATTCTCTCACATTGGACCATTTTGTTTGTCAAGCAAAAGGTAGCTTACTTGAGAAAGCTGCTCATAAATAAAGGACAACATCAAATTCCTAAAAAATTGCAATTTGACTCGAAGCTAGAGTTTGGCTTTTTCAGTAATAGTCATACTCTCTGATGACCCTCCTCTCTGCAGAGCATACACACTTTCCCCCCATAAACCAGCTCCTAAAGTTTATTTATACTAATCAAAGTCATCAAAATCTTCAGAGTTTCTAAGTTCACCTCAGTCCCAGAGACTGAACATAGAGGCTCTAAGAATCTGTTGCAACTTAAAACAGATGTGATGGAGATTGATTTCCATTCAGAATTTTAGAACACCGAGATAGGAAAGATGTTTTCTTCAAGGCTGTCAAATACAAATAGCCAAAACACTAAGAATGTAACATTTATATAATTCCTGATTATGTCATGGTTCTTCTTGCTATAGGTAATCTATTGTGTATATGTGTAATAATGTATATGTAAAAAATAAAAATGTTTAATTAATTAAAAAAAGAATCTGTAGCAAACTCTGTGCTTTTAGGTTTGAGCAGATAGTAAGTATCTGACAGAATTCTAGTCAATCAACATGAAAGTCAGTCCGTTGGGATACATCCACTGAACATTTCATTGGTGAATGAGTTAACACAAGAGCACTTCCAATTCATGCCTTTAGCCACTGTTATTGTTTGACATATCTGGACCATGAACCAATCAGGCGAAAAGGGGAACAGGAGCCTGGAAATAGGCCAGTCATGGCAAAAGATGGACTCTAAAATCAACCTGAAGCAAGAGGATTTGGCCATGAACTTATATATGACTTATTGCTGGAATAGAAATTGAGGCTGTAGAAACACATGAATGCACGTACATCAGAAAAGCTCAAGCCATGAATGTAATATACATGCTGCCCCATGAAATGGAGTAATTCCATCACTTGGACATGATAAAGTGATTGATGCCTACCAGTGCAATGGCAAAGGCCACATAATGATGGGCTGTCATCTGATTCTAAGACTCATGGGTAGAGAACCCTAACTGTCACTGGGGCTCTAGCCAGTGTAGGCTATCTCACACCCTGCCCATCCACCTGCCTGCTCATCTTTACCTGAACCTGCTCTTCCTTCTCAGGACGTAGTTCTGTCCCTTTGTCTAAACAGCTGACTGCATCTTCCTTCTCTACCTTGACTGTCCCATGGTCTGATCTTTATAGCAACAGCTTCTTTCCTGCCAATGGCTAACTCATGATCTTCTCAATGCAAGTTGTATTGTATTACTCTCAGCCTCCTTCTGAGACCTCTTCAACTCAGCTTGTATTTGTTCTGCAACACTGCATATGCAGGTAGATGGCCAGATTGATTGACTGATTGATATTTACTGTGTGGTTGTGGTACAACAGTTAATATTACTTATTAAATTCAAAATAAAATACTACAGCTGTGTGCTAATTTGATTATCAAGATAGAAAGGATTATCTTGGGCAATGCTACCACTAAAACCAACCCACCCTGGGAATTTAGTGTTGTTCAATAAAATCTGACACTGAAAACTTAGACAATTGTTCCTCTATTTCTAGCATGGCACATGTATGACCATATTAATTAGCAAGGCTGCCTGAACTGAATTAGCTATAGCTTACAAAATACTTAAATAATTTGATTTCTATGAAAAGCGTTTGGACGCCATTTAGTTCAATTCTATCTTTACATAGAAAAGTATGTGATTGCCCTAATAACTCAACCACAGTGGGAATAATGCAAAAGAAATGAATGTAAATGGATTTAAATTCAACATATATATATTGAATTTATACATTCTCATATACATGACATATATGATGTGTGTGTTCTACACTGTGATGGGCATACATCATAGTCTCACTTTCTCTGTGTCAGCTCCAGAATCTGATCAGAATTTCTACTCTTAGGCAGCAAAGTATTCAATAATTGCCTGATTGTATTTTCTACGATGAGAAAAGCATAAGAATATCTCATGCTTTTAAAGACATTAAAATAGGACACATGCACTCCATTTTCCTCTTGCTTGTTCAATTAAATAAGATTTACTCAATACTGAAAATAAGTGGCTAAACAGACTCTTTCTGGGAGTTCAGATTGTACACCAATCAGACTGCAGCATTGCCCTCTGCCGCTTAAAATACAAGACTGATAATAAATTTCACTGAATGAACATAACAAAAACCAAGACAGGTTGCTCCTCCTTTCGAGTTTCCTCTCATCTCACACCTACAACGTGTCCTGTCCACTCTCAAGTCTCATCCACATCAGCAAAGTTTCTCATTGGGCTGTTTTTCCTTTTCACCTTTTCATTACGACTGTCATCCCATTCAGGCCACTAGAGTCACTGATGGAGCCCATTCATTTTTCTTGAAAACTTTCTTTGCACAGACTTTGGAAATACTCTACTAAAGTTACTGCTTTGGTCATGCAATGCGCTTATTCAGAATCTTCTGCCAATTCATCTGTGGAGAACAAAATCCAAACTCTTTCACTTATAAATTTTCCTACGATCTTCCACCAAGATACAGAAGTCTTTTTCACATACACAGTGGTTTATAGTGGTAGCATACTTACAGAGTTTTGTCCTAGAACACACCCTGCAAAGGATCCACCCATTATATCTTTGAGCTAAATCAATATATGAATTTTAATGTGTAAAAATTAATTTCCTTTGGGAATACTCTTTCAAAGAACTTTGTTTTTCCATTACTCCTGTCTATGTGGTGTATCCTAGTTTGTGTGGCACATGTTTTGTTCATCTTCGCTCCCTAAGTGTGAGATCCTATCCTTCAGGTCTATCTCAATAGGTACCATACCTCACGTTATAGAAGTCAGCTCATTTTGAGCACAGTTTAGTGTGTGCAGGGGAACGTCCTTTTTTCTTCTTCTTACACATTCACTACAAAGAAGATACTTTTTAAAAGCCACAGAAAGACTAGAATGAGCAAGACGCCACAGCACTGTAAGCTTAGCTTCGGCCATCCACTTCTCAGGGAGAAACTTGATTGTATACTCCTGGGGGTGACTAGTTTCTGGTTGTCTTCTGTGTTGGAGAAAAGTTGCAAGTGCAAAGAAGCTTCTCTCTCTGGTCGTGAGAAAGATGGTGATACTTGAGCAGAAGTGGTACAGCGTGTGGCAAAAACAAACAGGAAGGAACGAGATGGGCACTTAGCACGAGAACTGAAACACATGAGTCATTTTCTCTTTCTCAAACTAAGCACCTCTATGCACCCCAGGCTTGCCCTGAACTTATGAACTTCCTCTCTCAATCTCCTGAAAACTGAGATTATAGCTGTGTACCACCAGGAATATATGGTCTAAGATAATGTGGATTCTCTCCAAGCACTTGAGATGTTTGCATCTTTTTCCTCTAAGATAACTGCTATTCATGCTACCAAGACAAAACTAAACACACCCTTAAACTATTATGATCATTGTTTCTCAATTAAAAATAAAAGATTTCTTTAAGACTTAAGGCATACACACAAAGTACCTTTCTGTTTAGCCCAAGCAAGTATTACCTCTGCTACCTAGCACCATGTGAAACAGCGTTGATCATTGACTCTACCTCCACATTCCCTTGTACGAAGGCATGGATGGCCTGCTGCTAAGCTCCCAGGTAAATTTCTGAATTCACTTTAACAGTCATTTCAATTGTCACAGTATGAATTGTGGACTGAAGCACATTCTGCTTTGCTATTTCTGAAGGAAAATTCCTCGTGAATATTAAACTGGGTGTTGGGAAGACATTTTCAAGTCAGATGACTTAAACTACAATACCTGGATTGAAAATGTGCATTAAAACTACTTTATTTCTACAGGATGGGGAAAAATAATACCTTGGATTCAAATGACCTTTTATTTCCATTATAATAATACGTCTATGCAGTGCACAAAGATATTCACAGATGTGCCTTAGCTTCTTTTATTTGGGTAAAAAAATGCTAATATTATAAAATTGCAACCCCTAATGCTTTCAGGTAAGCCATTTTATTAACTAGTGTGGGATTCAAAAGGGAATGGAGGTACGGCTTTTTCCCTAGGAAGTCATGGCTCTCCCCTATAAACTGCAAGCAGAATCGCAAAACTACATGCCCTGCAGAATACAGTAACTCTCAAAATATGGAGAATTGATTTCAAATATTTCATTAGTAAGTCTACTTCTGCAGCGACTTTGAAGTCAAATCATGAGAGAGGATGACATGAGCAGGGGACGCAAGAAAAGCTCCAGCCATGCTAGAACACAAAGACCCCGAGGCACACATTGGCCTGTGAGAAGAGACATGGTTTCTGTGAAGAAGGGGGGTCGTGATTAAATTTCAAGAAGTATATGGTAAGAAGGTTGATGAGTGAACAGCACTGCATGCTGAAGGAACAGTTTGGTTGTAACATCATAGGCAGCAATGCTATAACCGGCTTTGGAACATGAGTACTGTATAGTAAAATCGTGTTTGCGAAACACGTACAGGGAATAAGGCTTGGGTTAGGCTGTGAAGCTCTGTATGTGGCGTGCAGAAGGCTAGCTTGGAATGAAGAGGAACTCAGGGAAGCAGAGCAATAACATAAATAACAAGCACCGCTCAGACATGACCATGCTTAAGTAAGCTAAGAACTAAACAAGCTGTCAAAGTAACAAATTCTACTCTAAATTTTTGAAATGGAGAGAACTAGAGTGATTATGTCCTTACAGAGTGTAAACAGATCAACAGAAAATATGTTCTAATTTTATATTATGAATACCATAAATAAACAACCAAAAGATGATTACAAGAATTATGCAGTTAATATAAATCCTATACATATACAGCTGTGTATACACATCTACATGTGTCAAGATATATGGGGTCATGTAAATAGCTAAATTCAAACTGCGACCACACTTTTTTTTAATGCTTGTTTGCCTGCTTGCATTTATTTATATAATGTGCATGATGTTCTGTGCATGTGCGCACATGTGCCATGGTACATGCATGAAGATCATAGGACAACTTCTGGTCAGTTATCTCCACTATGCTGATTCTGGGGCTCAAACTCACGTCATCAAGCTTAGTGGAAAGCACCTTTACTTGTGAACCATCTTGCCATCCCTCGACCAAGTCTTAACATACTATTCAATTATATAAATGTTACGTTGGGAATTTGTGAATAAAGGGTATAATACATGCATGGCTTTAAGTGAACAGTTCTTTCTAGACACACCAGTGATTGGCAGTGAGGATCCTGGAAGCATCTTGTAAATTTTACTGTTCACTTATGAATGGAGAACAAGTAGCAATGTTCCAGAGAATCACTTGTCTTTAAATGAGAACACCAGGGAAAACTGGATTTCTCCTGAAGTAGTTTATTTCTCATCCTGGAAAGCTGATGATGTTGACTAACTTTGCGACCCATGTCTAGGAACTATTTGAAAACCCATGGGATTCATACTGTGCACCAGTACTGCTGCACCCAACCAATTCTGGTCCATATTCATCATGCTATATTACCTATGTATTTAATGCTACAGTGTCTATTTCTAGAAGCCTCTGCCAATCTACGGAACAGGTGAAGCATATTAATAGATCAGTCTCAGCACTAAGTTCCTAATCAAGCAATCACACATGCTCACAATTAAGCCCCAGCATATCTCTGCAAGATATTTTTCATTATCACAAAGACACTGGCTAGAAAAATGAATTGTACTGGGGTACAAATACTTCAGGGACCAGAATGTGAAGAAGAAACCCTTGAAAATTCTATGGATAAGAACAAAACTGTCAAAAGTAAGATAGTCAGTGGAGATTAAACAAAGCAGCGAAGAGTTAACCCAGGCCAAGGCTTCAGAGGCAAATCCTTGATGAGTTTCATTAAGTTAACTACAGAATCTTAAATAATAAGGTTTATTGCCCTATGGTCGGTATTACTTTATTCTTTCATGTATTTTTTTTTTCATCCTACCCGTTGTGGTGTTATAGACTTTACATTCTCCTTGTGTGGTAAATTACTTTTACCATATTTCAAATGAAGATACAGCAATCAATCTATAAAAAAAATAAACACAAATTGTTGTTTTAGTTGTTGTTCTAATTTCAGTATTCATTCTCCAGACTGTCAAAAATGCAATAGATACAAAAGGAGATATATTATAGTCTCCTATATATATACATATGTATATACATATACATATACATATACATATATATTATCCTAGAAAAGTGGGACCAACTTCCAAAAACCCTAACTTTCTTCTAGAGCTGATCATTGTAATATTGGTTATGAGAACGCAAAGCTTTTGTAATTTCTGTGTCTTTAAAATCTTCACATTGGTTTACATTTCATTCATTCTGTTGTTTGGGGAACATTAAGCCATACATGTGTTATGCTATAAGCATATTTTGTAAGCATAATAATGAGATTCTGATTCTCTCCCTGTATGTTGAAAGAACATATGTATTTCTGTAGCATCTGTGACTTATCAGTGAAATGAAAACTGGAACAGAATTTCCCTCAATTTGTATAAAAAATAGTAATGCATTTAACATGATTAGAACAAAAGATCCTTGAAATAGTTGACATCTTATACCAAATACTAAATTCAGTATTACTATCCACTTTCTTTGTACAGTGTGTATTTTCAGAAGAAATGGATGAAAAAACACATGAATTCATTTGTGGGAAGATAGACAAGGTACAAAATGATAAAAAGAAAAAAGCTCCATTTGCCAATGTAATTACCACACAGCATGGCAAAGGCTGAATTTATTAACCTCACTCTTCAGTGGTATCCGTTCAGCTTGCTGATCACCCTCCCTGATTCCTAGGAGAGTGAGTGTTATATCCATTTTTTGATGGGCCTGAGACATCAGACTGTCCATTATTAAAGCCCACATCTGACACCTGTGGTTAATAACTAGTTGTTTACAATATGTGGACAATCTAAGAGTTTTTCCTTAAGGAGTTAAACAAGGTTGAAATGTACTAATCTGCTTTCATCCTTACTTACAGTCATTTACAAGATGGGTTAAGCGTGCCCTTGTAATAACAGTCGGCCGTTATGATTGTGTGTAAGGCCCATGCAAAAAACCAAGAACAAGCGGGCCTTTATTTCCCAGCTGCCCCGCTTATTTTCTCCCTCTTTGAGCTTTGAACACAAAATCCCTTTCTTAAACATACCTACATCCTGGGAAAGTGGAAAGCAAGGCAACTCGGAGTTCACTGAACTCATGCACTAAGGAAACAGATGCTGGTTTTAGGGTGGTGCCATGTTTGCTAAAGTGCTGAGCTTTAAAAGCACGGTTGCAAAGAGAGGTCACGCTGACTCTGGACAGGAAAGAGATCAAGAGTTGCTGGTCTGCCACTTGCCAGTGTCCTCAGGGATGAGCTAATCTTGACAGCTGGTTTGTGTTTCTGCTTTCTTCTATTTGTCAAAAAAAAAAAAGATGAAGATGAATAGATCGATTCAAAGTTCAACTCAAAATTAAGGAAAAACACGAGTTAGGTCTCTCTTGGCTGCTGATCATTCTCTGCCCCACCACCCAAAACATTCTCTGTAATTTCTTTTAAGAACTCGGGCTTTCTGGTTCTTAACCGCTTCACCTCCAACTCTCAAACCATCTCCACTACCCAGTCGAAAAGACAAATTGAATATAACTAGTGTAGTAATTCATTTCCTTTGAATAAATTTTCTTTTTCCATATATGTGAAGGGATTTATTTGTTCATTCCTTGAAACTATCTCACATCAAAGAGTCTTTTCAAAAAACAGTTTGTTGAAGCTGTCCCCAGTTACGGGGCAGTCAAAGGCCAATTTCTAATATACTCGGTGGTCTGTTTCTGTCTAACCAGTCGCCAAAAACCCAGCATCACTCTGATGCTCTGTTTTTGTATTTGTTCTCAGCAAAGCCAGATTCTCTGTCCATCAGACTCAAGCACGCACTACTCACTTTTCTACAGTGGAATCAAATGGCCACTGACTCCTATGTTCAAACACCAAGAACCTGGAAGAAATTATGATGCTAATTGCCAATGAACAAGCCTTTAAACTAGTGGGAGAGTGATTCAATATCAGATGTGAGTGCTCTTTAGCTCCCAAAGGACTACAATCCTTATTCATTAGTACACAAATGCTTAAGAAAAAACTGTAAAAGCCTAATAGAATACTATTAGAAAAGTTAGCAATATCAATGATTTCTTTTTTTAGGCAATAAAAGTTAATAAGGCAGTTTGGATGATGATGTAAAACTTGTGATTTTAAATGTGGTTAAATTCTTGGTTCCATTCAAAGTAGACTAAACTACAGTTAATTATTTGTTACTCTATATTAACTTTAAATATTTCTTATAGATTAATTTTAAGAGATTATTTAGTATTTATTTTACTGTAGGAATAAAGTACATATATATGATTATATACCGATATATGTTGACATGTATACTTATTTGTGGATAACTTCACAAATGGCAACCACTAATGTTTGTATCAGAGAACATTTTGGACACAGATAATTTGTCTCTATTGTATCCAAACAGAACAATAGATACATATGAGACTTCAAGTCTGACCTGACTTGATGAAGTTTTTTCAGTGGCCCAGCCCACCATCATCTACTTTAGCCATTTTCTGAAGGCTCAAACAAAAAGCCTACGTAAAACAATAGTTCACAATTTCCTGCTCAGACGGGTCTCCCAAATATTGGTTCCTTAGTCAACTGCCCCTGGATTTCTTCAGTTCCTAAAAAAAAAAAATCCCTTGTTATCTCATTCCAGAAGTGCTCAGATAAAGTGCCCCTTACACAGAAATTTTAGATTCCTATGCCACTATTAAATCATATGTTCAGGCCCTAATTGCAGAGTAAACGTGTTTGAAACCTTCCCTACACACTTTGTTGTCTGCTACACAAAACAGCATAGCCCACTCTCCCATTCTCAAAGCACCTAATGGTTTTCCACTACACCTACCATGATGATGTTTAAAACTACTGTGACAAGAACTGTATCAATTGTGACAATGTTCTGACCCATTAAATCCTGCCATGCTAGGCTACAATGGAACAAAAAAGATGAATTTTGTCATATTCCATTTTTTATTCTAATATATCTAATATGTTATTTCTTTGATAATATGGTTAATAATAATATCCATTCTACCTTCAAAAAAAAGTTGAGATGGTAACTGTATTTTATTGTTAACCACTAAGGAACCATCCCACTAGATCATGGTGTTAGTGTTCATTTCTTTTATAAACTGCAACTTAAGTGATATCTGACAATTAATAGCCTTATAAACTGAGTGCCAGTTTATATCAGTGTAGTGGAGAGCAGAGACAGAAGGAAGGGAATAAAGTGGAGGCTAGCCTGGGCTACATTGTGAGTACCAGAACAACCTGGTCTATAGAGGCCAGAGATCAAAAAAAGTAGGCAAGTAAGGAAAGGAATAAAGGAAGGAAAGAAGGAAGAGAGGGCAGGAGAGAGGGAGGAAAAGAAGAAAGGAAAGAGAAGAAAAAAGGAAGGGAAGAAAGTTATTTTTATTTTTCTATGTCCTAAAAATACCCCATGTTCAGTCAAGAGTTGTCAATTTCTAGAAAGACTCCTATGAACAAGAATGTGGCCAGAAGTGGCTGCAAATGGGTGCTATGCATTTACTATTCATATTCTCCATCAAACAGGGTTTTTTTTTCATGTATTTATTTGCTCTTGGTGGAGGTGGAAGATGAGAGTGAACATGCACACGCCTAGAAGTCAGAGGACAACTTGCAAGAACCAGTTGTCTACTTCCATCTTGTCGTTCCTAGGGATTGAACTCAAATCATGAGGCTTAACTTCAACAGCTTCTTCCTCCCGACACACGTTGCTGGCCCTCAAAGCTGTCTTGCAGAAGCTGAGACACATTACTACTAGAGAGGGGAGAGGTGTTTTAATAATGCTAGTGCTGTAGCTGGGTTGACCAAATGCATTTCCCTGCTCACTCATCCAACTATGCTTTCCCACCCATCCTCAAGTAACTGCTCAAGGGAAGGTGTGATGCTCTCTGAATGTTTCGTAACATGTGCACAAGATGGGATTGCTGTGTTCTAACTGGCCCAGACCAACTAATTAGAAAACTCACATTAAAATCTGTGTACGTTTGTCGTGGGGGGGGGTGTCAGAAAAAAAAACTATATCTATACAAAAGAATAATGTTAGAATTCTTGCTAACACTTGAAAATCAATAATATCAATGTGGTTTTCATACCAATATCTACACTCAGGTTTTTTGTACCAATATCTACTTCAGCTTGGAATTCTTTTGCCTTATTTATACTTTTTTTCATGATGCTAAGAAAATATGGGCTTTTATGGATTATATTTTTAGTAATGAATGTTAAATTAGTTATGGTATTACACAAATATAGTTATTTTCACTATATAAAACATTAAAAGTCATTATATGAACTTAATGGAACTTAGAATATTTTAAAAGTGTATTAAGTAATCTAATTTTAAAAGTTTAAAATAAATATAAATAACTACTGTCTAAAATAATGTTATTTGTTATGGGAGATACATTGGCAATGTATACAAATGTTCCAAATGACATTGTAAAAATCCATTCCTTGTATCTAATTTTATTATATACAGTAATATACTTTGTGGAATATTGCTTAAAAAGCTCCAACTACTCTAGTATCTATTCAATTTCTTTGCCTACTTTATAGAGATCTCTTAGGCTGTTGGTTGATTGACTTGTACTCTGTTGAAACCTTCCTTTGGTTCTAATCACCATGAATTTGCTTGCATTAGTTTTAAATGTCACATATAAATCAGGAAGGATATGTTTAAAATTACTGTGGTTGAAATATCCACCCTAACTTTTAAAAACAAGAATGGCCTTAATTAAATAAGTGGCTACAATTGAGACCTGGCCATTAGCAGTCATCGGAATTGTGATCATTCATCAACATTAAGTTCACTGTGTTCTAAACTTTCAAATTGAACAATCCAAAATAAAAGAGTAGATAGGCCAGTATTAACTTGCTGAAGTCTTTAAAACTTGAGACTTACTAGTGCTTAAATGCAGGATAATACTTTGACTCTTTAGTGCTTTACAATTACAGAAACACTAAGTAGAACACACAGGCTCTTGGCATTTCCATGAGCTTACCTATTACAGAATGGCTTCCGTGTGAAGCCAGTCCCTGTGTATGAGTTTACATAGTTGAACAAAGGGGAAATCACAAAATATCCTAAATATTACCCTAAGGATATGCACTGAGGGCCTTGGTCCATTTCTAATTTGTAACATCAGCTTTATTTTCAAGCTAATGAAGAATATCCTACCCAGAATGGATACAGTACTTTCTTGACATTTTAAGATGCAAATTTTTTCTAGAACATAGTCAGAACAGAAACAATCTTGTCAATATTGTTCTTGAGAAAATTCACCTCTTATTATTCAATGAGTACTTCCATACTAAAAAGTAAATGTTTCATTTTTCTCAGTAAATTTTTCTCGAACCTAACTTAATGAGACCTCGACATACAGCAAGCATTCAAATTCCAGGCAAATGGAGAGATAGACCATAAATACACTTACAGAAACCATTTTAAATAGATTTTTTTGTGTTATAATCAGTGTTTCAAAGAACTAAATATGTGTTGTATGCACAACAGGCATCCTCCAGGCAAAAAGTTGTGTTCTTATTCAGCAACCCTCAAATTCATTTCAAAGTCTCACAAGACTAACGCCATCAGCCACTCCCAGCATTGCTGAGGCGAGCTCATACTCAGAAAAGAATACCGCATGCAGATGAGAAAGTGTTGATCATATAAGATGACACTGAGAGAATGTGTTCATACACTTTAAGAATTCCCTGTGTAATACTAGTACAGTCATACTATATGTATTACCTGAGTACCATATGTATGTTGTACAGGGTATGCTCACGCTTATCTACAAGGAGGCAGCATAATATAAATTTTTTTGTGACCAAACTATCCTAAGTTATGTCAAAGAAAAATCTATGATATATAGTCTACACTTTCTCGAGCCAACTTGAGAGGTCATGGCTGCAGCCCACCATGTGGGAAGCTGGGTCAGCAGAATTATGAACTTGAGGCCAGCCTAAACTACATAGGGAGTTCCAGACCACAAATCGGAGCTACTTTCTTTTTACCCAAGTAGGTTACCAACGTTTTATTTTCTCCTTAAGAACACCTCTTCATGCATCTATCATACCCTCATTTATTTTCACAAGCATGTCCTACTAAGATTTAACAACAGTCTTAAAGGAGGGGAAGGGTAGAAACTATCTACTACCCTACAATTAGAACAAAACAAAATTTCATCAGTCTTCTCTAGGATGCCATTCTAAATAGCGGAGATGGCCATCTTGATTCAGAATTCCCCAGAAGCCAACAAAGAGATTTATTTGCATGTTGACACTGATAACAGCAGTCAGTAGGGACATCGCATATGCGGTGTGAAGGCAGTATCTACTGTGGAGAACTAGAATTTTATTGGACCCAATCGAGCATACATGTTATAAATTATTCTGTCCAAGAAGAAGGTACTGCCAAGCTTACAAAACAACTCCTGATTCGTTCCTTGTCACTCTAGCCACCTCCTCTCCACCCATGCCTAGAGTCCTGTGTGATCCTGGAATTACTGGACAGGGTGAGGAGATATTCGTAGAAGGAAGTCTAAACAATATGAACAGAGGCCTCAGCGTATCTGTTGGTGGAGACAGTCTTCCTTCCTCAAATCCTTGGAAGTTGAACGAACAAATGCAGCATTCAATACGTTTCAATAGGTTAAGCTTTCAATGTGGAACTTGTGCTGTTAGCAAACAGAAATGGCATGGTTTACTTACATGCATGAGTTTAAGATCTAAAACAGGAAAAGAGAAGGAGAGGAGTAGAGAAATACAGCTGTGAGTTTTATGTAATATCCAACATTTACTAAGAACCCAAACCATGGTAGGAGCCATGTTAGCACTGTAAACTCATCTAAACATCTTCTAACTATAGTTAATGCTGGCTCATTCCAGGCAATGCCTTCTTTTAGATGCATGGCCAATATCCCAAGAATTTGGTCTTTAAATTTCTTTCAATATGCAAGGTTTTGCCTAAGAAGAGACTCTATGAAAACAGTACCCTCCAAAAAGCATCCATGCACATGTCATTAAGGTACTAATGTGAGACCAAGAAAGATGCCCATAAGTGAAGCCCATGGCAGAATCCCCAGACTATTGGAATATGAGTTAGTACTGGAAAATGAGAAGGTGAGGAAAAAGCAGAGGGCACACTGCCCAGCGGTGATGCAGAAGGGAACTTCAGATTGGACCAATAATGGATCTTTTATCTAATTCAAATAGAACATTAATGCCAAACTGAACTTCAGGGAATCATTTAATCTGCATTGAGAGCTTAGTTATACATACTTAAGAACAAGAAAATGTGGCATGTGATGTATGAAATTACTGTTCTAGAAAGCAATTCAATGAAACATAAAATGTGAAAAAAAAAAACCTAGCCAGAGCAGCATGTAAATAAAACTGCACAATGCTTTAATCCCATGAAACACATAAGCAGTGTTTTGCTAGCAATAAATATTTCAGCTTTGAAACTTACAATTTTGAGGTATGCATTATTAAGATTTAAAAAATACTAATCATGCAACAAGAAACGCTGTTCGGTGTATTTTCTATTCCAAGTGTTCTTGCTTCACTAACTACCTGTTACATATTTAAACCAATTGTCCACCTGAACTCCAAATATTTAAACAGCAGAAAATTCCGGGTGGCAAGCAAACATCTAGTCAAGACAACACCGACAAGGAGTAAGAAAGTGGGTGCAGGAGATTTTTTTAAGTTTCTACTGTGATTTTTCAATTGCTTGGATGCATTTATGAGGTGGGCTAACTACACCAGGGAAAATAACGAGAAACGTTTGACACCGAAACTGCGTGCCATTTGGATGCGATTGTACCTCTGCTTGCAGCCTCACACACAGCCAGGGATGCACAGATAGACAAAACATCGAATACATGTAACAAATGCATCCGAAGAATGACAAAGTGGAAAGAAAAAGAGTTCCTTCTCCACAGCAACTGCTCTACAGAGTCAAAATGGAGAGATGTATAGTCTCTTTTGCTCCCTCAGTGCCATCCCTCTTTCTCTCCATCCCCTCCACAGTCCCCCAGTCTTGCCCGCTTCCAGCAGTATTTGTGGCACACTGCACCATGCCACTCACCTGTCATCATTTTGCCAGCCTTGGTCCCCTAGCAGCAAATCCCGGAATCGGTACCTGGGAGGCAGAGGGGGCACTTCGCTCTCCAAATCAACCATTCTTCCTTAAGGAGTGGGCAACATCCAACTAGGGATGGAGGAGGGCAGCGAGGGGTAGCGCGCGCGCTGCGGAGTGGGTTCTATGCTGGGGAGGGTGGGAGAAGGGCCAGGGGGGGATCCAGAGGGGGAGGGGTCGCTCGGCCGGAAGCTGAGGCTGGAAAGGGGGCCGGCTCCTCTTCCCCGAGGGTGTGATGGGGATGATGCAAACCAAGCCCAGGAGCAAAAGTCTGGCTGCTACTTGAACCAGCGCTGCCAAGGAACCGCCCCCAGGCTCGGCGCCGCCTCTGGTCCCTGGGACCTGGGGGGAGGCGGGAATGCAAAAGTTACTTCACCAACCAAAAAAAGAGAAAAATCGCGCGGTGCCTAGAAAGAGGGCAAGTGGTGGGTGTGAGCGCTGCGTGATGGCTAGGCACTTTCCTGAAAGGCAGGGACACGAGCCTCCCACTAGGGCATCCCCGACAGCATCTTTCTCTCGGGGAGAGAAAGCTCTGGGCGCAGCCGGGCTAAGGCGGGAGCAAAGGCGATGGGCTCCGGCTCGCCCAGACCAGGTCTTTCCTGGCTGTTGCTGAAGGCCCAACCAATGAGCCTCCCCCTCATTAGCATAACACAGTGACGACAAGAGGGTGCCTTGGGGACAACCAATGGGGGCGATCTTATTTGCTGATTCCAGAGCTCCAGACCCTTCCTGGGAAGAGGTGAGGGGTCTGAGGAATGTTCCCAAGTGGCACCTGCAACATGACTGTAGTCGCCTTCAGCTTCCGTGGGCGTAGTGGAAATGGCCTGTTCCTAGGCAGGGAATCCCCGCTCTCAACCCAGGGAAAGTCCTCCGCTCCCTTCCCCCGCCCCTTCTTCATTCTAAGAAAAAGGGTTTGCCTGGTCTGAGGAAAATTGCAAGGCACCCTTAGGCAGCAGCTGAAGAGAAGTATTTAAGTGAGAGCACCCTGTAAGCAGGGCAGGGCAGGACTCCACTGAACAACTGCTGATGCTGTGGGCTTCTAAGTGCAGGGTGCTCCTATAGGCGCAGTTCCCAGGTCAGAGGAGGAAGAGAACTTGGAACCTGGACCTTGGTCTTCCTCAGCTCGCTAGGCTTTACCCTCATGTGGTTTTTTCCTTCAAGAGTGGTACAAGCAGAACAGCAAGAGCCCAACCGCACCTGAGGAAAGGAAAGACACAAGCACTGCTCTGGCTCTTACTTAGGAATCTCAAAGTTTGTTTGTAGGAACAAGATCCTAATGAAAATAGGGCCACGTTTGGAGCAAAACAACTTAATAAAGTCACCTTACCTGAGATCAAGAAACACAGGAAAGTGAGCCGGGCCTCTGCAGTCTTACAATGAGAGGGAAAAGGTACAAATGAGCAGTAGGTAAAATTTTTTTGGTTTGGTTTTTGGTTGGTTGGATGATTTGCTTGTTTATTAATTCGTTTTGATTAATTCTTAGTGGAGACCATTTGGCAGAGAATTCATAAAGAAAGCTAAAATGCAGAAAGAAATCAACAAAAGGGGTGCAATAGCAGGAAAATTTATAGTAGCAAACAGTCGAAGGGGCATAGCTGTATGGCTTCCTTGTAGTTTCCGCTTCAGGCTCAGTCTTCCAGACTTGACTTATTAGGCGTGCCTTCTTTAGGTTTCCTGACTCTCCCAAGCGAAGTGAACCTGTTGCCTTCTTCTTCTGAATCACTCAGACTTCATTTTGCTAATGGTGTTTATCATATTCTGACCTCGTAAGTGATTATCTGCATAGCTTTAATGTATCTTTTTGTTTGCTTGCTTGTTCAGAGCCTTCAGAATAACCAAATCTTGCCCTACAAATATATTCGGAGTAAGTAATATTTTAAGTTAGAGCTAAGCTTCTTAATTTGCACTTTTATGATAATCTTAGTTGAGACCTGAGCTTTCAGATAACATTACAGAATGGAATGATTCTGTTAAAAAAGAATAAGTGAAGATCTGCTTGGCTCCTAGTGCACACATAGCCAACCATTAAGGACACCCATTGCTATGAAGTTTCCCAGTGTGCTGAATTTTCTGCTCCATAAAAATATGATCAGAGTAAAAAAAAAAAAAACCAACTCCCAATTCTCCAACTTTAGAAAAGAAATTTAAAAATAACTTCATAAGAAATACTATCCTGACATTCTTAAAATACAGCAATCATTATCAAAACTCAAATTTATAATTGAGAGACCTTTTTTACTATTTTTCCCTTTTGTGACAGACTGTTTCTTTTGTCTTTAATATTTGGTTGTGGCTCTCCCACCTGCCTTTTACACTTCTATTCCTTTGTTTTTTTTTTATCATGTCCAGGCATTCCTGCTGTTACAACCTATTTTCCTGCTCCAGGCTTCACCTTGGTCTCTCTCTTCACTGTGTGCTACCAGTCTCTTATCTCATCTCTTCACGTTCTCTCTGTGGATGGGAAAGTTTTAACTCTACTATGGCACGAGAGTCAATTGTAAGAAATAAATTAAAACTTAATGCTATATAATACATTTCTAAACTATGTAATTCAAACTAGTGTTTGTAGGATTTCTTATACAACTCATAGTGTGCATGAATGGGTGAACAGCAATAGAAACAGTTCTCTCTCTCTCTCTCTCTCTCTCTCTCTCTCTCTCTCTCTCTCTCTCTCTCTCCCTCTCTCTCTCTCCATACACACACAGACAGACACACACATACCCCATGAGAGGAGCTAGATCATACATACAAACAGTAAAAGAAAGAGACTGGGCACACACACACACACACACACGCAGTAAAGGAGATTGATCACATACAACCAATACAAAAGATTGGTCACACACAACACATAAGCAATAGAAGAGATTGGTCACAAGCATACATCACCAAAAATGTTCTAAACTATTATACTAATAAAATGAATGTTAATAATTCCTTATATTTAGAAATTTTAGTTTTATTTTCTTTAAAAAACACATTTGAAAACATTTTCTAATTTGTATGACTAACAAATGCTATTTTTTAAATTTTCTGCTTTTCAACATGTTGATTATACAACTGTTTTAACATAAGAAAATATTCATTCCTATAAGCGAAGAATGATTTTGTTAACAATTTCAAATTGTTCATAATTTTCTTGTGTATAATTAACATAATTTCTGTGAAGGACTATGATGGAGAATTTTATCTATTTGTGTGTGTCCATGTGTATTCCTATATTGATAGACAGATAGTGATAGGTGATAAATATTTGATTGGCAAAAGTCCAAAAACTGTTTCTGCTTATGGATACATAGCCCTAAAAGGACTACTGAAAAATGAAATTTAAAAAGAAAACAAAAACATTCCTTGTGTTAGATTGTGTATTTCTATCAAAGTCCAGCTATTTAGGTGCCAGAATATTGAAGTCCAGCTTCCATATCAACTGGGGAAACTGAGGTAGGGTATAGACCCCATGGCTGCCTGGTGACCCTGGAGATTTTCTCAGAGGGCAACCTTCCGGTTCAGAACTGATTTTTATGGACAATGGCTTCCACTGATGGTGGCAAGCATCTAAAAAGGAAAGGGAAAATGGAGAGAAAAGAAACACACACACACACACACACACACACACACACACACACACACACTCTTACACTTTATGATGAAGTAAGACAGACTCCAGCAGATAGATTTCAACAAGCTTCTTCTTAAAAGTTTCTATTACTTTACACATTCATATGCATACATACATACATGTACACATACATATATAACGTGCATACATACACATCTTGGAGGATGGAAGAAACTCCAAAGAGTGGGCTCCAACCCAACAAGCTATTGTACATATGCATATATAGTTTGGTGTAAGGAACAAACTTCAAAGAGTAAGTTCCAACAACCATATTACTTGTCCCACAGCTTATATAGCCTAGCAATATCTTTCAAGCAGTACAAATATCACAATGTGGTTATATTCTATTTTCTTTAAGTGGATGATTACGAGTATACATAAGAAAAACATTTTCCTCAGTACTGTCACATGATCAAATGTTTATGTATTATATGTGAGAAACAAACATGAAAACCAAATTATTTCCAAGAACCCATATATATTTGTAATTAAGCAACTTGTTATATATTAACAGAGAATAAGCAAACAAGATAATTTCTCAGCCAGCCTTTCTTTACTGGCAGGTTGCAATTTGCAGTTACAAAGAAAGAATCAATTATCTTAAAAAGTAATCTCATAAAGATCTTAAAAGAATCACAACTCTAAACTTCTATATTAAAATAATCAGCAATTTTTACTTAAAATCCGAAAGGTGCCTCATCTACTCAGTGTTTTCCAGTAAATCATATCAGGAAGATGAGGGCAGAAAATAAATATAAGAAATTAGTCACCGTGACGTCCAGCTTCAGTGAGAGAGTCATGTCAGTTAGTGCTAATTGCAGTATTGTCTTTGCTCACCAACCTCAAAAAGTCCCTAGATTTATTACTAAGAGCACTTTTTCTTTTCTTCAATTTGTTCCCTAAGATTTTCTGCATCTGAACCAATAGCAAAAACATCTTTACCTAGCTTTGCTAAACAATCTATTTTTTCCTAAGGCTTTCTATTTCAAAGCCACTAGCAAAAACATCTTTACCTAACCTTGTTGAGCAATCTGTTTTTCCAAATTCTTTCTAAGGGTCATTGTTAGCAATCCACATCTGCAGGTTCTTTACAAGGGTGGTGGTTGAATCATTAATCTGCTCCAGCAGGAATGCCTGAAAGAGTTCAAGCATTGTTACTGAGTATGCCAATGATATTGCCCAGTGAGGGGCTGGAAGCCCCCTTTATAGTACTCACACAATTCATAAATTGAGGGGATTATGAGTACCTCAAAGGAACAAGAAGAGCTATGCTCCATCACATCATGAAGTCCTCAGAACACATAGTTCTTGGAGTTATGCTTAGTTGAGCCATGCCATTCATGGGTATGCTAACTGGTGAGCAGTATTCCGTGAGTTCTAGAGCTGTTTTTGCTGCTCCACCTGCATGGCCTGCAACATACTTCATAGAACCTTAGTATGCAGGCAAAGATGTTATTCATTCAGATAATAGCTTTCCAGTGTATAAAATAGCCATTTGAGTGTGTTGTATTTTAAGCAGTGACTTTGACTTGACTTTATCATAATCCAAAGGGTAAGGGTTTGCAACTGGTGGAGGCGTGACTAAGCAGGAGTGGCAGTGGATTGTGAGGGTCTCAATAATGAAGAGCATGGACTGTTGAGCACACAGAGACACCTACTTCTGAGTTCAGAAAATTAAGAGGAAAGACTTTCTGATGAAGCAGCTGACACACATGTCACACATACACATACATATAGAATCAAATTAAATTTAAAAGAAGGTATGGTGAATACCAACAAATGAAAAAGTATCATATAGTTTGAGTCCCAGTGGGTATTTACCTAGAAAGGGAACAGAAACTAGGGCCAGAAAAGAGCAAGAAGTGGCCAGCTATTGGATGTATTTTAAGTTTCACATCTGAGGGACCTTATGTCCCATGAAAGCAAATGGCAAAGTCATACCTTTAAAAACCCACCTGGCAGCAGTGAAGCCAGCTAATTTACAGGGGAAACAGGAATACATGGCAGTAGACTGGGAGCTTTGCAATATTTCGGGTAAAATAGACCAATTATCAGAAACGACAGTGATTATGTGCCTCACATAGAATGTAGTTGTGTGGGAAATTGCAGTGACAGAATTTACAAAAATTGAAAAGTTGTGTAATTCAGTGAATATGAAGAATCAATGATACTTTCTTTGCCTTCACAGTTGATTACAGAGGTGGAGGATAAGTACAGTTGCATGAAAAACAAAAGTGAAGAAATGATTTCTCTTTAGGCCACCTACAAAGCATCAAACGAAGAATTCTATATAACTTGAATGTGTCCTAGAGCAAATACTTGGCCAGATTCATAAGACTGCGAAGCATAAGATTTCAAGTAGCTGTTGAAACTGAGGGAAAATCAATTCACTGGGCTCCTACAATGTGAAGAAAAAAAGACAGCAGAGACAATAGTCACAAAGACAACCAAGCAGAAGCGATACATCAAAAGCTGGAGGAAAAGCAAACTGCCATCCCACTCTTCACAAAGAACCAAGGGACACCTGCTCTCCACTTACTTTAGTCTTATTCTTGGTACTTGTTTTGAACTGAAAAACAATCTACAGTACTAGCACAAAACCTGCCCTTTATATAGCACTATATAGCATGCCCATCTATAAGAGGAGACTCACTTCGTATGTCAATAACCCTGAAAAGAGAAAAATCAAAGACAAAACACCTTCTAAACATGACAGGTCAGTGAAATGAAGAGAGATCATCTCAAGACTTATTAAGATACTACAGTAGCTGGTATAATTTATACAACACGTTTTCTACTGATTCCTGACTCTTATTCTCAGGAATTGTTAGTGAGGTGGAACATGAATAGGAACTCCAAATTGAAGCCCATCAGGAGAAATATATACTTGGTATCTATTTGTTGGTCTTGACACAAGGCTCCTAAAACCCTTGCAATCTTTGGAATGGTACAAGTCTATTTAATGTGTATTAAATAAGAGATATCTTAATCTAGATAGCTTCAGAATGTGAATTGGGTGGCAAAATTCCTCCAAACTAGAGGTTTCAAGTACCCAGTCTCACTCCACCCTGCGAACTCCAAAGAGAAAAGAGGGTTTCAATTTTAAACAGATCTGCATTTTTTATTGTCATGATCAATTATACCCACAAAATAAAGTCTCTGTCAAGTAAATAAATAAATAAAATGTAAAAAAAAAAAACCAACAACAACAGACTTTGGAGAGCTTTCAAGTTGCTGAGTACAAGGGTGATCCTGGGCAGCGGCTTTCCTACATTTCTTTCTCCTATGTGTTTGTTTTTCTATAGTGTTTGATATGTTCTTTGTAATAAAGCACTAAATCCATAGGCAGTGTTGTCCAGAGGTCTGTAATTGTAGAAGAAGGTTAGCCAATTCAGGGTAAGTAGTCCCCCCAACTTACAGCCAGGTGTCCAGGAAAACAGCTAAGATGACCTAACACTTACAACTAGCATCTACAGTGGAGCGAGGCCCTAGAACTTGACATTTGTGATTGTGACACAAGGCTGTCTTTAGGAACAAGATTTAGAAACTGAATAGAGTTTTGGGCATCTGATTGGTATCTACTAATTAGTTGCTAGTAGAGAGAAATATATACACCTTGATCAGAGTGATGGTTAGTTTTAATTGTCACATTGGCAAACTCTAGATTACCTGACATGAGAGTCTCAGTGAGGGACAGTCCAGGTCATACTGCTCTGTGGGCATGTCTATGCAATTACATTGGTTTCATTTACTGAGTTGGGAAGACCTGTCCACTGTGGATGGCGTCATTACTATAGCACCATTCTGTGAGTTGTATGTAAAACTGAGGTCCATTGTGCATGTGTTAATTTGTTCCTCTCTGCCTCTTGACAATGAATGCAACATGATGAGTTTCCTCAAGAGCCTGCCACTGAGATTCCTCTGCACTGAATGCCTGGAACCAGGAGATGTGAATGCAAATTATTCTTTATCTCCTGACTTGCTTTTGTCAAGATATTTTATCACAGCAACAGAAACAAAACTAAGAAGTCACAAAGGGTTAAATTGCATTGTATAGAGTGTTTGTGAAAATGCAGACAGGGGAAAAAATGCTACTTTTCCTCTAGTCTTCTTTTATAATTGAAACCACTTCATTGTTCATTTTCCCTAGACATTTTTTCACAAGTCTGTCTTGTTACTTCTGTGTAATTTGATTATGAAAGAATGACATAATCACTCAAAACAAAGATATCACTCAATCATGTTCCCTTACATTAAACAATTATAAAGGTAATTTAAATTACATTTGAAAAATATCCATCAGTACCCACTTGAGTGCATTTGTTTCTTTACAGTTTTCCTTACATTTCCACTCCCATGATAACATAAACTAGCTGATGTGTGCAGAATATATACTATAAGTACCAAAACAAGTCTGTTGAGTGATCAAAACAAGAGAAATAAAGCAATAGAAAATATTTCCCAAAATAAGTACATACAATTTTAAAGTTTTATTCTGGGAATGTAAAGAAATTTTTATCCAGCAACATGGCCTCTCCAGCAAGGGATTAAATCTAAAGATGCTCTAGGTCTATATGGCGGGCCTGAATGCAGACATGCCTGGAAATGCAGTATTATCTTGCTGGGATACGGTCAGCTTAGAGAGAGTTCGAACTAAAACACCTGAATTCAACTAGCCAGCCAGAGTTCAGAAAGTACTAGAAAGAGTGAGCTTACTCAGGAAAATCTCAGAGCTGAAAACATTCTTTTTTTTTATTTTTCACATATACATTTATATTATTACACATATATACAATAGATTATCTATAACAAGAAGAACCATGACACAATTAGGAATTATGTAAATGTTAACATTCATAGTGTTTTGGCTACTCATATTTGACATCCTTGTAGAAAACCTCTTTCCTATCTTAGTGCGTCTAAATTTCTGGGTTTTTTTGTGTTTTTTTTTTTTTTTTTTTGGTTTTTATGAGACAGGGTTTCTCTGTATAGCCTTGGCCATCCTGGACTCACTTTGTAGACCAGGCTGGCCTCGAACTCACAGCGATCCGCCTGCCTCTGCCTCCCGAGTGCTGGGATTAAAGGCATGAGCCACCACGCCCGGCACGTCTAAATTTCTGAATGTAAATCAATCTCCATCACCTATTGTCATTATCAACTTAGAACACCTATCTAGACCTAAAAACATCTTAACCCCTAAACAACTAAGCTTCATTGTAAAACTAAGCTACCTGGTCTTCAACTTCATCAGAGACTTGAGAAGGAATAAACCTGATTACCTGAGTATGCTGGGAAGGCAGGTTAGTAGCTTTCCAAATGAGAAGATGACAGAAAGAGTTTTCTATCTGAAGAGTCACCCATAACTCTCTATAACGTTGGTGCGTCTTCATCAGCCTTCTGGCCCAATATATCTAACAGACATGTTTGTGAGGCCGGAACTACTGAGGACTTACCTAACCTGCCTTGGCAGAGTTTGGCCCTCGACTCTGCCTGCATCCAAGCTTGCCCTTTTTTAAGGCAGAATTCTGTCTGTGGTAGCAACAAGGACATTTGGCCCAGTGTCCTGTTTGTCACATTTGAAGCCATCTCTATAAGGAGGTTCTTTGATGCTCATCATCCTCTTTGAAGTAGGCTGGGTGTTGCCGGGAGTTAACCTGTCTCATTGTCAGTGAATCTTTAAAATAATAAAAACATTTTTAAATGTCAGTTTCTGCATGTCTCTGGGGTTTTTAAGACCTTACCTAACTATTTTACTTTATCTTTCTATAGAATCATATCTACCTGCTACACCTAAGATGTATATTCTTCTAATAAAATAGACTAAAAATTGACATGACCATGATTTTATCAACTAAAAATTAACTTGTATAACTTATTTATCCTAAATAGCTTGCAATAGCACTTTCAAAGAGTATATACAGTATGTGTGTGTGTGTGTGTTTGTGTGTGTGTGTGAAGAATAATCTTACTTTTGAATTCTATACCACTGATTCAAGAATTAAACTTATTTTGCAACTATATACAAAAGTCTATACCAGTGAATTAAAAATAACCTTGTGAGTGACAATTGCATTAAATTGAGGAGTAGATTCACTAATCTACTTTTTGTTCTATCTTCCCAATATACCTCTATTTTCTTCCTTCTTTTTTTTCAACCCCTTTCCCCAAACCTAAGAATGTAAGAGAAAGGAAAAAAGACACATAGCTGAGTCTAACCTTGTCTTCTCTCTAAATAAGACCAATAATAACCTGTAACCAACCTCCATTGATAATAACCGTCTATATCCCAAGAAAGCAACCAAAAACCTACCTGGCTCCCCTTAAAAGAACTAAGGTATCATTCTCTTAAGGTTTCTTCTGGCTGATTTGGGATGAATAATACCATTGTAGGTGCCCAAATAAAATTGGAGAAAAGGTTAAACAAGCTGGGAATGGCATCTGTTGTCTAGTTTCTAAATGTTGAGAAATTCCAGGGTTAATTAGCATCCTTTGTGGGACAGTCTGAAATGCTGGACCAATTAGGATTGGGAGATTTCTTTGAAAATGTCTTGGAAACTGTCTTGTTCTGATGAGGAACAGCAACTGAAGCACTTGGTGCTGGAACATGAAGGATACAGGATGTCAGTGTCCAGCATGCTGAGAGAAATGCACCCTGTCAAGTCTGATCCATGTCATTGTCTGGTTGTTTTGTTCTGTAAGCATACAATTTCTCCCAAGCATTATACAATCCTAAAATTATAAGTGTATAAGGTGTATATGATGCTCAAAACATTTAAGGCTGGTTTTCTGCTCTTTATTTGAGCAGGAAAAAAAAAGGCATCTGTAAATCTTCATTCATGCCATATGAAGAACAGAATCTAATAGTAGTTCTTAGGGGTTCTGTAGCCAAGAAGAAGCATTGTCTGTGCCTAGACATTCATGTCTCAGCCAGTCTCAGAGCTATTCCCATATAGGCCGAGGTTAGCAGAAGGATGATGAAAGTTAAGCCTTCAAGGTCCAAGCTTGCATAAGATTATATTGCATGGAGGTTAGAAACTTCCAGATTTAGGCCCAGGGGTAATTAGATAGAAATGCTGTGGCCTCAGCCCAAGCCATGTATTTGTAAAGCCTAGGTATGACTCTCATGTTATCCCTTCATCTGAGGAAATAAAAACAACATTTACATGGGAATGTGGTTATAGTTATAAAAACATCATTCTAAAATGTGTCATCATAGGCGGATATGTGTGGATTAATTCAACGGAACATACAAGCACAAAAGCTTCTTTGTCGGTTCCCTAGAATGACATTTGTTACATCTTTCCGAGGTGGGACTGGGCTTGAGAATTCGAATAATGTTTAAGAGAAAGAAAACTGAGAACATATAGAATATGAGCTAAGCAACTGAATGTCTTTTAGTCCTGTGTCTTTGTTGTATAAATTCTCATCTACTCCGAATTCGGTTTCTAAGGAGAAGCTAGGGATGTGGTTGAGTTTTTAGACTGCTTGCTGCACAAGCACACAGACATGAGTCCTACCCTGGCCATCCCTTGTAAAAAGTCCAGCCTGGTGACTTCTTGTAATCCTGGAGTTGGGGAGGCAGGGAGATCTTTTGAACTTGGTGGTGAGTCAGTCTAGCTGGTTCCAGGTTCAGTGAGAGACCCTTCCTTTAAAAAATAAGGTGGGGAGCTGGAGAACAATTGAGAAAGACACCTGACATCAACATCTAATCTCCACGAGCTGTTTTCCGCAGCCACACACACATGCACACCGAGAAATGGGACACATCAGGAAGCACTTTGACTGACCGCTGGCTGAGTTAGCTCTGTAATGATTTAAAAGGGTATATGATATGCTAACTACCTATCTAAATTTAAAATGGTCTTCATACAGTATTTTCAACTGTAGTATGACTTGGTCACAGTTTACATAGGTAGCATATGTATTTTCCTTATTTTTTAGATGGTTTAACAGACACAGAAAAGCTAAAATAAACTACTCAGTAACTGTACAATTCTAAATGAATGTCAGAATTTCCAGATTGTTCGGTGGTGCTCCAGACTACAAACTGACAATATTCTTCATTGCACATAGTATGATATCATAGAAACAATATTTAAGAATAAGTGAAAGAGCAAAGTTTGCAAATTGGTGTAAAATTAGAAAAAAACATATGTCTTCAGAGGAAAATGTTAAATGAATCAAGACTACTGACATATATTATTAATTCATATGATCCTGGAGATGTATATGTTTTCTTTGCCCACAAAGACATGTTGTAAAAATTAACTATATTACTTTCAAAACCCAGATTTTGGTGTTTTTGTTTGTTTGTTTGTTTGTTTGTTTTTCAGCTAGTTTATTACTAAAGTAAGAAATAAAAGCTCTTATACCCATTGCCACTTTGGTCTGTACAGTTTATGTGAATAAGTGTTTTTTAAAATGGCTATTTACTGGAAAGAATATATAAACAAAAATGATTATGTGTATTTTAACGTTAAGAAATTGAAAACTGGAGCGGGAGAGATGTTTCAGTGGTTAAGAGAACTTTTTGGGTTTTCAAAGAACTCAAATTTGGTTCCCAGCACCCATGCGGGGCAGCTAACACCCTTCTGTAACTCCAGCTACAGGACATCTGATTGCCTCTTCTGGCCATCACTGGTACACACACATGCTCAGAAGACACAAACCCATATACACCAAAAAATTAAAAGTAAACATTCTTAAAGAAATGAGAAAAGAAAGAAAATCTACACCAAGAAACTACTCACAACTCAGTCTTCTGGAAAAAAAAATTTACAACACGGGATACAAAAATAGGCTGATGTATCACAGGTCACATATATTATTAATGACTGGATATGTTCTTAGCTAAGACTATTTTTTAATCAGCCTTGTTGAAAACCAGTTTTGTAACAGTAGTAGTGAGTCAATGTGCATCTCTTCCCAGTGCAAATGGTGTCTGAGTTCTCCCCAGCCTGGGTAACACAAAGCTTCTTCCTCCCTTCTACACACACACACACCCAAAACCTTCCAAGAGCATTCTCTGCAGTCCCAACAGGGAGGTATCAGATTCCTGAAGTTACTATAGCCTGGTCTGAAGGACTACCTTGTTGGATTCCTCTTCCACATTCATTTCACCACCCTCCTCTCAGCTTGGCCTTTGTCACCTTCCTGAGAAACAGTAATAGCCTATGCATGACCAAGGGTTTAAATTCTGACTGCACAGAAACTAGCCTCTGAGTAGCTGCCTGACCTCACAGAATTCACTGTGCTGTGGCGTCTCTACCACATATAATACAGTATTTATTGGGGGGCAACAGACACATATAATAATAGATCTAAATATCTTAAGCTAGTTCTCTCCATTGGTTAATAGTATGGCCAGTGTTTTCAAAATGTAAGCATACACATTTTAGAAGACTTTCCTTGTTACAAGCTCATTTTGCTATTTAGCACACAGTGGGTTTAATTATGTTTTTAAATTTTTTTCACACAGCTACTTGAACAAATTTGATTACCTTTGAAGATATAAACTATAATATGTACTCTGATAATGCCTAAGAAAGCATAAATGAACTAGAAAAAGAAAGGAAAATAACTGCTTATTTACACTTCTGAACTAGGATGGAAATAAAAAACATATGGATAATCAAGTAATTATCTTAAATATTCTCCACTTAGAAGCCAGATCATGTAGTCATTCAAAATGAGAACAAATATCCTGAATTGTATTGACATGTATAACAAGATCTATGTGCATATGACCATACTGAGTTCAGGTACAACAAGCTAAAGAAAGCTTCAGAGCTATATGTGTAATGTGTGTTTACACTGGTCCCAACAAGCTTGGTGAGTGCCCAAAATAAAGGATGTAGCAAAGGAAAAAGATGTGGAAACGCCAGAGCCAAATCAACAACTGAGACAGACGCTCACCACCTCCTACTCAAATGTCAATTCAAAAGATATTGAAGTATTCATTAGCAGGAATAAATGTAATCTATAATGTTTTAGAATATTAAGACTAGCCTTTTTGAAAAGCCATTTGCTGGTTTAGGAAACAAATAGCAAATGACTCTAACTTGTCCTTTGAATCTTCTGTTTCCTCCTTTTGTCTGTAAGCATACGTGCTCACTGGATTTAAGTCCTTGGAAAGTCACCAATTTACACAACACGGTACAGAAATTCCCAATGTTGCGAGATGTTAATAATCTTACAACTTAAATCAAGTTCTCACACAGGTTTCTAAAATCAAGAATCTATGACTTCCTCCAGAGTTGACTAGCGAGTTCTCTAAGGTCATGGGTCTCCCATAGCTTAACAGTTGGCTTCAGTCAAACCCTCAAAAATATTTCATTCATGTCTTAATTGAAGAAGCAAATGTATGACAGGAGGGTAAGTTGTCCTTGGATGTTCTTGACTATAAGTAGAATAATATGTGATGGATATGGTATTAAAAATTAAAGTAGCATATCATATGTGGTGGTTTGAATAAGACATGTCCTACCTAGTCTCCAGCATCTGAGCACTTGGTCCCCAGTGCGGGGGTGGGGGTGGGGGGGTTGGGGAGGTGGGGGGGATAGGGGGGATAGGGGGGTGGGGGGGTAGGGGGGATGGGGGGATGGGGGGATGGGGAGGGTACTGTTTGGAGAGTTTAAGGTGGTATAGACTGGCTGAGGGGAGTGCGAAATAAACTCTTCCACAAGTTGACGCTGAGTATGGTGTTTCATCACAGAGTGACCGGAAAGTAACTAATATATCACATTTATACAAGCAAAGTTCAGACATAAGCCAGAGATATCAGAGTAAATAGTACAGTCTTTTAGTTTTCCTGTCTGAAGCTAAAAAAAGAAAAACCACTGAAATTACCCCATCTTTGTAATTTATTCTTCCCCCAACCCATTCAAAAATGAAATAAAATGGAACTGATGTCAGAGACTTGGCATATATTTTATAGAGAAATGTAAAGCTTTTCCCTAAGATCACACTATGCTCATGATATCTCAATGTGCCTCCACTAATATGGGGTTTAATTTTTGTTTTGCATACATTCTATTAACATAAGCAAACATACTATGTTTCTCATTGTTGGGGATTCTACTGCCTGTATCTATATGATTGCATAGGTACTTGATCTAAATTTGGTTAAAGTGTAAGAACAATATAAATACAAAATCTTCATGTGTGGGTATCAGAGGAACAAAATTTTCTACCAAGAGAATTATTGTGAATGACTTGGAAATATTTTCTGTTTAAGATTTTGCCTTACCCAACTCCTCCCTCGTCCTATCTACCTCCATCTCTCTCTCTCTCTCTCTCTCTCTCTCTCTCTCTCTCTCTCTCTCTCTCTCTCTCTGTCTCTCAAAGTAACAGGCAAACAGAAAAGAATAAACAGTAAAAAGGAAATAACAAAAAGAAAGCAGAAGAAACACACACACACACACACACACACACACACACACACACACACACAGCCTATAAAACACAAAATCAGAAGCAATAATATACAAACAAAAGGCCAGTAAGACAAAACATGCCCAAGCAATATAAGACATAAGTCTTAAAAAAAAAAAAACACCATGGAGTTCATTTTGTGTTGGCCATCTACAGCTAAGCATGGAACTATCCTTTCATTGTGTGTAAAATGCCCAGTGAAATTCACTGGAGAGAACAGATTTTCCTTTGAAAATGGATATCAAGTGGAAATAGTTTCTTGGTTAGAGATTGTAGACATTTTTAGAGTCCCTGGATCTAGCATGATTCAAGCAAGCATCGGGCCAAGGATTCCAAGTCATGGGCATAAATTTGTTCTTTTTTTATTCAGATGAATTGAACTCAGTTTCTACCACCAGGGTCTGACCAAGAGAGCTAACAAATTTTTAAAAAGGTTATTTTTAGTAGTGTTGTCAAAATTACCAGCCACTTTGGTGCAATCCCATAGTCTTTTCATAATAAAATCAAATAGGGTAACAACTGTTATGATTTTTTTCTATCTAAATTCTACTTCTGCTTCAATGCTAACTCTCACATCATTGGCATGGACTCACATTCTATGTTTAGGTCCTGACTTTGACATTCTGCACACCCACTACACCAACGGGAACACTTGATCCCTTGGATGTGTAAAATTTCACAATCGCTGCAGACTTTCAAAAACAAGAACTTAAATTGTGTTCTGCTTACCAATATCTTACCCAAGTTCAAAATATTATTTTATGCCATTGTTTTACTATGTGGTCCAAACATTTTTTTCCCATTTTGAAATTTCTTCTGTAATGATAGCTGAAACAAAAACAAAGGATAAAAGCATGTACACTGTGCAGCTTTAATGAGGCTAGAATGCATCCGTGAGAGTTGCAAGTTCCACACGCAGTCTTGACGGTCATTAAGGCAAAAATGAGAGAAGGTGTCAGAGAAAGTGAGAACTCCCAGGTGAATTTTGAAGAGTGCAGGGGTGTCTAAGAGTAGATGGGATAGATGGCTAAAGATCAAGGACTCCTTCCCTGGGGGGTGTGAATGGATGCAGGTGTCCTAAAACAAGCTTGATAGGTGAGAAAAGACAGAGCAACTGCAAAGACTAGCCATATTTTCAGAAAGCAGCATACAGTGTTCACTTTGCAAACGTCTTGGCAGCTGACCAAAGCCTGCTGAAAACAAACTAACATGGGCTCCCCATTCCACATGCAGCAGCCATAGCCTTGTATGGTGAGACATCTGAACATGTGTGCTCAGGACATGAATTAAAGACATGTAAGAATAGACTCTTGGCACATGTGACTAAACAGTGCTGTGAGAATATGCCCTGAGCTTTCATGGCTTCAGCTGGCATCTGTGTTCCATAGCCTTATTTTACTTAAGAAAATGTTTAAGAATTTTTAGTCATTCTTAAGAACCAGAAAGAGCAAAAATGAGTAACGTCATCATGTGTTTTTAATACATGTAGAGAAAGAGTTATATTTAAAAAGATAAAAAATTATCAGATAATATGAGGAATAGGGACTACTTATGACATGGATCCTGGCCCACACTTGTTGATCACTTCTCCCTTGCAGGGTGGCCTTGCCAGGCCACAGAGAAGGAAGATAGAGGCAGTCCAATAAGACTTGATAGGCTGAGGTCAGATGTTAGGGAAGGAGGATTCCCCTTTTATGAAGAGTAAAGGAGGGAGAGAGGGACCAGGAGGTGACAAAGGAGGGGGCTACAATTAGGATGTAAAGTGAACAAATTAAAAATAAAATTTAAAAAGGAGAAAAAATACATGAGCAATGGTTAATAAATAGAAATAAATAATTACTAATCAATTTTTATTTTATCACTTATTTTTTTACGCGCAATGTGTGTGTGTATGTGAGTGTGTGTGTGCTGTGTGTTCACACACGCTGCAAGCTCACAATGCACACAGAGGCAAGGTGGATGCATTGGATCCTCTAGAACTAAATTTAAAGGCAGCTATGTCTGCCATTTGGATGTTGGAGACAGAACCTGGGTCATCTAGAAGAACAGCAAGAGGCGTTAACTGCGGAGACACCTCTCCACACCCTCCAATCAATTCTTAAGACAGGAAGAGAAAATGATAAGACTATAAATAAATAACAAATATACAAAACTTAAAAAATAATGAGAAATATAAAAGAGACAACAAGTCCACATCACCAAAAATTCCTGTGCATATATACTCCTACAGGGAGAAGGAAGAGGGAAGAGAGGAGGAGAGAAAGAGACAGACAGAGAGACAGAGGACTACTTATGTTTTTATTTTTTATATGTTTTTATATTTTATATTTCTATATTTTATACAAAAAGAAAAGACTTGAAAAGAATCAGGTGTAATTTTTAAAACATTTTACTGATTCTGTGTGGATTTTACATCATGTATCCCAGTCCCGTTCACCTCCCTATCTCCCTGGACTCTAATATCTACCTTTCACCCTAGCCACCCTCTCAAAAAATAACACACACACACACACACACACACACACACACACACACACACACACACAACACCACCAACAACAACAACAAAAGCAGAGAACACATCTCATTGTGGGAGCTGTAGTGTGTCACAGTGTGCCCCACAGTATTTCTCTCTCTCCACACATCTTTTGCAAAAGTTCATTGCAACGAGTCATTGGTCTGACTCGAGAGCTCTGGCTTCTGTCACACTATACCAATATGGGATCCCTCACCGGGCCTCCTCCTCACGATCCTGTTGCTGCGAAGTGTCATGGAGATCCTATAGTTTTGGATCAGCAAGGCTGGCCTTTTCACCAGTCCCGACTGTTTGCAGATGATAAAGATTTAGGACTGAACCAACTCAAAGGTCTGGATCTGGCCCAAGTGGTAGCTGAGCTAGTCAAGGCACGGGCTCTCCCTTATTCGCAGCACCACTAAGGCAAGCTCTCCAGCACTGCTCAGACTAGGCCACCCAGTGGCGCCATTGGAGGAAGCTGAATAAGGTCCCCTGCTCTCTTTCCCTCCAGCCAGCTCACTTGAACCCAAGCCTTCAGAGCCAGCTCCAATTTGCTTCCCAGTTAGGGCAAGAGACCCCCTCCTCTAGGGGCTGCACCTGCTGGGACTGAGCCAGCTCCTCCATGCTCATGCCTCTGGGCTGGCTCACCTGTGCCTTCCTCATCAGGGCCAGCTCCACTCTGCACTCTAGGAGAGGTGGAAGGCCCACTCTCCTGAGTGCTATAGCCAGTGAGGGGCCATGGCCAGCTCTCCTACTCTCCTGATCTTGTTGTTGGGGCCAGCTCACCCTTGCACTCACTATTGCAAGTGTCACGGGGAGGAGGGAAGGACATCACCCCCACACTTATGCCATCTCAGAGCAGACAAGTGGTAGGGCCAGCTCATGTCCTGTACTCATGCCCTTAGGGCTGACTCACTTGTGCCCCTACCATCAGGGTCAGCTGTGTTGTACTGTCAAAAAATGTGTAGGGGGTGGGGAAGGTGGGGAGTAGAGTGGGAGGTGAGAGGCCATCAATTATGTGTCCATGCCAGGGTCAGATCTCCCATACTTACCTAATTGTAGCCAGCTCATTCACACCTTTGCCATCAGGGCCAGCTCCAGGTCCTGCTCTCCCAAATGCTGCCATCTACAAGGCACTGTATCCATTGGGGGCGGGGCAGCTCTACAGAGCACTATAGCCAGTGAGGGCAAGGCCAGGTTTTCTGCATAGTTTCTGGACATCCATGTGGACCCAGCAGCTACCCTAGCCAGGGAAGTCCCCATGTTCGCTAGTGTTAATATGAGTCATGGACACCAACCCTTGCTACTGCATAGTCACAGACCCATAAATGGCCTTCAGTGGTAGCTCGGGGTGGGCCCTTACTAAGTTGAGTGGTAGCTGAAAACTATTAGTTTAAGTAGCAAATAAAAAAATAAAAATTTACCCTTCATCTGACAAAGGTCTAATATCCAAAATATATAAAGAACTCAAAAAATTAAACACCACCAAACCAAATAAACCAACTGAGAAATGGGGCTCAGAACTAAACAGAATTCTCAACAGGGAATATCAAATGGCTGAGAATCACTTAAAGAAATGCTCAACCTCCTTAGTCACCAGAGAAATGCAAATCAAAACCACACTGAGATTCTATCTTACACCCATCAGAATGGCTAAGATCAAAAACTCAAGTGACACCACATGCTGGCGAGGATGTGGAGAAAGAGGAGCACTCCTCATTGCTGGTGGGAATGCAAACTAGTACGACCACTTTGGAAAGCTATCTGGTGCTTTCTCAGAAAAATGGGAATAGGGCTTCCTCAAGACCCAGCTATTCAACTCCTTGGAATATACCCAGAACATGCACCAGTACACAACAAGGACATATGCCCAACCATGTTCATAGCAGCCTTATTCATAATAGCCAGAACATGGAAACAGCCTAAGTGTCCATCAGTAGAAGAATGAATAAAGAAAGTGTGGTACATTTACACTATGGAATACTACTCAGCTATTAAAAACAAGGAATTTCCAAAATATGTGGACAAATAGATTAAACTATAAATGATCATAATGAGTAAGTTCACCCAGAAGCAGAAAGACTCAAATGGCATATACTCACTTATAGCTAGACACTAGCCCAAGAGGCATGTCCCATGAAAGTCTTCACCTACCAGGAAAGTGGGAGAGATGTGAGGACGGACATCCTACTGAGACTCTAGGTAAGAGAAATATAGGAGATGGGGAAATAGAAGGACCCAGCGAGTCCTAGAAACTTACAAGAACATCTTGACGGGTGGATCGGGGACCAGGTGGGTCTGCTCAAACTATTGCACTAACCAAGGACAACACAAGTAGTAAACATTGAACCTCTACTCTGATCTAGCCAATAGACAGTTATGTGGAGAGTGGGAACTGACTCTGACATGAACTCTGGTGTCCCATATTTGACAACTTCCCCATGGTGGGGAGGCCTGATGACACTTAAAGAAAGAATAAACAGGCTGCCAGGATGAGACTTGATAGCCTATGACCATATAGTTGGGGAGGATGTCCCCCTTGGTCTTAGACCTAGGGGAAATAGGGTGAAAGCGGGAGGGAGGGAGGAAAGGGAGGATAGAAGTGATGGGATAACAATTTAGTTATAATCTGAATAAATTAATAATATTAAAATTAACAAAAATTGTTCTGTCATTTTATAGACCTCGTCCCTCCTGCCTTGTTAACTGGTCACATTCCAGATGGTACAGTTCTCCAGGCAAGAACAAAGTGCCATCTCTTTCCCAAAGTAGCCTATTAAAAAAGAGGTATGGGTGAAAAACAGCATAAATAAATACAAAATGTTGCTATATAAATACATGTTATAAATATTTAAGTTATTTTTATTTTATATTATAAATGCAAATATAACTTTTAAATCTGAATTTGTATATATGCAAATAGACGGGACACAGAACCTCATTTTTTGATTTACTAACTTATCTATTATTACTTATTCTTGCTCGTGGGATGCATGGCTCAGTCAAAAAATACACCATGGGGGTAGTTCTGACTTTCTGAAACTGATAAACTCAGATAAATCTCTTACAAGGAGAGATGGACCTGGAAAGAGTTGGGTGAGGAGGTGAATATGATCAAAGTTTATTGAAAACACAATAGGCTGGCAGTATTCCTACATATCATGAATATATGGTTCAACTCCCAAAGACGGTCAAACACATAAGCAGTATTGACACAAACAGTGAGTTGAGTGAGCGACATTCCCCTTGCCTTGACCCATCGCTCACCTCAGGGAACAACATTTCCTGTTTCTTCTCTAACGTTTTGTTCTGATAACTGACCAAGAGTGAAAACTAAAACTACATTAAATTAAATGGCTGCCATGTTTCTTTTATTTATAACTATCGAGAAGTTTTTTTTTTATCATAAATTGAGTATTCAGTACAATTTTCACTCTCAGAATTAAAAATGAATAACAAAAAAAATCACTGAGAGATGGAAAAAAAGCCTAAAGGTTTATAATCACACAGACATAAATTTTGAGCTTATCAGCACAGAACTAAGAAAAATAAAATGTGTTAATACATTACCCAGAATGCAACACAGGCTAGATCACATGAAAGGAAAATAGAGAGTATAAGAACACAGTAGAAGGAAAAGTCTGTTACATAGGTCCCAGCAAAATAAAATGAAATAAAATGAAGCATAATATTTAAAGAGATTATAGCTGAGATGGGATGTAGATGGATGTTCAGATCCATAACTACCATAAAATAATATCACTGATGAATACAACAGAGAGGCCTCCAACATAAGCAGAGCCAATTAAAGCTCAATGAACCTCAGTGCTAGAAAATAAAAATATTAAAATAAGAAGCAAAGTAACATACAATTAAGAACACAACAATAAAGTCTGAAAAGCAAGAGGAATAAGGATAACAGAAAATAAGCTGAGCAAGACATTTCATAAAACCCAGTTAATAAAACACTGTAATAGTAATTAATGTGAAATGACCAGCAAATCAATAGGCCTCTGAAATAAATTAATCAGAAAAATAAAATACACAACATTAAATGGTAATAGGATTAAATAATGAAGCTGTTATGGACAGAGTCAAACTGGTATATTTGAAATAGTTAAATTCTTAGTAAAGATATGGAAGTTGGTAAAATTACAATTGACTAAAATAACAAAATAGAAAGTCATAAAAGGAAAAGATATGAATTTAAACTTCAGTTAAAAAAATCACAAACTGGTCACCAGAATTCTGTCCTATAATCTCTTTTTATTATTCCACAACACAGACGTTGATGGTCTGTGTGGACTAAGGTCTGTGTTTAGGCAGAGGCTAGCATAAGTGAAATGATAGATATGGGACCAGGTCCAGAAAAGAGAAAATAAGCCTTCTTTCTAGCTGCTGACACACTTAAAAATTCATGCATGACTGCATAAATATATGCACACACATGCACACACACACATATTTCACTTGCAGAAAATAAGACTGTATAATGAGCATACTGTGATCCAAGGGCTGCACTCCAAGTACTCAGGAAAAATCTTGAATACCAGAAATGCTGAAATTCTCCTTCCTTCCTCCATAGGCCGGCCCAGTAAAACTTGTCCTAGTCTTTGCTATGCTTACTGAGGGGCAAGAAAATAAATTTTGTTGGGGATTGGCCTGGTGCTATGTATTTTATTGTTAATTACTGGCCCCTCAAGATCTGCTTACACCCCGGATGAGCACATTATCACATACACCAAGTGATGCTGTGTAACTTTGCCTCCAAAATTATCCCTGATTGGCTAAATAAGGTTGCCAACAGCCTGACCTGGGCAGACAAGAGGGAGGTAGGCAGAGCTAAGGTTCATGGGCCTTTGGAGAATTTCAGGAAGACCATGAGGAGAGAGGCACAGGAGAGAAGGAAGAGAAAACAGAGTGACTTGAGTTAAGCATGAACTAGAAGTGCACGGCTGAGAGGAGCTTGCTCTGAGGACCAGTATAATTGAGAGAAGAAGCCCAAGTCAGAAACGTGTGCGAATATTTATGGGCATCCAGGCTGGGAAATAGACAAGATAGCTTAGAGGGTTAGTATCTGCCCAGCTCCAGTGCATAACACATATCAAAAATCTAACAGGTTTTGATGTCTTTATTTATATAATAATGGATCAAGGAGTAACTGCCTCCATAAAAATCATATAAGTCAATAGAAAATATTAATAACTAATTGTATAAAATATTTTTGTTTGTTTATTTAAAAATTTCTTCATACAATATATTCTAATGACTTTCATTTCTCCTTAGTCCTCCTTTCCACCTCCACATCCAGTCAACTCTATTCTGTCTCTGTCTCTGTCTCTCTGTCTTTGTCTCTCTGTCTCTGTCTCTCTGTCTGTCTCTCTGTCTGTCTCTCTCAGTCTGTCTCTGTCTCTGTCTCTCTCTCTCTGTCTGTCTGTCTCTCTTTCTCTCTCTCTCTCTCTCTCTCTCTCTCTCTCTCTCACACACACACACACACACACACACACACACACACACAAATAAGCAAACCAGACTATTAAAAAAAAAGAAAGAAACACACACCCTCACAACCATTTACACATTTGGAAACTGTAATATAAACAAAAGATAAGTAGGACAATGAATGACCAAACAAAGTAATATGAGACAAAAATCAGACAAAGATAACACTAAATTCATTTTGCATTGGCCATCTGTTGCTGGGCGTGGGCCTGTCCTCACGGGTAGTTAATATACCAAATGGGACTTCATTAGGAAAAACAAGTGTGTGTCAATTGCAGATAGCTTCTTCATTAATGGTAGAGCAGAAAGAAAGGAAACAAAAATAGCGACAACAAAAACCAGGCCCGACTGGGCTGCCTACCTGTCTTGCTGTCTCATGTCCTGTTTCTAGCAGCTTCCATGTCTGTGTTTATCTTGGTTAGCTAGTCTTTACTGCTCTGAGAATGCACCCCTCCCGTCCTCGAGACTTTTCCTCCTGTGTGCAATCCCCTCTTGAGGGATTTCACCTGGGAGGAGGATTCCTGTTTTGCTGCCTATAAGAAGGCTCTTTGGAACTCTGGAGGGGAACGAAATAATAATAAACCGTTGCCGCGGCTGCTGCTGCGGCTGCTGCTCTCTTAGCATGAAGGACCCGCTGTGTTAGTGTGTGTGTGTGTGTGCGTGCATGCGTGCGTGCGTGTGTGTGTGTGTGTGTGTGTGTGTGTGTGTGTGTGTGCATGAGTTAAATCCGCATTCCCTCGCCCTCCACTAGGGACTGCGGTGGCGCGGGCATCACATCTTTGACTTTCACATGAACTCTGGTGCCCCATATTTGGCCATGTCCCCTTGATGGAGAGGCCTGATTGCACTTGGAAGAAGGATAGCAGACTGCCAAGAAGAGACTTGATACCCTAGCATCATATTCAGGGGGAGGAGGTCCCCCACAGTCATAATCATCGGGAAGGAGAATGGGGTGAAAGCGGGAGGGAGGGAGGAATGGGAGCACACATGGGATGGGATAGCAAATGAGATGTACTATGAATGATTTCATTTTTCAATTAAAAAGCAACAACAACAACAACAACAAAACCAGTGTCTTACAGACACAAGACTCACAAAGTTCTGGCAGCATGCACACGGTCTGCATGGGCTCAAGGCAGATGAAGTTCCAATACTGAAAGTAGGACGTAAGCCTTAACTGTTCATTTTTGTCCATTTTTACTGGAGGCACTTATTAATTGTAGACAGTTTTATTGGTTTAGGTTGACATGGCTCATGTGGATTTCACCATATGTATCCCAGTGGGGAAGCTTGGATAGTCTTATCTTTCCACAAATAGATTTGGAATTTTAGTGATTCCAGTTGCTGGAATACAAAGTATGGTTGGGCTGTCTCTTTGGGGTTTCTATATTTGTTTCACAGGTACATTCTCCCTAAGCCTTTGCATAGTCTTCACCTTGTGCATAATTTGTATACTATTAAGATTTTCTAGGAGTGGAGTGGAACATGGAGAAATCAGAAGGCAATATCAGATGAGAGGTAGCACACCCTTACTTTTCATGATTTAGGTTATAATTTTTAGGCTCTTAACATTGCCCCCCCCACAAAAAACATTGTAAATGTACATTTTAGTCAATATTCAAACAATGTATTCTAAGTCCAGGAAGGCCATTTCATGTTTTTACAGGGCATTCAAATCAGGCACCATGTCAGCCCCTCATTACGTTGGAAGGCAGCTTGGTTGTGCTGAACTCATCACCTCTTCCAGCAGGCTATTCAACTGTGAACCATGTCTTTGTGTCTAAGAGTAAATTTGTCAGGGCAGCTAAATTCTGTTCTCTCCACTAGACATTCATAACTTTATATCTGTGGAAATAATCTGAGTCAATAGGGCAATTTCTTAGCTGCTCTTTAGCAAAGAAACACTTCAGCGATGCATTCTAGAGGCCAAGAGGGTATTTGTGGTGTTTTGCAAAAGGCTTTAATCAGCTCTAACGATGGATAAAGAGAATTGTGATGTCATGGGGTCTGAAGGAGCCGTGGGCTTCAGGATGGCACTTGTGTTACTTATATGTGGATTGATTTCAAGGCTACTATCTGCAGAGAAGGTAGCAAAATCCCACTGTAAATGTGCAGTTTGTGATGTTCAAAGAAACTCATTAAATGTCGGGCCCCTTTTAGGTGGTAGGTGGCTGAAGAACCAATGGGTTACCTTTACCACTTTTTGAGGTATAGACCAAATAGTTTCCCAGATGGGAACTTGGGCAAGAATCCTGAATATGGTCTCATAAAAAAAATCGACTTTGTTTTGTCAGATAAATTATGACATGCTACATGCCATTTTTTCAATAGATGTCATTATAGAAACTTCATAATCACAACAGGATCTGGGAACAGACAAGGAAGAGGGAGACAGAACACTCCAGAGCCTAGAACTTCATAGGCAGGAAAATCACAGTGTATTTTGAATGAGAATGTCCCCTGTAGGCTCTCCAACTTCTATGTTTGGTCCCCAGTTGGTGAAACTGTTTAGGAATAATTTAGAGGTGAGATCTGCTTAGAGGAATAATGTCACTGGGGGTAAGTATTGTGGTTTGAAAACCCCATACCATTAGGTCATAGTGCTCTCACTCTGTCTCTCTTCCTGTCTCTCTCCTCCCTCTCTCTTCCTGCCTGCGAATTATATAGAAGCTCTTAGCTACTGCCCCAACACCATAGCTGTCTTCCTGCCCACCATGGCAGCCTCCCTGTCATGTCAATCATAAACTCTCACCCTGTGGTATCATGAGCCCTGATGAACAAAACGTTTTATTTTATAAATTTTCTTGGTCATTATATCTTAGTAAGGCAATAGAAAAGTAAGTAAAAAAAAAAATTATCTTCACACATACTCCTCCTAAGTCTTGTAATTCGAAAGAGCCTAGAAGTTGTAACACTTTGGTTTCTTGTTAGTATACACTGCACTCCCAGATTATGGTTTCTAATTCCACTTTCTAATAAAAGCACTCACAAATGGCCAGGCCAAGTGTCACTCCGGTTTTAGGTTCTTGAGAAAACTACGTCTTGGTTTTATTATGCCTTTCCATGTTACAGAAAGCAGATCACAAGATATGAAGGAAAGTTAAGGGAGAATATAAAGAGGAGGTTAGAATGCTTATGTCATAGAAACAGACAGGACTATTGGGGTGAAGAGAAGAAGTTTAAATGGTGACTGGGAGCATCCGGGATGGCACTGGGGATGAAGAATTAGACCAAAGTACAATGACTCATTCATATGAGAGTGCTCCAGGGAAATCTATTTGTTTTATGTAATATTTTGAAAAATGGATTTATTTACTTTATAAATAGGAATGTTTTGCCAGTGTGTGTATGAATGTGTGTGTCTATAGGTGACAAGTGTCTTTGAGATCCAGAAGGAGTATCAGATCCCCTGTAACTGGAGTTACAGTCACTTTTGGACTACTGATCCTGAGTTCTCTGTAACAATAGCAAGTGCTCTTAATTGCTGAACCATCTCCTCAGCCTTTGTTGATAATTTCATATATAATGCATTTTTATCATATTTATCACTTGAACCTGGAAGTCACCTATTTAGCAAGACTCGACGGCCAACCCCAGTACTGGGATAACAATGGAACATCATTACACCCAGTTTTTGATGTGGATGCTGGGAATCCAAACCCTGGTCCTCTTGGTTACATGGCAAGCACATTTCTGATCATCTCCCCTTCTCCTGAAAATTCCATTTCTTAAAAAAGCAGCCATGCTTCTTAAATGTCTTATTTTAAGGCTGAATAGAAAATGTCAAAGAGAAACAAAGACAATTATCTTGTAATGTCAGGAAATAGGAAAGTGTTAAAAAAAAAAAGTATAGGGCAATGCTAGAAGTACACTGAGTTTCTTGGGAGTTTTATTGTTGTAATGAAATACGACGACAAAAAACCAAGTTGTGGAAGGAAAATATTTATTTGGCTTACCCGTCCACATTGTAGTCCATCATGTCTGGATAGCTCTCCAGAGCTTCGTAGAATGGAAGATGCCCTTTCTTAGCAAGGGGCTTCTCTGTCTTTGCCTGAATTCATCTGAAGCCTTTCAGTTGGGCCTGCTCCCAGATACTGGCCAAAAGTTCTCTTACCCTGTTTCTGGAGTGTGACAGGCCTGCCAGGTGTAGCCAATAACTTTTTAGCCTCATATAAAGAACTTGATGATGCAGTGGCCATTTAAAAGTTCCTAGGAGGAGTGTTCCCCTTTCTCCACATCCTCAGCAGGATTTACTGTCACTTGAGTTTTTTATCTTAACCATTTTATGGGTATAAGATGGAATCTCAGAGTTGTTTTGATTTGCATTTCCCTGATGACTAAGGATGTTGCCTGGTCAATAGTTATTCCTCTGCTGAGAATTCTCTGTTTAGCTTTGTAACATTTTTAAATTGGATTGTTTGGTTTATTTGTGTTTAATTTCTTGATTTTTTAAAAAATATATTTGGATATTAGCCTTTTGTTGTATGTAGGGTTTGTGAAGATCTTTTCCCAGTCCGTAGGCTCTTGCTTTATTCTGTCAATAGTGTACTTTGCTTTACAGGAGCTTTTCAGTTTTATGAGGTCCCATTTCTTAATTGACCTTAAAGCCTGAGCTATAGGTGTTCTTTTCAGGAAGTTGTCTCCTGTGCCAATGAGTTCAAGGCTCTTTCTCACTTTTTTCTAACAGATTTAGTATGTTTGGTTTTATGTTGAAGTCTTTAATCCACACGGATATTAGTTTTGTGCAGGGTGATAAGCAAGGTTCTATTGGCATTTTTTACAAGTAGACATCAAGTTGTACAAACTTGTACAACCACTTTCTAAAGTAGTCTAGTGCTTTCTCAGAAAATTGAGAATAGTACTACCCAGCTATACCTACCACTCAAAAAAATGTTCCACCATACAATAAGGACATTTACTCAACTATGTTTATAGCAGCTTTATTCATAATAGCCAGAATCTGGGAACAACCTAGATGACTCTCAAACGAAGAATAGATAAAGAAACTGTGGTACATTTAAGCAGTAGGATACTTTTTCAGCTATCAAAAACAAGAAAATCTTGAAATTTACAGGCAAATGGATGGAACCTGAAATAATCATCCTGAGTGACGTAACCCAGACCCAGAAAGACACGCATAGAATACATTTGCTTCTAAGCAGATGTTAGCCACATAATATAGGGTAAGAACACTATAATACAACGATCTAAAGGAGCTAAAAAAACAGGGAGGACCCTAGGGAGGATGCTGAGTTCTCATTCAGAACGGCAAATAGAATAGATACCCAAAGCTGTTGAAGAGAAGGAAAAAGAGAGCACAGAAACCTACCATACAGATCCTCTGAAAGACTCCACTCAGCAGAGGATCAAAGCAGATGCTGAGACTCACAGCCAAACTTTGGAGTAGAACACAGGGAGTCTTATGGATGAATTGGGGGGTAGAATGACCTGGACGGGACAGGAGCTCCACAAATTTGGGGAGGGGGGTTCTGCAGAGACTGATGAGCCAACCAAGGACCCTGCATGGTGATCACCTAGACTTCCTGCTCCGATGTAGTCGATAGGCAGCACAGTCTCCTTGTGGGTCCCATAATATGTGGAGTAGGGTCTGCCTTTGACGTGGACTCTAGTGCTCACTGACTGATCTCTTCTCCCTGGTGTGGTAGCCTTGCCAGACCAGAGGAAGAGAATGCAGGCAGTCCAGATGAGACTTGATAAGCTGGGGTCAGATGACAGGGGAGAAGGGCTCCCCCTTTCTGAGAACTAGAAAAAAATAAAAGGGGGATGAGAGAGGGAGGGTTGAACCAGGAGGAGACAAGGGATGTAATGTGAATAAATTTTTAAAAAATTTTTAAAGTATGTATGTAATAAAATAAAATAAAAGTCCCTAGGATGGCTTCCAGTTTCTTATATCTTCTCATAGGCCTGTGCTTGTTAGGATGTGAACATCTCTGGTAGCACTTCCAGCTTTTCCTATCATTGGGAATTCATCATCATCCCAGAGGGATTTCCAAATTCATTCTCTTAGAGCCTTACTTAAATCTGGAGAACTTAAAATCTTCCAGAAGGAGGGTCCATAAGTCTGGACCTGGGTCATAAAAAGGAAGTCCAGAAAAGCTGTCTCCTTGCTCCTTCTGGTAGCTGCCCTTAGGCAATACACAGAGAGAAAGAGGAAAAACAAAACAAAACAAAAACCCAAGCCTCAGGGTGACCTACTGAAGTAGTAGATACTGGAGGACAGGGAAATGACTCAGGTCAGGAGGAGGGGCCTTGGAGATGAGCTGGTGGATGACTTAGCTGCTTTAGAGTGGGCAAAATTGATCTAATCAAGCAGCTGTTGCTCCATGGTACATAGCAATCCTCCACCCTCTTCCTTCCTGCACCCCCCACCCCGACCCTCCCACAAGTCAGTTTCACATCCCACACTTGGGATCAAAACAAATATATGTTTACATCCAGTACAAACTCCCATCTCTGGGTTGTACTCCAAAACAAGAAAGCACTAGCCCTGCTGAACATGGGGGTGGGCATGGGAGTGGGGGGACGGGACTTGCATGGTATTGGGAAAACAATGCTGCTTTTGTGTAAATGAATCAAATGTGGTTATGACTAGTGTTAAAACCCTCAAAAAAAACTTTGTAATAATTTGCTCTGAAGATTTCAACTCACTAAACAATTAAGTTGGCTCGATAACCCCTTGTTTTCCTGGCTCCTACTATTGATTAGTCCCCTAATTATGTTGTGTTTTATTTTCACGCTTTCTCCTTGCCTTATACAGTTTCTCACCCTGGGCCCCTCTGATACAGGTTATAAGGCTCTTAAAACGTATGAGGACTTCTGCATTATAAAATAAAATAGGAAGATGTTTATTAAATATCTATTTATTAAATAGCAGAGAATTTGCTATTTAGGGTCACAGTCTACCATGTCTGGACAGCTTTCCAAATCTTGGTGCAGAATGGAGGACTCTCTTTCTCACCAGGGGGCTCTTTTCTCTCTGCCAGAATTTATCTGGAGAGTGTGACCCTAAGCACGACCCTCATGCCTGGGGGAAGTCACAGAGCCCATGCCAAAGTGTAGGTACAGCTTCATTCCTCCCAATAAGAACCTGTATGGTAGGTGTCTGAAATACCTGGAATATAAATAAAGCATTCCCAGATCCAGACAGTAGTGTACACCTACCCTCTCAACCATCTCCCAATATCTTTCCAGAGCCTGTGCCAGCATCCATTAGAATAGAGGGAAGGAAGTTGACATGTGACTTCACTTTGAAGAACCTGACTGTAAGGTACTAAGGTGTCTCTCCTTTTCCCATTCTGGTAGAATCAAATTTTATTAGTCACCTTTATACCATGAGGGCATCCATGGCCTGTGCAGTTGCAGAGGGCTGTGCTGATGCCCATAGTCTTCACTGCCATTGGAGACCATACTGACATCTTGGCATATGCTGACATAGAGACCATGAGGATGTCTATGGGCCCCTCGGTCTTGGGAAATCATGTATAAGCATAAGATCTCATCACTTATTGACTGCAAAGGGCAAATAAGCAATGTCTGGCATGGTATTGATGACTGCAGACTCATAGTTAAGAAAGAAGGACATGGAAGGCTTCTGTGACAACCCCTTACTCCCACCAGAATGTAGCAGCCTAGACAAAAAGCTATAGAAGATAACTCTTAATAATTATGATAAGGACTGGGCAGTGGTGGCTCATACCTTTAATCCCAGCACTTGGAAGGCAGAGGCATGTGGTTCAGAATAGCCATGGCCCAAAGCTACAGAAAGAAACCCAGTATTGAAAATAATAAGATAGATGATAGATAGATAGATAGATAGATAGATAGATAGAATCCTGATTTCTAACTCTCCATAATTGATGACGTTCAGCCAGAGTGTGAATGGGGAAGGATTCAATTTTCTTAATGGGCTGGCCACCAGAAGGTCATCATATTCCAGTAAGTACATGGAAAACACAATTTGGAATTATTTTGGGGGGTGAGTGTTTTTTCTTTTTGAGGGGAGGAGAAGGTCCCAGGAATGGGGGGATAGAATCTGAGAGGACTGAAAAATGAGGATACTAGGGGTTCATTATGTGAAACTTATATATATGCAATTTGGCAAGATTGTGGCAAAAATACACTCTTTCATATACTCTTAATATTTTGAGAACTAGGACAATATTATTGGGCAACAATTTAAAATCCTTTGTAACTTAAAGTTTACAACCGTGACCTCATCAATTTATTCTTGTTTGTGTATTTGAGCCATGTTGTATACATCCATTTTCATAGTTAAATTTATGCTGAACAGATTTTTGTTTTGTTTTGTTTTTTACCTTTTTTTCCTTTTCCTGTTCTGGAACTGAAATTGGCTTTTTATTTGTGTTCAGCTCAATATGAAACAGAAATCCAGATATTAATTCATTTTATGTTACTAAGGTCAGTATTTAGTTCATTCTTAAAATAACATGAAGAATAGATAGACGGTCTTGTCCGGCTGCATCTAACACTAGAATTGATGTATGTAGCCACATTGTCACTGGAGTACTTATAGCTAGGAGCCATTATTCTATGCTAGTATATATTGCAGCTGACCTTTAGCATTGTTTTTGTCGTTCCGAAATTGCTAATCTGATATATAATTGGCACATGAAGGTACACTATTTAATATATGCACTTCATTCTTAAGAACAGAAGAAGGACCCTATTACAAGTGCCATTGTACAAATACCTTGGTATAAAAAAATATATTATCTGGTCTTCAACCCCATCAGAGACTTGAGAAGGAATACATTTGATTACCTTAGTATACCAGGAGTGTAGGTTCGTAGCTTTCCAAATGAGAAGGTGACAGAGACAGTTTGCTAACTAGTCACCCAAAACTCTCTATAATGTTGGAGCATCATCTTCAGTCTTCTGGGCCAATATATCTAGTTTTATAATTAAGCTTGGTTGTTTAGGGGTTAAGATCTTTTTAGGTCTAGATAGATGTTTTAAATTGATACTCATGAGATATGATAGATATTGATTTACATTCAGAATTTTAGATGCACCAAGATAGGATAGATGTTTTAATCAAGGTTGTCAAATACAATAGCTAAAACATGAAGAATGTAACATTTATATAATTCCTGATTATGTGTTATGGTTCTTCTTACTATAGGTAGTTTATTGTATAGGTGTGTAATAATATAAATGTATATGTAAAAAACAAAAATGTTTAATTAAAAAAAAGAAAATAACACTAAATGCTAAGCAAGTAATGACAGATGTATTAGAAAACAATCAAATAAACCGGTAAATTTTTGCTTCATGTGATTTTTGCATGAATATCTTTAGGAGTGTGTGTATGAATTTATTTTTTAACATAATTGTCTTTGTGTCAATATGGCCACCATCTTGGAACAACCATGAGCTATTACTTTAACTAGAATTAAAAATTATAATTGGACTTAAATGTTATATCATAAGACATCTTGAATACAATATGGCTCATCTATTGAAAAGATGAACAAAAAAGAAAAGAAAAGAAATACCTTTGTATATCAACTTCTACAGCTATTTTCAGAGGGCAAAATAAAGTAACTTTCCTAGCTCTTATGTTGCACAAAATAAAACATTACAATAATTTGGACCTCATTTGGACGACTGCTGTGACAACGCTAAAGATAAAAAAGGAGAAAAATATAATTGGCCATTTTATTCACTGGTTTGAACATTTCTTGAGACATAAGATTCCAGCACTGTAGCCTTCAAAAAACGTCAGGATTAATCTGTGAACAATTAAAGAACAGTTTTATATATAGTAAACAGCTCTCCATCACTTTGGCATATAAATTAATTTTTAGTAAGTTGTTTTGCACAGAAAAATAAAACTTCCTGTCTCACTAATGAAGCTTGCAAAGGACTAAGAATTTTCCTTGTTTTTTACTGTAAACATAATATGAGTTTATCTTCAAATTGTATTGCTAGAAAACAAATATTGCAATATACTATAAAACTGTTTTTGAGAAATACTTTGTGAACAGAAAGTATGCTGCCTGATAGAAAAAGTTTCTATAAAATAATCAAATGTTTTTGTTGACCTACTAGTACATAAAATGGGAATATTAATATTGATAATAGATTTAATTATAAATAACTAGAATTTTAATATAATTAAAGGTTGGAAAATAGAATTAGCAGTAACCCAATTACTTTTTATATATTAATATAATCTCAAATCAGGAATACTAAAATCTGATCATGGACCCAAGTAAAACTTATATATAGGTTTTATTTCATTTGCTTATTGTAGAACATTGTCTTAGACTAAGGTAATAGGTTTTTTTATTCTGAGGAGAAAATAAAAAATGTATTCATAAAATAAAAAAAATTAGCATAAAATGACAACAAAAAGCCAGTGTAATAAACAAGATACCTCGACAACAAGATCAGGAGGATAAGAGGAACAAGGAAAGTCAATATTGTGGCAGACAGGAAGAGGGAGTTTTGAGGTTAAAAAGTAAGTAGTATCAAAGTCATCAGAGATTATGGACAATTTTTATGAAGACAGTTTCCTGGTATCATTTTGAATTTGAATTGCATATGATTGATGGCACATAAATCAATGTGATTAGCTATATCAGTTGGGTAACGAAGCTTACTTTGAACTAATAAATGATCATTTACAATTCATGTCCAATCACTCACTAGTTTGACATCATAGAAAAGACATTTTATCTCTCCCAAGAAATGTTTACTTCTATGACCATTGCCTTATGTCATTTATTAGATAGCACCTAAAAAGTAAGTTACAAAATGTAATTATGTTACTAAAACAATCAGTATGAAAACTATTAAATTGTTTTCATAGAAATCTTTCTAAAAGCCTACAATAGACAAACTTTAAGATTTTTCATTGCCTAGAGACACAATTGGTATATTATACTTTTAGAATAGTATACACTTGGAGCTGAAAGGCAGTGTGTTAGCTACTTTTCTCCCTGTGTGTGATCAAATACTCTATGAGGAGGCCTGGCGGCATTCAGAGGAAGGACAGCAGGTTACCAAGAAGAGACTTGATACCCTATGAGCTTATACAGGGGGAGGAAGTCCCCCTCAGTCACAGTCATAGGGGAGGAGAGTAAGGGGAAAATGGGAGGGAGGGAGGAATGGGAGGATACAAGGGATGGGATAAGAATTGAGATGTAATATGAATAAATTAATAAAATATATTTTTTTTAAAAAGCAATTTAAAGAAGAGAAGATTTGTTTTTACGTCCGAGTCTTGGTCAAGGAGAAAGTTGAAGGGACTGGTCTCATTGCATCTGCAATCAAGAAGTAGATAGCAGAGGTAAAATGGGGGGAATCTATAAAACTTCAAAATACCCAGTGACCTATTTCTCCAGCAATGTCTCAATTGATAAAGGTTGCACATAATCCAATAGTATCAATAACTATGGGGGAGGGGGATGACGGGAAATTGGAATGATAAACTGATCTGCAAAAGTGTGAATGATTCAGAAATTTACTGTTATGTACAGTGTACCTAATAATACACTGATACGCTGCTGTACACTGGTATAAATGACCAGGAATTTAGGGAAAGTACATCAGAAGCAGATAGGATAAAGAAGGGAGGAAATCAACCTCTTAAATTTGGAAAAAACAATAGAGAATTATTAGCTTTCCTCATCGCTGTGATTTAAAAAAAAAAAAAAAAGACAAGAAAAATATACTTGACTCACAGCTTCTGAGTTTGTGGCCTGCCTTGGCTAACATGGTGGTTTGAATAAGAATAGCCTCGTAGGCGCATATATTTAACTGCTTAGTCATCAGGGAGTGGCAGTACCTGAGAAGGATTAGGAAGACCAGCCTTGTTGAAGAATGTTACTAAGGTGCGCTTTAAGGTTTCAAAAGCCCGGGCTAGGTCCAATGGCTCTCTCTCCCTGCTGCCTGCAGATATGGACACAGAACACTCAGCTGTCGACATCCTTTCAGTCACAGGCCTGCCTGTTGTGCCACCATGTTCTCAGCCACGCTGTTAATGGACTAAATCTCTGAAACTGTAAGCCAGCCCCAGTGAAATGTTTTCTTTTGTAAATTTTGTTTGTTTGGTTTTTTTGGTTTTGGTTTTGGTTTTTCTGATGGAAAAGCATCTTGACAGTCAGAAGCCCAAGAATACCACAAAGTCACACCACACAACATGCCACACACGTGAGAGTTACTGGGGAGAGTAACAGAATGGCAGCTGCCTTTGAAAGGAAGGAGAGATCAGATTGAGCGGGGCAGAAGGATGGACTTTTATAGGGTCTTGGGAACATGCACGGTGAGCTAGTGAGAAGTACAGCAGGGCTGGAAGTATTGCTTTGCTCTTAAATCTAAAGCACTGTTTGGCAGTTAAGCTACGGGGACAGGGATGTCCAAGTCTCAGAGCTCCAGGGCAGTCCAGGGGCAGGGCCATTTTCAGCTGGCCTGCTGTGCTACATTCCTTCTCTTTTTGTTTATTATTGTTAACCAGTCAGAAGTCTGGAAGAGGATGATGCCATCATTAGACTAATTTCCTGATTCATGAGGGCGCTGAAGTCCTTGGGACAAGTTTGGTCTTCACAGACGGGGTATAATAGGCCTCTGGTTTTGTGGGTAGGGGCTTATAATCCTACAATAACTACTGATTATGGGTATGGTCAGAAATCTTTTGAATTTTTTGTTGAGGAAATGTAGACAAAAAGTCCAGTGGTTCTTTTCACAGATAGAACAGTGACTAAGACAGAGGCTGGTGCCAGGGGCCAGAGTACTGCTGTCACAGACCTGATCGTGCTATGTGTTGCGACAATGTGGAAGACTTTGGGACTTTGCACTAGAAAAGCAGATGGATCGTTTACCTGTGGCTTCATGGGCCATACCAGGGAAGAACATGGAAGGTACTTGTGTTGAAAGCAGTGTAGATTGTGACAGCCCAGCAAATAGGTTTCAGAGGATTAGAATGTTAGTAAGTGGCCTAGAGACTATTCTTGTGTGTATGCTTTCAGCCCTTGTCCAAAAAATCTGCCAGAGTGGCTAAATTGAACTTTTGGATTAACGGTATTGGCAGAGATTTTCAGACTGCCTATTAACTAACTCTGTATTGTGGTTACTAGTGGCGAGGTTTATGCAGATCTATAATGAAACAGAGTCCTCAGCAAGGAAAAGTACGAAATGTACAGTTCGAGGAGAAAAGAGCACACCACACGAGGAAGTATATAATAAAGTCAAGTGCCCAAGAAGACAGAAAGTTTCCAGAAAAGCCAGATACTAAATCAAACAAAAGGAGTGGCTAGATCCCACCCAGCTTAGCTTCCAAATTGTAGGAAGGAATTAAAGAAAAGCTGAAACAGTGAAGCAAACCGTGCACTACAGGAAGCTGGTACAAACATAATTGTGCAAGAGAGCTAACTCCTAGCCCCAGACAGCAGCTGAACTCGGCAGCTTTGGCCACGTTGCTCTGGCTTTAGAGCTAAGAATACAAGAAAAGGATTGTGGGATCTCCCTCTGCAGCTAAAGCAAAGCTCCCGAGGCGACGTGTATACCAGCAGCAACGCAGCACGGAAGCCCAGAGAGGCCATTGTGTGAGGCTGTGAAATCGAAACCTGTATTGGAGACACCAAGATGTTAGAGATGCCAGAGCTGTGGGGTACCTGCCAAAGCTGCACACCAGATGTAGAAAGAGTCCAAGAGACAAGTGTGATGCAATCAATAAAGCAGAAGGGAATTGGATGTTCAGTATGTGCTTTGACATCAGAGAGGTACAATGTGGCGTTTTCCCTGAGGGTACTTGGTCTTGCTTTGGTTATTTCCTCATTTTACTTAATTTCCTACCTTTTGGAATGGCAATACATTCCCTGTGCCATTGTGTGTTGAAAATATGTAATCTGCTTTTGGGAGTTTTGTTTTTTACTGGGCGTTACAGTTAACAGTCTGCCCTGCATTTCAGATGAGACTGTGAACTTTAAACGTTTTAACAGTGTTAAGACTGTGATAGGCTATCGGGACTTTGTAAGTTGGGCTGAATGTATTTTTTGCCTTCTGTACAAATCTATGGGGACCAGGGAGTGGAACGTGGTAATCTGAATAAAAATGGCCCCCACAGGCCCATATATTTGGATATATAGTGATTAAAGGAGCAACACTGAGAAGGATTAGAAGGTCGGCCTGTGTGCTGCCGTGTTCTCTGTCATGACGATAATGGACTGAACCTCTGGAACTGTACGTCAGCCCCAATTAAATGCTCTCTTGTAGAAGAGTTGTAATGGTCACAGTGTTTCTTTACAGCAGTAGAACATTGACGAAGACAGCAAGGATGGCATGGTAGTTGAAAAGCTTTCATACTTCACCTCTGGCTGACAGAGGCTCATGGACATCTCCTAATACATAACACACTCAGTCCAACTTCAAGTGTCCTAATAGTTTTACCAGTTCCAATACTTCAAAATTTCCAAATCCAGAATATTTTCTGAGACTCGTGACAGTGTCTTAGCTGAAAGCCCCTTCAGGATAAAACAATAGCAAAAACAGTTTATATATACAAACGCTGAATGTCTTTTGTATGTGGGGGGAAAAAAGCACAACTTTATTTCACAGTTTGGTGTATTTAAAGGGTAGAGTGCGGGTACTAGACTACCGAGAATGTCAGGCCTCAGCTAGAGCTGTAGAGATCATAGGACTCAGAACTGCCTTTGAACACACTCCCCCAAGCCACAACTGAAGGCATCCCTTCTGGCCCTCAGATTGCTCTGCAGTTTTCAGCAGACATGTCTAGAGGCCAGTGGTAGGATTAGCTGAGTCACAGGTTACCCTTAAACTTAGGTTTGGCCATGGTAAAGGCATTATTGGCTTTCTGTGTGGAAACCTCAGGACTCTCTTCAGGCCATGTGCTCAGGGACCTGACTACATCTCCTGGACTATACTGAGAGGAAAACAGAGCCGTTGGAGCCTCTCAGAACTGGGACAGGCATTCTGAGTCCGTGCAAACACTGTTTCCGTGCAGTAACATACCTGTGCTCAGATATGATGCTTTCTCAGTGTGGTTTCTGTATAAACTGGCAACATGACCCCTCCCTGGTATGGTTAAGCAGAAAGTTTTGATTGTAGACATAAGGAAGAGAATCCCCAGAGGCATCTGGAAGAGTCCAGAGCAGAGAAAGAAAGTAGTAAATTGAACATGGCCAGCATTTGAGTTCTCCATGACAGGAGAGAGAGAGAGAGAGAGAGAGAGAGAGAGAGAGAGAGAGAGAGAGAGAAGAGGTCCAAGAGAGAGGAGCAAAAAGGGAGGCCTAGGAAAGAAAGACAAAAGACAGCACAAAGCTGATATAGCAGGATTATAAGGAGAAATGAGACTTTCAGGGGAGGGGAACCATGAACTGAAAAAGTTTAGGCTGAGGTGTGGGGAGAGTAGAGCCAGGATACCAGCATGGATTCAGAAATATGAGAGAGGTACTTGTTATACGGAAAAAACCTAAAGGCCAGCATGTGCTTTAGAGTGCTAATGGGCACCACAGATGGCCATTTGTCCCCTGGGTAGAAAAGAACTGGCTTTACACGCTCCTTTGGGAAGCTGGCTTTGGTCTAACCACTAGAATTTGGATCTGACAGTCTCTTGCCTGGGTGCTTGTGCAGGTCTTTCACAGAGACAGAAGTGTGTGGGTTCCTTTTCTCCTATCCCTCTGTGCATGTAGGTGAGGCATTAGCAGTTATCTGTGTGTTCTGCTGCAGTCAAATGTTCAGATCAGATGCTCACCTTATGTAACTCTGTGGGGTTCTAACTCAAAAAGTTTATTTTTCTTTGTCTTTTTACCTAGAGGTATTCTGAAGATCAGGTTTCAATTTTTAGTCCTGTGACACTTGTGCTGGTTCCCAAAAAAAGAGCCATTCAGAAGCCATTGCCTCTAGATACCTAGCTGCTCTCTCTCTCTCTCTCTCTCTCTCTCTCTCTCTCTCTCTCTCTCTCTCTCTCTCTCTCTCTCTCTCTCTCTCTCTCTCCCTCCCTACTAAAAACACATTTAAAATGTCTAGACACTGCCTTTGTTTTAAGCTTTGCTTCCTACGACCTGCAGTTTCCCTCACTCTGCCCTGGGAACAGACCACGTGGCCTTTGAGAACGGACTCTGCACCATCTCATGTTTTGTTTTGCTTTCTAAATTTTTATTTATTTTTTTTTATTTTCTACTTAAACTAATAGTTTTCAGCTACCACTCAGTTTAATGTCAGGGCCAAAAAGAGCTGAAGACAGTGGATAAGTGTGGTGCACTAACAACGCGTACCAAAGCCCATGCTGGCCTCTAGGCCACTCAATGGCTGTGGCTCCTCTCAGTTCCTCCCTACCCCACACTCTATCTCAGTGGCTTTCCTTCCTCCAGTGTCTCCTTCCTATACCTCCCTGCCCTTTCAGTCATGCATGCTCCTGGTTCCCTCTCGGCTCTTGGCTGCCTCTCTCTTGCCCCTTTCCCTCAGTCCTCCTCTCTTGCTCCTCCTCTCTGTCCTCTCATGGCTCAGTCCACTCTACTGATCGTGTCTAGTCTGCTACTTTCTCTCCTTGCTCTGGATTCTCGAACTCAGGCTAGTTACTCTGTCGGGATTGATGAGTATTAGCCATGCTCTACTCTCTCCTTAATTTACTTGAACTTAAATTTAGCTACGAATAAACACTTTGTAGTTGTTGCTATGTATATACGTTCACAAAACAGAGCTAACACAGCTCTCCTTGCAGACATAGGGTCTATGCAACATTTTCCTTAGGTACGGTTGTATATTTTATAATATGTCTAACTCTGTGTTACTCAGAACTACTGGCTCAAGCAAGATATCACTAAATGATACGATAGTGCCACTGACATCATGAGAGTGACCAATAGCTATCTAATTAGACTTAAGGCTGAATCAGTAGGAGGGGATCCATACCTGTTACTGTAAACCAAGTCAGGAAGCCATGGCTAGAGGGGTCATAGGACAAAACCTATGACTGCTATTCTGCCAAATTAATATAGCTTCCCACTATATTCTAAATATTTGCCCTTAAATACCTACAGGCAAGTTCAGCTCTCACCCCTCATTAAAAAAAAAATCTCTTTTTGCAGCAGATAGAGGCTATTATGGAGTTACATGACTTGTCAAAGTGCAGAAAAGTGGTCATGGGATTCTCAGTATGACTGATGCCTATGCAGCACACCCCTATGCCCGGGTCTCAGTGAACATCACACAAGGGGCTTAGAAAGATTTAAAAAGCCAGACTAGGACACCTCCTTTGAGAGAGTCTCTTTTGGACAAAAGAGGTTTGGTTTGCCTATACGTTTAACAGTATGGTTGCCTGCCCTAGAATGTCTCAAAATGTCACTCCACAACAAGCCAATGTGAATTAAGGCTGGGACGATCAGTTTTCTTCAGGAACCAGGCTCCTGATAGGTTTTCCAATCTTAAGTGATCAGCTTTAAACCCATACATTCGTGCATACATGGATACATGCATACATATGCAGCAATAGATACATAAGTGTAAGTGTATACATATGTACATATATAACAATAATTAAAGAAGAATAAGACAAGGATTAGAAAAAGGAAAGAAGGACATGGGGGGGGCTTGGAGGGAAGAGAAAGAGGTGTAGAAATTATTCAAATACAATATATTTATGTACAAAATTAATTATAAAATTAATTTAAATTAATTAAATTAAAATTTTAAATTAAACAATTTAAAGTAGGTATGTAGGTAAAATTAAAGACAAATTATCATAAATTATAAGCTTAAATTTTTGCAAGTAAAAACAAAAGTAACAGCTCTACATATAAATGGCACATGTCACTGAGCGCCTTCAGCACTGCTGTCCCCTTCCTATCAGTGTGTGAACTTCATACTTGAGCAATCTACCTCAGGGTTTTTTTATCTGTCTCCAGACACCAGCTTGACCCAATAAAGGGGGTCTGGAGTCTTTTTAAGTGTCCAAGTAAATATGTAATTTCTCAGGCCAGAGCCAGCAGGGAGTAACCTTAGTCCATTTTTCATAAGATAACTTGCCCAATTATCTTTCCAAACGTAGTTGGATTATAATATATAAAAATAGATTATTGGATAAGTAAGAAAGAATTTAAAAGTAACACAATGTGCATATTATTTACGTGATAAGATCTATGCTACTTTTGGTTTTATATTTTTGGCTGTTTACATTTGTCACTATTTTGTTGTAACCCTCAATTTTATAATAGCTTCAATAGAGATAAGAAAGAAAATGTTTCCTCTATCAGATTTGATTAAAATTTTGTAACTGATTATCAAAATATTAGAATACTCACCACAAGGTCAGCACTCATGATTTGTAATGTCTATAAATTTTTAGTATTGTCAAGTTTTAGAAAAAGTCTGTCATATTTCTTTGATAAAATGAAGAGCACTTCAGAGCATTAAGCCCTTGTGACATGATTAATATTAAGCACTCTCAACTGGAGCTTTGTAAACTGTTCTATTATCAGTATCTTACATGGGAGGAGTCCCAGGCTGTAGAGAAAGACAGTGAGCTCAGCAACATCCATCCCTGCTCTCTGTAACCGGACCATGGTTGCCATGTGACCAGCTGCTTCTGTGGCTGTTCTTTGAGCGTTTGACAGGCTGTGTCTCCAGAAAACATGATGTGCTTTTATCCGGTGTCTTATCACATCCACAAGACAAACAACTATTACAATGAGTTTTTTGGCAGTTGAATCCCTACACATTTAACCAAATAGGAAGCAAACCATTGATAATGCCTGCCTCTATAGACTAAGTATATATAAGTATATATAAGTGTATGCTTCGGGGTATAAGACCATTGTGTTGAGTGTCTCACTCCAAAAGGTTTTTACGGCCATTGGAGAGTGCTTAAGTAGTCTGTGCTCAGTTCCTTCATCTATACACTTCAGAAGCTGCTCCTCAAACCCCACACAGTCTGGCATCAGTCTAGCACTATTTGTATTGTTTCCTAGTCGGACCCTATCATTAACAATGCGCGGGGATAACTGAAAGTTGTGCTATATTCAAATAATTGAATATTACAGAGAATGGAAAATTACAGTCAGGAGCCATGTCCTGCAAAGTGACTTCCCAAGGAGAGCTCTTAGTGAACGAAGGACTACATAAACAAAGGAGTAAATTGCTCCTATCCCCACTTACACAAAGTACAAGCAAACACAGTCCTTGTTCTTGGAGACACTGACAGTGAGCGGAAAGCTGGAAGGCACTGTGGCTAGCAATGGAGACAGGGTTCCAAGGTCAGCAGGTTAGGCATTGGGTATATGCCGGGTTCTACATTAACTCACCATGCTACAGACACCTTTTTGCACCTTTTTACTCCTTACTGTAAGATACCTCAATGAGAAGGTAGAAAAATCAGCATTTCAAATGATTGATTTTTTGAGTTATTCATTTACATCCAAGGAGACACAGACCAGTTGCCTCACCCATATAAAAAGTATTCTCTGAGAGACTAAATTCCTGCATTTTAGAAAAGCAAACCCCTAATCTCCATCCCTCAGAGTGACAATCTTGGCAATGCTTCTGTACTGAGCCTGCGGTGTTGGCCCTGAAAACACTGCTTAACTTAAGGTCCCTAAATGACTTTTAAAGGCTCCTTCATTGCTTTCTGTTCTGTGATTTGTACACAGCAGAACACAGTTTAAAGGTTTATGAAATCCAGAGGCGATCACCAGGCCCTGCTTTTCACATTTCCAGAAACCTGTCCTTGTTTCCAAGCAAAACAAACTGGGATTTACAAGAACAATCCGTCAGGTCACAGACAGGGCACAGTAAGAGCCGGTTTCAACCGCCCACGCTGCTGGTCTTGTGGTTCTACCCTTTTAGTTTACTTTGCAGAAGTTGCTCATGGGCGGAGCATCTGGCGATCCTGATTTCCTAAACTGACTTTCAACTTCCCGTTTGGGCAAAGACTTTCCCTGCAGTAGCCACAGTTCTTAGCAGAGGAGACCTGGATGGTGCGTGCTTCTCTTCGAGTCAGTGAGTCCTGGAAAGATTCAAACCATGAGACTGTTAGCAAGAATTATTTGGCTTACATTATGGGCTGTTTGTGTAGCAGAAGGTAAGCTTAAAACATAGCCTTTCTCCCGTCTGGCTGAGCCGCATTATGAAACATTTGCAGATAATATTTCTCATAGCAATCATTCAAGTTTAGTCTAGTAAATGTGGGGTAATTACTAGCCTGTAACTTAGTGGCTTTCGGTGGTAGCTTTAAAACTGCAAATAGTTCATTTGACTGCCGTAATTGGTGGTTTGGCCTCATGTAAAACTCAAGATAGGGCTTTAAACATATTTTTGCAGTTCATAATTGGGTATAGTCATTTTACTTGTAGTTATTATGAAATACAAAGCATGCCCTTTTCCTGAATATCTCTGCAATACTTCATGTAAAACTACTAAAAAAAAAAATAGGTAAATATCTATACTTAATGAAAGCTTTTACTTTTTTTGTTGTTTTGTTTGTTTGTTTGTTCTGTTTTGTTTTGGTGAGTGGATTTATTTCAGGCATAATACTAAAGCTTCCTAAATACATCACTTACAACTGATGCTACCATGGCATTTGTGATTTTTTTTCCTGTGGGTATGTATGGAGCATATTTGCTTCTGAAAGCCATTTTTTTTAGGTATGCAATGTGAGTGCTGGAGTTCTTTGCCCATGTCAGTAACAGAAATTCAGACTTTATCATTCAATTAAATTCTACCAAAATTGCTCAGTTTATCCAACTAAGGAGTTTACTTTCCTAGTTCACAATAGGTAACTAGTTACATGATAAAATTTAATTAACTGTTATTTTAGTTTTGACTGTTTTAGGGTAGATTGTCACTAAAACGTAGTTTGTCCTTGAACTCACTATAGTCCACCTGTGTCAGCCTCTCATGTTCTGAGGTTACAGGTGGGAGTAATTGTCATTCCTGACTTACCATGCTTCATATGAAGTGTATAGCATAATGTGAATAATTTTTCCAAACATTTCACTTAGCCAACACTTTGTAAGTGAGCCATTGCTGTAGCCTCTGTTCACTGAAGAATACTAAAAATGGATATTTACCAACTGAGATAAGAAGGGCAGATTGGTTTTCAGTTATATCTTTTAGTAAAATTCTAAACAAAAATTAATTTATTGCATTTAATAGTTCTTGAAAGGGTCAACTTTTACAATTACATGGTCTAATATTATTCTTTGAATTTTAGCTTATAAATCTTATATTCAGATATTTTATAAACTAAGGTAGTCATTTCCTTATATATGAAAATATAAATAAGTATTGCTAAAATGAAATATGATTATATTGGCCAAGAGTTCTAAAGAGGTATTGATATTATTAAACATAACTCAACCTTTTCTTTTGTCATAAGCCAATGTTTTTTTCTTATGTCTTTTTAATGTTCTGCTTGCTTACTGCTCGCTGATATATGTATATATATGCATATATATATAAATTCTAGCTAATTTTTAAATCTTAATTGATACAAGTTAAATGAAGCTGTTTACATAATTACAAAGTGGAATTTCAATATTAAAAAGGAAGTGACATGGCAAATACATGATAATTTAATATCAATGATTTAAAAATCCTCACTTATACCATGGATTTCAGCTGATTTTCTTGTTATTGCTGAATTTGAATTTTTCAATATGTATTCAAATGTGGTGGCAACTCTTGCTGATGAATTCACCAGTTGTACTGTACATGTTACTTTTTCAACATCTGTACAATGAGAGATGAGGTGAGAGTTGACTATTTAAAGCATTACATAGTATATATAGTACTTAGAGCATGCATCAATGGTATTTAATGCATTAGAAAGTATAGTATATAAAGAAATATACACTAAGTAACCTCATGCTATGCCCAATGTGCATGTAATTAATGCAGAGACAGATGTGAGCAGTTCCATGGGTTTTCAGAGGATGCAATGCTCCCTCCTTAATCTCAGCTTGCCTGGTAGCTCATGTCTATCTCAAATGTAACAGTTTCATTGTCTATCAACTTAGCAGGAATGCCAACAAACCTTATAGCTTGGATCAATTAAAATAGTTACATATGCACGTCAATATTTGCATCCATCTCTGTTCTTCACACCAGACACTGGCTACTAACCCAATATAAAAACCAGAATGTTTGATATGCTATCATATTAGGCTTTCTTAACGTGAATGTTTTCTGCTCTGATAAAGTTGAACATTCATCCAGAACCTATGTTAACTGGGCCAGCAGGCTGGGGCAACGTGTTAATGATCTTGCTTGCCACAGATGCTGGCTACTTGATTTCAATCCACCTGTAAAAGGATGAAAAAAGTCTCCTGTAGACCATGCCATTTCCACATGCAGGCATGGAAATTGAATGTTATATTCAATCAGTTTTTTTAAAGGAAAATAAACCAAACTAAAACAAATCTTAACAACTAAAAACAAAAACAACAACAACAACAACAAAAAACGAAAACAGTATTCATAATTGTAGTAACCAAAGGAAAAACTATGAGCCCAGATTTCTTTTTGTCTTCCCTTTTCTGTATGCCAAGAGTTCCTAATACCTTTTTAAGTGCAGTGCCCGCCTGCACTCACACTCCAAGCTGTTAGGAACAGTAAATGCTGCTTCTTGCAAAACCACATGCTGTTCAGAATCGGGTCAGATTTACAGGACAACCTGTAACATAAGAGTTCCTCAGCCGAGCTGTGTAATTTCAGTTCTGGGCAATGGATTATACCCAAGCTTTCCAAGCACGCATTTTACTCTCACAATTGGATATTGTATGAAATTAGGCCGCAGCCCAGAACTGCTGAAATGAACCAATTAAACCTGTGCAGAAACACAACCAAATAACAACTGCGTGCTTTCTGGGGAGATAAGTGCTTTCTAATCCTGGAGGTTTAAAGGACAAAAAAATGTCATTTCAGGCTTAGAGATTTTAATCACAGAATGGAGAGTTCATTCTATATTATGTTGTTTTAAATATAAGATATTTTCACTTTTTGTTTTAATTGCTGGACAGGCTTTATTTATTTTTTCAGTGTTGAATGTTTTTTGTTTATTTATTTACGTAATTAGCTTTCAAAAAGACTTATAACAATAATCGTATATGGATTGTGTATGGGAATACACACAGTACTGCATCACTACTAATTTTCTTTATATATATACATGTGTGTGTATATATATATATATATATATAATTTATTGTAATTTATTTACATTACATTCCCTTTTGTTATCCCCTCATTCTTGCTCTTATCTTCCCACCCTCCCTCCCTTGTCTTCCTGTTCCCCTTCCCTAGACCTATGATGTGAGCGCCCTTCTACCCCACTGTCTGTCCACACCCTATCTGGGTCTCCTTAGGATAGCCTTCATCCCCTTCCTCTGCATGCAGGCAAAGCTGTCCTACCAAGGGACAGTGATCAAATCGTAGGCACGAAAGTACATGTCAGAGGTTCAGCAGCAGTCCCGCCTCCGCCCCCTCCCACATAGAGAATTAGCTAATTCCGTTTAACATTGATGTGGAAAAAAATGATGTTATATGTATTAGTTATGAAGTAATAATAGTTACTCTTTGAAGAGTTAAAGGAAAGGCTATTTATGCTTTTATTTAAAATGAGCTGATAGAATGTCAAAAAGTGAAATGATGCCATGTAAGATATTTCTGCTTGTTCGTAATAGAAAAGACTTATATGGAAAGTGCTCCTACGTTTCCCTTCATTCTATGTCCAACATTGAAGGCAACTTACATTGCCTGGGCTTCACCACATCTTAACTGAAAACCACTTCTGCCACTTTTCCTCCAGCATAAGCTATATTGAACATCAAAGTTTCACATGCTCTAAGTGACTCAATGAAGACAGATGAAATAAGTTGCAATATAGAAGTGTTATGTGTATCACTATGTATGTATCATCGCATACAGCATTGTATGAATATAGTTCTGCCACTAGTATCACATCTGTGTTTTCGTCACTGTTTTTGAGATAGACACTCACTGTATGGCACAAGCTGCCTTTGGACTCGTGGTCTCTGCCTTTAGCCTCCCAAGTACTGAAACGCAACACCAACAACCACTTACCAGCTTTTCTATTACTACCTTTCAACTAAACTCACAGGGATAGCTGGTCTTTCCTTAGAAGAATATATATATATCAGATTGTCAAAAACCTTCTAAAGAAACAATCAACAGTTTTCTTTTCCAAGAGAGATTCAAAACCTTTCATTTAAAAAGAATGGCCAGCCTTTAAAACACATACATACAAGTAACATTATATATACTGAGCAGGTCATATTTAAAAATATATATATATATTTGCACATAATAACAATTATGAAAATAGAGGCTGTGAATTGAAAGAGAGCAAGGAGGAGTATATGAGAAATTTTGTACGAACAAAACCAAAGGGAAATTGATGTAATTATACTATAATCTAAAAAATTTTTTGAAAGATAATAAAAAAGATGTAGGAATTACTGTGGTAAACTGAAAACTAATGCAGATTTACATAGTGAAAATGCATGTCTACAAACAATAGGCAGTGGTTTCATTTACGTTTGAAACCAATTTTGGCATCTTGCTTTTATGCTCCTTTATCACATCAAAGATTTGTAAACCTATCATAGCAGCCAGGACTTACATGTATGCACATTGTAAACACTTTTTTTTTGTATTTCAAATTATAATGAATAGTTGGATTTAAGAGTTTAAAAATTATGAAGTCATCCATCACTGATATTTATTTGGCCCACTTGTTTGGAACAAAAGGAAAAGTGATCATAACTACAACCAAAGCACATATTGCAAACTAAATATATACCTTCCACTTGGAAAGTCACAACTTTATCATTAGGCAAACAGCGCAAGACCCACTGCAGTTTTGTTTCTCCATAGAAAGATAACCTACACCCTCAGAGCCTCCCTCTGTTGAATCTGAGAATTGGAACAAAAGAAAAACAGTCTCTTCATCACAAGTCATGGAGGCAATGCATAGACAGACTCCCACATGTCTCTAGGGAAAGTAGCTGGATTAAGTGATCAGAATTGTGGAAATGAAGACAGCGTGAAAATTCTTCCTTGAGCCTTGAGTTCAGAATTTTGAGAAGGGTCTAAAAAGATAAGGTCTGGAAAACAAGCTCCCTGTGTGATAAGATTCCCCACATGTCTAGCACAACTGCTGCTCAGCATCTTCGTAGTGGTATTCCCTCAGCTCCTAGAGGCCAGATGTCCAGTTATGCCACCTCCTACCACATTTGCTTACCTTCACCCTAGTAGATACATGTGAGTGTTTTAGATCATTATATAACCAAGCCAAATGAGTAAAACTGTTATATTATGCAAAATATGTTTAATTTCATTGGGATAAGTAACCCCTGTCTTCAAAACACACATTATCAGGATAATATTATACTTTCCTAAATGGTGTTATTTGGCATTGTGCAATGTCCCAATTGCCTTCAGTCTCTTCTCTTCTGCAACTCTTAAAATACTTGACATGTTTATAGTACCGTAGATTCAACCTACCTGTAGTTTATGTGGAAGGGAAAATATAGTTCAATTTAGTCCTAGTCTGTGTAACTGACTGTGAAATTTCACTGATAGAGAATAGACCTGGACAATGGTAAGGGACCATAATAGCACAGAATCAGTCAGAGACAGGCAGCAGTCCAGTGTGAAATGCAGTGGTAGGTGACAAAGGGTGGAGAAATGGCTCACAGATACTGTGGAAGGTGGACTGTGAAAGCAAGCCTTGCTTATCTTCAAACCAGCCACATTGTAGAAATGAGCATGCCTTTTTCCTGAATCTAATTTAAAATTATAAGAGTTAAGTAGCGCAAACTAGAATTATTCTAAGGTAGAAACGGCCACAAAGTAAACAGTCTTCATCTTTGGCCTTGGATTGCTCAATTTTGAACTCCTCCTCCCCCTCCAAATTAATTATTTTTTATTTGCTGTCTCTGATTGTTAGTCATTACCACTTTCCTCTTCTTCATGTGCACATAACCTCTTCCACTTGCCGTTTAAAGAGATTCTGCCAACCAAGTCCTCAGGGGCACAGGTGACTAATGGACACTTTACCCAACTCTTAACTTTGTGTCTCAGAGCATAGCACATGAAAAACACACAAGGTAATTGGGAAAAATTGTTACATTTTGGTTTAAAATTAGAAGAAAAAAAACTGGTTCAGAGAAAGTCAAGTTGCCGAACAGAAAAAAAAAATCCTACCAGGAAATAATGAAAAGAACACTAGGATTTGACAGAGCACGTTTGTTTTGACATTTTAACTTAGAAATCCTAGTTTCTCACAAATGGTGTTAACTGAAAATGCAGTAGATAAAGGATGATTATAGAAACACCCCTTCAAAGTTTCCTAAGAACTTTTTACACTTTGAGCTAAATTCAATGGATTCCTGACTTCAAAAAATGCAACACAGATTCACACTTGGGATGTAGACAGATGTATAATGGGATTTGGAGACTTTTCAGCGCATGCAACAAGCCTTCAAGATCACCATATAATAGTTCTCTTCTCTTCTCTTCTCTACCTCCTCCTCCTCTTTTCTTCCTCTTCTTGTTCTCATTCTTCTTGCTCTTCTTCTTGTTCTCCTCCTCCTCCTCCCCCTCCTCCTGTTCTTCTTCTTCTTCCTCTGTCTTGTCATTTTTTTCTTATTTCAAGTCTTATTTAAGTTTCCCACTTGTCACTCTCAGCTGCATCTGTGCATATTGACTGTATGGATGTGTATCTTGGAAACAGTCCTACAATTCTTTTTTTGTGTTCACTCTCTTTTATCCGGGATTACTTTCAAGTGCCTTCTACATACCGGGAAGTATAATAATACATTCCAAAAGTCATGGAGTGGAGAGCAAAAGAATGAACACTTAGTTGTGCATGCAAAATGAACTTTTGTTCAGATGCAAAGGGAGAAAGAAAGCATGAAACTAAGAGGAAAAATAAATGAATCCAGACACAGAGAGACAAACACTGAATGGTTCTCTTTCATATTTGCATTCTGGTTTTTAATAAATATACTTAATATTTATCTATTTAATATTATTATATGTATACATGTGGGTATGAATCTGGGTAGAGGACATAGAATTAGAAGTGGAAAAAACACGTGAGGAAGAAGGGCATGGTGGAAAACACATGTGACATAAAAGCAGAAAGAACACTGTGAGAGACTGGAACAAGACAGGGGAGGGAGATAGGAAAAAAAGAAGGGGCAAAAAGAGTAAAATAAAACTGTTTTGAAGAGGCATAAGAAGATTTGGGAATGGTGGCACATGCCTTTAATCGTTGAGCCTGGAGAGAAGAATAGTAGCTCTCTAAGTTCAAGACCAACCTGATCTACAAAGTGAGGTCCAGGATGGCCAGTTGTACACAGGAAACTCTGTCTTGGAAAAAAAACCCTACAATAGAATATAATACTCTGTGTGCTAATTTAAAAGTAAAATTACAAAAACAATTAAAATGGTAAAGAAAGTGGGTTGGGAGAGAGAGAGAAGAAAAAAGGAGGGGATTATATTTGGATAGAGATGTTTTTGCTATTTTAGTTTTACCTTGTTTCTCTGAGAAGAGTCAGACTAAATAGCCCATGCTGGCCTCAAGTCACTGTCTTCCCTCTTCAACATGATGAGATTATAGTCATGGAGCCTCATGGAAGCAGGCTTTGAACACTGCACAAGAGTTTGTCAGACGAGGATATAAATGATTGGTTAAAACATTATTTATACAGAAAGAACTAAAGAGGTACTGTAGAGTTGTTGGGCTCATCTCCACATATCCAAGTTAAGATGGCTTAACTTCTACATGAATTAGGGGTAACGTAAGGAAGGGAGTTGTTTTTCCTGTGATTTTAATCCTTATCCTCAGGATCCCACTGGCAACACTCAGACACGAAAGCACATGAGCTGCTGAACTTTCAGGGTTAAATTTACTCCATCCTTGAGTTGAGCTGCTTTCTGAAGCAGCTGTTCAAGCCTAATGAAACCACTCACTATATAGTAACAGTTTATTTTAAATAGACAGCAATGTGCTTGGAACCATTCTTGGTGTTGGAGACCGTTGTCCAAGCACTGCCCATTTCTGAAGTGTTTATTCAGTGGGCTCCATGCTGCCTCGTCACAATGACACAGAGACCAGCTGCCCCAGCTGATTTCTCCGAGGTCTCACAATGTTCCCTCTATGATCTATCTGTTCTTTTACAAGGTTAACATTTTTACAAACTTCATAGTTGTCTCTGTATATTTTAGAAATAGAAATTTATTTTTTAAATGTTCATTAAATATAACCTTAACTTAAGTCTCTGTTGGTAGTTTTTTAAAGTACTTTATTGCAACTAATACTTTTCTATATCCCAAAAAATTTCCAAGTTCTCTGAGAGTGGTGGTGTATACCTGTAATCCCAGCACTCAGGGAGGCATAGGCAGGCAGATCTCTGTGAGTTCAAGGCCAGCCTGGTCTACAAAGTGAGTCTAGGAAGACAAGGCTACACAGAGAAACCCTGTCTTACATCCCCCTAATCAAATTCTGTATTCTTTTGCTATTTATATGTTAATCTGAATATTTTTAATTTACAGAAAACTTTTTGGATCACATACATGCGTAAATGTAATAACCATTTATAGCAATAAGAAGGCAGAAGGGGAATGTAATGAGAATTTCTATTTTTGTCATGCCTTTTGTATTGATTTGCTCTATTTTTCTCAGGAATTTGTAGTTTTCAAGTATAATATATTCTACCATCTATTAACAAGTAATATTTTTAATTGATACCTCTTATTCTTTTTTCAAAATCCTTTTAGAAGCTATAATAAATGAAAAAAGAGCACATCCCTCTGTTTAACCTACCAAAAATGTAGGTGCAAATAATGTTTTACAAAACATAAAAATTCATTTATATTTATTACATAGCAGCAAGAACATTTCAAATAACAATTTAGAGACACATTGGTATTGAAGATAAAGAATTGTACTAGGTTGTGTGTCAGTATGAGCTCCTTCAAATTTGAGTATAAGAAACTGGTGAACCATGGTTATTAAAATATCAGATGTTTGCTTTAAACTTTCACCAAAATTAAACAATTATCTCAATCAAGTTTAAGTAAAAAACAAAAACAACAACAAAAAACCCAAACCTCTTGTTCTGTGGTAGTCAAACCTATACACAGTCACTCTGTTTCTGAAAAACATTTTAAGTTAGCAACTACATCAAAGTAAATAGAAAACTAACAGAGACAGTTTTAAAAAGCAAAATTAACTGTTAATTATCTTGTTGCAAACACATAGGATCCGACTTCCTTGGCTGTAATCTAACTAAACACTTAGGTACAAGAAAAGTGAGTTTACTTACTCACCTGGGGCTAGAAGCAGTCAGCTTCACCCTTTCTAAAGGTTCTAAAATGACTCATCACTTTGAAAATGTTTTTATCCTATTGGAAGTATTTCTGTGATCCCTATTTAGTAAGCAAACACCGCAACATTTTCAATAACAATTTCCCATTTATTTAAAGCAAATGTGTATTGTTTATTTACGTCGGCAGATCAACTACATGAATGAAAAGAACTTGCTTCTGTCTTGGTAGAATGCTTTGAGAATATTTTTTCAGTGACGCTTGAGAAACTCTGTTGTTTGTCATCATCTTAAGACACACTTAACGGTTATAGTAGGTATACAGTGAACCATTACTTTAGCTATTTTAGTTATAACACTAGTTACTGATACATATTATGTTGAGATTTTAAACAAAGACAAACAAGTTGTGCATTTGAAGGGAGAAGACAGATCTGAACAGCAACTGAAAGCAAAGGGATTATTTATTTTCAGAGAGTGATTTTTTTTTTCTGGAGAACCAGGTTTTTGCTATAGCGATGGTGGGGTATTAGCACCATCTAGTGTACAGAAGTTAAATTGCTGAAATGATGAAGATCAATGTGAAATGTTATGTAATTTATCACACAAGTTCATTAAAGCAAATGTTTGAAAATTTAGCAAAGGTCTCAAAGGAAATCTGTGTACCCTACAGCCTAAGCAATTGCTTTATTCTTCCATAAATAGAATGGTCCTTTCTTATTTCACATTTTGTATAATATCTTATAATTACAACTTCCAGGTGAGCTATGACTCAGTAGGGTATTCTCTTGCCTTTAAATGATATAGATGCAAAATAACTTTAATTTTAGATACAGTGGTATAGAATTCAAATGTAAAATTATATATATATGAACAACTATATATATATTCATATTCCTGCTGTAATATGAGGTATTGTACCCATATAACTCAATTATAATACAAAGTTTACTTCCAATACTTTGAAAGTGCTATTGTAGGCTGTTTAGGATTTTTAAAAAGTTATACAAGTTAATTGTTAGTTGATCAAATCATGGTCATGTCAATTCCTTGTCTACTTTTATCACAAGAATATACACATCAGGTTCAGCAGATAGATATGATTTTTTTTCTATAGAAGGATAAAACAAGATAGTTAGATAAGGTCTTCAAAAACCTCAGAGACATGCAGAGTACAGCATTTAAAAAGTTTTAAAATTATTTTAAAGATTCACGACAATGAGACAGGTTAACTCCTGGAAACACGCAGCCTAACTCAGTTAGTAACACATGCCACTCACATCAGCATGGCTCTCCCAGGTAGCAAAGCCGGAGGACATCAAAAGGCAGCAAGCAATTGCATAGACTTCACACATCCATATGATGTAAATGCTGATTTGATTTCCTCAGATGAGGGGATAAGATGAGAGCCATTCCCAAGCCTTGCTAGGTCTTTGTAATCCCTTGTCAGATGGTTCAACCCAACTGTTCTGGCCCAAGCCCTCTTTAAGCTGACTTATTCAAACTGGCTTCTGTTGACTTCTGGCTGAATTGCTGTGCTTGGCCTCAAATTAATTCTAGCAGTATATTTTAATCTTCTGGCCCCTTCTTATTATCTTGTTCATTCTGTCTTCGCCTGTGTCTAGTGTTTTTTCTTTTTGCAACCTGTCTGTGTAAAACTTTCCTGATTAAAAACAAAAACAAACAAACAAACAACAACAACAACAAAATTCTCATGAAAGTCTCTCTTCCCACCCCCCCCACCCCTCCACCACCCGGTGCGGCTGTTAAGTATCCTCACTTTCCTGTCCTGTACTTGTGAAAATTAGGCATATCCAATCTTTGACTCATTCTGTCAAACCTTTCTCTGGTTTATCACTTTGATGCCCCTCAGTCAGACATCAATATCAAACATGGCTTCTTCCTTCTATAAACTAACCTTATCTTCGTGGCTTGGGATTAAAAGTGTGTACTGAGGGCATGTCTATATTCCAGCCAGATCACATAGACCTAGAAGGTCTTTAACTATTGACCTTTGACAGAGCAGCCACATTGCTGGATTAAAATACACATGGATCTCAGGTTTTGTCAGGGCCTGGGGCAGCAACGTGGACCACAGATAACAACATGGCCTCTGATGGTATCAGGGACCATAGTGGTCCTTCAGAGAGGACCAACTGAGAAAGGGAACATTTCCTCAACTCTATAATAACCCAAAGCCATGGGAATCATGAAGCTGGGCAGCATATTGGAGGAGGGAAGCTCTGGATTGTTGTACACCAGTCTGCTGACCCTACTGATCAATGACAGCATGCTGCCCTCAGCCTTTTCTCTCACCCTGTCACCACCATCACGTGCCCAGTTCTACTTCTTTCATGCACTCCTTTATTTTTTAATCTTTCACATTCCTCCATCACATATTCGTTTATTGAAGTGGCACTTGGGTGGCTTCAGATGCCCCCCAGCCACAGAGTCCTGGGTGATGCTTGCTTCACACACACACACACATACACACACACACACACACACACACACACACACACACACACACACACACACACAAGCACACTGCTATCCTTAGTTAATATATTAAACAGTAAAGAGAATAAAACAAAAGATATTTTTAAACTTTATGAATTTAAAGTATATGACACACACCAATGAATAAACTATGAACATGATATATTACTAATTATTAATCATCCACACCAAAAAACATGGAACCCCCACAACCACAGATCTCTGTTGATCTCTTCTAAACTGAATAAATTATGTTCACACTTATAGTTACATTTTTGCTCTTCATTGTTTTACCTCATGTGTATGCCTTTGTGATATATACAATGTTGTTCTTAAATTTTATATTGATGTTAATAGCCCTATAATATTTTATATAAATAGCATTTACTATTAAAATATTTTCTATTTTGTGGCATTCGTGTAATATTTTATCACATATACATCATAAGTATTTATTCAGTCAACTGCTGAAATTGTAGTTTCCATTATTTAATACTAGCCACATTTCCATAATCCTTACCACATATGAAATCAGGCTCACGTGCACATATATTTCTCATGTACACATTTTTTTCTGATTTTTAATTCTATTTTATTCACATTACATCCCAATTGTAATGCCATCACTCTTATCTTCCTGTTCCCACCCTGCCTCCGTTTTCTAATCTATTCCCCTCCCATAGACCTCTAAGAGGGGGTCCCACCTCCCCGACCATCTGACCACAGCCTATCAGGTCTCATCTGGATAACCTGCATCCTCTTCCTCTGTGTTCCCACAGGGCCTCTCCACCAAGGGGCAGTGTTCAAATTGAGGGCACTAGAGTTCCTGTCAGAAGTAGCCCCCTGCTCTCCCTTTCCCCCTCCTAATGTGGAGAATGAGCTGTCCATCAGCTATATCTGAACCAGGGTTCTAGGTTCTCTGCTTGCAATGTCCTTTGTTGGTGCATCAGTTTGTGCAGGACCTCTGGGTCCAGATCTTCTAGCCTTGATGGTCCTTGTGGAGATCCTGAGAACTCACTCCTGTCTTTTCTTCACCCAACTCTTCCATAAAGCTCGCAGGACTTCCCCCAGAATCAGGCTGCAAGTCCCAATATCTGTCCCGATCTCCTGCTGGGTAGAGTCTCCCAGAGGGCATCTATGTTGAGCTAATATCCACTTATAAGTGAATATATAGCTTGTGTATCTTTCTGGGTCTGGGTTACCTCACTCAGGATGATTGTTTCTAGTTCAAACAATTTGCCTACAAATTTCAAGATTTCCTTATTTTTGATAGCTGAACCCTATTTCATTCTGTAAATGTACCATAGTTTCATTATTCATTCTTCAGTTGAGGGACATCTAGGTTTTTTCCAGATTCCAGCTACTATGAATAAGGAAACTATGAACATATTTGAACAAACGTCCTTGTTGTATGGTGGAGCATCTTTCAGGTATATGCCCAGGAGTGGTATAGCTGTGTCTTGAGGTAGCAATATTCTCCATTTTCTGTGAAAATACCAGATTGATTTGCAAAGTAGTTTTACAAGTTTGCACTCCCACCAGCCATGAAGGAGGGTTCCCCTTTCTCCACATCCTTGCCATGTACTATCACATGAGTTTTTTACCTCAGCCATTCTGATAGGTGTAAGGTGAAATCTCAGAGTCATTTTAATTTGAATTTCCCTGATGACTAAGGATCTTGAACATTTCTTTAGGTGTTTCTCAGTCATTAGATATTCCTCTGCTGAGAATTCTTTTTCTAAATCTCTGTACCCCAATTTTAATTGTGTCATTTGGTTTGGTGGTGTTTAATTTCTTGAGTTCTTTATATATTTTGGATATTAGCCCTTTGTCAGATGTAGGGTTGAAGATCTTTTCCCAGTCTGTAGGCTCTCGCTTTGTTCTGTTGACAGTGTGCTTTGCCTTACAGACACGTTTCAGTTTCATGAGGTGCCATTTATTAGTTGTTGATCTTAGAGCTTGAGCTCTTGATGTTTTGTTCAGGAAGTTGTCTCCAATGCCAATGAGTTCAAGGTTCTTCCCCACTTTTTCTTCTAACACATTAAGTCTATCTGGTTTTGTGTTAAGGTCCTTAATCCACTTGGACTTTAACTTTGTGCAGGGTGATAAATATAGATCACAATACAACACTAGGGATTTTATGCAGCGTTCAGACACTCACATTCTTTTAATTTGGTTTTGATTGTTGTAATAAGCACTGAGACCAAAAGCAAGTTGCAGGGAAAGAATTTATTTTAGCTTACAGTTTTAGTCCATCATGAAGGGAATTCAGGGTAGGTACTCAAAGCAGGAACCTGGAGGCAGGGATGAAGGAGACACCATGGGGAACATGGCTTACTGGCTTGATCCCCAAGTCTTGCTCAATTTGCTCAATTTGCTTTCTTATACAAACCAGGACCACTTGCTCAGGGGTGGTAGGTACTGTCCACCCTGAGCCAAGTCCTCCAATGTCAATCATCAATCAAAAAAATGCCCCATAGACTTTTCTACAGGACAATCTGATGGAGACATTTTCTCAATTAGGGTTCTTCTTTTCTGGTAACTCTAGCTTCTGTCAAGTTGGCAAAAAGCAATCCAGGATACAGACATGGCTTCTGATAGCTCAACAGACGCATGGAATGCTTTTTTCCAAAAGGGATGTAAATGTAGGTCATTCCCATACAAGGAGACTCTAGCCCTTGGGGACCCCAACATCAATATTTTGCCACTACCTAAAACCTGGAATCTGTTGTGTGATTTTGTCAATATGATTCAATATTTTACAACTTTGTTAGATTTTGATTCTGGTCACTGGAGCTAAAAATAGACATTTATGTTTTAGATTTGAATTTCAAAATTCACTTTCAAATTATAAGCAAAATTTTACTAAAACTGATTATGTGCTCATTTTAAATTTTTTTGTTAGATAATCTTTGTATTTTAAGTGGAATGGTGAATTCATTTACATTTAATGTAGTCACTGTTCTAGAATGGAGAGAGGAGGCGAACATGATGTCCTACCCCTACTCTTTGCAATTATTTTCCTGCGACTCTGCCTCTATTACCTTAATAATATGTTCTTCACTATCTCACTATATCATCGTTATTATTTGTCCCATGCACCTCAATATTACAATCACGTCAAGGATATTACCACCAAGCTTAATCTAACACTTTTGTGCATCCTGAACTAAAGTGCCACAACAGTCTATTTCACTTTTGTTGCCCAAAATTTTGCTGTTTTGCATTTATTTGTCTCATTTGGATGTATACAGAGCAAGCCATAGGTAGTATTGACGGGACAGTCAGTGATCTTCTTAGTGTGGTTAGATATAATAATATTCACATTTTCAATGACCATTTTATTCACTCCCATACTGGCTTTTTTCACTTCAGTTGATTTCTTCTTGAACTTCATTTGCTTTTGAGGATCAGTTTCCTTTAGCCTAGAGAACTTTTGTGTGGTTTTTTTTTTTCAGTATTCTGAATTTTATAATTGTTTTCTCTGCTTTGTTTAAGAAAGTATCCTTATACACCATATGGTTTAAAACACATTTGTATTAGTATAGACTTCTAAGTAAATATATAAATTTCCTCACCTTAGTGAGACAAAGCCTTAATTTCAGTCTGTGGCATTCACTGTCAAATTTATATCCTGAAAGAGGATTTGTTTTTTTTGTTGTTGTTGTTGTTTTTCTTGGTGTTTGTTCTAATTTAGATCTTTGCAAAGTTTATACAAGTTTTGAACATAGTCACTCTCTTCCCCAACTCCCGTCAGACCCACTCCACTTCCACTCCCATTAAATTTTGTGTGCTCATTTTATTTTCACCCACCGAGTATGATTTATGCTGTCCATACATTGGTGAATGTATGACCTTTCCACTGGACTATGGTAGAGCTACAAGTGGCAACTTTTTAAAGGGAAGCCAAGTCTTCTTTTCCCTGCAGCTATCAGATGTCAGTAGCTCCTAAAGTAGAGGCAGGACATCAATGTTCACCTCCTCTCTCCATTCTAGAATGTGGTCTGGGTAGAAGTTTAATGCCAGCTGTCGTATCACTGTGAGTTCACATGTGGACCAGTCCTGTTGTGCCTGGAGGGTACTGTTTCCTAGTTTTCATCTACAATAATTGGCTCTCAGGAGTCTTTCTACTCACCTGTAATCATCTCAGAGGGTTGCGGGACAAGGCGCAGAATAGATAGATGTTCCATTTAGAGCTGAGCATTCCAATCTTTCTTTCTTTGCACCTTGGCCAGTTGTGGATCTCTGCTTTAACCATCATTAATTGTAAATAGAAGCTTCTTTCTTATGGGACTGAGAGATCCACTAATGTACAGGTATAATGATAAATGATTTACTATTTAGCAGATAATGATAGTAAGATTCTCTACTAGGGCCGATGACCTTTTTAGCCAATGAAAGACAGCACTCACAGTTTCTGTTTAGGGGGTCTGGGTTACCTTACTCCAAAAGATTTGTTTCTAACTCCACCTGTGAATGTCCTAACATTTCAAAAATAGCTGAGTAATATTCCACTGTGTAAACGTCCCATACTTTCGTTATGTATTCTTCAATTTCTGAACATCTAGGCTGTTTCTACTACCTGGCTATAGTGAACAGAGCAACAATGAGCAGCAATGAACAGATCCCTCCTTAGTAGGATACGAAGACCGTTGGGTGTACACTCAAGAGTACTATAACTGCACTATGCGGTGGAGCTGCTGGCTTTTGGAGGACACTCCACACTGCTTTCCATAATGGCTGCAGCAGTTTGCACTCCCAAAAGCTATATAAAAGTATTCCCCTTTCCCACTCTCCACACCAACATCTGTTGTAATTTATTTATTTGATCTTATTCTGATGGAGGGAAGCTGAAGTTTCAGAGTAATTTTAATTTGCATTTCCCAGATGGCCAACAGTATTAAATACTAAAAAGAAGTGTGAGTTTTGTTGTTGTTGTTTTTATCTCATTTTTTTTGTTGTTGAAACAGATTTTGTAAAAATATAATCTATTCTGATTATGGTTTTTCCTTCCCCAACTCCTCTCAGATCCCCCTCTCCAACCCATCCATTTGAATATAAACAGGCATCTAAAAACAAATAATAATAAGATAAAATTAAGTAAAAACCAAACAAACTTTATCAGAATTGTTTAGTTCCATGTCCTGTTTTAAACTAACTTGTTCAATTTTTTATGTTAAGGTTGGTTTTTAGCAAATCCTGAGAAAATTGTTGGGCTTTTCATTGTAGTTGTTCTTTTTTAATATTTTTAATATTTGTATTTAAATAATTTATTCAGATTACATCTCAATTGTTATCCTCTAACTTGTAACTTCTTGTACACTCCTCCCTCCCTCTTTCACCTCATTCCTTTCCCCAAGGTCTTTGACAGAAGGTGACCTCCTCCCCCACCATATGATCACAGCCTATCAGGTCACATCCTAGCAGCCTGCTTACCCTTCCTCTGAGTGCCACCAGGCCTCCTCACCAAGGGGAAGTGGTCAAATAGGGGGCACCAGAGTTCATATCAGAGTCAGCCCCTGCTTTCCATACAACTGTGGAGAATGCACTGTCCGTTTGCTAGCTCAGAGGAAGGAGTCCAGGTTTACTGCATGCATTGTCCTTGGTTGGTGCAGTAGTTTGTGTAGGCCCCTCAGGGTCCAGATCGGCCAACCTTGATGTTCTTCTTGTAGGGTTCTGGACCATCTGGGTCCTTCTATTTCCCTACTCTCCCACACTTCTCTCACCTGGAGTCCCAATAGAAAGTCCAAGAGTCTGTCCCAATCCCCTGATGAGGGAAGACTCTCAGAGGACAGCCATGTTTGGCTATTGTACAATTATAAGTGAGTTGTATACCATCTGTATCTTTCTGGGTCTGTGTTAACTCACTCAGGATGATCATTTCTAGTTCTATTCATTTGCCTGCAAATTTCAAGATTTCCTTGTTTTTGATAGCTCAGTAATATTCCATAGTGTAAATGTACCACAGTTTCTTTCTTTCTTTCTTTCTTTCTTTCTTTCTTTCTTCCTTTCTTTCTTTCTTCTTTCCTCCTCCTGCTCCTCCTCCTCCTCCTCCTCCTTCTTTTTTCTTTTTCTTATTCTTTGGTTTTTTGAGACAGGGTTTCTCTGCATAGCCTTGACTATCCTGGACTTGCTTTGTAGACCAGGATGGCCTCGAACTCACAGCAATTCCCCTGTTTCTTTATCCATTCTTTGACTGAGGGAAATCTAGGTTGTTTCCAGATTCTGGCTACTACGAATAAGGCTGCTACGAACATAGTTGAGCAAATGCCCTTGTTGTATGGTGAAGCATCTTTCAGGTATATTCCAAGGAGTGGAATAGCTGGGTCTTGAGGTAGCCCTAAAGACCAGTCACAGAACAGAGACACTACATCTGTTAGAAGAAAAAATGGGAAGAGCCTGGAACTCATTGGAACAAGAGACAACTTCCTGACCAGAACACCAACAGCCTAGGCTCTAAGGTTAACCATTAATAAGTGAGACCTTATGAGGCTGAGAAGTTTCTGAAAGGCAGAAGACATTGTCAGCAGAACAAAAGGACAGCCTACAGGCTGAGAAAAGATCTTCATTAACCCTATATCTGACAAAGGTCTAATATCCAAAATATATAAAAAGCTCAAGAAAGTAACCACCACCAAATCAAATAACCCAATTAAGAAATGGGGCTCAGGGGGACTTCCTCCCCATGTTTTTGCTCATAGGGTATCAAATCTCTTCTTGGTAGCCTGCTATCCTTCCTCTGAGTGCCACCAGGTCTCTCCATTCAGGGGAGTGGTCAAATATGAGGCACCAGAGTACGTGTGAAAGTCAGACCCCACGCTCCACTCAACTGTGGAGAATGTCCTGTCCATTGGCTAGATCTGGGTAGGGGTTTGAAGTTTATGGCCTGTCATAGTCATAGGGGAGGGGAGTAAGGGGAAAATGGGAGGGAGGGAGGGAGGGAGGGAGGGAGGGAGGAATGGGAGGATTTAAGGGAGGGGATAACCATTGAGATGTAATATGAATAAATTAATAAAATTTTTTAAAAAGTAAAATAAAGTAGTGAGACAAAGAAAAAAAGAAATGGGGCTCAGAATTAAACAGAGAATTCTCAATGAAGGAATATTGAATGGCTGAGAGACACTTAAAGAAATGCTCATCGTCTTTAGTCATCAGAGAAATTCAAATCAAAATGGCTCTGAGATTCTATCTTACACCTATCAGAATGGCTAATATAAAAAAACTCAAGTGACAGCACATGCTGACGAGGATGTGGAGGAAGGGGAACAGTCCTTCATTGCTGGTAGGAGTGCAAACTTGTACAACCACTTTGGAAATCAATCTGCAGTTGTTCTAATATGCAGATATTAGGCATTGTATGCAGTCCTTATGAATTTGAGTTGATGTCTTTAATCACATTTGGAAAACTTTGAGGTTTCAGTTGTTAATTCTGTCTATTTTCTAGTCTACTTCTGACCCTCCACTCAGACCTATCCTGTATCTCTTGCTTCTGCACAAAATATTTCTTTTGTTCTGTTATTGTCTATACACTGTTCTCTTTCTACCATATTTGAGCATTTCTATCGCAATTTTTCCCAAGTGGAATACATTTCTTTCTGACTCGACATGACTTCATGCTGTGAGTCATTATTTCTGATACTAATTCAACACTCTAACATAACATATTTTAGAGCCATTTTGTTCTGAGCCCCTTTTAACTCTTTTTGTCTTTTTCGTAAAGTTATTTAATAATGCCTAAATAATTTATTTAAAAGATGTTTTTGCTAATTATCATATCTACATTAGTGTTGATTTAATTTTTTCTCTTCATGTATTTTTCCTTTCTGTATTTCAATTTTCATAAAAGTTCACATACTTTGAATGAAATGAACATAGTGACTAAAATCTGTGCTATTCATTCCCAGAGGAAAAACGTTTCTCTTTCTTATTCCAATCATGAACTTAACTCCACTGTCTCTGGGTTACACCTTTAGTTTGAATTAGCTCACTTCTGGTTTCAAATATCTCCAAGCAAAGGACTTCTTGTGAGTGACCATGTGTATATATGTGTTTAAATGTGAACCTGTTTGAATCCTGTGTATATGTGTTTAAATGTGAACCTGTTTGAATCCTTCTTTCTCTAGCCCAGTAACTACTTTTCTTTGCTGCTGTTCTGAAACCTGATTTAAATTAAACATTGAAAGATATTAAAAATTTCTAATACGTTAATCAAGCCACCAGTTGTAGAGTTTAGGAAGATTTTGTTTTTCTTGTAGGGACTTCTGTGAGGTGATAGGAAAATTAGGAATCTAGTTGAAACTCCAACAGGACAAATAGATTCAGATTCTGCACAAGATTCAGAATCTTTTCAGGCTAGACACACCCTCCAACATGTGTGTCTGATTATCCCTGCCTTACTGCCATTCTCCAATTCTGTAATCCCTAATTATCACTTTATATACAGAATTGAGATATATTACCAGATAAGAAATTCCACAGAGCTCAGGCATGAATGTTAGAGGCTCATCCCACCTAGTTCAGTTTATTAATTCTCATTGCTCCCACAATTTGCCTTTAAGCACTGCTACAAATACCTTCATACCAACTTTTTTCCCTCACTCCATCTATATAGTAGGAACAAAATTCTGTCCTGTCATTTCATACTATTTGAACGTTTAATGTCTTTATATAGTTTCATGTTATCTAGCTTTAATTTAATTTTGTAAGAGGAATTTCACTATTTACAATGCTTATTATCTTTTTTTAAAAATACTATTTAGATTTGCTGCATAAAGAAAATATTTTAAGGACAGTTTTATTGTTTTTACTTTTTTTACAACTTAGAAAATTGCTTATAAATTTTTCATAAGATTGTGCACATACATAGCTGTATGGATCTGTAATTGTATGTTATTAAAAGCAAATAACATAAGCATGCCATCTTTTTAAATAAGTGTTTTAAAATATTGTTTTGTTTGCAATACTTGTAGATTGTAAAGGACCTCCTCCACGAAAAAACACAGAAATTCTGTCAGGTTCTTGGTCTGACCAACCATATCCAGAAGGCACCCAGGCTGTCTACAAATGCCGCCCTGGATATAGAACACTTGGGTCTATTGTAAAAGTTTGCAAGAGAGGAGAATGGGTGGCTTCTAACCCATCCAGAGTGTGCCGGAGTAAGTACTTCATGTTTGTGAACCTTAAGAAAACATTTAGTTTTTAAGGTACTAAATGTTTTACATTGTAGCATTACAAATTATATCACTACTGTAACAAAAATATAGAAAAATAACTTTAAAATGTATTCTACAAAATTTAAAATGGAAGCATGCAGTTACCTTCAACCGTAAAATGTTCTTTGCTGTTTTCAGTTTTCCTTCTACTCAATGATATTCAAATATGCTTTCCTGACTCCTAAATAAGGTGTGGTGGACTGTATACTAATATTATATTTTCTTTTCCTTATAGAAAGGCCATGTGGGCATCCTGGAGATACACCCTTTGGATCATTTAGGCTGACAGTTGGATCTGAATTTGAGTTTGGTGCAAAGGTTGTTTATACCTGTGATGACGGGTATGTTGTCTATACTAAAAGGCTAATCATTGAAACTGTGCATAGGAACTCTACAAATTTGTACTTGAAGGTGTAAAGGAATCTTAATCCAGCAAGATGATTACTCTGGAAAGGGACCACATCCTAAGCCTTAGGTCTGTGTGATCCAGCTGGAATACAGACATGCCCTTAGTATAAACCTTTAATCCCTCTGGCTGGAATTTAGTACACACCATTAATCCCCCCAAAATAACATCTAATTGAGGGGAAAACAAAATAATGAATCAGAAAAAGATTTGACAGAATGAGTCAGACATAGGATGCACCCAACTTTCTCGAGGATAGACTTAAGTGCATGAGAGAGAGAGAGAGAGAGAGAGAGAGAGAGAGAGAGAGAGAGAGAGAGAGAGAGAGAGACAGACAGAGACAGAGACAGAGACAGAGACAGAAATACAGAGAGGTAGAGACAGACAGACAGACAGAAAGAGACAGAGACAGAAACACAGAGAGGCAGAGACAGACAGACAGAGACAGGCAGACAGACAGAGACAGAGAGACATATTTTGGGAGACAGTACAGTAGAGTTCAGGAGGTACAGAACAGTTGTGTCTAGTTTGGTGAAGTCCAGATGAGTGCAGTTAAATGCTTGCAGTTCAGTTTGTGGAGTTCAGAGGCAGTTTTCTAAGCAGAACAATTCAGTGAGAAGTAGAGATAAGCCAGTTTGAATCGGTCAGGTTTGTAGACTTCTGAGTCAGAACAGCTGAGATGTGCCAGCCAGCCAGAGTTTAGAAAGAACTAGAAAGGATGAGCTTACTCAGCAGTAAGTCTTGGAGCCTGAGAACATTCTAGGATTAGATTAGTAGATGGAGGCTGGAAGCTAAGGCCTTCGAGATCTAGGCTGACAGACTAGATTGTACTAGAGGCAAGAAGCTTGCAAGTCTACACCTGGGAATAATTAGAAATGTTCTAGGATCAACCTAAGCCATATAGTCATAAAGCTTGGGTATGACGCTCATCTCATCCCATTACCCAAGGAAATAAAAGCAACAATTACATTAAGGAGATGAAAATTTTCTATGAACATTTAAAAACAAGACATAAATAAAACTGTTATGAAAGCTTTTATTTGAATGCCATGCTAGCTCCATAACACTGAAAAGTGAGTCATGATTGTTCTGGTAGAGTGGTGAATAAGTGAGCGTTATGTTGATATACACAAAAGTCAAACATTCAACTGACAGGTCTCTGCTACAGCTCACTATTGTGCAAAATTATGTGAGATGAGACAATTTTGTATATTAGGAGCCATAGGAATTGTGAAAACACCCACATTATATGGTAAGTCTCCTGAAAATCTTTTATAGTATCTAAAAAAAAAAAAGCAAGGCTTTTACTTACAAATAAAATAAAGAATCTCTTTCTCAAGTGCTATTGTTAACGTTTAAAAGTATGCAAATTGCTCTTATTACATAGGCCCCAAAGGCTAATTTTCCAGAATCTTTGACTCTGCTCTCTGAGCAACCTCTGGTTCCGTGGCTGACGTCATCATCGAGTCCTCAGCTTTCCATTTTATATCATATTTCTCCACTGCCACATAATATTTTTTTAAACTTCGTATGAGAAAGTTAATAACTATAATCTTATTCCAAATAAGTATAAATAGAATTAAGCACTGTGAATGGAATCATTTCAGTTGCCTTTTATTTCTTGATCTGAGGCAAGAAACTGTAACCATTTACACTTTTCAGGCTTTAGAATTAGTTTCAAAACATCCCTAAACTCTAATACTCAATGTTCATAAACTATTATCTCACGCCCATTCCCTCTCTGACAAAAGCAGAAAATTCTCATGAGCATCATGGGATTGGCAGGAGAAATAACTATGACTCACACTTGCAGCCTTTCAAAATAATCCTGGGATACTGCAAGTGCCCACGAGATAGCCATTTCTTGTTTAGTTTCTCCTTGTTAACTACCTGAAGAACTCTAACCCCAACAGTACATTAACCCTAACCTAAAATCTGAGTATATTTTTAAAGTTCAGTTTCTGTGCAATTTTCAACTATCACTGCTGATCTCATTGCACAAAGTGAAGAAGGATTGCCTTGACATGAATTTTTTTAGGCTGTTCCACTGTTCACCTTTGAGTATCTCATCTCAAGCCATCCTTCCTGACCTGGGTTTCACTGTTGTACAGAAAAGGGGAATCAAAACTCATATACCTTGTTCATTTGAATTCCTCAGTCTCAGAGCTTAATATTCACAATTTGTGGAAGAAATTAACTACATATTTTTCTTGGTCCCTGGCTCACTTGAACACATCCTGTCTCTTTTGTCATATATATATATATATATATATGATTTATATATGATTTATTTGATATATATTTGATGTATCAAGTAAACATTGATAGAACCTAACTATTTCAGCAATTTTGTACACTGAGCTTGAATCACCAACAGAAGTCTGTTTGTGAAAGTACTAATATTTATCAGTTAAAATCCTCACACTACATGGGATCAGTAGGTAAAAATAGTTCAAATTAATTCAAATTGAAGACTGTTTTATCTATCTTGAGGAATAGTTGTTTTGTAAGCCAGACATGAAGGCTAAGGATGTTTATTGCATGCCTGTTTTTGTTTTTGTTCTTGTTCTTGTTTTGCCCACCTATTTAGTCCTATGCTTTTGTCTGTATTTTTTTTCTGCTGAGTATATGTTCACTTACATATTATTTACCAGACAATTCGTTCTGAGAAGTCATCTTATTACCCTACATATGAGTGACTTTGAGACAACATTACAAATGTTTTTTCCTTGTTTGGACAACCACTGTATTGTCCTTTCCCCCTCCCCATATAAGCATAGATCCAGTAAGGTTTAGTGTAGACTTTTACAGAATGTCTGAAGGAACTTAGCACAGTGGATGAGTCTCTTCCGTGGATGGAAAGTCCTTACCAGGAACTTTGCTTTTCTGTTGGAAGAGGACATATTCTGCCTCATAAAAGAGCTAGAGTATCACATTTGTAGTCAAATCTTCTATTACTCTACAGTAGGCATGGAGTAAACCCTTAAACTCCAACATCCATGACTAATGGAGTCTGCTGAAGTATTTTCTTCCCATAAAGATTTGGGAGCAAAATGGAAATAATAAAAAGAAAGAGATTTTTAAAAAAATTCTGACTGCAGGATATCCAGGACAGTACATAAAACCACATGTCTCAACCCATCCTTTTGTTTGTGTTTTTAGGTATCAACTGTTAGGTGAGATTGATTACCGTGAATGTGATACAGATGGGTGGACCAATAGTGTTCCCTTATGTGAAGGTAAATAAAAACCTGATTTACATGTATGTCTAAATACCTAAAATATTTTTCACCTTGTATGGACATATTCTAAAAGTTTATACTTAAGTATCTCTTACTTAAACTGTTTTGTAGTTTCTAGGACAAAATAAAACATAATTATTTTGTCACAGTACTGTTTTGTATTTATTAGTTTATTTGTATTTGTTAATTTATTAAGTATACTAAGTCTAGAGGGTGGTGACTTTCTCAGGGCTAGTGTGGATTCTTTGAGGCCTTGGGTTTGACCACCCCATACAACCTCATCAATAAAACTCAAAACTCTCTAGCAGTATAATCCATGTGAACAAAGACCAATACGGATTATTAGAAATACCAAAGCCAATTTTTCTTTCATTTTAGATTTAGAACAGTAGCCATACGTAAAACCATCATTAGCTTATTTTAAAAAATCAGAATTTTAATTGTGTTCATGACGAATGTCACCCCTAAGGATCATCTAGTTACAGGATGTAGGCCCTCAATGTGGTTGAGAATGTGATCGAACATCTATCAGCAATATGCTACTGCGAATGTCTTTCTAAAGCCTTAGTTTTAGCAAAAACAAAAACAACACAAACAAAAACAAAAAAACAAGGCAAGAATTAAGAAAGTAATATCTTATCTTTTACCATTTTATCATATGGTAAGAATGAGAAAATACAGGTCTTGTTTGTGAGTTTTGGGAAAATAATTTAAATCTCTCATCACCATGGAAATAACAAAAGTTCATCTAAATGCTGTCTGTCTCCTTCTGCCGTGGGAAGTAATAAGAGAAAGAAGAGTTGGGGTGGAAGGAGAGAGAAAGAGCATGTGATGGCACTGGATATTCTCATGACTAGAGAGGTACAGAGACTTTTCAGCTAAAGAAAAGAGAAGCAGTTTCATGAAACATCTGCATTAGAATTGTATGAGGTGCTTGGTTTTTTCCTTCTTATTAATTCATTCGTATTACAACTCAATGGTTATCCCATCCCTTGTTTCCTCCCATTCCTCTCTCCCTCCCATTTTCCCCTTACTTCCCTCCCCTATGACTGTTCCTGAGGGGGATTACCTCCCCCTGTATATGCTCATAGGGTATCAAGTCTCTTCTTGGTAACCTGCTATCCTTCCTCTGAGTGCCACCAGGCCTCCCCATCCAGGGGACGTGGTCAAATATGGGGCACCAGAGTTCATGTGAAAGTCAGACCCCACTTTCCACTCAACTGTGGAGAATGTCCTGTCCATAGAGGCGCTTGTTTAAAATTGAGATTTGATGCCCCATATGGCCTGTTGAGTCAGTATATTTTGGGTGATATCATGAGGAAACAGTCCTAGGATGTCCATTATACCCAAATTTTTCTTCAGGAAAAATAAACTTTGAATATCTTCATGGTAGAGCAATTTTAAGTAAAAAAATTTTTTTAGAATATTTTGAACACTGAGGTAGAAAGGAAAGCAAAATTAAGGACAACTTCTCGATCAAAATAAATATTTTAAAATCCACTACTTTTACATCTTATTAGAATGCAATGTTACATTGCTTTGAGGCATCAGTAAAACGTTTGGATTCGATTAGTCCAGAACTCATGTTTCTTAATAATTTAGGAGGCACTTGCTGTCATGAAAACACAACCTATTAGTCAAAGTGACAGTTTGCTCTTACCAGTCCCATGGAAGCAGATAGGCAAACAACTTATGTTTTTTATCATTTATGTTTGCCAGCAGTCATAGTAAAGGTTTCTAGATTTCTGAAGGACTTTCCTCCAGGTTTATCATGCTGCAGGTTTTATTCATATACATGTTTTTATGTAGTTCTGTTGGTAGCGTTCTTTGGTTAACTAGTTCTATTAGTAAAGGTGATGCCTGTATTTTCAGTTGTGAAGTGTTTACCAGTGACAGAACCAGAGAATGGAAGAATTATAAGTGATGCGGCAGAACCAGGCCAGGAATATTATTTTGGGCAGGTGGTGCGATTTGAGTGCAACCCAGGCTTCAAGATCGAAGGACAAAAAGAAATGCACTGCTCGGATAATGGCCGTTGGAGCAATGAAAAGCCAAGATGTGTGGGTAAGGTGCACATATTATTTCAACGGTTTTAGCTATTCTTATGAAATATATACATTTCTTTTTAAAAATCATATTTCTAATTAAAATAAAATTGCATCACTCTAATGCTTATTTAGCATGACTGTTTCACTGTAATTGCAGGAGTTTTGTTTGTTTGTTTGTTTGTTTGTGTGTTTGCATAAACACTATTATTTTACCTTCAGGACAACTATAAACACCATGTGCTCTTATAGTCAGTCTCTTTAGTTGAAATAGCCACATGATTATGGTGGCTTAATTATTTGGTTATGATGTAAACAAAGGCTACTTCCTGATGCTACTACTCGCAGTATAACCTCAGCATTTCTGTTGTGAGTGGTGAAACAGACTTCTAGAGCAAAATTTTATACAAAGTTTTTGGAAGCTAAAGGCAAATTGTATGTTCACAATCCTGCCTCATGATGGCATTCTGATTTTAATTAACATTGTTAGGAAGTGAAGTCTCTATATATGCCTATATGTACATATATACGTGTGTGTATATATGTTTCTGTTGCCTGTTGCAAGTTTTAATTTTTAAATCATTATAATTTTAACTAATATTGTTAGGATGTGATATATATCTATATATAGATATATATCATACAATACATACATATATACATACACAAGTTTACCATAAGTTTTACATATCAGAATTGAATCCACTAAATAAACCTTTGACTTATGGCAAATTGGTATAATAATTTTTTTTTTAATTTTTTGCTTGCTTGCTTGCTTGCTTGCTTACTTGCTTCCTTCCTTCCTTCCTTCCTCCTCCTCCTCTTCCTTCTCCTCCTCCTCCTCCTTTTATCTTCTCTTTTCAGGCAGCCTATCACAATATAGAAGTGGATGGCCTGAACTTGATTCATAGTCCATAAAGCTTCTATCTAAGACTAATTTTCCTGAAGCTGCCCCATGAGTGTTAAATTACTGGTATGTGGCACCATGTCTGTGCTATATTTATTTTTTATATTACCTAACATCTCCAATATTTCACCACTTTTTAGCATTTTCTACATTACACTAAAAAGATAGTGTTGTCTTCTTTTTACGTTTTATTTCCTTTCTGAGATTATAATGGTATCTTTTCCTTCTCTTAGGACTGACCATTTGGTGATAACAGCTTTTTTTTTTTAACAACACTGATTCTTCATGAAAATGATGGCATACCAATATGCATATTCAGTATGGGATATTCTTTACTCATTGAAGTTTCATAGGTATTCTTACATGGCTATAGCTAATAGTCTGTGGCAAATGAAACCAAGGAAACTTTTTTCTCTGAGCTTAGTTTTAAAGTGAGGATGAGGTATTTATAGATGAAAATAAGAAGAGAAGGCATAGCAGTCCTCAGAAGGCCATGTGGAGAAAGGCAGAAAGAAAGCAAGGTGTCTCTGGCAGGATGATGTCCTGAGCCTCATCAGATGCTCACAGAAGTCCCACTTTTAAGATACTGTTGCATAACTTTATTACCCCATTACCATGGAGATTAGAGCAAACATCTCTTCACTTCAGATAGGCAACTGACAGCAGATCTAAGTAAGGATACCACCAAAGTTCACCTTGCTGGACTGAATCGCTAGACTTACAGGAGTAGAAATGACTCAAAGACAGCTGCATCATCAAAAGCCCACCCCAGTATGGATGAAGGACAACAAAGGTTGGAAGCATGGAGCACTCTGCACAACTTGAAAGATCAATAGGTTGGAGGGTGTCTCTTTCAGGCAGCTCACGTGGTCTGAGGGCCTTGTAGGTAGCTCAGCTGATCCAAAAGTATTTCGCAGCAGCAGTCACTACCACTTACATATGCGTGGGAGAGAGAGGTCTAGTCAACATAATCCATTTCAAGGACTTGTAAAGCTTTTAAATTCTTTGCTTCCTAAGCTAAATGAGATTTGTTAAAGGATGGGATGTTTTGCTTACCTTTAGAGCAGTGGGTCTCAACCTGGGGGTAGTAAACCCTGTGAAAAGTTCTTTCAACCCCAAGAAGGGTCACGACCTGTAATGCTCATTTTATATAACTCAGCTCTTCTTCAGACTGACTGGGGAGAAGATGAAACACTTCAATTTGACCATTTTAAACTTTCTGTAGTTATAAACAAGGAAAAACAGATTTAAATGGTGGGAGAAAAGGCTTCAAGATATCCGTTTCTAGTGCCATAGCTCCAGAGTAGTGTATTTGAAAGAACTGAGTTAAAAATTGTATGCAGGACTTTTGAAGGTTTCTCTTCTTGGCTTCTTTCTTTTCTCTTTTGACAAAAAATTTTCATGTATAGTGAAGGCACCAAAGATGACGCTTGTGACATTTCAAGGATCAAATGAAAAGTGACTTTAATAGATTACTTTGAAAAAGTGCTGTCTTAAAAGTTACTGCCAATAATCAGAAGATGTATTACTTTTTCAATGAATATATTAACCCACAAGCCTGTGTATATTTCCATTTTCACAAGAATTTTGGGATTGTTATAGGCTGCCACTTATTTCAGGAGCCTAATTAATCATCATGTTAAATATAATTAATGATATGCTTTTAACTTCTTCGGATAAATAAATATTTGAAACAGCAGACACATGGTCAAGAATGTAGCCAGATCAAAACAAATTTGTTTGGTGGATAGTTTTTGCTGATTGATCTAATGAGAGCAAAACTGTTATTTTTTTTTTTTAAAAATATGATTTGCTCAGCATGTTTCTTTCCATGGTAAACATTGACAACTACTCTCTTGCATTTAGGAATTTCTTGCACACGGCCAGAAGTTGAACATGGACGTGCTATATCTAAAAACCAAGTTTTCAAGGAAAATGAAAGATATCAATATGCATGCAACCCAGGTTATGTATACCGAGAAAGAGGGGATGCCATCTGCACAGCCTCTGGATGGAGCCCTCAGCCTTTCTGTGAAGGTGAAGTTATTGTTATTTTCTATGTCTTCTATTGTTTAAGAAGAAGGCCAGCGAATGGAAAAGGGGCATGTCCACACAGGTCCATGTTTAGCTGATGGCATTGATGCCAACCTTCTGTTTTCACGATATGTATGGATCCTAATCAGAGAAGCTATATCTGCAGTAGTCCTCTGGCATGAAACTGCTGCCATATATTTAACTCCAGGTGTCCTCCTCTAAGTAGACAATTTATCCACCAAAAAATATCAAACTATACCTTGTAAAGTAAGTATTCTATGTAAGGTCCGTTTCCAGTGCTAGGAGGAACTCTTCAAACAATTATTCCAGCTTCGACTGAATTCAGTACAAAACACAGAACTGAGCTCCATTATATGTTACTTATGTGTGGGTGGCATGACATGACCACTTTACAGAAGCCTAATGCTTCCATGGTTTTATTATCCACTCAGTCACCTAATTAAAAACTCTTCCTCGGAATATTTTTTTTCAAACTGGGAAAATATGCATGATTCCCCAATGTACTACAGCACATCCTAGGGTTGTTTCTTTTTTAACAATTATAGAGAGGAGAGGAGAGGGAAGGAAAAAAGGAGGAAGGGAAAGAGGGAGGTAGAGGTCTAAAGGAAGAAAAGTATGGAGGGAGGGCAAGAAGGGGACAGAGAATCTACAATAAATTTTCTTTTTAAACATCTCTCAAACAAAATTACAAGTCAAACATTAAATGTTAAAGACTGTGTTCATGAGGGTCTTTTTCATCATGTAAAGAGTTGACCGAGGGCACGCTCGCCAGAAAGTCAGTAAGAATACAATGATATAAATAAAGAGGCCTGCGTTCTAGCTCATGCTGGCATGCAAATCTCCTACAATGGGCTTAGCTTTATTGAGGGAAGATACATATTCCTGAATGAAAGGTAGTTTCTTATTAATTAAAGTATTGCACCATTGTATGCCTCAGCTGATACGTTGTTAGCACCGCTTTTGTTTTTCTGGAGCAGAGAAAGAGCTTACCTGTGTTGATTGATGTACATTTATCTCCAGACCATGGAACCTTAATCTCTCTGACATCATATAAGTGAAAACACCCTTTATTGCAGCTACCTTTACAAAAAGTGTGGAAATCCCCTAAGTCTAAAATTCAAACAAGATTATATAATACAAAATAAATAAACTTCTTTCCAGCTGGTCGTAACCAGATCAAGATTTTAGCCCAATTTCTCAGAACATTTAGCTCTGTAGCATATAGCAGACAGGCTGTAACAGCAAGTAGGAATATTGAAAAATACCATAATTTTCTGAATATTAATTTTGACAAAAATCTGTCTCCTGTACAGAATAGATTTTGTAAAATTGACTTTTCCATGCAAGACAACTAAACTTGAAGCATTACATTCCAAATGTCTCTACTAATGAGGAAAAGGTACCATGTAGTTGAATAATTAACTGTATATATTAATCATCATTCATCAAGCAAGTGCTTATGTCTGGGGCTTAGGACAATCTCCAGAAGTTTTTTCCCCCTCATATTTTTTATTTAATCAGTTTACAGCCCCTTCCCTCCTTTCCTCCCAGTTCAAAATTTAACTCACTGCTCCCCCTTATCCTCTACTCCTCAAATACAGGGGAGGCCACCAAGGGGTACTACTTATCCAGGTATCTCAAGTCAAAGTAGTGCTAAGTGCATCGTTAACCACTGAGGCTTGACAGGCAGGTCAGTTAGGGGAAAATATTCCAAAATAAGATAACAGAGTTAGAGACATCCCCTTCTTCCCATTGTTAGGAGACCCATGTATGATGTATAGGGGATCTAGGTCTGGCCCATGGCTGCTGCTTGGCTGATGGTTCAGTCTCTGTGAGCCCCCATGGGCCCAGGTTAGTTTGCTCTGTAGGTCTTCTTGTGGCGTCCTTGACCCCTCCATCTCCCTGTATCCTTCCTCCTATTCATCCACATAACTCCACGTGCTCTTCCTATTGTTTGTGGGTCTCTACATCTGTTTCCATCAGCTGGTGGGTGAAATCTCTCAGAAGTCAGTTATGCTAGGCAAGCATAGCAGAGTATCATTAACTGTGACATGGATTGGCTCTCTGTCATGGGGTGGGTCTCAAGTTGGGCCAATCATTTCTTCGCCATTCTCTCAGTCTCTGATCTATCTTTATCCCTACACTTCTTTTAGGTAAGAAAAAGTCTGGGTTGAAGGTTTATAGGTAGGTTGGTGTCCCTTCCCTCCAATAGAAGTCCCACCTAGCTATAGGAGGTGGTGATTTCAGGCTTCTTAACCTCAACTGCTGGGAGTCTCAGCTAGGACCCCCAAAGACTCCAAGTAGCGTCCCTTGTCCCAGAGATGCTCCCTCACTGGTTTCATTTCTTTGGTTCCCCACCACAGCTCTATCCGTACTTGACACCCATACCCTTTTCCACCCAGTTCCTTTCCTCCATCTACTTTCAGATATCTACTGTATTTCTTCTTTTGGATGAGATTGAAGCATTTTCCCTTGGGCCCTCCTTGGTTTCTTTGTGTCTGTGTACTTTAGCATAATATCCTGAACTTCATAGCTAGGATCCACTTGTAAGTGAATACACACCTGCATGTCTTTCTGAGTCTGGGATACTTCACTCAGCATGATCTTTTATATAGTTCCATCCATTTGCTTACAAATTGCATGATTACTTTGTTTTTTAATAGCTGAGTAGTATTCCATTGTGTGGGTGTCCCACAGTTTCTTTATCCATTCTTCCACTGAGGGACATCTAGGCTGTTTCCAGTTTCCTGCTATTACGAATAAAGCTGCTGTGAATATAGGTGAGCAAGTGTCCTTGTGGTATGGTGGAGCGTCTTTTGGGTATATGCCCAGGAGTATTATAGATGGATCTTGAAGCAGATCTATTTCAATTTTCTGAGAAAGTGCCAGATTGATTTCCACACAGTGGTTGTACAACTTTGCACTTCCATTTACAATGGAGGAGTGTTTCCCATTCTCCACATCTTCTCCAACATGTGCTGCCACTTGAGTTTCTGATCTTAGCTATTCTGAGGACTGTAAGATGGAATCTCAAAGTTGTTTTGATTTGCATTTCACTGATGACTAAGGATGTTGAACACTTCTGTAAATGCTGCTTGGTCAATAGTAAGTCCTCTGTTGAAAATTCGTTGTTTAGCTTTGTAACCCATTTTTAAATTGAATTATTTGGTTTATTGGTGCTTAATTTCTTGAGCTCCTTATATATTTTGGATATTAACCCTCTGCTGGATGTAGACTTTGTAAAGATCTTTTCCCATTCTGTAGGCTGCTGTTTTTTCCTAGGGACAGTGTCATTTGCCTTGCATGAAATTTTCAGTGTAGTGAGTTCCCATTTATTAATTGTTGCTCATAGAGCCTGAGCTGTTGATGTTCTGTTCAGGAAGTTGTCCCATATGCCAATGAGTTCTAGGCTATTCCCTACCTTAACTTCTATTAGGTTTACTGTATTCAGTTTATGTTGAGGTCTTTGATCCACTTGGACATGAGTTTTGTGCAGGATGATAAGTATGGATTTATTTGCATTCTTCTACATGCTGACATTTAATTATACCTGCACCATTTAATGAAGATGCTTTCTTTTTTTTTTTCATTATATGGTTTTGACTTCTTTGTCAAAGACGAGCCATCCATAGGTATGTGAGTTTTTTTCTGGATCATCAATTCAATTTTATGCCTATATGATGTGGTTTTTATCACGATTGCTGTGTAGTCCAGATTGAAATCAGGAATGGTGGTATTTCCAGAAGCTCTTGTATTGTATAGGACTGTTTCAGCTATTCTGCCCCCCCCCCACTTTTGGTTTTCCATATGAAGTTGAGAATTGTTCTTTCAAGGTCTGGGAAGAATTGTGTTGGTATTTGGTGGGATTGCTTTGAATCTTTAGGTTGCTTTTGGTAAAATGGCCATTTTTACTATGTTAATCCTCCCAATACATGAGCATGGGACAGCTTTCCATCTTCTGATATTTTCTTCAATTTCTTTCTTCAGAGACTTGAAGTTCTTGTCATACAAGTCTTTGACTTGCTTGGTTAGAGTTACACAAAGATACTTTACATTATTTGTGGCTATTATGTAGTTTCCATAATTTATCTCACAGTTTGTCATTTGTATACAAGAGAGCTACTGACTTTTTAAAATTAATCTTGTATTCACCCACTTTGGTGAAGTTGTTTATCTGCTGTAGGAGTTCTCTGGTGGAATTTTGGGGGTCACTTATATATCATATCATCTACAAATAATGACATTTTAATTGTTTCCTTTCCAATTGGTATCCTCCTTATTTTTTTTTTTTTTTTTTTTTTTGGTTTTCTTCTTGGTCTAGCGAGGACTTTGATTATTATATTGAAGAGATATGGAGAGAATGGGCAGCCTTGTCCTGTTCCTTTTTTTTAGTGGAATTTCTTTGTTTCTCTCCATTTCATTCAATGGTGGCTATGACTTGCTGTATATTGCCTTTATTATGTTTAGTTATGAGACTTATATCCCTGATGTCTCCAAAATTTTTATCCAAAAAATTTGTTGCATTTCGCCAAAGGCTCTTTCAGAATCAGATAATTATGTGATATTTTTCTTTCAGTTTGTTTATATGGTGGATTTTTTTTTATGTTGAACTATCCCTGCATCCCTTGGATGAAGCTTATTTTATCATACTGGATGACGTTTTTGATGTGTTCTTCAAATTGGTTTGCAAATATTGTATTGACTGTTTTTTCATCAATGTTCATGAGATTGGCCTGAAGTTCTCTTTTTTCCTTTGGTTTAGGTATTAGGGTTACTGTGGCCTGATAGAATGAGTTTGTCATTGTTCCTTCTTTTTCTGTTTTGTGGAATAGTTTGAGTAGTATTAGTATTACCTCTTCTTTGAAAGTCTAGTAAAATTCTTCACTAAAACCACCTGACCCAGGATGTTATTTGGTTAGGGGAATTTTAATGACATCAATTTTTATTAGAGATAGAGGACTATTTAAATTGTTTACCTGTTCTTGATTTAACATTGGTAAGTGGTATCTATCAAGACAATGATCGATTTTACTTATGAATGGCTTTGAGTGTGTAAAATTCAGATTCATGATTTTTAAAGTAAAAAAAATTACACTATCTTTTTCTGTGAGGCAGAGATATAACTTTCATATTCTGTATATTGTACAATTTAAATCAAGGAAACATTTACTTCAAAGAAGAGGTGTGAAATCTTCACAGCAATTTAGAATTAAAAGCCTATGAATATTAATAAATAAGCCAATAGAGAACCAAGAATAGAAATATCAGTAAAAGGTCTAGAAATTGTAAGGTATTTGAAGTTTTATATGATGGAGCTGTTGCCAGTTATGGAATAATGAAGTAAGAGAGCTTCAAGAGAAAGAAATAATATCAGAGAGGCACAAATAAATCAAGAGGAGAAAGAGAAAGTCTGACTGATATAGATAGCATATGAAGATGCATTAATCTCAATGTCATTTTTAAAGTTATCATTACAAATAAATATTATCTACCATTTATTTCATATTCAAAATTTAATGAGATTAAACATTTCTAATTATATATATGCTTCTTTTCAGAAATGACATGCGAACCTCCTTATATTCCAAATGGTATCTACTCACCTCATAGGATTAAACACAGAAGTGAAGATGAAATCAAATATGAATGTAAAGATGGCTTCTATCCTGCAACCCGGGGAACTGTTGTGAAGTGTACAAGTACCGGCTGGATCCCCACTCCAAGATGTAGCTGTAAGCTTATTCCCATCTTTAATTATCCTGGAAATTTTTATTACTATTACTTGCAAAGATGGAAATACAGTAATAGTAATAAAATTTTTTTGTGTATAACACTTAGAAATATTCTCCTTTCCAAAGTGAACAATATCTAATGTAATATTATATTTTAAGTAATATTAAAATTTAATATTTCAAGTAATGTTTTAAAATGCATTATAGAAAACTAAAATTCTTAACTTAATAATACTTAAATATATGTGTATGTGCATATGTGCATTCTTCTAATTAAGAAACATTTTCAAAGACTTTTTTAGCAAATTATTGGTTAAAAATATCGTGATGTAAGACTCAATTTAACTTTTTTGCAGTGGTAAATACTCATCAAAATATTTGCTTCATAACTAACCTTTCTTGTTTGATTCCATTGGTAAACCTGTTTATTTGTTTTTATGCCCAATACTGTGTGGAGTTTTGTTGTTGTTGTTACTATTGCTCTATAGTACAACTTGAAATCATGGATGGTGATACCCCTGCAAATCTTTTACTGTACAGGAGTATTTTAGCTGGTTTTTTTTTTTTTTTGCATATGAAGTTGAGTATTATTCTTTCAAGATCTGTGAAAAATTGTCTTGGAATTACATTGAATCTGTAGACATATTTTTGTAAGATGGAAATTTTTTACTATGTTAATTCTATGGATCTATGAACATAGGAGTTCTTTTCAACTTCAGACATCTTCTTTAATTTCCTACTTCAAAGACTTGAAGTTCTTGTCATACAGGTGTTTCATGTGCGTAGCGAGGGTTGCACCGTGAGAGTTTATGATATTTGTGACTATTCTGAAGGGTGTTGTTTCCCTGATTTATTCTACACTCATTTGTCATTTTATATAGGAAGGTTAGCAAAAAAAATGTATTTAGTAAGTCTTGAAATCAGTCATTTCTCTTAAGTTGTTCATCAGCTGTTGGAGTTCCCACATAGAATTTTGGTATTTAATTCTGTATATACCATATCATATGCAGACAGTGATAATTTAACTTCTTTTTTCCAATTTGCATCCCCTTGATTTCCTTTAGTTGTCCTCAGCTAGAATTTCCACCACTACATTGAATAGTGATGGGAGAGTGGACAGCCTTGCACTGTTTCCATTTTTCTTTCTTTCTTAATTGGATATACACTCTCTGCCTTTCTGTTAGTGTGGCCAAGGGCTTGTCTACCTTGGTGAGTTTCTCAAAGAACCAGCTCTTTGTTTTGTTGATTCTTTGTGTTGTTCTCTTTGTTTCTATTTTGTTAATTTCAGCCATGAGTTTATCTTCTTCTGTCTATTCCTCTTGTATGTGCTATCTCTTTTCCTTCTAGAACTTTGTGATGTGCTGTTAAGTCACTAGTATGAAATCTCTAGTTTCTTTATTAAAGCACTTAGCGCTATGAACTTCTTATTAGCACCACATTTGTTGTACTGAATAAGTTCGGGTATGTTGTACCTTCATTTTCATTGAGTTCCAGAAAGTATTTCATTTCCATATTCTTTCCTTCACCCAGTAGTCATTCAGTAGAGAGCTGTTCAGTTTCTATGAGCTTGTAGGCTTACTGTTGTTTCTTTTGCTATTGAGGTCCAGCTTTAACCCCTGGTGATGTGATTACGCAGAAGCTTATTTTAGAATATGACCCATTTCAATTAATATACCATATAACTCATGTGTAAAATATTCTTGAGAACGTTCTCTAATTAAAAAAAAAAAAACTAAATCCAGGCATGGTGGCACAAGCCTGTAATCCCAGCACTTAGGGAGGCAGAAGCAGTCTGATCTCTGTGAGTTCAAGGAAATCAAGGTCTACAAAGCAATTCCAGGATAGCCAGGCAACACATAGAAACCCCATTAGTGAGAGAAGAAGAAGAAGAAGAAGAAGAAGAAGAAGAAGAAGAAGAAGAAGAAGAAGAAGAAGGAACTACTCCAAACCAAACCAAACCAAAAACAAAAATTAATTTTAATAAAGGCCTCAAATGGATGAGGAACCTTAAGGAAATTTGTTTAGATAATATTTGTTGAACTACTTGTAACGTAATGTATGAAATTTACTAAAGTAGAGTCATACTTCATGGAATATGTAATATTAATCTTATAGTAAAGTACTAATTTAAAATATAAATAATCATAATAATTATGAGTATGAACCTGAAGAGAATAATATTAATCATATATATAAATTTATTAATACAATGAATAATATAAAACTTCATTACAAAGCTATAAGAACAGTTCTATATTGTCCACATTCATATTATATTTTTAGTTCCATTTAAAATTATAATTAAGCAGTTATCATATTGCATATTAATAAATATCTCTAATCCACTTCTGTGATGAACTGCCAGGTATAATTTGACTTCATATGAAAAGACATCTTCACATACCTCAGTTGTCTTTTATTTGGTTTTCTGGTCTTACATACCCTCTGTTTTATCACGTAGTTATTTTAATTAATAGAAAGTAACTCAATGAAGTTGTTTATCTTGATATGAGTGTTTTGCTGTTTGTTTTTTATTACAAGTGAAACCTTGTGATTTTCCTCAATTCAAAAATGGACGTCTAGATCATGAAGATTACTACAAACCGTACTTCCCAGTACATATAGGAAGTTCATACAGATATTCCTGCTCCAGAGGGTTTGTGTCAGCTAAATATTGGCCCTACATTTATTGCACAGAACAAGGGTGGGATCCTGCTGTCCCATGCATAAGTAAGTCAATGCATTTGTGTTAAATTATGTTTGATTCTTTGAAAGAGTAGAGAGAGGAGAGTACAAACATAATTACAGTTAAGTTTCTTATGGCAGAAATAAGATCAACAGAAGAATTTTGCTAACAGCTTTTCATGAAATGCGTACAAACAAAAGGGACTGTGGGAATATCTTTATCACTTGCATATTTTATTTATAAAAACTAAAGATAAATGCAACTCCTTTAAACATTTGGTGTTAATTTTATTTTTGAATGTCATATATGCTCACTAAACAGTTGTAAAGATAAAATTTAACTTAGTTTGTTTTCAAATGAATGAAAGTTTTCATATTTTTAATTTATAGTTTTTATGTTTTTCAGGACAATGTGTATTCCATTATGTGGAGAATGGGAAATCTTCATACTGGGCATCTAACCATGTACAGGGTCAGTCTGTAAGAGTCCAGTGTCACAAAGGCTATAGTCTTCCCAATGATCAAGACACAATTGTATGTACAGAGAATGGCTGGTCCCCTCAACCTAAGTGCATCCGTATCAGTAAGTAACCTGCCTTGAGATCACAAGATGCTCATGACTCTCCATCCTATTTATGTCACCTGGGGCAAAAATCTGTAATGTTTCAAGTATGTATAAGTGAATGTTAAAGATTCTTGGTAAGTATGTAACAAAGTAAATATACCTATTAGGCTTTAGTACATAATACCACAAAACATTTAGTAAACTTTCATTTAATTCATAGTACTATATACTTTGAAATCATCTTGTCATTTGACTTGAAACAATTATAAAATTATAGTTAAAAAAATTAAACAAACAAGATGATGGTACACAAGCCACTTGTCTATTCAAGAAGTAACTTAACAGTTTACATACCTACTAATTATCTCTGAATTCTCCATCATGTGTAACTAGAAATGGAATTCTTGAGCAGTGGGCATGGTCTAGTTTTTATGCTTTTCTCCAATATGTACATAAATATATGTTTGTTTCAATGATTTCCTTTTTCTTATATATCCTAGCAAATGACAAAGGTATGTCACACTTCATTATAAGCATAAATTATTAAAATAAATATCTATAACATCTTATATAATTGTTGTGATATATATTCTCTTTATTATAATTTGGTTGTTAAAATATAATCCTAAATCAATTTGTAGTTAAACACTTTGTCAAATGCAATTTTTTTCTAAATCATATTTTAGTAATTGTTTTATTTGGAAACTGAAGAATTCTAAAAACTAATCTCAGCTACACATATTACAGTTTTTTACTTCAGATTGCCAATATCTTTTATATAGACTTGATAGTATCTTGCATTTTCAGAACAATTTTGAAATAATCATATAATATTGAATCTTCTTTTTATGAATATAAAAGATATTTAAATGTATAATTGATTTTTGAGTGCTTTTCAATTGCCATTTTGCTGATGAGCAACTTTTCTTAGCTTTTTTTTTAAGATATTTGTTCTTTATTTATTTAATCTCTAAGAATTTTTCTCTCCATTTATTTTACTTTTTGTGATAAACCGTAGTGATCTATTTAAAATCTTTTTAGAGGTTTTTGGTAGTCTTCCATTCATACTAGTTTTTCTCATAGCCATAATTTTTCAAATTTTTTCTAGTGTCTTTGCTAATTGGGTTGATCTTTATAAATGTACTAATTTTTATGTTTCATTTTTTTTAAGTTCTGTCTAGGTAGATTGTTTGAGTTTTCTTTCTCCAAGTAATTCAAAATATCTTAAAACAACTAATAGGTTTATTCTCACTGCCCAAGGACTCATCTTGGAAAAATCATTTTTATTCAGGATTTGGTTGACATATATTTAATGTTCAGGTCTGTGGCATTGAAAAATGAATGTGGTTATATGACTAGAACCCCAGTTAGAGCCAGTCTTCTGAGGAATGTATACTTTTCCCTTCTTCTCCAATCTAAACATAATTCCACTATTCCTGGTAATAAATTTTCTTTTGGTCACTGTAGTGTTTTGTTTCTACCAAATGATGTCAATAGATTAATGTGTTATGGGTTTTGTTTTGTTTTAACTAATTAATATCTTGATCATAGTCCCAACCCTCCTCACATCCCAGTCCCAGCCTCCCTCGTTCTCCCCTTCCCCCCCCCCAATTCCTCAGAGAAGGGGAGTGTAAGTTTTGAACATTTACAAACCTACTTTATTTGAGATTCTTTAATGCCTATACCTCCCTTCCAACCCACCTACCCTAGATAGGAGAGAAAAGGGGTTAGTGGAGACAGGAGAAGTAGACCTTTTTAGACTCAGCTCCTTGGAGAAGTGAAACTCTTCACTGTTAGGCTTCCAGCAGACCAGTTAAACAGCAAAGCAATTATTCAGCAAAAGTGACTTCAAGCACAGCAGCCAGAACCTGGAGCAGCAGCTGGAACCTGGAGCCTCAAAGGATGCTCTACAGCATTCCTCTCTAGGAGCATCTCGAAGGGAGTGATGAACAGGCAAACAATTCAAAAACCAAAAATCTAGTTCTCTGTCTCTGGCCTCAGGAGATAGATATATATAATGGTAAACACCATATTCTCACAAAAGGTTCTTCCTATTCTAGTAGGCAAACACCATATGTCCACTCACAAGTCTATTTTCAGTGAACAAACATCTCATCACACAAGTTATTTCTCATATCACACTTGGTATCAAAAGAAAAACATGTTTACATCCATTACAGGGGAGTCCCACTTCCAACCCATCCCAGCTCATCAAGTTGCCTCAGGTCTCAAAGAGATCTCTTCTCCTGTAGCCTGGAAAGGCAGTCCCAAAAGTAAGAAGAGATCAAAAAGCAGGCAATAGAGTCCATTTTACACTCCTATTCTGACACCATAAGTGTGACAACACATTTGATGCATCTACTGGAAGGGTGAGCCTTGTAAAGTCATCTTGCTGTCTATGTTTTAAGTATTCCTTTTGCTCTTTTGTGCTTATGTTGAACTATTTTTCTCAACTGTATTATGAAGAATTTCTCATGAGAAGTTGTCTTCTGAAGATGTATCTTGGACTGCAATTCAGAGGTTTCTTCCAGGTAGTACCTCTGGCTTCTTTGCTTGTAATTAACACATTTGGGCAAAATGTGTACCACTGTTTCTGGGAGTCATGTTGAGACTTAGACACTTATCAGCTCAGGTGGGTTTCTAGAGACAGCACAGGAATCAGGATGCTTAGTTTTAAAAAACTTGCAGTGGGTGTTTTAGCTCACAGTAGTTGATGCATAGTCTATCTGAAACTCTAAAAGGAAAATATGTTATTCTCAAGGGTTATTGCTCTTGTAAATCTTGTCAGTAGCTCTTTTTCTCTTACCAGACAGTGGTATGGCCCCAGATGCTGCCATGGAAATGCGGTGATGGGACATTGGCACCTACTCTGTAGTACTTGGCTCCCACTTTTACAGTAGTTCATGATCACGTGGGTTATGGAGCAGAGTATTAGCAGAAATCACATAGTTCAGAGTCAGCATGAGCTAGGATATTGCACTGCCTCGGGTTTTAGCAATAAAAACCCAGAGGTCAGGTGATGGTTGGAGAAGTTGATTTTCAACCAGGCTTATCACTTGGATAGTGTGATAATTTGATAGATTTATATGAAAAGAATATTAATATAACATTCATAATATATTAATCACGTAGATGACTGTGGTGAAGGCAATTATGATTTGGCTTTCTAATCACAGTATTTTAAACCACACTCACTATTAAATCACTCACTATTACATCTAAATATCATACACATGTCATAGCTCAAATTTTGCAATTTTTCCCAGTGTCTAAATCAAGAAAAACAACCATGAATAAGCTGAAATGCAAGTCATTGATGTTAAGAATCATTAATAAGGAAATTTAATTATAACATTGAACATATACATTTGACATAATTTAATATTCTCTACTTACTTAATTCTATGTGCTGTTTTATAGGTTTTTTTTAAGAGTTTGCAAAGAATGCCTAGTACATAATACATTCCAGGTAAAAGTTGAGTGTCTGTAACTTAAAGTTATAATTTATGGTAACTTTTCTTCTAGATAAATGTTCGTATCAAAAGAAATAATAGAAAGGGTAACATACTTGTCAGATAGAGAGAAAACAAATACTAATTGTCAGTCAGGATAGATGGCTAAGTATAAAAGTAATGATGGCTGTCTACCAAGAAAATCTCACCAGATTCATACAATACTCATTTATAGTAACATCAATTATCCCACTTGCAAAAAAATCACATTGAAAATATATGTAGAATATATGCATACACATTTATTTAGATAAGGTGTACATACGTTATATACAGTTTTAGTTTTAATCTTGAAGTATTGTTTAACTTATTATTATCTGTTATTATAAACTAGTATTGATACACAATGATTATACTGAAACCAGAGAGACTTCTGAAACAAATTCAGAAGCACTTTATTTAAGTCTAGAACCAACAGGTGATATATCCTAGCACCAAACTCAGTAGCAAAGAAAGATACATGTAATGATTTCTATGTCTGCCTCTACCACCCACTTTGCCACATCTCTTAAATCTTTCTCTATACTTGATCTAAAAGGCCCTGATTCACAGTGAACTGCAGAGAAATGTCTCAGTCTTCAAAATTGTCATACTTGTAATTAGTAACCTGCATTATGCATTACTGTATGTTTTGCTAATTAATAGGTATAGAAAGCATTTTGTGAATGAACTTCCACATTAGTTACTTGACACTTTAAAATAATTGAGCAATTTTACAAAACACTTAACTTATAATTACTTTGTGATTATAATGATTATTAAAATATTGACATTAAAACCTATAGATATTTTATATAACTTATAAATATGCAAGAAGCACATATATACTATGTGCTCAAAAATAATGAAGAAAATACTATTAATATAATAAGCATAAAACCTGTATTTGTCTTTAGAGATGGAATGGTTAAGAGATGCTGTTTAAGAAAGCCACTCCACCCTGCCTAACTCCATGCCAATGGGATGTGGTTTTATGGTGTAGACCCAGAATGCACCTAGTTTTTTTATCTTTCATAACAGTCTTCGAATAGATACATAGTAACTGTATTATTTTTATATTGTTTTTCTTTATTGTTTATTTACTTTTACAATAATATAAACAGAATCAGAGAGACCACAACCACCTAATATAAGAGATACTTAACATTGGTACAAAAGGCTTATAAGAAGAGAAAAGAGAGTACCAGAAAAGAAAATCCCCTTAATGCCTAATAACAAAAACACAAAATGTGGGGGATCCTAGATGGCAGCAAGCAGCGTGGACCATGTTTAGAAGCTCCAGAAAACAACTCAGGAAATTGCACGGAATTCTGAACCAGGAACACCAAGCTCCCCACCCTACTACAGTAGGAGTACTCCACAGTTCGAAAGGACCAAAATACAGAAAACCTGTGTACCCCTGCACACAGGAGGAGCATGAATTCTCTTGGACCAGAGTGGTGGCAGCGGTGGCTGAGGTTTGCAGCTGGGAACCCTCTGGCAGAGGCGATTGGCATGGTAACCGGTGGGAATTGCTGCGGGAGAGGGGACTCAGTGCAAGATTTGGGCCTCACAACCCTAGCTGAACTCAGCATGAGGTTTGGGCCACGTGACCCAAGCTCAACTTGGTGTGTGGCTCGTACCCAGAGACCCAAACTGGACTTGGAGTGCAGTTCAGCTGCTGAGACCCTAGCAAAGCTCGGCGTGCAGTTTGGGCCCAGAGTTCCTAGCTGAGCTCGGTGAGCAATTCAGCTCTTGAGACTCTAGCTGAGCTGGGCACACAGTTTTGGTCCAGAGTCCCTGGCTGAGCTTGGTGTGTGGTCCCAGCCCTGAGACTTTGGCTGGGCTTGGCGCTAGGTCCGGGGCCCAGAGTCTCTAGCTAAATTCAGCATGCATTTAAGGTCCAGAGTCCCTATCTGAGCTTGGTGTGCAGTTCAGCCCCTGAGACTGTAGCTGAGCTCAGCATGTGGTTTAGGCCCAGAGTCCCTGGCTGAATGTAGGAGCAATTTGGGCTCAGAATACCAAGCTGAACTTGGCAGGCGGTTTGGGCCCAGAGAACCTAGCTGGATGTGGCGGTCAGTTTGGATCCAGAGACCCTAGCTGAGTTTGGTACACAGTCTCGGCCCTGAGACTCTGCTGAATTCGGTGGGCAGTTTTTGCCCAGAGACTCTATCTGAGCTCAGCGCTCTGTTTGGGACAAGAGTCACTAGCTGAACTTGGCAGGTGGTGCAGGCTCTGAGACTCTGGCTGAGCTCCGTGCATGGTTTGGGCCCAGAATCCCTAGCAGAGCTTGGCGGGCAGTTTGGGCCCAGTGACTCTAGCTGAGTTCGGCATGCAATCCGGGCCCTGAGACGTTAGCTGAACTCGGCAAGCTAAGTGTGCGGTTTGAGCCCAAGACCCTGGTTGGACTCACCGCTAACTGGTCTAAGTGCGTGGATTAGGCCCAGAGACTCATTTGGGTCCAGAGACCCATTTGGGTCCACAGACGTGAACTGGACTCAGTGTGTATGTGGTATGGGCCCTGTGACACTAACCTGGACTCTGTGAGTGGTCTGGGTCCCAAAACGCTACCGGGAACCACAGACCAGTGGAGCATCAAAGCTCCTGGACAAAGGAAATCTCAGGGAGACAGGGAGTAGAGCGGCCAGTAGACTCCCTCCACCCAACCTGCTTCCATCCCTGGAGAGTTCCAGTGCTACAAGGGGACCCAGAAGGCTGTGGACACTTTGGCCTCACCCAATGCCCATTCAGAGACCCAAAAACAATTACAGGATGAACACTACAGGGGATCTGGGGATCACTGGCTGTGAGAGACCCAAACTACAGGGCTAGCCTCCTGGCATTCAGGCCAGTGAAGCATCAGAGCTTCCAGCCTAGGGAAATCATGAGAAAACAGGAGAATCTATACCCAGACTCCCTCCACCCAACTCTAGAACCTACCTGCCAAAAACAGAGAGAGCAAGATGCCTAAAGGACAGCATAAAATCATACGAAAAAAAAAAACAACAACAATATGGCATTTCAGGATCCAGCGATCCCAAAGAAAACAACCCAGAGAACTCAAACACAATGGAAATACAAGAAAATGACCTCAAATCCTTAGTAATGAGGATGATAATGGAGGAAACAAATAAAATTCATAATCAAATGCAGGTAGATACAGCCAAACAGGTGGAAGACATAAAAGAGGCCTGTAGGGAGGCACTGGAAATTTTTCAGGAAAATACAAACAACCAGATGAAGGAAATCAATAAAACTGTTCAAGCTCTGGAGGACTATAAAGAGGCAATGGAAGAAACTCAGAAATATACAAACAGTCAGATGAAAGAAATTAACAAAACAGTTCAAGATCTGAAGATGAAAATGGATTCAACTATAAACACACAGACAGAAAAAAAATAGGAACGTGAGAACTCAGAGAAGAAGGCGAGCAACACAGAGGCAAGCCTTTCTAACAGAATCCAGGAGATGGAAGAATGAATCTCAAGTCTAGAAGATGCAATCGTAGATCTTGCAGCAACCATTAAAGAAAATGCTAAATCTGGAAAAATCCTGACACAAAACATCAAAGAAATCAAGGACACCATGAAAAGAAGAAATCTGAGGATAATAGGCATTGAAGAAAGGGAAGATGCCAGACTCCAAGGACCAGAAAAAAATCTCAAAAAATCAAAGAAGAAAACTTGCCCAATCTGAAGAAAGAGATGCCTATAAATATACAAGAGGCCTACAGAACACCAAATAGAATTGACCAGAAAAGAAAAACTGCCCATCACATAATAATCAAAACACAAAACATACAGAATAAAGAAAAATATTAAAAGCTGCAAGGGGAAAGGGCCAAATAAAATTTAATGGCAAAACTATCAGAATTACACCCAACTTCTCAGCAGAGACCATAACAGCAACAAGGGCCTGGACAGAGATCCTGCAACCCCTAAAAGACCATAGATGCCAGGCCAGACTACTTTACCCAGCAAAAATATCAATAACCATTGATGGAGAAAACAAAATTTTCCATGACATAAACAAATTCAAACAGTACCTATCCACAAATCCAGCATTATAGAAGGTACCAGAAGGAAAACTCCACCCGAAACTACACAGAAAATAGATAACAACACCACTGCAAAACCATAACCATACAAGTGCTCTACTGGAACCAACATCAAAATTAAGACTCTTAACAGTCACTGGTCATTAATATCTCTCAACGTCAATGGTCTCAATTCTCCAAGAAAAAGACACAGACTAATTGAATGGATGTATAAACAAAATCCAACATTCTTCTGCATTCAAGAAACACATCTCACCCATAAAGATAGACATTACCTCAGGATAGAAGGCTGGAAAAATATTCCAAGCAAATGGTCACAAGAAGCAAGCAGGTGTAGCCATTTTAATATCGAACAAAATAGACTTTCAACCAAAATTAATCAAAAGGGATGAAGAAGGACACTTCATATTCATCAAAGGTAAAGTCAACAAACATGACATCACAATCTTGTATATCTATGCTCCCAATACAAGGGCACCTACATTTGTAAATGCTCTATTAAAGAAGCTTAAACGGCACATCGATCCCCACACAATAATAGTGGGAGACTTCAACACCCCACTCTCACTTAATGATAGGTCATTGAAACAGAAACTAAGCCGAGAAATAACATCATTAAACAATGCCATGAATCAAATGGATCTAACAGATATCTACAGAACTTTTCACCCAAACACAAAGGAATATACCTTCTTCTCTGCACCCCCTGGAACCTTCTCCAAAATTGATCACATAGTAGGTCACAAATCAATCCTCAACAGATACAAGAGGATTGAAATAATACCTTGTACCCTGTCAGATCACCATGGTTTTAGGCTGCACTTCAACAACAACAGAAATAACAAAAAGCTTACACGTTCATGGAAGCTAATCAACTCTCTACTTAAGGACACCTGGGTTAGGGAAGAAATAAAGAAAGAAATTAAGGACTTCCTGAAATCCAGTGAAAACGAAGGAACAACATACCCAAATTTGTGGGATACATTGAAAGCAGTGCTAAGAGGAAAATTCATGGCACTAAGTGCCTTTAAAAAGAAATTGGAAACATTCCATATAAGCAACTTAATGACACAGCTGGAAGCCCTAAAAAAAAAAGAAGCAGAAACACCCAAGAGGAGTAGACAACTGGAAATAATCAAACTCAGGGCTGAAAATAATAAATTAGAAACTAAGAAAACAGTCCAAAGAACCAACAAAACCAAGAGCTGGTTGTTTGAGAAAATCAACAAGATAGACAAACCGTTAACCAAACTAACTAAAAGGCAGAGAGACAGTATCCAAATCAACAGAATCAGAAATGACAAGGGAGACATGACTTCAGACACCAAAGAAATACAAAGAATCATAAGATCCTACTTCAAAGGCATATATGCTACAAAATTTGAAAATCTTAGGAAAATGGATGATGTTCTTGATCAATTCCACTTGCCAAAATTGAGTGAAGAACAGATAAACAAGCTAAATAGGCCCATTTCCCCTATAGGAATAGAAGTAATCATTGATAGTCTCCCAACCAAAAAAAAACCCTGGGCCAGATGGTTTCAGTGCAGAATTCTACCAGTCCTTCCAGAATGTGCTATTACTGATACTCTACAAGCTACTCCAAAAGACAGAAATGGATGGGACATTACCAAATTCATTCTATGAGGCCATAGTCACATTGATACCTAAACCTCACAAAGACCTAGCAAAGAAAGAGAATTTCAGACCAATTTTTCTTATGAACATAGATGCAAAAATATTCAATAAAATACGAATACAAGAACACATCAAAGATATCATTCACCATGACCAGGTAGGCTTCATTCCAGGCATGTGGGGGTGGTTTAATATATGGAAATCCAACAATGTACTCTACCATATAAACAAACTAAAAGAAAAACAACACATGATCATCTCTTTATATGGAGAAAAAGCATTTGACAAAATCTAATACCCATTCATGTTTAAAGTTTTGGAGAGATCAGTGATGCAAGGCACAGACTAAGCATAATAAAGGCAATATACAGCAAGCCAATAGCTAAAATCAAATTGAATGGTGAGATACTTATGGAAATTCCTCTAAAAGCAAGAACAAGGCAAGGCTACCCACTCTCTTCATATCTCCTCAGTATAGTACTGGAAGTTCTATCCAGAGCAATAAGACAACAAAAGAGATCAAGGGGGTCCAAATGGGAAAGGAGGAAGTCAAATTATTTCTATTTGCAGATGATCTGATATTGTACATAATTTACAGCCAAAATTCCACCATAGAACTCCTACAACTGATAAACACCTTCAGCAAATGAGCTGGATACAAAATTAATGCAAAAAGGTCAGTAGCCTTCCAATATATACAAATGACACACATGCAGAGGAGGAAAGTAGAAAAACTACACCCTTCATATTAGCCACAAGCAGCATAAAATATTTAGGAATTACTCTAACCAAGTGAGTGAAAGACTTGTTTGAAAAAATTTTCAAAACTCTAAAGACATCAGAAGATGGAATGATCTTCCTTGCTCATGGATTGGGAGAATTAACATAATAAAAATGACCATCTTACCAAAAGCAATTTACAGATTCAATGCAATCCTTATCAAAATATCTACACAATTTTTAAAGACATTGAAAGTTCAATTCTCAACTTCATATGGAAAAACAAAAAATCCAGAATAGCTAAAACAATCTTTTACAATAAAAGATCTTCTGGAGGAATCTCCATACCTGATCTCAAGCTGTACTATAAAGCAACAGTAATTAAAACAGCATAGTACTGTTACGGCAATAGGGTGGCTGACAAGTGGAATATAATCAAAGACCCAGATATGAGTCCACACACATATGGTCACTTGACTTTTGACAAAGAAGCCAAATCTATTCAATGGAAAAAAGATAGCATCTTCAACAAATGGTGCTGGCCTAGAATGTCTACATGTAAAAAAAAATGCAATTGGACCCATATTTGTCACCATGCACAAAACTCAAATACAAGAGGATCAAAGACCTCAACATAAAACCAGAGACACTAAATCAGTTAGAAGAAAAAGTAGGGAAGATCCTGGAACACATTGTCACAGGAGACAACTTCCTGAACAGAACACCAAAAGCCCAGGCCTTAAGGTCAACAATTAATAATTGGGACCTCATAAGGCTGAGAAGCTTCTGTAAGGTAGGAGACACTGTCAAGAGAACAAAGCGACAGCCTACAGACTGGGAAAAGATCTTCACCAACTCTACATCTGACAAAGGTCTAATATCCAAAATATATAAAGAACTCAAGAAATTAAACACCACCAAACCAAATAACCCAATTGAGAAATGGGGCTTGGAACTAAACAGAGAATTCTCAACAGAGGAATATCAAAGGGCTGAAAAACACTTAAAGAAATGCTCAACCTCCTTAGTCACCATAGAAATGCAAATCAAAACAACTCTGAGATTCCATCTTACACCCATCAGAATGGCTAAGATCAAAAATTCAAGTGACACCACATGATGGCTAGGGTGTGGAGAGAGAGGAACACTCCTTCATTGCTGGTGGGAATGCAAACTAGTACAGCCACTTTGGAAATCTACCTGGTGCTATCTCAGAAAACTGGGAATAGGGCTTCTGCAAGACCCAGCTATTCCACTCCTTGGAATATACCCAGAAGATTCTCCAGCATACAACAAGAAACTTTGCTCAACCATGTTCATAGCAGCCTTATTCATAATATCCAGAACATGGAAACAGACTAAATGTCCCTCAGTAGAAGAATGGATAAAGAAACTGTGGTACATATACACTATGGAATACTACTCAGCTATTAAAAACAAGGAATTCCCGAAATTTGTGGACAAATGGATTGAACTAGAAATGATCATAATGAGTAAGTTAACCCAGAAGCAGAAAGAGTCAAATGGTATATACTCACTTATATCTGCATACTAGCCCAAGGGGCATGTCCCATGAATATCTTCACTTATCAGGAAACTGGGACAGAGGGGAGGACATCCTATTGGGACTCTAGATGAAAGAAGCATGGGAGAACGGCAAAGTTGAAGGATCCAGAGGACCCTGGAAACGTACAAGAAGAACATTATGCTGGGCAGATCTGGGCCCAGGGGTCCTGCTCAAACTATGGTACCAGCCAAGGACAATACATACAGTAAATGTCAAATCCCTACCCTGATTTACCCAATGGACAGGACATTCTTCACAGTTGAGTGGAGAGAGGGGTCTAACCTTCACACGAACTCTGGTGCCCCGTATTTGACCACGTCCCCTGGATGGGGAGGCGTGGTGGCACTCAGAGGATAGCAGGCTACCAAGAAGAGACCTGATTCCCTATGAGCATGTACAGGGGGAAGAAGTCCCCCTCAGTCACAATCATAGGGGAAGGGAGTAAGGGGAAAATGGGAGGGAAGGAGGAATGAGAGGATACAAGGGATGGGATAACAATTTAGATGTATTATGAATACATTAATAAAATATATTAAAAAACAAAATGTTCACATTACATGAAGGATTTAAAAGGTACAAGGGAAAAAGTCTAAGTCTAAGAACCAACCAACCAAACAAACAAAAAGATTTGTTTCTTCGACAATACATCTTGATTAGAGTTTTCTTAACCTATACCTCTCCTTTTCTTTACATAGATATATACTCATTTACCTATCTATATACATTTTAAGGACCATTTTGGCTATGTTGTGGCAGTTTTGTGGTATTTGTGAACATTTAAGAAATTAATGAAGATAAACAATTGGATTGACATTTATAAAGTGTTTCTTAGATAAGTATCTAAAACAGACTTATGAGCACTATGGCATGTGCATGATTCAGTCTGTGAGAACCTGGCATATGGATTTTCAGGATGTTTGGGATATTTTTACATTCATAACAGCAATGATCAAACTTCAAGTTGATTTTTTCCATATAAAAATCAGGAGAGGCTGATTTTAGATTCTAAATACATCTGTATAGAAATGCATCTTGTACTTTAATTTTTATTCATAGTTGACCAGTATTAGCAATCTCTCAAAATTCCCATTTGAATTGGTCATTTTCTTTTAATTTTTTGTGTGTTTTTTAAATAAATTTATTTATTTATTAACTTTACAACCCAATCTTAGTCTCCTTTATCTTCTAGTCCTGGTCTCACACTCTCTTCCTCTTTCCCCATCCCCCTTCTCCTATTCATCCCATTTGAGAGCCCTGATTTTTCTAAGGTTTTAGGAGAGTATCAGGTAACTGATAACCTGTTTATTCTCAATGTGTATGCTGAGTGCTGCAAGCATTCTCCATATTCTTTGTTGCCATCCCACAGATTTGAGTAAGTAGTTTATATTTTATTTGGTCATCATTTTCTTATAACTATGTTATTCTTGAAACATTTTGATTTTACTTGTTTCACTGACTACATTATTCTCTCTACAGTATTAGTTTCTTCTCCCTCTGTTCTTGCTAGTTCCTCCCCACCTCTGCTAATACTTAGATACACCCCAATGCTGTCATCATTTAAAAAAAACTTCTAAAGAATAATAATAACATAAGATCAAAAGTAACACACTGGAATAGGACAAGCGATATGAAAAAAAAAAGAGCAAAAGAAAAGGTACAGGAATATGAGATTCACTTGTTCACACATCCAGTAATCACATAAAAACACTAAACTGGAAATCATAATATGTATGCAAAGAACCTGGTGGTGGTGGTGGTAGTAGTAGTAGTAGTAGTAGTAGTAGTAGTAGTAGTAGTAGTAATAGTAGTAGCAGCAGCAGCAGCAGCAGTAGTAGTAGTAGTAGTAGTAATAGTAGTAGTAGTAGTAGTAGTAGTAGTAGTAGTAGTAATAGTAGTAGTAGTAATAGTAGTAGTAGTAGTAGTAGTAGTAATAGTAGTAGTAGTAGTAGTAGTAATAGTAGTAGTAGTAGTAGTAGTAGTAATAGTAGTAGTAGTAGTAATAGTAGTAGTAGTAGTAGTAGTAGTAATAGTAGTAGTAGTAGTAGTAATAGAAGAGGAAGAAGAAGAAGAAGAAGAAGAAGAAGAAGAAGAAGAAGAAGAAGAAGAAGAAGAAAAAGAAGAAGAAGAAGAAGAAGAAAAAGGAAGAAAAAATATAAATAAAGACATAAAAGAATAAAATTAAAAAGAAAAAACATTGATGAACACTAAATACCCCTATTAAGGAACATGAAGGAACCCCCCCTCTAATTTTTTTTTTGAGTTCATTTTCTGTTTGCCTTCTATTGCTGGGTAAGGAGCTCGCCCTTAGGAACAGTTTGTTTTATTGACAGTGTCCTTTGCTTTACAGAAGCTTTTTCAGTTTTATGAGGTTCTGTTTATTCATTGTTAAGGTTAAAGCCTGAGCTACTTCTGTTTGTTTAGTAAGTTGTTGTCTTCCATGCCAATGGTCTCAAGGCCCTTACCTACGTTCTCTTCTAATAGATTCAAAGTTTCTGGTTTTATGTTAAGGACCTTGGTCCACTTGGACTTGAATTTTGTGCAGGGTGATAAATATGATTGTATTTACATCTTTCTATATGTAGACATCCTGTTAGACCAGCGTCATTTCATGAAGATGATATCTTTTTGTCCACTGTATGTTTTTGGCTTCTTGGTCAAAAATTAAGTGTCTGATACTGTGTATGTTTATCTCAGGGTATTCCATCCAATTCCATTGATCCCCCAGTCTGTTTCTGTGCCTGTACCATTTAGTTTTTATTACTGTTGCTCTGTAGTACAGCTTGAGATAAGAGACGGACCTATCTCCAGCGGATTTTTGTTATACAGGATTGTCTTAGCTATTCTGGGTTTTTTTGATTTTCCGTATAAAGGTGAAATATTTTTTCAAGGTCTGTAAGAATTGTGTTTGCATTTTGATAGGAATTGCATTGAGTCTGTAGATTTCTTTTGGTCAGATAGCTATTTCTACTATGTTAATCTTATCAATCCATGAGCATGGGTCATCCTCCATCTTCTGATATCTTCTTCAATTTCTTTCTTCAGAGACTTGAAGTTCTTGTCATACACATCTTTACTTGCTTGGTTAGAGTCACACCAAAATACTTTATGTTTTTTGTGGCTATTGTGAAGGGTGTTGTTTCCCTAATTTCTTCCTCAGCCCATTTGTTTGGCTTGCTTAAACAATATGGTTGAGGAGAGGGTCTCTACTAGAGTTAGAGGCTGGGTTTTTGGTGGCCTGTGTGGCCTCTGATCCAGCATGGAGTCTCTTCTAGTATTGGTGTCTGGTCTTCTGGCAGATGTGGCCTGTGGTTGGGGAGGGGTTGTCTGGCTGAGGAACCAAGAGAATGGGTAATGTCTGTGGATGTCTGGCTTACCTGGTCTCCTGGCAGCAATGGCCTTTGTATTGTGTTTTCTAACTTAATTCCATTACTTCTTAGTACCATAGATGTGTTGTTCTTCTATGTTATGGCTTGCATGGTAACTGTTTATTTGAAAGATATATATTTATATAGTTATATAACAATTGAGCTATCTTTACCATTTTAAGTAAAGAAAGGTCAGGTTTTAGATTTGAAACACGTCAGCAGAAAAGTGGATCATTATATTTATATTTTATCTTCTCAGTGGACTAATAATAGAAATCACCTAAAATTCTTTTTTAAATGAATTATTTTCTTTTATAATTTATTTATAACATTTTACATATCCAGGATACAATTTATCAAATTTGTGCATATATTTTGTGTGACATGTCTTATGAGTTTCTAATATTATTTCTAGTAACTATATTTTAACACTCTATGATGCGAGAGTAAATATTTGTAAATTATTTTGATCATTTAGGACACTTAGAATAATTTTAATTTTTAGAATTTCATCAATGTTTTTTATTCTATTCACTCATTCCTAACTACTCCAAGGTATACACTGCTTTTAATATCCACACAACTTTCTGTCCTCTTTTCTTTTTTTCTTGAATCAATCCATGATGCCCAATTTGTGATGTATTTATATTCTTCCACATGTGGCATTACATTGGGAATGACTGGCTCACCAGGAGCATATTCATGAAGAAAACTAATTCCACTTTTACCACAGCTGCTAGGAATGGGATTCCTTGTGCACCGACACTGCCATGCTGGTATTGGTCTAGTTTTTACTTGTACAGGCCTTGAGTCTCCTCTCACAACCACTCTGAAGTCATACATAGATCTTCCCTGCTATATCTGGAAAATTCTCCTTCCTAGTATTTATGTGTCTCTCCCAACTCTTCTACTCTTCCTGCCCTTTCTTCTGCACAGTACCTACAACTCTAGTAGGAGATAATGTGGTAAAGATAACCCATGTATGGCTGCATATTTATTCTCCTAATCTTTTACATGTTAATCGCTTGTGGGTATTTGTTTAAAATGAACTCTACTTCAGATAGCTGCTTCTCTGGTGACAGTTGAGAGATGTGCTAATTTTCTGAAAATGCATCTCTCATACATGAGTACAACATTTTATCATCTTTCTGCTACCACCTACTCCTCTTCTTTCTTCCCTTCTCAAATTTTTCACCACTTTTTAAACCATGATTGTTCAACACACACACACACACACACACACACACACACAAGAAAAAACCACTAAGCTTGAGGTACATGTTTTAGTCCTGATCATGTGTGATTGGATAACTTAGTGAAGATTGATTTTCTTCTCCGAGCATACATTGATTACCTATTGGTCTTCATGTAGGGGTAGTGATTGTGAGAATGTCTCCATATGCATTGGTATGTCAACTGGCATTTGGTGAACTCATTTAGACAACCATGAGATTTCATGGGTGGTGTTTGCCTGTCATATATAGAATTCAGTATCACATAGTAGACACCTAAAATTTTTGGTCCTCAAAATCTTTCTATTCCTTATTAAATGATGATTACCCAAGCTTTAGGTGTAGAGATTGTTTTGTATATGAATTAACTGGAACTGACTGTCAACATACAGTCAATTGTTCTCTGCATTTTAACAAGTTGTGGATTTTTATCAAGATCTCCACATACTGCAAAACCAAGTTTCATTGAAGAGCAGTGGGAACAGTAGGTATCTGTGTACATCAGAGTAAGTATTTATAATATCATTAAAAATTGTACCGTTTTATCAAAGCAGTAATCATTTCTTCTTTAGGTAGTTGCATAGATTTAAAGTACCAGGCACAAATTCCCTCTTACTGTTTGAAACTTAGGTCCAGGTGTACAGCTGGGAAGATATTCACTTGTTTTTCACCCTTGGCAGTATTAATTTACTGGATAAATATTAGATATATGTTAGAATTACACAACTACATGCTCTACAGTCACATACGTAGACTCTGGAAAACCAGCTGTTCCACAACCTTAGTGTGGTCATCGTTTTGTGCTGGCATCTCAGGGAGCAATGCTGAAGAAGCCTTTGATCTGTTCTTTTGACATCATGTCTAAGATTTCCCTGGGTTATTTTGGCTATTTCTACTGCTTGTGCTGAAAGTTGAGACTGCTTAGTCTTTCTAAAGAATTAGGGGGATCAAGAGAATCTTCCCCATCTTCCAGTTTGGATACCTTGAATTGGTGTCCTGGGAACCTTTGATCTTACTAGTTTTTCTTCTCATGTTCTCCTGCATCAGAACATCTTACAGTGTGCTGACATTTGGCCCGAGAAGCCAAAGGGAGGCTGCTGAGATCTGTAGAGTTCTACTCTATATTTTCTATCTTCAGTGCTTTTCTATGGCTCAGGCCCAACGACTCTAATGTTTTTGAGTACAGTGGGTTTTTTTCCCCTTAAACTCAGTAAAATATCTTTTCTTTTCTTTTCTGGTTTGGTGTCTTCTGGAAAATTACCCCTTATTTAATGCTGGTTCAGTAATGAAACTCATTAAACTCTTGCTACTCTGTAGTTCTAGTCTAGGGTTCTTTGTTTTTCAAAACATGGTATTGGTAATTTTCAACTACATATTGCTGCTTCCTCTTTGTGTCTGGCACTCTATTTTTATTTCCTTTGTGCTACAATTTTATTATATATCTGAACAAAAATAATGACCTCATCACTACTTCCTTGTTTGGCTTCTGCTTTCACTCAGTTCATATTTTTACATTTTCAAAATTTTTGTTTGTGTTAGTATTTAGTTTCTTTTCCAAATCCACAAAGTAAAATTAATTATTGAATTTTAATTTTTGTTCTTTTCCAGTTGAGTTTACCTTTCTCTTTACTACTTGGTGAAAAAAAATATTGTTCAGATTTCTGACAATTTGTAGCATTATGGATTCATTTGGATAAGAACATTACACATTTTACAAAAAATTATAAGTATTTTAAATTTTACTTTGTTAGAAAAAATTCGCAGAAGACTATAGTTACGTGTCTTTAAACCTATAAGGTTTTGTTTTTGTTTCTTTGCTTGTTTGTGGGTTTTTTTTTCTTGTAACGTGAATGACTTCAGTTATTTCAGATATCATACAAAAGACTAATGGCTATTTTTATTATGTTTTTAATATTGTAAATCCTTAATCCAATATACACGTACTCATATTTTCATGTCTCTTCCTTTTTAGAGACATGTTCAACATCAGATATTGAAATTGAGAATGGATTTTTTTCTGAAGGTGATCCAACATACGCTCTAAATAGACAAACACGGTATAGATGTAAACAGGGCTATGTAACAGCAAATGGAGAAACATCAGGAACAATTACTTGCCTACAAAATGGATGGTCAGTTCAACCAACATGCATTAGTGAGTATTTCATTATATTGCTGGCATTATAGTGGTGATTCACAAGACTTGGTTTATTCTCCTTGTATGAGTCTGATGCTATTTCATTTGAAAAGTGAGCTTTAAAATTGGAGACCAGTACACCAATACCTTTTTTCCATTTGGCTCATTTCTGCATTGTAGATATGTGTTCATTTCCCTTTTCAATTATATAAAAAATCCCATAGTTTTCAATCTAGTGAAGGAATCTTTGACTAACTGCATTTTAAAGGTGTTCTATCTTGCTTAACAAAGTCCTATGCTCCTAGATGTAGAGGTAAAGTTCCTAATGAAGATATATGTACATTTTTCATTCCATGAGTATAGGATAACCTTGTAATATGTATTTGACGCTATGAGTGAAGGTCATCTCAGAATGTCTTCCCCTTAGAAGCTATTCTCAAATACTTTGATATTGGAAATTAAAATATATATGTCCAGGTAGCAGAAAATTTCACTGTTTTGAAAGTTTTCTTTGCTTTAGGACCTATAGTTGATGAAGGGTTGTTTTTATAAGAATAATAACTAGTCCATCTTACCATATTTTTCAGAAAAGTTAGACAGTCATATTTCTCAAGAACTAATCAATATACATTAAACAATAAGGCAATTTAAGATATTCACTAATTCCCTAGTTTAATTTTTCATCTAGTGTGCCTTTATAAGATCTAGTTAAAGAAAAAGCAATTAAAAATTTTCCCATGTAATATTCATTTATATTAAATTGCAATTAACGAGTCTTTATTGGATATTCTTATTGTTAAAGAGAAAACCATTGATATAGTACAATAAATGTACCTGCTGTAAATTCAGCTAATATACTTTGCTATATTTTATGAATCATTTTAACTACTATATGGAGCATTAATTCACAAAATGCTATTATACTTCTTTAAAAGTATGTATGCACTGCACTTGTCTGTTTACTTGTAGTATGTGATAAGTATAAGAAAACTTGTGCTGAAGAACTTTTCTATAAGAAAATATTAGAAAAGCCTAAGAACGGACATAAATGCTATATAAAAAGTATCTCATTTTAACAATTATTTCAGGAAAATAATATATTGTCAGTCTTATGTTGTTTTTATATATTTTTTAAATTCATCATATATTAATCTATAATGACTTTTGTTTAATGGGAATCACTCAGATTGTCCATTAACACATTAGAAATGAAATATTCTATTTTATTTTACATTAGAGTCTTGTGATATGCCTGTGTTTGAGAATGCTGGGACTAAAAATAATAACACATGGTTTAAAATCAATGACGAATTAAACTATGAATGCCATGTTGGATATGAAAACAGGGATAAGCATACCAAAGGCTCCATAACATGTACTGATAATGGATGGTCTGATATACCCTCATGTTATGGTGAGTACTATTTTCTCTCTCCTTTTTTTAAAAATATAAAAATGAATATTTGTGGTGTTAAAAAATTGAATGCCCTAGAATCTACCTTCTGATGCACCATAAGAATAGCAATACCAAAAACCCTGGCTAGTCCTCAGGGCTCTGCTGTTTAGCAATCAACATTTGAATATACAAAGACATACTTTCACACACTACACCCCAACAGAAGACTGCATTTAAAAATGTGGTATATTTACACAGCAAAATATTACTCAGTTATTAGAACAAATGTCATCATGAAATTTGCAGGCAAATGACAGAACCAGAAAAAAAAATCCTGAGTGAGGCATCACAGACCCAGTAAGACAATCATGATATATGCTCAGTTAGTGTAAATATTAGTTGTTAAGTCAAGGATAGTGATACTACAATCCACAGACCCAGAGAGGCTAAGTAAAAAGGAAGGCCCTAGGAGGGATGCATGGATCTCCCTGGGAATGGGAAGTAGAAAAAAAAATTGTGACTGGACTAAGGGCAGGTAGGGATGAAAACAGAGAGGTCAGTTGAAGGACAGAGAGAAGGGTACAGTGAGCTTAGGAAGAGATAACTGGAATAGGTGGGAATTTAGAGGACTATATGGAAACCGAGTGCAATAGAAACTTCCTGAAACCTAGGAGGTTAATCAATCCTAGAGGGGACTTCTGATAGTGGAGGATATAAAACCTGAACAGGCCATCTTCTGTAGCCAGGCTAGGCTCCCATTATCCACTTCTGTAAAACTAACTTAATCACCAAATGTAAATGTTGTCTTGGAGACTTACTGCTGAATAAGCTCACACTTTCTACTTCTTTTCTGAACTCTGACTGGGTAGTTCAAGTCAGCTGTGCTTGGCAGAACTCCTATTCCAATCTGTCTTCCCATGGCTCCTCACTGAATTGCTCCACTTGGTCTCAAACTGACACTGGTCTTTTATAATAATTTGGTTCCTTCTTATTATTCTCTGGCTTCAGCTGCCTCTGTTGCCTTGTTGAATGATCTGATTGACTCTCTCTCTCTCTCTCTCTCTCTCTCTCTCTCTCTCTCTCTCTCTCTCTCTGTGTGTGTGTGTGTGTGTGTGTGTGTGTGTGTGTGTGTGTATGTGTCTCTGTCTGTCTGTCTCTCTCTCTGTCTCTCTCTCTGTCTCTGTCTCTGTCTGTCTCTCTCTCTCTCTCTCTCTCTCTCTCTCTCTCTCTCTCTTGCTCTCTCTCTGTCTCTCTTCCCCCCCCCACCGTGCTATTCTTAAATAGCTTCTTTTTTTTTATTTTGTGCTGTTCTCATGAGAGGTGGTCATATCCTATATCTGACTCATTCTTTCAAATTTTTCTCTGATTCATCACTTAGTCTGTCCCTCAATTAGAGGTCGTTTCCAAATATGGCTGTTTCCTTCAATAAACTAACCATTCTTCCATTTGTTTAAGATTAAAGGTGTATTTTAAGGGCATGTCTGTATTCCAGTCAGTGGGTTTAAAAGTGTGTGGCCTGTCTGCATTCCAGTTGGATCATATAGACCTAGGTCTTTTCAGGTGATCCCTTTCCAGAGCAGCCATGTTGCTAGATTAAAATTATTCTACATTATTATTATCTTACCTTAAGGCTACTAGATTCTTATGGGCATTCCAGGGCAAAGTTCTATAGCCCTTAATGGATGCCTGGTTCCATCTTATGTTTCTTTAGCCACCACTGTGGACCTGTGTAAATTATTACACATTTCTGAGTGCCCTAATGACTAGGAAAGTGCTGGCCATTCCTGGGAAGGCAATACCACAGGTCTATCAAGTAGATCTGGTCATCACATGCCCAAAGTAATTGTATTATGGAAAAATTGCATTGAGTCTTGCTCAGGATGAATTTTTCCAGTTAATCTAAAGCTCAATTTTTAAAACAAAGGAATAATTGGGAATGTGTTCTTATAGAGTCTCACATACTTAGCATGTGCCATTTCTCTGACTTCCGTTGGTAGCCCCAATGCACGTTTTCCTTCCTTCTTTCTTTTTCTTTCTTTCTTTCTTTCTTTCTTTCTTTCTTTCTTTCAGATATACTAGTTTTATAACATCTATTTCAAATATGTTGCTGATTATTCACTAACATTTGTGGGGTTTTTTATTCTTTCATACATTCCACCCCATTTCAGTTGGCCCTCCCTCCTCTCCTCTAGTTCCTTTCCCTATGTCTTCCTGTCTCCCAGATCCACTTCTCTTCATTTTCCTGTCAGAAAAGGGCAAGCCTCCCAGAGAAACCAACCAATCACGCCACATCAAGTTGTGAAAAGACTAGCACATCCCCTCATATTAAGTCTGGACAAGGTGACCTAGTAGGAGAAAAAGAGTCCCAAAAGCACACACAAGAGTCAGAAAAACCTCTGCTCTCACAGTTAGGAGTTCCACAAGAACACTATGCTACATCACCATAACATATGTAGCCGACCTAGGTCACTCCCATACAAGATCCCTGATTGTTGCTTCAGTCTCTGTTGAGCTTTTATGAGTCATGCTTAGTAAATTCTGTGTGTTTTCTTGTGGTGTCCTTGACCCCTTTGGCTCCTACAGTCCTTCCTTTCCCTCTTCTGGGGACTTGCATGATCACTGCCTACTGTTTGGCTGTGGGTCTCTGCATGTGCTCCCATCAGTTTCTGGGTCTAGCCTCTGATGGTGATTATGCTAGGGTACGGTCTATAAGTATAGCAGAGTAATATTAGGAATCATTTCATGATATTTTCTGGTCACATTTGGTTCTATCCTAGGTCTCTAGGCTACCCAGCTTTTGATTCCTGGTGTTCATACAGTGTCAGGCATCAGCTCCATTTCATGGCATGAGGCTTAACTCTACCATCCATTAGTTTCCCACTCCCACAAATTCTGAAGCCACATCTTGCATGCAAGACAAACAGTAGGTCAAAGGTTTTGAGGCTGAGTTGGTGTCCCAATCCTTCCACTGGAAGCCTTGCCTGGTTACAGAAGATGGCTGGTTCAAGGTTTGAGAACCACATTGCTAGGACTCTTTGCTAGGGTTACCCACAGAGATAGATTACCTGGAGTTTCCATTGCACTAGATTTCTGTGTTGCCTCCAAAATGTCACCTGTCCCAGTCATCTCCTCTAATACTCTGTCCCTTTATCCCAACTTGATACCTTGTGTTCCCATCTTTTGAGTTTTAAAAGTATCGATTATCTTTTATGAATGCCCCTAATTAAGAGTTGTATCTTTTAATTAATAAATTAGAAAGAAGGGTGGTTTCAAGACAGAAAAATGTTATGTATTTATTTACTTACTAATTTATTTTTGGTAACACTCAACAATATCAATAACTAAAGAAAAAAATTATTACAATAGAGAATGTTATACATTCTTAATTTGAGAAAGAATAATTGAGAACTAGTTAGTAATTAGAGCTAGGAGTACAACAAAATAATTTAGAGTGATATAAAAGTTTTGCACATGTTTCTTAATTTTTTTAAAGTTTAAAATCTACTAATTATATTTTCTTAACTTCAGATATTAGAAATGATTTTATGTGATTTACTTTCACATTATATTAAACTGAAAGGATTTTTAATATGAGATGTAGATATTGTATGGCACTGATTTCACATATGCAAGAAACAATTTTGTATTGTTAGAATAGTGGTTATGACTTTAACATTAATAATTCTCTGCAGCAAATCAGAGCCTGAAAAAAGTAAGTTCATTTTATTAATCAATTTTATAAATAATATATTGTATAATTTTACATTTCTCAGAGACTCTCATAGTGATTTATGGGCTATATCGAATTAATATGCAGCGTTTTCATAAGGAAGAGGGTTATTGACACACACACTTCCCTGATTAACTGTATTTTCTAATTATCTTACTTTTCAAGAAAGAGAATGCAGCATTCCCAGACTAGAAGAACACTTAAATGTTAACCCCAAGGAATATAAATATAAAGTCGGAGATTTGTTGAAATTCTCTTGCCAAAACGGACACAGAGTTGGGCCAGATTCAGCGCAATGCTACCACTTTGGATGGTCCCCTAGTTTCCCAACGTGTGCCGGTCTGTATCTATGTTAAATTTGATGAGTGAGAATCAGAAGTTTATCTTCCTTCTCCTATTATTTCCTACTCTTCAGTATGTCTATAGCCTAAAACATATTCAGATAAATAGATATCCATGAAGGATATGGTTTGTGTAGCTAATACCATCACTTATTTATGGGATATTTCTCAAGTTAATTTGTTCCTTAAAATGTGGTACTAATGTGTTTATGCATGCAGACATGAAGACTGAGAGACTCAGCCTGGAGGGACTTCTTGCGTTTTGTCTGCATGGCCACTAATGCTGGCACTTTTATAGCATAAGCCTTCCCTCACACTGCATAGAGTGTGTCCAAACAGTATGAACGCAGACTGTAATTAAGTCAACAGCAGGTATTAAACAAATTAAAACAGACGCTTGCTACGGTGCTGACAATTGTTTGATAGATAAACTATTGCCGGTTAATGTGCTGAATGATTTGCACGTATCTTCAAGGTATCAAGTTTACCAAATATTCCACCTTCAATAGATTTGCAATTCTATTTCAATAGGTATATTACAACCATGAAATGTGAATCTAGAGTAAATACTGTTTATTTAGAAAAGTATTATAAAGAGTGATATGGTGAATAATTTTTTTTATTTCTCTATTTACTAGAGTTTGAGACTTAAGATGGACACTTTCATTTATCTACACATGTTTCTGCAATAGGTCAAGTAAGATCATGTGGTCAACATCCTGAACTACTCAATGGGGAAATTAAGGGAACAGAGAAAGTAGAATATAGCCATGGTGAGGTGGTGGAATTTGATTGCAAACCTAGATTTCTACTGAAGGGGCCCAATAAAATCGAGTGTGTTGATGGGAATTGGACAACCTTGCCGAAATGTGTTGGTAATTAAAAACCTTAATACTTTCACACTCTTTTTTTAACCTCATGTGATAACTTGATTATAAATACACTCTTGTGAACCATCTACAGAGGAGGAGAGAACATGTGGAGACATTCCTGAACTTGAGCATGGCTCTTTCCAGCTTTCTGTCCCTCCCTACCACCACGGAGATTCAGTGCAGTTCACTTGCACAGACACTTTCACAATGATTGGCCATGGGTCAGTTTCATGTATTAGTGGAAAATGGACCCAGCTTCCTCAATGTGTTGGTAAGTCGGTGGGCCTCAAGTTGATACTTTTATGAAATTTAATATTTTCATTGCAGAGATACTTGTTTCTATATAATTATGAATTTAGTAGTGTTTTGGGGGACTACCTAGTCTTAAATAATATGATTCCAAAATGTCATTAGTTTTAAATAATGTGAGTCCAGAGGCCTGGCGGCACTCAGAGGAAGGATAGCAAGTTACCAAGAAGAGACTCGATACTCGAAGAGCATATATAGGGGGAGGGGGTCTCCCTCAATCACAGACATCGGGGAGGAGAGAAGGGGGGAAGTGGGAGGGAGGGAGGAATAGGAGGAAACAAGGAAAGGGCTAACAATCTAGATGTAATATGAATAAATTAATAAAAAATAAAGTGAGTCCAAATTTACATTGTTTATAATTTGATTTGTGTCTACAGACAATTATTAATGTAATCTGTAAATGTTTGTTGGTTACCATAAGATAAGTCAGGCTGTTAGTTGTAAATTTCAGTGTGACTGAAATGTAAATGCAAATACCTGTGAAGATATGACTAAGTTATAAAAATATTATTTCTGTTATCATATGACACTCTCCTTTCAGATCTTAGAAAGCTTTAAAATATATCAACCATTTCTAACTGTCCTATAACAAAGTTCTCTGAAGGTATCTAAGATGCTTGTGTTTATTCTACACACAGCAAACTAAAGTCCATGTGGTGAAGGTGGGATAATACGCCCTGGCATCAGCTACAGATGTTTAGCTACAGATGCCTGCAGTTGCCTACATCTGACTTTCTCTAGTTATCTCTTGCTTTTAGTGTTAATGTACAAATATTTCTATGGTAAAAGTGTTTTTACTCTGACACTAAACATTCTTACATTTCTCCATATATTTAGCTTTCCCTTGACGAATACGAAGCAAATCAATTTCAGAAGCAAATCAGTCACACAGTCACAGTGTCCCTTTAACTTTCTTCCTTTTCCTTGTAGAACTTAGGCTTTTGTCTTTTTCTGAGCCAATCTTTAGGAAGGGACTAATTCTCAGGAGCCTTTAGTGCTTCTATCACTCTTATGTATACTTTAAACACTGTTTATAAACAATGACACTACCTTGCCTAACTATTTACTTTTATCTGTGCTATCTATGCTCATTTCACTCTAAGTTTCAAATTATTAGCAAATGTTATCTAGGATCTGCACTGAAATGCCAAATTAAATAATGATCATCCTCACTGAGTAATTAATGTATATATCATATTAAGAAGTCTCTATATCCTATACTTAACTTATAACTCAACCAGAACAATTTATTATTTTCGCTTATTATTGTTATATTATAGAATGATATAGCATATTAAAGCTCTTCTTATAGACTCTTATGAAGGGAATATAAAGGAAAAAGATAGTGAGTAAAGTGCCTAACTTCTTACACCAGTCCTCTCAAAAAGTATTTGAAATACTTGTTTTCTACACTATAATTTAGATGTTCATTTCTTATACCACATCTATTAAAAAAGGACATGTAAAAAAGAAATATTTGTTTTCTACACTATAATTTACATGTTCATTTCTTATATCACAGCTATTAAGAAAGGACATGTAAAATAGAACTGCCAACGTCCCTTACACATGTCTTTATTTTACTATTTTAACATTATTAACTATCGATGATATTATGGGAAAGCAATAAATGTGAACCTTATCACAGCTTTCAAGTTTGTGACCAAAGATGGTCAAGTCATCATCATTTCCTAGGTAGAGCACCCAAGGCAGTGATTTTCTATTCTTACAGTTGTCAAGTATCTAATTGCGTTCCTTAACACAAACTATCTCTGAGATATAGAAGGCAGTCGGTAGATCTTTCTCACCCCACAGGCTACTTCTACATGATGATGCTCAACATTTTAGTTGTACAAATTTATAGAAATAAAGCATAATTAAATCAATTACATAGATAGTTCAATGTAGTACCTAGCTCACTTTTTGTAATTGTTTTTACTTTCCATGGAAATATTTTCATACAGCAACAGATCAACTGAAAAACTGTAAAGCACCAAAAATAAACGGAAAAGGGACAATTCTATCCGGTAAGCGTGAATTCAATCACAACGCCAGCATGAGTTACAAATGTAAAGACAAGCGTGAACATGACCACTCAATCTGCATCAATGGAAGATGGGATCCGGAGCCAACCTGTACAAGTAAGCTCTTATTGGCATTGTCTTCTAGTGATTATTCTGGCATTTTCTCACCTATATTAGTAGTATCTTACTATTTACATTTTTTTTTTTTAGAATTTCCTGGGTGAATCCTGTATTTATACTGTTTATACTTCTCCTTCTTCCCACTCCAACTCCGACTCCATGTCCTTTCTACTTCATGATCACTTTATGAGTTCATGACCACTTCTTCACATATATGTAGAAGGATACGTATATAAATGATGTATACGAACAAAGCCTGCATATATAAATTCAGCCTCATGAGCCCATTTAGTGTCTCTCCTGTGTGTATGTGTTTAGGACTAAGCGCATGGATTGTATAAATGATTTGTTTGCTCTGCAGTCCTGGGTGAAGACTGGACTGTTCCATTCTACATAGCCATTAATTGCCTGTAGTCTTCATCCAGGAGAGTGGTCTTATAAGATTTTCCCTAGGCATACTAGTATGTCAGCAGCGATTTCAGCAATATGTCACCTCAACATGCTCGGCTTGTTTAGGTGGCTGCCGTTTTGAGATTTCATAAGTTCAGATACTCTGCCATATATGGAGACACTGAATCAAAAGAGATTTGCTGGGAAAATACAGCTTAATTTAAGAGACGACTTAGAAATTATTCTATCATGTTTGTTAGTGACCTATAGCATAAAACTCACTAGCAAACTTGATCAACATCAACTTATCTATGTGTCCCAATGGTCCTTACTCTTAGAGTTCCATTACATCTAATTATTTTATCACAACAAATGTGCTCTGTCATTCCAATGCCTATACGTTTCTGTATGATTGTGTGTATTGTCAATCTAAGAATTAATTTACTCTTCTAACAACCACTCTGTGCACGTAGAATATCCTGACTCTTATGACACCTTCAATTCCATGTCAATAGGCAAGAGGGTCATTTCACTTGTTTTGCTTCCCTATTTGTATTTATCACTGTTGTTTTGGATGCCGTACCTCACTCGATATTTTAAACTACTTTTTTAAGAGCTAAAATTCACAGAAAGTATTTCCATACCATTTCAAAAATTAAACATATCACCTACATGTTAATAGAGAGCACAGGTTGTTCTGGTTTTATCGTGTCTGATATCATTTATATTATAGAATTAAGATAGTAATTGTTTTTCTTTCCTGTATGGCTACCTAGTTGTTCAAAGAATGTGGAAACTGTACTTACTACACAGTATTAATTTATTTCTAGTCATTGCACTCTACTTAAACAGAAATATAAAAGAAGAAGTCATTGATAACCACTAAGAAAGCACACTTTCATATTATGAATCTGAAAGATAAATCTGAGCTGTCTTGATTCCGTAGTGATTTATGCAAAACATTTCAGCAGGTTATTAATACCCATACTGATTGCTCATTATCCTAGATGTGTACCATCAGCCTTCACATCTCTAGCCAGTTCATGTTAAATGGGATTTCCAAGGTAGTTGAAGTTTTGAACATATTACAAACCATTTGTGCACATATTTCATATCAATTGCGATAATTAATGTTTATTTTTTTACTTGACAGAGTTCATAATTTCCCTAGGGAAAAAAAACACATCTGAGCATGACTGAAAGGACATTTCTAGCTTAGGTAACTGAAGTGGAAAGAAACACTATAATTGTAGGCAGCACCACTTTATGGAAAGAGTTCCCGGCATAAATGAAAAGGGGAAAGGTTACCTGAATGCCAGCGTTGATCTGTCTGTGCTTCCTGGCTATGGAATGAGCAGCTGCTTCTCGCTTCTGCTGCCATGACATCCCTACATGATGAACTAAATTAAACCCCTCCTTCCCTTCCTCTTCCTCGCTCTCCTTCCCTCCCTCCTTCTTTCCTTCCATCTCTCCCGTTCCTCTTCCTTCCTTCTAAGTTGCTTTCCTCATGTGTTTTGTCACAGTGATGGGGAAAGTCACAAGTATATTAACTGAATGTAACCATCATTTTCATTAACAAACTTTCATTGGTACACTATTTCATGAGGATTTTTATTCTGATGTCATATATTAGATCACAAATATGCATAGATAGGTCTACATAAATTTCCATGGATCCTAATATAGTATATTTATGTGTATAATTCAGGTAAAATAATATAAAGCTAGAAATAATTTTAATGTTTTGTAAAAATAATGTAAAACTGCACTACAATGAGTAAGAAAAATTCTAAAGGAAACAAGAATAGACATTAAATTGCTATACAAATTGAAATGTATATAATACAGTCAATTATTGCATGACCATAATTAATATACTATTTAATGAAAATTATTACTTCAGTAACATAAGATTCTGTCTTTAGTTAAAAAACAAAAACCAAAAATCAAACCTCTGATTTTTATTGTTTTCTGGGAGCAGAGAAAGAATCCTGCCCTCCTCCTCCACAGATTCCAAATGCTGAAGTGATGAACACCACAGTGAAATACTTGGATGGAGAAAAAGTATCTGTTCTTTGCCAAGAAAATTACCTAACTCAGGGCACAGATGAAATGGTGTGCAAAGACGGAAGGTGGCAGTCATTACCACGCTGCATTGGTCAGTAGCTATGACTCACTTTGCAACATTCTTTCTTTGAATATCGAAGAGAACTCAGGTGAAGGGGGTTATTGAAAAACAAGGGCATAACATAAATACTATAAAGACATGATCCAAGCAGTTTGTTTTTATTTTCCAATGTAAACTTTTTATGTCAGCTTGATTATATTTTCTGTTCTTGTAGCAAAAATTCCATGTTCTCAGCCCCCTGAAATAGAACATGGATTTATTAAATTACCCAGCTCACCAGAAGGAAGGAGAGACACAGTTGAGTCCAGTCTTCATGAACATGGCACTACACTCAGCTATGCCTGTGATGACGGTTTCAGGCTATCTGAGGAGCATAGGGTGACCTGCCACATGGGAAAGTGGAGCTCTCCACCTCGTTGTGTCGGTGAGAACAGCAGGAAACTCAGTCCTGGCTTTAGAATAATACCATTCCCGATAACCTACTTTCTTTTTTAAAATATATTTTATTAATTTATTCATGTTATACCTCAGTTGTTATCCCATCCCTTGTATCCTCCCATTCCTCCCTCCCTCCTGCTTTCCCCCTTTTCCCCTCCCCTATGACTGTGACTGAGGGGGACCTCTTCTCCATGTATATGCTCATAGGGTATCAAGTCTCCTCTTGGTAGCCTGCTATCCTTCCTCTGAGTGCCACCCGGCCTCCCCATCCAGGGGACGTGGTCAAATATGGGGCACCAGAGTTCGTGTGAAAGTCAGACCCCACTCTCCACTCAACTGTGAAGAATGTCCTGTCCATTGGCTAGATCTGGGTAGGGGATCCGGGCCCAGGGTCCTGCTCAAACTATGGCACCAGCCGATAATCTACTTTCATTGAAACCAGGAGGAAGAATAACTTAGATTGGCACATACAGTCATTTCCATATTTTGGTCATACATGTCTGCCCGCATAACTCATTCTATACTTCTTTAGTTAATTGTATCGCTTATCTTCAAATCTACTTTTGCTCTTGTATTTCTGTTTCTAAATATGATGTATTTTAAAGTATGATGTACTGACTTAACCTGCTCGTGTGACTTGTAGTGCTTGATTTGACACCAGGTGTTAAACTCCTGAGTTAAACCCCACTCCCACCCGACTCCGCTCAATACTTAGTATGTTTCCTAAGATTATCAATTCTTTGGGATTTTTTTCCTGTTAGTCACTCATGATTTGTTAAACACTGATGTCAAGTTCTTCCTCACTTCTCAATCTGCTCAAGAGCTACAAGACAGCTAAAGGTGGCCTTAGGAAGCACTGCCCACCTCTTTTATGATGGTATATCTCCCCTTCTAGTACTACTGCATATAGAACTGATGTGCACAAGTGAATTTCTGAATTAGTGCAATGTGGAATCACTTCACTACGTTATTATCATTGTTTTTTTTCTTCCAGGACTTCCTTGTGGGCCCCCACCTTCAGTTCATCGTGGTATTGTGTCTGATGAACTAGACAGCTACCAATATGGAGAAGAAGTTACTTACACTTGTTCTGAAGGTTTTGGAATTGATGGACCAGCATTTATTAAATGTGTAGGAGGAAAGTGGTCCCAGCCACCAGTTTGCATAAGTAAAGTTATATTTTCACTCTTTGTGTAATACATAATCTAATTCAAACTTCTTATTTATGCATGTGGCATAAATAAGAAAGTTAAGCCGCAATGCTAGCATATAAGAAGGTTTTGCTGGAATATTCTGGATGCTGGCAAGCAAATACAATACTAGGAAAAACAGTTTTACCTTTTGAGACCAGCCAGTTTGCATTCATTTCATGAAGTCGGAAATGCCAGCATGCTCAGACTTTTTGAATGCACTGGCTCTGCTCAGCAGGCTCCTCATTGTAATGACAGTGTTAGCATCAGTGTCACTACAACACTGCCTTATGCTTTTGAAATATCATTATAGGTAATATACATTTGATGAAATATGAAGTAGAAATATACTATAAGTGTGGGAAGTATGAGAGAAAAATGGATACAAAAATTTAAAATATCAAGAATTGTAATCATAAGGATTTGGAATCTACCTTGTTAAATTTATTTATTTTTATAAATATACTGCATGTCAATGTAACTAAGTCAAAATGGGGAACATACAGTATTAATTGTTTACTATAAATCTATGTATTGCTTCATATATTTTATATTCTACAATTTTCTGAGAAAAAATACCTACATATTCTTTTTTTTTTTTCCAGAAACTGATTGTGACAGTTTACCCGTGTTTGAAAATGCCATAGCAGAAGAAGTGGAAAAACATTCATATAGATCAGGAGAACAAGTGACATTCAAATGTTCACCTAATTATCACATGGATGGGTCCAACATTGTGACATGTGTTAATAACAAGTGGGTTGGACAGCCAGCATGCAAAGGTAATCTGATGCACTTTCCACATGTATTTATTAAAGCTTCAGAGGATTGATAAAAAGGTCTAGAATAATTTAAAAGTGGGCAGAGGTAACTTTTAAGCAAGATGAAGTTAGTTTATGTTTAAAATAAAAGCATGGTTCTTACATACTTTCATGCCCCTTCTGCATGGTTCCCTATGCCTTGTGGGTAGGGATGTGATAGAGACATTCCATTTAGGGCTGAGTGTTGTAAGAGCTCCACACAAAGTCTGGCTTTGAGTCTCTGTATCTGTTCCTATCTGCTGCAGCACAAAGCCTCTCTGATGATGGCAGAGCAAGGCACTGATCTATGAGTATGGAAGAATGTCACCTGGAGCTCTTTTATTGCTATGGGTTTTGTTTTTGTAAGAGTAATATTCAATTGCATATTAGAATTATGTCCCTGTGCTGTATAGTCTCAAGTTCTTGGTCACCCAAGCAGTGTCAGATATGGGTTTCACCATGGAGGGGACCTTAATTCAAATCAGGTATTCTTTCGTTTCTCTGACAAGCTTTGTTACAAAACTTTCCTTGCATAACTTGTAGGCAGGAAATCATTGTATACCAATGTTTTGTTGCTGGATTAGTGTTTATTTTCCTACTTTGATAGCACTTACTGCACCTTCCTGCATCAAAGATGCTTGCCTGTAAGGGTGAAGCCACTACGTAGGGACCAACTTAACTTTGCTATGTTCAGCGCCTTGTGTAAATATTGTCTTTCACAATGTTCCTTGCCTCCAGTTTGTGAAAAACAGTTTATAGTCTTGCCAACAATCTGAGTTGTGTGGAAGTCTCCATGTGACCCTTGGGTAACATGTGTGGATTTACTTACAACTAGGGGTAACCGAATTCCAGTCTTAAGAGCTTCATTTGGTAACAAAAGCTGTCCACTGGGGCTCCATCTCCCCACATTTTTTTGGTAATTTCACTAGATTGCCTTCATAATGTACATATATTTATTATGTTTCTTTTTAACATATACATTTTTATTATTACACTTGAGTAAAATAAACTACATACAGCAGGAGGAACCACAAGACACTATGTATATATTTTAAGAAGCTTCACCTCTATAAGGTTTCTATAATATCCATCAAATGACCCTTAACTTTTGCTGTCTTTTCCTGTATTCTGTTTTTTGTCTCCCCTTCCTAACTCTACTATCTACTCTATTTCGATATCCTATGGAGACTGTCTCTTACGCTATACCTCACCTCTGTGTGTGGTTCAATGGTTTGTATCCTGGTTATCATCGACTTAACAACTAATATCAACTGATAAGCTAATACATACATATATTTCTTTCTGGATACACACATCCCCTCACTTACAATAATTTTTTTTCTAATTTCGTCCATTTACCTGTGAGTTTCATGATTTCATTTTTTAGTGTATATGTAAAATGTACCACATTTTCTTTATCCATACATCAGTTGAGAAATCTATCTGGAATCTTCTGTTTTCATTGGACACTTAAGATGAAAAAAATAGATAATAATACTTGCTTTTGCTCTTTAGATAGTTCCTGTGTGGATCCACCACATGTGGAAAATGCTACTATAATAACAAGGCACATGGATAAATATCCATCTGGTGAGAGAGTGCGTTACGAATGTAAAAAACCCTTTGAAATATTTGGGGAACAAGAAGTGATGTGTCAAAATGGGATCTGGACAGAAACACCTAAATGCAAAGGTAAGGCATGATAGTCTCCCATGTTTTTGTTTTTTTTTTTGAAAATGTGGTTTGGTTATTGTACATGACTTGGCACTAACCCATGTATACCCCTTGCTTGCTGCGTCAGTCTCTGTGAGCCCATGTGACCCCTGCTTAGTTGAGTCAGTGGGCTGTGTCCTACTGTCCTCCATACCCTCTGACTCCTACCATCTTTCCTCCCCATCTTCTGTGGGGCTCCCCAATCTCTAGGTGAAGGGACATGACGAACACCGCCAACTTAGAATCTCTGTCATCATGATGTGTGGTTGTGGGTGTCTTTTCCCAGTTCCGTCGGTGCCAGAGACATCCTCTCTGATGCTGACTGGACGTGGCACCAATCCTAGGTCTCTAAGCTACCCAGTCTTTGGTTATTGGCCGTACAGGAAGTATAGGGAATGGGCTTCCTTCCCAAAGACGGTTCAGCTGTTAAAGGCTAGGGTCACCACCCAAATGATAAAATAAGCATTTTTGTTCAAATAGAAATAAAATGATGTGGATTAAAATTTTGATTGTTTTTGGTAAATTTAATGGAGAAATGTGTTGGGAATTGTTAATCAAAGATTAAACACAGGAAAACTTAGTATCATCTTTAAACTTTTGTGTATAAATGTGTGTTTCTACAAATATAATAAGGAAGATGAGGAATATATAAAGTAATGAACAATCTAGTGTCTTTTAAAAAAATGAGGAAGCCCTGCCTGTCCGCATGGGCATCTATGTGCTCAGCAGCTGATAAGACACTTTGCAGAACTGGGAGGTTTCAGACCAGACATTCTTGCTCAGTTCAGTAAGTGATACCAGTGAGAAGAGAGGAAGAACCTGTAACTCTCAGTCTATATGATTAAAATTTCTTCAAGTAATCATTTCTGGATCCAGAAACCACTAAAAGCCTGTTTAACACTGCACTTCTCTTGGTTCTTCTTAAGCCTGTGCTTTGACTTGATCTCTCAAATATTCAAATGGTGTCTTGTTAGATTCCACAGGGAAATGTGGGCCTCCTCCACCTATTGACAATGGAGACATCACCTCCTTCCCATTGACGGACTACCCACCATTATCATCAGTCGAATATAAGTGCCAGGCCTATTATCAAATTGAGGGAAGCAAGAAAATAACATGTAGAAATGGAGAGTGGTCAAAGGCACCAACGTGTTTACGTAAGTACCTCATTCTCATAGATCAGAGGAGAGTCAGATTCATAATATGAATATTTTTCTGTTAATAATAGCACACTCACAAAATAAAAGTACAGTTTTGCATAATGTTTCACTGTTAAACATCAGAACTGGAGAAAAACAAGATTATTAGAGTTTTCTACATAAAAATAATTGACAAAATGATTCAGGTTAGTCTTTATAATTTAATTCTTCACTAACATATATTAGTGTCCATAAAAATGGATGCCAAGCATGCTATTTCTTTTTTTATTGAAAAATAAAATCATTCATATTACATCTCAGTTGCTATCCCAACCCATGCATCCTCCCATTCCTCCCTCCTTCCCGCTTTCATCCCATTCCCCTTCCCTATGACTGTGACTGATGGGGACCTCCTCCCCTTGAATATGATGCTAGGTTCTCAAGTTTCTTCTTGGTAGTCTGCTATCCTTCCTCCAAGTGCCATCTGGCCTCCCCATCAAGGGGTCATGGCCAAATAAGGGGTAAGGTTCCAGAGGGAGAGAGAGAGAGATCCTGGAATGATGAAAGGAAGGCCATGAGAAGAAAAAGGGTCCAAGAGTAGAGGAGTAGAAGGCCACCATGTGGTAGATAAAAGAAAAACACGTGACAGATGTGGATAAAAAATCTGGCCCAGATAAAAAACATTAACAAATATTTGAGACTATGAATGGAAGGTAGTTTGATAAAAGTTATTAAAAACAAATGGCATGGGATTGAGGCAGAGATCCCATGCCTGCCCCACTATAAAAAGTAGTTTAGAAGATTAATGTCTGCCCTGCCCCAGGTTAACTAAGGCTATTTTAAAATATGACCAGTGTCAGTGTCTTCATTGATCACTAGCTGGGCCTACTGATAATTCAGATAATTTAAAAACAATAAGTGGTGCCCAACGTGGGACAGGTATCCACACTCTTAAAAATCCTATTTTGTCACTGTCTAAAAGGGAAAAATAGCTCCCAGAAGGCATCCATGGGTCAAAGCAAAGATGACTATATACACATGGCCTGGCTAGTTTGAGAGACAGAAGTAGGAGGCTGACAGTCTTATAATCCAGCCTAGAAAATGGAGTTAAATGCCTAAAAAAAAAAAAAAGTAAAATAAAATGACTATGGCTCCTCTCCAAGGTGCCATGCCAGAAGGCTCCTAGATCTTTTCTGGCTTTGTTTCGGTGTTTATGAATTTGTTTACAATGGACTTAGTCATAGTCACACTTAGTCATACTTCTGCTTACCCTCTCTGAAAAGGTTCAGGGAAATGTGAGGCTAAATTACTAACAACCAAAAAGGGAGAAAAACTAAACTTTTCTCCATAGAGCACAAAGCAGCTGAGACTCATAGCTACTTAGCTACAAGGTGTTTGTCAGGGCTTTCTGGAAAATGCTCACCAGAAAGAGATAGCAATAACTAAATTCTAAGGAATGGTGGATAAGGATTCCACAAACTAAAGTCTAAATTGGCACAAATGACCCAAGGCTTAGATTTTCCTGGTTTCCCTGTTTAAGTTTTTGCAGAGATTTCTAAAGATTTGACTAAATTAAGATAAAATAGTTAAAGAGGGCAGTGGTGGCACCAGCCATTAATCCCAACACAATAGAGTCAAAAGCCAGGTGGAATTCTTGACAAACTTTTTGGTATGTTCCTTTTTCTTAATAGTAAATTATATGTGCTTATTGGTCTAAAGGATAGAGGTTTACGTTAAAAAAGAACGGTGATTAAAAATACTTTTAAAAAGGCCTGCCCTCTCCTTAAAAGTAAAACATCCACGAGGGATATGGATAAATTGGCCTAAACCGTATGTTTTGTTGGTCAAAGTAAAGACCAAGGTTGGATAGGAAGAGAGACATAAAACTGAGTGGCTCCCATGTTGAAAGGGATGAGACAAAAACACCTACAATAAATGTAAAAAGCTAGGTACAAGATACCTATGGCCTAAAAATATATATTTTGTTAGTCAAGATAAAGACCAAGGTTAAAAAGAAAAGACATACAAACTACCTACATAGATACAAGATACCTAAACACTTACAGCTTAGTTAATACATGGTTTACTTCCAATACTCTGACAGTGTTATTATAGACTTTTTAAGATAATTAAATGATACAAGTCAATTGTTAGTTGATCAGCTCATGGTCATGTCAAATATAAAAATATACATACTAGGTTTAACAGATAAATATAATTCTATATATAGACAAGACAAAACAAATATTGTCTTCAAAAACCTCAAAGACCTACAAAATATATTTTAAAATGTTTTGATTATTTTAAAGATTTTTTTGACAATAAGACCCGTTACCTCCTGACATACCCAGTCTACCACAAAAAAAAAAAAGATAATAAACATTTAAAAACCTCCTTGTATAGATGCCTTTAAGTGTAACAAAAAAGCCATAGGACAAAATGTCCTCATATGTCCAACACACACACAAAAAAAGAAATCTTCCTCAAATGGACAAGCGTAGATACAGGCAGAATCAGAAGCCAGACTCTGCCAAGACAGGGCAAGCAAATTCTCAATGGTTCCGACTTCACAAATATAGCTGTCATATATACTGTGCCAAAAGACAAAGATGATACTCCAACGTTACATAGAGTTTGAGTGTTTGTTCAAACAGTAAACTGTCCTTTGTCATTTCTTTTTTCATTTTAAAAGCTGCTAACGTATACTACCCTTTTACTCAGGTAGTTAAATTTATTCCCTCTCAAGTCTCTAATGCTGTTAAAAACCAGATAGTTTTAAAATTAAGCTTAGTTGTTTAAAAGTTAAAAAAAAAACTTTTATGACTTTCATGCCCAGATTGATACTTTTGAGTTAACAATTATAAACTTTAATAGATATTGATTCAGTTCAAAACTTTAAACTCACCAAGATAAAAATAGACAATATTTTCTACAAGGTTTTCAAAAAACTTTTAAGTAGATATTATGTAAGGAAATCTTACCTATTGGTTTTTATAATTTTTCATAATTATACTTAATGTATAAAAATGGCCTTTAGACAAAAAAGGAAAAATGTTGGGGCATGGTGTGATATATTTTGATGCTAATTACTGCTTCGTATCTCTATGACACACCTTTTGATGAATAAAAGGCCATCCCACCTGGGCAGGGCAAAAGAAAAGAAATAGAGGTGTGGCTAAATTTCCAGAAGGAGAGAGAGAAATCTTGAAAAAAAGAAAGAAAGAAAGGCCACACACACACACACACACACACACACACACACACACACACACACACACAAGGTCCCAAAAAAAGAAAAATGGGTTGCCATGGGTTAGATTAAAAACATAAAACAAAATAAAACAAAAAAAAAATCCACATGACAGATGTAGATAAAAAAAAAAATCTGACCCAGATAATATCCATTAACAAATATTTGAGATTATAGATGAGAGGTAACTTGATAAATGTTTTTAAAAACAAATGGCATGGGATTGAGACAGAGATCCCATACGTGCTGCACTATAAAAATTAGTTTAAAAGCTTAATGTATGCCTTGCCCCACAATAACTAAGGCTATTCCAAAATATAACCATTGTCAGTGTCTTTATTGATTGCTATCTGGGCCTACTGATAATACAGATAATTAAAAAATAATAGCAGTGTGCACATCAGATAAAAATGATTCTCTGTTCTTTGTCTGAGCAGGTAAGAGGCATCTGTGATTCTTTATAAGTTAGTTTGCTCTGTATATCTAAACGATAATATAAAATTTTATCCATGCCATAAGAAATGGTGGCGTGAAAAATCCTGAGGACTCTGTACCAACAAGGTTTATTGGCTATGCAGAGACATGTCTCAGGCAGCCTCAGAGCTATTTGCATGAATGGAAAATCAATTTATATTATTTGTTTTGTTGTTTTTCTTGGTTTCTTTCTTCATGCCTGTAGCATAGATATTCAGGAGGTCTTCCCTGGTCAAATATAATCTTTATTAATTTTGAAAGAATCCATAGCTTTTCTTTTCTTTTCTTGTTGAAACAAACACAAAAGTTCTTCCCCAACTTAAGACATTTATTGACTTACATTCTGAAACTAGCACATCGACAGGAGACCTAATTCAGCAGTCCTTTCTAAAATCCACTTTTTCAGGACTTGTGATACCTGTCTCATTAGACATTTAAAAATTTCAAATTCAATAGAGCATTACTTAACCTATCTATGGAAGATCCTGTATCCCCCTTCTGCTCTATGAGTGTTTTCTTTAAAGTTTTGTTAGATTTCTCCATAATTGATTGTCCTGTAGGATTGTAAAATATATCTGTAACATTTTTATGCCATACTGTCTAAAACAGTGTTGTACTTTACTGGATACATATGTTGTATTATCATTAACTTTAATCTATTAAGGCATTTCTATGATAGCCACCACGTTTAATAAGTGTGCAATCTCAGACTCATTCTTTTCAGAATTCAAGGAATTCTGAATATGGCTCTATGGCATGGTATGCATGTTTTAATTTTCCAAATTCTACACAAAGTAAGCACATAGACTATTGTATCACATTGCTCTAAGGTGACATTACTGAACCCAACCTGTATTTTTATATAGATGAAGCATATAGGTCTTCATCTATTAAATGATCCTTGACAATGTAAATATAATATGCAGTCTGACCATGTTGGTGTATAACTGAAGATTTTTTTCATTTTCCATGGCTATAGGCTGCCTTTCTGTAACATCCTTAGTCCTTTGTAGATTTCTAACTTGGAACTATGATCATTTTTGCTCTTGCTGTAGGTTCCAGATTGGATTCCTCTGAAGATCCTTTATTCTGAATCACAGGACTTGTCAACCAATATTCCATTGCTCTAGCATTAATTTTTCAGTCTTTTCCTTCTCCATGCCTGCTTTCTTCTGATCTTTCTTAAGGAGAATATATAAAATTGCAATCATTACTAAAATTATAATTATTTCTATGTACAGGCAAAACTATATGGATTTCAAATGCCCAATTGCACAGTATTTTCCATTTTTCAATATTGAAATTATTTTCTAAATCTCTCTAACTCTCTGCTAACACTAACTCTGGAGACTTTACTTTATAATCTAAACTTAGAATTTTGCTATGACTGTCCATATGCAGTTTGTTTACTTTCTTCAACATCAATATACCTTTGAAATCATTTCAATCTATTTTTTCTTTCTCTCTCCTTTTATAGAGGCTTTATATTTTTCTCCTTCTTTGGAAACTTTTTTTGGAGACCTTTTTTATTCTTTTTCCTTTCATTGGAGATTTTGCTTTGTATATTTATTTATATCTTTTATTGCTTTTTAACTCAATATCTTTTTCTGAATTTAATTTTCTCTAAACTCTTTTCCATCTTTCCATGGATTATTCTTTTCAATTTTTAAATTTGAAATTACTTATATCAGATTATGAATTTTTATACCCACTCTCTTTCCTTCTTTAGCATTTAAGCATTATTCCAGACAGTTCTACCGAGTCAGAAGTTTGGTTGTGTTGAATTTCTTCTCTGTGTTCTCTCTGGCTTCTGCTGTTCAACTCAGACTTCACTCTGTGCCTGGTCCCCAGCTGTGCTCAGACTCCCAAGATGAAGGCTTTACTGCCATCTAAACATATCTGTAGCTGTGGCTGGGAGGGGGGAGGGGAGAGGAAGAGCAAAGAGGTAGAAGGGATAGGAGGGGAGGGAGGGGGGAGGGAGGGAGGGAGGGAGGGAGGGAGAGAGATAGCGACAGAGAGACAGAAAGAGACAAAGAGAGACAGAGACAGAGAGACAGAGAGTACAGCTCTGGAATCCATCAGCTGAGTTAGCTACTCCTGTGCTCCTTTTTCTAACAGGGTCAGCTAAGGAGCCAGACAGCCTAGCCAGGGAAATGAGCTTGGCTTTGTTCAGGTTCCTATGCTGCCACAGTTGGCTTTGCTGGTCCTCTCTGCAGTCAGCCAATCCTTCCCTGCTGCTGCCCAAAGACTCGGTCTTAAAAAGTCAAGGCTGGGCTATCGTTGGAGCCTCAGAGTTAAGCAGGCTGGAGTCAGCCTCTCTGTGCCAGGTATAGGCATAGGCATAACCTTTCCTATAGCACAGCACTCTTGGGTGTGTAGCCCAGCCCATGCCAACCCACAGCTGGTCCTCTTACGCCCTCCTCCTGAACCTCACAAAGCACAAAGCTTGGGAAAAAACCACCACTTTTACCACACACAGAAGTCACTAGCTGTCCTGGCTACCAGGCCCTGTGGATGCTAAGAAATCATTTTTTTTTTCTTTCTGCCAAAACTGTGTATTTTTTCTCTGGCTTCCAAGTGTGGAAGTTTTCTTAGCTTTTGTTATTTGGTTTGTTGGTTTGTGTTTTGTGTGTGTGTGTGTGTGTGTGTGTGTGTGTGTGTGTGTGTTTTAAAAGCTCTATACTTACATTTCTAGCCAAACATTAAGTGCCACATGTAGAAAGAAAAATACATTTTGGCTTCTTTGGTTTTTGCTTTTTTAAAAAAAATATACTCCCATTGTAGCTCATAACTAATGACACAGAGACCTATTAGATTCATTAGTAAGTTTTATAACACCACAGTTGGGCAGATATTGATGTATTGTAACCTGATATACTACTCTGGCTTCTTGCCAGCCACGTGCCCATGTTACTTGCCAACTTAGACTTGCCTGGTCTGCTTCTGCTCCATCTGCCTGCTTCATGCAAACGCCTCATGGGGACCTCTTTCTATAGTCTTCCTCAGCTTTTCTCTGAGATTGAAAGTTCAGCACTAATGCTCCTGCTCAGCTATTGGCTGTTCAACTCTTTATTAGCCAATGAGAGATAATGGAGAATAATTTTTACACAATACTGAGCCAAGGAGAGTCTTCTTAGAAATAACAATACTGGCTTGTGTACTGCAACCAGGTATCTTGGCACAGAAATCAGCATTTGAATACACAGTGCACAAGAACATGACCCAAAACGTTTCTCCCACTCTGTATCACTGAGTCAAAGCTTTCTCAGTACTACAGGATCGTATGTTTGTGGGACAGGGTACCACAAGAAATGCATTTGTGGGAGACACCTTGTTCTAGGATGCTATGCCATCCTGCTTTGCTAATAATGTAACACTAGAGACTAGCGTGGTTGTTAGGGTAGACACTTTCCAGTCAGGCTTGTCACTTGTCATGTGTGGTAATGTGATAGAGTTATGCTTTGAAACTATCAAAATAAAGTTCATGAATGGTAATCACTTCAGAGTTACAACTTTGTGTGCAAATCGTGAGTATTACAATGGTAGCTATGATTTGGCATTAGAGTCACAGTATTATAATTGTAGTATTTAACTACAGTCATCTCATTGAACATTAGATCTGAATATTGTAACCATGCCAAACTTCAATTTTTGTACCTTTACCAAATATATAAATCAATGCACCCAACCATGAATGTCCTGAAATCCAAGTGTCTTATTTCATTGATACCAGGAATCCTTTTTGCTGAAATTTAATTATCACACCAAACATATTGTGTTAACCTCACTTGCCACTCAATATAAAATAATTAAATGTGCTGCTTTTATACAGATTTTTAAAATAGTTTGAGAAATAATGCTCAAAAGCTGGGTTTCAGTAGGTTTATGTACTACTTAATGAACTTTGGTAATTTTATCTTTCAGATGCATGTGTAATACCAGAAGAAATTATGGAAAAACATAACCTAACGCTCAAATGGAGACGAAAGGAAAAGATTTATTCCACAACAGGGGATTATATTGAATTTAAGTGCAAAAGTGGATACATACTGGCAACAGGGTCACCTCCACTTCGTACAACTTGCGTTGATGGTCACATCAATTACCCCACTTGCAGAAAACGCTATCATTAGGGTTGAACTTTTGTTTACATATGGACACACACATTACTAATACAATTTTGATTTACATTTGAAGTATTGTTTAACTCATTTCTTCTCACAAGTATAAACTTTTGTTGATACATGATAATTAATTTGGAACATGAGAGACTGTTGCCGCAAATACAGAGCAGTGCATTAAAACTGCTAATCCAAAGTGTGATGTATCCTAGCACAAAAATCAATGGCAAAAAGAGACATAGCTTCTTTAATGTCTATTTCTGTACAGCACTCTCTCAAATCTTTCTAGATACCTTTTGATCTGAGGTTATGGTTCATAGTAAATGGAAGACATATTGTCTCAGTCTTCAAATCAGAATGATTTAAAAAATATGTAACAACCAAAATGTCAAATTTAACATTAATAAAGACTATAGATAACCAGCACATACTACTTCTGTAACAATAAATAAATATAAGAGACTTTTCGCATATGAACTTATAAATTATTAATTTGGTATGTTGAAATATTCAAGCAATTATACAAAGGGATTAAGATTTTAACTTGGTATATGATTCCATCACTGTCCTAATATTGACATTAAAAGCTATAAATATTCTGTATTACTTATAGGCAGTGAGCACTGTGTTAGTTAAGGTTTTATTGCTGTGAAGAAACCACCATGACCGAGACAACTCTCATAAAGAAAAATAATTAATTGTGGCTGACTTACAATTTCAGATGTTTAGTCCATTATCACTATGGTGGGCACCATTACACTGTCCAGGCAGACATGATGTTGGAGAATCTGAGAGTTCTACATCTTCATCCATAAGCACCAAAAGAGATTGTGTGCTACACTGGGCAGAGCTTGAATATACATATGATTTATCAGAATGACTTACAGGATGCATGCCAGCTATCCAACAATGGCTGACTATATATGGAAAGTGCAAGAATCCAATGGTTGCATAGTCCCTGAGTCTGTATATCTCTGTTGGCCATCCCAAAGAAATAGGCTTTAATGCCAGTGAAGAATGGGCAAGGGCAGGGGCAAGAAGGGAAAGATCAAAAGACTACAGCACATACTTCTATGTCCTCATATAAGCTTCCAGAAGAATGTGTGGCCCAGATGAAAGATGTGTCTTCCCTCCTTAAAATTGGGATTAAAGACATAGGTCTTCCTGCATCAAATCCAGACCAAAGGTGTTTGTCCTCCTACCTCAAAGGTATAGACTAGAATTGATTCACTCACTTCAAACAAGGTGGGAAAAAATCTCTCAGAGGTGTGTGCCAACTCTAAGAATTGTAGTTTATCCTGAAATGTAGTTAAGCTGACAACCAGGAACACCCATGACAAAGGAACCTTTGTCAACTTTACACACTGTCATATCTCCATGCACCATGATTAATCTCAAAATGAACACCATAACCACGTAGTAATAACACTTAAATACAGCTATTCTATGTACAAATGGAACTGCATTGTTGATTTAGAAAAGAATAGAACTTTTGTAGTCAATCTATTAGTATCTCAAACTTCAATATGATAACCATCGATGCTCTCTTATTAGATGTTACAAAACACCATAAAAATAGGGGGGGGGACTGAAATCTGTGTACTAATGCATTCTTAGCCAATCACAACAGAAGCACTCATGTCAACTATAATCCTTGTTTCAAAAATTTGTCACATGGCCTTTCCTGATGTCTTAGTTAGGATTTTATTGCTGTGATGAGACACCATGTACACAGCAACTCTTAAGAAAAGCATTTAATTGGAGCTGGCTTACAATGTCACACTTCTCTGACTGCACAGTGAGATACTTGGTCAGAGGCAATACTGAATTCCATGATGGTGAATAAGGGATTCTGAAAGCCCACAGGTGGTGGTTTGGCAGAAGCATTATTTGCAGGAAATGCATATCTATAACCAGAATAAGTATCCACACCAGTAAGGACAAACTATTGATCTTTCCACAAAGGAAGTGGCCCAAGTAGTCAAACTGCCTCCAGGTTGCTGACTGGTCCCACAGGAAATGATGTCATATCTGGGCTCAGTCTTGGTCTGTGCTCTTGTCAGATCTAGCACTCAGCAGTGCTATCCAGGGCAGTCTTGGTGAGTGGAAGTCCATGTTGTTAAGCCCATGCACAGCCTTCATCTCTGGCACCACCTCCCCTATGTTCATGGGCCCATTGAACATTGATAAGGATGGCTGGAAAAAGAGGCTGACTTCCACAGAATGAATGATCCAAGATACTTAATTATGGAACTCTTGCTCGACTGAAGTCACTTTGTGATGAGAATATACATGGGACACAAGTTCTTCACATTCTTTGACCATTTGCAGAGATCTGTCCACACTGGTCTTTCTCCCCAGGTCTCTTTCTCACTAATTGTCTAATCATGTTTTTTCCCAAGTCCCTGACCTTCCAACCAATCCATTAGCTACAGCCCATAAATAAGTGAACAATTACACAACTGGCCATTTTTCTTTCCTATTAAAATGTATGACTATGTGCTCTGCCTGAAGTTCTGCTCAGTGTGATGACTTCCCCTAACACTGTCTTTCAGGGTTGTGTCAGAAACAGTTTGTAATGCTGCAGCTTTCTACATCTGGGAGATGCCTACATAACAGGCAGAACCATCCATAAATCAGGCCCTAGTCATCTCTTCCTGACTCAATCAATGAGGCTATAGGTGCATACTTGTCAGAAGACAGCATTATAACAGGAGTAGACATATTTGGCCAACTTCTTCAGGTATTTGCCCTGTTTCTGTCTTCAGGAGTTGCTCAGGTCCAATCACGTATATAATTTGATAATATATTGCTGTTGCGCACATCCTACTTTATGACTCTGTGGGTCAGATAACACCCAGCTCATCATGGGCATCTCAGTTCTCATGAACACTAAAGTGCAATAGGAAGACAAGAACAGTCTTTGTCTGAAGATGATAGTTGTGCCTTGCTCCAAAATCCCAAAGGCCTCAAAAGCTCCAAACAGAATCCCTATCTGCCACAAAAACCTCAAGTACCATAGAGTCTGCTAGATCATATAATCCAAGTAGTAGATCAGCCTGCACAGCAGCCTAGACCTGTTGAGGAGGCTTGCCTACAAGGTTATTCTTATTCAAAACACTACAGATTCTAATTAAGTCAGGACCCTAGATGAGTTAACATATGCTTGAGGGAAACCTGTAAAGATCTATTGCTAACTTGACCAACTTAAAGAAAATTGTTTCTGCTGGTCCTTATGGATAGGTAACAACAAAAAGCCATTTTCTAGATCAAAATCGCCATATCATCTACCAATAGATGAGTAAATTTTATCAAGGGAAGACACTATATCTGGTATAGCAGCTGAATTCAGAGTCACTAACTGATGGAGTTTTCAATAATCAGCTATCATTCTGTCTCCTGCACTGGCTAGAGAGGAGAGTTAACGGGAGATGTGGTAGGAACCAGAAGCCATGCATCTTTCAAGTCCTTGATGATGGCACTAATATCTGCAGTTTCTCAATGAATATGATACTGTTTTGCAGTCACAATTGCTCCTTGCCAGGGACAACTCTAAAGGCTTCCTTTTAGCCTTTAGTAGCCCTCACTCTACAGGCCATAGAACCAATTTAAGAACTCTGATGACCTGGAAGCATATTCATCTCAATAATAAATTCTGAAAATGGGGAAATAATCTCAGGTTGAGTTTGTGGACCCACTGGACAAATTGCAAGTCAGACTTCAGCCAACTAGATTAACTCAAACTCTGTTAATCATGTGATTTCTGTAAGTCCTATTTTAACTAATGGGCCATAATGGGATTTCTTTAAATCAGCAGCTATTCAGAACCACTATCCAATAGACCCTGGGAAGTCTGGTTGTTTCCTCCTCCCAGTACAGAGTTACTCAGAAGAATCTGGCTGTTCCTTCATTCAAGGGGTTCTGAGTCTACAAACTGGCTCAAGCTTGAAAATTGATTTACTGGCCTCGACTGCCTTTTGCAATGATCCAATGTAGCCTTTTCCTATTTGTTTGAGAATTTTCCTGCTTATACAGATGGAACAAATATTCAATAGGGTTCTTACCTATTTCATGCCTGGGAACACCATGATTGATAAGTCAGTATCAACTGTCCATATGAGGAGATCCTCCATAAAATATCTTTTCCTATACTGACCATCATGTTCAGGCCATGATGAGCAAGCAATACTTTGTCTATGCTGCCCCTTAAGATAACTAGGATCACCTTGCCTTTGTTGATTCAGCCCTCCTACTGGTTCCCTGGTACTTCTGACACAATTAAACCCATTGCATTTCATTCACCCAAACCTAAAGTCAGGGACAAGGAAAATAATCCGACAGTAAAACTCTTCAAATGTTTATGTGCCCCTTTCACCATTTTGTGTCATAAAAGATTAGTAATGGGCATGTTTCTGGGCCTTCCCATAGTGTAGGGTTAGGTTTTCATTGGTGTATTAAATCTAGACTTGCAATTTCCCTGAGCTTTAAAATCTCTTCATCAACACTAAGACAAGGACTATCAGGCATCTCTAGCTCCTTTTCAGTGGGTCATCTTTTGATTAGCGCTTGAGCCAACCATTCAAACAAACTTTTGACACCTTGTTTTTTTTAAGTTGTGAGAAGCTTCCATATTAAACCTCAAATCTCCACTCAGTGGGCCTGCAGTGGGCAACTGAGCTTCCTGGAGATGATTTTGCTCAGCTGCAGTGTTTGTACCTCGGAGAGGCAAGCCCCAGGGGCTCTGTCTCCAGTTTCTTTCTTGTTGTTGATGTGCCTTCTCATGTTTTTCATTACTGTATTCTTCATATACCTGGCACGGAGTGATTGGGTGTAGGGAGACCCTCAGTGCCTATAGTCTGGTGTGATTGTTTCCTGGGTGATAGCCCGCTTTATTGGGCAATTTTCCTGCAGGTCAATATGAACATGAGCATTCATAAAATAATACTGTTTAAGGGAATTAATGATTTTACAGAATTTCAATTTGATCTAAATAGTTCCAGAAAGTAAGGCTAAGATGCTTTTGTCAGTGGCTCTCATGAAGAAAATCTTGAGGAACAATTTGAAGTTCAGAAAAGTATAATTTTAATAGTTGAGCTGGGGACATTTTGAGGTTAGAGAGCAAGAACAATACCCTAATTAGCACTGCCTGACATCTTGTACCCATTTTTGCCCTCAGCTTCCTGATATTATTTAATGAAAATTGTTACCAAGTAGACGTGTACTTTGAGGATTTAAAGTAGAAATGGCTGATTGCTTTTTATATAAAAGTTTATATTTGTGATTCTTTAAGATTTCTTATAAGCTGACTTTTTAAAAAATGATATCTCCTTGTAACTGCAAATTGTAGCCTGATATTAAAGGAAACTGACTTAAAGATTTACCTTGCTTGCTTATACTTTGTTAGTAGACAACATATAGCTCAGTTACAAATGTATGTGGGTTCTTGGGAATAATTTGGTTTTCACATTTCATCCATAATACATAAAACATTTGCTCATCTGAGGGTATGTGGAACATACTTTTCTTATACATGCTTGTTGTAATTATTCACTTTCAGAAAAATAGAATATAACCACATTGTGATTTTGTACTGATTGAAAGGCTTTGCTGGGATATACAAGCTGTGGGAGAAAAAAAACATATTGAAGTTTTGTACCCTTGCTCCACCCACAAAATGAGTGTGTTTGTGTGTGTGCGTGCGTGCATGCGTGCGTGCGTGCGTGCGTGTGTGTGTGTGTGTGTGTGTAAAATGGTTGGTGCTTGCTTGTTCAAGTTTGCTCCATCCACCCAATATGCATGTGTGTATAAGGGTATTTATGAAAATCGTTAGCGCTATTGAAGCTTTGCTCCATTGAAATAGCAGTATATATTCAGGGAAAAGTCCTAAGAATCATTCTGCCCACTCCTCACCACCAAAAGTAAACTATAATTTATGTAAGACTGTACATACATATGTACATACAGTAGCACATACAATTCTTTGTGTGAATATAAATATATATTGTACATAGAATGTTCCACCTAAGGTGACAATACTCACTCCAAGAACCAAAACCATCTCACAAACACATTAATTCTAGGCACAAGAAGCACTCTTTTGAGTTCTTGGTCAAGGTTGTCTTACGGAACTCAAAACATGTTCTTCTTGTGTAGGTAGTTTGTTTTATTATGTGTAATAGTGTAAAAGTATATGTAAAAAAAAACATAATAAAAAATTGCTAAACAAATAACATTATAGACTATTGCTATTGTACTTTGTTGCCCTGAAATGTGGAAGATAAGTTTATACTATGGAAGACACCATGTCAATGTGTTCAGCATCATAGGGCCCAGAAGACCCTAAGCTGAAGTGTTCAGAACTGAGAACTAGCAATCATGGTTCCAGACGCTGCTGTGCGTTTCAAAGCAGAAAATCAACCAACAGTCCTACCCAGCTACCCATGCCCATAAGAAGGCAAAAGAAAGTCTTATCTCTCATCTTCCTTTCTGAATACTTCAGTTTCATTGTCTAGGAGACTGGCACAAAGTATTTGAATGTTATTACTTTGGTTAATAAGTGTAAAATGATTATGTTAGACTGTTAATGTGAAAACACTGACTGGAAATTTCTTGGTTTTTCCCTGCCTTGTGAACTTTGGTATTTACCAAACTAGCTGCCAGTAATGTTTTGAAATTCAAGGTCATGCACAGCATTGTTAATAACAGGGCTCCCAGAAGCAACACCACAGCTGGACTGCTGTGGGCTTTAGAAGATGGGGCTCTGTAGCATGTTGCTCTTAGCCAGCGTCCTCCTAAGTTCATGGCTGTCTACTGCCGAAGGTGAAGGTAAGTGGAAACAGATTGGAAGCATGCATTTTCTGGTCAAATGTATTTATCTGCCATAAGTATATGAGAAAATTATAAATTTGTTTTAAATTTTTAATAAAACATTACAAATGGAAAATGAACTAGAAACATATTTTAAGTGAAGACTAAACCTTTTGAATGTAAAAACCAATATATTCCTGAAAATAGTTTCTGATAATCAAATGAGGAAAAATTAAATAAAAGAGGTTTCTCTGCTCTTTATATCAAAAAGTCTCTAAAATATAATTTGAAGGAAAAATTCATTTTAAAAATATGTATATAATAAATGTAACAAGATGAGGTTTCAAAATGAAACTCAACAAAAAAACAAAGCCACTGACCAGGACAAAGCTCCAGATAGACTCTTAAACAGCTTTGAGTCTGTATGGGGTTGATTCCATCTTCACAGACAAGATACATCCAAATGAGTAACTTTTTCCATTTCAATCAAATTACCATTCATCAAACAGAAATAAGACAATGAAGAATACTGTTATTTTTGTAAGCAAGCCTTTAAAATATCAACAATTTGCTCTTTTCTGATCTCCCCAATGAAGTTATCAGGTAGAAGGAGATTCTGTTACCTCTGTAATAACACTGTGTCTAAAGAGGATTTGTAAACTGCCCCGCAGTGAATCATAAAGACCCCACATCCATGGAACCACAAATGATGCTGTAAACAAGATGTAGGATTCTGGAATTTAATAACTGTCCTTCACTGCTTCATAAAGTCTGGTTTGCTATATGTTATTGGCTAAGGTTTCCATATAATTAGGGGTGATTTCTGTAAATCTTCAGTCCTTGCATTACATTATATTGTTTTTAAGATCAACCCTTTCAATTTTTGTAATATTATTTCAGAGGTTTAAGTCCACTTTATTATGTTGTGGCATTTCAGTTTGAGTTGTAGTCCTAGGATTGCAGCCATCTAGTGGGAGAAAAGATCATGCCACCAAATGACAGAAAATGGTTGCTTTCAATTACTTTGTACTTTCATAAATTTTGAGATTACAATATGACTATAATTCTCTTGTGCTTTCTTCCAACAGTCTTTTCCATGTTCTCTGATTCATTTTTTCTAATTGTTATTGCATAAGTGTATGTATATTTACATACATATATATCTTTAAATATAGTATGCCTAGTCCATTCAATTTAATTTAAACTGTGTCTGGCATTCTATAGAGTCCAGAGAATGACCTACAAGGGTCATATTTTTCCATTTGAATGAGTTTACAAAATATCCAGCAAGAAAAGTGAAAGAACAAATAGCAAGTAAGAGATAGCTATATAAATGGCTGACAGACAGACTGACTGCCTGCCTGACTGCCTGACTGACTGATTGACTGATTGACAGCAGAACATTATTTCAGGCCTTCAGGTATCTAGCATTAATCGTCTAGGGCAGCTAGCTACTTAATGGCAGCCATCTGGACCTCCCCTGTAAGACTACTCTTGGATGAAACTTCTAAGTAATAGAACAAATAGCAACAGATAGAGATCACATGATCCAATCAGTGCTCTCGACTTCCAGCGGGAAAGCTGAAACAGTACGCTGGAGTTTCCGATTGCTCCCCTGTTCCATCTCGAAAGATAAATTTGCTATAGATGATCTTTCAGTTGATTTCTCTGCTCTTCCTGGAATCCAGATGAGGAATTCCAGCTGCCTGTCTTAAGGCCTTAAGGAAGCCTTAAACATGCACCCTCAGTTTTCGTTATATATCTGCAAGCAAATTTGATGATTTTACCTTTCTGCTACGTTTTTGGTTTTTTTACATGGAAGCCTCAGGCAATGGGACACTGTACTGTCGTTTGGACCTCCAATGGACTGCCATAAAAGAACTTGCTTATCTATTTTTTTCAGGTTATCATCATCAGCCAATTAGATGGGTTTTGTTGTTGTTGTTGTTGTTGTTGTCAGTCTTCCAATTATCTATCTATTGATCTATTTATCTATCTATCATCTATCTGTATATAATCTATCCTTCTTCTCTCTAATCTTGAAATTGATTATTTTTTTCCTCATTTATGGAAAAGAGGTCTTTTTCTCATGAAAAAAAAATCTAATTATAACAAGTTTCCTCTACTTCTACTGCATCCAGTTCCTCCCTACCTCTCCTCCACTCCCTTTTCTGTCTGTCATTTTAAAAAGAATAGGCTTCTAAGAAATAAGGGTGAAAACATAACCATATAAAACATAATACGGTAAAACAAAAACAACATTGAATCTGGACAAGACAAACAACAGAAGTAAAAGAACCCAAGAGAAGGTACAAGAATCAGAGAACCACTCACTCACTTACAGAGGAGTCCCATAAAAGGCAGGAGACACTGTCAAGAGAACAAAGCGACAGCCTACAGACTGGTAAATGATCTTCATCAACCCTACATCTGACAAAGGTCTAATATCCAAAATATATAAAGAACTCAAGAAATTAAACACCACCAAACCAAATAACCCAATTGAGAAATGGGGCTTGGTACTAAACAGAGAATTTTCAACAGAGGAATATCAAATGGCTGATAAACACTTAAAGAAATGCTCAACCTCCTTAATCATCAGGGAAATGCAAATCAAAACAACTCTGAGATTCCATCTTACACCCGTCAGGATGGCTAAGATCAAAAATTCAAGCGACACCACATGCTGGCGAGGATGTGGGGAGAGAGGAACACTCCTTCATTGCTGGTGGGAATGCAAACTAGTACAGCCACTTTGGAAATATATCTGGTGCTATCTCAGAAAAATGGGAATAGGGCTTCCTCAAGACCCAGCTATTCCACTCCTTGGAATATACCCAGAAGATGCACCAGCACACAACAGGAAACTTTGCTCAACCATGTTCATAGCAGCCTTATTCATAATAGCCAGAACATGGAAACAGACTAAGTGTCCCTCAATAGAAGAATGGATAAAGAAACTGTGGTACATATACACCATGGAATACTATTCAACTATTAAAAACAAGGAATTCCCGAAATTTGTGGATAAATGGATTGAGCTAGAAATGATCATAATGAGTGAGTTAACCCAGAAGCAGAAAGACTCAAATGGTATATACTCACTTATATCTGCATATTAGCCCAAGGGGCATGTCCCACCAAAGCCTTCACTTACCAGGAAACTGAGACAGAGTGGAGGACATTCTAGTGGGACTCTAGATGAGAGAAGCATGGGAGAATGGCAAAGTAGAAGGATCCAGAGGGTCCTAGAAGCCTACAAGTAGAACATTATGATAGGCAGATTTGGGCTCAGGGGTCCCGCTCAAACTAAGGCACCAGCTAAGGACAATACAGGTGGTAAACCTTAAACCCCTACCCAGATCTAGACAATGGACAGAACACTCTCCAAAGTAGAGTGGAGAGTGGGATATTACTTTCTCACATACTCTGGTGCCTCACCTTTGACCATGTCCCCTGGAGGGGGAGACCTGGTGGCACTCAGAGGAAGGACAGCAGGTTACCAAGAAAAGACTTGATACCCTATGATCATATAGAGGGGGAGGTAATCCCCCTCAGGAACAGTCATAGGGGAGGGGAATAAGGGGAAAATGGGAGGGAGGGAAGAATGGGAGGATACAAGGGATGGGATAACCATTGAGATGTAACAAGAATAAATTAATAAAGGAGAAAAAAATTTGGAAGAAATATTTCATTCTAACGGTTATATATTAACTAATACTTTACCATAATTTTTAATTAAAGTACCAATACTTACATGATTAAATGAAACAACAATAAAAAGAGAATGTTGTCAGTACATTATTTTACCTACATGGTGGTACCTTATCTAGTGAAATATTTATGAATTTTACAATCCTTTAACACATTTTGTGGTGATAAAACCATCACAGCCTTCCATGAGGAAAGAATCACCCACCAGTGTTTTACATTTGGTCACAATTTAGGCTTTCTACACAGAGTGTTAACACTAATCATCTTGGTAAAGTGTACTGAAGTGGGGAACATCCTGTGTTGGTCAATTATTGCTCACTGTGTCGAAATATCTAGCAATCAACTTAAAAGAAGAAAAGATTTGTTTCCATGCACATTTCAGAGGTTTTGGTCCATGTTTGTCCTTGTCATGTTAGCAAAATAATTCAGCAAGAGTCTGTGTCCATAAACTCTTCACTGCAGGCACCGAGGAACAAAAGGAGAAGAAACAGCCAGTGGCCAGGATCCCCTATATCCTTAGGTCCTCAGTGATCAAACGTCTGTCCTCTAACCATCACCCCTGATTGCTTCTGCCTTATCTACATAAGGCCACAGGTTGGCGAACAACACTAATATATGAACTTTTGGGACTCCAACATAGCACATGCTTTAGAAGTTAAGAAAAACTTTGCAGATCCAGTGAGATTTAGTCTGTCCTTCTACAGCCATACAGTGATAATTACATATGTTAGGGATCTTCCTTTCCTTCTTCATGGAATATTTGTCTATGCTTTGCAACAAAATTTCTCTGCGTTCACTTTTGAGATGATGGATATGGTGGTGACTTCATTATTTGGTGTATGACATGTGTATAACAGATACAATGATAGACAATAGCTATGCGTCTCTATTATACATTTGGCATTGGCTGGGCACTGTTTGTTTATACAAGAGCTTGTGAATAAAAGATATAGATATTTTAAGTAAAATTACCATAAAAATTTTTTAAAGAAAATGTGCTAGTACATGATTTATTGTTAAAGGACTTTCTCTGCTTCATGTTGTGCATGAGTTTAGATTATAAGTGAAATCCTGCTTTTTAAAATATGTCATAAGTGTCTTGTAACATGCCAGTAATAGTGAATGTCAGACACATAGGAAACATCACATGGTTTAAACTGAATTAGAAGATGGAGTGTTAACATGATATGGTTATGAAAGTGGATATGAAAGGACTAGATGTTCTACAGATCTGATGATAATGTCTGGTACCATTTGTCCATATTCTACACACGGTACTTTTCCTTCTGGGGAAAAAGTGATCCAGATTATATATTTTTTTTCTGATCTGCAAACTCTCTAGAGAAATAGTTTCCATTGAAAAACCATCAAAATTCAAGTTGTCTCCACACAATTTTAACACATCAAAATCATATACCTGAATAATAATATACCTATGAATAATGCCTTCATATTAAAAATAAAGTTATTTGTCACACATATCATGTTTATGGGTAAAAATAAAAGTTATTAATTTCAAATGTGTTGTAGATTTAGAAATGATTTGCATTGCCAGCATGGCTGTTTATTGCACACTCTTCACCAACTTCAGATATCTTACTTCTTGCCTTTGCTTCTTTTCTTTCTCATAAAACCCTGTCATTGTAATCAGTATTCTTAAAACCAACATGCAATTCCATCATCAAACTTGTGTAAAATCATATTCCTCCTTAGATTTACATGTTTAAATCTAAATATGATATATTTGTCTGCTGTTATTATAATTTAACCACAAGCAATATTTCTTACAACATTATTTCATAGTTCTCGAGGTCAATAGTTTTGAAGTGTGGGATAATCTTTCCTCTCAAAATTCTAGGAAAGAACATCTCTCATTATTCACAGTATCAAAATCCCCTTGTATACTTTGTTTTGCACTCCTTTCTTAAGGGAATTCCATCTCTGTTCTGGTCACATTCTCTGATTCTTACTTTGCAGTGTACCTCTTACAAAGGCATTTTTGTTTTCATTGAAGCTATCACCAGATAATTAAAAATGTACATAGTAATATATTATTGATTACATTTTTTGTCATATGTGCTTCTTTTATTATATTTACCTCTATCAAATGTAGGTATCTTTCATATCTGAGTTTCAACTTCTAATTATATAAACTATTAGAAAACAATGAAAAGAAGCCATATATTTAAAGTATTTTCAAAAGATATCCATGAGTTAATTTTTATAAACATATTAATGAGTTAGGTAGAGCACAATGAATACAGAAAACCTTAAAGATAGTGGGTTGGTCCTGATTTCCTTGAAGAGTCTTTGATATGTACAGATTTTCCAGAATGGTTGAATGACTGAGTTTCCTAGCTTTCTTCTTCTTCTTCTTCTTCTTCTTCTTCTTCTTCTTCTTCTTCTTCTTCTTCTTCTTCTCCTCCTCCTCCTCCTCCTCCTCCTCCTCCTCCTCCTCCTCCTCCTTTGCCACCTCCTCCTCCTCCTCCACTACCTCCTCCTCTTCCTTCTCCTGCTTCTCAAATCAACAGAAGTAGATAACTTCCTTGTTTTATGGCCCCTAACACTGGATAATGTTCCCCAAACCAGCCTTTAACTCACTGTAGAGCCAGGGGTGATTTTGAATTCCTGATCGTCATGCCTTTCAGGTACTAAGAAGTACTGGGATTACAGGCTACAACACAGGGCCTGGCCTGGACAGCTGCATGAAGATGTCATGAAGGGTGGGGGAATGGACCTCAACAAATATAAGATTCAGAAACCTGTAATGGCATCTCTATGATCTCTGTGAAGGAGAGTAAGCCAGCAGTAGCTTCCCTGACTATTCATACTGAGCAAGAGGAGACTTTCCTGTTCAGAAGAAAGCTTGAAAAGAAAGTTTTGGGTGGAATGGGTGAAATGACACAGTGAGAAAAAACACAAGCCCTCAAGTCTGGCTGTGGAAGAGAGCAAAGGAATTCAAGCAAGGAAAGAAGGAATTAAAGCATCTTTACTTGCAGATGATCTAATTTTATCCCATAGAACAGCTTAGTAGTTCTGAGGTAGGGAGAATTGAGCTGGCAGGGAACAGCTGGCCAAAGAGACCAACTATTAATGAAGAATTAGTTATAGGGAGCTAATTGTTGAGGTGAAATTGAAGAAAGACAGAGAAAAGAAATATTGAGGCCCAGACATAAATTGCCATGCAAACTGAATGGTCTTCTAGCCCAGGAGAACTTTATTTTTCCTCTGCTTGCTCTTGGGTCAACCCCAGTACTTTACTTAAAGTGAATTTCAGTTTTTTCCTTGCAGATTATATCATAAGTTTGTCATCTTTTACAATCAACAGAGCAAGAGAACAATCTAACAAAGAAACACAAACAGTTCTGTACAAGCTATAATAAGGTACATAGCAAAAATCAATCAATTTCCAATCAATAGTCAGCATGACCTGATTATTATTTCTTAAACAATACTTGGAAAAGTTTAATCATATATTTTCCAGGGCAAAATCCATTGTCTTTACATGATTGTCATAGCAATATAGCTTGACATTAAATGTTCTTAACACAGAAAAAGCTTGACTTACTTCCGGTCCCAAAAAAAATAGGTGAGCTATCCAAGCCTAAACTAAGTGCCAAGGGGTCCTATATTATAAAATATCTGTAAAGCACGATGTTTCAAGCCCACCTTCTATTGAATTCAAAGCAGATTCTAAAGAAATTAATTTTACTTTTCTACAGCTAACAATATCTAAGCAAGTGCTGTTATAGCAAAGTCCTAACTTTCTTTTCAAACATTTTCTGCCTGGCTGATCACAAAAGTCAGAGACAAGACTTTCTCATTGTCTCAAGACTTCGGCAAGACACCTCTTCTTTTAATATTCTCTGTTGAAAGAAGTTTTCCAGTATACATTTCATGAAGGCTCATAGTCAAAGTGAGAAATAGAGAAAAAGACAGTTTTATGAGAAAAAGTAGATTTAAAAGTAGTTTTTAGACAAAAGTACACCTGAACCATACATAATATTTAAGGGCAGTGATGATCAGCCAAAGATCTTTGGAACTTTGTCAAGTAAAGCCTGAGCAGCTGTTCTGGATGTCTATAGATCATGTTGGGAAGTCAGAGGTCTTTGGAACTTTGTTAAGCAAAGCCTCTACAACTTGTCCTCAGTGTCTGTGACAATTTTGCATCTAAAAGACGTCAAGGGGTACAGTGTAACTTCTACAGCTGATAAACACTTTCAGCAAAGTAACAGGATATGGAATTAAAATACAAAAATTAGTAGCCTTCCTATATGCAAATGACAAACATAGTGAAAGAAAAAAACCAGGGAAATAGTACCTCTCACAACAGCATCACAAACTAAAATAAAGTATCTTATACTAATTAATCAATCAAATAAAAACTTGTATAATGAAAACATTAAGACAAGGAAGAAAAATTAAAGAAGACATCAGAAAATAAGTGACCTTCATGTTCAATGATTGGTAAGGTTAATAGTGAGCACTTAGGATAAAAATAATTTAAAACTATTTTTTTATAATTTATTTATTTTTATTGTATATGCATTGTTGTTTTTCCTGCATGTGTATATGTGTGAGAGTGTCAGATCTTGGAGTTACAGACAGTTATGAGCTGCCATGTGTGTGCTGGGAATTGAACCCCGGTCCTTTGGAAGAGCAGTCAGTGTTCTTAACCACTGAGCCATCTCTCCAGCCCTATATGCCAATGTTTAGAAAATTCTTGAAATTTTCTCTTATAAAACAAAAAATAAATAGAATAAGGAAGCCATAAGAAATTAGTATGTGTTTGATATATTTGTTAGAATTAGTTTAACATAAATATGTGAAGTTCTCTGAAGTAGAATTATACTTCATGGAAAAAGTAAAACTATTCTGATATTTGAAATACTAATTATTTATAAATAAAAACATGAAAACAAAATTGTTACATATGAGCATGTTGATACAATAAACAATATAGGACTTTAATACTAAGGCACAGGTATAGCTTAATATGATATATTCATGTTATAGTTCAGTTTCAGTTAAAATTATGAATATTCTTTTATCATATTGGATATTATCAAATATCTCTAATCCACTTTCCTGGTGATTTGTAAGATATAACTTGTTGCATATGTTTCAAGTGTCTGAATTCTACTAGTTTTCCTGTTCAAGACACCCTCGGTCTTCTTGTTTAGTTATTTTAGTTAATAGCAATTCATTAATCAAGTGATACATCTCTGATATGAGTGTTTTTCTGTTTGTTTGTTTGTTTTATTGCAAGTGAAATTTTGTAAACTTCCACAAATCAAAAATGGACTTCTATATACAGAAAAGATGAACAGACTCCTCTTCCTACTACCTATGTTAAAGAGGTTGCGCTATCACTGCAACAATGGATTTGTGACTCCTTCAGGGTCAGACTCGGACTACATTCGCTGCACAGAGGAAGGGTGGAAGCCTGCAGTCCCATGCCTCAGTAAGTCAATGTCTATATTAAATCATGTTTTATCATGTTTAATTCTCCAAAGGATGGAAGAGAAGAGCACATGCATTAGTACAGTTAGGTTTCTCAAGAAAAAAAAAATGGGCCAACAAAATTTGTGAGCAAAGACAACCAGTATCTGCCTTTGTGAGCCACTTACATAAAATGAACATCAAAAACAGGGACTATAAGAAGTCCTTCACACTTGCATATTTTATTTATATAGTCTAAAGGTAAGTGCTACTCTTTTGAACATTTGGCATTGGTTTTATTTGTGAATGCCATGCATGTCATTAAATGGTTGTAAGGATAAATTTTTATTTAGTTTAATTTATTGTAAAAATAAATCAGTTGGTTTTTTTTTCCATTTGTCATTTTTTGGTCCTTAGGGGAATGTATTTTCCATTATGTGGAGAATGGGCATTCTTCATTTTGGGAAAGAAAATACGTTCAGGATCAGTCTGTGGAAGTCAAGTGTTACGCTGGCTACAACCTTCCCAATGGTCAAGACACAATTACATGTACAGAGAATGGCTGGTCCCCTGAACCCAAGTGTATCCGTGTCAGTAAGTAACCTGCCTTGAGATCACAAGATGCTTATGACTCTCTGTCCCATTTATATTAATTTTGGCAAAATGCTTCATTGTTTCAAGTGTGTATAAGTTAATATATAGGATCCTTGACAAGTATATAGCAAGGCAAACAAACCAGTAGAAATTAGATCATAATACAACAAAACATTGATTAATCTTTTATTTAACTCATAATATTATATATTTTGATATTGCTTTGTCATTTAACACAAAACAGTTGTTTGAAATCAACCAAATATCATAATGGCTACATACACCTTTCAAATATTGAAGTAGTTACATGATATTTTAAAGTACTGAAAGTTGTCTCTGAATTCTCTGTGATGTGTAACTCAGAAGGGGATTCTGGGAAGTTGTACATTGTCTAGTTTTCCGGTGTTTCTCCAAAATGTGTACTAATGTACTAATATACATTTTTGTCAATGTCTTTTTTCTTGTTCTATATCCTTGCAAATGGATGCATTATGTCACATTTTATTTTAAAATAAATGTCTATAAATATTACAACATAATAATGTTGGCATACACTCATTTTAATATGGTTTGCTTTTTAAAAGATAGTCCTATGTCAATTTGGAGTTTATCATTTCAATTTTATATATAACTAGTTTGCTGTTATATTAAGAATTCTTAAAATCAATCTCTGAGTTTCACATGTAATAAGTATGTTCTTTGTTTACTTCAGATTGCCACTTTTTAAAAAAAAAACCTTGATTAGATTTGATTAACATTATCTTGAATTTTCAAAACAAATGTTAAGTAACTAATCCCAGAATAATATTAAGTCTTTTTATATACTAATGTGATTGTCTTTAAATGTTAACATATCTTTACATTTATGTCTAATGCTTTCTATTGTATCATTTTGCTGATGAAAAACCATTCTTTGCTTTATTCTCTTTTAGATAACTAGGCCATTATGTATTTATATATAGGAATTTTTATCTTCGGTGAATTAATATTTTCTATACGTTCTTTAAGTGTTTTTCATCCATTCAGTGTTCTTTTGTTGGGAATTCTCTGTTTAGCTCTGTACCCCATTTTTAACTGGATAATTGGATTTGGTAGTGTTTAATTTCTTCAGTTTTTTAAAATATATTTTGGATATTAGCTCCTTCTCAGATTTAGGGTTGATGAAGATATTTTCCCAGCCTGCAGGCTATCATATTTTTCTGTTGACAGTGTCCTTTGCCTTACAGAAGCTTTTGGGTTCATGAGATGCATTTATTAATTGTTGATCTTAGAGCCTGAGCTACTGGTACAAATTTTAACCGGATGTTCTGTTCAAGGATTGTCTTCTTTACCAATAAATTCAAGGCTCTTCCCCACTTTTTCTTCTAACAGGTTTACTGTGTCTGATTTTATGTTGCTGTCTTTAATCTACTTGGACTTTAGTTTTGCACAGGTTGATAAATATGAATCTATTTGAATTTTTCAACATGTAGACATCCAGCAGGACCAGAACCATTTGTTGAAGATGTTATTTTTTTCTATTGCATGGTTTTGACTTTCTCAAAAATCAAGTGTGTGTTGCATTATTTCTGGGTCTTTGATTAGATTCCATTGATCAACCAGCCTATTTCTATTCCAGTACCATGCCGTTTTTATTATTGTTGCTCTATAGTACAACTTGAGATTCAGCATGGAGATTCCTCCAGAAGATCTTTCATTTTCACAGGATTGTTTTAGCTATTCTGTTTTTTCCATATGAAGTTGAGTTTGATTTTTCAAGGTCTGTAAAGAATTATATAGGCCATACAACAAGGAAATTTGCTCAACTATGTTCATAACAGCATCATTTGTAATAGCTAGAATCTAGAAACAACCTAGATGTCCCTCAACCAAAGAATGGATAAAGAAACTGGTACATTTCCATAATGGAATACTATTTAGCTATTAAAAATAAGGAAATCTTGACATTTGCAGGCAAATAGATGGAGCCAGAAATGATCGTTCTAAGTGAGGTAACACAGACCCAGAAAAGCACACATGGTATATTATCTTATAAATGCATATTAGCCTAACATAGATGCACTCTGAGAGACTCAGTGGGGAATTAATTGGGACAGATACTGCGACTCGAAGCTGGACTCTGGGCAGAGTGCTGAGAGTTGTAGGGAAGAGTTGGTGGATGGAAGGTCTAGGAGGAAAAAGGAGCTTTACAGGGAGACCATCAAGGCCTATGGATCTGGCAACAGGGGGACTGCACAAACTGATACAACAGCCAAGGACAATGCATGCAGAGAACCAAGACCCCCTGATCAGATACAGCCAATGGACTGGTGATCCTCCACAAGGGGGAAAGTAGGTGACAGCTGCTGCATGACTCAGACATGCACTCAGGTGCCCATGATTTGGTCACTGTCCCTCGGGAAGATGACGTAGTGGGCACACAGTGGAAGGTGATATAGGCTATCTTTCTTTTTTGTAGATTTATTTATTATTACCTATACAGTTCTCTGCCCACATGTACACCTGCAAGGCAGAACAGGGCATCAGGTCACATTATAGATGGTTGTGAGCCACCATGTGGCTGCTGGAAATTGAACTCAGGAACTCTGGAAGAGCAGTCAGTGCTCTTAACCTCCAGCCCCAAATGTAGGCTATCTTGATGAGAATTAATAGGCTATTGCCAGAGGTCTGGGGTGGGGGGATAGGGAGAAGAGGGAGAGAGTGTAGGAGTGAGAAGATAATAGGGACAGGATAACAATCAGGAGGTACTGTGAATAAATCATAATAAATAAAATATACATTTAAAAAATCCAGGCAAAGGAGGGGTGGCTGCAGAGACTGATGCACCAACCAAAGACCATGCATGGTGAGGACATAGACACTCTGCTCAGATGTAGTAGATAGGGACCACATTGGGAATGGTTATAAGTTAATATTGGTCTTATTCAGAGAGAGAACGAGGTTGGACTCAGGGATGTCTCTCTTTTCCTTTATCTTTCTTTCTTAGGTTTAGAGATAATGGTTGAAAAGAAAGAAGCGGGAATACAGAAATATATAGGGTTGATAGGACAAAAAGTAGACCGTTGAGTCTACTCTTCAACTTAAGGCCTTAATTGTTATTCACAAGGTTATTTTTAATTCATTGGTATAGAATTTTGTATATTGATTGTATATTGTGGTCTAGAATTCAAATTTAAGATTATGCTTCACACACATATGTATACATATCTACTCTAACATGAGATATTGTACCCATTCAATTCGATTATAATAGAAGGTTTACTTCCAATACCTTGAAAGTGCTATTGCAGGCTTTTTAGGATAATTAATAATACAAGTTAATTGTTAGTTGATCAAATCATGGTCATGTCAATTACTAGTTTATTTTTATTACAAAAATATATATCCTAGGTCTAACTTATAGATATGATTCAATAGATATATACGGCAAAATAGTTAGATAAGGTCTTCAAAAGCCTCAGAGACATACAGAATATGGCATTTAAAGATATTTTTGTTATTCTAAAAATTCTTTGACAACAATACAGTTTAACTCCTGACAACACCCAACCTACTTCAAAGAAGATGATGAGCATCAAAGAACCTCCTTATGGAGATGGCTTCAAATGTGGCAAGCCAGTCACTGGGGAAAATGTCCTCATTACTATCACAGACAGAATTCTGTCTAAAAATGGGCAAGCTTGGATGCAGGCTGACTTGATGGCCAAACTCTGCCAAGACAGGGTAAGCAAGTCCTCAAGAGTTCCTGCATCACAAATATGTCTGTCAGATATATTGGCCCAAAAAGCTGAAGAGGATGATCCAATGTTATACAGAGTTATGGGTGACTGTTCAGACAGCAAACTGTCTCTGTCATTTTTTTTTTCACTTTGAAAGCTGCTTATCTATACTTCCTGTTTACTCAGGTAATTAATTTTATTCCTTCTCAAGTCTCTGACGAGGTTGAAGACCAGGTAGTTTAGTTTTACAATGAACCTTAGTTGTTTAGGGATTAAGATGTTTTTAGGTATAGATAGATGTTTTAAGTTAACAGAGATGAGATATTATAGATATTGATTTACATTCAGAATTTGAGACTCACCAAGATAGGAAAGATGTTTCCTTACACTATGAATGTAACATTAATAAAATTCCTTATTGTTTCATGCTTCTTCTTGTTGTATGTACTTTATTTTATATGTGTGTAAGATTATAAATTAATATGTAAATTTTAAAAATTGTGTAGGTATTTTGATAGTGATTTCTTTGAATCTAAGATTGCATTTGGTAAGATAGCCCTAGGGAGACCATAAAGGCTGAAGGATCTGGACCCAGGCGAGGGAGGATTCCTCTAAAAATCAGGAGAGTTGCATTTGAGATTCTAAACACATCAGATGAGAAAGCCTATCTTTAATTTTTATTCATAGTTGGCAAATAATAGCAATCACCTAAAAATTCCCCTTTAATTGACTGTGTTATTACATAATTTATATTATAATAATTTATCTAAGATACAACTCCTTATCAAATTTTTAAATATGTTCTTATATAACCTGGCTCATCATGAGTTTCTAGTAGTTATTTCCAGTATGTGTATTTTAACACTTTATGAGGTCCAAGTAAATACTATTTGTGATTTTTTTGCTTATATTTGTTACTTAAAATAATTTTAATTTTTTGAAAATTAGATTCTCTGAAATCTTCATATGATATGTTTTAATCATAACCACCCATCCTGAACTACCCCCAGGGATGCCTCTTCTACCCCCATCCCAACTTTGTGTCCTTTTTTTTTTTCCTTAAACAAACCCATAAAGTCTAATTTGTGGTGTATTTACATTCTTGGATGTGTGGTATTATAATAAACAGTGACTGATCTACTCCTTTACATAGCTATTTATTGCCAACTGCCCACAGTTAGGGTGGGATTCTGTGACCAGCTTCCCTGTGTGTGCTAGAATTAGTCTACCTTGAACTTCTGCACACCTTGTGCCTACTCTCACTCTCCTTCTGAAATCATATGTGCATCTTATTTGCTGTGTCTTGAAAATACTTCTTCCTCACAGTAATCTACAATTCCTGGCTCTCCTACTGTTTCTATAGCCCCCCCCTCTTTTTTTTCCCGCCAGTCTTCCAAGAGCAAATGTTTCCTTTTCACCTTTCTCATTTTTATTAGTTCTTTGATAGTTTCACATGCTTTGATGATCTCTATCTCCCTCCACTTAGATCCCTGACCCTGCCTACCAACTTTGTGTTCTAAAACCACACCAAACCACACAAACAATAACAAAAACGTTGAGGGGGTGTGTCTAGCCACTAGCGTGTATTCACCTCCTTCCCCGTGACTCCTTCTCCATATGACCACGTGTGCAAGATCTTCACAAGCTCAAGCCAGACAAACCACCGTAACAACAGGGGAGAAAGACATACTGTCTCACTTCTGGCTGAGGCGCTGTTGGCAAGTAAATAGCAAGTGTGTTCATTTTCATGCTATCCAACATATCACATTTTTTTTCATTTAGTTGTAATGATAAATACAAAATATTCCTTTAGTTGTGTCAACTAAAATTGCGTTACCCAAACTGAAAGTAGATGTTCATCTAGAAGTTTATATTTTACTTTTAGGTTTTTATCATTTTGTGTCAGTTTGATATGAGTTTAACAAATAAGTTTAAGCTTATTATCTTAGATTTATTTATTTATTTTTAGAATTTTTAAAAATATATTTTATTAATTTAATAATATTACATCTCAATTGTTATATTATCTTAGAATTAGATGCTTATCTATTGATGTTCTACCTGATAAAAAATATATTTTACTATGAAACTGTGGTTGATTTTGATGAATGAGTTCTAGTCTTATGTATGTGTGGCTGTTGATTTCCTGTTCTCTTCCACTGTTTTTTGTGTTTGTACAATTCACCAATACCACAGGTTTCTTGAATGATTATTGTGTTATGTAAGGCTTAATAGCTTTTAATATATTTGGTCTTCAATTAAATAATAAAGAATAGTATAGAGTGTAGAAATATACAATTGGGCAACTGAAATATTTTTATTCGTCAACACACTGAACAACATTTACATCAGCTTTAAAATGTCTATATCACAGAGTAGGTTTTAAAATTTTCCTGTCTCTGTGGTCCCTTGCCATGTAATTTTTAGAATGAGCTTGCTCATGTGCCAGAGCCTGCAAAGTCAGTAGGACAGTACCTAGATTTGGGGCTTGAGATTGAGGAAACAGAAGTGACAAAGGAAAAAGAAAAAAAGACAATAGTAAAAGGAGATGAGGAGAAGTGCCAGGAAGGCTAACAGTGAATACTGCTGCAGCGCCAAGTTTATTTTATTCAGTCTTTTTATACAGTATTCATGTGTGTGAAGTAGAAAATTCTTAGAACAGAAACTTGGAACAAAAATAATTACTGACAATTACTTTAGTTTATTGACGTGCTTAAGTTTCTTTCAACTCGAGGTCAAGGAACGAACATCAATCCCTACATCCTGACCTGGAATTAATAATAAACCTTCTGTTTAAGTAAGTTAGCCAATAGAAATATCTTGCCAAGTCCTCAAGGCTGGGTGAGAGTTTACAAGCCAAATTTGTAAATCCTTTGGCCTGTTTATGCTAATGAGTCCAGAGAATGACTCCCAACATTCCTGTATTTTAAATGCTTTGCTGGGATCAATTTGGAGACAATCAATACAGTCTAATTGAATTTTTCTATGCATGAGTATAATATAGTTGTAAATTTGGTTATATCTAGTTTCTTTTAGCACTATAATGTTGTATGCAGCAAAAAGGTCCTATGTGAGCTATGTAGATTACATTTCTTTTTACATAGAGAATTTTTGTCTTAGGTGGTGTACAAAAGCAAAGAGAAAAAGTAAAGTTGGAACTCGTTGAAGTTTGCTTCATCCACCAAGTGGGGTATGTGTGTGTATGTGTGTGTGTGTGTGTGTGTGTGTGTGTGTGTGTGTGTGTGTGTGTGTGATTTTCCCCCTTTTTCACAGGCCCTAGAGAGATTTTCACAGACTAAAGAGAATTAAGCATTGCTCCCTCAGAGACAAGTCTACTGAATGATGAATTGCTGAATCCATGCCCCTCTTCAGTTTACCTGACCTGTCAAAGTTGGCCTTTCGCATTTTACTAATTCTATTATTTTTTTACCTATGGTATCCCACAATTGTTCTTTTAAAATATGTTAAGAAATATATAGTTATAATTCTGATCATTGCTGATATTGATAATTTGTGGCATCTCCATTTCTGATTCAAATTCTCTGAAGTGGCTATTGATTTAGGGACATTTTATAGTGCCAAGCTTTAAAATTCATTTTATATAGGAATGTTTGTGTCTATTGTGAATATAATAGGATATAATGGAATATAATTTAGGATATGACTCGCAACCCCAGATCTACTCATTATGGTTTTTTCTTTTTTTTAACTATAATTTATTCACATTATATCCAGGTTGTTATCCCTTTACTCTTATCTTCCAGTTCCCACCCTCCCTCCCTCTTCCACACTATTCCATTCCCCTAGACGTCTGATGGGGGAACCTCCTCCACCACTGTTTGGTTACAATCTATCAGTGTCATCAGGGTAGCCTGCATCCTTGTGTGCACTCCCTTGTATGGCACAAATGCCGCCCCACACTAAAGGGCCGTGATCAAATCACAGGCACCAGAGTTCATGTCAGTCTCCTCTCTCCCCCTCCCCAGACACATGGAGAAAGAGCTGTCCATTTGCTACATCTGAACAGGAGGTCTAGGTAATCTGCATGCATGTTCTGTGGTTGGCACTTCAGTTTGTGAAGGCCTCCATGGGTAGATCTACCAGGCTTCATGTGAGGCTCCAAACTCCCCCAGGTCCTTCCATCCTCTCCCCTTCCATACAACTCTCAACTCTCCTCCCAAGGTCCAAGTGCAAGTCCCAATATCTGTCCTAAACCCCAACTGGGTGGAGTTTCTCAGAAGAATTTTATGTTGGGCTAATATCCACTTATAAATGAGAATATAGCACGTGTGTCTTTCTGGGACTGGGTTACCTCACTTAGGATCATATTTCCTAGTTCTATGTATTGCCCTACAAATTTCAAGATTTCCTTGCTTTTGATAGCTGAGTAGTATTCCATTGTATAAGTGTACCATGGTTTCTTTATTCATTCTTCAGCTGAGGTACATCTAGGATGTTTCCAGATTCTGGCTGTTATGAATAAGGCTGCTATGAATATAGTTGAGCATATGTCCTTATTGTATGCTGGAGCATATTTCAGGTCTATGCCCACAAGTGGTATAGCTGGGTCCTGAGGTAGCACTATTCCTAATTTTCAAAAAAAAAAAAAAAAAAAGCTCCAAATTGATTTCCAAAGTGGTTATACAATTTTGCACTCCCAGCACTAATGGAGGATTGTTCCCCTTTCTCCACATCCTCACCAGCATGTGCTGTCACTTGAGTTTTTTATCTTAGCCATTCTGATATATGAAGGTGGAATCTCAGACCAATGAAATAAAATTGAAGACCCAGAAATAAACCCATAGACCTATGGACACTTGATTTTTGACAAAGAAGCCACAATCATACAATGGAAAAAAGATAGCATCTTCAACAAGTGGTGATGGTCTAACTGGATGTCTACATTAGAAAAATGCAAGTAGACCAACATTTAGCACCCTGCATGAAACCAAAGTCCAAGTGGATTAAAGATCTTAACATGAAAACAGACCCACTATACCTTTTAGAAGAAAATGTGGGAAAGAACCTTGAACTTATTGGCACAGGAGACAGCTTCCTGAACAGAACACCAATAGCTCAGGCTCTAAGGTCAACAAGTAATAAATGGAATTTCATGAAACTGAAAACTTCTGTAAGGTGAAGGATACGGTCAACAGAACAAAAACAACAGCCTACAGACTAGGAAAAGATCTTCACCAACCCTACATCTGACAAAGGGATGATATTCAAAATATATAAAGAACTCAAGAAATTAAACACCACCAAATCAAATAATCCAAATAAATATTGGGGTACAGAGCTGAACAGAGAGTTTTCAGCAGAGGGATATAGAATGATTGAGAAATACTTTTAAAGTGTTCAATATCCTTAGTCAGTAGGGAATTGCAACTCATTATGGTCTTAACTTCTGCTTTTTCTAATAGCTAAAAAGAGTCTCAAGTAATGAGTGTGGGCCCTGTTCCTTTTCAATGTGTACATTGAGTGCAGCCAGATTTCTCCATGCTTGTTTCTGTCACCCCACAGATTTGTGTGTGTGGTTTAACCATTGATACTTGGATGTAATGGACAAACATTTCTGAATGAGTTGCTGGGATTTTGTTGTTGATGTAAGAGGAATAAGGTGTTGCCACAAATACATTTTATTTCACCTCCAGCACAGTCCTTTGAGTAAAGCAGCAGTGCTCTGATGGCACTCTGGCAGCCAGAGCTTGGGACTGGAAACCTGCAGGATTAGAAGACTGAGTTTGACTGATCATTTTGTTCCCCTTCGAAATTTCATTAGACTAGTTTAGAGAGCGTTTACTTTCCAACTACTGTGTTCAGAATATTGATAAACTTCTTCTGGGGTCTTTCTAAAGTATGAGGGTGATCAAAGGACTCTTCCAGTTTGGATCTCACGTTGTTGGTGTGCTGGGAATCTTTGACCTTACTATTTGGGTTAGTTTTTCTTCTTGTGTTCTTCTGTATCACAGTGTTTGTGCTGTGCTACAGCATGCTAGCATCTGGGCAGAGAAGCTAAAAGATGGCTGTAGACATCTGCATGTTTTCTCTCTTCCCACTTCTCCATGCCACAGGTCCCAGCGATACAAGTATCTTTAAGAATAACTTTTGTTGCTTAAAGTCATTACAGTATCCAATTTTATTCCTAGTTGGGTTCTTTATCACTGCTATTTTCTGTAAAATCCCTTCCTGTATAAAGCCACCTTGATGATAGACTTCATTTATCTATTGCTATCCTGATATTCTAGTCCAGTGTTTTTTGTCTTCCAGTACTCAGCTCTGGTAATTTTCCACTATAAATTTATGTTCGCTTGTTTTGTGTGTAAGGGGGAGCTCTACTCTTATTTTATTTATAATTTTATTACATGCCTTTACAAAATCAAAACTTTCCCTCATTTGACTTCTGCTTGATCTCTCTTCATCTTTTTCAGGTTTTTAAAATGTTAATATGTTGGTATTTACTTTTTTATAAGTACACAAAATGAAACAATTTATTCTTATTCTTTTCTAAGCTGTTTGATGGTGTTCCTATCTCTTCACTACTTAGCTATCTTCAGATGTTTTATTTTATATTTTTGGTGACATTATATAAAATATTTAATGTTTTTTCTTTTATTTTCTACTTATCCGTACACAGGAAAAAGTGTGTTCCAAGAAGAAACCTAGTGACTGAAAGAAGTATATTTTGATAGTTTCTTTTTTTGTTGTTAATATTCTCATGCAATATATTTATATCTGGTACATTTTACAATGAAATATTATCCAGCTGATAAAAATGAAATTGCAAATTTTACTTTTACATTTTCAAGTTCATTTGGAAAGGATTTGAGGAGGCATCGTCTTGACATGAAAACATTAAATAAACTTATTATTTGCTCTGAACGATTTTGAACTTTGAACATCCATTGTTTTATCGGTTTACAGTTACAATGAAAATTAAAATTCTTGGTACTTGAGTCTGTAGCACTTATGTGAATAGATTTTCCAAGATCATAACCCAACCACAAGAACCCTAATAGCAAAAATGAGTTTGATACATCTAAAAGACCTGATTTATTCTCAGGTTTAAAAGAAGTACAAGAAAAAAAATACTTTCAAGAGTACTGACATTCTGTAAGATTATGGATTCACTTGGGCAAAAATAATTAATAAATATGAGTGGTTTAAGTTTTGTTTGTTTCACAGATAATTGTGGTTTACCTTTAAACCTATGAGTTGTTTTCTTTAGCCAAGTAATGTGAATTATTTTGATTATTCTTGATCTCCAATTTTAAATTGCTATTTTAAATATGTTTTTATATTGTGAATCCTTAAGCTACTCTGCACAAACTCATCTTTTTATGACTTTTTTTTAGAGACATGTTCAAATACAGATATAGAAATTGAGAATGGATTTTTTTCTGAAAGTGATCCAACATACGCTCTAAATAGAGAAACACAGTATAGCTGTAAGCAGGGCTATGTAACAGCAAATGGAGAAACAACAGGAACAATTATTTGCCTACAAAATGGATGGTCAGCTCAACCATCATGCATTAGTGAGTATTTCATTGTACTTTTTGACATTATAGTAGTCATATATAAAGGTTTAGCTTTATTCTCCTTCCAGTGAGTGATGCTATTTCATTTGAAAGATACGTTTTAAAGTTCAAGAAAAAATACACATGTCTATTTGTTTTTCCTTTTGGACCCATTCTTGCATTATAAAATATGAGTTCATTTGCCTTTACATTGTCTTAAAATATCATATGAGTTTAAATCTAGTGAAGGATTCTTTGACTAGCTACCTTTTAAAAAGGTCTTCTTCCTTGAATATCAAACCCTTTGCTCCAAGATGTAAAGCTTGAAATGAAGATATATGTCCATGTTTTAAATCTCTGAATATGTGATAACCTTTTAATATGTATTTGATACTATAAATTAAGGCTCATCTCAGAAAGCCTCACTCCTAGAGATCCTTGCCAAATATCTTGATATTGGAAAAAATAAACGTTTCCAGGTAGCAGAATATTGTGGTGTTTTAAAGTTTTCCTTGTTTTAGGATCTAGGACTAATGAAGGTTTTTCTAAGAATTAGTTTCTAATAGTTAGTTATCTAATTTTATTTACCAAGGTAGCTCGTGCTAATTTTCAAAAACACTAGTCAACATACTTTAAATGATAGGCAATTTAAGATATTCATTATTTTTTAATTTCTAATTTTCTGTCTGTTGTGCTTTTACAGAATCTAGTTAAAGAAATAGCAATTAAAATATTTCCATGTAATATTCATTTATATAAAATTATGAGTATCAAGGCACCTGTATTACATTTGGCTAATCAACTTTTCTATATTTTGTAAGTCATATTAACTACTAAATATGAGACCTTACTGTTCAAAATACACCTGCACCTATTTTATTGGTAATATGTGATAAACATAAGAAAAACAAGCTGATAAACTCTTCTAAGGGTGTGTTTATACACTGCTTAATTTGTTATCATATATTAGCCTATATGTACTTTCGATCATGGGAGCTACTCACATTGTCCATTGACATATGAGAAATGATTAGAAATGAACTCTTCTGTTTTATTTTACATTAGAGGCTTGTGATATGCCTGTATTTGAGAATGCTGGAACCAAAAATAATAGCACATGGTTTAAACTCAATGACAAATTAGATTATGAGTGCCATGTTGGGTACGAAAACAGACAAAAACATTCCAAAGGCTCTATCACATGTACTGATGATGGATGGTCCGATACACCCTCATGTTATGGTGAGTACTATCTTCTCTGGAATTTTCTTTTACAAAATAAAAAAATAAATAAATACTTATGTGTTATGTAAAGAATTGAATTTCCTAGAACCTGCCTCCGGTTTAATATAAACTTGGAGAAAGATCTGTTTTGAAGACTAAAGATGACAATATTTGTTTTTGTTATTTGGTTACATTCACTTATTTGTCTGCATGTGTAGATGCATGCATGTGTGTGTTTTTGGAGGTGTGCACACTGAATGAAAATGAAAGAAAAACCTGACTTCTTCTAAGTATGAGTTCAGGAGAAACTTTATGAGACTATAAAAGAGAAGGAGAGCAAACAGAGGCCCTGAGAACCTCGAGACCCAGAGCACAAGGAACTGCATAGCCAAAATGGCTGGCTTATATATGGAAGAGCAGCTACAGCAAGGACAGTGGAACCCCGGAACCATGGGTATGAAGAGGTTGGGGTTTGGGATGTGGAGAAAAGTGCTGAGAGGAGCCTGAACTTTTTAAAAGTATTGGTAATGCTGAGAGAGAAGAGTCAGCATCTACATTGATAAGTTAAATAGGCACCTCAGTTGTCATTTGTCTTGAGTTTAAGAACTAATATATACCATATGTAAATGTTAGAGAGCCTTTAAGAATCAGCTCTCTCTTTTCATGAAATGGGTCCCAGGGACTGAACTCAAGTCACCAGGGTGGGTGGCCCGCATTATCCCTGATGAGCCATTTCACTGGCCTGACATTTTTTTAAAATAGTGCATTCATCAGGTGTAGATGGCACAGACTTGTGAGTCCAAACCTTAGGATCCTGGAAGAAGAGATTTTAAGTTTGGGGACACGTTGGGCTACATAATGAGTCCTGGTTTCAAAAATTTTTAATTAATCACATATCAGTGATTAAAGTATAGTTGTTGTTATCATTAATTCAAGCTCTTAATTATTTAAAATAGATCTCAATTACCAAAATATGATTTAAAGTACAAAACGAAATCATGAAACATGAAGAGTGTGAGGGAAGAGGATACAATAAAACTGGAAGAAGTTTAAAATAAAAACAGAAAGAATAGCAGCAGAGACTAAAAATTTGATTTGCAGCATCTAGGGTCCACTCAGACATAACTCATTAAGGATGTCTACACCTGGCAATGTGGTACACACCTATAATTTTAGCACTTTGGTAGTTTAAGTATGATGGTCTTGAATTCCAGACCAATTTGGGCCACATGGCATGATCAATCATAAACAGAAACAAGTGATTTCTACATTTTATAAAAGGTAAAAACAAACATATGGTGGTCATTAAATTCTCTCTGATTGTAAGCAGTTCAAGATTATGAAATTCGGGTTTTCTACAATACAGTTGAATTCTAAAACAGAATTGCAAAGGGAGGACTATTTATCCAGCTGGACAGTATGTGATTAGTCCATAACCTTAAGGTGAGTCTTAGCATTACAAATATAGAATAAAAATCCCAGAAATTATTTATGTACAATTCTATTGTGTAACAAAACTTTTCCTGTAGAGATGATATACAAGTATTTACACACCCAAGTTGGGAGCCCATGACAGACCAAGAGGCAGATACCACCAAAATTCAGCTTGGAGTCCCATGCGTTTTACTGGGTTCCTTACAGAATACTGGATAAAGGGTTACTTACCGTAGCAGAAATGACTCAAAGTCCACCCAGCATAGGTAACACCTCATAAAGACTCGGACCCTGGAGCATAATGCACAGAGAGACGTACAGGTTGAAGAGTGTCTTTTCCAAGTAACTCAGTTGATGTAAACCCCTGCCAGGCAGCTCAGCAGATTCCTGCTTCTTCCAGGAAGATGGTATGGTCTCCGTGTTCATGTTAACAGCTAGGGTAGTCTGAGTGTCTTTGCAACTTTGCTTGTGCCAGAGTGACTCTCAGCAACCTAGCTAGTTTCTTTACTTTGGAAGGGAGGGGCCTACTGAATCTGTCAGTTTCAGGGACTCCTTGAAACTATTTTTAGGTGTTTAATTTCCTGCTTAAGGAGCTTCCCTGCAGGATGGAATATTTCAATCTCAAGGAAACTATTTTACTGCAAACTCCCAGGGACCTTCAGTATCTCCAAACCTGACAGGGAAATGTGAACCAGAAGAGCGGAAAGGGGAGTGATAAGACAATAGAACAAGCTGATGTGATAAGATAGGGTTATATTCCAAATTTAATAAAGACTAATGACAGTGTGAACACAGATAGGAATATGTCAGTTCTTCAAAAACAGAATGAAGAATGGCAGTGTTTACTTGTTCTGGCCTCAAATGTACAGCATAGAATTAGACAAGACTCAAGACTGACCACCATCCAGGCTTATTTCAGATGTTCTGGGAGTTTTTTGTTGTTGTTGTTGTTGTTGTGATGAGATGTGTGTGTGTGTGTGAGTGTGTGTGTGTGTGTGTGTGTGTGTGTGTGTGTGTGTGTGTGTGTGTGTAAGACCAAACTATGATCATCATCATTATCAAATCCACTTAAGCTGGGTGGTGTTTACAGAAAACTTAAAGAACAATACACCAAAGAATGCAGATTGATATATTTCCGTACATGAGCACTAAGAGCCATCCTTTCAAAGAGAAACATCTCTCTCAATGTATGTCAGTCACTCAGGTCATTAGATCATATCTCACAAGTTATAGCCTCTGTATAAACACAGCAGCTAGGTAGCTAGGTCAGACTCCGCAGGAAAGATGGCTTTCTATCCACTTTAAGACAGTATTGTGTTATGCTAACAAGATAATTTGTGTAAAATCAACAAAAATACATAAACAGGACAGATACAAATAAAACAACAACCATGGATGATGGTAGTGGTGGTATCGACGAACTGTGGTGAGTCTCGCTCAGGATGACTTAACAGTCAACTTAAAGCCCAATATTTAAACGAAAGAACTATCTGGAGAATGCTCACAGAAGGCTCAAGTGTATAGCATGAACTATTTCTCTGAAATTCCATTGCCAGATCCAAAAAGAACATTTCCCCCTTAGACACTACTTTGAAAGTATGTCTTTCAAATCTGTTAGTTATTATGTACTAACATGGGATTGGAAAGTATGGGTTATCTTTTACGTATTACCCGAATTTTAAAATTGTGATTTTTAATTTTTATTTCTTACTTTAAACTTATTTTTTAAATTTTATCACTTTATACCCCAATTGTAGCTTCCTCCCTTATTACCTCCAGGTCCTGCCCTTCCTCCCTCCTTCCCCCTATTCACCTCCTCTAGTCCTTAGAGGGGAGAACCCTTTCCCTCTACTAACTGAGCCCAGCCTATCAAGTCTCATCAGAACTTCTAGCATCCTCTTCCTTGGTGACATTGTAAGGCACCAGCCAGGGGTACGTGATCAATGTGCAAGCAACAGGGGACATATATGGAGACTAAGCTGACAATCAGAGGGCTGAGCATCTGAGTTGGGTGTCTGGGTCCTCTCCATGCATGGTCCTTGTTTGGTGCATCAGTCTCCCCTGGCCCCGTGGTCCCTTGGTCCCAGATTTGATGGCTCTGTTGGTCTTCATGTGGTGCTCCTGTCCCCTCAGGGTCCTTCTATCACCCCACCCCCACCCCACACTCATCCATAGGACTCCCTGCACTTGTTGAGTTCAGGGTGAAAACTGAGAAAACTAACTTTAAAGGCAGATGCTTAAAATGAAAGTTTTAACCCCATCAAAGACTTTGATAGTCTAGTTTTACAATTAAGCTTAGTTGTTGTTTGAGGGTTAAGATGTTTTTACGTCTAGATAGATGTTTTAAGTTGGTAATGAAGAGATATGATAGATATTGATTTACATTCAGAATTTTAGATAAACCAAGATAAGAAAGATGTTTTCTTCAAGGATGCCAAATACAAATAGCCAATCCACTAAGAATGTAACATTTATATAATACCTGATTATGTCATGATTCTTCTTTCTGTAGGTAGTTTATTGTGTACATGTGTAACGTATATATAAAAAATAAAAAATATTTAACAAAAAAAAAAGAGAAAGCTTTCTTTCTGAGTTCAGGGATGTGGCCAGTTTAGGATCCTACCCATGTCATTTAGGGGAAGTCGTACTGCACATTTAAAGGTGAAAACTGCAGTGAGCTCTGGGGAGAGGGAAGAGGATGGAATCTTGGTACAGGATAATCAGCTCCGGCTCAGGTTATTTTGCTAACAATAAGTTCTAGCTGACCATGAAAGTGTGCCTAGCCATCGGGGCAACTGGGCTTCCGGTTAGGGAATTTCTGGGAACAACAAGCCACAGAGTTTCTTATTGAACATACACATAGTTTATGGTCCACCTGACCTTGTATAGGTATTCTTTGACATCAGCAACGAGCTGAGATGATGTGGCTGGTGGGCCTGAAATAAAAAATATCTATAGTTATGCTACTTGAAAGGATCAAGCTTCAACACACTCTGCCCAAAGTGTGGCTGTGAGACTCATCTTCTACTGTGATCCCCTGCTGGGCAGAGTCTTTCAGAGGACAGCTATGGTAGGCTCCCATCTTCAACTGCTTCCAGGGTCTATTCTATTTGCCCTTCTGAATGAGAATTTAGCCATCTGGGAAATGCAAATCAAAACAACTCTGAGATTCCATCACACACCTATCAGAATGGCTAAGGTAAAAAACTTAAGTGACAGCACATGCAGGCTAAGATGTGGAGAAAGGGGAACACTCCTTCATTGCTGGTGGGAGTGCAATCTTATGCAATCACTGTGGAAATCAATCTGGTGCTTTCTGAGAAAATTGGGAACAACTCTCCGTCAAGACCCAGCTATACCCCTCATGGGCATATACCTAAAAGACGCTCCACCATATATCAAGGACATTTGCTCAACTATGTTCATAGCATTATTTATAATATCCAGAAACTAGAAACAACCCAGATATCCCTCAATGGAAAAATGGATAAAGAAATTGTGGTACATCTACACGATGAAATACTATTCAGCTATCAAAAACTAGGACATCATTGAAACTTTCAGGCAAATGCATGGACCTGGAAAAAAAAAGGTTCCTGAGTGAAGTAACCCATTCCCAGAGAGGCATGCATGGTATATATTCACTAATAAGCAGATATTAGCAACATAATACAGGATAACCATATTACAATCCATAAACCTAAAGAAGCTAAGAACAAGGATTTATAATTTTTAAATTAGAAAAAAAAAGATATTTCAAGGAAGAAATTTTTTTCGCCTTTTACTTATTCATTTATTTTTTCTTTTTTTTATTAATTTATTCTTGTTACATCTCAATGGTTATCCCATCCCTTGTATCCTCCCATTCTTCCCTCCCTCCCATTTTCCCCTTATTCCCCTCCCCTATGACTGTTCCTGAGGGGGATTACCTCCCCCTATATATGCTCATAGAATATCAAGTCTCTTCTTGGTAACCTGCTGTCCTTCCTCTGAGTTTTGTTTTTTTGTTTTCTTTGTTTTAGTAACACCCAACATTGCCAAATATTAAGAAAAAAATTGTAATGGAGAATGCTACACATTCTTAATTTGAGTCAGAATAATCAACAGTTATTAGTAGGAGGTGGAAGCACAATGTTTCTTATTTCCCTTTTCATTTAAAATATACTACTTATATTTTCATAACTTCAGATGCATTAGAACTGAATTATGTGATATACTTCCTCAATTATATTAAGCTGAAATAATTTCTAATATGTAATTTACATATTATATGACAGTAGTTCAAATATGAAACAATTTTGTGCTATGAGAATAAGGGGTTTGTAATTTTATCATTAATAATTCTCTGAAGCAAATGAGATCCACTAAAAATAGTTAGTATTATTAATCAGTTTTGTGGCTAATATACTGTTTCTCATTGACATCCATAGTGATTTAGGGACCATATTATTGGTAATAGGTAGCATTTTCATGAGGAAGAAGGTTACTAACAATTCCCTGTGAATGTATATGAGAGAGATAAACCTACTTATCAATGATTAACTGTATATTCTAATGATCTTACCTTTCCAGAAAGAGAATGCAGCATTCCCATACTAGAACAACACTTAAATGTTAACCCCAAGCAAGAAAAATATAAAGTTGGAGAGCTGTTGAAATTCTCTTGCCGAAAAGGACACAGAGTTGGACCAGATTCAGTGCAATGCTACCACTTTGGATGGTCCCCTAGTTTCCCAACATGTAAAGGTCAGTATCTGTTTACATTTGATGAGTGAGAATCAAAAAGTTTATTTTTCTTCTCCTGATATTCCTCAGTCTTGTAGGATGTTTATAATCTAAAGTGTATCCAGATATATAGACACGCAAGAAAGATATGTTTTGTGTGGCTAGTACACAGTCACTTGTATACAAGGCTAATCTCAGGTTAAATTGCTTCTTAAAATGTGTATCAATGTGTTAACACATACAGCATAATGGTTGAGACCAAAAATAATTCTTTCCTTTTGTCTACGTTACCACTAATGCTAGCATTTTTATGAGACAGGCCTTCCCTCACATTGCATAGATTATGTAGGAAAGCAGATTTTAATTAATTTAATAGCAGGCATTAAATAAATCAAAACATTGATTAGATACTTGTTAGAGTGTTGGTATTTTTTATAAAATGATAACTATATGATAAAATATTGTACATGAATGTAAAAATCACTATAATTGACACAAACACAATTGCTGAATGGTCTGCAAGTGTCTTCAGAGCATCAAGTTTACCAAATACTATTTCACCTTCAATATACTTACAATGCTATTTTAATAGGTGTTATGCAACTGTGGAATGTGAATCTAAATTAAATACTATTTATTTGTAAGAGCGTAATAAAAAGTGATATGCTGAATAACTGTTTTAATTTCTACACTTACTAGAGTTTTAGACTAAAGATGGACATTTTCATTTATTTACACATATTTCTGCAATAGGTCAAGTAAGATCATGTGGTCAACATCCTGAACTACTCAATGGGGACGTTAAGGGAACAAAGAAAATAGAATACAGCCATGGTGAGGTGGTGGAATTTGATTGCAAATCTAGATTTCTACTGAAGGGACCTAATAAGATAGAGTGTGTTGATGGGAACTGGACATCCTTGCCAATATGTGTTGGTAATTAGAAACATTAATACTTAAACACTGTTTTGTATCTCATGTGATGCCTTGATCATAAATACCCCTTTGTGAAACATCTACAGAGGAGGAGAGAACATGTGGAGACATTCCTGAACTTGAGCATGGCTCTGTCCAGTTTTCTGTCCCTCCCTACCACCACGGAGATTCAGTGCAGTTCACTTGTGCAGACACCTTCACAATGATTGGACGTGGTTCAGTTTCTTGCATTACTGGAAGATGGACCCAGCTTCCTCAATGTGTTGGTAAGTCTCTGTGTCTCAAATTGACACTTTATAAAACATAATTTTTATTGCAGAAATATTTCCTAGTATATATTCTATAGTTAATAATCTTCTTGGATCTCTACTTAAATAATACGAATCCAAACTAGTGTTTATAATTTAGGGCATGTCTACTTTTGAACATAAATTAATAATACAACCTGAAAATGTTTGTTGTTTAGTCTCTCAAATCTAGTTTTTAGTTATAAATTTTTAATGTGAGTGAAATTGAAATACTATTACCCAAGAAGATATGACTACATTACAAAAATATCATTGCTGGTACTATATGACACTCTTCTTCCAGGTCTTGGAAAGCTAAGAAATAAAATGGGCAAATCACCTATCTTCTCTTCTCCTATGACAAACTTTCCTTTCTCAGAACTTCTGTGAAGCTTCTTTCTAGTCTACATGCTGCAAGTTGGAGTCAATGCACTTAAGTTGGGACAGTAGTCCCTGTCATCAGCCTTAGAAACTCAGCTATACCAAAAAGTTTTGGAATTGGATGGGAACCATAACCCCATAAACTACTTCACACTGCAATGAATCACCCTCTTCTTTTGGTGGTTGAATCTTTAACCAGTAGCTGAAAGCATCTTGGCACCTACATTCACTTCTCTCTGTAACTGCGGTGTTTCTTATAGTAATCCTGGATCATTCCCTCATCAGTGTGCTTAGTGTCCAATCTTTATAGTTCATTGGCATTTTAGATGTTGGTTAATGTCAGGGAAACATAGAACTCCTTTGGAAAGGTCTCTTAGGCCTGTGTTGTTTAATAATATGTTCTCATGCCCAGAAGGCAAACCAACTCTGAAACAGTTTCTCATTTAAATTAATACTGCCAAAACCTTAGGCATTTAGATTTTTTTTCTATGACAGGGAAGATTCAACCATCACTGGGATATTATAGGATCCCAAGGATATCAAAATGAAGTATCAGCTGTCAGATTTTTTTTTTATTTTACCAGACTCCAAAGTTTTTGCTTTGATGTCTAAAGAAAAAAAATTTCATTTTCTCCTTTCAAATCAAATATGGGTGAGACAAGTCACTCATTTGCCTCTGACCCTTTAGAAAAAAACTGTTTTGTTGAAATATTGTATGTAGGCTCAGTCTAAATATGCGTGGATTATGCTTTAGTGTATTTATAAATAATGAACTTGGATTCTGAAATTAAATTTTTATTTGCAATTTAAAAAATAAATTAATACTGCCACTTATTAATTGTTACACTTTTTGCTAAATAAATACATTATGTCAAAGCATTGCATTCAATTCTATAAAAGCTATGCTCATCACTGTTTTAAAACTGTTTAACAACAACAACCACAAAAATCATATGGGAGAGAGTCAGCCATAATGTCAGGCATGAGACTCAACTCTACATTTCTAACTACAAAATTCTGCTTTATGATTTGTTCAGACTTCAGATGTTTTGTTCTGAGGTTAATCTGCCTGCAGCCACCTTCAGATGACTCTCTCCTGTTATGTCAAGAGTGCTACAAAGTTAATCTTAACATACAAAGATTTTAGCCTGTCACTTTGTTACTATTTTTCATAGGTTTAGTTTTCTTTTGAGAAATAAGAGATTTCTTCAAAAACAAAGTACTCACACAGTTACCATGCTCCCTTGACTATATGCCTTTCTTCACTTGTCTTTATGGAACACCAGCTTTTCCCCCCTGTGAACCAAGCTTAAGAAAGTGACTAGTTTGCAAGTATCTTGATAGCTTAAATTTTTCTGGTCAATATTTTAAATGTTGTTTTAAACAAGTGTAGTGCTTTGAAACAAGTGTAGTACTTTAAAACAAGTGTAGTACTTTAAAACAAGTGTAGTACTTTGGCTATTTAGTTATTTTTTTTATACTTATCTCAGTCTCCATTTATATTAACAAATGTTATCCAGGACCTACTGAAAGTTTCTCACAATCAAAAAGAACTCTCACCTTCACTGAGAAATTAAAATATATATCACACTAAAAGAACTATATAGCTCTTACCTAACTCATAACACAACCAAGCAGTTTCATTATTGTGACTTCATAGTGTCATATTATAAGATGACCTAGCACATGAAACAGCATCTTATACACTCATAAAGGGAATATAAAAGAGATAGATGCCTTCTAATTTCTTATACCAATTCAATCTCTCATAAGATGTTTTGAAATATTTGTACCCAATATATAGTTAGATGTTCTTTTCTCATATTATACACATCAAAAATGAAATTTAAGCTGGAAACTCCTTATATCTTATATGCATTAGTTTTTATCTTAGTATTTTTTTTTACCATTATAGACTAAAGATAATATAATGGGAGAGAAAAAATGTGAACATTTTCACAGCTTTCAAGTATGGGATCAAAGCTGGTCGTGTCATAATCATTTCCCAGGTAGTACATCTGAGACAGTGATTTCCGATGCACACACAGTTGCCAAATACCTAAAGCCCTGCATGATATAAGCGCTAAGGTGTGAAAGACTGGATGTGAGACCTAGTGCTCACACCATAAACCACTGCTGCATGGTGAATCTCAGCGTTTTAGCTGTCAGAGTTTATAGACACAAATCGCAGTTTCATCGTACAATGACTATATAGCTACTTTTAATGTAGCAGCTAGCTCACTCCTGTACTTGTTTTTATTTTTCATGGAAATATTTCCCTACAGCAACAGATCAACTTGAGAAGTGTAAAGCACCATTGTTAACTGCAGTTTGGGCAAAAAGGGCCTGGAAGCATGAATTTAATCATAACTTTAGCATGAGCTACAAATGTATAGGAAAGCAGGGGTATGATCACTCGATCTGTGTCAATGGAAGATGGGATCCGGAACCAACTTGTACAAGTAAGCTCTTAATTATTCTGTATTCTAGTGACTATTCTAGTCTTTTATCATCTGTAGTAGTAGTAGTATCATTGAGTTCTTAAAGCAATGTAATTTTTTTTGAGAATTTCATGTGAATCCTGTATTTATATCATTTCCACCTGTCTCTCTTTCACTCCGACTTGTATATATAAATTGAGTCTGATGAATCCATTTAGTATTTCTTTTATGTATATTAGTTTAGGACTAAATGCATAAGATTAGGTAACCTACTTATGGGCTCATTCATGCTTGGAAAAGACTGATTTTCCCATTATAGATAGCCATTAATTACCTGTATCTCTTCATGTAGAGGAAAGGCTTTGTAATATTTTTCTGTCCATGTTGACATGTCAACTTATATTTTCATCATGCAGGTGCTATTTAGGTGAGCATGCATTTGAGATTATATGGGTTCAGAATCCCTGTCCTGTAAGAAGACACAGTCTCATAGCTGACATACTGCAAAAATAATATTTGTAAAATAAAAGATGATTTAGAAATTACTGTATTAATTTGTTAGTTACTGTTAGTATAAAACACAAAAGAAACTTGACCAGGATGTGTCCTAAGGGTACCTTACTGTTACATTACTTGTAATTCTTTCACCACAATGAATGTGCTGTGCATTTCCTATGCCTGTGCTGGATCATCATGCATTTCTATATTGCCAATTTAATAACCTATTCATTCTTGTAACAATCAATCTTTTTATCCAGAAACCTGACTCGTGACATCTCCAATTCTATGTAAATAGCAATTTATACATTCCATTATTTTTGCTTTCCTATCTCGTCACTGTCATTTTGGATGCTCTGGCTGATTTGATATTTTAAACTATGTATATATAGTTTATATTTAAGTGAACTAGGCTGCCATGAACTCACAGAGATCGACCACCCTCTGCCTCCTCAAGTGCTGGCGTTACAAGTGTGCATCACCACACCCAGCCTTAAATTATTTCGTAAAGACTAAAATTCACAGAAAACTACTTTCATGCCATATCAAAATAATCCTATAACATGTGTGTTCATGAATTCACATGTTGTTCTGTAGATGCTTCTGGTTTTATAATATCTGATATAATTTTGATTATAGTATGAAGTAAAGTGGTAATTTTTGTTTTTTCCTGTATGGCTACCTAGTTGTTCATAGATTGTGGAAAAAAATGTATTTACTACACTAGTGCTACTTTCTTTTTAGTCATTCTGCTGTACTTAAGCAAAAGTATAAAAGATTGAAGTCATTAATAACACTAAGAAAGCACACTTTCATATTATGAATCTGAAAGATTAATCTAAGGTGCTTGATTTTGTAGTGACTTAAACAAAACTTCTCAGAGGCATGTTAATACAAGCACCAACTATGCATTATCCTAGATCCATGCCATAATTTTTCACATCTCTAACCAGTTCTCATTAAATGGTATGCCCAGGGTAATGGACATTTTGAATAACATACTACAGACCATTTGTGAATATACTCCATACTCTAATAGACCAAGAATTAACTCCACATTGATTAACACTTATTGTTTCCTTGACAGAATCTATAATCACCTAGGAAACAGCCCTGAGTAAGACTGAGAGGACATTTCTAATTCAGGTTAACTGAGGTGAAAGGGGCCATTATAAATATAGGTGACACAATTTTATGAGCAGAAATCCTAGAAAAAAGGGAGAATTGACCTGAATCCCAGTGCTATTTTTTTTTTCTTCCTGACAACAAGTAGCATATGAGCAACTCCACACTCTGGTGGCCATGATTTCCTTGCATGATGAGCTAAATTAAACCCTTTTTTCCTTCTTTCTTTTCTTCCTTATTTCATTTTTAAAGTTGTTTTTGCCAGGTATTTCATCATAGAGATAACAAAAGTCACTAGCATATTAACCAAATGTAAGCATCACTTTGATTAATCAACTTTCATTGGTAAACTATCTAATAAGGACTTTTAATCTACTAAAACATATTAGATCATAGCTATCCATAGATAGCACTAGAGAAACCTCCATGTAACCTTAATATATTTAAGTGTATAATTCCATTAAAGTATTATAAAGGCTGGAAATAATTGAAATAAGTTTTATAAAAATAATGCAAGACTGCTTTTAAAAAAGAATGCATGAGAAGCAATCTAGAGCTGATCAAGAAAAGATATTAACTTTCTAAACAAGGTGAAGAGTATAAAATATACATAATTGTTATGTAGACATAACTAATTTACTATTTAATGAAAACTATTACTTTAGTAATTTAAGATACTGTCTTTAGTCAATAACTCTGATTTTGATGTTTTTCTTGGAGCAGAGAAAGAATCCTGCCCTCCTCCACCACAGATACCAAACGCCCAAGTGATTGAAACCACAGTGAAATATTGGGATGGAGAAAAAGTATCTGTTCTTTGCCAAGGAAATTATCAAACTCAGGGCACAGATGAAATGGTGTGCAAAGATGGAAGGTGGCAGTCATTACCACACTGCATTGGTCAGTAGCTATGACTCACTTTGCAACATTCTTTCTTTGAATATCGAAGAGAACTCAGGTGAAGGGGGTTATTGAAAAATAAGGGCATAACATAAATACTATAAAGACATGATCCAAGCAGTTTGTTTTTATTTTCCAATGTAAGCTTTTTATGTCAGCTTGATTATATTTTCTGTTCTTGTAGTAAAAATTCCATGTTCCCAGCCCCCTGAAATAGAACATGGATTTATTAAATTACCCAGTTCATCAGAAGGAAGGAGAGATGCAGTTGAGTCCAGTTTTCATGAACATGGCACTACGCTCAGCTATGCCTGTGATGACGGTTTCAGGCTATCTGAGGAGCATGGGGTGACCTGCCACATGGGAAAGTGGAGCTCTCCACCTCGTTGTGTCAGTGAGAACAGCAGGAAATTCAATTCTGGTTTTAAAATAAATTATTACCAGTAGTCTACTTTCATCATAACCAGAAGGAAGAATAATTTAGATTGATACATACAGTCATTTATATATTATAATCATAGATTTCTACTTGCATAATTCAACCTATACTGTTTTAGTTAGTTGCATTAATTGTCTTCAAATCTACTTTTGCTCTTATATTTCTGTTTCTAAATATGATGTAGGGTCTACTGACTTCATCTGCTTGTGTGAGTTGTAGTAATTGATTTGACAACAGGTGTTAAATTGTCTTTTTCCCACAGTGTGATTGCCCTCTCCCACTCAATATATAATATGTTTCATGACTATTAATCCTTTGGTTTTTTCCTCCATTTGTCACTCATGATTTGTCAGACATTGATGTCAAGTTCTTTCTCAGTTCTCAATCTGACAGATACAAGACAATAGACAGTGGCCTTAGTAAGCACTGCGCACCTCTTTTATAATGGCGTATCTTCCTTGTTAACATTTCCTTCTTGTACTGCTGCATCTAGAAATGACACATACGAGTGAATTTCTGGATTAGCGCAATGTGGAATCATTTCACTATGTTATTATCATTGTGGTTTTTCATGACTTCCTTGTGCGCCCCCATTCTCAATTCATCAGGTTATTGTGTCTCTTTTTTTAATATATATTTTTTATTAACTTATTCATATTACATCTCAATTGTTATCCCATCCCTTGTATCCTCCCATTCCTCTCTCCCTCCCACTCTCACCCTACTGCGCCCCCCCATGACTGTGACTGAGGGGGACCTCCTCCCCTTGTATATGCTCATAGGGTATCAAGTCTCTTCTTGGTAGCCTGCTGTCCTTCCTCTGAGTGCCACCAGGCCTCCCCATCCAGGGGACGTGGTCTAATTTGAGGCACCAGAGTTTGTGTGAAAGTCATACCCCACTCTCCACTCAACTGTGGAGAATATCCTGTCCATTGGCTAGATCTGAGTAGGGGTTTGAAGTTTACTGCATATATTTTCCTTGGCTAGTGTCATAGTTTGAGCAGGACCCCAGGGCCCAGATCTGCCCATCACAATGTTCTTCTTGTAGGTTTCTCGGACCCTCTGGATCCTTCTATTTCCCCATTCTCCCATGCTTCTCTCACCTAGAGTCCCAATAGGATGTCCTCCCCTCTATCCCACTTTCATGGTAAGTGAAACGGGACCTCATGAGGGTGTATTGTGTCTCATGAACTAGATAGTTACCAATATGGAAAAGAATTTACTTACAATTTTCTAAAGTTTTTGGAATTGATGGACCAGCATTTATTAAATGTGTGGGAGGAAAGTTGTCCCAGCCACAAGTTTGCATAAATATAGTTATATTTTCATTCTTTGTATAATACATACTCTAATTCAAGTTAAATGTGGCACATATAAAAAGTTAGGTATAATTCTAGCATTTAAGAAGGTTTTTCTGGAATATTCTGGATGCTGGCAGGCAAAGACAGTACTAGTAAAAGCAGTTTCATTTTTTGAGACCAACCAGTTTATATTCACTTCATGTAGTCTGAGCTATCAGCATCCTCAGACTTTTTGAGTGCACTGGCTCTGCTCAACAGGCTCATCATTGTAATGACAGTTTTAGCTGCAATATCACTACAACAACAATGCTTTAAGCTTTTGAAATTATCTTTATGGGTAATTTACATTTGATGAAATATAAAGGAGAAATATACCATAAGTGTGGAAAGTGTAAGAGAAAAAAAATTGGATGCAAAATTCAAAAGTCTCAAGAATTATAATTATAGTCATATGGATTCTGAATCTACCTTGTTTATTTTATTTATTTTTATAAATATTGAACAATTCAATGTAATTTAGCCAAAATGGGGAACATACTGTATTTATTATTCTCTGTGAACCTACATATTGCTTCATATATATCATGTTCTACAATTTTCTGAAAACAAATACATATATATTCTTAATTTTTCAGAAACTGATTGTGACAATTTACCCATGTTTGAAAATGTCATACTTGAACAAGTGAAAAAATATTCATATAGGTCAGGAAAACAAGTGACATTCAAATGTTAACATAATTATTATATGGATGGGTCCAACATTGTGACATATGTTAATAGCAAGTGAATTGGACAGCCAGCATGCAAAGATAGTTTAATGTGGTATAAGGGGGCTAGGTCCTACTTCCTGGAATCCAATGAGACACAAGAGTCCAGTCCAATGCAATCAGCAAGAGATGCTTTATTGACCCATTATGATGGGGTCTACCAAGCTCTATTGAGCTGAAGACCCCGAATAAGCGTAGCTTGGGTCTTTTATACTCTTACAGAAGCAGAACTTATTACAAACATGATGGGTTAGCTGACCTTTAAAATGATTGGTTACTAGTTATTTTATCCCTGAGAGGGCAAGAGCTCAGCTTGGGACATCATGTGCTGTTAAGTGTTTGGGACAGGTATCAGGGTGTGGTTTTTCTCGGAAAGTATAGAACAGCCCTGAAGCCATCTTGGAAGGTACTGAGTGGCCAGGGTTGAAAAGCAACTTTTCTATCTTTTCCGTAGTTTCAACATGTATTTATTAAAGTTTCAGGTCTACTATAATTTAAGTGTGGTTAGAGTTTAGCTTTTAAAGCAAGATGATGTTGGTTTATGTTTAAAATAAAAAGCATGGAACTGAAAATCCAATAGCCAAGCTGATTGGATAATGATCTCCAGAGTATGGTTCCACAACCAGTATCATTAGTATCTTTGGACCACGTTTTATAAATGCAAATTAACACTGAGGAGCTCATTCTAGATATCTTAAATAGAAATGCATCTAGACTTGAGAGCTTGATTTTCTATAAAGTCCTTTAGGGAATCTGTATAGACCCAGCTTGGAAAATACTGTAAGTTGTAAAGATTTGTAGATGCATTGTCACAGATTTATCTTACAGTTTTTTGAAGTCTTGCTTATATCTCATTTTCTCTAATTGGTTTGGATATTAGGATATTTTATTTGATCATCTCAGAAAGCCACTTACTATTGAATATGAACTATATACTGATGAAGCACTAATTTACATCATATCTATAAGGAGTCTTCAACTAAATCGTACAGTTCTCAGATTTCTGTATTCAGATCAGTTAATGTAAAAAGGTTATTAATGTGTTAGAGAGAGAGACATCTGTCCTTTTGTTCATTTGTTTTACATTGCCTGTTTTTCAGTCTTCTTTCTCTTTTTCCCCTTGCTTTGGAGGAGGAGTTCTCAAGAATTTTATTTTGGCATGCATCTTTAATTGGTTTTGAGTGTACAATTTGAGAATGTGTGTGTGTGTGTGTGTGTGTGTGTGTGTGTGTGTGTGTGTGTGCGCGCGCGCGTGCACGCACGCCATCCTGTACTAATGCCGACCTTTTACATTTAAATGGAAATCTGAAAACCGTACTTACCTTTAAAATCCATTTACCATTTCTACTTCCCATGTTTTACATAAGAATCCCCTTTAAATTTCCTACTACTTTTACTCAGCACCCTTCTCAAATGCTAGGTTTCATCTAAAGCAAAAACATAATTGAAAACTCCTTCTACCAGTTACTTTTCTCTTAATGTCTTAATTTCTGTAATGAATTGCAGTAGTTATCCTTTATGGGGAACTCTCTGCTGGAGAGCAATCTCCCTTATTTACTTTTATCTGACCATGTCCTCACAAATGTCTTTATTCAAAAAAGCTATTACCACAGGATATAGAATTCAGGGCTGGCAGTCATTATCTATCACGTCATGTGACTTCCATGGTAATAGATGAGAAGTCACTCTCTTTTGGACCTTTGTCCAGAGTGGCTGGTGATGACTTTCTACTGATCTTTGTTCAAGATTGCCAAAGAGTTTCTACAAGAAAATAATAAAGCAGATCAATAACATGTGGACAGAAGGACAATAAATACTCTAGTGTTTTGAAACAGAGAAACTCTGCCTGTCTGCACTGGCATCGGTGTATTCAGCAGCTGAGAAGACATTTGCTATCACTGGAAAGTTTCAGGGCTGACATGCTTGCTCCATCTCAATAATTGCTTTGGGTGAGAAGGAAGTACTTACAATGTAATTCTTAGTTTATAGGATTGAATTGTCCTTAAGCAATCATTTGTGTAGCCCCAAATCTATCAATAGGTCTTGTTTAGCACTCTATTTTTTTTATTTAATGTTGGGAGTTCCTTTATTTATTTATTTATTGCTTTAACATGTACATTTATGTCATTGGCACTCTATTTTTATTGGTTCAGTGTAAGCCAGTATTTTGACTTGATCTCTCAAATACTAATTGCTGTCTTCTTAGATTCAAAAGGGAAATGTGGGCGTCCTCCACCTATTGACAATGGAGACATCACCTCCTTCCCATTACCAGTATATGCGCCTTTATCATCAGTTGAATATCAGTGCCAATCCTTGTATAAAATGCAGGGAAGTAAGGCAATAACATGTAGAAATGGAGAATGGTCAGCACCACCAAAATGTTTACGTAAGTACCCTTTTTTCATAGATTGTGAAAACTCACATCCATGATTAGGATTTTTTGTGTAAAATAGAACATTCAATGATTAAAAGTACTATTTCAGTGACTGCTTGACTTCCCATTGTCAGCATGTGAGAAATAAAGAATATCAGATTTCTTTTATACAAAATAGTAGACAAATAAAATTATATGTCAGGGGTTCTCAACCTTCCTAATGCTGCAATCCTTTAATTCGTTTCTTCATGTTGTGGTGACTGTCAACCATAAAATTGTTTTTTGCTGCTACTTAATAGCTGCAATTTTGCTACTATTATATATATTGTAATATAAATATCTGTGCTTTCAGATGGTCTTAGGTGATCACTGTGAAAAGGTCATTTAGCCCCCAAAGAGTCACAAGTCACAGGATAATAACTGATCTTATATGTGATATTCTGTATTATTGAGTTTTTATTAATGCATTGATGTCTGTAAAACCGGAAGCCAGCATGATGTTTCCATACTTGTTCTCTTAGTCAGTTTTCTATTGCTGTGAGGAGACACCCTGAACACAGCATCTCTTATAAAAGACAGTATTTATGGTGTCATGTGTTTGGTTCACTATATCAATGGAGGGAAGCATGGTTGCATGCAGGCAGACATGTTAGAGAAGAAGTGGACAGTTCTACACTCAGCTCTGAAGGCAAAGGGAAAAGCCATTGGGTTTTAGAAACCTCAAAGTCCACCCACCAGAAGCACAGATCCTCTAATGAGGCCACACTTAATCTCACAAGGCCACACACTCATCAACTGAAGGGAGTCCTGATGATTTTTCATCTTAACTACTGATGATGAGTATATAAAGAATATATATGTAAAGAAATGTTGTTCAAACATAGTAGAAAATAGAAAATGTTTTTATTGTTTGAGTGAGAAAATCCTAGTGGTGTCTATTAAGTAAAACCATCCAGAAGCAAGAAGAGAAGTCCTTTGTGTTCTTTCCCACACAGTGAAAAGTAAAACTAAAATATTTCTTGAATGTGGGGCAGTGGTTAGTAAAATTAGGTGACATATTGGAATAAGACAGAGGTGTGGGAGGAAAGCTAGATTTAGTCACTTCAAGGTATATAGAAGTGTAGTCACCAAGTGCTCATATATTTTAATGCGTAGACATCAGGCAGTGGCTCTTCTATAAAAGGAGAACCTCCTCCTCCTCCCACACCAGATGACCATATGACCACAGCCTATCAGGTCTCATCCAGACAGCTTGCGTCCCCTTCCTCTGTGTGCCCATGGGGCCTCCCCACCAAGGGGAAGTGATCAAATCTGGGGCACCAGAGTTTATATCAGAAGCAGTTCCCACTCTCCCCACCACCATGGAGCATGGATGTCCATTGACTAGATCTGAACAGGGGTCTAGGTCCACTGCACGCAATATACTTGGTTGCTGTAACAATTTGTGTAGCCCCCACCCCTACCCCCAGCCCCTATCTAGATAACTGGCCTTGATGGTTTCCTGAGCTCTCTGGGTCCTTCTATTCCCCCATTCTTCCATACCACATTCAGCACTCCACCTTGAGTACAGCAGCAAGTCCCAGCATCTGTCCCAATCCTCCGCTGGGTGGAGTTTCTCAGAGGGCATCTGTGTTGGGCTAATATCCACTTATAAATGAGTATACACCATGCGTGCCTTTCTGGGTCTGGGATTACCTCACTCAGGATGATCTTTTCTGGTTCCATCCATTTGCCTACAAATTTCAATATTTCCTTGTTTTTTAACCGCTGAGTGATATTCCATTATGTAAATGTACCACAATTTCTTTATCCACTCTTCAGCTGAGGAACATCTAAGTTGTTTCTAGATTATGGCTATTATGAATAAAGTTGCTATGAACATAGCTGAGCAAATGTCCTTGTATGGTGGAACACCTTTCAGGTATATGTCCAGGAATGGTATAGCTGGAGTCTTTTGTAATTTATTTATTATGTATACAGTGCTCTGCTTATTTGTACACCTGCATGCCAGAAGAGGACATTAGATCACGTTATAGATGGTTGTGAGCTACCATATGCTGATGAACTCAGGACACTTGGAAGAGCAGTCAGTGCTCTTATCCTCTGAGCCATCTCTCTAGTCTGTATATCTGGGTCTTGAGGTAGAACTATTGTCAATTTTCTGAGAAAATCTAATTATCACATTAAACATTATTTTGACATTATTTTCTGCTCAATATTTACTAATTTTGTGTACCTATTTCATACAGGTTTTTGAAATAGTTTGAAGAATAATGCTTGAAAGCCAAGTTTCTGTAGACTTATGTATTACTTAATGAACTTTGGGTACTTTTTCTTTCAGATGCATGTATAATATTAGAAGACATTATGGAAAGAAATAACATAATTCTCAAATGGAGAGAAACTAAAAAAATGTATATCCAATCAGGGGATAATATTGAATTTGTGTGTAAAACTGGATATACAAAGGGAAGAGGATCACCTGCATTTCATACACAGTGCATTGATGGACACATTGATTATCCGACTTGTTCAAAATAAGTTACAACTATTAGCAGAATTTTTGAATGAGCTTTTATTTAGAAAGATACATGTACATTACTAATACAGTTGCAATTTGCATTTGAAGTATTGTTGGCTCATTTATTCTCGTAAGTATAAGCTTTTGTGGATATATGGTAAGTTCATTTGGAACCTGAGTAACTGTTGCCACAAATGCAAAAGCAGTACATTCAAAACTCCTAAACCAAAATGTGTTTTGTATCTTCACACAAAAATCAATAGCAATAAAATAGAAGTAACTTCTTCAGTGTTTGTTTCTATGTACCACTTTCCCAAATCATTCTGGTGTTCCTCAATACCATTGGATCTAATTCTCTGATTCAGTGTATGAACTTGTAAAATAATAATTTCAAGCATTGAAATATTCAGGTGATTATACAAAAGAATTAAAATGTAACTGAGTATATTATTCCATTACTGTCATAATATTGACATTAAAAGCTTAGAGTACTACATATAAATTATAAACTGGCAACCACCATATATATACTTTTTGCCCAAATAAATAAATGAAAATAACAATAAATACAGTAAAATTTATAGAAAGCTAATTTATCTTTAGAGATAATAGTATATGGAGTTGCTATTTATATCTTTAAAGACAGTTTCTAATGACAGGAGATGGGTATGAATTTCTAACTTTATGACAGTGGAAAAGTGATATTTATTCAGAAACTACAAGTGGGTTTCTACCTCTTTTTCCTGGGCTATGAATATGTAATCTGATACTGTAAAAATTGGGTACCATAACTCATCATAATTCCTCTTTTACTAAGGTAACCAGATTACATTTTGAAATCTCCATGTTGCTAACTATGATAATAGAACACTAGGTATTTAAATAGATTTAAACAGTGTTTTCAGTGTACTATGGTTCATCAGGGTGTAACTCTAGTATAATTTGAGGAGTATTAAGTTTATATTTATTTTTCAACATCTCAACCATTAATATAATAAGCTTTGAATAATAAGCAAGCTATTCTTAAATTTTTCTAAAGACATTTTGAACCTTTCAGAAGTTTGAAATCTTTAAGATGAAAATATAGCAAGAGCTTCACAGGGAGACCATTAAGGCCTGAGGATCTGGACACAGGAGGGTAGGGTTTGGAGGGGGGGGCACTACACAAACTGATACACCAGCCAAGGATAATGCATGCAGAGAACCAAGAACCCCTGTTCAGATGTAGCCAATCGGCTATCACTTCTTTGTATGGGAGTGATGAGGAACTACTGCCGAATCTCTGATATGAACTCTGGTGCCCACAATTTGGACACTGCCCTGAGGCAAGACAGCCTAGTGGGCACACAGAGGAAGAGGATACAAGCTATCTGGATGAGACCTAATAGGCTGTCACCAGACAGTTGGGGTAGGAGGGTGCACCCTCATCAGTGGTCTAGGGGAGGGGAATAGATAGAGGGAGGTAGAGTGGGAATTGGAAGATGCTGGGGGAGGGAGATAACAATCAGGGTGTAATATGAATAAACCATAATAAATAAAATATACATAAAAAAGAAAATGTAAAATTTTTCTGTGCATCCCTCACATCTCATACAATTATAATTTTAGAACTGTATAATGCTTATGAGAAATTGTGTTTTCAGAACAAAAGGACCAGATGCTGGTACTGGATCAGCCCTGACAGGATTCATTCCTCTCAGGATGCTGGATGTTGACATCCTGCATCCTTCATATTCCAGCCCCAGGAGCTTCAGTTGCTCTTACCTATCAGAAAGGACAGCTTTGAAGAAAGCTTCCAAGCTCAATTGATCTAGCATTTCAGACTGTCCCACATAGAACTGCTATTAAGCCTGGAATTTCTCAACATTTTGAAACTGGACCACAAATGCTACCCCTGGCTTGTTTGACCACTTTCCTCTATTTTATTTGGACCCCTACAAAGGTATTATTCACCTTAAATCAGCCTGAAGAAATCTTAAGAGAACAATGCCCCATTTCCCCTAAAGGGGAGGGGGATGCTCTCTTGAGATACAGATACTTATTTTTATTGGGAGTTGGTTATAAGTTATTATTGGTATTAATCAGAGATAAAATGAGGTTGGACTCAGGAATGTCTCTCTTTTTCTTTATTTTCCTTTCATAGGTAAGGAGATAGGAGTTGAAAAGAAAGAATTGGGGATATAGAAATATATAGGGTTGATAGGACAAAAAGTAGATCATTGAATCTACTCCTCAACTTAAGGGTTTAATTGTTTATTCACAAATAAGGTTATTTTTAATTCACTGGTATAGAATTTTGTATATTGATGCAAAATAAGTTTAATTTTGATTCATTGGTATAGAATTCAAATTTAAGACTATTTTCACACATTATATATAGTGTGTATACACCACTAATATGAGGTATTGTACCCATTCAATTCAATTTTAATACAAAGTTTACTTCCAATACCTTGAAAGTGCTATTGTAGGCTGTTTAGTATAATCAAGTAATACGAGCTAATAGTTAGTTCATCAAATCATGGTCATGTCAATTACTAGTCTATTTTTATCACAAGAATATATATCCTAGGCCTAACATATAAATATGATTCTATCGATATGTAAGGTAAAATAGATACAGTCTCCAAAATCCTCAGAGACCTACAGAATATGGCATTTAAAGTTTTTTTTTATTCTAAAGATTCTTTGACAACAAGACAGGTTAACTCCTGACAACACCCGGTCTACCTCAAAGAAGATGATGAGCATCAAAGAACCTTCTTCTGGAGATGGTGTCAAATGTAACAAACAAGTCACTGAGCAAAATGTCCTCATTACTATCACAGACAGAATTCTGTCTAAAAATGGGCAAGCTTGGATGCAGGCAGAGTTGCTGGCCATACTCTGCCATGACCGGGTAAGGAAGTCCTCACTAGTTTCTGCCTCACAAATACGTCTGTCAGATATATTGAGCCAGAAGGCTGATGAGGATGCTCCAATGTTATAGAGAGTTTTGGGTGACTATTCAGTTAGTAAACTCATTTTTTCATTCTAGAAGCTGCTAAGCTGCGTTTCCGGTTCACTCGGATAATTAAGTTTTATTCCTTCTCAAGTCTCTGATAGGGTTGAAGACCAGATAGTTTAGTTTTACAATTAAGCTTAGTTGTTTAGGAGTTAAGCTGTTTTAGATCTAGATAGATGTTTTAAGTTAATATAGATGAGATATAATAGATATTGATTTTTGTCCAGAATTTTAGACTCACCAAGATAGAAAAGATGTTTACTTCAAATCTGTCAAATACAGATAGCCAAATCACTATGAATATAACATTTAAATAATTCCTGATTATTTCGTGTTTCTTCCCGCTGTTTGTAGTTTATTTTATTTATGTGTAATAACATAAATGTATATGTAAAAAAAGAAATAAAATAAAAAAGAACATGTAGGTATAAATAAGAGGGTCAAAACTGTCTCATAGCTTTTTATTATATGAAATTGGATAGTTGAAAGACCAGTTATTCAAACTTCAAGAAAATGTTTTACTAAATTTACCAACTATGGACCTATCTCCAGATGCCCAAGTTCTACTGGAAAAAAATGCATGCATAAATAATAAAGATGGTTTGTCTCCTTCAAAATAAGTCCTCCTCTAGATCATTCTTAAGAAAGCAGATTAGATGACACAAGGACAGTGAAATCAAAGTAGCAAGTATAGGAGCTGGAAGATGGGTCATTTCAGAGTATGTATTGCTCTTTCAGAATATCAGAAGTTTTTTTTATAGCAATCACATAAGGAGACTCAAAAATACCTGTATATACATATGCCCCCCCACATATGCACAGAAACACACACACACACACACACACACACACACACACACACACACACTTATGCACTCACATGTTTGTGGGGTAGGGGAGAAAATTCACCTTTAAAAAAGTAGCATTTCCAAGTATGTTTCATAAGCTCAAAGACTATATTACTAAATATTATATCAATTCCAAGAAAACAGACACCAAAAGTTGAATGACATAAGTAGTACAATTCAGGACATGAAAATAAAATTCAATAAAGAGATGGAAATCCTAAAAAAAAAATTCCAAACTTCTGGTCTCATGAAGATCATAGAGGCCTTTAAAGAATAAATTAATAGATCCCTTAAAGAAATACATGGCAACACAATTAAACAGGTGAAAGAAATGAATAAAACTGTCCAAGACCTAGAAATGGAAGTAGAAGCAATAAAGAAAGCACAATATGAAGGAATCCTGGATGTAGAAAACCTAGGAAAGGGAACAGAAATAACAGACCCAAGCATCTTTAACAGAATCTCAGGCATAGAAGATACAGTAGAAGAAATTGATACATCAGTAAAAGAAAATGTGAAAGCTAAAATATCCCTCAAAAGGTGCCAGGAAATCTGTGTTACTTTGAAAAGACCTAATCTATGAATTATAGGAATAAAAAAAGGTAAAATTCCCAGATCCAAGGACCAGAAAATATTTTCAATAAAATCAGAGGAAAATTTCATCAACCTAATGAAAGAGATGCCTACAAATACACAAGAAGCATGCACAACACCAATTACACTGGATCAGGAAAAATTCCTCCCTTCACATAATAATCAAAGCACTAAATCTACAGAATGAAGAAAGAATATTGAAAACTGCAGGGGAAAAAGGCTAAGTAACATATTAAGGCAACCCTACCAGAATTATACCTGACTTCTTACCAGAGACTCAAAAGGCCAAAGGGCCTGGACAAATGTCTTGCAAACTCTAAGAGATCACAGATGCCAGCCCAGACTACCATATTCTGAAATCTCTAAATTACCATAGATGGTGAACACAAGATATTCCAAGACAAAACCAAATAAAAGCATCTGTCTACAAATCCATCCCTACAGAAAATGCTAGAAGAAAACTCCATTTCAGTGATGGCAACTACATCCAAAAAAACACAGGAAATAAATAATCCCACACCAGCAAAAGAAAAAGAAGGGAGGCACATGCAAACATCCACCATGATGGCAGCTCAATTCTCAACATATATGCCCCAAATGCTAGGGCACTTGTATTCATAAAAGAAACATTACCCCCACACACATACACACATGCCCAATCAGACCTAACCAATGGACAGCACATTCTCCACAGTCATGTGGAGAGCAGGGACTGACTCTGACATGAACTCTGGTGCCCGCTAGTTGACCACTTCCCCTTGGTGGGGGGAGGCCTGGAGACATTCAGAGGAAGGGTAAGCAGCCGAACCAGATGAGACCTGATGGGCTGTGATCACATGCGGGGGTTGAGGGGAAGGTCCCTTTCTGTTACAGGCCAAGAGGAAAGGAATAGGGGGAAAGGGAAGGATGGGGGGAAAGGAGCATACAAGTGAGGGGATAACAATTGAGATGTAATCTGAATCAATTATTGAAATAAAAATTATGAAAAAAACCTTATGAAAGCTTAAATCACACACAGAACCCCACACATTAATAATAGCCGACTTTAATACACCTCTCTCTCCAATGCACATGCCATCAAGACAGAAACTAAACAGAAAAGTAATGAAACTAACTCACATTATGAGACAATTGGACATAATAGGTATCTACAGAACATTCCATCCAGACACAAAAGAATATGCCTTTTTCTGAGCACCTCAGGGAATCTTCTCCAAAGTTGACCAAATACTATGCATAACTGAATAGATAAAAGAAAATTGTTAAAGCACCATGGATTAAAGCCAGACTTCTACAACAACAGGAACAAACTCCATGCCTACAATATCATGGAAACTGAACTACTCTCTACTCATTGATGACTGGCTCAGGGAGGAAATGAAGAAAGAGATTAAAAACTCTCTAGAATTCAATGAAAATGAAGGCACAACATACCAATTTTATGGGACACAATGAAAGCAGTGCTAAGAGGAAAGTTCATAGAACTAAGTTACTTCATAAAGATACTGAACAGATTTCACACAACCAATTTAAAAGCACACACCTGGAAGCTCTAGAACAAAAAGAAGCAGGCATACCCAAGAGGAGTACATGACAAGAAAGAGTTAAACCCAGAGCTGAAATTTTTTAAAATATATTTTATTAATTTGTTCACATTACATCTCAATTGTTATCCCACCTCTTATATCCTCCCATTCCTCCCTCCCTCCCATTTTCCTGTTACTTCCCTCCCCTCAGGGATGAAATTAATAAAGTAAAAACAAAGGGAGCAGTACAGAGAATGAGCAAAACCAAGAGCTGGTTATTTAAGAAAATCAACAAGAGAGACAACCCCTTAGCCAAACTAACTAAAAGTCAGAGGGAGAGTATGGAAATTAACAAAATTAGAGAAGAAAATAGAGCATAACAACAGATACCAATGGAATCCAAAGATTCAATGTGTCATACTTCAAAAGCCTGTATGCCACAAAATTGGAAAATCTAAGTAACCTCGATGATTTTCTTGATAGATACCACTTACTAACATTAAATCAAGATCAGATAAACAATTTAAATAGAACCATAGCATCTAAATAAAGAAAAGTAGTCATTAAAAGAGGATACAAAGGATGGGATAACAATTGAGATGTAATATGAGTAAATTAATAAAATACATTAAAAAAAAAAGATCCCAACCAAAAAAAAAAAAAAAAAGCCCAGGGAGAGATGGCTTCAGCACAGAATTCTACCAGTACCAGCCTTTCAAAGAAGAGCTAATATCGATACTCCTCAGACTATTCCACAAAACAGAAACAGAATGAACACTACTAAACTCATTGTATGAGGCCACAATTACCCTGATACCTAAGCCACACAAAAAGAAACAGCACAAAAAGAAAATTTCAGAGCAATTTCCTTTATGTGCATTGGTGCAAAAATACTCAATAAAATACTCCAAACCGAATCCAGGAACACATCAAAAATATCACCCACAATGATCAAGTAGGCTTCATTGCAGGGATGCAGGGATGGCTCAACATACAAAATATATCAATGTAATCCACTATATAAACAAACAGGAAGATTTTTAAAAACTCATAATGATCTCATTAGATGCTGAAAAAACCTTTTGACAAAATCCAACACCCCTTCATATTTAAAGTCTTGGAGAGATCAGAGATACAACGCACATACCTAAACACAATAAAGGCAACATGTAGCAAGTCAACATCCAACATCAAGTTAAATGGGAAGATATTTAAAGCAAGACCATTGAAATCAGGGATAAGGCTGCACTCTCTCCCCATATGTCTTCAATATAGCTCTTGAAATTTCAGCCGGAGCAATAAGATTCGTGAAAACGTAAATTGGAAAAGAAGTGAAAGTTTTGCTATTCTCAGATGATATTATAGTATACATAAGTGACTGCCAAAATTCTACCAGGGATCTCCTACAGATAACATACACCTTCAGTGAAGTGGCTGGATACAAAATTAACTCAAAAAACTCAGAAGCCCTCCTGTATACAAGAGACAAAAGGGCTGAGAAAAAAATTAGGAAAACAACACTTTTCACAATAGCCAAAAATAATATAAAATATTTTGGTGTAACTCTAACCAAGCAAGTGAAAGGCCTATATGACAAGAACTTCAAGTCTCTGAAGAAAGAAATTGAAGAAGATATCAGAAGATGGAAAGATCTCCAATGCTCATGAATAGGTACCTTTAAATAGTAAAAATGGCCATCCTATCAAAAGCTGTCTTTGGATTCAACACAATTCCTATCAAAATACCAACACAGTTATTTACATACTTTGAAAGAACAATTCTCAACTTCATATAGAAAAACAAAATAGCTAAAACAGTAATATAATAAAAACACTTCTGGATGTATCTATATCCCTGATTTCAAGGTGTACTACAGAGCAATAGTATTAAAAACTGTATGGTACTGGCATAGAATCAGATTGGTGGATCAATGGAATCAAATTGAAGACTAAGAAATAAATCCACACATCTGCAGATACTTGATCTTTGACAAAGAAGCCAAAACAGTACAATGAAAAAATGATAGCATCTTCAACAAATGGTTCTGGCCTAACTGGTCAAATACACCCTTATTTAATCACCCAGGACAAAACTAATGGCCAAATCAAACACTCAAACACTAGCCTGAACATAAAACCAGAAACACTAAAACTATTAGAAGAGAAAGTGGGCAAAGCCTTGAACTCATTGACACAGGAGGCAACTTCCAGACAGAACTCCAATAGCTCAGGCTCTAAGATCAACAATATATGTGACATCATGAAATTGAAAAGCTTCTGTAAGGTAAAGGGTATCATCAATCAAACAAAATAAGAGCCCACAGTTTTGGAAAAGAGCTTAACCAACCCTACGAGTGACAAAGGGATAATATCTAAAACATAAATAAATGAAAAAATTAAACACAAATAAAACAAATAACCCAATTAAAATGAGGTACAGAGCTCTAAACAGAATTCTCAGCAGAGAAATCACGAATGGCTGAGAAGCAGGTAAAGAAATGCTCAACATCATTAGTCATCAGAGACATGCAAATCAAAATGACTGAGATCTCATATTACACGTGTTGGAATGGCTAAAACCAAAAACTCAAGTAGCATCACATGCTGCCAAGGGTGTGGCAAAAGGGGAACACTCCTCCATCGCTGTTGGGAGTGCAAACTTGTACAGCAACTTTGGAAATGAATCTAGAGTTTTGTCAGAAAATTGGGAATAGCTCTACTTCAAGACCCAGCTATACCACTCCTGGGCAAATACTCAAAAGATGCCCCATCATACAACAAGGGCATTTGCTCAACTATGTTCATAGCAACTTTATTTGTAATAGCCAGAAACTGGAAACAGCCTAGATGCCCCTCAACTGAAAAATGGATAAAGGAACTGTGGTACATTTACACAATGGAATACTACTCAGCTATTAAAAACTGAGGAAACCATGAAATTTGCAGGCACATGGATAGAACTAGAAAACATCATCCTGAGTGAGGTAATTCAGACACAGAAAGGCACACATGGTATGTACTCACTTATAAGCAGATATTAACTGTATAGTACAGGATAATTACCCTACAATTCAGACTCAAAGCTAGGTAACAAGGAGGACCCAGGGAGGATGCATGAATCTCACTGAGAAGGGGAAAGAGAATAGAAGAGGAAGTGCTTGAAGAGCAGGAACAGCATAGGAGATGGAGAACTAAGGGAAATGAGTATGGGAATCTCATGTGGGGTGAGACGGTGGCAAGAGGACAGAGGGCTTTCAGAGAGAAAATAAGCTTTGGTCTAGGGCATCTCTGAGACACGCCGGAGACTTAAGAGGATATGGGAGTGACTTTAGATGAGACTCCTACTAGTGGCAGCCATGGAGGCTGAAAAGGCCACCCTTTAACCAGGACTCCTAGTAGAGGGAGGGGAACACCAACCCAAAGTAAAAACTTTGACCCCCAAATTTACCCTGTCTACAAGGTGTGCAGTGATAAATGAAAGAGCAGATGCCTGGCCACATTATACAAGAGACTCAAATCCTGACACTATTAATGATACTCAGCTATAATTGCAGACAGGACTTTAGCCTAGCTGTCCTCTGAAAAGCCCCACCCAGCAATTGATTGAAACAGATGCTGAGACTCAGAGAGCCTTGTGGAAGAGTGGAAGGAAGGATAGAAGGACCCAGAGGGAACAAGAGCTCTGTAAGAAGACCTACAAAGCCAATTAATCTGAGCCCAAGGGCCCTTACAAAGACTGAAGCACCAACCAAGGACCATACATGGACTGGACCTAGGCCTCCTACACAGGTGCAACCAATGGCCGGATTGATCTTCATGTGGGTCCCGTAGTAAGGGGGATGGGGGAATGTCTCTGACTTGGACTCTGTTGCCTGAATTTCAATCACTTCCCCCTGATGGGGCTGCCTTGCTAGGCCACAAAGGAAGAGGATATGTTTAGTCCTCATGCAAGCTGATGTGCTCAGGTGGGTTGGTGCTGGGCGGCTCCCCTTTTTGAGGAGTAGGGTAGAGGGGATAGGAGGAGTAGGGAGTAAGGATGGAACCAGGAGGAGAGGAAAGATGGGGGTTATGACCAGGGTGTAGAGTGAAGAAGGAAAACAAAGAAAGAAAGCTGACAAATTTACAAATATTATTCATTATTGAATTTTATTAACATGTTTTGATGTACAAAAAAATTACATGCCGGCACAATATTTCCATACCTGTACGCATTGTGCAGTGACTAGACCCAGCATCTCTCATATACCCTACCCTTACCTTAGACACACCATCCATTTGTACCCAATCACTGGCATGCATTCAAGAGACTATTTCAGTTTTATTTTCCACTGTGTGAGAAAGAACAGAAAAGATTTGTCTTCCTATGTTTGACTCATTTCACTTACTGTCCTTCAACTTCTACTAACACACCCCACCTTACACATGCAGCTCAAACTCTACTGCTCATTGTCATGTATTCAAGAGGAATTTTCATTCTTAAATTTCACTGTAAGAGAGAATGCACAAGAGCTGTCTTCTTCTGTTTGTCTCCAGAGCCATTTTTCACTCGTGTAATAAGAAATTATGCATGATGTCTGAACAATAGTCCATAATATAAATATACCACACTGTCTTTATACATTATTAATTTATGGTCACCAAGACAATGGTATAGCCATTTTCAAAACATTAATTCTGAAATGTCTGAAACAGATTTTTAAGAGAACCTTTTATTTCTATATTTACGTCTTCACACTTTATTTATGTATCGTCTGCTACCATGATATTTATATGTTCTTAATGTTTGATATGGGTAGCTCTATTTTAATTTTTGAATGTTTCTTTAACTAGAGAATATTTTGTCAGGTAGCTATGTTAGAGGTGTCTTCTTTCATTTTTAATTTCCTTTAGGAGTTTTTGGCTGGCTATTTATTTTCTAATCTGACTCAGACTTGTACAAAATACCTTTGTTCTTTAATTTTATGAACTTTATTACAAATAAGTTGCAAATTAAAAAACACCATCATGCATCAAAATTAACAAGATTCAAAGTCAATATATCTCAATAGATTCCTAAGAAGCTAGAGTTTCCACTTGGAATGGTCAGGATGTTGCTATTGATGTCTTTAGGCCTGTTTTTATTTAACATGCACAGCTTTTAATTTCAATTCTTATGTCTCAATCTGTTTCAAACTCAATCTTGTCTATACAGTTTACAATTTATTTTCCCATTACCATCCTTATTTTTTAATTATTTTTATTCTCTTGCAAATTATTGCTTTAAAATGATTCTTTTAAATTCTTCATCTCTCCTTGTATAAGATCTGACTATAATAAACACGCCAATGTTAAAAAAAATTATTTATGTTCACCCAGTATGTAAGTCAATACAAACAACCATAAAAATCTTGAAATACATGTGTCTTATTTTTACTGACATTAGGAAACTTTGGTGATGAAATCTATTTCACACTACATATATTGTTTTGACATTATTTATTATTTATTATTCAGTATTTTCTGATTCCATGTATTATTTTTGTGTAAGTTTTTTAAATGGTTAGAGAAATAGTGCTTACAGGCCAAGCCTCTATAGGCGTCAGTATTACTTAAGATTTTATGGTATCCTTTCTTTCAGATGCATGTGCAATACCCAAAGAAGTTATAGGAAACATAACGTAATTCTCAGATGGAGATGAAATAAAAAGAATTATATGTAATCAAGGAAGAGTGTTGGATATAAAAAGGCAATAAGATTGCCTCCATTTCCTACAAAGTCATATCAATTATTCCACCTGCACAAACAACAGTGCAATTCTTGGTAGAATTTGTTTAGAAAGGTGCATGCAGATTGCTAATATAGTTTCAATTTTCATTTTAAGTGTTGGTTAAATCTGTTTCTTCTCATAAGTATCAATTTGTGTTGATATATGGTGATTAATTTTGAACCTGAGAGACTGTTGCCACAAATGCAAAAACAGTGTATTCAAAACTCCTAAACCAAATGTGCGATGTGTTAGCACAAAATCAACGGCAAGAAAACTGATGTAATTACGTCAGTGTCTATTTCTATCCATCACTCTTCAAAATCTCTCCAATGTTTCTCGATACCTTTTGATCTAAGGCTCTGATTCACAATAAATAGAAGTCATATTGTCCCAGTCTTCAAAGTAATATTATTTCACAAACATGTATCAGCCGAACTGTCACACTGCTAATGAATGTAAATAGCTGCCACATAATGTTTTTATACTATAAATCTAAGAAGTATCTATGCATGCACTTCTAAGTATATTAATTCAACAATTAACACATTCAAGAATTATGCAAAGGAATGAAAATTTAACTGGGTATATGAGTCCATTGCTATCATATTAATGACATTAAAAGCTATAAATATTCTGTATATGAATAGACAGGCAATGAGCACATATATATTTGTGCCCAAATTAATAAAGAAAGTAAATTAATACACACAATAAAATTTATAAAAACCATATTTATCTTTAGAGGTAATTGTGTTAAGAGTTTTTATTTAATATATTTAAAGACATTTTCTAATTTAAAGTAGTTGGATATGGCTTGTTAACTTTAGGGTAGTTAAAAAGTAATATTTATTCAGCAAATACTACTTGGGTTATTTGTCCATTACAAATTTAGCAGAATTAAACACTGACTCCACTTGATCCTTGCATGCTTCTTCCATTTTAATTGTCTATTTATACTTCATTGCCCCCTGTAGTTTGATGTGATGGTGAGTCATGGGTGTTTAGAACTTATTATTGCTTCTAGAATTTTATATTTAATATTACATAATATTTCATAGTTTTCTTCCTTGTAGTAAAACGGTGAAGGAACTTATTCCACACTAAATTCAAGATTGCCTTTCCCATTGCTTGGTTATTAGCATCTGTGATGAGGTTGGCAATAACTCCAAGACAGATACTCCCATTGATTGGTTATCAGCATCTGTATAACCTCATCAATGGAGCCTGCTGAGATGGTTCCTATTACATTTTCTCCTATGGTAGAGAGTCTGATATGCTATGGAACCAGTGTCACAGTGTCAATGTGTTGAATTTTACTTTCTCTATAACTATTCTTGGTCTCTTTATCCAACAAACTTTTTGTCACTTCCTTGATAGCTTCCAATGTCCAGTTCTACATTTGGAGTGAAAGATTAGTACTAAATGCACCTGTTTTTCAATTTTATCTTTCTTTAATATTTATTTTTATTGTTAGATTTCAATATTATGTTTGAAGAATATTTTTAAAAATTGAAATTATTAAATATACACATCTCCAAATGATATGTCACTTTTGACGTTATATTTTGACCTAGAGATATTCCTTTAATTTTTTCTGCTTAAAATACCATTGAGTTATTTTATAATTTTATGTTTGACATATAAGAATATATAATATAATATAAGATATATTAAGAAAAATAATTTCTAAAACATTTACACTTTTTGTTAAAACCCAACAACTATAATGAGGTGCTGGAGGGGAATCGGCAGTTTAAGGGCATGGCTGCTCTTACAAAGGAGCCATATTTTGTTTCCTTCTTTCATATGCCAGCTCACAGCCCTCTGTATCACCAGTTCCAGGTCCCAATGCCATATCTGACATTTCAGGACACCATGTACAGACTACTACACATAATGAAAAGTAGATACACATTTTCAATGTAAATGATCTTCAGCATGGCTGTCATTCTTTGTGAAAAGGGCAACAATCAGGTTGACTTACAGGTGATACTATGTTTATAGATTATTATCAATTGATAACACGACTTGAAGGAAAATGTAAAAGCACCATTTCTATTATGAGAACTCTTACAAAATGGCATTTCACTTTCCTATTGTTGCTGTATTTTTTGCCTATGTTTGCCATGACAAATCACAAAGAAATTGGTGACAGAACAGTACAAATCTATTTCTTTGTTGTTTTTTAAGACCAGAGATCCAAAGAAGTGTCTCTGGATGTAGTCAAAGTGCTGGCCTTTCTGGTTTCTTAATTTCTTCAAGAGGGGCCCATTTGCATGCCTTTTCCAGTCACAAGATGCTATTTGTATTAGTTGGTAAGGGCTATTTTACTCCAACTTCAAATTCCACAGCTTGTTATAGTCTAGCATTTTCCCCTCTATCTATATATTCTTATCATTGCCTTACATGTTCTATGTATTTAAATATAATATCCTGGTTCTACAACTCTGCATTTTGATTAACTAAAGTTCCTGTGATGGCCTCCATCTCTTGTAAAGAGAAGTGTTTCACTGATAAGAGGGAAACACTACACTTGTCTGTGGGTACAAGGACAAATGTTTATAGATTGTATTTAGAGACTAAGGGTTATGCTGTTTTAGTAAAACCGTAGGTGTAGATTCCTCACCAATAACCATGATTTCACTAGCACTGATTAGTTGGGACTATTTCCAATATACCAGGCATGGATTCCCTCTGGATAAGCAGGTCTGAAGTCCAATTAGAGAGCTCCTGGTTACCACCAAGGTATGCATGCTAGGACTGTACCCATACAATTATTATGCCATACTAGACATTGGTGTAGTTTATAGGCATTATAGTCTATTCTCAGTGGCTGCATTTACAGAACTCCCTCATCTAATTCTCAAAGATCATTGCATAATACAGATGGAAGTTATTGTAACATCCAGAGGATCAGGAAGTTTTCTAGGAGAGTGTAGATCCTAGTAATATCAGAAGCTACACCCATAAAGTCTTAACAACATGACTTCTCCGATGTGTGATGAAGAAAGAAAATGAAGTATGACTCCTCTGATAGACATGTCAAACTGGACAGGGAAAAGCTCATGGGTGGTGAAACCTTCTACAAAGAACTACAGGCAACTGAGGGAAGGTAGAAGCAGGAAAGGTGGTCTTTTCCTTGGAAGACCACACCAATAGGTTATCTAGTCCAAAGGATCAGTCCTAGAATACAAATATATATATACAGCCTTGGAAATATATACTGAACAGCTTATATTTAGGAGTATATATGTGTATACATATACATAATGAATGTCATTGCAATTAGTGGGGAGAAGGAAGCTACGGATTTGAAAGAGTGAAGAAGGCTATATAAGCTCCATATTTGACCACCTCCCCTTGGTGGGGAGGCCTGGTGGCACTCAAATAAAGAATAAGCAGGCTACCAAGATGAGACTTGATAGCCTATGACCATATAGTGGGGGAGGAGGTCTCCCTTGGTCTTAGACCTAGCAGAGAGGAGTAGCATGAAAGTGGGAGGGAGGGAGGAATGGGAGGATACAAGTGATACAATAACAATTTAGTTGTAATCTGAATAAATTAATAAAATTAAAAATTTAGAAAGACTGGAATAAAGGAAAGGAATAAATGTTTCAATTACTTTATAATCTCAAAAGTTAAAAAAATTAGATAGTATCTGATGGGGACATTATTGAAAGTTCTACAGAAGCTAACCATAAAAGCAACAAACATATTAATTCTAAGAATCTCACTACTCTATCAAGTAAGGGAAGAGACCGTGAACTTAGATAGAAACTTATGGTCCCTAATAGAACTTATTATCCCTAATGGAAAGAGTAGGCTAGAATGAACCGTAGAAGCAAGGAATAAAACACCTTTTGGAGGACACACGATATCTACAATAAATGGTACTGGGACAACTTGATATCTATACAGAATTCAAAAGCTACCACACATTCTACAGAAAAATCCCCTCAGATAACATCAAAGGCCTTAATATCAGCACTGAAGCTTCCATACTGCTGAAAAGTGCATGAAAATTCTCCAAAAAACATATATAGCCCATGGCTTTCTGTTAGAATTCCAATAGTTGAGTAAATAATATTGATAACAAAAATGCATTTAAATAAAGTGGTTTCTTCACTGCAAAGGAAGAAATAATCAGCAGAGAGAACAAACAGCCTACAGAATAGGAGAAAGTGTTTCCTAGTGATTCATACAACAGCAGGGCAGTGCATAGAATATGTAAAGGGTTTTAAAGATTCAAGAAAAGATGGCAAAAAAGTCCACTCAAAATTGGGCCAAGGAATTATGTATGTAGTTTTAAAACAAGTTCTCTTTCATCAAATATGGGAAAGTCATAAGGAATCATACTATTAACTCACCACCACTCAAAATAAACTATAATTTGTATAAGTCTATGCACATATATTATATACCTAGATATATATTATGTCATAGATATCATGTACATAAACATTATTAAATAAAATTTTCTCTTCTATGTTGACAATGCTTCATCCAAGAACCAAAGACCATCTAACAAACACAGCAATACTAGGCAAAAGAAACATTCTTTTGAGTTGGTCAGGATTGCCTAACAGAACCCAAAATGTAACAAACTGCTTATATTACACTTGGTGGCCCCCAAAGGTAGATGTTAAGTGCATATCAGATGACACCAAACACTTCATCACAGAAACCAAAGCACGTTGTGTTGAAACTGTCCTGAAATCCTCCTACCTGAGGACTAGCATTCATGGTACCCGAAGTTACTAAGCAAGCGTTCCAAAAGAGAACCAACCCACGGTTCTACAAAGCAAGTCAAAAAGAAATTCAGACTCTCACCTTCCTTTCTGAAAATTTTATTTTGATTGTCTTGGAGACTGGCACAAAGAAAATGAATGCTGTTATATTGTTTAATAAATGTAACATGAAGCCGGGCGTGGTGGTACACGCCTTTAATCTCAGCACTCCTGAGGCAGAGACAGCTGGATCTCTGTGAGTTCAAGGCCAGCCTGGACTACAAAGTGAGTCCAGGACAGCCAAGGCTACACAGAGAAACCCTGTCTCGAAAAAATAAAATAAAATAAAAAATGTAGAATGATTAACTCAGAGTATTGATGATGTAAAAACACCGATTGAACTTTGTTTTGCCCCTCCCTTGTGAACTTTGATATTTACCAAACTAGCTGCCAGTAATTGGCTGAAATTCAAGGTCAGGAACAGCATTGTTATAACAGGGTTCCCAGAAGCACCACCACTGCTGGACTGCTGTGGTCTTTAGAAGATGGGGCTCTGTAGCATGTTGCTCTTAGCCAGTGTCCTCCTAAGTTCATGGCTTTCTACTGCCAAAGGTGAAGGTAAGTGTAACCAGATTGGACACACGCACTTTCTAGCCAGATGTAATCTGTTTTGTGTATGAGAATATTTTAATTTATTTTACTTTTTAATAAAGCATTACAAATAAAGATAAGAATATATTGCAGTACTACATTCCATTAACTTACAAATAAAATTAACTATAAGATGTTTTAAGTGAAAAAAGAAACATTTTGAAATATAAAAACCAGTCTATTTCTGGAAATAGTTCTTGATAAGAAATTTAAAGAGAAAAAATGGCTTAAAATGGGGTTTTCTCTGTTTTCCAGACTTCAGTGTCATTAGCCTCAAAATAGGATTTAGAGAGAATAAAAAATTATCTTTTAAAATGCATAAATAATAAATGTAACAAGATGATTTTTTAAAATGAAGTCCAACCTAAATAAACAAAGGCACTGACAAGGACAAAGCTCTGGACAGACTCTAAACAGCTTTGAGTCTGTGTGGGGTTAATTTCATCTTCACAGACTGGATAACCATTGAGATGTAACAAGAATAAATTAATAAAGGAAAAAAATTTAACTTCACAGCCATTAAAACAAGTAACCTTTTCCATTTCAATCAAATCACCTTCGTCAAATGGAAATGTCTTAATCAGACAATGAAGAAAACTGTTAGTTTTGTAAGCAAACCTCCAAAATGCCAACAATGTGCTCTTTTCTGGTCTTTCCAATAAAATGAGTTAGGGGAAGGAGATTATATTTCCTTTGCATTAACACTGTGTCTGAAGAGGATTTGACAGCAGTCCCTCAGTGAATCATAAAGGCATCATCACATCCATGGAACCACAAATGATGCTGTATACACTGTGAAGGATTCTGAAATTTAATCACGGTTTGGTTTGGGTTTTTCTTTCCTTTTTTTTTTTTTTGTTTGTTTGTTTTGTTTGTTTGTTTGGTTGGTTGGTTGGTTGTTGGTTGGTTGGTTATTTTGAGGGGGGGTTGTTTTGTTTGTTTGGTTGGTTGGTTGGTTTTTTTTGTTTTGTTTGTTTTTTTGTTTTCTAATCTTTCTTTGTGATTAAGGGTTATTTAGATAGGTATTCAGATCTCAGATAAGTGAAAAAGATAGGAACAAGATCATTACTTTACAAAGTTGCCAACATCTCTCTTATGGCATAGGTTATTTCGCTTTGTTGTGGTCTTTTATCTGCATACAAAAACGTTTAAGGCTTTCTTTGACAACAGTTAATCTTCTGCAAAGTTGCCATCTTTATACATATGCACTTTCATCTGTAAATAGTTTTGACCAAAATATAACAAAACACTTCTCCAAGATTTACTTTTAAGTCTGCCGAGGAGTATGTTTTTAATGTGTCTTTGTTATTTTCCTTCTCTGTATACTCAGATGAAAGAGAAGTGCAAAGTGTCAGTCACTGAGCAGTGTTTGGGGGAATAGTGGGAATTTTTGGGGGGGAGGTGGGGAAGTTCCCTATGAAATGAGTTCATCATGAACATCGGGAAAAAAGGTGACTATTTTAGTTTGAAGATCCAAACGTACAAATTTGGTAACATTATTTCAGAGATGTAAACTCATTGTGTTTCCACATCTCACTTTGAATTATAACCAATGGAAAATAGTAACCAAATGAGAGGAAAAAAATTTCATTTTGCCAAATGATAGAAAACATTTCCTTCATTGTTTTTTTTAAATATTGAGTTTATAGTATATTATATTTGCCTTCCCTTCCCTCCCACCAAACCATCCCATCCATATATACCTTCTTGTTGTCTAAATAATGGTCTCTTTCTTTACTAGTTGTTATTGTATGTATATACACATATATTATCATAAATAGAGCCAGTTCAGTTCACACAAATATTTGTAAATATTAAGTATCTAGTATTCCTTATAGTCTGGAAAATGTCCTACAATGATGAAGCTTTTAATTTTTAATGAGTTAGTTTTCTAAGAACAAAGCAAGTCAGAGCAAAAGAATAAGTAGCAACTAAGAAATTATTAAATAGATCGGAGACCATCAGCAGCAGACAGACAAACAGACAGGCAGGCAGGCAAGCAGACAAATATATTTTAGGCCCTAAGGTGTCCAGCATTAATCCTCTGGGGCAAATATTTTCCAGCAGCTGTCAGGAATTCCTCTCTGAAAGTCCTTTTGGAGGGCACATCTAATTAGTAGAACAAATGGCAAAAGATAGAATTCACATGATCAAATCAGGTTTTCATAATAGCCAGCATAAACTGACTTTAAAAGTTGAAACAGTGAGCTGGGATTTCCAATTGCTTTTACCTTTTTTTTCACTTCTCTTTGTTTTTTACTTTTTTACTAAATATATTTATATTATTACACATATATACAATAATCTACCTATGACAAGAAGAACCATGACACTATCAGGAATTATAAATGTCACATTCTTAGTGTTTTGGCTATTTGTATTTGACAGCCTTGAAGAAACATCTTTCCTATTTTGGTGCTTCTAAAATTCTGAATGTAAATCAATATCTATCATATCTCTTCATTATCAACTTAAAACATCTATCTAGATGTAAAAACATCTTAACCCCAAAACAACTAAGCTTAATTGTAAAACTAAACTACCCAGTCTTCAACCCCATCAGAGACGTGAGAAGGAATAAAATTGCTTATCCCTTCAAACTTGAAATGCCCTATCTTTCAGTTCTTTTCTCTGTTCTTCCTGGGAATCCAGATGGGGAAGTTGAGTTAGCTGCCTTAGACATGCTTCCACAGTTTTTGTGGGATATCCTCAAGTAAGTCAATTGGGTGATGCTACTTTTCGGTTATTTTTGTTTACTGAGAAGCCTTATGAAAGGGAACATGCCTCTGCCTATTGGAACTCCACCTGGTTGTCATAAAAAGTTTGCCTCAGCTAGTACTTCAGGTTATTCTGGAGAGTGAGTTTGATGTTTTGCTATCACTCACTCAGTCTGTCTGTCTGTCTGTCTGTTCTCTCTCTCTCTCTCTCTCTCTCTCTCTCTCTCTCTCTCTCTCTCTCTCTCTCTCTTCTCTCTTCTCTCTTCTCTCTTCTCTCTCTCTCTCTCTCTCTCTCTCTCTCTCTCTCTCTCTCTCTCTCTTTTCTCCGTGTGTGTGTGTGTGTGTGTGTGTGTGTGTGTGTGTGTGTGTGTAATGTTTATCATCTACCTAAGTATCCATCTCTGGCAATTTATTGTTTTACTTTGGCTTGTTGTATGCTTAATCAACTCTATCAGTCAAAAGAGAAAGTATGGATATCATATATAATTACTCAGACAATACAGTGCACCTGGGTAGCCTGAAGAGATGGGCAGATATTCAGAGATCATCACTGATCATCTACGTACATTAAACTTCAGTCAGAGATCACGGTATTAAGAGGGGTGGTGGTGGTGCATGGCTTTAATCCTGACACTTGAGAAACAGAGGCATGCAATCTCTGAGTTCGAAGCAAGCCTGGTCACCAGAGTAAGTTCCAGGACAACCAGGACTACACAGAGAAACCCTGTCTCAGAAAACTGGGGAGCGAAGGGGGGGGGGAGGAGAGAGCAAGAGAGAGAGAGAGAGAGAGAGAGAGAGAGAGAGAGAGAGAAATAAAAATTACGTGAATGATATAAGAAATTTTGATAATGCCAGAGAAGGAAGTTGAAGGAGAATCTAGCTGAGAAGAAAATTTAATTCACAAGTGGGCACACTATGACATTATGTTATTATGTTCTAAAGGAAAAACAAAAAACATACAGACAAATAATTTGCAAGGCAAACATGCATGTGTGTGTGTCCTATACTAAAGACATTTGTAAGTGTACATCATAATCTGTAGTCAGAATAATAATTTTTCATTTTTAGTGGCTAATTGAATAAAGGAAGACTGACAAGTGTGGGAAACATTCATAGCCTGCAGTGTCACTGCTGTGTGCACTCAGTTTTAGGTGAGTGGTGTAGAAAGGGCTCTGAAGGAGGTTGGAATATAGTTGGAGGATAGTAGCAATGTGATACAGAAAAGACAAGATAAGTGTATGCAAATAACATCATGTTGTTTGGAAGACAGACAGTGGATATCTGAAAAACAGAATGTCCAGCGTACATGGAATTTCTACCATGAACATCTTCAAAACTACATAACATCAAATAGAAATAGGTTAGCAACTTCAGTTTCCATGTGGCTAAATAACACAGGAATCAATAATTTTAAATATCATTTAACATTAAGAATTAACTCTACATTAGTGAAAATGAAATGCTTCACTATTTGTGAGGATATTACTACAAAACATTGTCAAAATACTCAAACAACCACACATTGTTTGGTTGATAATGAGGGAAGATATACATTGTAAAAGCAGTATATGGTTTTTGTGCATAATTTAAATTTCAAGCAGACTAACTTTCCTAAAACATAAGTCTAGAAATTTCTGCTTGTAGAAAATGTTCAAATTCAATAGTTATAACAACTTATATGTTTACTGTTTTAATGTATTTAAACATTATATGTATACATCATATATACACATACAATTTCCACATTATTCCTGGCAGTTGTATTTATAGACATAATGTTCACCAGAATTTAGCTGCAGATTTATCTTCTTTCTGATTCTTTGTGACCTTTTATTTTTAATAAAACTACACTTACTCTGCAATGTGACAAAATAAAAATTATGCTGTTATTTATCATACTAAACTAACTACTGGGCATGTTTACTATTCCCTTGAAACATACTGGAGACAGAATCCCAGTATGTAAATTAGTGATTATGTCAATGAGAACAAGAGAGCAGAATAGTTGATGACTAAGCACAGTCCTCATATTCAGACATTTCTCACTACGCAGTCAGGTGGCTATAGTAGCTCATTTATCAGGGGTTTTTAAAGTTATATTGGGCTCCTGAACCCTTTGGGTCCTTCCACAGCCCCATTCTTCCATGGTGTTTTCACATGGAGTCCAGCAGAAAGTCAGGAGCCCCACAAGGAGACCATCAAGGCTGACAGATCTGGACTAGTGTGGGTCTGCACAAACTCCTGTACCAACTAAGGACAATGCATGCATGAAACCCTGTTCAGATCTAGCCGTTGGACAGTTCATGCTCCATGGTTGTGGAGAGCATGGAACTGTTTCTAACATGATATCTGGTGGCCCCAATTTGATCACTTCTCCTTGGTTCGGAGGCCCCATGGGTACACAGAGGAAGGGGAAGAAGAAAGCTATCCAGATGAGACATGATAAGCTTAGGTCAGAGATGGGGGAGGGGAAGAAGGTGGAAAAGGGAGGGAGAACAGAAACTGGAAGATACCAGCAAGGGGATAGCATTCAGGATGTGATCTGAATAAATTATAATAAATTTAAAAATACAATGTCGGGCTATGTTCTAAATACTGTCAAAAGCTTTATAATTCATATCAATCTAAAACATAAACTTCAAACTTATTAATAATCACATCCTCAATTATTTACATACTCAAGGATCATGTGTTAATATACACAATAGTGGATTTCATTGTGTTATTATTTTACTAATTTATGAAATGCTTGCAGGTCATTCTTGTTTATAGATCAAATGAAACATCAGAAGGCACTTAAACTATATCCATTTAAGCTAAATGAAAAGAAAAATATCATCAAATACAAAAATATGTAATTAATGATTCATCGGTGATAATTAACATTTAATTTCTTAATCTTTGTTTTATTTTTTCCAAGTGAAACTTTGTGATTTTCCAAAAATAAACCATGGAATACTATATGATGAAAAGAAGTATGAGCCATTTCTCCCAGTTTTTACTGGGAAGGTTCTCTACTACTCCTGCAAATATAGTTTTGCATCTCCTTCAAATTCCTTTTGGACTCGGATAACATGCACAGAAGCAGGATGGTCACCAACACCAAAGTGTCGCAGTGAGTAAATGCCATCCCGATGAACACTGAGTGAAAGAAAGAGAAAAGCGTGTAAGAGGGGGGTCATGGCTTTGCAGGTGGGCTGGAGAATGGGCAGATAAAGTCTTTCTTTCATGAGTTTTTTTAAATGAAAATCCAGCAGAGAATATATTGTGAACAGGAGCTCTACAATATAAAATTATGAACTGAAAGCCAATGGTGAATGTATTTTGGTGAATATACTAACAGATCTTGTCAAACATCTACTTAATAGGAAACTGGCCATGCTTTTTATGTGAAAGAAAAAGTCACTTCATGTATCTACTATGATTGAATTATCTTTTCTCTTTTCTCAATTAAATATTTTTATTTTTTACATATGCATTTATATTTTTATACACATATACAATAAACTACCTACAGCAAGAATAACCATGACACAATCAGGAATTATATCAATGTTACAGTCTTAGTGTTTTGGCTATTTGTGTTTGGAAGCCTTGAGGAAAACATCTTTCCTATCTTGGTGCATCTAAAATTCTGAATGTAAATTACTATCTATCATATTTTGTCATCATCAACTTAAAACACATATCTAGACCTAAAAACTTCTTAACCCCTAAGCAACTAAGCTTCACTGTAAAACTAACTATTTGGTCTTTAACTCCATCAGAGACTTGAGAAGGAATAAAATTAATTACCTGAGAATACCAGGAGTGTAGGAGAATATGGGAAAATGACAGAGACAGTTTGCCACCTGAATAGCCACCGAAAACTCTCAATAACATTGGATCATATTCTTCAGCTTTCTGGCCCAAAATATCTGACAAACACATTTGTGAGACAGAAACTATTGAGGACTTTTCTCTTAAATATTTCGTGGCAAGACATTTTACGTTTGTATTTTCCAAGACTCACTTCATCTTTAGACTTGTTATCTTTAATACATGGATCCTTAAGTGAACGTGTAGTGCAAACCTCAAGATGAAGGGTATATTAAAAAAAAATGGGAAGCAGAATAGATAAATCAGTGAAGCAGATCACAAAAGCCATTCCTTGTTGAAAAAAAACATTCAAAAATCATATCAAAATACTATTTTATATTGAGAAGTTTATCAGTGTTTAAAAAAAAAACTCAAAAGCAGAATGAACAGGAAGATGGATCAGTGGACAAGTCCTTGGCCTGTACACAGGAGTATCAGAATCTGGATACAAGCACCCGCATAAAATGTACAGTGGCCACCTACAGACTCAGCACTTCAGAAGTGAGGAAAACACACTATCAACTTCAGGAACCTTATTTGTATAGTTTTTTTTGTTGTTGTTGTTGTTCAGTTGTGTCATTTTTTTTAAATCTTAATATGCAATGTAACTTTCTTTTATCTTCCCCCATATTGAAAATTAATCTTTTTTTCTTCTCTAGGGCTATGCTTTTTTCCTTTTGTGGAAAATGGCAACTCTACATCTTCAGGACAAACACACTTAGAAGGTGATACTGTCCAAGTTGTTTGCAACCAAGGCTACGCCCTTCAAAATAATCAGAACGCCATCTCATGTACTGAGGAGGGCTGGTCCACTCCTCCCAAATGCATTTCCATCGGTAAGTACACTGCCCTCTGGGATCCGGCATTGTTCTGCCATGTTTGAAATAAAGTGCATTGTTGTGGTTGAAATAAAGGTCTTTCTACTGACTTTTACCATTAGGCGTTTGGATCTGGGTTATGGTGTGTCCAAGTGAATAGGCAAATATGATGATTTAGATGTGTATTTAGTTAAAGTGAAAGTAATAAGTAGAAATACTCTACGAGTATATTCTTTTCATGATAAAGTCACACAATTTCCGTTCTGCATAGTCATGCTTCAGAGGAATACAAGAAATGGTTAAAGAGAGAAAGTGAAGAAGTAAAATGAGTTATAAACATAAACTATAACTTCTACATTTTCGACCACAAAAGATATTGATAAAATGTTAATGAAGTTGTTAACTTTTAAATTGAGCACTATATTGGCAAGAGTTTTCTGGCATTGTCAACAACACTGTGAATCAAATACTTTAGAAAATGAATATCGCTGTCTTATCACTGATGAAATATATTTTTTCTATTAAAAGTTCCATGTGGACTGGAAAACACAATGAAAAACATGCTCAAAATAATCATATAGTTAAACTTAAGATAGGGTCTTAGCTGTGGTCCAGGCTGACCTGAAATTCACTTATGTATCCCATCTTGTCTTGAACTCAGTGAAGATCATTTCCTGGCCTCCAGAACGCTGGGATGGACAAGTCAAGCCTCACCATTTGTAGCTCCAAATATATTTTAAGCAGCACTTCATAACAATAATCTTTTCAAATAGTACTATGAGTTGTGTAAAATAATACTGTACCTTGAATTTCATCAAGCATGGCAAAGTTGCCACCAATGCCAATAATTAACAACAAAAATATTTTACATTCAGAAATAGGTACCTGTATGTAGTTGTAAATAACAGCCTCTGAGTTTCCTTGCCCAAGTTTCTGGAAGTCTGAGAAGACATGTTACTCCTTCTATATATGTTTAGCGGGATTAAACACTGATGCCACTTTATCCAAATATTCCCCTCATTAGACTTAATATTCCTTCTGTTCATTCATAATTCTTTGCACCTTCTGTTTCAATGTAGTGGGTCAAAGGTATTCAGAATTTGTTGCTTCTAGATTTTCCCATATATTATCATCAGATATTTCATAGTGGTCTTCCCTAGAGCAGAGCTGTGATGCAGATTTAAGGAAGTTATCCCTGCTTGAGCTCTGAGGACACCCTGCCCCATTGCCTGGTTATCCGGATCTGTGATAAGGTTGCTGGCACCCACATCAGTGGAGCCAGCTGAGACTGTCCCCTTCACACTTTCTCCTCTGCTGGAGCTTCTCCTCCCCAGCAAACCACTCGAACAGTGTCAGTGTGTGGTAGCCGCTAGTCCCTGGCACCATTGCATGTGTCTTTCTTCTTTGATGATTTTCAGAACCTGATTTTGGGTTTTGGAGTGAGGTGACTACTAAATGTTTTTGTTTAGTCTTTTTTCTCCTTTTCTTTAATGCTTGTTTTATTGTCAGATAATAATATGCAAAGAGCTTTTCAAGCATTTTCTGTGTATTAAATGTACATAAACATCTCCAAATGTTCTATCAGCTTTAAGTCTTTTTTTTTTCTGGTTTTTTGAAACAGGGTTTGTCTGTGTAGCTTTGGCTTTCCTAGACTCACTTTGTAGACGAGGCTGGCCTTGAACTCACAGCAATCCACCTGCCTCTGCTTCCCGAGTGCTGGGATTAAAGGCATGTGCTACCACTGCCCAGCATATTTTTAAACCTCTAGTTATTGAAGATACTCTGGTGATAATATCACCTTAAACTACTATTAGGTTAATTTTTTAAATTTTTGTTTTTATATAACATAAAATATATTGAAACAAAAATAGGATTTAAAACAGAGCACAATATAAATTTCCAAAGCCCTTGTGCTTTCAATTTTAATCCTACAGACATTTATGAATAAAAATGATGAGCTGGAGATTGACTAGCAAGCAGTTAAGGGATTGGACTTCTCTTTTTTAAAAATATATTTTATTAATTTATTCATATTACATCTCAATTGTTATTTCATCCCTTGTATCCTCCCATTCCTCCCTCCCTCCCATTTTCCCCTTACTCCCCTCCCCTATGACTCTGACTGAGGGGGACCTCTTCCCCCTGTATATGCTCATAGGGTATCAAGTCTCTTCTTGGTAACCTGCTGACCTTCCTCTGAGTGCCATGGGACTGCTCTTAAAGAGGACCATGGATGGGCTTTCTGGTCCCACATACCAGATCACGGTTCTCATGCTCTGGATGTTCCAATGCCATCTTCCTTCAACTCAGGGTCCCATGCATGTAAGTGGTACACACATGTAGGAAAACACTACTGCACATAACAAAAACAAATTTAAAAGTGTCAATGTAATGGTTTTCACCATGGCTGTCCTTCTTGCTGAAAAACAAATAGTGAGGTCTGAATACATGGGATATATTTATAAACATCATTGGATCGTGTCCATTCAATAACATTTATTGTTATAGGATTAGAAGGTACTTTATAAAGTGAATAAAAAGCTGAAATCAATGTAAAAATGATATGTATTGATAAAATATACACATATCTAGGTGAAGTTGTTCTTACCTCTTCAGTTTTATCTTGCCAATCCTTCAAAGAGATCATTTTACCACTAATTCCACTCTTTGCTGGAACAAATGGTTGTATAAAAGAAACAAAGAATAAGAGGAAGAAGGGTAAAGGGTTTAAAAAAAGACTAGAGAGTTGTCTTTAATTCAATGTTATGAATTATACATTTGCATAGTTTTCTTTTGCATTTAAAATCACCTGTTTTCTATAATTGGTTTCTATTGTCTTCATAAAAATCTGTGGGTGTGGTGAACACATCCAGAGTGCAGTTCAAGAGAAAATCCTAAAACTAAATTTTCAGTCTATAATTTGATGGTATCATGAACAAATCTAGATAATCACAGATTATAAACATATGTGAGAAATAGCTTAAGTTGTGGGCTTTGGCCTCAGGAAACAAAAGAATAGCAATTGGTGTCTGATTTTATAATTTCAGGGGGTAAAACACTGTATCTTGTCTAATGTATAGAAATTGATTTAAAGGACTGAGAGGAAAAGCAGTAACTTCGATTTCATAGTTAAACTTCATATATATATAAACACCTTGTTTTGTTATCCTATGCCCCAGCCCCAGTCCCTGACTCTATACCTAATATCTCTTGGTCTATGGAGATGTAATGATACTTCTTTTTGCTTTTTAGAAAGTTCCTGTGTGGATCCACCACATGTGCAACATGCTACTATAATAACCAGGTCCATGGTTAATTATCCATCTGGTGAAAAAGTGCGTTATGAATGTAATAAACCTTTTCAAGCATTTGGGGAAGTGGAAGTGACATGCTTAAATGGGATCTGGACAGAACCTCCAAAATGCAAAGGTAAGGCATTATATCCCCAAATATTTATTTGACAATGTAATTCGGTTACTGTACACTAGTGAAAATAAAGTGAAGTAATCCTTATGAACAGAATTTTTTAGGTTGTTTATTTAAACTAGATTCCTCTTTCATACAATACATCCTGACCATAGTTTCATATTCTTCCCTTCCTCCCTGCTCTTCCCCAGATTCCCTGCCCCACCTTTCCCTTCAGAATGGAAGAGTCCTGAAAGAGGCAACAGTCACATGTGGCAAAACAAGATAGGATAAAACAAGTCAAAAGCCCTCACACTAAGGCTGAACAAGGCAACTCAATAGGAGGAAAAGAGTACCAAGAGCAAGCAAAATAGTCATATATACACACCCAGTTCCACTGTTAGGAGTTTCACAAAAATACCAAGCTAGCAGTCATAACGTATACACAAATACACATGGGTTTCTGTGAGCCCCTGTGATCCCTCCTTAGTTGATTCAGAGGATCATACACTCCAGGTGTCCTCTATCCCCTCTGCCTCCTACAATCTTTCCTCCTCCTGTTCTGTGAGGTCATCCAATCTCTAAGCAAGGGAGCAATTTTTTAAGGTTTCTTCGCCTAAAATTTAAAGTAGACTCTTCTCAAACACAATACACCATGAGCAGAGTTGCCCGAGCCTACATTCCACCCTGATCCCCTAGGCTTCCCCTCTTTCCCAGATCTCCTGCCAATGGAGACCTTCAGTTCAGACACTAGCTCCTCATAACGTCTGGCTGTGGGTCTCTTCTCCTGCTCCCATCTGCTGCGAGATGTAGCCTCTCTAACAACGACTGGACAAGGCACTGATCCTAGGTCTCTGAGACATCCAGTCTGTGGTTCCTGGCCACGCAGGCAGTGCAGGTAATGGGCTTCCTAGAGATGTTTCGGCAGTTAATGGCTAGGCTCCCTACCAAACTGATGTGGAGCATTTTTTTTCAAATGAAAATAAAATGATATGCATATTTTTTAAATGTTTTGGTGAATTTAGTGGAGAAACATGATAGGAGTCAACAAAGATTATATCAGATTAAAGTAACAACTGCCATTAAGGAAAAATTCATCACTTTTCATGCGAAGATCCTCATTTTTCATTGAAGATTAAAATGTATAAATACATTTATATGAGGCTTGAGGAAAGATTTCAACATATTCATTTTAAATTAAATGAATGGTGTAATCAACAACCTCCTTGTAATAAAATATAAAATCTTTTCTTATTTCTTACATGTTGTGTTCAACATATGGGAATTTTCAGTGAGTACTGAGGCTTAATTTTATAAGCACAAAAAATTTCCAAATACTACAATTAGTCATTTGCTATTGAAAATGGACTACATACTTATAATCCACAAATTTACATCATAGTTATAGAGAAACATCAATTGCCTAGTCCACTGAGCAAATCTCTTATATTCAGGTTATTTGCACGTAAAACCATTATTGGTATATTTGATATATCTGTTCACTTGTTGATTTGTGTTTGTGTTCTCTGTTAATCAGCTTTATTTCTCTTTTTCCCCTTGAGTTTTTTATTAGTTTTCAGTACACAATTTGAATATGCTATTTCTAACAGTTTCCTAACCACCTGTTAATGAAGTCACCTAGGTATGTGTGTGTGTGTGTGTGTGTGTGTGTGTGTGCGCACATGTGCCACCCTTTACTAATGCTGACATTTTATATTCCAATGAAAAAATGGAAACTATACCTAACTTTAAAATCCATTTATACTTACTTATTCCTATACTTAACTTAAACATTTCTTTTGCATTTACTATTACATATATTGAGCACCATCCTCAAATGCTAGGTTTTGTCTCAAATATAAACATAATTTTATGAACACAAACTTTGTTTACTATATACCATAATTTTACGAGTTAATTTTCTTCTAAAGTTTTGATTTCTATTTTTATATCTGTGATGAATTCTGGTAGTTGTTCATTAGGAGGAATTCTCTGTTGGAGATAAACCCTCTTTATCTTTATTTTTAACCTGATAATGTCTTTATTAATGTCTTTATTGGAAAGGTTAGCACCAGGTGACATGGAATTCAAGGCCAAATCTCATTTTCTTTCTCTTTCTATGGTCTCCATGGTGGTAAATGGAAAGCCACTATTTTTACATTTTGGTCCAGCATGGTTGATGATGACTTCCTAGGGACCTTTTTCAAGATGTTTTCGCTAAGCAGTTTCAATACATGTGTCTGCATAATCTTCATGGGTCTTACTCTGAGTTTACTCAGCTCTTGCGTATGCAAATTCATGCCTTATGCCATTTTTTTTTCATTTTCATTCACATTAGAACATTTTATTTGGATCATGAGTGCTTTGATTTTTTTCCAGTTCAGTTTTGTGGTGTTATTGTTGAGATATTGGTGAAAAGAACATAATACCAGCACATTTTATTTCAGTCTTATCCTGTGGCCTCACCTGGACAATCAGCAGCCCAAAAGAAAAACACATAGTGCAGTATTGTGCAGTTAGACGAGTCCTGGTTTTCTTTACTAGAATTCTCAATGTCTACCCTATTCCTATATTTTTACAAAAAAGTTATGTCCAAGAATTCCAGTTGTGTTTACAAAAGAATAACCTATAGATGCCTATCATAAACCCAGAAAGCTGCCTTAGCCTTCTGTAATATTATAAGCATTAAATTCTTGTCTACAAATGTGTATTTCTAAAAAAAAAATGGATAATGAACAATGAGAATACATAAAGTAATATACACTCCAGTGTTAACAAAAACAAAAAACAAACAATAAAAAAAAAAACTAAAGAAATCCTGCCTGTCTACATTGATGTCTGTGTGCTCAGCAGCTGATAAGACACTTAGCAGCAGTGGGAGGTTTCAGAGCAGACATGCTTGCTGCAGTTCAGTAAGATTGAGGCAAGAACTTGTAACTCTCAGTTTATGTGATTAAAATTCATTCAAGTAATCATTTCTGTATCCAGAAACCTAAAGTCCTGTTTTGCCTCTGCCCACCAGGGTTAGACTAATGCTCGGGAGGAAAATTTTCCTATATAGAGACAGAACGCTAGACACAAAGAAGGGGGCAAGTCTGGATTCTGATCAAATCCCGTTTATTGAGAAATTTCACAGAGTTTTTATAAGGCAGGGGGCAGGGAAGCATATTGCTATGGCAACCCAGCAGTAGGCTATCTCAAGATGCAAAGAATTTCAAGCAGGTCACAACATCCTGCCACACCGAATATTTTGCTATCTTTATCTAATCTAACTGTTAAACTACAACAGGGTGGTGTCTGGTGAATGGCAGACTGCTGGAGAAATAAGAACATAGGCTCTAACAAGATGGCTGAACATTGGCCATATAGCCTGTCCCCTACACTGTTTAACACTGCACTTCTATTGGTTCTCCTTAAGCCTGTGCTTTGACTTGATTTCTCAAACATTCAAATGGTGTCTTGTTAGATTCAACAGGGAAATGTGGACCTCCTCCACCTATTGACAATGGAGACATCACCTCCTTCCCATTGACGGAGTACCCACCATCATCATCGGTTGAATATCAGTGTCAGGCCTATTATCAAATTGAGGGAAACAAGAAAATAACATGTAGAAATGGAGAGTGGTCAAAGCCACCAACGTGTTTACGTAAGTACCTCATTCTCATAAATTGTAGGAAGTTCAATGTCATAGAATGGATATCTTTCTGTTAATAATAGAACATTCACAAAATAAAAGTACTGCTTTGCCTAGTGTTTCACTGTTAAACATGAGAATGTGAGAAGGGCAGGATTATTAGATTTTTTTATATAAAAATAGTCAACAGATAAAATTGTGCACATTATTCTTTATAATTAAGGTTTAGCTAACATGTGTTAATGTCTGTATAACTGGGTGCCAGCATGCTACTTCTATACCTATTGTCTCAGTCAGTGTTCCATTGCTGTGCAGAGACACTATGACCATGGCAGCTCTTATAAATGAAAGAAATCTGTTGGGGATTGCTTACAATTTCAGAGGTTTAGTCCATTATCATGATGTTTAGGAGCATGGTGGTGCAGAGGCAGACATGGTGGTGTGGAAAGAGCAGAGAGTCCTATGTCCAGGTCTGCAGGTAACGGGAAGAAATAGATATACTTCTTCTAACAATCTATATATGGCTATATACAACAAAGCCATACACCTAATGCCTTTCGGGTAACACTACTCCCTTATGACTAAGCAATATATGAGCCTACAGAGGCATTATTATTCAAATCACCAAACCTGTATACCTCCTTCGGTTATTAAAATCAGTGTCCCTCATACAACATCCCCAATCCCTTATATAAGATAACTAATTTCTATTCATCACTGTTAGGTATTCAAGAGGAATTTTAGTTTGTCTTTCCATTGTGTAAGAAAGAACACACAGGACTTGTCTTCCTTTGTTTGGCTTATTTCACTTAATGTCTTACAACCCCTTTTCTAACTAACATAATAAAATTCATCTATAATGTCTGAACAATGCTTTACATATAAACATACCATGTTATCTTTATAAATTCATCAATTGGTGGGAGTCCAGACACTTTTCCCATCATAGCTACCGTGATGTAGCACTGTGCAATAAATATATACATGTAAGCTGAGTAGGTTGATTTTATTTCCTCTAGGTACATACAAAAGAAGGCTACAGGAATAACATATGGAGGATCTATTTTTATATTTTTAAGGAATCTTAATATTGTTCTCTAAAGGAACTGCATAAACTCATAGTCCCATCAACAGCTTATGAGTTTCTTTTCCACTACACACTCATGAGCACTTATAATTTTAAGTGCCATGATCCCTAATACAATTCTAACTGGGTTATTATGTATCTTATTCTGGCTTTGTTTGGCAGTGAAATGACAAAAATGATATTAAGCTTTTTTTAACCTCTCAGTGGCAGGTGTACTTACATTTTTAAGATGTGTCTATTCAATTATCTGGTTGGCTTATTTTTTAATGTATTTTAAATTCCTTATGTATTCCTGACATAGAAAACCACTATACAAGATCCTTAAAAACTAATAAGTGACAACTATTTACACAAAATTTGCTAGTTATCTATTTCTTTTTTTAGTATTTTTATTAAATAAATGTTTAATGTTTTACATATACATTTTTATTATAACACATATTTACAATAAACTACCTACAGAAAGAAGAACCATGACACAATCAGGAACTATATAAGTATTACATTCTTAGTGTTTTTACTTTTTGTATTAGACAGTCTTGAAGAAAACATCTTGGTGCATCTAAAATTCTGAATGTAAATGAACATCTATCATATCTCATCATTATCAAACTAAAACATCTATCAAGATCTAAAAACATCATAACCCCTAAACAACTAAGCTTAATTGTAAAACTAATCTACCTGGTCTTCAACCTCATCAGAGATTTGAGAAAGAATGAAATTTCTTAGTTGTATTGAGTATATTCTCTGCTATCCACAAATACTTCACTGTGATAAAATCTATTGGTCAAGTTTTGCTTTTTGCCATGTAATTTTGGGTTCATCCAAACATTCAGTGCCCAAAATGAATTAAGTGTTTCTCTGTTGCTTTTTCTTGTACTTTCAGTGTTTTGTTCTTACATTGATGTCTTTGATCAACATTCAGCTGATTTTTGCCCAGAATGCAAATTTTGGTCATACCCATTGGATACCAATTATCTTTATGTCATTTATTGAATATGCTATCAGTTCTCCAACATATGTTTTAGAAACACTATTATGACTGATTAACCATAGATGCATAGGACAATTTTTCAGTGTTTTCTATTTGTTAGATGGTTCGTACTGTTCTTTTTACCTTAGGGCTTCTGGTGTATATTGAAACATGGTATTACTCTATCTCCAGATTTTTTTTCTCAGTTTCCACTTGTCTATTTATTTGTATGTACCTCCATAGAAATTTAGATTTTTCCTCTATGGGAATGAAAAATTTTATCAGTATTTAGAAGGGTTTCATAGAATCCACTAATTGCCTTGGGAAATATGGACATTTTAATATTAGTATTAAATCTTACAACCCACTAATATACATGATTTCGCCATTTTTGCCTTTTCAAAATCTTTTACCAGTTAACTAGTAATAATGATTGAAGAATTTCACTTCTGTTGTTAAATACATAGACAGATTAATTTTTTAGGTTGCTGATAAAGAAACTGCTTTTATACTTAATTCTCAGAAAAAAATGAAATTGGTCTATGAAAAGGGGTATTTTTGTATAAGGATAATGCATATCAGTATTTAATAATTTTCTTTTCAATACTTATATTTTAAGTTAGTCTCTAGTATTTACCACATATAAAAATATATAATTCACAAATAAAAATAATTTAATTTCCTCCTCAATAATTGTATCTTTTATCTTCCTAGTTATAATTCAAAAATCTGATACCACAGTAAAAAAAGATTAAGGAGAATGGACAGGCACTTCTTGCTGATAATATAGTTATTTTTAATTGAAAATATTTTTCTCGAAAACATATACTGATTATTGTTTCCTCTCTTTCTACTCCTCCTAGTTCCTACTGTCTGAATCCACTCCCTATCTCTCACTAGAAAAGAAAAAGCTTCTAAAAAGATGAAAACAAAACCTAAGAAAGTAAGATATGAGTCAAAAACTATTATATAGATGTACATGACAACCCAATAGGAGAAAGTGTCCCACGAGCTGGCCATGAGTAAGAGATCCACCCCCTGTCGTAGTCAAGAGGCCCATAAAATTATTAAGTAATAGCTATAATATATACCCAGGCGACCTAGTGTAAAACCACGTAGACCCTGTGCTTGCTGCAGCAGTCTCTGAGCTCATGTGTGCCTTGCTTAGTTGATTCTGAAGACCTTGTTCTCCTGGTGCTCTCTATCCCCTCTGGCTCTTACACTCTGTCTCCTCTCTGTGGGATCCCCTGAGCTCTGACGGGAGGAATCTGATGGAAACCTGCAAGTGACACTCTCTCACTACATAATATATAAATGTGGGTCTTTGAATCTTTCATAATACAATTTTAAAAACATTCATTCTGAAACATCAGAAAAATATTTTAAGAGAATTTTTACACTTCAATGTGTTTCTTCTGTATGCTTATGTATCTTTTGCTATACTGGGATTTATATATACAAAATATTTGATGATGGTAGCTATTTTTCATTTTTGTATGTTGCTCTCTCTAAAGCATAATGTGTTTGCTAGCTATGTTAGAGAAACATTAATTCCAGTTTTAATTTTTATTTCTAATCTTAAAATTTTTAAATTTAAATTTCTAATTTTCATTAGGCTTTCTGGTTGGATAATTTGTTTCTATTTTGAGCCATCTTTATTGTATTACATACTTTTATTCCTTTCTCAACTTTATTAAAATGTGTAAGTAAAACACCAAAATTAACCAGAGGCCAAATTAATATATCCCAATGGACTTCTAAACAGGTAGAATTACACAGTTTGTAATGCTTATGGCTATGCTGCTAATAGCATTTTCAGACCTATTTTTATTTAACATGCAGAGCTGTTCATTTCCAATTTTTATGTCTGAGTTTGTTTCAAAGTATATCTTGTCCACAATTTTTTTATTCGTATTTCCCATTGTCTTTCTTTACTTCCTTTAATTTTTCTGTGTTCTCTTGGCAATAATTGCCTTTTAAAAATCATTCTAAGCCATATGTGGTGGCACATGCCTGTAATCTGAGCACTCTGGGAAGCAGAGGCAGCCAGATCTCTATGAGCTCGAGTCCACCCTGGTCTACAAAGTGATCCCAGGACAGCCAAGACTACACAGAGAAACCCTGTCTTGAAAACAAACAAACAAACAAATCTTTTAAATGCTTCAACTGACCTTTTATCCATGCCAGTACATTTGGAGTCTGTTACTGGAAACAAAATGGACCTTTGGATGGGGTCCCCTTTTCTATACTATATTTACAGAGAGTTTCTTAGCAGGAAGCTTGCTAGTGAAGATGTATCTTGAGATGTAATGCATGATTTATTTTCAAGTAGCATCACTTGCCTATAATTAACACCTTTGAGAGGAATGTGAACCACTGTTTCTGTGAATCATGCTGAACTGGAACACTTTAACAGCTTAGGTGCCTTGATGGAGACAGCACAACATACAGAGTGCTCACTGTGTCAAGACTCCTACAATGGGTATTGTAACTCATAATAGGTGATGTGGGTTTTCTCAGAGACAGTGAATAGAAGATTGTCTACTTTCAAGGATTACTGTTCCCGGATCCCTCGACAGAGAGAGGTCAATAGGACTTCTCTTCTGACCAGGCAGAGGCATGGGACCAGATGCTGCTGTGGGAGATTATGGCTATGGGACATAGGCACCTACTCTGTAGCACTTACTCCCGGCCTTTACCGTAGTATATGGCCAGCTGGGATGTGGGGCAGGATACCACAGTAAGTGCCTTGGTGGAAGACACCATGAACTAGGAATTATGTGCTCCCACATTTTTAGCAATGTAACATCAGGGGTCACAGTGGTACTTGGAGAAGTTGCTTTTCAATCAGGCTTATTACTTGTCTAGTATAGTAATTTGATAGACTTATTTTTTAAAACTATCAAAATAAAACACATATTATAGTAATAACTATTCACTGTTATAACTTTGAGTGCAAATGATGAATAATAGTATGAAGGTAGCTATGATTTGGCTTTCTAATCACTTTATTCTAATTGTAGTACTTAGCTGCAGTCATCTCACTGAACATTGGATCTGAATATCATATATGTCAAAGGGTTCAATTTTTGTACCTTTGCCCAACACTTACATCAACGCAACCAATCATGAATGTCCTGAAATACAGGTGTCATATTTCATTGATATTAACATTCCTTGTTGTTGAAATGTAATCTTCATGCCAAACACCTTGTCTTTACATCATTTGCTATTTCATATAAAGTAATTCAATGTGCTGCTTTTATACAGATGTTTATAAATAATTTGAGAAATAATGCTCAAAAGAGGGTCTCTGTAGGTTTACGTATTACTTAATGAACTTTGGATCTTATCTTTCAGATGCATGTGTAACATCAAAAGAAATATTGGACAGACATAACATAATTTTCAAATGGAGACAAAATGAAAAGATGTATTTCACAGCAGGGGACTATATTGAATTTAGTTGTAAAAGTGGATACAGAAAGGCAACAGAGTCACCTCCATTTCGTACATTGTGCATTGATGGTCACATCAATTACCCCACTTGCACAAAACACTAACTTTACTAGACTTTATGGTTCAACTGTTGTTTAGAAATGGGCAGACACATTACTAATACAGTTTAGATTTATATTTGACGTATTGTTTAACTCATTTCTTCTCATAAGTATAAATTTTTGTTGATATATGATGATTAATTTGGAACCTGAGAGACAGTTACCATAAATGCAAAAGCAGTGCATTCAAAACTCCTAATCCAACATGTGATATGTCCTAGCACAAAAATCAATGTCAAGAAAATAAATGTAACTTATTCTATGTCTATTTTTGTCCAACACATTCTCAAATCTTTTTGGATACCTTCTGATTCATCATGAGTGCAAGACATATTGTCTCAATCTTCAAAAACATGTAACAACCAAAATGTCATATTTAACATTACTAATGAAGCTAAGTAATTACTACATACTACTTTGTATAAATAAATAAATCTAAAAAACTTTTACATGTGCCATTTTTAATTCTTATCTTTCTTTTTTACTGAATTTAATGTTAGTGAAGTTTGTCTTATGTAAAAGGATATTTCAGGGAAATATTTTAAGAAATCTATTTAGAGTCTCTTTAATATAGTGTCCAATTGAAATTTTAATTTTTAGAGAATTTATGAATCACTGTATGAAGAGTCAGATCAGAATGGCCTTTATTGAGGCACTACATTAAAAGTATATATTTCTTTACTGCCTTCAATGCCAGTATTACATAAATGCATGTATTAGAAACTTCACAGAAATCACATGACAGCTCTTGGAGCTGAGAAGTTAATTCTGAGGTGTCCATTTGTCAACCTTTCCTGCCCAGGTGTGTAGGCATTTTATTGGTCAACCAGGGATTATTTGGAGGCAAGGTCACATAGCAACATCTGGGGTATGTGATAGTCTGCTTGTAAGAGACAGCAAGCCAACCTTGGGAAACAAAATATTAACAATCAAATTCTCAATACATCTAAAATAGATCTGTATCATGACTTAGCAAAGCCATTCCTTGGCATATGCTAAAATGGCTGTACATCCAGCTCAGCCGTGTCCATCGCTGCTCTATTCTCAATAGCTGGTGAATGAAAACAAGCTAGATGTCATTCAACTGATGAATGGATCAGAAAAATGCTTGACATATACACTGTGAAATACCATTTAGCTGTAAAAAAAATGAAATCATGAACTTTTCAAGTAATTGTGTAAATTAGAAAAGATATTGGTCTGGGTAGACATTCTCAACTGTTGAGTGGAGAAGGAGATCTAACTTTCACACAAACTCTGGTGCCCCATATTTGAACATGTCCCTTGGTTGGAGATGCCTGGTGGCACTCAGAGGAAAGATAATAGGTCACCAAGGAGAGACTTGATACCCTATGAGCATATACAGGGGGAGGAGATCCCCCTCAGACACAGACATAGGGGAGGGGAGTAGGAGGGAAGTGGGAGGAATGGGAGGAATGGGAGGATACATGGGATGGGCTAACAACTGAGATGTAATATGAATAAATTAATTTAAAAATAAAAATTAAAAAAAATTTTTAAAAATTTAAAAAAAGAAAAGATATTGGTGAGGTAACCCAGACCCAGAAAGAGAAATGTCACATGTTCTCTCTCATCATAGACTATTACTTCCAAATCTTCATGTGAGATCTATATCCTGGAGCAACTGCAAAATCCAGGAAAGCACATAGAGACCATTGCCAGAGTAGTAAGGTGGACAGCCAATGGAAATGTGAATATGTATAAACTCACAGGGATGGAAGAAGCAGGAACAGAAACTTCATGGTTCTGCACTAGGCCCACCGTGTAAAAATGATGTGACAAGGGAAATGAGACAAAAAATGAGAAGGCTATAATTAGGAAGGAGGGAAGGAGATGCAGAAGAAAGCAGGAGAAGTGTAAACTAACAGTAAGGCTATATGGGAAAGTCATAAGAAATCATACTCTTAACTATCCATCCCCTAAGGAAACTCTAATTAATGTAAGCCCAGGTATAAATATACACATATAGTTTAAGTGATATTTTATAGTCTAGGCTGTCACTGCTCCCTCCACAAATCAAAGACTAAAAAAAAAAAAAAAAAAAAAAAATCCAGGAATACTTGGCAAGAGAGGGACACTTTAGAGTCCTGATCAGGATTGCCTTATAGAGCCCAAAACATAATAGATTGTTGCTGTTGCAGTTCCTTGCCCCCAAGAGGTGGAAGGTAAATCATTCTTGCTGAAGGTGACATGTATTTCATCATATCCAAATGTCCCCTGACCTTGAACTGTCCTGAAAGCTGCCTCCCTGAAGATAACATTCCTGGTGCCAGAAGCTGACATACAAGTTTTCAAAGTGGAGAAGCAGCCCACACTCCTGCACAGCTACCATGCCTGTAAGAAGGCAAAAAGATATTTAATCGCCCAGCTTCCTTTCCAAATACTTCAATTTGGCTGACACAAAGAAATTGAATGCTGTTTTATTACTTGATAAACATGAAATGATGAACTCAGAGTATTAATGTGAAAAGACTGATTGGACATTTTTTGCTTGTATTGCCCCTCCCTTGTGAACTTTGATATTTACCAAACTAGCTGCCAGTAATTCGTGGAAATTAAAGGTCATACACAGCACTGTTAGTAACAGGGCTCCCAGAAGTACCACCACCGCTCTGGTGGTTCGGGCTTTGGAAGATGGGGTTCTGTAGCAGGTTACTCTTAGCCAGTGTCCTCCTAAGCTCATGGGCTTCTACTTCTAAAGGTCAGGGTAAGTGAAAATGGTTGAAGCATGCACTGTCTAAGTCAAATGTATCTACCTGTTGTGTGTATGAGGATATTTTAATTTTATTTTACATTTCATTTAAAAACACTGGAAATAGAAAATAAAATATAAGAATGTTTTAAGTGAAAAAGTAAAAAAAAAACATTTTGAATGATAAAAAAGCAAGTGGTTTATGGAAGTAGTTTTTAATAGGCTATTAAGGGGAAAGCTCAAGGGTCAATAACCTCTAAACACAATTTGGAGAGAGATAAAAAAGAAATTAATTTTTTTAGTGCACACTGACATTGTAGCAATGGTTCCCTGGTGGAGAACGCTGTCTGCCATAGGAAAAAGGGGACAGTCTCCGCAGGCTCCATTGATGAGGGTGCCAGCAAACCTTATCACAGATCCTAATAACCACGGAGTGGGAGGGGCTGTCTCAGAGCTCCTGTTGGGTAAAGTCCTAAAATATGCACCAAAACTTATTCAGGGAATACAATGATGACACATTTGATGATAACAAATTGGAAAATCTAAAAGGAGCAAATTCTGAATACTTAGTTTTCTGGCAAGTGTGGCCCATGGGTTAGCAGGAATACCTGCCGGACTTAAGAGATGAAGTACAGTGACGTGGGTGGGAGAGGCAGACTTGGAGGGGACGGAGTGTGGAACCCACAGGATATGTGGACAGTGGGGAAGGAAAGCTGCAGCTGCTCTGTTGCAGTGCTAGGGAAGAGACTAGGGGATCGGGTTTGAGGAACAGAGAGAGAAAGGAGGTCTACTGGTAGCCTATCTAATTATTTGCTTTTGAATAGTGCTTCCTACTTTATATTTTTTTAGCTGCGTATTGTTTGGCCATTTCAAATATCTATGTTTAAGCACTTTGTAAAACTATTTTTAAGATTATTTTTTTAAATTTATTCACTTTACATCTTGGTCATACCCCAGTTCCTCCTCACCTCCCGGTCCCACCCTCCTTCCCTCTCTCCCCCATCCCAGCTCCCCTATTCCTCAGAAAAAGGGATACCCCTTCCTGTGCACCCCAGCTCACCAAGTCGAATCAGGACTAGGCGTGTCCTCTTCCACTGTGTCCTGGCAAGACAGTCCCACCAGTGGGAAGTGATAAAAATCTTGCATCAGAGTCCATGTCATAAAGAGGCCCTGGTCCTCCTACTAGAGGACCCACATGAAGCCTTAGCTACCATCCACTACATCTTTGTAGGGAGCCTCGTCCAACCCATGCAAGGTCCTTGCTAGGTGCTAAAGTCCCTCTGTGTCTGGTTAGTTGCCTCTGTTGGTCTCTTTGTGGAGCTCTGGTCACCTCCAAATCCTTTTTGTCTCCTCCCCCAGCCCCCCTCATTTCCCATAAGACTACCTATCACCCAGTGTTTGGCTGTGAGTCTCAGCATCTATTTTGAAGCGCTGCTGTGTGGAGCCTCTCAGAGGACAACTCTGCTAGACTCCTGTCTGCAAGCATAGCAGAGTATCTTGAATAGTGTTAGGGCTTGGCTCTCTTCCATGGGGTGAGTCTAAGGTCTAACCACATGATCATCTCATTAGATGTCGAAAAAGCCTTTGACAAAATGCAACACCCCTTCATGTTAAAAGTCTTAGAAAGGTCAGTGATCACGTACCTAAACACACACACAAAGACAATATACAGGAAGCTGAGAGCCAACATCAAGTTAAATGTAGAGCTGCAATCCCACTAAAGTCAGGGATAAAACAAGGCTGCCCATTCTCTCCATATCTCTTCAATAAAGTACTTGAAGTCATAGTTGGAGCAATAAGACAGCAAAAAAAAAAAAAAAAAAAAAAAAAAAAGGTCACAGGAATACAAATTGTAAAGGAAGAAGTCAACATATTGCTATCCACAGATGATACGACAGTATACATAAGTGACCCCAAAAATTCTGCCATAGAACTCCTATAACTTCAGCAAAGTGGCTGGATGCAAAATTAAATCAACAAAATGGGAGCCCACCTATATATAAACGATAAATGAGCTGAGAAAGAAACAAGGTAAGCAACACACTTCACAACAGCCACAATAATATAAAATATCTTGGCATAACTCTAGCCAAGGAAGGGAAAGACCTCTATGAAAAGAAGTTCAAGTTTCTGAAGAAAAAAATTGAAAAAGAAATCAGAACATGGAAATATCTCCCATGTTTATGCATCTGTAGGATAACATACTAAAAGTAGCCATCTTACCAAAAAGCAATCTATAGACTCAATGCAATTCCTATCAAAATATCAACACGATTTTTTTTTACGGATCTTGAAAGAACAATTCATAGCTTCATATGGAAAAACAAAAATCCCAAAATAGCTAAAACAATCTGTTACAATAAAAGAATTGCTGGGAGAATCACCAGCTCTGATTTCAAGCTGTACCACAGGGCTATAGTAATAAAAATGGCATAGTGCTAGCATCAAAACAGATGAGTTGATCAATGAAATCAAATCAAAGATCCAGAAATTAACCCACACACCTATGGACACTTGATTTTTTACAAAGAAGCCAAAAACATACAATGGGAAAAAAAGAAAGCATCTTCAACAAATGGTGCTGGTATAACTGGAGGTCTGCATGTAGAAGAATGCAAATAGATCCATATTTATCACCCTGCACAAAACTCAAGTCCAGGTGGATCAAAGACCTCAACATAAATCAAGACATCTAAATCTAATAGAAAAGAAAGTGAGAGATAGCCGTGAACTCATTGGCACAGGAGACAACTGCCTGAACAGAACACCAACAGCTCAGGCACCAAGATCAACAATTAATAAATGGGACCTCATGAAACTGAAAAGTTTCTATAAGGCAAATGACCCTGTCAATAAGACAAAAAAGCAGCCAATAGAATGGGAAAAGATCTTCATCAACCCTACATTTGACAAAGGGCTAAAACCCAAAATATATAAAGAAATGAAATTTAACATCAACAAACCAAATAATCCAATTTAGAAATGGGATACAGAGCTAACCAAAGAATTCTCAACAGAGTAATCACGAATGGCTGAGAAGCACTTAAAGAAATGTTCAGTCGTCAGAAAAATGCACATCCAAATCATGCTGAGATTTCATCTTAGACCTGTCAGATGGCTAAGTCCAAAACTCTAGTGACAGCTGTGAGGATGTAGAGAAAGGGGAACACTACTCCATTGCCTGTGAGAGTGAAAACTTCTGCAACCACTTTGGAAATCAATATGGAGGTTTCTCAGAACATTTGGAATAGTGTTACCTGAAGAACCAGTTACACCACTCATGGGCATATACCCAAAAGATGGCCCACCATACAACAAGGACACTTGCTCAACTCTGTTTATAGCAGCTTTGTTTGTTTTGTTTTGTTTTGTTTTGTTGGTTGGATGGTTGGTTGGTTTGGTTTCTCAAGACAGGGTTTCTCTGTGTAGATTTGACTGTCCTGGACTTGCTTTGTAGACCAGGCTAGCCTTGAACTCACAGCAATCTATGAGTTCTGCCTCCCTAGTGCTGGGATTAAAGGTATGCCACACCACACTTGGCTTAGCAGCTTTATTTGTAATAGCCAGAATCTGGAAACAACCCAGATGTCTCTCAACAGAAGCATGAATAAAGAATCTGTGGTACATTTACACAATGGAATACTACTCAGCATTAAACACAAGGAAATCATGAAATTTGTAGTCAAATGGATGGAACTAGAAAAGATCATCCTGAGCAAGGTAACCCAGACCCAGAGAGACATGCATGGTGTGTACTCACTTATAAATGGATATTTATCATATAGTATAGGATAATCATACTACAGTCCATAGACCCAAAGAAGCTAAGTAACAAGGAGGGCCCAAGGGAGGAGGCTTGAATCTCATTTAGAAGAAATAGTTGGAGAGGAAATGGAGAGAGGAATGAAGGTAGGGATCAGGTGTGGGGAGAGTGGGGGTTAGAGGTGAGAGGGCTTGGGGAGGAAAAGGGAACTGATGGGGTTATCTCTGGGAAAGGCTGGAGGCTCCTGGGAGAATGTTGGGGTGACTCTTGCTGAGACTTCAAGCAACAGGGGACATGGAGACTGAAGAGGCTACCTCCTAGCCAGGCAGGACTTCCTGTGGAGGGAGTGGGGCACCAACCTGTTGTGGGAATTTTGATTTATATGTAAGCATGTTTTTGTTTTATTCCAGGTGTGGGACATGGAGTCTGCTCCAATTGGTCCACAGCTGGTAATTACCTCCTGAGAGGGCATGTGATCATTGTCAGCTGTGAACTACCTCATGCAGGGGAGTGGTCTTTGTCACTTGGGGTAAAAGCGAGACCCAGAAAGAGACTGGGTGCTCACAGAAAGAGTAAAGCTACTGGTGTTCCCCCCTCCTGCTCTGGGTTGCTGTTGTTGCAGATTTATGAGAAGTTAGAGATATCCTGAAAAGAAGATGGACTTTCCCCAAGAAACCCAAGGACCCTAAACAGCAGGAAATAGCTAAGGAAAATTACATCCCCTTTCCCTACTATCCTTCTTTCTCTCCTACCTGGTGTTAGGGTGTTAGAAGGGATTGGGGTAGAGAAGTAAGAAAGAGACTTAAGGAAGACAACTCTAAACTACCCACAAAACCTTTGATCCAAAATTTACCCTGTTTACAAGATGTGCAAGGAGAAAAATGGTGCAGAGATTGAGGAAATACCCAACCAATGACTGGCCCAACTTGAGACCCTCCCAATGGGAGAGAGCCCACTCCTGACATTACTAATAATACTCTGCTGTGCTTGCAGATAGGAGCCTAACATAACTGTCCTCTGAGATGCTCCACCCAACAGTGGAGCAAAACAGATGCTGGGCTGGGGGAGTCTTGGGGAAGAGTAGGGAGAAGGATATAGGGACCCAGAGGTGACAAGAACTCCACAAGAAGACCAACAGAATCAATTAACCTAGACCCATGGAGGCTTACAGAGACTGAAACACCAACCAAAGACCATGCATAGACTAGACCCAGGCCCCTCTATGCCCAACATATGTAGCTGATGGGCAGCTTGGTCTTCATGTAGGTCCCCTAGCAAGTTCATTGGCACTGTCTCTGACATGGACTCTGTCGTCTGCTTTTGTTCACTTTCCCCTAGCTTGGTTACCTTGTCTGGCCTCAGTAGAAGAGGCCTGATGGGACTTGATATTCTGGGGTGAGTTGGTGCAGGGGGCTTCCCTTTTCCTCAGAAAAGGGGAGGGGAAAAGGAGAGAGAAGAATGGGAGGGTAGGACCGTGAAGAGCAGGAGGCCGGCTTCGATCAGGATGTGAAGTGACTAAATAATCTAATTTTAAAAAATAAATAAATAAAAATAAACATGAAGAGCCTGACCTTGGCTGAAGTTTGCTCCTAAAGACTTGAGGAAGTTAACTGATTAAACAACCATCTGGAGATATCCAATTTCAGGGAAAACTTTAATATCCTCTAATTTTGGTAAACTTAACCAAATACACAACATCTTTAGGTTTATCTCAGAAACATGGACCTTCTGAAACATGTTTAAGCTTTCTGGTTTGATTTGTCACTTTTTCCCCCATTTGAAAACCAACCATTACATTAAGATGGCACTACCATCCACCTTCCATTCTCATCTGAATATATAGTCCCTGTTCTCCTTAGCCTTCACAATCAAAAACATATTCAATGCAGCAAATTTTTATGTTTCTGGTTTACTTGATGGTTCATTTTGTCTCGTCCTTTGAAAGTACTTCTTTCTTGACTAAATAACTATAATTCAATGAAACACAGAGAGCTGTACCCGAAACACTGGCAAGACATATTAAGAGTCCTTGATATGTTGGTATTTTTAAATCAAAGGTACAATAAAAATGTGAAATTTCTATCTTTATTTGTATTCTCATTCATTCCTTGGGGTTTCCTGTTTACATCATTACATAAGCAAAGAACAGGTCATGAATCTGAAAGTGATGAGAGGTTAAAGGTTAAAGGAAGAGAGGGGAAGGTGGGAGTGATATATGTTCAGTACTCATGTATGAAGATCTCAAAAATAAATTAAAAATATAAATAAGTATTCACTACAAAAAGAGTGCTAATTTTAATAAAATGTAAAGGTGAAGTGGTCACAAATTTTGTCATTCAGTTGTTTCAGAAACTAGAAACTCTATGGGAGGACCAAGGTTTCCTTGTGCTGCCTTGGATACAAAATGACACATAAGTCATTATGTAGAAAGAGTCACCCTTAGTACAGGTAGCACAAATCAGAGTGCATGCAGCAGAGACAAAGTAGAAAGGCTGTATTTACATACGTCTTAGGAGGCGACAAGGATAACTCTTAGAGCTCTATAAAGGGTTTAACTTTTAATTCTCAGTCAGCCTTTGTAAAAAAAAAAAAAGATTAATGTATTTTACATGTATGTGTGTATATAAGTATGCGTATGTAAACCATGTGCATGCAGAGCCTGCAGAGACCAGAAGGCAGCCTCGGATTCCCTGGAATTGCCATGCAGACACTAGGAACCTGGCTTTGCCTCTCTAAGATTAGCCAGTGCTCCGAGCCACTGAGCCATCTCTCCAGACACTTGGTTAGACTTATTAGAGCCACATTTTCTCCATTTTTTTTCCTCAAAAGGCTCACACTGAGTTCTCCTGAACTCACTTTTAATATATAATGTTCTCTACTGTTTTGATCTTTCTTTTTATGAAGAAAAGGGTAGGTGTCTAGGAATCCTTAATTGCCTCTTGCAAAATTTAAATTTCTCTGTGAAGAACCAAGCCATACTCTTCTACACTTTGTAATACCACTGGGTAAGACTCGTGTTAGAGGTTCTTTGATCTTTTATCCTTGTACTACAAAGGTGGTAAATTACCTAAGCAAAGTTTGCTTTCTCATAGTCCTCTTGATGGAACCTAAAACACAGAGCTCTTTGAATAGCAAATGATGACCATTGTAACATTATTCTCAACATTACCCATCCAGCAGACGTGAAAATGCACAGAAGCTATGCAGTATGCCAGGTTACCTAACTGGATTGAGCTTCTCGCAATTTCCCTCTCCGTTTATCATCCCTTCCCATTCCAAGAAGGTAAACTGCTCTCTTTTTTCACAGAAGAAAGAGGAACCATAGGACGCGAATGTCCTCAGTGTGGACGTACTTCCCCCTCCCAACAGAGGTCATTCTTGTATTTGTGCTTTTGATGTATGCCGATTCTTGTTTTTCCAGAAATTCTCTGCAATATATTATGCGATATTTCCAAGAATTTCCTACATGTTTTTAATTACCAATTACAGTTAATTTTCATGTTCACGTTTTTCCTATATCTCAATAATGTCCTCCTCTGGGCCCATCCTCTCTCTCCTCATTCATGACCCCACTTATTGACAAACATTTATGTCTTCATTTTTTATATGTATGCCTGATATTTATTCTCCAACCTACAACAGTCCACAGCTCATACGGCCCTGTGTCTTCTCCTGTGTAGTCTCATCCCCACATATTTTCTCTGAGCCAGTCCAGCCATGCTCTATGCCCCAGTTTGCCCCTAGTCACTAGGCAGTGCATATCTGCCTTGCACCATCACTTTATCTGTATCCACTCTCAACCATTCCATTCTCTCATTTCTTCTGAATTTAAAATGAACTCAGTAGGCTTTGCGGCAGCAGGTTAAAAAGTAGAGAATTGTAACTTGAGGATTGTTAAATGATGCTATGTTAAAAAAAAATAAACACATTGAGGTAAATGAACATGATAACAGTGTTATTCTTGTACTAACAGCCAACCTAGTGGGGACACCATGCTCCTGATAACACCACTACATACCTCTAAGTGGACAGAAATCACATCGAGGAATATAACCATTATTTGAAAAAGAAGGTAGCAGTGTTGCTTTTTCACCTAACCAACAGAGCTAGGTAACTGACATGACCACCTTGCCTGCAGAACTGCCACTTTTATTACATGTAATCTGCATGGCTCCAGCAACTACCTGACCTTAAAATATTATGCAGAAAGCATAAAATATTAAAACATCATGAGTCATTATTTGAAAATGTAAGTAGTATGCTACTATAATTTGATCATTATCCTTTCAGCAAACATTAGCTAATTTTAAGAGTTGTTTACTCTTGGAAAAGTAGTCTCTTCCCATTTTGTAATGTAACTCTTTCACTGTATCATTACATCTGCCTTATTTTCAGTGTGTTTGTCTCTGATATTAATGTAAATATTGAATTAAAAATAACAGAAACCTTAATTTTAGTGACTATAATAAACACAATTGTGTTTTCCACATACACTCAAGAAAACAGTATAGTCTGGCAGTGATCAGTAGGAAACAAGAATGATTTTATGAATAACTCAATTTAACAGGTGAAAGATACAATAAAATTAGGTTAAGTGTGAAATCAAGTGAACTAAAATGAGACACATTTTTGCTTTGATTTATAAATAAGGAAAACAAGCCCATTTTTATACAGAAGTAAAGCTGCAGGACACTGAACTCAGCGCAGTCTTCCTAAAATTATCTGATGCTGGATTCTTCCATTTGTTTTTATGTCCTTAAAGCTTCTTGAAAAGATAGACTCCTTGATAAGAAAGAGAGAGGAACAGAAAAGAAGAGAATGTAAAAGAATGCTAATCAAAATCCAATGCCTACTACAAATTAAGTCATTAAACATTTCATGTGAAGGATGTTTTAAATAGAAACCTACAGTAGCAAGTAACCAAGCTTCATAAACTCTGCTTCTAGTTTCATTTGAAAAACTAATGTTGTTTATTAATGTTGTTCACTATGTTAACACCAGATTCATATTTCCTTTGAATTATTTGACTACCCCCTTGCCCTTGGAAAGAGGAATTTGAGCTACCAAAGCTTTTAATATTATACGAAAATCTACTCTAATTTTCTCATAATTAAACATAGCAAGTATTTCTAGGCAATCATCCTAAGCATTTGTATAGTGCATATAGAATTCATTTTAAAGGTTGTCATTGTGTAGTTCCAAGCATAAGCTCATTATCTGCAGCTGAGCAAATAGTTCCAAATTTTGCTATATGTGAACTTATGACCAGTAGGAAATGATAAATGTCTTTTTCTTATTTTAAAAATATGAGTCTAATTTTGAACCTTTGAATATTGTACATGCAAATGGATTTGTTTTCCAACTGTCAAAAATCACAGATAAAAAAAGGTAAATAGCATTTTTGACTCCAGGAAACTCAAAAGCTTCCAGTGTTTAATGAGCTTATGATATGAAGAAAATATAATTTCCTTTCCAATGGGCATAAAGGCAAAGCACAGTGGAGCACAATCTTATGGAATTTATAAAATAGTCAATCTCTTTAATAACATCTCACAAAGAATATTTTAGGTACATTTTTCTTACCTTTATCTTGGAGTACACCTTGGATATTTTAGCCTTCCCCTATCACACTGCACTCGAAGTTCAGACTCAGTCATGACTGTTTCATTTATATATGCATCGCTCCTACAAATAAATTCAATATACTCGCCATGGAGAATGAGTGGTCTGTTGTCAAAATTCCATTTCAGCTGTAAATGGTTCTTATCCATTTCAACAAATGATAACGTGCAAGGCTCTGGACAAACACAAGACATTAAGAAGAAAGTTATATTGAAACATATTATATGGACAGCACTTATAATTTTGCCTATACAGGATGCCCTTCACAGTCCAGAGAGAGGCAAGAAAGTTAGTTAGAATTATTATTGGGGTCAGAAGACATGCTCACTCCTAGTCCCAAAAGAAACCTGTGTGACATTCATTTCTGTGATGCTTGAGTCAAAGACTTCAAGAATAGTTATAAAATTCATTGCAACCACAGTCCCTTTCCTTTGCTTATTCACAAAATTTAAATAAAGTGCCAAGAGGTGACTCAGTAATAAAATGCTGCTGGATATGAGTAAGCCCCTGTCCTGTGTTCAATACTCAGAAACCCTTCCTCTAATATATATTTTATTGCTATATATAATGATATATATATGTCCTAATATGGTTCCTTGAATTAATTCATTGTTTACACTTAGTAGGATTATATAATTTGCCCCTAGTTAATTTTAATAGGTATAGTTGATTATAAACATAATTTTCATTTTATTATATTTTCAAAAGGGTCAGATTTCTGATACCATGAAATAACTTATATCACCTATAATATTCCTATAAATATTATACATAATATTTGCAAGATAAACCATTCATCTATCTCATTTCTACATTGCTACCTTGCTAGTGATTAACTAACAATAACTAACAATAGGTGACTGCCTTTAGCCACTTGACCACAAAGCCTATACCTGTCAACTGTAACATATACCTTTGAAAAGCAAAAGTCCCCAAGCTTGATGCCCTTCGTGCTTCTGGAAAGTTCCCACGATGCCTGTCTGCTTGTAGTTTTAGAGTATAAAATGAGAGTGCAAACTTAGACTTGTGCCTGAAGTTTTTCAGAGTATATTTTCTGTCCACTGTGAATACATGCCCTCTCTTCCACTATTATTGGAGTCTGAATGGTCATTCCAGAGAGAATCCCAAATCAGTACTGTTTTATAAAACACAAGGTAATATTTAAAACTTATGTATAGACTTTCTGCTTTCACCTATGGCCACATCGCTTAGATCAGAGTCAAACAAAACAAAACAAAACAAAACAAAAACAAAAACAAAAACAAAAAAAAACTGTACCAAGAGCTAAAAAGTTTGAAAAACGAATTAAAACTGTAAGTAGATAAGGGCATCTGGGAACTGCCTGCACAGCGAGTGAGTGAAGGTATTATTAAAAAAAAAAAAATTCACTTGGTGAGATGAGGCTTGTACGTGCCATGTTTTCTCTTGTGTTGTTTTGTTTTGCTTTAGATTCTCAGTTCGGCTGAAAAGCTAGGTATAAAGTGTCAAAGAGAGGCATAGCAGAAATAAAGTTTTTGCTCATCTCACAGAGACGACCAAAGATCACCATTCAAAGAGAAGAATGAGTAGGTCTGGAGTTGGTAACTTAAAGGACTCAGAAGGTAGCAAAATTAGCTTGATCCTCTGCATTGTTTTTTCTTTGAAGTAGTCACCATTTTGGAACTGTTGCAGAAGGATGAAGAGCCGTGCTGGTCTGGGCTAAAAACCACAGCGCATATTTGATATTCTTGACACACGCCATTGTCAGTCTTGAAGGAGGTGCACACCAAAGTCTCTCAGCATACTACCATAGAAAACAAGCATCTTCCTTCCTGATTCCAAGTGGATCAAGCCCAGCTACCTCAATCCTAACCTTTAGCCAGAGGATGAAACAGGTACTCCGTGAAAGAAGATCGCATAGTCTTAAGCTCCTAAATGTGTTTACACGTAACTTTTAATATTTAATCTATTACTATATAAACAATGAGAAATTATCCTGGGTAATAATGTCTTACAACATGCTACAGATTTGTAGCTTTGTGTCAAAAAGTGGATGTCTGTCGAAAAACTCAGGTTTACAAAAGAAGGTTTAAAATGGATGTTCTAGGAATGAAAAGACATTAGCCAAACTTTGCATGGTGTCAGGAGGTGTTTTTCAGGCTTTGGGGTGGGAAAACACTTTGGCAGGGTTACTCACCAGCCAGTTCTACATACTACAATATCAGTGCACTGCTGTGTTAGTGGCACGGCTGTTTGGGCTTACTAACTAACTCCTTTCTAATTCATGGATAGCAATGTAATCCTGAACGGAAGACAGCAAAGGGCTTGGGAAGTCACAGGCCAATGAGGAACAGAGGGAAACAGAAAGGGGTAGGACAGAAGCAAAACAGTAAGGATACAGATAATTCTAAAAGGCTGTTGCCATGCCTAATGGTTGCCTATCAGAACTAGGAGATCAGATCTTATTGCTGAAAATACCACACATCTTGGAAGCATGGTAGAGAAAAGCAAGCTAGAAGTGAACTGGTCTGCTTCCATAGTCACAGCAGGTGCAATGCAGGCTGCTGGGAGGGAAAAGTCAATGGTCTTATCCAGCTAGGAGTTCTACGGTCTATAAGACCAAGCTGCTAAACAGGATGTATCAACTTGTAAGCAGTGGCATTGCTGTCATCGGGGTAACTAACTATACTCTGATAATATCTGAGACCCACCCCACAGGAGAGAATACAGGTCTGGAATGATAAGCCTGCTCAAACATCTATAGTAGCGAAGATGTCATAGTCTCAAGGGGGAAATAAATACTGTTAGTTAACTGAATTGATATGGCATTAAGCTGCATTCTAACTATTTATGTTTATATCAAAAATAAATACTGACTCTCAGCCAAAATCAAAGAATCCTTTCTTTCCAGGGAATGTTGGTAACTACAGACATTAGCACGCATGAGGTAATGAGGTACTGAGAATGGGTGGATGAGTATTGAGTGCTAAATCCGTCACTTATACCATGCCCTCTAAGACCTAGGCAACATTAAGAATGCAGGACCTGAGAGAGAGAGAGAGAGAGAGAGAGAGAGAGAGAGAGAGAGAGAGAGAGAGAGAGAGAGAGAAAGAGTTGCAAAATGGCATCTCATGGGCAAGACATAGCCATTGCAAATACAAAGCCACAGCAGCTGCAGGTGCCTGAGATGGGTCCACAAAGATGAGCCCATCAAGAGCGAGGCACGATGGAGGAAGGCCTCTGTAATTCTACTCCTCCTCATTGCTCAACTGTTTGCTACTGATAGATTCAGAAAGGGGAAATCATTTCCTTCCGCTGTGTACCAATGTTGACTCCACCAGGCTCCAATAGATAGTTCCAATATAATACCCTCACGAGTGGCCCTGATTAAACTAAATAAGTCACAAAACTATGTCATGAATCTGGGAAAGGGAATTCTGGAAGAGAGGATGATAAGCCTGGGCGGGAGATATGTTTTCTTCAAAGCTGTCAAATACAAATAGCCAAAACACTAAGAATGTAACATTTATATAAGTCCTGATTGTGTCACGGTTCTTCTTGCTACAGGTAGTTTATTGTGTATATGTGTAATAATATAAATGTATATGTAAAAAATAAAAGATGTTTAATAAAAAAGAAAGAATGGGAGGGACGAGGTTTTAAAATACAGCATATGCATGTATGAAATTTTCAAACAACTAAATCACAAAAATGAAGTAAAATTGTCAGACAAAAATAATGCTAATGATATCTCCAGGCCCCAAACTACATGCAGAATTCAAGGGCACAGCACACTAATATAGTCTGTGGATAAAGTAAACAAATAGAGAGTGCCCTAAAGACTTAGATAAGAAATAAAAGAATAATCCACATCAGATCTTAGACACAAAGGCATAGATACAATCTATGATTACAGTTAAGGGAAAACCAGAGAAAAGTATAAGCAAACTCACAGATGGTTAAGATTGTAAAACAAAACAGGTGATTTATCCATAGTAAAGTTGAGAGAAAAATATAAAACAGAGTATCTATGAATGTTGTAAGTGGTAGCTATCGCTTAAGTATATTTGAAATAAATCAACTGTACATTGCTGTAGGAAATAAATTTCAGATACAAATTCAGAGGGTTGAAAATTTAAAATATAGAAAACTTTCTACTGCACTTCTCTGTGTGTCCCTCTGTCTTTCTGTGTGTGTCTCTCTGCCTCTCTCTCTGCCTCTCTCTCCTTTCTTTTCCTCCCAATAAAAATCTATAAACATGAACTAAAACAAAAGAAAGTTTGTGGGTAGAAATGTGGGGAGAAGATAGACCTGGGTAAGAGGAAAAAATGCATATGATCAAAATACATTGTATGAAAAATAAGTTTGACAAGCTAAATCTACGAGGTAGGAAAGTAGACCTCAAGAAAATTAAAAGAGCAAAATGTTTTGATTATTACAGAAGTGTTGTCTTAAAACTCACACAGGGCAGCCATTAGTATTTTAGCTGCTATGGTTTTTGTGCATCTAAAAAAATAGCATCACTATACAAAAGAAAATTGAAGAATTAAAATGAGAAACAAAACTTTAAACTTACAAAGAATTCACAGTATGTCTCCTAATTACTGACAATAATGGTTTCTGAGATCCATTGTGAACTCCTTCTTTTATTGCCTAGGCCTCTGGAGCAGGTGCACACTGTTTTCTCCTCCCACGTGCTGTATTAATGTGCTGCGCCCCTAATTCCAAATGTAGTTTAAGACCCGGAGATACTGTTAGCATTATTTTTGACTGACAATGATTTTTTTTCATTTTTAATGATTACTATAGCTATTTGACAATTTTATACATGTATATAATGTGTTCTCAATACTTTTTCTTTATATTATGTTATAGTCTCAATCACATGGAATAATAATTTCTCTATGATGTTAAGGTTTATTCATCTCAAATCCTAGCATCAGCTTAGTGTGTGATGCACAGCTTGTGCTTAATAAGCATTTGTAAGCATAAATGGACCACAGTTATTCATAACACAGAGGAAAACAGAACACTGTGCTTAAATGAGAACACCAATAAAGCAAATAAAGGAAACCAAATCTTAAATCAGTACCACCTCACCTCTCAATGACAGAGTAAAATAGAGGGGTGTGTAGCAGTACATACCTAAACACGATGGTGGTGTAGTCCACGCTCCGTCTACACAATAGGCCTCCTGAGACCCTTGTAGGAAATAGTTTTCAAAACACCGGTATTCTACTGAGGAGCCATTTTCATAGGTGCTGGATGCTGAACTAACAATATCTCCATTTCTTATCTCCGGAGGAGGAGATGCACACAGCCCTTTAGATTCTGGGGAAAAAATGCACAACACCACAATTGCTACAATGAACTTTCAGTTTTTGATGATTGCTACAGAAATAAAATGAGATATTTCACTGATTTAAAAGTGTTAAGGCAATTCTCAACTATTTCTCATATTGAAAATATTTTGGGAAAAAATATCATACTACATGATGTATTGCCATCGTTAGAATTTCATGTTGTAAAACCTGAATATGTATTTATAACTAGCAAAATATTAACAATATTATTTAATATTTTCCCTTTTGCTCAATCCCATGTATAAACATTTCCCTTAAAGCATATGCCTCCCATGTGTAATATCTTGCTTTTCTCCCTACTAAAAGAAATAGGCAATAGACCCAGAGAATAAATAAAATCTCTCACGTTCTACCCTAAACCCCCGCTTGAGATGAAGTTTCCCAGCAAGTCCTGAGTAAACTGAAGCTCTTCTGCGCTTCTACATGAGGAAAAGCAGTCCTCGGATAGTCTGGGGTTATTTATGGCGCCTCTCCATTTTTCCATCACAATTACTCATTCAGTGGAAATCTGTAGGCAGCGGCAGCGTAGTCATCCTTTGTGAGTGTGTATGGTGACTGGAGGCAGAGAACTGAATTGCTTCCAACTCTTGCCAGAAGATGGCGCTGTAAATACTAGTTGCGCAACATGGCCAACGTTATTCCCTTACCTCTTCTAACACACACGGGGTATCTCACATTTCCTCTATCGCATGGCACGGATACCTCAGACAGTGGTGTTCTTGGAGACAAGTCATATCCCTGTTTACACACAAAGTCTATTAGGTCTCCATGTAAAATCTTGCCCTCATATTTCCACTTCATCTGTATGTTATTCCTGTCCATGTGATCCACGTCAATAGTGCACGGCTCTGAAAAACAAAATGTACTTCTAAAATTATTGGCAATCTGACAAACATGTAGGTAATATATTTTTAAGATGAAAATTATAATAGCCATCAAAAGTAATATTATACATTTGACCTTCATCCGTATTAGTAATCATACATCCATGTTAGATGAAATTGGGGCAAAGAGAAAGAAAGCAGTATGACTGGAGCAATGTGAGAATGAGGCGAGGGACAGGGAGATGCTAAAGAGACGTGGGACTCTGCTGGATAAGGTTAAAGTCTGATTTCTCTAGATAGCCCTTTTGTGCTCGGCCTATGGAGGTAGACTCCTTTTTCTCAACAGAGTTCTCACTCCACTTTATCTGGTAACCTCAGATTTTGTAAGGAGTGTCACAGAGCCCTCAAGGCAAATTACAGGCCTGACCCTTTCCTGATAAGGAACTTGTTCAGCCAGCACAGGGTATTCCTGGAAGCACCTCCCCCTATGCTGAGGAGATCTCAGCCCCCAGCAAATGCCCTCTAATCGTACCTAGAAGTTATCCCCTCCTCCATAGGATAAACAAGTGCTGCCTTCTCCTTCTAGAGATAGGACTCCATGTTACTGCGTCTAAATGAGCTACTGTACCACTGTATGTAGATTAAGTATGCTGCACCCTTAGCCCTAGCAAATCATACACACTCACCCTCAAAGCCCTCCCCACCGCCAATGGCTTATAAATAAAGGATGGCTGGAATTCTGAGGGGCTCACTCTCTTGCTTGCTATTCCTCCACCACGATCGTCTGAGATTTCATATTTTCGGGGTTGGGGGGGACTGCCGCTGGACTCCCAGGGGTCAGGCAGCAATGGTGGAACTGACTTTGCAGCCACAGGGCCTGCTCCACCACTACCGCTTGCTTACTGCTGAAACCCCAGTGAAGATCTAACTGGATCTGCCTGCCCTCACGTTTCAGACATCCACCAGCATCCTCTACCTTGCTAAGCGCAGCAGCTCAAACAGGGAGCTGGAACAGTATAGCTCTTTCAGAATGAGACAGCGGGTCTCAGACAGCAGTGGAGACTCAGGAGTTCCCCAAGCCCATGATGATGTCAGAGCTATACTGTAACACTCCTTGAAAAACTCATTTCCCACCTCCCCCGTGAGACCAGGAACCTGGCTGAACACCTCAGGCCAGGAACCTCCCCCTCAGCACTTTAATCTGCCGGTGAGCAAGAAGCGGGGCCTTGGGATCTTTGATCTTGACGTTAGTCCATTCTCGTCTGGAGGCAAGCAGTGCCTGGACCAACCTATGAGATGCGGGGCCCAGGACACCCGCTGCCAGATGCTGAACAACATAGAGACTTATGGCTGGATAACAGATTTAGGTGGAAAACCGTGTGCTTTCGGGAGCTGTTTGACATGTTGAGGAACAACAGCTGTATCTATGAGGTGGTAATGCTCTCCCTCATTCCCTGCTGACAAAAGTGACCCTTGCTCACTTTGTGCTTTGATTCATTAGTGTCAGGACAGAATGCCTTATGGCGATTGTTCCAGTAAAAGAATGGAATTTTTAAAGATCTTGCTGATCCTTATTTATTCCACTGTGCTTTAACCTAGGCTCTGCCCACAAAGAAACTGTATTTCAGTTCAACAAAGTATCAATCACATTACCAAAAAATCTCAATCTGCAAGCATTTATGATAATATAATAGTGACAGAGAAAATGTAGTTGTAGATATATTTGATTTGATGGGCCCCACACTCTCAGAGGGATTTGAAAGGTAGAAACCACAAAGGTTAAAACCAAAGGCATCTTTGTTTTAAAACATTTCAATAAAAATAAAATCAAGAAAAATATTTCCAATCTATGTGATTCTCAGAGATTGATATAAGTTATGTTTCTATAGTGCATATGAAAGTAGAAAATGAAGGCTAAATGATGACCAATGGCTCAAGCAACAACAAAAGTATGGGCACTAGAAAACTGAAAGTTGCCTAGGTTACACTTATATCAGCTAAATTACAATTATTGCAACTATTAGGTTCATAATAAAATGATAATTAAAATATATAAAGCTGACAAAGCTTAAGAAAACTGAAGGAGAATTACAAACCAGAATTAAATCTGAAAGACAACTCTACAACTAAGAAAAAATTAAAATTTCAGATGTTTGATCTGGAAATACCAATTCAACAAATCTGAAAAACATCATAAAAACATTAAAACAGTAAAAAAAAAAAAAAAAAAACAAATGTAACTTTTTAAAGAAAAAATAAAATTTTAAGTACAAAAATATTTCTCTACAAATGTATTAGTTTTTATGTAAAAATGTTAAACAGTAAATATATGTCAATAAAGTGATTATCTGAAGTGATTATGATATACAAATATTACGGAATACCAGGCAGACATGAAAACATCAAATGTAAAAACGTAAAACGTAGACTTATACTACATGTGATGTGGAAAAAACATGTTCCCTGCAGAGAATACAGCACATTTGCTTTGCATTCATGTTTGTGTATGGCACTATTGTGTTATATACTGATCTAAGTCATCAATAGCAGTTTAATTCAAAGATTATGAGATATAACAACAGTGACTGTTTGGTGCAGAGGAAAGTGGATCAAAATCATCAGCAATGTGCTCTGCCAAAAAGGAGGAGCCCTTTTCTCCAGGGCGGATCTGAGTTCATTACAAGCAAAGACAGTGAGGACCACAGAGGGGAAATCTGCAACTAGACAGAACACTCCACGTAAAGGACCAGGCCATACACTTCACTCATACTGTCACCGCACCGTACACTAACTGTGCTCAAAATGACCAGTCATATGCTACTTATATTTTTCATAGTAAAATAACCATGCAAAAACTTATGTAGATCCATACTAGTATTAGTAGATCTGCTACTTAAATAAATCAGGAAGAATGTATCAGAAAACAATTTTTTTTTTGCTGTAAACATTATAAAAAAAAAACATACTACCAAAATAAGCTCATTTCTGTGTTTTCCTTCTTACCAAAGCAAACAGGTGGAGAGGACCACTTCCCTTCTTCACAGCGAGATGTTTTTGATCCCCTCAATAAGTAATACTCATTGCATCTGTACTCCACTGAGGATCCTGTTGTGTAACTCTCCAGCAGCCCATCAATGACAGAACCGTTCGCAATGACCGGCGGGGGCTTACAGTTCTCATTGTTTTCTAAGACAAGGGATTGTTAGAAATGTAATAATCCCACAACAATACAATGCCATAGTTATCCAAAACATGGGATATCAATATTTTCACTATCACTTGGAACAATTGTTTCTAAGTTAGTCAGAAATAGAAAAGGGTTTAGCTTAAGTATTTTTAAAAAATATATTCATCAAGAACAAATTCATGTACATTTCTGCTTTTCTTGATGGTAGAGCAATTGTGATAAGGGTGTTGCTAAATGCTTAGAAAGACACTAAGGATCTCAGACCATTCTAAAATTTCACTTGGCCTTACCTAGTCCTACCTTTTCCTTCTCCTTTCTTTTCATCCCTAATCTCAGTTGACACATTGATGAAATATATACTCTCTCCCAGTTTCTCTCCCTCGGTTAATTTATTTAACCTCTTTCATAGGCTTTTTTTCCTATGTGATAAATATCTTAGGTAAGTATGCTTGGGTGCTTGCTTTGGCAGCACATAATCTAATACTGGAACAGTAAGCAAGTTTGGGGAACTTTTTTCAGTATCTAATCAAAACATTAGAAAGATGGTAGGAAGGGTGGCAACCAGAAGTAAATACAGCCTTGGGATACTCTTCAGTAAAATCAAACACCAAGGGCATGCCCCCTAGAAGCTGTAAGAGGTCAGAAGAGTAAGATGCAAAATTCCAATCAGCAAGATTTACCTGGGCTTTAGGAAAGAACGCCCTGTATTGGCCATAGTATGTCACAGAGGGAAAGCAGGTCATACTCATGGCCAACGGCTTACAAGACATCCTCCATTTGCCTCTTTAATAAAGCACATCTTCAAAGGTGAGGCACCAGAGTACGTGAGAAAGTCATATCCCACTCTCCACTCTACTGTGGAGAGTGTTCTGACCATTGTCTAGATCTGGGTAGGGGTTTAAAGTTTTATGGCCTGTATTGTCCTTGCCTGGTGCCTTAGTTTGAGCGGGACCCCTGGGCCCAAATCAGCCTATCATAATGTTCTACTTGTAGGCTTCTAGGACTCTCTGGATCCTTCTGCTTTGCCATTCTCCCATGCTTCTCTCATCTAGAGTCTCAATAGGATGTCCTCCCCTCTGTCTCAGTTTCCTGGTAAGTGAAGGCTTTCGTGGGACATCCCTCTTGGGCTAATATGCACTCAGAGGAAGGACAGCAGGTTACCAAGAAGAGACTTGATACCCTATGAGCATATACAGGGGGAGGTAATCCCCCTCAGGAACAGTCATGGGGGGGGGGAATAAGGGGAAAATAGGAGGGAGGGAACAATGGGAGGATACAAGGGTTCAGATAACCATTGAGATGTAACAAGAATAAATTAATAAAAAAAGGAAAAAATAAATAAAACACATCTTGCCTAAGTGCAGCCATTTAAAGTGCACAGATCATGGGGTTAACACAACTTTCACAACAGATTAGCCTTAATTTACTTTAAATGATGTTTCTGATTCTGAAGTATTCATTTGGCCTAAATTCTATAGATACATCTACTTACTCAAAAATTCACACAGTGGATCTAGTAGCTATGCATCTCTAAATATTGCCAGCATTAGCATCGGTCCATGAAAAGACATGTCGAACAGATGAAAACAACATCTTAGGCTTAAATGTTAGAAGTAGCACACATACCAACACACTCAGGGGGCGGCGTCCATCGGCCACGATTACAAGTTACTGTACTTGATCCTTGGAGTTGGTAGCCTCCTTCACACCTGTATGTCACCTTATCCCCGCTGTAGTAAATCTCAGAGTGTGGGTGTGGAAGTATAGCTCCATTCTTAATGGATGGTGGTTGCTCACAAGCTACCTTCTCCTTTTCTTCTGTGAAAGTACAGTTAAAAAAAAAAAGAGACCAGCCATAAGCATCTTAGAAGACACTTAGTCAGGATCTTATCAAGTAGGTAGAGTAGCCTGGATATAATGTAATTAGGAGCAAGGGACAATGATATACGTGTATGAGAATGTCACAATAAAAATTCACTATTTTAAATACACAAGTTAAAATATTGATGAAACTAATTTAAAAGATTTTACCAACCGATACATTTTGGAGGTTCTGTCCACTTTCCATTTTCACAGAGTAGTTCTTCTGAACCCTGAATCACAAAGTTAATCTCACATTCTACACGAACTGTCTCTCCGTGACGGTAAGTTGTTGAATGTGGTTGAATTTTGGAATTTAGAGGCACGGGTGGAGGAGGGCATCGATTTCTTCTTCCTTGTGTAAAAATATCAGACGACTTAGTCATAGAATATCTTTTAAATGATAAAGATTTAATTAAGAATACTGATGGAGTCAAACACCATAGAAAATATGGCAGACAGACTCAAGTGCCATGCTTGTCTTATTACTGACACAGTGTCCTTCTCCATGAGTGACGCCTGTCAATTGTTTCTTACAAAAAGGTGATGAATTGAGCTTGTGGTTATGCTACATGATGGCCAACATAAATGCATAATCCCATTCCTCCGGAAAGACACTCTCCCTACCAGCTTTGAAGAATCAACCTGCCATGATGTGGGAGTCCAAATAAAGAAAGCCAGAATGTAGGCATAGGTTATTGTGTAATTCAAATGTTGATTTCTGTATCCCCCATGTCTGATTGCAGTCCTTGTTCTGAGAATCTCTTGTCTCAGCGTTGTGTGAACACTGCTCCCCTATTGTCCTCTGAAACGCCAATAAAGTAGCTTACAGCCAATCACTGAGCAGGGGAGAGAATAGGGCTGGACCCTCTTGCCAGCCACAGGAGGAGGAGTTAGAAAAGGAACTACTGGGATTCAGCTAAGGGATTCGGTCATGGGAGAAGTCCAGGAAACGTCAGGAGAGAGAGCTCGAACAGGAAAGCTACAAGGTGCAAGTCTCTCTGGGATATAAGCTGAGAAGAAGACAAATTAGCTTAGAGGGTTAAAAACAGAGTAATAACTGGACAGCTCTTGTGCTGTGAAGCTTGTTAAAATAATTTACTTGAGTCTCAGTTATCTGTGTGATAGCGGAGTTAAGAGAGAAACTGAGAAACTAACACAGTTTTATGCAAATAACTTTAACACCAGAAGGCAAGGGTTAGAGAGCTACCTCAGCCACAAGCCATCAATACTGACTCAGCAGACTGCAGAGCACGAAAAGCTGCCAACACCCGCAATAAATTTGGAGTATTACTGTCAAGCCAAACCTTCAAGGTGGCACAGATGTAGCTTAATAGCCAAAGTAAACCACACCTGACCTACAGAACCAGTAAAGTGATATTATTGGTCCATCTTGAGTATTTTAGTTTCCATCTTCTTTAGTCCTAAATAAATTCCTCACATACTATAGATTTAAAAAAAAAAAAGCTAAAATGATTCTCTTCTATTGTTACATCCTCAACTTATTCTTTGGTGTTCAAATGTTCAAATACCCCTTCAAATCCTTTACAATGGCAGTTATTATATTTAGGATCCAAATAATCTCAGATAAGAGCGACACCTCAATACCTTTAGTCACTCCTGTAGTTATTTTTGCCACTTAAATTTACTATGCTGGCCCTAGGATGGAGATGAGGATAATTCAGGTTGGGAAGTGTTATTGCTCAGTATTCTCCTATACTTCACACAATAACAATTAATTATTAAAATAGAGGCATGCCATCGTGCTAATTTGGAGTGGGTACAGAACAGGCAGTATGTCTGGCATATGTTTTTGAGACAATATGCTTCAGAAAACTTGCTAACAACCCTGCCTATTATTACAAGGGTGCTGGGCTCAACTAGAAAGTTGGTAAACCTTCAAAGCTATTGTTCACTGCTTACAGTTGCGATAGGTACAGGCACTTCCATCTGTGTCCTGTCCAGACACCTCTGTCCTTTCTGCTAGCATCTATTTCAATCATGCTTTTCTGTTTTACTTCCTTGTCTTTGGGCTGCCTGCAATAATAGTATTATTTCCTATATCACTGTAGAAATAGTAGTTATTATACCTTTTGCTTCTCATCCCCCCATCAAATACTCAGATTTCTATTTATTTTTCAGACCCGGTTCCAATACTATCTGTCATATCTATGAATATGGGAGTGAGAATTTTCTCACACTGTAGTAATTAAGATCTTGCATGCTCACTCACACACCTGCCCTTGGGTTTCTGCTGGTACATGAGGCCCTTCTGTGCTAGGAATTGGCATCTTCTGAAGGTAGTCAGAACACCACAGTGACAGGACCTGAGCTATCGCATGTCTGAACTGTTCTAAATAGATGACCGAACTCAGCCTCCATTTTCCCTTCAGGATAATATTCTTCTATGTGTGCTTCCTATGCCATGCTTTTGGAGATGGGCTTTTTACATCAAGAGATATATGGCCAATTAAAAAAGTACCTCACCCTGCTATAGACTTAAAATATATAACATAGGTCTTAAAACATTAAGCATAGGGTTGGAGAGATAGCAAGATTAATAAAGTTGCTTGCCTTGTAAACAGGGGACCTAAGTATGGTTCCTAACATCACTGTAAGAACCAGACACAGGGCCAGGTGCCTGTCATGCAGCACTAGGGAGGCAGAAATGGAGGCAACCTGGCTTCATTAACTAAGTCAGTAAGCTCAGGTTCAATAAGAAGAGTTCATCAAACACTTAAAAGGAGAGGGACAGAGGGTGATACGTAGCATGCACCTCTAGCCTTCACATGCACCAATGTGCACACACCCACACAATCATATGCACACGCCACACACACATCTCCTCAGATATATGCACGCTAAATATAAAAGATAATGCTTACTACTACACAAATTCATACAAGGTTTAGCTTCTTCAGATAGAAAAATTCATTGACTATAAAAATAATATTTACTTTAAAAATAGTTCTGGAATTAGAATCAAGTGTGGTCATTTAGAGATCATAGAGATTAATGCTAGTTTTTAAGTATGAAAATTTTCAAAATTACCTTCACATATGGGAGATTCTGGATACCAGCCAAAGTTATAGCACTGAATTAAGTCAGATCCACTTAGATAATAATTTTCATGACAGAAAAATTGAACTACATCACCTTCTTCATAGGTTTTCTTTACAGGATGAAAATAGCCATTTTCTATTAATCTCAAAGAAGGGCACATTAACTCTAAAAATGAAAGGGTAGATAAAAATAGCAAAACATTTATTTTTCTAATAGAATAATTCCCTACTATTTACAGTCCGTATCTGGATTATATATTAGGACAGTCGCTATACTCTGCTCAATAGGCTTATTAATATGCTATCTTGTTAGATATCAGCAGTTTTAATTGACTTGAATCCCAATAGCTACAGCGAAGCTTTTCCACTTGAGAGCTTTGCATGACCAAAGTCTACCATCAACTAAATTACAGCTGAAAGCCAAACTAAGAGACACAGAAGGTGCCTGGAAGAATGACTTATACGAGATGACCCTCTGAGGCGAGAGAGTTCTTCCAGGAGTGAAAACCTACTGCTGCACCGTGGCATGCGGGACCACCCGTGTGCGTAGCACTCGGCTTCCTCAGCCTGCCTCCCTGCGGGGGTGTAGTAGCCAGCAGCACATGTGTACTGCACTTTCTCTGTCACTTTGAAGGTTCTCTCTGTCGTAGAATAATTTCCATGATCCAACTCAGGGGCCAAACAGGTCTCTGAAAAGTTAAAAAAACATTTATTTTATGAACCCTGGTGAGCCTCATCAATAGCCCAGAATCTTAAAAAGAAGTCACAAAATGTATCACATTGAAAGTTAGTAAGTAACATATGGCAAATCCAGCTGTCACAAAATTGAAAACATCGCTTTGCCTTTGCCTCTGTAATTTCATTTTCATAATTCTGTGAGCCACGTCTATCGGTCTTCTACTTTGCAATATTGGTCCATTGTCCTTGAGCAACGGCCTTGTTTCAAATGAAGTCTTTCAAAGTAATATTTTAATTAAGTGTCTTCTATGGATTTGTATAATTTAAATAATTATATTGACAAATAATCTAACAATATAAAAATATTTGAATGAATTATACAGAAAAACATAGTAGGGTTTTTTTTTTTTCATTTTGAGCATTTTAGCTCTTTCTTATTAACCAAAAATAAGATCTGATGAGGCAGGGCATTTGCTAGATTTGAGAACCAATTGAATAAGAAAACACAAGCAATTGAAAAAGCGAAATACTGTCAATGCCTCACACAGAAGAGACACGGTGGAAAATGAATTAACCAAACATTGCTGCATTCTTGTGTGTGTACCTTGCTCCTTCCTGCAGGATGGCTGAGAAGACCACCCTTCCAAGAGACACTTGACCACCTCCTCATCCTTTCCTCCAGTGGTCTTGTATCCTGAAGTGCAACTGTAGCGCATAGTCTCTTGAATTTTGTACAGCACTTTCCCGTCAGCGACATAGCCATTCCTTAGATCAGGCTTCAGGCATTTTTCTGTGTTGTAAAAGTAAATGTGCCTAGGTTTATGACGAATCTACAGTATCTATCAGATTAATGATAAAGCTCAGCGGTACACTACTACACTGAAAAGCTTAACACAAACACATAATATTTGTCTTAGTTGGAACTTTGAGGAGTAAAAAAATTTGTTCTTTTTTTTTTTTTTTTGTACAGTTGGTTTTTCGAGACGGGGTTCTGGAACTCTCTTTGTAGACCAGGCTGGCCTGGAACCCACAGAGATCTGCCTGCCTCTGCCTCCTGAGTGCTGGGATGAAAGATGCGAGCCACCACACCTGGCTGTTTTCTCTTCAGAGTCCCTTGACTTAGTTTAAATTTGGAAGTATCTTACACACTCTGCATAAAATCTCCTTAGAGAGGGAGTCGGTTTGATATCAACTGTTTTTGTATTTACAGATTTAAGTTTTTATAGCCATTCCTGTTCTTACCACATCTTCTTTTGGAAAACACACAAATAACTTTTCACTAGTTATCAGTGATCACAAGTAAAAGTCGTTTCTTTTTATCTACTTGATGTTTTATTACATATTTAATGCATGATTAAATTATTTTAAAGTTATCTTGCTGTTAAAAAAAAACTTTATTCTCTCATTCTTTTAGAAAATATTTTGGGGTCACTGCACTGCACCTGGTCCAGGAGTCGACATTTGGGTTTTTTTTTGTTTTTTGTTTTCTCCTTTATTAATTTATTCTTGTTACATCTCAATGGTTATCCCATCCCTTGTATCCTCCCATTGTTCCCTCCCTCCCATTTTCCCCTTATTCCCCTCCCCTATGACTGTTCCTGAGGGAGATTACCTCCCCCTGTATATGTTCATAGGGTATCAAGTCTCTTCTTGGTAACCTGCTGTCCTTCCTCTGAGTGCCACCAGGTCTCCCCCTCCAGGGGACATGGTCAAAGGTACCAGAGTATGTGAGAAAGTAATATCCACTCTCCACTTTATTGTGGAGAGTGTTCTGTCCATTGGTGTAGACAGACTAAGTCATATATACATGGTCCCCAAAACCTTAGAGTTTATGATCACATTTTTTGGGAAGTATGTGCAACAGTAAAAAATTTAATAAATTAATAAAATAACCTTACATTTAAAGATCCCTAAAAATTTTTATAAGCCATATTATTGTAACTTCTTCACAAAGCAATCTAGAAGGGCCATGAAACTTGTCAAAGATTAATATTAGCGTAAACACAATTAGTAACAGCTGTATGGGATTCTACATCAAAGTTCCCACTGAAGCAATATTAACTTCATTTTGTGCATAGGAAACTGGCTAAGAATTGTCAAGTCACTTTCATAAGGGTGGTGCTGAAATCACGTGCAGTCAGTTGACTGCAGAGATTCTGTCCTGACCATTTGCTCCCACACCAACGTCTGCAATGTTCTAGCTCTTAAGATAGCAAGCTAAAGGGACGTGACTTCTCTCCATTACGTTATGGTGAGATTTATATTAAAACTCCATGTTCTATTAAAAAAAAAAAGTCATGATTAAATTCTGGTCTGTCCTGAAGTCACAGAGTAAATGACTACTCTATGCAGTTCTGTTTACTACGTGTCTCAACCACGGCTACCACCATACCAAAATGTAAACCCTTCTCTCTGGAAAACAGGAATTTAAGGACTCTTGACTCAAGACATTTTACCTAATCACAGGGACACCAGTGACAAAGTGACACATAATGCAACAAAGCAATGTGATGACGCCATTGTGATGCTACACACAAATTAGAAGCCAGCGTGCAGAAAACTGCAGCTTTCAACTGATGGGAAAAAGCAAAGTGGCTGTGAAAATGAGTGACAAATATATACCGTACTTTTCAGACTATAAGACGCACCTGCCCATAAGATGCACCCAGTTTTTAGAGCAGTAAAACAAGAAAAACAGTAAAAAGAGCAATCGGATCATAAGGGTGCACACTAATTCCACCACCCCCGACACACACACTTTTGGGGGGGGGGGGGAGTGCATCTTATGTCCGAAAAATACGGTACACCAAAAAGCACCAGAATGGCTCATCCCTTATGAAACTAGGTCATACATCTTATTCTGGCTTCCTATTGAAGATTATCAATATGATAAGTTCCTCCTTACTTATACTAGCCCTATACTTTCTTATACAGATTCACCTGTCATTTACAGCATAAAAATATCATTTTTAGACATTTCTTCACAAGTACTATTGAATACAAATAAAATGACTTATTGATATAAAACATCATCTACATAATTTCATATATGGTATTTTATAAGAGCAATGTTGTTCTTATCTAACCAAATTTTAATCATTATTCACATTACATAAACATTCTCTTCTTATGAACTAGTTGATAAGTGTTGAGTGACATTGCACGCTGACTTACTGAAGCACCTTGGACTTGGAGACCAGCCTTCTGCTGTACACCTGATTTGCTCTTCCTGTTTCCCATTTTCGGTTGCATAGCCAGCCAAACAGAAGAATGACAGTTTTTTGTCTATGCTCATTGGGAAGTAAAAGCTTTTAAATGTATAGTAATATTGGGCAATCCTTCCATTTTCCACGGTAGGAAAATCACACCGTTTCTCTGAAATGAGGAAAACTCAAGCTGAAAGCGGAAAAACATGTAAACCCATGAAACTTTTGATGAAACAACATTCCCAAATATTTTTTTGGCACATTCTAGTTTGCATTGACTTTCATAACCAAAGTTTAGAAGTGATATTGTGACAACCTTAATATCTAATATCATGCCCTCCCCTCTTTATATATGTTGGCAATTTTGAACAGTTGTGTCGCTGAGAGTAACTGACAGGCAACTTCTTGAAACGTTGTCCCAGCTTTGTAAAACAACATTCTCATAGTCACACAGTGATATCACTTTTGGAATTTTAACATTTCTGAAAGTCATATTGCTAAGGGTAAAAATAAAAATGAAAAGCATGGTTCATTTTAATAATGGTTTTTTTATTTAATCTAATGTGTTGAGTGTTCTGGATTCTTGGTCCTCACATTTGCATCCAGCAGGCATTTCAATCACAGAATAGCTCTGCTTGGACCAGCTGTTTCCATGCTCAGTAGCCATGGAGTGGGCACTCTGTATAGTCAGGGAGTTGATTCCAAGACTCTCTTGTTGATGTCAAAACCCATGGATACTTAAATCTCTTACATTAAGTGATTTTAAATTTGCATATAATTTAGTTACATGCACCACATAATTTAATTCATCTCTAAATGCTTAAAATATTTAGTATAATGTCTGCCCATCAACTTATGAATGTGAATTCAAATTTTGCTTTTTTGGATCATCCTGGTTTTATTTCCAAATTTATCCATCTGAGGTTGGATGAGCCTGCAGGTGGGAACCCAGAGATGCAAGCTTCTAACTGTGTGTGGCTAGTGTCAGCTATGTCAGATGGCACAGTTCTAGAACTGAGGGAGTCCTTGAGATACAGAAACTCACACAACTGTGAAATAAGTGGCTCTTCTTTTACAAACAGGGCACATAGCCAATTAAAAGAAAAACTTTCAAGAACAACTTTGAGAACCAGAATGTTTAAGTGGCCAGAGAACAAATAGTTAACTTGTTTAGTCATTGGGAAATTCACATTCAAAATACCCTTACACTTCTGTAACACCACTAAAATAACGGAAAGGGAAAAGACAAACTCTTGCAATGACTGAAGAAGCAGAGAAAATATGCTGGAGATATTTATGAAAGCAGAATTTCATAGAAAGTCACCTCATAGAAAGTTACATAGTGAGTCCAGAGAGACAGAAACTGTGTTTATATTAGATTAGGACTGTTCATAACAGTATCAAGCTACAAACAACCTAAGTTCCTTTTAATGGGAGAAAAGATAAGCAGCACATTTTAGACCAGTGGTTCTCAACTTTCCTAATGCTGTGATGTTTACTATAGAGGTAACCCCCAGCCATAAAATTATTTTTTTGCTACTTCGTAACTATAATTTTGCTACTGTGATGAGCTGTAATGTAAATATTTGATATGCAGGATTTCTGATATGTAACCATCCAAAGAAGTCGTGACCCACAGGTTGAAATTGCTAGTTTAGACAATTCTTCAACAGAGTGAGTTTGATAGACGCTCACAATGTGCAAATCATGCTCAAAAGCATAATGGTGAATGAAAGAAGCTATTTGCATATAAGTCATGTGACTTTTCTGAAGAGGCAAAGTCACTCATGGTAAAGAAGTCAGAATGGTCACCTCTGTGTTTTGCTGCATCAAATAATGATACCATTAGCCAGGGCTGAGAAAAACAGGACAAATCCATAGGTATTATAATACTGTCAGCATCTAATGAAGCACGTGCAATAGGGTACCGAAGAAGTCCAGCATTTTGCATACCCAAGCACCAGAAGTTTATTGTGGAAAGACCCAAAGTAGCTGTTCTATGGAGACCAGTGATAATTCCAAAGGGCACTGTTGTGGATAGAAGAGACAATACCAGCAAGTGGGCAGACTGCCCTGGGCTCCCCCACATCAAATCTGTAGTATTGATATCTCTGGAAATTTTGATGTATATAACATTTTGACAGAATCACCTCTGGAACTTTTCTCTCCTCCAGTGCTCTTGTTTCTATAATCAACTATATTGCCATTTAAAAATAATCACTGCTTAATAACTCCAGACAAAGAAACTTGCTCCATGAGTAGAAATCTTGCTGGTGATTTTGTCCTTTTTCAAATTTCCCACATTAAACTCTTGCTATAAGAGGAGAGAACTGAAATTTTCCAAGTATGAGTATTATGCGTGGAATCCTGCCTACAGTTATAAGTAAAGCATATATGTGATTTCCAAACTGCTGGATATTAACCAGAAAACCCTTTAGAGTAATTAGATCCTGGTTCCCCATGCTCCAACATCTAGAGAAGTAAAGGAGTTTGCTTTAATTGTCCAAGTTACATTAGTAAAAATAAAAACAAAAAGCAAAAAAAAAAAAAAAAAAAAAAACAAACCAACACTATACTACTTTTGTCCAAAGAAACATTATAAATGTTTAAACCAGTTACATTTATTTAAAGCATGTATTACAAATTGGCATATTAAATATAGGTTAAATTCAAGTAGTATGACATGTAGACTCTCTGTTTTTCATTTGTATTTTAGAGAATAAAAAATACTAAAAGTATTAATTTTACCTTCTGCATAGAGTTCTCCTGAGATAATTAATATGAGAATAAGTGGCAAGTATCTCAACCTCATCTTCGGTGGTATGTCTCACGAAGATTTTTACAATCCTAAAGCGCCCAGGATCTCATTGCTAAGTACACACTAATTCTGACAAAACAAGTTAATAATTACAATGTCTGCTAAGTACCTTTGGAGCAAGCTAGCATTTTACTTAAAACGTTCTCAAATAATTTAAAAATAAATATGCCAATATTTGCTAACAATATTTCTCATTCTGAGTTCAACAAGAACACACTAAGCAACAGCAACAACAGTGCCAAAAAGCATAAATAGTGAGTACAGGCCAGAGAAGGAAGGCTCCCGTTCAAATCTGATTCCTAACTGTATATCCCCTAGGGCGAAGTCCGCCGGCTCACTGCTGTTTACCAGCTTTGAACGGAGCAAAGATGAACTTAGGAGCATGAGGTAATGGGGACCAGTGTGAAAATATGCTGTCTGGACTGCAGTCCCCAAAGGCATAAACGGTCTTGTCTCAAATGGTGACAGGAAATGATCAGAAACAGTGAAGCACAATATATGTTGTGTTTGAGCTCCCTGAGAGGTGACCTGAGTACCATTACAGTGTCACTCATTCATGAGGAAGCTTTGAATGGCCTTTATGGGCAGTCATAACGTTCCTGCCTCCACAGCCCAGAGGCTTCCCACCTAGGCCTTACATCTCCCTGACCACTAGGGTGGTACAGAATTATGGGTTCTACACATAATCATTCAGAAGACGTAGTCAAAGCATAGCAGTGTCCAGTATTATACTGATGTTCCATCCTTCGTGTCTTTGGTGTGGTGTATTGATTAGGTTCACTCATTAGCATGTCTTGGCATCTCAAGAGCAAGTCCTACTGGCAATGTGTACACTCTATTTAATGCTCGGATGCATTCACTAGTCTCCTGTTTGTGCTTGTGTAGTCATCAGGGATATCCTTGTCTGGCTTTGGTATCTTGTGATGCTAACTTTACTGAAGCAGTTTGGAAACTTCTTTGCTTCTTTCCGGGATGGTGGTGGCCGTACAATTTAAGCAAGATTGGTTTAGTTCATCTCAAAATATTTGGTAGAAAAACACCCATGTAACCATCTAAAAAAGACTTTCTAGGATATTTTCTGTTCTCAAGCTCTTACTCAATTTCAATCTCTTTTAATTTTTCTAATTTTTTTCTGATTCAGTTTTGACAGGCATTTTGGTCCATTTTGTCTTTGCTGTGACTGATGCTCAGAACTCAAGGACAATGTGTTTATTTAACTCAACAGTTCTGAAAGCCCAAAAGTGTGCTACCAGTTATCAGCTTATGACTTTTATTTAAATTGTATTCATCTGCTGTAGTCCCACTTCCTCTCCACTAAATGGGATGCTTTTGTTTCCTTCATTATCAGCCTGATTCTATCCTTAAAGCAATGTGAGTCTCTCTTAGACAATAGACAGCATGGCTGTAATTTCTTAAAATCCAAGTATATATATTTAATATCCATGTATTTATATGTACATATAAATATATAAATATAAATATATTAAAGGAAGTACCTGTGTAGGTACACATTGCTGCCCTCAGAAGACATGGGTCATTAAATGAAAACCTTAGTATTAGGCATGAGGTATAACCCTCTGAATTATTATTTAGCAAAGCCCCAAAGGCGTCCCCAAAACAAGCTATTGCCAGTTGTTGGTGGTCCAGAATAAAATGGTTAGACTCTATTGCTATAGACACCAATTTACTTTGGATGCAGGACACAGAGAAACCAATCTCAAATTGACCAGGAAATTTTCTCTGATGGTTAGCATATACAGTGCCAGAGGACTAGGCATACTACTGGGGAGAAGATAATCAGTGGTCTTACCCAGAACTGGGCCCTGCTTCAATACTGACACGCTGGTAAAATATGCCCAATAGTACAGCAGTGAGATGAGGGCTACAGGGGTAAACAGCAGTTTTCTGATTGGACTGAGGCCTGTTTTTCAGGAGAGATTTCCTGCCTGGTATAATAAGCATGGCCAAAAGCCCATGAGTGGGGAGATCATGGCCCTAGGGAGAACCTGTTAGTTTGCTAAGTGGTCAGGCTGTCAAAGTACATTATAAATATTTATGGTCATATGCTTAGATTTAAGCTGCTCTCAACTTTGGTTAGAAAAGCTTCTTTATGCAGTAAGTTCTGCAAAGTGGCCAAGTATAACAACTGACTACTCAACCATGGGCAGATAGATCATTTATACCAAACCTTCCACCATCCAAGGCTCAGGCAACTTTGCAGAAAGAACGTAAGAGGTTGCAGCTGCAGAAAGGGAGCTATGGAATACTGACTTCTGAACAGGAAATCATTGTTGTACACATCAACTCACAACAGCTGGGGTTACATGCACAAGACCTGCACAAAATGAAGCCACTCACAGTTCTAGCAAGGATGGGTAAGGGGCCCCAAAGGCTCCGCCCCATGGGAGGAGTTATTTTGCAGTCCATAGCTGCTGAGGGAACTGAAATCATTCTCATTTGGGACTGTGGCTAGTTTTTGGTGGCCTATGTCCCTGTGGATGACCACACACACTCATGTGCACTGGAAAACACTAATTGGGCTCAGGGGTTGTTAATCACAATTTTTAAAATGATATCAAGTTGAAACTGTGAGAGGTACTAGGAGGAGTTTGAGGAAGACCACAGTGGATGGATATAATAAATATGTTATATGTTTGAAATTTTCAAAGAATAAGCATTTTTTAAATTAGCTATTAAGCTGTTCACCGTTTTGTCCTCTTGTTGGCTTTATGTCCTGGTTATCTTATAATGCTTTTATTTTTTACTTTGTAGTAATCTAATGTCTTCTGCATGGTGTGTGTGTGTGTGTGTGTGTGTGTGTGTGTGTGTGCGTGTGCATGTGTGCATGCGTGTGTGTGTGTGTGTGTGTGTATGCATGCATGTGTGAGTGTGTGTGCACGTGTGTGTGCGCGTGTATGTGCGCGTGTATGTCTAGTGTCTCTACTTTGTAATAGTGAGCATCTTACAGCACACTGTTTTAAAGTGATAATACCTAGTCAACAGAAACTTAACAGTTCCAATAAAAATAAGCTACACACACACACACACACACACACACACACACACACACACACACTGTATCCCCAGCCATGTCTTCCTTCATATTCAATACATAAATGGAAATTTTTCCATACCAACTGGGTATCTTATAATTAATTTATGCCCCCAAAGAACTTAATTACCCTCTAGGATTAAACTCCAGAAGAGTTTGTGGTACTTCAGGTGGGTTACCACGCTATCTATACGTCATCTGATTTGAGTACAAACTGAGATTTCTAGCAATGCCCAAAAACCTTCTCAGGGTTTTATGGTTTGGTATACTCGAGACAAAGCCCAAGAAACCAACAACTTAGGTTTATTATTAAAAACTGTGTCAGAGCATAGTCTAAGAGCTAAATGAATATGCTAGAAGAGACCCGAGTGGCTTTGTACACCAAACTTCTGGTACATAAATGTGTTTCGTATCCTGGAGGCCTCACAAATCCTATACTACTTCCCCCTGTGAAGGGGAAATAGAATAGATATTTTCCAACAGACTGGGAGTGGGTGGGGTTGTGCTCATATGGGGGCTAGAAGAAAATACTTGGAAAAATGACTGCATTTTGGGGCCAGGGCAGGAACCTAGTGAAATGGAAGCCCCATGAAATCTACAAGAGTAACCCTCACAAAGACTCCTAGTCATGGTGGACACAAGGCCAGAATTAGCCATCTTCTGTACCCAGGAAAGGCCTCAAAAAGAGGAATTAGGACATCAACCCAGGCACAGAACCTGCAACCTAAAGATGGTCCTGCCTGCAGTGTTCTGAGCCTGGAGCCTAGCATAACTGTTAGAGAGACCAGAGACTTCATGCAGCAACTGATAGGTGCAGATGCAGCATCCCACAGGCCAATGTTAGGTGGAGCTCAGGGAGTTCTGCAGAGGAGGAGAAAGGATGGGAAGGTTCCAGAAAGGCCAGGGACACAATGAGAACAAGGCTCACACAATCAACTGACTGGGACTCATAGAGATGAGGGAGCCTTGAGGGTTTGACCTCAATCCTCGGCATGTGCTATGGTCGGGTAGCTTGGTGTTCTTGTGAGATGACTAACAATGGGAGAATGAGGTTCTCTGACTTTTGCCTGCTTGTGGACCCTTTTCATCCTACTGGGTTGCCTCCTGCTGCCTGGATGTGATGCTGCCTGCTTGGCCTTACTGTAGCTTGTTATGCAGTGTGGTTGATGTTCCTGGGAGGCCTGCTCTTTTCTGACGGGAGGAGGGATAGAAGTTGGAGAGAGGGGAAGCTGGGGGAGAGGAACTGGGGGGAAGATAAAGGAGGGAAAACTGCAGTCAGGATGTATTATATGAGAAAATAAAAATACATCCTACACATCAGGAATTCCTATGAAGGTTCACTCGGTCAACAGAAAACATAGCTTTCATCTTACAATGAGTAAGCAGTCATTTATACTAATCAAATATGCCACATATGCATGATCATGGCTGTAGATATTGGTTGTGGCTGAATAACATGTTCCAACATAAGAGTGGCTTAATAAGCTATTTAGAGTTATAGTACAAAAGAAAATCATCAATGAAAGTACTTGCCAAGTACACTGGTGAGACTGTAGGGAGTGAGGTTACAGCAAAGCAGTGAACGTAGCTGTGAACACCAGATGCTTTTTGATGGAGCCTTAGCTTTTATATTGTTGGAAGCTAGTGTTCTGCCACAAAGACATCCCAAAGGTTTACCCGAAAGTGAAAAGGATGTTGGAGCACACACAGGTTTAAAGGAATTAAAGGTAGCTGAAAATAAACTGGCTCCCTACCTGCAACATCTCAACTCTCCCTGGCCCTAGCATGATCAGATACTACTAAGGGAAAAATAATTTTCAAAGTTGAATCACTTTCAAACTGTAACCCCAATTCATTCAAAGTTCAGGATGTTGGTGTCTAAAGAGGCCAGCTGTGCTCTAGAGAAATCTTTCTCATCTAGTTGAATGCTTTGCCAATGAAAGATGCAAATAAAAGCACCTCGAGCTTATAATGGTCAATCTCAATTAATCAACTTGGAGAGACCTAGAAAAACCTAGGAAACCCACAGCTTGGTGTTCCTAGTAAGTAGTACCTTGATAGAGCAACTGACATGAGACTGTAGGTGGCACCATTCCCCAGGCTGGGATCTTAGACTATACAGAAAAGAGAAAGTGATTTGATCACAGACTATACTCTTGAACTCTAAGCCAAAATAAGTCCTCTTGCTTAAGTTGCTTTGGGGGGGGGGTACTTTTTTTTTTAGCATGTTCAATAAAATTCTATTTACTTATTTTTTAATGTATTTTTAAAATTTTATTACACATGTATAAGACAAACTACATACAGCAGGGAGAACCATGTGACAATCATGAGAATAATGAGTTCTATACATGTTACATTCATAGTGACTTGGCCATCTGCATTCATCTCCTTTGAAGTAAGTGTTTTTCCTGTCTTGTTGGGTCTAAATTTCCGAATGAGATTCAATATTTATGGTATCTCAACTCTAATAGCTTAACTTCTTTATCTTGATCTAAAATGATCTTGTCCCCTAACCAACTAAGCTTGGTGGTAAAACTCTACTATCTTATCTTCAATACCCCTCAGAGACTTGAAAAGGAATAAAACTTAAATTCCTGAGTGAACCAGCAGTGTGGGGTAGAAGCTTCCAAAATATATAAATTGACTTAAGACAGTTTACTGCCTGACCACTCACCCAAAACACTTTATAACATTGGAGCCTCATCTTCAGCTTTCTGGCCTAATATCTCTGCCAGACTTGTTCGCAGGACAGGAACTATTGAGGACTTGCTTACCCTGACTTGGCAAAGTACAGCCATCAACTCTGCCTGCATCTAAGTAGCCCATTTTTAGGCAGATTCTGTTTGTGACAGGAACGAGGACCTTTTGCCCAGTGGCTACTTTGCCACCTTTGAAGCCATGCCCATCAGGAGGCTCTTTGATGCTCATCATCTTCTTTGAGGTCGACTGGGTGTTGTCAGCAGTTAACTTGTCTTGTTGTCGAAGAAATTTAGGATTGTAAGAACAGCTTTAAATACCATATTCTGTGTGTCTCTGAGACTTTTGAAGATCTCATTCAACTATTTTACCTCATGTATTGATAGAGTCATATCTATCTGTTAGGCTTAGATTATATATTCTTGTGTTAAAATCTGTCAAGTATTTGACATGCCCATGTTTTGTATCAATATACTAAATTTATAGCCATGACTTAGACATAACCTTCATTCTTTTTTTTTTTTCCAGCAACGATGTGGTGGCTTGAATTAAGAGTGGCCCCCATAAGGTCAGAGTTGAAATTCATTTACCAGGGAATGGCACTACTTGAAAGGATTTGGAGGTGTGGCCTTGTTGGAGGAAGTGTGTCACTGGGGCTGGGCATTGAAGTTTCAAAAGCCCATGCCAAGCCCAAGTCTCTGTCTGCAGGCCAGGACGTAGAACTCTCAGCTACTTGTCCAGCACCATGTCTGCCAGCATGCCACCATTCTCCCCACCATGATGATAATATATTAACCTCTGGAATTAGAAGGAAGCCCCAGTTAAATATATTCTTTTATAAGAGTTGCTGTGCTCCAGCTGTCTCTTCACAGCATTGGAATACTGACTAGGAAAAACAGAAAACATAAGACATATAGCCTCCTGGGGTTATTCTTTCAGTCTATAGGATTGTAGACTACCAGCATCTGTCCTGTTCCTCCACTGGGTGGAGCCTCTCCAAGGACATCTATGCCAGGCTAGTATCTACTTATAAATGAATATATACCATGCATGTCTTTCTGGGTCTGGGTTACCTGAGGATAATCCTTTCTAGTCCATCCATTTGCCTGTAAATTTCAAGATTTCCTTGCTTTTAATAGCTGAGTAGTATTCCATTGTGTAAATGTACTAGTTTCTTTATCCTTCTTTGGTTGAGGGACATCTAGGTTGTTTCCAGATTCTGGCTATTATGACTAAGGCTGTTATGAACACACATGAGCAAATGTCCTTGTTGTGTGCTGGAGCATCTTTCAGACAGATGCTGGGACTCACAGCCGGGCTCTGGGCAGAGTTAGGAGAGTGGTATGGAAGAGTTGGGGGATAGAATGTCCCAGAAAGTACAGGAGCCCTACAAGGAAACCATCAAGCCAACAGATCTGGACCCAGGGGGCTGCACAAACTGTTGCACCACCAATGACAATACATGCAGGGAACATAGACCCCCTGTTCAGATACAGCCAGTGATTAGCTCACTCTCCATGGTTGTAGGGGAAGTAGGGACTGCCTTTGAAATGAATTCTGGTGCTCTCAATTTGATTATTTCCTCTTGGTGGGGAGACCCTGCAGGAACACAGAGAAAGGGGGTGCAGGCTATCCAGATAAGACCTGATAGGCTGTGGTCATATGGTGGGGGAGGAGGGCCCCTTCCATCAGAGGCCTAGTAGGGGAATAGGGCAGAAGAGGGAAGGAGGGTGGGATAATACAAGCTAGAGGATAACAATCTGGACGTAATCTGAATAAATTTATATATATATATGTGTATACACACACACACACACACACATCCAGTATTTGATTTAAAAATGTGCCTCAACTTATGTATAAATCAAAAATATATTTTTCCTTTAGAAACAGGATTACAGTCAAAGACATAAATACTTTAAGTTGACAAAAATATTGTAGTCATCTTATGACAAACCAGGCTTTCACATGCATAGAAATATTGCCAACCAGTCAGCTCTGAAAACACACATGCAAGTGACATTATAGGGACTTATTATGCTATATTTAGAAATATACATGCATATAAAAATACACATATGCATGCATAGTAATTAGTAAAGAGAGACAATAAATTTGAAAAAGAGAAGTTAGCGGTATATGGAAGGATATGGAGGGAAAAAATAAAAGGGAAAATGTAATGAAATTATAATCACAAAAATTTTTTAAATAATAGTAAAATTAAAGACTATATTAAACAATTTAGTAACTAGTAATATATACATTTTTATTTTTATACAAAGTCATATACAGTTTACACTGACAGTAAAAGCTGCTCCATGTATCCATGATTGGTGTAATTTTTTTATAGTCCCACACTGAAAATGTTTCCATTTACTAATAAGGAATGCCAAGAGTATCCATCAACAGCTGAATAGCTTGCACTGAATTTGTGATTTCTTCCATATTATCACGCCTCAAAATCCACTGTGGCTTAAGTCTGTTAAAAAAAAAAAAGAATTAATGAACTGTTTCTGTTAAAAAGAGTTATTAAAATGTGGATGAGCTTCATATCATAGCTAATTACTACCTATAACATATATTATTTCTAAAAAATAGTGCTGGCCTCTGTGCAGCTTATGCTGTTTGCCTCCACCACTGCCTTTTCTGTTCATCCACCAAGCTCTCAAGCTAATATCCTTGGTGAAACTGGTTAAATCTTTTCTTATATCTTGCCACCATTCTTAGTTCTTAGTAATATCAGCATCCATATGTGACCAAAGAGCTAACAGCCTAGACATTCTCTTCGGCTACCCTTTGTACACTTTCTTCCTCTACTTCCTTAACCATTCAACGTCCTTTCTCACAGGCAGAAACAGCATGCCCACTGAGCCTTAGTGTCGTCCTCAAATGTCTATTCTGCACACTCCATTTCTGATTCCATCATGTCACATGCCTCTAAACCATACTTTCTACCTCACCAAGGTCTTCAATTCATCAAACCTTAAGCATACACTATATAGAGTTCATCAGGATACAGTGCCTGAACTCTTTCCTAATTAGCAAAAATATGGTAGCAATTCTCTTTGAAGATGCAGTGAACTCGATTTCTCCTCCTGTAACACTCATCTGGAAAATCCAACTATGTTCCAAGACTGCATACAAATATTTGTTTTTTCCCATTCCTGCACAGATGAATACCGGTAATTAAAAGTCACAGAATCTGGCTTGCACCTTGGGCCCAGGTTTTAAAGGAGCATTTGAAATTGCCTAGCATACTGCTTCTTTCTCTCCATAATGAGGAAAACTTTATTCCCTGCTTATCAGATGTCTCTGCGCCCTCAGGTGCCTCTGAGTTTGAGTTTATAACCACAGACACATCATTGATGACTGAGAAAATGGGCGAGGAAGGGTCACGCATCCTCTCACAGAAATCTCTATGTGCACTCCTATCTGACTGCTCTTTTCTGTTTGATAATTAGAGAATCTGACACAGATAATAAGCCCAAATGTGGCACACACAGGTACTGAAGGAATCTCCATCACACAGGAAACTGGTTCTGAGCACGGTCACCTGCATCTTGCCTTAGCGCTATAGAGATCCTGAAACCAGTGATACTCTGATTCCTTCTGCTACCGTGGCTCTCCTGCCCAACCACAGAGCTGGCTTTCTAAAGCTTACTGGTGTTTTGCTTCCATGTCAAAGGTTACCAAGCTTTCCCAAAAACAAATCCTCCGATTTGAATGCCTGCCATTCTGTCATATCTTTTTCTTTAGTTTTCATTCTTCAGGAACTGAGTGCTTAATCCAATAAGCTTCTGGTAATCTGTAACAGCTGTCCACAAAACCTAACACAAAGCCTTAGAAAGCACTTGCCTAGAAGAATACATTAGAATTAGGGGAGAGTGGAGGCTGACATTTTGGCAAAGAGAGATTTTGACAGTTGTTAACGCTGTATTTTAACCTTAATATAGAAGGCAAGTCATATAATTATAACAGCTTCCTAGCATGCTTTTAACACAATCTAACGTGGAATTTTTGAGTAGCTAGGCAATACCCAAAGCTACAGCAAGGATGCTTCATTATGTCCTTAGATTTCCTCCACTCACCCATGTTCTCCTCCTGTTCAAATGTTAACAGCATTTTGGTCAGTCCTGGTAAATACTTACTAAATGAATCTACTGAACATGGATTTGCTTGACTCCTTACCTGGAAACTATTCTGGTCTTTACAGCTCTTTCTGGTTTACAAGAAAAGCCTATGCAGGGATTCTGCTTCAGCCTGTCAAATAACCCGTCTGCGTTCACTTTATGCTTAGGAACTATAAACTTGTAGAGACGATAAATACGATCAATGACTTTTGATCTACTTTGTGTATCCTAAAAAAGAAAGAAAGAAAGAAAGGCAGGAAGGAAGAAAGAAAGAAATGAAGGAAGAGAAAATTACATTTTTTAAAAAATTAAACATTTTTCTCCCTCCTAGATGAACCATATCATGAATCATCAATACCATGCTTTTTAGCTTCTAAGAATCAGGAGCAATGCTCTCTAAATTCAGCAGGTAGATTAATTTAAATTACTAACTAATTTAATGTGCAAGTTAGTTATTAAGAAAAAATATACTCAAGAAGTTGCACATGGAACAGATAGGAAGGACTTCAGCCAACCCACTCAGCATGTCCAGAGAGCAAGTCTCATGAGTTTTTCCAAAGACACCGTCTTCCTGTCAGTGACACAGGCCCAAGTAATAAGCCATTCCTTGGAGATGCCATGGCACATCTGCACTTGCTTCCTTCCTATAGTCTCCCTTATGCACACATGCTCTCCCAGATTCATTTTCTATCAGTAGTCAGAATGACATTAAAAGCTGCATGGCAGAGCTGAACATGGTGACACAAGCCTCTCTACACCATCAGTTCTAGACCCGCCAGGGTTCCATAGTACAGAAGAAAACAGAAGAAAACAAAACATACACCAAAACCAAAACAGCAACAACAAACATACAAAACAAAACTCACACTGAAAATGTTCTCTGGCATAAACTCTAAGGCAGAGTATAGGGACCAGAGTATATGGTTCCTCTAGGTCAGCCATTGTAACTAGAGACTCAATGGTCTGAGCACTGAAAAGCTTGACGTCTAAGCATGGTAACAGCAGCTGTGTAGGGCTAGGGACAGCATAGCTACTTGGACCTGTTCTTAGCATGCTGGGATGTGTTATTCTTCTTCATGAGTTGCTTATATGGATGTAATAAATTCTACCTTCAGATTTTAGCTTTTTCTAGTTCAGAGCTATGTGGATGAGAAGCACATGCTCTTCGAACAACTCATGAGACAGGTTCTTCAGGGTTAGAAAAACATCTGCGTGAATTCATTTCTATCACTGACTAACGAAGGTTTGAATACATATAAAGCTCTACATTAGTGTGATAACTAAGGCGAAAACATACACGTTGAATACATTAAAGGTGTAGGAAAAGGGGCTGATCTACTCACAGAAGTGCAATGCTCTGTCTTCAACAGCACGGCTAATAAACAGCAAGTTCTTGTGAAAATGCTGGCACTCTTCCCAGCCACTCTGTCACCAGGCTTCTCTCGGTACATATGCAAAAGCTCCAGCAGCGTGTCCACACAGTTTTCAGCATCATAAACGGCTGAGATTGTTTTATCATACTTAAAAGAGACCAGAAGAGAATTAAAACTTACAAGGAAGACATCTTTTTTAAAGTCCAACAACAAAATAAGGTTAGAGCCACATTTTTGGAGCATCTGCATCAAGAGACTTTAAGGATGGTGTTTTGTTATTTCCGAAGCCATCTTATGCACACACCCCCATCTTAATCATTTTTCCCACCCACTTTTAGAATTTTAAAGTCAACCAGAGTCAAAAGCCCAAGGGAGGAAGGGAGAGGAGAGGGAGGGAGGGAGGGAGGGAGAGAGAGAGAGAGAGAGAGAGAGAGAGAATCTTGAAGTAGATAAAAAGGAACTTTGAAATAGCCTTGCAGTAAGACTTTCTGAGACTACCATAGGGCAAGATAACAGTAAAAATAAGATGATACTTTCAATACTGAGTCTAGGATACATTTTCAATGTCTTATTTGTCCAATCATGTCATTAGATTCACATTAAAATGTGTGTGATAACAATATTAAAATAACAAACATCACTAGCTAGTGCCATGGTGTCCTTGGAGAAGCACCTCTGGTGTAACCACTCAGTCTTCTCAGTGACGCCGAGGTTGGTCCTGTAATGGCATTCATTTTACAGATGGAAAACAGGAAGCAGAGCACCGAAAGGAGCTGCATCATCAGACAGCTCTGAGGCCAGAAGCCTGAGTTCCGCATCGGAGTCTGCGCTCATCTTCTGCCTCTCATCAACACAGGAAGGTGGTTCAGGGGATGGCTCAGGTAGGAAATCTTTCCTCGTAATGCCTCAACTGTCTCTAATTTTAATAAGTACTATTACTATTATCTTCTCTGAAAATGTAACAGGAACTGCCATAGAGGATTATGAAAAAAACTAAATAACTCAAAAATCATGTAGACAGTAAATGATAGTATCTTATGAGTAAAACAAATCAAATCATATGAAAACTAGTATTTCCATATACAGCTACATTAATACATTAAACATTTTTACTTCCAGAAAGATTGTTGAACATAAATAAAATTTAAGACAGAATCCTGATTTAATATTGAGCATGCATGAAATTTAATTTGCAGGGTCATATTTTTTTTTTCAGGATTTTTCTGTGTAGCTTTGGCTGTCCTGGACTCCCTTTGTAGACCAGGCTGGCCTCGAACTCAGTGATCCACCTGACTCTGCCTCCCTAAGAGCTGGGATGAAAGGCGTGTGCCACCATGCCCAGCGTGGGTCATAATTCTTAACAATGAATATTTTGTTATTAAAACAGAAAGCTACCTTTGCTACGTTCAGCAGTACTTGAACAGCATATCCAACAACTTCCATACACGGAACACTGCGGTTACAGGTTCGGATGACAACAAAGATTGTAGAAATTGCTCCGCTTTCAGCCATGTTCTCACAGCAGAGTGGAGATAACCTAGTAACAACCTCTAAGAAACAAATGAATACACAAAGGCATTTTCAGTAAGAAAACAAAATTTTAGGAGACGCTGCCTGTACTAGTTCACAATCTTTCCATATTCAGAGGGGAACTATACTCCTACTCTTGAACATGGATGGCATTGCGCCAGGAAACGAACCCAGGTGCTTCAAAGCATCCAGAATGGCAGACAGGTGCTTGTACGTCAGCAGGTGATGAAGCGCACGCGCAGTTCTTCGGTAGAGCTTGTTTTCCTCCTCAACGTTCCTACTGACAGCTTGAAGGTTCAGTCGGACAGCTTTAATTTCAGTGCGGTCATTTTTCTTCCTCCAAGAATAGCTTCTCCATAGTGCCTTAATAAACAGGTATAACAGAGTCATTTAAAAATGACAGCCAGAAAGGTTTTGAACCCATATTTCAACTGAACTTCGACTCAGATTATACTTAATTTACCTGAATTCTAGTGGCACTGCTGTTGATTTTTTTCTGTCTTCTGCAAAGAAGAAAGTGGCGCACTGCCTTCTGTATCACAGATGCGGCCCTGTTCTGGCGGAGCTCACAGTCTTGAATTTCACGTTCAGCTTTTATGGTTTTCTGATGCTGTTCAATAAGCCTCTTTTGTTGTAATCTTCTTCGAAACCACCGCTATTCAAAACATGAAGGGTTTTCACTTTTACTTCAGAAGAAGAGTTAATAAATATATATAGATGTGCATATGTTTATATATTTATAAACATACATTTGTGTATACCCATTTACATGGGAATATTAAAAAATATTGATATGATATGTCTTTTGACCCTCTACCCTATTCTGTGGCATCATTTTCCTATTCCACTTGGAGCAAATCCTTCCAAGTTCTTGTTGGATATATGTGGGCGCAGTTGATGATGTATATGAATCCTATCCAACTATACAGAATTTTGCAAGTTGTTTTCTACCATAGTATTTTATGTGTTAGTGTATACAAAAGGAAAAATTTCCCCTGCATAACTACTATAAATTACAGTATAGATATCAAATAAAAAATTAGCTAAGTACATAAAAACACTTTAAATAGTAAATAATACACAGGTAAGAATTGAAATGACTAATAAATACGGGAAAAACTAGAAATGACAGCAAACAAGTAAATCCTAAACAAAGATATAATTCCATTCCCACTCATTGGAGTGGCAAAATCAGAATGTGTGTCATGGCCACTGTTGGACAAGGATATAGAGAAACAGGTAGCTACAGGGTGGGGATGTGGAAGAGTACAATTACATCAGTGGATAAGCACTCATATTTATAACACACAAAACATTGACCAATTCCTGACCTAACTAACTCATCCTATGAGCGAGCATCTACAGTCTACACAGTCTGTGACCTTATATAAGTACATCTAAAAATGAGTAACATAAAAAATAGTCTTGTTTTTTTTTTTTTTCTGAGAGAGGGTTTCTCTGTGTAGCTTTGGCTATCCAGGAACTCGCTCTGTAGACTAGGCTAGCCTTGAACTCACAGGAATCTGCCTGCTTCTGCCTCCATAGCACTGGGATTACAGGTGTGCGCCACCACACCCCTAACATTAAAAAAAATCTTTTGTCTGAAGGCAGAGGACAAGCTAACCTGAACAGAGATGACTGAATCAACATGCATATTAGCGTTCTTCATTGCCATGTGGAGCCTGTATGCGCGCTGGATTCTAAGAGCACACATGTGACAGTATGCAGCTGCTGTGAAGTGGAGAAGTCGAATTTTGGCTTTCTGTTCTGAAACCTAAAGCACACATAAAGAAAAAATTTCCATAGGAAAAAAAAAATAGGCAGAAATAAATAAAATGAACTTTTAAAAATTAATTTATGTATTTATTCACTTTACATCCTGATCGCAGCACCCTTCCTCTCTTCCTAGTCTCCCCCCCCCCCCCCCCCCGCCAACACTCTCCTCCACAGAGAAGGGGGAGGTCCCCCATGGGTACCAATCCACCCTAGCACATCTAGTCGCTGTAGGACTAGTCACATCCTCTCCCACTGAAGCCAGATAAGGCAGCCCAGTTAGGAGAACAGGAAAAAAAAAAAAAAGAACTTTTTAAAGTAGAAAATAAACAGATAAAAATTATTTTTTTTGTAAAGGCATATAAAATTATATTAAAGGGAATATTAAATGTTAATTAATAGTTATTGGCATTTTAATTCAATGTAATTATAATTCCTTATAATAATCCTAATAAAATAACTTATATATAACAAGATACAAAAGCAGAATTTTGGGTACTTTGCTAAAAAGAAACAGCACTTAGGTTAAGAAGTGTATCCAAAGACAGCTTTTAAGGCATATCCATAGTTCTCGGGAGAGGCAGTAGAAGGTTTGTAAAGATTACAGAATTCTAAGCAGAGAAGTTATGATGCAGAATATGAAAGCTGACAAATTTCATTTCTCCAGCATCAAAACTGCAGCACAAGTTGAGCGGGAGTGAAAGCTCTTCGTGGTGACCTCGGGGCTTTAGCTTTCCAACTGAGATTTAGTGATGACAAGACCTCTACTTTTAAATCCCAAATCTAATTACTTTTGCCTATGCCAGTTCACATATTCTTAGCCCCACAGTCATGGCCTTTCTAAAAACAAACAAACAAAAAAATCCTTTCTTGGTGAGGACGTGGCGACCACAGGAATAGTAGTTCCTAGAGTTGCTGGAGAGCAGCGAAAGGCTGCTAGTGTGACAACTGGCCTCTTCCACACACCAAGCCTCCACACTCTTGCCACTTCTTTTGCTAAGTGTTACTGCACTAAAAATCAAACAAACAAACAAACAAAAATCAAAAATCATTTTGTATCTCCAGGGTGACTATCTGTGGGAAGAAACTGCATCATAGAATAACAACAACAACCAAGATCTTGTTAAGATGACTCCAATAGTTAACGATTCTACTTATTTTGATAGCATTCGCCAAGATTCAAAATCGTCACCACTTAACATCCAATACTTTAACGGTACTCTAAAATACTTACTCTTTTCCTTACTAACCAGCCACGCACCAATGCTTGTAAAACAACTGTAGACTTTTTATATTTGATATATTTTATCCTTTCACGCTTCCCAGCCACCACGGCTCGCACCCATCTCTGTATGATTAAAACAGCGGCTCTCTGCTGTAGAAAGGTCTGCCTTCCCTTATAGCCTCTGAAACGGGCTTGTATCAAACAAGCAGCTTGATGTCTCTATAAGGAAGAAGGTGCAAGTAACATTAATAGGTAGGAATAAGCCTTCAACCTCTGAGAAGTTCTTGGATTTCTCACTGTCACGGGAGATGCTGTACTCAATAATACTCCTTATAGTTTGAGAATGTCCAGTTTCACAGACATGGGAAAGTGATAAAGCATTGCTTCTAAAACCATACAGATCTATAGCAGAAAAGGAGGGTGCAAGCTAGGGTCACAGGGGTCAGCAGCTTTCGGGTGCTCTCCTTTTCGTACTGATTCTTCCCACCTGTGTGGCTGGAGGGAAATAACAACACTATTACAGGACAGACACATGGGATCAAAGCACAAGCTACAGTGTGAAATGCACAGTACCCTTTAGACATTAACCATAGCAAAAGCTGTTTGTAGCTTTAAGCTACAAGGTGGGAAATGGCTGAGTAGTTAAGAGCACTTGCTGCCCCTACAGAGGATCTGGGTTCAGTTCCTAGCACTGACGTGGTGGCTTCCAACCTTCCACAACTCCAGCAATAGCAACTCCCATGTTAAGTTTATTATCCAGTGCCTACCTGGCATATATTAAGTGCCAGTACTCAGAGTAAAAACAACTGTGCTTAGGTAGCTAGAATGAATATTATATGAACATAATTCACATATGAAAAATTCTAATTGTGATACATAGCAATTATTTATCAGCTATATTTAATAACAGGCCATGGGCATTATAGTTACTCTGATATTATGTGAATGACTCAGAAAGCATGTTATGAAATATTTAGCTTTGACAAAAATATTTCTTTACTTTCTACAAACACACATTTTCACAGCGATCATGAAAATTTGAGCTTGAGACTATTTTATTTAGCAAACACACACACACAGAGAATCCCTTATAAACAACATACTAACAAAATCATATTTTTGTGAGTGAATGTAATTTCAATGGACTAAGCCAGATGTGTGTAAAACAAATGCACAGTTCAATCTTTAACATTCTTTATGTATTATTTCCTGATGTGGGTCTGTGTAAATGAATTGACTTTTACTTACACTTACTTTTAAAATCAAAGTCTCATGAACTACTCTTGCAGAGAGTATAGCTCTCCATCTCCTTTGAATTATAGTTGCTGACGCCCTCATCTTCAAGAACCTGATAAGTGGATTAGAAAGTAAGTTTAAATCGTTTAATCTAGTCAGTGTTGTCTCACAATATGGAGGAGAAAGAAGATATTAGAAAGGTGTTGATGTAAAATGAGAAAGTATACTTTGTACTACAGTTTGAGCAGTCAGATTCTCTCTCTCTCTCTCTCTCTCTCTCTCTCTCTCTCTCTCACACACACACACACACACACACACACACACACACACACACACAGCGAAAGCCAGTCTTGCAATTACCAATCTTCTGTTGCATAAAATATATGCTTTGAGATCTAGTGGGACAAAGAATTTTGAACAAGAGTCTTTAAATGTTTTATTAAGAAGAGGAAGAATCCTGGATGACGTAGGTGGTGACTAAAATAAAACCACCAAAGGAGAAAGGAATGCACACCAGAAGAAAAAGACCTGTTCTACGACACGAACTTCATATTGAATAATGACCAGCTTGTCCCTAGCACCATGATTCCTAGCACGTAAGGCTGAGCATCAAGGAGAAAAGCTCACCATTTTGGTACAGGCATATGCCTCCACTGATGGGAAGCCATGCCTACACATGGATTCAAGGAGCTCCTCCGCCTCTGTAGTCCCCTTTAGTGAATTTGAGGCAGTTACTGATTCGGTAGCTCATTAATACTAATTAAAGAAAAATTCTTACAGTATGGCATTAAAAAGAGAAAAAGGATAGCTAGTAAAATTTTATGAGTATTTTTGAAAAGGAAACTAAATAGGAATAGGAAGGTGGATTCTGTGAGGACAGGTTGATGACCAGGCTCTTCATCATTAAGGACAGAGCAGACGGAAAATGACACACAGTACAACAAAAACAAAACAGACTCCTCAGTCAGCCAAGGGTTTGCTGTGCAAACATGAGGACCTCAGTTCAGATCCTGGGTGCCCATGGAAAAGCCAGCGAAAGCAGAGGCCCAGACAGACAGGCCCAGAGCTCACTGGGTAGTCATTCTAGCTAACTGGGAAGTTCAGTGAAAGACCCTGTCCCCAAAGATAACCTCTGCCTCTCACTGTCACTCACACATAGACTATCCACAAAAAATTAAGCTTCACAGGTTGAGAACCACTGTTACTCAACTCATATTGGTAAAGGACCTTGATTTTCCTCTTCTGAAGAATAGCACCATGGGTAATTAATTACCTGATATTAGCATGCAAAAGGTATTTTGATAAATTTATTAAGTTAAACTGAAGACGAAGTCGAATTCATTTGTTGACTGAAAATAAATACTACAAACTCACGTGGAAAAAAAAATTAACAGTTGTCACCAGTAGCTAAAGTGGAAATCAATACTAGACCAGTTCTTTACTTTCCAGCCTTTTGCCCTTACATTCATTACTTTAGATTTGAATCATAAATACTTCTTACTAAATTATATTATCAAAGTTATACATTCCATAAAAAAAAAAAAACCTAAGCCCAAGAGATAATATCTTGTGTCATTAATGGAGAACGAATACACGGACACACATACACACTTTTTAAACCATATAAACTGAACATAACACTTATTTAAAAGAAAGTAAGCAGTGTTACTTTACCCACTACCTTCTACAGGATTGTAATACATTACCTCCTTCTCTCCAGCTTGGCACAGAAGTAACCTTGAGTAATTTTAACAGCTTTTAATAAAGCTATGTACCCCTTGCGTGCTCTCCAACACCTATACCAAGCTTGAATCCTGCAGGCAGCTTCTGCTTTGGTTGCAGCCTATATCAAGCATATAAATATAATAAGTATATAATAATGGTCTAAGACTGTAAACTAGAAAGACCCTATGTAAATATTATTACATTAAATACATATATAAAAAGTTAGTATGCAACTAATGGAAACAAAACATCAATTGCAGAAATCAAGTTGGTTTCTGCTCCACCAGACTGACACACAGAAAGTGTCTGATAACAGTGGTTATTGTAGCAGTGGATGTATAATATACACATGTCCACACACACTGCAAGGCTGACAACCGGAAGTTCAAAACTGTAAGCTCTGAATGATTTGTTGGAAGCCAGAGAAACCCGCACTGTCCTTGGTACACCCAGAACAGAACAAAGGGAAATCCTACTTTCGGGACAGAAAGAGCAACAGCTCGCTCCTTCCCCTCACTCATTTGTCACTATCTCATCTGCCTGAAGAAGGATTTTGAAAGGACAGCCAGATTTTTTTCATTTTGGCAAGTCTATGATAGTGACATCTATAACTTATTTAATTAAAAAAAAAAAAGATTGTTCCTCATAGTAACAAAATGCAAAAACTATGTACCACAGAAATTAAATAACTCTTGCTATACAGTTCAAATGGTACAAGGACTATCACAGTTAATGTTTATAAAGATCTTGTGAAATAAAATGCTTCCTAAAACCCCTACTTGCATAAAATATAATTCAATTGACTTTTCCTGAGATTAGTGTGGTTTTTCTGTCACGTAGCTGATGCGATCCTAAAACCTAGGGCACCTCTGAGTCGTAGCCTCCAGAACGTGAGCAGACTTCCTGTTCTCCCCCAGGCCTTGGCTTGTTGATGCCAAGTTTCTTAGTTTTCTTTCTTAGGGTCATGTACATCTTGCTCATGGGTTCTTGAATTCTTATGATCTCCAAATCCAAGCCTTGGGCCCCGTGTTCCTTCCACAGGTTCAGTTATCAGAACGTGATAAAACGAACAACTGTAAAGTCCTCACTGGTCTTCTGACCTGCAGTGTGAGCTGCCTTAGGGACATCTGCTGGACACCTGGGAGACACTACAGTCTGGTGCCCCACACTGAGGGCATTACCATCTCAATGCCCATGCAACTGCTCCCTATGGCCATGGAGGGCGTGTCTGCTGAACTGCTAACTTTTTATTTCCTTTCTAAATCTATCTATAATAATGCTATACCACCACGACAACAAAAATATATTTCTTTGCTCACCCGTTTGGCAGTGGCTCTAGTGTGGCAGCGGGTGCATCTGTGGCGCGTTACGTACCTGGAAGCCTCTGTCAGGCTCCATGTGCCTCCTTGCATTAAAAGCTCTAAAATGCTTCTGTATAGTTATGGCAGCTTCATGCTGCTGCTGCATCCTGCTGTTCAAATCCTGAAAATGCATCTGAAGAAGAGCTGTTTCTTCCTTACACGAATTGGGCAAAAGAGCTTGCTGTCTCTTTTTCTTTTCTCTGTATTTTCCTTGTATTACTTTTGCTGCCCACCGAAGCTGCAGGTAGTAACGATGCTGCCTATGCATCCTGTATGTGCTTTGTATTGTGACGGCAGCACTGTGTCGTTCCTTTAAAAGCTCGCTAGCTTTGATTCCTTCGCATGCTTCCTGAATGAGCCCAGCACGATCCCACTGTCTGGTAAGTTTTTCTCTGTGTAGTTTTATAGTTCTATATGTTCGATAATGCTGCTGAATTACAATCGAGGCACGTTTCCAAGTGTGAAATCTAACATATGTTCTGTGCATTCTAAAAGTAGCCTGGATGAGAACTGCAGCCCTGTGCATTGCTTGTAACTTCCTTTTTACCATCAGTCTTCGATAAGATGCCTGTATTGTAATGGCTGCCTTTCGTAACTGCAAGAATTGGTGCGATTTTTGCTTGGTGTAAATGGTGGCTCGGTATTTCCTCTGAACAAATATAGCTGCCTTTCTGAGAGCAAGGAATCTCCTCCTTACTACCAGAGCTCTAAATTTACTCTGAATAAGGGTTGCAGAAGAATGCATAGTCTTCAGATGACTTCTGGTTCTCAGCCCCCTAAAGGCAGCCTGAAGGATCAGGGCAGCGCGTCTTTGTCTGATGAAGAGCTGCCGCTGCAGTTTGGCAGCTCTGTGCGCGTGGTATTGCTTTTGGATCACAACTGAGGCCCGCTTCAAACCCTGGTACCTCACCCAGGCTCTGTGCATGCGGAAGGTGGCCTGAACCACAGCGGCAGCCCTGTGCATCCTCTGCACCCTTCTCCTCACCACCCATCCTCTGTAGGACGCCTGGATCTTAGTAACGGCCTTTTCCAACAGTAACTGTTGTCGGCAATACTTTGCGCGAAAACTTGCACGGTATTTTCTCTGAGTCCAAATAACAGTTTTCCTGAGAGTGAGGAACTTTCTTCTCATCAGTAGAGTTCTGAATCTCCTCTGAATAAGAGTAGCAGCCAAATGCATAGCTTGTAGATGCCTCCTCGTTTTCAGACCCCTAAAGGCAGCCTGAATGAGGATGACAGAATGCCTCAGTCTACTGTACCTCTGAAACGCAATGTTTCTTTCTTTCACTGCTCGGTACCTTTGCTGCATCATTTTTGTCACCTTCCTCAGCTGATGAAAATATGTTTGCTGTCTGTATCTTCTAAAGCACGACTGAATGAGTGTTGCTGCAATGTGCATCTTTCTTACAGTCTGTCTAACTCTCGCTCCTCTGACGCCGGCCTGAAGAGTTTTAATAGCATTCAAAGTCCTCAGGTACTTGTCCCGCTGAGCTTTCCCTACATAATAGGCTCTGTATTGCACCTGAATGACAACAGCTGCTCTTCTCATCCTGCGGTATCTTACTCTCGACTGATGCATCTTAAACATGGCTTTAATAAGCGTGGCTGCCGCGTGCATGCGTTGAACATGTCTTCTTCCTCTAATGCCTCTATAAGCAGCTTGAACTTTAATTGCTGTTTTCTTTAAGGTAAGATAATCCTGGTGCTGCTGGGTTGTAATTTTAATGTTCCGATACCATCTCTGAATAGTGACAGCCGAAGCTCTATAGCTGGTGTACTTCTTTTGGCTGTTGTAAGCCCGGAATTTAGACTGTATAGTGACTGCTGCTTTGTGGCATTCTTTTATTTGTTTTCTCACTTTCATACCACGGTAAGCTGACTGTAAAATTACTGTAGCTGCTTTTGTTTTTAAATAGAAACAGCGCTGTTCTTTTCCAATTTTGTAAGCCCTGTAATGCACCTGAATGTGAAGAGCAGCTGTTCTCATGACTGTCCACTTCCTGCGTTGAATATGCATTCTGTAATACGACTGTATGAGGACCGCACATTTGTGCTGCCAGGCAATCTGTCTTCTCAGCATCCTTCCTTTCCAAGCTGCCTGAACCACCAGAGTGGCATGACGGAGTTCGGTGTACTCCAAGCGCTGCCTCTTTCCTGCAGCCCATGCCTTGGCATGCTGCTGGATGACCACTGCAGCTCTTCTTAGTAATCTAAACTGCTTCTGGGCCATGAGCATTCTAAAAGTTGCCTGGATCGTCACTGCAGCCTGATGTTCCCTCCTGAGTTGCCGCCGAACTCTCCAGCCGCGGAAGGCAGACTGCAGAGAAACCACTGCCATTCTTGTCCTTAGAAATTGTGTTCTCGTGTCATAGGCAATCTTGTGTGCCCTGTACCATTTCTGAATGTTCACAACAGACCAAAGCACAGCTTGGTATTTCATCCTTTGACTATAGCCTCTAAAAACCCTCTGAATGGTAACAGCAGCTGAAGACCACAGCTTGATCAGCTGGCGTACTTTGTAGCCTCTGTAAGCTGCCTGCAAACAAACCGTTGCTCCTCTGACCTGCAGGAAGTTCTTCCTTTGACTGACTTGTGCTTTGTAGGCACGGTAGAAATCCTGAATGACTACAGCCGCCTTGCACATCTTCAGGTACCGCTGCCTCACTTTCCTCATTCTGAAGTAAGACTGGAGAGAAATGGCAGCTTTGCTCTGCAACCTCATCTGCTTTCTGACCAGGCATCCTCTAAAATATGCTTGCAGTTTGATACAGGATTCCCGCACCTGTGTGAATTCTTTTCTCTTTTGAGCAGCCATTTTTTGGGAACGGTACCACTGCTGGATAATTAGGGCAGCCGCTCTTACTTGTAAATACTGCTTACGTGTTTGTTTCATTTTGACAACTGACTGGAGCTTTATGGTTGCATTTCTCAAGCTCTGAAATTTCTTTCTGGATATATAGGCCCGATAATACGACTGAATCTTTATAACAGATGCTAAAGTGTGACAAAACATTTTCCTGGCTTGCATCCTTCTATATGCAGACTGTAGGACAATGACTGAAGAGCGTGTTTTCTGATAAGATGCTAGAGCCTTCCGGGCTGAAATGGAAGCGCGGAAATGAGTCTGAATTATGACAGTGGCTTTCTTTATCTTCTTATATCGCTGTAGTTGTTGATGTTTTCTTATGTGTGCTTGCAACTTGATGATAATCCTTTTAGTGCTTAAAAATCGAATTCTTTGCTGTCTCATTCTCCAATAGGACTGCAGAACACAGGCAGCTCGGATTTGCAAACTGTATGAATTTCGAGCCTTCATACCTCTGAATGCAGCCTGCAGTCGAATGGCAGCAGCTCGCTTCTGCAAATACTCAGTGCGTGCTAGCTTCCGCCTCTGATATGCCCTGTACTGTTGCTGGAGAGTCAGGACGGCGTCTTTCCTTCTCTTATATAACTTTTGGGCTTGAAAGCACCGGAATCTTCTCTGGATGACTATAATACATGATCTAATATAATTATATTTCTGCAATTCCCTATGCATTCTATACCACGATTGTATCACAACAGCGGATCTTTCTCGTGTTTGTTTTCTGAGATGCCAATCTCTAAAAGCTCGCTGCAATGTTACTGCGGCTTTGGTTTGCAACTGCAACTTGCGTAGCTTCCACCTTCTGAACATAAACTGGATTACAAGGGACGAAGATTTCAGCATTTTAAATCTTTGTTGATCCTGTTTTCTTCTTAAACAGGCACGCCAGCGTCTCTGAACTGTAACTGTGGCCCAGAGATATCGTTTGTAAGATGTCAGAGCAATTTTCATTCTTATCCTAGACTGAAGGATGACTGAGTAGTATTTCAACTTCAGAAACTGTTTTCTGGCGGAGTATCTTCTCCAGCAAGCCTGAAAATGGTAAGAAGGGAAAAGTTAAGTAGACAGAGCTTTCTGAACTTAACACTTGAAAATGCTTAAAAACTTTTCTAGCACCTTGCTTTAAAATAACCACGCAAAGGTACCAGAGGACCCGAATTAACAGGAAATGCACTGAGCAGTTCGATGATGCCCTAAACATTAACACTAATGGCTCCTGAAGAGCAGGCACTATAGGAGGCCCTTCAGGTAGCCAGAGATGCCAAGGACACTGGATGCTGTGAAAATGCAAACAGCATGTCATTTTATAGCAGCTCTGCTCATACACAGAACTCTGGGATCTGTCAGGGACCTGGAACAAGCTCTCTGTGTATGAGGTACACAGATGACTGCATACAAACCGAAGAAGTAAACGGTTACAACAATACTGGCCCTGTAAATGCTCTGTAAGCTCTGCAAGCTGACGCCACTCATAATCACAGTGTAGGCACATGTCCCCAAGTCAACCTGAATATTCTGGTAGTGACTTTTCCTAAAACACTAACACTGTTAAGACTTTCATTTATCAATATTTTTGTGTTCCCTACTATATCTTCTTTATTCACACATATTAAAAAACCAGTGTGGAGGCTGGGACATCACACTCCTAGAGCATGGTCCTCTGAAAAAACCCCGGGCTCGGCCTAAGCACATTCATCCAAAGGAAAGTTAAGGAAAACTTGCATTCTGCTGACTCCTTTGTTGAAAGATTTGTCATCTTTTATCACATGGGCTTTGCGCCTCAAGACAAAATGGTATGTGCACCATATTGTTTCTCTTCATAACAGGATATATTATTATAATATCTATCCAAATACACTTTAGCTTATTTGTACAAAATGATTATGAAAGCTATTAGCTACTTAGAAATTATCATGTTACTAAAATAAAGGCAAAGCAAAGCAAACATTCTGTTCAGAGTTACAAACATTAAGTTTTGTATCTACTGCACTTACAGATATTTGTTGGCAAAGTCCCCAAACTAAAGAGATTGAGTAAGAGTACATACAGAGCTTTGTGGCTCCTTCAGTAACACATCACAAGTACATCACTAAAATGTTAATTATTTTTTACATTAAAGAAGATAAGTTAATCTCCTGTCCTAACAGTTCCGCTGTTAGAGATTTTATCAATGTTGTGTATATCAACTAAGAATAAATAGCATCTAGGACCCAAACCAACAGGATACCAGCACAACAGCAGACATATAGATCAAAGAGCAAAGCAGAGGAACCAGGGACCTGTGTACCTACCTACTGTCACCAGATTTTTCAACCATAGTGTCAAAACATACACTGAAAAAAAGAGGCCCACTTCAACAAATGGTGCTGGGAAAACTGGAAATGTACATATAGAAGAGCGGTCTACAAAGGGAGTCCAGGATAGCCAGGGCTACACAGAGAAACCCTGTCTCGGAAAAAAAAAAGAAGAAGAAGAAGAACGAATCTCGACCTTTATCTCTCACCTCACATTATACAATTCAAATGAACAAAGCCCTTGATGTGAGATCTGAATCTGACACTGTGCGAGGCACTTTTCACAAGCACTTCAGATGCGGGCACGGGGGTGGGGGTGGGGTGGGGGCTTCCGGAAGGCCCGGGCTGGGGCGTGAGAACTGCCAGATGGGATCATATCGGCTTAAAAAGCTGCTTCACAGCAAAGGACACAAGCAGAAGGAACAACTGCAAACTGGACATAGTTTGTCCGTTAGACGCCTAGCAGGAAGTAATATCTAGAACAACTCAAACCCAAACGTGGAAACACTCAAACTCCAAGTTGTCCAATCAGGAAGTGCACAAGCAAATTAACTAAATAGTTGGTTCTCAAAAGAAAGCAAATGGCCAATAAATACATCCTCAAGCATGAGGAAAACGGAAAGCTTTAGATAAGTGTGCTAACGTTAGAATGCTCAGGGGACAATGTAGGAAGACACAACAGAAGTATAGTTCATGTGCTAAAATCAACTGCCTACAGAAATTACTACATTCAGCAAAACTCATAATTAAAGGAGAAATAACAATTTTGCATGAAAAAAAAAACGAAGCTGAGAGAAATTATGACTAAATCACCACTATGTAAGGTTCCTACAGGAATTCTTCAGACTGAAGAGAAGGCCAAGCTCTTCCAGGAAGCTGAGGGATAGAATAAGCCATGCTAGAACAGAAGATCCGCAAATGAGGGAGAGGGATACGCCACGCACCACGCAGTGTCTAACTTGGTGCAATTAGGACAGACCTTTCAATAACAATGAATGTTAATGCTCTTAATTCCTTGACCAAAAACTGAAGACTAGGAGGAGACTGGAGTTCTTTCCTTGCTGCCTCTAAAAAATGCACCCTGGCACTAAAGACTCATATAATCTTAGCGTGAAAGGGCGAGCAGAGCAATTCTAAGGAAAGCAAGAAACAAGCAGGTGTCCCTCTGTTCTCTGGCAAGGCCGCTATTATAATTCTAAACTTATATAGCAAACACAGTTGTAACCTAATTTCTTTAAACAAACCCTACTAGATATAAAAGTATAAATTAATAGCAAACATAGTAATATGGATGGCTTCCATACCACACTCTTATGGACACACGAGTCATTGTGATAATTATACATAAAATGGACATGCCAGATAGGTACTGAACATTCTAAACATTTCCTGAACAGTTCCTGGAATTTTCCTGAAAATGCATCATAAACTAGGACACGAATACAGTACACCTGAAATAACTTCTCATACTCTATCTCACAACTGAACAACAGAGCAAGAGACCAATAGCAAGAGAAACTGCAGAATGTGTACAAACTCGTGGGGACTGACTACCAGTTGATGAATGGGTGCTGTGTAGCTTTTTCTTCTAAACCAAAACAACCCCTCCTGAAGGGAGGCTGATTAAGAGTCAGAAAATAAGCAAAACTCCCACGTCTCAGGAAGCTCCTGAAAATTCAAGATTCACAAGGCTGCTTGCTCCCTAAGGCTACATAGGCAATATACTCTAGGGCAAGGAGATTTATCTTGCTGAGCTGCCCTCACATTGTGTAGTGAGCCTCCAGAATTTCAGGTTTCATGCAAAAGGAAAAGTAGAGCACTAGATAGGAACCCACAGGGCCACATTCTTTAAACAGTTTACAAAATAAAAATTCAAATTATAAATGAAAATAAAAAGCCTTTCATCAGGGGGAAATGAACTCCTGGTCAAGAAGACACAGTACATACTGCTCGCAAATGTTTTAACAGTTCAACTGTATAAACACCTCTACTGAGTCTACAACAAGACAAACAGAAAAATTAAGACAGTAGAAATAACACCATACAAAAGTCGATTTCCAAAATAGAAGGTGTTTCTCATATATCAATAAAATGCAAATTGAAACTGCTCTGGATGTTACTACCTATCAAAGTTACTAAGGGACTTTCCAAGTGTTTACATTAGTGTAAAATGACATCCTGTGATAAGCTTCATTGCACAGTTCCAAGTCTTTGGTAATATCTCCTAAAAATAAAATGTAACCACCACAGACCACTATGCCCTCAAAAAGAACTCCACAGGTGTGAAGGGGGTGTAGTCAGCATGACAAGCACGGCTCTGGCAGGCTTGCCCCTCCCTATCCTCTGTCTTGATAAAAATCTCCTAGATTACGTCCCTGAAGCTAGCCACCAAGGTCTGTTCCAGGACTTGGCCACTCCCTCCTCCTGAGGCTGACTACCAAAACCCAGCTGTCAAGTACTGAAGTCCCAGCAATCAAATGCCCCCATTTGGCTCACCCAATTACCATGTCCAATTAAAATCAAACACCTCATCCTAACATGGGCTTTCCCCTTTTACTACTATAAATTGTCTTTTACCTATCGGCCACTTCTGTCTCTTCTCTAGCCAGAGGCTATCTTCTGCATCCCCCCCCCCCCCAAACAAACATCCCTGCCCCTCTCCCTGGTTCCCTCCCCCTTCCCTCTGGTCCTCTATCCCCTGTCTTTGTCTCTTTGCCCTTGGCCCTTCTAGGGCAAATAAATCTCCTTTGTGCTGAGAACTTGGTCTTGGGTCTTGTGCAGAACAGCCCCTAGAGTTGTACTTCCAGGTAAACACTGAGCAGGATGAAGACATATTCCCACTAAAAGACACATTCAAAGAGCCTTTAAATTACAACAGTTCAGACCTGGACTATCAAATGTCCCTCTACAACAAAATGAAAATCAAGCCACAGCAAACTCAACAAACATCTTATGAATGCAATAGTAGTAAATGAAAGAGTTTATATAAATCTAGGTTCAAAAAATGACAAAACTAATTTATATGGCTTTAAAAAGATATGTATTTAAAAGGTGTGATTACTAAAAATCAGCCAATGGTCACCTGGGGCTCGGATAGAACAGTGAACTATGAAGTAGCTTACCAAGAGGCCGGCCACATTCTATCTCTTGGTAAAGGAGGACCTTAGATGGGTACTCACTTTGTGAGAAACCACCAGGCTCTATGATGTGGTTGCATGCAATTTTCCATGTGTAATATTTCATATTAAGATTCCAGATAAGACAATTTTTAAAACTTAACTAGTATTTGGGTAGACAGAATCAAAGCTTTTAAATTTCTAAAAAAGATGTATTTATATAGTAGAGCTTCAATGACATTCATGAGGAAGGAATTTAATGCTGTTAAAATTCATTATGAAAATTAACTGCTATCTATGTGTGGAACATTTTTGTCTTTAAAAGAAAAGTAACGTAGGCAATCTATTAGGCAGTGATGAGCACTGTTTCTGTGACAAACCAAAGGAGATGGAGAGGGAAATGTGCACTTATCTCAGAAAAGAGAAGTTCCCAGGATTTAAAGCAAAGGAGAAGAGCCTGCCACGGCAGCACCTCCCAAGGGGTCAAAGATTACAAAGCTGTCATGTAAAACAAAGATCACAAGAAATGGAGCGCTCCAACTGTGTGGCAGCCTTATGCTGCATGTGTCAGGCGCTTAGTTACTTAGGCAGTGAGGCCCCATATCACATCCTTGAATTCAAACTAACGGCAGACGGATGATACCTGAGGAAAAGAGCAAGTATCTGGACTGAACGTGCAAACACTTTCCTCATCACTGCTCCCTAAGCAACACAACGTGACTACGAGCCACACAGCACTGACATAGTACCAGGACCTATAAAGAAGCTTTGGAGGATTTTGTGAGTGTGTGGGAGGATATATAGAACTTAAATGAAAATGCCTCCAGATCTGGGTCTCTGCACGGGGTCCCAGGGACAATCCCCTCCTGACATACTGAGGGACAACAGTACTGGAAAAGAATCTTGAGATATGGCCACTAAAAATTCCATCACAGATTTCCTTCTTTGCTAAAAAATACCATAAAATTTTAAGTTTAAAAATCACTCCAGAATATCATACCTGAATAAGTGATGCTGATTTACTTTGAAGTTTTGCCAGCTTTTCATTTTTCAGCATCAGCAATTTCCTCTGTGCTGAGGCTCTCCGCCAACATTTCTGAATGACTAGAGCTGCACTGACTCTTTTTTGCAATCTTCTTCTAGTTAGAAAATTGAGAACAACTGACTGAATGATCCTAGCAGCTTTATCTCTTTCCTTTAATGAGAAGAAACAAAAACAAACAAAAATTGAGTTAACAATCACTTTAAGACTTCAATCTTTGTCAAATAACCTGAAAGTATCAACCTAACAGATTATTATGAAAACTCAACCATGGCCTGTTACTCCTTTCTATGTGATGTTTCTTTGGATATTACTGCATAGTAAGGTCAGAGTTTCCAAGCCCAATTTTACGCAGCATCTGCCGTGAAAATGGACCAAATGCTGTGATTTAATTTAATTTAGAGTGTGTCTACTTATGGATAAGGCTGAATTTATCTCAGGGGACCCAGGAAATGTTTTCCATCTCCCAGTTTGTTGTCACAGAGCTTGAGTGACTGTTATTGATGGAAGGTTCATATTAATTATAACAATAGCATAAAAGCAAAATCTAAAAGCTATGAGGAGCTGGAGAGGATGCTACGTAATTGTCCTAACAGAAAGATACAGATGGATGCTGTCATCACCGTGTAAAAGTGGGAGTGCAGCAAGCGGAAGCGAGCAAGTAGTGATCAGATTAACCAGTAAAATGTAACCAGAACTGTACTGATTAGCCCTTTGGGATGGCTTGTCTTGGTTGTCAACATGACTGGATCTAAGGATTACAGCAAGATCTGACATGTGAGGCCAAGCAGCACTACAACACAGCTACTCAATGCGCTCCTGTGTCCAATCTCTGCAGACAGGGTAGACTGCAGTGGAAAGAGAAGTGCAGCAAGCACGCCTTGTTTATTCTTTACAAGTTTACAAAAAGCTACCTATGGCCTACAGCAGATTATGTGGAGGGCAGATGGAGGATGGAAGATACATCAGTGTACTATCTTGATATCTCTGCATTCCTAAACTACATAATTAATAATTTTATCTCAACTATATGTATTTGTAAAAATTCAGTGAATCCTGTGAAATCCTGTTTTCATTTTAAACAATTACCTGATGGTGTTTCAGGTCTCTTTTTAGTTTATATTTTCTCCATGTTGTCTGTATAAGTCGGGCGGCTCTTATTTCTTTACGGAGATCCAAAAGCCTTGCACAAAGAAATGACAAGTAGGTAATAACCACCTAAGGAGAATCAAAGGAGGAAAGCAGAGCGTCAGGAGGGAGTCATGGCTCATTATCACCCTGAGCCACAGCAGCTGAGTGTGATGGCGGTGGCGAGGCCTTTAGTTCCAGCCTTCAGGAGGCGGAGGCAGCCTGGTTCTCTGAGTAGGCCATCCTGGTCTACAGAACAAATTCCAGGACAGCCAGGGCTACACAGACCTTGTCTAGAAAAACAAAAGAAAACAAGAGCGATTATGAAGAAACCGGTGACTGACCTTTTCATCTGGAATTGTATTTGACATGTCTGAGTGGTGAATCATAGCAGGGACTCCCCCAAGATCTCTTGCTGCCGATCTCACCAAGTGAAAATTTTTCTTTTCGTTTTCTAGAAGCTCTTTGTATACTTCGGGAGTGTTTTCTGTTACATACACAAGTGACAGAGAGATGACTGTAGCCCAAAGTCACACATGGCAGAGAAGCTGAAGACTTCAGCGAACCAAAGGCACTCACCATGATCTAGTGCTTCGAGAGACAGGTTCAGGCAACTTCCTTCCGATTCAGATGAAGAATTCAAGACCACTGAGCCGGTCTGTGTGCAGGCCACAGACTGAGTGGTGCGCTGGCATATGGCATCGAAAGGCACATAGCACGGGTGGTAATGGTGGATCAGATAACACAGCACACGGCCATCTGAGAAAGACACTGTAAAATTCTCCACCTGAGTGTAAGCATCAGAGATGTAAACAGATCTCCTTAGATACTATTTTAGTCTTTTATTTCCTTATAAAAGCTAACAATATACAAATTGCTAATGCAGACAGCATTAATACCATAGTCATAATCAAATTCTTAGTTCTTAAATACAAAAGTAGGGTTTGGGTACAGTATTATTCTCCATGGTTGGATAGCACCTCTCAGAACAGCATTACCCTTCCCAGAACCTCAGAATATGATTTTACTTAAAAAAAACAGAGAGAGACACAGATAGAAACACAGAGTACTATGAGATGGCAAAGGTAAAGACTGGACGAACGCAGCTTCAAGTAAAGAAGCAACACAATTTCTGCCTCGAATCAGAATGGAAAAGAAAGTCAGAGGAAAATGGACTTTAATGACACTATGGGCTGGTCAACCTCAGCAGAGAACGGGCTCAGCTGCAGTGAGCAACCAGACAGACTGCCACTACTGATTTCAGAAAGAGAAACAAGTTTCAGCTACTTGCTGAGTTCACAAGTAATGATCAGTCACATCATTGACACTGGAGGATTTGATGAAAACACAGAGGGCCACCAATGCAGCTAACAATGTTTCCTCTAACAACGCCTTTGAGGTGCAAAAATTCACTATATCCCTAGTAACACGCTTAATATTCGTTATCAAGGACTTTATATGGATGTAGGAAAGTTTTTAGATATTTATACACAAAAGTACATCTCATACAGAAAGCTTCAACCTAACAGATTATTATAAAGACTCAACCATGGCCTGTTATTCCTTTTTACATAATGGTTCTTTGGATATTACTACATAGTAAGGTCAGGATTTGCATGCCCAGTTCTACATAGCATCTGCCATGGAGATTTTTCTTTAATGTTGTAGACAAAATATCACAAATATGTATCACTGTAGCCTAGTCAGTCATTCCTTCTTCCCTGCTATCAGTTGTCACTCCCTCTCCACAGCCCACTTCTGATTTCATGTCAAATGTGTATATGCATATGTATGTATATAAACATATTGTAATATACGCATATTTAAATCTACATTTACCATAGGAGAAAAGACGTACAACATTTGTCTTTTCTCAAGATCATTATCTTTCTTGGTGGTAAAAAAAAAATTACAGTGCACTGTTCAATTGATGAAAGGCTGTATAACAGGTTAAACAGACTATGAGATAATAATCATTCTGTTAAGAAACAATTTGCTAAAAAAGAATGTACAGAGTATCCTAAATATTTAAGGAAGACATATGTATATGTATATTATATATATATTTCTACTTTAGCTAAGGCTTAAAATATGTTAAAACAACGACAAACAGACTAACCTTTTGATTATAGAAGGCACAAACAGCATTTACCCAATCCATCAACAGTTTTACACTGTCACCACAGTGTTCAAAGGATTCACTATTTCTTCTCTCTTTTGGCTTATTAGTAACAGTTTGAGAATGGGATGTTAGTGCAGATATTGCTGTCTTTATATTACGTGTGTGTTTTAGAAACTCAATTTCTTCCTTTAATTGATCTAAATTAAGAGAAATATCCACCTGCAAAGCACAAAAAGGTTTAATATATTTTTCATACTTCAGTTTTAGCCCACAAAAATTAAAGTAACTGTCGCTACAAAAAGAAACTTCATAAGATAGGGGGGGAAAATAAACCCTAATCAGAAATGTTAACAAAAGGGGCAGGGGGCTTGCTTAGGAGGTAAAGGGCCTATTGTACAGCTGAGGAAACCTAAGCATAGATCACTGGCACACATGTATAAGCCACATTTGGCAGTATATAGCTTTAACCCCAATTCTCAGAGGACAGGAGCCCGGGGGACTTGCTAGCCAGCCTGTCTCGCCAAATCACTCAGCGGTAAATTCAATAAACGACCTTAACTCAAAAAATAAAGTGGACAACTAATAAAAACTCCCATCATTGACTTCTTGCCTCTTTACACTTATAAAAATATAATACACACACACACACACACACACACACACACACAGGTTTTTTTTTATAATCCAACAAAACTACATAAAATATATATTTTATCAAAAACTATACTTTTTAATGGCAAATAGTGGCTACATATAAATGATAAAAAATGTTTAGTAGTTATAGAATGTGGGTCTGAATTAAGCCTGTGTTCTACATTTGCCTTTATTTCTTCGAAAAGAAAACTTTAGCTTCAGTTTGTTTCTAAGGGAGGAAGGTATATCTACCTTCTCAGCATTATAAGGAAAATTAGGAAATGTAGAGAGATCACCACAGCTCCTAGGACAGACTAAAGCCCCAGAAGTGGGAGTGACTATCACTAGTATTCATTTGATTAAAATTGATTTTAGTAATCCGTAATTCAAATTTTATTTTTAAAAAAGTATGCTAAACATACAATACCTGAAAAGCAAATGCTATTTTCCAAAGCAGCCCTAGCGTTTTCTCTCTGTGCCTGTCCACAATATCCTTAGACGAGATAGTGTTTCCTACAAGTGCAAGGCAGTCCGTTAGCACAATCTATGCACACAGTAGGCTCGGCCAGGACACTCAGTGCTGGCCCTACTCTACGCCTACCATGCTCGTCAGTCAGTGGGACTCCTCGCGATTTCAGAACCTGAAGAACAACATCAACGTTGTGCATCTTCTGAACTCGGCTTATTGCAGGGACCCTGAGTTTCTCTGACAGATTCCAGTTCTGCGTAAGAAGTTCCATGGTTCGCCTAGCAGTAAAGACATTTTCAATGAAACATCTACATAAAAGTTTCCAAGAAAAAGTTCATTAAATAAAGTTACTGCCTATATGTCACAAGACTATAAACATATTAAGGGCAAAATGACTCCCAGAAACTATTTCAAGTTTCATTGTTTTAGTTAACAAACAGAATTACTTTTAAGTCTGGAGGTTTGAGATCTATAAAATACATAAGAAAGGAAAAAACAAGACACATGTAAATATAAACAAAATAATAGAGATCAAACAGAAAGACAGAAGAGCGGAGGACTTTGGGAGGAAAATGTTGGCAGCTATTAAGATATGGCATATTCTATACAATAAGTAAGTTCTTGTTTCTCTTAGTCATCAAGCAAATCCCATAATTAGACATTAACTGCTCCTTTTATTTATTTATTTTTTTATTATTATTTTTTTTTAACAGAAGGAACCAAGACTTAGAGAAGTTAAGCAAACTTAGCCACAGAGCTAGCAAGTAATGACAGAACGTGAAGGCTCAAATAAAGTCTTATCAGTTTCCAGGCCATAGCAGCTCAGTATGAAAATATCTGAGTACCCACTTATAAGGGATACATCAGAATGTGAAACCCAACTTCTAATAGCATCTTTATTATTCACATTTTATCATACACAAATGAGATGGACGCAATTAAAACCAGCCAATAGAGATAAGGAGTTCATGAAGCCACTGTGGTGTTGTGAAATATTCAGTATTTAAATTGGTTTAATGTTTTTTGTGACTCCTATTCTGAGACACTGGCAATCCCCACCACAGACCCTATTCCCATAACAGCAGAGAACATAAAAGTATGTAGCATAACTCATATATCACTTTTCACAAAGAGAAAACTAAGCATGTTTTAAATTATATATTTATAGTATCATAAGACACTTAAATATTAATACAGAAAATGACATGTTTTTAAAAAATGTTTTAGCCTATCCCATTACGTAAGTCTTTAGCATATACTTACACAAGACGCACTCCACACTGCAAGTCCACAGCAAGATTCGTAACAGCAAAATCAAATTCGTCAAGTGGGGTCTGAACATGTCCCACAGGTAATCCCAATAAGCTAAGGTGACGAGAAAGGTCACCTTCACCACTTAGGAAGTCTCTTGAAAAGGCTAGAAGTAGTTCTTTGCTAGCCTACAAACAGGGAGCAAGTACAACATTTCAATATCATAATCTTTATTTTCAGTAACAACAAATCCTTCAAACCATTCTGTGCTTACAGAAAGAATATGAGGAGTATAAAGAGATTTCCTACGCCCAAGGCAAATGCAAATTCGTATTTCCAACTTAAGACCTTGTGAAAAAATTGTTCACAATTAAATGAAGAAGTTAATTTGGTAACACATGGCCTAAAATAGGGAAAAAAATTTCCCCTCAAAACTAATTCTGGAGTAGCATAGCCTAGTTCATTCTCAAGTCAAAATTAATTGTAAACATGAATGGGAAACTTGTCATTCAACTCAAACCAGGCACTTTAAGTCAGACGGTATGAGGTCTACAAGTACATTATAAGACAAAAATTATATATATACATGGACAAATTGAGTCCTACACACAGAAAAGGCCTAAAGAAGGAGCCACCACACACACACTCAGTGCTACTGCACTTCAGAATCTGTTCACGGGAACATGAACGGGTTTATGACAGGAAACACGCCACCAAAGCAAGAAAACATTTTGAAAGGAAAATATAAGACAAAATGGAAATGATACCTTGAATTCAGCATCTTTACAAAACAGACAAGGATCGTGATCAATAAGTCTGGAAATTTTAGCATGGTCAAGGAAACAGACCAACAACAGTAATTTTTTCAATGTATACTTAGATAAAGCTGCTTCATGACCTTAAAGTACAAACAGAACAAAACAAATAAACAAACAAAAAACAGTAAGTTAATCTATGAAAAGGCAATGGGAATCATAAGTTAGCAAATCTAGTAACAAGTACACCTAAATCACCTTGTACCTTTTCTTAGTAATTTACAGGTATTATTAGTCTAATGACTAAGTCAACTGGACGAGTACCATTTGACATGTCCAATCCGTGAAAGGGACAACACAGTGACAGCAGTGACATTTAGCTCGTCTCATTCAGCAGATAGTTAATGAACACCTACTACTTTAAGCAAGCCTCATTCTAGTCGCTGCGTAGGTAGCAGCAATAAACAAATACTGTCCCCAGAGGACTCAGAGCCCATTGGGGCGAGTCAGCGGATGGAGACCACAAGAATAAGTAGTGATGGGAGGAAGGGGGAAGAGTGAGCGCAAGAGAACTAGTCAAAACAGAGACCTATTTAAATTGACTTAAGAAAGTAAAATCCAAGTTAACAGGGACAGGGACGATGAGAAGCCATTTTGCATAATGTACAGAGACTCTCACCATCTCGAAACAGGAGGGGGACCGTGGGGTGTCTGTATTCAGCTGCTATATCAGGGTTCCAAAGCAAGCGATTCAGAATGAAGGTCGCCAGCCCTGGGACATCACTGTTGTCTGCCAGAGGGATCAGTTCTCCATAAACTGTCTGCAAAGAGAAGAAGGCAAGGCAAGGCCAGGCTTACACTAGGCCTGAGAAGGAAGAGGGAGCTGTGGGGGGAGAGCAGGCTGCTGTCTTCTGAGGAGTATAAAGCAGCACAGAAGTGACATGGCTTCGACTGTGTGTACAACCTGTGCACACGTTCAGTGTGCATGATAAATTTCATGGTAATTCCATGGTAACTCACAACCATCTGTAATGGAATCTGATTTCCTCTTCTAGTGTGCATGAAAACCAAGCATTTATATAATAAAATAAATATATTTAAAAAAATAAATTTACGAATGAGGTTAGTTTTAAAATGACAATTTCATCACAAAGGCATTACATATCTCTGCCTAGTAATTTTGTTTATGTCCGTTAACACACACACACACACACACACACACACACACAAACACACACACAAAGTAGGTTCCAAAGTCAAGGAGAAGGGACAGTGTCTATTTCAATTGAGACTCCCGAACTACTATTATTTAACATAAGAAGCAGAGCCAGCTGGCATGCGATTTCTTTACTACTGAGAGGGTAACATCTTAGCAATGATGTCATGTAGTGACTCTGTCATGCAAGAATGCTACAAGTGTTGTTATAATTAGTTCTTGCTGAGCCTAGCTACTAGCACACAAGGTACTGCTTTCAGCTCTCCAGACTCCTCTGCTTGAAAATGTTTAAACTGAAATAACAAGAAAGTTTACACTGGTTCTAGGAAAACACAAAAAGCATCCTGGTAAATGGCTAAAAGGAGATCCCAAGGAAGCTCCAGCCTGTGCTTTAAAGCACACTTTCATAGGAGCAGCTGCCAAGGCAGTCCGTTTTAAATTTTTTTTTATTCAATTTTGGAGCTAAGGTCTCAATATGTGTAGCCCAGGCTACCCTGGAATTTACTATGTAGCTGAAACTCATTTCAAACTTGCACAGACCCTTCTGTCTCCACCTCCGCAAGGCAGGGATTACTGGCATGAACCACTACACCGGACTGCCAGTCTGTTTTCACGCTATAGGATTGCTGAGTGGGTCTCTGGCTCTTCTGCCTGCTCTTGGGCTCTTTTCCTTCTGTTGGTTTGCCTTGTCCAACTTCAGTGCGATTTTTTGTTGTTGTTTTGTTTATCATATTTTATTTGGATATGTTTTGTTGTTAACTGTTGGAAGCCTGTTATTTTCTAATGAGAGACAGAAAGTGAGTGGATCCAGGTGGGAGGAGGGGAAGGGGGCAACGGGGAGCACAGGGAGGATATACTGCAGGGGAAAAGAATTTTTCAATAAAAGAGCGAAAAAAAAAAACTAAAAATGATGATGAGGACAATAATAAAGTAGATGAAAAACTTCAAATAAAATGATTCATAAGCAAATTATGTTGAAATACTACAGTAATAAGTTATAAAGAGCATGATCTATTCACCCAGTAGTACTTATTAGCTGGCCTTATATTTTATGCAGGAAGATGAGTAAAGTCAACCAAGTGACTTAACTACACCAAGTAAAAGCCACATTTTATAATAGTATGTTCTACTGAAAGCATAGTTTTAAAAATGAAGTGTTTCAAAATCTGAAAACTTACCTCCAGGCCAATTCGAAGCCACAAAGGATTATATGACAAGAGCCAATTCAGGACTTTTTGGCGCTGTCCTGAAAAGAAAATAAAGTGTGGACCACTAAACAGAAGCAGTAACTAAACCTCTACAGAGAGTATTTATAATTATCGATTACAACTAATAACATTATTAATAACAATGAGTTATGTTTCCTAAACATATGATCAAAATTATAACTGGAAGATTTTAGGCATCAAGTAAATGCAGCATCTCCTGGGGATGTACAGGAAAGAACTAGAGTCATCATCTAAATGAGGTAATTACATGATTGCTACATCAACATTCCTGACAGGCAACATATGCAACCAATCTCAGATGAATGGATAAAGCAAGTACTTGCTTCATCCATGTGCAGACACAGCCAGCCAGCCAGCCAGACACACACAGACACAGACAGACAGACAGACAGACAGACAGATACACACACACACACACACACACACACACACACACACACACACAAAGGTAAATCTTGCCATTTTCTAATGATGTGAAGGACATCAAGTAAAATAAGCCAGGGAAATAGACAAATTCTCTACAATCTCACTTGTACCTGTCATCTTAAATTATCATGACCACAGAAGCAGAGAATGGTGGTTGACAGGGGCAGGAAGATTATACTGCAGAGCTGAAAGTTACAGAGTGGATATTATATGCCCTTTACACACACACAGCAGACCCACAGATTTGTAGGCATAAGGTTATTGTATAATTCAAATGCTGATTTCTGTATCTCCCATATCTGATTGCAAGCCTTGTTCTAAGAATCTCCTGTCTCAATGATGTATAAGCAGTGCTCCCCAATTGTCCCCTGATATGCCAATAAAGCATCTTACAGCCAATCACTGAGCAGGGGAGAATAGGGCTGGACTTCCTGCCAGCCACAGGAGGAACAATTAGAGGAGGAAGTAGGGGACTGAGCCAAGGGAGAGGTCCAAGAGACATCAAGAGAGGAGCTGGAGCAAGCAAAGCTACAAAGTGCAAGCATCTCTGGGACCTATGCTGGGAGGAAACCAGGTTAACTTAGAGGGTTAAGAGAGAAACTGAGAAACAAACACTGTTTAGAGGAGGGGAATAGGGTGAAAGCAGGAGGGAGGGAGGAATGGAAGGATACAAGTGATGGGATAACAATTTAGTTGTAATCTGAATAAATTAATTAAATCAAAAATAAAAAAATTAATCAAGTATGGAGACTCCTCCGGAGCACCTTTTATTGTACAAGATTGTTTTAGCTATTCTGGGTTTTTTATTTTTCCATATGAAGTTCAGAATTGAACTTTCAATGTCTTTAAAACACTGTGTAGGTATTTTGATAGGGATTGCATTGAATCTGTAGATTGCTTTTGGTAGGATGGCCATTTTTATTATGTTAATTCTCCCGATCCATGAGCAAGGAAGATCATTCCATCTTCTCATGTCATCTTCAATCTCTTTCTTTAGAGTTTTGAAATTTTTTTCAAACAAGTCCTTCACTTGCTTAGTTAGAGTAACTCCTAAGTACTTTATATTGCTTGTAGCTAATGTGAAGGGTGTAGTTTTCCTAATTTCTTCCTCTGCAAGCTTGTCATTTGTGTATAGGAAGGCTACAGACTTTTTTGAGTTAATTTTGTATCCAGCCAATTTGCTGAAGGTGTTTCTCAGCTGTAGGAGTTCTCTGGTGGAATTTTGAGGGTCACTTATGTAGACTATTATATCATCTGCAAATAGGGATAATTTGACTTCCTCCTTTCCCATTTGAATACCCTTGATCTCCTTTTGTTGTCTTATTGCTCTGGCTAGAACTTCGACCTGATCTCAAACTGTACTATAAAGCAATAGTAATTAAAACAGCATGGTACTGGCACAGCAACAGGCTGGTTGATCAGTGGAATCGAATTGAAGACCCAGATATGAATCCACACACATATGGTCACTTGATTTTCGACAAAGAAGCCAAATCCATTCGATGGAAAAGGGATAGCATCTTCAACAAATGGTGCTGGTCTAACTGGATGTCTACATGTAGAAAAACGCAATTAGACCCCTATTTGTCACCTTGTACAAAACTCAAATCCAAGTGGATTAAAGACCTCAACATAAAACCAGAGACACTAAGTCACTCAGAAGAAAAAGTGGGGAAAAGCCTGGAACATATTGGCACAGGAGACAACTTCCTGAACAGAACACCAACAGCCCAGACATTAATGTCAACAATTAATAAATGGACCCCCTTGAGGCTGAGAAGCTTCTGTAAGGCAGGAGACACTGTCAAGAGAACAAAGCGACAGCCTACAAACTGGGAAAAGATCTTCACCAACCCTACATCTGACAAAGGTCTAATATCCAAAATATACAAAGAACTCAAGAAATTAAACATTACCAAACCAAATAACCCAATTGAGAAATGGGGCTTGGAACTAAACAGAGAATTTTCAACAGAGGAATATCAAATGGCTGAGAAACACTTAAAGAAATGCTCAACCTCCATAATCATCAGGGAAACGCAAATCAAAACAACTCTGAGATTCCATCTTACACCCATCAGAATGGCTAAGATCAAAAATTCAAGCGACACCACATGCTGGCGAGGATGTGGGGAGAGAGGAATTCCCTTCATTGCTGGTGGGAATGCAAACTAGTACAACCACTTTGGAAATCTATCTGGTGCTATCTCAGAAAACTGGGAATAGGGCTTCCTCAAGACCCAGCTATTCCACTCCTTGGAATTTACCCAGAAGATGCTCCAGCACACAACAAGAAAATTTGCTCAACCATGTTCATAGCAGCCTTATTCATAATAGCCAGAACATGGAAACAGCCTCAGTGTCCCTCAATAGAAGAATGGATAAAGAAACTGTGGTACATATACACTATGGAATACTATTCAGCTATTAATAAAAACAAGGACTTCCCGAAATTTGTGGATAAATGGATTGAGCTAGAAATGATCATAATGAGTGAGTTAACCCAGAAGCAGAAAGACTCAAATGGTATATACTCACTTATATCTGCATATTAGCCCCTGGAGGGGGAGACCTTGTGGCACTCAGAGGAAGGACAGCAGGTTACCAAGAAGAGACTTGATACCCTATGAACATATACAGGGGGAGGTAATCCCCCTCAGGAACAGTCATAGGGGAGGGGAACAAGGGGAAAATGGGAGGGAGGGAAGAATGGGAGGATACAAGGGGCATGTCCCACGAAAGCCTTTACTTACCAGGAAACTGAGACAGAGGGGAGGACATTCTGGTGGGACTCTAGATGAGAGAAGCATGGGAGAATGGCAAAGTAGAAGGATCCAGAGGGTCCTAGAAGCCTACAAGTAGAACATTATGATAGGAAGATTTGGGCTCAGGGGTCCCACTCAAACTAAGGCACCAGCCAAGGACAATACAGGCGGTAAACCTTAAACCCCTACCCAGATCTAGCCAATGGACAGAACATTCTCCACAGTTGAGTGGAGAGTGGGATATTACTTTCTCACGTACTCTGGTGCCTCACCTTTGACCATGTCCCCTGGAGGGGGAGACCTGGTGGCACTCAGAGGAAGGACAGCAGGTTACCAAGAAGAGACTTGATACCCTATGAACATATACAGGGGGAGGTAATCCCCCTCAGGAACAGTCATAGGGGAGGGGAATAAGGGGAAAATGGGAGGGAAAGAAGAATAGGAGGATACAAGGGATGGGATAACCATTGAGATGTAACAAGAATAAATTAATAAAGGAGAAAAAATTTTTTTTAAAAAATTAATCAAAAAATAAAAAAATAAACAACACAGACAGACCCCAGACATTCACATAGGAAGGTCACTGCGGATGTTACTTAGCTATATTGTGATCATTATTCACTACACAAGATGTAACTACATCATATTTAAATATGTACACTTTTGCCAATTGCCCTTAAATAACCGATGAAAAAGTAACACAAAACCTTTACAGTATCTCTAAAGAATAAATCTTGAGATTTCTACAATCTTACCAATATCTTTCCAGAGGTGTCTATCTTTTCGAACAATTAGCCGCCCAACTTCGATTTCAATTTCAAGCTTTTTAATAGCTTTCACCATCTTTTCAGAAGTAAACAAGGAGCAAGCTGTACGACGTAATCTGTTCAGCCTGCGGCTGGCTGTGTAAGCTCTGAGAGACACTTCATCTTTTGTCGGGGCTTTCGGGATGCTTATTTTATGTTGGCTCTCTACTCCCAAGACAAGGGTGGCAGCGTTCACTGGATAAAAACAAGAAGACAATGTAGATGATTACGCATCATCTCTACATCCTTGTAAACCCAGCCACTGGGTGCACCATGAGATGCTTAACAAGGACTATGCATCGCACCCTCCGAACGCTGCCTTAGAGCTTACAGCTTTCACTACTGACTCGGAGCCTTTGGTCAGCTGCCCACCACGGCAGCTTCTCCTCATCCATCCACACAGAGCTTCAAACACTAGCACTTCTGACTCCGAATAGAAAGATGGCCTCCCAACAAGTTTCTCTGTTTTCAAATTTTTACAAATAAGAATTAAGCTTCTAATTCCACTTAATTATGAAAAATATCTTGAACTGTGTATGTGTGCTTATATGTATGTGTGTGCATGTGTTCACATGTGTGTACATAGGTTGGACACAAGAAGACAATCTCCGGTGTCACTCCTTGGGCGCACTCTACCTTCTTAATGTTTTTAATGTGGCCTCACGCTGGCCTGGAACTGACCAAGTAGGCTAAGCTAGTGGGCAAGTGAGCCCCAAGGACCTGCCTGTCTACAAGGCTCCAGTGATGTTCCTGGCTGCTTTTGTGTGGCTTCCAGGAACCAAATTCATGTCCTAATGACTTCATGGCAAATGCTTTGCCAACTGAGGTGTCTCTCCACCTATATCTGGATTTTTTTTTTTTACAAAACATATTTTATCTTAACAAGAAAAAAACACTGAAAATTTGGCTATACTTCCTTTTGAAGAAATAGAAGCATAATAGTATAAATCATACAATTCAAAGACTCCTTTCATGCAGAAATTCCATGTCTCTCCAAGAAATGCAAAGTGGTACATGTGTGTGGCCACAGGGAGGCAGTCACCACTGCACGAGGAAGCCTGCAGTAGCTTAATTTGTCAGTCTGAGACTGACCCTATCCTTTCTATGTCAGGGCAACATCGCTCCTCCTCCTCATCTTCTTCTTCCCCCTCCTCCTTCTTCTCCTCCTCCTCTTCCTCCTCTTCCTCCTGCTCCAGCTCCTTCCACCCTGCCCACACACATTTTTTTCCTGCAAAGTAAGTACTGGAATATTTTTAGGTTCCTCGTTATAACTCCCTGCACACTCCTTAATTAGGACGATGAGCTAGTAACACATGATTAAGTACAACATAATGCAGTGTGTATAATGCAAGAAAGTTTACCTTCAGAAACATTGGTTTTTACAGTGAAGTCGTCAGGCGTTAATATGTAATTTAGCCACCAAGTAAAGCCCTGTTCCTGCTTCTCCTTCCAGCGTTCGTCATAGAACATGTTCTTTGCAGCAAATGGCATTGGGTGTCTAGGAATAGCTAAGCATATAATTAATTAATGTGTAAGAAATTTTCCTTTATATTACTTTTCAAAATAGACCAAGAAGAGTTTTGTGCTAGCAAAATCATCTTTAAAACACTGAACAATATTTGCTTTCTCTAATTGCTGGAGTTATAAACTTCTGAAGTGTGATATATAGTGAAAGCAGTTTGATAAATACAATGAACACTTGCCTGCTTTTATTGGTTTTATAAAGGTGAGATGAGACTGTGCTACACCAACAATGGACCGTGTCCTTTTCTTTGTTTTAGAAAGAGGCGTTTTTAATACTGATGAATCTAAAATAAAATAGACATCACAGTAGCAATAAGAAATCAAATATATTTTCCAAATAGGGAACAAATTTCAAAATTAAAATTGGGTTCTTCATAATAATATTCATTTAAGAGATACTTAATAATGACCATGTTCTAGGTGCTAATGTTATGAACTTCAGTAATCAAATGAACCTACACGTGGGGGCAAGACAGATGATGCAGTGGTTAAGAGCTCTTGCTGTTCTTCCAGAAGACCTAAGTTCAATTCTCAGATCCTGCAAAATGGCTCACAGCCACTTGCAACTCCGGCTCCAGGGGATCCATTGCCCTCTCTGGCCTCTATAGGCACTAGGCACGCACATCATCCACAGACACACTCAGCAGCCAAAACACCCGTACTCGTTAAAGAACCACACCTGCAAGTTATAGACCTCAAACCACTTTTTGTCCTACAGAGGCTGCCATCCTGCCTGCGTGCATACTTCTAGATTGTACTGCACGCAGGGAAATGCAGACTCAGACGACACGACTCTAGTCACCAGGCAGCTGTCAGCCTTTAGCAGTATCAAAGAGCTTTAGAAAGCCATTCGAAAGAGGAATCCAACAAGATCCATCTAAAGAATATAGCCCACTGACAAAAAGGCAAAAAGGATGAAGCCAGGATTACATGTGAGGAATGACAAAGAGAGGAGAGTTCTACAATATTAACAGTGGTGACTAATATTTAAATATATTGTTAGGAACTATGAAATATTAAATTCAAAGTCTTATGCACACAATTATCACAATGAATCAGGGTATTCTAAATATTCATGACATATATTATCATACTGAGGCTTAGAGCAATTTTATAGTCAAAGTTACACAAGCTTATATATCAAAAGCCTAACGTGTGTAATTCTCTCTAAATCTAGCAGAGAGGCCTTACTAGGTTGCTGCTTCAAATAAACAGTAGGTTTGAGCAACAAACCTTCTGTGTTCATTTATTTATTTATTCATGAATTTATTGATACTCTTTATCACTTATTGCCTCAAAGAATTTATTTGTTTTAGAGTATATGTATATAAAATAGTGAAGCAGTGAGCTATCACTAGCAGGCATGTACAACTTATTTATATTTGAAAATGTACTAGAAGGATACATTGGTCTCCAAGTTTTAATATGCCCATGTAACTTGTAATAAACGGCACCTTCACTCCCTATGCAGGATAACTAAGTGGTTTCCTGCTGTTCCTCATGGCATCATTCAAGGATGTCCACCATATATGTTCTGTTTACGCGGCCTGATGGCCTTTGATTCTGCAGATTTGTCATGATAGTATAGTCTTCTTACTCAGTGTATCTTACTAACTAACATCTGTGTTTGTTGTTTCCTTGGCAATTCTTGCTCTCATACCAAGTTTTAAAAGCTCAACTTTTGTTAATTCCACTAGCTAATGAATTTCCTTCTCGTAACATTTTCAAACAAAAACATTTAGAATCAGACTTGTTTTAGAATTTACATAGAAAGGATGAGAGAGAACCACAGTTAAGGACAATTCCAAGGTGTTTGTCCCAAGCGGTAAGAAACTGAGCAACATGATTGTGCTGCTGAGTTCTGAACAGAGAAGATAAGTACTTGGCTTTGTGTTAAGCCAGTGAGGGACACCACTGGAGTCACGCAGAAATACAGTACTGACTATAGGTGTCCACATCAGGGTCCATCCTGACAGCTATGCACAGAAAGATGTACATGCACAGCTGGCATCCACAACTGTGACAAGTGATGAGACTGTAAAATGAATATGAAAAATATTCTTATAATCCAAAGAATAGGGGCAATAAAAAACTTACAGAAGAAATCACCAAAGGAGGACAGCCAGGATTATAGGATGACAAGCCAACTAGTAACAGTAGGGGGAAAAAAAAGACACACACACACACACACACACACACACACACACACACACACACCAGGAAGGTAGAGGTTCAAAGTTATAAACAGCTTGCTAACAGATGATTCGAGGGAAAAAAAGAAAAAAAGCCAGGCATGATGGCGCATGCCTTTAATCCCAGCAATCGGGAGGTATAGGCAGGTGGATCTCTGTGAGCTTGTGGCCAGCCTGGTCTACAAAGTGAATCTAGGACAGCCAAGGCTACACAGAGAAACCCTGTCTCGAAAAACCAAAAAAACAAAACAAAACAAAAACCACACAAGCCCGTCATCATGAGCAGATTTACCAATTCTGAAAACTCCCTGAAGTAAAAGGATAAACTCCACCTCCACTGGAGATGTGGAGCCAACTCACCAGTTTTCTTCAGGCTCAGGTTAGGGTTCGAGGAGCTGATACGCCTTGAGGCGTGTGCTCCTTTCCTTCTGGTTCTTGCAGTGGTTGATGGTGTAGATTTGAGAGGAGAAAAATGGATTCGCTTAATTTCACACACGTCCCCACGCTCTGTAAAAGGTAGCTTTCCATTTGTGTCTTCCACTGTTCCGCTACTCCTTCTTTTACGAGCAACGGAAACTGTGGCTGAAGGTGCCACTTCATCCTTATAACTCTGATGTTTACTTACTACTGACTTTACAACTGGAAGATAAGAATGAAAGCCTTTCTCTTCTGGGTTATCCATTTCTTTTCCAAACTCACCTACTATACCTTTGAGACACCTTTTTGCATTTGGTTTACCAATCTCAGGTAGCTTTTCTCTGGCACTAGTGGGCTTCCTTTTGGTAACAGTGGCAGAAAGGATTGGGCGTCTCTTCAGCTGTTTACTCTGGTCACAAAGAGAAGCATCTTGAATCTCAGGAATATTAGAATCTTGATTTGTAAATCCGTAGTTATGTGACCTCATTTCCACAGGGTTTTGTTTTTCAAAAATAACTTTGGGAGTTTCTGAATGTTGACACTTGGGGTTATGTGCCAAACCATTTATTCTCCAATCCTGATGAGTTGTACTTGATAATGCTGATAACTTACATGTTTGCTGACCTACATGTACCATGTTATCCTTTACAAATTCTGTTGGAGATACAATGGGATCGACTGATTCAGACTTTAGACCTTTTCTAAGTCCATAATTATCATTTAAAAAAGAATCTGGGCTTAAGATTGTTTGGCAAACTTTATGTACAGCTTGGGGTTCCACACACAGGGACTCTGAATGAGTGTTGCTAAATGTATCTGATAAGACATTTCTCATTAATCCTAGGCCACTATCAGATGCGTAGTTGTTATTTACAAAAGAATCTGGACTTAGAAAATGTATTTGGGTCTGTGTAACATTCAAAGGTGAAGAACAGTTTGGGGCAAGAGTGAATTTGCTAGTCCCTTCACTTTGGTCACTAACACTGATGGGATTAAGAAAAGTTTCATTTATGACTTCCTTGTTAAAACTAAAATCTTTTGAAACACTGGGATCTTGTACTTTTAAATGTTGTACATTTTCAAGTGCATGAAGAGATGAATAGGCACCAGACCCGGAGAAAAACTGTGGCAAGCAAGCTTCACTCTGGCACTCCTTAATAGGGCTAATAGAAGAGGTGGGTATTTTGTTCTCTTCGAGGGATAAAGAATTGTTTTCTGTTTGAGAACACCAGTCACTCATAGCCAGATTTTCACAAGCCTGCAGTGGGTTCCTAACTCTGTCAACTCTTTGTGAAATAGTAAATGATTCATTAAAATTTTGGCTTTTGGAAGTCCTTTTAGTATGCTTCGAGGAGGCTGGAATCTTCTTATTGGTATTCCAAAGACTTCGCTGTTAAAAATAAATGAAATACAGGAAAGATATTGCAAGCTGTTCTCTATTCCTTTTAAATAAGTGATGCTATTCATGTCCTGTCATGCCTCCCATCAAATCATTTTTATATAACAAATATTCCCTTCCAGTAAGTCACAGAATAATTAAAACATTACCTTTTTCTTTCTATGTTCTTCTGCATTTCCTAGTAAGATAGCCTGGTGCTTCAGAAAATCATTCACAAGAAATGTCACAATCTCCCTTACTCGCCCTTCTTTCAGTGGTGTCCAGGTAACAGAAACAGTAATTTTTTCTTTAGGCTGTAATCAGAAGGATATACTTTAAATTACTATGACAATATAATTATATGATAATCAAATGTACTTATATAACTAAGAACAGACTGATGAATTATTTACCAGACCCTAGTAAGGTTAAATACCATTTTCCTATTCTATTATTCCTATACTAGTTCATTGTAAGAAAAAAAAAGCCACTAGCAATAAAAGTCCACAACAAATAAAATTATAAATATAATTAAAACTACAAATTATAATAAAATCTAACTGCCACAAAAGCAAAAGGAAATCTGCAAGTCATTTTAATTGAGTGGTTTTTTTCAAATGTAGTTGTGGGGCCCAGAGACCTGGCTCAGGGATAAAGTGTGTGCTTTGATAAGATTAAGATGCCAGCTGTGATGACATGTTGACTAAGTGAAAAACATAAGCTTTTCTTGAAAAGTAGAAATCAGGTTTTAAAACAGCTGATTTTCAATTGCACATGTGTGGTTTTAGTTCTGGGCACTGTGTTCTGTTTTGTCAATGAATATATATGTTGTTATATTTATAGTATGTCTTGAAATTAGATATTGTGAAGCCTCAAGCAAGCTATTTAGAATCTGATGTACATGGAAATGAGTTTTAAGATTGTGTTTCTAGTTCTATGAAGAATGCCGTTGACATTTTTATTGGGAATTACATCGGAGTCTGTGGATCACTTTTAGTAGTATGGTCATTTTATCAATACAAAGTCTTCCAATTCCTGAATGTGGGCTTTGTGCTGAGTTTCACTGGGATGGACTTGGTGGTGGTGTTGGCGGTCTGGTGCATCGCCCGACGATACAATGTCTACCTGAATTCCTTAGGTCTTCTGTAGATGTCCTCACGTGTATATGGTTGTTGAGAATGGTTAAGAAATTATTAGATCTTTGAGAACTTTGCACAATGTGTTTTGATCATATTCACACCTCCAGCTCCTCCCATATCTACCCCCTTTCACTGTCTTTCAAAAAATAAATCACTTGTGGCTAACGTGAAGGGTGTGGTTTTCCTAATTTTGACATTCTCCACAATTGAGTGGAGAGTGGGGTCTGACTTTTACACGAACTCTGGCGCCCTATATTTGACCACGTCCCCTGGATGGGGAGACTTGATGGCACTCAGAGGAAGGATAGCAGGCTATCAAGAAGAGACTTGATACCCTATGAGCATATACAGGGGGAGGAAGTCATAGGGGAGGGGAGTAAATGGAAAATGGGAGGGAGGGAGGGAGGAATGGGAAGATACAAGGGATGGGATAACCATTGAGATGCATTATGAATAAATTAATAAAATATTAAAAATAAAAAATAAGCAAAAAACCCCATAAACAATAAATACAAATTAAAAAAAAAACAAAAAATAAATCACATCCTTCAAAAAATAAAAAATAAATAAAATAAAACAGCTGATTTTTTTCCTCTACAAGCCAGATATCCTCAAGAAGATATCTTTATAGACATAAACTCAGGTATAGACACACTCAGAGGAGTGTGAGGGCTCCTGGTGATGCAGCCAGCCAACCTCAGACGAGCCTCTCCCGAAGTCCTTTGTTACAAGTTAGTAGGCAATTCATGCGGGACCTCTCAGCTAATTGTTTTCACAGCTTTAGAGGTTCTACTCAATGAAAAGGACACAGAAATCACAGTCAGAACAAAACAACAGCAGCAAAGGAAAAGGTAAAATACAAAGGTGTGCCTACACATCATGTCTACATCCTGAGTACAATCCTGAGGATGCTTTTAGGGTTTGGCTGTGGATGTTTAAGCAAAACAGTCCATTACTGCAACAGAAATGTAGTTCCACTGAGTCTAAACACACATATGAAAAGTAAAATGCATAGTCAAAAAAAAAGGCCAAAAGGAAGCAACTGGAAAACTTTCATCAATATACGTACTCTTCCCAATCTCAGAACAGAACGTCAAAGAGTACCAGCTTTGGAACCTCGCCTGCCAAAGGCCTATTTAAAAATGCTTTCTTCTCAGCAGAAACTTTCTGAAATGTTTCTGTGATTGACAGGTGCACGCGCTTAGATTCAGCATCCCCATAAAGTTATTGCTCACAGTTGCCATATATTCACATAAAACATACAGCACCAAAGACAGGGAGTTGACTTGGTGTTGTCTTGCTCACTCCCAGCCCCACCTCTTCAGGAGTCGTCCCCGGGGGTGAAGACAGAGAGCTGATCTGGTGTGGGGTCTTGCTCTTTCTCAGTCTCACCTTTGCAGAGGGAGCCCCTCCCACCTTCCCTCTCCCACCCTACCTTCACCTCGGGTAGAACTCAGAAGGTGCAGGGGTCCTGTTCTATCCCAGCTCTACAGTACAAAGCGAGCGTCCCAGGATCAAAACACAAAGCTGACTTGCTGTCGGGGTCCCTTCACCTCCGAGCCCCCCGCTGTCAAGACTGAGAGCTGAAACAGGTCTCCCAGTTTTTCGCCATAGGCCACCGGAACACGCCCCGCGCACACACCCACCTTCAGCTCGCAGCGGTTCGGAAAGACGCTGAAGCCCTGGCCTATGGCGCGCACCAGCGACAGCTCCACCTGCAGAGGCTCCTCGTGAGGGTTGTGCAAGACCAGAGACCGTGTCCGCGACGTGCCCACGCGAACGTCCCCGAAGCAGAGGAAGGGAGCCGCGCAGAAGTGGCTGAGCAACAGCACCGGCGGAGACCCGTCACCGGCCGCGGGATCCCGGCGCGCGCGCCGCCCGCTCTCCTCGGGGCTGTAAGCGGCTTGCCGCGTGGCCATGGCAGCCGCACGCTCCGGGGCGTCGGGTACCCGCTGCCTGGGTCCCGCCGCCTTCCCAGAAGCCAAAGATCAGGAAAAATATCAGGGTGCCCAACGACTCCCTAACTCCAAGGGAAGCAGCCTAGCCGCTTTTGCTCAGTTCAAATATCTCGCCTCCACCAATGGGCAGCTCCCGGAAATCAGCTCGCCAGCGCACCAATCAGTGAGTAGATAAGCCTCCTACGTCACTAAAAAGCCAACGAGTGAGCGAGAGCTCCTAGCCAATGAGGCAGCGGTGCCTTGTTTAAACGAGAGCGGGGGGGGGGGGGGGAGGGGTGTTGTCAGGGCTGCCTGGGGAAGAAATGAAAAAAGGCAGCAAAATTCCTTGACCCAGCAAGCCCGTGGCTGAGACCTGAAATTGCCCTTGATATTTTACACATGTTACGATGAAGGAAAGGATATCATCACTGTATCCAACCCACGGCGGCATACGGCCCAGAATAGTTGAGTGCAATTTGTGAACAAAAGTTCTCCGGAAGAAACGCACCTTCAACTGGTACTTGGCAAGGCTGAGTAACTGATTAGAACCTCAGTGATGGTGGAGAGATTAGAATGTTGGCCAACAAGCCTACTAAAACAATTATTGGGAAACATGGTTAGCCCCTTAATAGCTATGTCTTGCCATCCTTTGTAAGCGACCTAACAGCTTTGTGACCATTGTGTAAACTAATTAATACACAGAGCACTGGTTTCCAATCAAAAATAGGAGTGCTGCCAGAATCTGAGGCTATACCAGGTTTCCTTCTTGCCTCAACACACCCATTTAATGTTTCCACCTATGTATTTGAAAAGTACTGTAAAAACGTCATCAAATTGTTACCACATTGGAACATGAAACTTGGGATAACCTAAATCTATGTCCCGGCCATGATCATACATATTTGACTTCTGAATATACATTCTTATAAAATGTGGCCAGAGGAGGGAGATCCTGTTGGGTTGAGGGTTTTGATTTTGTGTCAACGAACAACCCAGTACACTTCGTGTGGCTTACAAGCATTGTGCCACTATGTCAGAAAATTTGACATTATTGTCACACATAACCAGACACAACTCTTATATAAGCCAAGAAATTTTATATAAACCATGCCTACTTATTTTATATGGCTGTCCAGAATTAATTAGTTTTACTCTGTAAGTTTCATGGGCTGAACAGAGATGTAAATAAAACTGTTAATATGTTGTTAGATTGGTTTTGCTTTTTAGACAGTATCTTGCTCTAAAATAATCAAATAATGATGGTACATTGAGGGCTGTAAAAAAAAAAACAGCTTGTTAGGCTGGGATAGTTTCCTGTAGCCATTAACATTTTGCAGCAAGCATTTCTCTTCCCACTCAAAATATAAAATAAAACCAAAATGAATAGTTGCAGAAATGAGCAGGAGACATATAAGAGTGCCCATTTATAGTATTATATAGGATATCTTATTTCACTAAGAGAATTTTGCTACACTTGAGAATTCTTCAAAAGTAAGATGACTGTTCAAAGTCAGCTCTAACATTTGAATTTTACTTAAAACACTTAAAAATTAAAGTTCATTACTTTTTACAATTAATATATTATATATTTATATATATTTAAATATGTAATTTATTAGAATTGTGTTTCAAAAATGTCCCCAAGATACATGTTTTTGCATTTGTTCATGTTTTGCATATTTTATAGACCAATGCAGAACATTGTGTTCCCATACTCTGAAAATGTAATTTCGAAAGAACCTGGATATGCTTTGCTGGGACCAAAGAACTCTGTTTATTTTAAATATCAAAATAACACAAAGAACTAATTCAATATGCAAGACGACACTACTCCTCACAAAGAGCTGAGTTTCTTCTATAAAGACATTTATACTTATGAAACAGAAGACAAACAAGTCCTAATAAACTGAGGATGTTTTACATACAATGGAAAGTAATAAATTTTGCTATTTTAGATTTTCCCTTGCAATTGTTTTTAAAACTGTCCTTAATTAAAAGCAAAGATTCTGAGTTGAGACAGAAAACAAAAGCACTTCTATTTTAATATACACCATTTCTCTCTTAACTAGAACAGTTTTGACATAACATGGAACAGCTAACCACCCAGCTTGTATGTTTTGGCAATCACACTCATCAACTATAATATAGTTTTACTTACAAAAACAGTCTGACTGTTAAAAGAATAAAGGAAGTTTGATAATTATACCACAGCACATTATTCAACTTTATGCAAGCAGGAATATCAGACAGAGAGGCATGGTGACAGTGAGATGTGCACATGTTCTTCATTCAAGAGACTGTTTCAAATCTCCAACAATGATGCATAGTGAAATTAATTAGCTTTACTTGAGAATCCAAAATGTTTTTGTAGATGTTTTCATCTTTAAGTAACATCTGTTCTCCAAATAACATCCTTAAATTCTCTCTAAATAAATGGCTGCAGAGACTAACTGGTTGGGGAGAATCTTTCAAAGGTCACAGACTTAAGATCAATATACAGCAAGTTAAACAGGAATCAAGCAAAACATAAACACACCCTCACTAGCAAATCATCCCTCCTCTCATCTTCCACACAATCTAATCCTATTGGAAGTAGTGATCTACTTCCAAAGAGGAAGCACAAAACACATGCTGGTACCATAGGGGAAAGTACTGTAGTTAAAAATTTTACAAGATACATGGGAGGACACCAAAAAAGAACACAAAGAGATTACTAAAAGGAAAATATGCAAAAGAAACAAGTAGGGCAGAATAATAAGATAGAATTGTAGAATTGTCTTGTTCTTATATGCTGTGTAGAAAATTATTCTCATCCATTATTCATAATAATAGCAGGTAACATTTAACATAATTCTACTTAAAAATTTTAAAACACTACTTATTCCTTATTAAATAACGCATTTCAGTTTTTTTAATTTGGCACTAAATCTTAAAATGTCCGAACATGAATGTTGAAAGTCTTGCTTTTTCCTGAGTCATCAACTCAAGTTCTGTGTTGACAGGGATGCTGCTGCTCCCTGAGAACAGCTGTTCTCACACCTTCAGTCATGGTCAGCTCAGGGAAAGTGAATCCAGCCCTCAGTGCAGAGCTGGGTGCTCAAGGGTACAAGTTATTTAAGATGAGAGCAATGGGAGAGAGAGAGAGGAAGGGAGGGGAGAGAGAGAGAGAGAGAGAGAGAGAGAGAGAGAGAGAGAGAGAGAGAGAGAGAGAGAGAGAGAGAGAACAAGAGGTGCAGACATACTATCCCTCCTTTTGTCAGATTCAGGCTGAGGAGTGACTCTTGTAGCTACTAAAACCACAGTAAAAACTAAAAAATGACATGTAAATTATAAAGACCAATGTTCATACTATCACTTAATGCCAATTTTTCTAAGTTAACACAAAACATAAGAGGCTATTGCCCAGCCAGCAGGCAACACAAATATAAGACTCAGAACCAAAAAAATAAAACAAAACAAACAAGTCATTTATTTACCAGTACAATCTAGGCAGCAGACAATGCCACATAACTACACATCTCTGAAAAAGTACAAAGTATTCAATCCAGAAAAGATGATCTAAAAGGACACTCTTAAAAGAACTAATGCTCAAAACCTCTCCTGTCAGTAATAAATTAGAATGATATGGTAGGAAAAACATTCAAGCTCACAGATACACCAGGTTAATTGTGTTTAATTAGCTTGTGATTCAGTGAAAAGCAATGGATGGTATTGATTAGCCCTTAACACTTTATAGTCACATCATAAAGGTGTTTTGACACTTTTTAAAGTTGAGAGAAATTAGTGTACTTCTTTTATGTTACCATCACTTAAAAGGCAATCAGTTTATTAAAGCACCAGTGTAAAATGGTATTTTTATTCCTCTTTTCCCCAGCAGTAAAGTTCTAAATTAAAAGTCTGCAAATGTTACTGCTTTTGTAGTTGCTTGAAGGTATCTTGCTGGCATGAGGAACAAACCCTATGGTTAAGTGGTTTAGGCTCCCCAAATCAAAGGGTTTTCTTATAAAAATAAATTCGACTTGATCTAAAAAAAGAAAAAAAAATCTAAGGCAGAACTTATTTTTATAATGTAGTGTAAAATATAAGCTTATTATTCAATAGTGTTCATTAAAAAACTGCATCCAACTAAACTGAGAGAAATAAGTATTGTACCTTGTAACTGGTTGGTCAGGATGACTGTTCCCAGAGTATTTCCTCTACTTATTTTATACATATAAACACAAACATTTAATACTTAATCTCAGTATTCAAACTAACATTTTTAATCCATTATCCAAGGACTTCAGCTGTGCTTCTTTGGACAAATATATAGTCAAACAACAAAGAATTTAAATTCTTTTAAACTATTCAATACCTACTCAAAAATCTTTGGTGCATTAAGTCAGAGACAGTAAGTTAATAAATTTCTGCACTCAATAACTTATTCAATTTACAGATTAAGTGCTAACTGTATCTATCAAAATTAATTTAAAACAATAAATTAAACTCAGAAAATAAAATATTCACAATGAGGCTACACTTAGTGGTGAGATTCAAAATTTTAAGCATGGTTACAAATAATGATTTTAGAGTCATAGAAAGACCAACTAAGAAGAGTGGGGTTCATTTACAATTTTTGTGCCAACTTTGAATGCTAATGTACATTCAGTTTACCCAAATCCATGTTCTTACAATTTTGGAAACTAGAGGTATGTAAATTTCCCATTGTTGTAGTTTTACTCTTCTTCCCAAGCATTATGCTATCTACCTGCAGACTGTGTTAGGAACAGGAGAATGCAGTCCCTGGCACACAGAATGCATTCATTAACTCCATATGTCTCCTTAATAAATCACTTCCTGTCTACTTCAGAGCTGATAACATGGTTTAAATGAGATAGCATATGAGAACATTTTAGATAAGACAGTACCCCAGCTTTTCTGCAATAATAACTGAGCACAACTACACAATGTGTGTGTCATGTTACATAAGAGCTAGAGTCTTGAAAACTCCTATGTAAACTGATTCCTAAAATTAAGTAATCTATTTAAAGTGTTAGAGCATCATTACTGAAAGAACTTTAAAAACTTTCAAAACCCAAGGTAATGTTTTCACCATGAAAACATTGTATCCTCCTTTTCTGCCAAAATATACAATATATCATGCACATACACACATAAATACCATTTGCCTTTTTTGACAAACCCAAACTTTTCTACATTAGCTTATCTCCAAGGCAACGTATACTTATAGGTATGATGCTTTAATTTCATTAAGATACTTAGTTAAAATCTTGTGTCTTTAGGATAAAAATCATAAATCTGTTTCTTGACACTTGATTTTTAAGTCTAGGACTCAAAGTGCCTCAGAGCCTACCTCCATCATTAGTCCCCACTGGACATCTCCACACTAAGTCAAGAAGAATGTTTTAACAATAAAAAATAACACAACATTAAGTGCACTCGTCCGAAGACAATTACTACAACCAGCCTTTGATAAGTGAGGCAAAACTAAGGTTACCGTTATTACTTAGATCAGCTACTTTGGTTAATGCCTCAGTTTGCAACATGCTCTTTGTTTGAACATTAATATGGCAACCGTTCCTATAAAGTACCTTCATTTCTTAAGTGCTTAAACAGTTTCCTCCCTATTGATTACATCCTATTCACTAAGAGCTCATTATTTTATTTGTGATATGTTTTCAAAACCAACAAGGGCCAGGCAAGACCTTACAGTTTACACACAAAAAAAGTGCTAAAAGCAATTAGGAGTGTAAACAAATTGAAATAGAAAAATTTTTTAAACTGCTATTTTTCCAGTAGTTTACATACAAACTGCATGTTAACGGTAAATCAACCCTGCCTAGTCTAACCCTCCAGCATCCCCACAAGTAAAACTTCATCCTACATTATGCTGAAATTGATTTGAAAAAAAATGCAAAGTGCACATCTTTAAAAGTATTTCATAATTATGGCAGATTTGTTTCTTCATTTAAGTCAGATCAGTGAGGTGTTGCTGTAATTGCTATTTCCTTTCACCAAGCCTTCAACCATTGTCTCGTGCAAAAACAAGAATGAAGAATGAGACAAATCTCATGCAGAAGCAAAAGCAACGTGCCAACCTATACACGAACAGTCGTGAACTCAGCTGAAAAGCATTTAAGTTAGGGAAAATTTCAGAATGGGTTTGGCACCTTTTCTGACAACTATAAATAAAATATGTAGGTTCTATTTCCCTGTTTCAGTCAGCCAAATTTGGTAAATGAAATACTAAATATGTTACTTAATTAAAATGCCACCAATCTAGTTACACCTGTCCCTTTATTCATCCATAGCTGCTGAAACATGGCTGGGAATGTGGAATAAGTGGCCAAATACAAAACATACTCGCATCTTGATGATATCTAGGTAAAATTATCATATTTTTCTTTGTCGTATTTTTCATTAAAATATATTCAATTAAATAATTTAATGCCTAGATCTAAGTTTGTGTTTATTACTCATCATGGTTGAGTACAGGTCCAATTATCTGGATTAAAATAACAATCTTACATTTCATTTAGCATGCTAATCTTGTCTTTCTTAGCTTTTGTGATAAACCCAAATATAATGAGAAATAATGGTAGATGACAGCATCAAAGTATCAAGACTATCTTTCCTAAATATGTTAAGAAATTTCAATAAATTTCTAATCCCAGTTTTGAAAATCTGAAATGATAATTAGTATTAAATGTTTGCAATTATTCACATATGCTTACATTCCTTCCTATAGGCCATACGGCTCTTAAAACTTAATAGCAATATAGGAAAGGGAGAAAAATGATGATTAAAAGTAAAGACTTGGCTTGGGGGCTCACCCCTGTAATCCTAGCACTTGGTTGGCTAAGGCAGAAAGATTGCCACACATTGAGGCCACAGTGGGCTACAGACTAAGACCCTGTCTCAAAAAAAGGGAAAGAAATGGAAAATTCTACAAATGATTAAGAAAAAAAAATCCTCCAGCATTGTCAGCAGCTAATAATCTGAAATTTAAAAGTCCATTCAAAATTAGTACTAAATAATCTTTTTTAAAAAAATCATACTTCAAATATTATGTCAAAATGTGTCCAAGTATTCAGTCAATAGAAATAAACTTTCCTTGATTTGAAGACTTGAGAAATTAGAAAAAATGGGGGGAAAAATAGCAGCCCTACTAACTCAAAAGCCAGTAGCTTCTGGCTGTCAGCTTACAAGCATCCAAAGGTCTATGGAATGTTTACTCATGAGCGATGCTCACTACTGGTCATATTCTGAACAGCAGTTGTGCTATCAAGGCCCAGTAATGTTCCAAGATAAGACGGTTCTCTGGGATCTAGTATCTGTTCAGGTTGTACTGGATGAACTATATTTGCAGGCTGAGGAGTAATAGTATATTTTTCCAGAAAAGCTAAATCTGCTGCACGTGGATAATCAGTTGGCTGGGGCTGTGGTGGCAGCATCTCATGAGAAGATGGCGGAAGTGTGGTGGTGTGAGGCACCAGATCGCTGGATGTGTCAGGCATTTGAACTGGGACCAATGTTACTGGAACACACATTTCTGCAGACACATTCTGTAGCATAGTCTTGGTTTCGGACTGATAAACTTTGGGCTGGTCCAGATACTGTTTTGTTTCTGCTTGAAAGATCTTATCATCAGATGAGTACTCTATTGGCAAAGACACGAGTTTTTCCTCAGAAGTACTAAGAGAATCTTCAGGAGATTTTATCCCATGAACATGGTCAATGTGGTATTTCAGCTTGTCTTTCCGCTTAAATGTTGCATTACAGTGTTGACAATTGAAAGGCCGGGCATCAGAGTGAATAACCAGGTGTTTTGTTAACGTTTTCTTAATTCTAAAAGACTGATTGCAAATTTGACACTTGTATGGTTTTTCACCTGTATGAGCAAAAACAAAGTTAATGTACAATGTACCCACTTGATAAGATGGCTATTTTACATAGCAAATTTATCACATGCACACCTGTAGAAACAGTAGTATTTTATGCTATCATAAAATAAAGCAGCCTATCAAACTCATAAAGATAATGAATTAAACATTAAAATAAGCTGCACTTAAATCCTGGATAGCCGATTTACAAGCCAAATCTCTAAGCCTGGTTCCCCACCTGCAATACAGAACGGCAATAGTACCTAAATAGGGAAATTAGCAATTGCCTAGCCCTACTCTCTGTATAAAGTTGTACATAATAAATTTTATCATTGCTTAATATTATTCTATCACCACTAAAAAACAACACAGAGTAGGTTTATTGAACCAAAATATTTAATTTCCTTTTGCCTACTATAAAACCAAAATAGTGTTTAATTCCAAGTGCCCCCACACACACCCTAAAAGCCCTTGTCCATATGTACTATTAAAATTGCTATAAAATTAAAATTTACACAACACAGGTAAGGAAATAGAGACATTGTAAGGCATGTGAGCACCCTGAAAAGTGATATCTACTTTTCCTAGAAATTAGATATCATATGTACATAATATATAAATAACTACACAAATAGCATGCCCTTAATTATTACCTGAATGTGTCCGAAAATGCATTTCCAGACTTGATTTTCCTTTAAAAATCTTCTTACAAACATCACATTGATGAAATGTTGCTTTATATCTAAGAAAGTAAATTGGTTCATCTATGTAATTTTAATTAATGATAAAAATATCTGACAAATACAGATAAATGTCACATCAATAAAGCTAACAAGTCTGGAGTAAGAAGTATACTTTTAAACCTAAAGCTAGCCCTGGGGGTTCTTCTTTCTCCAGCTATAGTTAATAAAAGAATTATTTTTCTTGAAAACAGAACTTTATTCTTAAAATAGAAATTGTGTGCAGGTATGGTAGCACACACCTTCAATTTCAGCACACAAGAGGCAGAAGTAGGTGGACCTTTGTGAGCTTAAGGCCAGACTGAACTACCTAACAAGTTCCAGGACAGCCAAGGATACAAGATACAGAGACCTGGAATGTTCCTTAATTTCAGTTTGTCTGGCATTACCTGATGCTTAGACTAGTATTATGGACTTTGAGGAAGAACATAAATAAGTGCCTTTGCCATCGTGTCATATTAGGTAGTATCTAACAGCCACAGGATTTCTTGAGGACAATGGTTTATTTTGCTGCCTACACTAGTTTTGAATAGTGGAGCTTTACCAAGCCTCCCACCTCTGCCTCCCAAGTAAGGAGGGCGGCTGGTGTGCACTGCTGCATCAATAACACTACAAACTGTATTAAATCAATCTAATTTTTAATCGGCTATTAAATTAAATAAAAGAATACAAGGGAAAACAATTAAAATTACATCATTACTGGGCTAAGTGGGAAAAAGGATTAGGGCAAAAATTGTGTGATAATAGAATTTTCTAGGTTCTCATGGTGATGATTACTAGACTGTAGAAATATACAATAAAAAGAGTTTTACCTTAAGTCAACTATAACTCAGTTAATTAAAGAAAGAGATACTGAGCCTAATTAAAAGATACTAATTTCAAAATCTGCATTCATCCAAGTTGGCATGACTATCACTAGTTCACCTAACAAGTATTATACATTAGAAATTAAGAATAAAGTGAACTTTATGCCTAAATGAAAACAAATAAAATATGAATCTTTTGGTTTTACTACACACACATATAATAGCTAGAATTTGTCTAAAATTTAACATAGTTGGAATCATAGTGGAATGCCTATAAGACCCTCAGCAAAACAATAGACCAAGCTTGGGGAGTTTTGTGAAAGAGTGGGAAGAAGGCTTGAGGGAGCTCGAGGAGTCAAGGACAGCACAAGAAGAGAAAACTAAGCTGGGCCCTTGGGGCCTCATAGAGTCTGAAACGCCAACTAAAGAGCATGTATGGACTGGAACTAGGCTCCCTACATATGTATAGATCGCATGGGTCTCCTAACAATGAGAGTAAGGGCTGTCTCTGACTGTTGTCTGCCTCTGGATTCCTCTGCCCTAGCTGGGCTGCCTTGTCAGGCCTCAGTGGGAGAGGATACACTTAGTCCTACTGCGACTTGAGGCACCAGTGTGGGCTGGCACCCCTTGGGGACCTCCTCTTGTATGAGAAGGAGAGGGGAGGACAAGAGAGGGGAGAGTGAGGGTGGGGCTGGGAGGAGAAAAAGGAAGGAGCTGGGATCAGGCTATAATGTAAGTATATAAGTAAGTAATGAATAATTATATACTATGTATAAAAAATTAACTTAATGCCAAATTCAACTTTTAATTCTCAGAACTATAACATCAGTGGAATGAGTATCATTTAACAGAAAGCCAATGTCTATTGCTTCCTAGCCTTTGAGTCAGGAGAGAGAGAGAGAGAGAGAGAGAGAGAGAGAGAGAGAGAGAGAGAGAGAGAGAGAGAGAGAGAAAGAGAGAGGGAGAGAGAGAGAGAGAGAGAGAGAGAGAGAGAGAGAGAGAGAGAGAGAGAGAGAGAGAGAGAATTATTTTAAGACTTTAGGGGAATATGGAAACCAAAGAAGAGCATGAATAACCTGTCCCAGATTAAGCAGAACAAACAAAAATGTCTAAATTTTCTCCATCTGTGACTCGGCCAATGCAGTGAAGAAGAAAGCTACTCTTCCACTCACTTTTGCCACACCTTCTCTCCCAGGTGCACACTCTTGTAATGGACAGTTAGATGATCCCTACGCCCAAAACACTTTCCACATTCTTCACACTGATGAGCCTTCTCACCTGAAAACAAAGCCATATATATATACATATACCATAGTAGGCATTTCAGTTTTGGGGTTTTTTTTTCCTACAGAATAATGACCAAACAATAAGACCATTTGATGAGAAATGCAAAGCCATCATTTATTTCCTTAATATCATTTACTCAAATATCTTCCTCAAAGAGCCTATGCCTAACTTCATGAATGTTTCTGTTGTAGACATCAATATAATGAACAATATATATAAAATTATTTCAAACCCAGGATACTGATTAGAAATACATATCTAGATATAAAATACCTCAAAAAAACATATTTAATTAAGATGAGCTATTTAGCTACTTAGAAAAAGGACCTGAACATTTCATATTTTAAAAAGGTTTTTCATCTATGTGGATTTCTTATAGTTATAATGAGCCAAACTATAAATATAATGGAAAATCCAGTTGATTACTTATTATTGCACTTCTATACAAAGGTTGATAAATAAACATCACTGTCTCAATTCCAATGTGCCATTAATGCATATGCCTAGAATTACATATTTAGAATTCTCTTACTAAAAATGAAAATGCATAGAAGTAACGATTGCTACGATTTGCCTGGCTGTAATCACTAAGGAAAAGATTAGACTTCATATTTAAGGAGTGGTTTAATACTGACAGTAACCACCTGTCCAAATGTGCTCAGAGTTGGCTCAGAGAGTTAGCAACTCCTCAACACCAATGTGAGATGAAAATCCCACAGTATAAAATTATAATGTAAAAATTTGAAAAATTAGTCAAGATTATAAAAGTGTTTTTTTCCAAACGTGGGCTCAAATCCAATACAACAAAGCCTTTAACACCCAGTTATAACAATGTTCCTTTAAAACACCAAGCTTTCTCAACTTCTCAAATATAACTACAGTGAGGAATGTGGCTCTTTCTCCAGGAAAATGCCAAAAATAGTATTGGTACATACATCAAAACTACATGCAAATTATAAACTTTGAGAATTTATCTAAAACTAAACTTTAAATTTTCAGTAAACACGTCATTGCTATTCCCTATTTCTAGATACTTTTACAGAAAGGATTTTAAAACCAGATAAAGGGATGATCAACAAATATCAAAATATTAAAACGAAAGCTAGTATAAACAGGAAAAATGATCATGTTCTTTACAGTGTTTTTTAAAAACAACTTCAGAACAGCAATACAAATACAGCTTACCTGAATGTATTTTTTTGTGCTTTGTAAGGTGGTCATGGCGAATAAATGTTTTCCCGCATTCATCACACTCATATCTTTTATCATCATGATGTACTCGTAAATGTAGCCTATAAAAAGAAAGAAGATTGTCCAAACTGGTATGTAATGAAAATGCTTACTAATGAATAAAAGAAGAAAAAGAATGAAAATAGGCTGTCTGCGCAACCACCCACATACATCATTTGCTCTGCATCTGTGGTTTTTCCAAGTCCTCCATCTTTCAAACAAAGATCTCAGGGTTCTTACTCACCTCACCTCTTCAAAGAACACTTTGAATTTGCATATTCCATAGTAGTTCTAGACACTTCCTAAGTACCTGGATATTAAATCCACCTCATCAACTCTACCAAGTGTTTGAGAATGTTATTGATCTGAGTCTCAAGGATGGACATATTTCCGGAGTGAGAATCAGGCCAATGGATAAGTACACAAACAACTAAGTGATAATGGCAGCTACTAATAGCACCAAATAACTGATGATTCTACTTCTCTGAAAAACTGATACCCTATATAAATTGGTAGCTGATAAATCACGGTATTTTAAAAGACCCCGACTTACAAAAATTGCATTTTTTACTACTTTCCTCCACACTAAAAATGATGCTTTAAATTTAAAGACAAACACCAAAAGGTCTAGATTACTAATATCTACCTAGCCTGAATCACTTTAACTCCCACCATGTTCTTACATACCAATGTGAAAGGAATAGCTTTCTAGTCAAGTTTCTAAAACAAGTGTTGATTTTACATTAACTAAAGCCAGTCAAATGAAAAGAGAAAATACTCTCCTCATAGTTAAAGGAATAACAAATGAAATTATGACCACAGCCACAAAATTACAATTCTAGAATTCATTAATAAAAATTAAAATTATACATATTTCCTACTAAAAACCTACCAATTTAAGGGGAAATCCCCACATTTTCAGATCCTTCAGTTATGGTTATTAGATAAAAAACAATTGAATAAGTAACAATGCACAGAAGGCCATTTAAAATTGAGAATTCCAGAGTCCCTGATCTTATCCTATTTCCATACTAAATCTATTTTACTATGAAGGATGAGGAAATACACAAAGCTTGGAACACTGAGTTTTAATAATATTTTTACCCAAAGACAAATAATTAAATATTAATTGAATACTGATTATTAATATTAATTAAATATTTAAATATTGATAGCTCAGTAAAGATGTTGGCAAATTTGGTAATGAGGAAACATTTAATATTTTACATGCAGAATGAAGAAAATCATATAAGTTGTAGAAAGAACAGTCTAGTCAGTAAAGTTTTTTTTTCCTAACTGCATATCATAAATCTAAGATAGACTTTAATAAAACAAAGCACTTATAATAAAATAGAACTAAAGCAGACCTGTAATTTTATCTCATTTAAGACAGAGGAAGGTAATTTAACTTACCTGTATGAGCTTCCATGACGAAAACTTTGCCCACAGATACTACAGAGATGAGGCTTTTCTCCACTATGTATTCTCAAATGTTCTTTCAAAGTAGTTCTATGTTTAAAAAAAATTTTAATTATGTATATATATATGCACTTATTATATATTTATATACATATGTATATATATATATATATTCCAGAGTACTTTCTCATATTTGATGATGCAAATACACATTATATTTAATATTTTAAATGCCAATATACATATTAAATACAGATTTTGATCCCTTTACTAGAATGGGGAGCTACAGTTCAACTATTACTTCAGCAAGTACTTTGCCGGAATACCTGTAGTTCTAACATTCAGAGTTTTTCTATACACCTAAAGGGCTGAAAAGGATGGACAAAATAACCGAGGGAGAAGAAGTAAAGGGAAGTGTTCCTAACTTCTGTTGGCTGTCCCAAGCACTTTGACTTTGTTTTCCTGTCAGTCCTCTATCACGTGATTCCAAAAGGGAGACCGTGACCTGAACAGCAGACGGTGCTTGTCTACAAGAGCCATCCAGACCTGACAAGTGATAGTCAGGAGACTATGCCGAGCTCCGTGGAAATATCCAAGCATATCCATGTTTCTAAATTTACATGTAAAAGCAGCTGCAGTAAACAATGAAGTGCTGTCTTTGTCTTGTTCTATTTTTCTTTTTTGGCTTGTTTGACTTTTTGTTTTTATATAAAGTTCTAAACAGGGAAAATAAGTTTATAATTCACATAATAAATTTATAATTTTCTAATCTGTAGGAATGTTTTCATAGTAAGTAGCATAATAATTTTCCAATTCCCTTACCATATTCAAAATTTATATTATGAAATCAGTATTTCTAATTCTAAGTCTAAGGCCATGAAGCTTAAACATACTGAAGGTTTTTATTTTATCATAGTATTTCCCAATATTACTCAAGACGAAGACCAAGTTACAGGCATCCTGCTTCAGCTTTCTAGCACTGGGATTACAGACACACAGAGAAGTTACATATGCTTCAAACACATACAAAAGTTACATATGCTTTTCAAGAACAGCATTAAACATATGTTCAAGGAACTGGAACATTACCATACTGCCAAATGTCTCACTTATCTCATTTTTTTCTCTCCTCAGAAATAACCACTTACAGTTAACATGCCTTTCTGTTTTATTTCTCTCACATGCACCGTATTTTAAAACATATCACATGCCTTTGAAAAGCTGGGTTGCTAGCATAGTCCTTACAATGTTGCCACTATAATAAGATCACTAAGGCCCAAACGGTACTATGACCAGGGCCTATAGATGGAATCCATCTGCAGATTTTCCCAGAGTTCACAAGGCCATCCTGACCTGCCAGTAGATGGAGTAAGAAATACAGAGGATGTAGCAAGCCACCTAAACTGGCAAATCCTTTTCTGTATGACTTCTGTAATTTTTTTACATTTTAAACCAAAGCATAATTCAAATACCTTGTTCCCTGAGTTATCTCCTTTTTATAACCCTTATTAATAATTTATATCACATGTAAGTGTTTTAACTTTGTTTTTTGTTGTGGGGTATTGTTTGGTTTTTTGAGACAGAGTTTCTCTGTATAGCTGGAGCTGTCTTAGAACTCTCTCTGTAGACCAGGCTGGCCTCAAACTCATAGAGATCTGCCTGCCTCTGCTGCCACAGTGCTGAGATTAAAGGCGTGCATGCGTCACCAACGCCCAGGTAGTATATCAACTTTCTAAGTGTGTATATAACGTTACCTTTCTCGTACTGACTTCCCACAAATAAAGCAAGTCCATTTTCTCTTTCCACCATGAGTACATTCAATATGGCGTTTCAAATTTCCAGTGTCATTGAATTGACGACCACATATATCACATGGAAAGGGACCTTAAAAAAATAGCATGCATTTGAAATTTGATGATAGATACTAAATTATTCAATAGAGGCACCACAAATCTGTTCCTATCACCATCAGCAGTATAGGCAAAATCTGTAATACACTACAATTATGTGTTTATATTCTTCTCTTCTCTTCTAGATTTTTTTTATTCCTGAAAAGCATTTCTAGACATTAGGCCCAAGTACAATATTTTACACCCAAATAAATGTTTAAGTCCTGAATAAACTAATTGTTCATAAATTCCAGTTTCTAATTTCAAACAAGAGTGAAACAAAATAGGAAATAGCATATACACAATTGCTATATAAAGAGCCAATGGGAAGTTTGGGAAAAAATTTGAAAAATGAATAGTGAATGATTTAGAAAACCCCGCTGTTCACACATAACCATCTGTTGGTGACATTGAGAAAACAGAAAGCACTGTGGCATATTTCTGCCCATTCTTCCAAAACTAAACCCACACTTGTCACAGTGACGCATGGTGACACACTGGCCTTAAATGGTTTTGAATTTTACCATTTTACTGAATAAGTAACTACTGAACATCAAGTGAAAATGAAAACTATCACAGTGAATACAGCTAAAGGAAACCACCTACATGCAAGACAATTTCGCAGAATTTGCAAGAATAATCTGAAGGAGGAATTATAATAAAAAAGCACAAGTAAGATATAGAATTTGGATATGAATTCAGAAACTAAAGGAAAACTGATCCATGGATACAGGAAATTTTTACATTAGAAATGAGACATGATAGATAGATAGATAGATAGATAGATAGATAGATAGATAGATAGATAAAGATAGAGGCCAGATTCCTTCTCTCAGTTCTCTTACTCTAGAGAACTCTGACTAATACAATCTTTTTTTTTAATCCATAGAGCAACATTTATTAACCTTCGTTGATATATGTGAAACCTACAATTCTATGAGAATTCTTTAGATTATCTAGTAGGTGGAGTGAAAATTGCTTCACTATGAAATCTTACTCTTTATGTGAGACTATACCTACAAGTTCTTCTCCTAGTAAATGTCACTTTATACAGAAATTATAATACTAAACATATATGAGCAGAGAAGTGTGATTTACTGACTGCTTTATTATGTGCTGCACTGTAATTTAATCTGGAGCCATAACTTCCCTAGACACCAAGGCAGAACTCATTACACAGCCAGCAGCTACTTGATAAAATGTTTATTACTTTTCAGTATCTTTTCCTAGAGTACTTTCTCAGTCACCTTTATAACTAAAGCTTAAGCACATTAATTAAACGTCAGTGCCTACTAACTCTGTAACGTTTCCCTTATTAAGACTAAGTATGGTAGAAAAATAAGTAATCTTTCAACAAACAACCACAAATCAGTTAAATCATTTTGAGAAAGATCCTGTTCAAAAGATCTAAAAGTTAGCCTTTTCAGCACATGCTGATAGGAAATATTATATTACAGGTTATTTTAACTTTAAGCTCTTAGAATACAAACTGGACTAAATTTATAACTTAGAATTTCTGTCTGATATTTTTCAAAGTGATTTTTAAATGATACATTTAATTGAAGTAGAAATAGAAAATCAGAAACAGAACTGGAGGTAGAATTAAAAAACTCTCTTTGCCAGGTTACTTTTACAAAACAACAAACAAAAACAACAACAACAAAAAAAAACAAATCAACAACAATGAAAATTAACTATAGTTTTTGAATCAAAATGAAAAGAAGCCACTAGTTATCCAATAACAAGCAGGTACTGGGATGGGAAAATGGCTCAATGAATAAGAACATTTCCTGAGTAAGAATAAAGACCTAAATTCAAATCCCCAGAACCAAGGTCAAAAGCCAGGCATGGACAGCACATCTGGAACCCCAGTGCCAGGAGGCAGCCAAAGACAAGATTTGCTATTGCTTGCTTGTCCCCAGCCTACTCCAGGCTTAGGGAAATGCATTGTGTACTGGGAATAAGGTGGAGAGAGATACTATAGGACATGCAGCCCCTTCCTCTGGCTTCTGCATGCACAAATGAGTTGCCCCAGCAAATACACACATGCATACACCACACAGTCACAAATGTACAAACACATATACAAAGTAGATATTCCTGGAATAAAATCTAAAACTAATTTTCTCACATGTAATATGTAATCATGATGTCTCCAACTAGAACTTTTAATAAATTTAATAGTTGTTTCTATGATGGCTTTTTAGAATTTCTAAGATTGAACTTAGTAAAAAGCCACTTGGAAAAGGTTAAGCTAAAAAATACATATACTGTATCTTCTAAGCAGCTTTCTGTATTACAATCACAAAAATCATATATGCCTTGAAGCACAATTCTTTGACGCTCAAGTTATCTGACAATAAATATACTCTTTTATTGTAGAAAAATAGTTCAAGGTCCTTTAACAGTTTTTCACTGACATAATTTTAAAACCTTTTTTTTTAATCAAAAAACTTTAGAAAAATCACAAAAACTCAAAAATGAAAATGAAAACCAACCTACTCACTTTATATTTGTCAATATCCATTTTAAATACAGTACTCAGAAATTAATAATTTTCTACATCAATTCAAAATTAGATTACATTAATTCTAAAAAATATACAATATAAATGAAATTTAAAATCTACATTGGTTTTCTCAGTTTATTATTTGTTCACACCATGCCTTTGCCTAAAAATGTCTTTGTTATTAAGTCATTCATATAAAAAGGAGTTTGGATCATGGACCACTTTATAACCAAATATTCCAAGTACTAAAGTCAGGTAATTCTTAGAAGTCTACCACTCTGCATTTACACTTAATTTTAAATTTGTTAGTCTTGACCTATTGTATGACCTATACTTTTAAAAAAATTTATATATATATTCATTCCCCCCCCTCCTGGTATACTCTTGTCAACTTCATGCCATTTACAAAGCTATTTGCCCACATTATTCTTACTATAAATTATTATTCAAGCTGCCATAAAAGAAATAAGGCTGAAAAAAAAAAGACATCTATGTAGGATAACAATAAATCATTATAAGAAATAACTTTCATAAAATTACCAAACCATACTTTCAAATTTAAAATATGAGTCTACATCTTGGGCAGGAGCATTAGAGAGGGAACTCTTCCCATAATATTATTCCCAATATACTAAGTTTATTCATTCAGAATAAAACAGCTTTTAGAAAACTCAAATGGCTCATTTCAAGCACTTAGTGGGATGTATGCAATGATCAACTGTGAACTGTTGATATCCTCTGATCCTTTTGCTACCCAGACAAAACAAGGCCATAGTTGCTGATCTACAATAACTGTAGCACATATAGTATTACTCCAAATAAGTAGAGTTCCTTTGGCCATAATTCAATGCCCGAAGTTAATCAAGAGCGTTTTAATAATCTCTCCTCAACAAATGTTTATAAAGCCTAACATTATTAAGAAAGCTAGAAGGATGAGTTTTTAAAAATGATAAAAATAACAAACTCAAATGAAAATAAACAACTACATAAAGTGTCTGATATTCCATGTTTATAAGCACACAAGTATACTAGGACCTCTTACTTGATTGAATTAATGTCATCCCAATTAAATTCTTGATAAAATGCTTGTAGAATATCAATAAACTGAATATGTTAAGACATAATCGTTCCATGTGGACAAGGTTGGCTTAGGGTCAGTCTGGGGCCCAAGTTGTTGAAAACTATAGTGATCCTCTTGTCTCAGCCTCCTGAGTGCTGGGACTTAGTCATGTTCATGTAGAGACAAGAAGTCCAGATGGGCAACATAATATGGAAGTCAAAAACAAAGCTAAAGACCAACACTACCAAACTTCAAAGCTTACTATAAAGCTATAATAATACATACAGTACTTAGAACAGCAAATAAACTCACACAAATATGAAGAGAACAGCCAAAGGCATGAAGGCCACATAATGGTCTTTCATAAAAAGAAATGGTGCTCTAACAATCTGACAATCATGGACACATAAAAAAGACTAGAGAGGCCTCACAAATCTAGACATAGTCCTCTACAAATTGTGTCCTTTGAAAAAATGAACTCAAAATGGCTCAGCAACCTAAATTAAGGATAAAAAACCAGGAAAGTATAAAACTTATATAAATAATGTAAGCAACAATCTAGGTGATGCAGGGTTTGACAATGTTTAGATATGACATTCATGAAAGTTGATCTGGTTCTACGGCAGAACCTTATAAATGTAATGAATAACAAGCCAGACAGGGAAGAAATAACTAATAAAGTAGTTTAATACAAAGTGCATAAAGCATTCTAAAGGAACTGGAGAGTTGGCTTAGCAGTTAAGAGTGCATACTGTCCTTCAGAGGGTCCACTGGGTTCCCAACATGCATGATGGGTAACTTACAACCATCTATAATTCCAACTCCAAGATATCAGATACTCCATCTGATTTTGATCTCCATGGACATAACATAGCAAATACACATACACACACACACACACACACACACACACACTCAGACACACACAAAAAATTTAAATAAACGTGGTGGCGCACGCCTGTAATCCCAGCACTTGGGAGGTAGAGGCAGGTGGATCGCTGTGAGTTCGAGGCCAGCCTGGTCTACAAAGTGAGTCCAGGACAGCCAAGACTACACAGAGAAACCCTGTTTCATAAAACCAAAAAAATAAATAAATAAATCTTTAATTAACAGAATCTTCAGGCCAGAGAGATGGCTCAGCAGTTAAAGGTGTTTGACACTAAACCTGACGACCTAATTTCCATCCTTGGCACCCATATGGTAGAAGGAAATATCGACTCCTACAAGTTGTCCCACTACCTCCACTTAGACACAAGGACATGTGACACGCACACACAAATACCTAAGTATTTTTTAAAAGAGCTCTCAAAACTCAACAATTAAAAAAAAAAAGAAAAACAACAAAATAGTGCTAAAGTCTTAACAGAAAACTGAAGACAAATGACAAACACTTGAAAAGATGTTCCATACCACATCCTAGATATTGCAAATGAAAGCAATGATATGGCAAGCAACTGTTACGGTGGCTTAATAAATACAGGATTCTGGCAATACTAAATGCTAAATGGTAAAGTAACAAGAGTTTTAATCCTTGCTGGTGAGAATTCAAAATGGTATAGCCATTTTAGAAGACAATATGACAATTTCTAAATAAACTGCATGTATTCTAAAAATTCAATAGAAGTTTTCCTTAAGTTCTTAGATTATTATCCACAAAACTTGCAAACATAATTATGGCCATTTTATAATTAATCAACAAAATTTGGAAGTTCATCATTTTTCAAAATGTACCCCCATGTGGTGGAGATGTTGATGAGGCATGATACTACATACATGCAGAGGCCGGTACCCATGTGGTGGGGATGTGATGAGAAGGATAATGCCATGTTTGTAGAAGCTAGCAGTACAAGAGCTATCTACACCTTCTAAATTTTGTTGTGAACCTAGAGCTACTTTTAAACAGAAAGTTTTTTTTTTCAAAATTATAATTACTTCATTTCCTCCTTCCCTTTCTTTTCTCCAAACAACAGAGGTTTGTTTTGTTTTTGTTTTTCTTCTTTTTTTTTGGGGGGGGGGTTTGGTTTTTTGTATGTTTTTGGTTTTTCGAGACAGAGGTTTTTTGTGTAGCCTTGTCTGTCTAGGGCTTGCTTTGTAGACCAGGCAGGCCTCAATACAGCATGCTGGCCTTGAACTCACAAAAAAATCCACCTGCCTCTGTCTCCCAAGTGCTGGGATTGCAGGTAGGAGCCACTGCACCCAGCAACAATAGAGATTTTTAAGAGGAAAACGTACAATGTAACAGTGGTAAGTTCTTCCAGAGTCAGTCAGTCAGTAACTCGATGACTGCTTTACAAGACAGGACTTACCCAGATGGAACTTCTCCTGATGCTTTAACCGTGCAAATCGGGATTTGAAATGCTCCTCACAATAGGTACACTTGAAAGGTTTATCTTGTGAATGCAGAATCATGTGTTCCTCCAAGTGTGGTCTTCGAGTAAAAAATTTCTTACAAATCTAAATGAAAGTATATATAAAATGTAACTATTTTAATTTTAGCCTGAATTAAAATACAAAGCTCATGAGCTGAAAGCTCTGGTAAAGAGAAATATTTTCCAACAAAAAGCTTACCAAAGTATTATCAATTTTCTAACTGTGCTAGGAGAGGGGGAAAATAAGAAACACTAGAAGAATTACAGTCCAGAATTATGTTAAATTAACCCTAAATCGATGAAATTCACCTCATTCTATGTTTAACATGGCTAAAAAATACTCTTAGCAGCTTAATTCTAGATAGTAATTTCTTTTCAAAACAGGTTTGTTTTTCCTTTATGTGTGTCAGTGTTTTTGCATGCATATATGTGTATGTATCACATATATGCCTAGTGCTCACGGAAGTCAGAAGAGCATGCTGAGTCCCCTGGAGCTGGCTTATGAGTGACTGTGAGCTGTCTGCCCTGTGGGTGGAACAGAATCTGGGTCCTTTACAAGAGCAGCCAGTGTTCTTTGAACAGCTGAGCCACCTATCCACACCCTGAATATCAATTTTTAAATTCACAAAACAAAATTTATGTCAATAGAAAATTTTTATCATTATTGTCAATATATTTAATAAGGAATATCAATAAATGATTAAATCACAGAAAACCCCTCAATGCTTATCATCAAATTTTCAGAAATAATAAAATGTGATACATGTCAGAGACTTAAACAAGTAAAGCTGTTGTAGCACTAGACAGCACTACCAACCAGCCACAATTACCACAAAGCAGACATAACTCTCTACAACATCATTCAGTTAAAACTTAATAAGGTGAAGAAAACATTATCTTGTGTAAAGTCAAAGAAATTAACTTCAGTTTTTTGAAGACACAGCCAGAGAACTAGAGACAAGTCTCAAAGTGTGCTTTCAATGCAAGTCAGCCTTTGGAAAACAATGTAAATGATGAGCAATATTAAATACTAAAATAAATACAACTAAATAATGAAAAAAATCCTTAGTAGTGTGCCAAAAAAGCAAAAACTAAAAACTAAAAAAAGCAAAACAAAACAAAACAAACAAACAAACAAAGTCCAAATTCTTTGCTATTTGTTCCCACTGAGAAATACAGCTGAATTCCTCCCCCCCCCCCAACTCTGTTCTAGAACTGACTAGTTTAACCAAGAGCATGTGAGCATGTGGTGGTGGTATGCTCTGGGACGTCTGAGGCCATGAGGCCATGAGGCCATGACTGTGCTTCCTGGCACTCTCCTCTCTGTCTATCTTTCTATCATGTCCCTGCTGCATTCTCTCTCTCTCTCTCTGTGTCTCTGTCTCTGTCTCTGTCTCTCTCTCTCTCCCTCCCTCCCTCCTCCTCTCTCTCTCTATCTCTCTGTCCCTTCCTCTCTCAGAACCTAGCCGCTATGCTACAAGTATGGAGGAAGGCCAAGTAGCTCCAGATAAAGCAGAAGGGAGTCTCCTATGTACTGACCTGTCTTTACTAACCCTAACCATCACCCATCACCAAGTTGCCAACCATGAGTAAGTCACTGTAAAAGTGTCCCCAAACCAGACAAAATCATCCGGCAACTTATCACTGCGTTACTTTGATTGACATCACACTGAATGAAATAAGCACCCAGCAAACCTCACCCCCAGTTTAGATTCTAACCTAGAAGGAGGTGAACACACAGTAAAATAGCAGTGTAAGGGCCCTAGAGCTTCAACATGGTTCCCTATACAGCAACAGATTAAGCAGGAATGGAGAGGCGGTTTTAACCCTCAGAGACTGTTATGCACAGCTCTAAATATCAAGAAGAGTGAGTTTGCTAATTGTATGCTAGGGACATACCAGGGAAAACTAATAACCAAAGTAGAATCTCCATGTCTGAGATCTACAGAAGAAAACCAACATACTGTGGGCTAAATTAAGAAAAAAAGTCAAATAACTTTATTTAAAAGATTCTAAAAGTGAGGCTAGTTCCATTACTTGAAAACCTAATTACCTTTGTTTAGAAACAGACAATACTACATTTACTTTGATTTTCTAATAGAAATTGTAGATTCTTACATCACATTTCCAACTTTCACTCTTAGTCTTCTTGATGGAAATAAATTCTTGTGCATTTTCAGGATGAAATCTATCAAAAAGAGAAAAGACATTAGGAAGATGCACTAAAGTAACTCTATATCCGATATGAATCCATCAGCTGTCAAGAATCATGTGCTAGCCCCGTGTGCTGTACATCTGTAACCTCACACTCAGGAAGCTGACACAGGGAGAGCTAGAAGTGGTGCCAGCCTCAGTTACAAACCAAAACTCTGCTGCAAAACACAAAGAGTAACGTATGCCTTGTTTATTTTTGGTATTGTTAATATAGAGTGAGAACTCCATAACCCGAGTTGGCGTTCCTCACAGCAACCTGTCTGCCTCAGCAGCCTCGTGTGGGCTGGGATTACAGGCAAACCACGCTCCTTAGGTTCTTCTCATACACACAGGTAAATGGAGTAAGAATAGAGGCCCAATCATTTTAAATTTCAATACATATATCTAAGTTACACAGAAATTAAGAAAAGTGTATTTAAATATATTTTTAAACAAGATCTACATGTTAGCTTATATTTTAAATGTAGAGTTAATATTTAACATCGTGTTAAATATAGTCACAAACTTTTCCACACTAAAGGTGAATATGAAAAATAAATCTCCTTAAAACCATGCATTTGAAGGCATACTTGTCAAAACTGAATTAAAATAAAAGATGATCAAAATGCATCTTAAGCTTTATATTATATTGCACTGCCAAAAGGCTTCATCTCAACAATGGGAAAAATACGAACAAACTGACATTTGTAGTTGTTTTGTTCTTTGTACAAAACCATAAAGCACACTGTAGATATTTTCAGTTTACTTATGTTTCCCCTAGAAGGCACAATGATATACATTATGGAAGCAAGATACTTGCCTCTTCACGTGCTTGGCCAGTGTCTTCTTGCTCGCGTGAAGTTTATTACAGTAAGGGCACTTGTGCTCCTTCTTATGAAACTCTACTTCGTTACTGTGCTTCTTTCTGTGAACAGTTAAGTTAGACTTTGTCGAATAACGCTGGTGACAAATATCACACTCAAAAGGCTTCTCACCTGTGTGCACACGGGTGTGGCTCTCATATTTCCCTACAAGGGAGAAGAAAATTGAATTCAACACATCCGCTATACTGTGACTGAAATTACACAGTGCAATGAAAACACAAGGTTAAATAAATTTGATATATATGCCCCAAAATCACATATGGAACCAAAAAGAAAATATTTGCTTAAATTTCTGATGAAATGGACCTCAGTGCTTTGAGTTTAAAGTGTATTTTTCCTCAAAAGCTTCAGTAGTTTAAAAAAAAAAACTACTCATTCACATATTTTTAAAATCTTTTTTTTTTTTTTGAGACAGGGTTTCTCTGTATAGCTCTGGCTGTCCTAGAACTCACTTTGTAGACCAGGCTGGCCTTGAACTCACAGCAATCCGCCTGCCTCTGCCTCCCGAGTGCTAGGATTAAAGGAGTGCACCACCAAGCCCAGCTTATTTTAAAAATCTTAATGTCTGAAATTTCCCCAAAAAAGTGTTGACAAATTCTAAATATTAACTACCTTTTAAAGTATCTACTGATCATTTAGTATTTACTATATCCACAATTTACTTTTCCTATGCATATCCACAGTGTCCAGGATTAAAAGATCTTACTCAAATATCATAAAGAAGAAAAAAAAGTGTTTATTTATTTTATGTTCTTTTTCTTTTCACAAAAGGCATTGTAAAAGAATGCTACAAACCCAGAATAGTTAACAAATAATTAACACTATAACCCATTTATATAAAAATTCTTTAAGGAACATTGATAAATTAAGTATGATTGTGCTTAATACTGAAATGCTAAATCCAACACACACAGGCAAGATCTAAACAAGTTAAAAAAAAAAAGATGAACAGGCAAAAAAAGAGACCCAGTTATAAACGTGAAATGCAAGCCTAAAATCTTCGGCTACTCAGAACGTGTAATAGAGGTATTTCTAATAGAAATGACAAGAAATTGTAATACAGGCTGCTAACAAGCACAGTGAAAAAGAAAACAAATAGATGCAAACAGTGGGTTTAATTTATTTACAGTCTTTATATCACTATGTCGAACATAAGTGTCTGAAGTTCAGAGGCAGGCAAGCATCACAAGTAAGCATAGGTTGTGTTGAATCTTTCCACCAGGACTCTTTAAGCAGTAGAATGTGTGATCTACAGATTCTTCTCTGCTTCAATTCTTCCTCATCCAAACAAAAATTATATGTATAAAAGTTTCTGGAGAATGGTCTTTATCCTCTTATACATCCAGAAAACACAGTCAGTATTTAACCACCTCCTCAGTTAGCTATTCCTAAGTAAGCTAAACATTTAGCTTTTCTATACCTGAGTTAGTAATATTTTATGGGATTGTGTCTAATAAATGAATTAATATTTACATGAGATTTAAAACATTCTAGTACCTAGTAAACAGAAATAAATGCCAGCCATTATTGTTATTAGCCTCCTTAGTACAGATTGCAAATGCCCAGGACTAAAAAAGTAATTTGGCTACTTCCAAAAGCATTAATCTAATTTTTGGTCCTAAATGGAAGAATAACCTAAAAGTACAAAGTATATTAAGATAGGAAAGATGTTTTCTTCAAGGATGTCAAATATAAATAGCCAAAACACTAAGAATGTAACATTTATATAATTCCTGATTGTGTCATGGTTCTTCTTGTTATAGGTAATCTATTGTATTTATGTGTAATAATATATATGTATATGTAAAAAATACAAAGTAAAAAAATACAAGGTATATAAAACCCCTAGTTGTTCATTTTGTACAAAAATATTACAGCTGTAAGGAGTTTATACTACTAATTATATCATTTTCATTACATTTAAAAGCAAGACTTTTTCATTTTTAAAGAAAATTTTAGATGTTTTGAATATTAAGACCATTAAATAGAACAGTTCAATTAAAACATTTAATTGACTATTAATTATTGACTAGTCACCAATAGTCTTTAAAAGATTAATAGAAAATTTTAAACGTAAATAGCTCAAATTAGACAAACACAACAATGTGTGTGCATGCACACACACGTGTAAGGATGCCTACCCACGAGCATACATGCAGAGACCAGAGCAAAGCACAGAATGGCTTCCTCAAGGCTCTCTACCTTATTGTCTTGAGACAGGGCTCTCATTTAACAATAAGCTTGCCCTATAGCTAATCCGCTGGCCAGCCAACTTCCAAAACCTACCTGTCTCAACCTCTCAATTCTGTACTTAGAGGAACACACATCATTCCCAACTTTTTATGTGGGACTCAACTGAGGTCTTCATATTTGCAGAGCCACAAGTCCCTAAACCTAACGATTTTTAAAATCTTCTGAAATACGGTAAATATTTTTTTAATTTGAAAGATTTTTATAATAAAATTTAAATAATTTATAAAACAGGTAAAATAATAAAATAAATATAATAATGTCTAGAGACTAAGAAAAACTCCTCTAACATTAAAAATCATAGAAAAGAAAGAACGTAAGTTACAAACTCAAGGTTTATGCATATCCATCCCGCAGAGCTCATTGTCTCCACGGATTTGAAACTGAACACGAATAGACAAGCCTGAGGGAAAGCTCGACTCAGAAGATCCAAGTGGGTCTCCGGAGATTTATGAAAAGAAACAGAATGTAATCCCCCCAATAAATCTCTTGTTTGAAGGAACTGGCAGAAGTGTGTGTGTGGAAGGGATACTCCTCAGTACAAACAGTTAACATTTACAGTCTACAATCGTTTCTTCACTTTGTGTGGTAGAGGTTCCAATAACAATGTATAAAATCAACATATTCTCTTCAAACTTACCAGTTTCTATTTAGAAAATAGAAAACATCTTATATTGAAAAACTGTGACACAGTAGTTTCCCGAACTAAATCTCAATCTGAACTGCCTCCAAGTAGGAGTCACAAATCAAAGATATTTCCGTATGTATAAATTTGTCTTGATATGTTTCAAAACTTATTCCCTCATATGATTCAGGCAAAATTATTACTTTTAAATTTTTATATGCAATTTTTGTGATGTATTACTAAATTAGCCTATAAGATATTACTTACCTGATATTGCTACTCTCAATTACACCTATTCATATAACACACTCTAAAGAGCACATAAACAAAATATTTAGCTTTTGAAAATTACATCATTGATATATTCACTAAGAAGCAGGCAGAATCCCTACATAAATAGACCAAATAAACTCATGTTTAATAGAGTGGGAGAGGGAACACAAAACATTCTTTGGCTTTAGAAGAGATTGTGACTTACTCAAAGAAAATATTTTAGTTCTGTGTAGGAAAAAAAAAATACACACACACACACACATATAAACTATCCAAATTTTCTCTCTTACCCCATCTGTCATTTCTCTATTTTGCTTTTTACCCACTAGGTTTTTGGTCTAAGGGGCAGCGAGGTCAAAGGACTCGTATTGACATGAGAATTGGATGAGGAATGGACAGCTGGCAGCCCAGGGAAAGACATAACTAGATCAGAAGTGCTACTTGCAGCACCAGAAAGAATAAAAGATCCAAGGACTGGAATCAAATTTTTCGGTTATGCATTGTGCCGCTAAGGGTTCGAGCAGCAGCCTCAGAGCTCATCCCTCGCTCTCATGAACTCAGTTGGGGGCAGCCGAGTTCGCAGATGATAAAGAAGCCCTGATGGGGTCCACACAAGCCAATGGAAAGCCAGATGGCATCCTTTAAACTTAGTTCAAGTTCAAGTGCTTATTGGCAAATGTTAGTGGCCTAGCACATCCAAAGCATACTAAACGAGCACAAAGTACGTAAGCTTCAGCCTCAATTTAGACTAGAAAAATGATCATCAAAAATCTAAGATTTTTAAAATCCTGTAAAGCGAATGAGCACGCTATGAGAAAAACAACTGGAAGACAGCTGTTGTTTTGAAATTAGATAGGCAATACGTGTATCTTCTACGTACCCTTTTTATTCTACCTGTCACCAACAGCACTGTGGACATTCGCCACAAACACTGTTCTACCCTCAACCCACTTTTCACTGCCAATGCCATTCATCTTCCAAATCCAAGCAGCATTGTGCTTCCTCCTCGCTGCTCTATGTCCCTGCGTGCCTCCACGGCTTCCTCATTTCCTTGCCCAATTTCCGTCTTCATACCGAAGGCAATATGATCTGGCTATAGTTCATACTGGCTGTCATTCTCTTTTTAAGCTCCGTATCCCCAGTAGTTTCATCAGATAAAAAAAAGGTAAGCTCTTCTGTATAGCATTCAAAGCTAGCTTTCCTTGACTTGCCTACTCTTAGTCCTTGTCTTTTTTTTTTCCTGCCTCTTCACTTACCGGAAACACACCCACACCTTAGTAACTTGTAGAACATGCCACACCTCAGTGCCTGCACACACTGACCCTTCTACCTAGTCTGTAAGGTTTGGGCTCAATACTACAAGTTCTGTGAAGACACTCATCATTTCCCTTTATTCTGATAGAGTTAGCTTTATTGTACTGTGACAATTTGTGCATTTCTCAGATATTTGAGGACAGAGAATACATCATTTCATATGGGTTTAGCCGTGCTTGGCAGGCACACAATGTTACGTTAATGAGCAGTTAGCGTTCTATGTAGTATTTAAGTAGTTCCCCAGAACCGTCCCATTGAATCTCCTTGTAACCACTCATACTATGAACAGCACATCAGCAACATCTCATTTCACTAACAAGGGGAAAACCACACACACACACACACACACACACACACACACACACACACACACACCAGCATCATCTCATTTCATTAACAAGGGGAAAACCACACACACACACACACACACACACACACACACACACACACACACCAGCATCATCTCATTTCACTAACAAGGGGAAACACACACACACACACACACACACACACACACACACACACACACAGGCTAAACAACTCATAAAAGGCCTAGATTTGAAAATCCAGCAGTGTGACCTTACAATTACAAGCTCAAGCTTTAAAATCAGCATGAAGCTATAATCAAGCACTAGACAGACAGACATAGAGACAGAGCTATGCTAAAGCAACAGCCATAAGGAAGAATGAATGAACACTAAACAAGCCCCAATGTAGTCAAGCAACAGAAGAGAAAGAGTGTGATGTAAAATTCATTCTGAAAAGTAAGTTGGAAATAACCCTGCACTGTAATCTACTGATTCTCATAATACATGGAATTAATTTGGTAAAAGGCATTTTGCAAACCTCTTGGTTCATTAGCTTCAATCTTAGGCAGTGTTTTCTGAGTTCCTGTGCATAAAACTCTGGTTTCCTAGGGCATTAAATCGGCACTCATAAGGAATCTTGTTTATAAAGTAACTTGATGAAAAGCTAGATTAAGACAAAATTTTAAAAGCCATTTTCTGGAATTATTGCAGAACTGCATTTAAGCAGACTGTGTATTACAGTTTTCCACACTTTCTGGAATTCAAACAGAGCCCTCTCTCAACAAACTACAGCAAAGGACAACTGTTCAAGGGTGCAGTTTGGGACCCACATGCTGGACCCGTAATGCCTGTAGTGCACTGACCCAAGTTCACTGACTTCCAAGTCAAATTAGGGCAATTGAAGATTTTAGAATACCATAAGCAGGGAGTTCAAAGTCTAAGACGTACAGGAAAAGGAAAAAATGCTCTAAGATAAAAAGTTCTAGGTACCTCAGCCCCTAAAAGCACTCTGCTTATCCTCATATGGAGAAAGCTACAGTGACATTTACTACCAGGATTAACACGTTTCTTGAGTACTAAGCTCTTCCAGTATTATTCAGAAGTTTTTTTCCTCTGTGTATGAAAGAGTAAAATTATTAATAATCATTAAATTGGAATGTGCAAAGTATCCTTAGAGATACATTCAAAGGGTATTATAAAAGACAAAAAAAAAATTAGTTTCCACTGTAAAGCCAGTCTATACATTTACCTATTCTGATAACCAATGATTACAAGTACCTTATAAGCCAGATTTTACCCTATTCAAAGAATATGTGTAACCCAGTACAAAACAGTCATGTATCAAACTACATGATTTCTTTTATAAGGTCAAGGTACATTAAGTCTTAATCATTTTATGTGCAGAATGTACTTAATATCATTATCAATGTACATGTAACTCAAAACTAGTACTTCTAAAATTAAGTGCGTATATAAGCCAAAGCTATATGCAATAATTGCTGATATTCTGGAGTCTTTCTCCCAAACACAGAACCTTTGTGGGCTGTTAAAACATAACAAAGAAAGCATAAAAGGCAAAGTACCACATTTCTGATTCACAAGTTTATAATAACAAGATAAACCTTGCACTGAAAATCAGAGCATCTTCCCTACTACAGAACTCTTCTTAAAAGTTCCTTTAAAAATTTAGTTTTTAATCATTACCTCTATTTTTAAAAAAAAAATGCCATTTACAAAGGGTAAATGATTAAGAGCTAGGAAATAGGCTTGCCTTACCTATCCGGTCAAACGTTTTGTCACATTTGGGACACTGCAGGATTTTCTTGTTACTGTTCTGAATGATTACAGGAGCTAACCCTTCATGAATGCTTCCTGCAGAATCACCAGCCTCAGGTTCCTCCTCCTCGGCATCCTGCTCAGTGTCGGACTCCTCATCTGACACTTTCTCCTCCAGCTCGTAGTCTTCAGCGTTATATTCACTTCCCGGGTCCTCTGAATCATTTCTATCTGACTTCTCCTTATCAAAACTTTCTTGATGCAAATTATCTGACCCATCCCCACTTTCCTGGTCATCATCACTAGTGTCCTCAAACTTAACGGGACACTTCTGATTCCTCTTTGACCCCTGTGCAGAAAAACTTCGCTCCAGCATTTTTAGCCCATGTTTTTTCCCCAATAGCAAGGACCTGTGAGTTTTGGCTAAATGATTCTCTAAGGACTTTTTATAGCAGAAATGTCTACTACAAAATTTGCACTGATGATCATTTGATAGTCTCCCAGTTAATTCACTTAGGGTTTCTTCTGGCGAGGGCTTTTCAGTTAGTTCGGCCTGAAAAGTAGCAACGTTTTCATTATTCAGCAGCTTTACTGCATCTATAATGTCCAAAAATTTTGCGGCCTCTAAAACAAGAGGTATCTCGTATTTGTACACAAAAAACTCTGATGTGTAAAGAAACTCAAGCAGATGCTGAAAAACGGAATGTGTTACGTGATCCAGGGTGACGACATCAGTGCTCGGATTTTTGCTCAGACACGCATGAAAATAGCTACTACCAACAGCGACCACTACTTTATGCGCACTAAACTCTTTTCCTTCCACTACGATAAGTAAATCACAGAAAGATGGCTGCTTCTGCCTATCATCATTCAAATACTTGAGCAAATTCTTATTATATTGCAAAGAACTCAGAAGCTTTCTTTGATCCGGAGAGGGAGGAAGCTCTTGGTAACACTGAAGAGCTTCAGGGGTTGGTCTTTCTGTAGACTGAGTATAGGTCACTTGGCCACACTCCACCGCGGCATTTTCCTCTGAAGAATCTTTATGATAGCCTAGATGGACCTTCTCGTCAAGATCTGAAGTAACCTTTCTCCTTTTCTTCATTGCAGTACCGCGATTTTTGAACAAGAAACTTCATAAGTGACTTAGGAGATTTATGAAAAACTGGATTGTCTTGAACAACAGCTTCTGAAGGGGCGTGCCCCACTGTCTCATGGTCTGCAAAACAGTAAGAATCGTGTAAGAACTCCACAGCATAGCAACCTCAAATAACCAAGCGTGTTGCCAACTAATCTTTCCTAAACTGTAACTAAATGACAAAGTCAACGTTACATGCACGGGCAGCTAAGATATTTTTTTTTCTTTCTTTCTTTCTTTTTTTTCTTCCAGGGCGGAGAACAAGGAGAGCAGGGTTTAGAAAAGACGACCAACAAAAGAACGGTGTTAAGTGAAGGCACAGCACACCTTCCAGGCCTGATTCACGAATAAGGTGGAAAGAACAGAACAGAGAGAGGAGCGTCCCGAAGAGGCTGCGAACCGTGCAGCCTGGCCGGGGTTGCAAGTCGCAGTTTGGGTGCTGGGACAGTGACAATAAGGCCAGCGCGGCCACGAAAAAAACGAGTCTCCATTAGCATGCTTTCCCCAGGCGAGCGCGGCACGGGTCCTCCTCGGAGACAGACCTTCCGAAACCCACAGGGCACGGCGACCCCAGGAGGGGCGCAGACAGTGGGGTCAGTCAGTCAGTCAGCACCGGCGATGGCTGCAGGAAGCGGAGCCCGGCCAGGCCCGGAGAACCGCGCGCGCCCGTGACCCTTTCCCTCCCAGGTTGTCCGGGGCAAGCGCCCCACAGGCCCATTACCGGGAACCCCGGGCTCCCGCGCCGGCTCGGGGCCGCCCAGCTACGATCCCCCGCCGCGCTCGCGCCCACCCACTTCCGGGTCCGGCCCCCCACCTCATGCACCTCGGCGGCGCTCCTTCCCCCCTCGCCGAGTCCCGCCGCCGCCGCCAGCCAGGCACGTCAGCCGCGCGCAGCCGCCCAGCCGCCGCGAGAGGCCCGGGAGCCCGGGCATCCGCCAGAGCGCATGCGCGCGCCTCCGGTCCCGCGCATGCTCCGTGAGTCCCCCCTTTGCGCCTCGGGTATCTAGTCAAGATCTCGAGTCCGTTATACCCGGTTTTAGTGGCGACTTAGGGAGTCTCTTTGACTGAAACAGAAAAACTGAGTTTCCGGAGTGGAAGCAAAGATAGCTCTGATGAGTTAGGAGGAACTGGCGGAGTGACATCTGGCGCGCCCCCAGTTCGTCACCAAGCATGCACCTCTGAAAGCCTGCTCAGCCTACTGTGGCAAACACCCAAGTGCGGGCGACACTTGGTCACTGTGTGGCTTTCCGACCTACGAACACCTAAAGTGTAAGCGCACGTAAAATTGTCATGTCTGTTTTTATTACTGTGGACAGAAAATGCGCGTGTGGGTGTGAGGATGAGAAAAGGACAACTAAACCTCTAAAGGAACTTAACTCCAGCCTAACATGTTACACCGACAGACTGCCCTGTGAACAGCTACACCCGGCTGGCGAGGAAAGTGCTAGATACCATTTGTACACTACTAAGAAAAATGGTACAAAGGCTGTGACCAATAGAAATAGACATCCCTCTTTCACCCATAACTCCACCTGCTTCATAAGTCACACATAACTAGGAGTCTGAAAAGGCCACCCTCTCATTAGACGGCATGGGGCAAGGACATACCCAGGAGAAGAGATGGAGGAATGCCTCAATTTTGCTTGCCTCATACGGATAGATACCGCAGTTAAGGCGCTTTATTGATTTGATGAACAGGCGGATTTGTGGATAGCTCTCTAGAAATGAGGTGCCATCCTATCAGTTGGTAAAGACCGACATTACTTCCTCTCTGATCCTTCAAATGGAGGCCCCCACCTGTGTCTTCACCTCAGAAAAATTCAGAGTGAATACTAGATTGTCAACTCTTGCCTAAACTTCAAGCATATTGAGCTTTTCTTGTGAGTGTTATAGATTTGCTAGTCCCCACAACTGAATGAAAAACTGAAGATGTGGCAGACAGCTCCTAGGTATGGTTAAGGAGGTTATTGTAGATATGAGGGAGAGAACAGGCAGAAGCATCTGGAAGGGTCCAGACTGAACTGGACTACTGGAGACAGGGAGTGACATGGGAAGACAAGAAAAAAGAAAGGGATGAGCTGAGAGAGGAGAGAAGAGTGCTAAGAGAGGAGATGAGGCCATGAGCCATCCAGGGCACCAAGCAGCCAAGAGATCCTGTAGCCAAAATGTCTGGGTTATATAGGAGAGAAGCTTTGGGCAAGGAAAGGATGCTCAGGGGCTGGAGAAGGGGAGGCCAGTCAGGATGACTTTGTCACAGATGATGAGGTGCTTAGAACCTGACAGCCAGCTTCTGCTGTGATGTGTTGAATAGGCACCTCAGTCGTTTGTCCCGAGCTTGAGACCTAACAACAATGATATGACCTAATGTCTGGACTTAAATTATGTCAATCTTGCTTCTCCGTCCTATGGTTTGAGTTTCTCTGGAAAACAAAAAGCAAAACAATGTCTTAAAGTTTCCTCAGTCGCATGCCATGGAAACTCTAACAAACTGTGCAAGGGCCTGTAAGGACAGAGCAGCAGCCAAGCAGCCTTTACACATACACATGTCTTGTGTCTTCCTGGTGCTGATATGACCATGGTCTTACCACCCTTGCAAGGTGTTTCATGGGTTCGTTTTAAAAAACAAAAAGTTTTTTCTTCATCCAATTAAATGCCCATAGAACAGCTTATTGAATGGAACATTTAGAGTTTAATAAACATGGTTTTCAAAAACATGTCAGCCATAAAATGTCCAGGAATGGATCTTAATTATATTCAGCTTGTATGCAAATTCTCTGCAAGTAGGCTAGCAATTTTTTCTGAGGCAAGTTATTAATCATTTACTTTCTGCATCTTTAAAAGCTTATAGAATGTAAACATTCTTTTGGCACCATAAACGTCACAAAGGCCAGACATTGATTAAATTAAACTTAACAGCCATTGTTTTCTGACCTCTCAGACACTGAGAAGAATAACAACCAAATAGTTGAAGATTGCTCTGTAGTCAGAGTTTTGGGTTCTTAAAACAAATCAGTTATGAGCTAAGTGGGGTGGCACACACCTGAGAGGAAGAGGCAGGCAGATTGCTGTGAGTTCGAGACCAGCCTGGTCTACAAAGCACATCCAGGGCAGCCAGAGCTACACAGAGAAACCCTGTCTCAACACAAAACAGTTACGTTATATGGTTCTTTTAAATCCCTGGTGTGGGATAAGAGGCTACTTCACGGCAAGTGGTTATGATTTACCTCATCCACGAGCAGGATTTTGGACAACTGCAAATAGTTTACATTTGGAACTCTGGGGACTCTTGAGAGGTTATAAATGTCAGATCCCAAAGAGGGACTAGGGCACTCTGGAGAGGTGGCTGATACTCCCCTGCTGCTGCCCTCGCTGCTGCTGGTTTGTCCTGCTGCTGCATTTGTTGTTTCTGGATTGCTGTTTTGCTGGGCTGCCTGATATTATGATGGTGAAGATTGGATTTGCCTCCAGGAACTCTGTGTTCCTAATCAGCAGGAAGGAGCCTATAGAGGTCTCCTCCCCAATCCCTCTCTATCCTTATTTCTCTCCTACCTAGTGTTGGGGGTGTGCGGGGTGCGCAGGGAGTTGGAAGGGATTAATTAGGGTGCAATAAGTCTTGGAAGTGTGGTAGATATAAGAACCCAATAAAATAGCTTTAAAAAAAAAAAGCCAACACTGCTTTCCTAGACCCTCCATGCCGGATAACAAAATTCTCCAAGCTTGATAATTTGTAAACAGTATAATTTTATTTTTCACATTTCTAGAGTGTGGGAAACTCAAAATTGAGGTTTTGACATTCAGTATCTTGTAAGTGCTCATTTCCCCCTCTGCCCTTACATGGAAATAATGAATCGACCTGCCTCCATCTTAGGCTTAAAAGTCATCTTATGGTAAAGACAAACTAGACTCCTTCCTGTTTTAAGATTAAATATGTTTCTCATGGCTGGGCTCCAGCTGTGACCTTAATATGGTTCTGTACTGCCTGTTCCTGGAAAGACAACCACGTCTTTGTTTCATAAAGTTGTTTGTAACCATCTAGCAATCCTACTTTGTTTCAAAAGATTGTTATGACTACCTGTTGTTATGACTACTTTGTTAGGACCACCTTGCAATCATGTCTTTGTTTCAAGAGGTTGTTATGATTAATTTGTTGTGCTTGTGTTCTGCTCCTATAACCCCACCTATTTTGACCAGCAAACTCCCCATTTCGAAACCCTCTTTCCCTGATCTATAAAATTTTTCTCTTTTTTATGTCCAACACTAACCTCTCAAACCCTGCTGTAGGGAGAGGCAACCTGTGTACCTGATTTTTTTAAGAGCTTGTTTAATTATTTGCTTACATAATTTGGTCATCGTGATTTTGGTCAGTGGTCTTTCTCTTCCTATCTTTAGGATTAATAGAAGAAGAGATTATCTCATGACAAATGGCAGAAAGTTTCTTTTAAAAGTCCTAAAATAGTTCCTCTTAACTCTTTTAAGCCATGTTCATTCATGAGGACCAAACTCTCATGTCAACAACTATACTGTAGATATAAATTTCAGTGCATGAATAAGGGGTGGAGCATTTACCATAATCATGAAATGAAAATTAAATATTCCCAAACTTGAAGAAACGCATGGGTACAAAAAGATGAATAGGTAATACTGAATTTTCATATAGTAAGTAATATTAATTATTACTGAAAAAATGGGCTAGTGATAAATGTAGTATATGTGTGTATGTGTGATGTATGTGTATGAGACATGTGTGTGTGTGCGTGTGAGATGTGTGTGTGTGTGTGTGTGTGTGTGTGCCCCCAAACAAGGGTTTTTGGTTTTTGCACAGTTTGACTGTTCATTGCTTTGCTTCAAGACACTCTTGGAGAGAAATGCTCCAGAGAATGCTTCAAGGTTTCAGTTTTGGCTACTGCTCAGGGTGTCAGCTGCTATGGTTGCAGTCACCTTTGCTGAATTGCTGCTTTGCTGTTTAATGAGTTTGCTGGGATCTTGACGATGAAGAGTGGAATCCACCCAAGGAACTGAGATTAAATAGGTCTACTTCTCCTGTCCTCATTAACCACCTTTCTCTCCTATCTAGGGTAGGTGGATTGGAAGGGAGGTATAGACATTAATGAACCTCAAATAAAGTAGGTTTGTAAAAGTTCAAAGTCTACAGATAAGAGCATAACTGTCTCCCAGACAACTAAATAAACCCCAAAATCACAAAACTATACATTATAAGCATTTGAAATCTAGTCATTTTGCTTCTTGAGCTGGAGCCACATGAAAAGAACAGATTGCAAAATGGCATGAAATAATATTTCTTCTTTATTTGGGTAAATATAAATTAACAAGGAGTACAGCTATTTTTGAAAAAGATATGCCTTTATGGTATGGAGCCTTGTTGGAGGAAGTGCACCACTTAGGAAAGGGGCTTGGGTCAACTTTCTGTTCTTTCTCTGCTTTCTGAGTGTGGATGCAAGGTTACATGATAATTCTGGAATTTTGGTTTCATTAAAACACACACAGAGAGAGAGAGAGAGAGACAGAGACAGAGACAGAGACAGACAGACAGAGACAGACAGAGACAGAGAGACAGAGAAAGAAAGAGAGAGAGAGATTATAAGAAAGTGTTTCCATTTTAATCCCACATATAAGGATATGGGGCTGTTTTGGATGGTCCACAGCAGCTGACTATGATTTGCCTCATGCTCTAGCAGAGGGACAGTTTTGCCAGATGCATTGTCATTCATGGGAGCAGGAATGGATTGCAGTTTGTGGTGGTGGTGGTGGTTGTAGTTTGTTAGTAGTTGTGCTCAAAGATGAAAGAAATTAGATTCATGGATTTTCCTAATCCCTTTCTTCCCTCTATCATTGTTTATTTCCTATCTAGTGTTAGGGGGTGAAACTTGGAGGATAAAGGATAGGAAAAAGAAGAACTTACATTCTGATGGGTATAAGATAGAACCTCAGAGTCGTTTTGATTTGCATTTCTCTGATGACTAAAGACATTGAGCATTTCAAGTGTTTCTCAGCCATTCGATATTCTTCTGTTGAGAATTCTCTGTTTAGTTCTGAGCCCCATTTCTCAATTGGGTTATTTGGTTTGGTGGTGTTTAATTTCTTGAGTTCTTTATATATTTTGGATATTAGATCTTTGTCAGATGTAGGGTTGGTGATGATCTTTTCCCAGTCTGTAGGCTGTCGCTTTGTTCTGTTGACAATGTCTCCTGCTTTACAGAAGCTTCTCAGCCTCATGAGGTCCTATTTATTAATTGTTGACCTTAAGGCCTTTGCTGTTGGATTTCTGTTCAGGAAGTTGTCTCCTGTGCTGGTGAGGATGTGGAGAAAGAGGAACACTCCTTCATTGCTGGTGGGAATACAAACTAGTACAACTACTTTGGAAATCTATCTGGCACTATCTCATAAAACTGGGAATAGGGCTTCTGCAAGACCCAGCTATTCCACTCATTGGAATATACCCAGAAGATGCTCCAGCACACAACAAGGACATATGCTCAACCATGTTCATAGTGGCCTTATTTATATTAGCCAGAACGTGGAAACAGCCTAAGTGTCCCTCAGTAGAAGAATGGATAAAGAAACTGTGATATATTTACACTATGGAATACTACTCAGCTATTAAAAACAAGGAATTCCTGAAATTTGTAGACAAATGGATTGAACTAGAAATGATGAGTGAGTTAACCCAGAAGCAGAAAGAGTCAAGCGGTATATACTCACTTATAACTAGACACTAGCCCAAGGAACATGTCCCATGAAAGTCTTCACCTACCAGGAAAGTGAGATAGATGTGAGGCATCCTTTTGGGACTCTAGGTGAGAGAAGTATGGGAGAATAGGAAATAGAAGGATCCAGAGGGTTCTAGAAACCTACAAGGAGAACATTATGACAGGCAGATCTGGGCCCAGGGGTTTTGCACAAACTGTGGCACCAACCAAGGACAATATGTGAAGTAAACATTGAACCCCTACACAGGTCTATCCAAGGGACAGGTCATTCTCTACCGATGAGTGAAGAGTGGGGACTGATTTTCACATCAACTCTGGTGCTCCATATTTGACCACATCCCCTTGACGGGGAGGCCCAGTGGTACTCAAGGGAAGGATAGCAGGCTACCAAGAAGAGACTTTAGACCCTATGATCATATACGGGGGAGGAGGTCCCCCTCAGTCACAGTCATAGGGGAGGGAAATAGGGTGAAAGTGGGAGGGAAGGAGGGATGGGAGGATAGCAGAGATGGGATAACTATTGAGATGTAATATGAATGAATTAATAAATAAGTAAATTTTTAAAAAGAAAAGAAAAAAGAACTTACAAAGTAGCAAACTGGCTACAGGTCACCCCAGGGTGAAATGTGGCCTTGCAGGCATCGGGGAGGAACAGCAGCAATGACCTGAGCCTCAACCAGCCACACAGAACCATATTTAATGATTGTTACTCAAAAGTTGCTTTTGAGTAAAATAAGTTCCTCATACTAAAGCCCCTAGTCTATATGTTTCATGAAGGAAAAAAATCATGCTTCTGCAACTTTAACCCTTAGTGTGCACTGTTTGTATCACTCAGCAATTCCAGGGGTACTGGGACTGTCTTGTGACCAAAGTGCTGCAAAAGCTTTAAAGTCCTTCAGAAAAACAGCTCTGTAGATCAAAGAAAACAAGCATGGTTTTCTACAGTGATTTCGTCAAGGTCAAGGTACTCCTAGAAAATAACCATCTGTTCTGATGTCCACCCTAGATACGATGAAAAACAACTATTTTATTGTAATGTTTACCCTACATATAATGATTCTACCAGAATTCCACTACACTCTTGTGTTCCCAACTGTGATGGATTCTATCCCTTTGGAAGTGTAAGCCAAATAAATGCTCTCTCCTCTAAAGTTGCTTATGTCAGGCATTTTATCATAGCGCGAGAAAGGAACCTAACCCACCATAACATATGGTGGCCTGTCCAACTCACCCAGCAGACAAAGATTGTTTAGGACAAGTGGTGTTAATCTCTTACACTGCTGTATTTTAATAACTAGTAGGATTCCTAGATGCTGGCAAGTCTGTAATAAATAACTTAGTGGGACATTTTCAAATGTACCTCACCAAGAAGCCAAAAATAACAGCAACACTGTTTCTAGATAATGCTGAGCTTCTCTTGAGGTATTAATCTAGAATGCCAGCCGGTCTTGGTTGCCAACTTGACTACATCTGGAACTAACTAAGAATGCAAACTGCTGGGCTTCTCTGTGAGCAATTTTTCTTGATGGATCGTTTGAGTTGGGAAGGACACCCTCAATCTCATCCACACCTTCCCATGACAGCCCAAATATAGGACATGAAAAAAAGAGGATTATGCTTTTTGCCTGCTTGCCTTCATTCACTCTGGTAGCTTTTTACCTTGCTGCAAAGGCAATCCTTCACTGGTATTAGAGCCTACTTCTTGGGGGTTCAAATGTATACTAAAGATCAGTTGAGACAACAGCCTCATAAACTGAAAACCTTCTCTCTCTCTCTCTCTCTCTCTCTCTCTCTCTCTCTCTCTCTCTCTGTTCTGTTCCTCTAGAGGAACTGTACTAATACATTTGGTATAGTTGTAAATTTTATTTTGTAAGAATCCAAAATCATTACAATTCCCATCGTGATGCCCTCCTAAAGACTAATTTATTATCAAAAAGATACAGAGCCATGTTATGTTTGTGAATTAGGGCAACAGAAATTTTATAAAGCCATCATATATTGTAGACAACAAGAGAAGAATAGTTTTATGTTAGCAATTAAAACCTGAAGAAGGTGTGAGTGTCATTCAAGAACCCATATAAGTGCCAGCCTCCATAAGTCAAGAATAGGGACAGCTCATGGGCTTTGTGAGAAAAGAGTTACTCTATGATCTGAGAAAATCCTAGTGTGGAAAACAAGTGTAAAGTGGCATCTAACCCCTTCTTTAATTATAGCAGCAGAAAGAAATGATTTGGGATTTGGGTAGAAAGGCTCAAGAGGTTTATGAGCAGGCTAAGACCCTCTTGCAGGACATGCCAAAAAGCAGTGTTCCCTGCTATCCAACGAGGGCATCAGATGTAGATTGCACACTTACCTAAGTCAGCTTGCCCCATATGAGGCTGTCAAATAGATTAAATAAGGCATATGCCTTTCAGCAAGGATTACAACTATTCCTCACCTGTCTAGATACCGTCACAGTCCTCTTACAAGAACTTCTGTGCAAGCACACAAGGGCTCTAGTCTCCATCAGTGGTGTCACCCAATTCAGTGTTTTATGAGGGCACCAACAGTTAACTGATGGGTGAAAGATGTAGCCATTTCACAGTGATGTGAAAAACTGGGCTGATGACAACCAGGAGCAACGATACTTTAACCTACCAAACAACTCTATTATAATTGGGTTAGTTTTAAAGGTGCATTATTAAATTAAAGGTTAAAGAACTTAACTATACGAGGCATCTTGCACCAATGAAAAATGATGCCCTAAGGTTGTGAAGTGAAACCCCCAGTGCAAGGGGTAGGGTATGAACTGTTAGCCTGGGGTAGGAGCCTAAAGCCCGGCAAACCATAAAGTCTACTTTTACTGTTGTTGCTGCATGCTTGAGATGGTAAGACTCTGCTACTGATGACATCATATACTTTGGTTATAGGAACATATAAAAATATAACTGAAATTGAGCTAGGAGTTCCTTCCTCATTGGCTGGCTTTCACAGTACTGGAAGGTGCTGCAAAGGGAAATTTTTCTCAAGCAGTCCTGCTCAGCTATGGATTGTATGTGCTACAGTATTAAATTGCCATGTCACAATGATCATGTGTACGTTCAACTAAATCCCTGATCCACAAGTGGCAATTCATGTCTTGTGCTACAAACCAGAACACAAAAAATGTGGTTTGGGTGGACACAGGTCCCAGTGGGAAAACCACAGCTACTGTTTTTATTAAGTGGGTGTGATACATTTGTCAAAGTGCCTTCTAAACATTGGTGTGATGCCTTTACATCACTGTTGCTGTTAGCCTCAACCAGTCATGGAAGGAATAGCTGGTGAACCCTAGAGGCCCATAACATTATAATAACTGCTGTATACAACAAACCTATAAACAACATCATAGTAAATGGGAAAACTGATATGTTTACTCTAAAGTCCAGAATAAGACAAGGAGACTCGTTCTCGCCTCTCTTACTCAGCATAGTACCTGAGGTTTTATTTATAGCAATTAGACAAAGAGATATAAAAGTAGGAAAGAAAAAAGGTCAAGTTATCCCTATTTGCATTGGGAGATAACATGAGACTATGTTGTAAGTTAAGCCATAATAGTATATATAAGATCCTATAGACTACTATAAGATCCTATAGAATCTTCTAGATAATGTGAGATCCATTAAACATTTATAGTGATGTTGCAGAATAAAATAATCAATATATATATTAGATACAGTATTCCTCATATATACAATCAATGAACTCTCAGAAAAAGAAATTAGTAAAATACTTTACAATATCTCTGCAAGATACTAGAAACAAACCTAACCAAAGAAGTGAAAGACTTCTAAAATGAAAATCTGAATGAAAAGGAAAACATTAAGACATTAGATGATGGAAAGATGTAGCCTATGCATTTAATACAGTATCCATAAAAATTCAATAATGTATATTATGGATCTTGAAAAAGCCAAAAAAATCATGAATAGTGAAAGTAATTCCTTTTTTTGTGAAAACATTATTCCTTTTACCAGTATTCTCAAACCTGTGGGTCTCTTACAACAAGCAGCTAATCTCACAAACCCAACATATGTTCCCATGTTTCCCCTGAAAATAGATACAGGTGAAGAGGGATTTGTGGTTATGTACAGTATAAGATCCCATGCATAGCCACCTTATGTATAACCCGGATGAGCTGTTAGATTTGTTAGCTATGTTGCTTGTGTCGTGCCTTTAATTTTCTGCATGATATTCTAGTATGAGAGTATATCACTCTTATCAAGCATTCCATTCCTTTATATTTCTGCTGTGGCCACAATCAATGGAGTTATAAATATTACTGCATACTTTTTTATTATGCTACTCATGTTTCTGTGAATTAGTTTTTAAAAGGGATTATTAAATTAAGGGCATATGCATGATTTTAGTTTTAATAGCCATTATCAAATAACATCCTGAAAAATACAACTAGCAGTTGTGCCTGTGTAAGACGCCTACATCTCAGGATTCTATCTAACACTAGACATTTTGTGGACTAAAAACACTACAGACACTAAATTATATTGATAAAAGTCAAAACTGCAGAAAAGGGATGGATTGAGTATAGAACACCCTTATAAGAATTTGAGAGATGTGAAAAGGTAGTACAGTCCATTTTCATCTTCATATGAAATCTTGAAAAGCAGTAATAATCAGACTAGTGTGTAAAGTGAACAAGCTAGGGAAAGTCACACTTCATAGTTTCCAAATATGCTACCAAGCTGCAGGCATAACGATTCTGGCATACAGACAGATGTCACACAGGCCAGTGGAATAGAAGAGGGAACCCACAAGAAAACTCTGATGGTTGAGGGTGATAACTCCACTCAATGAAAAAGGCAGTCTTCCACATATGGCATGGGAAAACTGGATAGCCCTCTTCAGAAGCGTACAACTTGATCCTTGGCTTGGACCGTTTTCAAAAATGGCTCAGCATGAGTCAAATAAATACAAGGGAACTGAATTATAAAAAATATTAAAAAGAAACTTAAGGAGAAAACATACACCATAGTAAATTTGATATTGTGGTTTTGAATTGGCCACAGAGACACAGTTAAAAAAGAAAATAATACAGAAAAGTAGACTTACAGGCATTTAAAGATTTTTCACATCACTTTGTGCAATTAATATAAGCTAATAAAAAATGAACTGAATTGTCGCTGCTAAGATGGCTTGATGAATAAGGGTGCTTGCGTCCCCAGGTCTGATACCTGAGTCAGTCCCTGAAACATCCATACTGACTCTCACAAGTTGTACTCTGATATTTCCACATGTACATATACATGGACACACCCAGATGGGTAAGCAAATGTTTTTGAAGATTCGTTTTATGTCTGTAAATGTTTTTCCTGCATGTATGCATATGCACTGTGTGCGTGCCTGGTTCCTTGCAGAGGCCAGAAGAGGGCTTCAGTTCTCTGGAACTAGAGTTATGAATGTAGATACAGAAAACCAAACCCCACGTGCCCTGAAAGAACAGTAAGTGCTGTGAACCACGGAGTCATCTCCCTCTAGACACTCAATACATGTTTGGTTTTTTTAAATGTACTAATTTTAAAATAAAGGGAATTCACAGAGTAGAACAAAATGTTCCAAATCAGATACTGTTAAAAGGTTTCTCGATCCACCCCTGACCCCTAAACGCTCTGTGCTTTAACAGATCTAACTTCTACTCTCTGCCCCTCGCATCCTGTCAGCTGTAAGAAATGGTAAACCAGAATTCCCATCTTTTCCTTCCTTTTGCCATGAAAGCATACGCACAACACAAATGGTTCCTGAAAAGGGACTCACAAAACCAAAAATGAGTTGACAAGGAGTGTTTGCATTGTCTCTGAAATGGGTGGGGAGACACACAGCTGAGGACTGTCTGCACAGTGTTGGAGCACCCACAGTGGCAATCCTGCCACGGCTATACTTGCTCATTGGATAGTGTGTGTCCTTGCTGTAGCACTGAATGCTTGTTCTCTGTGATGAGCAGTAAGACAGGCAATCAGTCAAAGCCATTCCAGAGTAGAGTATCCTTCAGGGACTCTCAGGTGGCTGGCTATCTCTCGAAGTTAGGGGATGGTACTCCTTCTTGATGGATGTAGTCTGCCATTTAGTATGCTAATGCTGCCCAAATGAAGGATGGGTTACAAAATGCATTGCAATCCCTAGTAGTTTAGAAGATATGGAATTGTAAACCATTTACTGTCACGGAAAAGAATATTAGATTTTTGATGGCTTCTCCACCCCAATTAGTTCCCAATTAATCAGGACAGAGACTGGGCAGGTATCAACCCTCTAAGCTATTTTGGTATTTCCCAGCTACACACCCCAAGTTGCTTGCCAGTAATATTTTTGCCTGGGCTGCTTCTGTTCCATCAGTTGGTGCTCAGGGCAAACTTCCCTTGGCCTGGTGCTCATGGTCCTCGCTGCCCCATGGCAACATCATTTTCTCAAGCTTCTTCTCCTCCTGCTACACTTTCTGCTTGCTCTCCCCTTTTCTTCTGGCCTTGTGGTCCCTCTCAGACCCCAAGTGCTTACAGAAATATTGTTGCCTCAAAGGCAATTGCATCCCTGGAAAGCCCAGCCCCATCAGGGTGAAGACTCATAAAAGCTGTATCTCTAGAGCTCCCTGCGCAGCATGCAGGCATCTACAGTGGACAATATCTTCAGCACACCATTTATCTGCTTTTGGAATCTTTGAGAAGGGTCCTTGTGAGTCTGATAACTTTCTGAGCTTCGTAGGCCTGCTAAGTTTCATCAACTTGCTGAGCCTTGTAAATTTTGCTTCCTTTCTGATAAGTATCAAATGGTTCAATACAGTGGTAATAGCTACACACAGAACTGTACACTTCTACATGATAAACTTTGTATTAGTTCATTTCAATTAAAGTATATTTAAGAAGTTGTAATGGGTTAGGAAATGCTCATATAACATAATGAGTGTTGAGTGGGAAAGAGTATGTACTCTTATATACATTGAGGCCAGGATCTAATTAGATTCCATACCAGGCAGTCTGTATGGTTCCCAGTGACCCTAAATGTTTCCACTACTGTGTGACAGCCACTTGCTCACCACAGGGTGTAAATATCCTGGTTTTTAGAAAAAAAAACCGCAGAGGCAGATAGCTGACAGCATGCTGATTGGCATTTGCGGCTGTCTCCCCATATTAACCCTCCCTGTCTGAAACTCTTTTTAAAGCCCTAGACAAAAAGACAGACAAGGAAAACCCACCCTTCAGGCCACACTTGTTCGGAGCTTTGGAGACCACTGATCTGAGTCACACACAGCACCTTTGCACTGCTACTCTCAGGGGCTCTACTTCCCCTGTGTGTCTCAGAGTCATTAGTCTTGAACCCAGCACTGACCTCTAGGACTAAGGACCTCTCGTGGTTATCCAGAGCCTTTGTACAACACCAAGCACTTTTAAATCTGTTAACTGGACCCTCCCATACATGTGTGTGCATATGTATGTATGCGTGCAGTATGTATGTATGTATGTATGTATGTATGTATGTATGTATATATGTATGTATATAAACAGTGGAGCTTCTCCAAGCTCAGATGGGCGTAGCCCAGGGAACTAAGGTGCCAGAAGATCCATGGTCACTAGAGTCACCCTGAGCTCGTGGCTTCCCGATTCACTCCCTTGCATCAGTGAGGAATGAAGAATGAAAATAGACAGAAGAGTAAGCAAAGCAGAAGTCAGTTTATTATGGAAAATTAAGGAAGACCCACAGAGTGGGGGAAATCCAAGAGAGGAATATACTGAGCACCATGGTACAGAGCACAAAGGTACAAGCCTTTTACAGAAATGACAGCAGGAACTGGACAAAGACTGGAGTAATCTTTAACAAGATTGAGTACTTCTCCCAGTGTACAAAGGGATGAACCAATGGTCACATAAACGGTCCACTGGTTTCCCCACATCCTCCTGGCCTAACTGCATAAACAACTGAGCACCTCTTATCCATCGAGGGGGAATCACATCACGGTCCTCCATTTTCATTCCTTTTTGATATTGCCTTGATTTGCCAGCTATCAACCTTGGCTGGGTCTGTCAGTAACTATTTAAGTTGTGTTCTCTTCCTTCCAGTGATGCGGCCAGCTTGTAGTTGGACCTGCGGCTATGAGAAGCTGACTCGTGCTTCAGTATGGCATGTGACGTAGTCACAAGTGTAGAAAACAACCCACTGAGTAGACCAAATGGATTCTATCAAATTATAGATACTGGTTTTTCTCTAGGCAGCAGAACGGCATGAGTTGTTCTTTTACTCACTTCAGAATATTTTTTAGCTCCTCTGCTGTGAATCTGTATTTTCATGACTCTTCTAGGGTTATGGTGGGGCAGAACATGGCTGTGACAGGGGATACCTGGCTTCTGAAAGGAAGCAGAAGTAGAAGATTTGGAGACATGGGTTTAACTTCTAGAAGCCCTTTCATGCTGGCTTTTTTCCTCCATTCAAATCCCACTTCTAAAGACTGCACATCCTTCTGAAACAGTGTCACCTCCTGGGGATGAAGTGCTCAACACATGAACCTGTGGAGGACATTCCCATTTGGCCAGAACATAGGCCAAAGACAAAAGTTTAGGAGATGGGGGCTACACTTTTAAAACAGGGGTAAAGAAACTAAGAACTAGGTAAATTGGGCATACGTATGAGTGAAATAAATCTGAGAAGAAAGGGTAAAGACGCAGAGGTAAAAAAAAAAAAGATAGAACATAGGGCCCGAGACATGAAAACACTGAATTAGGAAAAAGCCATTGAGTGGTGGTGCGAGAGGAACTCTGCCCTGCTGGCTGAGTGCCCGTGCTAGGCTGGAGCTGTGGAAGAGCCAAGGAGAAGGGGCACTAGAGTTCTGTGTGAACTGGGCCATGCACTGTAGGAGCCCCAGGAAGCAAAGGTAAATATTAATCATCAGGCTGGCTTGCTTTTGAGAAAAATATTCAGTTCTGCTTTGCCAAAGATGGAAAAAGATTTGGGAGAGTGAGGTAAAGAGTTCTCCCTCATCCTAATGAGGGAGAGGTCACTAAATCCCCTAAAAAATATGCAAATAAGTTAGCCAACCTAGACTACAACTTTTCCTTTTTTTTTTCCCGCTGCGGTGAGCAAGCTGTGTAAAGTGAATCCTGAAATAAAGGAAACATGAGAAGTATCTTTGGAGGGAATGTGGAAGGGAGAGGAAAGGCAAATAGGAATGAGTTTTAATCTGGGGAGGTGGATGATTGTGGGAAGGCTCTTGCTGCAAGCCTGAGGCCCGGGTTAAATCCCTGGAGCACACATACTAGTGGAAGGAGAGGGCTGGAGAGATGGCTCAGAGGTTAAGAGCACTGACTGCTCTTCCAGAGGTCCTGAGTTCAATTCCCAGCATCCACACGGTGGCTCACAGCCATCTATAATGTGATCTGATTTCCTCTTCTGGCCTGCAGGTGTACATGCAGGCAGAGCACTGTATACATAATAAATAAATAAATCTTCAAAAAAAGGTGGAGGGAGAGAAGCAACTTCACAAAGATGTCCTCTAACCTCCACCTACACGCCATGGATGAGAAACAAATTAGGGAGGGAAGAATTTATCTGGATTACACTTTCACATTGTTGTCCATCATTGAAGGAAGTCAGGACAGGAACTCAAACCGGACCATAACTTGGAGGCAGAGGCCATGGGGGGTGGGGTTTGCTTACTGGCTTGCTTCCCATAGCTTGGTCAGCATGCTTTAATATAGAACCCAGAACCACCAGGCCAGGAATGGCATCACCTACAATGGCCTGTGCCCTCCCCTATCATCCACTAATTAAGAATATGCCCTACAGGCTTGCCTACAGCCTGACCTTATGGAGAGATTTTCTTAATTGAGGTTCCCTCCTCTCAAATGACCTTAGTTTGTGTCAAGTTGACATAAAACTATGCAGCACAACTAGGAATAAGTACGAATTTTAAAAAGTGGGAAAATTTTCCAGGAGGAGTGACAGTAATGGGCCGTGATTTTCATCAAACAGCCTGCCTGAACCTGCTTTTAACACTCTAAAAGTAATGTGTGGAGCTGAGAAATGAGTACATTTATAGGAGCACACTGCACTGGCCCTAAAGTTAGAAATAGACACAGAAGGAGCCAGTTTCTTTTCCTTGGTCACCTACTCTTCACTCTGTGAGAGAAATATGTGCTTCAGTCATTTATTTACCATTAAAGTTTTCTTAGACTGCAAATTCTCCCAACCAAACTCTTTGCTCAAAGATTATCAGTGAAAAGTAAAATAGTGCCAGGTATCTTGAACAGATAAAGGTATAATATCTCTAACATGATACACATTAAATTGATGTTTGAGAACATTCTCCCTGGGGGGAACTGTAGTTTAATGAATACAGAAGTATATATAAAATGATTTCTTATAATTAGTATAAAAGTCTTAAAATAACTTGATTTACGATGAAAAGAAACCCTTATAAGTCAATTTTGATCTATGAAAAAATATAGAGTATTCTTTTGAAATTGTTTAATATGTGAGGTATACCCAATTTATCCCATACTTTTCTTTAAAAAAAATTGTAAAGCTCTTTTACCATTTAAACATTTAATGTCTTATCAACACAGTAGGGTTTGAAACTCAAAGACATTTCCTGGGGGGTCCCCAAAGGTATGGTTGTATATATAAGTGCAGATAGAAATACATTTTCTCAAATTATGAAACCATCATATAATTTGTAAAATTTAGGCAGAAGAAGAATTGAATATGATAAATCTGCAGTGTTGAAACACATTGCACTTTTATGGATAAGCATTATTTCCACTGGAGGGTGCAATTTGCCAGAATATCAACATTTCCATAGTTCTTGTAATGAGTAGGCTTAATGAAAACTATCAGAGAAACTATTTCCAAAACACAATAAAGAATACAGAGCAAATTTCACATACCTTTAAATAAATTGTAGTTTACCACTTGGAAGTTTGACCTTATTATACAAAATACTTATGATTAATTAGGACAATATGATTTGCAAATAAGTGCAATTTTAATTCTTTTTTTTTTTGAATACCCTGCTTAGAAGTTTCAGTTTCAATACTACAGAATGCATACTAAATATTTATGATGATGGGTATAATCTTACATTTACACTATGTGGTTTTGACTATTTCTGTCTTTAGTGGTCTAGGGATATTTTCACAATCCAGTATAAAATACACATAAATTTTGCTTTGTCACATCAATAATATGCAGTCTGAAAGTTAATGTGAATTTAATAAACTTAAATTTAATCAACATATCTAATTGAATTTTTTACTTTTATTATATACCTCATATAGTATTGAGACTATCAGATGCATAAACTATGAACTTTGCTGATAATATTTATTGAGCACTGACTATTGGCAGTGCTATACTTCTTAACTTTCTAGTTATTTACTTAATCCTCACCACACTCTCATGGAGTAGGTACCATATTCTCCATTTCATAGATGAATAATAAAAGTGCTAAGTGACTGTACTGTCAAAGTCCATACACATGGCTCAGTGCAAGCAGACTTCTAGGGCCCAGACTTCAGTATTTAACAACTGTGTTAAGCATCGAGGCCCACCATGGCTACTCACATGGTAATGTTAATATTTATGTTAGATACAGAAGGTAGGCACCTTCAATTGTGGATTGGTCTCCCAGTGATGACCTTTCAAAACAATGTATGTTTGCGTGTGTGTAAGAGTGTGTGTTTTCTGCTTGTTGTAAGCTGATAAAAACATCTGTAGTTTTGAATTAGGGAAATCATCTTGTGGCATATTATTATTAACCCATCATTTTTTTTCTTTGATTCTCTCACAGTAATAGAAAAGTAGTATTGAAAAAGGTACTTTATGTGTAGCAATACAATTTACATAAGAAACAACACTGCATCAGAATGCTCTGATGATGCTTTAAACAGAAGGAAAAATGAATGAAATTTCAGGTTATCATATCCTTTTGCTAAGAACAAACGCTTAAAATCTCTTTTCCTATATGGGCCACTCTGAAACAGGCGTCCTCTGACTACTCCCATCAATCTAATTTCATTTGCACTAGTGGTCAATGGGATCAAAACAAAGCCCCAACTCTCACAGTCACTGTCTCAAAGGAATAAATAGCATATGCTGGCTCCTTTCTAAATGCAAAGATGGCTCTTGCTACCTCAGCACACAGAAAGCAGAATTCACGCCCACCACAAGACAGAGTTAACAAAACATAAACTGTGAAGGGGCTGAAACTATAAGAAGCTGTTAGCTTTATAATCTATTTCATGGCTCATGTATCCTACTTAAAGAACACCAGTATTATTATGGCAACCTGTCACGAAGAGGAAAAGGGCAATTTCGCCATCTCAGTTGGGCATGACCACATAATCAAGCAGGCAATAAAATGTCCACTGTAAGTGTCATGTGGGAGTTCCAGGAACTCTCCTTAAAATAAGGTCTGTGCCCCTTCAGTGCTTGTCCAAATCACCCTTTGTTCCTGCCCTCCACAAGGGCATGGACAGAAGCTGGGGCTTAACAGCCAGTTTGGTTCTTGGCACAGGAGGACAGAATAACAAAGCAAGATGGAAAAAGATTTCTGCCGTTCTTAATTATCTGCCAAGAGTTTTCTTTTACTAGGTTTTGTGGTTTTGATTTGGGGTTTTTGTTTGTTTTGTTTGAGGGATGTCTTTTCCTTCTGGTTTTCTGTTACATGCCGCTGTATCTAATTCCTCCAGCAGACCCTGGTAATGCTTAAGAGCCTATTTTCTCTCACTTTAACTTCAACAACACCCTACCTTATTCTTTCTTCAGTGGGTGTGATTCTGTCATGAGATCATAAAATACCTTTACTTTTTTATGTTTTAAAATAAATAATACGTTTTTTCATTTTTCACAATGATTGCTTTAAATGGTATTTGCATCTATAGTTCAAAATTAATTTAAAAAGTTGTTCTATAAGAAATGATAACCTGTATAGTGTGATCTCCCATGAAGCATCAATTATAAAACTACTTTGATACAGGCCAGATTATATTTCTTCTTTTGTCAATAGGATACTACAATTTTAGATGAATTGGGTTTGGTTGGTTGGTTTTGTTTTTTTGATTGATTTTTGTTTTTGTTTTTCAATACAGTGCTTCTCTGTGTAGCCTTGACTGTCCTGGAACTCTCTTTGTAGACCTAGCTGGCCTCAGACTCACAGAGATCCACCTGCCTCTGCCTCAGGAATGCTGGAATTAAAGGTGTGCACCACCAGGCCAGGCTTGTTGGCTTTTGTTTTTTTTTGCTTGTTTGTTTTGGTTTTTTGTTTGTTTGTTTGTTTTTGCTTTTTTGCCCATTCCTAAATCCATATGGTGAGATTTCCCCCCAATAGGATAGTATTGGGAGATGAGGTTTATGGAAGGTAATTTTAGATAAGGTCATGACTATGGAAACTCTATGATGAGATTAGTGTCCTTATAAAAGCAAAGTATGGTGATAAGTGCCTACAGTCCAAACACTTCAGAAAGTGAAGAAGAGTGGTTGCCATGACTTCCCACTAGACAGGGTTGCACAGGTGTCAACTTCTCTCCACTGTGCAGACCTGTAGCTGCAGGACCTGGGAACTGAAGACTTGAGAGAGTAGGGCAGACAGTCTGATGCTGTAGACACCTTACTTCCGTTTCAGCGTACTTTATGCACAAATGTAACCGACAAAATCCAAGGAAGGTTGTTTGAGTTCAGAAAATCATGATCAGAAAGGCATAAAAACAGTGTCAGCAAGCACATAGTAAATATTCACAAGCAGCCTTTTCCCAGAACTTTCTCAAGATAGACCACTTTAAATGCAATTGCCTGGCAATTTATAGCATATTATATCTGGCAAAGCACAAAAGCAAAGCAGAAGGCCATATTCAGATTCAGGGTGCACTGACCAGACTGTGTTCTATAGCTATGATCTGACACCCAACAGGAATAAATATGTCTTATAAATTGAATATAAGTGTTTGAAATAGGAGGCATGAAATCATGTCTAAGAATAAGGTAGGGAGCAAGATGTAGCTGATGTTAAAGGCTCTCTGCCTTTTTCCTTGCAGCCTCTCTCCCAGTTTTCTCCAAGGCACTATTCACTATACACCATTCTTTCGACTGTACTCTTACATATAGTAAGTTTATTATAACCTAGAGTACCCTATCTAAATACACATACAAACATACAACAACAATGTTAGCACCTGAAGGGCATACCCAGGAGCAGAGACCCCATCAAGAACCCTGCCACTTTGGCAAACTGCTCATGAACGTTCAGCCTCCAGGCTGATGAGAAGTAAACGTGTCCTGTCTTAGCAATCTAGACTCACAGGTGAGCACTGCGATGCTGTCTTGGCAATCCAGATTGACTGGGGTGGGCACTGTGATGTTCTCTTCTTCAGGTCAAATACGTTATAACCTATTTTAGGAGATTAACAGAGGATGCTGAAAGGGACAGTGCTTGTCTACTGTCACCAAGTAAATATTAGCTTCTATGAATAGGTTCTTCTTTCTACAGCAGACAATAAATACTGAAACATATGATTCCAGTATCAAGAGAAGAGCAGATTTGATAGATTTTTTTTCATAAAAGTAACTACATGGAATTCTTACTTCATTATTTTTAAATCAGAAAACTCACTAGAACTATGCTAATAGTTGTTTTGGTCTTTTACAAGATGTGAGAGAGGGTTTTGACACAAATATTCTTGCTAGAGTTTTAAAGAAAAATTAACTAACATCATATTTTTCAGTCTAACAGGCTCAATTAATCAATTTCAGTATTTAATTTTCTTAGTGGCTTTCATGAGATAAAAGTAAGCCACTCCATCTCCATGCTAATAGGTAAGTAACTAAGATTCAGGATTTTTCTGAAATAGTATTTCTTAAATTTAGCATCACACAAATATGATCTCCCCAACTTCTGTGAACTGGTAACTACAAAATGAATATTATGTTTGATTTCCAGGTACAGCTGTGCTGAAAATACCCATGTATTTCTCAGGTCTAGAGCAAATTCACTGAGTAGAACCAATTGCACAGGGTGACGCAGCTGCAGTATATGAGGAATGAAAAATCTTGCCACAAAGCTTAACAATTCTGAATGCTCACCAATCAAGTAAAATTCTGATAGTGCCAGTCTCATATCAAAGAAAGAAAAGTCCATGGCTGCCCTTTCACCTCTGACATCCTCTCAATTCACTCCTTCTTCCAGGCCAGCAGACTGGAGGGATCTTACCCTCAAGAACAAGGGAAAGAAAACCCCTCCTCAGCTCTTGGCTCTTCTGCCCCCAGCTCCTGTCTTCATGGGCCTTCTTCAAAATGGCCTGAGGCAGCAATGGAGCATCTTCAGATGCTGAGAGCTTAGAGAGCAAAGAAGCATTAAACGCACTCAATTAGAAAGGAAAAGTGGAGGCCAAGAGTGTATGGATGAAATGAAGGCAAGGAAGATGCGTTGTCCCCGTGCAGTTTTCCTGTTTATCAACAGCCTGACTCTCATAACTAATGAATCCCATGTCACCTTAGATACACGGCCTGAATAAATTACAAAGACCCACAGGGAGCCCAACTCCAGAGCAGCAGCAGCTGCCACTGGATGACTTGAATGAGAAAAGAATTCTAGTTAAAGCTTATAAAGGCAAGGAGGGGGAAGGGAGTGGCCCAGAGTATTTCATATAGAAGCAGAATACAATACAAATAACAGGAGGGTGTGTGAAAGACCCTCAGCATGTCCTCAGGCGTCGCACCCTACAGAGCATTTTAAAAATGTACACACACTAACAAAAGTGCATCATGACAGATAAATGTATGAAACACAAGGGATTCAGTGTGTGGTGTTTCCTGAATGATAACACAAAGTATAGCTTTAAAAGCTGAAATTTGTGGGTCTGGTGGTATAACTCAATGGCAGCATTTAAGCAATACATAAATACATTTCCAGTAAGTATTCTTAATACTCATAATATCAGATGAGGCAACATTTGCTCAGTGCATGTTGAGCAGTACTACCTTGTCTCCATCTTGGCTTTCAGTACTTTTCAGGAATCACATTTAACATTTGAAAAGCACAGCTGTCATTTGTCTGCTGCCAGACTCCGTTTAGATGGTGCTCTCCTGGTCCTTTGCCAGGAGAGTAGGCATGGGGCTAGATTCCAAGGAAGCTGGAAGCAAAGCAAGATGTATCACAAAGTTGGACAGAGTACAATGTTAAAGCATTCTACCAACACTGAACAGCCAAGAAAAGACTCTGGGAAGTAGTGAGAACCTGCTGATATATTGGCATTAGCTTCAAGGAGAATGCAGAGTAAGTTAGAGAGAAGCAATGTAATTAACCTTTAGATGAACCAGCTGACTAAAAGGCTAGGTGAAGTGTTGGGTACACCAGAAGACTGGAATGCCCACAATGGGCCGTGAAACTTTGCTGTTTGCAGTTGGGGACATGTTATACAAAGGCCTAAAGACATTGGAAAGAATCTCTTTTGTAGGTCAGATATGATAATAATGGCCCAGTGAATAATGGTTGGAAAATTGACCTTGTCCTAGTCCCTAGAACCTAAGATTATACAGCCTTTGAGGCAAAATACCTCTTTATGGGCTTTGGACTATTTGGTGGACCCAGGGAAATCACAGTAGTCTTTAAAAGAGGGATTCAGGAGGAACAGTGTCAAAGGGAGCTTTGGCAATACAAGCTGATGTTGAAATGATGGGACCCTGGACCAAGGAATGCAAGCTGCCTAGTGGGTGAATGGAAGTATGTCAGTAAGTTTACCCTAGAGACTCAAGAAAGGATATCGTCCAATAAACTTTTCATTTCAGTCCATCAAGACATCTTTTGAGTGTTTTAAGCCACTTTTTACAATAGGTTGCAACAGCAGCGACAAGAAATGATCATATACAAGAAACTGCTGGACTAATGGAGAAGGCATTAGGGATGGAGCCTAGTGCATGTCAGGCAAGTGACCTGACACTCAGCTTTATCTCCAGCTCCTCCTCCTCTTTATCCTCCTCGTTTTTCTCCACCATTTTGCTATTTATTCTTAAGGCAAGGTATTGTTCAGTTGTCTAGTCTCCTTCTGACTCACAACCCTCTCTCCTTTCCCCTATCTTTTTTTTTTTTTGCTATTTAATTTAAGTCTTGTTAAGTTGTGCAGTCTCTTTCTCCTTTCCCTCCTCTCCTTTCCGCCTCCTTTTCACTATTTAATCTAGTGCACGGTGTTGAAGGAAGATCCAGCTGTGTTTCTAAATACTGATTCCAGTGCCTTGAGATCTAGTTACTGCCCTGACATGGGCATTTTTTTATGAATGTTGAGCTATCTCCTATAACCACGTGATGATAAGGACTGTTCCCAAATTATCCCTGATTGGCTAAATAAAGATTCTGAAGCCTATGACCGGGTAGAAAAAAGGGAAGCAAAGTTTTAGGTGCACAGGCTGGTGGTTGTGAGAGGAAGAAGAGAGAGGAGCAACAGAAGATGTAGCAGGAGGATAGAAGTCAAGAGAGGAGTCACCATGAGGCAAGGCGGTGATGAGCACATAGCTGTATGGGCAGACTGATGGAGCAGAAGCCACCAGGAATCATCAGATTGGCAAGTGGTTGGCTTTTAGGTGGGTTTTAAAGGTGCTGGGATTAGAGTATCTCAGAATCTGTCCAGCATAGTGCTTATAGCTTAATAAAAAAAATCATAGGCTCTTTGTATCAGTCATCGGGGAACTAGCTGGTTAAAGATAACTATTGCCACAATATTTTACTGAATTAATTAATATAAAAAGAATAATTTGTTTTTCTACAGCAGGGTCCTGCTAAGTTTCCCAGCCTGCTCTTGAATTAGATCTGTAGGCAAGGAAGGCTTGAGCTTGCCACAGCTCCAAAAATAGAAAGCCCAAACCTACCATGGATGATGACTTCTGGAAACTGTGTGTAGCTTAGAACATCTCTCTTGATGCACATTGACCAGTCAGAGTCTCCACCCCTAGCAAAAAATTGACTTATTTTTTTTAATACTGTTGGTAGGAGCTCTCAAGGGTCTTCCAGGCTTCTATTTTTCTTGGCTACATGACCATTTTATTTCCTCCTACTTACCACCAGGGGCTCCCGTGCTTCCTCCTCCCCCTTCCTGGGGCAAACATTTCAAGTTGGAGGAAATATTGCAGTTCAGAGGTACCCAAGTGGACAGCATAAGGAAGAGAGGTAGAACAGAAATATATGAATCCACCTATGAGAGCCAGCATAGAGCCTGAAGATATCTGCACCACTCATTTTATCAATTGGGTGTGCATGTGTGTTTAAAGATATGACCTCATATTTGCTTTTCATATTTTTTGCAATTATAATTAATTACATGCCCTCCCTCCTTCCCATTCCTTTCTTCAACACCTTCTCTGAAAATCATGGACTCTTTTTAAAATTACTGATTGATATGTGTGCATATATATGTCTATGTATATATAACTACATAAATACATCCTGATCAGTCTATATTCTGTTACCTGTATCTATAAAATCTCAGAGCTGACTGCCTGTTATTAGATAAGCAACAGGGATGCTTTTCCCTGGGGAAAACCATTTCTCCAGATTGCAGCATTCCTCAGTTGCCAGAAGTCCTTTGATATAGCCCTCTTCAACAAATGAAGCCCAAGTCTCCTCCTAATACTAAGGAGAGTAGAAAGGAGGCAGTGATGTGCATGTTTGGAGATCCACCTGTAAATAGCACTGTGGCTTCCTGATCCTTTTCCAGGAAATACAGGTCATTGTCATGAGGATATTCAAGGAACACTGGTCTAACCTATACTCTGATATATGGAGTCCATAACAGTGACCTTAAAGGACCTGTCAGATTCCAAACTGAGACTGCTTCCCTTGATGGTTACTTCTTGAGGATACTGCGCTATAAGTAGCTATATTTTTTTGCTGATGATAAAATGATGCAATATAATAGATATTTGGTATTTCCAGCTGATAGGTTTGGTTTTTTTTTATTCCAAAAATGATGTGTTATACTTCTCAATGGCCTCCTTCAAGTCTCTGTGCTGAAGAGACACTGAGCAGAGAAAGTGGCTTGTCAAGTTCTTGGTCCTTTCCTGTCGCCAGCCAATTTAACAGGAGGACCATACTTGTAAGGATGGAGAAGCCATGTGGGCAGAGATGGAAGTCATTTACTGTCACTGGAACATGGATTCTCATCTCCCAAAGCCAGTCAAGCTACTGCTGGTCCTAGCTGTCCAACTTCATAAAAACAGAGAATAGCACTAAAACATCCTATGGAAAAAAATGGCAAGCTGTGTTCAACTCTTCCTTCTGTGGTACAGAACCAGGCACCTGCTTTAGAAATCTGGTGAGTCCCTTCCTATTGTATGCGCCTGAGTGGGTTTTGACTTGACATAAGAAACTCTGACTCTTCTGAAGCTGCATCTGAGGAGCCAGCTCAGATATAATTATTACACACTCATCCAAAACATTTGCATATTCTAAATCAATAATAACATTTACCACTGTCTCCCTATTAGGGAAATATATGAAAACCAAAGGCTAAAGGAGTGGCCTCACTATTAGTCTGTCATGGACCCAGTGGGGAGCTTAAGCTTTCTGGCCCTACAATTCCGGTACAGAGAGTTATGTTTTGAGGACCTCGTTTAAAGAGAGAACGCTTCCACTCAGGTCTCAGTAATATAAGCTACTGCAAACACTTGAGCAATTTGAAATCTTTAGGTGACAAACTAGAAAGAAGAAAAGTCAGCATCCCCAAAGGATAATTAAACTTGGCCATCATGGAAAGGTGCTACCATAGTTGCTTGAAAGATTCTCCACTATTAAGTGGTGAGTGATGTATGACTTTCATACAAACTCTGGGGTCCCATTTCTGACCACGTCCCCTTAATAGGGAGGTCTGGTGGCACTCAGAGGAAGGATAACAGGTCACCAAGAAGAGACTTGATACCCTATGAGCATATACAGGGGGAGGAGGTCCCCCTCAGTCACAGACATAGGGAAGGGGAGTAGGGGGGAAGCAGGAGGGAGAGAGGAATGGGAGGATACAAGGGATGGGCTAACAATTGAGATGTAATATGAATAAATTAATTTAAAAAACTAGAAAAAAAAAGAAAGATGCCCACACAGCGGTTTGCTCATGCAGCTTTTGTAATCCTGGGGATGTCATCTAATAGAGTTCACGTCTAACCTGATAGGCGATAGACACATGATCCAGTTATCCATGTGACAGCAGAGGGGCTGCCAAGTATTAGCCATATGAGCAAGATTGTGCTAGATTGATAGTGACCAGCCAAACCACTCACTGAGTGCCGTGGAGGCTTGAGCCGGTCAAATCAGGAAGGGAAGTTTGAAACACCAAATCTCAAATGATTTCCGTGACTTCCCAAGTTTCAGAGTGACCTGTGGAGAAGAGTAAGAAGTAACTAGGAAATGAAGGGTTTTGAAACCAGCATAACATGACCCCTTTTTTCTCAAATTAGTATTCATATTTGATGTCTTTTTCTTGTGCTTGAGATCTTAGACGAGGTTTAACAATTTACTAATTATGTCAAAAATTTAGAACTTGTCATCAAATTTCTCTGTTCTCAATTTTACCGATGTCTGCTTATTTTTATATTTCTATTTTTCTTACTATATTTTTACTCTTACTATCATTGTGTTTTGATTATTGATGTGGGAAATCCTCCAAAATATGTACTTAGTGCTATTTATTTTACTCTTAACACTAATATCATCTTCAAATCTTTATTTGGAATATTTCACTTTTATCCTGTTCAATGCACTCTTTTTTTTATTCTTATTTTTTAATTGTTTTAAATTGAAATGGAATTATATCACTTACCTCCTCCCTCCAGCCCCTTTCAGTTGCTCCTTTAAGGCTCTCGCATTCCCCACCTGCCCCCCACACTGTTTAATTGATAGCTTCTTTTCCTTTGATCACTTTTGCACATACACATACAAATACGTGTAAATAGAACCTACTGATTTTGTTGTTTGTGTGTATAATGTAACAGGGCTGAGTGCTCTGCACTGGACATTCAAAAGGGGGCGGGCTCTCACTGAGAGAGGCTAGTTCTTCTTTCCCCAACAGTCAGTATTTGTCTGCAGTTCTTTATCTAGTGGTGAGACCTGAAAAAAAAAATCCCCTTCCACTGTAACATGCATTGTGATTGCTTTGGTCTTATTTATGCAGCCACTTGTAGCATAGACTTTCATAATAGTTTTCCTAGTACTCTGGCTCTTCCAGTCTTTTCACAGCCTCTTCTAAGATGTTTCCTGAGCCAAGGATGCAGGAGCTGTGATGCAGGTATATTCCCTAGGGCTCGGCATGCCTCAGTTTGCTGTCAAAAGAGGTGTGTTTGATGAAGGGTGGAAGTTACACTTACTACTGGGTATAAGGATGAGATTTAGACTGTAGTAAGGAATTATGTCGGCTTAGAAAGTGGAAGCAGTAGACTTTGCTACGATCCATGACCTCACTAGCCCTGGGGAGCTGGCTAGATTCCTAGTACCAGGTATGATTTCCCACGTGTTGAGCAAGCCATAAGTTGAAGTAAACAGTTGTTGGCTGCCAGTGACATGTGAGTGCCACCTCCTGCACCTTTACACACATCTTGCCGTGCTGGTAATTGCTGTGGTTCATAGGTGTTGCAGCGGGGAGGAACTACTGAATTGCTTCCTTTCCTTGGCCACTTACTCAGTATTCCCTTGAGATGTTCTTTTGAGCCACTGAATTACTTGGAAGTATGTTTTTACAATGGTGACGTTCTTGTTACCTTTTGATTACAACTTGTAGTTCCATTTCACTGTTGTCAGATAACAAACTACATATGATTTTAAATTTACTGAGCTTGTATAATGACTCTGGTTGTTGTCTTTCTTAGACTTCGAAAGGTTAAGAAGAACATGTATTCTGTTGCTGCTGGGCATGGGGTCTTTTTATACATTTCAATTAGAATAGATTGGTGCGCTGTGTGTTTCCTCTATTTTCTTCCTTACTCTTCTAATTTTGGTATCAAGTTTGCTATGAGACACAGAACTTCCCAATCACAGTCACATAGAGGCTATCTGTTTGTATCCTAAGTTCTATCACTTTATATGCAATATTTTGCAATTTTGATATCTAATTTTGCAATGAAATGTATTCCTGCTCTTTAAGACTTTGTATTTGATAGTTTTCTTTGATGTAAAGTACAACTAATATTAAAAGAAGTATTCGTTTTTTATTTAATTAATATCTGTCCATATATTTTATGCCCATTTACTCTTATTCTGCTTATTTTTAAAGTTCATATGGATGTATTATAGGTATCATATTAGCTCACATTTTACAATTCACAAACCTACATGTTTAAATTGCTATATTTTCTTATTTACATTTTTATAATTATTAGTACACTTGAGTCTGAAATTAGCTTTTTGCTGGTTTTTTCATATTTTCCTCCCTATGTTTTTTCTTGCCTTCCTGTGAGTCACTTGATATTTTTATGAATCTCCTTTGATGTATGTAAGATAATTTTTAATATATTTTTATCTCTTTATAAAAATTTTTGGTAACTGTTTGGGTTATTTATAGCATATGAGTACCAATCAGAGTTAAAAGAAAGATGAAGCATGAATTTAAGTAGGTTCTATTCAGTTTTATGCTAATCTTGATGATTGCTTATTTAGTTAAACTATTACCTGAGAAAGATGGTTCTAGAAGGCTTCCTTTGTTTCTGCTACACATATTTTTTATTGCTAGCTCCTATATCCAAAAAAGAAGTTTTTTACATTTTAACATCTTGACCTCCAATTGGTATCTTTCTATAATTTTATAATAGTTTCCACATTTTGCTATGTCTTAATAGATGGTAGGATTTTTGGTAGTGATATGTAAAATAATAATGTGCTTTGCAATTATTGTTGTCTTAGAGCTAGTGAAATGTGTAACTGATCTGGTACAATAGTAAATAAGTCCTTGCGTAATTAAATGTATAGTGTTTATAATAAGCTAAAAGTTACATTAAATAAATTTATAGATAAGCACTGACTTCAAAGCTACTTTTTCACATCTGGTATAACACAAAGGGTCTTGAAGGAGGGTACCCGGGAGGAACAAAAGAGATAGGGGAAGATATGTAATCTTATTACAATTAAAATCATTAAACATTGCCAGTACTAAGGAGAACAGGTAATCTCAGCACTCATGGAGGGAGAGGCAGGCAGATCTCTGTGATTTCAAGGCCAGCCTTCTCTACAAAGTGAGTCAAAGATAGCCAAGGCTATACAGAGAAACCCTGTCTCAGAAAAAATAAAAACAAACAAAAAAGAGAAACAAACAAAAAAACAAACCTCAAACACAAAACAACAACTGCAAAACCATTAAACATGTAGAAGACTAAAAATAAACTTTCTCACTACTACTTTTCTAATTAATTTTAAAAACCTGCCATAAATACGCTTACATATTTTTCTTCCTATTGACAAAATGTTTCTCAAGAAACTTAAGGATTTCGAAACATACTTCCTAATTCTAACTGTTTTTCACATGTGTAACTTCGGTTTACAGTTTGGAACTGTACGACTGTGATTGTCAAAGTCATGATGCTGACTGAGTGTGATTCTAAGTCCTAAGTCCTAAGTCCTAAATATACGTGAAAGGCCTTGTGCAAAGGAAAAGGTAACTATAAACACCAATGCTATTTTTTCCAGCCTACCCAACCTTCAAGGGCACTTAACAGTTAGTAGAATATTAGCAGTAGAGACAGATTTCATGATTAGAAGGTTCATTAGCAAGAAGGTTCAGAATGCTAATCACAAGACTTTCATTTGCACTGACAAGGTCTGACCTAGCCAGCATTCATCAGCGACAGTGGAATTGCTCCCTGGTGGTATCAACCACAGGCTAGGCAGGCAAAACATGTTCTTCTTGGAGGAATTTATCAAAATAAGCAGAACTGTATCACACGCCACTGCTTTCCGGAGCTCCCTGGAGAGTGGCTGGGATCTTGTTGGAATCAGCTTGTTTGGACTGCAAAATAAAAAATGCCCAGGGGGAGTTTTCATGTTAAGGAAACTTTAAACTTTGGCACCCCAGCACAACTATCACATGAATCTGCACCTTGCTGATGTAATTGACTGTGAATAGGTGGTTCAGCAACACTAACCCAGACTCAGAGAGGAAACTCTGATATTAACTAAGAATTACAAGTGCTAGTCACGTTCATAACTATTTTTATTTTAAATATTTTTATATCAAAATAATTATTAGTGTTAAAACATTTTAACTCTGGAAAAGCGTTTTCATACTTTTTATTATAAATGTGTATTCAAAAGCTATCTTCCCAGGTGACACAATTTTCAATAAAATATGTTCTCCTAATCCAAAAGTACATTGTAAAAAATGACCAGGTCTGTAGAGTTGATGCTGTGAAGGACAAACTGACCTCGTCAGGCCTCCCATGTGCAAAAGACTTATTGTTAGCTTGTCATAAAATTTATATTAAAAAAATAACTGAACAAAGAACTCACACTCTGGGATCACATGAAGATTTATTTAAAAAATAAATATTTACAAATTATACTTATTGTGTGCATGCACTTGCATGTATGACACAAGTTGCACCACACATATTGAGTCTAGAGGACAATATTCATGAATCTAGTCCCTAGGCATTCCATTCAAGATAGCAGACAGGTAAGAACCTTTACTTAGCACACACAGAGAGAGAGAGAGGGGGGGGGGGAGGGAGGGAGGGAGGGAGGGAGGGAGAGAGGGAGGGAGAGAGGGAGAGAGGGAGAGAGAGAGGGGGAAGGGGGTGGTGAGAGAGAAAGAGAGAGAGTATTGTGTTCGATAATTAATAGCAATATGGAATGTAAAGCAAATAAGCCCTTTCCCCCACAACTTGCTTTGGGTCATGGTATTTCATCGCAGCAAGAGTAATCCTAAAATGGTAGGTTACTGGGGCAGCTTCCCTTAGATTGAAATGATGATCTCCTGAAGAAATGTTTCCTGAGAGTGAGTTGTTACATGAGGACTCCACCTCCACCCCTACTGTAACATCAGTGTGATCTTTTATTCCCTCACAAGTTCCTGCCTGGATGTAGTTCGGCCATCGTGAGAAGCTGGACCAATCACACTGCCAAGCTTGGGCTTTTTGTTTCCATGAGCTAAATACACCAACTTTTCTTATAGATTTAGATATTTGTTATGCTGATGTGAAAAGAACAAACACAGATTTGTTCCATGCTGCTGTTTGGTTTTTCAGACTTGATGCCTGCATTTACTGATACCTTCTTGGCCTTCATTGCTCATGCCTCTTATTGTTTCTTTTAAAGCATGGTTACTTTTCCTGGAGGACATTACTATGGGGTAGAAATTTTTGCTGAAGATCTATTATTTTGGTTATTCATGGTTGTGTTTTTTGATAGGATATATGAATTTAAAGTTAGACTGTTGGCAGTCTTTCATAGTATAGAAACCTTGTCTTTCCTTTGCTGAGTGGGTGTTTGCAGACCAGCTGAGTGCGGCTGAGGGTTCAGTCTTAAAGCCTTAGGAGAGAATATTAACACAGATGCACTGCTAAAGGGTCACATAGCCTAACTGCCTCATAAATGTTGACGTTTTTATATAACTAGTGCTGATATCACCTTGGTCAGAGAAACTTTTTTTTTCCAGTGAGCAATAGTTAACACTCATAACTAGTTAAAGTGGTGGTGACTATTGAGTGCCCATCCCTACCCTAACAGGATATCTCTTACCTCCTCCAGTGCTCATGGAACATCATCGAAGAGCAGGTAGAAAAACAACAGGAGCCAGAGGATGGGGAAACATGCAAAAAAAAAAAAACTCTTCCATTTTTTTTTTTATCACTTGGCTGTTGCATTCATAAGCAAACTGCAAATGTGATTACCTGGACCAGATCTGTACCAAAAAAAAAAAAAAAAAAAAAAAGACATGAAGTTAGGAGATGCCTAGTTGGGAAGAAGAGAGTTCAGCTGGGTGAGAGGGGAACAGGACAGAGTAATGGGAGTCCACTATTACCACAATACACCGTATGACTGTATGAATGTGTGAACTTGTCAAAACTAAAATGAAGTAAGTAATTTATAAGCAGCTGCGTAAGATTCTATTAAATACTCAAACCGTACATTTAACTTGTACCTTTTTGAAAGCCACATTGCTTTCTAAACTTTTATAATTTCAGTGAAATCATCAATAGTCTTTTACACAGAACATGGAATTTTAAAGTTAGGAAAGATGTTCTTTGAATAATGCATATACCATCTCTCAAATGTATGCAAGGGACCTGAGTGGAGGATAGGAAATGGATGGTTACAGAGTGGACATACCTAAACCACGGGTGTTCTAAACGCTGTGAGGTGATAGAGATAGCGTAGATAGTATAGGGCAAATATAACGCAACTGTTCAAAGCAATGGACACAGCATTTAAACAAGAAAAATGTCCCTACTGTGAATTTTATTTCTTGTCACCTGGGCTTGTTTGTGGGTTTGAGAGAAAAAAAAAAACCATTGCATTTTCTAGCTGAAGAAATGTAGAATTGTGGTATATTTAATCAGCTTAGGGGACACTAAAGTTACAGGAAAGAACAGGAAAGAAATCAAGACCTGAATTTTGGCAGATATATATGGACCAAAGATACAGGTGAATAATACAATGGTTGCTAGTTGGAACAAATCCAGAAAGGAAAAATTCGTCAACAATAGAAATAGCATATTTTGACATTGATCTTCGGGAACAGGCTATGTGATCTTTTCCCTTTTATAATTTGTGTTATGCTATTCTGGCTTCAGTGGCCTTGGGTGCCCACCACGCATTGGAATTAATTTCTATAAGTACCCCAGATTCCTGCCTCTCTAAGAAAATGTATCTCCCCCTGCTCCTCCTCCTCCTTCCCTCCTTTTCCTCATCATCACTGTTTCTCCTCCACCCATCTCTCCTCTGCTTCTCCCTCCAGTCTCATGTAGCCCAGGCTAGACTCAACATCTCTATAAAGCTAAAGATGGCCTTCAAACTTCTGATTCTTTTATCTCTACTTCCCTAGTGATGGAATTCTAACCAGGGCCTTCTCCATGTTAAGCAAGTACTTTATCAACTGGGCTACATCTCAAGCCCTGCTGTTTGTTTTTTTCAATCAGGCCATACATATTAATATTTGTATAATGTTTCCTTTGGTATCAAAGTCTGGGGAATTATGAAATGTTTTATGGTACATCATTTATTGATTTTGGATTTTTGTTTAAATAACTAAGATAATTTATAATAATTCTTCCTTGATTCATAGTCTGGATAGTGAAAGTCTTGTTTTCTTTTGCTTCACTGAGACAGGACTGGGTCTCCTGACGCATCCCAAGGCCATTTGGAACTCACTATGTGGCCCGATCTAAAACACTAAAATTACAGGCATGTGTCAAGCCCAGCTCAGGGAAAACTGTTGGAAATTCTTTTGCATTCTTCTGGGCCTTATCTTTTCATGACTCTCTCTTAACTTTACTAAGATCTCTCAGATCTTTTTAAGTATACTACATGGTTTCTTTATATTCTAAGGTGTTAGAAAACTGCTTTTCTAGTGTAGTCTTTTTGTATGTATCATTTTGCTTTCTTTGTTAATTTTTTAACATGGAAGACTAGTTTTTAAAAAAAAAATACTACAATTAGATTCCTTTATGACCTCCTTTTTTCTTTATATTCTGTTGATGTCTTCAAGCAGGTGGCACACTGGAGTTCTGTCCGTGTACAATGTATATGAGTCAACGGCCTCGCTCATATGACAGGTACAGACATAAACAGGAAAAGAATCTCTTTAGCCCTATTTTGTTTGTTATTGTCATACTGGAGACCAACTTTTTGTCTAATTTACCTTTATACCCCACCTCCATCACATGTGACTCTGATGTCAGCTCCTTGGAGAAGAGCCCACTCTATGGGGGTGGGGCACTCCCCACTGAGTGTTTCAAGGGGCAGAACTGAGTGGTGGGTATTGGCACGCACTGATTCCAGGTCCCAGTACCAGCATGAGGGGAGCCATGCTTATTTTCCTTGTTTTGTTTGTTTGCTTGTTTTGGGCTTTTTTTGTTGTTTGTTTTCCTGCATGTTTGTATGCATTGGAAATAATTTTATTATGTTTATTTATGTAGTAGAGAGTGGAACACATGACACTAAGTATATGTATATGTGTGTGTGTGTGCGTGTGTGTGTCATGTGTTACGATTTTTTTTTCCTGGAGTCTCCTAATGCAGTTTGGTTTGAATGCCACTGATCTGCATTCATGCTTTCAGCTGGGTTGAGTTCTATTTGTCTTCCATTTTTTTCATTTGGTAGCATTTATCTTTATGTTGAAGCTTTAAATATTTCCTATTAAAATATGGAATACTTTAATGTCGTTAGTTATTGAGTAATAAAAACTTTATTTAAAACTTTAAAAGTTTTAAATACAAGATTAAAGTTATAAAAAAAAACTTTGAAAGTTATTCTAAAATTCCAAACTTAAACATAATACTGATTTTAATGTTTTATTATTTTTATTTTGCTTGAGGAGATAGTGAAGTGCAGTGGTTTTGGACATGAATTCTGTATACAAACTATCTGATCTCCAGCACAGAGCAACAATCACAAACTTTGAAACTTAGTATTACTTTCTTTTAATGTTTCTAAAATAATGTGTGTTCTGATTAATTTACCAGTAAGCTCTAATAATGTTTATTATCAGGCTTATAATGATTATTACAGTGGTATTTTCTAACCGGCTAGCAATCAATCAAGACACAGACACCTGTTATATGTTAAAATGGCCTTAGTTAACCTCGGACAGGGCAAATATTAATCCCCCAAAACTACTTCCCATACTGGCCCATACCTGCCCCAAGCCCATGCCATCTGCTTCTAATAATTTCTACTGAGCTACCTCCCATCCATAATCCAAATTACTTGGTAATTATCATCATCTGGACCAAATCTCCATCCATCCATGGTGGCCGTGGTGCAGCCTTCTTCCTCCTCTTGTCTCCTCCAGTCTCTCCTCCTCCCAAGCCCCGGAACCTTAGCCACACCTATCTCATTTGTCCTGCCCAGGTGTGATGGTCTTTTTTTAATTGGTCAAAGAGGTTAGGCTCTTAGGCAAGGTACAAGGTGGGGCACAGAGGATGCAAGCAGCAATTAGCATCAGAATACATCACACCAACCTCCAAAAAATGTGAGACTCCAAATGAACTGTTGCCTACAGTGCTTAGAGCAATTCTGAATATACAACAAACACAGTAGAAAAAATTCCTGGTCTTTATTGTAAAAGGGGTGAATGATATTTCTTTTCTGATTTTTCACAATAAACTTATATGTATTTGTTTAAGAAACATGGTCAGTGGGCTCACCAGCAGATAAAGGCACTTGTTGGCAAGCCTGATGATCTGAGTTTGAATCTCAGAACCCACATGGCAGAAGGAGAGAACCAACTTCCACAAGTTGTCTACACACACACACACACACACACTACTGTGTTATATTTTCCACTCCATACTAAATAAATAAATGTAATAAAATATTTTTAATATAAATGTTCAGGGGTGTTCAGTTTGCTCAATGTCATGTACAAATAAGTAAACACTAAGTTGAAAATATGGTAAGTTAAAATGCATTTCAGACCTGCGCTTGTAGAACATGAGAGCTTAGTCACCCAGTACCTTAAAGCATTGTGTTCTCTGATTGTGTGATGACTGCAAGCTTTGACTCACTGCCATTTTCCAGTACCATGAGAAGGTATCAAACCAAATTCTGCTATCCCCAGGAAAAAGCAAATCTAAAAGTGTTTGGTTTCATACTGCTGGGTGTGGTGGTGCACACCTTTAATCCCAGCACTTGGGAGGCAGAGGCAGGAGGATCATTGTGAATTCGAGGCCAGCCTGGTTTACAAAGTGAGTCCAGGACAGCCAAGGCTACACAGAGAAACCGTGTCTCAAACAAAACAAAACAAAACAAAACAAAACAAAGCAAAAAAGAGCCAATAGTGTATGGTTTCTAACAGATGCACACCATTTTCACACAACCCTACTGTTAGCAATCATAAATTGAATTGTAAGGCAATCCATGATATCAAATGGTTTGATTAAATACATGAGGCCATAAATGCAGGATGCTCCCTCAGGGCTGGTGGGCATCAAGGCTTGAGCTTTGATAGTTGTTCTGTTTTCCTCTCTGCAGATGATGGTGCTTTCTCTACAATGGAAGTTGCAAGTTGATCCTTGCAAACTTCCTTTAATCTTGTATTTAAAATGGTGTTTCTGACACAAATGCCTTGAGACTCGTTTCACGGAACTCTGCTCCTTCCCAGCTTCGCAGCGTGATACCCACTGTTGTGGAAAGGCATGCTGTGTAGATGGTTACATTACCTCAGTAGGTAGTTTAGTGGTACATGGATGGGCTTGAGAGCCTCTTTATTGCTGGTTTATAGTGCAGTGCTGTGTCCCTGTTGTAGAACTTTTCTGATCATAACTCATATTAGGCTTTCCTTTCCACAGCTCATCTATATCCTAGATCAAGAATCAGCAGACATCTTAGGTAAAGTTCTAGATAATCAATGGTTTAGGCTTCATGGGCCACATAGTCTGGTATGAATACTCACCTCTGTCATTGTCATGTGTCTGTAGTTACAGACAATATATGTGCAAATAAACATGACTGTTCTCCAATAAAGTTTTCTTTGTAAACCCAGGAATTTAAATGCCACAAAATACCACTCTATTTAAATTTTTTAATATTTAAAAATATAAAACATCTGCAGCTTTTTAAATATGTGCTTGTTTAGAGTTGATCATCAGAAGAGGATAATACATAGTCTAAATACCCCAACTTTCCTTACATGCCTACGGTCTCTATTATTTTGGTAATCTCATTTTCTCTCTCATACTGTACATGAAACTTATCAATTATGATAAATGACTATGTATTACTGTTTTCAGAGTGAAATACCACGTATGAAAATATGTGTGTGAGTGCTGTATGTGTGCACTTGGATACGTGATAGAAATTCAGAATTAGCTCATGGAATTTGGAATATAAAAAGCCTACAAATTGTATTCATGAATATGAAAGAACAAGGAACATGATATAATTAGGTCTAAGTCAAAGGCTTGAGAACCAGGGGCACCAATGCTCAAGGGCATTAGAAAACAGTGATGTACAGCTCCAAGGGTTCACGTGTGTGTGTCTGTGTGCGTGTGTGTGTGTTTGTTAATGTATCCAGTGCAGCTTACTCACATTGGTAAAAATTCTCTTTAACTAGTTCTACTCACTCAAAGACCAATGTCAACTAGAAGCAACCTCACAGAGACAAATGAAATAACATATCACCACTTATACGGATGTCCCTTTACCAAGTCATGTTAAAACAGAAGATTAGATGTCACCGTTCCCATCCTTATGATACTGTGCTGACTCTCCAAAATTTCTGACCTATTTCTCCTGTCATAAATCTGCTTTTTCATCCTATTCCAAATATGCCTTCAACATTTCCTCTCACAATCTTTTTAGTCAAGACAATCCCAGTGATCTGCTTATTCTATGAACATATTAATGTTTTTCTCACTCTTAAGCCCTTAATGCCATTACTGACATTGTCTTTGGGATGCTTTTTGTGTGTGGAATCTCCTGAGCCCTTCCCCATGCATGATGAAATGGTTACACATCTAATCTTAATCATTACTCTGTGAGTTCAAGAGAGACTCGTCATATCCAAAAGGCACTGTTTTTCCCTATGTCTCACCAAAGTCAAGCTCCTTCGTCCCTTCTGGCTCCTCGTCTGTTACACTCCCTGAGAAGAGGATGGTGTGAATCAGATGCTCTATTTAAGTCCGAGCATCTCTCAGTTAATTATTCTCTTCACTTTGACCATGCTAACTGCTGCCAATTTCACAAAGATCTCTGGTGAAAAAAATGTAGATTTTTAAAGAACAACAGATAAGTGTGTTAATAATTTCTATTACAATATACAAATAAGCCCAGAGACATTTTTTTCTTAATCACCTAGATCCAAGGTTAGCAGAGTTTCTTTTTCCTAGTGATAAGCACTTGGGTACAGAAATGTTCTCAGAAGTCCCAAATGTCCTAAATATGATAATGGGAAAAGTGACTCTGAAAGTTATTGATCTGAACTCTATGCCTCTAATTATGCCTTTTAATTCCTATAACTTTCCTCCTCCTCTACAGAAAGGATATGTGTGTAATTCGTAGAAAGTACCCATGTATGTGTTGACTTAAAAAAGTTTCCCAAAATCTGGCTCCATGCACCTTGAGGTGAGTTACCTGCAAAAGCGAACCTGGCTTCTGGACAAAGGTCATCGACAGGAATCTTTCTGTGCTCGTTGTTCTCCTTTGTCAAGAACGATGCTCACACAAATTCTAGGCAATCGTTATAGCAAGATAGAAAGGAATGCCAGAGGAAGCTGAAGGTTTTAGCCCGTGAAGGGTTTTATAAATTAATATTGATGTCATAATTGACAACAACTCGGAATTGTTCACTTTCTGCTCTCACTGCTGTCAAGATGATTTATGATAGAGCAGTTCTTTTTTCCATGCTGACTCTCCTAGGTGACTCTCAGGTTTTGTTGCTGTTTCTACTTCTTAGTGGTGATGATAATTGAGAGAGCAAAAGAAAGCTTCAGCTGGTTAATTTCTGATTAGAGACATGGATTAATTGGGACCAGAGCTGCTAATGAAGCTCCACACATCAGTTACTAGAAACGTATCTTTATTCTATACCCAGAACCAGCACTGAAATAAATCCAGGCAGGGTGTCGTGTTCTCGTAAAGCCAGGTGACACAACAGAGTCAGATGGATGTCAGGGCTCTCTGGGAAGTGTGCCTCATTTCCTTCATCAGTTCTGGACTAGTGACAGACTCTGTCTCCAAAGGGCTGGACTGCTGCTAAGGAATGACTTTTCAGGTTGTCTTCTGACCTCCCTGAACAACCCCCTGACACACACACACACACACACACACACACACACACACACACACACACACACACGAGCCTCTCACACACTCATGGACACACAAATAAAAATTTAAGACATATTTGCATATATCTCAAAACATAAGACTTTCTAAAGTCAGCAATAGAGTTTTAAATAAAGTACAGGGACAGAAATCAACCAATTAATAAAATAATTATTTTTCTTATGTGACAATTCATAGCATTCATATTTCTAGAAGTTATTTATCAAATTCTGAAGAACTCACGGGCAGAAAAGCTATATTTTGATATGGAATAATTTTGCTGTTGGGTTGTCTTTCCTTGTTTGTTTTTTGTTTTCCATTTGAAAGCCCGTTACAGATGCTCAAGCCTGTGATGTACTTGTGATTTATGTTTCTTGAGCTGTATGCAGGCATTTGTTCTAGTAGGGTAGTGCCCCACCCCTATCTGATGTGAGGGCAGCATGTTAAACCATTTTGGGGAGTTGCCACTTTTCATCTTGTCGTTCTTCTGAGTTGCAGTTCAAGGCAACACTCCCTTTCCCTGGGGTGGCCAATCTGACTCCATCCCCTTGCATTGTTACAGGAGAATTTACTCTAATTAACTTGTTTCAGTGGCATTATCACTATGAACTTGTATATAATTCTTAGCGTTTGGGCCCTGAACCACTTTTGTTCCATCCTATTTAAACCTGTTCTGCTGAAATATTTCTATTGGATAGGACCTCAGGTGTTCTTAAATGGAATTCTTTATTTTCTTACAGAAACTTGTCACTTATAATCTAAGAACTCTGTTTTAAATGTGAATCTAGCCAAAAAAAAAATACTTGCCGAGCATTAACATGTTTTAGTCACTTATATGGTCACTGGAAGTGAGCATTACTCATTATAAGGAAGAGTCCATAGTTCGTTGCATCGCGACTACTGGAGCGTAATGCTTACTTTGGAGAGAGAATCTAGGACTCATCTGCCTGTCAATCATCTACATTGTCCAGGTGCTCAGCTGCAGTCATCAAGGAACTGCAGCCTTAGTGTTATACATCTGCCTACATTTTGACCAATGCAGTTTGAATCAGACACTTGAATGTATCTTAGAATAATTCTTGCCTGCTTGTTAATCATCTTTGCTCCTTCACTTTAACTATTTTTTCTCCCCTAAGTAGATAGGAATTTTTATCTGTACCTATGCCTATAATGATGATGATGTTTATTTTTGAGATTGTATATTAATTACAACATTCCTCCCTTCCTTTCCCTCCATTCGAACCCTTCCATATAACCCACTTAACTCTCCATCAATCATGGCCTCTTTTTAACTAATTGTAGCTGCATGCACATATGTATTTGCTTATGCATATATATTCCTAAATACAACCAGTTGAGTCCATATAATGTTACAATGCTTCTTGTATGTTTGCTTTCAGGGTTTACCAAACTCACATTAAAAAATATCAGAAGGTACAAAAACAAACAGTTTAATGATACAACTCAAAAAGTTGAAAAAAATTTAAAAGTCTGTGTCAAGAAATTGGATCAGAAATTAACAAAATAGAAAAAAATGAAAATGATTTTTTAAAAAATCCAAAATCCAAGCTGTTTTTCTTTTTTAAAAAAAGATAAACACAATTGATAGGTCTTTGGCCCAACAAACAAAAAGAAAGAAAGAGGGGACCCAAATTTACAGCACCAGAAAGGTACAAAGTAACATTACAATAGACACCAAAGAAATTCAGAAGTGTATAAGGGAATATTTAAACCCCTGAATTCCACTAAGCTTGAAATCTGAAAGAAATGGATGATTTTCTAGCAGCAGCCTAAACATCATAATTAAACCAAAAGATGCCGGTACCTAAACAGACCCATAAGAAGTGAGGAGATTGAAAAAATACTATCTTAATAAAAAGTCTTCCAGGAAAAAAGTCTACAACCAAACGGATTCAGAGTAGAATTCTACCAGACATTCAGCGAGCTACAGCCAGTTCTTAAACTATGAGAGAGAGAGAAAGAGAGAGAGTGAGAGAGAGAGAGAGAGAGAGAGAGAGAGAGAGAGAGAGAGTGAGAGAGAGAGAGTGAGAGAGAGAGAGAGAGAGAAGAGAGAGAGAGGACTGTCCCCTCCAGGCTGGTTCATAAAAACTCCAACACTTAATGATACCACAACTCTTAAGGATGTGATCTCCACTACTCAGGATGCTGAGACAAGGATCAGGCGTTCTAGCTCAGTCTAGACAACTCCAGGGAGACTCCCATCTCAAAACAGCAAAAACACCTGCGCAACTTGAAATTATCTTGAATTAAATTTTCTAAGTTAAATTATTTCTGATTAGTAGAAAAGTCTCAAACTATCGAATGCCATGGGTTCTGTAGAAGTAAATTATTATTTTATTTACGTATTTTAAAAGATGGAATCTTGCTCTGTTGCCCAACCTAGTCTTGAACTCATGGACTGAAGTGATTCAACCCTCCCCCCTCCCCCACTCTCTGTAGTATTTTAGACTATAGATGTATCTATCAACACAAAACTAAAATTAATAATTTTAAACGGGTCAGTTACTTTAGCAAATAAAATACTCTGAGAGCAGTCAGAGAATATCATTGCTAAAATTATTAAGCTAGTTATAACAATACCATAGCCTCTTTATATATGGGCAGGAAATAGAAAACCTTCAAAATAGATGTCATTGCACCATTAAACCTCTAAATGAACTATGAAGATTTACACAGAAGCAGTTATATGAATTGCATTTTAAGCTGCATGGCAATCTTTTATTATATAAAAAGCACAGATACCAATCACAGAATCTGTCATTCCATTTTAACTGAATCTTTCTTAGGCACCTATTAATTTGCATAAATTAATGATGACAAAAAATAATTTAAGAAATCCCAGAGGATGTAATTTCATGAGCAGAGTGTAAACATTTGTGATAGAAACACTACTCCCAAAGTCTCTATAATTCTAACCATTTTATGTGATAGCTTATTTTTTTTTCTTATACTTTTTCTACCCTATCAACAGCATAAGCATGACTGAACTGTCATTGCAGGACTTAGGAACAAAAAAGTTACTTTTTTGTAAACTGAGTTTTGAAAGTGAATATAATACAGAAATATGTCTCTTTAAAAGTAGCCATATCAGAAATATCATGTGCCAAGACTGTCACAAGAAAGTAATTTCTCTATTAAGAGCAAGCAAAGACTCTATCCTAAAAGTAGACCCTTTCTAGGAGTCATTGTTAACAGAAGAAAACTGGTAAGCAAAAGCCCGAATCCAATTGGGCACGAATCCAATCCAGGCTGGGAAAGTCTGCCCCAGGTTTGTCTGATTACCCTGTCCTCTTGTGTCTGTAAGATGCTACAAAGCACAAGTGCTTTTTGAATCTAAGTCTGTGGAGGAGCCCTGGGAGGGGGTAGGACAGAGGAGGCATCCTGGGTCTCTGAGGCACCTGCTCCGCTCTGAAGCCAACAAGAGTCAGGAGCCAGACAGGAGCAGCAGCAGCAGCAGCACTCCAGAGGGTGTTCTCTAAGTAAGACCATGAAGCTCAAGACAACTGACCACCTTCTCATCCTGTACCTCAGTTCCTCACTGCTCATCTGCATTCAGAGTAAGCCCTTCCCCTTCATGCAACCTCTGCCACCCTTCCTAGCTTAGTGCGTCGCTTGCACAGAGTTCCAAGAAAGGGTGTGTTTGTTTCTCGAAGGTGTTAGCAAGCACGCTATGATAGTTAAGTCGGTGTTGCAGGCCAGCTTGTTAGATTCCCAAGCCGCTTTATCTCCTCAGTGGTGAGCATGAGGTGCAAGGGAAGGGCTATGAAGAGATTTTTTTTTTGCTGTACTTGCACACTTGTGAAATAGTTTCAGCACTTTATAGTTGATCTTCCTTAACAAGATGTTATTAATACATTACATTGTCTCTTATTCCCATATGCTATGCTTTTGTCTTTACGCTTAAATAATTCTGTACTGCAATAGTTGGTCTTATAATCAGAGCCGTAGTCTCAGGGCTTCTCAAGAGAATGGTTAAAACTGACCTCGCTTTTCTGCCACTATAGAAATAGTCATAGAGTTGTGTGTTTCTGTTTTATGAATGAAGATATCATTTTCACAAAGTTCCCCAAATATAAACAAGAGTGATGTACTTTCCCCCAGGGATAGTCTTGTGGGGTATGTGGCAGTGTGGAGAATAAGGGAGAATGGCCCCAGCTGTGTGCTTATGAGGGACACTAGCTATTCAACTCAGTTAAAAGGAAGACAGAAAGAGTGCGTGCCTGTCAAAGGGGCCATGTGATTCGTGTTTGTTGCATCTGAATGTCAACACAGCAAAGTAAAGAGCAGCTGCTTTTGTGCTAGACCAATAGCATTAACGCAGTGATGTGTAATCTGGGTCATGCTCTGTGGCTGTGACAGTGCCATGGGGTCCTAATGGGTGTGGTTAACAGCTGAACAAACAGCAAAGATTAGGTGAAGGCACAAGCAGGTACTCTTGTTAGACAGCTGGAGCACCCAGAAAAGCCAGATCAAACTTCAAACAAATACTAAATTGCTCATCATAAAACACACAGAGGAGAAAAATTTCAGAGATGTATTTGTTAAAGAGTTGAAATTTTGAAGGGCATTCTTCTCTTTTCAAACTTACAATGAAACCCACATATAGGAAGCAAGTGAGAGGTACCTTACCTAGATAAACGGAAGTGGGAGGAGAAAGACAGAAATGGGACATAAAATGATGCCATCTTAAAGGGTATTTTGTAGCAATGACTTGGTCATTTTGACGCAATATTTATTAAATTTCCTAGAACATTCTTTTGGGGCTCGAATACATAATTTCTCATAAACGTAACTATTTAAAAGAGAATCATAACTAGGAACATGTGTAGGAAATTATACACTCTTTGTTTTATTTTTCTTTATTGATAGAAGCTTAGCAATTATTTGTTATCACTTAATTTACTCTGCAGCAAAATATTTTTTAAGTTAACAAAGTAAATTTGAAGCTTCATTTCATTCCATTTTTAAGCCGGCAGGTAGCCTTTGGTCTGTGCTATATTTGTTGTCAGGGCGTAACAATATTGCCTTTTTACTCAGAATTTTTAGTTTCCAGTATTTGGGGGACAATAAGGTTTCAACTAATGACTCAGTTCTACGTGCATCCAAGCACCCTATGTAGGTCAGGCTGGCTTCATGCTTGTGACCTCCTGCCTCAGCCTCCCACATGCTGGGATAACAGGTATGCATCACCATGCATCCAATAAATTGAGCTTACCATTAATTTCTTTTTTACATGATGCTAGAGATTAGAACTAAGTATCCCATAAGTAGTAAGCGGGTATTCCTCCACTGAATTATTTTGTCATCCTTTCAAATTTTAAATTTTGAACAGAGTCTCACTAAGATCCAGGATGGCCCTGAACTCATTTTGTGGTGAAGGCGGGCCTTGAACTCTAGATTTTCTACTGAGGGTCTCTCTCTAGAGTCTGCATTCCCAACTGATATGCACTGCTCCCATATACAATATACATCCTGCTTAGAACACCACAAACACACAGGAAAAGTTAGTGATTACTATCTTACTATTTGAAACTGGCATCATATTAGTTTTATTTACACCTTGAAATTTATTCTCTTAAGTTTAAGAGAAAGAAGTTATTATTGACTCTGGATTATATTACTTCTGTAAAGCCATGCCCTATTCTCTTTAAGTCCTTGCAGTTAAGAATATAGAACGTGGAGCCTATTAAAGCATTCCCCTACATGGGACATTCACTTCCTGTTCCCAGTCGGTAGGTAGCTATTCCCCTTAGCTGGGCCTTCAGTGAATCTATTTTCTCGATGGGTTTTACATCTATTCCAGAATTTTGCAAAATTTATTTATGTATAGGATGAGGTATATTTTAATAATTCAAGTAGGGCCTTTTCATTTTGCTTCTGACATATCAAGCGAGAATCCTACTGGTGTGAGACCCTTGTGTGGCCCATTATTTCGCAGCTATCTTAAATGATGGCAGCAAATTCTAATACTGCTTGGACCTTGATAGCAGCTTGCTGTGTTAAAGCAGCCATCAATTACATAGCAGTTCGTATCTCCTTTTCATTATTCTATTATAGCTTTGGAGAAAGATGGAATCCTCTCTATGTAACTGTCATGTCTAGATTAATGTGAATTATTTTTTTATTTATATTCAAAGCATGGTCAGTGCATGTAACAGGAATGTAATTTGAGAAAAACCATTATTAGAATTATGCGAATGGCATAAAAGAATCCTAGGAAGCATTCAATCTTCTGGAAGCTAGCAATTATTAAGTAGCTGAATTTGAATAAAGTCCTCATAAAGAGTGTTTCCTAAAGGATAAATAGGGCCCACGAAGACAGGATATGGTCTGATTTATCCAACCTTAATGCTATTATTAAGAAATAATTGAATTTTCTCTAAAGATCAGAGAAGCCTGATGTAATTCGCCGTGTTATGGTCACTTATTCTTTACAATTCTCTATTTGCAGGAAGATTTAGAACTTAGATACTCATGCTGTTTAGATGCTCCCAACTGCGAGTGGGAGAGGAGTTCTTTGCTCCCTCATATGAACATAATTTTTCTCCTCTGTTTACAGTAAGTTTTACTTCATAGAAGCCACCCATTGCTTCCTGCATCAATGCAGAATTCATTTTCATTTCTCTTCTCACACATTCATCTAGACCAGACCAGATTTTTCTTAAGAGGTTCTTGCTTTCTTCACTGTCAGTGATTTTCAGTGAGTGCCGTTTATGCTCCTATAGTTTCTAAGTTTGATGTGTGAGTGGGCAAGGGCAGTCAGGAGGTCTCATTCTCCGTTCAGAGTAATTCTTTTTACTGCTGATCTGTTAGAAAGCCTCCGAGTAAGTCAGCTCTATTATTTTAATAGAGACTCCCCTTTTTATACCACTGCTTTGCCACACAAGATCAAGCCTCACTACACGTACATTATTCCTCACAGTTTTTCTCTATGAACTGTGAACTCATTATTTTTGTGTTGGTGTATTTATGTTTACCTATGAGGCTGTAGGAACCATGAGGGTTTTGTTCATGGTTATGGGAAATGGAGCTGAGGTTGCTTGTCCCTAGCTTCAAGAAGGGTTAGTTGCTAGATATCAAAATGTCACTTAATCACTTACTAGTTAGATGGTTCACCTGTTAAATTCTTACTGAGGACAAAAATCTCTACATGCAACACTGTTCTAAGTTTTGAGAGGTAATGAATGAAAGACCCTCAGTCCCTAAAGTTGTGAGATTTATATTTTCTTTATTAAGATAGAAAAAAACTAACTAAGGAAAAGATGAATTTATGAGCTAGTGGTAAATCTCAGTAGAGAAAAACAAAGGATGAGATAGAGAAGAGAACTATGGGATTCATAGTGAATAACAATTTTTTTTCCTGTAGAAAGCACCTAATGCAAAGGTCCTGAGGCAAGAACACGCCTGCGGATTTGAGAGGTTGCTAGATGTTCTGTACAATTTTAGTGGACTGAAGAAACAGAGAATGCTAGAGTAGATGCTGGTGAAATTATTAATAGTATCTTTAAGTTCTACAATAAACCTACATAGCAGCAGTTATTAAATCCACTAATATATGTAAGATGGAACAAATGATGTACTCAAACACAGCCATAAGACACCACAAGTGAGATTTTCAACCTTTGATTTGTCTGGATCTAAGCAACAAATAATCCCACAAAAATCCAAGTCAAGATTTGTGCAGGCTGACATTGTTAGCAGAAAATCAGCAAGGGTGAGGATAATTACAAATATTATCTTCCCAGCATTTGAGAGATTTATTTAAACAAAAAATGGTAGTCCAGACTCTATTTGATCTTTATGCTATTCCAAATTTTAAAATGCTCACAACTTTAATTGATGCCTCACCCTTGCGAGATTATCCCACAAAGGTGGGAGAGGCTGTTATCACAGTCTTTTTGGTTTTTCACATTGTCATAGTAATTTCCAGATGAATGACTCTTTTCTCTGAATTCAAAATTCACTGAAATGTTTACCTAACTGTGTCTAGGCAAATTCGAGAGCGAAGGGTGCTAATGAAATTGAGGTTGACTTTATGGTTTTAATCTCAGTACAGTTCAGTTTGCACAGAGACTAGGTCCAGACAAGCATGATGTGTCAGGTATGTATGTGGCCTTCAGACTGAGGCAGCTTCACACTCAGACCTTTGTGCCCAGAGCCTCCGCTGTAGAGCATGGCAGGTGGATGTCTACCTGCACACATGAGGAGAGCTCTTCATGGGCTTCATCAAAAGCTTCCCTCATCCTGAAATACTACGCTGCCTTTGCTCAGATCAACTCATCTCTCCATGGGTCTCCTTTAGAATGTGCCTGGTCAAAGTCTTCACCTCCAAAAGTGTCCCCATTGGTGGATGTCACCACAAACACTGCTTTCTGAAAATCCAAGGTAGACATGTCAAAACTTCTACTACTGAAATAATGAACAAAAGTAACTTTGTCTCCAGATTCACCTAAGACACAGGCCAGAGCAGCAGCCTTGGGTTCATTTATCACTTGAAGCAAATTTAGCCCAGATACTTGGCCAGCATCCTTAGTGGCTTGTGTCTTTAGAACACTAAAATGTGATTGTATCAATTTAGCTGTGTGAGCCATGCACATTGCTGCAGTCTCTTTCATCCTCATCCACATAAGTGTTCCAATATGACTTAGAGAACAAAGTTTTCCATGAGTCTCAACTAAGACATCACTGTTGTAGTCATGGGCAATTTTAAAAAGAATGTCCCGTGTTTCAGAGTCCTAATAGCCAAGATCAAAGAAATTCTTGGTAGCACATAATGTGTTATTTGAGGAAGTGGCATCCTGCTGCACCTTTCAGCTGTCCTCAGGACCTTTGCTTGCACTTCATAACTTCCACACAGGATTTGATTTTATCCAAGTCAATATCAATGACTTTGTCCATGGCTGCTTTTGATTCATTATCCCTCCTTGAGACAATTCTAAAAGCCTCATGGCTAAGGCCATTACAGTTATCCTGGTGATGGGTATTAGCAAAGGCCCTTGAGTCTGCAGCACCCACCAAGAAGAGACAAGCTCTCTGCATCCCCTGGGTGGCATGGCACAGTTGATGGCAGCTCCCTTTTTCTTAAACATGAGTGGTTTTCATGCAATCTTTGATCATACAGTCAGAAGTTGGGAGTGCCAATTTAAATGTCATATGACCTTCATGAACACTGGTGAATTGAACTATTCAAAGTGTTGGTTCCCTTGAAACCAATACCCTTGGTATAAGTGCAGTATGAGGAATAGATAGATACCAGACTTTTGCCTTTAAGAAGGGAAACATTCACATGAACATAATGTGCAACTGAAAATCATGCAAGTTAAAAGAGGGATGCAGTGGAAAACCCATCAGTAAGTTCTGTGATAGATTCCACCTGTAGATAATAATCCATTGCTCAAGCTGAAGTATTAAAGATTATTTATCATGTATTCATCACCAGCGGAATATGCTATGGGTAAGCTTTAAAATATCATGATACTTCATACTTTCAAAGGAAATTTTTACGTGGTGACTCATGGTGAAATTCCAAAGACCATCAACTTTAAGAATTAACTGTTTTCATAATCCAGATATTGTTTTACAATACCTGGAGCCCAATTCTCTAAGGCATTCCTTTTTTACTCTAATGGGCAGCCATCTATGCTAGAATTGGACTGCGGATTTTTACATTTTTACAGTTAGATTTCATTATTTCATCTCATAGGTGGTTGCTATTCACAGCTCTCTCTTTTTCTCCTTTCTCATATATATATATATATATATATATATATATATATATATATATAACACACACACACATAGACATGTATATATATGGAGAAAAATGACAAGTAAGCATATACAATAATTAATATATAGTTATAGATACATAACTATATGATATTTAAACACATCTTTATATGATATTTAGTACATATAAAACATAAACTGTGTAAATAATTTTAAATTTAAAATTAAAAAATTTAAATCAAAATTGATGTCTGTTATATAATTTTCCTAGGGACCAATTCATTGCTATTTATGCAAAGTTAGTGAATTTATTTTATTTATGAATCAGCAAAATAATCCCCTTTAAGTAAATGTATTTTTGATTGCTATGATCTATATTTCCATATATCTCTCTAAATTTACCTATGACAGTCAAATCTTTTTGAACTTCTCTAGTTTGATGTTTCAAGAATCTCCTGGGTTTTGGTAAAGTCTGAGACATTTATTTTTTTGCACACCATCCCTGGCACTTGCTCCAGTCTCTCTTGGAACTCACTTGAAAATGTTGGAGCTTCTACTTTCTCTCTTTTGATAACTTGACATACTCATATGCTAATTTCCGCTTGAGATATGGTGTACTTAGAATAATACTGACTAAAGCATTGTCTACTTGAAGACAAATGTGATACCTAGAAGGAAGCTACTTAGGTCTCTGTTTTGGCATCAAGAAAGTAGGTGCCCAAATTCTTCTGAGATTCTTTTTCTCCTCTGCCAAGGTAAAACATATCCATTCATCTATAAATTTAATCTGTCTCAAGGTTGAAGATTGTAAAAATAATAGAACCAAAGGAAGAAATCTCAGTTCTAAAAATGGGTAAGCTGTAGTTGAGCAGTGGTAGCATATACTTTTAATTCCAGCACTTGGGATGCAGAGGCAGGTGGGTTTCTGAGTTCAGGGCCAGCATGGTCTACAGAGTGAGTTTCAGGACAGCCAGGTCTACACAGAGAACCTCTTTTTTTAAAAAAGGAATGGTACAGCTGTAGTAACAAAACAAAACCTTTCATCACAGGGTTTTAGAAGTAAACTGCGGAGACTGAATCCAAACCCTTCTACTTCCCAGACATTTGACTATGGAAGGCTCCCTTTGCAAGTCTCCACTTCCTCATCAGTAAATGGGGATAATAGAGGTAGTTACATGACTGCTTTTCTTTAAAAGGATAATTCTTTTATTTTGTGTGAGTATGTAGGCTCCTGCATGGCATGGTCTGTGTGTATGTTGAACCCAGAGTATAATGAGAAGAATTCAAATCTTTCCTTCTACCATGTTGTTCTTAGGAGCTGAACTCAGGACCTCAAGCTTGGCGGCAGGTGGATCATCTCTCTGAGCCATCTTGCATCCCAATACACTATTATGCTTATGAAGCTTTATTAAAATCATAATGATGAATGATTTAGAATAGTACTTGTCACATTGTTACCAGCCTAACTTATTTTTTTATAAATGATCAGAGTTCAACTGAATTTTGCATTATCCAGTTATATCACTACTTTCATATATTCTTTTAGAGATAGTGTCTCACTAATTACTCCAGACTGGTTTCAAATTCACAATGTAAACCTGCCTGATCCTGATCTCATACTCCCCCATTGGTTAGCCTTCTCCCTGGTAGAATTAAAAGCATGATCACCCATGCTTGGGTTTATTTATATTTTCTTTATACAATTGCCTCGCTCATGTGACGAGGATGTGTCTCTTCCATTAACTGATTCTTGCCCTTTGATTGACCTTTTCCCTTGATTTTCTATTTCCTATGGGTGAGATTGCTTCTGCTAACTCTGTAGCTGCGGTATCTGGATTTTCTAAATCTAACTCTAGTTTCCCTGTACTTGTGCCACAGGAGCTGTAGCTGATGCTCTGCTGAAGCCACTGGGCATCTGACCATATTCACCGTGATCTCCTCGTCTGCTTTTCTAGCTTGTCAAATCCTAATAACAAACTGGACTCTCTCTTTCAAATGGCTTTCTTAGGGTCAGCAGCTCCCGAGAAAACACAAGCTGTGCTCTTATGCAGGCCCACAATGCCTTTGGGAGTTGGATTGTACAGGATCTGGTGGTTAATCAAATATGTTTGGTAAAGGGCAATGGACTGTGCACAGATCTCAGAATTCTTATGTGCAATCACCTGTCAGCACTCCTATGAACTTCATAGGAACAGAAAGTGACTCATGAGTTCATAGGTTATAAGTTGTGTGGGATAGTGAACTCGGGACCATACTGTACGCTAAGCTGAGGGAAAGAGGTGAGTAGGAGATTCAGGCTTGGTCAGCATAAAAATGTCCAATATGGTATTGTTTACAAAAGAAAAAAATCCTCAACAGGTTTTTGTTGATAACTAATCATGTTCTGATACAACAGATGATTTGACTATAACTGAGCTAATGTTATATACAACTACAAGCATACATAAAACAATCTTGAGTGGAAAAAAACCAATTGGATTAAAAATCGACTATGGTGTCCTTTATTCTTAAATCTCCAAATTAAGCAAAATTCCAGCAATGTAAAGTCTTTAATGTGGCCAAAACATGGGAGATGAGGGCAGAAGTGAAAGATGGAGGGTGCTGTGGATAAGAGTGCAGGTCTTCTCTCTGCTCAGGCTGGTAGGCAGAAGGAATCCAGAGCCCAGGATGAAGTCAGCCAGAGAAGTAGACTCATGACACAGGCCAGGTAATACATATTTATACTACCTTGGACCAAAAGAGCTGCTTTAGGTTAAATCAAAAAAGATCTTGTAACATAAGAAAACTATACCCAATTAAAATCAGAACAGAACTCTTTAATGAAACTGAGATAGGAGACTATGTTTTATTGTGGCTCTATTTGTGATAAGGCTGGGCTATGTAGACCAAGGCAGTCTTGAACCCACAGCCGCCTTGTCTTTGTCTCCTGGTGCTCAGATCATAGGTATGCGCCACTGTGCCTTGCATAACTTCTTACTAATTTAAAATGCTATCTCAAGGCATCACAAACATTTTCTGAATTTCTCATCTTTAGTGAGGCTGCACTAAGTTTGAGCACTGTGTGTGTCATTAACTTGGTTTCCAGTGTCCTACTTTCCCTCTGTGAGCTGTTTGCTAAGATGAACTCCACATCCAAACAAACAGATCTAGTATCCCAGTGAAAAGACCTGCTGTGTTGTTGTTTCTGTTAATTTTTACCATAAAGTAAAGAGTTATGGTTCTTACTAGTAGAATGTTAAATGACTGGAACAGTGCCATCATTTATAGAGAGATTTGTGAGTTTAAAATAACATCCCCACTGGCTTTATGTTTGCATCATCATTTAAAAGTAGTAAGATGGTAGGTAGATATTATCAGCCTAAGGTTAGCTACAGTGGAATTAGGACTTTGAGAAAAAAAGTGTCTTGTCTTAGATAAGTTGACAATAAAACAGAACTACAAGTTAGATGTTTTAAATCATGCTGTCTTATAAAATAATTTTGTATTTTTGTGAGCTTTGTAAATGAACATTATTTATGTTACTCCCAACCAAACTTCACTCTCCTTAATTTCCCAATTTATGATTTATTCTATAAATATTGTTGTTATATGTATCTCTATCGAGAATAGAGAACAGAAGGTTTGTAAGAGCCACAGGCCAGATAGTGCCCCCAAGGACACGATAGGGAGTCACACGGATGAAGTCACCTGAGACCACTCACGTCTACTGAACATTTATCTGGTAACTAGAACTACTCTTCAAAATTGAAAATAGATTTTTAATACAATGTACTTCGAGTATTCTGAGCATGCTTTATTTCCGTATGATATATTCTGATTATGTTTTCCCTCAACTCCTCCTATATCCTCCCTTCGTTTCAATGCACACAAATATTCATTCTTTCTCTCTCTTACTAGAGTGCAAAAAGGCATCTAAAAATAATATAATAAGATAAAACAAACAAGACGTAATATTACATACAATCAAACTGACAGAAGAAAAAAGCCAGCAAAAAAGTTTAAGTAACATATAGACACAGTGAATGCACATGAGCACACATCCCACTAAAAACAGAAATTTGGAAACCATGATATATTTACAAAGGACATGGAAGGTAGTTTTTTAATGCTGTGAAAAAGCATTATGAGACCAAGAATCTTCAAGCATCCCATTGAATTAGGAGCCTGGCCTTAAGAGTGATTTGTATAACCAGTGAGATGCCACTTTGGAAAACTAGTTTTCTTTTGTGAGAGAATATCCATTGGAGATGGGTCAGGGTTAGGCAGAGGGGTTGCGTCCACTTCTCCTCACAGCACTGGACCTCATCTGGCCCTAACTAGCACAAGCTCCGTGCATACTGCTAGAATCTTTGATATTTCATATGTGCCTCTGTCCTATTGTGCTTAGAAGATCTGGTTTCTTAGTGCCCTCCAGCCTCTCTGGCTTGTACCATCTTTCTGCTTCCTCTTTTGTAGTTCCAAGGCCCCTTGGGGAGGGATTTGATGGAGATATCCCATTTATGACTGAGTGTTCCCAGGCTTTCCATTCTCCACACATTGTCCAGCTGTGGCCTTCTGTATTTGTTGCTACTTACTGCAGGAAGAAGCTTCTTTGAGGATGGCTGAGAAAGACACTGCTTTTTCAGTATAACAGAATGTCACTAGGAGTCATTTTGTTGCCACAATCCTATAGTAAAACAGTAGTATTTGATTTTTTCCCTGGGTCCCTGGCCTATCTCATCTGAGACTCTTGACAACTTAATCAGTGTCAAGAATATATTCTATCCCCATGGAGTGAGCCTTAATTTCAAGCAGATATTGTTTGGGTACTTTCACAACTTTTGTGCCACTATTGCACTAGCACATCTTGCAGGTAGATCACTCTTGTAGATCAAAGAGTTTGTAGCTAAGTTAGTGCTTATCTTTCTTCTTGGGTAGCTTGCAGAGGACCTGCCAGTGCCAGGAACGCTTGTCTACAGAGGTGAAAGATCTAGGTAGGATCCAGCTCAACTTCTCCATGTTCAATGAGTTTTGTGGGTGTTACTTCAGCAACAGGACCTTGTCATCAGTTAGTTTATATAGTGCAATTTCAGAAGCTTGGTAATAGTGTAGATTGGGGGTTCCCTTGAGGTCTCTTTGGCCAACAGCTCAATTAGGTGTAACTCATTCCTGGTACTAGAAGCTTTGTTTGGAGACAAAAGATGCCCAGTTGAGCTCTTTCTTTTCTGTTATTTGGTGGTTCATTTTATAACCTTCATATATCTATGTTTTAGACCTCTATTAGAGTATATTTTCATATGAGCCCTCAAATGTTCCATTTTTGCTGTCCCTCTATAGTCTCTCCCTCACCCTCACGTTTCCCTTGTCCTTCCCATTTAATATTCTAGTGCCTACCTCCCCCCACACACCCATACATTATTGTGTATTCTATTTTCCCCTTCCTAGAGTGTCAAACCCTCCCTCTAGTCCCTTACTATAAACCTAACTTCTGTGGTTAAATGGATTGTAGCCTGTTAATCAAAGACTTAACAGCTAACATCCACATATAATTCAAAGCATACCATATTTTTCTCTTTGAGTCTGGGTTACCTCATTCAGAAAAATTTTTTCTAGCTCCACCCATTTACTTGCAAACTTCCTGTTTTTATTTTATAACTAATGCACCAATAATGTAAACATACTTCCTCCTTCCTTACTTCCTTACTTCCTTTTTTGTCACTCATCCATTGATGGACATCTGTTTCAAATTTCTCACTATTACGAATAAAGCAACAAGGAATATGGTTAAGTAACTGTCTCTATAGTATGATGTAGAGTCCTATGGGTATATCCCAAAGAGTGGAAGATGGATCTTGAAGCAGATCAATTGCCAGCATCTTAAGGAACTGCCATATTGATTTCCACAGTGGCTGTACAAGTTCGCACTCCCAACAGCAACGGATGAGTGTCCCCTTGCTACACATCCACATCAGCATGAGCTGTCACTTGTTATATTGATCTTGGTCATTCTGACATATGTGAGATGAAATCACAAAGTAGGTTTCATTTGCATTTCCCTGATGGATAAGGTTGCTGAACATTTCTTTAAATGCTTCTCATCCATTTGCATTTCCTCTTCGAAACTCTCTGTTTAGATCTGTACCCATTTTGGGTGAGTTGTTGTTGTTGTTGATGATATCCAGTTTTTTGTTTTGTTTTGTTTTGTTTTTTTAGTTCTTTATACATATTAGAAGCTAGCTCTCTATCAGATGTATAGTTGGTAAAAATCTTTTCCCATTCTGTAGCTTGCTGCTTTGTTTCAATGGTGGTGTCCTTTGTCATAGAGAAGCTTTTCAGTTTCTGGGGGTCTCATTTATTCATTGTTGATCTAAGTCCTTGTGCTATAGGTAGTTTGCTCAGAAAGTATGTTCCTGTGCTAATAAGTTCAAGGCTATACTCCACTTTCTCTTCTATCTTTCTCAGTGATCTGGTTTTATGTTGAGGTCTTTGATCCTTTTGAGGCTAAGTTTTGTGTGGGATAATAAATACGGATCTAGTTGGATTCTTCATATGCAGCCATCCAGTTTGATCAGCACCATTTGTTGAAGATACTGTCTTTCTCTAGTGTGCCTTTCTGGAATCCTTATCAACGATCAAGTTCCCATAGCTACATAGACTTATGTTTGTGTCTTCAGTTTGATTCCGTTGATTGGCATCTCTGTTTTGTGGGACTACCATGCTGGGTTTTTAAAAATTATTATTATTACTAAAGTGATGGTGATACCTCCAGCAACTCTTTTGTTACTAGAGATTATTTTAGATATCCTGAGGGGTTTTGTTTTTTGTTTTTCCCTAAGAAGCTGAGAATGTCCTTTCAACATCTGTGAAGAACCCTGTTAGAATTGTGGTGGGTGCTGCATTGAATCTACACATTGCTATTGATAGGATGCTCATTGTATTTTATTAATCCTACTGATCCATGAACATAGAGAATGTTTCCATCTTCACATATTTTCCTCAAGTTTTTTCTTCAGTATTTTGCATTTTTTATTATATTAGTCTTTCACTTGTGGTAGGTGGTGATAGTGCACACCTTTAATCCCAGCATAGGAGAGGATGAGACAGACAGATCTCTCATCCAGATTCACTCCCTTTCTGTCTCTCATTAGAACAAGCTTCTAAGAGATAAACACAACAAAATAAATATAGCAAAATAAAACAAAACTGAGCACATTGCAGTTGGAAAAGGCAAACAACCAGCAGAAGAAAAAGACCCCAAGAGAAGGCACAAGAATCAGAGACCCACTTGTTCACAGACTCAGGAGTCCCCCAAAATACTAAATGTAAAGCTCTAATATATACACAGAGGACCTGGTGCAGACCCATGCAGGCCTCATGCTTGCTGCTTCAGGCTGTGAGTTTGTATAAACTTTGCTCAGTTGATTTAGAAAGCCTTCTTATCCTGGTGTCCTCCATCCCCACTGGCTCCCATGCTCCTTCTACCTCCTCTTCCTCAGGGATCTCTGATCTCTGAGGGGAGGGGTTTGATGGAGACATCCCTTTAAAGCTGTGTCTTCCAGGGCCTTCCCTTCACTGTGTAATGCCTTGGCTGTGGGTCTCTGCATTTGATCCTGTCTGCTGCTGGCGGAAACTTCTCTGATGATAGCTGAAAAGGGCACTGATCTATGAGTAAATCAGGAATCATTTTATTGTTACTTTAAAAAAAAAGAACCAGTGATACTTGGCTCTACCCTAGGTCTCTGGTCTATCTAATGTTTGATTCTTGGTCACCTAAGCAGTGTTCGGTATGGGTTCTGTCATCTATCTCGTGGAGTGGGCCTTAAGTCAAATCAGACATTGCTTGATTACTCCTTCAAGTTTTGTGCCATCATCACCTTAGCATAGTTCGCAAGCAGGACAGCATTTTAGATCAAAAGGCTGTGGCAGGTTTGATGCTTACATTTCTCTTTTGATAACCTGCGAGCATATCTTCCTGTAACAAAGACACTAGAATGTAAGGGTGAAGGATCTACGTGGGCACTAATTAGACTTTTCCATGATCAGTGAGTTGCATAGGTGATGTCTTCAGCTTTACTCCCTGTTAGTGAAGAGCAGCGTATTGTTTTGGAAACAGCCTGCATCCTTTCAGGATCTCCATTGGACTCCTTTTGGCCAACAATTCAATTGGATGTATCTCAGTTCCTGTACCAGAAGCTTTGTTTGGTGGAAAGAGATGGCCAGATGGGACTCCGTCTCCTCCATTATTTGGAGACTTGATTAAGATCACCCTCATATATTTTAGGAGGTTACTACTTTACTAGGTTTCCATACCATCCCTCAAATTCTAGCTGTTTCTCCCCACATTTCCTCCCTCAGCTCCATCTTCTACCTTCCCGCATGTTTGCAGTGACAAAGTCTCTTGCTGGCCTGAAACTCTCTAACTAGGTTAGGCTTGCTGGCCAGCAAGTCTGGATGCCCTCCTAGATTTTTTATGTTGGTTCTGGTATTAGAAATCTTGTTCTCCTGTGGGGATCAGGAACCAGGGGTAGGGGGTAAGGAGTGAATGATGACAGGGCCCACTCAGAATCCTGGGTATCAGACACCAGAGACCAGATTCAAAGGTGCAGATCTAACTTTATTGTCCAGTATAAAAGCCTTTAAAAGGTTGAAAGGCCAACCAGACTATCCATGCTAGCCTCAAGCACCAACAGCCACCAATCAGGTTGGAATAGCTGTGAGGAAATGGTGGGTGCGGGGGGTGGGGACAAAGTCACCTTAGGAGACTTCTGTAAAGAATGGGGAAGCAGTCACAGCCCTAATGTTGGATCCATTTTGAAACTTCACTGGTGTGCTAGGAGTGCCTGGTAGATCAACACTGTGTGCAGAGGATCAGGACTGTTTGAGGAGTCTTAGGAGCCACTGACACTACTCACCATTCTCTGTGGGCCTCCAAAAGGCTTGTCTTAACACTTCTCTACAAGAAGCAGCTCACAATCTGAACCATCTCCCAGACCTCTTTTATTTTTGATAACACCCTATAGTCTCTTCATGCCTTAAATTACAGGCCACCTCTTCATTAAAAAAAAACATAATTATAGACTTGACTCCTACATACTTAAGTCCAACAGGGATAATTATTGGCTAATATATATTACACTACAAATAAATCCTATATGAAAAGAGACTGAAATTACTTAAGAAATTAATATAAATTACAGACTCTGTGTTCGAAACTACATAAAGAAAAGGCCTTTATGAATTAAAAAAAAAACATTAGGTAACAAAACTAACTTAGATATTGTATGTAAGGGTCAAAAAATAAGACTGGCAATGTGTCATCATTGCTAGGTGGAGGATGCCCGAGGGACCAAGTTTTCCTCTGTCCTGCATAATGTGTACACACACACCACATAAATAAATAAATAAATAAATAAATAAATAAATAAATAATAAAACTCAGGATTCAAAAGATCTGTGTAGTTACATGGTAAAAAAATAGAATGTCTCATGATTTTAAGAATAGTGTTCTAATATGACATTGTATATAAAAATACACAGAGAGACAGAGGCAACAGGGACAAGAATAATAGCATCTATATGGATAACTGCTAATACTCTTCAAGGTTTCCCTAGGTTCTTTAACAGCGTTTATCTTTCATCAGGCTTTATTGTGTCTGAAGGATGGCTTGCTGTTTTCAATCATCCCCTTACTCTCTTAGTGTCTCTGAAAATCACTATTTGTTGTATAGAAAAACTTTACTTTCTCCTTGAAATTAAAAATGTTCAAATTCAAGAGTGAAGAAATTGTTTAGTATATCAGTGTTTGGTGTGCAAGCACAAAGACCTGAGTTCAGATCCCAGAACCCAATCTTGAAAAAAAAAAGGAGAAAAAGACTGTAGCAGTAGCACTATTGGTTTGGGAAGGACACCTGGGCTTGCTGGCACCAGCTTAGCTTCAGGGTCTAGGAGAGACCCTGTCTCAAAGGAATAAAGTGGAGAGTGACAAGAGGACACATAATACTCTCCTTTTAGCATTGGTACACAGTCACACAGAAGTTAGAACACACACACAAACACACACTCACCACATACACAAATGTTCCCCCATTCTTGTAAATACTCGTCTATACCGCAAGGTACATATTTTAAATTTTTTATGCAGAAGGATCTACAGAGTGTATAAACTCACATACACATAGACATACACACTCTCTCTCACACACACATACATATATATGTTATATATATACATGTGTGTACATGCATATTATTAGCTAGATTGTAATAATCATTTCATAATAAATTCATACAGAGTCAGAATATTTACCTTATATTCTTGTGATTTATTTATTAATTATACCTAAATACATTTGAAAAACAGTTCAAAATAGTAAAAATTGTATATTTTTAATAAAATAAATGATTATTTTTAGTAAGCTTTGGAAGAACAGTGTTTTTCTTAAGGAAGACAACATACTCTGAATTCATAAGAGAAAAGTTCCAGCAAAATTTTATCTTGCAGGTTCTTTTCCCTGCAAATTACGAAAAAACCCTCAAATTTCCTTTGGCAAAAAGAATTAAGAGATAGGTGGAAGGAGAAAAACATTGCTTGTTCAGTGTCAATAATTCATTCCCAAGAATCATCCATTCCATGTGAAATATTTACTTTACAATACTTCAGCAGAACAAATGCCATTCCCAAACTCCAATTTTGTAAAAATCCAAGTTAAAACTATGCATAGAATAATAAATGCTTCAAATACTACTTTCCATTGACCAATTAAGACAGCTCTTGACCCTACAGCAACAACTCACAGATGCGCATCCTCCACACTGACACCAACAACCTTTCAAAGCATCTGTACGTGGTTCTTTCCACCAATAATATTTGGAGTTTAGCTTGAGACCACTTCTGCACAGTGTCAGACCTTGAGAGTACTGCGTGCACATGAATATCAAAAGTTATGATGAAAGACCCATACATTCTCTCAGCTTTCTGTTTTAATAGGCAGATTCAGCATTTGGGATTTGGACCAGGAAGATTCATGAGGTGTGCTTGCTGTGTGTCAATTAGTGGGAAACTGAACTACAGGCACAGCTATGCTTCGGTTTCCCTCCCACTAACAGGCAACTCCCTTGTGTCTCCAAGACCAATCTCTGTCTTTGAATTTTGTGTCCCTTAAGCTTATGTGAGCTCATTCTGGAGACGGCATTGCTCTTCATGACGGGTAGCAAAAACAGTTCCCTGCTATTCCACGCCCGTGGTCTTTATTGCTTTCAACTTCAAAGGGTCTTGAAGGTATTCCTTTCTGTAATAACTATTTATGTGGCTCTTTGCTGATATTATTTGTACTAGTTGTTTCTAGTGTGAGAAAATATCATTTATTAAATAAGATTATAAAACAACGAGGTCACTGAGTGATTTAGGGCAAATTCATAACATGATTAACAAATGTGTTTTCCTCTCACCTTAACTTTTTTTTGAATCCTATAAGCCCTACAAATTAAATAACCCAGTCAAACAATGAGTGAAAGTCCTTGTTTTTTTTTTAATTAATTAATTTATTTATTCACTTTACATTGTGGTTATAACCCCCTCCCTCCTCTTCTCCCAGTCCCACCCTCCCTCCCTCTCATCCCCTCCCCAATTCCTCAAAAAAGGAGAGCCCCCCTACCCACCCACCCAGCTCATCAAGTCACATCAGAACTGAGTTTGTCCTCTTCCCCTGGGGCCTGGCAAGGCAGACCTGTCAGGGGGAAGTGATGGAGAAGCAGGCAACTGCGCCCATGTCAGAGACGAGCTATCACTTCTAAATAACCATGTTCTGATAGAGACTTTGGTAAGCTCTTTTCACAGACTAACTTATTTAGTCCTTATATTAATCCCTAGAAAACTGTGTGCTTATTTCCACTTTACAGATTCAGTTGGCAGAATATGGACCCAAAGCCAGGGCTGCCTGGCATACAATGTATTAATGACTGTGGACAGAGGGACATCAGTCTTTCCCAGGAATAAACCCCATAACTGGTTATTCAGTGCCAAGTCGTCAGTCCTAAAAGCATATACCTGTGAGCAATGCTAAATGGTCTCAGCAGGTTGTGTGTATTTGTGTGTGTGTCTGTGTGTGTGTGTGTGTGCACAAGTGTCTTTGTATGTATGTATGTAACAATAAGGAAAAAGAAGCCATGAATTTGAGGAGTAGGAGTGTCATGAGAGATATTATAGGGAGGGAGACTGTATTAGGTGGTACACGTTTATGAAATTTAAAAATCAAGCTTAAAAAGAAACAGTAATTTCTTCAGGCCAGAGGATATTTACTTTTGAATTTTGTTGTCTCTGTCTTTGATTTTATTTACTATAGTCCTGTTTATTAACTCTATTTTCATTACTGTAAGGCACACTTTTCTGCTTGTAACATACATATGATTTTTATTGGATACTAAATAATGGTTCATGATTATGTTGGGATTAATGTCTTTTAATATTGAGGATTTCAGTGCTGGCCAGTAAAAGAGATGGTCTTTGGGGCCTTTGTCTCACTGTATTGTCTGTTATCTGCTGCCCTGACCTATAAAATCCAACTGGTTTTGATCTCATTCTTTTCTGCTCAAGAACATGGCTGCTCCTCTGTTCTCTTCCACTGTGCCTAGAGCATAAATATTGTTCTGAGAAGCAGTTCTGGGAAATCTAATTGTATTATATATATTGTACTTCTGAAAAAATATCACAGCCCTCCTCTCCAAGATGTTCTCAGTGCCTTCCAATAGCTTCATTCTGCTTCCAATATTTTTCAGTTGTTCCCAACAAAAGAGCAAGCCAGATGTGACAGGAGATAATTGTCTCTTGAATTACTAGACACAGCAGGAGCTAATAGTAAGAGAAACCACATATTTGTTAAGTGATATATTTGTTGTAAAGAAAAACCACGTTTTGAGACTAGTTAAGAAGGAGCTATCTTTTTAAAGTTATTTGGAGTTATCACATAAAACATGTCACCTAGGTGTTGCAATCAAAACAGACAAAACTAATTTTGCTCACACACAAAACTGTGTATAGCACTTGCTCATGCATGCTGTTATTTGTTCATAGTAATTTTGAAATAACCCTAGAGTTGGTTGTAAATACAATGCTAACATGGTTCAACTAAAGCCCGTTTCAGAGTTTTGTTTTTATTTTTGTTTTGTTTTGTTTTGTTTTGAGACAGGGTTTCTCTGTGTAGCCTTGGCTATCCTGGACTTGCTTTGGACACCAGTCTGACCTCAAACTCACAGAGATCTGCCTGCCTCTTCCTCTTGATGGGATGAAAGGCATGCACTGCCACCACCATCAGAGAATTGTCTTAAAGCTATCTTACACAAAGCAAAAACAAGCAGACAGGAAGTAAAGTATGCCAAGGTGTACAAAAACCGACACATGTGAAGATAAGTATCAGAAGCATATTAATTTCTCCATTCATGTAGCTCCTCGATCTAAAATATGACCCAGACAAAGGCAGCAGCCAAAGAAAGGAAGCACTGCCTTCAACCATCACATGTAGCTTAGGTTTTCATGAAGAATGGAATTAATGAAAAATGATATTCAAATGTAGCAACTCAAGTTGCCCAGTTTATTCCAAATACCTCCTTCTCATTTCAGTGATTTCAGATGCTGTTTAATTCTGGTTTGAGTAATCTAGGTTACTCCTCCTCAAATCAAACATTTAGAAAATGATAATGGTTATATTTGTCTGTAGATATTCTATAATGATTATCTTTGAGGTAAGCGGTCGGGGGCGGGGGGGCTAAATGGCAATGTTTAGTTTTATCCTGGGATCAACTATTTGCCTACTAGCCTTTGATTTGCGACAATGTTTTCACACCCAATCAATGTGCCAGGACAGCAGGTTTTAATTTACACAGGGACACTGTCTATGACCTTTACTGAGCTAATGTGTCTTACAGTTCGTTGTCATCACTCCATTATCTTCTCCTCAAATTAATTTTAAACTTCTTCAAAGTCAGACGTGTGCAAATGTCTACAAATAAAAGATTTGCTACTTGGCAACATGTAAGATGATCCACATAAAGAGGTGAAGTCCACGGTAGAGAGAAAGAGACAGAGATAGAAATAGAGATGAGATAGAGGTCGATAGGTAGATAGATGGGTAAATGATAGATAGATATACAATAGACGAGAGAGAGAGAGAGAGAGAGAGAGAGAGAGAGAGAGAGACAGACAGACAGACAGACAGACAGACAGACAAACAGACATAGATGATAGATAGATAGATGAGGTAGACATATGTTTAGTTTAATTTACATACTACTTTTTAAATACAAGATTGCTAAAACTGAACATGGTATTATAATTTTAAACCTTGCATACTTGGGGGAAAATAGACAAGTTTGTTAAATGTTGGTTGCCAAAAGATGCCTTTCAATAGATACCATATTAGAGCAACATAGTATTTTGTGGTGAACTATGATGAGAGATAATCTTATGTATTTAACTTGACAAGTTAGAGTATTTAACTAGACAAGTAAGAGACCATATTAGGCAAAGGCATATTATTGGAAAATTTTCTATAATTTTCAATGAGGGTTTTAAAATGTAAAGATATTTTACATTCAATTTTTAAACTACTCTGGATGTAAATGCAAATAAAATAAGTAAGTAAGCAAGTGGTTGGGGGAACAATCTAAAAGTTCATTTAGAGGCCCACGGGAGTTTTTCTCTGAAAAGTGCACACCACCTCACTGCTATGGAGACTGCTTAGAGAAAGCCCTTTCCTCCCATTTTCTGTTCTCATTAAATTCACTCTTTTTTTTTTCTGTTTCCAGCAACATGTAGAAACAAAGCCATTCTGGAGAGGGGATGATGGCAAAGGGATGAAGGACTAGCTTCTTGTCATTTAGTGGTTACTATAGCAATAATCATGATGGGGGACTTCCAGCTGCAAGTGGTTCTATAACAACATGATAGGGTGCTTTTGAAAGGGACCAGAGGCAAATGGATCTTTTGTGGGTATATTAACCCTTTTATACCAAGGCTAGCATCTTCTTGGAAAACATGGCTTATTTGATAAAACCTTGAAACTATCTTTTTAATTTTTTAGGATTTAGCAGTCAATTATTTTATACAGTCCTGGCTCAAGCTGATGGGATTTTAGGTCCCTTCTGGGTATTGAGAGCACCCACACTTTTATTTTTCACAAATGAAATTGAAATAAAACATTGAGTATATCTTTAAAATATACAGAATATTCTTGAAAGATACACATTTTCTCTACATGTTAACTTACTCATTTATAATTAATTTGAGTGTGGCCCACAGCTGTGGAGATCAGAAGGCAGCTCATGGGAGTCAGTTTTGTCCTTCTATCATGAGGGCCCTTAAGATCAAACTAAGGTGGTCAGGCCTACATGCAAGCACCTTACTCGCTGAGCCATCTCACGAGCCTCAAAAGATATATTTTCACGGTGTTCACTAACCATCTGGAAAACTTCAAATAGCCTTTGTATAAAAATCTTTTAACTCTCACATACATTGTCCAGAGGCTGTTGATGTAGTGAAATAACACATACCAACATGGTGGCTGTGCAGTGTACTCGGCCATATGTGGAGACACTTCTGCTCCATGCAGATTAACTTCTCATGTTCCACCAATGCCATTCAGCACTCTCTAAATCATGGAAGATCCCTATCTGACTTATGACTCAGTAAAATGTTATAAAAGGAAGGTTAGTACCTTTCCTGAACATACTAAATTCTAGTGTGGGAAAATAAGACAGAACAAAGCAAAGGCATCATCTCACTCATAAGCAGCGGTCAAGAGCTTTGGAAGCTCAAAGAGCAGACAACAGGCACAGGACACAGGAGTGGTTGGTACTGAGTTGGATACGATATTTAAGAGAAATAATGATGTAAAGCTTAAATGTAAGCATTCCACCAGTTAAAGATGAAAATTTAGCCTTGCTATTTTCAGTTCAATAATAAATCATTTAGGAATGAAAGTATACACCATGATGAGTAATGCTTGGTCTTCAGTAAAGAAAATCACTTTAATCCCAGCACTTTCAAGGCAGAGGCAGGTGGATCTCTGTGAGTTCAAGACCAGCCTGCTGGTCTATAAAGCAAGTTTCAGGACAGCCAAGGCTACACAGATAAACTCTGGCAAAAAGAAAGAAAGAAAGAGAAAAAGAAAGAAAGAAAAGAAAAGCCATCACTTTAAATACTATTATTAAACAAAATTTCAATTAATATGCTGAGTTTACAGATATGGAGTTAGTGAGTTATTTGCTTGACTTTATCCTTCTTTTACTATTGACTCCCAAAACATTTTAATTACCAAAGCATGCCTCTCCAAACAGAGATGGTTTTGGTCATGCTTAAGATCGGCCACTTTTGTGGTGTGTGACTCCTTATGCACCTCCCTGCCCTCCCTTTTTAAAAACAATTCTGGTGCCTTTATGCTTTCTATTCAGTTAAGCTGCCAGTTCCATGTATGAGACATTCTCTTCGAGCGCTCAGAAGGATGCCGGCACCTCTACATTTCCTTGGGAGTTTAAAAGCATCACTGTTTTCTTTTCCCTGGTGTTTCTTGCTAAGCAATGCAGCCTCAGAATTCATTACGTATGCACTTGCCTTTCTGCCCTCTTTCTGGGGAGAGTTTGCCAAGCAGGTCCCCATGAGATCAAACCCTGTTTTGCATGTGTGCTGTGAGGCTGTGCAGAAGAGCCGAGGCATGTCCGTGTGCACCAAGGCCCTGCTCAGAACAGCATGTGCCGGAGCTCGCCAGGCAGGGAGCCACTCAAAATCATCTCCAGACCAGAGGCACCGTGGCATCGCAGCTGTTGTGCTCAGTGCCATGAGGCTTTTAGCTGAATAAAGAAAAGGAAATCTATTCAGGGTAGCTTCCAAGTTAGCTGGTAGTCACAGTAACCTGGGTTTCCCCTAGATTCCATCCACAACTTCAAGAGATCTGACAGAGGCAAATCAGTCTCTCTCTGTTCAAGTGTAGTGAGCCATAGAGTGGGCAAAACCAATTTCCCCAGGGAAACCAATTAACCAGAAGAGCAAAACAATCAGCATGTGTTCTCTGAACTTTTCAGGACTGGTAGGAGTGTACAAAGTGTGTAATTAGGGACTGGGGAGACAATACAGTGGTCAAAGCACTTGTGACCTAAAAAGTGAGCAGGAGGATTGGAGTTCGAATCCCTGGACCCACGTAGAAATCTGGTGGGCAAACTTAGGCCTCCGTAACCACATGCATTCACGTGTGCACACATCTTTACACATTGTGCCCACAAACATGTGAGCATGCATGTAACACACACACACCACACACACATGAGAATTTTAAAAGTATGTAATCATAACTGAATAAATAAGTCATATACACAGACACACTGAACTTAAAGAGTTAATATTTTAATTACAAAGAAATAAAGAAGTACAGAGATGACTGTTACAGTGTATCTTAGCAACAATAAATCCTGTGGCTGCTCAGGCTGGATAGCCACAAGAATGCTGCAATCTGGGAGATGTGAAAACATAGCATGCCTTGCCCAGGGCTTCTGAGAGTGTGCAGTATTTGAAGATACCTTACAAATGACTCTCATGGGGCACACTGAGATGCCTTTTTTTGTAGTTATGACAATAATAAAATATCATTTTAAATTACAGGGAAAAGCATCTTATGCACAGTCATCACCCCACTTTATGCTTCTAGGGTTTAGATACTTCTACAAAAACAGGAAGAGCTGCACCGTCTGGGGCATCAGCCATTAGTCATATGTGGCTTTGAAACCAAGTGCGGATAGCAGGAATGTGCTGAAAGTGTAAAATAGACATACGATTTCACAGAAGAGACAAGTGGAAGCATTTTATCTCAGTAATTTTTGTACTGATTGTACTTTGAAATAATAGTATTTGAGGCATATCTTGGTTAAACTAAATATATTAAAATTAATTTTGTCATGTTGTATTTTTTATATTTATTATTTCTTTATCGCAAGGTGTGGGTGTGTTGTTGTTATTGTTGTTGTTGTGTGTGTGCAAGTGATTGTGGCTTGCAAATACAGTTTTGGGGAGATGGTTCTGTCATTCTATTATGTGGGTTCCAAAGACTGAACTCAGGAAGCCAGGCTTGGCAGCAAGTGTCTTCACCTACTGAGCTATTTCCACAGCCCTGTGTTTTGTTTTTAATGTAGATAGAGCACGCACTGCACCTCTTGAGATTATGCGCTGGTACAAACATGTTCCTTTGCAGCGTAGTCCTGGGCCAACATCAGTGGCTAAGAGCTTCCTAGGAAAGCAGATGTCAGGAAAGCTATGGCTTAACAACATTTTCCGTGATTCAGAGGAACACTGATGTTTGAGAAGAACAGGTTGAAATAACCTTTTCAATGTTTCTTTTTGTAATTCTTTCCTGCTCTTTATTTGACTTTTTTCCCCCTCAGATAAATGTCTTGAAGTCCCTTGGCATTCTGTTCTCTTACATAACAGATGCACAAAACCAGTAAAGTTATTAGACATTGCAGAAAATTCCACATTTATAAGTGAACATAACATTTCTATATCCCATAATCTTTCCACAGAAAGAAAATGAAATGATAAGGTTATGCACGGTTCTAAAACAGCAGAAAACTAGAGCATTTTATGTCCATTATAACATTTAATCTTTTATTATTTTTGTTTTTCATTTTTCAGGATTTTTATGCATATATAAATGTACATAGTGTGTCTTTTGATTAAATCCACTTTTGTTTCCTCCTTTCTAGTCTCTATTCTCACTACCATTTTTGTCTCCTAATGTCCTATACTCTCTTTTTTGGAAAAAAAAAATCCCACTCTGTTTACCTAGTTCTGCCTTATATGCATGGGTAGAAGACCATCTGCTGAAGCGTAGGTGGCCATTTGAGAGCTATAGCCTAAAACAAATTGTGCTCTCCCATCTCCAACAACCATCAGCTACAATAGCTTTCTAGCTAGGGGTGAGGTTTCATGAGTCCTTCTGCCATCCATGCTGGGAGTTTGGCTGCCTTGCTCCTGTGCTGGTCTTCCTGACGCAGCTACAGCTGTTCTGCGTTCATGTGCACAACAGTCCTGTCAAACCAAGCAAATACTGTTTTGTTGTAGATGCCCACTGTGTCTTGCCCTTACAGTGTTTCTCCTTCCCATTTAACCATGGTCCCTGAACCTTGTGTGTGATATAAATGTCTGATTTAGAGCTGAGGCCTCTACAATGCCTTATTCTTTGCAGAACACCCAATTGTAAGTCTCAGTATTAATCTACATCTACTATAAGAGGAAGCTTTTCTGATGAGGGCTGAGAGATGCACTAGTCTGTGGGTATAGAGATAATAGCTTGGGGCCTCTTTTATACTATAGCCATTTAACAGAATAATAGTGTTAAATTCTCCTCTGGAATGTATGACATAGCCAGTTATAAGCTTTTAGCTCGGTTTGAGAACTAGACATGACTTCTATATGGTGGATGGCCTTAAATACAAAAAAAGAAGGAGGAGGAGGAGGAGAAGGAGGAGGAGGTGGAGAAGGAGGAGGAGGAGGAGGAGGAGGAGGAGGAGGAGGAGGAGGAGGAAGAAGAAGAAGAAGAAGAAGAAGAAGAAGAAGAAGAAGAAGAAGAAGAAGAAAGAAAGAAAGAAGCAAACCACATTTATTTGCTGCTATGGCAACCATGTCACTACATCATCAGTGGGCATATCTTGCCTGGTCAATCATTATTGTACCTCACAGTGTTCACAGAGGAGTTATATTGTTGAACATTCTCGGCTCCTGTAGTGTAAATCGAACCCTCTGGCATGATAAACACCTGCCAGTAAAGCTGACACCTCCAGGTTGATAACAGCTTGATTTCTCCATGTTCTATGTATTAAGTGTGTGCTGTCTTTAGCAATAAGGTCTTTCCACACATCCAGGAGGCCAACCAACAGCAATGCAATAGTTTGTAGTGTCAGATGTCTATGGATCCCACTGACCAACAGCTTAAAGAAAGGTAACCTGTTCCTGTCACTGGGGTTTTAATTTGATAACCTATGGTATCTGGGAGAGGCTGTGCCACCACCACCCCAGAGAGTCATTATTAAAATTCCTTTTATATATATGCATATATGTTAGGAAGTTTCTGTTGGTCATGTATATTATTTTAGCATATAGAAGGATTTCTTAATCTTTAAAAGGCTACATTCAGCTTATTGTACCTATTGTTTTCTTCGGTATTAATTATATGCAGTATATTTATTTAGAACATGGATAAGACTGTATGTAAATGTTTTTATTCCTTTTGATGAGGGGATGAGATGAGAGCCATACCCAAGCTATCTGAATATATGGCTTGAGCTGAGCACAGCATATTTATATCTAACTATCCCTAGGCCTAGGCCTGGAAGCTTCTACCCTCTGTACAATATAATTTTCTGCAAGCCTGGGTCTTGAATCTCAGCTTCCAGCCTCTGTCTGCTAACCTAGGCCTAGAATGCTTCAGCCTCTGAGACTTACTGCTCACCCTTTCCAGCTCTTTCTGAACTCTAGCTGGCTAGATCAATTCAGCTGTTCTGGTCCAAATGCCTTTCCAAGATGACTGATTCTATCTGGCTTCTCTCTCGGCTTCTGACTGTATTGTTCTGCTTGGCCTCAAAGTAACTCTGGATGTTTGTTCTAGTCTTCTGGATCTTTCCCAGTTCTTTGGTTCATTCTCTATGCAACCTGTCCTTGTAAAACTGCACACACACACACACACACACACACACACACACACACACACACACACGCACACACACACGCACACACACACACCTCACACCACACTACCTCTGGATGTTTGTTCTAGTCTTCTGGATCTTTTCCAATTCTCTGGTTCATTCTCTATGCAACCTGTCCCTGTAAAACTGCCACACACACACACACACACACACACACACACACACACACACACACAACTCACACCACACTACCTCGCCTCCTCCTTTCTCCCTGTAGTGCTTTTAAGTAGCCTCTCTTTCCTGCCCTGTTCACATGAGAGTTAGGTGTATCCTATCTCTGACTCATTCCGTCAACTCTTTCTCTGATTCATCACTTCCTCTGCCCCTCAATCACAAGTCCTTTCAAACATCGCTGCTTCCTTCTATAAACTAATGCCACTTTCATTGTTTGGTATTAAAGGTGGGTACTAAGGACCTGTCTGTATTTCAGCCAGATTCTTCATTGTCTTGGATTAAAACCTGATTAGTAGCTTTGTTTGCTGATCACTTGTTAAAACACAGTCTTATAGTGAGGAGCGGTTTTTCTTTTTATTTAGAATAGTTTCAGTTAGACAGTGAGAGTATCCATTTTGGTTTACTAGAAGTAATGGTGATAATAAAGTGCAAGTCTACTCCGTAAGTAAAATTCTACCATTATTAAAGTATATACTGGTTATAATAAGGCCAGAGCCCAGGCCTGCTTGTTTCTAAATGGGAAAGAAACAAGATAAAACCTTAAAATGTTCAGTAACTGAGATTAGTTTAAAAAATGTTCTTCAAATTTTGCATGATTTGGTCATTTTTTGGGGTTAATAGAAGAAGGAAGGCATCCCCGGGGAGGTGGGCATGAGTGATGCCTGAGGCAAGAAGCATGTGATGCACTGGCCAAGTCATAATGACCAAGACCCAGTCTAACCCACTCTTAGGGGTCCAGGCTGTGCAGTGGGCATCATAGAAGCCTTTATTACCCAGGGAAGCCGATGCCTTTAGATAAAAAGAACTTAATTTCATCTATGGTAGTGTTAATAATCAGAAAGTATATATAAAAATGTCTTTAAAATGCTTATTTTATGGCCAGGCATGGTGGTGTAGTCCTTTAGTCCCAGCACTAAGGAGGCAGAGGCAGATGGATCACTGTGAGTTTGAGGCCAGCCTGGTCTACAAAGCAAATCCAGGATAGCCAAGAATACACAAAGAAACTCTAAAAAAAAAATGCTTATCTTATGAAAGGCATTCATAAGTTTCTCAAAGAACCATGGATCCTGCGAAGAACTGATGATAGAATAAGACTCTGAGGTACAGATGACACCAGTGAATCATGGCCACAGTGTCCCCAGCTGGAGCAAGGAGGTCGCACATCAGGGTCTGCCTGTGAATTAGGTGTAGTAAGTATGAAGGTGTCGGCCTGTACCTAGATGTTTAGTTTTCAGGGGATATCAATAGAATAAGACTGTACTTCTTAGAACTCTAAGAAGTTCTTAGAACTCCAAGAAAGTCACCTTTCTTGAATTTATTCCTTGGAGTGGTATTTATCAGGTATCAACTATGTGAATTGAGTCTCCCTAGTTAACAGAGGGCTCCTAAGGTATTTGGGCTTTGGATCTTGCATGGAAAAGCAAATGGTATTTATTAAAAATTATTGGATGCCTGGCATTTTTCAAGGAACTTTATATATACCATTATTTATGTTCCTGAGGATAAAAATAACAAAAATACTAATAGTATTTTTTACTTTCATAAGATACAGATAATGCTTATTTATGCTAAGCACTATCAGGTAGTTGGTATTAATCATTACAATGATTCCATGGTATAGTGTCATTTTTACAAAAATGAAACCTAAGGCACATTAGAATGTAGATGACAAAACTCCTAGAGATCAGTAAGGAGCAGAGCCAAAATGTAAACCTAGAACCCCAAGCACCTTTGCTCACCCACTGTGCACATCACTATGAGTGATTCCAATGAAAGGAAAGAGACTGAGGCACTGGATGATGATTGTTTTCCCAGAGTTACAGAGGTGGACGTTAGTTGAACCAAAATCTCAATCTATTTAACCATATATCTATACTCTCTCGATTACATTATATTGGCCTCAATTTGGTGTTTGAGACCCTGTACACGTACAGATCTGTACAGAAATAACTGCATATATGACAGTGAATGCCTAGCTTTGGGGATGCAGCAAACATCCGGGGGAGGGATTGTCCTGCATCTACATCTTAGCTTAACTATTGCATGTGGATTCTGTCATATGTGGATCAAAGAGAACAATCTAACTGACGATTTGTTATGCTTGACTTTACCAAAAGAAGTCAAAGTAAGAATTTCATAGCAGGACTTAAATGAGAATCCAGCTATTTCTGTGCACTCATTCATTATTCAACAATTTTCTACTCACCACCTGCCATGTGCAAGACATTTTGGCTATGTCCTGGATAAAGACATGCTTCCCTCCTGTTCCAGCCCCTACCCAGCCCAGACCTACAGTAGAAGTCCATTCTCTGCAGAAAGCTGGGCTAAAGAGAGTTCAGCAAACAGCCTCATGTTCGTAGATTAAAACCCTTAGGCCTGTTGATATGGGCTTGACTCTGCTAACATGTTTACCACCCAGATCACTTTAACAGCATCTCTCTAGTAAGTATTTAATCTTCTCTAGAAAAAATATCAGATATCATCCACTGCACGTTGTTGGGACAATCACACTTTGGGATAATATGCACTATATGTGTGTGCATATCTACTCTCCTGCTGTAGTTAAATGTGGGATAGAATTAAAGTAGAAAACACTGCCTGGGTGTGCTCTCCAAGCTATTCCACACCAAACCTAGTGCATTCCTCAGAAATGAATTCCCTAAGTCCTTGGCCCATGACCCACTCCTTTGAGAAAAACATACATAAATAAATAAATAAATAAATAAATAAATAAATCTAGGAAAAGTTCATGACTCTGATCAATGAACCCAAATAAGTGTGCATATGTTACTGGGAGAGTGGTGGGTAGTGCTTATTTTGGCTGAACATGGGCACATTAAAATTGCTATTTTTGACCCAGATATGACACATAAGAGGTCGTCTATCCCTCCCTCCCATCTTCCTGATGGCACAGAGTGAATTTGATACATAAACTCAGCATCAATACAAATGAACAACAGACATGATTAGAGGGTTTTATGGAGAGAATTGGGTTTGTAAATCCTGAAGGGAAAAAAGATGAGAAAGTGATAACTACAGAATATTTAAGTGGAAAAGTGTGGTTTAAAAATGAGTATCAATTACTTCTCCACACATGGGTAGTATGTAGTGATTGTAGGTGTCCATATACATGTGTGTACTTGGTATAAAAGAACACCATTAAAGAACCATGGGTTGGGTGATTCATACTCTGGAAATAGCTGTAAAGTGTCTATTAGGATACACAGGTGCTGAGGACAACACGAGACACAGCATGTCCTTGGTCTGGCTAGTTAGATCACCATCACAACTTCATTTCATGTTAATATCTGAGGCAAATATTTAAATAGACACTTAAATTTATAATTAGATGTTAAAGATGTATTTTTACAAAATATAAACATTTGAGAACAGACATTTTCTAATCTATTATTTGCCTTATCTAACTTGGGTCTGACCAGTCCGTGTCCTTCATGGGAAGGATATAGCAGGCATTAGTAAGCTGACAGCTTCTCTATGGAAAGGTGTAATTGAGTCTATCACTGCATGTTCTACAATACAATCCCCCTGCAGTGCGAACTATTGGTAAAATGGACACTTTTTATTGAATAGTATTGTGAGGAATTCAAAACCTTCTCAAAGACCATATATATGTGTTGATATACATATATATGCACATATACATATATATCCTTTATATGTGCTTATATATGCTATATAGTATATATAGCAAATATATATATATATATATATATGCTTAGTATATCCTTGACATGCGTTAAAATCTGATGACTTAATCTCCATAAAATCCCATAACGTAAGAGACAAATTGCCATGTTCTGGTTTTGCAGATGAGGAGGCAGGGGCTCTGCAGGCAGATACAGGCTCAGTCTTGCACCATTGTCCTCTGTCATACTCTCTCTTTATTGGTTAATAAAAAAAAGTAAAGAAAGAAGTAAAGTTAAACAACTACCTCGTAAGTTTTCCAATAATTGAGTCTTCAAAAAGTACAGTTATTTGCTTCTTAGGTAAGTACAGGAAAACCAGAACAAACTAAAGAGTAAATGTCATCAACAGTGACCTCTAAAAAATTAAACTGCTCCCCCTTGCAAAGTTTCATTCCTCTGTTTCACCAGGCGAGTAAATATGGCCCACCTTACAATTAAGCTAAACTGCCAATATGCCTGCTCTCCGTGAAGATTTAATTACAGAATAATATACACTCACTGGCACATGCATCCAAAAAGACCATTAAGTAATAGTTAAGTCTTTGATATCTTTAAAACTGGTCAAATTAATTCTTACTTTTCAAAAACACAGAAATCTTTTATTTTAATATTATAATGCAAAATAATGACTTATTAAAAATATAGGAAATGCTTTTTTCCTCCTGCTGTTGTTCTTAGCCCTCAGGGCTCCTGCTGGGCATTTCCGTGGAGGAGGGGGAAAGCTCTACTGGACCAGCAGCTAGAGCCTCTTCTGAGATGCAGTTGGAGCTGGGCTACAGCTGCTGTGCTCATTGGCATCACCCAGGACATTTTCCTTGATGGAATTCTGCTGCTCTCAGGACAAAAAAGGGAAAGATGGATGGAAGGAAGGAAGGAAGGAAGGAAGGAAGGAAGGAAGGAAGGAAGGAAGGAAAAGTTTTAAGTTCTCTAAGGAAGAGTTTCTTATGACCGCCAGTAGATGGCGAACTTTACTGCAAGGAAAAGGGGCTGTACCCTCTGTGTTGTTCTGAACTTTAAAAGTGTGAAATTTCCTATTTTCAGTTAGAAAGGTCATATGAAAACCACGTTCTCTGTCTCATTTTTACTGGGAACTAAAATCGAATGATAAATTTAACACTTAATAAGTCTTATTCTAAATCATAAAAATTATTAAAATTATTTTCTTTTTCATTAAAAGAACGTAAAGTGACAGGCGTCTCATGTGCGGCTTTTCTTCAAGCATTGTGAAAAAGTTGGAGTGGCCATGACCTAAGGCCATTACACAGATTTTTGCCTCTGCTCTGTTATCCTTAGCTGCTTATTGAATTATTTAATCAATTTTTTCATCTCAGTAATTCATGAAATTAGCCAGACAGGGAGACAGATGCCTGTAGTCCCAGAACTGTGGGAGCAAAGACAGAAAGAGCTCGAGTCTGAGACCTGCCTAGGTGAGACCATGTTAAAGAAAATTTAGTCAACTGAAGTTATTTTATAGATTTGAAAATTAGAATTTTCTATTGGCCTCGTTGATCAGTAGATGCTAAACTCCATTTACAAGGATGCCTGTTAGCATCTAGGCACACATTCACAGACCTATGTGGTACACATTGTCAGTGCTGCCAGGCACAAGGAGAAGGTGTGAGGCTTATACACACAGAAACAGAACAATGGAGGACAGGGTGTGGTCTGTATTGAAATCCAACGGGTTTGCTTTGCAAATATTTTATCACAGTTATCTTTAGTAATCCTTTCCGAATCCCTAGGGCTCTGGCGAAGCTCACAGCTGCTTCTCATGCCCGAGACACACACCCCAGGACAAACTCCCTGAAGTGTTTCTAACAAGCTCATCGTGTTTTCATTTATTTCCTAAATGTTTCTTTCATCTTTAGATTCCAGAACTGGAAAGGCAGAGGCAGACAAACCTCCGAGTTCAAGGCCAGCCTGTTTTACATATCGAATTCCTGGAAAGCCAGGGGTATGCAAAGAGACCTTGTCATAAAACAGAATAAAACAAAACAAAGTAATACAAAACAAAACATATTGGCATCCTACTGTGGCAAAAAAATTGATTTAATTCTTTGGCATGTTACATACATACACACACACACACACACACACACACACACACACACACACACACACACAGCTCCATTGCTCCAAATATCAGTTACAGCTTTATATTATTTTATAGTAAAGCATTATTCCCCTAAATTACAATTTTCTTTTCTCTATAGTTTGTGCATTGATTTCACCTACAGACACACACTGCTTTCATTTCTTTTCATGTACAGCATTTAGTGTTCTCCAAATTTAATAGCAGTAAAAGTTGCTTTGAGTTTTAGAGTTTAGAGCTGCTCTGTTTATTTGCTGCCCCCTCCCACACAGAACTCTGCATTTTTCTTCTCTGACACATCCCTCATGAGGCTGCGCTTTACGCTCTGCTTGACGTTGATCCTCATGGCACATCTGGGGTGCTGGGATTTCTTTTTTTAGTAAAATTTGCTTGTTTTTATCTTGTTAGATTACTAACAAGATTTCCTAGAGCGAGTGTCTTCTTTCTTGGTTTCATTATCATTGTCATTCATGGTCCGTGAAAATCTTCCTGAGCATCAAGCAAAAAAAGAAAAAAAAAGTATATTTTGAATCTGCAAGTACTTACATGTTTTCCTCTCTTCAAATTAAGTTAGTAGTATAGTTGGGCAATAATTCTGATTTATAACTAACTTTTTCTCCCATGTGTGTGTCTTCCTACATAATCTGCTGGTTTTACACCAAGACCTGCCTCTGTCTACTGAGTACTACTAGTATTACAGGCATCATCACACACAGCCTTCTTGGGAGTTCTTAGATGTTCTAATATCCTCCAGCATACAAGGCTTTAGATGATAAAGGGAAAAGTTATTTAATCAACTTAGAGAGAGTCATAGAATTATTGCTTTCATAGGGCCACTGGTCCAATTATATTTCTTTCTTTTTGGACAGAGTTTCTCTGTATAGCCTTTACTATCCTGGACTCACTTCATAGACCAGTCTGCAGGCCACCAATTATATTTTCAAAAATAGATTCCTAGAACAGGGAAAGTTTCAGGAAGTGAAAGTTGAAGCCTTGACTTCAAATATCTGCTCTAATCTGTGGGATGTATGTAACTATTTTGTGTTGCTGTGTGGTTGAGAAATGCTACATGTGAAGACCCGGAACATTTACCACAGGCTATCCCATTGGATGACTGGGGCTTTATTATTTTTCATTTTTTTTAATGCTTTGCTTTTCAGAGCATAAAATAGCAACGTTGATAAAAAGAATCAGTCATAAATCAAGAAATAAAATTCATTTAAATATGTGTCTCAGTTGAGCAACTGACTCAAGGGTGATTTTGTAAAGGGTCTCCTAGTGTTTCCTAAAGTCTTCCATGAGGGAAGGTGGGCATCAGAATTCTGAATAGCTGGTGGGATTAGTAATGTTTGATTCTTATTGTGCGACTGCTCATCGAACTGAGGAAAGGAAGATGGAGAAGGACTGTAGAAAAGTTATTGTTGCTTCGTGTGTGTGTGTGTGTGTGTGTGTGTGTGTGTGTGTGTGAGAGAGAGAGAGAGAGAGAGAGAGAGAGAGAGAGAGAGAGAGAGAGAGAGAGAGAGAGAGTCTCTCTCTTTTTTGCCCTGCTCATGGATTAGGTGAGGTTGACAGGCCAGTGAGTCGTTCCCAAGGACCCACCTTTCCAGTGCTGGCATTAGAGTGTCTGCTTCAAACCTGGCCTTTTAATCATGGGTTCTGGGGATTGAGCTCAGATCCTCATGCTTGCAATGCGAACATTTTACTGACTGAGACGTCTCCTTCGCCCCTATCTGAGATTAACAAGTAGAGGAAATTTCTGCATAAATGAAGCATTAAAATTCAATATTAGAATGTATCCCAGTGTTCTGTTTCACTATTGAATGTGTTTGATTATATATTTGAATTTTATCCTCACCCATTTCTAAATTTAATCTTGATATTTTCTATTTCCTTTTAGATTCATTTTGCAATAAAAACAATAGCAGGTGTCTCTCAAATTCTTGCCAAAACAATTCTGTGTGCAAGGGTTTTCCACTAGACAACAACTGTTGCTCAGACATAGCCAATAATTTGGATGAAGACTGTGAAGACCTGAAAGACCCTTGCTTCTCCAGTCCTTGCCAAGGAATTGCCACTTGTGTGAATACCCCAGGGGAAGGGAGCTTCCTGTGCCAATGTCCTCCTGGGTACAGTGGGCTGACCTGTGAAACTGCCACCAATTCCTGTGGAGGGAACTCCTGCCAACATGGTGGCATCTGCCATAAAGACCCTGAGCATCCTGTCTGCATCTGCCCTGCTGGATATGCTGGAAGCTTCTGTGAGACAGATCACAACGAGTGTGCTTCTAGCCCTTGCCACAATGGGGCTGTGTGCCAGGATGGAATCAATGGCTACTCCTGCTTCTGTGTGCCTGGATACCAAGGCAGGCACTGTGACTTGGAAGTGGATGAATGTGTTTCTGATCCCTGCATGAATGAGGCTGTATGTCTCAACGAGATAGGAAGATACACGTGTGTCTGTCCTCAAGAGTACTCTGGTAAGTGCCATTGCATCTGCACCCTGCACTTCCCTTTCATATTCAAGAAGACATATGTCTAATTACATATAAAAGTAGTCAATTTCCAAGGGGAACTAATAGCTACAGAGAAAGCTTGCTAAACACTGAAAATCTACTGAATTCACTGAACTCGTGAGCAGATATGTACAGTCACTATTGCTATTTCAGCAGGAGCTCTACATAACTGCAAGCTGAGGCCCAGCTTTTACAAATGTTAAATACTATTCCTTTGTGTACCAATGCTCTACTTAAGTAAAACCTATCCATTAATGGACACTGGCTGCTACCATATCTTGGGTATTATGGATAGTGTTTCTGGGAAGGACAGGAGGGAATCTCTTTAAAATATCTAGTTTTTAGCTATATAATCAGTAATGATGTCACTATATCATATGGTAAAACAATTTTCATATTTTTCTGAGTATCTCTTCCATAGTGTTTTCCAAAATTCATAATATACCAATAAATTAGGGTTCCGTTTTCCCAAAAAATCTGCTGGCCTTTACTGTCATTCATCAATTTGAACATTGACAATATCACAGTTGTAAGATAATATCATAGTTTGTATTCCTCTGGCGATCAGAAATGTTGGGAAACTTGGCCGCTTGTATTCTGTACTTGCAGCAAAATAGATGAGCTAGAAGACACAATATTAAGTGAATTAAGCTAGGCATGAAAAGCCAGTCTCATATGTGTAACCTAAGACAGCTGACACAAAGAATGGGGGGCACTGAATGGTGGCTGCCAAGGGTTGGCTGAGGGTGAGCATGGATAAGGAAAGAGAAGATGTCGGTCAATGAGTACAGGGTAGCAGATGGGAAGAGAAATAAGTTTTATGGTTTTGTTGCATGGGGACTATACTTGATGATGGTGTGTATTTCAACCAATCATAAGAAGAATTTCTAGTGTTCTCATCATAGAAATAAAACAGTAAATACTTGTACTGATACATAAGATAATTAGCCTGATTTGGCCAGTCCATAATACATATACATATTTAGACATTACCTTATGTTAATAAAAATCTGCAATTATTTCATTTGAAAGTGAGAAAAATCTTGAAAAACCTCAGGAATGACAAACACCTTTGGATTTAGTCCATGGGCTTCATGAGGCCACTTTCAGGGTCAGACAGCTCTGTTTTTCAGTCCCTTCTTTCTGTTCAATCTTGACTTAGGCCTACCCTCAACGGCTCAAAGCCCAGTACTTAATGCAATCTATTAGAAAGAATTCAGGCTACAAATTAGTAGGTTCCAATGCTGCGTGCTCTAACAGAAAAATGGCAGCAAGACAGTTATTTCATCTCCTAGAAGGAGAAAATAATGGTGCATTACATTGATTGCTTACAATGTGTCAATGATTTTTTTGCATTTTTAAGTTAATATCATTTATAACAATTTCATATACGTATATAATGCATTCTTATTACATTCTCCCTCCAGCCATTTTTACTTCACTCACATCTTTTTCATTCCTCTCCTCTCCATACAAGGTCCCTTCTAAGATTCATGACTTTCTGTTTGGTTGGGGCTTGTGGCTTCTTTAGTGTAACAGGGACCAACTCTGGCCCCATTGGAGTGGGATTGTTCATCGGCATCTGGTGGGGTCACTATTGGGTACACAAATGAAGACAATGATGCCCACCCTTGCTGATTGTATTGGGAGCAAATAGCTCAGCAGTGAGGCATAAGGCCACCAGTGAGTCCCTGCCTGGCTGCTGGCCCTGTACAGGGCTTCTCCAACTGCTGTGACTCTGTAATTGTAGTGCCTGCGTCTTATCCAGAAGATGACATTTTTCAGCCCTTCTCCTTCTCTTTCAGCAAATACTGGCTTTTTAACCTCTCTTCTGCATGTACCCTGAGCATTAGAAGGGATGGGGTAAATGTCCTATTTAGGGCTTAGCATCAATTGAAACCTTTTCTACAACCTAAATTTAGAAATAAAGGGTGCCAATGGTATATTCAAAATATTGAAAATTTGCCAAAAACGCACCTCTCTCTGCAATTTATTCATTTATACTGTGGGTTACATGATGTCTGCTGTGGTCTCAAAGCAGCCAATGTTCTTTGCATGGCAAAACACTGAAAAGCAACAATAAGTCCTCTGATACATTGCTGTTGTTCCCATAGGGCTACGTTTTCCTCTTGTTTTCTAAGCAACCAGGCAAATTTTTATAACTCGGCATCTTATGAACTATATTCAAAATGCAACGAAAATAGAATTTACACAAAATGCACATAAGGGCATAAGAGTCAGGATTTGCTCTTCATGGGCGATATTTGCTCAACTCCAAGGGTATAGTCAAAGGCTTGCTCATCAGTCACCTGCAGTAGGACAATAGGTTATCTTGGTTCTTGTGCCCAAATACCAATTACTCAGAGAGATGTGGGACAGAAATGTTCAGACCCTGCCTCCAGAGGTCTGGGTCAAATCAATTTTATTTGTATTAATTGATAATACCGGAATTATCTAGGGAAGGGAGCCAGAAGTTAAGTTCACGTGAACTTAATTTAGAGACTTTTGTTGTTGATTTAGTTCACAGCTATCCCAATAATATCAGAGCTGTAGCAGCCGAGACCAGTGACTAGAAATCCCAGAGAAGATGGGTAGAATCAAAGGGAAAGCCAGAGCTGATAAGAAAAAAAGAAGAGCATGAGCAGCCAGCATAGATACTCATGAGTTCCCAGACTCCAGCTAGACCTTCTAATGAGCATCCAGCATAGAGACGCATGAGTTCCTTCCTAATGAATCTTGGAAACTGTTACAGTGACCCAGCAGCTGTATGCCACATCTGAATTTAGAGTGATCATAAAGAACTGGGCTTACAGGGTGGAAAAGAGCCTGTGTGCTTCTGAGCAGCAAAGCAAGAAAAGGAAATAAATCTTAAAAGACAGAGAGGTAGGAGGGGAGAAAGAGCCATAGCGTGTGGAGGGGGTTCATACTGAACGAATCCTCTGAGCACTCGATTGCACTTCATGGGCTGTGATTCATTGGCTGCATTGGCTTAGAGCGAGCCACTGAAGCTCCAGGTGAGAGTCTGTTTGCATAAGCAACAACTACAAGTGCAGCTCAAAGCAAGCACTGGATGCTCTCTTTAGTGAAGGGGATGATAGCTCAGAGCATTTGTCTATCCTTAGTTCAAGATTATGCAATGAATCCTTATGTAATTGAGGTCCTCCTTAAAATTGAACAGATTAGTAGCGGTGCATACCTTTTCCATTAAGATGTTTGCAGTATTAGAAAACTGTGTTGTAGTATGCCATGGAAAGGCCACGTAGATAATAAAAATCTAGTAAAAAGCATGTATTGAAGTTTCCAGTGAGAGAAATTTATAGGGAAATACACAGTTCCTTCATTATAGGATAAATCTTTGAAGGGCTGAGGAGATGGCTCGGTTGGTAGTGTGCCTGCCAGAGCAAGCACAAAGACCCGAGTTTGGACTCATAGTACCCAGTCATAAGTCTGTGCAGTAAATAGTTCTTGTCTAAAATCCCAACCTCCCTATAGCTCATTCCCTAGCCAAGCCAGCCAAGTGATGATTTTTAGGTACAGTGAGAAACTCTGTCTCAAAAAAAAAAAATGTGAAGAAGCATCCAGAAAGATACTCTGTGTTGACTTCTGGCCTCTACACACCTACACATATGTAGCCACCTACATATACCACACATATACACACAAAAATAAATTATGAAGAGATGGATGAATTAATAAATTAAAAATAGATCTTCAGTGTGTAAATTATTTTGAAATAAGAAAACAATCACATTATTTTTAATTTTCATATGTAAGATACACATTAATCTCACCTTTTAAGCATAAGACATATTTTTAAAATATACAAAAATATTTTATTTAAAAATTCAATTTAGTTGGTGGCTTAGAAAGCATATAAATCCACGTGTAAAAACTTTAGGACCTCACCTGGAAGGAAGAACTATCATGGGTATAAAAGGAAAAGTCAGTCATGACAGTGGCTAGGAAGAAGGCTCACCAGTGTTCAAATAATAGTTACTTTATCCAGGGAAACATTGATGCCTAATAAAAAACATGTACTGAAATCTCCAGAGATAGTTCCTACTTAATGAGCTTATAATGTGTACTGACAGCTCTCAAAATTTAGCAAGCATCACACTCAACTGAAGAGCTTAAAATGGAAACACAGTGTTTGAGTCCATTGCTCTGACATGGGCCTCAAGATTACCCACTTGTCACAAGCTCCCACCAGATGCCAGTGTAGCTGGTGCATTGACAGGAACTGGGATCAGCTTGGAGACAAGTTTCCAGACACACCTGTAATGGATCATTTTGGTTAGGTAAATCTCTGACCACGCTTGTAGATATTGATTAGGGTAACTGAGATGGGAAGACCCACTATAATAGTGGGTGACACCACTTTCTGGGGTTGAATCCGAAATGCCGTAAAAAAGACAAGGCAAGGTGAACTCAACCATGCCATTACTCTTTGCTTGCTAACTACATATATAATGTGACTAGCCACCTCAAACCTCTGCTATCATGATGGGCTATATCCTTGAAATGCAAAGCAGCATAAACCCTTTCTCCTTTAAGTTGTTTTTGTCAGGGTAATTTGTCAATGAAACAAGAAAAATAACCAAGATAGTCTCAAGAAAGTAGTTGATTACTGTCACAGCATTCATAGCACTGTTGTTCCAGTGGGCATGTCTTAGACCACTCGTGATTGTAGCTTTCACAGATCTCAGCCGGGTGTGACTAATGGGGACTTTTCTCCTCTGATAGTATGCATAGAACACTTAATCACTGTGAAAGCTGAACATTAGAAATGAAGATTTCATCAGTACCAGCTCTATTCCTCTATATTCTATGACTCAAGTATGTGATGTCTTCAGTAATACGATCTTACCATTAAGTTCTGGAGAGCAAACAATTTATCAATACCCTGTAATGTTTGAAGGACTATAGGACCTCACTAGCCAGCAACTCCAAAAGAGGAAATCCATTCCTAGATCTTGGCTATTGTTAGCTTGTGGCATCTAGTAGAGGCAATGTCACCCCACTATCAAATAATTCAATATTAAAGCACTGTGTGTGTGTGTGTGTGTGTGTGTGTGTGTGTGTGTGTATAGGAAATCTTTTTCAGTAGTAAGTTTCCATGACTGATAACTAATTTCCTGACTTCTCTGGATAGTCCAAATGAAACATAATCTGAATATTCAAATACACTATTAAGAAATGAAAGGAAACATAGAGCATTTGTTATTCTGGGTCTGGGTTACCTAACTAAGAATTATTATTTCCAGTTCTATCCATTTATCTGCAAATTTTGTGATTCAATTTTTCTTACTAGCTGGATGTTATTCCACTATGTACATAGGCTACATATTCTCAGTTGACGGGAATCTGTTTCTGTTTCCTGGCTATTATGAGCACAACAGCAATGAACATGGAAGAGCAGCTATCTTCTACACTGGGATGTGGAGCTCGTCAAGTGTATGCACAAGAGTGGTATAGCTAGATCATAAAGCGGATCTATCTCTATCTTTTTGCAGAACCTACATACTGATTTCCAAGGAGGCTGTGCTATTTTGCACATCCATCATCAGTGAATAAGTACCCTCCTTTCTTCACACTCACTCTAGCATTTGTTATCATTTTTTAAAAATCTTAGCCATTCTGAGTGTGTTTAGGTGAAATCTCAAGTTAATTTCAATTTGAATTTCCACA